>NC_136430.1:461938499-464585999 GCF_052849685.1 Lactuca virosa | reverse complement strand
AAATCAGTCACTATTCTTGTCAACAAGTTTGAATCGGAAGTGAATTCGCCTGTATTCAAAGGTTCGAGTGATGTGAGTAACTCTGATTATTCTAGATCTGGATTGAAATTATCGGACTCTTCTTCTGGGGTGGGAAATGATGGTATATACTCTGATAATAAGGGATTGGGCTCGTTAAAAGCTTTTGAGGGTGCTGTGATGGGATCAAAGGTTTCTTCTAATTCTCCTATTACTGATTTCGCTAGTTCTCCAGTGGTTCCCCCTGTCTTGGGTAATCCAATTAAGAAGGAGGAAGGATCGAATGTAGGGTGGAGTTCCCTAGTGATTGAATTTGAGAAAGACATTGCTCAATTCTGCTGTCCTGGAGAGAAGAGTGCTATGATGGTTTTTTGGAATTGTTTATCTGCTAGTGAAAAGGAAGGATTTGTTCAT
Source organism: Lactuca virosa (assembly GCF_052849685.1). Classification (NCBI taxonomy): domain Eukaryota; kingdom Viridiplantae; phylum Streptophyta; class Magnoliopsida; order Asterales; family Asteraceae; genus Lactuca; species Lactuca virosa. The sequence continues at coordinate 464,585,567 of NC_136430.1, read as the reverse complement.
GGCCTCAGGTTCACGAAGAAGAAGTATAGCAGTGGTAGTGATGCTGAAAACTCCATTGAGGATTCGATTGATAATGTTAAGAAGATCTCATCTGTCAGTCAGAGGAATGAATTGCTTTTGAATTGGAAGGATCTCAGCAATAAGAAGAAGGAGAAGGTATTCCACAAGCTATGTACTAGTAAAATTAAAAAACAGGTTGAAGCTAATTTTGGTAAGAACATAATCCCTTTTAAATCCTCTTCTACTTTATTCCCTGTTTCGATTGAGATGAAGAGATCTTCTGGGTTTGAAGCCTCTGTTGGATTGGAAAAAGTTGGGGAAACAGTTGTTAGTTTATTGCCAGAGGGTGTTCCTGTTACAGAAGATAATGAGCCTGTTGTTGTTGATTTGGAAAAAATTTGCTCTATGCAGCCTTTAGTTAAGGTTAAGAAAGAGAAAGGAAAATTTGAAATTGATAAAATGGTTAGCAAGCAGTTGGAGGAGGTTTGTAATAATATTATTTACCATTTTCCTAGTAAATTCAGTCATTTGGACATTGTGAATGATGGTGAATTCAAATTCAATTATGTTGATGAAGAGATTGAAGGCAAAGATGAAAAAATGGTTGTTGATGATAAAGTGAATTTGAAAGAAAATGCTAGAAATAACAATGGTGGATTGCTTATTACTGATGTAATGTTGGAGAAACCTAATTCTGGTAAAGCTCAGGAGAAGATTGATCTGCCACAGCCTAATCCTATCGGAGTGGATTCTAAAGTGGGGGAGCAAGTGCCGTATGCTGATAAGGTGAGTGGGAAGAAGCTCAATGCTGCTAATTTGATTTATGTTATCAAGAAGGATCCGAGTCTTCCAGAAGGTGTTGTAGAGATGCCTTATGGTGATATTTTAAAAGGATGTAGCCCTTTTAAAACAACTCTGTATGGTTACTTCATTGATAAACATGTCAATTTTTTCAATGTTAACAAGTTTGCTCATAATATGTGGAAAAAATATGGATTGGAGGAGGTTATGGTCAATGATGAGGGAATTTATTTCTTTCGGTTTAGCTCTGAACAGGGAATGATCTCGGTCTTGGAAGGAGGTGTTTGGATGATTTTCGAAAGTGCTCTTGTTGTTAGAAGGTGGACCACATGTGTGAGTTCTGTCAAAGGGCAACATGACAAGGTTCCGGTCTGGGTTAAAATCTATAATGTGCCTTTAGAATATTGGAATGGAACAGGTCTTAGTCATATTGCTTGGGAAATCGGGAAACCTTTAGATGTGGATGCTCATACAGCTAGCATGTGTCAAGATCACTGGGGTAGGCCTGCTTTTATGAGGATTTTAATTGAGATGTCAGCTTCTAGGGATTGGCTCAAAGAAGTTCAAGTTTATTCATCTGATTTGACCACGGGTGAAAGAATTCTTTCGAAGTGCAGGGTTGAGTATGCGTGGAATCCTTCAAAATGTTCTCACTGTAAAGTGTACGGGCATAAAGATTCTAACTGTGGAATTTTGCTAGCTAAACAAGTTAATGAAATTAATAACAATAGTAAATTGGAGGAAAATAAGGAGGGAGTTAAGGTTGATCTAATGCAAGTTTTAATAGCAAGTACTAAAAAAGTTGAGGTGGATGATGAGGGATACCAAACTGTGGTTAAGAAGAATAAAGGGAACAATGCATGGGAAAAATTGAAAGAAGAAGCAGGGAAGAAGAATTAGAATGTGGCGCAAGGGCAGTATGGGAAAGTGCAAAGGAATGGTAAGAGCTGGGCTGGTTCGAATAATGGGAATCAAGGGCAGAATGAGAATCAACAAGGAAAATCAGGATTTACTTATGGAGGAAGTCAAGCGAACAAAGCAAAAGGTTCTCAGGGGCATAATGGGAATAATCATTTTATGAATGGTAATGCTAGCGGCTACAAGTTTGAACAGGGACAAAGTAGTAAAAATAATAAGTCCATGAATAAGGGTAATGGCGCAGGGGCAAAATCGGAAATAAAGGATACTTCAGGGAATAATTTTGTGAACCGTTCCAATCAGGAGGCTAATAACAGAGTCGAGGTGGGAAAAAAATAGGTTAGCAAGCAAACGTACGTCCCAAAATCTGGAACAGATTTCAAAATTAGTTCGAATTTTGAAGAGAACAACCAAAATAAGAAGAATTTCAATTCAGGGAGTTTAATTTCTAATAACAAATTTGATGTTTTAAAGGATTTGGAAGATGAAAATCAATTTGTTTATATAAAGGGAGGTATCGATGAAGCTGATCTAGCTTATTTGGATACTATGGATCAAATGGAAGTTCTTGGAGGTGTCCCTGTGATTGACACCAACATGGAAGCAGGTCCCAATGACGATTAGTCTTGATGTTTGGAATATTAGGGGATTGAATCAGTCTCCTAAGCAAAAAGAAATTAAAATTTTGATTTCTTCTAATAATTTGAGTTTGATGGCTATTCTTGAATCTCAAGTTAGTTTTAATAATCTCAAAGAGAAGTGTGATAAGATTTTTGGGTCTTGGAAGTGGATTGCTAATAGGGGTATTTCTGGAAATACTGCTCGCATCATTATTGGTTGGAACTCTAATTTCTTTGATGTAAACTTGATTGATTCAAATGATCAAGTTTTACATTGTAAAATTAGTTTTCCTTCAAGCAATAAGTTTGTTTTTTGCTCCTTTGTGTATGCTGCCAACAAGTACACTGAAAGAAAGTTGTTATGGTCTTCCCTTGAGCTTCATAATTTGTTTGTTCGTGGTGATCCGTGGATTATCTGTGGGGATTTTAATGTCACTTTAAATCTCAATGAAAGCACTGTTGGATTATCGAGATTTTCTAAAGGCATGGTGGATTTTATTGATTGCATTAATTATCTTGAATTTCAAGATATAAATTGCAATGGCTTGAATTTTACTTGGAACCAAAAGCCTTGTGGAAGGGATGGTATTTTAAAGAAGCTTGACCGTGTGATGGGAAATAATCGTTTGCTTGAGGTTTTTCCTTCTATTTTTGCTTCTTTCCTTCCTTATAGGCTCTCTGATCACTGTCCTATGGTCATTAAAATTCCTGTGAGATCTAAGTTTTTTGTTCTTCCCTTCAAATTCCCTAATGTTCTTACCCTCTGCCCTGATTTAAAACCTCTGGTCGAAAAGTTTTGGAATGTTGATGTTCATGGCGTCAAGATGTTTAGATTAATGCAAAAGCTCAAAATTCTCAAAAAACCAATTCGCCATCTGTTAAAGGTTCAAGGGCATTTTTCTGGAAATGTTGAGAACTTTCGTAAGGAGCTTGAAGCGGTTCAATCTGATCTTGATTTGGATCCTTTTAATTCTCAACTTCGTGATCTGGAGGCTATTTTTCTTGGTGAATACAAAAATGCTTATGATAAAGAGGAGCGGTTCTTGAAACAGAAAGCAAAAGTTCATTGGTTGAAAGAGGGTGACAGTAATTCTAAGTACTTCCACAGAATTGTCAAAGGAAAAACCCATAAAAATAGAATTGAAGCAGTTATGAATCGTCAGGGTGATTGGGTGGAAGGAGAAGGATTTTACAAAGAGTTTGTTGATTATTTTAGTGAATTTCTTGGAGTCGATGTTCCTTGTGGGGAGATAAATCATCCGGATTCTTTGTTTGTCAAAAAACTTGATTTGTCTCAGGCAGTTGATATGGTCAGAATTGTCACTAATGAAGAAATAAAAAGTGCTCTTTTTGATATAGATGATGACAAGGCTCCAGGTCCGGATGGTTATTCAGCTAAGTTTTTCAAATCTATGTGGTCTATTGTGGGAGAGGATTTATGTCAAGTTGTTAAAGAATTTTTTGCTAATGGGAAGATTCTCAAAGAAGTTAATGCTACAACTATTGCCCTGGTTCCTAAAATTGAATCTCCAGGTAAGGTGAGTGATTTCAGGCCTATATCTTGTTGCTCTGTTGTTTACAAGTGCATTAGCAAAGTGATTGTGGGCAGAATTAGAAATCATTTGGGGACTATTGTTTCTGATAATCAGTCTGCTTTTATTTCGGGTAGATCGATTACTGATAATATTCTTCTCTCTCAAGAATTGGTTCGGGGTTATCATAGAGATCGTGGGTTTTCTCGATGTGCTTTAAAGGTTGATATTCAGAAGGCTTATGACATTGTGAATTGGTCCTTTCTTCAGAGTATTCTCTTTCATTTTGGGTTTCATCCTGCCATGATTAATTGGATTATACAGTGTGTCAGTACTCCTTCTTTCATGATAAGTATGAATGGTACTTTTCATGGTTTTTTTTAAGGCAAAAGAGGTCTTAGACAAGGCTGTCCCCTTTCTCCTTACTTGTTCACTTTAGTGATGGAAGCTTTTAATTTGATTCTTCAAAGGAGAATTAAGAATGAAGTTTTGTTTAAATACCATTGGAGATTCAAGAAGATGAAGCTAACTCACCTCTGTTTTGCGGATGACCTGATGATTTTCTGTCATGGGAATAAAGCTTCTGTCAGGGTGATAAAGAATGCTCTTGATGAATTTGCTAATGTGGCTGGCCTTCTTCCTAACTTCTCTAAAAGTCATATATTTTTTGGGAATGTGAAAGCCAATGTGAGGAAAAGTATTCTGGATACTTTATCTTTTGTTGAAGGAAAGCTTCTGATGAGGTATCTTGGGATTCCTCTCATTTCTACTAGATTGTTTGTCAGAGATTGCAAAAGGCTGGTAGATAAAGTGAGAAGCAAAATCAATGATTGGAGGAATAAATTTTTATCTTATGCTGGAAGATTACAACTTATTTCGTTCGTTCTGTATTCTATTCCAGTGTATTGGGCTTCTTGTTTACTTATCCCATCTGAAACCATTAAGGAAATTGAAAAAATGATGAAAGGTTTCCTTTGGAATTGTGATGAATCTAAGAAGGGTAGAGCCAAAATTGCTTGGTCTACTGTGTGTAAGCCTGTGGAATGTGGGGGCTTAGGGCTTAGAAATTTGAGAGCTTGGAATAAAGCTATTTGGCTAAACGTATATGGATGATTGTTTCTGATTGTGACTCCATTTGGGCTAAATGGATCAAAGCTAACATTTTAAAGGGAAGGAGTTTTGGGGATATTGAGAAAAAGCATGATCTAAGCTGGAGTTGGAGAAATTTGATTAAGTTGAGACCTAAGTTCAGAAATCATTTTGTGCATAAGATTGGGAATGGTGCTAATACCTTTATGTGGTATGATGACTGGCATCAACTTGGTGCTTTCTCTCATGTTCTCTCCCTTAGAGAAATCTCGAATGTCGGCTTTAGGATTTCGGATAAATTCAAAGATGTGATTAGTGATAATTCTTGGTTTTGTCCTGAAGTTTGGATTTCTCTCATCCCTCAGCTTAATGATTACCAATTGCCTGTTCTTGATCCTTTGGTGGCTGATAAGGTTTTATGGAGGAAAAGGGATGGGAAGGTTGTGGATTTTGATATTCAACATGTTTGGAATGATCTCAGAGAGGGTGGTCAGATTGTTCCTTGGGTTCATCTTGTTTGGTTTAAACAGCGAATTCCGAGACATTATTTTATTCTTTGGCTTGCTATTCATGAAAGACTGAATACTCAAGATAGAATGAGGTTTTGGGACAGTAATAAAATCTGAATTGCTCTCTCTGTAGTTCTTAACCAGACTCTCGTTCTCACTCGTTCTTTGAGTGCCCATTTTCTTCGTTGGTTTGGAAAGAAGTGAAAGATAAAGTGGAGATTAAAAGTGATTCTTTTATATGGAGAAACATTGTTGAAGATCTTCAACTTTTGCTCAAAGGGAGGTATCGATGAAGCTGAAAATCAATTTGTTTATATAAAGGGAGGTATCGATGAAGCTGATCTAGCTTATTTGGATACTATGGATCAAATGGAAGTTCTTGGAGGTGTCCCTGTGATTGACACCAACATGGAAGCAGGTCCCAATGACGATTAGTCTTGATGTTTGGAATATTAGGGGATTGAATCAGTCTCCTAAGCAAAAAGAAATTAAAATTTTGATTTCTTCTAATAATTTGAGTTTGATGGCTATTCTTGAATCTCAAGTTAGTTTTAATAATCTCAAAGAGAAGTGTGATAAGATTTTTGGGTCTTGGAAGTGGATTGCTAATAGGGGTATTTCTGGAAATACTGCTCGCATCATTATTGGTTGGAACTCTAATTTCTTTGATGTAAACTTGATTGATTCAAATGATCAAGTTTTACATTGTAAAATTAGTTTTCCTTCAAGCAATAAGTTTGTTTTTTGCTCCTTTGTGTATGCTGCCAACAAGTACACTGAAAGAAAGTTGTTATGGTCTTCCCTTGAGCTTCATAATTTGTTTGTTCGTGGTGATCCGTGGATTATCTGTGGGGATTTTAATGTCACTTTAAATCTCAATGAAAGCACTGTTGGATTATCGAGATTTTCTAAAGGCATGGTGGATTTTATTGATTGCATTAATTATCTTGAATTTCAAGATATAAATTGCAATGGCTTGAATTTTACTTGGAACCAAAAGCCTTGTGGAAGGGATGGTATTTTAAAGAAGCTTGACCGTGTGATGGGAAATAATCGTTTGCTTGAGGTTTTTCCTTCTATTTTTGCTTCTTTCCTTCCTTATAGGCTCTCTGATCACTGTCCTATGGTCATTAAAATTCCTGTGAGATCTAAGTTTTTTGTTCTTCCCTTCAAATTCCCTAATGTTCTTACCCTCTGCCCTGATTTAAAACCTCTGGTCGAAAAGTTTTGGAATGTTGATGTTCATGGCGTCAAGATGTTTAGATTAATGCAAAAGCTCAAAATTCTCAAAAAACCAATTCGCCATCTGTTAAAGGTTCAAGGGCATTTTTCTGGAAATGTTGAGAACTTTCGTAAGGAGCTTGAAGCGGTTCAATCTGATCTTGATTTGGATCCTTTTAATTCTCAACTTCGTGATCTGGAGGCTATTTTTCTTGGTGAATACAAAAATGCTTATGATAAAGAGGAGCGGTTCTTGAAACAGAAAGCAAAAGTTCATTGGTTGAAAGAGGGTGACAGTAATTCTAAGTACTTCCACAGAATTGTCAAAGGAAAAACCCATAAAAATAGAATTGAAGCAGTTATGAATCGTCAGGGTGATTGGGTGGAAGGAGAAGGATTTTACAAAGAGTTTGTTGATTATTTTAGTGAATTTCTTGGAGTCGATGTTCCTTGTGGGGAGATAAATCATCCGGATTCTTTGTTTGTCAAAAAACTTGATTTGTCTCAGGCAGTTGATATGGTCAGAATTGTCACTAATGAAGAAATAAAAAGTGCTCTTTTTGATATAGATGATGACAAGGCTCCAGGTCCGGATGGTTATTCAGCTAAGTTTTTCAAATCTATGTGGTCTATTGTGGGAGAGGATTTATGTCAAGTTGTTAAAGAATTTTTTGCTAATGGGAAGATTCTCAAAGAAGTTAATGCTACAACTATTGCCCTGGTTCCTAAAATTGAATCTCCAGGTAAGGTGAGTGATTTCAGGCCTATATCTTGTTGCTCTGTTGTTTACAAGTGCATTAGCAAAGTGATTGTGGGCAGAATTAGAAATCATTTGGGGACTATTGTTTCTGATAATCAGTCTGCTTTTATTTCGGGTAGATCGATTACTGATAATATTCTTCTCTCTCAAGAATTGGTTCGGGGTTATCATAGAGATCGTGGGTTTTCTCGATGTGCTTTAAAGGTTGATATTCAGAAGGCTTATGACATTGTGAATTGGTCCTTTCTTCAGAGTATTCTCTTTCATTTTGGGTTTCATCCTGCCATGATTAATTGGATTATACAGTGTGTCAGTACTCCTTCTTTCATGATAAGTATGAATGGTACTTTTCATGGTTTTTTTTAAGGCAAAAGAGGTCTTAGACAAGGCTGTCCCCTTTCTCCTTACTTGTTCACTTTAGTGATGGAAGCTTTTAATTTGATTCTTCAAAGGAGAATTAAGAATGAAGTTTTGTTTAAATACCATTGGAGATTCAAGAAGATGAAGCTAACTCACCTCTGTTTTGCGGATGACCTGATGATTTTCTGTCATGGGAATAAAGCTTCTGTCAGGGTGATAAAGAATGCTCTTGATGAATTTGCTAATGTGGCTGGCCTTCTTCCTAACTTCTCTAAAAGTCATATATTTTTTGGGAATGTGAAAGCCAATGTGAGGAAAAGTATTCTGGATACTTTATCTTTTGTTGAAGGAAAGCTTCTGATGAGGTATCTTGGGATTCCTCTCATTTCTACTAGATTGTTTGTCAGAGATTGCAAAAGGCTGGTAGATAAAGTGAGAAGCAAAATCAATGATTGGAGGAATAAATTTTTATCTTATGCTGGAAGATTACAACTTATTTCGTTCGTTCTGTATTCTATTCCAGTGTATTGGGCTTCTTGTTTACTTATCCCATCTGAAACCATTAAGGAAATTGAAAAAATGATGAAAGGTTTCCTTTGGAATTGTGATGAATCTAAGAAGGGTAGAGCCAAAATTGCTTGGTCTACTGTGTGTAAGCCTGTGGAATGTGGGGGCTTAGGGCTTAGAAATTTGAGAGCTTGGAATAAAGCTATTTGGCTAAACGTATATGGATGATTGTTTCTGATTGTGACTCCATTTGGGCTAAATGGATCAAAGCTAACATTTTAAAGGGAAGGAGTTTTGGGGATATTGAGAAAAAGCATGATCTAAGCTGGAGTTGGAGAAATTTGATTAAGTTGAGACCTAAGTTCAGAAATCATTTTGTGCATAAGATTGGGAATGGTGCTAATACCTTTATGTGGTATGATGACTGGCATCAACTTGGTGCTTTCTCTCATGTTCTCTCCCTTAGAGAAATCTCGAATGTCGGCTTTAGGATTTCGGATAAATTCAAAGATGTGATTAGTGATAATTCTTGGTTTTGTCCTGAAGTTTGGATTTCTCTCATCCCTCAGCTTAATGATTACCAATTGCCTGTTCTTGATCCTTTGGTGGCTGATAAGGTTTTATGGAGGAAAAGGGATGGGAAGGTTGTGGATTTTGATATTCAACATGTTTGGAATGATCTCAGAGAGGGTGGTCAGATTGTTCCTTGGGTTCATCTTGTTTGGTTTAAACAGCGAATTCCGAGACATTATTTTATTCTTTGGCTTGCTATTCATGAAAGACTGAATACTCAAGATAGAATGAGGTTTTGGGATAGTAATAAAATCTGAATTGCTCTCTCTGTAGTTCTTAACCAGACTCTCGTTCTCACTCGTTCTTTGAGTGCCCATTTTCTTCGTTGGTTTGGAAAGAAGTGAAAGATAAAGTGGAGATTAAAAGTGATTCTTTTATATGGAGAAACATTGTTGAAGATCTTCAACTTTTGCTCAAAGGAAAAAACATTAGAATTTTCATCATGAAAATTGCTTTTGCTGCCTCGGTGTATCATATTTGGAGAGAAAGAAATTTCAGACTCTTCAAGAAAGGAAAGAATAAGGAGAATAAGGTCATTTTAAATATTTTTGAAGAAATTCGTCTTAAGCTTATTGGGCTTAAAGGGGGTTTTTTGGGCTTTGATGATGATGTCAAGAGGAAGTGGAGTATTCCCGTTGGAGAGAAGAGTCATGATTGTTTTGATGAATAGTGGAATTGACGGAATTGGGTTTAGCAATTTTTCTTTTAAAATTGCTTTGCTTATCGGTTTGATCCCGATTTTCTTAAGGATTTTTCCTTTAGAAGTGGATTTAATAATGCAAGTGGGTTTTATCCCCATTTTTGGTTGTTTTACTCCTAGGAAACTAGGAGTCTCCACTTTGGTGGGTGCCACTGCTAGTTCGATTAGGAAGTGGTGGGATATTCACCCGTCAATACACGGGATTGGGTACGTTAACCTTAGACTGTACCATCTTTGGGTTGGTTGTTTCCTTTTTAACTATAAAAACAACCACTTTTTGACCCTTTGGGTTTTCCTGTTTTCTGCTGTCTGGTTTATCCCGGATTTCATGGGAATTTTTTCCTTTGAAGTGGTTATCATCTTAAAGCAAATGGGTTTGATCCCCGTTAGTTGGTGTTTTCTTCCTAGGCAACTAGGAATCTCCACTTTGGTGGGTGCCACTGCTAGTTCGATTAGCAAGTGGTGGGATATTCACCCGTCAATACACGGGATTGGGTACGTTAACCTTAGACTGTACCATCTTTGGGTTGGTTGTTTCCTTTTTAACTATAAAAACAACCACTTCTTGTTCCCTTTTATCTATTGGATTTTCCTAAAGATTCTTACCAACCGGTTTATCCCGGTTATCATTGGTATTCTTACCTTTGATGTGGATTTTGAAGGTTTTATTCTTAAGTTTTTTGGAATTAACCTTCAGGGGTATTTTTGGAATTACCCCAATAAAAAAGGAATTGACGGATTTTATTTCTTTGGTTCGATTCCAAAGAAAATAGTTGTTTGGTTTGATTTTTTTGACCATAAAAACTTTGGCATTTTTTTGCCCATGGGTTCTATCTTCAAAAAAAGTTGGTTTACCCTTCGAGGGTATTTTTGGAAGTATTGGATTACTTACTTGAATGGTTACTTGAAGATTCTTTGGGATGTTTTTGGCAAGATTGAAGATGACGATAAATTGAAGTTTTTTTGGAAGTTGTGGGAATGGCTTGGATATCACGGTTTTAGCATCAGACTTTTATGGAGTTTGAAGACTAATTTTTTGGCTAAAGAGGATGTTGGAAGAAATTTTGAATACTTTGAAGATAATTTTTGGATTGGTCAAAATGGGGTTGTGATGGTTAATGGGTTTATTAATTGGAGCATAACGGTTTTTCAAGTGAAGAATGGTATGAAGTTTAAAAGAAGTTTTTTGAAGAAGAAAGGAGAGGAATGCAAGAAGTATAAAGCTCAATGGTCAAAGTTGATTGCTATTTTTGGATCAAGATTGTATTGGAGTTTTTTGGATTTTATTGAAGATTTGATTGTGTTGGCCAATGATTCTCATGATTTGGAAGCTCCTTGGACGTATTGTGAGATTGGTATTTTTCAAACCTTGGATTATTTTTTCGAGTATGAGGCCAAAATTATTTCTTTGCTTTGGTGGTGGATTAAATGCTACATAAAGATTGAAGACTTTGAAGATTTTTTGAGTTGGAAGATTTTAGCTTTTGATTTCATTGATTATCCTTGTAGAAGCTATGTGTGGTTTCACTCTATGCAATGGAATTGGACTTGGAAGTGGATTGGTTGGTGTTTCTTAGTGAGGGTTTTTTGTATTTTTAAAATTTTGTTTCTTGTCTAGCTTAGTTAGTTGTTAGTTAGGTTTCTTGTAGCTAGTTTTTGGGTGGTTGCCCTCTTTCCTTTTGTAATGTTTTTTCTTTTTAATAAAATTTGCCAAGGGTTGTCCCCTTTTATCTAAAAAAAAACCCCTAAACCCTAAACCCTAAACCCTAAGCCCTAAACCCTAAACCCTCAACCCTAAACCCTCAACCCTAAAACCCTAAACCCTAAACCCTAAACCCTAAACCCTAAAACCTAAACCCTAAACCCTAAACCCTAAACCCTAAAACCCTAAACCCTAAACCCTAAACCCTAAACCATAAACCCTAAACCCCAAACCCCAAACCCTAAACCCTAAACCCTAAACCCCAAACCCCAAACCCCAAACCCTAAACCCTAAACCCTAAACCCAAACCCTAAACCCAACCCCATGGAGTACTTTCTCTCTCTAGAATTTTTCTCTCTAGGAACTTCCTTGGAGATTAAGTGTTCTTGTTTTTTTTCTTGGGTTTTGGTGCTTAATCTTATTAATCTGTTGGTTTTCTGTTCATTTTCGTTATGGGAAAGAATCTCAGAAGACGTATTGGTTCAAAAAAATCAAAATCCAATGTCAAAGGGGTTGGTGTTCTTGATTCTTTTCACTTTGAAGATAGTCCTAGAGAAGATGAAGATGTTCAAGGTGTTCTTATTGCTCAAGGTGATCCTGTTTTCGAGATTAGCTCTGGATCTTCATCTGCTTTTTGTTTAAGCAACCATAGCAACAAAGGTCTGTTCTTCACGGATTCTCCTATCCATGCTCTGAATGGTGAAGGAACAGATTATGTTAATGGTGAAGCATGTCTTGTTCACGTGAATGGTGAAGGAACAGATTCTGAAAATGATCTTGAAGTATCCTTTGTTGCTCCTGTTAATGGGTTTGAAACGGATGATCTCCATGCCATTGTTAAACATCCTGATGACTCAGCCAACTGTTTTGCTCATCAAGCCTGTGATTTGCCTTCTTCAGTTGACGGGTTGGTGGTGGCTAATTCGGAATCTGCTGGAGGGGTTGGATCCTCTTCGATCTCCCCGGATATGGCAGTCCTCTCGTCCTCGCCTAGTGTGGGTGTTGCTGGGTCTTTTTTTCTAATGAAGCCTCCCATGGTTGCCCTCTCGTCACCGTCTTTGGCTGTCAATCCTCTCCGTATTCCTACGCCGATTAGAAAAGATGGTATGGTGGAGGAGAGTTCAGAATCTAAAGATGGGGATAAGGAGTCTTCTTCTTCGCCTCCACCCTTCTGTGACGATCCTTTTGGCGCCGGATTTAATAGTCTGGCTGTCTCTTCTGCTCTCTCTGGTGATGGAGCTGATCTTCCTCCTCCTAGCGACCGTCGGTCTTCTCCTCAGATGGCGGTCAAGGTTTCTTTTGGGAAAGATTCCCCTGCAATCGAAAAACAGGTGCCTGCCACGGGTTATTCTTGCATTGGGAGGGATGGAGGTTTTTTTGTGGAAAGTCAACCATGTCTCGTTGAGGGCAATCCGTCTCTTCCTCCTGCAATAGTCCCCACACGCATTAATTGCTCATCAATTGCAGGAGACAAAGCCTTAAATGTCGTTGATTTTCCCCCTAACGCTCCATCCTTGCGCGTGCTTGGTCCTCAGCCTTCCCCTGATCAAGTTTTAAGCCCAAAGTCTCTTTTTGGGCCCAATAGTCCACTTTCTGCCCAAAAACCTTGCTCCTATGCTGATATCCTTTTGGGTTGTCCTCCAGTGACTGGGCCCCCCCTTGATCAAAATTTTGTTGGCCTTTTTACAGCGGTCCAACAAAATCCAATTAATAATGCTCCAAATTTTTTTGAGTCTCCTGTCGCGACCTCAAGTGCCGGCCAGCCAAATTATGATGGATCTTTACTTTCGTAGCCTTTGACTCTTGATTTTATCAACAATATTGAAACTTTGGAAGATGATCACATCCTTATCCCTTCGGCAATCATGGAAAAAGGTAGCGCCCCCTTTGAACGAACTTTATATGGTTATTTTGTGGGTGATAGACTTGCTTTTCCATTAGTTAAAAATCGTACTCTAGAGTTATGGAAGGAACATGGGCTTTATGATATTTTTATTAATGACGACGATGTGTTCTTGTTTAAATTTGAAAACAATGTGGGTATGAACTATGTTCTTCAAAAAGGAGATTGGAAGATCAACGGTATACTGCTCTTTCTCCGCAAATGGGAGCCAGACGTCTTCATTGAAAAACCATCCCACGACCGGGTTCCCGTGTGGGTTAACATTTTTGGCATTCCCCTTCAACTATTCAATAGAGATGGTCTAAGTCTTGTTGCTAGTAAACTTGGAAAACCTTTGGAGGTTGACTCTTACACCTCTACCATGTGTGAGCGGGCTACGGGTAGAGCGGTTTATGCTCGTATTCTTATTGAGATGTCGGCAAATGATCCGTGGGCTAAAGAAATAAAAATCAAAGCGATCACGGCTAAAGGGGATACATCTACTACACTTAGAGTGGAGTATTCTTGGAACTCTAAGAGATGTGACCATTGCAAAAATTTTGGTCATAACCATGCCACTTGCCCCTCCCTCTCGACTAGCACCCCCATCCAAAAGACGTCCACGTCTATTCCGAAAGAAGTTGACAAACAAGGTTTTCAAATGGTTAAAAAAAGAACTAGAGCAATTCCTCTTCCAAAAAAGAAGGTTCAAGTAGACAATCGCAAAGATAAAGGGCCCGCTCTGAACATCGCTCAAGTCTACAAGCCAATCATTCGTTATCCGAAGAAAAAGAATGTATCGTCCAACATGTTTGATGCTCTCTCGCATCAAAGAATTGACGACAATGAAGACGACTCTAGTATCCCTCCAGTCATCCATCCCAGAGATACCCTCCCAACTTCCAATACTCATCCGAGCTCCTCTCATGGTGGCCATATCTCTTTTCCAGTAGACCACGGTTGATGTTTTTAGGTCTTGTTTAGCTAGATCTTTGTTTTGCTTTGTTTTTCCCTTGCTTTGGGGCATGTCCCTTAGCTTGGTTTATTTTTATTTTCCTTGGGCGTTTGTCCTCCTTTTCTGTATTTTCTTTTTTTATTAATAATATTTGCCAAGGGTAATCCCTTTTATCCAAAAAAACCCTAAACCCTAAACCCTAAACCCTAAAACCCTAAACCCTAAACCCTAAACCCTAAACCCTAAAACCCTAAACCCTAAAACCCTAAAACCCTAAACCCTAAACCCTAACCCTAAACCCGAAACCCGAAACCCCAAACCCCAAACCCTAAACCCCAAACCCCAAACCCTAAACCCCAAACCCTAAACCCTAAACCCTAAACCCTAAACCCTGAAACCGTAAACCCTAAAACCGTAAACCCTAAACCCTAAACCCTGAAACCCTAAACCCTAAACCCTAAAACCCTAAAACCAAAAAAAAAAACTTTCTCTCTCTTTGTTTCTCTCTCTTCTCTGGCGATTTCCCATTTTTCAACCTTTTTTCCGGCACCGATCATTATTCCGGCGGCGGATCAGATTGAGACGGGTCTTATTTTGATCGTCTGCTCCTGCTCGTTTTGTGGATTCCATTGATTCGGGTCCATGGAAGGTGTTCCTCCTGATTTGGAACCCGATGTCATTATGAAAAAAAGGGGAAAAATGCGAACTCGAGAAATAAATCGAAATCCAATACTGGTGAAGTTTCTAAGCTGTCGGTTGATCCCTTGAAAGCTAAATCAGTCACTCTCCTCGTCAATAAGTTTGAATCGGAAGTGAAATCTCCTGTGATCAAAGGATCGAGTGATTTGAGTAATTCTGATTATTCTAGGTCTGGAGTGAATTTGTCGGACTCTTCTTCTGGTGCGAGAAATGATGCGATTCACTCTGAGAATAAGGGCTCGGGTTCGTTAAATGCTTATGAAGGTGTTGTGATGGGATCGAAGGTTTCCTCTAATTCTCTTATGGCTGACTTCGCTGGTTCTTCAGTGGTTCCTCCTGTCATGGGTAATCCAATTAAAAAGGAGGAAGGATCGATTGAAGGGTTGAGCTCCCCAGTGATTGAATTTGAGAAAGACATTGCACAATTATGCAGTCCCGGAGAGAAGAATGCTATGATGGTCTTTTGGAATGGTTTATCTGCGAGTGAGAAGGAAGGATTTTTTCATGGTCTCAGATTCACGAAGAAGAAGTACAGCAGTGATTGTGACTCTGAAGTTCACAGTGAAGATTCGATTGATAATTGCAAAAAACTTTCTTCTATTAGCCATAGGAATGAGCTTCTAATGAATTGGAAGGACCTTAGTCAAAAGAAGAAGGAGAAGGTTTTTCACAAGCTATGTACAAGCAAAATCAGGAAGCAGGTAGAAGCCAACTTCGGTAAGAATCGAATTCCTTTCAAGCCTTCTTCTACCTTGTTTCCTGTGGCTATAGATATGAAGAAATCCACTGAGCTTGAAGCTTCGGATAGGTTACAAAAAGTTGGAGAAACTGTTATCAATCTCTTGCCTGAAGGAGTTCCTGTTTCGGATAACAATGATCCTGTGGTTGTTGATCTTCAGAAGTTGTGCTCTATGCAATCCATGGTTAAGGAAAAGAAGATAAAAGGAAAATTTGAAATAGATGAAGTTGTTAGCAAGAAACTGGAAGAAGTTTGTAATGAAATTGTTTATCAGTTCCCAAGTAAGTTTAGCCATCTTGATATTGTTAACAATGGAGAATTTAAGTTCAATTATGTTGATTTAGAAAAAGATGGAAATGATGAAAAAATGGGTGTTGATGATAAGGAGAATTTTAAAGAAATTGTTAAAAATAGTAATGGTGGGTTGCTTATTTCTGATATCATGTTGGAACACGTCAAATCTAGTATTGTTCAGGAAAAGATTGAGCCTACTTTGCCTAGATCAAATGAAAAGGATTCTAAGACCATTGCTCAAGGTTCATATGCAGATAAGGTGAGTGGGAAAAAACTCAATGATGCTAATCTGATTTCTGTCATTAAGAAGGATCCTAATCTTCCAGATGGTGTTGTGGAGATGCATATAGGTGATATTCTAAAAGGTTGCAGTCCTTTTAAGACTACTATGTATGGTTACTTCATTGATAAACATGTTAACTTTTTCAATGTTAACAAGTTTGCTCATAATATGTGGAAAAAACATGGATTGGAGGAGGTTATGGTCAATGATGAGGGAATTTATTTCTTTCGGTTTAGCTCGGAACAGGGAATGATCTCGGTCTTGGAAGGAGGTGTATGGATGATTTTTGATAGTGCTCTTGTTGTTAGAAGGTGGACCACAGGAGTGAGTTCTGTTCAAGGGCAACATGAAAAGGTCCCGGTATGGGTTAAAATCTATAATGTGCCTTTAGAGTACTGGAATGGAACAGGTCTGAGTCATATTGCTTGGGAAATTGGGAAACCTTTAGATGTGGATGCCCACACAGCTAGTATGTGTCAAGATCACTGGGGTAGGCCTGCATTTATGCGGATTTTAATTGAGATGTCAGCTTCTAGGGATTGGCTCAAAGAAGTGCAAGTTTATTCGTCTGATTTGACCACATGTGAAAGAATCCTTACGAAGTGCAGGGTTGAGTATGCTTGGAATCCTTCAAAATGTTCTCACTGTAAAGTGTATGGGCATAAAGATTCTAACTGTGGTATTTTGCTAGCTAAACAAGTTAAAGAAATTGATAACAATAGCAAATTGGAGGGAAATAAGGAGGGAGTTAAGGTTGATTTAATGCAAGTTTTAATAGCAAGTACTAAAAAAGTTGAGGTGGATGATGATGGGTACCAAACTGTGGTTAAGAAGAATAAAGGGAATATTGCAGGGGAAAAATTGAAAGAAGAAACAGGGGGGAAAAACCAAGGTTCGGTACAGGGGCAGAATGGGAAAAATTTTAGAAATGGAAAAACAGGGGTGAATTTTGGAAATAATGTTCAGGGGCAAAATAGGAATAATCAATTTTTTGCTGGTTCCAGTAATGGAGGTTATAAGGGGAATAAAGGCAAGGGTGTTCAGGGGTATAATGGGAAAAATAATCAGATTAATGCTAAAAACGTTGGTGCTTCGTTTGAACCTGGTCAAAGCAGTAATTCTAATGTAAAAATTCAACAAGGAAGTGGTACAGGGGCCTTTATGCCAAGTGGGGGTATTTTGGGAAGTTCCAAGGTTAATGAGGTTAAACTGGAAATTAAGAAGAAGGAAGAGGTGGGCATTAAAATGAATGTCAAACAGGTTTATGTTCCGAAGTCTGGAGATGTTAAAATCAGTTCTAATTTTGATAAGCATCAACAAAATGTTAAGGGTGTGGCTCCAGTCAATATTAGTAATCACAATTCTTTTGGTGTTCTTCAAAATCTTGTTGATGAAGATAGTATTAATGCCTTGAATGAAGAGTTTGGGTTGGATGATTCATCTTATTTGAATTATACGAGTCAAGTGGAAGATGCCGGAGGTATCACGGGATTGGATACCAACATTGAAGCTGTTATTGATGATGATTAATTTCGGTTTCTGGAATGTGAGGGGAATGAATCAATTTCCCAAACAAAAAGAAATCAAGGAAGTTATTTTGTCTAATAATCTTAGTCTTTTTGTTATTCTTGAGTCTCATGTCAAGAGAGGCCAACTTAACAAAGTTTGTGGTGATATTTTTGGAAACTGGAAATGGATGTCTAATAATAAAGATAATGGGTTTTCTACTCGTATTATCATTGGTTGGAATGCTAATCAATTTGAGGTTAGTCTTATTGATTTCAATGATCAAGTGGCCCATTGCAAGATAAAGGTTCCCAAGGGTAATCAAGATTTCTTTTGCTCTTTTGTTTATGCGGCTAATAAGTATTATGATAGAAGAATTATTTGGAATTCTCTTCTCTATCATAATAATTTGGTTGGTAATAAGCCTTGGATTGTGTGTGGTGATTTTAATGTTACCATGAAGTTAAATGAGAGCACTGCGGAGTCTTCTAGATTAACAAGAGGAATGGTGGATTTTTTGGATTGTGTTAACAGGTTGGAGATTCAAGATATTAATTGTAATGGTTTAAATTTTACTTGGAATCAAAAGCCAAAAAGCTCCTGTGGTATTCTTAAAAAGCTTGATAGAGTCATGGGTAATGTTAAGCTTATCGAGACTTTTCCTTCTATTTTTGCCTCGTTTCATCCTTATAGGCTTTTTGATCACTGTCCGGTTATTATAAAAGTTCCGATGAAGGTTGAATTCAAAGTGTTTCCTTTTAAATTCCCTATTTTCCTTGCTCAAAACCCTGATCTTAAGCCGTTAGTTGAAAATTTTTGGAATTTGGACATCAGGGGCTTCAAGATGTTCTCGTTAACTCAGAAGCTCAAAAATCTCAAAAATCCGATTCGGAAATTATTCAGGGACCAAGGTCATTTGTCTGGAAAAGTTGAGCATTTTCGAAAGAAGTTAGATATTGTTCAAGCTGATTTGGATAAAGATCTGTTTAATCAGGACCTCCGGAATTTGGAAGCTTTATTCTTGGGTGAATTTATTAAAGCTTATGCTGAAGAAGAAAGTTTTTTTAAACAAAAGGCCAAGGTTAGTTGGTTAAGAGAGGGTGATAGCAATTCCAAGTATGTTCATAAAATTGTTAAAAGGAAAAAGAACAGCAACAGAATTGAAACAGTTATGAATGATAATGGTGTTTGGATTGAGGGTGAAGAAGTTTATAATGAATTTGTTAAGTATTTTAAAGCTTTCCTTGGAATTGAAGTTCCTTGCAATGAGATCAATCTTCCTGATTCTTTGTTTCTTAAAAAGCTTGACCTTGCTGATGCTGTTGAGATGGTTAAGGTTGTTTCTAATGAAGAAATCAAGGCGGCTCTCTTTGATATCGAGGATGATAAAGCTCCTGGTCCGGATGGTTATTCGGCTAAGTTTTTCAAGTCTATGTGGTCCGTTGTGGGCGATGAGTTTTGTCAAGCTGTCAAAGAATTTTTTGTTAGTGGTAAAATTCTTAAAGAGATTAATGCTACGGTCATTGCCTTGGTTCCTAAGTTTGACACCCCGGGGAAAGTTAGTGATTATAGGCCTATCTCTTGCTGTTCTGTGTTCTACAAGTGTATCAGCAAGGTGATTGTGGGGAGAATCAGGAATCATTTGAGTTATATTGTCTCTGAGAATCAGTCTGCGTTCATCCCTGGGAGATCTATTATAGATAATGTTCTCCTTTCACAAGAGTTGGTTTGGGGATATCATCGTGACAGGGGGTTTTCTTGTTGTGCCATGAAGGTGGATATCCAGAAGGATTATGACACGGTTAATTGGGCTTTCCTTCAGAATATTCTATTTCATTTTGGTTTTCATCCAGCCATGATTTGTTGGATTATGCAGTGTGTGAGTACTCCCTCGTTCATGATTAGTATGAATGGTTCTTACCATGGATTCTTTGAAGGTAAACGTGGTCTCAGGCAGGGTTGCCCTCTCTCTCCTTACTTGTTTACTCTTGTTATGGAAACGTTTAGTTTGATCATCCAAAGAAGAATCCATAATGAGGCCTTGTTTAAGTATCATTGGAGTTGTAAGAAACAGAAACTCACTCACCTTTGCTTTGCGGATGACCTTATGATTTTCTGTCATGGAAATAAAGCTTCTATTAGAGTGGTTAAAGATGCTCTTGATGAGTTTGCTGGAGTTGCTGGGCTTCTTCCCAATATGTCCATAAGGCATATTTTTTTTGGTAATGTCAAAACCAACGTGAAGAAAAGAATTCTTGATACTTTACTGTTTGTTGAAGGGAGGCTTCCGATGAGGTATTTGGGAATTCCGCTCATATCCACTAGGTTGTTCATTCGTGATTGCAAAAGGCTTGTTGATAAGGTCCGAAGAAGAATTGGTGATTGGAGGAATAAATATCTCTCATATGCTGGAAGGTTGCAACTTATCTCTTCAGTTCTTTATTCCCTTCCTGTTTACTGGGCTTCTTGTCTTCTTATTCCTGCTGCTATCATTAAGGAAATTAAGAAAATGATGAAGAATTTTCTTTGGAATTGTGATGAATCCAAGAAGGGGAGAGCTAAAATTGCTTGGTCCACTGTGTGTAATCCTGTGGATTGTGGGGGATTGGGTCTTAGAAATTTAAGAGCTTGGAATAAAGCAATTTTATCCAAACGAATGTGGATGATCATTTCTAATTGTGAGTCTTTGTGGGTTAAATGGATTAACATCAACATTTTAAAAGGAAGGAGCTTTTGGGATGCTGAGAAAAAACATGATTTGAGTTGGAGTTGGAGAAATTTGATTAGATTGAGGTCTATTTTTAGAAATCATTTTTGTACCAAGATTGGGAATGGGGCTAACACTTTCATGTGGTATGATGATTGGCATCATCTTGGTGATTTCTCTCATGTTCTATCTCCAAGAGAAATTTCAAGTGTTGGCTTTAGAATTTCTGACAAAGTCAAAGATGTTATTGTTGATAGCTCGTGGTTTTGGCCTAATGATTGGCTTTCTCTAATTCCTCAATTGAATGATTTTCAATTACCGGTTCTTGATATCAAGAGGAAGTGGGGTATTCCTGTTGGAGAAAAGGCTTCTGATGTCTTTGATGATTAGTGGAATTGACGGATTTGGGTTTAGCAATTTTCCTCTAAAAATTGTGTTGCTTATCGGTTTTATCCCGATTTTCTTAAGGATTTTTCCTTTAGAAGTGGTTTTAATTTTGCAAATGGGTCTTATTCCCATTATTGGTTGTTTTACTCCTAAGCAACTAGGAGTCTCCACTTCGGTGGGTGCAACTGCTAGTTCGATTAGCAAGTGGTGGGATATTCACCCGACAATACACAGGCTTGAGTACGTCATCCTTAGACTGTACTATCTTTGGGTTGGTTGTTTCCTTTTTTATAATAAAAACAACCACTTTTTAATCTTTTGGTTTTCCCTTAAGATTTTTTCCGTCCGGTCTATCCCGGATTTCATTGGAATTTTTTCCTTTGATGTGGATTTTAAGGATTCTAATTCAATTTATTTTGGATTTAGAATTCTTGGATATTCTTTGAATATTGTTTCTGTAAAAAGAATTGACGGCAAATGGTTTAGCTTTTTTCCTTCTAAAATTGCTTTGCTTGTCGGTTTTATCTCGACTTTCAAGAGGTGGTTACCTTTTGAGGTGGATTTCTTTTTAATGCAAATGGGTTTGATCCCCATTATTGGTTGTTTTACTCCTAGGCAACTAGGAGTCTCCACTTTGGTGGGTGCCACTGCTAGTTCGATTAGCAAGTGGTGGGATATTTACCCGACAATACACGGGCTTGAGTACGTCATCCTTAAACTGTACTACATTTGGGTTGGTTGTTTCCTTTTTTATAATAAAAACAACCACTTTTTGATCTTTTGGATTGCCCTGAAGATTTTTGCTGCCCGGTCTATCCTGGGATTCATTGGATTTTTATCCTTTGAGGTGGAAAATAAGGGATCTAATTCTAATTTTTTTGGATTAAGATCTCTTGGATATTCTTTGAATATCTTTATTATAAAAGGAATTGACGGTAAATGGTTTAGCATTTTTCCTTCTAAAATTGCTTTGCGTGTCGGTTTTATCCCGACTTTCTCAAGGTGTTTGCCTTTTGAGGTGATTATTATGCAAATGGGTGTGATCCCCGTTATTTGTTGTTTTTTTCCTAGGCAACTAGGAATCTCCATTTTAGTGGGTGCCACTGTTAGTTCGATTAGCAAGTGGTGGGATATTTACCCGACAATACACGGGCTTGAGTACGTCATCCTTAGACTGTACTACCTTTGGGTTGGTTGTTTCCTTTTTTATAATAAAAACAACCACTTTTTGATCTTTTGGATTTGCCTTAAGATTCTTGCAGACTGGTTTATCCCGGTTATCATTGGAATTTTTTCCTTTGATGTGGTTTTTGAAGGATTTAATTTCCAACCTTTTGGAATTAACCTTCAGGGGTATTTTTGGAATTACCTCGTAAAAAAAGGAATTGACGAGTCTAGTGATGCGAGATGGAGGAATAAAAAGGGGATCCAATTTTCTCATAAGCTTGCCCATTTGAAGATTGCGTGGATTATTTGTTTGAAGATTATTTACAATATTTTTGTCAAAGTTGAAAATGATGTTTATTTGAAGAGTATTTGGAAGATTGGGAGTTTTTTTTGGATGATTTTGGTTCTAGCATCATTGTTTATTTGAGATTGAGTTTTAATTTTGTGAAGAAAAAAGATATTGGAAGAAATTTTGACTTTTTTGGGCCCAATAATTGGTTTGTGCATTGCGGGACCTTGTTGGTTAAGAGGATCATTAAGTGGAAGATGTGGATCTATTTGGTTGTGAATGGTATATTTTTTAAGAGAAGGAGTTTGAAGGAAAAAGATGAAGATGTCAAGAAAATAAAAGCTTGGATAAAGTTCGTTGCTAATTTTGGAAGTAGAGTTTTTTGGAGTTTTTTGGACTGTTTTGAAGACTTGATTGTGTTGGCCAATGATTCTCACGATTTGGAAGTTTCTTGGGTGTGTTATACTATTGGAATTATCTTGCAAGCCTTGGATTACTTTTTTGAGTATGAGGCCAAAATCATTAGTTTACTTTGGTGGAGATTGAAGAGAGATATGAAGATTGAAGATTTGGAAGATTTTTTGAGATGGAAGAACATGGCTAAAGACCTCATTATTATTCTCATGATGTGCTATATTTGGTTTCATTCCATTCATTGGAATTGGATTTGGGCTTGGATTGGTTGGTGGAACTTTGTTAGATTTTTTGTAATTATTTAACTCTCTCTAGTTGTTAGCTTGGTTGTTTAGTTTGGTAGGGTTTAGTTTTTTTTTGTAGTTAGTTTTTTTTGGATTGGTTGGTGGAACTTTGTTAGGTTTTTTCTTTTCAATAAAGTTTGCCAAGGGGTTTCCCCTTTTTTCCTAAACCCTAAACCCCTAAACCCTAAACCCAAAACCCAAACCCCATGGAATACTTTCTCTCTCTAGAATTTTCTCTCTAGGAAACTTTCATGGAGATTAAGTGTTCTTGATCTTTTCTTGGGTTTCTTGTGCTTAATCTTACTAAATCTGTTGTCTTTTGTTGGTTTTCGTTATGGGAAAGAATCACAGAAGTCGTAAATTCACAAAAAAAATCTAAATCTACTGTCAATGGGGTTGATGTTCTTGGTTCTTTTCACATTGAAGTTAGCCCTAGTTCATCATCATCAGCGTTCTGTGTTAGCAACCACAGTGGAAAAGGTTTATTTTTCACAGATTCGCCACTTAATATGGAGGCAGATTCTTCTTGTGCAACAGTTCATGCAAATGTAATTCTTTAGTGGCTGCCTCTGTGGAAAATGATGACCCTCTGCTAGGTCATGACGAAGGAGACGAAGAAGCAGGTAGCGTTCAAGTGATTAGAGAAGGAGAAGAATCAGATTCTGATTATGATTTGGAAGTTTCTTTTGCTGCATCCGTTGATGGACTTGATTCAGGAGGTGAGGAATCTATCTCTCGGTTTCCTGTTGTGAAAGAACACTCAAAAACCAAAGATGGTGTTCAATCTAACGAAGGGATAATAGAAACGCTTGGTGAGGGCACTTCAAAGAAAATCGAGACAGAAGCGCATTCGGGTTTCACATTCAATAAGCTATCCCTTAATGATTATGGGTTTAGTCTTGAAGAAATTAGATCGAAATATTATGAACAGAAGAAAACAGTAGGATCGTCGGCTGCAGGGTTTGTGCCTGCTTCGATTTCAAATCCGCCGATTATTCATCCAATTAGCGGCGCCATCCGGTCGATCTCCTCCTTGGCAGTCGATCCCTCCTCTCTGGCTGCTCTCCACCCAAGCGACGGTACTGATCGCCCCCTGAAAGTGATCCAAGCTTGTATTGGAAAAGATTCGTATGCCTCTGTTGAAAAGTTCCCTGCGTCGTTTCCTTATTCCATGGGTAAGGGTGATAACTTAAGTGTGGAAAGTCAACCATCCTTGGATGTTGGGTCCTCTTATCCAGCCGATTTTTTTGGAGACAATGTTGATAAGTCATGTACAACCCCTCCCATGCGCATTAATTGCCTACCTTTATTAAGAGAGCAAACGTCCAAAGCTGGAGACAAGGCATTTATTGCTACCAATTCTATTTTGTTAAATATGATAGAAAAAACAACTACTTGACTGCAAAAAAGAAACTAAAAATTTTATTTTTAATACACACAATATATGGAAACCTTACAAGAAAAAGTAAAAACACTAACTAAATTATTTACAGCACTAGAAATTCCATCTGAAACTCAAGAAAATAATATAGAAATAGAAAATAATTCAGATGATAATGACGCAGAAGTAATATATGATTTTTCTTCAGATGATGAAAACCCTTATTCAAATCCATATAGAGATTCACAAAACAATTTTGGATTAAAACGAAAACAATCATATGTTGAAGATGATTATCAAAGTCAATATATTTATGGACCACCTTCATTAGAAGAAAATTTTTTATATAGACAAGGAATGGTTAAAAATAAACAAAACAAATGGGAAAAAATACCTCCTCAATACATACCTAAATTATTTACATTTCCAACAAATTCAGATATTCTTTTTATTGATTGTGACCAAAATCCTGAAGCAAAAATTCAAGAATGGAGTAATAAAATGGGAGTACAAATTCAGTTAACCGAAGAATTAAGAAATTTACACCCAAAACATTTTCTTAATTATATCATTCATAAAACACAAGGTAACGCATATCGTTTCCTTTCATCTCTTGATGAAACCGAAACAATGATGATAGCCACCACTGATGCTATGGAAACATTTAAAAATGTATTAAGCCGTCTTATTCAGGAATTCATAGGAAAACAAATTGAAGATAAAATATCAAAAGAAGCTTTTCAATTAGAATCACTATGGCATTTAACTAATTTACAAATTTGTAATATGTGTTATTTAGAACCATTTATATGTGAATATTCTGAACATTATTATAATTTAGATTCCATTAGAAAAAAGGCAGCATTAGATATGTTCTATCAAAAATTACCATCATTAGTAAGCCAAAGTGTAATAAAAGATTTCCAAGAAGCATTACAACAAAATAAAGTTGCAGACACCTTAGGAGCACGAATAAGCATATTAAAAGCATGGATGCAGAAAAAATGTTTAGAACAAAAAACAGCACAAGATGCAAAAATTGATTTATGTTGTGACATTCTTTCTAACAAAGTAAATCAATATGGTTGTAAAGAAAAACAACAAAGTAAAAAGAAAATTTGGAAAAAACAAACATATAAACCTAAATACAAAGAATATTATAAACAAGGGGAAAGAAAATATTTCAGAAATAGAAAACAATATAAACAAAAATATCAATCCAAAACAAATTATTGCCCATCGAATAAAAAAGACTGTAAATGTTGGATATGTCAAGAAGAAGGACACAAAGCCTATGAATGCCCGAAAAAGACTAAAAAAGAAAAAGAAACAAATATATTAAAAATTGCATACGACCTTGGATACGAACCCATAGAAGATTCAGATATAAATTCAGATATAGATATTTATGCATATACAACTGATTCTGATTCAGATGCAGGTACATAATCCTATGGAAAAAGTATTACTAGAATTAGAACTTGAGGGAAACCTCATATCTAATCTATCTGGAATATACATTGCTAAAGCATACAATGGTATGAAAGTACCATCTGAAGTAAACAATAATAAAGTATACAGTGATATGAATATATCACCAAAAGCATACAGTGATATGAATATATCACCAAAAGCATACAGTGATATGAATATATCACCAAAAGCATACATTGATATGAAAATTTTCATATCATCATTCGAAACAAACAAATTTCAGCAATTATTCAGGTACTCAAGAAACGCAAACATTCAGTCCACAAATACATTGAAATGGAAGCAATCATGAAGCAAATCAAACACCAGTTCAAACAGAAAGAAGATCAAGAAGCATCATTAGTCAGACAACTCGAAGCAGTCAGACGAGAAAAAGAACAACTACCACAAACAATACAAATTCTATCATCTCAATCAGTACCTAAAGAAGAAGCAGCTAGCAGTTCAACAACGAAGCAACCAAAAGAAGACATTCAAGAAATTTCATCCGATGATAGTCAGCCACAAACAATGCTCAAGTCAGAAAAACAACCTATAATACAAAATCCAGAAGAATATCCACCACTTCAAGCAGATCAAAATATAAAGAAATGGTACGTAATTTTCAACGGAGAAAACAAAGGAGTATATGACAATTGGGGAATTGCCAGTTCATATATTCTTGGAAGAAATATTATTCACAAAAGTTACAAAACAAAAAATGAAGCAGAAGCCGCATACAACGAAGCATACAAAGCAGTAATAAAAGATAACGTAGAATGTTCAAAAACAGTTCTCCTAACACCACAAAAACCTATGACCAGCTTCACACCACAAAAACCTGTATCCATCCCAAGATCCCTTAACCAATTAAATGCAAAAATTGCCCTTGAATCCATTCTATCAACCAAAGAAAAGGAAGCCATGAAAAAACCATCTGCCAAAAAATTCGCTGAATTATGGGATAGCCTCGTTTCCTACACCGAGGTCCATTCTTTAATGGGTTTTTACCCAGTAGCCAGGCGCCCAGGCCCTAAAGCAGTTTTCCTAGCCGATTTATCAGATCCTATGACTTTATGGGATTATTTTATTCATGGATTCATCGACACTATCTATCTAGAAGGCACCAATTTACACTGCATCAGCGAATTCCCCTCTGCTGTGCAAACTATCATCAGAAATTATAAAATACGCTTTGCAAAACAAGAAAGAGGATTATTCATCAAAATGCATTCTAGCTACCCAATTTTTGATGAAGATTCTCAACTAATTGTCCCAAGTATTACTTTTGCAAACATGGGAATAAGCAACGGCTCAAAACCAACAAAAGATGATCTACCCCGTGAATCCCCAACACAAGAGCATCTAATCTTTGCACTTGCCGGTGTTTATTTAGCATCATCACGCATTGGCAACGGTAAAGATCAAAGGTCAAGAATCAGAGTAAATTATGCTAGTAAAACTTTCATTATCTACTCTTTAACAGACAATGAAATCACTCCGGAAGCAATGAAAGCAATTGAAACATTCGAACAACCTTTCGAAAAATTTTCAATTGCTTTCATTGCTTCCGGAGTGATTTCATTGTCTGTTAAAGAGTAGATAATATCAAACCCAGACAATCAATCCATCGTCAATCCATTCCGACGCATCATTCAGGTATATTCTGTCTTAATTTTATTAATTCCGCCATGTTTTTCAATTTGGTATCAGAGCTAAGTAACGTTCTTATTATTCTTATTATTTGTTTGCATATTCAATCTATCGTTAATAAGAATATATGCATATGCAGCATCATAAACATGATAAGTATCATAAACATGATAATGAATAACCATTGTTTTTAAATATTCATATTTAAAAAAGTTATCAACAATTAAAATATTTATCATAAGAAGATTTAATACTATAAGTATGTCTCAAGAAATAGAAAACTCACCAATAATTATTAATAACGAAGAAAATGAATCTGGATACACTTTTGATGCTTTAATTAATAAAAATAACATTAATAAAGACGCTATAAGAAAATCAAGAAAATCAAATTTATATAAACATGCTCTGATACCAAATTGATAAACATAGTGCGTCGCTCTGATACCAAATTGATATAAACATGCTCTGATACCAAATTGAAAAACATGGCGGAATTAATAAAATTAAGACAGAATATACCTGAATGATGCGTCGGAATGGATTGACGATGGATTGATTGTCTGGGTTTGATATGTTTATATGAATATATGGATATGTTTTGATAGGGTTCTGCTATTCAGAAATAGACGAGCTATTTCAACAGAAGAAGATTGAGAACAACTCAAATCTTAAACACTCAAACTTAGCTTATTTATTCCATATGGGCAAAGACCCTATTTATAGGCTCAAAGGAGCCGAGTACAATAATTGGGTTGCAATCGTTTGATTGCAATATGACAAACCTATTTACATTATAGCCCCCTAGACTATTGAGGGACTTACACACTTTATGTTACATCAAATAATATAATACACACTTAATAATTATTCTATCTAAACTTCCTACCGACACATAAATTATATAAACAATAACAAATCCTTTCCATATTGAAAGGCCACATGTCTTCAATAATGTGTCTTTAATAATAATGGCTTTTTATGTCATTGCTTACGTCATTCCTCCCGCCTCCGAAAAGACATATTTTTGAATAATGTTTGCTTGTGTCATGGCTGACGTTAATCTTCCATGAATGGTGCTTCTTTCATAATCGAGTAGGAATGTTTTTAACTGTTTCTCTATGATGGCTTCCATTCTCTTGTCAATGTGTCTGCTATATGATTGTTGGCGCTTTTGATATACTTGAGATATGGATGAAATTGATGTAATTGTAATTGCCACCGGATCAATCGTCCTCGACAGTAATCTTCTTGTAACTTATACCGCCAAAAGCCAAGTAGATACTTGGAATCTGTGCGTAATTCGAATCTGGTTTGAAGTAGCTCGACTTTCCATTTTTTCAATGTTCTGAGACATGCTAGTGTTTCTCGTTCATGTGTGCTGTAATTTTGCTCCGTTTGGGAAAATGTTCCTGATATATACTTGCATAGTTTTTGCTCGTATTTATCTGTTTTTAATACTTTAGATGATACATCTGTATCAGTGTATGCTTTTGGTGATATTTTCATATCACTGTATACTTTATCATTGTTTACTTCGGATGGTATTTTCATACCAATGTATGCTTTATCATTGTATACTTTTGATGAGTTAGATATGAGGTTTCCCTCACTATCTAGACCCAATAATACTTTTCCACGTATAATTGCTTTTAGGCATCCTGCCCAAGTGTCTTGTGATGCATCTGTTTCTACGATTAAGAAATCATCTATTTTTGCATTATATAAAGTAGGGAGAACTTGAATGTTTTGTTTTATATTTTGTACCAAAATAGTATCTGTATTGGTCCAAGACCAAGGTATTTTTTTCTGATATTTTCTTTTGTAAAACTTTTCTTTCTTTCGCTAAATTTTTCAAAAATCCTTGTTCTGCAATATAATTTAAACAACCAAGAAATCGTTGTATTTGTTTTCTATTTTCAAGTTTATCAGGAAACATATTTAATTTTTCGCGTATATTGTCTGTTAATGATAATTGACCATTTTCTCCAATTTTTAAACCAAGATATTCAACTGTAGATTGAAAAAGTTTTGATTTCTTTTTTGATAAAACTAAACCCTTTTCTTTAATTCTTTGTAAAACCTTGATGACTGCATCAATGTGTGTTTGTTCGTTTCCTTTTGTAAAAACAATTATATCATCAATATATGCAAGACAAATATGATCTAAACCATTTAAGGTTTCATCCATGAATCGCTGATATATTGCTGGTGCCTGTTTTAAACCGAATGGAAGAACATTCCATTCATAATGCTTCTGAGGAGGACATGAGAAAACGGTTAGTGGTTTCGTATTTTCATGTAAGCGTAATTGCCAATATCCGGATTTTGCATCAAATGTACTAAAATGTGTATTTCCTTTTATTTTTTCTAAAATATATTCTTTTCGTGGTAATTTATATGAATCTCCTATAGTAGCATCATTCATCTTTTTATAATAAATTACCATTCTTCGTTTGCCTCGTTTTATTTCATTATTATTTTCTACATAGAATGCAGGTGCAGAATGAGGACTCTTGCTAGGTCGAATGATTCCTTTTTCTAATAGTTCAGTGCATTCCTGTTTAAATTCAGAAACATCTTTTATACTATATGGAATTTTATTTGGAACATTTATTTCATCATTAGGGTTTTTTAATAATATTATTATTTCTTGATTATTTTTATTTTTTAAATGATCTAGCGGGTTTTCGCTACATACTTCTTCGAGTTGTTTTTCAGCAATTTCTTTAGCAAATGTTAGTAATATGCGTAATTGAAAACCAACCTCTTGTTTGATTATTTTAATAAGATCATAATGTTTGATAATTGCAGTTTTTATAAAACCTTTTGTTGGATGATTGAGACTTATATCGTCATTTGTTTGTATAAATGGTTGATATAATTTAAGGAAATTATTTCCTATAACTAAATCTATTCCTGAATCATGTTGATATATAGTTGGAGTTTTAAATGGTGTTTTTTCAATTACTATATCTATATCTTTTCCTACGAACCAAATTTTGTGAATTGATTTATCAGCAATTGTTATTTTTAATGGTTTTTCTAATTTTTCCCAATTTTTTAATATCTTTTTTCTTCCAAAACATAAAGTAGCTCCTGTATCTATATATGAAACTAATTCTTTTTCTTGTATTTTGGTTGTAATAAAGGTACTGTTTGGGTTAATATTTGTTTTTCTTTTACTCATTTTAACAAATTACTAAGGTATCTGAAAGAAAATTAATTGAATTGTTAATATTTTTTATTACTATTTTTAAATGATTAACTTCAATTTTTAATCTTCCAATTTTAACTAATTGATATGCAGTATGATTTTTGTTTTTATAAATTAGTTCGTGTACTTCAGATTCTTTTTCTTTTAAATGTTTTGTGAATTTTTCTAAATCTTTCCATAATTTTTTAAGTAGATCAACTTTATATTTATTATCGTAACTATAATATACTTGAGTTTTATTACTCATAATTTTTATTTTACCATGTGAAATGTCGTTTAATAGTAAGTGGTTTTTCTTTAAGTAGCTGTTTTTCATTAAGTGGTTCTTCTTTAATAGTTTTTATTTTTAAATATTTTTCAAGTAGAATTTTTTGTTGATTTAAATTTTGTAATAATTCAGGAATTTGTTTTAATACAATTAAACTTTCTACTTCTATAATATTATTTAATTTTTGACTAATTATGTTTAATTTTTCTCCTATTGATTTATCTTCTTTAGGATTAAGACCGATGTTATATATTGTTCCTTGTGGTAAATTTTGTGGTATTTCTATAATCATTTCTTTATCTGGTATACATGGTTTTGTATTTTGATATGATCCTTCAAGTATTTTAAAATATTTTAGAGAATTACTAGATGATTATGTCATATTCTTAAACTTAATGATCTAATCATTTCTTTAATATCTTCTAACTTTTCATCGTTATTTTCATTAGATGTTGAAGGCTGACATTCTGAA
Organism: Lactuca virosa; assembly: GCF_052849685.1. Taxonomy (NCBI): domain Eukaryota; kingdom Viridiplantae; phylum Streptophyta; class Magnoliopsida; order Asterales; family Asteraceae; genus Lactuca; species Lactuca virosa. The sequence goes on along the minus strand of NC_136430.1, from coordinate 464,554,205 downwards.
ATAGAAGATCTACCTATTATAGTTGAAAATGGAGGTTCTATAATTGGACTTCTTTTTATTAACGAAGTAGTTATTATTGGTTGAAAATTAGTTTCATTGAATATTCTATTATTAGTCATATTTGGTGATTCAAGGGATAATAAAGGGGTAAATAATTTATCTATATAAATTCTATCTTCTGTTTTAAATGTAATACTATGATGAGAATTTGTTAATGCATAATTTATTTGATATGTAATAGTAAATGGATGATTACCTTTTATCATAAAATTTTGTCTTAATAATTTATATCGTACAGTAATACCATTACTTAAATTTTTATCTTTAAGACTTAATCCTAATTGAATATTAATATCAAATTTTATTTTTCCTTCAATTAAATTACCTTCTCCTTTTGCAATAATACTTTCTTGGTTATTAATTATACGATCATCTCTGATTTCTAATTCTATTGGTGTATTTAAATTACTTACAGTACTTTTTAAGATTATTTGAATAGTTGATATATGAATATAAGCAATTTTTATTCTATATGTTTCTTTAATATGAGATAATCTATTTCTAATTTGTTGTTTATTTATTATGGGTATAGTAATATTTCCTTGAGTTAATTCTATATGTATTGCTTGTTCTCCTATAATTTTTCCATAATATATAATATTTTTTGCATATTCAATCTATCGTTAATAAGAATATATGCATATGCAGCATCATAAACATGATAAGCATCATAAACATAATAATGAATAACCATTGTTTTTAAATATTCATATTTAAAAAAGTTATCAACAATTAAAATATTTATCATAAGAAGATTTAATACCATAAATATGTCTCAAGATATTTTCAATTGTTAAATCACTTTTATTTCTTCATGATAGTATCATTTCGAGTTATTGTAACTATTAATTCTACAAAATTTGAAATTTTTATTAAAATAATACTCGTTTTTAATAATCAAATTCATGCTTGAAATATATATTTATGTCTAACAAAATTTTGATGAATTGTATTCCTAATAGAAATATTATTTTAAGAATACAGCAAATCCAAGAATCTATAAATAATTCTAAGAAAAATCTCAAGGATTCTTACAAACCTAATAATCAAGGTACAATTTTAAACAATAACCATATTCATGATGTTAGATATTTCATAAGAACTAGTATTAAAATCCGTTATAAGCAAATACGTCGTCTAAAAACAAAACTATTTGTATTTTAAAACGTATGTTTTTAAACATTATTATAATTACCACTACTATTTTTTAATAAAATTTTAATCGTAATTTTAAATCCAAAACGAAACTAAACCATTATTATTATAAAATTATAATCATGAGTTTTTCAAGCCTAGATACAAATAAACAAGAATTAAAATTTTTTCGTAAAATATTGAAACAATCTAAAAAATTTCTTTTAGACTTAAAAATAGATTCTAACATATCAATGATAAATTGTATATCTAATATTGAAGCAATACATATAATAAATAATAGTATAAATTGGAAACAAGAACAAATAAAAAACCTTGAAGATAAAATAACAAAATTAATTTGTTAAATATGATAGAAAAAACAACTACTTCACTAGAAAAAAGAAACTAAAAATTTTATTTTTAATACACACAATATATGGAAACCTTACAAGAAAAAGTAGAAACACTAACTAAATTATTTGCAGCACTAGAAATTCCATCTGAAACTCAAGAAAATAATATAGAAATAGAAAATAATTCAGATGATAATGACGCAGAAGTAATATATGATTTTTCTTCAGATGATGAAAACCCTTATTCAAATCCATATAGAGATTCACAAAACAATTTTGGATTAAAACGAAAACAATCATATGTTGAAGATGATTATCAAAGTCAATATATTTATGGACCACCTTCATTAGAAGAAAATTTTTTATATAGACAAGGAATGGTTAAAAATAAACAAAACAAATGGGAAAAAATATCTCCTCAATACATACCTAAATTATTTACATTTCCAACAAATTCAGATATTCTTTTTATTGATTGTGACCAAAATCCTGAAGCAAAAATTCAAGAATGGAGTAATAAAATGGGAGTACAAATTCAGTTAACCGAAGAATTAAGAAATTTACACCCAAAACATTTTCTTAATTATATCATTCATAAAACACAAGGTAACGCATATCGTTTCCTTTCATCTCTTGATGAAACCGAAACAATGATGATAGCCACCACTGATGCTATGGAAACATTTAAAAATGTATTAAGCCGTCTTATTCAGGAATTCATAGGAAAACAAATTGAAGATAAAATATCAAAAGAAGCTTTTCAATTAGAATCACTATGGCATTTAACTAATTTACAAATTTGTAATATGTGTTATTTAGAACCATTTATATGTGAATATTCTGAACATTATTATAATTTAGATTCCATTAGAAAAAAGGCAGCATTAGATATGTTCTATCAAAAATTACCATCATTAGTAAGCCAAAGTGTAATAAAAGATTTCCAAGAAGCATTACAACAAAATAAAGTTGCAGACACCTTAGGAGCACGAATAAGCATATTAAAAGCATGGATGCAGAAAAAATGTTTAGAACAAAAAACAGCACAAGATGCAAAAATTGATTTATGTTGTGACATCCTTTCTAACAAAGTAAATCAATATGGTTGTAAAGAAAAACAACAAAGTAAAAAGAAAATTTGGAAAAAACAAACATATAAACCTAAATACAAAGAATATTATAAACAAGGGGAAAGAAAATATTTCAGAAATAGAAAACAATATAAACAAAAATATCAATCCAAAACAAATTATTGCCCATCGAATAAAAAAGACTGTAAATGTTGGATATGTCAAGAAGAAGGACACAAAGCCTATGAATGCCCGAAAAAGACTAAAAAAGAAAAAGAAACAAATATATTAAAAATTGCATACGACCTTGGATACGAACCCATAGAAGATTCAGATATAAATTCAGATATAGATATTTATGCATATACAACTGATTCTGATTCAGATGCAGGTACATAATCCTATGGAAAAAGTATTACTAGAATTAGAACTTGAGGGAAACCTCATATCTAATCTATCTGGAATATACATTGCTAAAGCATACAATGGTATGAAAGTACCATCTGAAGTAAACAATAATAAAGTATACAGTGATATGAATATATCACCAAAAGCATACAGTGATATGAATATATCACCAAAAGCATACAGTGATATGAATATATCACCAAAAGCATACATTGATATGAAAATTTTCATATCATCATTCGAAACAAACAAATTTCAGCAATTATTCAGGTACTCAAGAAACGCAAACATTCAGTCCACAAATATATCGAAATGGAAGCAATCATGAAACAAATCAAACACCAGTTCAAACAGAAAGAAGATCAAGAAGCATCATTAGTCAGACAACTCGAAGCAGTCAGACGAGAAAAAGAACAACTACGACAAACAATACAAATTCTATCATCCCAATCAGTACCTAAAGAAGAAGCAGCTAGCAGTTCAACAACGAAGCAACCAAAAGAAGACATTCAAGAAATTTCATCCGATGATAGTCAGCCACAAACAATGCTCAAGTCAGAAAAACAACCTATAATACAAAATCCAGAAGAATATCCACCACTTCAAGCAGATCAAAATATAAAGAAATGGTACGTAATTTTCAACGGAGAAAACAAAGGAGTATATGACAATTGGGGAGTTGCCAGTTCATATATTCTTGGAAGAAATATTATTCACAAAAGTTACAAAACAAAAAATGAAGCAGAAGCCGCATACAATGAAGCATACAAAGCAGTAATAAAAGATAACGTAGAATGTTCAAAAACAGTTCTCCTAACACCACAAAAACCTATGACCAGCTTCACACCACAAAAACCTGTATCCATCCCAAGATCCCTTAACTAATTAAATGCAAAAATTGCCCTTGAATCCATTCTATCAACCAAAGAAAAAGAAGCCATGAAAAAACCATCTGCCAAAAAATTTGCCGAATTATGGGACAGCCTAATCTCATACATCGAAGTCCATTCTCTGATGGGCTTTTACCCAGTAGCCAGACGACCAGGTCCTAAAGCAGTTTTCTTAGCCGACTTATCAGATCCTATGACTTTATGGGATTATTTTATTCATGGGTTCATCGACCCCATCTATCTAGAAGGCACCAATCTACACTACATCAGCGAATTCCCTTCTGCTGTGCAAACTATCATCAGAAATTATAAAATACGCTTTGCAAAACAAGAAAGAGGATTATTCATCAAAATGCATTCTAGCTACCCAATTTTTGATGAAGAATCTCAACTAATTGTCCCAAGTATTACTTTTGCAAACATGGGAATAAGCAACGGCTCAAAACCAACAAAAGATGATCTACCCCATGAATCCCCAACACAAGAACATCTAATCTTTGCACTTGCCGGTGTTTATTTAGCATCATCACGCATTGGCAACGGTAAAGATCAAAGGTCAAGAATCAGAGTAAATTATGCTAGTAAAACTTTCATTATCTACTCTTTAACAGACAATGAAATCACTCCGGAAGCAATGAAAGCAATTGAAACATTCGAACAACCTTTCGAAAAATTTTCTCATCAACTGGCTGAATTACCCGATGATATCAAGAAACAACTTTGCAAACATATTATGCATGCTCCAAGACACAATTGCAGTCACTGTTCAGAAAACACAGAAGAAACACCATTCATGGAAGATTAACGTCAGCCATGACACAAGCAAACATTATTCAAAAACATGTCTTTTCGGAGGCGGGAGGAATGACGTAAGCAATGACATAAGAAGCCATTATTAAAGAAGACACATTATTGAAGACATGTGGCCTTTCAATATGGAAAGGAATTTGTAATTATTAATGGTTTTGTCTTTTATAATTATTGTATGCAAAGTGTCGGTAGCATAGTAAAATAAAGTATGTAAGACCTTCAATACTCTAGGGGGCATTAATGTAAATAGGTTTGTCATATTGCAATCAAACGATTTGGTATCAGAGCGTGTTAAGGTATATTCTGTCTTAATTTTTATAAACATGCTCAGATCCATTCCGACGCATCATTCAGGTATATTCTGTCTTAATTTTATTAATTCCGCCATGTTTTTCAATTTGGTATCAGAGCATGTTTATAAAAATTTGGTATCAGAGCAACGCACTATGTTTTTCGATTTGGTATCAGAGCTAAGTAACGTTCTTATTATTCTTATTATCAGTTTGCATATTCAATCTATCGTTAATAAGAATATATGCATATGCAGCATCATAAACATGATAAGCATCATAAACATGATAAGTATCATAAACATGATAATGAATAACCATTGTTTTTAAATATTCATATTTAAAAAAGTTATCAACAATTAAAATATTTATCATAAGAAGATTTAATACTATAAGTATGTCTCAAGAAATAGAAAACTCACCAATAATTATTAATAACGAAGAAAATGAATCTGGATACACTTTTGATGCTTTAATTAATAAAAATAACATTAATAAAGAAGCTATAAGAAAATCAAATTTCACACTATCCGAAAGACACAATTTTAGATATAACACATGTAAAAATTTCTTTTCTAGAAAAAATATTATATATTATGGAAAAATTATAGGAGAACAAGCAATACCTATAGAATTAACTCAAGGAAATATTACTATACCCATAATAAATAAACAACAAATTAGAAATAGATTATCTCATATTAAAGAAACAGATAGAATAAAAATTGCTTATATTCATATATCAACTATTCAAATAATCTTAAAAAGTACTGTAAGTAATTTAAATACACCAATAGAATTAGAAATCAGAGATGATCGTATAATTAATAACCAAGAAAGTATTATTGCAAAAGGAGAATGTAATTTAAATGAAGGAAAAATAAAATTTGATATTAATATTCAATTAGGATTAAGTCTTAAAGATAAAAATTTAAGTAATAATATTACTGTACGATATAAATTATTAAGACAAAATTTTATGATAAAAGGTAATCATCCATTTACTATTACATATCAAATAAATTATGCATTAACAAATTCTCATCATAGTATTACATTTAAAACAGAAGATAGAATTTATATAGATAAATTATTTACCCCTTTATTATCCCTTGAATCACCAAATATGACTAATAATAGAATATTCAATGAAACTAATTTTCAACCAATAATAACTACTCCGTTAATAAAAAGAAGTCCAATTATAGAACCTCCATTTTCAACTATAATAGGTAGATCTTCTATTTCAGAATATCAGCCTTCAACATCTAATGAAAATAACGATGAAAAGTTAGAAGATATTAAAGAAATGATTAGATCATTAAGTTTAAGAATATGACAGAATCATCTAGTAATTCTCTAAAATATTTTAAAATACTTGAAGGATCATATCAAAATACAAAACCATGTATACCAGATAAAGAAATGATTATAGAAATACCACAAAATTTACCACAAGGAACAATATATAACATCGGTCTTAATCCAGAAGAAGATAAATCAATAGGAGAAAAATTAAACATAATTAGTCAAAAATTAAATAATATTATAGAAGTAGAAAGTTTAATTGTATTAAAACAAATTCCTGAATTATTACAAAATTTAAATCAACAAAAAATTCTACTTGAAAAATATTTAAAAATAAAAACTATTAAAGAAGAACCACTTAATGAAAAACAGCAACTTAAAGAAAAACCACTTACTATTAAACGACATTTCACATGGTAAAATAAATATTATGAGTAATAAAACTCAAGTATATTATAGTTACGATAATAAATATAAAGTTGATCTACTTAAAAAATTATGGAAAGATTTAGAAAAATCCACAAAACATTTAAAAGAAAAAGAATCTGAAGTACACGAACTAATTTATAAAAACAAAAATCATACTGCATATCAATTAGTTAAAATTGGAAGATTAAAAATTGAAGTTAATCATTTAAAAATAGTAATAAAAAATATTAACAATTCAATTAATTTTCTTTCAGATACCTTAGTAATTTGTTAAAATGAGTAAAAGAAAAACAAATATTAACCCAAACAGTACCTTTATTACAACCAAAATACAAGAAAAAGAATTAGTTTCATATATAGATACAGGGGCTACTTTATGTTTTGGAAGAAAAAAAATATTAAAAAATTGGGAAAAATTAGAAAAACCATTAAAAATAACAATTGCTGATAAATCAATTCACAAAATTTGGTTCGTAGGAAAAGATATAGATATAGTAATTGAAAAAACACCATTTAAAACTCCAACTATATATCAACATGATTCAGGAATAGATTTAGTTATAGGAAATAATTTCCTTAAATTATATCAACCATTTATACAAACAAATGACGATATAAGTCTCAATCATCCAACAAAAGGTTTTATAAAAACTGCAATTATCAAACATTATGATCTTATTAAAATAATCAAACAAGAGGTTGGTTTTCAATTACGCATATTACTAACATTTGCTAAAGAAATTGCTGAAAAACAACTCGAAGAAGTATGTAGCGAAAACCCGCTAGATCATTTAAAAAATAAAAATAATCAAGAAATAGTAATATTATTAAAAAACCCTAATGATGAAATAAATGTTCCAAATAAAATTCCATATAGTATAAAAGATGTTTCTGAATTTAAACAGGAATGCACTGAACTATTAGAAAAAGGAATCATTCGACCTAGCAAGAGTCCTCATTCTGCACCTGCATTCTATGTAGAAAATAATAATGAAATAAAACGAGGCAAACGAAGAATGGTAATTTATTATAAAAAGATGAATGATGCTACTATAGGAGATTCATATAAATTACCACGAAATGAATATATTTTAGAAAAAATAAAAGGAAATACACATTTTAGTACATTTGATGCAAAATCCGGATATTGGCAATTACGCTTACATGAAAATACGAAACCACTAACCGCTTTCTCATGTCCTCCTCAGAAGCATTATGAATGGAATGTTCTTCCATTCGGTTTAAAACAGGCACCAGCAATATATCAGCGATTCATGGATGAAACCTTAAATGGTTTAGATCATATTTGTCTTGCATATATTGATGATATAATTGTTTTTACAAAAGGAAACGAACAAACACACATTGATGCAGTCATCAAGGTTTTAAAAAGAATTAAAGAAAAGGGTTTAGTTTTATCAAAAAAGAAATCAAAACTTTTTCAATCTACAGTTGAATATCTTGGTTTAAAAATTGGAGAAAATGGTCAATTATCATTAACAGACAATATACGCGAAAAATTAAATATGTTTCCTGATAAACTTGAAAATAGAAAACAAATACAACGATTTCTTGGTTGTTTAAATTATATTGCAGAACAAGGATTTTTGAAAAATTTAGCGAAAGAAAGAAAAGTTTTACAAAAGAAAATATCAGAAAAAATACCTTGGTCTTGGACCAATACAGATACTATTTTGGTACAAAATATAAAACAAAACATTCAAGTTCTCCCTACTTTATATAATGCAAAAATAGATGATTTCTTAATCGTAGAAACAGATGCATCACAATACACTTGGGCAGGATGCCTAAAAGCAATTATACGTGGAAAAGTATTATTGGGTCTAGATAGTGAGGGAAACCTCATATCTAACTCATCAAAAGTATACAATGATAAAGCATACATTGGTATGAAAATACCATCCGAAGTAAACAATGATAAAGTATACAGTGATATGAAAATATCACCAAAAGCATACACTGATACAGATGTATCATCTGAAGTATTAAAAACAGATAAATACGAGCAAAAACTATGCAAGTATATATCGGGAACATTTTCCCAAACGGAGCAAAATTACAGCACACATGAACGAGAAACACTAGCATGTCTCAGAACATTGAAAAAATGGAAAGTCGAGCTACTTCAAACCAGATTCGAATTACGCACAGATTCCAAGTATCTACTTGGCTTTTGGCGGTATAAGTTACAAGAAGATTACTGTCGAGGACGATTGATCCGGTGGCAATTACAATTACATCAATTTCATCCATATCTCAAGTATATCAAAAGCGCCAACAATCATATAACAGACACATTGACAAGAGAATGGAAGCCATCATAGAGAAACAGTTAAAAACATTCCTACTCGATTATGAAAGAAGCACCATTCATGGAAGATTAACGTCAGCCATGACACAAGCAAACATTATTCAAAAATATGTCTTTTCGGAGGCGGGAGGAATGACGTAAGCAATGACATAAAAAACCATTATTATTAAAGACACATTATTGAAGACATGTGGCCTTTCAATATGGAAATGATTTGTTATTGTTTATATAATTTATGTGTCGGTAGGAAGTTTAGATAGAATAATTATTAAGTGTGTATTATATTATTTGATGTAACATAAAGTGTGTAAGTCCCTCAATAGTCTAGGGGGCTATAATGTAAATAGGTTTGTCATATTGCAATCAAACGATTGCAACCCAATTATTGTACTCGACTCCTTTGAGCCTATAAATAGGGCCTTTGCCCATATGGAATAAACAAGCTAAAATTGAGTGTTTAAGATTTGAGTTGTTCTCAATCTTCTTCTGTTGAAATAGCTCGTCTATTTCTGAATAGCAGAACCCTATCAAAACATATCCATATATTCATATAAACATATCAAACCCAGACAATCAATCCATCGTCAATCCATTCCGACGCATCATTCAGGTATATTCTGTCTTAATTTTATTAATTCCGCCATGTTTTTCAATTTGGTATCAGAGCATGTTTATAAAAATTTGGTATCAGAGCGACGCACTATGTTTTTCGATTTGAGAGCATGTTTATATAATTTTGGTATCAGAGCATGTTTATATAATTTTGGTATCAGAGCTAAGTAACGTTCTTATTATTCTTATTATCAGTTTGCATATTCAATCTATCGTTAATAAGAATATATGCATATGCAGCATCATAAACATGATAAGCATCATAAACATGATAAACATCATAAACATGATAATGAATAACCATTGTTTTTAAATATTCATATTTAAAAAAAAAGTTATCAACAATTAAAATATTTATCGTAAGAAGATTTAATACTATAAAAAATGTCTCAGGAAATAGAAAACTCACCAATAGTTATTAATAACGAAGAAAATGAATTTGGATACACTTTTGATGCTTTAATTAATAAAAATAACATCAATAAAGACGCTATAAGAAAATCAAATTTCACACTATCCGAAAGACACAATTTTAGATATAACACATTTAAAAATTTCTTTTCTAGAAAAAATATTATATATTATGGAAAAATTATAGGAGAACAAGCAATACCTATAGAATTAACTCAAGGAAATATTACTATACCCATAATAAATAAACAACAAATTAGAAATAGATTATCTCATATTAAAGAAACAGATAGAATAAAAATTGCTTATATTCATATATCAACTATTCAAATAATCTTAAAAAGTACTGTAAGTAATTTAAATACACCAATAGAATTAGAAATCAGAGATGATCGTATAATTAATAACCAAGAAAGTATTATTGCAAAAGGAAAAGGTAATTTAATTGAAGGAAAAATAAAATTTGATATTAATATTCAATTAGGATTAAGTCTTAAAGATAAAAATTTAAGTAATAGTATTACTGTACGATATAAATTATTAAAACAAAATTTTATGATAAAAGGTAATCATCCATTTACTATTACATATCAAATAAATTATGCATTAACAAATTCTCATCATAGTATTACATTTAAAACAGAAGATAGAATTTATATAGATAAATTAATTACCCCTTTATTATCCCTTGAATCACCAAATATGACTAATAATAGAATATTTAATGAAACTAATTTTCAACCAATAATAACTACTCCGTTAATAAAAAGAAGTCCAATTATAGAACCTCCATTTTCAACTATAATAGGTAGATCTTCTATTTCAGAATGTCAGCCTTCAACATCTAATGAAAATAACGATGAAAAGCTAGAAGATATTAAAGAAATGATTAGATCATTAAGTTTAAGAATATGACAGAATCATCTAGTAATTCCCTAAAATATTTTAAAACACTTGAAGGATCATATCAAAATACAAAACCATGTATACCAGATAAAGAAATGATTATAGAAATACCGCAAAATTTACCACAAGGAACAATATATAACATCGGTCTTAATCCTGAAGAAGATAAATTAGTAGGAGAAAAATTAAACATAATTAATCAAAAATTAAATAATATTATAGAAGTAGAAAGTTTAATTGTATTAAAACAAATTCCTGAATTATTACAGAATTTAACTCAACAGAAAAATCTACTTGAAAAATATTTAAAAATAAAAACTATTAAAGAAGAACCACTTAATGAAAAACAGCTACTTAAAGAAAAACCACTTACTATTAAACGACCTTTGACATGGTAAAATAAAAATTATGAGTAATAAAACTCAAGTATATTGTAGTTACGATAATAAATATAAAGTTGATATACTTAAAAAATTATGGAAAGATTTAGAAAAATCCACAAAACATTTAAAAGAAAAAGAATCTGAAGTACACGAACTAATTTATAAAAACAAAAATCATACTGCATATCAATTAGTTAAAATTGGAAGATTAAAAATTGAAGTTAATCATTTAAAAATAGTAATAAAAAATATTAACAATTCAATTAATTTTCTTTCAGATACCTTGGTAATTTGTTAAAATGAGTTCAAAAGTACAAATTAATTCTTCAAAAGATAACATGCTTTGGACTAATATATTAAAAAACCATTAGAAAATAAATTCTAATATCTCTAATACCATTAAACATTTAGAAAATGCTTTATCATATGAAGAAAATCATTTATTAAAATTACAACCAGTAAATAAAGAATATAATAACCAATTGAAAAAGATATCTAGATTACAGGAAGGAATTAAGAAATACAAAAAATCACAAAATCGCAATACATAATGTTTCAACTATACTAACAAACACAACTTGTTAATATGAAAATTTCACAAGAAAAATCATTAATTAGTAGAAATTTATAAACTAACCCCAATGAGTAAAAGAAAAACAAATATTAACCCAAATAGTAGCTTTATTACAACCAAAATACAAGATAAAGAATTAGTTTCATATATAGATACAGGAGCTACTTTATGTTTTGGAAGAAAAAAGATATTAAAAAATTGGGAAAAATTAGAAAAACCATTAAAAATAACAATTGCTGATAAATCAATTCACAAAATTTGGTTCGTAGGAAAAGATATAGATATAGTAATTGAAAAAACACCATTTAAAACTCCAACTATATATCAACATGATTCAGGAATAGATTTAGTTATAGGAAATAATTTCCTTAAATTATATCAACCATTTATACAAACAAATGACGATATAAGTCTCAATCATCCAACAAAAGGTTTTATAAAAACTGCAATTATCAAACATTATGATCTTATTAAAATAATCAAACAAGAGGTTGGTTTTCAATTACGCATATTACTAACATTTGCTAAAGAAATTGCTGAAAAACAACTCGAAGAAGTATGTAGCGAAAACCCGCTAGATCATTTAAAAAATAAAAATAATCAAGAAATAATAATATTATTAAAAAACCCTAATGATGAAATAAATGTTCCAAATAAAATTCCATATAGTATAAAAGATGTTTCTGAATTTAAACAGGAATGCACTGAACTATTAGAAAAAGGAATCATTCGACCTAGCAAGAGTCCTCATTCTGCACCTGCATTCTATGTAGAAAATAATAATGAAATAAAACGAGGCAAACGAAGAATGGTAATTTATTATAAAAAGATGAATGATGCTACTATAGGAGATTCATATAAATTACCACGAAAAGAATATATTTTAGAAAAAATAAAAGGAAATACACATTTTAGTACATTTGATGCAAAATCTGGATATTGGCAGTTACGTTTACATGAAAATACGAAACCACTAACCGCTTTCTCATGTCCTCCTCAGAAGCATTATGAATGGAATGTTCTTCCATTCGGTTTAAAACAGGCACCAGCAATATATCAGCGATTCATGGATGAAACCTTAAATGGTTTAGATCATATTTGTCTTGCATATATTGATGATATAATTGTTTTTACAAAAGGAAACGAACAAACACACATTGATGCAGTCATCAAGGTTTTACAAAGAATTAAAGAAAAGGGTTTAGTTTTATCAAAAAAGAAATCAAAACTTTTTCAAACTACAGTTGAATATCTCGGTTTAAAAATTGGAGAAAATGGTCAATTATCGTTAACAGACAATATACGAGAAAAATTAAATATGTTTCCTAATAAACTTGAAAACAGAAAACAAATACAACGATTTCTTGGTTGTTTAAATTATATTGCAGAACAAGGATTTTTAAAAAATTTAGCAAAAGAAAGAAAAGTTTTACAAAAGAAAATATCAGAAAAAATACCTTGGTCTTGGACCAATACAGATACTATTTTAGTACAAAATATAAAACAAAACATTCAAGTTCTCCCTACTTTATATAATGCAAAAATAGATGATTTCTTAATTGTAGAAACAGATGCATCACAAGACACTTGGGCAGGATGCCTAAAAGCAATTATACGGGGAAAAGTATTATTGAGATTAGATAGTGAGGGAAACCTCATATCTAACTCATCAAAAGTATACAATGATAAAGCACACATTGGTATGAAAATACCATCTGAAGTAAACAATGATAAAGTATACAGTGATATGAAAATATCACCAAAAGCATACATTGATACAGATGTATCATCTGAAGTATTAAAAACAGATAAATACGAGCAAAAACTATGCAAGTATATATCGGGAACATTTTCCCAAACGGAGCAAAATTACAGCACACATGAACGAGAAACACTAGCATGTCTCAGAACATTGAAAAAATGGAAAGTCGAGCTTCTACAAACAAGATTCGAGTTACGAACAGATTCCAAGTATCTACTTGGATTTTGGCGCTATAAACTACAAGAAGATTATTGCCGTGGACGATTGATTCGCTGGCAATTACAATTACATCAATTTCATCCTTATCTCAGATACATCAAAAGCGCAAACAATCATATAGCAGACACTTTGACGAGAGAATGGAAGCCATCATGAAGCAAGAACAACAACAGTTCAAAAAAGCAATCATTCATGAAAGAAACATTATGAACACCATTAACGTCAGCCATGACACAAGCAAACATTAAGATCCCCCCTCACAAAGCTGCCGAATGAAAGTGTTGCTGAAGATCACGTGCCTCCTACTCCTTTAAATGTTGCAGGCCCAAATGTCCAGCCCAATGTGCATGTTCCCCCTATTTCGAATTCAAATCACTTTGGGCCCAACAGCCCAAGAAGTATCCAACCACCACTTTCTTTTGCTGAAATATTAAAAGGTGGTGCTGGGCCATCGTTTTTTGAGCCCAATCCAAAGAATCTCGATGCTGCTATCCCCGAAATTCAAAACAGTGCTGCCGAAAAAATTGATATGGTATTTTCCAAGCCTATTTCTCTTAATTTCATCAATAATATTGAAATTTTGGAGGATGATCACATCTTAATTCCTACGGAAATCATGGAAAAGGGTAGCGCTCCTTTTGAAAGAACCTTATATGGTTATTTTGTGGGAAAAAGACTTGCCTTCCGGCTTGTCAAAGATCGGCTACAAGACATTTGGAAGGAACATGGGATATGTGACATCTTTATTAATAACGATGACATGTTCTTTTTTAAATCTGATAATGACAAGGGTATGAATTACGTCCTACAAAAGGGAATTTGGAAGATTAATGGAATCCCGCTCTTCCTTAGAAAATGGGACCCGAATGTTTTCATTGAAAAACCAACTCATGATCGGGTCCCCGTTTGGGTTAATATATTTCGTATTCCCCTACAACTCGTTAATAAAGATGACTTAAGTCTTATTGCTAGTAAACTTGGAAAGCCTTTGGAGGTTGATTCTTACACCTCCACCATGTGTGATCGGGCTACGGGAAGAGCGGTTTATGCTCGTATTCTCATTGAGATGTCGGCTAATGAACCTTGGGCTAATGATATAAAAATCAAAGCAATCACGGCTAAAGGTGCTACGTCTACCACACTTAAAGTGGAGTACTCTTGGAACCCAAAGAGATGCGACAATTGCAAAATTTTTGGTCATGATCTTGCCACTTGCCCCACTCAATCGACTTGTCCTCCCGTTCAAAAGACAGCTACGCCCACTCCGATAGCAGCGAACAAAGAAGGGTTCCAAATGGTTAAAAGGAGAACTAGGGTTATCCCTATCTCTAAAAAGAAGGTTTAAGTTGACAATCGTAAAAGCAAAGGGCCTACCATAAAGATTGCCCAAGTCTACAAGCCAATCCCTCGTGATCCGAAGAAAAAGAATGTGTCATCCAACATGTTTGATGCTCTCTCGCATCAAAGAATTGACGACACTGAAAACGATTCTTGCATCCCTCATGTCATCCATCCAAGAGATTCCCTCCCATCCTCCGATGCTCATCCGAGCTCCTCTCACGGTGGCCATATCTCTATTCCAGTGGACCAGGGTTGATGTTTTTTAGGTCTTGTTTAGATAGATCTTAGTTATGCTTAGTTTTTCCTTGCTTTGGGGCTTGTCCCTTAGCTTGGTCTTATTTTTATTTTTTCTTGGGCGTTTGTCCTTTTCTTTTGTAATTTTTTTTTCTTAATAAAATTTGCCAAGGGTAATCCCTTTTATCCAAAAAAAAAAAAAAAAACTTAAACCCTAAACCCCACTTCACGAGAATGGAGAAGATTATGGTATTGAAGCGGTATTGAAGCGTCGGTTGGAAAACCTGATATTCATGCTCGTGATAATGGGGAAGTAATAGGTTTCGATTCAGGGGTCGATCTCCATGCTAACGTTGAAGCTTGTGATGATTCCGCCAAAATTGAAGGATTGGTCGAGGACTGTCCAGATTCCGATGCTGGGGATTTTGTTCATGATTGCCCTTCTGCCGGAATCCTCTCTCCGGTCGTTATGTCCCCAGCTCCTCCCGCCGGCGAACGTGCTTCTCCTCCATGCACGGCTGATCGCTCAAAAAAAGATACCACCAAGGACTCTTTCTATGGCTCAAGTTGTTCACGTCTCCCTATAACCATTGAAAAGGAAATTGTCGCGGTTACCTGCATGGGGAAGAAAAATCAACCATCTATGGAAAGTCAAATACTGCAAAAAGAAATTTCCGATTTCCAAGATGTCAATTTGGGTTTGGGGGATGAGCTTCCGTCGGCAGCTTGTGTTGACTCTTCCATCGACATGCGCTCCTTTAGTGGGGACCAATGCATTTAATTCTACTGATACGGCCTCCCCCCATCGTTTGACTCCATGCCCTAAAAAAAAATAATCAAATATGCCTAGTGGAGCAAGATATGGGTAACGTATCCTTGGAGTGCACGAATCTGATTGGTGGGGCAGTTAAATTGTCGGTTGCTGGAGAAGAGAACCCCATGCGCATTAATTACTCATTCAACCAAGGAGACAAAGCATTTAATGATGGTAATTCTGCCTCCAACTCGCCAGCCAGGCGCGTGACCCCTTCCCTCCCTTCTACCTCTCAGCCGACTTTGGATGTATCTAGCCCATCTCGCCTATCTTTGGGCCTAATAGCCCAAAATGTGTGCAACCTTCACTCTCCTATGCAGACATTTTATTGGGCCGCTCAAAAATTATTAATGCTCCTGATCCAGCGCATACCCAACCCACTTCAGAGCCAGAATTTTTTTCTTCACTTCCGCCTAGCTCCGCTGCTAAGGTTGTTGACCCAATTGCTATTTATGATGACAAGGTCCATTCCCTTAAACCTTTAAAACTAGATTTTATTAATAACCTTGATTCTATTGAAGATGGTGTTTTGCTTATCCCTTCGGAGATCATGATCAAGGGTAGTTCTCCATACGAACGAACCTTATATGGTTATTTTGTGGGACAAAGACTTGCTTTCCCATTAGTTAAAGAGCGCACTCAAGAATTATGGAAAGAACATGGGCTTTGTGATATTTTCATCAATGACGACGATGTGTTCTTTTTCAAATTTGATAATGATGTGGTTTTAAACCATGTTTTTCAAAAAGGCGTTTGGAAGATTAATGGTATCCCTCTCTTCCTCCACAAATGGGACCCGGACGTTTTCATTGAAAAACCAACTCATGATCGGGTCCCCGTTTGGGTTAATATCTTTGGCATCCCCCTCCAGCTTTTTAATAAGGATGGTCTTAGTCTCATTGCAAGCAAGCTTGGAAAGCCTTTGGAGGTTGATTCTTATACTACAACAATGTGTGAGAGGGCTACGGGTAGAGTAGTTTATGCCCGGGTCCTCATTGAGATGTCGGCTAAAGTTCATTGGGCTAGAGAAATAAAAATAAAAGCGATCACGGCTAAAGGTGCTACATCTGCAACTCTTAGAGTGGAGTATTCTTGGAACCCCAAGAGATGCGATCATTGCAAAAATTTTGGTCATGACCATGCCACGTGCCCCACTCACACGATTAGTACCCCCGACCTAAAGCCGGCTATGCCCACCCCAAAAGAAGATGATAATGAAGGATATCAAACGGTCAAGAGGAGATCTAGATCATTTCCAATTCCAAAAAAGAAGATCCCCATCGACAACCGTAAAGGAAAAGGTCCTGCTATAAAGGTCTCTCAAGTCTATAAACCAGTGATCCGTGCAGAGCCAAAGAAAAAAGTTACCACAAACATGTTTGATGCTCTTTCCCATCAAAGAGTGGATGATATTGATGATGATTTTCGTGTCCCTCCTGTTATACATTCGAGTGCTACTCACCCAGCTTCTGAGGCACTGCCGAGCTCTTCTCATGGTGGTTGTATCTCTTCTCCAATTGATCAGGGATGACGATTTTAGATTTTTTTAGTTAGTCTCTAGTTGTTTGTTTGTTTTGTCTTTGCTTTGGGGCATGTCCCTTAGCTTGTCTTGTCTTTTTTCTTTTTCTCGGGCGTTTGCACTTTTCTTTAGTAACTCTTCCTATACTTAATATATTTTGCCAAGGGAATTCCCTTTTTCCCAAAAAAAAACCCTAGACACTAAACCCTAGACCCTAAACCCTATACCCTAGACCCTAAACCCTAAACCCTAAACCCCTTTTATCCAAAAAAAACCTTAAACCCTAAACCCAATATTCCTCTGTATCATCATTCATACCTCATCATTTATCTACCCATGTTCTACCCAACATATTTACAGATATAAAATACATCTATAGTTTTAGATCTGAAGGAAAGGTTCAAAACAACATACATCAACAATCTAGATCTGAAGAAAAAAGTTCAAATCTGAAAACAAGATACATCTACAACCTAGATCTGAAGAAAATGTTCAGATCTGAAAACAAAATACATCTACAGTCTAGATCTGAAGAAAAAGGTTCAGATCTGAAAACAAGATACATCTACAGCCTAAATCTGTAGAAAAAGGTTCAGATCTGAAAAGAAAGAAGTTAGATCTTTCATCCAATATAGATCTCAAAGTATAAAATACATATACAATTAGATCTTAAAAACAAAGAAGTTTAAATCTTTCATCTAGCACAGATCTCAAGTAAATATGCACACATAGCACGTAATTTATATAAAATATTTCATATCTATGTGTAAGATGAAAGTAACTGTGCACTCACCTGATAAGGGGGTGATTCGGATAGCACTTCGCTTCTTAAAATAATTTCCTTCGACGAAACCGGGAAGTTTGCTTGAAAATCGGGCTCCGCGCGGGCAGATTTTCAAACCGAAAAACTCTTTTTCTCGGAGCCTTCGGGCGCTCCGGGGCTTTCTTCTAGTGCTAGGGAGGTTCCCTAGGCTTCGGGGTGGTTTAGGGTGGCTAGAAAGAGAGTAGAGAGAGAAAGAAGTGAGGAGAGATGTGATTTTGGAGCTGCCCCTCGCACTCTATTTATAGCTGAGAGCTGCTGTGACATCCCCTAATTTCTCGGTCAGAAAAGACCGAGTTAATTTATGCTTTTTAAAATAAAGTCAGAGAAATCCTTTTAAAAGATGTTGCGGAATTGGTCCCCAAAACAAAACATGATAAAAGTTTATCAAAACCTTTATTTAAGAAATATATAATTTCATTTCATATCAAAACCTCGGGATGTCATGTTCCAATACAGATCAAAAGCATAAACAAGACATTATAAGCCTTACAACAGTTATTTACAACTACTGGCCTATAATCCAAAAATCTCTCATCATCCTCCGACTATGCTCGGGGTCCACTACCTGTAATAATAAAAAACTGAGTGGGTCAGGCTTGGGAGCCTGGTGAGCATATAGGGTTTTCAACCCACAATAATAATAATCTTATTAAGTTCACCAATCAACAATAACCCTGATTACCCATTCCCGTTATTCTCACTTTACGTCCCTAAACACCTATCACAAGGGACCTAGCCTTAGGAATATCATCGGGATGGACACTACTGCTAAGGGACTCCTCAGCCATACATGTCCTAAAGGCAACCATGAGGGGGATGGAGTATGCCAATGAACATTTAGTTCACCAACACCTACAAGTTGCGAACCTGCTAGTGTTCCACTGGACTGTCTATAAAGGTTCGTGGTCGTCATCTATACTCCGCTAGACGACTACAACAACAACAACATCGAGGCCTCTCATCATTTTAACACCCATCGACTATTTCGTCTACCCATGTTTTACCCAACATATTTGTAGATAAAATATATATACAGTTTAAAACTTGTATAAAACATCTATTCAACAGTCACCTCAAATAAAAAATTAATATATTTACACATAGCACATATTTTAAGGTAAATACTTCATATCTATGTGTAAGGTGAAAGTGACTACACACTCACCTAATTTAATGATAATCGGGCAGCACTTCGTTTCCTAAAACGATCGTTTCTAATAAAACCGGAAGTTTTATTGAGAAACCGGGCTCTGCAAGGGTTGGGCTTCAAAACCGAAAAGATAAATTTCTCGGGCTTCTCGGGCACTTCGGGACGTGTTTCGGGTGTTTGGTATAATACCGGGGCTTTGGGGGAAGTTGGAATGAAAGAAATATTGAAAGAGGGGTGTAAAATGGCAAATTTCCAAAGTACCACCGGGAGGTCTCGCACCCTTCTATTTATAGGGGCGAGGCTTCTGATCCAAGGGCTGAGAGGCTACCAGGTGTTAGCAGATCTGAAGAGGAGGACATGGCTCGCACGTGCGAGGGTCCCGGTGTAGGCTTCTGATTGGACCGAGGGGGGAGTCGTGGCACACCATGCGAAGCTCGGACACGTCAAGAAGGGCACGCGTCAGACTCCTATTGGACCGCGCTTCGGATGGCTCTCCGGTTCGGACACGCTTCTGATGACACAACGAGATCGGACACGGGGCAGCTTCCGATTGGACCGAACCTCGGACTCGAGAAGAACGCGACACGCCTCGCCAGGTGGCCTCGGTGACTCAGCATTTTTGGACACGTGGCGCGCATGGAGCGAAGGTGACGTGGCCGAAGTCCACCATGCGAAATTTCTCGGATTTGGCATTTTTTTCTCGATTTTTGTGCAAAACTTCTAAAATCCATAACTTTCGCATACGGGCTCCGTTTTTGACGTTCTTTATATGCACGCGTAGGTAAAATTACGCTCTACAAATTTCATTTGACTTCGTTGGCTAATTTTGACTTTAATTTTTATATTATTATTTTTAACAGACCGGGACAGGAAATCCGTTAAAAATTCATAACTTCTTCATCCGACGTCCGTTTTTGTCTGTCTTTTTACCGTTGTACTACTATTGACGAGACCTTCGATTCTCGTTTAGGTTGTGTCGGCTAAAAATCACTCGATCTAAAATTCGAGTTTTTAGCTGTCTACTGCTAAGCTGAAACTTAGAAAAATCATAACTTCCTTATACGAAGTCAGATTTGGGCGTTCTTTTTATACATACTCTCGGTTTGACGAACACTACGAATTTCGTTTAGATCACTAAGGCTAAAAAGTAGTTTATCAAAAACTCACTTTTTACGTCATTCGGCAGCGTGCCGGTTTTGTCGCGAAACTTCGACAGGTCATAACTTCTTCGTTATAACTCGGATTTCAGTATTCTTTATATATCCGTAATCCTTGTCACGACCACTACAACTTTCTTAATAGATATTGGCTTTATCTAATATTTACTTTCGACGCTCATTTTTATTCTTAATTTTTTAAATCATAATAATTAAGCATAAAACACATAATATTCACATAATTCCTTTTCATTTCTTCAAAATGAGTTACAAAGGTTAACCTAGGCTATCATGTCAATATTAATGCATAGCCTAGAAACACGGGCATTACAGCTGCTGAGTACGCTGCGCGTTCTTGTGAGGTTATGCTGGGCGTACCTCGCTACGCAGGGCGTAGTCTCGGACGCTGGGCGTTCGTATGATGGCGTGTCAACCTCCGGATGGAACGATGTGGCTAACTTCGGACCGCGCATAGGAAGACCGTTGAGCGTACCTTCGGTGTACGCGGGGCGTACTTGGTACGCGAGGCATCCGAAGGTCTACGCGGGGCGTAGCCTCGCATCCAACTTCGTAATTTGCACCTCCGACTTCTAAAATTCGTAACTTTCGCATACGAGCTCCGTTTTCGACGTTCTTTATATCCACATGTAGATAGAGACGTACTCTACAACTTTCGTTTAGACTCTGTTGGCTAATTTTAACTTTATTTTTAAAGTTATATTTTTAACTAGCCGGGACACGAAAAGTCCGTTAAAAATTCATAACTTTTTCATCCGACGTCCGTTTTCGTCTGTATTTTTGTCGTTGAGCTACTATTAACAAGACCTTCGATTCTCGTTTAGGTTGTGTCGGCTAGAAATCGCTCAGTCTAATATTCGAACTCCAGGCTGCACACTGCTGTGCCGAAACTTGGAAAAATCATAACTTCCTCATACGAAGACAGATTTGGACGTTCTTTTTATGCACGCTCTCGATTTAACGTATGCTACGACTTTTGTTTAGATTGATAAGGCTAAAAACCACTTTATCATAAACTCACGTTTTACGTCACACAACGTCGTGTCGGTTTTGTCGCGAAACTTCGACAGGCCATAACTTCTTCGTTATAACTCAGGTTTCGGCGTTCTTTATATCCCCGGAATCCTTGTCACGACCACTATAAATTTCTTCGTAGATATTGGGTCTATATATATTTTTATTTCTAGATATTATTTTCATTCTTGATTTATTATATCATAATAAACAAGCATAAAGCACATAAATTCACATAATTCACATAATACTCGAATAATTCCTTTTCATTACTTCAAAATGAGTTATATTTGTTGACCATAACTATTACATCAGTGCATCAATCCTTAGCCTTGAAACACGGGCGTTACATTAAGTAGGTTTATAACACATTTAGAATTGGTAGTTGTGATGTATTTAAGACAAATACCAACTAAGGCCAATTGTATGAAGTGTTTTTTTCCTTGATAAGAATCTGCACTAACTCTTGAATATTTGTTTGTCAAGGAGTGTTTCTTGACAAGAGAATCTTATATTTCAAGAAGTCAGTGGGAGTGTAACATCCCAATATTGGATAGAAGGGTGAAGCCATGAAATTCTAAGGGCTAAATTGCAATTATTGGATCAGGAGGAGTACGTTGCGCGTACATAAGGGTACGATGAGCGTACTAGGCGCGCCCTAGTACGTTGGGCGTACTCATGACAGAAGGAAACCCTAATATTTAGGGTTTGGGGACTATATAAGCAACATTATGAGCACCAAACTCTTCCTTACCCCAGCCTCCACTGCTTAGAGTCGTTTTCCCCAAACCCTAGCCATTTCCTTGAGTGTTTGAGCTTATTGAGTGTTTTAAGAAGAAGGTGTTGCATCAAGGAGTTGGAAAAGAAGATAAAGCTTGTAGATCTGAAGTTGGGTTGTGCCCTATAAGCTCTAGAAGGTAAAAAGCTTCAAACTTTATGCATATATATGCATAGATCTTGCCATTTTGCTTTAAAGAACCATTTCTTGTCCCCAAAAGTCCCAAGATGGTGCATGGTGTGTTTTGGACGAAAAGAACTGTCCTTCTAGACTCTTGAAGGGGCCTTGAGTGATAAAAATGAGGTCCCAACAGCTGAATGTCTCCCAAGCATGGAGTAAAAAGGTCTTATCGGATTAAGACCAAGTATTAAGAGCTTTTTGGACATCTAAAGTGATAAAGTTCATGACTTTATGGGTCCTAGGCACGTTAGCTCACTGGATTTGAAGTTTGGGCTTAAGTGCTTAAGCCATTAAGCACTTAATAAGATTTTGGTGAAGCCGCGCGTACGCCCAACGTAAATCAAGTACGCGCAGCGCACTGGGTCAACTACCCCGATGGTGGTCAACATCTGGACGAGTACGCCCCGCGTACGTCCTCTATTGGGCCTTTTGCAATTGGGCTTCGGGTTTTGGGTTGTTTATGGACTAGTTGGATTTTGGCCTTTGCTGGACTTTATGAATATTATGTTTTGGGCCAAGTTTTGATAATGGATCTTGGAATTAGGCCCAATTAGGGAGTTGGGCCCAATTTGGTAAATTGGGCCGATAATGGGTTTGCGTAAGAACTTTCAAGGTTATGGAATTGGTATTGGGCCTTGGCCCAATAAAGAGAATGGACATGATGGATTGTGTGGATCCCTTGGTCTAGGTTGTTATGTTATGTATTGACTTGGTATTTATTATTTGGATAGTTCGAGATTTTTGGTGAGGCAGCGATTCGGGAGTTCGATTCTTCAGTTCAGATCGGCATTGCGAGGTGAGTTATCCTCATTGTACTCAATGGTCTAAGGCACCAAGGCCGGCCCTTTGTTTTGTTATTAGGATTATTACTGTTGTGATATGTTAGCTCGGTATCCTGGTAGATCGGATGGTTATATGCTAGTATGATCTGTTAGATCGGTATCCTGGTAGATCGGATGTGGTTATGCCTAGTGACCTATAGTTGGTCTGACTGTCTGCATGCTAGTTGTTATGCTAGTTAGGTAGATCTGTAGGACTACCTGTAGTATGATGTGATTATCTATATGTGCATTAGTTGTGTTATATGTCGACATATTATGTGGGATGGGTTGAGGTGAAACTGCTTCGTGCGGTAACCAACAAACCCGGGAGCATTCCAGATACGAGCTAAGGGAGACTCGTACTGTGGGCTCGATGGCAATCCAGATGTGAGTTGTGGGCCCAGAAGGCAATCCAGACTCACACTATGGCCCCAGGGGTAATCCAGTCTGTAAAGCTGTGGACCCAGTACATGTTGTTATTAGTATATGTGAAGTGTATCGGAATGATGACATTCCAACCCAATGGTTGAGAGCCTGGGGTATTCCATCCTGATGGATGATTGGACCCATAGTATGTTGTTTGTCATTGTATGCGTATTGTTGTGGGTATGGGTATTTTGGGGGTAACTCACTAAGCCTTCGAGCTTACAGTTTCAGTTTATTGTTTCAGGTTCAGCGGATGACCGCGGGAAGGTGAAGGCGTGACCGTACACTTCCTCGATTGATGATCATGATTTCTGGGAACTCTGATGTTTAAATTATTTTGAAAACAAATTGTAATAACTGAATGGTTTTAAATGATTTAAAAAGTTTTAAATTGGCTCGAATTTCATGGATGTTACAGGGAGTCTTAAAGATCTTGAAAAGTTTTAAGAACTGTTCAAGAATAAACCTATTGTTTATTACTAGCACACAACTTGAGGTTCATAACCTATCGTGTTGACATATTCTTGTTTCTGTGCCCATACCAGTTAAAAGTTGACTATGCATGTGAGTTCTATGAGTTCTCAATTGTTTGCATAAGGCGAAGGACCTTGATCAGTGAAAGTTCATTGATTAGTATAGGTGAGCTGCTTAACAACTTGGAAGACATGGTAGGCCCTTGTGTTGCCAAGTGGAAAGAAATTAAGATTGAACAAGTACAGTCTATATGAGTTTGAATTTGTCTTAGACCTTGTCTTATGGTAATGACAAATTCACATGGATAGGAACACATACACCATAAAATCTAAGTGTCATAAGGTTTCTCTCCAATTAATGAAAATGATTGTGAGGAAACGCTTTCACTAAGTAGATTTTAAAGAGATTATAGTTGTGTTAATTGCATTCTCAAATTCGATTATGACTACGACATCCCTCTTCATAGTTCGAATTGTGAGAAATGGCAAATAGTTTGAACATTTGGAACTTATTGTTGTAAGTTCGGAAATAGTTTAGACACACATATGGGCTTTCTGATAAAAGGTGTATGAGCTTAGATAAAGGATTATCGAAGCATCTCGTATCAGAAATCTGAACTATGGAAAGAAATTCAATAAATATTGATTTCTAGAAGTCCAGCTGATTTCTGGATACATGTCAAAGCTAGTTGGAGCATAAGTGTTATGCTAGTAAGATAATAATTATTATGCTAGTGGGAGCATAATCATTATGGTAAGTGTTGCGAGTTAGCAATGCTATTTATAGGAAACAAAGTTCTAATTTGTAAAGTTGCAAAGGTTGAAAAGTTGTTTCGCTATAGTAAGGGAGAGGATACTTATACTTTATTTCGAATCCAAAAGTTTAGATTGAAGTATTAATCAAACTTAGTCATGGATATATATGAATACCATGTTGAAATATTTCAACAGTGGAAATTCTATATATGGAAATATTATAGCAAAAGACTGGTCAAGTATCATGTCTTTATGTAAGACATTATGAATCGTGTCCCATATGCTTTAGATATAGGATCGATTGCATATGCTATAATATTCACGTGTTCTAATTTTCCAAATGCCTAGGGTATTAAGAGGGAAAAAGGACTAGAACCGGATATGACTAGAGTGGTTAAACAATTGTCAGGGACAATCTAAGGATCGCTAAGGGTTGGTTGCTTAAGGACAGTTGGAAGTATAGTAATGGATGGACCATATTGACATTATTATGATTAGACAGAATTTTATTAATAATGCATTGTCATATGGCAAATATGGAAATGTTTTCATAATTAGTTGGATAGTAAGAATCTATGTGTAGATTAGAAACTTTTATGCAAGAAGGATGTTCAAAGGAATGTACTTTGAATTTGAGACTTCGTTTCCTTGGAATTGTTTTGTTATCAATCTACAGTGGAAAGTTTTGTAATATAGTTGGCAAAGTCTCTGTGACTTTGGTACCATGACATTACAAAAGGAATAATTGCATGATAGTTTAGAATCTAACACTTGTGATAAAGATTTGGAATTGTGAAATGAGCACCATTGAAATGTTTTCAATTGATCCTTTTCACAAATTAAGGACCATATATAAACATAGTGTGCATGCTTGGAGCATGGGATAACTACTGTTTTAATTCAAGTATTAAGTTGATTAATCGAAACATTATAGAATGAATAATGTGTAATCAATATGGTGATTAAATAAAAGGTGTTTTATTTATATTCAAAAAGTTTTGAGACCATATTGGATTCGATTATTCTTGTGTTTCACTTCGCATGTTTTGACTTCTTGAATAATAAGATTATTCAAACCATCCACAGTCGATCATACTTTGGAAGTAGGTATTGAGGCAAGACTGTCATGAATCCGTCTGTAGATTGTATGAGTGTTAGACATAGCACAAGTTTGCTACAGTGTTCATGAGTACTCCTGTAATAAAATTTAAGTATTGGATTAAACCCACGCTCATTTGAATCACTTCATGGATTTCATCACGAGTAATTGTGAGACGATAATATCTTATATTCTTGAAACGGAGACATATAGTTGCAGTTTAAAAGTCGGTTGCACATTGATGATATGAAAACGCACCAGTAACTTGGTGTTATAAAACGTATCATTGTGTGTGATTTGATGAGTAAATAGATCAAGCATATGAGTCGAAGTTTATCTGTTCCTTTTACCCTAAGAGGGATAAAAGCGATATTTGTGGGCCCCTCGATGATTTAGTGATGACAACCCTAAGCGTTTGGCCAAGCCTGGACTGATTTGATTTGTTTAATTAGTCGGTCGTCATAAATCGGAAATCGGGAAACAACACATGAACAGAGAGAATGATTATAATCCATGTCTCAATTCATACGATATCAATGGAGGAATATATGATCCCTTATCTAATGGACACGTCAGAGTTCGACAACGGCTTTTTGAGAGCTACGATTGCTAGTCGGTGTTTAAGTCGTACTTACAGTTGTAGTTATTAGACTTATCCAAGTGGGAGACTGTTGGATTAGGTGTCTAAGACCATAACTATAATTGGTATGTACTTGACCCGAGAGTAGCATGGTCAATTTCGGGTTGCCTTCACCAGAACAATTTGATAGGATGGATATTTGAGAAAGAGGTTATTTATGATTTATTAATATATTATAAGTATAATATATTAATTGAGAAATCATATTATTTAATTAGTATTGATCAAGAATTAATTTGGAATTAATTCAGTGATCAAAAGAGACTAATTAAATTAACGGGGACTGATTAAGTAAATCAGTGATACTTATAGTTTGGGCTAATGATCCATGTTGATTATGTGGACTAAATCTTTGTGGAGTCCATGAAGATTTAGTCCAAAGGGTTTATCATATGGATTATTGGATTAAAGGCCCAAGGAAGTGGATTAGGGTTTACATGTTGAAACTCTTGGAATTCTACGCTATAAGTATAACCCTTAAAACCCTAAAATTGGCACAAGTGCATTCCAAGAAAATGCTAGCCATTTTTTGGTGGTTCATAACCTCTCTCTCATTATCCTCCACTTTGTTCATGGTGTTTGTGACTTGTTTGAGGCATCACACTTGAGGTGCTAAGCTCTTGAAAGGCCAAATTCTACAAGCTACAATATAGAGGTATTCATCTAACTTGATTTTATGTTTCAAATATCAAATTGTATGCTAGTTGTAGGTTTCATGATTTGGATAATTTTGTTACATGTATAACTAGAAAAAACTTAGATCCAACGCATTAGGGTTGTATGTGCACCATAGGAGTGTTATAGTACATAAAACCCAACAACAGTATACCCTTTTCAGCACAAAAATGATCCAGGACAACGTTCTTGAACTCTGTGCCATTATCACTTCGAATCCCCTTCACCTTCTTGTTGGTCTGATTTTCAATGAGCAAAATAAACCTCTTGATAAGTTCCGTAGTTTCACTCTTATTGGACAAGAAGAAAACCCAGGTGAACCGTGAGTAATCATCAATTATAACCAAGCAATAAGAGTTCTTGTTGATGCTCAGAACATTTACGGGACCAAATAGATCCATATGTAGCAGCTGGAGAGTTGTGTCGATTGTGTTGACCAGTTTGGGCTTGTGTGGATTGCGATGATGTTTTCCTTGAGCACATGCCACACATTTCTCAAAAGTGATGAAGTCCTTTATTGGAAGGCCACGGACAATGTCATTCTTAGCAAGACGATTGAGGTTCTTAGTGTTTGCGTGACCGAGACGATGATGCCAGTGTTGGATTAATGTCTAAGTCCATAACTATAATTGGTAAGACTTGACCCGACCCGGCATGGTCCATTTGGGTTGCATGGCATCATGCATTTGGATAGACTATAATGAGAGAAATAACACTTAAGGTTGGTTAATATATTATAAGTTCTAATCTATTAATAAGGTTATTTAATTAGTATTGATCAAGAATTAATTTGGAATTAATTAAGTGATCAAAAGGAGACTAATTAAATATATGGGTTGATTGTGTAAATCATTCATTCTTATATATGTGGGCTTGTGATCCAAGATTCCTTATGTTGGACTAAGTCCATGGGGTGACCCATGGATACTCCATGGAAGTTAAAATCCATGGAGCATAAGGAATGGGTAAAGTTATGAGTTACATGGTGTAACCCTAATAGCCACCATATAAAAGAATCCCATGGCTCAAGAAATCGGGCACTAATGTGTGAGTGTGAGGGCTAGACGATTTCAAGGAGTGTTCAAGTTTCTCTCAAGTTATTCCAAGTGTATTTGGTGTTGTGTGAACCATTTGAGGTGTCACACTTGGGGCACTAGGCACTCAAGCTTCATGAAGACATTCTACATCAAAGAGGTATGTATTCTATCTTGTTATATTTATTATTTTGTATGCTAGATTAGGATAATACCTTGGATGTTCATAATTGTATGTATAATAGAGAAAACATAGATCCAAGGTATTTAGGGTTGCATGTACACTTAGGAGTGTTAGAATGCTCATAACTCAACAGTGGTATCAGAGCCTAGGCTTGTTTTCTTGTTATACTTGCAAAAGTAGCTGAAAAATCGAGTTGGATGCATATATTCGATTGTTTTGGCTGGAATTGGACTAGGAACATTACCCTAAGATGTTTTTGGACTTATAAACTTGTTTTTGATGTGGTAATGTTCATGCTAATCCAATTTCTAAGATAATTGTCATAATTTCAAGATTTGTATTAGTTTGTATGTTCATGCTAATTTCTTGAAGATTGATGATTTGAATTACCTTGTTCTTATGAGGTTCTTAGATTAATAGAAAAGTTGTGTGAAATAATTGTTTTCAATCCTTTTTAATCTAAGAGTTGATTCCAAAGTGTGTTTTTGTAACTTGTCCTCAAGTTATATGAAAAGTCACATTTAAGAATCATAAAACTCATAAAAGTTGGCAAATGTTACAAAATGAAGAGTCTAGTTCTAATTAAATGGTTTTATGACTCCATAACTTGTCCTCAAGTTATGGAGGTTCAAGAGTCTCTTCATTAAATTAAAAAAAAAGTGTAACCTTAATTAGTTCCATAAGTTACAATAAAAAAAAAGTTATTTTTTTTTATTAATTAGTTTAAAGTCTTCCATAACTTGTCCTCAAGTTATGGAACTTGAAGAGTTTTTTTTTTTTTTTTTTTTTTTTTTTTTTTTTTTTTTAAATTAAAACTACTTTAAACTCATAAGTTATGGAATTAATTAGTTTTGAATAGTTTCAAAACTTGCCCTCAAGTTTTGGAATTTGAAAAGTTTTCACTTATGAATACTTTAATTCCAAGTTAGCCCTTAGAATTTTAAAAGTTAAAATTCAACCCTTATACTTTATAATATTATAAGTTAATAATATTTATATATATGTATAAGAGTAAAGTCAGTCTTACCGTTAGTAGGCCTCATTCACGAAGCCGGTCTATAAGGGGGGGTATAAGGTTACTGCCTATAAAATGGCAGTTTAATGGGTGTCCACTCTTACCCACCGCTTCCTTGACTGGTGGAGGGTCGTTAGCCGAACGGGTAGGACAAGGACTATAATTCTCCTTTCATTAAAAGTATTAATGATAAATACTAAGTAACTAAACTCTTATTAATACCCAATATTAGTTACTTAGGAAAATGTGAATTTGGTGCTAACCCATGAAATTACACTTTGCACTTTGCTTAAGTCGTTAGTGGAGCGTGTGTGGTTAACCGGCACACTAACCTGGACTTAACAAGGTAGGCAAAGGGTAACTTAATATTTATCATAGTATCGGTGGAGCGTGTGTGGTTAACCGGCACACTGATTAAGGGGTAAATATTAAGGGTACCAAGTATATTTGCATGGTTATTCACACCTTGTTTTGTGATCCTCGGCATCCCAGTCACAAAACCTGAAGGGCACACTCGAGATTGAAACATGCCTTTGAACAGTTCAATGAATCTCAAAGATCTAGGACTTTCAAATCCAATTAAAACCTAATAAATTATTTCGTTTTTCATGGTGGAAATTGGTGAATCGTCATTCACCTACCTTCAAATATTTTATAGCTTGGATTACGGCATCCCTCTTCTAAGTTATAAAATAGTTTGTTGGGTCCTAGCCTTAATATTTTTCATATTGGGTGTCATATTAAGGACTTTAAATCAACTATCTTGAATATCTCCCAAAAAGATGTCTGGTCTAGACATTTATGATCTTCCCAAATCTCTTTAAACAAGCTTTCCTAAATGAAGATGATGTCCCATGGATATCATACTTCTTTCACCTCCTCCAATTATTCTCCCTAACCCACAAGTTCCTAAAAAGTTTAAGGTCACTCAAGCCCTATTGGCAAGGCAAGGTCTAGGTGTGATCACATCTTGGAGATGTAGTCACATATTGACAAGCCGGGAGAGTTGGGTGTCAAAGTCTTGAGAAAGTTGGTGGCTCAACTACTTTCTAAGTCACATAGTGAGTTCTTTTGGGAATCCTATGAAACAGACTAAGACAAGACCCTTAATGATCTTATCTATTTGCTAAGATCAACTTCCTAAAACGCTATGGACATTGACAATGATGACATTGGATATCCAGTAAAGCTTTCTCTTCCCAATAGAAAGGGATCGGCCATAGTCAACTCGGTTGACCCAATGGTAAAGAGAGAGGCGAAGTCTGAGATAGTCCCATTATCAAGGGTCCATAGGTAACTATTGCCAAAGGAAGGAGCATTGGTTACGAAGCTGCCAAATTTACCTAAGGATGTTAAAGTCAATAAGTTTGGCTCTACTTCAGGTAAAGTCCATTGTCTAACTCTATTAAGTACATGCTGATTCTGATCGCGAAGATGGATTTCAATCGCATGGTTCGGTGATCAGAATTTTGGGCTATTACTTAAGAGTTATGATATTTATATTGCTTAGGAATAGATAACAACAAGGTTTTCATATGGATTGTAAGGATAATTTTTTCCGCAAAGTTTTAAAATAAAAGAAAAAGGTTTTGATTTTATTTATTTTAAGTATCCTT
This sequence comes from Lactuca virosa, assembly GCF_052849685.1. Classification (NCBI taxonomy): domain Eukaryota; kingdom Viridiplantae; phylum Streptophyta; class Magnoliopsida; order Asterales; family Asteraceae; genus Lactuca; species Lactuca virosa. Next base: position 464,522,484 of record NC_136430.1, on the reverse strand, counting down.
ACAATGGCATTTGTGAAAAGTTGTTGCTTATAAGATTCCATTGATAACAATATTGGAAAAATGGATTTGATTCATTCGGTTGTGGTAGTGTCTAATATTACCAAATAAGGAAAGATTCTCATCACCCAAGGTTCAATTGGACCGAAACTTGGAATCATGCAAGTTGTATAGTATGATGAATGAGAACTTTCAGCTTGGAAAATTAAGACTAATTCCTTATGTGAATAAGGAAAGGACTAAGGGATCGAGTACACATTCTTGTGCACTGGTCAAGTCCACCACAAAAGATCAAGAAGACTATTCGTCATGATTTACTTAAGTTCAGTAAATATGGTTATACTTATAAGTTTAAGTATAAGTCTGTAGCATTGGAGAAATTTCAATGTGAGACAGAACGAATAAGAAGAATCAAAGTATGGCAGAAAGATAAAAGTTTCTCAAATCTGAATAGATGGGAGAGTACTTTAGTATCATGTTTATGATCATCTTAATGATTAAGATACCATATCACAATTGGTCCTCTAAAGTCATCTTAGTGAATTCTTATGACTAAGAAGAGGAGTCATGAATTGTTGAAATGGTTAAATCAAAAAGATGAGTCATACTTCCTTCCAAAACAATTCTTAGAGTCATACTCCAAGATTGTAACTTGAGTGACATATCTTAAAGAGGGTTTGTTAACACTAGTCAAATGTAAGAGTAAAAGGTTATCTACTCTTGTACATTTGAAATTGGTAAGTTGTGATGTTTTGGATAAAACAGAGACCAACTTAGGCCAATTGTGTAAAGTGTTAGTCTTGATAAAGAATCCGCACTATCTCTTGAATATTTGACAAGGGAGTCTTATATGTCAAGAGGACAGTGGGAGTCTTAAAGCTCTTGAAAGTTTCAAGACTTAATCAAGAATAAAACCTAAAGTCCTTCACTAGCACACGACTTGAGGTTTATAACCTATCGTGTTGAAATTTTTGTGCCTATTCAAGTTGGCTTTGCATAGGAGTTCTGTGAGTTCTCAATTGGTTGCACAACTACTTGGAAGCAATGGCAGGCACCTGAGCTGCCAAATGGCAAGAATTTAAGATTGCACAAGTTTAATCAATATGAGTTTGGATTTGTCACTAACCTTGTCTTGTGATTATGGTTTTGACAAATTCACATGGATAAGAACACATACACTATTAAATCTAAGTGTCATAAGGTTTCTCTCCGATTCATGAAAATGATGGTGAGGAAACACTTTCACTAAGTAGATTTTAGCTAGATAGCAATTGTGATATTTGCATTCTCAAAGTCGTTAGTGGAGCGTGTGTGGTTTACCGGCACACTAACATGGACTTGTGAGAAGTGGCAAAGGTCTAAACAATTGAGACTATGATTACGGCATCCCTTTTCATAGTTCTAAAATTGTTTAGACACACATGTGAGCTATCTAAGAGAGGTGTATGATTTTGATAAAGTTTTATCAAAACAATCTAGTATCAGAAATCTGAACTTTGGTAAGAAAGTCAGCTGATTTCTGAGTACATGTCAAAGCTAGTGGGAGCATAAGTGTTATGCTAATAATCATCATGTTAGTGGGAGCATGATAATTATGAAAAAGGTTGCAAGTTAGCAATGTTAATTATAGAAAACAAAAGTTTCAATTCGTGAGGTTGTAGGGGTTGAAAAAGTTGTTTTGCTATAATTAAGGGAGAGGAAATTATACTTCATTTCAATTCTAAAAGCTTAGATTGAGATTTTAATAGTATTTAATCAAGGATATATATATGAATTTCATGTTGGAATGGCTTAACATAAGGAAATTCTATATATGGGTCCATTATTTGCGTTCTAAAATTCGATTATGATTACGGCATCCCTTTTCATAATCTGAATTTTAAGAACTTGGCAAATTGAAATGGAAATATTATAGCAAAAGACTGGTTTAGTCTTTATGTGAGACATCATGAATCGTGTCCCATATGCTTCGGATATAGGATCGATTACATGTGCTATATTCATCCTTTCTAAAATTTTCCAAATGCCTGGGGCATTATGAAGGGAAAAGGTCTAGAATTGGATATGACTAAAATGATTAAGCAATTGTCGAGGACAATCTAAGGTTTACCAAAAATTGGTTGCTCAAGGAAAGTTGGAAGTATAATGTTAATTCTGGAAGGACCATATTGACATAATCTGTAAGGAGGCAACTCTTGTTCAGAAGTGATAGTCAAAATGGAATATGGAAATGTTTCAAAGTTAGAAATTATTCAATCTGTGTAAGATTAGGAAACTTAATGAAAGAAGGATGTTTCCAAGGAGCTGATCTCCTTTGGAATGCTCTGTAATGATTGTTGTCAAGTCTTTCTGACTTTGTGCATAATCATTAAGAGGATCAATGCATATAAGTTTAGAATCTAACAGATTTCAGTAAATGACATGAATTTGGAATTCTTGCATTTGCAGTAAGGATTTGGGACTGTGAAAAGAGGATCATTGGAGTGATGTTCAATTGATCTATTTTACAAAGTAAAGATCATAGACAAACATAGTATGCATACTTGGTGTATGGCATGACTAGTGTTTAGAAAACATAGTGTACATGCTTGGAGCATGGGACAACTATTGTTTTAAATTCAAGTATAAAGTTGATAAAACCGAAACAATGAATAATGAGTAATCAGTATGGTGATAAATAAAAGTGTTTATTTATATTCATAGGGTTTGATACCATATTTGATTCATTTATTCTTGTGTTTCACTTTGCATGTTTTGACTTCCAGAATAACTAAGTCGCTCTTCCTGAATGATTAAGTTATTCAAACCATCCACAGTCGGTCATATGTTGGAAGTAGATATGAATCAAGACTGTCATGGGTTGGTTTGTAGAGGTCCAAGTTGGTGGACAAAGTGGTGCTACAACACTCATGAGTGCTCATAAGTTCTGAGTATTGGATTCAACCCGCGCTCATTTGAATCACTTCATGGATTTTATCACGAGTGATCATGAGACGATAATATCTTATATTCTTCAAACCTAGAGATATGAGTTGTTACTATGAGTTGGTTATACATTAATTGCACGAAAACGCATTGGTAACTCGATGTTATAAAACGTGCCTTTGTGTATGATTCAACAAGTAGTAGAACAAGCCATATGAGTCGAAGTTTATCCATTCCTTTTACCTTCGGGATAAAAGCGATATTTGTGGGCCCCTCGATGATTTAAAGATGATACATGTGAGTGCTTGGCCAAGCCAGGACTGATTTGATTTGTTCAATCAGTCAGTCATCATGAATCGGAAATCAGGAAACAACAAATGGACAGAGAGAATGATTGATAATCCATGTCTCAGTCCATATGATATCTAGAATGGAGGAATATATGATCCCTTATCTAATGGACAAGTCATTGACAAAGGTCAGAGTTCATCGACAAGGTCAGAGTTCGACAGAAGCTTTTGAGAGCTACGATTGCTGATCGGTTCCTGAAGTCATACGCAATAATAGTTTTAGACTTATCCAAGTGGGAGACTGTTGGATTAATGTCTAAGTCCATAACTATAATTGGTAAGACTTGACCCGACCCGGCATGCTCCATTTGGGTTGCATGGCATCATGCATTTGGATAGACTATAATGAGAGAAATAACACTTAAGGTTGGTTAATATATTATAAGTTCTAATATATTAATAAGGTTATTTAATTAGTATTGATCAAGAATTAATTTGGAATTAATTAAGTGATCAAAAGGAGACTAATTAAATATATGGGTTGATTGTGTAAATCATTCATTCTTATATATGTGGGCTTGTGATCCAAGATTCCTTATGTTGGACTAAGTCCATGGGATGACCCATGGATACTCCATGGAGGTTAAAATCCATGGAGCATAAGGAATGGGTAAAGTTATGAGTTACATGGTGTAACCCTAATAGCCACCATATAAAAGAATCCCATGGCTCAAGAAATCGGGCACTAATGTGTGAGTGTGAGGGCTAGACGATTTCAAGGAGTGTTCAAGTTTCTCTCAAGTTATTCCAAGTGTATTTGGTGTTGTGTGAACCATTTGAGGTGTCACACTTGGGGCACTAGGCACTCAAGCTTCATGAAGACATTCTACATCAAAGAGGTATGTATTCTATCTTGTTATATTTATTATTTTGTATGCTAGATTAGGATAATACCTTGGATGTTCATAATTGTATGTATAATAGAGAAAACGTAGATCCAAGGTATTTAGGGTTGCATGTACACTTAGGAGTGTTAGAATGCTCATAACTCAACAGCCAGAGCATAGCATTGTGTTCTGAGACATTTGAAAATAGACATGTGACTTGCTTGGGAATGTTGTGATTCATGTCGATGATGTAAGCATTCCCCTCACCTTCAGATCTCACCAAAATCCAATCCTCTGGTATGATGATACCAAGCTTCAAAATTAGAGACTCCTTATTTGTGAAATGAGTTGGAAAAACCTTTGTCACAGATTTGAGAGACCCTCAGCAAAATGTGTTTCAACTCCGGAGCAAAATTAACATTCTCAAAGCTCAAAACGCCGTTAGTAACCGTACCTTTTGAGTGATTTTTCCTCCTTCTCCTCCCGCAAAGGAAACATACCCTCCATTAAAGTTTTGAATGTCATGAAGTTGAGAGATGTCTCCTGTCATGTTCCTGGAACAACCATTATCAACATACCAATGTATAATGATATTCCTCCATAGCTGTTCCTGCACAATGCGCGAGATTAGTTAGATTTGGGAACCCAGTCCATAGAGACACTGGGTTGACCATTTCCATCTACACATGAAACTTCTTGCCATACCATATCCTTTGAATCAAATAATGTACATGATGAATTTAAAGGACGGTGAGGTGATTGGGCCGCAAGACTTTTGGGCACCCATCTGTAATCAGGTTTAAGAATTTTATTACTGACCAGACGAGGGCTTTGACATTAGAATTTAAAGAATTTTTGTCCTTTGTGTTTGATCTTTTGGGTATCCATCTACGGTTAGATGATGACCCATGAGATGACTTTAGTGACACTGATCTTGGTTTGCTCAATTTCGGTTTCGCTAAATTATCTCTTGAATTTTGTTTCAAAACCTTTTTGTCCTTATTTTCTTTGACAGCCTGATTTATGTCCTTGTTTGCATTCCAATCACCATCACTGGAACGTGACCTCGAGGAATTTCTTTTGAGAAATCTTCCTCGTGATACGTTCTGCCTACCTTGTGCATAGTATGGAACATATGCACGATTTGGGCAGTTTTTGGCAATGTGTCCAGGTGTTCCACAGTGGAAACATGTTTGTTTCTTCACATAAAAACTGTTACCGCTTATCCCTGGTTGTGTGTCCAGATTGTGTCCACAAGCACACTTATAGTTAGCAGTATGTTTGGCTTGTTTTGGTGGCTTACATTTACTAACAGCAGGTCCATTAATATTGGAATTCACAACCACATCATCAAAAATATTAGAAGCAAAAGAAGTATCAGTTTTCAAAGCGACATTGTTTGAACAATCAACAAAATTAACGAAAATAGCAGTATCAGTTTTCAAAACATTATTTTTTAAAGCAGTGTCATTTTTCAAAACAGAAACACTTTCTCCGTCCTCTTTCTTGTCTTGAACTAGGGGTTCATCTGCATATGAGGTAGAAACGTTAGTATCGTTCACCCTATCATTATTCACTAGCTCAACTACAGTAGATTTGTCATATTGTAGGTGTGCTTCCCTTGCCATTTCTTCCTCAATCATAGGAGTAAAAATGTAGTTATCATTGAATGGAGGAGGAACACTATCATAACCAAGACCTACATTCTTTTTACATTGCCATCTAAGTTGTTTTTCAATCATTGTCTCAACTTTCTTACTTGATACATCGAATTTTTTAAAATTAAAATCTGCATTTTTAAACTTATTTTCAGTGTGTCAAGCTCGGCAGTTAGACTGGCAATCTTTTCTCGAGCATAATCATAGTGTTTATATTTAGTGTTGTATTCTTCCTTAATTCTTTTTAGATCTTTGGTTTGGGCCTCTAATTTTTCTTTTAAGGGTTTTTGGGCCTTTCTGAGAGTATATCCTTCATATTTAAGGTCCTCAATTTCTCTAATTAACAAGTCATGTTGATCGCGATAATGTTTAATTTTATCACTACAGGCTTGAGTACAGAAAGTTTCACTAACCTCTTTCATGGCAGGTATGGTGGAGACCATGAAGGCGAATTGCAGCTCCATCATCTCTTCTTCAGCTTCCTCCACCTTTGAACTCTCACTGATCTGCGCCAAATTTATTGTTTCATGTCTCGTCAGATTCAGTGCCTGTATTTGATCCTCCCAATCGAATCTTTGTGCCACCATCGCCAAGTTAGCTGTTTCATTATTGGCTACAGCTCCTCTGTTGTTCCCTGCAGGCACCAGCCTCCTATCGGGATTGTTCCTGGTATCTGGCTTGGTGCATTCACGAGCAAAATGACTTGGCTCATGACAATTGAAACACCTGAGCTTGATCTTGTTGAACCCCACCTTCTTCTCCACGTTCATTCCCAATTGTTCTTACCTATGCGCTGAGTAAACTTCTTTGCCCTGAACACAGCCATACTCATCTCAGTAGTGAGAGTAATAAACCTTTGCAGCTGAACTTCAAGAGACTCCCCTAGAACATGATTAAACATGTTGAACCTCTGATGAAGCAAGTCTTGTCTGCTCTGCCTCATGTCCTCATTTCCCTCATAAACCTCAATCAAAGATTCACATAACTCCTTTGCAAATGTGTATTCCCTAAAGCCTTGGGCAATTTCAAGAGATACGACCATGGTAAGAGTGGCAAGAACTCTATCATGTTCTTCAATCTTTTCAAAGTCCTCATCCGTGTAGTTCTCTATCTTTTTATCAACAACAGTTTTAGCTTCATCATCCAAAGTTGTCGTAATCCTAACTGGACCTCTGAGAATGCTCCTCCATATCTTGGCATCCTTCATTTTAATCTACTTCTCAATTCTGAATTTCCATTCCGGAAACCCATCATCAGACAAAAGTTGAGGAATGCGAGTGGCAGTCCCCATAATAGAGTCCAACTCCTGATGCACTGAACTGTTGTACTGAGAATCCATTTTAGTTAACAAAACCGAGAACACCCAAAAGTCAAAAATTTGACCGAAAACAAGGAAGGTCAACAGGTGAGTTGACCGAAAACTACAAAAAATGTTGACCGAGAATGATAATGTTGACCGACAACCGTTGATTTCGGCCGAGAACGAAAACCAAAATGCTTATTTGTTTAACAGATTTCGGTCAAAACGTTGACCGAAAACCTTCAACGTTGACTAAGATCCACCGAAAACCCTTAAGATTGTAGAACCGAAAACCTTGTATGCTTTTTAGGAAGTCACCGAAAAAACCCTTAGATTACGTGATTTAAATTGATAAGTATCCAATATAATCCCGAAAATTCAGATGAAGATCCACGAAGAAAACGATGAATACCAAGAATCCCAAGAACAATTAATTGAAGAACAACAAAAAATTTATCAATTTAAATAGAAAATTATCAATTTTCAATTAACCCAATGATCTCAAAACAGCTAAAAAACGAGTCCTCAATATCCTTGAATCGATTGATACCCTTTCCAAGCTCTGATACCAATTGTAAGTCCCAAAACACTTAGATCAATATGATATCAATCAAACTATCTAAAGAATGCGAAATATAAATCAGATAGTGATTCAAGAACACAAAAATTACTCTTAACGCACACGATTTAATTAATGAAATTGTCTGGTACACAGAGAAAACTCTTAACAGCCGAATGCCACAATAATGATCAACTGGAACAACTAATTGGCTGAAAGACTATATATATGAACCTAATACAAAGCCTTAACAGGCCCAAGCCTAAGCTGACCGAAATCACCATAGTGATTTCGGTCCCCATAACCGAAAACATAATAAGGTCCATTAACAATAATATACCCAAGCCCAAATACAATAATAAACTATAAGCCCAGCATAAACCATTTAAATATGACCCAACATAAGGTTATAGTAGGTATGGACTGGTTGAGTCCCAATGGGGTAGTGATCGACTGCGAGCAGCAGCTTGTGCAGGTTCGAACCCCAAGTGGGGGAGGTTTAGTGATTTAGGGCGAGAGGCCGCAGGGTGGACCGACTCTATGCTCAGCATCGAGAGCGAGGCGCTACCTTCAGCAGGGTTGCGCAGGTTATGTCTCCTATGTTATGGATACCCGGGATAAGGATAAAGCAACCGTGGATGATGTACCGATTGTGCGGGAGTACCCGAACGTGTTCCCAGAGGATTTTCCTGGGATACCTCCGGAGAGGCAGGTAGAGTTCAAGATTGACCTAGTACCTGGTGCGACTCCGATAGCCAAGGCACCATATCGGTTGGCTCCTCATGAGATGCAGGAGTTGTCTACACAGCTGCAGGAGCTGTTAGACAAGGGATTTATCAGGCCGAGCAGTTCGCCATGAGGAGCCCCGATTCTGTTTGTGAAGAAGAAGGATGGGTCACATCGGATGTGTATAGATTACCAGGAGCTGAATAAGGTAACGGTGAAGAACCGTTATCCCCTCCCGAGGATTGATGATTTATTTGACCAACTTCAGGGTGCATCTTGGTTCTCCAAGATTGATCTACGATCAGGTTATCACCATATGCGAGTCAGAGACAACGACGTTCTAAGACAGCCTTTCGGACTCGCTATGGTCACTATGAGTTCGTGGTGATGTCGTTTGGGCTCATCGATGCTCCTGTCGCGTTCATGGACCTCATGAACCACGTATGTAGACCGATGCTGGACCGGTATATGATAGTCTTCATAGATGATATCATGGTTTATTCTAAGACTCGGGATCAGCATGAGGAGCACCTGAGGGAGGTGTTGGAGACACTGGGGAGGGAGAGACTTTTCGCAAATTTCTCCAAGTGTGACGTCTGGTTGCGCGAGGTGCAGTTTTTGGGGCACCTTGTTAACCAGAAGGGTATTTTCGTCGATCCGGCCAAGATAGAGGCCGTGCTGCGGTGGGAGGTTCCGAGGTCTCCAACTGAGATTCGGAGTTTTCTTGGGCTGGCGGGTTATTATCGGATATTCATCCAGGATTTCTCCAAGATTGCTATTTCGTTGACCCGACTGACCAAGAAGTTGGTGACATTCCGTTGGGGGCCTGAGCAGCAGGAAGCTTTCGAGACTCTCAGACAGCGGTTGTGCGAGGCACCGATCCTGACTTTGCCGGAGGGCGTCGATGATTTTGTGGTTTACTGTGACGCTTCGATCACGGGTATGGGTGCAGTGTTGATGCAGCGGGGTCATGTGATAGCTTACGCTTCGAGGCAGCTGAAGCCTCATGAGGCGAACTACCCGACGCATGATTTGGAGCTGGGGGCTGTGGTTTTCACCCTCAAGATTTGGCGACATTACCTCTATGGGGTTCGTTGTACCATTTACACGGACCACAAGAGTTTGAGGTACCTTATGGATCAGCCAAATCTGAACATGAGGCAACGTCAATGGTTAGATGTGGTGAAGGATTATGACTCTGAGATCATTTATCACCTGGGGAAGGCCAACATGGTGGCCGATGCTCTTAGCCGCAAGGCAGTGGCGGCTCCGATTCGAGACATATGTTTGAGGATGACAGTGATTACTCCGTTACTGGAATGGATTAGGGAGGCGCAGGTCGAGGGTATGACGGAAGAGCGTCAGAAGTGTGAGCGGATCGAAGTCCAGGTGGCCTCATTTGACAATGACAGTCGTGGGTTGTTGACCCTGCATCGAAGTGTCTGGGTTCCTTACTATGGCGGGGTACACCAGGTTCTGATGGATGAGGCTCACAAGTCGAGATTCTCCATCCATCCCGGGGCGATGAAGATGTATCAGGATCTTCGCCCTGATTATTGGTGGCCCTGCATGAAGCGGGACATAGCATGGTATGTGGAGCGGTGCTTGACTTACAGGAAAGTCAAGGCCAAACACCATCGACCTCATGGCAAGATGCAGCCATTGGATATTCCTGTGTGGAAATCGGAAGATATCACTATGGATTTCATCACGAAACTTCCCAGGACCGCAATCAGAGTAGATTCGATATGGGTCATCGTGGATCGGTTGACCAAGAGTGCTCATTTCATCCCGATCCAGGAGAGTATATCGGCCGAGAAGCTAGCCGAGATCTATATACGTGAGGTGGTGGCACGTCATGGAGTGCCGGTTTCGGTTGTGTCAGACCGAGATGTTCGTTTCACTTCCAAATTTTGGAAGCGGTTCCATGACGAGATGGGTACTCGTCTTCACTTTAGTACCGCTTTCCACCATCAGACTGACGGGCAGAGTGAGAGGACGATTCAGACTCTAGAGGACATGTTGCATGCGTGTGCATTGGATTTTGGAGGCAGTTGGGATAGGTATCTTCCGTTAGCGGAATTTTCGTATAACAACAGCTACCACGCTAGCATAGATCGACCTCCCTTCGAGATTCTCTATGGGAGGAAATGCATGACCCCAATCTGTTAGGGAAAGCTCGGTCAGAGATTCATGGGGAGTACCGAAGTGTACTCAAGACCATTGAGAAGATTCAGCAGGTCCGGAGCAAGCTTCAAACTGCTCAGAGTCGGCAGAAAAGCTATGTCGACAAGCGTCGTTCAGACTTGGAGTTTTAGGTAGGCGACATGGTTCTCCTGAAGGTGTCACTTTGGAAAGGTGTCATCCGATTCAGGAAGTAAGGCAAGTTGGTCCCTAGGTACATCGGTCCTTTCAGAGTTACAGACTGGGTGGTCCGTGTGGCCTATCGTTTGGATCTTCCAACAGAGCTCAGCCATATCCACAATACTTTTCATGTCTCCCAGCTGCGGAAGTGCTTGGTGGATGACTCTGCAGTTGTGTCGTTAGAGGATATCCAGGTGGATGACAGCCTGAATTACATTGAGAGGCCAGTGGCGATTCTGGATCACAAGACGAAAACCTTGAGGAACAAGGCTGTGCAGTTAGTGAAGGTGAAGTGGATGCACCGCAAGGGGTTAGAGTGGACTTGGGAACCAGAGGAGGAGATGAGAGAGCATTACCCAGAGTTGTTTGAGGCAGCAGACTTCGGGGACAAAGTATAAGACAAGTGGGGGAGAATAGTAACGCCTAGTTCCTGGTATGTATTTAATTCAAAATTTTATTCATTTTTATGTTGGAACTCGACGAGTTGGAGGGCCCAAACTCGTCGAGTAGGGAATGGATTTGGACGTGGGTTATGAAGTTTACTCGACGAGTTGGGAGCCTCAACTCGACGAGTAGGACTGGCAGAATAAAACCCTAATTTCCAGGGTTTGCACCCTATTTAAGCATCTTAAACCCTCCATGTTGACTTCATTTACAGCCTCCAAGTCCCAAACCCTAAATCTTGAAACCCTAATGCTTTGTGTAAGTTTGTGAGCCATCCTTGAGAGATTTTTGTGTGTTTGAAGCTTGTGGAAGAAGAAGAAGCTTGAGGACTCAAGAAGGAGTTTGTAGATCCAGAAACTTCACCCCATCCTCATCACTTTTTGGTAAGCAAGTCTCAAACTTGCCAAATGATTACTTAGATCTCTTTCTTAACACTTTTATTGGGTTTTTGGTCCAAATACCTTGATCCTTGGGAAATGGACGTCCCAAGTTAATACCCTTTCAAATCTAGGGTCTTGAAGGGCTTTCATGGCATAAAGGTGCAAACTTTATCGCCATAGAAGCCCCATGCAACCTTTAGACTACCATTTTGGCCTTTTTAGCTCCAAAGGGCCATGCATGAAGAGAAAGTTGAAGGCTTTACGTGTTCATCTAGCCTCTAAGGTCCATATCTCTATTTGTACACCCTATCTCGAAGTATTGATCGCTTTTGGATCAAGATCTATATCTTTTAGAGTTAGGGTTTGAGCTAAATATCTTGGGGAAGGGTATTAATGGGTAAAGTTGGAAACTTTACCCTTCTAAGGACATTTCCAGTCTGTATCTGAAGTATGGAGCTTAGATCTGAAGATTAGCGACTTAATCTATTAAGATAGCTTAACAGACTGAATAACTCGACGAGTTCAGAGAGGAACTCAACGAGTTGGGTCAGAATGCCCCGACCCTGTAGAAGGTAAGACTCGATGAGTTCAAGGACGGACTCGACGAGCGGAGTTGGAAAGTCCCGATGCTATTGATAGAAGAAACTCAACGAGTTCATGAGGAACTCGACGAGTTGGATCGCGATTTCGGGGTTTTCTGATTTATGGAACTCGGCGAGTTGATGGACCAACTCGGCGAGTTGAGTCAACCCAGAATGTTGACTTTGACCATAATGTTGACTTTGACTTTGACTTCGACCAAGGTTGACCCGTGAAGGGGTTTTGGGTATAGAATAATATATAAAGGACTATTGGATTTTGATTAAGTATTATGTTGGTAATGACAACTCGGGGAGTCGTTGGAGAAGCCGTTAGAGATTCCTTACCGTGAGATTCTGCATTCAGCTTTACGAGGTGAGTTTCTGTCACACCCCAAAACCGGACGGCGGAAACGTTCGGGGGCGGAGGACGTCATGTACAGTATCACAACAATGCATAATAGTAAACAAGCAACAACATCATCCATTGCATTAATAGTAATAATTTTAATACAAGTGTGTTCTGAAGTTTATAAGACACCAAAATGAATAATCAAAATAAGAGATGAGTCTTGAACGTGCTCCATCTTCTCAAAACCTGGTCATCGGTACCTGTCTACTGGTGACCTGAGAATACAAGTTATTTTGAAAGCGTAGATCAGCATTAAAGCTGGTGGGTTCATAAGTATTTTAGTGTTATTGATTGTATAAGTTTGAAGAATGTACTTGTAAATGTTTGATGTAAAAGTTTGTAAGTATTTGATGTAAATGTTTGTAAACCTCCTAGAAAATCCTATATTTTCTACTAAAGTAGCCTTCTACCAAGACCCAACTGTTCTCTATGTTTGTTCTTTTGTAAAAGTGTGAGTTTTCCCAAAGTATGACTATCATTACCAAAAATATAGTTTCTCATTACCGTTTATGTGAGAAGATGACAATGTGAATGAATTTGGAAAAATAAAGATGTACTGTAGTTTTATCTAGGTAACTACTAATGTACTAACTACCTTTAAACTTGTTAGTTAATTAAGGTAAATGTGATATGATTGTAACCATACTCGATTGACCAGTATAACACGACGTTCTAGACGAAGAAATGATATGACATTCGTCACTCGTAGACCTGCAGGTCCCACTGTAGCTAGCATCAAGGTGTAGGAGGGTCGGTCCCGTATAGATCTATACACAAATTCACGCTCTCCCTCCAGGAGACTCTGGGTACAAAACGTGACACGACAATATATGCCGAGCCATGAAGTAGTATCTCACATTAATGTTATAGTATTCTTGTATTTGTATAGTATGTACTAGTGTAATGTATGTTCTCTCTGTCTAGTATGTAGTATGTTCTCTAGTGTATAGTGTGTAGTATGAATTGTTTCTCATTATAGTGTTCTCTGTCTGTTTCTCTTTATAGTGAGTATTGTTTCTCGTTATAGTATTCTCTATCTGTTTCTCTTTATAGTAAGTATTGTTTCTCGTTATAGTATGTATTGACTCATGTATGAACTGACTCTTTGTATGTTTCATTGTTCTAGTAATAGTATTAGTGACTTCCTAAACTATACCTATTATAGTTTACTAGTAATGTCGTTTGTATGTATGGACATGTTTGTACACCTTTGCTACCCAAAGGTATTGAACTGAATGAATAACTTTTATATATATATATACATATATATAATATATAATTTAGATTCAAACGACCTTCAGACAAACAACCGATACCCTAAGTCCACAACCAAACAAGGAACAGTAAGTAAGGCGAGCCATCAGTCCTAAGTCCTTTCAATCCTACTTATATAACTATATCTATATAGATATGCTTTTGACAAAATATAAGTTTGAAAGAGTTTGATAAAGAGTTTTGCATATATAAAAGAGTTTGTAAAACTATTTGAAGCAATTTGTTGAAAACACAGTTTGAAGTATAAGAATTCTATCTGTTTGATAGTTATTAATCACATGTGATTGATATAATAACTATTATGTTTGTACTTGTATTCCCCCCCCCATAAAAGCATTTAAAATCATTTAAAAGGTAAGTTAAAGGGGTATGAACTCACCTGCAGTGAGTGATACGAATGAAAGATCGGATTGTAGGATGTTAAGTGCCAAGTGAAGACTTGAGCACAATGGATCCTAATAAGCATATAAAGACACATATATGTATATAATTAGTGTTTATACAACTAATCATGTAAGGAACACACCTTAGGAACTAGGAAACACTTATATGGAAGTGTTATAATCACAAAGGATTGCATCTAAGGAGTGTATGGCCAAACATTGGAGTTTACGGCCATGGGGTTTACGGCCTCATGAGTTTACGGCCATAGGGTTTACGGCCCTATGAGTTTACGACCGTAAACTCAAGAGTTTTTGTGCCAAAAAGTGTTGTCAAGGCCTTGCAAACATCAAGGAAGTGTTCTAGACTCAATACTTAGTTAAGGGAGTTTATGGCCAACAAATGCACCTTTAACAAGGGTTTACGGCCAAGGGAGATGCTCTTGGCCGTAAACTCCTATTTTTCTTTGGAAAAGGATGTTTTCAAGGTGCAAATCGAGGGTTCCTACTAGATAACATGTATAGGAAGAAGGTACTTACAATATGGAAGCAAATAGAGTTGATTTCGGCCCAAAACATTAGTTTGTATTCTTGGTGTTCTTGGTGTTCTTAGTGATCTTGAAGATCAAACCCAAAAAGATGAAGTTAATGGATGAAATCAAAGGTTGATACTAGATAATGAGATGTATCAACTAAACAAAGGATGAAACACTTACATTTTTGAAGAATAAAATGAAGATCCTTGTGATACTTGAGAGAGAATTCGAGTTTTTGAGGTGGAAATGGTGAATAATGAGGAAGAAAGGGTGGAATATCATGTTTATAGGGTGAGTTGACGGCCACCATGAGTTTACAGCTGTAAACTCATATGGTGTGGCCGTAAACTCCACATGATGAAATTTATGGCTTACTTGGTGCACAATGGACTCAAGCAGTTACTTCTTAATACCCGATCATTGGATGTACTAGGCTTAAAACACCCTAATTGACTCTAAATAATGCTAGAAGATAGCAAAATGAGTCCAACCTTGATTGATTTGAACAACTATTCAAGATATAAATTTCGGGTTGTCACAGTTTCCTCCTGTAGAAACGGGTCGAAGACACCAATGCCGGCCCGTTTATGTATGTTAGTATATTTCGGACTAAGGTCCGATGTCGGGCAGTGCCTGATGTAGGTTTATATGTTTCCGGGCTTCGGTCCGATGCCATGGAAAGCCCGAGGAATGTTTGTATGCTTTATGTCTTGGTGATTTTTGCATGTGCTTGTTTTGTATGTTTCCAAACTTCGGTCCGATGCCGGGGAAAGCTCGAGGAATGTTTATATGCTTCCGGATTTCGGTCCGATGTCGGGCGGGGCCTGAGGAATGTTTATATGTTTATGTTTTGTGATTATTTATGTGATTTTTTTATATGTATAGCGAGCTTTGCTAGATGTCGGGCGAGGCCCAATGCCGGACTTTGGTCCGATGCCGGGCGGGGCCCGATGTAGCGGGCAAGGACCATGTTATGTTATTATGTTATTATGTGATTATATGATTATGTGTATGGTATGTGGTAGTTTGGGGAGACTGACTAAGCTTCGTGCTTATAGTTTTCAGTTTTGTGTAACATCCGGACTTTCAGGTGCCTTATCATGTGTTTAACTTTGAGATTCATGGAGTGACTCGGCGAGTTGTGAGTCCAACTCGTCGAGTAGAGTCGGGCTGTCCACGTGGAATTAATGAGTGGACTCGACGAGTCAGAGAGCTGACTCGCTGAGTAGGTGTTGGGCAGAGAAACCCTAATTCTCCAGGGTTGGGGCCTATATAAGGGAACTTATGCCCCCATTTCCGCTTCATCAGCTGCCATACACCCCTGAGAGAAACCCTAATAAGCAATAGAGCTTAAAGAGAGAGTTTGAGCTTGCATTTGAGTGTTTGGTGCATTACTTATTGAAGTAAAGGGGAGGGTTCAAGCAAGGATCGTGAAGGAGGCCAGTAGATCTGAGGTTATCTTGTACAGAAGCTTTTGAGAAAGGTAAAAAGTGCTCACCTTTCTCCTTATGGTAACTAGATTCCATGTTTGTGGTAGTTAGGACTTTTTACCACCTATTGTTGGGGATTTGAGTGCATAAGGTCCCTTTTGTGGTCTAGACTTCAGATCTGGACCTTGTGAGGTCCAAAGAGTCCCAAAGTTACAAGCTTTACCCAGCCATACAAGAGTTATAGTGTGCAAGCACCTTGTTGGAATTGTTTTGGGCAATTAGAGCATCATATGCCATGCATGGACATAAAGATCAGAGCTTTACGTGACTTTTGGACCCTAGGAGGCTAGATCTAGGGTTTTGAATGATAGATCTGACTTTGGACGTCTGAATGGGAAATCAGATCGAAGGAACTCGCCGACTCCATGGGCTGACTCGACGAGTCGGTGAGGGTTTGTCCCGATGAGCTTGATCATGCGATAGCTCGGCGAGTTGGGGGTCAACTCGAAAAGCTGAGTTGGACCTTCACGAGACTTCTGAGGATGCGAGTGGACTCGACGAGTTGCATAAGTGCACTCGATGAGTCGGGTCAAACTTGGACTGTTGGCTCGAGTGTTGACTTATGTTGACTTTGGGGTTTTGGTCAACATAAGTAATAAAGAACATGGAGGGGTAAAATGGTCTTTTACCCACTTCAAAGAGTTAGAAAGAGAAGGAATAGTCTTCGGTTGTTTGAGTTGTGAAAAGAGTATTGATTAGAGATATTCATCCCTTGTGTTAGGCTGAGGCTAGTTCGAGTTTCGGGTGCGAGGTTATTTACTTGTTGCTTGCAAGGTGAGTCTTCTCACTATACTTTACCTAGAGTGGTAACTATGTGTGACTAGAGGGTCTTATGTGCTTGCTTGATTTATGCATTTTCTGTGTGATACATGTGTTGTATGTTATCTTTTGTGATACATAGACCGGACCGGAGGGTCCAACGTACTATGAGACCGGAGGGTTCTCAACCAGACTGGACCAGAGGGTCCAACGAGTTGTGGGACTGGAGGGTCCCACTGAGACACATTGACCGGAGGGTCTTACAGAGCTATAGCCTCGAGTGGCTAGTTATTTGTGCGTGGTATTTTGGGGAACTCACTAAGCTTCGTGCTTACCGTGTTATGTGTTATGTGTTTCAGGTATCTCAGAGGATCGCGGGAAGGCACCGGCTTGATTGTACACACACCAGTGAAAGAGTTACGTTTTGAGGATCTTGGATTTTAACCGAGCAATCGCGGAGCTTTAAATTGTGAATTTAATAAATGAGATTTTTTGTAAGATACATTATGGGAATTATGTGATTTTAAATGAAAAAATTGTTTTGAAAACTTACGGTGTTACAAGTTGGTATCAGAGCCTTGGTTTGAGGGATTCGGATGCACCTTCGGGTGTGTTTGGACTCAAACTGAGGATTTGAGAAAGATTTTCAAAAGAGATAAATTTTTCTAAAAATGAGAAAGTGTTTAAGAGAAAACGAGTTGGAGCAGTGTGTACAATCAGCCAGAGCCCGAACGGTGATTTCCCAAAATACCCTTACTTTTGTGTTATGAGATATTTTATGAGATATTATGCATGCTAGAGATAGGCTAGGTATTTCATATTCAAGGACTAGAGTGGCCTGATATGTGATGCCTTAGCCTAGGAGTTGCCGCTATATGTGATTTGTTTTTGAGTATGTGTTGAGTAAGAGTATCCAGCAGGAATCCTTTTAGAGAGGGATTTGAGTAGAGGAGTAATCCAGGAGAGATACCTAGATGAGCATTTGAGGGGCCTACTGAGAGAGTAGTCAGATGCCCGCGTGGGGTAAAGTTGCTTAAGTTCGGTGATATCCTTCGGGTATGAGGAGAGAAAGTGGAGTAATAATCTAGAGGGGTTTTACGTGCTAGTGGAGATTACCCGATGCCCGAATGCTGCTTGCTTCGTGATTTGTGGAACTCTTGATGATGGGAGACAGCTACTAAGTGAATATGACGATATTCAGGAGGTAGATGGTTGGCATCATGAGGAGTTCTTCAGCAGCTGATGGCAGAGGAGTGTGAGAACCTAGGAAGAGCCTAGGGAGTGAATTTAGTCAGATGAGTACGCTGACGGAGAAGAGTATTCGCTGGAGGGAGAACTTGCGTAACGGGATTGGTGATCGAGAAGGTTGAACAGCTACTTAGGAAATTTGGGACGATTCGTGTGGGAAGTATGGGTAGATGTGGCAGGTTGTATGGGCCCGTACTATTGAAAGCAGAGGACCCATACCCGAAACAAGGAAAATTCTAGAAGTTCTAAGTAGCGGATTGAGAAGAGAGAACATGGTTCGAGTACCATGATTCATAGCGGATTAAGAAGAGAGAACATGGTTCGAGTACCATGATTCGTATCAGATTGAGAAGAGAGAGCATGGTTCGAGTACCATGATTCGTAGCAGATTGGGAAAAGAGAACATGGTTCGAGTACCATGTTTCACAACTAGCATTTTAGCTAGGAAATTCTATTCCTGTGTAACCATTCAACTATTGTAAAACATATACTCTAAGTAAATCTCACTCAATGCTCATTT
This sequence comes from Lactuca virosa, assembly GCF_052849685.1. Taxonomy (NCBI): domain Eukaryota; kingdom Viridiplantae; phylum Streptophyta; class Magnoliopsida; order Asterales; family Asteraceae; genus Lactuca; species Lactuca virosa. The sequence continues at coordinate 464,503,756 of NC_136430.1, read as the reverse complement.
AGATTCACCATTCATGTTCATCAAAGAGTCTGAAGCCCTAAGATCCATGGTTTAAGTCCATATTGGACTAGGAGTTTCTTATTGGGCCTAATGGACCAATAAGCACCCAATTCAACTTTATTGGACTTAGAAACCCTAATTGGATCCTAATTGGACCCAATTCATAAATCTAAAACATTTTGGACCATTTGGGCCTAGAATGATTCATTCTAACCCAAATGGGCCTTATTGGGCCATAACTAATCCAATTAACCTTAGTGAGCCATAAGCTCATTCTTTTATTCTATTTGGGCCGTGAATGCTTCCAAGAGCCCAATGGGCCGAATTTTTTTATGTTTAGGATCCAAATATCCTAACTAAAGTTAATGGGCCCAAACCACTCCACCCTTTCTTCTTGGCCCAAAAATATCGGCCCATGTATAAATAAAAAAAAGAAAAGAAAAGAAGTGAAATGGGGGAAGGGTTGACTTTGGAGTGCCACCTCCATATTGCCCAACATGTATCAACGCTAAGATCTTCCATACATCCATGCTAGTCACTTCACCACCTCCTTTCCCCTCTCTTCTTCTACCCTCGGCCGAGAGCCAAAACACACACACACACACACTTGAAAATTCTCTCAAAACTTCTCTAAAATCATCCTCTTCCTTCCTCCAAGAGCTCAAAAATTTGCTAGGGTTCTAAGGATCTTCATCAAGTCATTCAAATCTTTGGTAAGTTATTGTCAAACACAAGTATCTTCTTTCATCTTAACATGAAAAACTCATTCTTACATGGTTTTTATTCCATGATCTCACCATAGAAGCCTCATAAACTCGAGATTCACAAAAAAGGTGTGCTAAGACCAAAAATCCTTTCCACTTCTTCTTCAAAAACCGAAACATCAAGCAAAGTTGAGTTCATACCCCCTTGTTTTCGGTTTTCATATGATTTTTGGGGGAGAATGCAAGTAAAATGTGTAGATCTATGTATTATATGCATGTTTTGTGTGAATACTTAGTTTATTTAGTAAAAATGTGTTGGATCTTAACAAATCTCGAAACTCTAAGTATTATTTAGCAAAGATCTACGAACTATCACATTATATACATCATATTATCATGCCAAAAGTGATTACAAGTTTTAGATACAAAAGAGTTCAACAACAACCTTGTTAAAGGTCAAAATAGTCAAGAAAACAAAAGATAAGGGCAAAAAGGGTCATTTATGTTTGTATAAGGACCAAACAAGTCCTACATGTATAAAAAGGTATTTTTATGTAAAACATACTTTAAAAAGGGCCAAGAATGCAAATTTAAGCTTAATGGGCCAACACTTTTGGGCCTCACGGTTTTGGGCCCAATTTGCGAAAAAAATGAAGTTTTGGGGTTAAAAATGTTATTTGGCCAAAGTTTGAGTCATAAATGTAAATAAACCAAATTTAGGGGTAAAAATAACATTTATTTTCAAATTGGACCAAAAATATAAAATTTTCCAAAATTGGGCCGAAAGTGTAAACTTTTACAAACATAGGGTTGAAAAGGTATTTTCTGCAAACCAAGGTTCTAAATGTAAAAATATAACCTTTTGGGCCAAATCCATGAAATTCCAAACATTTGGGACAAAATTACAAATTTTTATAAATTATGAACTAAAGTGTCATTTTTACAAAACTTTGGGCCTTAATTAAAAATTGAAGGATTATTGGCCAAAAATGTCATTTTTACAAAATGAAAGCTTCTTATCATCAATCTAGTAAACCCCAAACTAAAACAAACAACGAATAATACAAACAAAAGAAATACGTCGATAACTATTTGTTGGGCCTAATATTCACATTTCTTGGCCATTGGGCCCTAAGGGCCCAATTAAGTGTGTATTGAGCCCAATGTTTTCCATGACATGTTTATTGGGTTTTGCGACCCACTTACATGTTAATTTGGGCCTAAGTTATGGATTACATGTTTATTGGGCTTTTGTGGCCCATTTACATGCCTATTGAGCCTAAATTACCCTTTTACATGTGATTGGGCCTTTGTGGCCTAATTACATACTAGTAGGGCTTGGAATGGAAATTTCATATGTTAGTAAGCCGTAACGATACCTTTACGTAATTATTAAACTTCGCATACTTATTCATGTACCTTGTGAATACAAAAACATATCACATATACGTAAACATTAAACATAGTACAAAAAGAGGTTGAGAATCTAGTGAGACTTGTCGGTTGGCACCACTGAGTGTACAATCGTAGCCTGTAGTTATAATCAGAGTTTCCTGGTAGGAAAGCGGGAGTTTGTGTATAGATCTATACGGGGTGACCCCCCAGGCCTTAGTTGTTCGCTACAGCTAGACTAGGCAAGTCTAGGGCGACAAAATCCTTAGCAAGACCGACATTTGGAAAAATACCAAGACGGGCGACCTAGTCATTATCATGCATGGTTATAACGGCTCATATAGGGATTCAATACCAAAAGTTTAACCTTTCGAAGATAAACTCTTCGTTTGTGTCAATGCAAAACAAACTATTTAACGATACAAGAATCTAGACGTTGTTACAAAACAGAAAATATCGGATTTTCTGGGAAAATTATTCATATACATTTATCATTTATTCACAGTACACTGAATCTAAACTTCACTCTTATAAGTTATAACTATGAAATTCACACATGCATTTATACTTGATTTTCACAACATTTTCAGACATTTTACAGAAAATATCGGATTTTCTGGGTTTTTATGAAAGATACAATGACTTTTACTCAAACATACTTATGAACTCACCAACATTATATATGTTGACCGTTTTCAAAATAACTTGTATTCTCAGGTAATCGTTAAGCTGGAAGAATTGCAAGTGTGTATGGTTTTGTTTTATCTAACAGCACTTATCGTACTTTTAAAAATTTGAACTTATGTATTTTAAGAATGTACTTGATGTGAACAATGTTAGTTGTATTATGTAATGTTGGAAATGATCGTGTTATGATTCATGTATATTCATTGTGATGATTATTCAATTGTTAGTCACACGAGCCCTCGGACGTTTCCGCCGTCTGGTTCGGGGGTGTGACAGGTTGGTATCAGAGCAATGTTTATAGTGAACTAGCATATCTAACAATACATGATATGCAACTATAAACACAATGGGACTAAATAACTCTAAACAAAACAAAAATTTCACACTTATGTACGCAAATTTGAATAACAATCTAACAATATCTAAAAAAAGCTTCTGGAGGAAATTGAACACTATGATTAAACCTGGGCAGTTATGTAGTCATATTAGGGATAAATATAGCCTGATCAACTATATTTATTCAAAATATGACCAACATGTGTTCGGGAGTAATCATAGCGGAAAATGAATCCAAAAGCCTACCTTACTCTCCAAAAACTCTAGGGAACCCAAATCTTAAATAACTAAAAATATACTATAGGGATAATCAAAACGTGATTTATTTACGCACTCTCGTGTAGTCAGTATGGCTGGTTTCCACCACCCCGGAGATCCTTATTTTCCCAATCAGGGAAATAATGGATGGCTAGAAGAGTCTGATGAGGAACTTGAAGAGCACCAAGTGGAAGAGGAGGAACCGGAAGAAGAGATCGAAGAGGGACCTACAGAACCTGTGGCAGACGCTGAAGAAGAAGAGTTTGGTGACGAGTCCGTAGTCATCAACCCACCATACCCAGTGAGGGTGCCAGCTCACCGAATGGGCCCTAACGGCCCTACCCCTCCCTGGGGTATCGACATTTGGAGATGGAGCTGGACAACAGGGACAACGACCCCCGTTTGGAATGGCTCGAGAGTTCTATGACTTGAGGGATGGAGGACCGGCTGACCGAGCACTTCCAGTCATGGTGAGAAGTTTGAGGGACACTGGCGATCTGACTCAGAGCACCGCCGATCAGATGCACCAGATGCGGACTAGGGTTGAGCGGGCGGAGCAGGAAACGCGGGAGGTTATCCGGGAGTTCCACATGAGGCAGGTGAGGTGAGAGGCTCGACTTCGAGACGCGGAGCGATAGGTGGCTTGCCTTCAGGGAGCCTCCACTTCCTCAGCACCACCCCCTGGCACATCCCACCATGACTAGGACCAGTAGTATCTATCGTTAGTATTAGGTTTCTCTTAGGCATACTATGCCATGTACTACCGACTCTATGTTTAAGTGATCACACTACTCATAGAGTCGTTATGCTGCCGAACTTTATATTTTCCTCATGTACTGTATGCCTTCTGGCAAATTTTTATGTATCAAAACTATTAGTATTAATGAAAATGCTTTATGTTTTATCGTGACATTGTCATCAACTATGTGTTTTATGTTCCTTGTTTTATGTTAATGCATGAAATTACTTAAATGCACACATTACACCCCTAGTCTGTAGGATCACAAACTCGCAAAACAATAGGCACTCAACATCTTTCCATTCCATGACAGAAAAATGCCTCAAAGACCCACCCGTGGAAACAACGCAACACCGACCCCACCTGAGATAAACTCGGTTGCATTCCAGGCAGCAGTGTCCGCTCCAGTCACTGCAGCACTTGCGCAGATTCGCAATGGAAACAACGGAGAAGGCAACGGGCAGGGAGCCGGAAGCACCAATCAAGGGACAAACCACGGAGCCGCACGAGCATGCACCTACAAGGACTTTGCCAACGCCAAACCTTAGACCTTTAATGGGACAGGAGACATAATAGCCCTTAAGCGATGGATCGAGAAAGTAGAATCGGTCTTCGAAATCTGCGGGTGTCCGGATGAGTGTAAGGTCAAGTTCGCAGCCTGCACGTTCATTGACCAAGCTCTCTCCTGGTGGAATGGCCACGTAGAGGCCATGACACTTCCGGTGGCAAACGCGATACCCTGGGAAGAGCTGAAGGAGATGATGTTAGCATAATATTGTCCTAGAGGTGAGATTCAGAAGATGGAACAAGAGTTGTGGAACCTCACGGTTCAAAACTCCGATATCGACACATACATATCTAGGTTTAGTGAGCTATCTCTTCTGTGTCCTGGAATGATCACCTCAGAAGGGAAAAAGATTGAGAGGTTTATCTGGGGATTGACTGCACCTATCCAAGGGAATGTCATTGCGGCAAACCCTGAGATGTTTGATAGCACTAAGAGACTGGCCAAGAAACTGTACGATCACGGTAGCAAAAATGGTGCCAAAGCAGCAGAAGCGGAGGTCAAGAAAGAAGGTGAGAACAAGAAGGGGATAAACAACCAGCGAAAGGGAAAGAAAAACTCGGAATCATCTAAGAAGCAACAAACGGTGTCTGTCCATGCTGCAACACAAGCTACCACCACACCACATGCTCCAGCCTCATCCACGCCAAATGCTTCAAAGTAGTATTCAGGAAATCTTCCCAAGTGTAAGAAATGCAACTTCCATCATCATGGGAAGCGCAGAGAGATGAGTTGCACAAGGTGCAACCGGAAGGGCCATACAACAAAGTATTGTAGGACTCAACTTCCACAGAACCAGATGACGAACAACAATAACAACAACACTAATGCTGGGGCCAGCTATACCTGTTACGGATGTGGGAAAACCGGGCATCTCAGGCGAAACTGCCCCAATACGAGCAATCAAGGGGCAGGAGCGGCAAGGAGAGTGCTGACAATGGGTCAGGGTGAAGCAGTGCAGGACCCAGTCGTTGTCACCGGTACGTTCCTACTTAACAACTCGTAAGCATTCATCTTATTTGATAGCGGAGCGGAGCGAAGTTTTGTGAGTAATAAGTTCAAACACTTACTAAAACAACAACCCCAAAAGCTTAATGAAGCCTTCACGGTGGAAATGGCTAATGGGAAGACTGAATCCACTAAGGATATCTATGTAGGGTGTACACTAACTATAAACAATCACACCTTCCAAATAAACTTAATGCTTGTAAATATTAGGAGTTTTGATGTAATCATCGGCATGGATTGGTTAAGTCCCCATCATGCTGATATTATGTGTCACGAGAAGGTCGTTCGCCTTCATCTTCCTAAACACGAAACCCTAATAATCTACGGAGATAAACTCGGCGCCAACCTTCGCCTTATCTCATGTATCAAGGCACAAAAGTGTCTACAAAAGAAGAACTACGCCTTCATTGCTCACGTGGTGGATAAAACCAAAGAGGAAGCGAGCATTCACAACATCCCAGTGGCGTGTGATTTTCCGGATGTGTTTCCAGAAGATATTCCGGGAATACCCCCAGAATGACAAATCGAATTCCGAATCGACCTAGTGCCTGGAGCCACTCCAATCGCCAAATCACCCTATAAGTTGGCTCCTGTAGAAATGCAAGAATTACCAAGCCAACTGGGCAAACTCCTGGAGAAAGGATTCATCAGACCCAACTTCTCGCCGTGGGGAGCTCCGATTCTTTTCGTTAAAAAGAAAGACGGATCCTTCAGGATGTGCATCGACTATAGGGAATTAAACAAACTCACCCTCAAAAACCGGTATCCACATCAACTCAAAGTCCGAGATGAGGACATTCATAATATCGCTTTCCGAACTCGATACAGTCATTACGAATTCGTCGTAATGCCCTTCGGTTTAACAAATGCCCCCGCTGCATTTATGGACCTCATGAATCGAGTTTGTCGCCCATTCCTTGACAAATTCGTGATTGTATTCATCAACGATATTCTCGTGTACTCTCGAAGTGAAGAAGATCATAGCCAACACCTTCGACAGATTTTAGAAACCCTACGGGCTGAAAAGCTGTATGTGAAACTCTCCAAGTGCGAATTCTGGCTCCGCAGTGTAAAATTTCTGGGCCATGTGGTCAGTCAAGAAGGAATACATGTGGACCCCTCCAAGATCAAAGCAATCGAAAATTAGGCAATTCCGTCAACGCCAACAGAAATTCGCCAATTCTTGGGTCTTGCAGGTTACTACCGAAGATTCATTCAAAACTTTTCCAAGATAGCCAAACCCCTCACCACGTTGACCCAAAAAGGCATACCCTTCAAATGGACTGAAAAGCAAGAGCTTACCTTCCAAACCTTGAAGCAAGGCCTCTGTAGTGCTCCAGTGCTATCCCTACCGGAGGGAACCGAATACTTCATAGTTTACTGTGATGCTTCGAATCAAGGTTTAGGTTGTGTCCTCATGCAACGACAGAAGGTAATTGCTTATGCATCCAGACAACTGAAAACGCATGAAGTAAATTACACCACACATGATCTTGAACTGGGGGCGGTGGTCTTCACCTTAAAATTTTGGAGGCACTACCTATATGGTACCAAGTGCACCATCTTTAATGACCACAAGAGCCTCCAGCACATTCTAAATAAAAAAGAACTGAACATAAGGCAGCGGAGATGGGTTGAGTTGTTAAATGATTATAAGTGTGAGATCAAATATCATCCAGGCAAGGCTAACGTGGTGGCCGATGCCTTGAGCAGAAAGGAGTATTCAAGTTGTCGTGCGAAGACTCTGTCAATCACCATCCAATCCCATCTAGCCTCACAGATCAAAGAAGCCCAACTGGATGCATTAAAAACGGAAAATGTCGCTAGTGAGTCACTACGAGGAATGGAGAAGGAGCTCAAAGCTAGAGACGATGGAACCCACTACTTCATGAATAGAATCTGGGTTCCCAAAATTGGGGGATTCAGAGAGAAATTCATGCATGAAGCCCACAAGACGTGATATTCTATTCATCCGGGGTCAGATAAAATGTATTTAGATATCAAGCAGCAATATTGGTGGCCTAATATGAAGGCATAGATAGCTACTTTCGTGGGCAAGTGTCTTACTTGCGCCAAGGTGAAAGTGGAATACCAAAAGCCCTCAGGACTATTGCAGCAACCATTGATACCCGAGTGGAAATGGGAAAGGATTACCATGGACTTCGTGATCAAATTGCCAAAGACAGCAGACGGATTGGATGCTATCTGGGTAATCGTTGATAGATTAACAAAATCCGCTCATTTCCTGCCAATAAAAGAATCCTACAAGATGGAAAAGCTGACCCGAATCTACCTTAAGGAGGTTGTGAAACTCCATGGAGTGCCAGTATCGATTATCTCGGATCGAGATAGTAGATTCACTTCAAGGTTCTGGCAATCTCTTCAGAGGGCAATGGGAACACAGCTAGATATGAGCACCGCCTACCACCCACAGACGGATGGTCAGAGTGAGCGTACCATCCAGACACTCGAGGATATGCTCCGAGCTTGCGTGATTGACTTCGGCAAATCATGGGATGCCCACTTGCCTCTGATTGAATTCTCTTTTAACAACAGTTACCATACGAGCATCAAGGTTGCTCCCTTCGAGGCTCTCTATGGTCGTAAATGTAGATCGCCCCTATACTGGGCTGAAGTGGGTGACACTCAACTAGCAAAAGGGAAATCGCCAGCCAGTGCTCTTACAGGACCCGAAATCATTCGTTAAACAACCGAGAAGATAGTCCAAATCAAATCTCGACTTCAAGCATCGCGAGACCGACAAAAGAGTTATGCTGACAAGCGGCGAAAGCCACTAGAATTTCAAGTCAGGGATCGCGTGTTGTTAAAGGTCTCTCCTTGGAAAGGAATGATTCGCTTTGGGAAACGAGGAAATTTGAACCCGCGGTACATTGGACCGTTCGAGATTCTTGCCCGAATTGGTCCAGTGGCTAACAAGTTGTAGCTACCTGCCGAGCTCAGCAACGTGCACCCAGTGTTCCACGTTTTGAATCTGAAAAAGTGTCTATCAGATGAAACCCTTGTCTTCCCTTTGGAAGAGATAGAGATAAACGAGAATCTCATGTTCGTCGAAGAACCAGTCGAGATTATGGACAGGGAGGTGAAGCGTACAAAGCAAAGTCGCATCCCGACCGTGAAGGTTCGATGGAGCGCAAAACGCGGACTGGAATTCACGTGGGAACGTGAAGACCAGATGAAGCAAAAGTGCCCTCACTTATTCTTTCCTTCACGATCCTAGTTTTCAAAAGAATTTCGGGTCGAAATTCCCTCTAATGGGGGGATGATGTCACAACTGGCATTTTAGCTAGGAAATTCTATTCCTGTGTAACCATTCAACTATTGTAAAACATATACTCTAAGTAAATCTCACTCAATGCTCATTTAGATTCACCATTCATGTTCATCAAAGAGTCTGAAGCCCTAAGATCCATGGTTTAAGTCCATATTGGACTAGGAGTTCCTTATTGGGCCTAATGGACCAATAAGCACCCAATTCAACTTTATTGGACTTAGAAGCCCTAATTGGATCCTAATTAGACCCAATTCATAAATCTAAAACATTTTGGACCATTTGGGCCTAGAATGATTCATTCTAACCCAAATGGGCCTTATTGGGCCATAACTAATCCAATTAACCTTAGTGAGCCATAAGCCCATTCTTTTATTCTATTTGGGCCGTGAATGCTTCCAAGAGCCCAATGGGCCGAAATTTTTTATGTTTAGGATCCAAATATCCTAACTAAAGTTAATAGGCCCAAACCACTCCACCCTTTCTTCTTGGCCCAAAAATATCGGCCCATGTATAAATAAAAAAAAAGAAGTGAAATGGGGGAAGGGTTGACTTTGGAGTGCCACCTCCATATTGCCCAACATGTATCAATGCTAAGATCTTCCATACATCCATGCTAGTCACTTCACCACCTCCCTTCCCCTCTCTTCTTCTACCCTCGGCCGAGAGCCAAAATACACACACACACTTGAAAATTCTCTCCAAACTTCTCTAAAATCATCCTCTTCCTTCCTCCAAGATCTCAAAAATTTGTTAGGGTTCTAAGGATCTTCATCAAGTCATTCAAATATTTGGTAAGTTATTGTCAAACACAAGTATCTTCTTTCATCTTAACATGAAAAACTCCTTCTTACATGGTTTTTATTCCATGATCTCACCATAGAAGCCTCATAAACTCGAGATTCACAACAAAGGTGTGCTAAGACCAAAAATCCTTTCCACTTCTTCTTCAAAAACCGAAACATCAAGCAAAGGTGAGTTCATACCCCCTTGTTTTCGGTTTTCATATGATTTTTGGGGGAGAATGCAAGTAAAATGTGTAGATCTATGTGTTATATGCATGTTTTGTGTGAATACTTAGTTTATTTAGTAAAAATGTGTTGGATCTTAACAAATCTCAGAACTTTAAGTATTATTTACCAAAGATCTACGAACTATGACATTATATACATCATATTATCATGCCAAAAGTGATTACAAGATTTAGATACAAAAGATTTCAACAACAACCTTGTTAAAGGTCAAAATAGTCAAGAAAACAAAAGATAAGGGCAAAAAGGGTCATTTATGTTTGTATAAGGACCAAACAGGTCCTACATGTATAAAAAGGTATTTTTATGTAAAACATACTTTAAAAAGGGACAAGAATGCAAATTTAAGCTTAAGGGGCAACACATTTGGGCCTCACGATTTTGGGCCCAATTTGCGAAAAAAATGAAGTTTTGGGGTTAAAAATGTTATTTTGCCAAAGTTTGAGTCATAAGTGTAAATAAACCAAATTTAGGGGTAAAAATAACATTTATTTTCAAATTGGACCAAAAATGTAAAATTTTCCAAACTTGGGCCGAAAGTGTAAACTTTTACAAACATGGGGCTGAAAAGGTATTTTCTGCAAAACAGGGTTCTAAATGTAAAAATATAACCTTTTGGGCCAAATGCCCAAATCCATGAAATTCCATACATTTGGGACAAAATTACAAATTTTTATAAATTATGAACTAAAGTGTCATTTTTACAAAACTTTGGGCCTTAATTAAAAATTGGAGGATTATTGGCCAAAAATGTCATTTTTACAAAATGAAAGCTTCTTATCATCAATCTAGTAAACCTCAAACTAAAACAAACAACGAATAATACAAACAAACGAAATACGTCGATAACTATTTATTGGGCCTAATATTCACATTTCTTGGCCATTGGGCCCTAAGGGCCCAATTAAGTGTGTATTGAGCCTAATGTTTTCCATGACATGTTTATTGGGTTTTGCGACCCACTTACATGTTAATTTGGGCCTAAGTTATGGATTACATGTTTATTGGGCTTTTGTGGCCCATTTACATGCCTATTGGGCCTAAATTACCCTTTTACTTGTGATTGGGCCTTTGTGGCCTAGTTACATACTAATAGGGCTTGGAATGGAAATTTCATATGTTAGTAAGCCGTAACGATACCTTTACGTAATTATTAAACTTCGCATACTTATTCATGTACCTTGTGAATACAAAAACATATCACATATACGTAAACATTAAACATAGTACAAAAAGAGGTTGAGAATCTAGTGAGACTTGTCGGTTGGCACCACTGAGTGTACAATCGTAGCCTGTAGTTATAATCAGAGTTTCCTGGTAGGAAAGCAGGAGTTTGTGTATAGATCTATACGGGGTGACCCCCACGCCTTAGCTGTTCGCTACAGCTAGACTAGGCCATTCTAGGGCGACAAAATCCTTAGCAAGACCGGCATTTGGAAAGATACCAAGACGGGCGACCTAGTCATTATCATGCATGGTTATAACGGCTCATATAGGGATTCAATACCAAAAGTTTAACCTTTCGAAGATAAACTCTTCGATTGTGTCAATGAAAAACAAACTATTTAACGATACAAGAATCTAGACGTTGTTACAAAACAGAAAATATCGGATTTTCTGGGAAAATTATTCATATACATTTATCATTCATTCACAGTACACTGAATCTAAACTTCACTCTTATAAGTTATAACTATGAAATTCACACATGCATTTATACTTGATTTTCACAACATTTTCAGACATTTTACAGAAAACATCGGATTTTCTGGGTTTTTATGAAAGATACAATGACTTTTACTCAAACATACTTAGGAACTCACCAACATTATATATGTTGACCATTTTCAAAATAACTTGTATTCTCAGGTAATCGTTAAGCTGGAAGAATTGCAAGTGTGTATGGTTTTGTTTTATGTAACAACACTTATCATACTTTTAAAAATTTGAACTTATGTATTTTAACAATGTACTTGATGTGAACAATGTTAGTTGTATTATGTAATGTTGGCAATGATCGTGTTATGATTCATGTATATTCATTGTGATGATTATTCAATTGTTAGTCACACGAGCCCCCGGACGTTTCCGTCGTCTGGTTCGGGGGTGTGACACCATGATTCGTAGCAGATTGGGAAGAGAGAACATGGTTTGGGTACCATGATTCATAGCAGATCGAGAGGTGGCCACATGGTTCGAGTACCATGACTCGTGGCGGTTAGTGCTTCTGGTTTACCAGTTATTCTGTTGTGATTGGTTAGTCTGAGATCAGATGTGAAAGAGTATGGGGCCAGAGGTCCATGTTGAACGAGATTCAATGAAGTAGACCTTGAGGGGGGGGGGGAAACAAGTTAGTTCCCGAGGGATTTTCGGTGAGATGCTAGTTGGAGTCGCAAGACTCAGGGAGGAGTAGAAGATAGTGATTTATGGAGGATTATGGTCTGAATTGAGCAATCGGCCGATAAAGTGGATGTCACCTTCTGTGACCAGAGTTGTGCTAGTTCCGTTTCCTGTGAGAAGCAGAAGAGATATTGAGACTTTCAGTTTCTGAGCTTGGGGGTAAACCCTGTGGGGTAGCATCGGTTGCGATCTTTCACCAGAGTATTTGGGCAGTTTGTCTACCGCAAGGTAGTATTATTGCAAGAGAGGAACATCAGTGGTGACTGAGACGATCAAGGACAAGGATATACCCTATTTGAGTATAGTAGGGCATGTGTTAGCGGCAGTGTCAGGTAATCAAGAGGAGCATTTTTGGGGCAGTGGCTCTCATTGGCTATGATGGATACCGAGTGTAGGAGTGAGGCTTCTGCTCTCATGATAATTATCCTAATGGGATGTTGGTTGGGGAGTCGAAGATGAGGAGTACGAGAATTCATTATTCTCATACTGAGAGTCATGACTACTACTGGACAGTTGAGATGTTCGGTAGTGTGTCAATATGAGATTTTGGATAACACGATGGGAAGTTTTCGAGGATTTTTTCTGAGGTTCGGGATGTTTGGAGTTGCTTGGTCTCTGCTGAAAGGATCATCGAGGGTATGTGGTACTATCCAAGAGTAAGTGTGATGTACCTGGTGGAGACAGTTCGTGGAATAGATTGTTGGTGTGCCAAATAATGATGATTCGAACCATGAGTGGGGGAGAACAGGGTATCTTATAGAGAGGATCATAGATTTGTTCAAGAGCGGTTGGAGAATTGGATATAGAGATCTGCGGTACGGATTCATGGGACCAGGGTTATTAGTGGTCGAGGCGAGGTGCGGAGCGAGATAATGCATGTTGTACGTGTTCAGGAAAGTGTCTCCACGGCTGGTGGCCGTTGGTCGGAGACCCTGTGATGGTTAGAAATTCTTCGAGGATGTGATGGTAAATTTGAGGTGGTTGGCTTGTAAGGATAGTTTCGGCGGTTTATAATTTTGGTTCAATGAGTGGGTTGTCATATGCAGGGTAGGTGATAATCGGGCAGCCAACTTCCGGGTCGGTATGCGTATTCTTGCATGGGTTTTGAGCAATAGAGGAGAGAGTTTCGGATGGTCGTCAATGTGTTCTGAGTCATTGGCGATTCATCCATGTTTCAATTGAGAGTTGGGGTACTCCGAAGTTGCGAGTTGTGTGAGAGGAGGATCAGTTGTGAGATTCTGAAAGGATGCGTGTCTATATCTGAGTATGACGCTGTAAGTAAGAGATCAGTGGCTGAGGCAAGACATCGTGAGGTTCTGTGATGGTGTACCGAGGTATCCGAGTATAATGCCCTGAATCTCGGATTATTTTGAGTCTTGAGCTTGAGACGGCAAGTGGTGTATCAAGTATCTACGGTTCCAGTGGTAGCCCTTCAGCCAATTGACATCAAGCAAGGTTATTTAAGAATGTGGATTACAGCGGAGAAAAGTGTTGTTATGACGGTTGCCATCAGGAATAGTGATGCATAATTTGGGTAAGTGTGTGCACCTATCTATGTTGGTCCGCGGAGCATGAGTTAGTAAACGCAGTGTGGAGTCGGCGTAAGGATGAGATTATGGGGAAATAAGAAAGGGTATGGTGATACTGCGGGGAGCCGTAGTACTCGCCAGTCAGTGAGAGGGTGTGGTGATACTGCGGGGAGCCGTAGTACTCGCCAGTCAGTGAGAGGGTGTGGTGATACTACGGAGAGTCATAGTACTCACCAGTCAGTAAGAGAGTGTGGTGATACTGCGGGGAGCCGCAATATTCACCAGTCAGTGAGAGGGTGTGGTGATACTGCGGGGAGCCGTAGTACTCACCAGTAAGCGAGAGGGTGCGGTGATACTGCAGGGAGCCGTAGTATTCACCAAGCAGCGAGCGAGAAGCGTTGTGAATCTACGGGAAGTCGTATCATTCGCTAGTCAGGGCATGACACAGGGGAGTCCTAGGCTTGAGTAGCCTCATCATTCGAGTTTGTAGGATCCTGGTGGTCGGACCAGGGGCGAGACTGGGGTCTCCATATTTGTCGGGAATCGTTATATTCTGAGTTGAGTTGTGGTTAATGCAACCGAAGGGAATTGGAGAAGTGGTGTACGCGTGGGTTGCGGGTCATGGGTCATGAGTTGAGTGCTTTAATGGGATGAGTGGTTTCAATTCTGCGTCGGACCAAACACTTGAGTTTGAGTCTGGCTTGGGTGGTGATTTAAGCAAACGAATGAGATTCCGGGTTCAGAGATGGGTTTCATTTTGAGGAGTATTGGGTTTCATCTGGTGTCTTAGACCTGAGTGGGTCAGTTCGTTGGTATGGGAAAACCACGAGACGCATGAAACTATTGGATAGTTGATGACAGAGGTCGAGGGTGAGACGATTTCAGTTGGGATTGTAGTATTCACTTGGGTAAAGCGAACTTCATGACTGGTGTGTGACAATGGGTCGATATGGTTGTTGAGAAAAGGAAGTCACTGAGACATGTTGGGACATGTAATGGGTAACCTTTGGGGGTTCAACTGTGGGGTCGGGGGTTGACCTGGTACTCAGTGTTGAAAGGGATATTGGAGAGGAAGTTGGGGCTTATGATTTTAGATGTCAGAGGACACTTCCGAACGAGTATGATGATTTCTATGTCTGAGGACAGAGTGTTGAGAGCTCTTTGTTCAGTTGGGCTCTGATAGCAGAACAATGGATGATTCCTTGGTGAGATGTAAATACTTCCGCTCCTTGGAGTATGATATGGATCGCTTAGTGTGTTTGGTATGAGTGATCGGCGGCAATTTTTGAGCTTTGACTTGTTTCTAGCAGTCGCAGCGGGAGCAGCAGAGGGGCAATGAGTCTTCAGGGCCTGTTATTCGAGGAGCAATTAGTAGGGTGATATCTTGTAAGGGCGGTCTGACAGGGAGACAGACCACTAGAGTTTTCAGATTTTGAAGAGTCAGAAGAGGTCACGTAGCGGCAGGAGCGTCTGTCCTTTCCGGGTTGGGAGTTTTGTTTGAATTCGGGTGTTTTTGGAGATAGATAGTTGTGTGGTATGAGATCCTTTCGGTGGTACCTTTCGTGTTTTATGTTCCTTCTGTGTGACGTTGAGAAGCAATTTCGAGGCGAAATCTAATTCAAGTGGAGGAGAATTGTAACATCCGGACTTTCAGGTGCCTTATCATGTGTTTAACTTTGAGATTCATGGAGTGACTCGGCGGGTTGTGATTCCAACTCGTCGAGTAGAGTCGAGTTGTCCACGTGGAATTAATGAGTGGACTCGACGAGTCAGAGAGCTGACTCGCCGTGTAGGTGCTGGGCAGAGAAATCCTAATTCTCCGGGGTTAGGGCCTATATAAGGGAACTTATGCCCCCATTTCCGCCTCATCAGCTGCCATACACCCCTGAGAGAAACCCTAATCAGCAATAGAGCTTAAAGAGAGAGTTTGAGCTTGCATTTGAGTGTTTGGTGCATTACTTATTGAAGTAAAGGGGAGGATTCAAGCAAGGATCGTGAAGGAGGCCAGTAGATCTGAGGTTATCTTTTCCAGAAGCTTTTGAGAAAGGTAAAAAGTGCTCACCTTTATCCTTATGGTAACTAGATTCCATGTTTGTGGTAGTTAGGGCTTTTTACCACCTATTGTTAGGGATTTGAGTGCATAAGGTCCCTTTTGTGGTCTAGACTTCAGATCTAGACCTTGTGAGGTCCAGAGAGTCCCAAAGTTACAAGCTTTACCCAGCCATACAAGACTTATAGTGTGCAAGCACCTTGTTGGAATTGTTTTGGGCAATTAGAGCATCATATGTCATGCATGGACATAAAGATCAAAGCTTTACGTGACTTTTGGACCCTAGGAGGCTAGATCTATGGTTTGGAATGATAGATCTGACTTTGGACATCTGAATGGGAAATCAGATCGAAGGAACTCACCGAGTCCATGGGCTGACTCGACGAGTCGGTGAGGGTTTGTCCCGATGAGCTTGATCATGCGATAGCTCGACGAGTTGGGGGTCAACTCGACGAGCTGAGTTGGAACTTCACGAGACTTCTGAGGATGCGAGTGGACTCGACGAGTTGCATAAGTGCACTCGACGAGTCGGGTCAAACTTGGACTGTTGGCTCGAGTGTTGACTTCTGTTGACTTTGGGGTTTTGGTCAACATGAGTAATAAAGACCATGGAGGGGTAAAATGGTCTTTTACCCACTTCAAAGAGTTAGAAAGAGAAAGAATAGTCTTCGGTTGTTTGAGTTGTGAAAAGAGTATTGATTAGAGATATTCATCCCTTGTGTTAGGCGGAGGCTAGTTCGAGTTTCGGGTGCGAGGTTATTTACTTGCTGCTTGCACGGTGAGTCTTCTCACTATACTTTACCTAAAGCGGTAACTATGTGTGACCAGAGGGTCTTATGTGATTGCTTGATTTATGCATTTTCTGTGTGATACATGTGTTGTATGTTATCTTATGTGATACATAGACCGGACGGGAGGGTCCAACGTACTATGAGACTGGAGGGTTCTCAACCAGACCGGACCAGAGGGTCTAACGAGTTGTGGGACTGGAGGGTCCCACTGAGACACATTGACCGGAGGGTCTTACAGAGCTATAGCCGCGAGTGGCTAGTTATTTGTGCGTGGTATTTTGGGGAACTCACTAAGCTTCTTGCTTACCGTGTTATGTGTTATGTGTTTCAGGTATCTCAAAGGATTGCGGGAAGGCACCGGCTTGATTGTACACACACCAGTGAAAGAGTTACGTTTTGAGGATCCTGGATTTTAACCGAGCAATCGTGGAGCTTTAAATTGTGAATTTAATAAATGAGATTTTTTGTAAGATACATTATGGGAATTATGTGATTTTAAATGAAAATTTTGTTTTGAAAATTTACGGTGATACATTTTGGTTTCAGGTACTTCCGGTAGCAAGGGGAAGAGCTCGGGATGACTGCAGTGCACACACCATTTTGTTTAGCCTGGGATGTTTTACTCTGATATATTGACATGTGTTTTGAGATGATATTCTGATTTGATATGATGACTTATGTTTTTGGATGAAATGAATTTGGTAACTATGGTTTATTTAATAATTAAAAATGAAAATTTTGGACCGTATTTTTGGGATGTTACAATATGCCACCTTGCCAACCCTAGCAATAATCCTGAATGGCCTGATGTATCGGGGACCCAACTTTCCCCTCTTCCTGAAACGGATCATACCCTTCCAGGGTGAGAGATTCAGTAACACCATGTCACCAACCTGAAACTCCAACTCGTATCGACGCCGGTCGGCGTAGCTCTTCTGCCAACTCTGAGCACTCTACAACCGCTGCCTGATCTGCTGTATCATCTCGGTAGTCTGCATGACTACGTCGGTCTGACCCATCACCCTGTGGCCAACCTTGCCCCAATAGACAGGGGTACGACATCTCCGTCCATACAACAGCTCAAAAGGCGGAGCACCTATGCTGGAGTGATAGTTGTTGTTGTAGGAGAACTGTGCAAGGGGTAGGTAGGAGTCCCAGCTCCCACCAAAATCAATTACGTAGGCCCTCAACATATCCTCGAGGGTCTGAATGGTCCTCTCGCTCTGACCGTTTCTCTACGGATGGTATGCGGTGCTAAAATGCAGTCTCGTGCCCAGTTCCTCATGGAACTTCTGTCAGAAACGGGAGGTGAATTGTACATCACGGTATGAAACAAGAGAGGCCGGCACCCCATGGAGAGAAACGATCTCGCGGATGTATACATCGGCCAACTTCTCGGCCAATGAACTCTCCCGAATGGATAGAAAATGGGCACTCTTAGTCAATCGATCCACGATGACCCATAGAGCATCGTATCCCTTCGCCGTCCTCGGTAACTTGGTGATAAAGTCCATCGTGATCTGCTCCTATTTCCACATGGGAAACTCCAGAGGCTGCAACTTTCCATGCGGTCTCTGGTGCTCGGCCTTGACCATCCTGCAGGTCAAGAACCTATCGACATACCAAGCAATCTCCCTCTTCATACATGGCCACCAGTAACTCAAACTCAGATCTCGATACGTCTTGGTGGCCCCCGGGTGAATAGAGAAGCGAGACTTATGAGCCTCCTCCAGTACAATCTGTCTGAACC
The DNA here is from genome assembly GCF_052849685.1 of Lactuca virosa. Taxonomy (NCBI): domain Eukaryota; kingdom Viridiplantae; phylum Streptophyta; class Magnoliopsida; order Asterales; family Asteraceae; genus Lactuca; species Lactuca virosa. The sequence continues at coordinate 464,485,227 of NC_136430.1, read as the reverse complement.
CACCAGACATCGGAACCCATACCCGACCACAACGGGTCAACAATCCCCGACTGTCCTGCACAAATCAGGTGATCTCGCCTCTAATCCTCTCAAGCTTCCAGTTCTCCTTCCGTACACCCTCATCTTGAGCTTCCCTGATCAAGCTCACCAGTGTAGAATCTACATATATCCTCATACATGTCGCTGGAATAGAAGATCCAGCCGACTTGCGGCTCAGGGCGTCCACCACAACGTTCGCTTTACCCGGATGGTAAAGGATCTCACAGTCATAATCCTTGACTACGTCTAGCCACTAGCGTTGCCTCATGTTCAGGTTCGGCTGATCCATGATATGTCTCAAACTCTTGTGGTCCGTGTATATGGTACAACGGACCTCGTAGAGATAATGTCTCAAAATCTTGAGAGCGAATACCACCGCTCCTAACTCCAAATCGTGTGTGGGATATCTTGTCTCATGCGGCTTCAATTGCCGTGACACGTAGGCTATCACTCGTCCTCTTTAAATGAGGACTGCTCCCAGTCCTGTGATAGATGCATCACAGAAAACCACAAAATCCTCCACTCCCTTATGGAGGGTCAAGGCTGGAGCCTCGCAAAGTCGTTGTCTGAGGGTCTCAAATGCAGTCTGCTGCTCAGGGCCCCACCGGAAATCCACCCCCTTCCTCGTTAGACGAGTGAGGGGTACTGCAATCTTGGAGAAATCATGTATGAATCTCTGGTAGTACCCTGCCAATCCTAAGAAGCTCCTGATATCCGAGATAGATTTCGGAACCTCCCACTGCATAACCGCCTCGATCTTGTTCGGATCAACCAAAATCCCCTCCTGGTTAACGAGATGTCCAAGGAACTGAACCTCTCGCAACCAAAACTCACATTTCGAGAACTTGGCATAAAGCCGTTGTTGCCTAAAAACTCCCAGTAGCTCACGAAGATGCTCCTCATGCTGCTCTCTGGTCTTGGAATACACCAAGATATCATCTATGAACACGATAACCGAGCGATCGATCATCGGTCTGCATACCTGATTCATCAGGTCCATAAACACGAATGGTGCGTTGGTGAGCCCAAATGGCATCACCACGAACTCTTAATGTCCATATCGAGTCCGGAACGCGATATTCTCCACGTCCTCCTCCCGCACCCTTACCTGATGGTACTCGGACCTCAAGGCTATCTTGGAGAACCAATATGCTCCTTGTAGCTGATCAAATAGATCGTCAATCCGGGGAGTGGATAACGGTTCTTCACCTTCAATTTGTTCAACTCCCAGTGTAACTGTAACGTCGTGATTTTTACTCCATTTTTTTAAAAAAAAAAAACTTTAACAATCCTTAAATGAAAAATGCAACGGAAGACTTTATTTATTATTATTATTATTTTTCAACCATTCCAAAAACCACACATTACCATTTTTATAAACCAACATTCAACCGTTAAATTATTGCAAAAAGGGGTTCAAAGAAAAATAAAAACCAAACGTGCTCAAGTGGCATCTTCATTAAAACTAACTACCCAAAAGGAACCCAACCTCACCAAGCCATGCTCCTAAGCTACATGTACCAATCAAATTGCATTCAACAAAGAAACAAGTGTCAGTAACCGCCTTGTGAGCCGACAAGTTGTACACAACCAAAAAGAAAACACACCATTCCCGTAAGGGTCATTCATGCAAATCATGATAATAGCATAGTCAAGAAAAACAAATAACATGATATCATAATTTAATTCAATCATATAGTTTTCAACTTAACTCAACCGATTATCACATATAATTTAATTCACCGTTTATTATATGTAATATTTAATTCAACCGATTAACTATTTTGGGGTTCCTTAGGGAGACACTACCTAACAACTTAACCCCGTTCACTACTCGTGTGCTCAGCCAGTTTAGTGCTCTAAGTGGCTCATGACTTCCACCCGAATACACCAACCCCAAGACTTCCACTTTCGCTACTCCGACTTGCAAAGTACAAGCACTTTACGGTGTCGTTCAGGATCGGTACAAACGGTGCCAATTCCACCGATACACCTCCCGATTCCCACGTGATGTTTGATCCGGCACACCATAAAGCCAACACCACTCCAGTTCCCGTACACCGAGGTGCACATGAACCACGTGTCACACGACCATCTAGAAAAGTTCGTGTAACTAATCACCGTTATGGCTTAAGCTCTTTCAACCTATTAGACTTGCAAGGTTCTACCCATGGCACCATTATACCCCGTAAAAGCATGCATACACCATAATGATCATGTTACTCTTACAACTTAAACGAGTAATTACCATGTAATGAAGTTCATTAGATGTCACCATACATTAGCATATAACTACCAATTCATGAAACATCATATCCGCATGCAATTTACAACGTTCACATAACATGAATATCACCATAGCAACTGATACCAAAGAATAACCACACATAAGATGCAAACAACATATTTTCAACATAATTATCAAAAGCATTTATAAAAATCTAGCATGAATCCTAATTTGCATCAACAATCCTCCTATGAGATGTGGTTTTCGGTTATGCACTAAAGTCAACAAAAATTGTCGACTCACCTTATGTTTGAAGCGAGTTCTCCTTTTTAATTCAAGCCTTGAACCTTCTTGAAGTTGTTAAGTTTTCACCTGATAATCACACATACCAAGCAATCATCAAAATGGGGTCCAAGTTTCATTAACACCTTTAATTTCTTAATGGGTTACATATTTTTTTAAGTTTCACAGCTTGACCACTGTTCAGTGTTTTGGTCATAAAACATAATCTGTAACTCCGATTAGGCTGAATCCGGACTTTCTGAAAACTAGACTCGATTTCCAATATTTTATCCAGAGAGAGGCATCGGCCAATTGTGCTCAGATTAGTAGCTACAGCCATTTCAAGATAGGGAAAAGTTGTTGTGCATATTTCCAATAATTGCCAAAAATCACCATATGATTTATGACTTGGACAAAAGATCAAAGAAACACGAATTAACACAACAAAAGCTTGAATGAAGGTATTAAGACATAAATCAAGTGGTTTATGAAAAAAACAAGAATTGACTAAAAGGTGATTGAAAGTAAGATGCCCTAATGCATCAACACCAAAAGTCCACATACACCAATACAGACTTCTTTTAGTTCAAACCAAGATACATATAGGGATGAATTTTTAGGGAACTTTAGACACATATTTTGTGGTTTTCAAGTTTGTTGTTTCAGCCTCCAAGTCATGGTTTTGAAGACCAAAAATACAAACAATACTACCAAGAGTTGTGAGGACTTTCAAGCTAGAATTTTGATACAATCTTTGCTAGTTCAAACAACAACATAATTACCCACATATCAAAACTTCTAGGGGCTGTTTTGAGGGTTATAAAGGGTCCTCAAAACATGAATTCAATGCAGGAAATTATTCACTAAACTTGAAGACAAGAAAAACAAGATTTTCCCCAAAGCAAATCAATTTGTCTCCAAGATTGGAATCAATTAAGGAATACCAATTCCAATATATGAGGGAACATTTGAAAATCGATCATATAGTAGACTATGATTGAGATCATGTACAAGAAGTCAATTGAGGAGCAATTCAACCCCAAAATCGAAATTAATTGTAACTCAATTGAGGAATTAACATAACAAAAGGGAGATTCAAGAGATTACCAAGGTGGGTGATCGATCCTACGAATTTGAAACCAAAAATCTGAGCCCACAGCCCCTACTAGTGTGATCGATACACCACAACAAGGTCGATTGGGGCTTCCTCGCTGATGATCGCGACCTGCCCCTGCCTCGCCTTCTCCTTTCTTTCTTCCAGTCGACGCGCACCACTGTTGGGAGGAAATCGTTTGCTATATTTTTTTTTCACACCCTGTCGACGTCAATTGGGAACCGAAGGCAGGTGATTGATTCGAGATTGCTTCTTATTTCGCACGAGGGAAACAGATGAGGGAATAGGATCGATTCAATCCCTTGAGGGGGTTATTGTTGGGTTATGAGCATTCTAACACTCCTAAGTGTACATGCAACCCTAAATACCTTGGATCTATGTTTTCTCTATTATACATACAATTATGAACATCCAAGGTATTATCCTAATCTAGCATACAAAATAATAAATATAACAAGATAGAATACATACCTCTTTGATGTAGAATGTCTTCATGAAGCTTGAGTGCCTAGTGCCCCAAGTGTGACACCTCAAATGGTTCACACAACACCAAATACACTTGGAATAACTTGAGAGAAACTTGAACACTCCTTGAAATCGTCTAGCCCTCACACTCACATATTAGTGCACGATTTCTTGAGCCATGGGATTCTTTTATATGGTGGCTATTAGGGTTACACCATGTAACTCATAACTTTACCCATTCCTTATGCTCCATGGATTTTAACCTCCATGGAGTATCCATGGGTCACCCCATGGACTTAGTCCAACATAAGGAATCTTGGATCACAAGCCCACATATATAAGAATGAATGATTTACACAATCAACCCATATATTTAATTAGTCTCCTTTTGATCACTTAATTAATTCCAAATTAATTCTTGATCAATACTAATTAAATAACCTTATTAATATATTAGAACTTATAATATATTAACCAACCTTAAGTGTTATTTCTCTCATTATAGTCTATCCAAATGCATGATGCCATGCAACCCAAATGGACCATGCCGGGTCGGGTCAAGTCTTACCAATTATAGTTATGGACTTAGAAATTAATCCAACAGTCTCCCACTTGGATAAGTCTAAAACTATTATTGCGTATGACTTCAGGAACCGATCAGCAATCGTAGCTCTCAAAAGCTTCTGTCGAACTCTGACCTTGTCGATGAACTCTGACCTTTGTCAATGACTTGTCCATTAGATAAGGGATCATATATTCCTCCATTCTAGATATCATATGGACTGAGACATGGATTATCAATCATTCTCTCTGTCCATTTGTTGTTTCCCGATTTCCGATTCATGATGACTGACTGATTGAACAAATCAAATCAGTCGTGGCTTGGCCAAGCACTCACATGTATCATCTTTAAACCATCGAGGGGCCCACAGATATCGCTTTTATCCCGAAGGTAAAAGGAATGGATAAACTTCGACTCATATGGCTTGTTCTACTACTTGTTGAATCATACACAAAGGTACGTTTTATAACATCGAGTTACCAATGCGTTTTCGTGCAATCAATGTATAACCAACTCATAGTAACAACTCATATCTCTAGGTTTGAAGAATATGAGATATTATCGTCTCATGATCACTCGTGATAAATCCATGAAGTGATTCAAATGAGCGCGGGTTGAATCCAATACTTAGAACTTATGAGCACTCATGAGTGTTGTAGCACCACTTTGTCCACCAACTTGGACCTCTACAAACCAACCCATGACAGTCTTGATTCATATCTACTTCCAACATATGACCGACTGTGGATGGTTTGAATAACTTAATCATTCAGGAAGAGCGACTTAGTTATTCTGGAAGTCAAAACATGCAAAGTGAAACACAAGAATAAATGAATCAAATATGGTATCAAACCCTATGAATATAAATAAACACTTTTATTTAACACCATACTGATTACTCATTATTCATTGTTTCGGTTTTATCAACTTTATACTTGAATTTAAAACAATAGTTGTCCCATGCTCCAAGCATGTACACTATGTTTTCTAAACACTAGTCATGCCATACACCAAGTATGCATACTATGTTTGTCTATGATCTTTACTTTGTAAAATAGATCAATTGAACATCACTCCAATGATCCTCTTTTCACAGTCCCAAATCCTTACTGCAAATGCAAGAATTCCAAATTCATGCCATTTACTGAAATCTGTTAGATTCTAAACTTATATGCATTGATCCTCTTAATGATTATGCACAAAGTCAGAAAGACTTGACAACAATCATTACAGAGCATTCCAAAGGAGATCAGCTCCTTGAAAACATCCTTCTTTCATTAAGTTTCCTAATCTTACACAGATTGAATAATTTCTAACTTTGAAACATTTCCATATTCCATTTTGACTATCACTTCTGAACAAGAGTTGCCTCCTTACAGATTATGTCAATATGGTCCTTCCAGAATTAACATTATACTTCCAACTGTCCTTGAGCAACCAATCTTTGGTAAACCTTAGATTGTCCTCGACAATTGCTTAATCATTTTAGTCATATCCAATTCTAGACCTTTTCCCTTCATAATGCCCCAGGCATTTGGAAAATTTTAGAAGGGATGAATATAGCACATGTAATCAATCCTATATCCGAAGCATATGGGACACGATTCATGATGTCTCACATAAAGACTAAACCAGTCTTTTGCTATAATATTTCCATTTCAATTTGCCAAGTTCTCAAAATTCAGATTATGAAAAGGGATGCCGTAATCATAATCGAATTTTAGAACGCAAATAATGGACCCATATATAGAATTTCCTTATGTTGAGCCATTCCAACATGAAATTCATATATATATCCTTGATTAAATACGATTAAAATCTCAATCTAAGCTTTTAGAATTGAAATGAAGTATAATTTCCTCTCCCTTAATTATAGCAAAACAACTTTTTCAACCTCTGCAACCTCACGAATTGAAACTTTTGTTTTCTATAATTAACATTGCTAACTTGCAACCTTTGTCATAATTATCATGTTCCCACTAACATGATGATTATTAGCATAACACTTATGCTCCCACTAGCTTTGACATGTACTCAGAAATCAGCTGACTTTCTTACCAAAGTTCAGATTTATGATACTAGATTGTTTTGATAAAACTTTATCAAAATCATACACCTCTCTTAGATAGCTCACATGTGTGTCTAAACAATTTTAGAACTATGAAAAGGGATGCCGTAATCATAGTCTCAATTGTTTAGACCTTTGCCACTTCTCACAAGTCCATGTTAGTGTGCCGGTAAACCACACACGCTCCACTAACGACTTTGAGAATGCAAATATCACAATTGCTATCTAGCTAAAATCTACTTAGTGAAAGTGTTTCCTCACCATCATTTTCATGAATCGGAGAGAAACCTTATGACCCTTAGATTTTATGGTGTATGTGTTCTTATCCATGTGAATCGTCAAAACCATAGTCACAAGACAAGGATAATGACAAATCCAAACTCATATGGACTGAACTTATGCAATCTTAACTTCTTGCCACCTGGCAGTACAAGGCCTGCCATTGCTTCCAAGTTGTTATGCAACCAATTGAGAACTTTCAGAACTCCTATGCAAAGCCAACTTTAACTGGAATGGGCACAGAATATGTCAACACGATAGGTTATAAACCTCAAGTCGTGTGCTAGTGAAGGACTTTAGGTTTTATTCTTGATTAAGTCTTGAAACTTTCAAGAGCTTTAAGACTCCCACTGTCCTCTTGACATATAAGACTCCCTTGTCAAATATTCAAGAGATAGTGCAGATTCTTTATCAAGACTAACACTTTACACAATTGGCCTAAGTTGGTCTCTGTTTTATCCAAAACATCACAACTTACCAATTTCAAATGTACAAGAGTAGATAACATTTTACTCTTACATTTGACTAGTGTTAACAAACCCTCTTTAAGATATGTCACTCAAGTTATAATCTTGGAGTATGACTCTAAGAATTGTTTTGGAACAAAGTATGACTCATCTTTTTGATTTAACCATTTCAACAATTCATGACTCCTCTTCTTAGTCATAAGAATGCACTAAGATGACTTTAGAGGACCAATTGTGATATGGTATCTTAATCATTAAGATGATCATAAACATGATACTAAAGTACTCTCCCATCTTTTTAGATTTGAGAAACTTTTATCTTTCTGCCATTCTTTGATTCTTCTTATTCGTTCTGTCTCACATTGAAACTTCTCCAATGCTACAGACTTATACTTAAACTTATAAGTATAACCATATTTACTGAACTTAAGTAAATCATGACGAATAGTCTTCTTGATCTTTTGTGGTGGACTTGACCAGTGCACAAGAATGTGTACTCGATCCCTTAGTCCTTTCCTTATTCACATAAGGAATTAGTCTTAATTTTCCAAGCTGAAAGTTCTCATTCATCATACTATACAACTTGCATGATTCCAAGTTTCGGTCCAATTGAACCTTGGGTGATGAGAATCTTTCCTTATTTGGTAATATTAGACACTACCACAACCGAAAGAATCAAATCCATTTTTCCAATATTGCTATCAATGGAATCTTATAAGCAACAACTTTTCACAAATGCCATTGTAAGGATACTTAAAATAAATAAAATCAAAACCTTTTTCTTTTATTTTAAAACTTTGCGGAAAAACTTATCCTTACAATCCATATGAAAACCTTGTTGTTATCTATTCCTAAGCAATATAAATATCATAACTCTTAAGTAATAGCCCAAAATTCTGATCACCGAACCATGCGATTGAAATCCATCTTTGCGATCAGAATCAGCATGTACTTAATAGAGTTAGACAATGGACTTTACCTGAAGTAGAGCCAAACTTATTGACTTTAACATCCTTAGGTAAACTTGGCAGCTTCGTAACCAATGCCCCTTCCTTTGGCAATAGTTACCTATGGACCCTTGATAATGGGACTATCTCAGACTTCGCCTCTCTCTTTACCATTGGGTCAACCGAGTTGACTATGGCCGATCCCTTTCCATTGGGAAGAGAAAGCTTTACTGGATATCCAATGTCATCATTGTCAATGTCCATAGCGTTTTAGGAAGTTGATCTTAGCAAATAGATAAGATCATTAAGGGTCTTGTCTTAGTCTGTTTCATAGGATTCCCAAAAGAACTCACTATGTGACTTAGAAAGTAGTTGAGCCACCAACTTTCTCAAGACTTTGACACCCAACTCTCCCGGCTTGTCAATATGTGACTACATCTCCAAGATGTGATCACACCTAGACCTTGCCTTGCCAATAGGGCTTGAGTGACCTTAAACTTTTTAGGAACTTGTGGGTTAGGGAGAATAATTGGAGGAGGTGAAAGAAGTATGATATCCATGGGACATCATCTTCATTTAGGAAAGCTTGTTTAAAGAGATTTGGGAAGATCATAAATGTCTAGACCAGACATCTTTTTGGGAGATATTCAAGATAGTTGATTTAAAGTCCTTAATATGACACCCAATATGAAATATTAAGGCTACGACCCAACAAACTATTTTATAACTTAGAAGAGGGATGCCGTAATCCAAGCTATAAAATATTTGAAGGTAGGTGAATGACGATTCACCAATTTCCACCATGAAAAACGAAATAATTTATTAGGTTTTAATTGGATTTGAAAGTCCTAGATCTTTGAGATTCATTGAACTGTTCAAAGGCATGTTTCAATCTCGAGTGTGCCCTTCAGGTTTTGTGACTGGGATGCCGAGGATCACAAAACAAGGTGTGAATAACCATGCAAATATACTTGGTACCCTTAATATTTACCCCTTAATCAGTGTGCCGGTTAACCACACACGCTCCACCGATACTATGATAAATATTAAGTTACCCTTTGCCTACCTTGTTAAGTCCAGGTTAGTGTGCCGGTTAACCACACACGCTCCACTAACGACTTAAGCAAAGTGCAAAGTATAATTTCATGGGTTAGCACCAAATTCACATTTTCCTAAGTAACTAAGATTGGGTATTAATAAGAGTTTAGTTACTTAGTATTTTCATTAATACTTTTAATGAAAGGAGAATTATAGTCCTTGTCCTACCCGTTCGGCTAACGACCCTCCACCAGTCAAGGAAGCGGTGGGTGAGAGTGGACACCCATTAAACTGCCATTTTATAGGCAGTAACCTTATACCCCCCTTATAGACCGGCTTCGTGAATGAGGCCTACTAACGGTAAGACTGACTTTACTCTTATACATATATATAAATATTATTAACTTATAATATTATAAAGTATAAGGGTTGAATTTTAACTTTTAAAATTCTAAGGGCTAACTTGGAATTAAAGTATTCATAAGTGAAAACTTTTCAAATTCCAAAACTTGAGGGCAAGTTTTGAAACTATTCAAAACTAATTAATTCCATAACTTATGAGTTTAAAGTAGTTTTAATTAAAAAAAAAAACTCTTCAAGTTCCATAACTTGAGGACAAGTTATGGAAGACTTTAAACTAATTAATAAAAAAATAACTTTTTTTATTGTAACTTATGGAACTAATTAAGGTTACACTTTTTTTTTTTAATTTAATGAAGAGACTCTTGAACCTCCATAACTTGAGGACAAGTTATGGAGTCATAAAACCATTTAATTAGAACTAGACTCTTCATTTTGTAACCTTTGCCAACTTTTATGAGTTTTATGATTCTTAAATGTGATTTTTCATATAACTTGAGGACAAGTTACAAAAACACACTTTGGAATCAACTCTTAGATTAAAATGGATTGAAAACAACTATTTCACATAACTTTTCTATTAATCTAAGAACCTCATAAGAACAAGATAATTCAAATCATCAATCTTCAAGAAATTAGCATGAACATACAAACTAATACAAATCTTGAAATTATGACAATTATCTTAGAAATTGGATTAACATGAACATTACCACATCAAAAACAAGTTTACAAGTCCAAAAACATCTTAGGGTAATGTTCCTAGTCCAATTCCAGCCAAAACAATCGAATATATGCATCCAACTCGATTTTTTAGCTACTTTTGCAAGTATAACAAGAAAACAAGCCTAGGCTCTGATACCACTATTGGGTTATGAGCATTCTAACACTCCTAAGTGTACATGCAACCCTAAATACCTTGGATCTATGTTTTCTCTATTATACATACAATTATGAACATCCAAGGTATTATCCTAATCTAGCATACAAAATAATAAATATAACAAGATAGAATACATACCTCTTTGATGTAGAATGTCTTCATGAAGCTTGAGTGCCTAGTGCCCCAAGTGTGACACCTCAAATGGTTCACACAACACCAAATACACTTGGAATAACTTGAGAGAAACTTTAACACTCCTTGAAATCGTCTAGCCCTCACACTCACACATTAGTGCACGATTTCTTGAGCCATGGGATTCTTTTATATGGTGGATATTAGGGTTACACCATGTAACTCATAACTTTACCCATTCCTTATGCTCCATGGGTTTTAACCTCCATGGAGTATCCATGGGTCACCCCATGGACTTAGTCCAACATAAGGAATCTTGGATCACAAGCCCACATATATAAGAATGAATGATTTACACAATCAACCCATATATTTAATTAGTCTCCTTTTGATCACTTAATTAATTCCAAATTAATTCTTGATCAATACAAATTAAATAACCTTATTAATATATTAGAACTTATAATATATTAACCAACCTTAAGTGTTATTTCTCTCATTATAGTCTATCCAAATGCATGATGCCATGCAACCCAAATGGACCATGCCGGGTCGGGTCAAGTCTTACCAATTATAGTTATGAACTTAGACATTAATCCAACAGTTGTATCCGATTTCCACTTCCTAGCCCATAAAATTTTGGTTTTAGCACCTTTCAACCCTAGCCCTAGGAAAGTTGACAATACAAGTTTCTTTTTTTTTGACACTTAAACCCCTCAACTTGATTTACATCCTTCCATGAGTTATAATCACCTAATTAAATTATTTCACCCTAAATTGTTATTATATATATATATATATATATATATATATATGTATATATATATATATATATTATTTTTCCCCTAAATATTATTTAATTTATTTTATTTTATGTCCTTAAAATCGAAATATCTTTACAACAATTAATTTTTGAGTGACGGAAAGCTAATAACATTAACGGATGAATTTTTGGGTCGTTACAATTCTCCCCTCCTTAAAAAGATTCCGTCCTCGGAATCTCTAATTTATTGTATCATTTTGTTCATAGTTCATCTCATTGAGTTATACTCCTAAACGTATCAATGTCAAAGGAAAAGTGTGTTCACCAGAAGTGATATCACACATAACAAACTTTTCACGTATTATGATTTAATTAAACACAGCCACATCAATATTGTCACACCCCCAAACCGGAACGGCGGAAACGTTCGGGGGTGGTTGACGTCATGCGTAGTATCACAACAGTTGTATCATAGCAAGCATAGTAAACACAACCAAACATTGAATACATATATGAAAAAGGTTTACATTGTCTTAATACATAGTTTTGTTCTTATCAAAAGTAAAATGGAAAGACGTGACTCTAACGTGCCGACTTCTCCAAAATCCTGGAAGTACTTGTCTACTAATTCCCTGAGAATACAAGCAGTTTTGAAAGAATATCAGCATAAAGCTGGTGAGTTCATAAGCATTTAGTTTTGGTGGAAAATGTTCTTTGAATCCTTTTGAAAAATGTTCCTCAAGAAAATCCTATATTTTCTTATAAAAAGCGTGTTTGAAAACCCATTCCTTCCATGACTTCTCAGTTCATACTAGATGTGCACAATCCAAGGAGTCATGGAATGAATATGAATATCCGTTAGTAGAATAATAAATCATCAGTTTTTAGAATGCCGATGTTATCCTGGGAAAATCCTATATTTCCCCTAAAAACATGCTATCCGTCCTAGAGGTAGAGATGTAAGTTTAGAAATCCATGATTACTATCAGTATATATGAAAGTAGTTTTATTACTCAAAATAAAACAAATGAAGAATAGAATCCGTAAAACCAAAGTTAGTTTATACTTATTTGCGAGTTGTATAACCATACTTGATATGACCTAGAGACCTTTATAACGTTCTTCAGGCGTTTAAGCTAAATGACATTTGTCCACCACAGGCGTGCCCGCCTAACTGTAGCTAGCAGTTCAGGTGTGGGATTGTCAGTCCCGAATATATCTATTAACAAATCTCACGCTCTCCCTCCAGGAGACTCTGGTTATACTATGATAGGATTTAGTTCCATACACTAAAGGGTACAGTATTGAAGTAGAGCCTCACAATTCTGTATAATCTAGTTTACTAGCGAGAAACAGTATAAAACAATAATTAACCTTGAATAATAGTACTTTATACTCCTGAGAAAATATATAACATAAACTAAATCTGCCATAGTTTATACATATTTATTCATGAAATCTGATTTGGTGAAAACTGCCTAGCGGGTTATCCCAAACTATACCCATTATAGTTTAATAGAATTGATATGAAAATGCTTTGTAAAAACCTTTCTGAAAGCTATGAAATTAGATTTCCAATATAAAAGTTTCCCTTATGCTCAACATATTAAAAAGGGATAAAATATCCGAATATGTTATTAAACATAGAAATCGTTGGATTATATTAATAAGTTTAAAACTTAATAAAATACTTTGAGTTTGGCTTGTATTCCCCCCTGAAAACATTAAAAACATGGAAAATGTAGGGGTATGAACTCATTGTTTGACGTGGGGTTCGAGTGTAAGTTGTTAGGAATTACTGAGTGTCAAATAAAGCCTCGGGCACAAACGGACCCTATTTAGCATGTAGAAGTACATATATGTATTAGGTGAGGGCATAACACTATTTGTTATGGAAAGAACCACCTTAGGGACTAGGAAACACTTAAAATTAAGTGTTAGAATCACATGTGATTGAAAAGGGGAGTTTGCGGCCGTAACCAGGAGTGTACGGTCACGGGTTTACGGTCCATGGGTTTACGGTTCCATGGGTTCACGGTCTAATGAACTTACGGTCATAAGGTTTACGGTCTAATGACCTTACGGTCATAGGGTTTACGGTTCATGGGTTTACGGCCCATGAATATACGGTCATTGAAGGGTGTACGGTCTAAGGAGATTCAACCGTAAACTCATCAATCTTGCACAAATTATGGTTTTCAAGGGCCTCATTCAAAGGCATCGGATTCTAGGGACCATGCTTAGCCTTAGGAAGGGTAAAGGCAATAAGAACACCCTTTATAAGGGTTTACGGGGTATGAAGATTCATAGGACCGTAAACTCTTTTGTTCATGCAAAGAGTGATGATATTAAGTCCAAAAATGAAGGATTGTAACTAGATAGATGTAAAAGAGGATGGTACTTATGATTTGGAGGCAAATGGGGGTGTTTTCGGCCCAAAAACACTTAAGTGTTCTTGATGTTCTTGAGGATATTGAAGATCTAGACCCAAAAGATGAGATTTGTGGATGAATTCAAGAGTGAATCAAGAAGAAGAGATGTATTAACTCAAAAAGGGAAGGAAACACTTACATTTTCGGGGATTTGCAAGAAGATCCTATGATACTTGAGAGAGTTTTCGAGATTCTAGGCTTGAAATGGAAGAAATGATTAAAAATGATCATGAAATATATATATATATATATATATATATATATATATATATATATATATATATATATATATATATATAGGAGGGAGTTTACGGTCACCCTGACCGTAAACTCAAGGGTCCTGACCGTAAACGGGTTTACGGTCTACACGAGTTTACGGTCGTAAACTCGTCTTGACCGTGAACTCGGTGTTTTTCGAGGAAGTTTCAAGTTTTTCGCGTGATTCCCGGTTTATTCCGAATCGTATAAAATACATATTTTTTATTTAAAACTTAAGGTCCTTCCCAAATTAAGAAATTTGACGAAATTAAATAAAAACCCAAAATTTATTAACGGAAACTGGGTAAGGATAACGGGAAAGGTTTCGAGTTGTCACAAATATCTAGATCGCAACTAATGGAGTCCGAGGTACACGCAATGATACCAACTACCTACTATCCCTAACATCAAATAACATAAAAGCACAGATAACACATAAACAGATATAGAAGTAACTAAGAGGGTTCCCAAAAATTACCTCATCAGTTGTCATATTGAAAGCACGAGCTTTCACCTTTGGCGCTTTGTCTTTCTTCTCACTAGCTCCCATCTGGACCTTGGGGTTGGTACACTGCGTACTGATATGTCCCATTTGACTACAGTTGTAGCACATAGGTTCAGCACTCTTACAATCTTCATAATGATGCCCCATTTTCCCACATCGTCTGCAACTCATGGTACTGCTACTACATGGACCTTCATAAGAGGAGTGACACTTCTTACAAAATGTTGATTTTTCACCCTTCTTCTGAAATTTCTGCTTCTCAGGGGACCCCGATTGACCCTCACACTTTCGTTTTTCCCCGTAGCTCGTTGTGGTACGATCCCGAATGGCTATATCATTCTCTATCTTGCGGGCCTCATCCATGGCCTCGCCTAAAGTGGTCCTCAATCTCACAACTGCACGGTACTCAAATGGCAACCCCTCCACATAGTGATGAATCAACTTCTCCTCAGTCGGGCAGTAATCAGCAGCGAATTGTGACTTCTCAGTGAAGGTGGTGTTATACTTAGCAATCATCATGCTTCCTTTCTGAAGATTCAAAAACTCTCGTTGGGCCTGTTGTATGCTACCCTCACTGCAGAAACGGTCTTTCACCTTATTACTAAGAATTTCCAAGTCATAGCCCTCCGAGTAGCCTCAGTGAGTCGTGCGTCAATAGCGTCCCACCACTCGAGTGCTTCCTTGTCAAACGTTCGCACTGCATAATTCACCTTCTGGTCCTCAGTAAATTCACCAGATCGGAAGGTTTGGTCCATCTTCCTAATCCAACGAAGGCACGCCACAACACTTTCGCCTCCCTCAAAGGTAGGCGGCTTACAGTCCATGAAGGTTTTGAATGAACTCCCTCGACGTCTGGCAGCTCCAACAACCTCCTGCCTTGGCACGGAACGACTATGTGCCTCATCATCAAACGATTGATCTCCACCCTCGTTCACGCCCTCAAGTGGCAAGAGTCCAGCGGCATGCATCGTCTGCCGCATCTGCTCCAATGTCCTATCCCGCTCCTGGAGCTGCTCCTGAAGATCAGAAATAATGACGGCACTTGATGTGCTGCGTGCGCTCCACGACGGTTGGGCTCGTGGCTGGCGGTTAATGGGTGGGGTCTGAAACATGAACGGTGGTGTCCCGGGAGTGTGGTTGTTTTGGCTGCCGCCCGCTCCTCCAGCATTCATATTCTCCATAGCATTCGACATTATCCTAATTAATAAATAGTTTCATTTTTTTATACATAAACAAATATTAGGAATGGAAAGTTTATAAGCAACTATCCTACAACGCTCAACACACACCCTTCCCCCCTTAAGTACCTTAAGGTCCTAATTGAGCCAACTAAGCTGTGAATCTGAACACCGACATCTGTATTCAGTTCACTCTCAGCATGGCTCTGATACCAACTTGTAACGTCGTGATTTTTACTCCATTTTTAAAAAAAAAACTTTAACAATCCTTAAATGAAAAATGCAACGGAAGACTTTATTTATTATTATTATTATTTTTCAACCATTCCAAAAACCACACGTTACCATTTTTATAAACCAACATTCAACCGTTAAATTATTGCAAAAAGGGGTTCAAAGAAAAATAAAAACCAAACGTGCTCAAGTGGCATCTTCATTAAAACTAACTACCCAAAAGGAACCCAACCTCACCAAGCCATGCTCCTAAGCTACATGTACCAATCAAATGACATTCAACAAAGAAACAAGTGTCAGTAACCGCCTTGGAGCCGACAAGTTGTACACAACCAAAAAGAAAACACACCATTCCCGTAAGGGTCATTCATGCAAATCATGATAATAGCATAGTCAAGAAAAACAAATAACATGATATCATAATTTAATTCAATCATATAGTTTTCAAGTTAACTCAACCGATTATCACATATAATTTAATTCACCGTTTATTATATGTAATATTTAATTCAACCGATTAACTATTTTGGGGTTCCTTAGGGAGAGACTACCCAACAACTTAACCTCGTTCACTACTCGTGTGCTCAGTCAGTTTAGTGCTCTAAGTGGCTCATGACTTCCACCCGAATACACCAACCCCAAGACTTCCACTTTCGCTACTCCGACTTGCAAAGTACAAGTACTTTACGGTGTCGTTTAGGATCGGTACAAACGGTGCCAATTCCACCGATACACCTCCCAATTCCCACGTGATGTTTGATCCAACCACACCATAAAGCCAACACCACTCCAGTTCCCGTATACCGATACACCTCCCGATTCTCCTTTTTAATTCAAGCCTTGACCCTTCTTGAAGTTGTCAAGTTTTCACCTAATAATCACACATACCAAGCAATCATCAAAATGGGGTCCAAGTTTCATTAACACTTTAATTTCTTAGTGGGTTACATATTTTTTTAAGTTTCACAGCTTGACCACTGTTCAGTGTTTTGGTCATAAAACAGAATCTGTAACTCCGATTGGGCTGAATCCGGACTTTCTGAAAACTAGACTCGATTTCCTACATTTTATCCAGAGAGGGGTATCGGCCAATTCTGCTCAGATTAGCAGCTACAGCCATTGCAAGATAGGGAAAAGGATGCCCCATTTGAAAATCGATCATACAGTAGACTATGATTGAGATCATGTACAAGAAGTCAATTGAGGAGCAATTTAACCCCAAAATCGAAATTAATTGCAACTCAATTGAGGAATTAACATAACAAAAGGGAAATTCAAGAGATTACCAAGGTGGATGATCGATCCTACGAATTTGAAACCAAAAATCGGAGCCCACAGCCCCTACTAGTGTGATCGATACACCACAACAAGGTCGATTGGGGCTTCCTCGCTGATGATCGCGACCTGCCCCTGCCTCGCCTTCTCCTTTCTTTCTTCCAGTCGACGCACACCACTGTTGGTAGGAAATCGTTTGCTATATTTTTTTTTCACACCCTGTCGACGTCAATTGGGAACCCAAGGCAGGTGATTGATTCGGGATTGCTTCTTATTTCGCACGAGGGAAACGGACGAGGGACTAGGATCGATTCGATCCCTTGAGGGGGTTATATCCGATTTCCACTTCCTAGCCCATAAAATTTTGGTTTTAGCACCTTTCAACCCTCGCCCTAGGAAAGTTGACAATACAAGTTTCTTTTTTTTGACACTTAAACCCCTCAACTTGATTTACATCCTTCCATGAGTTATAATCACCTAATTAAATTATTTCACCCTAAATTATTATTATTATTATTATTATTATATATATATATATATATATATATTATTTTTCCCCTAAATATTATTTAATTTAATTTATTTTATGTCCTTAAAATCGAAATATCTTTACAACAATTAATTTTTGAGTGACAGAAAGCTAATAACATTAACGGATGAATTTTTGGGTCGTTACAGTAACGCCCGTGTTTTTAGGCTAGGCATTAATATTGATGTGATAGTCTAGGTTAACCCTTGTAACTCATTTTGAAGAAATGAAAAGGAATTATGTTTAATTATTATGATTTAATTAATTAAGAATAAAAATGAGCGTCGAAAATAAATATTAGATAAAGCCAATATCTATTAAGAACGTTGTAGTGGGCGTGACAAGGATTACGGATATATAAAGAATACCAAAATCCGAGTTATAACGAAGAACTTATGACCTGTCGAAGTTTCGCGACAAAACCGGCACGGTGCCGAATGACGTAAAAAGTGAGTTTTTGATAAACTACTTTTTAGCCTTAGTGATCTAAACGAAAGTCGTAGTGTTCGTTAAACCGAGAATATGTATAAAAAGAACGCCCAAATCTGACTTCGTATGAGGAAGTTATGATTTTTCTAAGTTTCAGCTTAGCAATAGACAGCTAAAAACTCGAATTTTAGATCGAGTGATTTTTAGCCAATACAACCTAAACGAGAATCGAAGGTCTCGTCAATAGTAGTACAACGGTAAAAAGACAGACGAAAACGGACGTCGGATGTAGAAGTTATGAATTTTTAACAGATTTCCTGTCCCGGTCTGTTAAAAATAATAATATAAAAATTAAAGTCAAAATTAGCCGACGAAGTCTAAACAAAAGTTGTAGAGCGTAATTTTACCTACGCGTGCATATAAAGAACGTCAAAAACGGAGCCCGTATGCGAAAGTTATGGATTTTAGAAGTTTTTGCACAAAAATCGAGAAAAAAATGTCAAATCCGAGAAATTTCGCATAGGTGGACTTCGGCCACGTCACCCTCGCTCGTAGCATGCCACGTGTCCGAAATTGCTGAGTCATCCGAGCAGCTAGCAGATGCGTGTTCGAATCCGGAGAGCCGTCCGAAGCCGCCTCGCCTCCGTCCGACGCGTGTCCAGGTGACTCCTCGCATCCGAAGTGCAGGTCCAATGGGTGTCCGACGCGTGCCTTCTCATGAGGTGTCCGACCTTCGCATGGTGTGCCACGACCGAACCCTCGGACCATAGACCTCGGTCCAATCAGGAGGCTACACCAGGACCCTCGCACGTGCGAGCCATGTGCTTCCGCTTCGGATCTGCTGACGCGTGGAGACTTCTCAGCCCTTGGATCAGAAGCCTCGCACCTATAAATAGAAGGGTGCGAGACCTCCCGGGTATATTTTGGAAACTTGTCATTTTTAACCCCTTTTTCAATATTTCTTTCATTCCAACTTCCCCCAAAGCCCCGGTATTATATCAAACACCCGAAATACGCCCCGAAGTGCCCGAGATGCCCGTGAAATTTATCTTTTCGGTTTTGAAGCCCAACCTTCGCAGAGCCCGGTTTCTCAATAAAACTCCCGGTTTTATTAGAAACGATCGTTTTAGGAAACGAAGTGCTGCCCGATTATTAGTAAATCATGTGAGTGTGTAGTCACCTTCATCTTACACCTAGATATGAAGTATTTTCTATAAAATACGTGCTATGTGTAATTATATTAATTGTTTAATTGAGGTGACTGTTGAATAGATGTTTTATACAAGTTTTAAACTGTATATGTATTTTATCTACAAATATGTTGGGTAAAACATTGGTATACGAAATAGCCGATGTGTGTTAAAATGATGAGAGGCCTCGATGTGATTGTGATCCAGTCATCTAGCGGAGTATGGATGACGACCACAGACTTTTCTAGACAGTCCAGTGGAACGCTGGCAGGCTCGCAACCTGTAGGTGTTAATGAGCTTGGGTGTTCATTTGCTGTACTCCATCCCCCTCATGGTTGCCTTTAGGACATGTATGGCTGAGGAGTCCCCTTAGCAGTAGTGTCCATCCCGATGATATTCTTTAGGCTAGGTCCCTTGTGATAAGTGTTTAGGGACGTATAGTGAGGATAACGGGAATGGGTAATCAGGGTTATTGTTGATTGATGAACTTAATAAGTTTATTATTATTGTGGGTTGAAAAATCTATATGCTCACCAGGCTCCCAAGCTTGACCCACTCAGCTTTTTATGTTACAGGTAGTGGACCCCGAGCATAGTCGGAGGATGATGAGAGATTTTTGGATTATAGGCCAGTAGTTGTAAACAACTGTTGAAAGGCTTATAATGTCTTGTTTATGCTTTTGATCTGTATCGGAACATGACATCCCGAGGTTTTGATATGAAATGAAATTATATATTTCTTAAAGAAAGGTTTTGATAAACTTTTATCATGTTTTGTTTTGGGGACCAATTCCGCAACATCTTTTAAAAGGATTTCTCTGACTTTATTTTAAAAAGCATAAATTAAATCGGTTTTTTCTAGCCGAGAAATTAGGGGATGTCACAGTTGGTATCAGAGCATTAGTTTAAGCGAACTAGGAATTTGTAGGATTTCTAGACTTAAACTTAGAATGCGAAGTGATGATTGTGAGATGAGTGTCTACCATATTTTAGACACAAGCACTAGTTTATTTTAGGAAAGATGCCTAAAATGCTTTTATGTGCTAAATGTTATATGTTTGTCATATATGCCATTATTTGTTCGGATCTATGGTCTGTTGTTGACCGGATCTGGAAACCTTACGTGTGTAGGATTCTAAGCGTACGATTACGATATTAGAACTAACATGTAAACGTTTCGGAGTGATAAGGGAATTTAAATACCTATCGAGGATAAAGACCTAAATTCGCCTTATTCGGTATATAGATTATAATGGCAAGAACTCGCAATGGAGTTGCAAATGCAAACGGAAACAGGAATCAACAAACTCAACCCCAAGTAGTTGAGCAAGTACCTGTTGTAGCAGTTGCACCTGAGCCAATGACGATGGTTGGGGTACAAGCAATGATGCAGATGATGTTGGATCGCCAAATGGAGGAGACAAGGCGATTACTACAACAGAATAGGGAAGAAACTACGATACCTGTTGAACAGCCCGAGTTGAATGAAGGGCAATCAGTAGGAGGGAACTACAGTGGGACTCTTGGTCAAGCCAACCCACCGATAGTTAGACAAAACCACCAGGATGGAGGAGTTGATGGACGTGGATGCAAATACAAAGATTTCATGGCATCCAAACCACCGTGTCTATCTGTAAGTCCGACACCGGTGGAAGTCATGAATTGGATCTCCAAAATGGAGTCAATGTTTGAAAGTTGTGGGTGCAGCAACAAACAGAAGACCGCACTTGCAATTCCTTTGTTAAAATCTGGTGTATTGAGCTGGTGGAAGTTACTAGCTGATTCGATGCCCAAGGGAGAAGCTAGCAAGATGTCTTGGGAAGACTTTGTGGTACAACTGAAATTGCAATACTGCTCTGAGCAGGATCTTCTAGAAATCAACAATGAGTTCTAGATTTTGAAGAAGGGAAAGATGAGCGTTACTGAATACGCTGCTAGTTTTACGGAAAAGATGAAGCTTGTTCCTGTGACAACCCGAAATTTCCATTTGAACAAACTCTACCGTCTAGCACTTCAATTAAAAGTCAAATTCTTTTCTGCTAATTTTTTTGCTCGGTTTAAAGTCCGGTTGGGTATTTTTAATATTTATTTTCTTGAGAGAACAAATTAGAGGAAGCATACTTTAGGATTAATTGTGCAACATTTAAGTTACAAAACTCCAAGAGTTTGGAGTTTTCGGCCCAAAATAGTGTTAGGGCCGAAAACCCTAAAGGGTATATAAATGACACTTAGTCATTTTTAGTCATTTTTCCCATTTCCAAGTCAAGAACAATTCTCTCTCAAGTATCATCCGAATTTTTGTCAAGATCTTCAAGATTGTAAGTGTTTCCTACCTTGTTTAGTTGATCTCTTCCATTATCTAGCAATCTTACATGATTTCATCCATGAAATCATTCCATTTTCTTAGATCTTCAAGTGTTCTTCATTTCACCAAGAACACACACTAGTGTTTTGGTCCAAAATCAACTCTATTAGCCTCTAAATCGTAAGTATTACTTCCCTATACTTGTTATCTAGTTGAAACTCTTGATTTAGGGCCTTGAAATCGTCATTTATCCAAGAACAAAAGACGTTTTCGGTCTAGTACATCTCCTTAGACCGAAAACCCTTATAAAGGGTGCAAAATGACTTTAAGCCCTTCCTAATACTTAGTATTGAGTCTAGAACACTTAATTGATTGTTGAAAGCCCTTGGAAATCACCTTATGCATCAAAGACCATGGGTTTTCGGTCAAAACCATTTGGACCGAAAACCATTTGGACCGAAAACCATATGGACCGAAAACCATATGGACCGAAAACCACTTGGACCGAAAACTCCCTTAAGTGGCTTTACAACCCTCTTATGCAATCCTAAGTGATTATAACACTACCATTTAAGGATTTCTTAGTCCTTAAGGTGTTTCCTTTCATATAGTTGTTTATAAACACTATATTCATGTCAATGTGTGTCCTTATATGTCATTTAGGAGTTATTGTGTCTCGGGACTTCATTCGTGGAACTTCTCATCCTTACACGCATACCCGTTTGAATCACCCACATCAGGTGAGTTCATACCCCGTATTGAATCTTTTAACTGTTTTAAGGGGGGGAATACAAGTTGAACACAATGATAATTGTGTAAATGTTTGTTATAAACATCTTTCAAAATGTTACTTATGTCATTTATAAGTTGTCAAAACATTTCAAAAACTCTTTTAAAGTTATGTTACTTTATAGTTATACAAAACTCCGTTTTTAAAGTACAAACATAACTTAGTGGATAAACGAGTCTTTTCAGTAACAATCCAAGTAGAATATTAGTAAACTATAATAGGTATAGTTTAGGAGAATGCTATTCATTACTTCTAGTACAATGAAGCACACAAAGAGTCAGTTCATACATGAGTCAAACACACAGTGAAGAGAAACAAACAATACCATACAGAACATACAGTGAAGAGAAACAAACAATACCATACAGAGAGAACACACAATTATGAGAAACAAACAGAACGTACAATATACAGTACAAAACAAACAAGTTAGGTTACTATAGCATGATAACACACACAGGATCTAATTATACCAATTGATCACTAACTCATTGTTTTAAACAAAAGGTGATAGTTATATTAGGTATACATGATCATATAACAAATGTGAATTACACGGCTTGCAAGAATTTGCAGAGGTCGCGTTTGGTTCCCTTAATCTCTAGACAGGGAGAACGTATAGTAGGGGTTCTAGCCTTCACATTATGACCATAATAAAACAAACATGTTTTTAGGTCATTAGTACATCCGCATGTCATCATAAATGACAACTGTGTACTTACATTTCCCATTTCTTTCATAAAGTGACAGTACCACTTGAAAGTCAAACTCAAACTATTTTCGAGTTAAGATAGTTATAAAACTAGGGAAAACTTACATTTTACAAACGACAACAGAACAGTCGAGTCTAGTACATTCAGTAGAAAGGGACCATAATGCTAACCTTATGATTCCTTAATGTATACATCAAAGGATATATATATAACAATAGGATCCGACAGATAAAAGGATGTGTGCTCTCCGCTTCACTTCCTGTTCCTTGTTTGGTTGTGGGCTTGGAACAGATTCACCCAATCTATTATCTATTCGATTCTAGATATATATATGCTCTGTATACATTAAGTCATCATAAGGGTACCAGGTATGGGTCAAGTCATAGAACACAAAGTCAATGCACAGTTTTCTAGTACAAAACATACTTTCCAAATCAGAACTTTTGGTATACAAAACTAGAAACTTCCCAGTAAAGGGTTTAATCCATTTTATTAAACCAGTATAAACTTAAAGGACTTTAGGTGATTAACTCTATAATACCTTAGTTTATACATCATGGTTATATCTCATTAATACCCAACAGATAGTTGGATGTGTGCTTTCCGCCTTACTTCCTGTTCCTTGTTTGGTTGTGGGCTTGGGACAGATTCACCCAATTAACTATCTATTCGATATTAGATCATATATAGCCAGTATAACTAAGTTATTATAGAAGTAATCATTGTGGTCACCATTTTATTATAAGAAATAAGGGTTTTCTTAAAGAATCTTTTCATTAAATATAAAGGAACTATTACAGTTAACTCCGTGAGTACCAAGTGAATACGCCAGGGTTATATACAACGATGATCAAACAACCAATGGACTGTGTGCCTTCCGCCTCATTCCCTGTTCCTTGTTTGGTTGTGGGCTTAAGGCATATACACACAACCCATTGTTTGTTTACTTTGGGTTTTATATAACTTGTATCCATTTAATACTCATAGAAAGGACTGTAGAGTCATTTTTACTTATCTTTCATCAAAGCAGGAAATATAGGATTTTCTGGAGGAACATGCAAACTTTTCTAAACATAACTCACTACAATTTACTACATTTTTCAACAACTTTCTACAACTCACTAAAATCACTAAAATCTTATGAACTCACCAGCTTAATTGCTGATCAACTCTTTCAAATAACTTGTATTCTCAGGAGACTATTAGACAGGTGCTCGTGCTGGGAATTCAGAAGATGGAGCATTATAGCTTCAAGTCTTGTTTTGATATTTGTTTATGAATTCTATGTTTTGTGAACACACAAATTGTAAACACTTTCTTTCGAAATGAAATGGTTGTTCATTACTTGCTTACCATATACATATCTCGTGATACTACACATGCCGTCCTCCACCCCTGAACGATTCCGCCGTTCCGGTTTTGGGGTGTGACAGTTCCTTATCTAGTTCCGATTGAACTCTCCAAGGTCAACAAGTTTTCCCTCGGATTACCAGCGGACTTTGGTCCAATGGTCAAGCAAGCAACCACTTTGAAAGCCGCCATCTGGGCTGCTAAGAATGTTGAGACTCAAATCAGAGAGAAGGGTCTGGAGAGGGCAGAAGTTGGCGAAAAGAGAAAGTTTGAAGGAACTTCAGGTTCCAACAAGAAAAGCAAATTTTCAAAGTCTAAGAAGTTTGGAGGAGGAGGAGGAGAAGTGAAATGGTGTGAGAAGTGCAAGAAAAAGCACTCTGGGAAAGGTAGTGAGGGGGTGACTTGCTACAAATGTGGAAAGACTGGGCATTATGCCAACGAGTGTCCATCCAACAAGAGGGTATGCTTTGGATGTAACGAAGAAGGGCACATTTTGAAAGACTGTCCGAAGAAGAAGGATGCAGCAAAGCCCAATCTTCCACCAAAGCCGAAGGCGAGAGCCTTTCAAATGACACTTGAAGCTACGAAAGAAGAAACCGATGTCGCTTCAGGTACCTTTCTCGTAAACGAATTGCCTGCCCAAATTTTGTTTGATTCTGGAGCCAATTACTCCTTTATTTCGCATGAATTTGGTAGAAAACTAGCTTTGCCTGTTGATAGACTAGTTAATGCTTTATTAGTCGAGATTGCTAGTGGCAAGTTTGTACGTGTTAGCCATCGTATGAAAAACATCCTCATTGACTTGAATGGGAATAAGTTCCACGAGGAATTATTACCTATCGAGTTAAATGGTTTCGACATAGTTTTAGGAATGGATTGGCTTAGCGCCAATGATGCCGAAATATTGTGTAGGAAGAAGATAGTAAAAGTAAACCTGCCAGGGAAAGAGTCGTTTATGGTGTATGGAAATAAACACAGAGTAAACTCTGGAATCGTTTCCCTAATGAAAGCCAGAAAGTGTTTGGCCAAGGGATGTACATCATATCTAGCGTTCGTGATCGATGCTAAGAAGGAAAAGAAGGAGGTGCAGAATATTCCGGTGGTGTGTGATTATCCGGAAATCTTTCCCGAAGATCTTCCCGGATTGCCCCCTGATCGACAAGTAGAATTTCGTATCGACTTGTTACCAGGAACGACGCCAATAGCAAAAGCACTGTATCGATTAGCACCAACATAGATGAAAGAACTTATGACACAACTTCATGAGTTATTGGACAAAGGTTTTATTCGACCTAGTTCATCACCCTGGGGAGCCCCGGTGTTATTTGTAAAGAAGAAAGACGGGAGCATGAGAATGTGCATCGAAGACAGAGAGCTGAATAAAGCAACAATAAAGAACAAGTACCCGTTGCCGAGGATCGATGACCTGTTCGATCAGTTGCAAGGTTCGAGCTATTTCTCGAAGATCGATCTTAGGTCAGGATACCATCAACTAAAGGTGATAGAGCAGGATATCGAAAAGACTGCATTCAGAACAAGATATGGACACTATGAATTTTTGGTTATGTCGTTCGGACTAACCAATGCCCCAGCAGCTTTCATGGATTTGATGAACATGGTTTGTAAACCATACCTTGATAAATCTGTGATAGTATTCATAGATGATATCTTGATTTATTCGAAAAGCAAGCAGGAGCATGACAAACATCTGCGTGAAGTGCTAGAAGTTCTGAAAAAGGAGAAGTTATATGCAAAGTTCTCCAAATGTGAATTTTGGATTCAAGAAGTCCAATTTTTAGGTCATGTGGTTAACCAAGAAGGAATAATGGTTGACCCAACAAAGATTGAAGCTGTGATGAAGTGGGAACAACCAAAAAGTCCTACGGAGATTCGAAGCTTTTTAGGATTAGCTGGATATTATCGCCGATTTATCCAAGGCTTTTCTTCGATCGCGACTCCATTAACAGCTTTGACCCACAAAGGAGCTACTTATACTTGGAATGAGAAGCATAAGGAAGCCTTTGAGAAGTTAAAGAAGAGATTGTGTCAAGCACCGATTCTTTCGTTACTTGAAGGAGTTGATGACTTCGCAGTTTATAGTAATGCCTCTGGAGTTGGGTTAGGTTGTGTTCTGACCCAAAGGGATAAAGTGATAGCGTATGCATCGAGGCAATTGAAAGAGCATGAAAAGAACTACCCCACTCATGATCTAGAGTTGGCAGCGGTAGTATTCGCCTTAAAGATATGGAGGCACTATCTTTATGGTACTAAATGTAAACTTTTCACTGATCATAAGAGTCTTCAATATCTCTTTAATCAGAAGGAATTGAACACGAGGCAACGGCTTTGGCTAGAGTTACTCAAGGACTACGACTGTGAGATACTTTACCACCTTGGTAAAGCAAATGTTGTTGCTGATGCTCTCAGTCAGAAGGTAAATCTTGAAAAGAAAAGGTCAAGTGCGTTGATAATTGAAGTTGTCTCGACAATTGTGGAAAGTATAAAGAAACCTCAAGAGGAAGCTTTAGAGAAAAATGACCGAAAGGAAGAACGTTTGGGCAAAACGTTAGTGTTTGATACAAACGGTCAAGGACTGAAGGTATTCAAAGATAGGATTTGAGTACCTAAGACGGGAGGAGTAAGAGATCTTCTGATAGAAGAAGCTCACAAGACCATGTACTCGATTCATCCCGGCAGTACAAAAATGTATAAGGATCTAAAACCCTATTACTGGTGGCCGATGATAAAGCTCGATGTTGCTAAGTATGTGGCCGAGTGTGTAACATGTGCTAGGTTTAAGGCACAACATCAGAAACCGTATGGGAGTTTAGAACCTTTACCTGTACCCATGGGTAAATGGGAAGACATTACTATGGATTTTGTGACTAAACTGCCCAGAACAAGGAACGGTCACGACATGATTTGGGTGGTTGTTGATCGCTTCACTAAGAGTGCGCATTTCATAGCAGCCAACGAGAAATGGTCTATGGATAAACTTGCGAATTCTTACGTGAAGGAATTGTGAGGCTTCATGGTGTTCCGTTAACGATTGTATCCGATCGTGACAGCCGTTTTACCTCAAGGTTTTGGTGGAGTCTACAAGAGGAATTGGGTACTAAGTTGTGTTTGAGTACAGCTTACCATCCGCAAACCGATGGTCAAAGCGAACGAACAATTCAAACATTGGAGGATATGCTGAGAGCATGTACCCTAGAATTCCAAGGTAACTAGGATGAACACTTACCTCTAGTAGAATTTTCCTATAATAATAGTTTCCACTCGAGCATCAAGATGGCACCTTATCACGCTTTGTATGGAGAAAAGTGTCGAACGTCGTCATGTTGGCTGGAGGCTGGGGAAAAACAGTTTGTGGGACCTGAAATAGTCCATCAGACTGCTGAAAAGTTAAAAGTGATTAGAGAAAGGATGTTAGCAGCTCAAGATCGACAAAAGAGCTATGCTGACAAGAAAAGACAATCGATATCCTTCGAAGTTGGAGATTCGGTTTTACTTAAATTCTCGTCGTGGAAGGAACTTATAAGATTTGGTAAAAGGGGAAAATTGAGTCCAAGGTTTATTGGACCATTTAAAGTTCTTCAGGGGTTCGGGAATCAAGCTTACAAGCTAGAATTACCGGAAGAACTGGAGGGTATTCTTAATACCTTTCATGTGTGTTATTTGAGAAAGTTTACGGGAGATGTGCCCGACATAATTCCCATTTCTGAATTAAGCTTGGATGAAAAAAGAGGTTAATTGAAGAACCTGAGGCAATCGTTGACCGTAAGACTAAGAAGTTGCTGTTGGGTTTTGAGCATTCTAACACTCCTATGGTGTACATGCAACCCTATAAACCTTGGATCTATGTTTTCTCTATTATACATGCAAATATTAACTATTCCAAGGTTTCATCCTAACTAGCATATTATGAAGCACCCATACTACAAAGTTCTAGTTAGATGACATACCTTTTGATGTAGCTTGATGTCTTCAAGCTTTAAGAGCTTAGCCCCAATAGTGTGGAAGCATCAAATGGAATCACAAATCACCAAAACACCTTGGAAGAACTTGAGAGAATATGTATGCACACTAAAATCAGCCCACTCTTATTTTCACACACTTGTTGTAATTTTGTGAGCCAAGGACCCCTTTATATATTATGGAGGATTAGGGTTACATCCATGTAAACCCTAATACCCATGACCTTTCATTTACATAGGATCCATGGGTTAAAAGCTCCATGGACCATCCATGAAAGTTTAGCCCAACCTAAATGAACTTGGCCCATTCCATATATATAAGAGTCCATATTTAATTAGTTATTTTTGATCACTTAATTAATTCTAAATTAATTCTTGATCAATACTAATTAAATAATATGATTCCATATTAATATATTAGAACTTATAATATATTAATATAAATCATAAATATACTATTCTCAAAAGACTATCCATCTAAATTGTGTCGGTGAAGTGCAACCCAAATGGACCATGCCGGGTTGGGTTAAGTACATACCAAATATAGTTATGGACTTAGACATTAATCCAACAGTCTCCCACTTGGATAAGTCTAAAACTATTATTGAGTATGACTTCAAAACCTAACTGGCAATCGTAGCTCTTAAAGCCGCTGTCGAACTCTGACTTTGTCAATGACTTGTCCATTAGATAAGGGATCATATATTCCTCCATTCTAGATATCATATGGACTGAGACATGGATTATAATCATTCTCTCTGTCCATTTGTTGTTTCCTGATTTTAGATTTATGACGACTGACTGATTGAACAAATCAAATCAGTCCTGGCTTGGCCAAGCACTCACATGTGTCATCGCTAAATCATCGAGGGGCCCACAGATATCGCTTTTATCCCGAAGGTAAAAGGAATGGATAAACTTCGACTCATATGGCTTGTTCTACTACTTGTTGAATCATACACAAAGGCACGTTTTATAACATCGAGTTACCAATGCGATTTCGTGCAATCAATGTATAACCAACTCATAGTAACAACTCATATCTCTAGGTTTTAAGAATATAAGATATTATCGTCTCATGATCACTCGTGATAAAATCCATGAAGTGATTCAAATGAGCGTGGGTTGAATCCAATACTCAGAACTTATGAGTACTCATGAGTGTTGTAGCACCACTTTGTCCACCAACTTGGACCTCTACAAACCAACCCATGACAGTCTTGATTCATATCTACTTCCAACATATGACCGACTGTGGATGGTTTGAATAACTTAATCATTCAGGAAGAGCGACTTAGTTATTCTGGAAGTCAAAACATGCAAAGTGAAACACAAGAATAAATGAATCAAATATGGTATCAAACCCTATGAATATAAATAAACACTTTTATTTATCACCATACTGATTACTCATTATTCATTGTTTCGGTTTTATCAACTTTATACTTGAAGTAAAAACACTAGTTGTCCCATGCTCCAAGCATGTACACTATGTTTTTCTTAAACAATAGCTTTGCCATACACCAAGTATGCACTCTATGTTTGTCTATGATCCTTACTTTGTGAAATAAACCAATTGAACATAATTTCAATGATTCTAATTTCACACTCCCAAATCCTTATCGAAAAATGTGAGAATTTCAAATTCCTATCATTTATCGAAATCTGTTTAGATTTTAAACTTATATGCACTGACCCTCCTGTAATGAATATGTACAAAGTCACAAAGACTTGTCAACAGTCATTATAAGGTATTCTAATGGAGATCAACTCCATGGAAACTAAGTCTCATATTCAAAGTACATTGCTTTGGACATGCTTCTTGCATTAAGTTTTCTAATCTTACACAGATAACTTCCACCTATGGAGACAACTCCATATTCTCATTTTGAATATCACTTCTGAATAAGAGATGCCTCTTTTCAGAATATGTCAATATGGTCCTTCCAAAATTAGCACTATACTTCCAACTGTCCCTGAGCAACCAATCTTTGGTAAACCTCAGATTGTCCTCGACAATTGCTTAATCATTTTAGTCATATCCAATTCTAGACCTTTTCCCTTCTTAATGCCTCTGGGCATTTGGAAACATTTAGAAATGACAAATATTATAGCACATGCAATCGATCCTATACCCAAAGCAAATGGTACACGATTCATGATGTCTCACATAAAGACATGATTCTAGACCAGTCTTTTGCTACAATATTTTTATTTGCCATGTTTTCAAAATTTGACTATGAAGAGGGATGCCGTAATCATAATCGAATTTTGAGAACGCAATATATAGAATTTCCTTTAAATTGAACCAATCCAACATGAAATTCATATATATATTCTTGACTAAAGATGATTAAGGTCTCAATCTAAGCCTTTAGAACTGAAATGAAGTATATCCTCTCCCTTAATTATAGCAAAACAACTTTTTCAATCCCTGCAGCCTCACGAATTGAAACTTTTGTTTTCTATAATTAACATTGCTAACTTGCAACACTAACAATAATTATCATGCTCCCACTAACATGATGATTATTAGCATAACACTTATGCTCCCATTAGCTTTGACATGTACTCAGAAATCAGTTGGACTTCTAGAAGTCAATACTTTATTGACTTTCTTACCAAAGTTCAGATTTCTGATACGAGATGCTTTGATAAAACTTTATCAAAATCATACACCTTTCCTTAGATAGCATGCATGTGTGTCTAAACAATTTCAGAACTATGAAAAGGGATGTCGTAATCATAGTCTCAATTGTTTAGACCTTTTGCCATCTGCTTCAAATCTACTTGGTGGAAGTGTTTCCTCACCATCATTTTCATGAATCGGAGAGAAACCTTATGTCCCTTAGATTTTATGGTGTATGTGTTCTTATCCATGTGAATCGTCAAAACCATAGTCACAAGACAAGGATAATGACAAATCCAAACTCATATGGACTGAACTTATGCAATCTTTACTTCTTGCCACCTGGCAGTACAGGGCCTGCCATTGCTTCCAAGTTGTTATGCAACCAATTGAGAACTTTCAGAACTCCTATGCAAAGCCAAATTTAACTGGAATGGGCACAGAATATGTCAACACGATAGGTTATAAACCTCAAGTCGTGTGCTAGTGAAGAACCTCAAGTTTTATTCTTGATTAGTTCTTGAAATTCTTTTTAGGATCTTTAAGACTCCCACTATCCTCTTGACATATAAGACTATCTTGCCAAATATTCAAGAGATAGTGTGGATTCTTTATCAAGACAAACACTTCACACAATTGGCCTTAGTTGGTCTTTGTTTTATCCAAAACATCACAACTTACCAATTTCAAATGTACAAGAGTAGGACACTTTTACTCTTACATTTGACAAGTGTTTTAAACCTTTCTTTAAGATATGTCACTCAAGTTACAATCTTGGAGTATGACTCATCTTCCTGATCTAACCATTTCAACAATTCATGACTCCTCTTCTTAGTCATAAGAATGCACTAAGATGACCTTTAGAGGACTAATTGTGATATGATTTCTAAATCATTAAGATGATCACAAACATGATACTAAAGTACTCTCCCATCTTTTCAGATTTGAGAAACTTTTATCTTTCTGCCTAATTTGATTCTTCCCATTCGTTCTGCCATACATTGAGACTTTTCCAATGTTTCAGAATTATACTTAAACTTGTAAGTATAACCATATTTACTAAACTTTAGTAAATCAAATAGTCTTAACGAGCTTTGTGGTGGACATGACCAGTGCACAAGAATGTGTACTCGATCCCTTTAGTCCTTCACTTAACTCACACATCCATGTGAACAAGTAATTAGTCTTGATTTTCCAATGCTTGAAAGTTCTCATTCATCATACTATTCAACTTGCATGATTCGAAGTTTCGGTCCAATTGAAACTTGGGCGATGAGGAACTTTCCTGATTTGGTAAATTTAGACACTACCACAAATGAAAGGATCAAATCCATTTTCCAATATTGCTGTCAGTGGAATCATATAAGCAACAATTTTCCACAAATGTCATTGTAAGGATACTTCAAATAAATAAAATTAAACAATTTTCTTTTATTTTAAAACTTTGCGGAAAAACTTATCCTTACAATCCACATGGAAAATTGTTGTTATCTATTCCTTAGCAATATATCATAACTTCTTAAGCAACTGCTCAAAATTCTAATGCGATCGAAATCCACCTTCGCGATCAGAATCAGCATATACTTCGTTTAAGATTTATCTCTATTCTTTGATTCTTAAAACATCAACATGTGACCCAGTCACATCATGTAATGAGGATCTCAGAATAGAACTTAACAGAGTTAGATAATGGGCTCTACCTGATGTAGAGTCAAACTTATTGACTTTAACATCCTTAGGTAAATTTGGCAGCTTTGCAATCAACGCCCCTTCCTTTGGCAAAATAAACATATGGACCCTTTGGTAATGGGACTATCTCAGACTTAGCCTTTCTCTTTACCATTTGGTCAACCGGGTTGACTATGGCCAATCCCTTTCCATTGGGAAGAGAATGCTTTTTCTGGATTTCCAGTGTCACCATTGTCACTGTCCATAAAGTTTTTGGGAAGTTGATATTCTAATCAAATTTGCTTTACTATCATTCCAAATCATTGCTGATTCAGCAGCATCAAGCAAATAGATATGATCATTAAGGTTCATGTCATAGTCTGTTTCATAGTAGTCCCAAAGGAACTCACTATGTGACTTAGAAAGTGATTGAACATCCAACTTTCTCAAGACTTTGACACCCAACTCTCCCGACTTGTCAATATGTGACTTCATCTCTAATATGTGATCACACATAGACCTTGCTTGCCATTAGGGCTTGAGTGACCTTGAACTTGTGGGTTAGGGAGAATAATTGGAGGAGGTGGAGGAAGAGAAGTATGACTTCCATGAGCCAAACTCGGGAAGTCATATTCATTAGGAAAGCTTGGTTTGGGAAGATCATTGTTGTCTAAACCAGACATCAACAATGGGAGAAATTCACGTAAAGTTGATTTAAGTCCTTAATATAACACCCAATATGATATATTAAGGCTAGGACCCAACAAACTATTTTATAATTTGGAAGAGGGATGCCGTAATCCAAGCTATAAAATATTTGAAGGTAGGTGAATGACGATTCACCAATTTCCACCAAGATAAACGAAATGTATTATTAGGTTTTAATTGGTTTTGAAACTCCTAGATTCCTTTTGAGATTCATTGAACTTTTCAATGGCATGTTTCAATCTCGAGTGTGCCCTTCAGGTTTTGTGACTGGGATGCCGAGGATCACAAAACAAGGTGTGAAGTAACCATGCAAATATACTTGGTACCCTTAATATTTACCCCTCAATCGATGTGCCGTTTAACCACACACGCTCCAACGATACTATGATAAACATTAAGTTACCCTTTGCCTACCTTGTTAAGTCCAGGTTAGTGTGCCGGTTAACCACACACGCTCCACTAACAGCTTAAACAAAGTGCAAAGTGTAATTTCATGGATTAGCACCTTATTCACATTTTCCTAAGTAACTAAGATTGGGAATTTATAAGTGTTTAGTTACTTAGTATTTATCATTATACTTATAATGAAGGGAGAATTATAGTCCTTGTCCTACATGTTCGGCTAACGACCCTCCACCGGTCAAGGAAGCGGTGAGTGAGAGTGGACACCCATTAAACTGCCATTTTATAGGCAATAACCTTATACCCCCCTTATAGACCGGCTTCGTGAATGAGGCCTACTAATGGTAAGACGACTTGCTCTTATACATATAATATATTAAACTTTTAATATTATAATAGTATAAGGGTGTATTTTAGACATTTAAAATACTTGGTGGTTTAATCTATTAATTAAACTAGACTTTTAATTTAATTAAACTCAAACCATATATTTATGGATTTAATAATACTCTTTTAATTAAACGCTTTAATTAACTATTAATAAAGTCCATAAGAGTTAATTTGAACTATTCAACAAAACATCATAATTCCAATTATTAAACTCAAAATTAAAACCATTTAATTAATTGTTTAAGTTATGAACCCAAGAGTCTTAGAATTCAATTCTTTTTTTTTTCCATAAAAAACTTTTTTCCAATTCCAAAACTTGAGGGCAAGTTTTGTAACTCTTGAAAACCTTTGGATTCCATAACTTATGGAATTAATGGTGTTTTATGATGAAACTTTCCATGTTCCATAACTTAAGAACAAGTTATGGAATTCTTTAAAACATTAACACCAAGTTTTGTAACTCCATAAAAACTTTGAATCAAAATTTTTTTTATTAAAAAAAACTTTCATACCCATAACTTATGGAAGTTTCAAAACTCTTAAGATCACAACTTTTAAAAAAACTTTTGAGCTCCAAAATTTTATGACAAAATATGTAACTCCTTAAAATATTTAGATCAAACTTTTAAAACTAATAAAATAATCATATCATTTTATCTTTTACTAAATTTGACCTAATTCAACTCATATAACAAATGATTCAAATTTTACAAATAATTCGTTTTTCACAAAACAAGTAATTATCTTAAAATTTGACAAACGTCATGTTTTTTTTTCCTTTTTTTTCAACTTGAAAAAAAACATTTGCATCAATATAACCGAAAACAACCCATGGCTCTGATACCACTGTTGGGTTTTGAGCATTCTAACACTCCTATGGTGTACATGCAACCCTATAAACCTTGGATCTATGTTTTCTCTATTATACATGCAAATATTAACTATTCCAAGGTTTCATCCTAACTGGCATATTATGAAGCACCCATACTACAAAGTTCTAGTTAGATGACATACCTTTTGATGTAGCTTGATGTCTTCAAGCTTTAAGAGCTTAGCCCCAATAGTGTGGAAGCCTCAAATGGAATCACAAATCACCAAAACACCTTGGAAGAACTTGAGAGAATATGTATGCACACTAAAATCGGTCCACTCTTATTTTCACACACTTGTTGTAATTTTGTGAGCCAATGACCCCTTTATATATTATGGAGGATTAGGGTTACATCCATGTAAACCCTAATACCCATGACCTTTCATTTACATAGGATCCATGGGTTAAAAGCTCCATGGACCATCCATGAAAGTTTAGCCCAACCTAAATGAACTTGGCCCATTCCATATATATAAGAGTCCATATTTAATTAGTTCTTTTTGATCACATAATTAATTCTAAATTAATTCTTGATCAATACTAATTAAATAATATGATTCCATATTAATATATTAGAACTTATAATATATTAATATAAATCATAAATATACTATTCTCAAAAGACTATCCATATAAATTGTGCCGGTGAAGTGCAACCCAAATGGACCATGCCGGGTCGGGTCAAGTACATACCAAATATAGTTATGGACTTAGACATTAATCCAACAGTTGCGACGCAAGATGGTCGATTTAGTGCTTGTGCGATGGAAACATACGAATGGGCCAAATCTCACCTGGGAAACGGAGAGTGACATGATGAGTCGCTATCCGCATTTGTTTGCTGATGTGTGATTCCGGGGACGGAATCATCCTAAGGGGGAGAGAATTGTAACGCCCGTGTTTCTAGGCTAGGCACTAATATTGATGTGATAGTCTAGGTTAACCTTTGTAACTCATTTTGAAGAAATGAAAAGGAATTATGTGAATATTATGTGAATTATGTGTTTTACGCTTAATTATTAGGATTTAATTAATTAAGAATAAAAATGAGTGTCGAAAATAAATATTAGATAAAGCCGATATCTATTAAGAAAGTTCTAGTGGGCGTGACAAGGATTACGGATATATAAAGAATACCAAAATCCAAGTTATAACGAAGAACTTACGACCTGTCGAAGTTTCGCGACAAAACCGGCACGGTGCCGAATGACGTAAAAAGTGAGTTTTTGATAAACTACTTTTTAGCCTTAATGATCTAAACGAAATTCGTAGTGTTCGTTAAACCGGGAGTATGTATAAAAAGAACGCCCAAATCTGACTTCGTATGAGGAAGTTATGATTTTTCTTATGATTTTTCTAAGTTTCAGCTTAGCAGTAGACAGCTAAAAACTCGAATTTTAGATCGAGTGATTTTTAGCCGACACAACCTAAATGAGAATCGAAGGTCTCGTCAATAGTAGTACAACGGTAAAAAGACAGACGAAAACGGACGTCAGATGAAGAAGTTATGAATTTTTAACGGATTTCCTGTCCCAGTCTGTTAAAAATAATAATATAAAAATTAAAGTCAAAATTAGCCGACGAAGTCTAAACAAAAGTTGTAGAGCGTAATTTTACCTACGCGTGCATATAAAGAACGTCAAAAACGGAGCCCGTATGCGAAAGTTATGGATTTTAGAAGTTTTTGCACAAAAATAAGAAAAAATGCCAAATCCGAGAAATTTCGCATAGGTGGACTTCGGCCACGTCACCCTCGCTCGTAGCATGCCACGTGTCCGAAATTGCTGAGTCATCCGAGCAGCTGGCAGACGCATGTTCGAATCCGGAGAGCCGTCCGAAGCCGCCTCGCCTCCGTCCGACGCGTGTCCAGGTGACTCCTCGCATCCGAAGTGCAGGTCCAATGGGTGTCCGACGCGTGCCTTCTACTGAGGTGTCCGACCTTCGCATGGTGTGCCACGACCGAACCCTCGGACCATAGACCTCGGTCCAATCAGGAGGCTACACCAGGACCCTCGCACGTGCGAGCCATGTGCTTCCGCTTCGGATCTGCTGACGCGTGGAGACTTCTCAGCCCTTGGATCAGAAGCCTCGCCCCTATAAATAGAAGGGTGCGAGACCTCCCGGGTATATTTTGGAAACTTGTCATTTTTAACCCCTTTTTCAATATTTCTTTCATTCCAACTTCCCCTAAAGCCCCGATATTATACCAAACACCCGAAATACGCCCCGAAGTGCCCGAGAAGCCCGAGAAATTTATCTTTTCGGTTTTGAAGCCCAACCTTCGCAGAGCCCGGTTTCTCAATAAAACTCCCGGTTTTATTAGAAACGATCATTTTAGGAAACGAAGTGCTGCCCGATTATCAGTAAATCATGTGAGTGTGTAGTCACCTTCTTCTTACACCTAGATATGAAGTATTTTCTATAAAATACATGCTATGTGTAATTATATTAATTGTTTAATTGAGGTGACTGTTGAATAGATGTTTTATACAAGTTTTAAACTGTATATGTATTTTATCTACAAATATGTTGGGTAAAACATGGGTAGACGAAATAGTCGATGTGTGTTAAAATGATGAGAGGCCTCAATGTGATTGTGATCCAGTCATCTAGCGGAGTATGGATGACGACCACGGACTTTTCTAGACAGTCCAGTGGAACGCTGGCAGGCTCGCAACCTGTAGGTGTTAATGAGCTTGGGTGTTCATTTGTTGTACTCCATCCCCCTCATGGTTGCCTTTAGGACATGTATGGCTGAGGAGTCCCCTTAGCAGTAGTGTCCATCCCGATGATATTCTTTAGGCTAGGTCCCTTGTGATAAGTGTTTAGGGACGTATAGTGAGGATAACGGGAATGGATAATCAGGGTTATTGTTGACTGATGAACTTAATAAGTTTATTATTATTGTGGGTTGAAAAATCTATATGCTCACCAGGCTCCCAAGCTTTACCCACTCAGCTTTTTATGTTACAGGTAGTGGACCCCGAGCATAGTCGGAGGATGATGAGAGATTTTTGGATTATAGGCCAGTACTTGTAAATAACTGTTGAAAGGCTTATAATGTCTTGTTTATGCTTTTGATCTGTATCGGAACATGACATCCCGAGGTTTTGATATGAAATGAAATTATATATTTCTTAAAGAAAGGTTTTGATAAAATTTTATCATGTTTTGTTTTGGGGACCAATTCCGCAACATCTTTTAAAAGGATTTCTCTGACTTTATTTTAAAAAGCATAAATTAAATCGGTCTTTTCTGGCCGAGAAATTAGGGGATGTCACACCAGGTAATCGATGCACATCCGGTGTGAACCATCCTTCTTCTTGACGAAGAGGATCGGCGCTCCCCACAGAGAACTGCTCGGACGAATGAACGACTTGCCTAGCAGCTCCTGCAGCTGAGATGACAACTCCTGCATCTTAGGTGGTGCCAATCGGCACGACGCCTTGGCAATAGGGACCGTACCTGGCACAAGGTCGATCCTGAAGTCGACCTGTCTCTTCGGAGGCACTCCGGGTAATTCCTCCAGGAATACATCAGCGAACTCTCTGACGACTGGAACCTCTAAAACTGAGACCTGATCCCTGACCCGCGTATCCACCACATACGCCAGATAACCCGCACACCCGTGCTGAATATACTGTCAACCCTAGTGGCTGAACAGAACCCTGAACCCAACCCGGTGCCCTCGCCGTAGATAACCAGTTCTCCCCCATTTGGGGTTCGAACTACCACACGCTGACCCTCGCAGTCGATCATGGCACCAAATCGACTCAGCCAGTCCATACCCACTATCACACAAACTTCCCCCATGGGAATCAGAATCAAATCAATCGGGAAGGATACCCCGAAGATCTCCAGCACGCTACCCCGATAGACTGAAGAAGCAAAAATCTAGTGTTCGTTGGCGATGGAGACTCACAACGGACTTTCTAGCTCTCCTAAGGGCAAACTGAACTCTCTACTAAAAGATCGAGAGACAAACGACTGACTCGCCCCAGAGTCGAACAATACAAGAGCAGGTAGAGAGTTCACTAGGAACGTACCTAACATAGGTACAAACACATAAGCATAAAACAGATATAATCAATAAGATAAAGGATAGAAACATACCAGCCACCACATCCGGTGATGTCCTGGCCTACTTGGTTGTGGGCTGGAAGGCGCGTCCCCGAGCCCTCGGGAGCTCTGCTCTACCCTAACTCCCGTCAGTAATCCTCAGTGTAGCCGGCGTTGGAGCCTGCGCCGGCCTGGCAGCGAGTAATGGACAGTTGGTCTTCACGTGACCAACCTGATCGTAGTGGTAATAGATCCTCATATTCTGAACTAGGGCTAACTGGTGGCAATCCCTTGCAAAGTGCCCCTCCTTGCCGCATTTGCGGCACCCACTACCTGATCGACAAACTCCCGAGTGACCCTTCCCGCACTTTCCACAGTGTGGCCATGCTGTCAATCCAGACCTAGAATCAGCGGTCTTGGACCGCTTTGGC
This sequence comes from Lactuca virosa, assembly GCF_052849685.1. Lineage (NCBI taxonomy): Eukaryota > Viridiplantae > Streptophyta > Magnoliopsida > Asterales > Asteraceae > Lactuca > Lactuca virosa. The sequence goes on along the minus strand of NC_136430.1, from coordinate 464,445,279 downwards.
GCCGGCTGTGACTGTGACGGGTCCTGCCTCTGCTCTCTCAGCTGTAACTCAATCTCAAGCTCATGCTGCCTAGCGGCCTCTTGTAACTCCAGTAATGTATCACAACGCTGGGTAGCAACAAACTGTCTGATGTTAGTCTTGAGCATGCTCAGATAACGTGTCAGCTGAGCTTGCTCTGAAGCAAACTCCGGGCAGAACATCGCCCTCTCAGTAAACATACGAGTGATCTTTGTCACCGACTCCAAGCCCTGTCTCAAATCTAAAAACTCATGTTCTAGCCGCTCTCGCTCAACCCACGGAATATATCGAGCACGAAACATCTCCCTGAACTGATCCCAAGTAGCCTCAACTCGCTGCTCATCAGAATATGACCTCGTCATCAGTCTCCACCAGTCCTTTGCTCCGGACCTTAGCGGGTTCAGAGCACACCTGACCTTCTGGTCAGCAGGACATGAGCATGTGAAGAAACATCCATCCACGTCATATAGCCACCTCATGGCTACAATCGGGTCCTAATCCTATCGAAAGTCAGGGGCTTCGTGTTATCGAAGTCCCGATACCGGAAAGCCCGATTGGCCTCACTACCTGCAGCTGCTACAGCTGCAGAAGCTGCAACGGTAGCCGTCTCCGCAAGGACTGCATAGCGCTCATCGAAGTACTTAACCATAACAGTCTTAATAGACCCAAACATCTCCGACAACTGAGCCCAGAATAGTGTAGCAACCTCATCATGCATGCTGTCCCCAATCCTTGAATCCAACTCATATGACCGATGGTCTCGAGCACTGCTGATCCACCCTGACTGCCATCCCCTGATACCGATCCGGATCTGGTCACAAATCGCCTCGTAACCACCATGCTGAAAATATACCAGGAAGATATCAAACATTCCATATAATAACGGGGAACCAACTCCCAACAAAACCATAGGGGTTATGACGTCCTTGCTACGCGTATGGGTCCTATGCTTTCAGTAGTACGGGCCCATACTACCTTCCACACCTACCTATATTTGTCTCAAGTATCATCACAACGCCTTAAAAATATACATAAGCATAGGCGAGCGCTCAATCCTCACTCCTAGAGGAAGGCTAAATATCTCATAACCGGCCGACTGACCCCGTACAAATCATCCATGAAACTTCCACCAACCTTGCAACACTCGTGTATGCTAGCCCTACATAAGGATGGACCATATAGACTTTCGAATACATGATCCTACCCTAAGCACTTCATCAAACAAGAACAAGAAATAAGCCTAAACCAAACATTCTCAGGCTATAAGATCTTAGTTATGTATAACCGTGATGCATACACTTAGCAACTACAGTAATGATGTCAATTTCATATAAGAAGAACCCTATGCTATCAGGCATCATATAATCAGGAAATTCTATCATGCAATTCCTGAAGATCCCTAGCCTATCACTAGAATGTTGTTCTAACATATCACAATATCAAATAACCGTATGGTATTTTGGGGTCTACTTACTGGCTCCGGCTAATCGTACACTTTTCATCCTCCTTTAATATTTTGAAAACCATTTGAAAATTATTTTGAAAATCTTTCCCTTAGTTTGAGACTGGATTCACTCGAGTGTTCCTCCAATTCACTCAAACCAAGGCTCTGATACTAACTTGTAACATCCATAAAATTCAAGCCAATTTAAAACTTTTTCAAGCATCCAAAAACCCTTAGTTATTACAAAATGTTTTCAAAATAGTTTCATATCAGAGAATCCTAGAAATCAAAGTCATAAAATGTGAGGAGGTGCACGATCAAGCCTTCACCTTCCCACGATCATCCGAAGTACCTGAAACAAAATCAACAACTGTAAGCCCGAAGCTTAGTGAACTCCCCCAAAATACCAACGCCATATAAATCAGAACAATATCATAACAAGCAACATGCATATAGAGTCTACAGTATGATCGGACCACCCTCACTAGGCCTTCAGTCTATCTGGCCCACTCTCAGAACCTTCAACATGTTTGGTCCGCCCTACCGGGCCTTCAGCCTGTCTGGAACGTTCTCCAGGCCTTCGGCCTGACTAGTACGCCCTGATGGGTCTGCAGTCTATCCGGGTCGCCCTGGGTATGTTGGCCTAGAGCACAAAGCAGGAGTGCCTCAATCCACCCCCAATCATACAATAAACACATAAATATCATATGCTAGCTAGCATGTATAGATAGTCATATAGATCTAACATATCACTAATCATAGCATCATCCTATATACCAGGATACCGATATAACAGATCACTAAACATAGCATCATCCTATAACCAGGATACCGATCTAACAAATCATTAACATAGCATCATCCTATAACCAGGATACAATCCAAAAAGGGTCGGCCTTGGTGCCTTAGACCCTGTTGATATAGTGAGAAGAACTCACCTCACGACGTCGAATTGAACTGAAAACTCTCGGCTGCTGACTCACCAAAAATCTCGAACTATCACAATAAACAAATACCGATCAATAGTTGGAATATCAATCTTGACTAAGGGCCCAAACATAGGGTAATAGTCCATTATATCCTTTCCTTGAGTTGGGCCAAGGCCTAACTCCAAATCCCTAATCCATATGACCAATATACAAGGCCCATAATTGGCCTAATTTCTAAATTGGGCCCAACTCCCTAATTGGGCCTCATTCTAAGGTTCATTTCCATATTTGACCCAAAACACAACTATTCAGAAAGTCCAATAAAGGTCCAAACCAACTGGCCCAATCCCAAATCCCAAATTGCAAAAAGCCCAAAAGAGGACGAACGTTGGGCGTACTCTGAAGCTACGCGGGGCCTACGCGAGCCTCACATTGACTGGAAAGTGGGGACGTTGACTGGAAAGCGGGGACGTTGACCGCGTACGCAGGGCGTACTGCCCTCTACGCGGGGCGTACCCTCGTTGAGTCCAAAACCCTAATAAGTGCTTAATAGCTTAAGCACTTGAGCCCATATTCCAGATCCATCGACCAAATGTGTCCTAGAACCATAAAGTCTCAAGCTTTAAGGATTTGAACGTCCAGAAAGTCCTTAATGCAAGGTCTTAATCAATTTAGACCTTTCTACCACTTGTATGAGATACTTCTAGCCATTGGGACCTCATTTTTATAACTTAAAACCCTTCCTAGGGCCTGAAAGGACAGCTTAACACGTCCACAACACAACATGTACAATATTAGGACAAGAAATGTGCCATAAAGCTATCAAGGCAAGATCTACATCATATAAGCACAAAGGTAGAAGATTTTTACCTCCTGGAGCTTCTAGAGGACAAGATAACCTCAGATCTTCAAGCTTGCCTTCCTTCTCCAACTCCTTGATGCAACTCCTTATTCTTCAACCACTCAAAACACACATTTTTAGCTCATACACTCAAGAAAGGGGTTAGGGTTTGGGGAAAACAGCTCAAAGCTATGGAGGATGAAATGATAGAGGGTTAGGAGCTCATAAGGATGTTTATATACCACCCTAACCCTAAATATTAGGGTTTCCATCTGACGTAAGTACGCCCAACATACACAAGTGTACGCCCAGCGTACTAGGGAGCGCCTAGTATGCTCAACGTACCCTTATGTACGCGCATCGTACTCCTTTTGATCCAAAATTATAATGCTAGCTATTAGGGCATCTTATGGCTACATTCTTCCATCCCTAAGGACTAAAAATGACAAAATAACAATGAAGGGAGGATTCGAAAATACCTGCAAATTCTGGGATGTTACATATCCAGCATGTGCACCTCCTATTGGTGCGTGACATACAATCACTACTAAAGAAGTTGATGGCTAGCTGGTCAATTAATGAAGGAAAAAAAGTGGGACCAACCTGAGCTTTGACTCTTACATACGGACAACAACAACATGAGTTTGTGACAACTAATTGTCTACCACACTCGATTTGCGTGAACCTACCAATCCTTGCACATTCGGCTGAAGAAATTGTACTCTCAGAAAAATAATTGTTCACACACCAAAAACCATTTTATCTCGGAAAATCATATCCATAACTCCATTTCATCTCGGAAAATGCATGCATATAGAAATTGTATCACATCTCTAACAACTTGTACATTCCGAAATAAATACCCAAGCACTTCTAAAAATCATATCTTCCGAACTATATACCTCTGTTAGAATCTTTACTCCAAAACAATTTTTGTCTTTTTCAAAACACTTTTATACATGGGATAAATAGATCTAATACCACATTATTCACAAAAACTTCATCTTCTTCAGCAAAAAAAAAATTTCCATAACTTCAGATTTAACAGCAACAAAATGTATGAACAGTAGCAACAAAATTTTTATTTTTCAAGCAACATCACCAAAAAAACAGTAAATAACTCACGTAAGATTTTTCAGTTGCGAAGGCTGAGAATTGCTTCATAAATGACGAAAATCTTCAAGATAGTAAGCCAATCAGGATCGTTCCCTTGAACTAATCGTGAGATCTTCAAGGTCTCGCTCTAATACCAATTATAGGAACCTATTTTATCGATTGGATTGGTGCGGAATAATATTATCAAGAAGATAATCGTATGAACAATGATGAACATAAACATGTGAGTAAAATTGTAATGGATATATTGAGAGATTCAAAATGTTACATGAACAACTCACATGGATAGGGAGAATCCCCAGCCAAACACACTCTAGTCTGAAGTCTACATAAGTGCACCCATACACAATTGACCACTCACCTTCACTTTATATACTAGTGTAGGGAATATACTCTCATACAATGGAATATTCTACCAAGATAAATCACTCATCATTGTAGAGCATTTTCATGCTCCAACACGACGTCTGGCGCCGCCCTGGCCTCCTTTGCAGTGAGCTGGAAAACACGACCCCAAGCCCTTGGGGGCTCCGCCCTACCCTGGCATCCATCAGTGATCCTCAGAGTAGCCGGTATTGGAGCATGCGCCGGCTTGGCAGTGAGCAATGGGCAGTTGACCTTCATATGGCCAACCTGATCATAATGGTAACAAATCATGGCGCTCGGTACGGGGGTCGGCTGGCGACAATCCCTCGCGAAGTGCCCCTCCTTGCCACGTTTGTGCCATCCAGCAGATGATCGACAAGAACCCTCATGAACCTTGTCGTACTTGCCACAAGTGCGACCCCTCAGTCCCCCCAGATCTCGAATAAGCGGGCTTGAACCGCTTTGCTGCAGGATGTGACTGAACAGGAGCCTGCCTCAACTCCCTCTTCTGAATCTCTATCTCAATCTCTTGCCTCCTCGCGACATCCTAAAGCTCAACGAGGGCACCATAACGCTGGGTGGACACGAATTGATGAATATCCGTCTTGATCATACTCAAGTACTGAGTCATCTAAGGCTGCTCAGAAGCAGGAAACTCAGGGAATAAAAGAGCCCTCTCAGTAAACATCTTGGTGATCTCCGTCACCGTCTCAGTTTTCTGTCTCAGATCCAAGTACTCCCAAGCCAACATCTCCCTCTCCATAAAGGGAACGTATCGCGCACGGAACATCTCTGAGAACTGCTCCTAAGTATCACTAACTCTTTGCTCAGGAGTGAAAGTACCAGTCACCAATCTCTACCAATCTTTCGCCCCCAACCGGAGAAGGTACGGGGTGCACTTGACCTTTTGGTTAGCATGTCAAGAACATGTGAAGAAACAACTATCCACATCAAAAAGCCACCTCATCACCACAATCGGGTCCCTGACCCCATCAAACTTCTGGAGCTTCGTATTGTCGATGTCCCGGTACTAGAAGGATCTCTCCCATTGAATCCCCGCAACAGAAATAGTCGCGGTAGCTGCAGCAACAACAACCTCAGAAAGAGCAACATATCGATCATCAAATATCTCAATCATAGTGGTCTTGATAGATCCAAACATCTGCGGCATAGAACTCCGCACAGCAGAAGCCACCTCAGTGGCGATGATCTTCCGAATCTGATCATCAGTCAACCATGGCCTACTCTGACCACCAACTCCAGATCCTGATACTCTCGTATCCACCATTCTGAAAATAAACCAACACATATCAGAAAGTCCACAATACACATTGCTACAATCACAAGACGAGACTAAACCCTTGGGGTTTGTGACTTCATTGCTACGCGTACGGGTCCTATGCTTTCAGTAGTATGAGCCCATACTACCTTCCACACCTACTCGTATTTACCTCAAGGATCATCACAACCACCCAAAACAAATACAACAACTAGGATACGCATACATCCTATCCTCACTCTCTCGAGAGTGGCTAATAACACCTCATTTGGCCAGCTGCTCACACATATACTCATTCATGACACTTCTACTGTAACGCCTGGTTCCCGATACGTATTTAATTAAAAATTTATTCGCTTTTGTATAGAAACTCGACGAGTTGAAGGCCCAAACTCGTCGAGTAGGGAATGGATTTGGACGCGGATGGTGAAGTCTACTCGACGAGTTGGGATCCCTAACTCGACGAGTAGGACTGGCAGAGTGAAACCCATTTTCTCGGCCAGAAAAGACCAATTTTTGTTTATGCTTTATAAAAATCAGAGTACTTTTAATAAAAATGTTGTGGAATTTGTTCCCAGTAAAACATGATAAATACGTTATCAAAGCATTTCCAAAGAAATGTATTTTTATTTATTTTAAAACATTTGGGATGTCATTGTCAATACAGAAACATAAGCATAAACAGAACTTACATTCATTTACACTAGTGATCTACACCTCTTTAATCTCTCAGTGTAATGTAACTTCGTATCGGCACCTGTGATTCAAATAAGCTTGAGTGGGTCAGGTTGGGAAACCTGGTGAGTACATAGGGTTTTCAACCCACAATAATATAATTATTATGTTTAAACATCAAACAATCAACCCAATTACCCATCCCCATTATCTTCTTTACTCTTAAGGATCTACCCTAAGAATTAGCTATTCCTCGTTCATACATTCCTAAGGATCATCATAAGGAATCGGCATGAAATCCATCGTTGCCAGGGTTTACTCAACATACACTAAGTCGCATAGTCGCCAGGGTTTAGGCACTAAGTCTCATAGTCTCCAGGGTTTATACAACAGACACTAAGTCGCATAGTCGCCAGGGTTTAGGCACTAAGTCTCATAGTCGCCAGGGTTTATACAACAAGCACTAAGTCGCATAGTCGCCAGGGTTTAGAGTACACCGGGTGAACACATCGTTTACAACACCTATAGGTTGCGATCCTGCTAGTGTTCCACTGGACTGTCTAGAATAGTCTGTGGTTGTCATCCATACTCTGCTAGATGACAGAGCCATCGCTTGGGCCATCACTTGGTTCATCGCTTAGGTCATCGCTTGGATCATCGCTTAGGTCATCGCTTCTCACCATAATTTACCACTCATATATCATCGCTCGTTACTCATCTCATCTTTCATCGCTCATCATTTATCTCATCTCTAATCTACCCATGTTTTACCCAACATATTTTGTAGATATAAAATACATATACAGTTTAAATCATTTAAAACATGTATAAAATTGTTCATCCAGCATAGATAGCAAGTATACAGATAATATGCACACGTAGCACGTAATTTATATAAAATACTTCATATCTATGTGTAAGATGAAAGTAACTATGCACTCACTTGTTAAGGTGGTGATTCTGAACTCATACAGCGCTTCGCTTCTATTAATTTATTTTCTTTCGACAAAACCTAGTATCATTACCACTAGATTTTAGTCTAATATTCATTGCGACTAATTATTAGTCTAGATTCATCATTAGCTCAAACTCTACTTCATGATCTATCAAGTAAGGAACAACCAGGTAGGATCATATCGGAGGTAGGGTCCGTTTGGTATACGAAGTATACTGTTTGGAAATCCCACTTTAAACACCTCACTAAATCACAGCCTAGACATCATTCCCGTAAATAGATCAATCAGTATAATAACTTTGAATCACTGATAAATCTTATTTATAGGTTCATAATAACGATATTATATTTAAACATGAGTTATACTTAAAATAGGGTACGCGTATCTCACTTACAACGGGTTTTTCTAAAAACCGGGTTTCACTGGAGCAGTGTTTCCGAGCCGAAAATCTCTTCTTCTAGGAGCCGTCGGGCGCTCCGGGGCTTCCGCCTCGTGCTAGGGAGGTTCCCTAGGCTTTTCGGGGGGTTTCGGGGCTAGAGAGAGGTTCTAGAGAGAGAGGGAAGTGATGGGAGGTGTGAAGAAGAATGGAGGCTTCACCTCTTATTTATAGGGGGCTGGAGGTTCACTCACGTCGTGAGTTTTATGATGCTCACGTCGTGAGCCAGCTTGGGCTCCAAGTCTGAGCCTGGTGCTGACACGTGGCATCGCACACAAGGTGGAAATCAGCAGATTTTCAAAAATTCATAACTTTCTCATACGAGCTCCGTTTTCGACGTTCTTTATATCCACGCGTAGGTGAAAATAAGATCTACAACTTTCATTTTGACTCTGTCGGCAAATTCTCGACCGATCTTAAATTTAACAGTATAAGGAGATTATACTGTTAAATGTACGCGTAAAATTCATAACTTCTACATACGGACTCCGTTTTCGTCTGTATTTTTACCGTTGAGTTCCTATTAATGAGATCTTCAATTCTCATTTAGGTCGCGTAGGCCAAAAATTGCTCGATCTAAAATTCGAGTTTCGGGTTGTGCACTGCTAAGCCAAATCTTAGAAAATTCATAACTTGCTCGTACGAAGTCAGATTTGGGCGTTCTTTTTATGGACTCTTTCAGTTTAACATATTCTATGACTTTTGTTTAGATTACTCAGGCCAAAAAGTCCTCTATCATAAATTCACTATTTACGTTTCCCGGTGCCGTGTCGGTTTTGCCGCGAAACTTTGACGGGCCATAACTTCTTCGTTATCACTCAGATTTCGGCATTCTTTATATGTACGGAATCCTTGTAACATATACTACAACTTGGTTAAGATTAATCCTTCTAAATAATATTCCATCAAAAACTCATTTTTGATGCTTACTGTCTCTAAATTGACTAGCCTGAATCTGCAGGCGTTACAGTTTTGCACCCTATTTAAAGGACTTAATCCTTTCCCTCGGCCTCCCATCAACCTCCCTGAAACCCTAAATCGCATTGTGAACTCTTTTGTGAGAAACTTAAGGTTTTAAGTGGATTTGTGTGTGTGCTTTTGTGCTTGGTGAAGGAGTTGGAAGAACTGGAAGTCATCAAGCTTGAGGAGGAGCATTAGATTTGAGATTTCATCCATCTTTGGTAGCATTCTGAGGTAAAAAGTCTTTACCTTGGTGATTCATAGCTTAGATCTCTTTTAGTTTTGTTTATGGGTCTTTTGAACCCCATTGTGCGAATCATGATACCCTTCATAGATCATATGCTAAGGATTTCCATCTCCAGTGATATTTGGCCCTTAGAATCATAAAAAGGGTCTTAAACCCGTTCTTGTCCAAGAAAAGGCCATGTCCATGGAAGTAGGTTGCTATATCTCGAGTTTGGGTCTATTTGAGGCATGCAAAGCCATCAAGTTATCAACTTTACAGAAATAGATTATGGAAACAATATGGATCTGTATTCTAGAACCTTAGATCTGAGGAAAGGGCTGAATAGACTAGAAGCGCAAGGGACTCGACGAGTTCATATAGGAACTAGAAGTGCAAGGGATTTATGGAACTCGACGAGTTGATGGGTCAACTCGACGAGTTGAGTCAACCCAAAATGTTGACTTTGACCACAGTGTTGACTTTGATCTGACTTTGACCAAGGTTGATCTGTGAAGGGGTTTTGAGTATGGAATGATAGCTAAGAGGTTGTTATGTATAGGGTGTAAGTAGAGCCGGGTGCGGAGTAGAGACGTTTCAGCTATTCACACGACATTGAGGTGAGTTCTCTTCTTATAGGAATAGGTCTAAGGTACCAATGCCGGCTCGTTTGTGTATGTTAGTATATTCTGGATTAGGGTCCGATGTCGGGCAACACCCGATGTAGCTTTATATGTTTCCGGATTTCGATCTGATGTCGGGCAGGGCCCGAGGAATGTTTGTATGCTTGATGTCTTCGTGATTCTTGCATGTGTCTATTTTGTATGTTTTCGGACTCCGGTCCGATGTCGGGCAACGCCCGAGGAATGTTTGTATGCTTCCGGATTTCGGTCCGATGTCGGGCGGGGCCCGAGGAATGTTTATATGTCTATGTTATGTGATTATGTTTATATGTAATTGTTGATATGTTATTATGTATACCGGATTTCGGTCCGATGTCGAGCGGGACCCGATGCCGGACTTCGGTCCGATGTCGGGCCGGACCCAATGTAGTGTTGGATAAGATGTCTAAGTCCATAACTTATTTGGTATATACTTGACCCGACCCGACATGGTCCATTTGGGTTGCACTTCACCCAAACTAGTTATGGATAATTTTATGAGAGTTGTATACTTACGATTTATTAATATATTATAAGTTATAATATATTAATATAAAGTCATGTTACTTAATTAGTTTTAATCTTGAATTAATTATGAATTAATTTAGTGATTAAAAGGAAGACTAATTAAATCATGGGCTATTATATTTATATAGTGTGGGCTAACACTCATTTGGGAATGGGCTAAGCTTATATGGAAGTCCATGGATGATCCATGGAGCTTTTACCCATGGATCCTTGGAAGAGGAAAAGACATGGGTTATTAGGGTTTCACCCTAACTATGTACACTATATAAACAAGCTTATGTTGCATGAGAAAACACGAATGTGTGTGTAAGTGTGGTGGCCAAAATCAAGAGTTAGTATACTCTCTCATACATTTTCCAAGTTTGTGGTGATTTGTGATTTCCATTTGAGGCATTCACATTATTGGTGCTTGGCTCTCAAACTCCAAGGAATCAACAATCAACAAAAGGTATGTAATTCATCTAGTTCTTTTATGGTTAAAAGTACCCCATGCCATGCTAGATAGGTTATAAACCTTGGAAAATAATATTTTGCATGTATCTTAGACAAACATAGATCCAAGGTTTAATAGGGTTGCATGTACACTTAGGAAGTGTTAGAATGCTCAAAACCCAACAGTGGTATCAGAGCCTAGGCTTGTTTGTTTGATACTTGATGCAAAATAGTGATAAAAAGTCGATTTTTTGTTGTCTGACTGATGAACTCTTCGAGTCCATGGGGGGACTCGCCGAGTTCATGAGTAAACTCATCCTACTCGGCGAGTAGGTTCGTGCACTCGGCGAGTAGGAGCCTCAGAATGCAGATTTTCGACTTTTGCTGCTGGAAATGGACTAGAAACATTACCCTAAACTGTTTTGGTGTTTTAAAACTTGTTTTAGTTGGTGTAATGGTTGTTCTAATCCATTTACAATAGCTTATATCAAAATTTCATGCTTTGTATGTGTTCATATAATTCTTGAAACTTTGATGATCATGTTCATGTTCTTATGAATTTAGAAGATGATAGGAATTATTTGCTGAATTGTTTAGGATTAATTCTTGATCATTTATGTGTTTTAATGGAGTCCATAATTTGTCCTCAAGTTATGGATATCCAAATGTCACTTCTTTTAAACACACACTTAAAACACATAAGTTACATGGAAATGAAGAGTCTTCATTTTTATGAACCTTTAATTCAGAAGTTATTAAATGAAAAGTTTTGAATAGTTTCAAAACTTGTCCTCAAGTTTTGGAATTTGTAAAGTTACACACACTTTAATATACTTTAATTCCAAACCCTTAGAGTTTTAAAAGTTAAAATTCAACCCTTATACTATTTATAACATTAATGGTTAATTATTATATATATGTATAAGATCAAAGTCGTCTTACCGCTAGTACGTCTCATTCACGAAGCCAGTCTATAAGGTGGGTATAAGGTTGTTTCCTATAAAATGGCAACTTAATGGGTGTCCACTCTCACCCACCGCTTGCTTGACTGGTGGAGGGTCGTTAGCCGAACGGGTAGGACAAGGACTTATAAATTCTCATTAAAAGTATGATGAATATTATAAAGTAACTAAACCTTTTATAAATTCCCAATCTTAGTTACTTTAGGAAAATGTGAATATGGTGCTAACCCATGAAATTCACACTTTGTACCTTACCAAGTCGTTGGTGGAGCGTGTGTGGTTAACCGGCACACTAACTTGGACTAGTAAGGATCACGAAGGGTGACTTAATGTTTATCATAGATCGGTGGAGCGTGTGTGGTTAACCGGCACATTGATTAGGTGATAATATTAAGGGTACCAAGTGAATTTGCATGGTTATTAACACCTTGTTTTGTGATCCTCGGCATCCCAGTCACAAAACTTGAAGGGCACAATCGAGATTGAAACATGCCATTGAAAAGTTCAATGAATCTCAAAGGAATCTAGGAATTTCAAAACCAATTAAACCTAATAATTCATTTCGTTTTCATGGTGGAAATTGGTGAATCGTCATTCACCTACCTTCAAATATATTATAGCTTAGATTACGGCATCCCTCTTCTAAGTTATAATATATTGTGTTGGATCCTAGCCTTAATATTACATTTGGGTGTATTATTAAGGATTCGATATATCTAATCTAAACTTGTTTTCTTCTTTTCAGAAACAACTATCCACATCAAAAAGCCACCTCATCACCACAATCGGGTCCCTGACCCCATCAAACTTCCGGAGCTTCGTATTGTCGATGTCCCGGTACTAGAAGGATCTCTCCCATTGAATCCCCGCAACAGAAATAGTCGCGGTAGCTGCAGCAACAACAACCTCAGAAAGAGCAACATATCGATCATCAAATATCTCAATCATAGTGGTCTTGATAGATCCAAACATCTGCGGCATAGAACTCCGCACAGCAGAAGCCACCTCAGTGGCGATGATCTTCCGAATCTGATCATCAGTCAACCATGGCCTACTCTGACCACCAACTCCAGATCCTGATACTCTCGTATCCACCATTCTGAAAATAAACCAACACATATCAGAAAGTCCACAATACACATTGCTACAATCACAAGACGAGACTAAACCCTTAGGGTTTGTGACTTCATTGCTACGCGTACGGGTCCTGTGCTTTCAGTAGTATGAGCCCATACTACCTTCCACACCTACTCGTATTTACCTCAAGGATCATCACAACCACCCAAAACAAATACAACAACTAGGATACGCATACATCCTATCCTCACTCTCTCGAGAGTGGCTAATAACACCTCATTTGGCCAGCTGCTCACACATATACTCATTCATGACACTTCTACTGTAACGCCTGGTTCCCGGTACGTATTTAATTAAAAATTTATTCGCTTTTGTATAGAAACTCGACGAGTTGAAGGCCCAAACTCGTCGAGTAGGGAATGGATTTGGACGCGGATGGTGAAGTCTACTCGACGAGTTGGGATCCCCAACTCGACGAGTAGGACTGGCAGAGTGAAACCCATTTTCTCGGCCAGAAAAGACCGATTTTTGTTTATGCTTTATAAAAATCAGAGTACTTTTAATAAAAATGTTGTGGAATTTGTTCCCAGTAAAACATGATAAATACGTTATCAAAGCATTTCCAAAGAAATGTATTTTTATTTATTTTAAAACATTTGGGATGTCATTGTCAATACAGAAACATAAGCATAAACAGAACTTACATTCATTTACACTAGTGATCTACACCTCTTTAATCTCTCAGTGTAATGTAACTTCGTATCGGCACCTGTGATTCAAATAAGCTTGAGTGGGTCAGGTTGGGAAACCTGGTGAGTACATAGGGTTTTCAACCCACAATAATATAATTATTATGTTTAAACATCAAACAATCAACCCAATTACCCATCCCCATTATCTTCTTTACTCTTAAGGATCTACCCTAAGAATTAGCTATTCCTCGTTCATACATTCCTAAGGATCATCCTAAGGAATCGGCATGAAATCCATCGTTGCCAGGGTTTACTCAACAGATACTAAGTCGCATAGTCGCCAGGGTTTAGGCACTAAGTCTCATAGTCTCCAGGGTTTATACAACAGACACTAAGTCGCATAGTCGCCAGGGTTTAGGCACTAAGTCTCATAGTCGCCAGGGTTTATACAACAAGCACTAAGTCGCATAGTCGCCAGGGTTTAGAGTACACCGGGTGAACACATCGTTTACAACACCTATAGGTTGCGATCCTGCTAGTGTTCCACTGGACTGTCTAGAATAGTCTGTGGTTGTCATCCATACTCTGCTAGATGACAGAGCCATCGCTTGGGCCATCACTTGGTTCATCGCTTAGGTCATCGCTTGGATCATCGCTTAGGTCATCGCTTCTCACCATAATTTACCACTCATATATCATCGCTCGTCACTCATCTCATCTTTCATCGCTCATCATTTATCTCATCTCTAATCTACCCATGTTTTACCCAACATATTTTGTAGATATAAAATACATATACAGTTTAAATCATTTAAAACATGTATAAAATTGTTCATCCAGCATAGATAGCAAGTATACAGATAATATGCACACGTAGCACGTAATTTATATAAAATACTTCATATCTATGTGTAAGATGAAAGTAACTATGCACTCACTTGTTAAGGTGGTGATTCTGAACTCATACAGCGCTTCGCTTCTATTAATTTATTTTCTTTCGACAAAATCTAGTATCATTACCACTAGATTTTAGTCTAATATTCATTGCGACTAATTATTAGTCTAGATTCATCATTAGCTCAAACTCTACTTCATGATCTATCAAGTAAGGAACAACCAGGTAGGATCATATCGGAGGTAGGGTCCGTTTGGTATACGAAGTATACTGTTTGGAAATCCCACTTTAAACACCTCACTAAATCACAGCCTAGACATCATTCCCGTAAATAGATCAATCAGTATAATAACTTTGAATCACTGATAAATCTTATTTATAGGTTCATAATAACGATATTATATTTAAACATAAGTTATACTTAAAATAGGGTACGCGTATCTCACTTACAACGGGTTTTGCTAAAAACCGGGTTTCACTGGAGCAGTGTTTCCGAGCCGAAAATCTCTTCTTCTAGGAGCCGTCGGGCGCTCCGGGGCTTCCGCCTCGTGCTAGGGAGGTTCCCTAGGCTTTTCGGGGGGTTTCGGGGCTAGAGAGAGGTTCTAGAGAGAGAGGGAAGTGATGGGAGGTGTGAAGAAGAATGGAGGCTTCACCTCTTATTTATAGGGGGCTGGAGGTTCACTCACGTCGTGAGTTTTATGATGCTCACGTCGTGAGCCAGCTTGGGCTCCAAGTCTGAGCCTGGTGCTGACACGTGGCATCGCACACAAGGTGGAAATCAGCTGATTTTCAAAAATTCATAACTTTCTCATACGAGCTCCGTTTTCGACGTTCTTTATATCCACGCGTAGGTGAAAATAAGATCTACAACTTTCATTTTGACTCTGTCGGCAAATTCTCGACTGATCTTAAATTTAACAGTACAAGGAGATTATACTGTTAAATGTACGCGTAAAATTCATAACTTCTACATACGGACTCCGTTTTCGTCTGTATTTTTACCGTTGAGTTCCTATTAATGAGATCTTCAATTCTCATTTAGGTCGCGTAGGCCAAAAATTGCTCGATCTAAAATTCGAGTTTCGGGTTGTGCACTGCTAAGCCAAATCTTAGAAAATTCATAACTTGCTCGTACGAAGTCAGATTTGGGCGTTCTTTTTATGGACTCTTTCAGTTTAACATATTCTACGACTTTCTTTTAGATTACTCAGGCCAAAAAGTCCTCTATCATAAATTCACTATTTACGTTTCCCGGTGCCGTGTCGGTTTTGCCGCGAAACTTTGACGGGCCATAACTTCTTCGTTATCACTCAGATTTCGGCATTCTTTATATATACGGAATCCTTGTAACATATACTACAACTTGGTTAAGATTAATCCTTCTAAATAATATGCCATCAGAAACTCATTTTTGATGCTTACTGTCTCTAAATTGACTAGCCTGAATCTGCAGGCGTTGCAGTTTTGCACCCTATTTAAAGGACTTAATCCTTTCCCTCGGCCTCCCATCAACCTCCCTGAAACCCTAAATCGCATTGTGAACTCTTTGGTGAGAAACTTAAGGTTTTAAGTGGATTTGTGTGTGTGCTTTTGTGCTTGGTGAAGGAGTTGGAAGAACTGGAAGTCATCAAGCTTGAGGAGGAGCATTAGATTTGAGATTTCATCCATCTTTGGTAGCATTCTGAGGTAAAAAGTCTTTACCTTGGTGATTCATAGCTTAGATCTCTTTTAGTTTTGTTTATGGGTCTTTTGAACCCCATTGTGCGAATCATGATACCCTTCATAGATCATATGCTAAGGATTTCCATCTCCAGTGATATTTGGCCCTTAGAATCATAAAAAGGGTCTTAAACCCGTTCTTGTCCAAGAAAAGGCCATGTCCATGGAAGTAGGTTGCTATATCTCGAGTTTGGGTCTAGTTGAGGCATGCAAAGCCATCAAGTTATCAACTTTACAGAAATAAATTATGGAAACAATATGGATCTATATTCTAGAACCTTAGATCTGAGGAAAGGGCTGAATAGACTAGAAGCGCAAGGGACTCGACGAGTTCATATAGGAACTAGAAGTGCAAGGGATTTATGGAACTCGACGAGTTGATGGGTCAACTCGACGAGTTGAGTCAACCCAAAATGTTGACTTTGACCACAGTGTTGACTTTGACCTGACTTTGACCAAGGTTGATCTGTGAAGGGGTTTTGAGTATGGAATGATAGCTAAGAGGTTGTTATGTATAGGGTGTAAGTAGAGCCGGGTGCGGAGTAGAGACGTTTCAGCTATTCACACGACATTGAGGTGAGTTCTCTTCCTATAGGAATAGGTCTAAGGTACCAATGCCGGCTCGTTTATGTATGTTAGTATATTCTGGATTAGGGTCCGATGTCGGGCAACACCCGATGTAGCTTTATATGTTTCCGGATTTCGATCTGATGTCGGGCAGGGCCCGAGGAATGTTTGTATGCTTGATGTCTTCGTGATTCTTGCATGTGTCTATTTTGTATGTTTCCGGACTCCGGTCCGATGTCGGGCAACGCCCGAGGAATGTTTATATGCTTCCGGATTTCGGTCTGATGTCGGGCGGGGCCCGAGGAATGTTTATATGTCTATGTTATGTGATTATGTTTATATGTAATTGTTGATATGTTATTATGTATACCGGATTTCGGTCCGATGTCGAGCGGGACCCGATGCCGGACTTCGGTCCGATGTCGGGCCGGACCCAATGTAGTGTTGGATAAGATGTCTAAGTCCATAACTTATTTGGTATATACTTGACCCGACCCGGCATGGTCCATTTGGGTTGCACTTCACCCAAACTAGTTATGGATAATTTTATGAGAGTTGTATACTTACGATTTATTAATATATTATAAGTTATAATATATTAATATAAAGTCATGTTACTTAATTAGTTTTAATCTTGAATTAATTATGAATTAATTTAGTGATTAAAAGGAAGACTAATTAAATCATGGGCTATTATATTTATATAGTGTGGGCTAACACTCATTTGGGAATGGGCTAAGCTTATATGGAAGTCCATGGATGATCCATGGAGCTTTTACCCATGGATCCTTGGAAGAGGAAAAGACATGGGTTATTAGGGTTTCACCCTAACCATGTACACTATATAAACAAGCTTATGTTGCATGAAAAAACACGAATGTGTGTGTAAGTGTGGTGGCCAAAATCAAGAGTTAGTATACTCTCTCATACATTTTCCAAGTTTGTGGTGATTTGTGATTTCCATTTGAGGCATTCACATTATTGGTGCTTGGCTCTCAAACTCCAAGGAATCAACAATCAACAAAAGGTATGTAATTCATCTAGTTCTTTTATGGTTAAAAGTACCTCATGCCATGCTAGATAGGTTATAAACCTTGGAAAATAATATTTTGCATGTATCTTAGACAAACATAGATCCAAGGTTTAATAGGGTTGCATGTACACTTAGGAAGTGTTAGAATGCTCAAAACCCAACATGTAGCGGGCAAGGCCCACTATTATGTTATGTGATTATGTGTATGGTATGTGGTAGTTTGGGGAGACTCACTAAGCTTCGTGCTTACAGTTTTCAGTTTTGGTTTCAGGTACTTCCGGTAGCAAGGGGAAGAGCTCGGGATGATTGCAGTGCACACACCATTTGCTTAGCCTGGGATGTTTATACTCTAATATATTTGATAGATGTTCATGATATTTTGAGATACACGACTTCTGATTTTTTTTATGCTGTTTGTTAACTATGGTTTTCTTAATGATTTAAAAATGAAAATTTTGGACCGTATTTTTGTGATGTTTCATCCACCAACCTTGCAGCCTCTCGTGTATGTTGATCATACATAACACTGGATCCTGTAGACAGTTGAATACTTGATTCTACCCTAAGCCCACAACCAGACTATAAAATCCTAAAATTTAAGACTAGGTTCTTAAATTAATAAAGTAAATAAATGAAAGATGATTTATATAGTTAAATCATCAAAGATTAATCGTATCATATTGATATGAAGTTTAGAAAGCTAGAAGTGAAAATAATAACATTTTAAAGTTAAAGGGTCCAAAATGTCAAGTTGGCAAAGTGAGTTGACTAAAGGTTTGACTCGGTTATTAGAAGGGGCTAAAAAAATTATATAATGGATGGAAGAGGACTTGTTATGTCAAAAACTAGTCCAATATAACAAAATATGATTTTATGGTGGAAATTGGGAAAATGCTCAAGCTATAGGGACCAAATGTGAAAATTTGGGAAATAAGATGACACGCTTCCCTCATCCCATTTCAATCGTGTTTTCATCAAGAAAGAGCTCTAATGGAGATTTTTGATTCTAAAGAGCTCCTAGGGTTGATTCAAGTGGAGATTTGATTGTCCAAGCAAAAGGAAGATGAATCAAAGACTTTTTAAGGTAAAATCTCTTCTCATCTAGCTCTTAAATTCGAAATCATGACTTGGGAGAAACCCCAATGTCAATTTTAGCTTGTTATGATGGTTAGGGCTTGGTTTTCTAACCTCCCTTGATTGGTTTCCATGGTTCTAATTGTTGGATTAGGTGTCTAAGCCCATAATTATTTTGGTATGTACTTGACCCGGTTGTGAGCATGGTCCTTTTGGGTTGCCTTCACCATAACAACTCATAGGATGAACTAAGGAGAAAGAGGATTAATTATGATTTATTAATATATTATATGAATAATATATTAAAAGATAAATCATATGGTTTAATTAATATAACTCAAGAGTTAATAAGAATTAATTTTGTGGCTAAAAGAGATTAATTAAATAAAGGGGACTGATTGTGTAATTATAAGATAGTTGAATATTGGGCTAATGGACTCCATAGAAGTTGGAGTGGACGAAATCAATGGGGAAACCCATTAGAATTCATCCAAGGCTTCTAAGGAGGGATTCCATGGTCTGCTTAGGGCCTAAGCAGTCAAATTAGAGTTTCCTAGTTGAAAACCCTAATAGCCTACCTATATAAGGAACCCTTAAGGCCCCAAAAACGTGGTGAAGTAATCCCTAAGGGTTCTTGGACGTTTTTGGTGCTCCTCCTCCTTCTCCTAGGTCATCTTGTTGCTCATGGTGTTTGTGACTCCATTAGAGGTGCAACATTTGAGGCACTAGGCTTTCAGAAGTCAATTACAAGAAGGATTCATATTGTTATTACAACATAACAATCAAGGTAAGATCTAAACTCTATTCTTTTGTTAATTTCGATTATTGTATGCTAGAATTAGGGTTTATGAGCTTTGGATGATTATTGCATGTATATTAGACAAACTAGATCCAAAGCTTTAGGGTTTGCATGTACACCATAGGATTGATGTAGTGCTCATAACCCATCAGTGGTATCAGAGCCTAGGCTGTTTGTTTGATGTATTTGATGCTTTTCATGATTATTCAAAGATGGAAATCGAAAAATCTTGGATCTGGAGGTTGGACTCGCCGAGTCTATATGTGAACTCGCCGAGTTCATTGGCAACTCGACGAGTCCAAGGTTGGCTCGACGAGTCGAAGTATCAGATGCCAGATTTTTCGGGTTTTTGACCTATTTTGCTGTGGGATAATTACCAAAAATGTTTTTTATTGATAAAATCCGATTTTTTTATTAATTTGGAGTGATTATCCTTACCAAAATAGTATATTATTGTCAAAATTAAGATAATTACTTGTTTTATAAGATAAATATTAATTATTTGTAATTTTGTTTTGAATTATCTTGTAATAAATTGAATTAGGTCAAATTTAGATAATTACCAATTATTTGATTAATTTAATTATTTGTAATTTGATCTAGATTGTTTTGAAAAGTTTCAAAACTTGCCCTCATGTTTTGGAATTTAAATTTTTTTAATTAAAAGTTTAATTTTGAAATATTTAAATTCTAAACCCTAAAGTTTTGAAAATTTTCAAAAAATTTGTCGTCAAGTTTTGGAATTTAACATTTAATTAAAAGGTATTAATTTTGAATATATTAAATTCTAAAACCCTAGTTTTTGAAAAAGTTCAAATTACACCCTGATGGTTTTATTAGGTTAATTAAATGTATAATTAAAAGAGAGTTAATAAATCCATAATGATATTGTTTACATTTAATTAAATTAAAAGTATAATTTATTAATGTCAGTCTTACCGTTAGTATGCCTCATTCACGAAGCTGGTCTATAAGGGGTGTTTAAGGAAGCGGGCTGTAAAATGACCGTCATTGGGTATCCACTCTTACCCACCGCACTCTTGACTAGTGGAGGGTCGTTAGCCGAACGGGTAGGATAGGACGCAACCTTCCATTATAAGTATAATGAAGTACGAAGTAACTAAACACTTTTATAAATTCCCAAATCTTAGTTACTTTAGGGAAAATGTGGAGTTTGTGCTATTCCATGAAATTACACTTTGTACCCTTGCTAAGACGTTAGTGGAGCGTGTGTGGTTAACCGGCACGCTAATTGGGCTTTAAGCAAAGTTGAGAAAGGGTGACTCGATGTTTGTCATAGATCGATGGAGCGTGTGTGGTTAACCGACACGTCGATTAGGTGACTGTAACATTGGGGGCACCATGTATATTTGCATGGTTATCCATAACTTGTTTGTGATCCTTGGCATCCCAGTCACAAACGAAGGGTACACTCGAGATTTAAACATGCCATTGAAAAGTTCAATGAATCTCAAAAGATCTAGGAGTTTCAATTCATTTAAAACTTAATTTTCAATTTTCGTTTTTCATGGTGGAAATTGGTAAATCGTCATTTACCTACCTTCAAATGTTATGTAATTTGGATTACGACATCCCTATTCCAAGTTGTAGAACATTGTGTTGGTTCCTAGCCTTAATATCTCATTTGGGTGTTTTATTAAGGACTTAATCAACTAACTTGAATTTCCCCCGTTTTGTAGATGTCTAAGTCTGACAACTATGGTCTTCCTGAATCCGTTGGAAAAAGTTTTCCACATGAAGATGATGTTCCACGATTGGATTGTGGAAATGGAAATCATGCTTCACTTCCTCCACCTCCTCCAATAATTCTCCCTGACCCACGTGTTCAAAGATTCGAAAAGTTCAAGGTCACTCAAGCCCTACTAGCGAAAAGACACGAAGATGGAAAGTCGGTATGCGCAAATGTCTTGGATATGAAGTTTCATATTGATAGATTGGGAATGTTGGGCGTCGATGTCTTGGAGAAGTTGGTTGTTGACTTGGTTCTTCACTCACTTCCCGAATCATATAGTAAGTTCATTAGAGAGTACTATGTGATGGACCACGACGTAACCCTCATTGATTTGACTTATTTGCTTATTGCTGCTGAATCAGCGATGATTTAGCGCACTGGTCAAGAAAATTTGTCTGGAAAATCAATGTCCCATCCTTCTATGGGAAATGGCAACATTGGAAATCCAGGAAAGTTTTCTCTACGCAAGAGAAAGGATGAGTCTGAGATAGTCCCGTGTACCATTCCAGAAGAATCCATATGTTTCTACTGCCAAAAGAAGGGGCATTGGTTACGAAGCTGCCCTGACTACCTGAGAGATCTGAGAGATGGGAGAGTCAAGATGTATGACTCTGCTTTAGGTAAAATCCACTGTCAAACTCTATTAAGTTCCTATTTTAGATTCTTAATACATGATGTGATAAGATTGCATTTTGTAGGATCGAAGAAAAGAGAGGAAGCTTAAAGGAAGAAGTGAGCTGAGTCTGATCGCGAAGAAATGGATTTCGATCGCATGATTCGATGATCAGATTTTTGGAGCTGCTACTTTTAGAGTTATGATAGATTGTTTAGGAATATGAAATAGCATAGTTTTCATTTGAATTTGCATTGTAAGGACAAGTTTTTCCGCTAAATAAAATAAAATTTGAGTTTTGTCTTATTTATATCTCCTTGCAATGTTATTTATGAAAATTGCTGCTTGTGTGTTTCTATTGTAAGCAATATTAAGTGGATGTGATTCTTAGTTATGTTATTTATGGTAATGTCATAAGTAAGGAAAGATTCCCATCACCCAAGTCTTAAATGGAAAGAAGCTTGGAATCATATGATTTGAATCATGTGATGTATGGAAATCTTGGTAGTTAGGAAATTAAGACTAATTCCTTGATCACACAAGTATGTGAGTCAAGTGAAGGACTAAAGGACTAGAACACAATGTTGTGCACTGGTCAAGTCCACCACAAATAACAATGAGACTATTCGTCATAATTTACTAAAAGTCTAGTAAATGTGGTTATGCTTGCAAGATTAAGTATAATTCTGAATTATTGAAAAAGGTTTCAATAATAGCATAACGAATAAGAAGAATCAATTAGGCAGAAAGATAAAAGTTTCCCCAATCTGAAAAGATGGGAGAGTACTTTAGTATCATGTTTTATGATCGTCTTATTGATTGTGAAACCATATCACAATTGATCCTCTATGTAATGATGGGTTTTGAGCATTCTAACACTCCTATGGTGTACATGCAACCCTAGAAACCTTGGATTTATGTTTTCTCTAATATACATGCAAATTTGATTTTCCAAGGTTTACATCCTAACTAGCATGTTATGGGGAACTTGTAATACAAAAATCAAGTAGAATAACATACCTTTTAGTAGCTTGGATTCCTTGATGACTTTGTGAGCCTAGCACCCCAAATGTGATGCCTCAAATGCTTCACACAACACCAAAATACTTGGAATAACTTAAGAGAAGTTCACTACGACACAAAATCGGCTTGCCCTCTAGTTCTTACACTTAGTGCCGATTTTAGAAGCTGATGGGGTCCTTTTATAGTTGTGTCACAATTAGGGTTACACCATGTAAACCCTAATTGACATGGCTTTTCATTTCCCATGATCCATGGGTTTATAACCCCCATGGACTATCCATGGAGCACCTTATGGGTTTTAGCCCAACTCCATAAACCATGGATCATTAGCCCACTATATAAGAATAGATGATTTACACAATCAACCCCATATATATAATTAGTCTCCTTTTGATCACCAAATTAATTCTAAATTAATTCTTGACCAGTACTAATTAAATAATATTATTAATATATTAGAACTTATAATATATTAATAAACCTTAAGTGTCATTTTTCTCATTTTTGTCTATCCAAGTGTTGCAATGCCATGCAACCCAAATGGACCATGTCGGGTCGAGTCAAGTACATACCAAATATAGTTATGGACTTAGACACTATATCCAACAGTCTCCCACTTGGATAAGTCTAATAACTATAGTTGCATATATGACTTCAGAATCCGACTAGCAATCGTAGCTCTTTCAAAGTCTCTCGGAACTGAGATGATGATGATGATGATACGCCATTTAAGATAAGTGATCATATCATCCTCTGCTCTCAAGATATCAGCCGGACAAATACATGGAACATGGTCTTACTTATTGTCCAACATTTGTTTCTCGATCTCTGATCTGTTTGTCATAGAACTAAATTGAACACATCAATTAGGTTCTGACTGGGCCCGGTACATAGGTCAAAACAAAATCATCGAGGGGCCCAGATATCGCTTCTAATCCTAGAAGGAACAGATAAACTTCGACTCATATGCTTGTACTGACTACTTATTGAATTATGCACAAAAGCACGTTTTATAACATCGAGTTACCAATGTGTTTTCGTACAATCAATGTATAACCAACTCATAGTCAACAAATCATATCTCTAGGTTTGAAGATTTATATGATATTACCGTCTCACGATCACTCGAGATAAATTCCATTAAGTGATACAAGTGAGCGTGGGTTGAGTCCAATACTCAGACCTTATGAGCACTCATGAATGTTGCAACAAACATTGTTATGTCTAATACACCTTAGACAATCTACAAACCCAATTCATGACAGTCTTAATTCAATACCTACTTCCAAAGTATGACTGACTGTGGAGAGTTTGAATAATATAATTATTCTGGAAGTCAAAACATGCAAAGTTGAAACAATAGTAAACGATTAACATAAGATAGTAACACTTTACTCATAAATAAACAACAACTTTTATTTAATCATCAAATGTCAATTACATTTTACAAGTTTCAAAACTATCTAATTATTAAAACTAATATCATCCTTCAGCCCGATGCGTCTCGCATGTTGTAAACGCTTAACCCTACTCAGTCCCTTCGATAAGGGATCTGCTGGGTTCTCATCTGATGATACCCTCTTTGCCACGGGGAGTCCTTCTTCTATTCGATGTCTAATGAAATGGTATTTTCTGTCAATGTGTCTGGATCTCTCGTGATCTCTTGGTTCCTTAGCTAAAGCAACCGCACTTTCACTGTCACAGAAAATTTCCATTGGCTCTTTTATAGCTGGTACAACTCCAAGGTCTCCAATGAAGTTCTTTAGCCATATCGCCTCTTTTGCTGCCTTGCTTGCTGGTATATACTCTGATTCGCAAGTTGAATCAGCTACCGTCTCATGCTTGGAACTTTTCCAAGTAATTGCTCCTCCATTTAGGATAAAGACCCAGCCCGACTGAGAACGGAAATTATCCCTATCAGTCTGAAAGCTAACATCGCTATACCCTGCCACTCTCAAGTCATTACTGCCACCAAGGGTAAGGACCCAGTCCTTAGTCCTTCGCAGATACTTGAGAATGCTCTTTACCGCAGTCCAGTGAGCCTTGCCAGGGTTTCCTTGAAATCTACTGACCATGCTCAAAGCAAAGGCCACATCAGGGCGAGTACAAGTCATAGCATACATTATTGAGCCCACAACGGAAGCATATGGTACATGACTCATCTCAGCTGTCTTAGCCTCTGTACTCAGACTCTGAGTCTTACTCAGTTTGGTGTTACTCTGGATCGGTAATTCCCCTTTCTTGGAATCCCGCATACTGAACCTCTTCAACACCTTATCCAAGTAAGTACTCTGACTAAGTCCAATTAGTCTCTTACTCCTGTCTCTCAATATCCTTATCCCTAGGATATAGGCAACTTCCCCAAGGTCCTTCATAGCGAAACACTTCCTAAGTCAGGACTTAACTTCCTGCAAGGTTGAGATGTCATTTCCTATGAGTAGTATGTCATCCACATACAACACCAAAGAGCTAACTATACTCCCACTAGCCCTAACATATACACAAGACTCATCATCTCTCCTCGAAAAGCCAAATTCTTTGACTTTCTCATCGAAGAAAAGATTCCATCTACGAGGTGCTTGTTTCAATCCATAGATGGATTTCTCAAGCTTACACACCTTATTAGGGTACTCTGTACTGACAAAACCCTCTGGTTGACTCATGTAAACATCCTCATCCAACTTTCCATTAAGGAAAGCGGTTTTGACATCCATTTGCCATATTTCATAGTCATGAAATGTAGCAATGGCTAGCATAACCCTAATAGACTTAATCTTTGCTACTGGTGAAAAGGTCTCATCATAATCAACTCTCGAAGTTTGAGAAAAGCCCTTTGCAACCAGTCGCGCCTTATACGTGTGTGCATTACCATCCATGTCGGTCTTCTTCTTGAAGATCCATTTGCACCCGACTGTCTTACGACTTGGTACATTGTCAACCAAGTTCCAAACTTGATTGTCATACATGGAATGTATCTCGTTGTTCATAGCCTTTTTCCATTTAGCAGCCTCAGGGCCTGCCATGGCTTCCGTGTAGCTGTTAGGTTCGTCCATACCTACCAGTGTGCTATCAATGATAAGTGTATCACCTTCAGCAGTAATATGGAAACCATAGTAATGCTCAAGTGTATTCCTAACTCTTGTGGAACGCCTCAGAGGTATGGGCTCGTCAGTCGGATCAACAGGAGTTTCCTCCTCATGTTGATTGCTCGGGTTTGAGGTTCCTTCACCACTTGACTCTTGAATTTATTCAAGGTCAATTTGCCTCCCACTGTTTCCTTGGCTTATGAACTCTCTCTCACGAAAGACTCCTCTTCTAGCTACAAAGACCAAATTCTCACTAGGTCCGTAAAAGAGGTAACCAAAGGATCTTTGTGGGTAGCCGATGAAAATACACCTCTCACTTCGAGGTTCGAGCTTATCATGAGACTCACGCCTCACGAAGGCCTCGCAACCCCAAATCTTGATGTGGTCCAAATTGGGAACTTTCCCAGTCCACATCTCATGAGGTGTATTGGCAACCGTTTTAGTAGGGACTAGATTCAGGATATGGGCGGCAGTCTCTAAGGCATACCCCCAGAATGAGATTGGTAACGAAGCTCGACTCATCATGGAATGAACCATGTCCAACAAGGTTCGATTGCGCCTCTCAGCCACACCATTCAGCTGTGGTGTCCTAGGAGATGTCAATTGTGAGACAATCCCACATTCCTTAAGATAGTCAAGGAACTCGATACTAAGATACTCTCCTCCCCGATCGGATCGGAGCATCTTGATGTTCTTGCCCAGTTGATTCTCCACTTCCTGCTTAAACTCTTTGAACTTTTCAAAGGTTTCTGACTTATGCTTGATTAAGTAGAAATATCTGTATCTACTATAATCATCAGTAAAAGTCACATAATAGTGATTAGCATCCCTTGTGCCAGTTTTGAAGGGTCCATACACATCAGTGTGTATGAGGTCCAACAAACCCTCACCCCTCTCACAAGTACCAGTGAAGGGTGACTTTGTCATTTTTCCAAGTAAACAAGACTCGCAACTATCATCCGACTTTAGGTCGAATGATTCCAAAACTCCAGCCTTTTGGAGTTGGCATATGCGCTTCTTGTTAACATGTCCAAGACGACAATGCCACAAGTGTGCTTTGTCTGAACTATTTGAAGAATCAATACAAAACACATTATTTCCTAGATTATCTACAACATTCACATCTTCATATACACCATCACAAGGTAATGCTTTAAAGTAAAATACATCATTGTAATAAACATTAATAGCACCATTATCATTATCAAATGAAAAAGTAAACCCTTGTTTGTACAAGCCATGAAAGGAAATAATATTTCTCGCCATTTCAGACGAGTAACAACATTTATTCAAATCTAACATTAACCCATTATTAAGCAATAAAGAATAAACTCCTATCTTGGTAACATGTGATGCTTTCCTATTCCCCATGATTAAGTTTATCTTCCCGTGCTCCACTTTCTTACTTCTTCTTAGGCCCTGCAAATCAGTACAAATGTGAATACCACAACCTGTATCAAGCACCCAAGAGTTAGTTTGCAATGAGTTATTAGACAATATAATGTAAATACATGCATGGGTGGGTTTAACTTTCCCATCCTTTACATCCTGCAAGTATTTGGGGCAGCTTCGCTTCCAGTGCCCATTTTCCTGGCAGTAGAAGCATTGTGCTTCCTTTGGGTTTGAAGAAGGAGGAATGGAACCTTTCTTGGTTCCACTTGAAGAGGAGCCATCAAGACACTTTCCCTTGGTACCCTTAGAAGGGGTCTTCCTCTTCTTCCCCTTTCCCTGCCCAATTGCCAGAACAGGAGCAGTAGTAGGAGTAGGAGTAACAGCTGATTTGCTTTTAAGGCCACTTTCAACTGTCCTTAAAAGTCCTTGAAGCTTACTTAGTGTGACTTCCTCCTTGTTCATATGATAAGTCATACGAAACTGATCATAACTTGGAGGTAAGGAATGGAGAATGATGTCAATCGCCATGTTCTCAGGGAAGTCCACATTAAGCTTCAATAGCCGGTCCACGAACCTTTGCATTTTCTGCAAGTGACCGGTGAGGGACTCTCCCTCCTTCATCCTAGCTGTTATCATGGAGGAAATGATTTCATACCTTTCCTGGCGAACACTCTGATGGTACCTATCCATCAGATCCTGGTGCATCTCAAAAGGGTAGAAATCTTCATAGGATTTCTGGAGTTCTGCTGTCATTGTGGCCAACATTATGCAAGACACCTTAGTGGCATCTTTCTCATGGGTAGTGTACTCATCAATCTCCTCAGGAGTAGTAGTCGACTCATCGATAACCTTTGGCTCCTTTTCGAGGAATACTCTTTGCCCTCATAGCGAATAATCATTTTGATGTTCCTAATCCATCCATTAAAATTGGAACCATCAAAAGTGACTTTCCCACACAAGTTCATTAGGGAAAATGAGCATGTAGGGTTTGATCCAGTAGCAGTGTTGGAAGACATCTGAAAAAAAGAAAGACAAGTTTTATTAGATAAATAGTCCTTAATAAGTCACCCAAATGAAATATTAAGGCTAGGACCCAACAAACTATTTATAGTTGGAAGAGGGATGCTGTAGTCCAAGCTATAAAATATTTGAAGGTAGGTAAATGACGATTTACCAATTTCCACCACAAAAACGAAATAGATTATTAAGTTTTATTGGATTTGAAATTCCTAGATCTTTTGAGATACATTGAACTTTCAATGGCATGTTTGAATCTCGATTGTGCCCTCTCAAGTTTGTGACTGGGATGCCGAGGATCACAAACAAGGTGTAAATAACCATGCAAATTGACTTGGTACCCTTAACTTTTATCACCTAATCGATGTGCCGGTTAACCACACGCGCTCCACCGATCTATGATAAAATTAAGTTACCCTTTTCCACTCTTACTAGTCCTTGTTAGTGTGTCGGTTAACCACACGCGCTCCACTAACGACTTGGTAAGGTACAAAGTGTAATTTCATGGGTTAGCACCTATTTCACATTCTTCCTAAAGTAACTAAGATTGGGAATTATTAAAGTATAGTTACTTTATAATTTCATTAATACTTTTAATGAGCATTAAGGTCCTATCCTACCCATTCGTCTAACGACCCTCCACAAGTCAAGGAAGCGGTGGGTGAGAGTGGATACCCATTAAGCTGCCATTTTATAGGCAACAACCTTATACCCCCCTTATAGACCGGTTTCGTGAATGAAGCCTACTAACGGTAAGACTGACTTATTCTTATACATATCTATATATTTAAACTTTTAATATAATAATAGTATAAGGGTTGAATTTTAAACTTTTAAAACTCTAAGGTTCAATTTGGAAATTAAAGTATTAGGGTGTAAGACTTTACAAATTCCAAACCTTGAGGGCAAGTATTGAAACTATTCAAGACTTTTCATTTCATAACTTATGAGTTTAATGGTCCATTAAAATGAAAACTCTTCATTTTATGTAACCTCTTATTCTTTAGTAACACTTTTAAAGAAGTGACTTTTTGGTTATCCATAACTTGAGGACAAATTATGGACTCCATCATTAGGAATTAAGATCAAGAATCATACTAACAAGCAAGTTACATGTAACATCCGGATTCCCAGGTATGTTATTTTAAGTATTTATTTTTGAGGTTCATTGACCTACTCGACGAGTTGGTGCTATAACTCGCCGAGTAGAGACGGGATAGTCACGTGGGTTTAATGATTTACTCGACGAGTCCGGGAGTAGACTCGCCGAGTAGGCGCTGGGAGTGAAAAACCTAAATCCTCGGGTTTGAGACCTATTTAAAGGCACTTATAGCCTCCTTAGTAGCCACCTTCCCCAGAGAGAAACCCTAACCTGCCCTATTCGTGCATAGAGAGAGAGAGAGAGGCCATCTTGAGCATTCTTGAGCTTTTTGGAGGAAAGATTGGAAGAGTTGGTGAATCTAATCAAGAGGAGGTTGTGGATCTTGCATTCTTCTGTCATTGGCTGCTATTCAGAGGTATAAAGCTCTCATCTTGACCTCATGTTTGTTAGATCCCATTTTGGGAGCTTTTAGGGTTTTCTTCCAATCATCTTATGTCCTTGAGTTATTTGAGCATGGTTTGAGGTTAGGACCTCAGATCTGGACTATAGGAGGTCTTGAGAGCCCAAAGAGTCAAGCTTTATTGAGCTAGAGGCAAGCTCGTGTACTTTCAACCTTCTTTGGAGCTTGTAATGGCATATTGGAGCAAATATGCCATGCATGAACGTAAAGATCGAAGCTTTACGTGACATTCAAGCCTAAGGAGCCTAGATCTAGAGTTTGGAGTGATGGATCCGCCCTAAAATTTCTGAATGGGAATATAGACTGGATGAACTCGCCGAGTCCATGAACTGACTCGGCGAGTCGCTTAGGGTTTGCCCCGATGAGTCTGAGCACGCTGTGACTCGACGAGTTGGCGGGCCTATTCGACGTGTAGAGTTGGTCTTCATAAGGTCCCTGAGGGAACGAGGGAACTCGACGAGTCTCCCCGGTGCACTCGACGAGTTGAGTCAACACGGACTGTTGACTCAAGTCTGACTTCTGTTGACTTTTGGAGCTTTGACCATATATGAGCGATGGGGACCATGGAGGGGTAGAAGGGTCTTTTGCCCTTACCAAGAGTTAAAGAGGGGTTAGAATGAGTTTATTAGAATTATGGTTTAATTAGAGATATTATCCTTATGTTTTTTATGATATATAATATATGAGTTTTATGAGATTTAAAAATGGAAATTTGGTTTGAAAATTTACATCGTTACAAGTTGGTATCAGAGCCTTGGTTTGAGGGATTTGGATGCACCTTCGGGTATGTCTGGACTCAAACTGAGGATTTGAGAAATTTTTGTCCAAGAGAAACGATTTTTCTAAAACGAGCAAGAGTTGTAAGAGAAAAACGAGAAAGAGCGATGTGTACAATCAGCCAGAGCCCGAACGGTGATTTCCCAAAATACCCTTACTATATGTGTTCTGATATATTATGAGATATATATACCATGCATGCTAGAGAGTAGGCTAGGTATTTCAGGTTTAGGACTAGAGTGGCCTGATGTGTGATGCCTTAGCCTAGGAGTTACTGTTGTGAGTTGCTCTGAGTGCGAGTAGGTAGCAGTGAGGAGCTTATTAGAATCATAGAGTACTTGTGATCTGGGATTCTAGGAGGAGGATTTGGGATGAATACGGATGCGGTGTGGAAGGTAGTATTGGGCCCGTACTACTGGAAATACCGGATCAGTAAGCAGCCCAAGTAAGAATCCTTGGGATGCCAGGGAACAAGTAAGGGAGTGATCGAGTGTGAGTATACTCGAGCGAGTCTCTGATTTTTTTGTGTTGTATTTTAGAGACATCATGGTGGGTACGCGCCAAAACCCAGGGGGAAGTGGTACCAGTGGTACCAGTGACGATGAGATTCGGAGGATGATTCATGAGGAGGTAGCCGCATCCATCCGAGTAGAGATTCCCGAGATGTTTGGGTCTATCAAGACCACCCTGGTTGAGACATTTGATGAGCGATACGTTGTTGTCACTCAGGCTGCTGCAGCTGCCGCCACCGCAGCTGTCGCTGCTGCTAGGCCACAGGGAGGTGACTCGTTGTTGTTCCGGGAGTTCATGTGACAACCCGATATTTCAAGTCAATGTAATGTTCAAAAAGTCAAATATTATAATCTATTTTGAAATCAATAAAAATAGCGTCAAAAACGAATTGTTCAAAAGTCTCAATTGGGATACATAAATTGTTAGATATCATATCAAGGATTACAGAAATATAAAGAACATGTAAATCCGAGTTATAACGAAGAAGTTATGACTAATCAAAGATTCACGACAAAACCGGTGAAACGTTGTCAAGTGTAAAAAGTGAAATTTCAATAAAATACTTTTTAGCCGTAGGTATCTAAACGAAAGTCGTAGATTATGTTAAACCATAAACGTGCATAAAAAGAACTCCCAAATGTGACTTCGTATGAGGAAGTTATGATTTTTCTAAGTTTCGGATATAGTAGTAGACAGCTAAAAACTCGAAATAGAGATCGAGCGATTTTTAGCCGACGCAACCTAAACGGGAATTGAAGATCTAAACGATAGTAGTACAACGGTAAAAAGACAGACAAAAACGGACGTCAGATGTAGAAGATATGATTTTTAATGGATTTTTCTTGTCCCGGCCTACTAAAAATATAATATTAAAAACTTAAGTTAAAATTAGCCGACGGAGTCTAAACGAAAGATGTAGAGAATAATCTCACCTACGCGTGGATATAAAGAACATTGAAATCGGAGCTCGTATTCGAGAGATATGAATTTCTGAAGTTCGGGGCACGCACACCAACCTTATCCGAAGACTCACGACGTGAGCAAGAGACTCACGACGTGAGTCTATGACTGATGTGTGCCAGGGCTAGATGACCAGGCGTCGCGTCTACGGGCCAAACTCACGACATGAGCCATCCCATGCTCACGACGTGAGTTCCGAACGTTCACCCTATAAATAAGATGTGAGGTTTCCAACTTCCCTTGCGCAATTCCCTCTTCTCTCTCACTTCTACTCTTCGGTTAGCACCCCAAGACGACCCCGACACCCCGGTTACGTATCCAAGTTCCGACGAAGGTCCGAAGCTCCGAGAATCCCGAGAAACTTACCACTTCCCGGTCGAAGTGCTACCCGAGTAAAGTCTCGTTTTCATCAAATCATCACACTTTCCAGGTGAGCTCATACCCCTACATTTTCTCGTCTTTTACATGTTTTAGGGGGGAAATACAAGTGAAACACGAGAAAAACTTATGTTAAAATACACATCGTTACATATGGTTTCGAATAATTTACCTACGTTTTGTTCATAAATGTTAAACTACATTAATACCAACGTTACACTTTACATGCAAAGTTGATATTACATCGAGTTTTTATCACCAAATGAAACACACTTTCGAAAAACTATAATGGGTATAGTTTACGAGTTATTCATAGCATCTTTACATAAACACTGTATAAAGGAAATACTTTCATCTACGAGAAATGTAGACTTTTCATTCCGTAAATCTTTTGATACTAAGTTTTGTGAGACATTCATCTTCAACGTACCCTCAAGTACGCATTTCAAGTCCTGTATTATAAACCATAATATCTTGGAGGGAGAGCGTGATACTTGTGTATAGATCTATACGGGATTGACAATCCCGCACCTAAACTGTTAGCTACAGTTAGACCGGCAGGTCTGGGGTGACAAATGTCATAACACTGCAACGCCTGAAGAACGTTGTTACAGGCAGTTTGGGTCAATAGCATGGTTATAAAACTCACATGGTGTATCAAAATATCTTCGATTTACGAGACTATTAAATGCATTCAGTAATTACAATATATATGTATAAATCCACTTTCACCTTTTTAGCACCAAAGATACTATGGCATTCCAGTCTTTGGAACTTTTTCATACTACCACACATACATTGAAAATATTGGATTTTTCTGGAAACACGCTCAGTCATTTTTACCAAAGGACATACAAATTTTTGTACAAAAACTCTTATGAACTCACCAACTTAATTGTTGACGTTTTTTTTTCAAAACTACTTGTATTTCTCAGGGAATCTGTAATGCAGGTAAATCATCAGCATTTAGAGAAGGAACGCTAAGGCGTCAGTTATCAAAACATTTTAAATCATCATATTTGTAATATTCTTTTGAAACATGTATCACCTGCAACCATGTAACTTTTAAAATTATATTTATGATGGTTGTGTTTACTTTCTTTACGAATATTCAACTGTTATGATACTACGTGAAGTCATCCACCCCCGAATGTTTCCGCCATTCTGGTTTGGGGGTGTCACAGATTGGTATCAGAGCATTGTTTATAGTGAACTAAGTATATCGAACCACATAAGATATACAAACTATAAATGCAAAGGGACTAAAACCCTCTGACAAAACGTTTTCACAAACTATACTTTTAATAAATTAAAAATGATATATATATATATATATATATATATATATATATATATATATATTATTTTTATAAAAGTATAAGTACATGCATGCATCGGTCTAGTATCATAGTCAAAACTATACAAAAATATTAAGGCAAATTGCGACGCTATGATTAGGCCTCGGGGTATGTAATCAGATCGAGAATAAATATAGCCTGGTCAACTATATTTATCCTAGATGTGACCAACTTATGTCGAGGAATGGTCGTAGTGAGCAACAAGTCAAAAACTTACCAAAAGAAAATACTAGAATCAAACTTACAAATTTGAAATATTATAGGAGTATTTTGTAAAACTAAGAAAACTGTTATAATCATGAGAACCTCGATATTTAGTTAGAAATAGGAATCGTCAAATAAATAAAATTATCCTTATAAAAAATTACTCTTTTTACTACCAAGTTTTACATAAAATTCTCTTGCCTCTATTCTCGACCAGACAAAATGGCAGGGTTTCACATTCCCGGGGATCCCTACTACCCTAACCAGGGTAATGGAGGCTGGATTGAGGAGGACCCATAAGAAGACCCCGAAGAGATTTCCGAGGAAGAGCCATAAGAGGATTCCGCAGAGGATCCCGAGGAAGACCCTGACGAAGATTCAGAAGAGGAAGGAGATGGAGAGAGCACCGAGTCGGAATCGGAGATCTACAATCCTCCCCGAGGAGCAGCAATTCCCCAACGGAACTTTCAGGGCCCGGCGCCCCGCTGGGCTGTGGACCTGAAACGATGGAGCAAGGAACAAGGGCAACGACCACCTTACGGCATGGGACGAGGCTTTTATAACCTCAGCAACGGGGGTTCGGCTGACAGGGCACTCCCTGTCATGGTTCTTCGCATTGCCAACCAAGGCGAGCAAACAAGAGTGAATACCAGCCAACTCTTGGACATTGGGGCCACCGCTGCTGTCACTGCAGTACGTCTTCGTCGTCTGGACGAAGAACATGAGCGAACAATAGAGCACACCTTTTCCCTTCAGGAGGACATTACTGCTGCTAGATCCGAAGTAAGGGAGTTCCGTAAAAGCCAAGCCGCAATGGAGAGGCGCATCATCGAGGCCGAACGTCAAGTAGCCCGAGCTCAGACTTCCACAACCAAATACCATGGTCCACAACGTACCACCCGCTCAGAGTAGAGCGCGTACTTCTGACGATATGTACATACTTATCGACTAAGCGTTGGTGATACTCTTTCTTTTATAAATGTAAACCCAACGGATTATGAATGCACAGTTCGGGGGTCTAAATGCTGTCAAATTTTCCCGCTTTCATTGATGTACCCTAGACCTATGTAAGGTCAAATTTTCCTGATCGTTGTATCTAATAATAATATCAATGAGAATGACACGCATTTATTATTTCTTTGAGTATTCCATTAAATTCTTAAAATACTAAGGAAATCATACACTTATTATTGTGAGTTTCCATCAACTTACAAAATTCGGTAATGTTCAGAACGCAAAAACATATAATACTAAGACTTTCCATAATCATTTATGAAGACTTATCCAGAATTCGTCTCTTAACTTATGGCAGAATCATGCCACCAAGAAGGAATCCTCGACGCTTCAATACTACAGGAACACCAACACCACCTCCACCACCACCACCATCGATGGACGCTGCTACTTTTCAGGCTGCTGTAACAGCTGCCGTAACCGCAGCAATGGCACAGATGAGTAACAACGGATCAGGAGGAGGGATAAATCGCTCTACTAATGGCCAAAACCAGGGACGTTCCGGGGAATGTACTTACAAGGACTTCACCAACAACAAACCCATCCCCTTTAATGGAACCGGGGGGAGTAATGGCTTTATCCCAATGGATAGAGAAAACGGAAGTCGTATTCGAGATTTGCTCATGTCCTGAAGAGAGCAAAGTAAAATTTGTTGCCTGTACTTTCTCTGAACGAGCCCTAACGTGGTGGAATGGCCACGTCAAGTCACTAACTCTGGTGGTGGCAAACTCCATGGGTTGGGAGAACCTGAAGCAAATGCTACTGCGAGAGTACTGCCCAAGGGGCGAGATTCAGAAGCTTGAACAGGA
Organism: Lactuca virosa; assembly: GCF_052849685.1. Taxonomy (NCBI): domain Eukaryota; kingdom Viridiplantae; phylum Streptophyta; class Magnoliopsida; order Asterales; family Asteraceae; genus Lactuca; species Lactuca virosa. The sequence continues at coordinate 464,409,137 of NC_136430.1, read as the reverse complement.
GCTTTGGGGCCTCACTATGGTGGGCTCGGACATCACAACCTATACGAATAGGTTCAGTGACTTGACGATACTTTGCCCATGAATGATGGACCTAGAAAGTAAGAAGGTGGAAAGATATATCTGGGGACTGTCGCCCCAACTTCGAGGAAGTGTGCTAGCTTCCAAACCCACGACGTTCGACAGTGCCAAAGAACTGGCACAATCCCTCGTTGATCATGGAGTCTGCCAAGATGTCATGACCGTCGTCCCAGAACCAACCAGAGGAAGCAACAACAATAACAGCAATGCCAACAACAACAACAAGAAGGAGATTTGGAACAAGAGGAAAGGTCAATCTTCGCAAGGACCTTCAAAGAAAGAACAGATAGTGGCGGTCCATGCCGCTACTGCCCCCACTGTTGTCCCTCTTTCCTCTACGCCAGTAAAGCAATATGCTGGGAAATTACCAAAGTGCAACAAATGCAATTACCATCACCACGAAAATTGTCGAGAGATGCACTGTAAAAACTGCGACAGGAAAGGGCACACTGCCCGTTTCTGTAAGGCACCGGCGCGACCAATCACCCAAGTTCCTGGTATTGGAGTGAGCCAGGTATGTTATGGGTGTGGGGAAACTGGGCACTACAAGAGGGATTGCCCTAAAGCAAGGAATGTTGGCGGTGTAGGAAGAGTGCTGGCGATAGGGCAGAACGAGGCAATGGCCGATCCCACAGTGGTTACGGGTACGTTTCTCCTCAATGACATTTATGCATGCATACTCTTTGACTGTGGTGCGGAGAGAAGTTTTGTGAGTCATAAATTCAAACACTTACTTAATCAAAAACCCCAAGCACTCAATAAGATATTTACAGTAGAAATGGAAAACGGTAAAACAGAAAGCACAAACGATTTGTATGTAGGCTGCACACTAGCTCTAAATGAACACTTTTTCCAAATCGATCTAATGTCGATCACCATAAGAAGCTTTGATGTCATCATCGGTATGGACTGGTTAAGCCTTCACCATGCCGATATGCTATGTCACGAAAGGGTTGTTCACTTAAATCTGCCAAGTGGCGAAACTCTTGTCATTTATGGTGACAAACCCGATACCAATTTACAAATCATCTCTTGCGTCAAAGCCCGAAAATACCTGCGCAAAGAATATCACGCCTTCCTAGCCCATGTGGTAGACAAGAAACGAGAAGTGAAAGAAATTAAAGACATTCCGGAAGTCTGCAATTTCCCCGACATTTTCCCTGAAGATCTTCCAGGAGTCCCACCAGAACGTCAAGTCGAGTTCAGAATCGACTTGATCCCCGGAGCTACCCCCGTAGCAAAATCGTCGTATCGTCTAGCACCGGCAGAAATGCAGGAATTATCCAGCCAGCTGAACGAGCTTCTAAGAAAAGGATTCATCAGACCGAGCTTCTCACCTCGGGGAGCACCGGTTCTGTTCGTAAAGAAGAAGGACGGATCTTTTCGCATGTGCATCGATTACCGGGAACTAAACAAACTCACGATCAAGAACCGATATCCCTTACCACGCATAGACGATCTGTTCGACCTGATGGGTTTTGAGAGCATTCTAACACTCCTATGGTGTACATGCAACCCTAGAAACCTTGGATCTATGTTTGACTAAGATACATGCAAATAATTATTTTTCCAAGGTTCTTATCCTATCTAGCATGGCATGGGGAACTTGAATCAAATAAAGCTAGTAGAATTACTTACCTTGTAGTTGTAGTTGATTGCTTGGAGTTTTAGAGCCTAGCACCAATAGTGTGGATGCCTCAAATGGAAATCACAAATCACCACAAACTTGGAATTTTGAGAGAATAGTAATCACCTTTCTTGAAATCGACCCTCTTACTTTACTCACCACAACTCATGTGATTTCAAGAACCAAAGCCTCCTTTATATAGTGTGGTGGATTAGGGTTACATTCATGTAAACCCTAATACCCATGTCTTTTCATTTCCATGAGATCCATGGGTTAAAGCTCCATGGAGTATCCATGGACTTTCCATGCAAGCCTAGCCCATTCCAAATAAGCATTAGCCCACACTATATAAATACAAGAGCCCATATTTAATTAGTCATACTTTTGATCTCTAAATTAATTCTAAATTAATTATAGATCAATACTAATTAAATAATATGATTTTATATTAATATATTAGAACTTATAATATATTAATAAATCATAACTTATACTATTCTCAAAAGATTATCCGTAAATTGTTCGGGTGAAGTGCAACCCAAATGGACCATGCCGAGTTGGTTCAAGTACATACCAAATATAGTTATGGACTTAGACACTATCTCCAACAGTCTCCCACTTGGATAAGTCTAATAACTATAGTTGCAAGTATGACTTCAGGAACCGATTAGCAATCGTAGCTCTTAAAACTCTGTTGAACTATGAAGCGCCATTTTAGATAAGTGATCATATAATCCTCTGTTCTAGATATCAGCCGGACAAATACATGGAACATGGTCTTGCTTATTGTCCAGCATTTGTCTCCCAATTTCCGATTTGTTTAACATAGAACTTAACTGAACACATCAATTTAGTTCTGACCGGGCCAGGTACATAGGTCAAAACAAAATCATCGAGGGGCCCAGATATCGCTTCTAATCCTAGAAGGAACAGATAAACTTCGACTCATATGTTTGCTCTACTACTTGTTGAATTACACACAAAAGCACGGTTTATAACATCGAGTTACCAATGCGTTTTCGTGCAATCAATGCATAACCAACTCATAGGAAACAAATCATATCTCTAGGTTTGAAGACTTATATGATATTACCGTCTCACGATCACTCGAGATAAATTCCATGAAGTGATATAAGTGAGCGTAGGTTGAATCCAATACTCAGAACTTATGAGCACTCATGAGTGTTGTAGCCCCGCTTTGTCTAACATCTTAGACCTCTACAAGCCAACCCATGACAGTCTTGATTCATATCTACTTCCAACATATGACCGAATGTGGAGAGTTTGAATAATATGATATAAACCATAACATAATTATTCTGGAAGTCAAAACATGCAAAAAGAAATAATAGTAAACGATTGACAAGAGATAGCAACACTTTACTCATAAATAACAGCTTTTATTTATCATCAAATATCAATTACATTTTACAAATTTCAAGATTATCTAACTACTAAAACTAATATCATCCTTCAGCCCTATGCTCCGAGCATGCTGGAGATGCTTAGCCCGAGTCAGTCCCTTCGTGAGGGGATCTGCTGGGTTCTCATCCGAAGAAACCCTCTATGCCACGAGGATTCCTTCTTCTATTCGATGTCTAATGAAGTGATATTTGATGGGTTTTGCGCATTCTAACACTCCTAAGTGTACATGCAACCCTAAATACCTTGGATCTATGTTTTCTCTATTATACATGCAATTATGAACTTTCCAAGGTATTACCCTATCTAGCATACAATACTTGATACTTGGGTAATCAAATGGATAAAATACATACCTTTGTTTGATGTAGCTTGTCTCCATGAAGCTTGAGTGCCTAGTCCCCCAAGTGTGACACCTCAAATGGTTCACACAACACCAAATGCACATGGAATGACTTGAGAGAAATGGAACACTCCTTGAAATCGTCTAGCCCTCATATTCACACATTAGTGCACGATTTCTTGAGCCATGGGATTCTTTTATATGGTGGCTATTAGGGTTACACCATGTAACTCATAACATTACCCATTCCTTATGCTCCATGGATTTTAACCTCCATGGAGTATCCATGGGTCACCCCATGGACTTAGTCCAACATAAGGAATCTTGGATCACAAGCCCACATATATAAGAATGAATGATTTACACAATCAACCCATATATTTAATTAGTCTCCTTTTGATCACTTAATTAATTCCAAATTAATTCTTGATCAATACTAATTAAATAACCTTATTAATATATTAGAACTTATAATATATTAACCAACCTTAAGTGTTATTTCTCTCATTATAGTCTATCCAAATGCATGATGCCATGCAACCCAAATGGACCATGCCGGGTCGGGTCAAGTCTTACCAATTATAGTTATGGACTTAGACATTAATCCAACAGTCTCCCACTTGGATAAGTCTAAAACTATTATTGCGTATGACTTCAGGAACCGATCAGCAATCGTAGCTCTCAAAAGCTTCTGTCGAACTCTGACCTTGTCGATCAACTCTGACCTTTGTTAATGACTTGTCCATTAGATAAGGGATCATATATTCCTCCATTCTAGATATCATATGGACTGAGACATGGATTATCAATCATTCTCTCTGTCCATTTGTTGTTTCCCGATTTCCGATTCATGATGACTGACTGATTGAACAAATCAAATCAGTCCTGGCTTGGCCAAGCACTCACATGTATCATCTTTAAATCATCGAGGGGCCCACATATATCGCTTTTATCCCGAAGGTAAAAGGAATGGATAAACTTCGACTCATATGGCTTGTTCTACTACTTGTTGAATCATACACAAAGACACGTTTTATAACATCGAGTTACCGAATGCGTTTTCGTGCAATCAATGTACAACCAACTCATAGTAACAACTCATATCTCTAGGTTTGAAGAATATAAGATATTATCGTCTCATGATCACTCGTGATAAAATCCATGAAGTGATTCAAATGAGCGCGGGTTGAATCCAATACTCAGAACTTATGAGCACTCATGAGTGTTGTAGCACCACTTTGTCCACCAACTTGGACCTCTACAAACCAACCCATGACAGTCTTGATTCATATCTACTTCCAACATATGACCGACTGTGGATGGTTTGAATAACTTAATCATTCAGGAAGAGCGACTTAGTTATTATGGAAGTCAAAACATGCAAAGTGAAACACAAGAATAAATGAATCAAATATGGTATCAAACCCTATGAATATAAATAAACACTTTTATTTATCACCATACTGATTACTCATTATTCATTGTTTCGGTTTTATCAACTTTATACTTGAATTAAAAACACTAGTTGTCCCATGCTCCAAGCATGTACACTATGTTTTTCTTAAACAATAGCTTTGCCATACACCAAGTATGCACTCTATGTTTGTCTATGATCCTTACTTTGTGAAATAAACCAATTGAACATAATTTCAATGATTCTAATTTCACACTCCCAAATCCTTATCGAAAAATGTGAGAATTTCAAATTCCTATCATTTATCGAAATCTGTTTAGATTTTAAACTTATATGCACTGACCCTCCTGTAATGAATATGTACAAAGTCACAAAGACTTGTCAACAGTCATTATAAGGTATTCCAATGGAGATCAACTCCATGGAAACTAAGTCTCATATTCAAAGTACATTGCTTTGGACATGCTTCTTGCATTAAGTTTTCTAATCTTACACAGATAACTTCCACCTATGGAGACAACTTCATATTCTCATTTTGACTATCACTTCTGAATAAGAGATGCCTCTTTTCAGAATATGTCAATATGGTCCTTCCAAAAATTAGCACTATACTTCCAACTGTCCCTGAGCAACCAATCTTTGGTAAACCTCAGATTGTCCTCGACAATTGCTTAATCATTTTAGTCATATCCAATTCTAGACCTTTTCCCTTCTTAATGCCTCTGGGCATTTGGAAAAATTTAGAAACGACAAATATTATAGCACATGCAATCGATCCTGTACCCAAAGCAAATGGTACACGATTCATGATGTCTCACATAAAGACATGATTCTAGACCAGTCTTTTGCTACAATATTTTTATTTGCCATGTTTTCAAAATTTGACTATGAAGAGGGATGCCGTAATCATAATCGAATTTTGAGAACGCAATATATAGAATTTCCTTAAGTTGAACCAATCCAACATGAAATTCATATATATATTCTTGACTAAAGATGATTAAGGTCTCAATCTAAGCCTTTAGAACTGAAATGAAGTATATTCTCTCCCTTAATTATAGCAAAACAACTTTTTCAATCCCTGCAGCCTCACGAATTGAAACTTTTGTTTTCTATAATTAACATTGCTAACTTGCAACACTAACAATAATTATCATGCTCCCACTAACATGATGATTATTAGCATAACACTTATGCTCCCACTAGCTTTGACATGTACTCAGAAATCAGGTGGACTTCTAGAAATCAATACTTTATTGACTTCCTTACCAAAGTTCAGATTTCTGATACGAGATGCTTTGATAAAACTTTATCAAAATCATACACCTTTCCTTAGATAGCATGCATGTGTGTCTAAACAATTTCAGAACTATGAAAAGGGATGTCGTAATCATAGTCTCAATTGTTTAGACCTTTTGCCATCTGCTTCAAATCTACTTGGTGGAAGTGTTTCCTCACCATCATTTTCATGAATCGGAGAGAAACCTTATGACCCTTAGATTTTATGGTGTATGTGTTCTTATCCATGTGAATCGTCAAAACCATAGTCACAAGACACGGATAATGACAAATCTAAACTCATATGGACTGAACTTATGCAATCTTAACTTCTTGCCACCTGGCAGTACAGGGCCTGCCATTGCTTCCAAGTTGTTATGCAACCAATTGAGAACTTGCAGAACTCCTATGCAAAGCCAACTTTAACTGGAATGGGCACAGAATATGTCAACATGATAGGTTATAAACCTCAAGTCGTGTGCTAGTGAAGAACCTCAGGTTTTATTCTTGATTAGTTCTTGAAATTCTTTTTAGGATCTTTAAGACGCCCACTGTCCTCTTGACATATAAGACTATCTTTCCAAATTTTCAAGAGATAGTGCGGATTCTTTATCAAGACAAACACTTCACACAATTGGCCTTAGTTGGTCTTTGTTTAATCCAAAACATCACAACTTACCAACTTCAAATGTACAAGAGTAGGACACTTTTACTCTTACATTTGACAAGTGTTATAAACCTTTCTTTAAGATATGACACTCAACTTATAGTCTTGGAGTATGACTCTAAGACTTGTTTTGAAACGAAGTATGACTCATCTCCTTGATTTAACCATTTCAACAATTCATGACTCCTCTTCTTAGTCATAAGAACGCACTAAGATGTCCTCAGAAGACCAATTGTGATGTGGTTCTTAAATCATTAATATGATCACAAAACATGATACTAAAGTACTCTCCCATCTTTCAGATTTGAGAAAACTTTTATCTTTCTACCTAATTTGATTCTTCTCATTCGTTCTGCCATACATTGAGACTTTTCCAATGTTTCAGAATTATACTTAAACTTGAAAGTATAACCATATTTACTAAACTTTAGTAAATCAAATAGTCTTAACGAGCTTTGTGGTGGACATGACCAGTGCACAAGAATGTGTACTCGATCCCTTTAGTCCTTCACTTGACTCACACATCCATGTGAACAAGTAATTAGTATTGATTTTCCAATGCTTGAAAGTTCTCATTCATCATACTATTCAACTTGCATGATTCCAAGTTTCGGTCCAATTGAAACTTGGGCGATGAGGAACTTTCCTGATTTGGTAAATTTAGACACTACCACAAATGAAAGAATCAAATCCATTTTCCAATATTGCTGTCAGTGGAATCATATAAGCAACAATTTTCCACAAATACCATTGTAAGGATACTTCAAATAAATAAAATTAAACAATTTTCTTTTATTTTAAAACTTTGCGGAAAAACTTATCCTTACAATCCACATGGAAAATTGTTGTTATCTATTCCTTGCTCAAAATTCTGATGCGATCGAAATCCACCTTCGCGATCAGAATCAACATATACTTCCTTTAAGATTTCTCTCTATTCTTTGATTCTTAAAACATCAACATGTGACCCAGTCACATCATGTAATGAGGATCTCAGAATAGAACTTAACAGATTTAGATAATGGGCTCTACCTGATGTAGAGTCAAACTTATTGACTTTAACATCCTTAGGTAAATTTGGCAGCTTTGCAATCAACGCCCCTTCCTTTGGCAAAATAAACATATGGACCCTTTGGTAATGGGACTATCTCAGACTTAGCCTTTCTCTTTACCATTTGGTCAACCGGGTTGACTATGGCCAATCCCTTTCCATTAGAAGAGAATGCTTTTTCTGGATTTCCAGTGTCACCATTGTCACTGTCCATAAAGTTTTTGGGAAGTTGATCTTCTAATCAAATTTGCTTTACTATCGTTCCAAATCATTGCTGATTCAGCAGCACCAAGCAAATAGATATGATCATTAAGGTTCATGTCATAGTCTGTTTCATAGTAGTCCCAAAGGAACTCACTATGTGACTTAGAAAGTGATTGAACATCCAACTTTCTCAAGACTTTGACACCCAACTCTCCCAGCTTGTCAATATGTGACTTCATCTCTAAGATGTGATCACACATAGACCTTGCTTGCCATTAGGGCGTGAGTGACCTTGAACTTGTGGGTTAGGGAGAATAATTGGAGGAGGTGGAGGAAGTAAAGTTCCAAGAGATTTGGGAAGATCATAGATGTCTGAACTAGACATCTTTTGGGAGATATTCAAGATAGTTGATCTAAAGTCCTTAATATAACACCCAATATGAAATATTAAGGCTAGGATCCAACAACCTATTTATAACTGGAAGAGGGATGCTGTAATCCGAGTTATAAAATAGTTGAAGGTAGGTAAATGACGATTTACCAATTTCCACCATGAAAAACGAAATAATGTAATTAGGTTTTTAATTGGATTTGAAACTCCTAGATCTTTTGAGATTCATTGAACTTTTCAATGACATGTTTCCATCTCGAGTGTGCCCTTCAGGTTTTGTGACTGGGATGCCGAGGATCACAAAACAAGGTGTGAAGTAACCATGTAAATATACTTGGTACCCTTAATATTTACCCCTCAATCGATGTGCCGGTTAACCACACGAGCTCCACCGATACTATGATAAATATTAAGTTACCCTTTGCCTACTTTGTTAAATCCAGGTTAGTGTGCCGGTTAACCACACACGCTCCACTAACGGTTTAAACAAAGTGCAAAGTGTAATTTCATGGATTAGCACCTTATTCATATTTTCCTAAGTAACTAAGATTGGGAATTTATAAGTGTTTAGTTACTTAGTATTTATCATTAATACTTTTAATGAAGGGAGAATTATAGTCCTTGTCTTACCCGTTCGGCTAACGACCCTCCACCAGTCAAGGAAGCGGTGGGTGAGAGTGGACACCCATTAAACTGCCATTTTATAGGCAGTAACCTTATACCCCCCTTATAGACCGGCTTCGTGAATGAGGCCTACTAACGGTAAGACTGACTTGCTCTTATACATATATTTATTATTAACTTATAATACTATAAAGTATAAGGGTTGAATTTTAACTTTTAAAATTCTAAGGGCTAACTTGGAATTAAAGTATTCATGGGGAAAACTTTACAAATTCCAAAACTTGAGGGCAAGTTTTGAAAATATTCAAAACTATATAATTCCATAACTTATGTGTTTAAAGTAGTTTTAATTAAAAAAAACTCTTCAAGTTCCATAACTTGAGGACAAGTTATGGAAGACTTTAAACTAATAAAAGAATGTAACTTTTCTTTATTTTTGTAACTTATGGAACTAATTAAGGTTACACATTTTATCATTTAATGAAGTGACTCTTGAACCTCCATAACTTGAGGACAAGTTATGGAGTCATAAAACCATTTAATGAGGACAAGACTCTTCATTTTTGTAACCATTGCCAACTTTTTATAAGTTTTATGAAACTTAAATGTGACTTTTCATATAACTTGAGGACAAGTTACAAAAACACATTTTAGAATCAACTCTTAGATTAAAATGGATTGAAAACACATAATCAATTAACTTTTCTATTAATCTAATAAACTCATATGAACAAAGATAATTCACATCAAATTTTTTTTCAAATAATTAGCATAACTTTTAAACTAATACAATTCGATTTTCCAGCTAATTTTGCAAGTATAACAAGAAAACAAGCCTTGTCTCTGATATCACTGATGGGTTTTGCGCATTCTAACACTCCTAAGTGTACATGCAACCCTAAATACCTTGGATCTATGTTTTCTCTATTATACATGCAATTATGAACTTTCCAAGGTATTACCCTATCTAGCATACAATACTTGATACTTGGGTAATCAAATGGATAGAATACATACCTTTGTTTGATGTAGCTTGTCTCCATGAAGCTTGAGTGCCTAGTGCCCCAAGTGTGACACCTCAAATGGTTCACACAACACCAAATGCACATGGAATGACTTGAGAGAAATGGAACACTCCTTGAAATCGTCTAGCCCTCATATTCACACATTAGTGCACGATTTCTTGAGCCATGGGATTCTTTTATATGGTGGCTATTAGGGTTACACTATGTAACTCATAACTTTACCCATTCCTTATGCTCCATGGATTTTAACCTCCATGGAGTATCCATGGGTCACCCCATGGACTTAGTCCAACATAAGGAATCTTGGATCACAAGCCCACATATATAAGAATGAATGATTTACACAATCAACCCATATATTTAATTAGTCTCCTTTTGATCACTTAATTAATTCCAAATTAATTCTTGATCAATACTAATTAAATAACCTTATTAATATATTAGAACTTATAATATATTAACCAATCTTAAGTGTTATTTCTCTCATTATAGTCTATCCAAATGCATGATGCCATGCAACCCAAATGGACCATGCCGGGTCGGGTCAAGTCTTACCAATTATAGTTATGGACTTAGACATTAATCCAACAATATTTTCTGTCAATGTGTCTGGATCTCCCATGATCTCTTGGTTCCTTGGCTAAGGCAACCGCACTATTGCTGTCACAGAAAATCTCCATTGGCTCCTTTATAGCTGGTACAACTCCAAGGAATCCGATGAAGTTCTTTAGCCATATAGCCTCCTTTTCTGCCTCGCTTGCTGCTATATACTATGATTCACAAGTGGAATCAGCCACTGTCTCCTGCGTGGAACTTTTCCAAGTAATTGCCCCTCCGTTTAGAGTAAAGACCCAGCTCGACTGGGAGCGGAAATTATCCCTGTCAGTCTGAAAGCTAGCATCACTGTACCCTACAACTCTCAAGTCCTCACTGCCACCGAGGGTAAGGACCCAGTCCTTAGTCCTCCGTAGGTACTTGAGGATATTCTTTACCGCAGTCCAGTGTGCCTTGCCAGGGTTCCCCTGATACCTGCTAACCATGCTCAAAGCAAAGGCTACATCAGGTCGAGTACACGTCATAGCATACATGATCGATCCTACAGCTGAAGCATAAGGTATTCGACTCATTTCTGCTATCTCAGCCTCAATACTAGGGCTTTGTGTCTTATTCAATCTGGCGTTACTCTGGATGGGTAACTCTCCTTTCTTGGAGTTATGCATGTTGAACCTTTTCAACACTTTGTCCACATAGGTGCTTTGACTAAGTCCAATTAGTCTTTTACTCCTGTTTCTCAAAATCCTTATCCCTAGGATATAGGCAGCTTCTCCAAGGTCCTTCATAGCGAAACACTTCCCAAGCCAGGACTTTACTTCCTGCAGGGTTGGGATGTCATTTCCTATGAGTAGTATGTCATCCACATACAGTACCAAAAATCTGACTATACTCCCACTAGCCTTGATATAGACACAAGATTCATCTTCACTCCTTGAAAAGCCAAATTCTTTGACTTTCTCATCAAAGCAAAGATTCCATCTGCGAGGTGCCTGTTTTAATCCATAAATGGATTTCTCGAGATTACACACTCTACTGGGGTACTCTGTACTGACAAAACCCCCCTGGCTGAACCATGTAAACATCTTCAGCCAAGTTTCCATTAAGGAAAGCGGTTTTGACATCCATTTTCCATATTTCATAATCATGAAGTGCAACAATGGCTAACAGAACCAAAATAGACTTAATCTTGGCCACTGGTGAAAAGGTCTCATCATAATCAACTCCCGGAGTTTGAGAATAACCCTTTGCAACCAGTCGTGCCTTATAAGTGTGTACATTACCATCCATGTCGGTCTTCTTCTTGAAGATCCATTTGCACCCAACTATCTTACGATCAGGTACATTGTCAACCAAGTTCCAAACTTGATTGTCATACATGGACTGTATCTCGCTATCCATAGCCTCTTTCCATTTAGCAGCCTCAGGGCCTGCCATGGCTTCCGTGTAGCTGTTAGGCTCATCCAGATTTACCAGTGTGTTATCACTGATAAGTGTCTCACCTTCTGTAGTAATATGAAAACCATAATAATGCTCAGGTGCATTCCTAACTCTGGTGGAACGCCTCAGAGGTATAGATTCTTCAGTCGGCTCAACAGGAGTTTCCTCCTCAGGTTGAGGGCTAGGGTTTGAGGTTCCTTCACCACTTGACTCTTGAATTTCCTTAAGGTCAATTTGCCTCCCACTGTCTCCTTGGCTCATGAATTCTCTCTCTCGAAAGAATCCTCTTCTTGCTACAAAGACCACATTATCACTGGGTCTGTAGAAGATGTAACCAAAGGATTTCTGTGGGTAGCCGATGAAAATACACCTTTCGCTTCGAGGTTTGAGCTTATCGTGAGTCTCGCGTCTCACGAAAGCCTCGCAACCCTAAATCTTGATGTGGTCTAGATTAGGAGCTTTTCCAGTCCACAACTCGTGAGGTGTTTTGGCAACCTTCTTTGTAGGGACTAGATTAAGGATATGGGCGGCAGTCTCTAAGGCATACCCCCAAAATGAGATTGGTAGCGAAGCTCGACTCATCATGGAACGAACCATGTCCAAAAAGGTCCGATTGCGCCTCTCAGCTACACCATTCAACTGTGGTGTCCTAGGAGGTGTCAATTGTGAGACAATCCCACATTCCTTAAGATGGTCAAGGAACTCAGTACTAAGATACTCACCACCACGATCGGATCGAAGCATCTTAATGTTCCTGCCCAACTAATTCTCCACTTCTTTCTTAAACTCTTTGAATTTCTCAAAGGTTTCTGACTTATGCTTGATTAGGTAGACATATCCATATCTACTAAAATCATCAGTAAAAGTCACATAGAACCGATTAGCATCTCTTGTGGCGGTTCTGAAGGGTCCACACACATCCGTGTGTATGAGGTCCAACAAACCTTCACCCCTAGCACAAGTGCCAGTAAAAGGTGACTTTGTCATTTTACCAAGCAAACAAGATTCACAACTATCATCTGACTTTAGGTCAAATGAATCCAAGACTCCATCCTTTTGGAGTTGGCCTATGCGTTTCTTGCTTACATGTCCAAGACGACAATGCCATAAGGATGCTTTATCTAAGCTAGTGGAAGAGTTAATACACAATACATTATTTCCTAGATTATCTACAACAGATACAGTTTCATACACGCCATCACAAGGTAATGCTTTAAAATAAAGAACATTATTAAAGAAAGCATCAATACTACCATTATTATTATCAAAATAAAAGGTAAAACCTTGTTTATACAATGCATGAAAGGAAATAACATTTCTTGCCATTTCTGGCGAATAATAACATTTATTCAAATCTAATGTAAACCCACTATTTAGCACTAAGGAATAAACTCCTATCTTGGTGACAGGTGAAGCTTTCCTGTTTCCCATTATCAAGTTTATCTTTCCCTGCTCCACATTCTCACTTCTTTTTAGTCCCTGCAAATCACAACATATGTGAATACCACAACCTGTATCAAGGACCCAAGACTTAGAATGAGGTGAGTTATTAGACAATATAGTGTATATACCTGCATGGTTGGGTTTTACTTTCCCATCCTTCAAATCTTGCTGGTACTTTGGGCAGTTTCGCTTCCAGTGCGACTTTTCATGGCAATAGAAGCATTCAGCCTCATTAGGGTTAGCAGAAGGAGTGACAAAACCTTTCTTGGTTTTGCTTGAAGAGGAGCCTTCAAGGGTCTTACCCTTAGTACCCTTAGAAGGGTTCTTTCTCTTCTTCCCTTTGCCATGCCCGATTGCCAAGACATTGGCCGCAGTTAGACCACTTGCGGCGGTCTTCAAGAGTCATTGAAGTTTTCTGAGGGTGACTTCTTCCTTGTTCATGTGATATGTCATGCGGAATTGATCATAACACGATGGCAAGGAGTGCAAAATGATGTCTATTGCTAACTCCTCAGGAAAGTTCACATTCAGCTTCAGTAAACGGTCCACATACCTTTGCATTTTCTGCATGTGGCCCGTGATGGGTTCACCATCCTTCATTCGGGTTGTTATCATGGAGGAGATTATTTCATATCGCTCTTGACGAGCACTTTGATGGTAGCGGTCCATCAAGTCCTGGTGCATCTCAAAAGGATAATAGTCCTCATAGGACTTTTGGAGCTCGGCTGTCATGGTGGCCATCATGATGCATGCCACTTTTGTAGCATCTCTTTCATGTACCTCATATTCAGCAAGCTCTTCACGAGTAGCAGTTGGCTCGGGTACCTTCAGCTCCTTGTCGAGAACATATTCTTTGTTCTCATACCGAGTGACCATCCTGATGTTTCTGATCCAATCTGTAAAGTTGGACCCATCAAAGATGACTCTCCCACAAAGATTCATGAGAGAGAAGGAGCTAGTAGGGTTTGAGCCAGAAGCATTGTTATTGGAAGACATCTGAAAAGAAGAGGGAATAGATTAGATTAGATATAGAGATAGTCCTTAACAAAACACCCAAATGTAATATTAAGGCTAGGACCCAACACAATATTTTATAACTTAGAAGAGGGATGTCGTAATCTAAGCTATAAGATATTTGAAGGTAGGTGAATGACGATTCACCAATTTCCACCATGAAAAATGAAATATTTAATTAGGTTTTAATTGGTTTAGAAACTCTTAGATTCTTTGAGATTCATTGAACTTTCTTCAATGGCATGTTTCAATCTCGAGTGTGCCCTTCAAGTTTTGTGACTGGGATGCCGAGGATCACAAAACAAGGTGTGAAGTAACCATGCAAATTACTTGGTACCCTTAATGTATTACCCCTTAATCGATGTGCCGGTTAACCACACACGCTCCATCGATACTATGATAAACATTAAGTCACCCTTTACCTACCTTGTTAAGTTCAAGTTAGTGTGCCGGTTAACCACACACGCTCCACTAACGACTTAAACAAAGTGTAAAGTGTAATTTCATGGATTAGCACCTTATTCACATTTTCCTAAAATAACTAAGATTGGGAATTCAATAAAGTTTAGTTACTTTAGTATTATCATTATACTTTTAATGAGAATTTATAAGTCCTTGTCCTACCCGTTCGGCTAACGACCCTCCACCGATCAAGGAAGCGGTGGGTGAGAGTGGACACCCATTAAGTTGCCATTTTATAGGCAACAACCTTATACCCCCCTTATAGACCGGCTTCGTGAATGAGGCGTACTAGCGGTAAGACGACTTGATCTTATACATATATAAATATTATTAAACTTATAATATTATAAAGTATAAGGGTTGAATTTTAACTTTTAAAATTCTAGGGGTTGGAACTAAAGTTTTTAATATGACTTTACATGTTCCAAAACTTGAGGGCAAGTTTTGTAAACTTTCAAAAGTTTTCATTTCTCATAACTTATGAGTTAATGGTTATTAAAAATGAAGACTCTTCATTTTTTGTAACCTATGTGTTCTTTTAATGGTTATTTATAAATGTGACTTTTGGTTATCCATAACTTAAGAACTAGTTATGGACTCCATTAAAACACATAAAGATCAAGAATTAATCTAATCAATTATTAGCACATAAATTCTATGATCTTCTAAACTCATATGTTTATGAATGTTCATATAAAAAATTTCAAGAATCGTAAGTACATATACAAAACTTGAAATTTTGATACGAGTTTTTGAACAAAACTTCGATTTTCAAGTTTTTTTTTTTTTTTTTTTTTTTTGCATCAAGTATCAAATAAACAAACCAGTCTCTGATACCACTGATGGGTTCTGAGAGCATTCTAACACTCATATGGTGTACATGCAACCCTAGAAACCTTGGATCTATGTTTGACTAAGATACATGCAAATAATTATTTTTCCAAGGTTCTTATCCTATCTAGCATGGCATGGGGAACTTGAATCAAATAAAGCTAGTAGAATTACTTACCTTGTAGTTGTAGTTGATTGCTTGGAGTTTTAGAGCCTAGCACCAATAGTGTGGATGCCTCAAATGGAAATCACAAATCACCACAAACTTGGAATTTTGAGAGAATAGTAATCACCTTTCTTGAAATCGGTCCTCTTACTTTACTCACCACAACTCATGTGATTTCAAGAACCAAAGCCTCCTTTATATAGTGTGGTGGATTAGGGCTACATTCATGTAAACCCTAATACCCATGTCTTTTCATTTCCATGAGATCCATGGGTTAAAGCTCCATGGAGTATCCATGGACTTTCCATGCAAGCCTAGCCCATTCCAAATAAGCATTAGCCCACACTATATAAATACAAGAGCCCATATTTAATTAGTCATACTTTTGATCTCTAAATTAATTCTAAATTAATTATAGATCAATACTAATTAAATAATATGATTTTATATTAATATATTAGAACTTATAATATATTAATAAATCATAACTTATACTATTCTCAAAAGATTATCCGTAAATTGTTCGGGTGAAGTGCAACCCAAATTGACCATGCCGGGTCGGTTCAAGTACATACCAAATATAGTTATGGACTTAGACACTATCTCCAACACGACCAACTACAAGGAGCGAGCTACTTCTCAAATATCGATTTAAGATCCGGGTATCACCAGCTGCGAGTTCTAGAAGGAGACGTCCCCAAAACGGCATTCTGAACTCGCTATGGTCACTACGAGTTTGTAGTAATGCCCTTCGGATTAACAAATGCATTGGCTGTGTTCATGGACTTGATGAACCGAGTATGTCGTCCTTTCCTGGACAAATTTGTGATCGTGTTCATAGATGATATACTCATCTATTCAAGGAGCAAAGAGGAACATAGCCAGCACCTCCGACAGGTCTTGGAAACATTAAGGACAGAGAAGTTATACGCAAAATTCTCAAAGTGCGGATTTTGGATTCAAAAAGTAGATTTCCTAGGTCACGTGGTCAGCAAGGAGGGGATACACGTGGATCCTTCCAAAATCAAGGTAATCGAGAACTGGTCAACTCCAAGGACTCCAAAAGAAATCCGACAATTCTTGGACCTTGCCGGGTATTACCGGAGGTTCATACAAAACTTCTCGAAGATTGCTAAGCCACTTACCACCCTGACTCATAAGGGTGTAACCTTCAGCTGGGGAGAAAAACAAGACGTTGCATTCCAAACACTAAAGCGAGCCCTATGCAGCGCACCTATATTATCTTTGATGGGTTTTAGGTCAAACAAATAAACTAGAAAAACAATTCCTAAGTTCACATGCAACCTACTTTGGATCTATGTTTTAACTATTGAACATATAACTTTGAATTGCAAAACAAGAACCCTAGAGGAGAGAGGCTAATTTCAAAATTAACAAACTAGGGTTTAAGAGTTACATACCTTTCAATTGTTATAGCAAACAATTGACAATCCTCTTGATCTTGATCTTGATCTTCTTGGAAGCTTAGCACCACAAATGTAATGCCTCTAATGGAATCACACCCAAGAACTAGCAAGAAGGAAACTTGAAGGAGAGAGAGGCTAGGGTATGAAAAATTCGGCCTAGGGTTTCTTCCAAGGAAAGAGTGGCCGAATTTAAGAGCTGGGAGGCTCCTTATATAGCTGAGGGATCTAGGGTTTAGGGAAAACCCTAATACTCCTTTGCTTAGGGCCTAAGCTAACCCAAAGGCCTTATCCAAAGCCCCTTGGACGAAATCCTTAGGGTTTCCCCTATAGATTTCGTCCACCTCCTTCCAAGGAGGTTCTGGAGCCTTCCACTCAACTATCTGATAATTGCAAACTAGTCCCTGCACTTTATAATTAATACTTTTAACCCCAAAATTAATTCTGATTAATTTCTGGCTAACTATTAATTAAACATAATGATTTCTAATTAATATATTAATCTTTTAACATATTAATAAATCATTTATATTAATTTATTAATCTTATAAATTAATATCTCTCCTTTCATAATTTCCTTGTCCAGTTGCTAGGTTGAGGGCAACCCAAAAGGACTGTGCTGCTATCAATTCAAGTACATACCAATTATAGTTATGGGCTTAGACACCTAATCCAACAGTCTCCCACTTGGATAAGTCTGTAACTATAATTGCTAGTATGCCTTCTAAATTTGACCAACAAATTGTAGCTTCCAAAAGCTGCTGCTGAACTCTGACCCAGTCAGTTACATGTCCTGAGATAAGTGATCATATAATCCTTTGTTCTGCAAGATATCCAGAATCTGTGTTTCCCGATTTCTGATTTGTGATGATGTAGGACTTCTAATTGAACACATCAATTTAGTCCTGGCTGGGCCTAGCACATAAGTCAACAGCAAATCATCGAGGGGCCCACAGATATCGCTTTTCCGGTTAGGGCAAAAGGAACGAATAAACGTTGACTCATATGCTTGTATCTTTTACTCATCAAATTATACATGACAATACATTTTATAACACCAAGTTACTGATGCGTTTTCGTATCACCAATGTATAACCGACTTTGTAAATTACAACTCATATATCTTCGTTTCAAGATTATAAGATATTATCGTCTCAGTATTACTCGTGATGAATTCCATGAAGTGATACTCTGAGTGAGGGTTTATCCAATACTCAAATCTCAATTTCTGAGTACTCATGAACATTGCAGCAATTCTATTGCCATGTCTATCCTCAGACAATCTGCAATCCAATTCACGACAGTCTTAATTCACTACTTACTTCCAAAAGTACGAGCGACTGTGGAGTTTGAATAATCTTATTATTCGGGAAGTAAAACAGGCAAAAATGAAACACAATAAACAATTGACAAAAGGCAGCAAACAAACTCATAAATAATACTTTATTATATAATCACCAAAAGTCAATTACATTTACTTTGTTACAAGTTTCAGAACTAATCTAACTACTAAAACTAATATCATCTTTCAGTCCTATGCTCCCAGCATGCTGAATATGCTTAGCCCTACTCAGACTCTTTGTGAGGGGGTCTGCTGGGTTATCTTCAGATGACACCCTCTTTACTACAAGATGGCCTTCTTCTACTCTATGTCTGATAAAATGGTACTTTCTGTCGATATGTCTGGTTTTACCATGATCTCTCGGTTCCTTTGTTAAGGCAACCGCTCCCTCATTATCGCAGAACAGTTACATAGGCTCATGGATGGTTGGAACAACTCCGAGATCTCCGATGAAGTTCCTTAACCAAGCTGCTTCTTTCGACGCTTCACTCGCTGCTATGTACTCTGATTCACAAGTAGAACCAGCCACCGTATCTTGCTTGGAACTTTTCCAAGTAACCGCTCCTCCATTCAGTAAAAATACCCAGCCAGATTGAGAACGGAAGTTATCTCTATCCGTTTGAAAACTGGCATCACTGTAACCATCTACTCTCAAAGTATCATTGCCACCAAGCACAAGGACCCAGTCCTTTGTCCTTCGCAAATACTTGAGTATATTCTTAACCACTATCCAATGAACTCTACTCGGGTTTCCCTGATAGCGACTGACCATGCTCAAAGCAAATGCCACATCAGGGCGAGTACATTTCATAGCATACATGATCGATCCGACAACGGAAGCATAAGGTACACGACTCATGTCTACTATTTCCTCATATGTACTAGGGCATTGAGTCTTACTCAATTTGGTATTGCTCTGGATAGGTAGCTCTCCCTTCTTGGAATTTTCCATACTAAACCTCTTTAGTACCTTATCCAAGTATGTGCTCTGACTAAGTCCAATTAGTCTCTTCTTTCTATCTCTTAATATTCTAATCCCAAGAATATAGGCAGCTTCTCCAAGGTCTTTCATGGCAAAACACTTTCCAAGCCAAGACTTAACATCTTTCAAGGTTGGAACGTCGTTACCAATGAGTAATATGTCATCGACATATAACACCAGAAAAGTTACTATACTCCCACTAGCCTTGATATACACACAAAATTCATCTTCACTTCTAGAGAAACCAAACTCTTTGACTTTCTCATGGAAGCAAAGATTCCAGCTGCGAGATGCTTGTTTCAATCCATAAATGGATTTCTCAAGCTTGCACACTCTATTGGGAAACTTTGCATCAACAAAACCCTCTGGCTGATTCATGTAAACATCCTTAGCCAACTTCCCGTTAAGGAAAGCAGTCTTAACATCCATCTGCCAGATTTCATAGTCATGAAAGGCAGCTATGGCGAGCAATATCCTAATGGATTTAATCTTGGCTACTGGCGAAAAGGTCTCATCATAGTCAACCCCTGGGGTTTGAGTGAAACCTTTTGCAACCAGTCGAGCCTTGAATGTGTGCACATTTCCATCCATGTTTGTCTTCTTCTTGAAGATCCATTTGCACCCAATTGTCTTACGACCTGGTGCACTTTCAACCAAATTCCAAACTTGGTTGTCATACATGGACTTAATCTCGCTTTCCATTGCCTCTTTCCATTTGGAAGCCTCTAGGCCTGCCATTGCTTCCTTATAAGTAACTGGTTCATCTAAATTTACCAGTGTCCTATCACTGATGAATGTGTCACCATCTGAAGTAATATGAAAACCATACAACTCAGGTGGCACACTCACCCTAGTCGATCTTCGAAGAGGTAATGAGTTATCAACTGGTTCAACAGGAACTGTTTCCTCTGGTTGAGTGCTAGTGTCATCTAAGGTTCCTTCATTGGCCAACTCTTGAATTTCTTCAAGGTCTATGGTGCTCCCACTGTCCTCTTTGAATATGAGCTCTCTTTCTAGAAAGACTCCTCTTCGTGCTAAAAAGACCACGTTTTCACTAGGTCTGTAGAACAAATATCCAAAAGACTGCTTTGGGTAACCAATGAAAACACATTTCTCACTTCTAGCTGCTAGCTTGTCGTGAGTCTCCCATCTTACGAAAGCTTCACAACCCCAAACTTTAATATGTGCTAACGAGGGAACTTTCCCTGTCCACATTTCGTGAGGTGTTTTGGCAACCTTCTTTGTAGGGACAAGATTGAGGATGTGGGCGGTTGTCTCTAAGGCATACCCCCAGAAGTGAATAGGAAGCGAAGCACGACTCATCATAGAACGAACCATGTCTAACAAGGTTCGATTACGCCTCTCAGCTACACCATTTAACTGTGGTGTCCTAGGAGGAGTTAATTGTGAGACTATCCCGCATTCTTTCAGATAGTCGTTGACCTCGATACTAAGATACTCCCCGCCTCTATCGGATCTAAGTACCTTTATCTTCCTGCCCAATTGATTTTCGACCTCATGCTTAAACTCTTTGAACTTTTCAAAGGTTTCTGACTTATGTTTGATTAAGTAGATATAGCCATATCTGCTATAATCATCAGTGAAAGTCACATAGAATCGATTAGCATCCCTTGTAGTTGATCTGAAGGGCCCACACACATCTATGTGTATGAGATCCAACAGACCTTCACCTCTTTCACAAGACCCTGTGAATGGTGATTTTGTCATCTTTCCCAAAAGACAAGATTCACACATATCATCTGATTTTAAGGTCAAATGATTCCAACACTCCATCCTTTTGGAGTTAGGCTATGCGTTTCTTGTTAATGTGTCCAAGACGACAATGCCACAAGCATGCCTTGTCTACACTATTAGACAAGTCAATATTAAATACACTATTTCCTAAGCTATCAACACAAGTCACTGTTTCATACACACCATCACAAGGTAAAGCTTCAAATACAAAAACACCATTCTTATAAACAGAAATTGAACCATTCAAATCATTAAAAGAATATTTAAAACCTTGTCTGAACAATGCATGAAATGAAATAATGTTTCTCGTCATCTCAGACGAATAGCAACAATTTAATAAATCTAATCTAACATCATTACTAAGCAAAAGTTGATAAACTCCGATCTTGGTCACTGGTGAAGACTTCTTGTTTCCCATGATCAAGTTTATCCTTCCTCGCTCTATCTCCTCACTTTCTTTTAGCCCCTGTAAATCAGAACAGATGTGAAAACCACATCATGTATCAAGGACCCATGAACGAGAAGATAATGAGTTATTAGAAGAAATAGTGTAAATACCTGCTGAAGATGGCTTCACTTTGCCATCTTTGATATCCTGCAGATATTTTGGGCAGCTTCTCTTCCAGTGCCCTTTGTCATTGCAATAAAAGCAATTTGCATCTTTTCGATCAGAAACATGGGGAATTGTAGCATTGGGCTTAGCCTTTGGGCCATTACTAGATGACCTAGCTTGAGCCTTGTTCTTCCAGTTTTGCTTAGGAGGACCTTTCCTCTTTTTCCCCTTTCCCTGTCCAATAGCCAAGACAGGGGCACTTGCAGGAGTGGAGGCTATACTTTTACCCTTCATCCCTGCTTCAGCTGTCTGCAACAAGTTGTGCAATTGGGCCAGTGTCTGCTCAATGTTGTTCAAATGGTAAGTTAGAATAAACTGACCATAACAATCAGGTAATGAGTTCAAGACCATGTCAATGGCCAATTCCTCATCAAAGTGAATGTTGAGCTTGACCAAACGCTCTATGTAGCGTTGCATTCTTTGCACATGAGACACAACCGACTCCCCTTCTTTCATCTTGCAAGCCATGAGTGACTTGACTACTTCAAACTTTTCTTGACGAGCTCGCTTATGGTACTTTTCCATAAGGTCCTTGTTCATCTCAAAGGGCCAGTAGTCCTCATAGTACCTCTGCAGTTCTGGGGACATGGTTGCGACCATGATGCATGCCACTTTGGTAGCATCATCATAATGTTTCTTGTAGGCAACATATTCTTCAGGAGTAGCTTTAGACTCATCAAGCTCTTTGAGCTCCTTTTCAAGGACATATTCTTTGTCCTCAAATCGAAGCGCCATCTTGATGTTACGCATCCAATCGTTATAGTTAGAGCCATCCATAACGACTTTGGAGCAAATGTTGAGCAAAGAGAAGTTGTGGTTGGAGGATGATGAAGCAGAAGTGTTTCCAGGAGTAGACATCTGAAAAGAAAGAAAGTTTTAGTAATAACCCAAAGATATAATATTAAGGTTAGGATCCAACTATGAAGATTCATAACTTAGAAATGGGATGTCGAGATCCAAGTGTAAATTTCATAAAGGTAGGTGAATGACGATTCACCAATTCCACCATTAGACGAAATAAACGAAGTGAAATTCCTAATTCTTTTGAGATACATTGAAACTATTCAATGGCATGTTTTAATCTCAGATTATGCTCTTTTATTTGTGACTGGGATGCCGAGGATCACAAACAAGATGTGAATAACCATGCAAATGTGCTTGGTAACCTCATTGTCTTTATCATTAACTATTGATGTGCTGGTACACCACACACGCTCCATCAAAATGACAATTATGAGATACCCATTACTACTCTTTATTAGTGCCTTTTAGTGTGCTGGTTAACCACACACGCTCCACTAACGACCAATAAAGCATAATGTGCAATTTCATGGATTAGCATACTTTTCACATTTTTCCTAAAGTAACTAGAGTTGGGATTTTGTAAAATAATGTTCTAGTACTTTCTTTAATAACATTATACTTTTAATGAGATGTAGTTGTCCTATCAAATCCGTTCTGCTAACGACCATCCACTAATCAAGGAAGCGGTGGGTGAGAGTGGACACCCATTCAACTACCATTTTATAGGCAGTTTCCTTATACCCCCCTTATAGACTAGCTTCGTGAATGAGGCATACTAGCGATTTGACTAACCATATTCTTATACATATATAATATTAAACTTTTAATTATAATACATATATAAGGTGTGTTTTAAACTTTTTAAAACGTTAAGGTTTATATATAAATTTCGAAAAATTAAACTATTAATTTAAATTTAAAATAAACCAAATAACTAGATTTAATAATTATCTATTAATTAACTTTTAATTAATCTATTAAATCTTGTAAGGATTATCTAATTAAATTAAACAATTAATTTAATCCTAATCCCTATCCCTCTAGATTTCGAAAATTAGGGTAAAGGATAATTTCCTTATTTTTCTCAATTATCCAATTAGGCAATAATTATCCAATCAAGTAATAATTATCCAAAATAAGATAAAACCCTAAAATAACAAGCAAATTTCGAAATTCAAGGGAGGAGGCTAGAGTTTTCCAAAACCCTAACCCTAATTTCGATTAGGGTTCATGGAGGCTAGGGTTTTTCGAAAAACCCTTTTAACCAAAAACCCTAAAAACGAAAATTTTGGCCTTTAGGGTTTAATGGCTATAAACCCTAATTTGCAATTCAACTATTATAGCAATTCAATTTAAAACAAACAATGGCTCTGATACCACTGATGAGTTTTAGGTAAAACAAATAAACTAGAAAAACAATTCCTAAGTTCACATGCAACCTACTTTTGATCTATGTTTTAACTATTGAACATATAACTTTGAATTGCAAAACAAGAACCCTAGAGGAGAGAGGCTAATTTCAAAATTAACAAACTAGGGTTTAAGAGTTACATACCTTTCAATTGTTATAGCAAACAATTGACAATCCTCTTGATCTTGATCTTGATCTTCTTGGAAGCTTAGCACCACAAATGTAATGCCTCTAATGGAATCACACCCAAGAACTAGCAAGAAGGAAACTTGAAGGAGAGAGAGGCTAGGGTATGCAAAATTCGGCCTAGGGTTTCTTCCAAGGAAGTAGTGGCCGAATTTAAGAGCTGGGAGGCTTCTTATATAAATGAGGGATCTAGGGTTTAGGGAAAACCCTAATACTCCTTTGCTTAGGGCCTAAGCTAACCCAAAGGCCTTATCCAAAGCCCCTTGGACGAAATCCTTAGGGTTTCCCCTATAGATTTCGTCCACCTCCTTCCAAGGAGGTTCTGGAGCCTTCCACTCAACTATCTGATAATTGCAAACTAGTCCCTGCACTTTATAATTAATACTTTTAACCCCAAAATTAATTCTGATTAATTTCTGGCTAACTATTAATTAAACATAATGATTTCTAATTAATATATTAATCTTTTAACATATTAATAAATCATTTATATTAGTTTATTAATCTTATAAATTAATATCTCTCCTTTCATAATTTCCTTGTCCAGTTGCTAGGTTGAGGGCAACCCAAAAGGACTGTGCTGCTATCAATTCAAGTACATACCAATTATAGTTATGGGCTTAGACACCTAATCCAACAATCTTTGCCAGAAGGAACATAAGACTTTGTGGTCTACGGTGATGCGTCAAACCAGGGACTTGGATGTGTCCTAATGCAACGAGGGAAGGTCATCGCATACGCCTCGAGACAACTCAAGACGCACGAGGTCAACTATACCACGCACGATCTCGAACTAGGAGCAATCATTTTCGCTCTAAAGATCTGGAGACACTATCTCTACGGCACAAAATATACAATGTTCACCGACAATAAAAGCCTTCAACACATCCTCAATCAAAAGAAACTCAACATGAGACAAATGCGGTGGGTAGAACTACTAAACGATTACGAATGCGAAATTCGTTATCATCCCGGGAAAGCTAATGTAGTAGCTGATGCCCTCAGCCGAAAGGAATACTCGGGCCGCCGAGTGAAATCCTTAACCATGACAATCCATTCACACATGTCCACACAAATCAAGGAAGCTCAAATAGAAGCCTTGAAATCCGAAAATGTGGAAAGTGAGGCCTTAAGAGGAATGGATAAGAATCTTGAAGTCAAGGATGACGGAGTTCGTTACTTCATGAATCGGATCTGGACGCCGAAGTTTGGTGGATTCAGAGATGTTGTCATGAATGAAGCCCATAAGAATCGATACTCTGTACATCCCGGTTCAGACAAGATGTACCTGGATCTCAAGAAACTGTATTGGTGGCCAAACATGAAAGCCAAAATCGCTACCTATGTAGGCAAATGTCTGACTTGCGCCAAGGTTAAGGTAGAGTACCAAAAACCCTCGGGATTGTTGCAACAACCAGAAATACCTGAATGGAAGTGGGAGCGGATAACCATGGATTTCATAACCAAGTTACCCAAGACAGCTGGTGGACTTGACACCATCTGGGTGATCGTCGACAGGTTAACCAAATCCGCACACTTCCTACCAATAAAGGAAACGGATAAGCTGGAGAAACTAACTAGAACATACATCAGGGAGATTGTACGACTGCATGGTGTACTAATATCCATTATCTCGAACCGAGATAATAGATTCACCTCGAGGTTCTGGCAGTCACTACAAAAATCTCTAGGAACGAGGCTAGACATGAGTACCGCCTACCACCCACAAACTGACGGCCAGAGCGAGAGAACCATTCAAACCTTAGAAGATATGCTAAGAGCTTGTGATCAATTTTGGTAAGGCTTGGGATACCCATTTACCATTGGTCGAGTTCTCGTACAACAATAGCTATCACACTAGCATCAAAGTTGTCCCATTCGAAGCCCTCTATGGCCGCAAGTGCAGATCACCTCTGTGCTGGGCTGAAGTGGGTGACACGCAACTAGTTAGAGGTCAAGTACCCGACAACACTCTCACTGGCCCGGAAATCATAAGGGAAACTACCGAGAAGATCGTCCAAATCCGAGAACGACTAAAAGCTTCAAGAGACAGACAAAAGAGTTATGTGGATAAGAGACGGAAACCCTTGGAATTTCAGGTTGGAGACCGGGTGCTATTGAAGGTCTCACCTTGGAAGGGATTAATACGTTTTGGAAAACGGGGGAAACTAAACCCAAGGTATATCAGACCCTTCTAGATCCTTGCCAGGATCGGCCCGGTGGCATACAAACTTCGATTACCGCATGAACTCAATAACGTACACCCTACCTTTCACGTGCCGAACCTAAAGAAGTGCTTGTCCGATGAGACCCTCGTCATCCCTCTGGACGAAATTGAAATCAACGAGAGTCTCCACTTCATAGAAGAGTCAGTAGAAATCATGGATCGGGAAATTAAAAAAACTAAACAAAGTCGCATACCCATTGTGAAGGTCCGTTGGAATGCCAAGCGAGGACCTGAATACACCTGGGAGCGCGAGGATCAGATGAAACAAAAGTACCCGCATCTTTTTCCTAGTCCATAAACTCTGTATTAGATTAAATTTCGGGACGAAATTCCCTCTAACGGGGGGATGATGTGACAACCCGATATTTCAAGTCAATGTAATGTTCAAAAAGTCAAATATTATAATCTATTTTGAAATCAATAAAAATAGCGTCAAAAACGAATTGTTCAAAAGTCTCAATTGGGATACATAAATTGTTAGATATCATATGAAGGATTACAGAAATATAAAGAACACACAAATCCGAGTTATAACGAAGAAGTTATGACTAATCAAAGATTCACGACAAAACCGGTGAAACGCTGTCAAGTGTAAAAAATGAAATTTCAATAAAATACTTTTTAGCCTTAGGTATCTAAACAAAAGTCTTAGATTATGTTAAACCATAAACGTGCATAAAAAGAACGCCCAAATCTGACTTTGTATGAGGAAGTTATGATTTTTCTAAGTTTCGGATATAGCAGTAGACAACTAAAAACTCGAAATAGAGATCGAGCGATTTTTAGCCGACGCAACCTAAATGGGAATTGAAGATCTCAACGATAGTAGTACAACGGTAAAAAGACAGACGAAAACGGACGTCAGATGTAGAAGATATGATTTTTAATGGATTTTTCTTGTCCCGACCTACTAAAAATATAATATTAAAAACTTAAGTCAAAATTAGCCGATGGAGTCTAAACGAAAGTTGTAGAGCATAATCTCACCTACGCGTGGATATAAAGAACGTCGAAATCGGAGCTCGTATGCGAGAGATATGAATTTCTGAAGTTCGGGGCACACACACCAACCTTATCCGAAGACTCACGACGTGAGTCTATGACTGATGTGTGCCAGGGCTAGACGACCAGGCGTCGCGTCTACGGGCCAAACTCACGACGTGAGCCATCCCATGCTCACGACGTGGGTCCCGAAAGTTCACCCTATAAATAAGATGCGAGGGTTCCAACTTCCCTTGCTCAATTCCCTTTTCTCTCTCACTTCTACTCTTCGGTTAGCACCCCGAGACGACCCCGACACCCCGGTTACGTATCCAAGTTCTGACGAAGGTCCGAAGCTCCGAGAATCCCGAGAAACTTACCACTTCCCGGTCGAAGTGCTACCCGAGTAAAGTCTCGTTTTCATCAAATCATCACACTTTCCAGGTGAGCTCATACCCCTACATTTTCTCGTCTTTTACATGTTTTAGGGGGGGAAATACAAGTGAAACACGAGAAAAACTTATGTTAAAATACGCATCGTTACATATGGTTTCGAATAATTTACCTACGTTTTGTTCATAAATGTTAAACTACATTAATACCAACGTTACACTTTACATGTAGAGTTGATATTACATCGAGTTTTTATCACCAAATGAAACACACTTTCGAAAAACTATAATGGGTATAGTTTACTAGTTATTCATAGCATCTTTACATAAACATTGTATAAAGGAAATACTTTCATCTACGAGAAATGTAGACTTTTCATTCCGTAAATCTTTTGATACTAAGTTTTGTGAGACATTCATCTTCAACATACCCTCAATTACGCATTTCAAGTCCTGTATTATAAACCATAATCTCTTGGAGGGAGAGCGTGATACTTGTGTATAGATCTATACGGGATTGACAATCCCGCACCTAAACTGTAACGCTCGTGTTTCTAGGCTAGGCATTAATATTGACATGATAGTCTACGTTAACCTTTGTAACTCATTTTGAAGAAATGAAAAGGAATTATGTGAATATTATGTGAATTAGGTGTTTTATGCTTAATTATTAGGGTTTAATTAATTAAAAATAAAAATGAGCGTCGAAAATAAATATTAGATAAAGCCGATATCTATTAAGAAAGTAGTAGTGGTCGTGACAAGGATTACGGATATATAAAGAATACCAAAATCCGAGTTATAACGAAGAAGTTATGACATGATGAAGTTTCGCGACAAAACCGGCACGGTGCCGAATGTCGTAAAAAGTGAGTTTTTGATAAACTACTTTTTAGCCTTAGTGATCTAAACGAAATTCGTAGTGTTCGTTAAACCGAGAGTATGTATAAAAAGAACGCCCAAATCTGACTTCGTATGAGGAAGTTATGATTTTTCTAAGTTTCAGCTCAGCAATAGACAACTAAAAACTCGAATTTTAGATCGAGTGATTTTTAGCCGATACAACCTAAACGAGAATCGAAGGTCTCGTCAATAGTAGTACAACGGTAAAAAGACAGACGAAAACGGACGTCGGATGAAGAAGTTATGAATTTTTAACGGATTTCCGGTCCCAGTGTGTTAAAAATAATAATATAAAAATTAAAGTCAAAATTAGCCGACTAAGTCTAAACGAAAGTTGTAGAGCGTAACTTTACCTACGCGTGCATATAAAGAACGTAAAAAACAGAGCCCGTATGCGAAAGTTATGGATTTTAGAAGTTTTTGCACAAAAATCGAGAAAAAAATGTCAAATCCGAGAAATTTCGCATAGGTGGACTTCAGCCACGTCACCCTCGCTCGTAGCATGCCACGTGTCCGAAATTGCTGAGTCATCCGAGAAGCTAGTAGACGCGTGTTCGAATCCGGAGAGTCGTCTGAAGCCGCCTCGCCTCCGTCCGACGCATGTCCAGGTGACTCCTCGCATCCGAAGTGCAGGTCCAATGGGTGTCCGACGCGTGCCTTCTCATGAGGTGTCCGACCTTCGCATGGTGTGCCACGACCGAACCCTCGGACCATAGACCTCGGTCCAATCAGGAGGCTACACCAGGACCCTCGCACGTGCGAGCCATGTCCTTCCGCTTCGGATCTGCTGACGCGTGGAGACTTCTCAGCCCTTGGATGAGAAGCCTCGCCCTTATAAATAGAAGGGTGCGAGACCTCCCGGGTATATTTTGGAAACTTGTCATTTTTAACCCCTTTTTCAATATTTCTTTCATTCCAACTTCCCCCAAAGCCCCGATATTATACCAAACACCCGAAATACGCCCCGAAGTGCCCGAGAAGCCCGAGAAATTTATCTTTTCGGTTTTGAAGCCCAACCTTCGCAGAGCCCGGTTTCTCAATAAAACTCCCGGTTTTATTAGAAACGATCGTTTTAGGAAACGAAGTGCTGCCCGATTATCAGTAAATCATGTGAGTGTGTAGTCACCTTCATCTTACACCTAGATATGAAGTATTTTCTATAAAATACGTGCTATGTGTAATTATATTAATTGTTTAATTGAGGTGACTGTTGAATAGATGTTTTATACAAGTTTTAAACTGTATATGTATTTTATCTACAAATATGTTGGGTAAAACATGGGTATATAGTTGATGTGTGATGAACTAAAATGATGAGAGGCCTCGATGTGATTGTGATCCAGTCATCTAGCGGAGTATGGATGACGACCACGGACTTTTCTAGACAGTCCAGTGGAACGCTGGCAGGCTCGCAACCTGTAGGTGTTAATGAGCTTGGGTGTTCATTTGTTGTACTCCATCCCCCTCATGGTTGCCTTTAGGACATGTATGGCTGAGGAGTCCCCTTAGCAGTAGTGTCCATCCCAATTATATTCTTTAGGCTAGGTCCCTTGTGATAAGTGTTTGGGGATGTAAAGTGAGGATAACGGGAATGGGTAATCAGGGTTATTGTTGATTGATGAACTTAATAAGTTTATTATTATTGTGGTTTGAAAACCCTATATGCTCACCAGGCTCCCAAGCCTGACCCACTCAGCTTTTTATGTTACAGGTAGTGGACCCCGAGCATAGTCGGAGGATGATGAGAGATTTTTGGATTATAGGCCAGTAGTTGTAAATAACTGTTGAAAGGCTTATAATGTATTGTTTATGCTTTTGATCTGTATCGGAACATGACATCCCGAGGTTTTGATATGAAATGAAATTATATATTTCTTAAAGAAAGGTTTTGATAAACTTTTATCATGTTTTGTTTTGGGGACCAATTCCGAAACATCTTTTGAAAGGATTTCTCTGACTTTATTTTAAAAAGCATAAATTAAATCGGTCTTTTCTGACCGAGAAATTAGGGGATGTCACATAAACTGTTAGCTACAGTTAGACCGGCAGGTCTGGGGTGACAAATGTCGTAACACTGCAACGCCTGAAGAACGTTGTTACAGGCAGACTGGGTCAATAGCATGGTTATAAAACTCACATGGTGTATCAAAATATCTTCGATTTACGAGGCTATTAAATGCATTCAGTAATTACAATATATATGTATAAATCAACTTTCACCTTTTTAGCACGAAATATACTATTGCATTTCAGTCTTTGGAACTTTTTCATACTACCACACATACATTGAAAATATTGGATTTTTCTGGAAACACACTCAGTCATTTTTACCAAAGGACATACAAATTTTTGTACAAAAACTCTTATGAACTCACCAACTTAATTGTTGACGTTTTTTTTCAAAACTACTTGTATTTCTCTAGGAATCAGTAATGCAGGTAAATCATCAGGTTTTGGAGAAGGAACGCTAAGGCGTCAGTTATCAAAACATTTTAAATCATCATATTTGTAATATTCTTTTGAAACATGTATCACATGCAACCATGTAACTTTTAAAATTATATTTATGATGGTTGTGTTTACTTTCTTTACGAATATTCAACTGTTATGATACTACGTGAAGTCATCCACCCCCGAATGTTTCCGCCATTCTGGTTTGGGGGTGTGACAGTTTAGCAACACGAAGCCACCAGAGTTTGATGGGACGCAAGATCCGATTACTGCTATGAGATGGATTTCTGATATTGAGGGGTGTTTCTACACTTGTTCTTGTCCAGAGCACTTGATGGTACGGTTCGCTCTGAACCAACTTCGCGTGGGAGCGAATGATTGGTGGAAGTTTGTGGCAACTCATTTTACTCCTGCAGAGCACACTGCCATGACTTGGGATAGGTTCATTACGATGTTCAGAGATGAGTATGTTCCCCCGGTGGAAAGGGAACGGTTGGCCCAGGAGTTCCTGTCCCTCAAGCAGAGGACAGATTCTGTGACAGTGATTACGAGGATGTTCCATGATAGGGCGTTGTTTTGCCCTGAGCACGTGTCTACCGAGTAGTCACGTATGAGTCGGTATTTGAGCATTCTGAGGAGGGATATCTGTGAGTTCGTGGCGAACTCGTCTTATCGGTCATTTGCTGAGCTTCAGGAAAATTCCCGAAAGAGGGAGATCGAGCTAGAGACTCAGGTCAGGGAGGAGGCAGAGTCTCAGGGGAGGGATCGGCGGCCGGCACAGTCTCAGCCGACAGCCAAGCGGACAAGGCCCGCTGATTCGAGATCAGGAGGTCAGAAGGGATGCACTTGTGGAAAGTGCGGCAAGGGTCATGAGGGGATATGTCGAGTAGGGTCTTGCTACAAGTGTGGCAAGGAGGGGCACATGGCGAAGGAATGCCCCAAGGGATTTTCAATTTGCTTTCACTGCAACCAGACTGGCCATCGGAAGGCCGAGTGCCCGCAGCTGCTTCAGGGATCAGCGCAGGGAGCTGTACCTGCTGCTACTCGAGCTACAGAGAGTCGGCCAGCTAAGGCCGAGGCACCGAAGGCTCGCGGGAGAGCCTGTCAGCTGACAGCGAAGGAGGTCCGCGCAGCACCCGATGTCGTTGCCGGTATGTATTCATTTGTTATTCTGTGTTGAGTTATTTGTGCTTATATTATGATATGCGTAGGTACTTTTCTGGTGAGTTCTGTACCTGCCTTTGTGTTATTTGACTCGGGTGCGAGTCGATCGTTCGTATCATTAGCGTTTAGTCACCATATCAGTACCAGGCGTGAGTCGTTGAGTCGACCTTTGAGAGTTTCTATAGCCGATGAGCGTGCGGTGTTTACCACTGATGTGATCCGGGGATGTGTACTCGAGATCTTTGGTGTTGGGTTTCCGATAGATCTAATACCGATCACGATTGGTGATGTCTGCGTCATTGTGGGCATGGACTGGTTGAGCCGGTACGGAGCGGTAATCGATTGCGAGCGTCAGTTAGTGACCATACGAGACCCTAGTCGGGGAGTGCTTACAGTATTTGGCGAGGGTACCCGATCTGGATCAGCTTTTTGCTCTGCCGCCCGAGCGAGACAGAGTTTATAGCAGGGTTGTAGGGGCTTTGTAGCGTATGTGATGGATACTCGAGTTGCTGATGGGAGACCGAGTTCTGTCGTTGATGTTCTGAGTGTGAGTGAGTGCCTGGATGTTTTCCCCGAGGAGTTGCCAGGTGTGTCTCCTGAGAAGCAGGTGGAGCTTCGTATTGATTTGATTCCGGGGGCGGCGCTTATCGCCAAGGCACCCTACCGCCTTGCGCCGCCAGAGATGCAGGAGTTGTCCTCACAGCTCTAGGAGTTACGTATTGATTTGGCATTTCGATCTATACAACCATCGTACACACCATTGCCTGCAACCCAGTCATCGTGATTGGCTCAGGCTGCGGATTATCGTTTCCGAATTCACTTTGTGTACTCGCCATTTCGATCTATACACCAATCGTAGGTGAATTTAGATCTTTAATTTCGATAGACGTTAAATCTTCGTTATTACTCCGAAACGTTAATATGTTAGTTCTAATATCGTAGTCATACGTTTAGAATCCTACACACATAAGGTTTCCAGATCCGGTCGGCAACAGACCATAGATCCGAACAAATAATAGCATCATTATAGCTATAACACAAAACATTTAGCACATAAAAGCATTTTAGGCATCTTTCCTAAAATAAACTAGTGCTCGTGTCAATTTAGGTGTACTACCTAAAATATAATAGACACACTCAACTCACAATCATCGCTTAGCATTCTAAGTTTAAGTCTAAAAATCCTACAAATTCCTAGTTCGCTTAAACTAATGCTCTGATACCAACTGTGACATCCCCTAATTTCTCGGCCAGAAAAGACCGATTTAATTTATGCTTTTTAAAATAAAATCAGAGAATCTTTTTAAAAGATGTTGCGGAATTGGTCCCCAAAAAAACAAAACATGATAAAAGTTTGTCAAAACCTTTCTTTAAGAAATATATAATTTCCTTTTATATCAAAACCTCGGGATGTCATGTTCCGATACAGATCAAAAGCATAAACAAGACATTATAAGCCTTACAACAGTTATTCATAACTTTTGGCCTATAATCCATAAATCACTCATCATCATCATCCGACTATGCTCGGGGTCCACTACCTGTAATATAAAAAAACTGAGTGGGTCAGGCTTGGAAGCCTGGTGAGCATATAGGGTTTTCAACCCACAATAAATAAATTTATTGTACTTAAACATCAATCAATCAACCAAATTACCCCAACCCCATTATCTTATTTATTTCTTAAGGGTTTACCCTAAGAATCAACTATCACTCCTTCCTACGGATTCATCCTAAGGAATAGACACAAGGTCACACCATCACCTGGGTTTATACAACAGGGGCTAAATTCATAGCTCTTATTTATTGACAGTATTCACCCCTGTCATACATGTCAATGGGTTTTTAGAGTAATCCAAATGAACATATAGTTCATTACACCTACAGGTTGCGGGCTTGCTAGTGTTCCACAGACCATCTAGAATAGTCCATGGTTGTCATCCCTACTCTGCTGAATGACGGGGGCCAACATTTTGGGTAAGTGATTCTCTCAAATTTCACCACTCATCCTCAACTCATGATCAATATTACTGATCATCTCCTTTATCCAACTCACCTATCATCACACACCCATTATTTCATCTACCCATGTTTTACCTAACATTTTTGTAGATAAAAATACATATACAATTTAAATTATTTAAAAACATGTATAAATCACACCTTCAACATCCAACTCAAATAAACAAACAATAAATATTCACACAGCACGTATTTTATGTAAAATACTTCATATCTATGTGTAAGGTGAAAGTAACTACACACTCACCTGATTTAATGAAAATCGGGCAGCAGTTCGTTTCCTAAAACGATCGTTTCTAATAAAACCGGGAGTTTTATTGAGAAACCGGGCTCTGCGAAGGGTCGGTCTTCGAAACCGAAAAGATAAATTTTCCGGGCTTCTCGGGCACTTCGTGGCGTATTCCGGGGGTTATAATTGATACCGAGGCTTCGAGGGAAGTTGAAATGAAATAAATATTGAAGAAAGGGCTAAAAATGACAAGTTTTCAAAGTTTACCCGGGAGGTCTCGCACCCTCCTATTTATAGGGCCGAGCCTCCTGATCCAACGGCTGAGAAGAAGCCACGCATCGCAGATCTGAGGGCTCGCAGGGAAGGCTCGCACGTGGGCTCACACATGGTTGCGCATGCGAGGGCCTCGCTGGAGGCTTCTGATTGGACCGCTTCGGACAGCTGGTGCGACACGCGTCGGGGCGAAGTAAGGCGGCTTGGGATGGAGGAGTCACCTGGCACGCATCGGACTCTCAGATGCGCACGCGTCACTCCTCGGATGCTTCCACGACTTCGGTGACTCATCAGAATTTCGGACACGTGGCACCTGCGAGGCGAGGACACGTGGCCGAAGTCCACCTATGCGAAATTCCTCGGTTTTGGGGATTTTTTCTCGTTTTTCGTGCCAAAACTTCTAAAATCCATAACTTTCGCATACGAGCTCCGTTTTTGACGTTCTTTATATGCACGCGTAGGTAAAATTACGCTCTACAACTTCCGTTTAGACTTCGTCGGCTAATTTTGACTTTAATTTTTATATTATTATTTTTAACAGACCGGGACAGGAAATCCGTTAAAAATTCATAACTTCTTCATCCGACGTCCGTTTTCGTCAGACTTTTTACCGTTGTGCTACTAATGACGAGACCTTCGATTCTCGTTTAGGTTGTGTCGGCTAAAAATCACTCGATCTAAAATTCGAGTTTTTAGCTGTCTACTGCTAAGCTGAAACTTCGAAAAATCATAACTTCCTCATACGAAGTCAGATTTGGGCGTTCTTTTCATCGAACTTCTCGGTTTAACGAATACTACGAGTTTCGTTTAGATTCCTAAGGCTAAAAAATAGTTTATCAAAAACTCACTTTTTACGACATTCGGCACCGTGCCGGTTTGTTGCGAAACTTCGACAGGTCATAACTTCTTCGTTATAACTCGGATTTCGGCATTCTTTATATATCCGTAATCCTTGTCACGCCCACCACAAGTTTCTTAATAGATGTCGGCTTTATCTAAAATTTAATTTTTGACGCTCATTTTTATTCTTAATTATTTAAACCCTAATAATTAAGCATAAACACATAAAACACATACTATTCACATAATTCCTTTTCATTTCTCCAAAATGAGTCACAAAGGTTAACCTAGACCATTATGTCAATATTAATGCCTAGCCTAGAAACACAGGCGTTACAACTCTCTCCCCCTTAGGATGATTCCGTCCCCGGAATCACACAACGACAAACAACTACGGGTAGCGACTCACCATGTCACTCTCCGTTTCCCAGGTGAGATTTGGCCCGTTTATATGTTTCCAACGCACAAGCACTAAATCGACTATCTTACGTTACAACTTCTTAGTCTTACGGTCAACGATTGCCTCAGGTTCTCCAATTAACCTCTTGCTCTCATCCAACCTTAATTCAGAAATGGGAATTATGTCGGGCACACCTCCCGTGAACTTCCTCAAATAACACACATGAAATATGTTATGAATACCCTCCGGTTCTTCCGGTAATTCTAGCTTGTAAGCTTGATTCCCGATCCTCCGAAGAACTTTAAATGGTCCAATAAACCTTGGACTCAACTTTCCCCTTCTACCAAACCTTATAAGTCCCTTCCATGACGATACTTTAAGTAAAACCGAATCTCCAACTTCGAATGATATCGGTTGTCTTTTCTTGTCAGCATAGCTCTTTTGAGCAGCTAACATCCTTTCCCTAATCACTTTCAACTTTCCAGCACTCTGATGGACTATTTCAAGTCCCATAAGCTGCTTTTCCCCAGCTTCCAGTCACCATGACGACATTCAACACTTTTCCCCATACAAAGCGTGATAAGGTGCCATCTTGATGCTTGAGTGGAAACTATTACCCTAGAAAAATTCTACTAAAGGCAAATGTTCATCCCAGTTACCTTGGAATTCCAGGGTACAAGTTCTCAGCATATCCTTCAACGTTTGAATCGTTTATTCGCTCTGACCATCGGTTTGCGGATGGTAATCCGTATTCAAACACAACTTGGTACCCAATTCCTCTTACAGACTCCTCCAAAACCTTGAGGTAAAACGGCTGTCACGATCGGATACAATCGTTAACGGAACACCGTGAAGCCTCACAATTTCTTTCACATAAGAATTCGCAAGTTTATCCATAGACCATTTCTCGTTGGCTGCTATGAAATGCGCACTCTTAGTGAAGCGATCAACGACCACCTAAATCATGTCATGACCGTTCCTTGTTCTGGGCAGTTTAGTCACAAAATCCATAGTGATATCTTCCCATTTACCCATGGGTACAGGTAAAGGTTCTAAACTCCCATACGGTTTCTGATGTTGTGCCTTAACCCTAGCACAAGTTACACACTCGGCCACATACTTAGCAACATCGAGCTTCATCGTCGGCCACTAGTAATAGGGTTTTAGATCCCTATACATTTTCGTACTACCCGGATGAATCGAGTACATGGTTTTGTGAGCTTCTTCCATCAGAAGACCTCTTACTCCTCCCACCTTAGGTACCCAAATCCTATCTTTGAATACCTTTAGTCCTTGACCGTTTGTATCTAACACCAACGTTTTGCCCAAACGTTCCTCCTTTCAGTCATTTCTCTCTAAAGCTTCCTCTTGAGCTTTCACAATTGTCGAGACAACTTCAATTCTCAACGCTCTTGGCCTTTTCTTTTCAAGATTTACCTTTCGACTGAGATCATTAGCAACAACATTTGCTTTACCAGGGTGGTAAAGTATATCACAGTCGTAGTCCTTGAGTAACTTTAGCCGGCGTCGTTGCCTCATGTTCAATTCCTTCTCCATACCTTTAAGGCGAATACTACCGTTGCCAACTCCAGATCATGAGTGGGGTAGTTCTTTTCATGCTCCTTCAATTGCCTCAATGCATACGCTATCACTTTATCCCTTTGGGTCAGAACACAACCTAACCCCACTCCAGAGGCATTACTATAAAATGTAAAGTCATCAACTCCTTCAGGTAACGAAAGAATCGGTGCTTCACACAACTTCTTCTTTGACTTCTCAAAGCTTCCTATGCTTCTTATTCCAAGTATAGACAGCTCCTTTGTGGGTCAAAGCTGTCAATGGAGTCGCGATCGAAGAAAAGCCTTGGATAAATCAGCGATAATATCCAGCTAATCCTAAAAAGCTTCAGATCTCCATAGGACTTTCAATCGTAACCTTCGAGTTACAAAATAAATCCTTATTGAGGACTCCTTCTTCTTCTTAGAATAAGTATTTTCCTTCGTTTATTGTAACAGACCGATGGGTCATGTTCTAATGATCTCTCATTGTATACTGCACTACTTAGACTCAGATCTCCTAGGGACAAATTTCGGAGCAAACTATACCTTCCTTCATGTTCTAATGTGATACAATCACAGTTCAACATGTATTATTTCTAACTACCTACTTCTTTAACAATGAGTGCGATACTTCTATTGATCGCTTTGATCATTTCTCACTTCAATCTTCTGGCTTAAGTCAAATACTACATCGAACTTGGTTCTCTGAACCACATAATAAACTCATCTTAGTCGGACTCGATTCGATATGAACTCTAAGGTCGGAATAACAATCATCTTCTTAGTCATTACCGAAACGATGGTAACGACAGACTAGAATAAGACGGAATCAATTACTAGCTCCTTGGTAACCTTGTGACTTTCCCTGATCCAAGTGTGAGTCCTATGCTTCCAGTAGTATAGATCTCTACTACTATTCACACCTACTCATACTCGTCCCAAGTACTGTCTCGCAGTCCCCAAGTCCTAAAATCACAAAACAATTTAACACATACGAATGTGTCCAATTAATCATAAAATTTTCCTAGACTCTACTAGGACTTCTTCCATGCGTATCTTCAATCATCAATTCTGCTTCAACTTGGTTGGTGATGGAAATTCCAGACGATTGGGACAACTTCAAGAATTACACCAACCATTCCATTCATCAGATAACAAAACCAGGGTTTATATTATTTCCTTGAAACGATTACACAAAGGTTCAAGTTTACCCTATACTATGCCTCTAATAGGCTAAACCACTTGTTACTATTCACATTATTACTTCGTAACTTGATCTTCGGGTATCAAGTCTTTACTTCTACATCCTAGCATTATTAATTGCTTCGTTAAGGATATTCTGAAATTCCCTTGGCGTTGGCGGTGCACTTGGCCTTGTTACTTCATTTTTCTTCGGACAGTCCTTAGAAATATGGCCTTCTTCCTTACAAACATAACACACCCTCTTGGGAATCGTACAGTGATTGGCGTAATGCCCTATTTCTCCACACCTAAAGCACCTCACCTTCCCGTCACAATTCCCAGAGTGTTTATTTTTGCACTTTCCGCACCATTTTCCTCTACCTCTTCTTTTGCCAGACTTTGAGGATATGTTGCTCTTGTTGGGCCTTGAAGACCCCTCAAATTTCCTCTTCTTGCCAACTTCAATCTTGTTGGCGGTCCTGTCATTGATCATTTCTTCAATAGACTTAGCAACCCAGATAGTTGCCTCAAGAACAGATGCCTGACGTACTGGCACAGTAAGTTCATCCTTACTTTGTTGAAGTAAACGTTTTGTTTCTTCCATCTGTTGATCCAACATCGTACGCACCATTGCCTGCAACCCAGTCATCGTGATTGGCTCAGGCTGCGGATTATCGTTTCCGAATTCACTTTGTGTACTCGCCATTTCGATCTATACACCAATCGTAGGTGAATTTAGATCTTTAATTTCGATAGACGTTAAATCTTCGTTATTACTCCGAAACGTTAATATGTTAGTTCTAATATCGTAGTCATACGTTTAGAATCCTACACACATAAGGTTTCCAGATCCGGTCGGCAACAGACCATAGATCCGAACAAATAATAGCATCATTATAGCTATAACACAAAACATTTAGCACATAAAAGCATTTTAGGCATCTTTCCTAAAATAAAATAGTGCTCGTGTCAATTTAGGTGTACTACCTAAAATATAATAGACACACTCAACTCACAATCACCGCTTAGCATTCTAAGTTTAAGTCTAAAAATCCTACAAATTCCTAGTTCGCTTAAACTAATGCTCTGATACCAACTGTGACATCCCCTAATTTCTCGGCCAGAAAAGACCGATTTAATTTATGCTTTTTAAAATAAAATCAGAGAATCTTTTTAAAAGATGTTGCGGAATTGGTCCCCAAAAAACAAAACATGATAAAAGTTTGTCAAAACCTTTCTTTAAGAAATATATAATTTCCTTTTATATCAAAACCTCGGGATGTCATGTTCCGATACAGATCAAAAGCATAAACAAGACATTATAAGCCTTACAACAGTTATTCATAACTACTGGCCTATAATCCATAAATCACTCATCATCATCATCCGACTATGCTCGGGGTCCACTACCTGTAATATAAAAAAACTGAGTGGGTCAGGCTTGGAAGCCTGGTGAGCATATAGGGTTTTCAACCCACAATAAATAAATTTATTGTACTTAAACATCAATCAATCAACCAAATTACCCCAACCCCATTATCTTATTTATTTCTTAAGGGTTTACCCTAAGAATCAACTATCACTCCTTCCTAAGGATTCATCCTAAGGAATAGACACAAGGTCACACCATCACCTGGGTTTATACAACAGGGGCTAAATTCATAGCTCTTATTTATTGACAGTATTCACCCCTGTCATACATGTCAATGGGTTTTTAGAGTAATCCAAATGAACATATAGTTCATTACACCTACAGGTTGCGGGCTTGCTAGTGTTCCACAGACCATCTAGAATAGTCCATGGTTGTCATCCCTACTCTGCTGAATGACGGGGGCCAACATTTTGGGTAAGTGATTCTCTCAAATTTCACCACTCATCCTCAACTCATGATCAATATTACTGATCATCTCCTTTATCCAACTCACCTATCATCACACACCCATTATTTCATCTACCCATGTTTTACCTAACATTTTTGTAGATAAAAATACATATACAGTTTAAATTATTTAAAAACATGTATAAATCACACCTTCAACATCCAACTCAAATAAACAAACAATAAATATTCACACAGCACGTATTTTATGTAAAATACTTCATATCTATGTGTAAGGTGAAAGTAACTACACACTCACCTGATTTAATGAAAATCGGGCAGCAATTCGTTTCCTAAAACGATCGTTTCTAATAAAACCGGGAGTTTTATTGAGAAACCGGGTTCTGCGAAGGGTCGGTCTTCGAAACCGAAAAGATAAATTTTCCGGGCTTCTCGGGCACTTCGTGGCGTATTCCGGGGGTTATAATTGATACCGGGGCTTCGAGGGAAGTTGAAATGAAAGAAATCTTGAAAAAAGGGCTAAAAATGACAAGTTTTCAAAGTTTACCCGGGAGGTCTCGCACCCTCCTATTTATAGGGCCGAGCCTCCTGATCCAACGGCTGAGAAGAAGCCACGCATCGCAGATCCGAGGGCTCGCAGGGAAGGCTCGCACGTGGGCTCGCACATGGCTGCGCATGCGAGGGCCTCGCTGGAGGCTTCTGATTGGACCGCTTCGGACAGCTGGTGTGACACGCGTCGGGGCGAGGTAAGGCGGCTTCGGATGGAGGAGTCACCTGGCACGCGTCGGACTCTCGGCTGTTATGTTGCGGAATTGCTGTAATTTCTAGAATTGTTTAGACACATGTGAGTTATCTAAGGAAAGGTGTATGAGAAGCTTAGATAAAGGCTTATCAAAGGCTTATCGTATTAGAAATATGAACTTTAGAAGTCAATAAGTATTGCCTTCTAGAAGTCTAATGGTTTTCTGAATACGTGTCAAAGCTAGTGGGAGCATAAATGTTATGTCGGTATGGAGATAATTATCATGTTAGTGGGAGCATGATTATTATTTTAAGTGTTGCAAGTTAACAATATTAATTATAGAAAACAAAGTTTAATTCGC
Organism: Lactuca virosa; assembly: GCF_052849685.1. Taxonomy (NCBI): domain Eukaryota; kingdom Viridiplantae; phylum Streptophyta; class Magnoliopsida; order Asterales; family Asteraceae; genus Lactuca; species Lactuca virosa. The sequence goes on along the minus strand of NC_136430.1, from coordinate 464,367,022 downwards.
AAAGTTGCAAAGGTTGAATAGTTGTTTTGCTATAATTAAGGGAGAGAATATTATACTTCATTTCAAATCTAAAGGCTTAGATCGGGAAATTTTAATTAAATTTAGTCAAAAGACATATATGGATGTTATGTTGAAAAGATTCAACTTAAAAGCATTCTATATATGGCAGTATTATAGCAAGGAACCGGTAAGGTATCACGTTTTCCTTATGAATCGTGTCCCATACGCTTCGGGTATTGGATCGATTGCATATGCTGTAATAATCGACCGTTCTAAAATTTTCCAAATGCCTAAGAGAGAAAAGGGACTAGAACCGGTTTGACTAAAATGATTGAACAACTATTAAGGACAATCTAAGGTTCGCTAAGGATTGGTCGCTTGTGAGCAGTTGGAAGTATAGTGATGAATGGACCATAATGACATTATTATGATTAGATATGATTCTATTAATAATGAGTTGTCATATGGCAAATATGGAAATGTTTTCATATTGGAGTTGGATACTGAGAATCCATGTCTAGATTAGAAACTTTTATGCAAGAAGGATGTTCAAATGAATGTACTTTGAATGTGAGACTTTGTATCTATGGAATTGCCTTGTAGCAATCTCCAATAGAGAACTTTGTAATATCATTGGCAAAGTCTTGGTGGCTTTGGTGCTGTGACAGTACGAAAGGATCGTTGCATAAAATGTTAGAATCTAACATATTCTAGTAGTGGCGAGAATTTTGTGTTCTTACACTAACGATAAGGATTAGGGATTGTGAAATGAGCATCACTGGAAATGTTTTCAATTGATCCATTTCACAAAGTATGGACCATAGGTAAACAGAGTGTGCATGCTTGGTGCATGGGACAACTGCGGTTATTATTCAAGTAATAAGTTGATTATCCGAAACATTATACAATGAATAATGTGTAATCAATATGGTGACTAAATAAAAGGAGTTTTATTTATACTCAAAAGTTTGGGGCCATATTGGATTCGATTATTCTTGTGTTTCACTTTGCATGTTTTAACTTACTGAATAATAAGATTATTCAAACGTTCCACAGTCGCTCATACTTTGGGATTAGGTATGAAAGAAGATTGTCATGAATTGGTTTGTAGATTGTCTAAAGTGTATTAGACATAGCAAAAGTTTGCTGCAACGTTCATGAGTGCTTGTGAATATGATTTGAGTATTGGATTAAACCCACGCTCACTTGAATCACTTCATGGATTTTATCACGGGTGATTAGTGAGACGATAATATATTATATTCTTGAAATCGAGACGTGTGAGCTGTATTCTAAAAGTTGGTTGCACATTAATAATATGTAAACGCACCAGTAACTTGGTGTTATAAAACATATTGTTGTGTGTGATTTGATGAGTAGGTACAAGCGAGCATTGAGTCAAAGTTTATCCGTTCCTTTTACCTAAAGTGGGATAAAAGCGATATTTGTGGGCCCCTCGATAATTTAGTGATGACACCCCTAAGCGCTTGGCCAAGCCGGGACTGAGTTGATGTGTTCATTTGTAGTCTGTTGTCAGTCGTCATAAATCGGAAATCGGGAAACAACACATGAACAGAGAGTATGATTAAAATCCATGTCTCAGTTCATATGATATCTAGAATGGAGGAATATATGATCCCTTATCTAAAGGACACGTTTATGATAAGATCAGAGTTCGACCGTGTGTAAGGTCCTGAAACGGATCTTTACCAATGATCAAGCAACAAACAATCACAATAGAAGTAGAAGAAGAAAAGAAATCAAGCTTGCACACGTTTATAGCATAAAACGTAAACGTCTGGTACAACTCGACAGAATGAACCGTGAACACTATGGAATCAAAAACCAGACAAAGACCTACAACTCTTCTATATATACTCGACTTGGGCCGCAAACTGGGTTTACGGCCGTAAACGTGTTTACGGCCGTAAACTCACTATCCGACCGTAAACTACTAAACAACCCACAAAATGACTTTAAGGACACAAAAGAACAAATACAATGAAAGCCTAGACCAAACCATTAACTGGACCCTTCAATCCCCCCCTTGGTTTGGTGCTAGCTTGGACTCGGTTTTTGTCGACCACCAGCACATCAGATTTTCCCATAGCTCCATTCCACATCTCCTTCTCGATAATCTCAACAACCATCGAAGTGTACTCCTTTGCAACGGACTCAAAAAGGTCTTCAGCCACCTTGATCTGATGAATGGAGAGCTGATGTATATCCCACCTACCAAATTGAAGCAGATCCCTCTTGTCATACAAACGGATACAATCGTCTTTAAGCTTGATGACAGCAGAAGCTGTAGTTTCATCAAACACCCAGTATTGCATGGATTTGAGAGATCCATCTGGATGATTTTGAAGAACGGGAATCTGCTTTACTTGAGCAGTAGCGGGCCACATCACTGACCGAAGTGGCTGATTTGTTTTGGGATCGATAACGCTAGGGTAAATCTTGATGATAGACTCTGCAGTCTTCATTGAAGGAAAGCCCTTAGCCACTTGATATTCCAAAAATGTCTTGAACTGAGTCGCCATGGGATTGTTTGATGGATTTGAGAAAGGAGCATTAGACAGCTCCGTAAGATCAACCCTAGTAAAAGAGTGAAAATCGTGAGCATCTTTGTACATTTCAGTATTGCCGCTCTTTATTCTCACGATCCACATGTTCATAGTGTCATGGAATCCCCACGAAATGATCCCTAACCTATCACCATAAACGTCTCTGAAACGATTTTCTCCCAGATCCGTAAAGGTGATCTTTGATTGATCCCATGGAGCATTGTGATCTGAGCTCCTTTTGAATAAAAATTGACCCTTTTCAGCTGACTTGGCCAATTTAGCACGTTTCAATGCCACTATACTCGGAGCCTGCGCCAGTTCCTTGTCAAAACGATCAACAACGGTGGTTGTTCTTGTAGGTTGTGGAACTATGGGAGCATCTTGATCAGGAAGATAGATCTTTGGCTCATCGACAGATGACTTGAATTTGTCGCCAAAATCTTCTTCCAGCTTCTTCTTTAGATCGTAGTAGCTGGCGGTCAATAAGCCGAAATACGTCTGAAGATCAGTAATCTGCTTCGTCTTCAGAGCTTTATCTTCAATAAGTTCGGCAACTTGAATATTGAGCTTTGCATTTTCAGTCTGAAGGTCTGCAACCTTGATATCCAGCTCAATATTTTTCTGATCCAAATCAATATTTTTCTGATTCAGAGCATCGATCTCCTTTTGAAGTCCAAGTATTGAAGGATTCTCTTCTCCTGAGCTGCCACCCCCAATAGAAATTCCTTTGCCGCGCGAGGGAGGCGTTGTAAATTGTTCTTCGGCCAGAAACCTGGCTAGCTTCACAGAAGAAGCATCATGGCCTGGCCTGGGAGGAGAGAAACCTGTGGGGAAGGAAGAGCCACCAGCTTCATAGAAGGTACTAGGACCTTCACTGACGGGTTCAGATGAAACAATGGCAGGAGTAGTTGTTGGTGGAGTTGTAAAGCTTTGAAATACACCCGAATCAGGAATTCCCTGTCTAGGGTCAAGTCTTCGTCTTTTTGTTGGAGGTTGAGAGGCCTGTGTAGTTGTACGATCACTTTCCAATGGCTCAGATGTAGGTGGAACAACATCAAGGGGAGGAGTCCCTGACACTGTCACCATAGGAATTGTTATTTCCGCCATTGGATTGGTAAGAGGAGGCATGGCTTCGAGAACGTCTTCATTTTCCCTTATCTCTGTTGCTGGATGGGCAACTTCATCGATATTGTCAAGTAGCGTGTTGAGGTTTTCACCGATCATGAAGTCTTCATTACTACCAAAATTTAAAGGAATTTCATCGTTATCAAACCCAGTGAGATCGAGGTCTTCATACAAATTAGTCTCCGTTCCGCTTTTTGAAGACCCCTCATTATAATCACTTTGGACCTGGACAGATGTCAGTTCATGTTCCTCAGCTACTTGTGCATTAGGAGCTGGAGTTTCTTCTTCTTCAGCACGATCTGACACTGTAATAACATCATCTTCCGAAATGACTCTCTCAGAAGAAGTGGGCTCAGATGACATTTTGTCTGACGTTCCATGAGATTCGGAGGATTCATTTATCTCAGCAAATTTTCCGAATTTCACAAGAGGATGTAATCCTTGGAAGACGACCTTGCCCTTGCGATTCTGCTTAATAAGACCAACTGTGTGGGGGCCTAACGACTTCATATCTAGTGTGTCTCCCTCTTTGACCATCTCCGGAAATTGGGTGTCAATGAACAGCTGAATGAACCTAGGATACAGCAAGAAAGAATCTCTGGTCTCCCGGTTTATAGCATTGATGTTTACTAAGAACTTATCCAATATGAACTTTGAGAAGTTGAATTTGATACCAGCAGCCAGTGATACAATTGCCCCTATGTTCCTGAGCGAGATTTCATCAGTACCTGATCTTCTGCCCGAGATACAGCTCACAAACACATGAGCCAAGAATCTCCAGTAGGGTGGCAGAAGCTTTTTCACTGTGGGAGGATAGATGCCTTCATACCCCATCTTCTTGAGAATCTTTTGCACATCTTCAATCCCGATTTCAGTAGGAAAATCAGGTTGATCGTTAATCAGCCAAACAAGGAAAGCCTTCAGCTTCGTGATCATCCAAAGGGATTGGGTGATCATCTTCTGGCTCTTCTCCCAGCCATCCTACATTGCCATGGTTGGGATAGTACGGGTCTTCGGGGATATGGAATCCAGCCATGAAATCTACGCGAGAAAATGGATAAGGAAATAATTAATAGACGAACTAACTAGATAATTATAAGATGATCTTTATCAGTTACTCCAACATTTGCGTAGTGCATACCAGTCATATGTAACCTAGACAGGATAGACCTTCGAATAAGTGACCCTGACTCTAAGCCCACAACCAAACAAGGAACAGGAAGTAAAGTAAAGATCACAGATTCTAAGTCTATGCCATCCTAGTTACCTATAACCTTAATGTATCCACCCCGCAACTATTGACATACTAATAAAGACCTTTTTAGTTCTCAAATAAGTAATTAATAGTCACACAAAATACTCCTATAGTATTTTAAGTTTATGTTCTGTTCTACTGTTCTTGTTGTAGAAGTGTTGGTAAGTTTTTAGACTTGTTGCAACCTCACAACCATACTTAGGCACATTCTAATCACTCCTCGGATAATTTAGTTGATCAGGCTACATCTTCCCAGGGTTGACCATATGTCTCTAAGTCTACTTGTGCTGTCCAACAATCGTAATACTTTTGTTCTGTCCTAGTGACACTGATTTTAGTATGAATGCAGGTATATATACTTGGTTAAATATTTTATTATTTAAAAGTATAAACTCTTTATCAGAGTATTTTAATCCCGCTGTGTTTATAGTTCGTATATCTTTTATGGGTTGATACACTCGATTCACTATAAACAATGCTCTGATACCAATCTGTCACACCCAAAAACCGGAACGGCGGAAACGTTCGGGGGTGGAGGACGTCATGTTCAGTATCACAACAATGCAAAGTAGTAAACAAGCAACAACATCATCCATTGCATTAATAATATAATTTCATACAAGTGTGTTCTGTCAAGTTTTATAGACACCAAAAATATACATCAAAATAAAAGATGAGTCTTGAACGAGCTCCATCTTCTCAAAAACCTGACTCCGGTACCTGTCTACTGGCGACTTGAGAATACAAGTTATTTTGAAAGAGTTTATCAGCTTTAAAGCTGGTGAGTTCATAAGTATATTAGTGTCTGCATTTGTATGAAAGTGTTTGTAAGTCTGTAATGTATAAGTTTTGTAAAAGTTCGTAATTGTTTGAACTCTCCTAGAAAACCCTATGTTTCCTACTAAAAGTAGCCTTCTACCAAGGCATCTAGTATCTGTGTGTGTGTCTCTTGTAAGAGTGTGTATTTTCCCAAATCTGACTATCATTTAACCAAAAATATAGTTTTTACATTATTGTTTATTGTGTGAATATCACAAAGTAAATGTAAAGGGAAAATGAAACAGTACTGTAGTGTTGTATTAAGTAACTACTGATGTACTAATTACTTTAAACCAATTGTTATTTAAAGTACCATGTGATCGGCCTGTATCCTGCTACCGACTCTATAGAAAAACGACGATGTAAGACGTCGTAAGAAATGACGTTTGGCACCCGTAGACTTGCAAGTCCCACTGTAGCGAGCAGCAAGGTGTAGGATAGTCAATCCAGTATAGATCTATACATAAACTCATACGCTCTCCTCTTAAGGAGATTCTGGATACAAAACGGGTCATGACAGGTAGTGCCATGCCCCCGTTAAGTGGCTCACATAACTGTAAGTAATGTATATGTATGTGTTAGCTGTATTGTGTGTTCTTTCTCTGTCTAGCCTGTATGTTTTGTTTCTCATCACTGTGTATTATGTTTGTTTCTCATCACTATGTATTATGTTTGTTTCTCATCACTATGTATTATGTTTGTTTCTCATTACTATGTATTATGTTTGTTTCTCATCACTATGTATTATGTTTGTTTCTCATCACTATGTATTATGTTTGTTTCTCATCACTATGTATTACTCATGAATGAACTGACTCATTGTATGTTTCATTGTTCTAGTAATAGTATCTTCCTAAACTATACCTATTATAGTTTACTAGTAATGTTGTTTGTGTATATGAACATGTTTGTATACCTTTGCTACCTAAAGGCATTGAACTGAATGAAAGAAGTAACCTTTTATATCTATACACATATACATGATATATAACTAGGATTCAAACGACCTTCGGACAAATAACCCGAATACCCTAAGTCCACAACCAAACAAGGAACAATAAGTAAGGTGAGCTATCAGGCCTAAGTCCTTTCAATCCTACTTATATAATTATATCCATATAGATACACAGAATATAAGTTAAAAGAGTTTAATAAAAATATTTGATATGTAAAAGAGTTTGTAAAACAGTTTGAAGTAAAACAGTTTGATAACACAGTTTGAAAAGTAAGAAATCCACTTGTTTGGTAGTTATTAATCACATGTGATTGATATAATAACTATAATAGTTCAACTTGTATTCCCCCCCATAAAAGCATTTAAAAACATTTAAAAGGTTAATTAAGGGGTATGAACTCACCTGTAGTGAGTGGTTTGGATGAACTGATGATATAGGATTGCTAGGTGTCAAGTGAAGACTTGTACACACACAATGATCCTAGTTAACATATAATAACACATATATGTATCCAATTAGTCTTTAAACAACTAATTAACAAATTTAAGACATCCTAGGACATGTAAAACACCTTATTTAAGTGCTATAAGTCCTAAGGATCGCATCTAAGTGTTGTAGGACATTGCTATTGAGTTTAGGGTTCAAGGGGACCCTTTATTGGAGTTTACGGTTTTGTGACCATAACTCATTGAGTTTATGGTCGTAAACCCATGAGTTTACGGCCGTAAACTCATGTTTCTTTGACCGTTTTGTGTTTTGAAGCCTTAAAGATCACAAGAAGCATTCCTACTTCATGTTTAAGCCTTAGGAAGAGATTAGGGCACCATTTCACTCCTTTTAGGAGTTTACGTTCCTTGGACCATTTCCCTTTGGGTTTACGGCCGTAAACCCAAATGGTTTGTGGTCTTTTGATGTTTTCAAGTACTAAGCACATCAAGGAAGGGATCTAGGCTAGTTTCAAAGGCTTAGAAGGGACTAGGGCACACTTTGGCACCCTTTTTGGGGTTTACGGTCCAAGAACATCTTGGACCGTAAACACCTTTGATCCTTGGTTTCTTGGGTGTTTTCTTGATGTTTAGAAGTGTAACAAGCTCTATAATACTCTAGGATAGAAGTACTTACTAGGTAGAAGCTTGAAAAGGTGCTAAAAGTCCAAGAACACTAGTGTGTGTTCTTGGTGAAACTTGAAGATCTACACTTTTGGAATGATTTCATGGATGGAATCATGTTAGATCACTAGATTAAGGTATATATCAACTTATTAGGGTAAGAAACACCTACAAGTTGAAGATCTTGAAGAAATGTTGGATGATACTTGAGAGAGAATTGAGATTTGGATCTTGAAAATGTGAAAAATGGTAAAATATGACTAAGTGTCATATTTATACCCCCTTTTAGGGTTTACAGCCGTAAACACCCTTGTTTAGGCCGTAAGCTCCAAACTCTTGGAGTTTTGGAATAATATTGTTGCACAATAAACCCTAGGGCATCCTCTCTCTGGTTATCTCCTGAAGTACTAATCTTAAAATACTCAAACTTATTCCAAAAACCTTGAAAATTAGCAGAAACAGTTTTGACTCCTATTGAAGTGAATGGTTGTACAGAATAGAAATTTCGGGTTGTCACATCATCCCCCCGTTAGAAGGAATTTCGTCTCGAAATTAGAATTTAAGCAAATAAGTAGTTACAAATAACTAAGTAAAAAGACGAGGATATTTCAGTTTCATCTGATCCTCTCGTTCCCAAGTGAATTCAGGTCCTCGCTTGGCGTTATAGCGAACCTTCACTATCGGGATACGGCTTTGTTTCGTTTGCTTGACCTCCCGGTCCATGATCTCTACAGGTTCTTCCATGAAGTTGAGGCTCTCGTTGATCTCGATCTCGTCGAGTGGGATTACAAGAGTCTCGTCGGACAGACACTTTTTCAAGTTCGTGGCGTGGAAAGTAGAATGTACGTTACTGAGTTCGCGCGGTAAGTTAAGTTTGTAAGCTACAGGGCCGATTCTTGCGAGAATCTCGAAAGGCCCTATGTACCTTGGATTTAGCTTTCCACGCTTTCCGAAGCGTATCAAGCCCTTCAAGGGTGAGACCTTCAATAGAACACGGTCGCCCACCTGGAATTCCAACGGTTTCCTTCGTTTATCAGCGTAGCTTTTCTGTCGGTCTCTAGAGGCTTTCAATCATTCACGAATCTGAACGATCTTCTTTGTCGTTTCCCGTATGATCTTCGGGCCCGTGAGAGTGCTTTCAGGAACTCGTCCTTTAGCTAACTGGGTATCACCCACCTCAGCCCAGCACAGAGGGGATTTTCACTTTCGGCCATAGAGGGCCTCGAATGGAGCAGCCTTTATGCTCGTGTGATAACTGTTGTTGTAGGAAAATTCGACAAAGGGTAAATCAGTATCCCATGCTTTCCCAAAGTCGATCACACAGGCTCGCAGCATATCTTCCAAGGTTTGGATAGTCCTCTCACTTTGCCCATCTGTCTGTGGATGGTAGGCTGTACTCATGTCCAGCCTAGTTCCTAGGGAACTTTGTAACGACTGCCAGAACCTCGAAGTGAATCTACTATCTCTGTCTGAGATAATGGATATGGGAACACCGTGCAGTCGTACAATCTCCCTAATGTAAGTTCTTGTATGCTTCTCCATCTTGTCTATTTCCTTGATAGGCAGGAAGTGTGCGGACTTGGTCAATCTGTCGACGATGACCCATATGGTATCAAGTCCACCCGTTGTCTTGGGCAACTTGGTTATGAAATCCATAGTGATCCGCTCCCACTTCCATTCTGGTATCTCTGGCTGTTGTAGTAGACCGGAGGGTTTCTGGTATTCGACCTTGACCTTGGCGCAAGTAAGGCATTTACTCACGAAGGTAGCAATCTCTGCTTTCATGTTAGGCCACCAGTATAGCTTTTAAGATCCAGATACATCTTATCTGAACCTGGGTGGACGGAATAACGAGTGTTGTGCGCCTCGTTCATGACCAAGTCTCTGAAACCACCAAGTTTCGGGATCCAGATCCGATCCATGAGGAAATAAGCTCCGCCACCCTTCACCTCCAAGTTCTTATCCATCCCTCTCAGGGATTCACCCGCCACATTTTCAGATTTCAAAGCGTCGAGCTGAGCCTCCTTAATTTGCATGGACAAGTGTGAATGGATAGTCATAGTCAATGATTTGACTCTACGACCAGAATATTCTTTCCGACTTAGGGCGTCAGCTACTACGTTGGCTTTACCCAGATGATAACGAATTTCGCATTCGTAATCACTTAGTAGCTCGACTCACCGTCGTTGTCTCATGTTGAGCTCCTTCTGGTCGAATATGTGTTGTAGGCTTTTGTGGTCTGTAAAGATTGTGCTCTTTGTACCGTACAGGTAGTGTCTCCAGATCTTCAGAGCAAACACAATTGCTCCTAGTTCAAGATCGTGTGTGGTGTAGTTGACCTTATGTGTCTTCAGCTGTCTCGAGGCATAGGCGATGACCTTACCTCGCTGCATCAGAACACATCCGAGTCCTTGATTCGACGCATCGCAATAGACAATGAAGTCTTCTATCCCTTCGGGGAGGGATAGTATTGGTGCGGTGCACAAGGCTCGTTTGAGCGTTTGGAACGCTATCTCCTGCTTCTCTTCCCAGTAAAAGGCCACGCCCTTCTGGGTCAGTGTCGTAAGAGGTTTCGCAATGCGGGAGAAGTTCTGAATGAACCTGCGATAGTAGCCAGCGAGGCCTAGAAATGGACGAATTTCTGTAGGCGTCTTCGGTGCTGACCAGCTCTCAATGGCTTTGATTTTGGAAGGGTCCACGTGTATTCCCTCTTCGCTAACCACGTGCCCTAAGAATTCGACTCTTCGGATCCAAAATTCGCATTTTGAGAACTTCGCATAAAGCTTCTCCGCACACAGGGTTTCTAAGACTAGTCGCAGATGTTGACTATGCTCCTCCTCACTAAGAGAGTAGATAAGTATGTCATCGATGAAGATGATGACGAACTGATCCAAGTAAGGACGACACACCCTATTCATTAAGTCCATGAATACAGCGGGCGCGTTTGTTAATCCGAACGGCATCACTACGAATTCGTAGTACCCATAACGAGTTCGGAAGGATGTCTTCGGAACATCCTCCCCTAGCACTCGTAGTTGGTGATATCCGGACCTTAAGTCGATTTTTGAAAAGAAGTTCGCCCCTTGGAGTTGATCGAATAAATCGTCAATCCGAGGCACAGGATAACGATTTTTGATGGTCAGTTTGTTGAGCTCCCTGTAGTCGATGCACATACGAAACGATCCGTCTTTCTTCTTGACGAACAAGACTGGAGCTCCCCAGGGTGAGAAGCTTGGTCTTATAAAGCCCTTGCTGAGCAGCTTGTTAAGTTGACAGGATAGTTCTTGCATCTCTGCAGGTGCTAGACGATAGGGCGATTTGGCTACGGGGGTAGCCCCTGGAACTAAGTCGATTCGAAACTCGACTTGACGTTGCGGAGGTAGTCCTGGGAGTTCTTCTGGAAAGATGTCGGGATAATCGCGTACTACTGGAATGTTCTGAATGTCTTTCATTTCTTGGCTCACGTCGACCACATGAGCAAGGAATGCACGACATTCCTTTCGCAAGAATTTTTGAGCTTGAATGCTCGAGATGATACGAAGGTTCGTGCCGGGTTTGTCGCCATATACTACTAGAGTTTCGCCAGACGACAGATTAAGGCGTACAGCCTTTTCGTAACACATGATGTCGGCACGATGAAGACTCAACCAATCCATGCCGATAATGATGTCGAAACTTTTAATTGAGACCGGTATGAGATCGATTGAAAAAGAATGGTCATATAAAGTTAGGGTACACCCTACGTATATACTGCTAGTTCTCTCTGTCTTTCCATTAGCCATTTCTACAGTGAACGGTTCTTTAAGTGCTCGTGATTTTTGCTTAAGTAAATGAGCAAATTTTTGGTTCACGAAGCTCCTCTCCGCTCCACTATCAAACAGTATGCATGCATAAGAGTTATCGAGGAGAAACGTACCAGTGACCACTGTGGGGTCGGCAACTGCTTCCTCGTGGCCTATGGCCAGAACTCTTGCCACTCCACCGGCATTCCCTGCCTTCGGGCAGTTCCTTTTGTAGTCGCCTACCTCGCCACAACCGTAGCAAGTTTGGCTCACACCAACGCCTGGGACTTGGGTGATTGGCCTCGCCGGAGCTTTGCAGAAACGGGCAGTGTGCCCCTTCCTGTTGCAGTTCAAACACTGCATTTCCCGGCAGGCTCCTACGTGGTGGAAGTTGCACTTGTTGCACTTGGGTAAACTTCCAACATACTGCTTTACTGGAGCAGCAGCAGTGGCAGGTGCTATCACACTATGAACTGCCACGATCTGCTGCTTTTTGGGAGCCTTCATCTTTCTCTTGTCATCCCAAAACTTCCGCTAGGAATCAGCGGTTCTGGCGGGTTCCGAGATGGACAGGGTTGTTGTTGCGGCCGGGGTACAAATCCCATGGTCTATAAGTCGTTGTACCAATCGCTTGGCACTATCGAATGTAGTGGGGTTTGAAGCCAAAACATTTCCCTGGAATGGAGGCACCAGCCCCCATATGTATCTTTCAATCTTCTTCCCCTCTGTATGAACCATGTTGGGACAGAGGGCCACCAGTTCATAGAACCTGGCGGTGTAGGAGACTATGTTGGAGCCCTTCATGGTTAGGCTCCACAGTTCTTCCTCCAGTTTTTGGATTTCGCCCCTCGGGCAGTACTCTTCAACCATTAGCTCTCTCAGAGCTTCCCAGCCCATAGAATTTGCCACTATAAGGGATAGTGACTTGACATGGCTATTCCACTATGTTAGGGCTTTTGCCTCGAAGGTACAAGAAGCAAATTTGACTTTGCTTCCCTACGGGCATGAGCAGATCTCAAAGACCGACTCTGTCTTTTCGAACCATTACGAGAGGGCAATGACTCCGCCAGTCCCCTTAAAGGACAATGGCTTGCAGTTTGTGAAGTCCTTGTAGGAGCACTCTGTGGAGCGCACAGGGATTTCACCATGAGTAGATAGGACAGGGGTTCCTCCTCCAGTGGAACCAGAAGAATGATATTGTGCCATGGCTGTAGCCACAGCCGCAGCTACATCAGCATTTAGAGCTACCGTATCGAATTGAGGAGTAGGTGGTGTTGGTGCAGGAGGATCGCGTCTTGTCGATCGACGTGGAGGCATCTTTCAACTATAAGAGTAGAAAAATAAAGATATTGATAAGAATTTGATAGGGAAATTGATGAAAATGACTCATGAACTAACTCTCCATAGCCCAACAGCACAATTGAATAGCACGATTGAGTAGTATGATTGAATGAAGATCTAGTACTAACAGATGATAGCAATTGGATATTGATTTCCATAAGATTAGATATTTGTCAATAATACAGGAATTACAGATGTAATGAGTTCGGGAAAAATGACCTAGAAGTAGGTCTTACATCAACCAAGATGGAAAATTTTGACAGACTACTACCTAATCAAGACCTAACGGGTCTAAGATTTACAAAGATAGGAAATTAGACCAGAGTTTTTACATAACTAGGTTATATCCAAAAGAGAAGTCGATGAGACTCTATCGACGACGAGAACTACTAGAGTGAGTTCTTGAATCCGACAGAAGGCGTTCTATGTCCCTCATACGTCTTTCAGACCTTGCCTGCTGAGCTCGAAGTTCCCTGACTTCAGCTTGGGTTTCAGTAAGTTCCCTCTATAGAACTGCATTGCGGACCTGAGTCCTTTCATGAGCAGACTCTAGCTGGCGAATGCGGACTGTGTTAACGCTAGAGTTGGCGTCAATCTCCACGACTCGGTCGATAGTCGCTCGACCTTGCTCGGTGTTCCGAGCAATCATACGAATCATGATGGGTAGGACCCTGTCAGCTGAACCTCCCTCGGTGAGGTTGTAGAAGCTTCTGTCTCCAATGTAGGGAATGGGTTGACCCTGTTCCTGACTCCATCTATTCAAGTTTGTGGCCCACAGAGGAGTGGGTCCTTGAAATGTTGGACGAAGATTCAGGTTTGGGTCTAGAGCAGCTGGAGGTAGGTTGTTGACTTCAGGCTCTGAGTCAGAACCATCAGAAAAGCCTTCAGCTTCGTGATCATCCAAAGGGATTGGGTGATCATCTTCTGGCTCTTCTCCCAGCCATCTTGCATTGCCGTGGTTGGGATAGTACGGGTCTCCGGGGATATGGAATCCAGCCATGAAATCTACGTGAGAAAAGGGATAAGGAAATAATTAATAGACGAACTAACTAGATAATTATAAGATGATCTTTATGTTGGATTAATGTCTAAGTCCATAACTATATTTGGTATGTACTTGACCCGACCTGGCATGGTCCATTTGGGTTGCACTTCACCGGCACAATTTATATGGATAGTCTTTTGAGAATAGTATATTTATGATTTATATTAATATATTATAAGTTCTAATATATTAATATGGAATTATATTATTTAATTAGTATTGATCAAGAATTAATTTAGAATTAATTAAGTGATCAAAAAATGACTAATTAAATATGGACTCTTATATATATGGAATGGGCCAAGTTCATTTAGGTTGGGCTAAGCTTTCATGGATGGTCCATGGAGCTTTTAACCCATGGATCCTATGTAAATGAAAGGTCATGGGTATTAGGGTTTACATGGATGTAACCCTAATCCTCCATAATATATAAATGGGTCCTTGGCTCACAAAATTGGCACAAGTGTGTGAAAATAAGAGTGGGCCGATTTTAGTGTGAATACATATTCTCTCAAGTTCTTCCAAGGTGTTTTGGTGATTTGTGATTCCATTTGAGGCTTCCACACTATTGGGGCTAAGCTCATAAAGCTTGAAGACATCAAGCTACATCAAAAGGTATGTCATCTAACTACAACTTTGTAGTATAGGTGCTTCATAATATGCTAGTTAGGATGAAACCTTGGAATAGTTAATATTTGCATGTATAATAGAGAAAACATAGATCCAAGGTTTATAGGGTTGCATGTACACCATAGGAGTGTTAGAATGCTCAAAACCCAACAGTGGTATCAGAGCCATGGGTTGTTTTCTGTTATATTGATGCAAATGTTTTATTTTCAAGTTGGAAAAAAAAGGAAAAAACATGACGTTTGTCAAATTTTAAGATAATTACTTGTCTTGTGAAAAACGAATTATTTGTAAAATTTGAATCATTTGTTATATGAGTTGAATTAGGTCAAATTTAGTAAAAGATAAAATGATATGATTATTTTATTAGTTTTAAAAGTTTGATCTAAATGTTTTAAGGAGTTACAAATTTTGTCATAAAATTTTGGAGCTCAAAAGTTTTTTTTTTAAGTTGTGATCTTAAGGGTTTTTGAAACTTCCATAAGTTATGGATATGAAAGTTTTTTTTTTTTTTAAAAAAAAAATTTGATTCAAAGTTTTTATGGAGTTACAAAATTTGGTGTTAATGTTTTAAAGAATTCCCTAACTTGTTCTTAAGTTATGGAACATGGAAAGTTTCATCATAAAAACACCATTAATTCCATAAGTTATGGAATCCAAAGGTTTTCAAGAATTACAAAACTTGCCCTCAAGTTTTGGAATTTGAGAAAAGTTTTTTATGAAAAAAAGAATTGAATTCTAAAACTCTTGGGTTCATAACTTAAACAATTAATTAAATGGTTTTAATTTCGAGTTTAATAATTGGAATTATGATGTTTTGTTGAATAGTTCAAATTAACTCTAATGTACTTTATTAATAGTTAATTAAAACGTTTAATTAAAAGAGTATTATTAAATCCATAAATATATGGTTTGAGTTTAATTAAATTAAAAGCCTAGTTTAATTAATAGATTAAACCATCAAGTATTTTAAATGTCTAAAATACACCCTTATACTATTAATATATTATATGTATAAGAGCAAGTCGTCTTACCATTAGTAGGCCTCATTCACGAAACCGGTCTATAAGGGGGTATAAGGTTGTTGCCTATAAAATGGCAGCTTAATGGGTGTCCACTCTCATCCACCGCTTCCTTGACTGGTGGAGGGTCGTTAGCCGAACAGGTAGGACAATGACTATAATTCTCCCTTCATTAAAAGTATTAATGATAAATACTAAGTAACTAAACCTTTTATTAATTCCCAATCTTAGTTACTTAGGAAAATGTGAATAAGGTGCTAATCCATGAAATTACACTTTGCACTTTGTTTAAACCGTTAGTGGAGCGTGTGTGGTTAACCGGCACACTAACCTGGATTTAACAAAGTAGGCAAAGGGTAACTTAATATTTATCATAGTATCGGTGGAGCTCGTGTGGTTAACCGGCACATCGATTGAGGGGTAAATATTAAGGGTACCAAGTATATTTGCATGGTTACTTCACACCTTGTTTTGTGATCCTCGGCATCCCAGTCACAAAACCTGAAGGGCACACTCGAGATTGAAACATGCCATTGAAAAGTTCAATGAATCTCAAAAGATCTAGGAGTTTCAAATCCAAGTAAAAACCTAATTAAATTATTTCGTTTTTCATGGTGGAAATTGGTAAATCGTCATTTACCTACCTTCAACTATTTTATAACTCGGATTACGGCATCCCTCTTCCAGTTATAAATAGGTTGTTGGATCCTAGCCTTAATATTTCATATTGGGTGTTATATTAAGGACTTTAGATCAACTATCTTGAATATCTCCCAAAAGATGTCGAGTTCAGACATCTATGATCTTCCCAAATCTCTTGGAACTTTACTTCCTCCGCCTCCTCCAATTATTCTCCCTAACCCACAAGTTCAAGGTCACTCAAGCCCTAATGGCAAGCAAGGTCTATGTGTGATCACATCTTAGAGATGAAGTCACATATTGACAAGCCGGGAGAGTTGGGTTTCAAAGTCTTGAGAAAGTTGGATGTTCAATCATTTTCTAAGTCACTTATTGCTGTAATTTCTAGAATTGTTTAGACACACATGTGAATTATCTAAGGAAAGGTGTATGAGAAGCTTAGATAAAGGCTTATCAAAGGCTTATCGTATTAGAAATATGAACTTTAGAAGTCAATAAGTATTGCCTTCTAGAAGTCCAATGGTTTTTTGAATACGTGTCAAAGCTAGTGGGAGCATAAATGTTATGTTGGTATGGAGATAATTATCATGTTAGTGGGAGCATGATTATTATTTTAAGTGTTGCAAGTTAACAATATTAATTATAGAAACCAAAGTTTAATTCGCAAAGTTGCAAAGGTTGAATAGTTGTTTTGCTATAATTAAGGGAGAGAATATTATACTTCATTTCAAATCTAAAGGCTTAGATCGGGAAATTTTAATTAAATTTAGTCAAAAGACATATATGGATGTTATGTTGAAAAGATTCAACTTAAAAGCATTCTATATATGGCAGTATTATAGCAAGGAACCGGTAAGGTATCACGTTTTCGTTATGAATCGTGTCCCATACGCTTCGGGTATAGGATCGATTGCATATGCTGTAATAATCGACCGTTCTAAAATTTTCCAAATGCCTAAGAGAGAAAAGGGACTAGAACCGGTTTGACTAAAATGATTGAACAACTATTAAGGACAATCTAAGGTTCGCTAAGGATTGGTCGCTTGTGAGCAGTTGGAAGTATAGTGATGAATGGACCATAATGACATTATTATGATTAGATATGATTCTATTAATAATGAGTTGTCATATGGCAAATATGGAAATGTTTTCATATTAGAGTTGGATATTGAGAATCCATGTCTAGATTAGAAACTTTTATGCAAGAAGGATGTTCAAATGAATGTACTTTGAATGTGAGACTTTGTATCTATGGAATTGCCTTGTAGCAATCTCCAATAGAGAACTTTGTAATATCATTGGCAAAGTCTTGGTGGCTTTGGTGTTGTGACATTACGAAAGGATCGTTGCATAAAATGTTAGAATCTAACATATTCTAGTAGTGGCGAGAATTTTGTGTTCTTACACTAACGATAAGGATTAGGGATTGTGAAATGAGCATCACTGGAAATGTTTTCAATTGATCCATTTCACAAAGTATGGACCATAGGTAAACAGAGTGTGCATGCTTGGTGCATGGGAAAACTGCTGTTATAATTCAATTAATAAGTTGATTATCCGAAACATTATACAATGAATAATGTGTAATCAATATGGTGACTAAATAAAAGGAGTTTTATTTATACTCAAAAGTTTGGGGCCATATTGGATTCGATTATTCTTGTGTTTCACTTTGCATGTTTTGACTTACTGAATAATAAGATTATTCAAACGTTCCACAGTCGCTCATACTTTGGGAGTAGGTATGAAAGAAGATTGTCATGAATTGGTTTGTAGATTGTCTAAAGTGTATTAGACATAGCAAAAGTTTGCTGCAACGTTCATGAGTGCTTGTGAATATGATTTGAGCATTGGATTAAACCCACGCTCACTTGAATCACTTCATGGATTTTATCACGGGTGATTAGTGAGACGATAATATATTATATTCTTGAAACCGAGACGTGTGAGCTGTATTCTAAAAGTTGGTTGCACATTAATAATATGTAAACGCACCAGTAACTTGGTGTTATAAAACATATTGTTGTATGTGATTTGATGAGTAGGTACAAGCGAGCATTGAGTCAAAGTTTATCCGTTCCTTTTACCTAAAGTGGGATAAAAGCGATATTTGTGGGCCCCTCGATAATTTAGTGATGACACCCCTAAGCGCTTGGCCAAGCCGGGACTGAGTTGATGTGTTCATTTGTAGTCTGTTGTCAGTCGTCATAAATCGGAAATCGGGAAACAACACATGAACAGAGAGTATGATTAAAATCCATGTCTCAGTTCATACGATATCTAGAATGGAGGAATATATGATCCCTTATCTAAAGGACACGTTTCTGATAAGATCAGAGTTCGACCGTGTGTAAGGTCCTAAAACGGATATTTACCAATGATCAAGCAACAAACAATCACAATAGAAGTAGAAGAAGAAAAGAAATCAAGCTTGCACACGTTTATAGCATAAAACGTAAACGTCTGGTACAACTCGACAGAATGAACCATGAACACTATGGCATCAACAACCAGACAAAGACGTACAACTCTTATATATATACTCGACTTGGGCCGCAAACTGGGTTTACGGCCGTAAACGTGTTTACGGCCGTAAACTCACTATCCGACCGTAAACTGCTAAACAACCCACAAAATGACTTTAAGGACACAAAAGAACAAATACAATGAAAGCCTAGACCAAACCATTAACTGGACCCTTCAATCTCCCCCTTGGTTTGGTGCTAGCTTGGACTCGGTTTTTGTCGACCACCAGCACATCAGATTTTCCCATAGCTCCATTCCACATCTCCTTCTCGATAATCTCAGCAACCATCGAAGTGTACTCCTTTGCAGAGGACGCAAAAAGGTCTTCAGCCACCTTGATCTGATGAATGGAGAGCTGATGTATATCCCACCTACCAAATTGAAGCAGATCCCTCTTGTCATACAAACGGATACAATCGTCTTTAAGCTTGATGACAACAGAAGCTGTAGTTTCATCAAACACCCAGTATTGCATGGATTTGAGATATCCATCTGGATGATTTTGAAGAACGGGAATCTGCTTTACTTGAGCAGTAGCGGGCCACATCACTGACCGAAGTGGCTGATTTGTTTTGGGATCGATAACGCTAGGGTAAATCTTGATGATAGACTCTGCAGTCTTCATTGAAGGAAAGCCCTTAGCCACTTGATATTCCAAAAATGTCTTGAACTGAGTCGCCATGGGATTGTTTGATGGATTTGAGAAATGAGCATTAGACAGCTCCGTAAGATCAACCCTAGTAAAAGAGTGAAAATCGTGAGCATCTTTGTACATTTCAGTATTGCCGCTCTTTCTTCTCACGATCCACATGTTCATAGTGTCATGGAATCCCCACGAAATGATCCCTAACCTATCACCATAAACGTCTCTGAAACGATTTTCTCCCAGATCCGTAAAGGTTACTGACGGCCTAGAGCCGCCAGAAGAGTTATATGGACAGGCGACGATTTGAGCTGGAGTTTCAGGTCTGAGACATTGTGCTCCTGAAGGTATCCCCATGAAGGGGGTGATCCGGTTCAGGAAGCGGGTCAAGCTGGGCCACCGATACATCGGTACGTTCAGAGTGATTGCCAGAGTGGGTAAGGTAGCATACCAGTTGGAGCTACCCGCGGAATTGAGTCAGATTCATAACACCTTCCACGTGTCCCAGCTGAGGAACTGTGTGGCCGACGAGACGACAATGGTACCGCTAGAGTACACTCAGGTGGATGCGAGCCTGAATTATATTGAAAGGCCGATCACGATTTTGGACCGAAAAGTGAAAGTTCTAAGGAACAAGGAAGTGCCCCTGGTTCAGGTCCAATGGCAACATCGAAGAGGATCCGATTTGACTTGGGAGCCGGAGTCAGAGATGCGGGAGCAGCATCCAGAGTTATTTGCGGAACATGACTTCGAGGACGAAGTCTGATTCTAGTGAGGGAGAATTGTAACATCCGGATTCCCAGGTATGTTATTTTAAGTATTTATTTTTGAGGTTCATTGACCAACTCGACGAGTTGGTGCTATAACTCGCCGAGTAGAGACGGGATGGTCACGTGGGTTTAATGATCTACTCGACGAGTCCGGGAGTAGACTCGCCGAGTAAGCTGGGAGTGAAAACCCTAAATCCCCGGGTTTGAGACCTATTTAAAGGCACTTATAGCCTCTTTAGCGGCCACCTTCCCCAGAGAGAAACCCTAACCTGCCCTATTCGTGCATAGAGAGAGAGAGAGAGGCCATCTTGAGCATTCTTGAGCTTTTTGGAAGAAAGATTGGAAGAGTTGGTGAATCTAATCAAGAGGAGGTTGTGGATCTTGCATTCTTCTGTTATTGGCTGCTATTCAGAGGTATAAAGCTCTCATATTGACCTCTTGTTTGTTAGATCCCATTTTGGGAGCTTTTAGGGTTTTCTTCCAATTATCTTATGTCCTTGAGTTATTTGAGCATGGTATGAGGTTAGGACCTCAGATCTGGACTATAGGAGGCCTTGAGAGCCCAAAGAGTCAAGCTTTATTGAGCTAGAGGCAAGCTCATGTACTTTAAACCTTCTTTGGAGCTTGTAATGGCATATTGGAGCAAATATGCCATGCATGAACGTAAAGATCGAAGCTTTACGTGACATTCGAGCCTAGGGAGCCTAGATCTAGAGTTTGGAGTGATGGATCTGCCCTAAAACGTTTGAATGGGAATATAGACTGGATGAACTCGCCGAGTCCATGAACTGACTCGGCGAGTCGCTTAGGGTTTGCCCCGATGAGAGTGAGCACGCTATGACTCGACGAGTTGGCGGGCCTACTCGAAGTGTAGAGTTGGTCTTCATAAGGTCCCTGAGGGAACGAGGGAACTCGGCGAGTCTCCCCGATGCACTCGACGAGTTGAGTCAACACGGACTGTTGACTCAAGTCTCACTTCTGTTGACTTTTGGAGCTTTGACCAAATACGAGCGATGGGGACCATGGAGGGGTAGAAGGGTCTTTTGCCCTTACCAAGAGTTAAAGAGGGGTTAGAATGAGTTTATTAGAATTATGGTTTAATTAGAGATATTATCCTTATGATTTTTATGATATATAATATATGAGTTTTATGAGATTTAAAAATGAAAATTTGGTTTGAAAATTTACGTCGTTACATTACACATAATTCCTATGATCTTCTAAAACTCATAAGTATAAACATTCATATCAAACAATTTTCAAGAATCATATTAACACATATAAAACTTGAAATTTGATAATAACCATTGAATATGGATTAGCATAATCATTACCACTTCAAAAAACAGATTTTATAAGTCCAAAACAGTTTAGGGTAATGATTTTAGTCCATTTCCAGCAGCAAAACTCGAAAAAACTGCTCACAGGGACTTCTACTCGTCGAGTGCATGAACCTACTCCATGAGTAGGATGAATTTACTCATGGACTCGTCGAGTCCCCCCATGGACTCGGCGAGTTCATACGAATAGTGAACAGTTTTCGACTTTTTCAAGCAGTTTGCATCAAGTATCCAGAAAACAAGACTACCATCTGATACCACTGATGGGTTTTGAGCATTTTAACACTCCTATGGTGTACATGCAACCCTAGAAACCTTGGATTTATGTTTTCTCTAATATACATGCAAATTTAATTTTCCAAGGTTTACATCCTAACTAGCATGTTATGGGGAACTTGTAATACAAAAATCAAGTGGAATAACATACCTTTTAGTAGCTTGGATTCCTTGATGACTTTGTGAGCCTAGCACCCTAAATGTGATGCCTCAAATGCTTCACACAACACCACAATACTTGGAATAACTTGAGAGAAGTTCACTACGACACAAAATCGGCTTGTCCTCTAGTTCTTACACTTAGTGCCGATTTTAGAAGCTTATGGGGTCCTTTTATAGTTGTGCCACAATTAGGGTTACACCATGTAAACCCTAATTGACATGGATTTTCATTTCCCATGATCCATGGGTTTATAACCCCCATGGACTATCCATGGAGCACCTTATGGGTTTTAGCCCAACTCCATAAACCATGGATCATTAGCCTACTACATAAGAATGGATGATTTACACAATCAACCCTATATATTTAATTAGTCTCCTTTTGATCACCAAATTAATTCTAAATTAATTCTTGACCAGTACTAATTAAATAATATTATTAATATATTAGAACTTATAATATATTAATAAACCTTAAGTGTCCTTTTTCTCATTTTTGTCTATCCAAGTGTTGCAATGCCATGCAACCCAAATGGACCATGCCGGGTCGGGTCAAGTACATACCAAATATAGTTATGGACTTAGACACTATATCCAACAGTTAAACCTTAGTGCACTAGTATGGCTAAGAAGAGGAATCGGAAATTGTTGAAATTGTTAAATCAAAAGGTGAATCATACTTCGTTCCAAAATCAAGTCTTAGAGTCATACTCCAATATTGTGACTTAAGTGACACATCTTAAGAAGTTTTAACACACTCATCAAATGTAGAGTAGAAAATTGTTTTTCTTACTCTTGCACGTTTGAAATTTGTAAGTTGTGATGTTTTGGATAAGACAAAGACCAACTAAGACCAATTGTGTGTAGTAGTTTGTCTTGATAAGAATCCACACTAACGCTTGAATATTTGTTTGTCAAAAAATGTTTTTTGACAAGAGAATCTTATATGTCAAGAGGTCAGTGGGAGTCTAAATGATCTTGAAAAGTTTCAAGAACTAATCAAGAGTAAACCTATTAGAAACTAGCACACGACTTGAGGTTTGTAACCTATCGTGTTGACATATTGTTGTTTTTGTGCCTATTTCATTTAAAGTTACTTATGCATATGAGTTCTACGAGTTCTCAATTGACTACATAAAGGCATGCACCCTATTCAATGAAAGTACATTAACTAGTAGGGGTGAGCTGCTAAATATCTTGGAAGCAATGGTGGGACCCTTGATGGCAAGAAATTAAGAATGAACAAGTTTTGTCCAAAAGAGTTTGGATTTGTCACAAAAATTATCTTATGATTATGGTTATGACAAATTCACATGGATAGGAACACATACACCATAAAATCTAAGTGTCATAAGGTTTCTCTCCTTCATGAAAATGATTGTGAGGAAACGCTTTCACAAAGAGAGATTTTATGGAGATAGTGATTGTGTAAATTACATTCTTAAATTCGATTATGATTAAGGCATCCATCTTCATAGTTCAAATTGTGAGATTTGGCAATTAGTTTGAACATTCGAGACTTATTGCTGTAATTTCTAGAATTGTTTAGACACACATGTGAGTTATCTAAGGAAAGGTGTATGAGAAGCTTAGATAAAGGCTTATCAAAGGCTTATCGTATTATAAATATGAACTTTAGAAGTCAATAAGTATTGCCTTCTAGAAGTCCAATGGTTTTCTGAATACGTGTCAAAGCTAGTGGGAGCATAAATGTTATGTTGGTATGGAGATAATTATCATGTTAGTGGGAGCATGATTATTATTTTAAGTGTTGCAAGTTAACAATATTAATTATAGAAAACAAAGTTTAATTCGCAAAGTTGCAAAGGCTGAATAGTTGTTTTGCTATAATTAAGGGAGAAAATATTATACTTCATTTCAAATCTAAAGGCTTAGATCGGGAAATTTTAATTAAATTTAGTCAAAAGACATATATGGATGTTATGTTGAAAAGATTCAACTTAAAAGCATTCTATATATGGCAGTATTATAGCAAGGAACTGGTAAGGTATCACGTTTTCGTTATGAATCGTGTCCCATACGCTTCGGGTATAGGATCGATTGCATATGCTGTAATAATCGACCGTTCTAAAATTTTCCAAATGCCTAAGAGAGAAAAGGGACTAGAACCGGTTTGACTAAAATGATTGAACAACTATTAAGGACAATCTAAGGTTCGCTAAGGATTGGTCGCTTGTGAGCAGTTGGAAGTATAGTGATGAATGGACCATAATGACATTATTATGATTAGATATGATTCTATTAATAATGAGTTGTCATATGGCAAATATGGAAATATTTTCATATTGGAGTTGGATATTGAGAATCCATGTCTAGATTAGAAACTTTTATGCAAGAAGGATGTTCAAATGAATGTACTTTGAATGTGAGACTTTGTATCTATGGAATTGCCTTGTAGCAATCTCCAATAGAGAACTTTGTAATATCATTGGCAAAGTCTTGGTGGCTTTGGTGTTGTGACATTACGAAAGGATCGTTGCATAAAATGTTAGAATCTAACATATTCTAGTAGTGGTGAGAATTTTGTGTTCTTACACTAACGAGAAGGATTAGGGATTGTGAAATGAGCATCACTGGAAATGTTTTCAATTGATCCATTTCACAAAGTATGGACCATAGGTAAACAGAGTGTGCATGCTTGGTGCATGGGACAACTGCTGTTATAATTCAAGTAAAAAAGTTGATTATCCGAAACATTATACAATGAATAATGTGTAATCAATATGGTGACTAAATAAAAGGAGTTTTATTTATACTCAAAAGTTTGGGGCCATATTGGATTCGATTATTCTTGTGTTTCACTTTGCATGTTTTGACTTACTGAATAATAAGATTATTCAAACGTTCCACAGTCGCTCATACTTTGGGAGTAGGTATGAAAGAAGATTGTCATGAATTGGTTTGTAGATTGTCTAAAGTGTATTAGACATAGCAAAAGTTTGCTGCAACGTTCATGAGTGCTTGTGAATATGATTTGAGCATTGGATTAAACCCACGCTCACTTGAATCACTTCATGGATTTTATCACGGGTGATTAGTGAGACGATAATATATTATATTCTTGAAACCGAGACGTGTGAGCTGTATTCTAAAAGTTGGTTGCACATTAATAATATTTAAACGCACCAGTAACTTGGTGTTATAAAACATATTGTTGTGTGTGATTTAATGAGTAGGTACAAGCGAGCATTGAGTCAAAGTTTATCCGTTCCTTTTACCTAAAGTGGGATAAAAGCGATATTTGTGGGCCCCTTGATAATTTAGTGATGACACCCCTAAGCGCTTAGCCAAGCCGGGACTGAGTTGGTGTGTTCATTTGTAGTCTGTTGTCAGTCGTCATAAATTGGAAATCGGGAAACAACACATAAACAGAGAGTATGATTAAAATCCATGTCTCAGTTCATACGATATCTAGAATGGAGGAATATATGATCCCTTATCTAAAGGACACGTTTCTGATAAGATCAGAGTTCGACCGTGTGTAAGGTCCTGAAACGGATCTTTACCAATGATCAAGCAACAAACAATCACAATAGAAGTAGAAGAAGAAAAGAAATCAAGCTTGCACACGTTTATAGCATAAAACGTAAACGTCTGGTACAACTCGACAGAATGAACCGTGAACACTATGGCATCAACAACCAGACAAAGACCTACAACTCTTCTATATATACTCGACTTGGGCCGTAAACTCACTATCCGACCGTAAACTGCTAAACAACCCACAAAATGACTTTAAGGACACAAAATAACAAATACAATGAAAGCCTAGACCAAACCATTAATTGGACCCTTCAATCTCCCCCTTGGTTTGGTGCTAGCTTGGACTCGGTTTTTGTTGACCACCAGCACATCAAATTTTCCCATAGCTCCATTGCACATCTCCTTCTCGATAATCTCAGCAACCATCGAAGTGTACTCCTTTGCAGCAGACTCAAAAAGGTCTTCAGCCACCTTGATCTGATGAATGGAGAGCTGATGTATATCCCACCTACCAAATTGAAGCAGATCCCTCTTGTCATACAAACGGATACAATCGTCTTTAAGCTTGATGACAGCAGAAGCTGTAGTTTCATTAAACACCCAGTATTGCATGGATTTGAGAGATCCATCTGGATGATTTTGAAGAACGGGAATCTGCTTTACTTGAGCAGTAGCGGGCCACATCACTGACCGAAGTGGCTGATTTGTTTTGGGATCGATAACGCTAGGGTAATCTTGATGATAGACTCTGCAGTCTTCATTGAAGGAAAGCCCTTAGCCACTTGATATTCCAAAAATGTCTTGAACTGAGTCGCCATGGGATTGTTTGATGGATTTGAGAAAGGAGCATTAGACAGCTCCGTAAGATCAACCCTAGTAAAAGAGCGAAAATCGTGAGCATCTTTGTACATTTCAGTATTGCCGCTCTTTCTTCTCACGATCCACATGTTCATAGTGCCATGGAATCCCCACGAAATGATCCCTAACCTATCACCATAAACGTCTCTGATTTTCTCCCAGATCCGTAAAGGTGATCTTTGATTGATCCCATGGAGCATTGTGATATGAGCTCCTTTTGAATAAAAATTGACCCTTTTCAGCTGACTTGGCCAATTTAGCACGTTTCAATGCCACTATACTCGGAGCCTGCGCCAGTTCCTTGTCAAAACGATCAACAACGGTGGTTGTTCTTGTAGGTTGTGGAACTATGGGAGCATCTTGATCAGGAAGATAGATCTTTGGCTCATCGACAGATGACTTGAATTTGTCGCCAAAATCTTCTTCCAGCTTCTTCTTTAGATCGTAGTAGCTGGCGGTCAATAAGCCGAAATACGTCTGAAGATCAGTAATCTGCTTCGTCTTCAGAGCTTCATCTTCAATAAGTTCGGCAACTTGAATATTGAGCTTTGCATTTTCAGTCTGAAGGTCTGCAACCTTGATATCCAGCTCAATATTTTTCTGATCTAAATCAATATTTTTCTGATTCAGAGCATCGATCTCCTTCTGAAGTCCAAGTATTGAAGGATTCTCTTCTCCTGAGCTGCCACCCGCAATAGAAATTCCTTTTCCGCGCGAGGGAGGCGTTGTAAATTGTTCTTCGGCCAAAAACCTGGCTAGCTTCACAGAAGCAGCATCATGGCCTGGCCTGGGAGGAGAGAAACCTGTGGGGAAGGAAGAGCCACCAGCTTCATAGAAGGTACTAGGACCTTCACTGACGGGTTCAGATGAAACAATGGCAGGAGTAGTTGTTGGTGGAGTTGTAAAGCTTTGAAATACACCCGAATCAGGAATTCCCTGTCTAGGGTCAAGTCTTCGTCTTTTTGTTGGAGGTTGAGAGGCCTGTGTAGTTGTGCGATCACTTTCTAATGGCTCAGATGTAGGTGGAACAACATCAAGGGGAAGAGTCCCTGACACTGTCACCATAGGAATTGTTATTTCCACCATTGGATTGGTAAGAGGAGGCGTGGCTTCGAGAACGTCTTCATTTTCCCTTATCTCTGTTGCTAGATGGGCAACTTCATCGATATTGTCAAGTAGCGTGTTGAGGTTTTCACCGGTCATGAAGTCTTCATTACTACCAAAATTTAAAGGAATTTCATCGTTATCAAACCCAGTGAGATTGAGGTCTTCATATAAATCAGTCTCCGTTCCACTTTTTGAAGACCCCTCATTATAATCACTTTGGACCTGGACAGATGTCAGTTCATGTTCCTCAGCTACTTGTGCATTAGGAGATGGAGTTTCTTCTTCTTCAGCACGATCTGACACTGTAATAACATCATCTTCCGAAATGACTCTCTCAGAAGAAGTGGGCTTAGATGACATTTTGTCTGACGTTCCATGAGATTCGGAGGATTCATTTATCTCAGCAAATTTTCCGAATTTCACAAGAGGATGTAATCCTTGGAAGACGACCTTGCCCTTGCGATTCTGCTTAATAAGACCAACTGTGTGGGGGCCTAACGACTTCATATCTAGTGTGTCTCCCTCTTTGACCATCTCCGGAAATTGGGTGTCAATGAACAGCTGAATGAACCTAGGATACAGCAAGAAAGAATCTCTGGTCTCCCGGTTTATAGCATTGATGTTTACTAAGAACTTATCCAATATGAACTTTGAGAAGTTGAATTTGATACCAGCAGCCAGTGATACAATTGCCCCTGTGTTCCTGAGCGAGATTTCATCAGCACCTAATCTTCTGCCCGAGATACAGCTCACAAACACATGAGCCAAGAATCTCCAGTAGGGTGGTAGAAGCTTTTTCACTGTGGGAGGATAGATGCCTTCATACCCCATCTTCTTGAGAATCTTTTGCACATCTTCAATCCTGATTTCAGTAGGAAAATCAGATTGATCGTTAATCAGCCAAACAAGGAAAGCCTTCAGCTTCGTGATCATCCAAAGGGATTGGGTGATCATCTTCTGGCTCTTCTCCCAGCCATCTTGCATTGCCATGGTTGGGATAGTACGGGTCTCCGGGGATATGGAATCCAACCATGAAATCTACGCGAGAAAAGGGATAAGGAAATAATTAATAGACGAACTAACTAGATAATTATAAGATGATCTTTATCAGTTACTCCAACATTTGCGTAGTGCATACCAGTCATATGTAACCTAGACAGGATAGACCTTCGAATAAGTGACCCTAACTCTAAGCCCACAACCAAACAAGGAACAGGAAGTAAAGCAAAGATCACAGATTCTAAGTCTATGCCATCCTAGTTACCTATAACCTTAATGTATCCACCCCGCAACTATTGACATACTAATAAAGACCTTTTTAGTTCTCAGATAAGTAATTAATAGTCACACAAAATACTCCTATAGTATTTTAAGTTTATGTTCTGTTCTACTGTTCTTGTTGTAGAAGTGTTGGTAAGTTTTTAGACTTGTTGCAACCTCACAACCATACTTAGGCACATTCTAATCACTCCTCGGATAATGTAGTTGATCAGGCTTTATCTTCCCAGGGTTGACCATATGTCTCTAAGTCTACTTGTACTGTCCAAAAATCGTAATACTTTTGTTCTGTCCTAGTGACACTGATTTTAGTATGAATGCAGGTATGTATACTTGGTTAAATATTTTATCATTTAAAAGTATAAACTCTTTATCAAAGTATTTTAATCCCGCTGTGTTTATAGTTCGTATGTCTTTTATGGGTTGATACACTCGATTCACGATAAACAATGCTCTGATACCAATCTGTCACACCCAAAAACCGGAACGGCGGAAACGTTCGGGGGTGGAGGACGTCATGTTCAGTATCACAACAATGCAAAGTAGTAAACAAGCAACAACATCATCCATTGAATTAATAATATAATTTCATACAAGTGTGTTCTGTCAAGTTTTATAGACACCAAAAATATACATCAAAATAAAAGATGAGTCTTGAACGAGCTCCATCTTCTCAAAAACCTGACTCCGGTACCTGTCTACTGGCGACCTGAGAATACAAGTTATTTTGAAAGAGTTTATCAGCTTTAAAGCTGGTGAGTTCATAAGTATATTAGTGTCTGCATTTGTATGAAAGTGTTTGTAAGTCTGTAATGTATAAGTTTTGTAAAAGTTTGTAATTGTTTGAACTCTCCTAGAAAACCCTATGTTTCCTACTAAAAGTAGCCTTCTACCAAGGCATCTAGTATTTGTGTGTGTGTCTCTTGTAAGAGTGTGTATTTTCCCAAATCTGACTATCATTTAACCAAAAATATAGTTTTTACATTATTGTTTATTGTGTGAATATCACAAAGTAAATGTAAAGGGAAAATGAAACAGTACTGTAGTGTTGTATTAAGTAACTACTGATGTACTAATTACTTTAAACCAATTGTTATTTAAAGTACCATGTGATGGGCCTGTATCCTGCTACCAACTCTATAGAAAAACGACGATGTAAGACGTCGTAAGAAATGACGTTTGGCACCCGTAGACTTGCAAGTCCCACTGTAGCGAGCAACAAGGTGTAGGATAGTCAATCCAGTATAGATCTATACACAAACTCATACGCTCTCCTCTTAAGGAGATTCTGGATACAAAACGGGTCATGACAGGTAGTGCCATGCCCCCGCTAAGTGGCTCACATAACTGTAAGTAATGTATATGTATATGTATATGTATGTGCTAGCTGTATTGTGTGTTCTTTCTCTGTCTAGCCTGTATGTTTTGTTTCTCATCACTGTGTATTATGTTTGTTTCTCATCACTATGTATTATGTTTGTTTCTCATTACTATGTATTATGTTTGTTTCTCATCACTATGTATTATGTTGGTTTCTCATCACTATGTATTATGTTTGTTTCTCATCACTATGTATTACTCATGAATGAACTGACTCATTGTATGTTTCATTGTTCTAGTAATAGTATCTTCCTAAACTATACCTATTATAGTTTACTAGTAATGTTGTTTGTGTATATGAACATGTTTGTATACCTTTGCTACCCAAAGGCATTGAACTGAATGAAAGAAGTAACCTTTTATATCTATACACATATACATGATAT
Source organism: Lactuca virosa (assembly GCF_052849685.1). Taxonomy (NCBI): domain Eukaryota; kingdom Viridiplantae; phylum Streptophyta; class Magnoliopsida; order Asterales; family Asteraceae; genus Lactuca; species Lactuca virosa. Next base: position 464,336,505 of record NC_136430.1, on the reverse strand, counting down.
ATAACTAGGATTCAAACGACCTTCGGACAAATAACCCGAATACCCTAAGTCCACAACCAAACAAGGAACAGGAAGTAAGGTGAGCTATCAGTCCTAAGTCCTTTCAATCCTACTTATATAATTATATCCATATAGATACACAGAATATAAGTTAAAAGAGTTTAATAAAAGTATTTGATATGTAAAAGAGTTTGTAAAACAGTTTGAAGTAAAATAGTTTGATAACACAGTTTGAAAAGTAAGAAATCCACTTGTTTGGTAGTTATTAATCACATGTGATTGATATAATAACTATAATAGTTCAACTTGTATTCCCCCCCATAAAAGCATTTAAAAACATTTAAAAGGTTAATTAAAGGGTATGAACTCACCTGTAGTGAGTGGTTTGGATGAATTGATGATATAGGATTGCTAGGTGTCAAGTGAAGACTTGTACACACACAATGATCCTAGTTAACATATAATAACACATATATGTATCCAATTAGTCTTTAAACAACTAAATAATAAAGTTAAGACATCCTAGGACATGTAAAACACCTTATTTAAGTGCTATAAGTCCTAAGGATCGCATCTAAGTGTTGTACGACATTGCTATTGAGTTTAGGGTTCAAGGGGACCCTTTATTGGAGTTTACGGTTTTGTGACCATAACTCATTGAGTTTACGGTCGTAAACCCATGAGTTTATGGCCGTAAACTCATATTTCTTTGACCGTTTTGTGTTTTGAAGCCTTAAAGATCAGAAGAAGCATTCCTACTTCATGTTTAAGCCTTAGGAAGAGATTAGGGCACCATTTCACTCCTTTTAGGAGTTTACGGTCCTTGGACCATTTCCCTTTGGGTTTACGGCCGTAAACCCAAATGGTTTGTGGTCTTTTGATGTTTTCAAGTACTAAGCACATCAAGGAAGGGATCTAGGCTAGTTTCCAAGGCTTAGAAGGGACTAGGGCACACTTTGGCACCCTTTTTGGGGTTTACGATCCAAGAACATCTTGGACCGTAAACACCTTTGATCCTTGGTTTCTTGGGTGTTTTCTTGATGTTTAGAAGTGTAACAAGCTCTATAATACTCTAGGATAGAAGTACTTACTAGGTAGAAGCTTGAAAAGGTGCTAAAAGTCCAAGAACACTAGTGTGTGTTCTTGGTGTTCTTGGTGAAACTTGAAGATCTACACTTTTGGAATGATTTCACGGATGGAATCATGTTAGATCACTAGATTAAGGTATATATCAACTTATTAGGGTAAGAAACACTTACAAGTTGAAGATCTTGAAGAAATGTTGGATGATACTTGAGAGAGAATTGAGATTTGGATCTTGAAAATGTGAAAAATGGTAAAATATGACTAAGTGTCATATTTATACCCCCTTTTAGGGTTTACGGCCGTAAACACCCTTGTTTAGGCCGTAAACTCCAAACTCTTGGAGTTTTGGAATAATATTGTTGCACAATAAACCCTAGGCCATCCTCTCTCATGTTATCTCCTGAAGTACTAATCTTAAAATACTCAAACTTATTCCAAAAAGCTTGAAAATTAGCAGAAACAGTTTTGACTCCTATTGAAGTGAATGGTTGTACAGAATAGAAATTTCGGGTTGTCACAGACAGCCTTAATCCACTTGTCGGTACCTTTATCTTCACGTCTTTGTCTGGTCGATCGTCGGTATTATGGTCCACTTAAACACGAAAAATTGTGACAGAATTAGGACATACTATTACTTACAAGACAAAGTGATCCTAAGTTCCTAGATAATATTTCTTAAGGACCGTTCAGCTGACGACGACCAGGGATATTGTTGTCCACCTAAATTGAGCAGCGAGATCTATAGACAATCTGTAAGTGTTCAATTTTAATTGTACTGGAACATGTTTCCCGCTTCCTGATATGCTCCAGTAATCAAGGACTTCCAGAATACTCCTTACATCGGGTGAGCAGACAATTATTAAGAGAGAAGATAGATTTAGAATGCATATGCTATACACCCAGGTCGGATCTCTTCCAATCACGCAGAGGGTGAAACATATGACTAACTGAAGTTTTTAGAGGGATTGAGAAAAAAAAGGATGCATATACTGTGTACCAGGTCGGATTGTGAGTCACGCAGAGGAGACATTATATGGCTAACAGATAGAAAGAATTGCATAGATAGAGGATGCAGAGAAATAGAGTTGCATATGTTACAGTCCAGGTCGGATCTCTCGATCACGCAAAGGAAGCAACATATGACTAACAGACAGATAGAGAGAAAACAATTTTCTACAGACCTAATTTATCGGAATTCACCAGTCACCCCATCAATACTAGAATTAAGGACAGAATCTGCACATCGAGGAAAAGTTAATCCACGGTTCCAGATACAGGTTCTTTTAATGTGACCAGTAGATTCCCATATTTATCTCCCTGCTCAACCTATCCAAGCGTCGTATTGTCAGGCTAAACGGATCTAACTAGGTCAAGATTTGTCAAGTCTATGAATTCCTTAAGTTCAACTCTGCCTAGTCATGTCCATTTATAATCTTTCGTGCCTACCAGCGCATCAAACACAGAGCATAGACAATTTAATTTTGGGCACGTTACGCAGACTCAGATTGCCTGTTATCACTTGATAATATCACTTCCCACTACCATGTCTACAAGCAAAACTATTAGCGACAATATTTTTGATTTTTCTGAATTTTTTAATGTTTTTGGATTTTTGAATGTTTTCTGAAAAAATAAAACATAAACAAAAGGTTTTTGGATTTTTTTTTTTTTTTTTAATTTTTTTGTTTGGTTTTTGTTTATTTCTCCCCCTAAATTTGTGCATGGGTGAGAATGAAATCACTAAAATGCGCAAATTTAAACTAACCTAATCAATAACAAAAATTTAATCCTCAAAACGAATCATTTTCAAAAATCCCACAAGCACATCGAATCGAGCTTTGTTAAAAGGCTTGGTGAACAGATCCGCCACATTATTAGCAGTGAGAACCTGTTATAGCCGGATGAGCGAGCGCTCATAACAATCTCTGATAAAATGAATTTTGATATCAATGTGCTTGGTTTTGGAATGTTGGACAGGATTTTTAGTAATCTGAATCGCGGCCTCATTATCACAGTGAATGGGGGTTTCTAGATAATTCAAACCGTAGTCCAACAGCTGATGTTGGATCCAGATAACTTGAGAATAGCAAGCAGATGCAGCAACATATTATGCTTCTGCTGTTGAGGTGGAGACGGTATGTTGTTTCTTGCACTGCCACGACACCAGCCTATCTCCAAGGAATTGGCACCCTCCTGATGTAGATTTCCTGTCAAGCTCACAGCCTCCATAATTACTGTCAGCAAAAGCATATAAATCAAATTCAGAATTCTTCAGATACCAAAGACCCAATTTTGGGCTGCCTTTGATATACCGAAAAATCCTTTTGACAGCAATAAGATGTGAAAGTTTAGGATTAGCCTGATAGCGAGCGCATTGACAAACTGCAAACATGATGTCTGGACGACTTGCAGTAAGATACATCAACGATCCGATCATCGATCTGTACTGTGTCTGATCTACGGATTCGCCATCAATATCTGGATTCAGCAGGGGTCTTTCAGCCATTGGTGTCGATGCAGGTTTTGCGTCTTGAAACCCGAACTTCTCAAGAATATCTTCCACATACTTAGCTTGATGTAGCAGGATTCCGGTTGAATTTTGTTTGACCTGAAGCCCCAGAAACATGGTCATTTCACCCAGTGAACTCATCTCAAACCGCTTTTTCATCACGCCTTCAAACTCTTTGCATAGCTGTGGACTGGTAGACCCGAAGATAATGTCGTCAACGTAGATCTGGACTAGAATCTGATCATTACCAACATGCTTGATGAATAAAGTTTGATCAATAGTGTCGCAAGAGTATCCATGCTCGAGCAAGTGCTTTGTTAGAGTCGCATACCATGCTCGAGGAGCTTGATGTAACCCATACAACGCCTTGTCCAACTTGTAGACATGATTAGGAAACTTTGAGTTAACGAACCCAGGGGGTTGATCAACGTAGATTTCTTCCTTCACCTTGCCATACAAGAAGGCAGTCTTGACATCCATTTGGTAAACCGTGAATTTCATGTAAGAAGCATATGCAAGGAAGATACGAATAGCCTCCAAGCGAGCCACGGGAGCATAAACCTCAGTATAATCAAGACCCTCAACTTGTAGAAACCCGCAAACCACCAACCTTGCTTTATTGCACACTATTACACCAGAATCATCCTGCTTGTTTCGATAGACCCAACGTGTGTCAAGAGACCTTTTGCCCTTTGGTAACTCAACCAATTTCCAAACCCCGAGCTTTTCAAACTGATTTAGCTCTTCATGCATCGCATCTACCCAGCTGGGCTCATTCAAAGCCATTTCAACGTTCTTGGGCTCTATTTGAGATATAAAGCAAGAATAGAGACATGCATTGACATCTCCACTCTGACTTCTGGTTTTAACTCCATCACCCAGCTGACCAATGACGTTTTCGATCGGATGATCGCGTTGAATTCTCGAAGGTATGTCTTGGCTGATATCATTGAGTGAAACAGGAAGAGTGTGAATGTTGAAACCTCCATCATTTGCTGATTGAACCACATTAGATGAATTTGCTACAAACTCATTAGCAATTTCTTCAGGAAAGAGTAGTTCCATAAAAGTTGGAGTGACAGCGGAAGCATCTCTAGACATGAACTCTCTTTCAATAGGGGTAAGAGGTGTAGCGTCAGCATCAGGAGTTTCATTTTGAACTTTAGACTCTGGACTATCAAGTCGATCAGATGACTCCCCCTTAGGTGGAGCAGAGGACTCCCCCTCAGATGGAGCAGAAGACTCCCCCTCAACCGTTGGAGGTCTGTAAACAACTTCTTCGTCTTCGTCTTCAGAAACAATCTTCGAACCAGAAGAGGATCCATTTGAACCATCTGAAGACACATTTAAGGATTTGAAAAGTGATGTGTAATCAAATAACCAGTCAGGATCCACTTGAGCGTCTGTTTCATTCTCCTCCAACCAGCGCACGTCATAGGATTCGACAATCTGCTTAGTCTTCTTGTTGTAAACCCTATACGTGGTGCGCGCAACATATCCTATGAAATAACAATCATCGGCTTTGGCATTGAATTTAGGGTTGGATTCCAAGTGAAGAAGGGTGCAAGGGCAGCCAAATACATGGAAATGGCTGACTAAAGGCTTGTGTTCATAGAGAATCTCGTACGGTGTCTTCATCTGAGCTTTGTTGATTAGAACACGATTCTGCACGTAGCAAGCAGTGTTAATCGCCTCGGCCCAAAAGAAAACAGGTAATTTAGAATCACAAAGCATTGTCCTTGCAGCGTCTTTTAAAGTTCTATTTCTCCTTTCACCAACACCGTTTTGTTGAGGCGTGTGAGCAGAGCTGTATTGACGCACGATCCCTTTTTCTGCACAAAAATGGTCAAGAACTGCATTCTTGAACTCAGTGCCATTGTCAGTACGAAGCGCCTTCACCTGGTTGTTGGTTTGATTCTCAATCATCACAATGAACTTCTTTATCAGATCAGCAACCCCAGCTTTGTTGGATAAGAAGAAGACCCACGTAAAACGAGAGAAATCATCGATCACAACTAGACAATACGAACTTCTGTTGATGCTCAGGACGTTGACCGGACCAAATAAGTCCATATGCAATAATTGGAGCACCTGACTGATTGAGTTGACTTGCTTTGGCAGGTGTGGTTTTCTATGATGTTTTCCTTGGGCACAGGACACACACTTCTCAAATGTAATAAAGTCTCTGACAGGTAAGCCTCAGACCATCTCATTCTTAGCAAGGCGATTCAGGTTTTTCGCGTTAGCATGACCGAGTCGTCGGTGCCACAACATTGCATTTTGTTCGGACACTTTTGAAAATAGGCAAGTGACTTGTTCAGGTATGTTACTGTTCATGTCAATAATGTAAGCATTCCCATCCCGCTTAGATTTGACAAGAATCCACTCTTCCGGGATGACAATGCCTGGCTTGAGAATCATGCATTCTTTATCGGTAAAATGGGTAGAATAGCCTTTGTCGCAAATTTGGGAAAGACTCAACAAGCTATGCTTTAACTCGGGAGCAAAGTTGACATTTTCAAAGCTTAGCACTCCATTTGTAACTGTTCCTCTCCGAGTGATCTTGCCACCATCTCCGCCCGCGAAGGAAACATACCCCCCATTAAAAGATTGAATGTCGCTCAATTGGGAGATGTCTCCTGTCATATGCCGGGAGCAGCCGCTGTCGACGTACCAAGGACGGACGACATTCCTCCGCAACTGTCCCTACAAAATGAGCGAGATCATTTAGATTTGGGAACCCAGGTCATCACTGTCCTGGGTTTCCTTTTCGCTTTCTCTAATTTATCTTTTAATGTTTTCAATATAGGATCCTCATTTCTAATCACTTCAGAGGAGCGTGATGATGGATTGGAAATTGATTTGGGCATCCAATGATATTTAGGTTTTATAACATTCCCAGGTGGTTTTTAAATAGGTTTCTTATTAGTTTGCACTGAGCCTCTGGATGTTCTACTAGAAGTGGTTGAAGATCCAGAATTGCTTTTTAACGAAACCGATCTTGGCGGAGCCTTGTTCGGTTTTGGCAAACTATTTGGAGCTTTGTTATTACAAACCTTTTTATTCTTTTGAAAAACAGCCCTTTTTCTGCTTCGATCATCTTTCCAATCATCATTTCGAGAACGAGTTCTTGAGGATTTTCTAATTAAAGACCTTCCTCGAGATTCGTTCTCTCCTCTTGGTGACATATAGTTCACAAAGATCCTATTTTGACAATTCCTAGCTATATGGCCACCAAAACCACAATTAAAACAAATCTGTTTATTATTTGAACTTGTACTGCATTTCTCACGTTTATTTTCTTGACAGACACTCTTACTCTTCTCAGAAGAACATGCATGAGAAATAGGTTGTGAGATAAGTGAGGGTGCCTCAGATGGTGTGACTTGTGGAATTGATGGGTTTTCATGAGAATCACAAGCATCAGAATTACCAAACAGTTCATCAAACATATCAAAGAAATTAAGTTCAACAGTAGCAGATGTGGAAGCATCACACGAAATATTCTCAGTTTTAACATCAGAAACAAAAACTTTTTCATTTGAAACAAAAATATCAGAATCAGAAACAGAAACAGAAACAGATTCTCCAACTTCACGCTTTGCCTGATCTAAGGGTTGATCTGCAGGGGAAGTAGAAATGTTAGTACTTTCAACATTAATAAATCCTCCTGAAACGAAACCAGATGGCTTGCCATAAACCATAAATGGTTCGTTGGCAATCTCATCCTTGGATAGGGGTTGATACTGATATGTATGATTATAAGGAGGAGGTACACTATCATATCCTAAACCCTTTTGTTGGTTTTGTTTGAACTGCATGCAGTGATCAATCATGTTGGCAACTACCTCGCTTGATCCATCAAATTTTCTAAAATCAAAATTTGCAGTTTCAAATTGTCTTTTTAATGTATCAAGTTCGGTAATTAACTCATCATTTTGTCTCTTAACATAATCATAAAGCTCACATTTTTCACTGTATTCTGTCTGAATTCTTTTAAAATCTTTTATTTTTGTCTCTAACTGGGCCTTAAGGGGTTTATGTCCTTTCCTAAGCTGATAGCCCTCATATCTAAGGTCCTCTACTTCTCTACGTAATAATTGAATTTCATCATGAAGAAGTTTAACATATTCATTACATGCCTGAGAGCAAAAAGGTAGATTTACCTCATTCTTCCTGGGCTCGGAAGTAGAAGACACCATCATAGCAAACTGCAGCTCCATCATTTCTGCTTCAGGATCAGCTACATCATTCTTCAGAGGAGCATCATCAATTTGAGCTAGGTGAGCGTTTTCTGGCCCTGAAATATTCAGCGCCTGAATCTGGTTCTCCCAGTCAAAGGACTGAGCGACCATAGCAGTTTTACCATTAACCGCAGCACCTGCACGATTGTTTCCCACTGCAACCATCGTCCTGTTGTTGTTCGTCCTACGATCTGGTTTTGGACACTCACGAGCAAAGTGACCCGGCTCGTGGCAGTTGAAACATCGCAGCATGCCCTTGTTGAATTCCACCTTCTTGTCAGCATTCATGCCCCAGTTGTTCTTCCCTGTCTTTTTAGCAAACTGCTTGGCCCTGAAAATAGCCATAACAATCTGCCATGTAATGTCCATCTCTTCCACGTCTTCTGGATGAATCTGATCCAGGTCAGCAAATGACAGCTGAGGTGGAAGCTCTCCAGCTACAAAAGCATTGTAGCAGTTAACAAGCCCAGTGGCTAGAGCCAGAATTTCATCAGTGTCTTTCGTGTTTGAGGAAGAGGCTACAACTGGCACATTTGGAGGGGGAACAGCTTGTGGAGTGACAAATGGCTGGTTTTGAGAATGAGGAATGGATGATGCAGCAGCGAAGGTCTGAATCTGAGGTTGTTGAGCAGCAAATACTTGACCTGAGGAAGTCATGATTGATGAGAGAGCATTGTTGGATGAGATTCCAAGATTTGCAGTAGAGTACGAGTTCACATGGTTAATTTCTCTCTCTTTGTCATCAATATCACAAGCTTTGATGATCGCCATGATTTCAGCAAGAGTGAGGCGATTTAGATCCTTGGTCTTCTTAATCACAGCAACATTCATGTCCCATGATCTAGGAAGAGCATTCAGAAGCTTCTTCTTAATCTCTGACTTGGTCAAGAAAATCCCAGATATATTCATGTCAGTGGTGAGTGTTGTGAACCGCTGCAGCTGTACCTCAAGAGTCTCTCCGGGAATGTAGTTGAACATATTGAACTTTTGTCTCGACATGTCCTGGCGACTCTCCTTCATATCTTCATTGCCTTCATATACCTCAATTAGGGCTTCCCACAAATCTTTAGCTGAAGTATACTCTCGGAAACCTTGAGCAATATCAGGAGATAATGCCATGGTTAGAGTGGCTAAAGCACTTTCCAGTTCTTCCACTTTTTCAAACTCTTCATCTGTGTAGTTTTCAACAACTTTGTCAATCACTTGTCCTCCAACCGTCATAGTGATTCTAACAGGGCCTCTAAGAATGCTTCTCCAGACTTTAAAGTCCTTCATTTTAATGTACTTTTCAATCCTGTATTTCCACTCAGGAAAACCATCTGCAGACATTAATCTTGGAATACGCGTAGTTGTGCCCATGACAGTATCAAGTTCGTGAAAATGAGTTTGACTTTGAGATTCCATTAGAAATTAAAGCAGAATAAAGTCAGAAAAGAGTTTACGGTTGATGAGATTACGACCGTAAACTGCGTTTACGGTTTATGAGATTACGACCGTAAACTGGGTTTACGGTTGAAGTGTTTACGACCGTAAACTGTGTTTACGGTTTGGATGATTACGACTTGGACGTTTACGGTTTAAGTGTTTACGATTATTGAAGCTTAGTTTACGGTTAATGAAGATTCACAGTTTGCGGTTGATTAAGGTTCTTGTGTTTACAGCCGTAAACTGAGTTTACGGTCGGCAGTAAACTCCCAAAAGTTCTTCAAAAACGAGATTTTGGAGTAGATTCAATCCCTTTAACCACGAAAACACTAAAGCCAATCTCGAACAATAAAGAATGTCAGTCTAAACAGCCGAAAACTCGATTGAATGAAGCTTTGACACCGGTTTTTGCTCTGATACCAATTGTAAGGTCCTGAAACGGATCTTTACCAATGATTAAGCAACAAACAATCACAATAGAAGTAGAAGAAGAAAAGAAATCAAGCTTGCACATGTTTATAGCATAAAACGTCTGGTACAACTTGACAGAATGAACCGTGAACACTATAGCATCAACAACCAGACAAAGACCTACAACTCTTCTATATATACTCGACTTGGGCCGCAAACTGGGTTTAAACTCACTATCCGACCGTAAACTGCTAAACAACCCACAAAATGACTTTAAAGACACAAAAGAACAAATACAATGAAAGCCTAGACCAAACCATTAACTGGACCCTTCACAGTGGCTTTTGAAAGCTACGATTGCTGATCAGGTTTCGAAGTCATATGCAGAATAGTTATTAGACTTATCTAAGTGGGAGACTGTTGGATTAGGTGTCTAAGCCCATAATTATTTTGGTATGTACTTGACCCGATTGTGAGCATGGTCCTTTTGGGTTGCCTTCACCATAGCAACTAATAGGATGAAATAAGGAGAAAGACGATTAATTATGATTTATTAATATATTATATGAATAATATATTAAAAGATAAATCATATGGTTTAATTAATATTAGTCAAGAATTAATAAGAATTAATTTTGTGGCTGAAAGAGATTAATTAAATAAAGGGGATTGATTGTGCAATTATAAGATAGTTGAATATTGGGCTAATGGACTCCATAGAAGTTGGAGTGGATGAAATCTATGGGGAAACCCATTAGAATTCGTCCAAGGCTTCTAAGGAGGGAGTCCATGGGCTGCTTAGGGCCTAAGCAGTCAAATTAGGGTTTCCTAGTTGAAAACCCTAATAGCCTACCTATATAAGGAACCCCTAAGGCCCCAAAAACGTGGTGAAGTAATCCCTAAGGGTTCTTGGACGTTTTTGGTGCTCCTCCTCCTTCTCCTAGGTCATCTTGTTGCTCATGGTGTTTGTGACTCCATTAGAGGTGCAACATTTGAGGCACTAGGCTTTCAGAAGTCAATTACAAGAAGGATTCATATTGTTATTGCAACATAACAATCAAGGTAAGATCTAAACTCTATTCTTTTGTCAATTTCAATTATTGTATGCTAGAATTAGGGTTTATGAGCTTTGGATGATTATTGCATGTATATTAGACAAACTAGATCCAAAGCTTTAGGGTTTGCATGTACACCATAGGATTGATGTAGTGCTCATAACCCATCACTAATCTCAATCCAATCATCCTATTGATGGATTTGATGGTTTGGGTAAAAAGCTCCATGAACCCCAAAAAACCCAAATTGGGGGATATTGCAATTGATGATGAAATGAGATTGGATTCTATGACCTAGATGATATTTAATAACAATAAAACCAATTGGAATGCTCAAATTCATCCATGGTGGTAGAATCAAGCATAAAGATGGGTTTTAGATGGTTATGAGAGAAATTGTGATGAATACAATGAAATTTCTTGTAATGTGAGCATTTGATGAGTATATGATACTCATAATCATGAGTTGATACTAACAATATGATTTGAATGCAATAACATGAAGGATTGAGTGATCTATAGTTGAATTTATGGAATAATTGGCCATAAGGGCATTTTGGGAAATCTATTGATAATTACATAATGAATCTCATTTAAGAAGTGAATGATATTCATGAACATGAATTGACACTCAAGAGATGATAGTGAAACATAAACATGAAGGAATGTTAGCAAAAATGCATCTCTAGTGATTGTTATGACCCAAGGCCAATTTTGGAACATGGAATGGAATTGACAATTCCATAGTTAGATTGGGCATTTTCAATGAGATTAATGGGGGGCTTTATGTGCTTAACAAAATTTATTTGAGTGTTCAATAAGTTGGGAACAAGCCTTGTGAGCTTTTGAATGTTCAAGTGAAAAATGGACTAGTTTACCCTTCTTTTAAACACTTGAGGATCATCATGATCTTAAGGTTTCAATGAACACTTAATGGATTAAGTGGAGTGTTTTAAGATGATAAAACACCCCCTAAACATGTGTGAGAACCTATACAAATGGTACAAAGTGATTTGGAAAAGGGTCTTCAAGAACTATGCAAAGTATAGTGTTATTTTGAGAAAAATCGAGTTTTGTGTGTGTGCAGACACGAAAACACGGCCCGTGTAAATGCATGCTTTAATTTACACGACCCATGTAAGTCCCTGATTTGGAGATTTTCTTTTTTTCTTCATAACTTTTGCATACGGACTCGGATTTACGTACGATTTTCGCCTACATTCATATTTTTTGCATGAGGAATGATTTGAAACAATAAAACTTAAAAATAGAAGCTATGAGGGGTATTTTGTCATTTTAATGACTTGTGTCCATATATGGTGTAGTTAGTGTTTGGAGAGGAATGATCTAGGGAAAGGAACTAGAAGAGCATTAGCTAACCTACGTGTGATTGAGGTGAGTACGTGTTGGTATTTTTCCCACTTTGGGGTACATGGAAAAATGATTTTATGATAATGAAATGCAATGCTTTGATATATGAAATATTTTGAAAAGAAAGTGTTAAATGTTTTTGGAAATAATTGTTTTGAAAGAACGCCTTGAAGGCAAGAATGTTTTTGAAGGAAAGAAAGTTTTGGAAGAACGAATGTTTTATTAACGTGTTTGAAATGTTTTGAAATATAGATGCTTTGCTTTTTTAAATGAGTATTTTGATACTAATGTATGAACTATGTAAAGCATGGAAAGCAATGAAAAGAACGAAAAGAAATGAAAAGAAACATATGGTAATGAATAGAACGGAAAGAAATGAAAAGTAATGAAAAGAATGGAAATAGATGGAAAGTAATGATTAGAATGGAAGAAATGGAAAGTAATGAAAAGAATATATTGCTCGATCCATGATGTCCCCGTAACGGGATATAGAGGCATCTATCGGGGTGGCGCCTCCCCTGCGCGAGATAGACGTCCTAACGGAAATGATGCCTTGGTGGACTGATTTTGTTCTTTCCACCTTGGTATAGACTTGGGGATATTGCTAGGCCATAAGTAGAAAAATGGCAACGGTTTAATACCAGAATTAGCCCTTAATGGAAAAATGGAAATGGAAATGGAAAATAAGCTAATGAAATGATAAGATAAGAAATGATACTTAAGATATGATATGTTATGACATGTATGAAATGAGTTTTCCTTGAAAATGCTTGAAAATGTTTTGTGGTCTAAAACTATGTTTTGCAAAGATGAAATGTTTTTGGTAAAAATGTGATTAAATGTTTTGGGTCACAAACCCACTTAGCTCACGAGACATTATTGTCTTACGTATCTCTTTTTAATGCCATGTGTCTCAGGTTACCTTTAAGGATAGAGGATGGTAGATGGAAGTTAGAAGTCAAGTCATAGAGAATGGAGTGGAACTTGATAAGTTCCTTATTATTTTGTATTGATGTAATTCTTATTTGCTTGCTATGGATTTATTGATGCTTAATGGTAACACCCAATGTTTTAATTTATAAAGGTTTTTGTGGGACCGGTTTTTGTTAAATGTGGGTTAATACCCGAATGTTTATAAAACCATAGCATGAAAAAGTTTGAAAATTTTGGGGTGTTACACAAACAATGAACAGGAAATAAGGCTAACCCAAACATTCTCAAACTATAAAATCTTAGTTATATACAACTATGATGCATACACTAAGCAAATACAATAATGATGTCAATTCCATACAAGAAGTTCTGCTAGGCTATCATGAATCATACATCAGGAAATTCTATCATGCAATTCCTGAAGATCCTAGCCTATCACTAGCATGCAGTGCTATCGTAAACATCATATCAAATAACAATGTGGTAACTCGGGGTATACTTTCTTGCTCTAACTGATCGTACACATCGCATCATGCATTGGTTACTTTTGAAAACAATTTTGAAAACCATTTTTAAAACTTTTGCAGTTCCTTAGTTTGAGTCTGGATTCACATGGATGTTCATCTAATTCTCTCAAACCAAGGCTCTGATATCAACTTGTAACATCCCAAAAATCAGAGTAAAATTTTCGTTTTTCAAAAATAACCCAAACACCATAATTGTTTACAAAACATTGTTTCAAAAGTATAAGTCATAAATAAGAGTATCCCAAAATCCAATAACATAAAATCCGAAGGAATGTGCATGATCACGCCTTTGCTTTCCCCCGATCCTATGAAGTACCTAAAACAACAAACTGAAACCGTAAGACAAAACTTAGTGAGTTCCCCCAAAGTACCACACACAACCATACAAAACAACAACATGCATACATGAGCCTTCAATATGCCTGGACTGCCTCGCAGCCCTACAGACTATCTGGACCGCTCTCAGAGCCTTCGACCTGACTGGACCTTCTTGCAGGCCTTCAGTTTATCCGGGCCGCCTTGGGTGTCTTGGCCTTCAACACCAGCTGGTCTGCGTCAACCCATCAAACCATATCATGTCGACATATACAAATATCAATCAATAATTAACAAACACATGTAGTCCTATAGATCTACTAATCACATAACCAGTAAACACATATATCAGCATAACAACACAAAAAAACATGATATCTAATCCAATGGGTCGGCCTTGGTGTCTTCGACCCATAAGTCCAGTGAGGAAAACTCATATCTCAGTCTGAAAAGATTGTTGAACATGACACAACTCTGAATATCAGCTCTACCGGTCACCTATTCATCGGAACATGACCAACTTAACTTATAATCAAAATACCCAAAATACCCTTAGGTCAAACATGGTCAAATCCTGGTCAAAGTCAAAAAGTCAAACCTGGTCAACACATATGAGTATGCGTACTCAGCTTTAGGGGTGTGCAAAAAAAACCGCAAAACCGAAAAGCCGATCCGGCCGACCCGAAACCGAAATAAATCGAAACAAAAAAAAAACCGAAACCGAAAAACCCGGATACCTACGGGTCGGTTTCGGTTTAGATATTTAGATATTCGCGGATACCCGAACCGAACCGTCATATATATATATATATATATATATATATATATATATATATATATATATATATATATATATATATTCCAGTTTTAAAATGAGTAAACAATAATAATGCCAAATGGCCATGCCATACTCAGATCGTAATGTAATGATGTTTGTTTTTTTTAATCAATTAATATGTTTAATGTCTACGTATGTTTTATATAATTGAATTTATTTATAAAAGGTATGTTTTGTCATATTAATAAAATATATGTATTTATAAACAAGCATTGAATTTATTATAATTATTTTTTACAAATTTTGTGAGTTTTTGATTGTCAGAAAAAAAAAACGGTTGAAATGGAGTTTTTAGTTTTGATTGATTCTTATTTTTTATATTTAACGGATACCCGTGAACCGAACCGTGGTTACCCGCCTTTATACGGTTCGGTTCGGTTCGGGTTTTTTAACATTCAGTTCGGTTTCGGTTAGTGCATACAAGGTACCCGCCCCGCTGTCACAGTTAATAATTTTATTAATATCTGATCTGAACCGCCCCGTGAACACCCCTACTCAGCTTGTATGATTAGCATACACAAGCTTGACCAGAAAAAGGGCTTGTTGACCTACGTACGCCCAACATACCTGGGTTACACCCAACGTACACGATGGGTTCCTTTCCTTTCTTTATTAAGATCTTAATCCTTAAGCTCTTTTGCCCAAATTCCAGATCTAGTCCTACACTAACGTCCTTAACCATAAAGTTTCCAACTTTATGGTCTTGCATGGCTACTAAGTGCCCAATAACAAAACCCTAACTTCTTAACTCATCAAGACATTGAAACTCATGCATGGAAAGAAACTAACAATCAAGATTGCATTTTTATGACCTTAGACACTCCAAAACGTCTTGAAGGACAATCCATTTGGGTCTAAAGCATGCCGTACTTAAGAACATCATTGATTGGGGAAAAGCACATAATAACATCATAAAAGCTAGATCTAATCAAATAAGCCTCAAGGTATGAACTTTATACCTTCTGGAGATGTTGGAAGGTGCAAAACTTCCAGATCCAAGATTGTTCCAAGCTTCCAAGTTGTTCTCCTTTCTCTATGAACACCAAAACACACACTAATGGCTCAAAATGCTCTTAAATGGATTAGGGTTTGCAAAGGGGTCGAAAATGGGGCTGGAGGTTGATGAAAGAAAGAAGTCTCGGGGGTTAAGGATGTTTAAATATGGTCCAAACCCTAAAAATTAGGGTTTACACCCTGGCCACGTACGCCCAATGTACTCAACAAAACCCATGTACGCCCATCGTACTCATGTGGCTCCCCCAAAATTACAAAAATGCCACTGAAGACCAATTTTCAAACAATTATCATTCTAAGGGGTTAAAAGGTAAATACCTGGAAATCGAGATGTTACAGCGCACTTTCGTACCGAAACTTCGAAAAATCATAATTTCCTCATACGAAGTCAAATTTGGACGTTCTTTATATGCACACTCTCGCTTTTACGAATACTACATTTTTTTTGGATTACTTAAGCTAATAATCAACCTATATCCGGTTCACTTTTTACGACACGCGTTGTCATATAGGGTTGAACGCAAAACTTCGAACAATCATAACTTCTTCATACAAAGTCAAATTTAAGAGTTCTATATATCTACGGAATTCACATTGACGTTTTCTACATGTTTCTGATGATTAATTTGGCAAAAAAGTAATATATTTCTACTTCAAATTTTATAAACCAACAATTTATATTAAAACCTACTAAAGAGTGAAAACGGGGTGTTACAACTACGATATGATCCTTGTGTATGATGTGAACATGTTGTAGTAAGCTGTTAGACAGGTAGACCAGTTTAGACAGTTTAATGTGTTGTTGAATTGTCTTTTTGTCTGTTTGTTATATATGTCGACATAGCTTGTGGTGGGTTGAGGTCGGTCTTGGTCTGTGTAGTAGGTCAATATACACGGGGGGGGGGGGGGGGAATGTTACACTGAAGGCTAGAGACGTACCAGTCATGGATTGAAGGCCAATGTTTGTATGTTTGTATGTATATTGTTGTCGCACCCCCAGCCGGCGGCGGAAACACCGGGCGGTGTAACTTCATCTTTGTATCCCAGTTATATAACATACATTGAACAGTACAAAAGAGTTTTATAAACTACATACATTTATTCATTATAAAAAAGTTACATTATTCCTGTTTCCTAGTGATTATTACATAGTATATGAACTATCTCACACATCCTAACACACATATATATATATATATATATATATATATATATATATATATATCCCATATGAACAGAAAGGATACTAGTAAAATTTCCCTTGTTCGAGTAACATTCCAGCTTATCAAGTTTCTGAAAACACATGCGTTTTGAAAATACGTCAACATAAAGTTGGCGAGTCCACTGTGACATCCCCAATTTCACGGCCAGAAAAGACCGATTTGTTTATGCTTTGTTTATAAAATCAGAGTAATCTTTTAAAGAAAACAGTTGCGAAATTTGTTCCCAAAACAAAAATATGATAAGAATTTATCAAAGCATTCCTTTAAAGAAATGTATTTTCATTATATAACAAAATCTCGGGATGTCATGTTCAATACAGACCAAAAGCATAAACAGAACAAAATAGACCTTACAACAGTTATTCATAACTATTGGCCTATAATCCAAATTTTCTCGTTATGTCAGCCAACTTATGCTCTCGTGCCATAACCTGTAATATAAAGAAAACTGAGAGGGTCAGGCTGGGGAGCCTGGTGAGCATATAGGGTTTTCAACCCACAATAATATAGTTATTATATTCACTTATCAAACAATCAATCCAATTACCCACCCCCATTATCTTCATTTATTTCTTAAAGATTTACCCTAAGAACCGTTTACCCTTCTCCCATTCATTCCTAAGGATTGCCCTAAGGAATTGGCACAAAGTTTAATGCTGCCAAGGTTCTTAGATTACCTCTGATGAACACGTAGTTCACAATAATTAATGAACGCTTAGTTCAAAAACACCTAATGAACACTTAGTTCAAATATCCCTGGTGAACCCAATCACCTAAGGAACACAGAGTACGAAAGCTCTTAGTTCAAACAATGTGATAATAATGTATATCTCGATCTTGCAAAACCACTAATATTATTAACACCTATAAATCATATTTCTAAAACAATCTATCCCATCCCGTCGATCCTCACACACTGACCCTATACAATGATCTTACGAGATCTAGCCTTAGGAATCGATATGAACAACAACTGACGAAGCTGCTTCGGAAATTCCCTGACAGCAAACGAGGATCAATAAAGACATCAAATGAGGGGAATGGAATAAGTTTCACCACGAACCTTCGTTCGTAAAAGAAAGAACCACAAGACAGTTAAGTCAGGGGTAGTTATCTAGATAACAATGCCTAGGCGTGGTCCGACTATCATGAGGTATTATACCCCCAGACTCTACCTATCCCAACATCGAACTTTGCCTAGCAGTGGCCTGAATACATGAGGTATTTCACCCCCAGACGCACCCTATCCAACAATATAACACCAGACATACCTAGCAGTGGTCTATTACCGACACACTTTATTAGGCAGTCTACGAAGTTCCCTTAATTACTTCGTGAAAGAAAACGCTGACATATAAAGCTCGGTCGATCACTTCATAAAAGAAACGATGAATCCAAAGCTCTCTCAAAATAAAAGTATGGGGAAATACTACTACAGTACTCCCGTACGCTCCCGTAACCGACACACAAAATTGTCAAAAAGACTTTGTACATGATAGTACTTCTGGCACATTATAGTACTCTGATATGCGAAAGACTCGTACCCGAGAACATAATAGTACCCTGGCACAAGCAGCACCCAAGACACAGAGCTTTGAAAAGGACTTCGTACATAAAATGTACTTTTGTACGTAAGACGTACTCCACCGATCATCGATCTCACCACACACGTACTCTTAATAAGAGACTACCCAATGTCCAAACTTAATTGAACTAAACATCCCATTTAAGTCTTAACCCATCACTAGGCAAACCTACAATGCTTATAATCAATTTTTGATACTATCTCCGTTTAGGCAACGCCAACTAGTGTATACTTAACACAAGGTTTTAAGTAATAATATCATATATGAACATCTTAACACATATTGAACCATAACCGATTTGCACGTTGTATATCATCAAATATATCTAACACGTATTTCGGACAATAACAAATACTTCACATACATATGTATATTTCATACTTTAATCAATACTCGTATTAAAATCACGTTCCTAAAAGGGACTATACACATGATACCTTATCGAATGAACACATAATTCAAAAATACATAATTCGTACTCCCGAATCTAAAATTTACCTCCTTACCTAATCCATATTCCCGGATCTAAAACTAACCTCTTGATCTGATCCATACTCTCGGATCTAAAACTAGTTTATCTCTTTATCCTTTTGTCTCATGGTCCAACCCATCTTTTATCACCTACCAACAACCTCATCTACCCATGTTCTACCCAACATATTTTTAGATACAAAATACATATATAGTTTAACTCATTAAAACTTATATAATTCATCCATTCCACAATCATCTCAAATAAACAACAATATATTATACACATAACACGTATATCATAGTAAATACTTAATATTTATGTGTTAGAAGAAAGTAACTACACACTCACTTGATCAGAAGATGATCGGGCAGAACTACGGCTTGTAGAAGTAGTATCCTTCGGTGAAACTGTGATCTCTTCACACACCGGACTTCTCGCGGGCAGAGCTTCGGCTCGGAAACTCTTTTCTTCTCGGGATCTTCGGGCTTCGGGACTTGCTTCGGGTCTCGGGATGAACACCGGGGATTCGGGGGGTTAAAATAGGGCTTAGAGAGAGTATCGGGAGTGGGAGAGTAAGAGATGAGCAACCAAACTCGGCTGCCCCTTGAGTTCTATTTATAGGGCAAAAATGCTAGGTTCACCTTGTGAACCATATATGTTCACCTCCTGAACTGACTCACCTCGTGAGTTTCTAATATTCACCTCGTGAGCTCGATACGTCATTGCGTTCGTCATGGCCACTTGCCTTGGAAGACGTCCATCATCTGTTCACCTCGTGAGTCACTAATGCTCACCTCGTGAACTGGCTCACCTCGTGAGTTTCTAATATTCACCTCGTGAGCTCTGACACAGCCTTGGGGTTCACGCTCCGAACTTCAGAAATTTATAACTTTCGCATACGAGCTCCGTTTTCGACGTTCTTTATATCCACGCGTAGGTAAGATTATTCTCTACAACTCTCGTTTAGACTCCGTTGGCTAATTTTGACTTTAATTTTATTATATTATTTTTAGTAGGCCGGGACAAGAAAACTCCGTTATAAATTCATAACTTCTTCATCCGACGTCCGTTTTCGTCTGTCTTTTTACCGTTGCACTACCATTGACGAGATCTTTGATTCTCGTTTAGATTGTTTCGGCTAAAAAGCACTCGATCTCAAATCGAGTATTCGGGCTGCACACTGCTAAGTCGAAACTTCGGAAAAATCATAACTTCCTCATACGAAGTCAGATTTGGGCGTTCTTTTTATGCACGCTCTCGGTTTAACTAATTCTACAACTTTCATTTAGATCGCTAAGGCCAAATATCGCTCTAACGTAAATTCACTATTTACGTGTGTCGTGCCGGTTCTGTCGCGAAACTTCGACATGTCATAACTTCTTCGTTATAACTCGGATTTCGGCGTTCTTTATATGTACGGAATCCTTGTAACATATACTACAACTTAGTTAAGATTACTCCTTCTAAATAATCTTCCATAAAAAAGTCATTTTTGATGCTTATCGTCTCTAAATTGACTAGCCCGGATCTACGGGCGTTACATCCATAGGTTATGACTATGAGTAAAAATAGTACTTTTTCCAAGTTTCAAAAGTATAGAACATAGTTTGAAAATATCATTCTGACTCATACTTGTTTCTAACATATAGTATATATATCCTAGGTATAATGGTTTACTTACTAAATAAGTAGTATACATGTAAGTTTCATATATTATGAATATAAGTGTTTGTAATCCCATACAAACGAAGGTTGCTACGTATAAATCTTATTTCAATTCTATACGAGTAAAAATCGCTACGTATAAATATTATTTCAATTCTATACGAGTATGTGTGCTAGGTATAATTGTTTACTTAATGAATAAGTAAAATACCTACAAGTTCCTTGTACTTAGAGTATAACTGTTTAGGAAACTTATACTTAACATTAATACTTGTATATCAACAAAGTATAATGTTTCTAAAATTGTGCTACCATGATTCCATAACCGCTGCTATATGACATACAAGACCTCTGATTGGTGCTACAAGTGTCGCACCTTGGTAATAGATTCCGCACACTTCATCGACGTCGGAATTGAATAAATTGGGCAAGTTCGTCACCCGCAAACCGTTGGGTTATAGCTAGCAACCACGGGTGGGGGTGTCAACCCGTATAGATCTATACACAACTTCCTTGTCACCCGAAATAAACCGTCGGGTTGTAGCTAGCAACCACGGGTGGGGGTGTTAACCCGCATAAATCTATACACAACTTCCTCGCTCTCACAGGATTAGCGGTTACAGGTCAAAGGATTTCCCCTAATATTTCAAATATTAGTTGATGTATAAGGTAGCTCATGTAGACTTCGTTGAGTTCTTATAGTTCTAATAGTGAAAGCATATTCGTGTCGAAAACCCTAAGTTACTAGACTATGCTTTAAACGTTACTCCTAATTTCTATAATACTTAGGCAGTACAACAACTATAACTTGAAGTAAAACTAGGTTTTATCTACATAAAACCAATAATAGCAACATACTTAACAAGTCTATATAGAACTCCCGAGTATCACTCTGGGCTGTAACACAAAATAGTATATAGAACTCCCGAGTATAACTCCGAGGCTATAACACAAATAGTATATATAGAACTCCCGAGTATAACTCCGGGGCTATATTAGTAAAATCTATGATAACAATATGCTAACAAGTTTAAGATAGATGTATGATTTAGATATATCAGATATATTCTAGGTATATATAATACAAAACAACTATATCCCGGTTAATATAACTATCTATGTTGATACGAATATACTATCATATAAACTTAATATTAACTTGTATACAATATCTAACATGCGTTTTCCCCCGGAAACATTAAAAAGTGGGGCCGTGAAATTCACCCTAGTAGCGTGATCTATAGAATCTAACTGAAAAACGGTCAGAAGCTCGTCGTTGTCAGGCTCGGGAAGGGAAACGACCTTCAGAAAACGAGAGAGAATGAAAGTAGAAGGTGTAACGATTGAACGGGCCTCGTTTGCTATTTATAGGTTGTTCAAGGCCCATTCACGTCGTGACAAACATATGGTTACGTCGTGAGCTTCCATGAGTCCTCCCGTAGCCTTAACACGTGTTTTCTAGTCTCGATTAGTGTCCTGGACTACTTTCACGCCGTGAACATGCATGTTCACGTCGTGAACCAAGGTGGCTAGGGTTTCTGCCACGTGTAATGCTCTCAGACAACTACATCTTCGGAAGATCATAACTTTTGCATACGAGCTCTATTTCTGACGTTCTTTATATCCACACGTAGGTATTTCTGAGTACTACAACTTTCTTTTAGACTCTAGTAGCTAATTCTAAGTCTATTTTAAATTCCTCTTATTATAGAGGCTATAGTGTTAGAATTTATCATAACTTCTTCATGCAAAGTCAGATTTAGACGTTCTATATATTTTTGGAATCGTATAGACTTATAGTGTTGAATGAAAATTTCATTAAAGATTAAAGTAAATTGATTATAATATGTGTTTTTTATATTTATGGGAATTATCTTTGACATAAATTTGACCGATGTTACAATTGTGGTGTGTGGTATTTTGGGGAACTCACTAAGCTTTGACTTGCAGTTGTGGATTAAAATTTTCAGATACTTCAGATGATTGTGGAAAGACGAAAGCGTCACTGTACACACATCAACAACTTTCGTATTATGTGATTTTGTGTTTCTGATCATACTCTGATTTTTTTTGGGATGTAACCTTTTGGAACAAATGATTTTATGATGATACTTTATGAAAATGGTTTATATATTTAAATTAAATATCAAAAGTTTTGACTTGAAATATTGGGACGTTACAATGTTACTTGAATGGCAACAAATAACATTGTACTTTCTCTGTTTTGTAAAATATAGCATCCTACTTACATTACACCTAAATTGTGTAAATTGTTTATTAATATTTTTTTTTCTATTAAACCACTGTGCTTTGAAGTTGTATTTACGAACTATTTTTGAAATAGCATCCTACTTATTAATTTTAATATTTTTTTTCCTATTTTTTCTTATTTGCTTAAACACAGACCATTTCCAACACATGCACATAAAGACTTCATATTACAACATTGTACTTTCATAAGAGTAACTTTGGGGACACAAAGTTACTCTTATGAAAGTACAGTGCACACATAGAGAATCTTATGATTATAACATTGTACTTTTTTGTTTTTACAGCACACATATAGAGAATCTTATGATTATACCATTGTACTTTAAAACTACAATGCTCTAACTGGTATGAACATTTTTTCTCAAAAAATGAAAGTACGTTGATATTTAATGCTATAATTGTACTTCAAAAGTCCAATGCTATATTTGTGTTGGTTGTCCATTTACAAATTACTGTGTATGTTTCCATTTATTTACGTTTTTGCTAACATCCAATTATAACATTATACTTTCGATAATTATTTAACAATATTTTTTAATCTGATTTTTGTTACTCTTTAAGTTTCATCTGAATTTTTTTAAATAAAGGGTCATTCCTGTTTAATAGTTTACACCAGGACCATTCATGTACTTTAGTTATGTACGAACCATTCCTATAATATTTTTAAAATGGTTCATTTTAGCTAATTTTTTAAAACAAGTACTAAATTAAAGATTCATTAATTTTCTTTATTTATTTATCTAAATTATTTGTTTAAATTTAAAAGAGTAAAAAAAAACACTTTAATTTTTATAATTCAATATTTTCTCACTTTTCTTATAAATTCATACTTTTCAAATGTTTATAATTTTATATTTAATTTTTTTTAAATAAACCCATGTAATATATGGATCTCACACGGTCACACCTAATAACCTAATATATAATAAAAAAATACATATAAATAACCCCAAAAATAAATGAAAAACATTTTAAATAAAAAGCCAACAATTTCGTTGGAAATAGCCTTAATAAAATCCAACGTGCTATGCATATCAATCAGATCGGTTCTATTCAAAATATTGAATGTGAACAAATGAGATAAGGCAATGAACTTGTATTCGGGTTTCGGTCTTCGTTACGGGCTACTCAAATGGGCCTATCAACCTTAGTGGCTTAGTCCTTAGACCCTTATCAAGGGTGTTTAAGAGGGCCGGCAGTCCGGCACGATCAAAGGCAGGCTAAAGTCTAAATCTCTATAAGAATTAACCTCCGTCGCCTCCGTCTGCGTCTGCATCTGCATCTGCATCTGTCGTCTGTTGTCTATACGCTCACAAATTAATCCTTTTTATGTTGGGTATCCGATACTCCTTTTTGAGATCTGTTCTTACTAGTGGTAGGTGAAAGTGAGATGGTGCTCAAAGACCAAAAATTCTTACGCTGCTTCTTCTTCGTTATCGTCTTCTCAATACACGTGGTTGCACTCGATTCTGCCGATGCGATCCAAGGTTGCGGTGGCTTTGTCGAGGTGCAGACTTTCTTCTTCATCAGACTCTGTATATAACATGTTTTGATACTTTCTAGTTGTAGTTTATTTATGCTTAATTTCTTTTAACCTTGGTAGGCGAGGTCGTCTTTGATTAACTCAAGGAAGCCAACTGATGCGAAATTGAATTATTCACACATCGCGGTATGAGTCTAAATTAGTTTCTAGTTAATTTCACTGAAGCAATATTTTAGTCTTACGGTTTTCACTGGAATTTTGTTTAAAGTTCCAAATTAAATTTGTCTACGCCAAATTCAAAGTAATTATGGATGAAGCTATTATGTACTTGAGGACATATATAGCTGGGGATGTCTTAGAACTCCAAACAACCGTGCTTACTAATATGCTATTTATCTAACTAAAGGTTGAGCTGCGTACCTTGGATGGTTTGGTGAAGGATAGAACGCAATGTGCTCCTAATGGTTACTACTTCATCCCGGTTTATGAGAAGGTACGGAAACATACACTATTGGCCTACTCACTTACTCATGGTGTGCAAGTTTGTATCCAGTGATAACATACACTATTAGTGAAGGATAAAACTTTTTACCCCCTCATGTTAACTTTTTAATGATTTCAATTTTCAAAGTATAATTTTGAGTCTCAATGTTGATATAAAATTATGATGGTTTAATTTAATTTGTTTTAACATTTATATATAGTTATGATGGTTCAACTTAAAATTGTTTGAACGTTCTCTATTGAATTTTTTATGTATATAAATCGTGGAGAATAAAAAAAAATGTTTCTAACGTTAACCATGGCACACGACGTTCTATGAACTTGCAACCTAATCGGTTTTTAATAGTTTTTAACTCAATTTAATATTCATCTTTTTAGTTTCAGTACTTTTGGAAACTAAAACCAAATAGTAGAATCATTTTAAACTTTGCGACAAAACATGTTTTTAGACTTTGAAAACCATGTTATGATCAAGGTTAGGCATAAGTTAATGTTATCACCTCAAAAATTGCCATGCATTTGTTTAACCTGGTCTGGTTAATTAAAGATGATATTCCCCTCAGGCTCCATCCCAAATAAAATGTTATGCATGCTAGGATGTCTATATGATCAACCAACAAAGTTCTTGTTTAGTCATCATTAAGTTTGGTACTCCACTGAGAATCTTGAGGGGAATTAAGATGATAATCGTGGATGACACATTATTGCCCTCTCTCTCTCTCACACACACACACACTCATTAACTTCACCCTGCTCAAACTATCTACCCACCATCAGAACTACTAAAACTGAAAATATGGATACCCTAAAGGATTGGTAGTTTAGGACTTTAACCTTCCCCCTGAATTAATCTTCATGAAGTCAAATTTATAAACTTTATTAGTGGGAATACTGTCACGTTCTCTTTGAATTGATTACATGAGATTTAAGGTCACCTTTTCCTTTTGTCCTATTGTAATTAATATTAAAGTTTTTTGTTGTTCTTTGTCTTTGGCATATTGCATCAATACGTGTTTGGTTGTTATGGACGGTTTCTTGTATTATATTACACAAGTTGCATTTAGAGGCTCAGCTTCAATATATGTGTTTATATTTATTTTCTTTGGTGTAGGGTTCTTATGTTATCAAAGTTAAGGGACCTGAAGGATGGTCGTGGGACCCAGATCAGGTATGTACTTTTGATTTATTGAAATACTATATACATATATCTTTATATATAATGTATATATGTATGTATATATAAGGAAAAGTGAATATGGGGCTGTTATGCCCTAACATTTGGTGTGGAATCCATCAAACTTATTTTGAGAAAAAAAACAAAACCTTTAATTTATTCTTTTACATAAGTACATAACAAATCAAAACCCTAAAATTCAATTTTTTTTTTTTTCGTTTCAAAACTGTACATGCGACTGGTGCTCCCCGATTGTGCGACCATCGAAATTCCATCTTTGGCCTCTTTTACCACTAGCCATAATTCCATCATCATCACACTTTTGGATAAGCATGCCAATTATAAATTTGTTAAGTGCTGCAGCACCACAACAAGGGAGCTCTCTTAGTAGTGTGGAATTCTGGATGTGTGTCAGTAGGGTGTAGAATGTATACCAAGCACCATGGGATATAGCATTGGCCCAACAGTAACCAGTAAGAGCTGCTAGTTAAATTTACACAAAAATATGATATATAATGTATGAGGAGCCATTTTCGCCTTAAAATACCCAAAAGTTGTCAACAAAAGGGACTCCAAAATACACACAAAATCGAACCATTCACACACTATTCAGCTACTTAAATTCAGTATGTTTTCTCCAAATTTTTTTTACTGATCTTAAGTTTAACCTTCTTAAGTTCAAATCAGGAAGGGAATTAGAATCCATTTGGTGATGAATATATTGCCGGCACATCAACCAATTATAAACAGGTAAACAACATGATAAAGAGCTAAAAACTGAACTCCAATCACAACCATTTTAGTGAACCAACATAGCATGTAAATAAAACTAGAACATAAACAAATCATATAATGCCTCAGTTTACTAAGGGTATTGCATATTTACAACACTTGGTATGCTCTATGCATCTCTATATTTTCCTAAAAAAGTTAAAAGCTAACAACCCATTAACAAACATTACCAAAATCCAGATAGAGTTCCTAGATACTGCTCCTTCAATGAAGAAGCAAATCAACTAGCAAAAACACCAACAAGATTGATAGATATAGAAAAAGTTTACATGTCCTAATAAACCTGATCCAAACACAAAACAATAAAAGTCGGAACATAATTGAGATCCAATTAAGAATATCCACAACCAAATAATTAAACCTAAACATCAATTCATATTGTTCAAACACATCAATAAAAAATAGAAAGAAAAACAAGAAACGAGAAGATTGAAATGAAAGAGGGAATGATGTAATTATTATATAATACATGGTCTAGGGCGAACGGCCTAACTCCAGGTTTGCACTCTGCTCATTATCTAATAAATGAACAAAAAGTTAAGTAGCAGGGTAAGATGATATCTGAAGATCTTTTTTTGGTGGAGTAGGTGTGGTCGATTCTAGAAGATATGCTGCCTGCAAACCTTCAACGGGTGCAACAACCAAATCTGGCGAGTATCAGTTTAGGTGAAAGATGAGGCATCAAGACTGACAGAATCACGTGTTGCCAAACTTGGATATTTTTATTTATCACAAATATTTTTTTGTCTATTCGATATCAGTAGCCAAACTTGGAAAAATTAGGTGAAGCAAAAGAGTAAGATAAAGGTTCAATTTTTTTTTCTTCAAAACGACATAGTTTGATGGGTTCCACACCTAATGCTAGGTGTATAACAGCCCCATATTCACTTTTCCCATATATATATATATATATATATATATATATATATATATATATATATATAATTCTGCCAGGTGATTTATGTGAAGTAGTTTAGGATACACAATGCGGAAGTCTGATGTCTTTACTTTTGTAGGTTCCCGTGCTTGTCGATCATACTGGATGTAATAGAAATGAAGATATAAATTTCCGGTTCACAGGGTTGGTTTAGCTTATTAGTCATTTCCATACTTATCTCTAAATCTTTTTTGTAGAATTTATTTCACTTTATGTGGAATATTTTTTAGGAGCTTATGTGGTCTATATCGTGTTGGACTTGAGCTTCTACTGTGTGGTGTCTTTGCAGATTCAGTATTAGTGGAAAAGTTGTGGGAGCAGTTGGCGGTGAGAGCTGTTCGTCTACCGATGGCGGTCCATCAAATGTAAATGTTGAGCTTCTGGATTCCAGTGGGAATATTGTATCGTCTGTTTTGACATCAATAGCAGGAAGTTATTCTTTCACCAACATAATTCCAGGTTAAATTTTTTCTTGTGTGGACCTAACTATGCTAGGAGTTAATCATTCTAAGAGCTCATGACACGTATTATAGTTTTTATTATCTTATGAATTATGTACATAACAAATCCACAAACAAAAAGCTATTTTTAAGATTTATATCATATTTATTAAATTTGGATCCTTGATGTTTTTGTTTGATGAATTTCGTGCTTGTTACATGATATTGTTGGTGGGTTTGCTTTCATTATCTAATTGCATTATATTTTTTGGTGTAGGAAGGTACAACCTACGCGCCTCCCATGCTGATCTTAATATTGAAGTTAAAGGTTCCACAGAGGTCATATACATATACCTATCTTTTCTATTATCTTTCTCATCCATTATGTTTCCACTCAATTGGGAATGCAAAAGCAATTTACATGGTTCTCATCCCGCATATAAACTGTTAGGTTGACTTGGGGTTTGGAAATAGCCAAGTTGAAGATGTCTTCTTTGTCTTTGGTTACAATATACGTGGATTGGTAGTTGCACAAGTGAGTCTTCCTCTTTTTAATGCTTTTGAAATGCAAAATTGCTCATCCTGAGTCCATAATGTGCTTCACACTTTAATGGACTGAAATACTTTTCATTTATTCAGTTTGAATAGCGAGTTAGATTACTAATATCTATCATGTTGCCTCAGGGAAACCCCATTTTAGGGGTTCACTTTTATCTGTACTCTGATGATGTCAAGGAAGTGCACTGCCCACAGGGTTCTGGTAACCCCTCTGGACATAGAACTGCACTTTGCCATGCCCTATCTGATGCTGATGGAACATTTATATTTAAGTCAATTCCATGCGGTAATATTTTAGATTCTTTTCCTCCGTCTCTCTTGATTAGATATGGCACTGAATCTGTTCATTCCAGCGACATTTGCATGGATAAAACCTTCCTCTAGAAAGGTGTATCTTTTCATGTTTTTGAGGGTTCATGCTAATTTGCTTTACCCTTTAAAAAGATTCATAAGTTGTAGGATTATTGTAAAACTTGAAAATATACTCTGAACTACCATATCATTTAGTGTTTAGTGATTCCAACCTCTTAATGGTTAAGAGAAGGTAGGGTTCCTTCACCGTTTAGAGGCCATTCATAGGCTTTTGATTCCTTCAAAGATTGTATCAAACATGCGGAATGCTGACTGATCAAGAGGTGACACTCTGAATGGTTTGGTTAATACGTTATCAAACATCCCCTAAGAGCATCCACAACGGTCATTAATTTGACCTTTCAAAAGTCTTGCAAGTGACATGGCTTAGGCCATGTCACCAAACTTTCAAACAAACTTTCATGTACTGCAAGACTTGCAAAGATTAGTTTATAATATCTAATTATATATGAATTATGTATGTTAAAATACTTAAATAGTAATTCAAAATATCTTTCGTAATTACAGACTATATAAACATATTTACACAAACATAATAGATATAAATTCTATACATATATTTATATAAAGAGTCGTAAGTTCTATATTGTATTGATATCACGTAATAGGGTTACATAGACACACACACACACATATATATATATATATATATATATATATATATATATATATATATATATATATATATATAGAGTCAAGATCAAATAAGAAGGAAATTTTTGGTAGGAAGGTAAGAAGTTTTTTTTCTACATATTTTTTTCGCGAACAAACAAAATGAATCATTAGATGATTCATTTGTAAGATGATTCACAAGAAAAAATTCTCAAAAAAACATCTCGATGATTCATTTATACAATGATTTTGTTGTTATTCACTAAAATTGTCATAAAAGTGAATTTTTTCTTAATTTACTTAAAAATGAATCAAAAAGATGTTTTTTTGGGAATTTTTTCTTGTGAATCATCTTACAAATGAATCATCTAGTGATTCATTTATTTTGTTCGTCAAAAAAATATGTAGAAAAAAAACTTCTTACCTTCCTACCAAAAAAAATTTCTTACCGGATCTATATTATATATATATATATATATAATGTTAACAATTACATATAAGTACCCTCTAGTCTATATTATTATAATTATGTCTATATTATTATAATTATGTCTGATACGCCCCCGCAAGCTAAGGACGGGGAACGACTTGCAACTTGGATCGAAGAGATACAAATCTTGGAGTTGGCAGCGGCTTTGTGAAGATATCAACTATTTGATCATGCGTTGATATGTGTTGAACTCGTAGTTCTCCTTTAGTAACCTTTTCTCTAACAAAGTGAAAATCAACCTCCACATGTTTCGTACGAGCATGAAAGACTGGATTAGCAGAAAGGTAGGTTGCGCCAAGATTGTCACACCACAAGACGGGAGATGAGGGACTGTTCACACTAAGTTCACGAAGAAGAGCTTGAAGCCAGATGAGCTCGGCAACCGTGTCAGCTAGGGCTTTGTATTCGGATTTTGTGGAAGATTGGGAAACAGTACGTTGTTTTCGTGCGGTCCAAGAGATTAGGTTGGAACCAAGATATATAGCAAATCCCCCTGTGGACCGACGGTCATCTGGGTCACCAGCCCAATCAGCATCTGAGAAAGCAGTCAAATTATCGGTTCCCTGCCAGTGAGAGTCAGTAAAAGCCTGTAATTGAGTGTTGGAGGTTTGGCGAATTAACATGCCATAAGCAACACTGCCATGAAGATAGCGAAGAATGCGCTTGACCGCAGACCAATGATTATCAGTTGGAGCATGCATGAAGTGACACACCTTGTTTACTGCAAATGTGATATCGGGCCTGGACAAAGTAACATATTGAAGGGCTCCGACGACCTGGCGATACCGTACATGATCAGAGTAGAGAGGACTGTCATTAGTCGCCAAAGGAATGGAGGTAGTCATCGGAGATGGAGTTGGTTTTGACTCTGACAGGCCAGCTTTTCGTAGTAGTTCCATAATGTATTTCCGTTGAGAGAGGATGATGTCAGAACCCCGGGGAACAATTTCAATGCCCAAAAAATATGAGAGATTGCCGAGATCTTTAATGGCAAATGTGACACTGAGTTGTGTAATAATTTTGTTGATGACATCATTGTTGTTACCCGTGATGATGATATCATCAACATAAATTAACATGTAAATAGTGATGCCGGTGTGGGAGTAAATGAACAAAGAAGGATCGGTTTTGGAGCCTTTGAATCCGAGAAGGTGAAGAGCTTGTGTAAGTCGTTGAAACCAAGCTCGAGGAGCCTGCTTAAGACCATATATTGATTTGTGAAGCAGACATACATGGTTCGGATGCTTTGGGTCAATGAAGCCTGGTGGTTGCTTCATGTACACAGTTTCAGTGAGTGTGCTATGCAGAAAGGTGTTCTGAACATCAAGCTGTCGAAGGGACCATTTTTGGGTAATGGCAAGAGAGAGTACCACTCTAATGGTTGTAGATTTAACCACGGGGCTGAAAGTCTCGTGATAATCTATGCCTGGTTGTTGACGAAAACCTTTTGCAACAAATCTTGCTTTGTAGCGAGTGACAGCTCTATCCTTGTCTCGCTTTAACCTGTAAACCCACTTGCAATCAATAATGTTAGTATTGGGTACCATAGGTACCAGTGACCAAGTGCCATTTTTTTGTAAGGCAGAGTACTCGTCTTCCATGGCTTTGCGCCATTCAGGAGATTCATTGGCAATAGAGAAGGATGTTGGTTCAGTAATGGAGGTGGTAGTGTGATGAGCACTCGGTTGAAAGGGAACCTTTTGTTTCGGGTTTTGGCGAAGGTGGGAGGGACGAGTACAGGGTGTAGGTGCTGATATAGGTTTAGGTGAGGTTGTAGGTGCTGAAGTAGGTTTAGGTGTAGGTGATGGTGAGGGTGAAGGTGATGACGGTTGGGAGATAGGAACTGTGGATGGATGGGGTGAACTCGAGGGTTGAGTGTCGGGTGGGTAAGGTGGAATATGATTCTTGGCAAAAGGAAAGGAAGATTCATCGAAGCGGACATGACGAGCTATATAAATTCGATCGGAAGATTAGTCAAGGCATCTGTAGCCATGATGAAATGGGCTGTATCCAAGAAAGAGACAAGGAGTAGATCGAAAATCCATTTTGTGATGATTATAGGGTCGTAGGTAAGGAAAGCACAAACAACCGAAGACTCGAAGGAATGAGTAATCAGGTGGGCGTTTAAAAACATGTTGGAATGGAGACTCGTTGTAGGATGTGCGAGAAGGCATCCTATTGATGAGGTAAACGGCTGTTTCAAAGGCAAAATGCCAAAAGCGTTGAGGAGTGCTGGATTGAGCCATTAAGGTAAGACCTGTCTCGACGATATGTCGGTGTCGTTGCTCAACAAAACCATTTTGAGCACTAGTATGGGGGCATGATCGTTGATGAACAATGCCAAGTGATGTAAGGAAGGAGGAGGTGTTGCGAAATTCACCACCCCAATCAGTTTGAACTTTCTTTAGTTTTGTAGAAAATTGTCGTTCAACTATGGTGACAAAAGTTTTGAAAAGATTGTAAACATCAGATTTTTGAGACATTGGAAAGAGCCACATATATCTAGTATGATGATCAACACATAATAAAAAGTAACGATGGCCATCTGATGAAAGAACAGGAGCGGGACCCCAAACATCACAATAAACAAGATCTAATATATTATTGTTTTGATAAGAAGAAACAGGTAAAGATAGTTTTGATGATTTGCCAGTTGACATGAAGAGCAAAAACTTGGTAAAGTTTTATCTGTAACAGGAAGCGAAAAACTAGAAATCATAAATTGAAAGAGACGGTGTGGATGCCCGAGTCGTCTATGCCAAGTTGTGGAAGATGCACGAGTTGCAGAGAAAACTTGTTGATGAGTGGATCGAAGTTGTGGCAGACGAAGGGAATAGAGACCTTGCTCACTGGGGCCCGTGAGAAGTATAGTGTGTGAGCTCGTCCTTAACAACAAAAAAAGTAGAGTGAAATTCAAAGAAAACATTATTGTCAATGCAAAATTGTTGAACAGAAAGTAGATGTTTTGTGATGTTGGGTACGTGAAGAATTTTTGAGAGATGAAACGTTTTATTTGGTGAGTGAAAGCGAGATGAACCAATATGAAGAATAGGGAGTCCCTTACCATCACCGACATGGAGGCTGTCATGGCCATGATATGCGCGGTTGTCATCCATGCTTGCTAAGATCCGGCGTGACATGGCTGTTGGCACCGGTGTCGGGATACCAAGTGGCTGATGTGGATGGTATGGAGGGATCACGGTTGGGGCACTGAGATGGTAAGTGACCAATACCACAACGGTTGCATGTGCCAAAAACAGTATTCTGGTTGGAGGCCCAGCTGAAGGAGCGAGTACTATCACCACGATTGTTGTTACTACGGCTGTTGTTGGTGCCACGGTAAGAGCCACGTCGCCCTCTGTTGTTTCCACGGTTGTAGGTGGGGGGCTGTCAAGAACCATATAAAGCTTGAGATGTGGCTGGTAGTGTGCTGGAGGGCGAGATTGGTTGAAGTTGGAGACCAAGAGCAGAAGCTATCGATCCTAGTTGAGCAGCGAGAGAAGCCATCGAATCATTGGTGTGTTTGGTGAGTTCTTGAGTGGCATGAAAGGCTTGAATGAAAGGCTGTCGGGATTTTGCAATCATAAAGTCATGATCACTTAACAATGCATGAAGTTCAGTGAAGGCAGTGGGACATTGGCGGGCGGTGATGGTGGACTTGAGACCGTTGTATTCATCGCGAAGACCAGAAACAGCAAGCATGACAAGGTCTTTTATCCTTGACTGGTTCACCAATGGCGGCTAGGGCACCAGCATATTCTTGTGCTCGGTTAAGGTAGGCATCAGGAGTCTCATCTCCTTTCATCTCAATCCGCAAGAGTTGAGTTTTTAAAGTGTATTCTCTTGAAGATGAATGTGATGCAAAGGCACGTTCTAGAGAGAATTACAAATCATAAGAAGTGTCACCTTATACATGACGGAAGGCTGATTCAGAGATGGTAGAGATGATCAACATGCGATTGTGCGCATCATTGGCGATCCAAATCGAGTAATTTGGATTGTCTCTTGGTTCTGGTTTGGGATCAGCAACAGTGGCAGCAACAGGTGGGAGTTGTTTGGGTGGGCATGGAATTGTGCCATCCACATAATCGAACAACTTGTGTGCAAGAAGAGAAGGATGTATCATATTCTTCCGGTAGCCATAGTTGGTTGGTGTGAGGTTGAAGGCAAACTTATGGGAGTAGTGGGATTTCTTTTCATCGGATCGATGCTAACCCTAGCTGTTTATCGGATTGAGTGGGGAGCAAGAATCCTTCGGCTTTGATACCATAAAGAGCCGTAAGTTGTATATTGTATTGATATCATGTAATAGGGTTACACACACACACACATATACATATATATATATATATATATATATATATATATATATATAATATTAACAATTACATATAAGTACCCTCTAGTCTATATTATTGTAATTATGTCTGATATTATATATAAACAAAAAGATTATATTAAATATAATTTTGTATATTTGTAATACTAATCATATGTTGAATTAGTATATGTGTTATCAATATCTTAATAAATATTTGTTAACTATAAATAATTCAAGATATATTTGTTATAAGCTATAAAATAGTTGTTGAGGTGGGAGTGGGGTCCATTCTGTAAGACTGTTGGCATTGAAGTGGTGTATTAGGTAATTGCAAAAGATGATGTGATACAATTGAAAGAGTATTATCATTGAATGGGTTTGGATGCTTTAATTAAAATGTTCTCTATATTGGGTTCTATAAGTTAGTTAAATCATTGTGGTTTATTTTTGTGATATACCTACAGGGGTTTATGAGCTTGTACCTTATTATAAGGGTGAGAATACAGTTTTTGATGTTTCCCCTGCCTCTGTCGCTGTAACTGTCCAACATGGTCATGCAACAATATCTGAAAAGTTTCAGGTACGTAA
The DNA here is from genome assembly GCF_052849685.1 of Lactuca virosa. Lineage (NCBI taxonomy): Eukaryota > Viridiplantae > Streptophyta > Magnoliopsida > Asterales > Asteraceae > Lactuca > Lactuca virosa. The sequence continues at coordinate 464,301,286 of NC_136430.1, read as the reverse complement.
TCATCGCTTGGTTGGTCACTAGTTTAAGTTCTTGCTATTTAATCACTAATCATGGTTATATGCTTGGCTGGTTTAACTGTACCTGTAAAAAAAACTAAACCTGAGCAGGTCACTGGTTTCTCTGTTGGGGGTCGTGTTGTTGATACTAATGGCAAGGGAGTGGATGGCGTAAAAATTGTGGTAGATGGAGTTGACAGGTCTTTCACTGATAAACAAGGATATTATAAGCTTGATCAGGTAATTTCATTATCAGTTTTTTCTCTTATGTTCTTTTAGGTTTTGGAAAAACTGTTGCTGTTTGTTCTTGCTTTATCGTGTAAAATGTCTCACTCCTACCATCTGCCATCATTTATGCTCCTCTACAGGTTACATCTAAGCAGTATCAGATCGAAGCTATAAAGGACCACTACAAGTTTGAAAAACTGGTTAACTTAATGGCAAGTGCACCAGAACTGAGGCACATTTTACATTTTGTCTTTATTTTTTTCCTAATTTCTCCCACCTTTAATGCCTACCGATTTCAGGTTTTACCAAATATGGCATCAGTTGTTGATATCAAAGCGTTGTCTTATGGTGTTTGTGGCTCAGTGCAGATAGTTGATTCTGGTAACAAAGCAAAGGTAATTTAATATTTTATATTCTTCATAAATCTCATTTGTACTTAATTCACTCGTTATATTTTTCCAGGTAGCTCTTACTCATGGACCACAGAATGTTAAGCCACAAATGAAACAGACTGATGATAGCGGCTATTTCTGCTTTGAGGTACTTGACATAATCTTCAGTTAACAGCAAATTGCTATGAACCAACTTGTAAGATGAAACCAAAAAACAAGAACAGATAAACAAATGGCTTTACTGTATTGATTGAAATCACTCAAAATAACGCCAAATTGAAGACCGATGCACGCGATGCGCTCCAAATTGAAAAAATATAAAAAAAAATATGGAAATACTTAAAAATCTCATATAATCATAGTAGTGTCATATTAAATCCTAAGTACTGATAAGTTATAACTAGAAATCGTCTAAACTATCATGCATGATAACAAATAACTTATGAATTATGTGTATGACTTAAGAGTTAAGTAACACAAGTAAACAGCTAACAACTTAACAGAAAACATATAAATAATATGACCAAAGTTCATACTTCAGACCATCAGAGTTTATAGTTTCAGACTTGAGAAGAGAATAGAATATGTAGATTAGTATAATGGAATGGAAGTAGAAAACCTTAGCAGAGTTGATTTCCAATTACTTGGAGAAGATGAGTTGGAGCGATGATACGATTTGCTCTGTTTTGTGTAATTGGGTTTACCGCCTCTGACAAGATTCTTCGTTTCCATCCTTTTTATTTATTTATTTTTTTAAATTTATATAAACCTATTGGCCCACCTAACTTAATTAAAAGCCCATTTTCTATTAATTACCCTAAGCGCAAAGCGGTAAAAAGTGGAAAAGGCGACTGAGTAAGGGAATCACATCGCATCTCATTACTTGAAGCGTTTTAGGTCATCACTTGGGCGCCTAGCGCATTAAGTGCGCCTAGTCGGCGCGTTTTAAACCAAGCTGTCCGGAAGTTGAGAGTGACCCCAACATACTCATCAATGGGCATCAACCCTATACACAACTTCATAACCTTCGTGGTCTCACCAGTAGTGTAGTAAATATCATTATGCTCATCCTTCATTCTTGTAACATAATTCTTCAAGCTTGTCATTTCATCACCACTTTTGTGGAGTAGTAGCTTGGTCTTGCGTAGAATCCTCATGGATTCCATGCTTTTGGCTTCGTTTGGCAGATTAGTTGATAACCTAGCTGGTAGCTGATAAACTAGCTTATGAATTAATTATGTTTGGTATTAAGTAGCTTATAAGCTAGATTGCAATGTAAAATGACATAAATGGACATATAGATATATAACTAAAAGAAAAAAGAAAAAATGTAATTAAGGGTATATTTGGAATATTTTTGAAAAAACTTCATAGGCGTATCAAAAGGTAGCTTTTAAGCTAGTGAATAAGCTACTTTTGTGGTTTTACCAAACAGTAAATTGCAATCTCCTTGGAAGGCTGGAAAAGCTCTAACACAAATCTTCTCCAGATTTGTGCGAATAATTTTCAAGATCTTGTCCTGTTGCAACATCTCTTTTGATATGTTCAAAGGAAGATTATGAGAATCTACGATACCTTTGACAAACGTGAGGTATTCGGGAATGATCTCCTCGCAGTTGTCCATGTGGACGACACGACGAACATACAGTTTGATGTAGTTTGATCTTGCTGGGCTTCTTCTTTGTGTCAAATAGATCACAAGGAGCTCCTTTTGGTACAAAGAGAGCATATTTGAATTCGACTGGAAAGTGCTTCTCGTTCACCATATCATTTAAAGTGTTCACGAAAGACCGCTCATGTGACATTTCCTTGATCTTCTTTAGAGACAAACATTTGTCTCGACTCCCCCTGGTCGCCATTCCTTCGCCGGGTTTCTTCCCACTGTGGCAATGGTTGGAGGAAACAGATAAGAGATGGAGCGACCGGATGAATACGTCGCCTATTGGTGAGATTTGGTCGTTGTTGACTTCAATGGACATGGGCTTAATTTTCTCTCTAATTTAATATAGCCAAGTCCATGTATGTTTTGCAGGCTCAAAGTTCTTATTTCACCATTTAGGACGTGACCTAGAGATAACTCTTCCGCTAAATCTATTAACGGAGCCGTCATCTCAATGAATTTTTTGTTGGTACTCTGCGACCTAAGGAAGATGCCCCGGGATTACGACAACTCTGTTCGGTCTTTGCTTCTAATCCCGGCGGTGCTGGTGGTGATGACAGTGGTGGTCTGCCTCTGCTGCCTTGGCTAACTTCCAATGCAATGGTGAGACAGAAGATCTCTCCCTGAATTGCCAACGTATTAGTGATTTCATCTATTCCCATCTTCTCATTGCTTGTCGACGGTGTTCCCATCCCTTATTTATTTCAACTGCCATCTTGTCATCTTCTAGCAGTCGGTACCATTCAACCTTAAGGATCAGCTTTGAGCTTCTCGTGAATTACACCCTGCTACTATTCTCGAACCCCGGTGGAAGTGGAATTGATGAATGGAGTTGCATCTCTGCTATGGAAGAACACATTTCTTTCAATCCTTCATATATTGTTTCTACCCTTTGAGCCACAGTTCTCAGGGCCATTGTCTGACACCAATTGCTATGAACTGACTTGTAAGATTGAAATCACTTAAAACAGCAAATAAAAAAGAGATAACCTTAATGCTTTGCTAGAGATTCGAGAGCCTCTTTCCGAGGTATAATGACCATATTTCACAAAAGCTACCATACTCTCTTCCCCTCTAGTCCTCTTATAAGCACCGTGCGTAACAAACTCAAACAAAGTAACATACCTAACTTACCCCTCCACAAATAAGACGCCCCTTATTTTGCTGATTTCCAATCTTACCCCTTTCTATAATACATGACTTAAGTGAATGCGTAGCACAAATATTATAAAATGCTTTTAATGATAGCGATGAGTTTGATGTTGTGGTTGCTGTGACCCAAGTTACTATATGTAATCATTTTGGCAATTGGCATGTTGGAGAAGGATTGTTTTGTAATTTCATGCTGCCATGATTTATAAACTGACTATTAAAGCTAATGTGTTTCAGGTTACACCTGGCGACTATCGGTTATCGGCTATTGCAGCCACACCTGCAACTACTCCGGATCTTCTGTTTTTGCCCCCACATATTGATGTCAATGTCAATGGTCCATTGCTGTCACTGAAATTTTATCAGGTGTGTATTAGATTGATAAGCCCCATGGACTTCTAGTTATTGTGGGCAGCCTGCTTCCAAAATTGATGTATGGAGGGCAGTTTGGTCTTTATTTATTTTGCAGGCTGGAGTTAGTGGTGGGACAAGGTAGGGGGGATATCACCTTGCCAAGCTGTTATTCCCTTTTGTCCTTTTCTTTAGTAGTAGTATGAGGGAGGTAGCTAAGAATTATTGTGTAAGAGAACTTTGTTCTTCTTTTGGAGAGACCATTCCTCTCGAATGAATGGAAATCTATCTTTAATTTTATCCTAGATTGAGTATCAGATCAAGAATGTATCAGGGCCTATCATAGATAAATATTTATCAGTATTGATCTAAGAAATATATTGGTATCTTACTTGATGGAACTCACATAAATCTCAGGCACAAGTTAATGTACATGGCTCAGTGACTTGCAAAGAAAAATGTGATTCATCTGTTTCTGTTGCTCTTGTGAGGTTGGATGCTAAAAGCCATGAAGAGAAGCTGACTGTTGGTTTGACTGACCAAAGTAGTGAATTTTTATTTCAAAATGTGCTACCTGGAAAATATGCACTTGAGGTATACCCCTCCTTTACCCTCAGATCTTATGGGAATTTTTGTTTATATCTTTGCGTGCTATTTCTGTAGGTGAATCACCTTTCAGAAGGAGCTATTAGTGGAGAAGATAAATGGTGTTGGGAACAGAGCTCTGCACATGTCAATATTAAGGCAGAAGATGTTGAAGGGATTAATTTTGTTCAGAAAGGTTATTGGGTTAACTTAGTTTCCACTCATGATGTAGATGCATATCTGCATCAATCAGATGGTTCTCGTGTGAATCTAAAAATTAAGGTAGGTCAATACTATAGTCAGTACACTTCCAAGTTGACCTTTTCCTCATATCATTTCATTGTCAATTGCAGAAAGGTCCACAACGCATATGCATTGAACCTCCTGGAGTGCATGAACTTCACCTTGTAAACTCTTGTATACTTTTTGGGAGCTCACCTGTGAAAATTGACACGGCCAACACATCGGTATTTTCTCCATTTGCTTATTTTCAGTATTGGAGCTCGTAAGCCTGCTTCCTTTTTTTTGCTTCATTTCTCATGATTAGCTTGTCTTTTGATTTTTTAGCCAATCTATCTGAAAGGAGAGAAGTATCTCGTCAAGGGACAAATAAGGGTTGAATTGAGTTCACAAGATGGTGTTCACCAGTTACCTGAAAATTTTTTGGTTGACATTTTGAACGATAAGGGAACTTCTATTGATGGCAGTTCTGCAAGACTTGTAGTCACTGGAAACGAGCAATCAGATACAGCTAATTATGAGTTTGAAGTATGGGCAAATCCTGGAGAAAGACTTACATTTGTACCTCGAGATATTCGGTAAATCTTGGGTGTTAATTAAAAGTTAAGAATTCATGCTACATGCCTAAACCAAGGCTAACTTGTAAATGATATGTTGCAGGAGCAAAAAGGAAAGGAAAATTTTATTTTATCCTAGTCAACATATGGTCAAAGTGGCAGAAAATGGGTGCCAAGCTTCAGTTCCTCCATTTTCTGGGCGACTGGGGTTGTACATTGAAGGATCAGTTTCTCCTCCGCTTCCAGATGTTGTTATTAGAATCATAGCCGCCGGAGATAGTCAAAATGGTCAAATCAAGAAAAATGAATTAGCTTTTTCAACCACCACGAACACAGACGGCCTGTTTGTTGTGGGACCTCTATATGATGACATAACTTACCATATTGAGGCTTCAAAGGTTTGAAGTCCTACTACTTTAAGAATACAACTGTTGCTATAACTGCAATTTACATAATCAGCTAATTTTTTTTTAATAATAGCCTGGATATCATGTAAAGGAGATTGGACCCTATTCCTTTTCATGTCAGAAGCTTGGTCAAATCTCTGTACATATACATTCTAAAGAAGATGCCAATGAATTATTTCCTTCTGTGTTGTTATCATTGAGTGGGGAAGATGGTTATAGAAATAACTCAATATCTGCTGCTGGTGGAACTTTTGTTTTTGATAATTTGTTTCCAGGGAGCTTTTATCTTCGTCCGTTGTTAAAGGTACCTGCCTGCCCGCCTTGTCATCTCCAAAGTTATTTTAATTTTTTTTAACCAGCTCATTAATTAGTTGTAATTTCTAGGAGTATGCTTTCTCACCACCAGCGGAAGCAGTTGAACTTGGTTCAGGGGAGTCCAGGGAAGTTGTCTTCCAAGCCACACGGGTTGCTTACAGGTATCTCTCTTTTTTCATGGGAACTTGTAAAATGACTTTGTAAAACAAACTTATAGAAAACTGATTTGAAATGTTGTTAAAAAACAAAGATGTAAAAACGAAATTTGTAAAAAAATGGATATGTAAAAACATGTAAGAACAATTTTGAGAAAACAACATACGTAGCAGGTCATAATAATGACTTATTTTAAACAAATTTTGTAGTTGGTTGGCTTTTTCATCAAGGACTCATGAATTAATCGAGACTGGTTGTGCTTATTTATTTATTTCTTTTCATTCACAGTGCCATGGGTATGGTTACTCTGTTGTCTGGTGAACCAAAAGAAGGTGTTTTAGTTGAGGCCCGATCGGAGTTGAAAAGTTTTTATGAAGAGACTGTAACAGATTCATCAGGAAGTTATCGCCTAAGAGGGCTTCACCCCGATACAACTTACACAATTAAAGTAGCAAGGAAAAGTGGGTTTGACACCTCTACCATTGAACGCGCTTCTCCAGATTCTGTTGTGGTTCAGGTCAGCTCCAAGATACAATGGCATAATCGTAATTTTCTTCCTTTCAAATTTCAAACATTTATCTGAAAAATAAATTGGTGTAGGTTGGATATGAAGATATGAGGGGATTAGACTTTTTAGTTTTTGAGAAGCCAGATGTGACTTTAGTAACGGGCACCATTGATGGAGAGAGAATGAAGGAGCTTCATGAATACCTACGGTTGGAAGTCAGATCTGCAACTGATCCATCCAATATAGAATCCCTGTTACCTTTGTCACTTTCAAATTTCTTTCAGGTGAAAGGCTTGCCTAAGGGCAAACACCTTCTGCAGCTTCGATCTTCTCTGTCATCAACTACCATCAAATTTGAATCTCAAGTGATTGAGGTTGATTTGGAAAAACATACACAAATTCACGTGGGTCACCTCGGATACAAAGTTGAAGATGATAACCATAAACAGGTTTGTTTGTTTGCTTGTTTTTCTTTTTCCTTTTAGCCATGAGTTGTTCGCATTAATAACAAAAGACATTTTACACACTTTAATATACCGAGAGGTAACCATCAAATTTGTTTTTCTTTTTTTTTTTTTCCTTTTAGCTATGAGTTGCTATCTATGGCAACCAACTATTCTCAACTATTTTTTTCAAATTTCTATCAATATTTTTTTCTTTCTAAAACTTTGTTTTTACATGTTTTTTAAAGTTGTATTTTTTTGCAAATTAGTTTTTTAAAGTTAATTCTTTTTTTACAAATTTGTTTTCTGAATATTTTCACATATTTGTTTTTATGCATATGTTTTTATAAACTTTTTTTTTGCAACTTTTTCATGTTCTTAAATAAATTATAAAAAACGAATTTGTAATAAAAAGAAGATTGGATTTACAATTTTGTTTTTCTGTAAAAATGGTAATAAAATGATTTTTTGTAAAACGAAGATTGGATCTACAATTTCGTTGTTTGTAAAAACTAATCTTCGTTTTTACAAATTCGTAGTTGTAAAACCGAATTAGTGCATGTTTTTTTATGAATTTTTACATGGTTTTTACAACCATTACACGCATAAAAAGTGAATGTGTAAAAGATTTAGGAAATGAGTTTGTAAAAACGAAAAATTCTTTAAAAAAGAATGAATAAAAACGGATATCTAAAAAAAAACTAATTTGTAAAAAAAACCAACTTTTAACAAAAACAGATAAACACAAAGTTGGGACAATTTTAAAAAAAAAATACAGACAAAAGTCATTCCAAAAATTAAAAATTGGGCCAAAGTTGTAAAAAAGAAAATTTTGGTAACTTGTAAACCTGCTATAGTTGGTCATTGCCAAAAATAGCATCATCTCTAAGACTATGTTTATCAGTGACCTCTCCAAAACTCCAACCCACAATTAAGAAAAATAGTTTCTCTTATCCGCATATCCAACCAACCAAATTCAAAATTTCCCATTTATCAACAACCAAAAATATATACCTTATGTGGGAGTTTCAGATACATATACAAATATATCAGTATTATACTCTATTTATAGAGAAATAAAGACCATGAATTTTGATATATTTTCATAATTTTTCAGTAAACACATTATCTAATAAAGCGTCAATGCAACAATAAACATAGTCTAACAAAAATTATCATATACTTATTTGATTGCAGGAATTGACCCCGGCACCTGTGTATCCATTAATTATTGGAGTATCAGTAATTGCTTTGTTTATCAGTATGCCAAGGTTGGTGGTTGTTAAGATTCTTTTTTAATTGCATAAAAGAGTGAAAAATTTGTTTGATTTAGCAGTTGGTGTCATATTATTCTTTGCAGATTAAAAGACATGTACCAAACAAATGTAGGAGCCAGTGCGTCAACTAAGAAAGATGTAAGAAAGATACCAGTGAGAAAAAGGACTTACTGAAGACCTTCCTACAATTTTAAATGTGGAACTCATAATCTGTGATTTAGCCATCATAAAACTTGAGTAACCTACGTTTCACGTTCTCTAGCCATTTTTGTTAATTGAAGAGTAAGCTGATGCACAGTGTATTCTTGTAACCAGGGGTAGAAAGATAAGAACAATTTATGTATTTCTTGTAGTTTCTGATTTAAATTTCATTTCTCGCTAAATGTTCAATCAGGTGTTCTTAAATTAATGCTAATTTTGATCATGTTAATCTATATAAAAGAACAATACAAATTGTCCTTGTATGATGTGACTTATTTTTAAGTTATGTTTGACGGACTAGCTGAAATCGTAGATGATAGATGTAAAGCTAACTGCTAATTGATAAAAAAAACAATATTTGGTAAAACTAGTTGAAATATATAAAATGACAAAATGGTATGTAGAAGATTGGTTTTTTTTTTTTTTTTAATTAGTAAATTGTAAATTTGAGAGTATTTAAAAAAAGCTGAATAAACTCTTTGAAACTATTCTGGATAGCTTGAAAAATAAGTTAGATGTAGCTTGCTAAAAATAATTTTATAAAACATAAAGTATACAATTTTTTTTTGTCATATTTAAACAAAGGAAGTGAAAGAATTAAAGACCGATCTCCAACAAACCCTTCAAACTCAAGCAAGCAACTCCAAGCAGCTTGTTGATGAAACTCACACTGCATGAGTCAGGGTTTGTGGTACTCCAAGAAACAATCAAGGGATTGAGAAGATCACTCACTGCCAAACAAAGTGTTGATGAAATTCTCCGTCTCACAAAGGAGATTTATCAACATCTTTTCAATCATGCGATCCCCAACAAGTGTGTTAAAATGAAAACTCATTTTGATGCCAAATTTCAGAAGATTGATGAATTGAAACACTGGTTTGAGGAGCAGATGGAGCTTGCTTCCTCAAAAGGGGGAAATGATCAACAAAATCAAAATCAATCAGATAATCACTCTATCACTCCTCCTCATGATCCACTCTCTCCGGTGCACTGCAGAGAACAAACTCCTCCTCAGAACCAACCTCCAACCACCAAAGAGGTCAACAAAGAACCAACTCCACGGTCATCTCCTCAAATTCCAACTCCTTAGGGTTCACCTCAACAAACTCCTCCTCATCTCAAGGACTTAGAAGAAGAAATGTCATCTGACCATACTGACGACTCCCCCGCTACAACTCAAAAGAAAAGTGACCGGAGGGCTACCAAGTTTGCAGAACAAGTATGGAGAGCTCAACGACAAAAGGAAGAGTTGTAGACTTTTACAATGGACGCACATGCACCGGATTATAACAAAACTCACTTCTTTTTTTTTAGGCCATGTTTTTTATCAAAAAAAAAAAAAAACCGAATATACCATTGTTCGTGATTTTTCGTCCTCTTTCCATAGAAATCCATATTGATATATAAAAAATGAATTTTTTTCCAGAAAACCCACTTCATTTTCTTTGTTTGTTGAAAAGTAGGTCTATTTTTTTATAGAAAAAATTAATAAATATATCAAAATTCATATTTTTTGGTACTCTTTAAACATAGATTCATATTGATGTTAAAAAAAATCGAAATTTCAGTTCAGATTCACATTGTGAACCTGTTCAGATTCATATTGTGAACCTGTTCAGATTCATATTGTGAACCTTCTCAGATTTACAGTGTGCATAATAATAAGTCAGATTCACAATGTGAATCTGAACTGATCGAGCTTTTTCACATTGTTAATGTTAAAAATTGAAATATTTACAGTTTAGATTCACAATGTGAATCTACACTGATCGAGGTTTTTTTTAGTCGGTGTTGATGTTTATTAATAGAGTACAAAAAATTAATATTTTTGGTATATTTAGTTTTTTTTTTTTTTTTTTTTTGATAAAAATAAACTTAAATATTGAAAAAATAACAAAATGAAGTGGTTTTTTTTCGAAAAAAAGTTTGTTTTTTATATATCAACATGGATCTTTATGGAAAGAGGACGGAAAATCGAGAACAACGGTATATTCCGTTTTTTTTTTTGATAAAAAATGTGGCCTAAAAAAAATTTTAAACGAAAAAAAGAGGTGAGTTTTTTTGGTATGGAGGTGAATTTTTTGGTATAATCCGGTGTGTGTGCGTCCAATGTAGAAGTGCATATCTATTTCTTTGGCCGTTGATCATTATGATTTCCGACGCTCACGATTGGTTTCTTGGTTCATTGTTAATTATGGTTCTCTATTGAACCTCACTCACTCTCTCTCTCTCTCTCTCTCTCTCTCTTTATATATATATATATATATATATATATATATATATATATATATATATATATATATATATATATATATATATATATATATATATATATATATATATATATATATATATATATATAAGACAAGTCAGTCGAACCGCTAGTACGCCTCATTCACGAAGCTGATCTATAAGGGGAGTTTAAGGAAGCGGCCTATAAAATGACCGCCATTGGGTATCCACTCTTACCCATCGCTCATTTGATTGGTGGATGGTCATTAGCCAAACGAGTTTGATAGGACAATTCATTCTCATTAATAAGTATAATGGAATTATAAAGTAACTAAATATTTTTATAAAATTCCCAATCTTAGTTACTTTAGGAAAAATGTGAATTTGATGCTAATCCATGAAATTGCATATTGCACTTTATAAGTCGTTAGTGGAGCGTGTGTGGTTAACCGACACACTAATATGGACTAATGATGGGTGGAAATTGGTGTCTCGTAAATTATCATTGATTGATGAAGCGCCTGTGGCTAACCGACACATTGATTAGATGATAAATGACATCGAGAGAACCAAGCTAATTTGCATGATTATTCACATCTCGTTTATGATCCTCGGCATCCCACTCACAAAGTGAGAGCATAATCGAGATTAAACGTGCCATTGAATAGTTCAATGAATCTCATAAGATCTAGGAGTTTCATAAGATTGAAATTGGTAAATGCTTTACCTAGCTAAAATAGATTCGAATTTGATTACGACATCCCTCTTCAAAGTTTGAATCGAAAATATGGATCCTAGCCTTAATTTAATTTTTTTAGGTTAATAATTAAGGATTAAAAATCAACTAACTTGAAATTCTCTTTTCTCCTATTATAGATGTCAAGTTCAGACAACAATGGTCTTCCTCATTCTTCTGGAAATGTTTTTCCTCTATCTGAAGATGATCTTCCACATATTGATCCAGGTGAAAGAATGTTCCCTTTTTCAAGCAATGGTGGAACTCGAGATCATCCTTCTCCAACTCTTCCTCCACTTCCTCCAGTGACTCTCCCCAAGTCATGTTTCCTTCAAGCTGAAAAATACGAAGTTACTCAAGCCCTGTTGGCATGCAAACATCAAGATGGAAAGTTTGTGTGTGCGCATGTTCTGAAAATGAAGTCGCACATTGACAGATTGGGGATGTTGGGTGTCGTTTTCCCAAGGGAGCTGGCCGTTGACATGGTTCTACTTTCGCTTCCTAAGTCATATAGTCAGTTCATTAAAGACTAGTATATGATGGACCACGACGTGACCCTAATTGATATGACACATATGTTAATTATTACTGAAGCAGAAATGCTTAAGAACACAATTGAAGCAAAAGTGTTTGAAGGATCTGTCTCCAAAATTTCCATGGACATTGATATTGGCAATAATGGTAGTCCATAAAAGGTTTCTCTTCCCAATGGAAAGGGATCGGCCAAGGTCAAACAATTTGACAATATGGTAAAGAGAAAGGCTAGTTCTGAGATAGTCTCATGTGCCATTCCTGAAAGGTCCATATGTTTCTATTGCCAACTGAAGGAGCATTGGATGCGAAGCTGCCTAGACTACCTGAAAGATCTTAAAGATAGTAAAGTCAAGTCGCGTGACTCTACTTCAGGTACATCCACTATATAACTCCATTATTTTATTAAGTTCCTATTCATAGATTATTAATACATGATGTGATAGTCATATTTTGATGTTTTGCAGGATCTAAGAGAAAGAAGGAAGCTTAAGAAGAGTGAGTTGAATCTGATCGCGAGAGATGGATTTCGGTCGCATGATTCGATTATCAGATTTTGGAAGCTACTCTTAAGAGTTATGATAACTTAATAGATTGCTTAGGAGATGTTTAGAAACATAGTTTTCATATTTTTGCATTGTAAGGATAAATTTTCCCGCCTTATTATCAATAAAGTGAATTTTTGATTTATCTAGTTTACTTTATATTTCCTTGCAATGACATTTATGAAAACTGGAGGTAATATTTCTATTATTAGCAATGTTAAAAGTGGATTTGATTCTTAATTATGTCGTTTGTGGTATTGTCATAATTAACCAAGTGATGTCACACCCCCAAACCAGACGACGGAAACGTCCGGGGGTGGAGGACTTCATTTGTAGTATCACAACACATGCATTATAGTAATCAGAGTACAAACAACCATTGTATTTAAAAAGTATAAGTATTTACATATGTTTCAACATTGTATACTGAAACTAAATAGTTGTACAAAAGAAGAAGACAAGACATAAATAGCTCCATCTTCTCAAAAGCATGGGGAGTACCTGTCTACTGGTTCCCTGAGAATACAAATAATTTGAAAAGAGAGTATCAACATAAAGTTGAGTGAGTGCATAAGTATTTATGTTCTGAAAGAATGTCTTCTGTTTCTTGAATATGTAAACTGTTTCCAGAAAATCCTATATTTTATGCTGTATTGTGAAAAGTAGTTTTAGTTGCATAAAACTGTTCTATTTATAAACCAATGTTCTGTATTTGTAATCCTTTTGTAAACGTGTATCTAAGAGTATGTCTGAATTCATCAACTGTTATTGTAAACTGTAATGTAAGAGTGTAAACTGTATCTTGTAAACTAGTACTTTGAAATAGTACATAAGTTTAGTTAATTATACACTAACGTATTGTTAATATCTTTTAATGAGTTATTATAACCATACTGACTAGATGGCCTGACCCAACGCTATGAGTGCGCTGAACACATGTTGATAACAATTTGTCACTCACAGGCGTGTATGCCTGACTGTAGCTAGCAGTCCGAGTGCGGGGTTGTCAATCCCAATATAGATCTATACACACATTGTTTCGATCCCCGGCTGGAGATTCTGGTTATAATGTCAGGACTTTACTATATTGTTTAAATGAATTAAACAACTTGTACTACTTGACTCATAAAAGCATATAAACGTTACATGTATAATGGTTATGAAAACCCAATCATTCTGAAATAAATGATTAATAGTATGTTCTTGAATTAGTACTCTTAACCTGTATCTGAAAGATTCTATACGCTTGGATAGTTTTGAATTAAACCTTTGTTTTTGTAAAATAATGTACTCTAGTATGATTGAATCGTGAATTAATGTTCTGTGAATCATAAATTATACCTATTATAATTTATATGTACTTTGTGTATTGATACTTAGTATTCATGAATGCAACCCCTTGCTCAACTTGTTACAAAGGGTAACTGAAACTAAATGAACAAACTTTTATACTTGTATACATATACTAATATATATAAGTAAAATTTAAATGACACTCGGACAAATAACTGATACTTGTAATCCCACATCCAAACAAGGAAAAGGAACCAAAGTGGGTTATCAGTCCTAAATCTTTTAAATCTTATTTATATAAATATATGTATACTAGTATGATTTTTGGGGAAAAATATAAGTTTATAAAAACATTTAAAAAGAAGTTTAATATTTTGAAATTCATTTTGGTGACTTGATGTCGTTTTGAAACAATCATTGAAAACCATTTGATTTGATAATAAATGAAATCCATTTTGATAAGATATTTGAAATCACTTGTTTATAACACAAAAACTTTGTGTTAGAATTGTATTCCCCCCCCCCCCCCTTAAAACAGTAAAAACTATGAAAATATGGGGGTATGAACTCACCTGTTGTAAGTTATTCAAATGTATAATCGGTGTAGGATGCTAAGTGTCAAGTGAAGTCTTGAACACAACGGATCCTATTAGCATATAATGATAGATATATGGATATAATTAGTGTATATAACAACTAATTATGATAGGAAACCACTTTAGGGACTAGGAAACACTTGAATTTAAGTGTTACAATCACATGTGATTGTTCTAAAGGGGTTTACGGCCACACAATGTGTTCACGACCATGGAGTTTACGACCAATGATGTTTACGGCCTAAGAAGATCTTGAGTTTACGGCCAAGGGAGATGCTCATGGCCGTAAACTCTTATGTTCTTGGGAAATGGTTGATTTCTAGGGTGTATGTTATGAGCTTCTATAGAATAACTAGTATTAGGATGTATACTTATGTTTTGAAGCTTGAATGGGGTGTTCACGGTCTAAAGAACTAGTATGTGTTCTTGGTGTTCTTGAAGATCTAGCCAAAAGAGATGATTTCATGGATGAAATCATAAGGTTTTACTAGATTAAGCATAGTATCAACAAATGAATGGAAGGAACACTTACTTATTTGGTGAGAATTAGAGGTGTTCTTGATGATACTTGAGAGAATTTGAGAGTTCTTGACTGGAGGATATGAGAAATGAAGGAAAAATGAAAAAAAATCTATATATATATATATATATATATATATATATATATATGCGAGGGTTTACGGCCAGGGAGTTTACGGTCCGAAGTCGGTTAGCAGTTTACGGCCGAAGCCTTGTTTACGGCCTGCGAGGAGTTTACGGTCCGAAGCGTTTGCGGTCCGAAGTGTTTACGGTTCGAGCAATGAATAGTATGCGAAGTTTCTCGGTTTTTCAAACATTTTCCTTCCAATTTCAACTATGGATATTATAAGGATTTTAGCAATTAAAGGTATTTCATAACCTTAATTAAAAACCCAAACAATACAAAGGACTTTAGTTGACCTTTGTTTGACTTTGGTTGACTTGAGTTGACTTTACAAATAGAAAATAACGGGATGTTACATTATCCCCCCGTTAGAGAGAATTTCGTCCCGAAATTAGAGTTTAAGTAAATAAGTAATTACAAACAACTAAGCGAAAAGATGAGGATATTTCAATTTCATTTGATCCTCGCGTTCCCAAGTGAATTCAGGTCCACGCTTAGCATTCCAGCGAACCTTCACTATAGGAATACGACTTTGTTTCGTTTGTTTGACCTCTGGGTCCATGACTTCTACTGGTTCTTCCACGAAGTTGAGGCTCTCATCGATCTCGATTTCGTCGAGTGGGATAACAAGAGTCTCGTCGGACAGACACTTTTTCAAGTTTGAGACGTGGAAAACAGAATGTATGTTACTTAGTTCTTGAGGTAGTCGGAGTTTATAAGCTACGGGACCGATTCTAGCAAGAATCTCGAATGGTCCTATATAACTTGGATTCAACTTGTCACGCTTTCCAAAGCGTATCATGCCCTTCCAGGGTGAGACCTTCAACATGACGCGGTCACCAACCTGGAATTCCAAAGGTTTTCTTCTTTTGTCAGCGTAGCTTTTCTGTCTATCTCTGGAAGCTTTAAGCCGCTCCCAGATTTGTACAATTTTCTCTGTGGTTTCGCGAATGATTTCCGGACCAGTGAGAGTACTGTCAGGAACTTGACTTCCAGCTAGCTGCGTGTCACCCACTTCAGCCCAGCACAGAGGTGATCTACACTTGCTGCCATAGAGAGCTTCGAAAGGAGCAGCCTTTATACTAGTGTGATAACTATTGTTGTAAGAGAATTCGACAAGGGGTAAATGAGTATCCCATGACTTACCAAAGTCTATCACGCAAGCTCGTAACATATCTTCTAAAGTTTGAATCGTCCTCTCACTTTGTCCGTCAGTTTGTGGATGGTAGGCTGTACTCATGTCCAGCCTAGTTCCCAAAGATTTTTGTAAAGACTGCCAGAAACGAGAAGTAAATCTACTATCTCGGTCAGAAATAATAGATATTGGCACACCATGCAGTCTAACGATTTCCTTGAGGTAAGTTCTTGTTAGCTTCTCCATTTTGTCGGTCTCTTTGATTGGTAAGAAGTGTGCGGATTTGGTTAATCTATCGACGATTACCCAAATAGTATCATAACCTCCCGATGTCTTGGGTAACTCGGTTACAAAATCCATTGTAATCCGCTCCTACTTCCATTCCGTTATTTCAGGTTGTTGCAATAAACCTGAAGGTTTCTGGTATTCTACCTTGACTTTGGCACAAGTAAGGCACTTGCCCACAAAGGTAGCAATTTCGGCCTTCATGTTTGGCCACCAGTATAGTTTCTTGAGGTCTAGGTACATCTTGTCTGAACCTGGATGAATGGAGTATTGAGTTTTGTGTGCTTCATTCATAACCACATCTCGGTAACCACCGAACTTTGGTGTCCAAATCCGGTTCATGAAATAATAGACTCCATCATCCTTGACTCTGAACTTTTTATCCATTCCTCTCAAAGTTTCACCTGCCACGTTTTCAGGTTTTAAGGCCTCAAGTTGAGCCTCTCTGATCTGTGTGGACAGATGTGAATGGATTGTCATGGTCAACGACTTTACTCGGTGTCCCAAGTATTCTTTTCTGCTAAGGGCGTCAGCTACTACGTTAGCTTTACCAGGGTGATAAAGTATCTCACAATCGTAGTCGTTCAGTAGCTCTACCCATCGTCGTTGTCTCATGTTTAGCTCTTTCTGATTGAAGATGTGGTGGAGAATTTTATGGTCCATGAATACTGTGCATTTCGTGCCATATAAGTAATGTCTCCAGATCTTCAGAGCGAATACCACTGCTCCTAGCTCAAGGTCATGTGTTGTATAGTTGACTTCATGTGTCTTTAGCTGTCTTGAGGCATAGGATATCACCTTTCCTCTTTGCATAAGAACACATCCAAGTCCTTGATTAGAAGCATCACAGTACACTACGAAATCCTCTATCCCTTCAGGGAGAGACAGGATTGGTGCACTACACAAGACTCGTTTCAGTGTTTGGAACGTTGTTTCTTGTTTTTCTCCCCAGCTAAAAGTTACACCTTTTTGCGTCAGGGTGGTAAGAGGTTTAGATATTCGAGAGAAATTCTGGATGAATCTGCGATAATAGCCAGCAAGACCTAAGAATTGACGAATTTCTGTAGGTGTTTTGGGTGTTGACCAGTTTTCAATTGCCTTAATTTTGGAAGGGTCGACGTGTATTCCTTCGGAACTGACCACGTGACCTAGGAATTCAACCTTCCTGATCCAAAATTCACACTTTGAAAACTTTGCATAGAGTTTCTCTGATCTAAGAGTTTGCAGTACTTGAAGAAGATGTTGGCTATGACCCTCTTCACTTCTTGAGTAGATAAGGATGTCGTCGATAAAGACTATGACGAATTTGTCTAGAAATGGACGACACACTCTGTTCATTAAATCCATGAACACAGCAGGTGCATTCGTCAATCCGAATGGCATCACTACGAATTCATAATGACCATAACGAGTTCTGAACGCGGTTTTGGGAATGCCATCCTCCAAAATCCGTAACTGGTGATACCCAGATCTTAAGTCTATTTTGGAGAAGTAGCTCGCACCTTGAAGTTAATCGAACAGATCATCTATGCGAGGCAGAGGGTATCGATTCTCTATGGTAAGTTTATTCAGCTCGCGGTAGTCTATGCACATACAAAATGATCCATCCTTCTTCTTCACAAACAAGACCGGTGCTCCCCAGGGTGAGAAGCTTGGTCTTATGAAACCTTTGATAAGGAGTTCGTTAAGCTGACTGGATAATTCCTGCATTTCAGAAGGTGCAAGACGATAGGGAGATTTGGCTACTGGGGTAGCCCCTGGAATTAAGTCGATTCTGAACTCGACTTGTCGTTCAGGAGGCACTCCTGGAAGATCATCGGGAAAAATGTCGGGAAAGTTGCAGACTTCAGGAATGCTCGATATGTCTTTCACTTCTTGCTTCTTGTCTACCACGTGAGCTAAGAAAGCACAGTACTCTTTGCGAAGGTACTTCTGTGCCTTGATACAAGAAATGATCTGGAGGTTCGTTCCGGGTTTGTCGCCGTAAATAAAAAGAGTTTCGTTAGTTGACAATTTCAGATGAATGACTCTTTCATAACATAGGATGTCAGCATGGTTAGGACACAACCAATCCATACCTATTATGACGTCGAAACTTTTGATAGAGACCGACATAAGGTCTATTGGGAACGAAAAGTTATTCAAGGTAAGAGTACATCCTATGTATATATCGTTGGAGGATTCGGATTTCCCGTTATCCATTTCGACTATGAATGTTTCTTTTAATGGTTGGGAGTTTTGATTTAGCAAGTGTTTGAAATTATGGCTCACAAAGCTCTTCTCAGCACCACAGTCAAATAGAATGCGTGCATAAGTATTGTTGAGAAGGAACGTACCCGTGACTACAGCTGGGTTTGCCACTGCTTCTTCGTGACCCAAGGCTAAAATTCTCCCAACTCCACCAGCATTTCCAACTTTAGTACAATCTTTCTTGAAATGTCCTACTTCACCTCAATTGTAGCACGCTTGACCTACTCCAGCAGCAGGTATTGGGTTAAGTGGTTGAGGTGGTGCTCTACAGAATCGAGCAGTATGCCCTTTTCTGTTGCAGTTACGACACTGCATTTCTCTGTAATTTCCATTATGGTGAAAATTGCACTTGTTGCACTTGGGGAGATTACCAGCATAAGGCTTAGCTGGTACTGGGTTAACAGGAACAACAACAGGTACAGTAGCAACATTAACTGTAACTAGTTGTTGTTTCTTTGAGGGATCTTGTGAAAACTTGCCCTTCCTTTTGTTCCTACCCTTCTTCTTGCTGTTGTTGTTGTCATTATTGTTGTTGTTGTTTCCCTTTGGTTCTTCTGGTACAGCAACCATTGAGTGTTGATGGGCTCCGTGGTCGATAAGAGATTGTGCCAACTCTTTGGCACTGTCAAAAGTAACAAGCCTCGAAGCTAAAACACTTGATTGAATTTGGGGCGACAGTCCCCAAATATATCTCTCAATCTTCTTGCTCTCCAGAGCAACCATATCCGGACAAAGAATTTCCAGATCACAGAATCTACTGGTATAGGTTGATATATCAGAACCAACCATTGAAAGACCCCAGAGTTCCTGCTCAAGTTTCTGAACTTCGCCTCGCGGACAATATTCCCGCATAAGCATGGCTTTGAAGTTCTCCCAGCTTATCGAATTAGCCACTACCAGAGTGAGTGACTTAACATGGCCATTCCACCATGTTAAAGCCCTTTCCGAAAAAGTACAAGCAACAAACTTGACCTTGCTGCTCTCTGGACAGGCACAGATTTCGAAAATTGCTTATGTCTTTTCCAATCCACTGTCTTAATGCAATAAATCCCCCGGTTCCATTAAAGGTCCTGGGTTTGGCATTGGAAAAATCTTTGTAAGTGCACTCTCGCGAGTGCCCATGACTCTCGCCATGGTTAGAAGGATTTGCACCAGCTCCCGATCCACTAGCACCAGGAGTATGGATCTGAGACGCCGTGACCGCCGCTTGGAACATAGCGGGGTCGAACTGAGGAGGTGGTGGCGGAGGTGGCACCGGTGGTTCATTTACATTGCGATGTCTTGGATTTCTACGAGGAGGCATCTTTTTCTATAACAGTCAAAAGATACAAACAGGGTAAGATATTAAGAGTGAATATGAATTTTGCTATCTCTGAACTAAAACATATAGCTCAACACTAATCTTGTAATGAATTGGAAATAGAAGTCTACGACAAGTACAACTTGTAACAGAAAGATATGAAATTGAATGGTTATTTTTCAAAGGTTGTGAAAATGCATGTCGATTACATTGGCATATTGAATACATAGAGTCTAGAAAACTTGACCTTAACCAGGTCTACAATACACCAAATTCTGAGGAATTATCGACATCATACAGACCTACCGAAAAATAAAATTTTCGTGGTCTTACAGAAAAACATGAAAAATAACGCTAGAACCTATCCGTAGACTTAACTATAACCAAAAGAGTGAATAGGAAACGAGTAGAGTATCTTCTACTGGCGACGGGTATCTCTTGGACGAAACCTCAACTCAGCCAGTTGACGCTCCATAGCAAGCATATGTCTTTCATACACTGTCAGACGTGCTCGGAGTTCTATGACTTCAGCTCGAGTTTCAGCTAATGCTTGTAATAGAAACTCATTGTCCCTCATAGCTCTCTCGTGAGCATATTCAAGACGACGAATGCGGACTGTATTAACTCCTGTATTGGCATCAACCTCCATGATTCGGTTGATAGCTGTCCTACCCTGTATTTCATTTCGAGCAACCCTGCGGACTAGAATTGGCAGGAATCTGTCTGTTGAGCCTCCTTCGCTCAAGTTGTAGAAACTTCTGTCTCCAATGTATGACATAGGTTGACCCTGCTCTTGAGTCCATGTTTCCAACCTTTCTCCCCACAAAGGCGTCGGACCTTGGAAAGCTGGACGAGGGTTAGGATTTTGGGCTATTGGTGGTGGATTATAGGCTTCTGATTCAGAATCATTGTCTTCAGGAAAGTTTTCTGCAAAATCATCATCTAAGAGAATTTCGTGATTTTTTTTCTGGCTCTGGATCTTGTTCTTTATCGGGGAAATAAGGGTCTCCGGGTAAGTGAAATCCAGCCATTTTTATCTAAGCGAGAATAGGGATAAGAGATATAGAATATAGTTAGTAACGATTGATTAAGAATATAAGTTTCTATGAGAGAGACCTACAATTAACAAATAATATATTCTGTATATCTTGTTCTAGATATTACTATAACTATAAAATGTATACTAATTATATATAACTTGGGTATATTCGACCTTTGATTAAATGATTCGACTCTAAATCCACAACCAAACAAGGAACAGGAAATGAAGCTAAATCACATATTCTAAGTCTATATAACTTTAATTATATATAATTGTAATATACCCTTAATATTTATAGTTCTACCCTTAATTGTTCTATTGTTTTCACATGTTTATTTTTAGTATGTAGTGCCTAAAATACCCCTATATTATTTTAATCTTTATGTTCTGTTCTAGAGTTCTTCTGAATATGTATGGTAAGTTTTAGACATGTCGCAACACCACTATCACTCCCAAACACATGTTGGTCATATCTCAAATCAATATAGTTGATCAGGCTATATTAATCCCAGATCTGATTACATAACTGTCCAGGTTTGACTGTAATGTTCAACATCCAAATACTTTTAAGTTCTTATGTTTGTGATACTGTACTTGTAAGTGTGAGTGGTAGTATACTTCTTGTAAAAATACTTAAATTTTTAAAAGTATACTTGTAGTCAGAGCTCTTGGCCCCAAATGTATTTATAGTTTGTATATCTTTTATGGATTGATATACTGAGTTCACTAATAACAATGCTCTGATACCAATCTGTCACACCCCCAAACCAGACGGCAGAAACGTCCGGGGGTGGAGGACTTCATTTGTAGTATCACAACACATGCATTATGGTAATCAGAGTACAAACAACCATTGTATTTAAAAAGTATAAGTATGTGACATCCCCAAAATCACGGCCAGAAAAGACCGATTTCATTTATGCTTTTAAAATAATTTCAGAGTAAATCCATTGATTTAAAAGAGTTGCGGAAATTTGTCCCCAAAACAAAACATGATAAAATAAAGTTTTATCAAAGCATTTCTTAAAGAAATGTATTTTCATTATATATCAAAACTCGGGATGTCATGTTCCGATACAGACCAAAAGCATAAACAATACAAAATAGACCTTACAACAGTTACATATAACTACTGGTCTATAATCCAAAAATATCTTGACGATGTCATCCAACTTATGCTCTCGTGCCACTACCTGTAATACAAAGAAAAACTGAGTGGGTCAGGCTTGGGAGCCTGGTGAGCATATAGGGTTTTCAACCCGCAATAAATAATTATATTTAGTTCATCGACCAACAATAAACCGATTACCCATTCCCGTTATCCTCACTTTATGTCCCTAAAACAACAACTATTACAAGGGACTTAATCTACGATTTTCATCGGGATGGACATTACTGCGAAGGGGTTTCCTCCACAATAAATGTCCTAAAGGCAACCATGAGGGGGATAGAGTACACCGGTGAACACATCGTTCACAACACCTACAGGTTATGAGCCTGCTAGCGTTCCACTGGACTGTCTAAAAAGAGTTCGTGGTCGTCATCCATACTCCGCTAGATGACTAGATCAACAACAACATCGAGGCCTCTCATCATTTTATTTCATCACACACCAACTGTCTACCCATGTTCTACCCAACATATTAGTAGATAAAATATATACATTTATATACAGCTTAAAACCTGTACAAAACATCTATTCAACAACTAGTTCAAATAAACAAATAATATATAAACACATAGCACGTATTTTATAACGAATACTTCATATCTATGTGTTAGAAGAAAACGAAAATACACTCACTTGATAAGAAAATGATCGGACAGCACCTCGCCTCTTAAAATAATCTTTTCCGATAAAAACCGGGAAGCTTTTCTTGAAAACCGGGCTTCTCTCGGGCAGAGTTTCGGCTCGGAAACTTTACTTCTCGGGATCTTCGGGGCTTCGGGACTTGCTTCGAGTCTCGGGAATGATACCGGGGCTTTGGGGTATAAGTTGCACGCAAAACGAGGCAATAATGAGAGAGAGAGAGAGAAGAATTGAGCAACAAAACTCGGCAACCCTTGAGTTCTATTTATAGGGGCTGAAACCCCGATTTACGCTGGGCGTAAATCCTGATTACGCTGGGCGTAAATCCTGATTACGCTGGGCGTAATGCCTCTACAAGCACTACGCTAGGCGTAGTTCGGATAAGCTTTGGTATGCGTGCCTCGAACTTCAAAAATTCATAACTTTCGCATACAAGCTTTGTTTTCGACGTTCTTTATATCCACCTGTAGGTGAGACTAAGCTCTACAACTTTCATATAGACCCCGTCGGCTAATTTTGACTTTATTTTTATTGTATTAATTTTAGTAGGCCGGGACAGGAAAACTCCGTTATAAAATCATAACTTCTTCATCCGACGTCCGTTTTCGTCTGTTTTTTTACCGTTGGACTACTAACAAAGAGATCTTCGATTCTCGTTTAGATTGTTTCGGCTAAAAGTCACTCGATCTCATATTCGAGTTTCGGGCTGCATACCGCTAAGTCGAAACTTAGAAAAATCATAACTTCCTCATACGAAGTCAGATTTAGACGTTCTTTTTATGCACGCTCTCGGTTTAACGAACTCTTCGACTTCCGTTTAGATCACTAAGGCTAAATATCACTCTATCTTAAATTCGTATTTTACGTCATACAGTGCCGTGTCGGTTCTGTCGCGAAACTTCGACAGGTCATAACTTCTTCGTTATAACTCGGATTTCGACATTCTTTATATATTCGGAAACCTTGCCACGACCACTACAACTTCCTTTATAGATATCGGGTTTATCTAATATTTTATTTTATCGCTTATTTTTATCCTTAATTCATTTAAATCACACAATTAAGCAATAAACATATAATACTCAAATAATACATTCTTATTATTTCAAAATGAGTTACAAAAGTTAACCTAGACTATTACAACGACATTAATGCCTAGCCCAGAAACACGGGCGTTACAAAGTATTTACATATGTTTCAACATTGTATACTGAAACTAAATAGTTGTACAAAAGAAGAAGACAAGACATAAATAACTCCATCTTCTCAAAAGCATGGGGAGTACCTGTCTACTGGTTCCCTGAGAATACAAGTAATTTGAAAAGAGAGTATCAACATAAAGTTGAGTGAGTGCATAAGTATTTATGTTCTGAAAGAATGTCTTCTCTTTCTTGAATATGTAAACTGTTTCCAGAAAATCCTATATTTTTTGTTGTATTGTGAAAAGTAGTTTTAGTTGCATAAAAATGTTCTATTTGTAAACTAATGTTCTGTATTTGTAATCCTTTTGTAAACGTGTATCTGAGAGTATGTCTGAATTCATCAACTGTTATCGTAAACTGTAATGTAAGACTGTAAAATGTATCTTGTAAACTAGTACTTTGAAATAGTACATAAGTTTAATTAATTATACACTAACGTATTGTTAATATCTTTTAATGAGTTATTATAACCATACTGACTAGATGGCCTGACCCAATGCTATGAGTGCGCTGAACACATGTTGATAACAATTTGTCACTCACAAGCGTGTATGCCTGACTGTAGCTAGCAGTCCGAGTGCGGGGTTGTCAATCCCAATATAGATCTATACACACATTGTTTCGATCCCCGGCTGGAGATTCTGGTTATAATGTCAGGACTTTACTATATTGTTTAAATGAATTAAACAACTTGTACTACTTGACTCATAAAAGCATATAAACGTTACATGTATAATGGTTATGAAAACCCAATCATTCTGAAATAAATGATTAATAGTATGTTCTTGAATTAGTACTCTTAACCTGTATCTGAAAGATTCTATACGCTTGGATAGTTTTGAATTAAACCTTTGTTTTTGTAAAATAATGTACTCTAATATGATTGAATCGTGAATTAATGTTCTGTGAATCATAAATTATACCTATTATAATTTATATGTACTTTGTGTATTGATACTTAGTATTCATGAATGCAACCCCTTGCTCAACTTGTTACAAAGGGTAACTGAAACTAAATGAACAAACTTTTATACTTGTATACATATACTAATATATATAAGTAAAATTTAAATGACACTCGGACAAATAACTGATACTTGTAATCCCACATCCAAAAGGCAGAGCACGTTGTTCAGTGAAAGTACATCGATCAATATGGGTGAACTGCTTAACAACTTGGAAGCACTGGTAGGCCCATTGTGCTACCAAAAGGCAAGAAATTAATAATAAGTAAAGTTCAGTCCATGAAAGATAAATTTGAATTTGTCATAAACCTTGTCTTATGATTGTAGGTTGAAAGTGATAGATTCACATGGATGGGAACACATACATCATAAAATCTAGGTGACAAAAGGTTTCACTCTAATTCATGAAAATGATTATGAGGAAATACTTTCGCTAGTAGATTTTAAAGATTTGATAAATATCATTTTGGTTAGTGGTTGTGTTAATTGTGTTCTCAAATTCACAATATGTTTACGACATCCCTTTTCATAGTTCGAATTGTGAGAAATGGCAAGAAATAGTTTGAACGTTCAGGACTTATAGCTATAAGTTATGAAAGGGTTTAAACACACACATATGCTATCTAATGAAAAGTGTATGAGCTTGAGAAGTCTGGCTGAAGACTTATCGAAGCATTACGTATCAGAAATCTGCACTTTAGTAAGAAAGTAAAAAAGTATTGATTTCTAGAAGTGTAGTTGATTTCTAGATACATGTCAAAGCTAGTGGGAGCATAATTGTTATGTTAAGTGTTGCAAGTTGGGAATATTAGTTGTAGGAAACAAAGATTTCAAAATTTGCAAATTGCAAAGTTTGGGAATTGTTTCGCTACAGAAGGATTTAGGGGAGAGGGCATTCATACTTCATTTCAAATCTAAAAGTTTAGATTAAAGTTTTAATGGAACTTAGTCTTGGACATATATGAATATCGTGTTGAAATGATTCAACATAGAAAATTCGATATATGGAAATATTATAGCAAGAGACTGATCAGACATCAGGTCTCTATGTAAGACATTGTGTTTCGAGTCCTATATGCTTCAGATATAGGATCGTTTACATATGCTACAATAATCACTTGTTCTGATTTTTCCAAATGCTTTGGCCATTGAGAGGGAAAAAGGACTAGAACTTTGTGTGACTAAAGTTGTTAAAAAACTGTCAAGAACAGTCTGAGGTTTACTGAAGATTGGTTGCTAGTGGACAGTTGGAAGTATATTATAGTATTTGGACGGACCATATTGACATAATTCTGAGTGGAGGTGACTCTTGTTCAGAATTGATATTCATATGGGAATATGGAAATGTTTCCATAATGGGAGTTGATGATTAGAATATACATGCGAGTTAGAAACCTTAATGAAATGAAGATGTTCAAGGAGTGTATCTTGAATTTGAGACTTCGTTACCATGGAATTGTTTTAAGTAACAAAGTTTCAATGGAACATTTTGTAATATCGTTGGCGAAGTCTTTGTGACTTTGAAGCCTCGACATCACAAAAGGATATTGCATTAAAGTTGAACTCTAACCCATGTAGTAGAAACAAGAATTTAAAATTGTGAAGTGAGCATCATTGGAATAGTGTTCAATCGATCTGTTCACAAAGGAAGGACCATAGAGAGACATAGTATGCATGTTTATAACATGGCATGACTGATGTTTAATTCAAGTGTTTAGTTGATTACTCGAAACATTATACAATGAATAAAGTCTTAACTAATATGGTGATTAAATAATAAGAGTTTTATTTATATTCAATAGTTTTGAGAACATAGTTAGTTAGGTTATTATTGTGTTTCACTTTGCATGTTTTACTTCCCGAATAATTGGATTATTCAAACATCCACAGTCGCTCGTACTTTTGGAAGTAAGTAGCGAATTAAGACTGTTGTGAACTGGATTGTAGATTGTCTGAAGAGTTTTAGACATAGCAATGGTTTTGCTACAATGTTCATGAGTACTTGGAAAATGGGGATTTTAAGTATTGGATAAACCCACACTCAGAAAATTACTTCATGGATTATATCACGAGTAATTTTGAGACGATAATATCTTATATTCTTGAAATAGAGATATATGAGTTGTTGTTTACAAGTCAGTTGTGCATTGATAATACATAAACGCATCAGTAACTTGATGTTATAAAACGTATTGTTGTGCATGATTTTATGAGTAAATAATGCAAGAATATAAGTCGAAGTTTATCCGTTCCTTTTGCCTTAACGGGAAAAACGATATATGTGGGCCCCTCGATGATTTGATGTCGACATCTAAAGTGCTTGGCCAAGCATGGACTGCATTGATGTGTTCAATTTGTAGTCTGGTTTCAGTCGTCATGAATCAGAAATCGGGAAACAAAACTTGGACAATGAGATTGATTATAATCCATGTCTCATGTCCATACGATATCTTGTAGAATGGATGAATATTTGATCACTTATCTGAGGATGCATATCTGATTAGGTCAGCGTTCAACAACGGCTTTGAGAGCTACAATTTGCTGATCAATTTTTGAAGTTATACTGGAAACTATAGTTATTAGACTTATCCAAGTGGGAGACTGTTGGATTAGGTGTCTAAGTCCATAACTATATTTGGTATATACTTGAATTGATAGTAGCACAATCCTTTTGGGTTGCCTTCATACTAGCAACTAGACAGGATGACCTATTGAGGAAGAGGAAGAATTTATTATTTGATTAATAAATTGAAATGAATGATTTATTAATGCATTATGGAAATAATATATTAATTTGAAATCATATTATTTATTTAATAGTTAATAAGAAATTAATTGGAATTAATTTTGGGATTAATTGAATTAATTAAAAGTACAAGGGCTGTTTGGCAATTTATTGATTGTTGAGGAAAGAAGCTCTAGAACCCTCCTAAAGAGGCTTGGGCGAAATCTTCTAGGAAAGCCCTATAGTTTTCATCTAAGAGCTTATGGATGTAAGGTTTAGGGTTTGCTTGGTCCTTAAGCAAAGCAATTAGGGTTTCCTTCTTTTAACCCTAGCTTTGGCTCTAAGCCACCTCACTATATATAAAGACCCATACCCTTGTTAATTTTGGCCACTAAAAACCCTAAAGAGATATAGCCGAAAATTGAAGCATCCTCCTCCCTATCATATCTCATCCTCTTGCTAAGTGTGTTTGTGATTCATTAGAGGTGTTACACTTGTGACACTTGCTCTCAAGCTTCAAGATCATCAAGGTTATTGGATTGTTATCACTACATAACAATCAAAGGTATGTATCATAACTCTTTATTATGTGAATTTCGACTATTTATCATAGATCTAGGGGTTACATGATGTTGTTCATATTGTATGTTCAATTAGAGAAGACATAGATCTTATTAGGGTTGTAGGCACATATAGGATTGTATGTTATGCTCAAATCCCATCAGTTCTCATGCATCTTGAGTTGTCATGTGGCGTAAGCTATGACTTTTTCCCTTTGCATCAATACACATCCCAATACCTGATGCGAAGTGTCACAATACACAACAAAATAATCAATACCCTCTAGAAGGGATAGTATTAGTGCACTACACAACATTTCTTTCAGCTTTTGAAAAGCTGCTTCTTTTCTGTCTCCCCAAAAACATTTTGTTTCCTTTGGGGGTCAATGTTGTGAGGGGCTTGTCTATCTTATAGAATTTCTCTATGAATCTTCTATAATAGTCCGCTAAACCTAAGAATTGATGCACTTCGTTTGGTGTATTTCGCGTTTCCCAATTCTTCACACCTTTAATCTTGGAAGGATCAATGTGAATTCCTTTACTTCTTACTACGTGCCCAAGAAAGTGCACTTCTCTAATCTAAAATTCGCTCTTAGATAATTTTGCGTACAACTTTTCCTTCCTTAACAACTCTAGGATCACTTGAAGATGATGCCCATGATCTTCCTTGGTTCGTGAATAGATCAGAATATCGTCAATGAATACTATCATGAATTTGTCCAAGTAGGGCTTGCACACTCAACTCATGAGATCTATAAAACCAACTAGGGCATTAGTCAGTCCAAAAGGCATGGCCAAGAACTCGTAATGACCGTATCAGGTTCTAAAAGTAGTATTCGAAATGTATTCTTCCATCACTCCGAATTGATGATATCCAGATCTCAGATCGGTCTTAAAGTAATAATTGGATCCTTGTAGTTGATCGAAGAGATCGTCGATTTGAGGGAGTGGATATCGATTCTTAATGGTCAACTTGTTTAATTCTCTATAGTCGATGCACATCCGGAAAGATCCATCCTTCTTGACAAACAAGGCGGGTGCTCCCCAAGGCGAGAAGCATGGTCTAATGAAACCCTTGTCAAGGAGTTCCTGTAGTTGGCTGGAGAGCTCTTGCATCTCCGACAATGTCAATCACTAAGGAGACTTTGCTACTGGGGCAGCTCCTGGAACTAGATCAATCCGAAACTAGACTTGACGTGTTGGGGGTAATCGAGGTAGGTCTTCAGGGAATACATCATGGAAATCACGTACTTGAGGTATGTAACAACCCGACGTTTCCTTCCACCAGCAAGCTTAGTTTCCATTCTTGGATATTATTTTCTTTAGCGTTTTCGTATCATTTTATGATCAAAATTCAATAAATTAAAATAAAAAGGTGCTATTTTATACCTAAAAGTTAAATGTCGGTGTATTTAAGATAATTCTAATAATAAAAGGGATTAATACGCATGAAGGGACCAAGGTATCATATATGGAAACTTTAATTGTCTTTTTATTAGGATTAGAGGTGTTTGGAATTTTCTCATGATACTTGAGGGAACAATTAGTAAAATAGGGTATAACTCCCGAGGAGAAGGATCGATCCTACTCCTGCATCTGTTCCTTCATGAGTTCATGGAATGGGATGAACCTAGTTACCTAGGATATATGTGCCCCATTTGGTAGTGAGTAATGTTCCATGGATATTGTATTGCTTTATGTTTAAGAGAATCTAGGATGAGTGCATGCTAGTTTCTTATTTGTTTGATGTGAGATGTGTGATAATGCCATGTTAGATTGAGTGTTATACATGGATATAATGTGATGTGAGCATGTCAATATATGTTTGGAAATATTTTACTGTGTTGTTTTAGGATAAGCATGCTAGTGATGTAAAACCATTATTGAAGTATTGTGGATGAAAGTGGTATGTGATGTTAAATGTAATAATGAAATAAAAAAATTACATGTTTACATGAAAATGAAATCTTGAAGAAGTACTATGTTAATGAAAGAAAAATCATATTATTTGCATGATTACTTGAAGAGGGTAAAAGTGTAAATCCTTAATTGATTAATTATTATTAAATTAAAAAAAGGGAATACACTAGCGGGGAGAAGGTAGTAACCTAAACATAGGTATATACCCTATCCGGATTATTGCGGGGGCCTGATGGGTTGAATGACACCTATGAGAAAGGAGCTTAAGCCAAAGAGGAGTCGAATGATTTTTCTAGGAGATCATTCGAAACATGTTCCGAACGGATGGTGGACTGGAGTGATGTTGGTCTAGTTATGGGTCCATCGCAAGCATCACTTAGAAGTGGGAGGTGTAATGCGGTGGAATTGGCACCGTTTGTACCAATCCTTAACGACAACACATGTATACATATGTGCAATGTCGGAGTAGCGAACGCAGCGCACCGGGAGCA
This sequence comes from Lactuca virosa, assembly GCF_052849685.1. Classification (NCBI taxonomy): domain Eukaryota; kingdom Viridiplantae; phylum Streptophyta; class Magnoliopsida; order Asterales; family Asteraceae; genus Lactuca; species Lactuca virosa. The sequence continues at coordinate 464,270,556 of NC_136430.1, read as the reverse complement.
ATGATTATGGGTGAGATTCACGTCTCACCTAGTGTATTGGGTCGTGTCGGTCACGTTAGTGGTGAATGGGATACTTACCTTGGGGTGTGCAGTGAATGAATAGACCTTAACTAGGAAGTATTACTATAATAATTATAGTGATGGTAAGCGGTGAGTAATTATTAAAATAAAGCGGAGAATTAGTTATAGCTTGGTTGAGGAGAGTAACTAAAAAGGGCTCTAAAATAAGAATAAAATTAATTGATCTAAACAGTGTTGGATATGCGGTGTGATGTTGTTATGTCTTGCTTGTGAGTCTTTGATTGTGTGGGAATGTGTTGTGTGATCCATGTATGATATGTGTTTTCTTTTAACATTGTACTATAGTTGACTCACTTAGCTTATGCTAACACTTGTTCTTTGCTTGTTGATTGTTGTGCATTGGAACATGTAGCTTGACATGCAGCCTTGGTGAGGATGTGAACTTTTTGGGTAGTCTTATTTAGTATCTTTAGATACAATACCATTTGGACATATTGGGTTTTCATCATATTGTTTTTGTGAACTTTAAATTTTGATGGGTTTGTTTTGACATGAAAGTAAAATTGGTGGCACATTGCCCAACTCCAAAAGGATGGAGTGTTGGAGTTATTTGACCTAAGGTCATATGACACGTGCGAGTCTTTTTTGCTTGGGATGATGAATAAATCGCCTTTCATTGGTACTTGTGAAAGAGGTGAGGGATTGTTGGATCTCATACACACAAATGTGTGTGGGCCCTTCAGATCCACCACAAGGGATGCAAACCGCTTCTATGTGACTTTTACTGATGATTATAACAGATATGGATATATCTACTTAATCAAGCATAAGTCAAAAACCTTTGCAAAGTTCAAAGAGTTTAAACAAGAAATGGAGAATCAATTGAGCAGGAAGATAAAGAGGCTCAGATCTGATAGAGGTGGTGAGTATCTTAGTATCAAGTTCCACGACTATCTTAAGGAATGTGGAATTGTTTCACAACTGACACCTCCTAGGACACCACAACTTACTGGTGTGGCTGAGAGGCGTAATCGAACCTTGTTGGACATGGTTCATTCCATGATGATTCGAGCTTCGCTACCTATCTCATTCTGGGGGTATGCCTTAGAGACTGCCGCCCATATCCTTAATCTAGTCCATACTAAGAAGGTTTCCAAAACACCTCGCAAGATGTGGACAGGGAAGGTTCCCTCGTTGGCACATATCAAGGTTTGGGGTTGTGAATCTTTCATAAGACGAGAGACTCACGACAAGCTTGAACCTTGAAGTGAGTGTTGTATTTTCATTGGCTACCCACATAAATCCTTTGGATACCTATTCTACATACCTAGTGATAACGTGGTCCTCGTAGCAAGGAGAGGAGTTTTCCGCGAGAGGGAAATCATATGCCAATGGGACAGTGGGAGTACAATTGATCTTGAAGAAATTCAAGAATCAAGCGGTGAAGGAACCTCTAACACTAGCGCTCAACCTGATGAAGAGATTCCTGTTGAACCAGTTGACGAGTCGTTACCTCTTAGACGTTCCAGTAGAGTTAGCGTTCCACTTGTATTATATGGTTTCCAAATAACTGCAAAAGATGATACGTTTATCAGTGATAGTACACTGATAAATTTGGATGAACCTAATAACTACAAGGAAGCCATGGAGGGCCTTGAGTATGCCAAACGGAAAGAGGCAATGGACAGCGAGATTCAGTCCTTGTATGACAATCAAGTTTGGAACTTGGTTGACAATGTACCATGCCGTAAGATAGTTGGGTGCAAGTAGATCTTCAAGAAGAAGACCGACATGGATGGGAAAGTGCACACGTTTAAGGCACAAATGGTTGCGAAGGGCTTTACTCAAACCCCGAGGGTTGACTATGATGAGACCTTCTCACCAGTAGCCAAGATCAAGTCTATTAGTGTTATGTTAGCCATCGCTGCGTTTCATGATTATGAAATCTGGTAGATGGATGTCAAAACCGCTTTCATGAATGGGAAGCTGGCTGAAGATGTTTACATGTGTTAGCCAGAAGGTTTTGTGGACGCTAAATACCCCAATAGAGTGTGCAATCTTGAGAAATCCATTTATGGATTAAAGCAAGCGTCTGGCAGATGGAATCTTTGCTTCGATGAGAAAGTCAAAGAGTTTGGTTTCTCTAGGAGTGAGGATGAGTCCTGTGTATATGTCAAAGCTAGTGGGAGTATAGTTAGCTTTCTAGTATTGTATGTTGATGACATACTACTCATAGGAAACGACGTTCCAACCTTACAGGAGGTTAAGTCCTGGCTTGGGAAGTGTTTCACTATGAAGGATCTAGGAGAGGCTGCCTATATTCTAGGAATAAGGATCTTGAGAAATAGGAGTAAAAGACTAATTGGACTTAGTCAAAATACTTGCTTGGCCAAGATGCTAAAACGTTTTAGCACGGAGAATTCCAAGAAAGGGGAACTACCTTTCCGGAGCAATACCAAATTGAGTAAGACTCAGAGTCCGAGTACCGATGCAGAGATAGCGGAAATGAGTCGAGTGCCATATGCTTCTGCCGTTGGCTCGATCATGTACACTATGACATGTACTCGCCCTGATGTGGCTTTTGCGTTGAGCATGGTAATTCGATATCAAGGGAACCCGGGTAAAGCTCACTGGATAGCAGTTAAGAACATTCTTAAGTATCTTCGAAGGACTAAGGACTGGGTCTTTCTGCTTGGTGGCAGTGATGACTTAAGAGTCACAGGGTATAGTGACGCCATCTTTCATACCGACAGAGATAACTTCCACTCTCAGTCGGGCTGGGTGTTTACCCTAAATGGAGGAGCAGTGACTTGGAAAAGTTCCAAGCAGGAGACCGTGGCTGATTCAACATGCGAATCAGAGTACATAGCAGCGAGCGAAGTATCAAAGGAGTCTATATGGTTAAAGAACTTCATTGGAGACCTTGGAGTTGTACCAGACATAAAAGAGCCCATGGAGATGTTCTGCGATAATGAAGGAGCGGTTGCCTTAACCAAGGAACCAAGGGATCATGGTAGATCCAGACACATCGGCAGAAAATACCACTTCATCAGACATCAGGTAGAAGAAGGACTCCTCGTCGTCAAGAGGGCATCGTCGGAAGAGAATCCAGCAGATCCCCTCACAAAGGGTCTGAGTAGGGTTAAGCACGTTCAGCATGCGAGGAGCATTGGTCTGAAGGACAATATTAGTTTTAGTGATTAAATAGATAGTTAGAAACTTGTAACAATATAAATGTAATTGACATTTGATGATTAAGTAATGGAAGAATTATTTATGAGTAAAGTTTACTGTCTTTTGTCAATTAATTATTTTGTGTTTCACTTTTGCATGTTTTACTTCCTGAATAATTGGATTGTTCACATTATCCACAGTCGATCATAATTTGGAAGTAAGTAATGAATTAAGACTGTCATAAATTGGCTTGTAGATTATCTAAGTATTAGACATAACAAAGGTTTGCTGCAACGTTCATGAGTACTCCTGAAATAGGAGTTTGAGTATTGGATGAAACCCACGCTCATTTGAATCACTTCATGGAATTTACCACAAGTGATTGTGAGATGATAATATCGTATAATCTTTAAACCGAGATACATGAGTTGTTGTTTACAAGTTGGTTGTGCATTGATAATGCGTAAACGCATCAGTAACTTGATGTTATAAAACGTATTGTTGTGTATGATTTGATAAGTAAATAGTACAAGCATATAAGTCAAAGTTTATATGTTCCTTTTATCCCAAGGGGTAAAAGCGATATCTTGGGCCCCTCGATGATTTTGTATTGACTTATGTGTCGGGCCCGGTCAGGACTGAGTTGATGTGTTCAATAAAGTTTGTTATCAAACAAATCAGAAATCGGAAAGAAACTGTTGGACATTGAGAATGATTCTATTCCATGTCTTTTCCACATGATATCTTGCAGAACGAAGGATTATATGATCCCTTATCTAAAGGACGCGTCATTGACTAGATCAGAGTTCGACAACGGCTTTTGAAAGCTACGATTGCTAATCAGATTTTGAAGTCATACTTGCAATTATAGTTATTAGACTTATCCAAGTGGGAGACTGTTGGATTAGGTGTCTAAGCCCATAACTATAATTGGTATGTACTTGATTTGATAGTAGCATGGTCCTTTTGAGTTGCCTTCACCATAGCAACTTGACAGGATGACTTTTGGAGAAAGAGGTTAATTAATGATTTATTAATATATTATAAGAATAATATATTAATTAGAATTCATATTATTTAATTAGTATTTAATCAGAAATTAGTTTGATATTAATTTTGGGATTAAAGGAACTAATTAAAAGAACGGGGACTGTATTGCAAATCATTGATAGTTGAAATATTGGGCTGATGGACTCCTTTAGAAGGCAGTGGACGAAATCTATAGGAGGCCCTATAGAAATCGTCCAAGGCCTTCTAGAAGGAGTGTCCATGGGTTGCTTAGGGCCCAAGGAGTAAATTAGGGTTTCCACCTGAAAACCCTAGCGGCCACAGCTATTTAAGGACCCCCTGGCTAAGCATTTTCGGCCTATGCATTCTTGGAGAAACCCTAGCCGAATTTCTGCCCTACTCCCTCTCTTCTCTCCTTCATCCTTTGCTAGTGGTGTTTGTGACTCCATTAGAGGTGCAACATTTGAGGCACTAGGATTTCAGAAGTCAAGATCAACCAAGGGATGCTTGTTATTACTAGATAGCAAGCAAGGTAATCTTCTAACCCTATTTTCATATAGATTTCGATTTTGTGTGCTAGTATTAGGGTTGTTGCTTTGGAATTTCTATTTGCGTGTATAACTAGAGGAAAACTTAGATCCAAAGCAATTAGTGTTGCATGATCACATAGTAATGTTGTTATGCTCAAAACCCATCAACTTGTACTTACACTTACACATTCATCTCTGTATTCAACATTTTACATCAATAAAAATCATCAAGGCAGATGATCATTATCACCTCCCAATGTTTTATGTTTGAGATCCTATCAAGGATCAATGGCTTTCATTGTAATTCACTTGTATCACTTTGATTAACATTCCTTACTTCATTTACCATGAACATCACAACCTCTCATACAATTTGGTTAGATTCTACTTAGTTGATTTTTGACCAAAACAATTATCATGTTTAATCCTTGAATAACTAGGTTATTCTAAATGTCCAGAGTCGTTCATAGTTGTGTGAGAATCTATCATGTAAGACTAATATGAGTGGTTTGGTTGATTTTCATGGAGATGAAAATAGCAAGAGGTGCTACCAACTTCATATATAATTGATTAAGAGAATAAGTATTAGACCTGACCCGGATCAAAATCACTTTATGGATCATAGTCATGCGTGATGTTTTGATCAAGGTAGTATCTTTGTATTCTTAGACCAGAGATACATATTTGGGACTTGAAATGTAGGAATTCTTGTGCTTTGACATGCTTTAACGTTGTTCCGTAAAGGGCAATCATAAGGGACAACGTTGGGTATGACATGAACTACATGATGGGTGTATATAGTTAAGATGGGATTTATTCCTCTTATTCGTTGAGAGTTAGACATCTAAGGCCTCACTAAAATTTGAACACTAAATTAGATTGATGGCGATCCATATCTCATGTTCAACATGATGTTTGAGATAAAGGAATAACTGATACCACACATTTAGTAACAGTTATAGTTGAGAACTCTTGGAATTGGCTGTTTATAAGATGTAACCCTTCATATGTTATGAGGGGCAGTAGCTCATTGCTAGACGCTAGCTACTGTCTATGTCAGTCTGTAATGAATCTTGTGCAAGTGGGAGATTGCTGAATCTATATGCCTAAGAATCATTATTGTGTGATATTGCTAATAATATATGATCCTATAAGGTCACACCTTTATCAAGTTGGCACATTTTGTATATTTATTATTAATATGATTATTAATAAATAATACCAATTCTTGTATTTATTTAGTGAATAATTATTGTTTTGTGAAAATAATAATTAAAGAGAGTATAACTAGTTATTATATCATACAGTATGATTTAATAAGTCATGTAAAAGGTTTTGGACACTTTGGTTAACCATAATTAAGTTAATAAGTTAACATACCATGGTTAATAAACAAGCTAGACAACTTCTGTCTTCTTCTTAAGCACGACTAAATCATTTTTATAAGAGAAGAGGTTGCTTGTCAACTTTCTTCTTATGTCCCCTATGCTTCCAAAAGGCTACCAATACTTTATGTTATTATAATCTAAAGGTATGTCTTGCATGGGAGTATAAGACACTCAAGAATACAAGAATATACTAGCATTCCACGTGCCTTAATCTTGATGGTGGATACTTTTATAGAAAATCTTACTCTTTGATTTTTCTATCTTCATCAACACCCCAAAACCATGTGGGTTCAAAGGCTCCAAAGTTTTTCATTCTAAAACACTCTATGGTTGTTTTAATATCATTATAACCTCTATAAATGGATCCTAGATGGTTTGGTTTTGTTATAAACTCAAAAATAAACTTGTTATTTTTTAAGACTTCCGTTGCTGGTTTTTATTAAAAACTAATTTATATTTTGTATCAAAACCCATCAAATCCGTTGTTAGTCCATTAGAAAACTTATTTACTTTGGAAAGTTTGGTAAGAACCAAGTAAAGAACTAGCTTCATCTTTTCAATAAAACTTGCAACATACTTGCTGACACTCATCTTTCCTTTCTTTAGATTCCGGAATTCTTTGTTTACTTACAGGAGATCTATTTCTGGGCAATATTTCATTCAACTACTCAAGGATGTTCTCCCAAGACATGTTCCTTGCTTCTCTATTTGTCATGGATTCATCCAACAACTTCCACCAGCTCAACATGCAAGTCTTCAGTTGCCTGACCGCTAAGATGTTCTTCTATTGTTCGTTGCAGTAACAACTATCAAACACCATCTCTATTATTTATTCCATAACTTCCAGTGCTGTTGGGCTTCCAGAAAGACTTGGTGGTTTGGAAGCCATGAAGTCCTTGTACTTGCATCCATTTCCTTTCAATCTCCTCATCAGGGTTGTTCCTTCTAACCCTTTGTGGTTCAGCTTGATCAAAAGCCCTACTAAAGTCCCCTTCTTCTGATTGAGATTCATTCAGGTTAGGTTTGACATTCGGATTAGTGAGTTCTCTCCTATCATGTTGTATAAGTTGTCTTGTCTCTTCCATTTGTCGGTCTAGAAAAGTATGCATCATGGCTTGGACTCCTGCCATTATGATAGGTTCGAGTGCAAGTGTGACAACCGGTGCATGTCCAATCACACTTCGACGCTCGGGCTGCTGGTTTCCATTACCATTTCCCAGTTCGCTACGTGTTCTCACCATGACATTCTCTACACAAACAATCGTTCAGTGTACCAGAACGCGAGTAAAATATGATATGGAAGGTATTAATTATGTTTAGATGCATAATCCTCCTTATCACTCTGAAAAGTTATATGCCAATTCTAATACATTAATTATACGTTTAGAATCCTAAACACATAAAGTCTCTAAATAAAGGTCGGCAACAAACCTTAGATCCTTTCCAAATAGAGATCTTGGTAGGCAACCTAAAGCATGCTACAATATAAATAATTTAGCACATAACAACAAAACAAGCATTTTATCCTAAAGTAAGCTAGCACTTGTGTCAATTTAGGTATACTACTTCAAATATAATAGACACACATCTCACAATCATCACTTAGCATTCTAAGTTTAAGTCTATATTTTTTCTAAAATTCCTAGTTTTCTTAAATTAATGCTCTGATACCGACTGTGACATCCCCAATTTACGGCCAATTAAAAACCTTTTATTTATGCTTATTTAAAACATAGTATTCTTTTATTAGTACAAAATTTATCCCAAAATGTTATTAATGTGAAATGATATCAATATCAAAAATATTTCCGAAGAAACGTTTTTCATTAATATTTAAAATCTCGGGATGTCATAATTGACAGAGAAACATAAGCATAAACTAGTCATTATAGGCCTAAAATCTCGAATCTCTCAGCGGATTCAAACATCACTATCCTTGTACCTACGCACCTCTACCTGTGATACAAAGAAACTGAGTGGGCCAGGCTGGGAAGCCTGTTGAATACATATGGTTTTCAACCCACAATATTATTATTATATTGTTTTAAATATGTATAACGAACAATTTAACCCGGTTACTCATTCCCGTTATTCTCACTCTTCGATCCTAAAATGATGATCTCAAGGGACATATCCTAAAAGATCACTAAAAGTAATGAGTAGACAATACTAATTGGGGTATTCTGTAGCAATATATTTTAGTAAGGCAACCATGAAGGGATAGATTACCCAAATGAACATTCTTTTCTTTTCCCTGAAAAACATGATCATTAACACCTACAGGTGGCGGGCCTGCTAGTGTTCCATCATACCGTCGTGAATAGTCAGTGGTTGTCATCTATACTTTGTTAGATGACTGGTCCCAGTAGTACAATAGTACAATGCATGGCCTCTCACTATTATTTTATTTTCCCATAACCATTCACTACCCAATACAATTTAAATATGATAAAATAATTATACAAGTAAAATCATATCATATTATTCCATCTAGCACAAATATCAAGAACACATATAATAGACACATATAACATTTAATTATCTAAATACATCATATCTATGTGTAAGACGAAAGTAACTATGCACTCACTTGTTAAGGTTGATCACTGACGATTTAGCTAGCGCTTCGACTATCACCTCATATTTTCCTTTCAAAAAGACCTAGGTATAGTTATCACTAAGTCCGAGTCTTACATTTCTTGCGACTATAATAACGATAGTCAAGATTCCTCAATAATTCCAATGAATACTAATCTATTGTTGATAAAGAACAACCAGGTAATATCATATCGGAGGTATGATCCGTTTGGTATACATACTACATGTTTGGAAATCTCACTTTAAATACCTCACTAAATCTAGCCTGGACATCATTCCCGCAAGTAGATCAATCAGTATTATGACTGGAATCACTGATAAATCTTATTTATAGATTCATAATATCGACTATGAATATATAAATATAAGTTACACTTCAAGCATAGTAAATGCAGCTTAACTTCAAGAAATTTTCTAGCGAAAAGTCGGAAAATCGTTGGCAAAATCTCGACACGAAAGCTCCTCTTCGTCAGGCTCCTAGATACTCTAGAGCCTTGCTAAAATACTACAAAGGCTAAGAAATTTCGGACTAAAGGATGGGAGAAAGATCAGAGAGATCTGGGTTAAAGTGTGAGGGAAATGAGCAGGTTTCAGCTTATATTTATAGGGACCAAGGGGATACGGGTCGCGCCTAGTCCAGGGGTGCGCCACGTCTTCATGTGACGTTGTCGCATTCGTCTCTTTCCATGTGTCATATATGCGCTGGTCCACATCTCCCTTCTAGAATAGAAGACGCGTCGCGCCTACCTAACCAGACACATTGCGGTGATGAGAATTAATTTTTTTTTCTAAAAATCATAACTTTCTCATACGATCTCTGTTTTCGAAATTCTTTATATTCACGCATAAGTATCAAAGAGTACTACAACTTTCATTTAGACTCCGTCGGCTAAATCTCAATTTATTTTTAATTTTATATTTTTAAAGGGATTAGACTGTTAAAACCCGTGTAAAAATCATCACTCCTTCATACAAATTCCGTTCTTGATTGTCTTTATATTGACACAGTTGTATCACGAGATCTTTGACTTTCGTTTACATTGTTTTGGCTAACACTCAACCGATTTTGATTTTGATTTCTGTGTCACACACTGCTACGCTCAAACTTCAAAAAATCATAAGTTCCTCATATGACGTTAGATTTAGACGTTATTTATATGCACGTTCTCTCATTTACGATTACAAAAACTTTTGTTTAGATCACTTAGGCTAATATGCAACCTATCTCCGATTCACCTTTTTACGGTGCACTATATCGTATAGGGCTGAATGCAAAACTTCGAACAATCATAACTTCTTCATACAACGTCAGATTTGAGTGTTCTGTATACTCACGAAATCGTCATCACGACTACTATTACCCTCATCAATATTATTTATCTAAAATAATCTTTTATCCAAAAACGTTTTTTATCATTCGTAAGGCGTACGACGAATAATTATCCTATTAGAGGATTTTATTTATATTAATTATTACTTATTATATCTTAAATGTCTAGACCGAATTTGCGAATTTTATAGTTCCTGATCGACCTCATTCCTATTCCAATGAGAGATATATGTGTGATCGTGGGTATGGTCTGGTTGAGCCGGTTCGGAGCGTTGAATGACTATGAGCGACAGTTAGTGGTAGTTAGTACCCCAAGAGATGGATATTTGACCATCTATGGGGAAGGCACTAGGGTTGGTTCAACCTTCTATTCGGCGGCCAGGGCTAGACAGTATCTTTAACATGGATGTTTGAGTTGCCTTGTATATATGGTCGACACTCGGGTTGAGGGAAGAAGTCAGTTTCTGATGTTCCTGTGGTGAGAGAGTTTCCTGATGTTTTCCCAGAGGATCTATCGGGCGTGCCTACTGAGAGGAAGGTGGAGTTTAGGATTGACCTGATCCCCGATGCTTCCCCGGTTACCAATGAACCATATCACCTTACACCACCTGAGATGCAAGAGTTGTCCTCAGAACTCTAGGAGTTGTTGGGCAAGGGTTTATTTGACCGAGCAACCCACTGCAGGGAGCACCGATCCTTTTTGTCAAGAAGAAGGATGGTTCAAACTGGATGTGCATTGATTACTGGGAGTTGAACAAGTTGATGGTGAAAAACCATTACCCACTATCGAGGATTTATGACCTTTTTGACTAGCTACAAGGAGCATCTTCGTTCTCCAATATCGATTTGAGGTCAGGATACCATCAGATGAGGGTTACGAAGGATGGCATTCAGAAGATGGACTTCTGTACTCGTTACGACCATTATAAGTACGTGGTGATACCTTTTGGGCTCACCAACGCACTGACGACGTTCATGGATTTCACGAACCGGGTGTGTAGCACAGTGTTGGATCGATCGGTGATCATTTTTATTGATGATATCTTGGTCTACTCTAAGACCAAGGAGCAACATGAGGACCACCTTCGTGAGATTCTTGGGGTTCTGTAGGGGAGAGGTTGTACGCGAACTTCTCCAAGTATGAGTTCTGGTTATGCGAGGTTTGGTTTCTGGGACATCTCGTCAACCAGGACGGTATTTTGGTCGACCCGGACAAAATCGAGGCGGTGATTCAGTGGGAAGTTCCGAGATCTCCATATAAGATACAAAGTTTCCTTGGGCTGGCTGATTACTGCAGGAGGTTTATTCGAGACTTCTCCAAGATTGCAGTTTCTTTACCAGGTTGACTAGGAAGGATGCCACTTTCCGCTGGGGGCCTGAGTAGCAGACGACTTTTGAAACCCTATGCAAAAGTTATGTGAGGAATCGGTTCTAGCACTCCATGAGGGAGTTGACGAATTTGTGGTATATTATAAAGTATTGATCCAAGGAATTGGTTCCGTTTTGATGCAAAGAGGGCATGTGATAGCTTACGCTTCGAGGAAGCTGAAGCCTCATGAGGCGAATTATCCTACTCATGATCTTGAGTTGGGGGTGGTGGTTTTCGTCCTCAAGATTTGGCGCCATTATTTATATGGGGTATGTTGTACTATCTACACGGATCACAAGAGTTTGAGGTACTTCATGGATAATCTGAATCTAAATATGAGGCATCACGGATAACTTGATGTGGTTAAGGATTACGATTGTGAGATCTTATATCACCCGGGGAAGGACAATATGGTGGTCGATACTTTGAGCCGTAAGCTGGCTGGTACTCCTATTCGAGACCTATATTTGAGGATGACCATCATCTCATAATTTTTGGATATGATTAGAGAGGCACATGCTGAAGGGACCAGGAAGGAAAAATAGAAAAAGGAGATGATCAAGGGTCAGATTACTGCATTTGTTACTGATAGGCACAGTCTATTGATTTAGTGTGGAAGAGTTTCGGTTCCGGTTTCCAGTGGAGTTCTCCAGATATTGTTGGAGGAAGCTCATAAGTCTAAGTTCTCGATTCATCCTGTCGCGACAAAATGTATCGAGACTTGAGACTCAGTTATTGGTATCCCTACATGAAGAGGGAGATAACGTGGTACATCGAGAGGTGCCTGACCTGTCGAAAGGTCAACATTGAACATCAGAGACCACACGGTAAGTTTCAGCCTTTAGAGGTCCCTATGTGGAAATGGGAGCAGATCACCATGGATTTTATTACCAAGTTACCAAGGATGGATAAGGTACTTGATCTTATTTGGGCTATTATGCATCGTTTGACCAAGAGTGCTCATTTAATTGCTATTCGGGAGAGCTCCTTGGTTGATAAATTGGCTTACATCTATATTCGAAAGGTTATGGCTCGTCACAGGGTGCCTATTTCTATAGTCTCATATCGAGACGTTCGGTTTACTTCTAGGTTTTGGAAAAGGTTCCATGAGGAGTTGGGTACCAGGATACATTTTAGTACTGCATATAATCCACAGACAGATGGCCAGAGTGAGCGGACTATTCAGACGCTCGAGGATATGTTGAGAGCCTGCATCATTAATTTCAGTGGGAGATGGGACTCCAACCTTCCTTTGGCTGAGTTTTCCTACAACAACATCCATTATGCTAACATTGTTGTACCACCTTACGAGCTTCTCTATGGGATAAAGTGTCGGAACCCGGTTTGCTGGAGAGAAGTTAGGCAAAGAGTCATGGGGAGCACGGAGGTGGTGGTCAAGACGATATAGCTTATTCAGTAGGTCAGCCAGAGATTGCTGACAGCTCAGAGCTGATAGAAGAGTTATGCATATCAACGTCGTTCGAAGTTGGAGTTTCAGGTTGGGGATATGGTATTTATGAAGGTATTCCTCAAAAGGGTGTCATTCGTTTCAGGAAGCAGGGTAAGTTGGGCCCCATATTTATCGGTTTGTTCCGAGGTACGACCAGGGTAGGAAAGGCATCCTACTAAATGGAGTTATCAGAGGAGCTCGGTAATATTCATAGGATTTTCCATGTTTCTCAGTTACGGAAGTGTGTAACTGACGAGACATATGTAGTTCTATTTTATGATATTCAAGTTGATGAGCGTCTGAATTATGTTGAGCGACCAGTGTCGATTCTTGAAAGGAGGACGAAAGCCTTGCGCAACAAGGTGGTGGGCTTGGTTAAGGTGCAATGGTAGCACCAGAAGGGTTCCAAATGGACTTGGGAACCCAAGGAGGAGATTAGGAAGCACTACCATGAGTTGTTCACAACAGTGGATTTTGAGGATGAAATCTGATTCAAGTGGGGGAGAATTGTAACATCCGTTCTCTAGGTAATGCTTTTTCCGAGTTTAATTTATCTTTAATATAATTTTTGAGGATTTTGGATGGGCCACGACATGGTAGCTGACACACCTAAGGAATGCGGAGCCGTGAAACACCACGACGTGGTGGCTATTTTGATTGAAAACACAAGATCTTCGAGTTTGTACCCTATTTAGAGGCACTAACTCCTAGGGTTTCCTCATTTGGCAGCCTCCACCCTCTGAGATCATACCCCAACCAAACCCTGGCCTCCATATGTGTGTTTTGAGTGTGTGAAGCCACTTTTGTGAAGGTTGAAGGAAGAAGGAGTCCATTTTGGTGCATGTGTGCTTGGTTCCGGCTTAGATCTTGCAGCTTCATCACATTTATGGTCTTTTGAAGGTATAAAGTCTTTAACTTTCTCACTAGTTCTCTAAATCTAGTTCTAGGTCATTTTATGAGCTTTTCGGTCCATACTTTCTTGTTCTTGGCGTTTGAGTGAACTCCAGAACCGTTGTGTGCCTTATTCGACTTCTGGACCATGGTGGTGGTTAGAAAGGGGACTTCATGACTTAGTTTAGTGTCCATGAAATGAGTGCAACCATTCAGATCTTAGGATTTGAGATCTTGGCTTATTGGGATGTCTTAATGGATAAATTTGGAAACTTTATTTATCAAGACCTTGGGAAGGTTTAGATATGAGATTGATCTCATGGGATTAATGGTTAATAGCTTAATTCATTATCACACCCCCAAACCAGACAGCGGAAACGTCCGAGGGTGGATGACTTCATTTGTAGTATCACAACACATGCATTATAATAATCAGAGTACAAGCAACCACTGTATTTAAAAAGTATAAGTATTTACATGTGTTTCATCATTGTATACTGAAACCAAATAGTTATACAAAAGAAGAAGACAAGACTCAAATAGCTCCATCTTCTCAAAAGCTCAGGGAGTACTTGTCTACTGGTTCCCTGAGAATACAAGTAATTTGAAAAAAGAGTATCAACATAAAGTTGAGTGAGTGCATAAGTGTTTATGTTTGAAAGAATGTTTTATGTTTCTTGAATATGTAAATTGTTCTAGAAAATCCTATATTTTCTGTTGTATATGAAAAGTAGTTTTAATCACATAAAACCGTTCTGTTTGTAAACCGATGTTCTGTATTTGTATTCCTTTTGTAAAATTTTAACTGTGAGTGTGTCTGGCTTCACCAGCTGTTATTGTAAACTGTAATGTAATACTGTAAATTGTATCTTGTAAACTAGTACTTTGAAAATGTACTTATGTTTAGTTAATTATACACTAACGTATTGTTAATATCTTTTTAATGAGTTATTATAACCATACTGACTAGATGGCCTGACCCAACGCATTGAAGGCGTTGAAAGTTGTTGATAACAACTGTCACTCCTAGGCGTGTATGCCTGACTATAGCTAGTAGTCTGAGTGTGGGGTTATCAATCCCAATATAGATCTATACACACATTGTTTCGATCCCCAACTGGAGATTCTGGTTATAATGTCAAGACTTTAACTATATTGTTTAAAATAAATTAAACAACCTGTATCAAATGACTCATAAAAAGAATATAAACATCACATGTATATTAGTTATGAAAACCCAATCATTCTGAAATAAATGATTGATAGTATGTTCTTGAATTAGTATTCTTAACATGTATATGAAAGATGGATACTCTTGATTAGTTTTGAGTCAAACCTTTGTTCTTGTAAAACAATGTACTTTAGTATACTTGAATCATGAATTAATGTTCTGTGAATCATAAATTATACCTATTATAATTTATATGTATTTATTGAATTGATACTGAGTAATCATGAATGCAACCGCTTGCTCAACATGTCACAGAGGGTATTTGAAATGAATGAAATAGCTTTTATACTTATATACATATACAAATATATATAAATAAAAGTTAAATGACACTCGGACAAATAACCGATACTTATAATCCCACATCCAAACAAGGAAAAGGAACCAAAGTGGGTTATCAGTCGTAAGCCTTTTAAATCTTATATATATATATATATATATATATATATATATATATATATATATATATATATATATATAAATATGATTTCTGGGGAAAATATAAGTTTATAAAAACATTTAAAAGAAGTTTAATATTTTGAAATACTTTTGGTGACTTAATGTCATTTTAACACGATCTTTGAAAATTAATTGAATTGATGATAACTCAAATCCGTTTTGATAAGATATTTGAAACCATTTGTTTATAACACAAAATGTTTGTGTTAGACTTGTATTCCCCCCCCCCCCTTTAAAACAGTAAAACCTATGAAAATACGGGGGTATGAACTCACCTGATTGTGAGTGATCTGGAAGGTAAGATAGATATAGGATGCTTGAGTTCACAATTGAAGTTACGAAGCACAGCTGGATCCTATAAGGCATATATTCACATATATGTGTATTCAATTAGTGGTTACAACTCTTAACTAGTATAGGAAACCACCTAAGATTGTAGGAAACACCCTAAATGAAGTGTTAGGCTAACAAATGGAAGCTTGGAAGTGGTTTCACGGCCACCCAAGGATGGGTTTGCGGCCTTATAGAGTTCACGACCTCATGAGGTTCACGGCCTCATGAGGTGTTCACGGACCAATGAATCTATGAAGGGTTCACGGTCCTTATGAAGGGTTCACGGTCGTGATCCCTTCAAGCTCATGAAGATTATGATGAAACTTGACAAATCAAGGCTAGGATCTAGTAGCCTTTCAAGTATGACAAGATTAAGGATGAAACACTTATGTTTTTTAGGCTTTAGAGTGTTCACGGTTGAAGATTTTTGAAAGAGAATGGATGTGTTCACGGTTGGGAGGAGGAGAAATGAGAAGAAAATGAGGTCACTCTAATATATATAGGAGGTGGTTCACGGCGGTGAACACCTTGTGAGTGGTTTTCTGGTTAGAATTAATCCTCCCGATCTCAAGCTAACTCATCCTAGCATCCATTCTTACATTACACTAGGCTCAAAAACTCTCAAACAGACCCTTAACAGTGCTAAAAGATAGCAGAAACTAGTCTGACTTTGATTGAATTGAATGACTGTACAAGATAGAAATTTCGGGTTGTCACATTATCCCCCCGTTAGAGAGAATTTTGTCCTGAAATTAGAGTTTTAAGCAATTAAGAAATTACAAATAACTAAGTAAAAGATGAGGATATTTCAGTTTCATTTGATCCTCGTGCTCGCAAGTGAATTCAGGTCCTCGCTTGGCATTCCAACGAACCTTCACTATAGGGATACGACTTTGCTTTGTTTGCTTGACCTCTTGGTCCATGATCTCTACTGGTTCTTCCACGAAGTTGAGGCTCTCGTTGATCTCGATTTCGTCGAGTGGGATTACAAGAGTCTCGTCGGACAGACACTTTTTCAAGTTCGAGACGTGGAAAACAGGATGTATGTTACTTAGTTCTTGAGGTAGTCGGAGTTTGTAAGCTACTGGACCGATTCTAGCAAGAATCTCGAATGGTCCTATGTACCTTGGATTCAGCTTGTCACACTTTCCAAAGCGTATCATGCCCTTCCAGGGTGAGACCTTCAACATGACGCGGTCACCAACCTGAAATTCCAAAGGTTTTCTTCTTTTGTCAGCGTAGCTTTTATGTCTATCTCTAGAAGATTTAAGTCGCTCCCGGATTTGTACGATTTTATCCGTAGTTTTGCGAATGATTTCCGGACCAGTGAGAGCACTGTCAGTACCTTGACTGCTAGCTAGCTGCGTGTCACCCACTTCAGCCCATCACATAGGTGATCTGCACTTGCGGCCATAGAGGGCTTCAAATGGAGCAGCCTTTATGCTTGTGTGATAACTGTTGTTGTAAGAGAATTCGACAAGGGGTAAATGAGTATCCCATGCCTTTCCAAAGTCTATCACGCAAGCTCGCAACATATCTTCTAGAGTTTGAATCGTCCTCTCACTTTGTCCGTCAGTTTGTGGATGGTAGGCTGTACTCATGTCCAGCCTAGTTCCCAAAGATTTTTGTAAAGACTGCCAGAAACGAGAAGTGAATCTACTATCTCGGTCTGAAATAATAGATATTGACACACCATGCAGTCTAACGATCTCCTTGAGGTAAGATCTTGTTAGCTTCTCCATCTTGTCGGTCTCTTTGATTGGTAAGAAGTGTGCGGATTTGGTTAATCTATCGACGATTACCCAAATAGTATCATAACCACCCGATGTCTTGGGTAACTTAGTTATGAAATCCATTGTAATCCCCTCCCACTTCCATTCAGGGATTTCAGGTTGTTGCAATAAACCTGAAGGTTTCTGATATTCTACCTTGACTTTGGCACAAGTAAGGCACTTGCCCACAAAGGTAGCGATTTCGGCCTTCATGTTAGGCCACCAGTATAGTTTCTTAAGGTCCAGGTACATCTTGTCTAAACCTGGATGAATGGAGTATCGGGTTTTGTGTGCTTCATTCATAACCATGTCTCTGTAACCACCGCACTTTTGTGTCCAGATTCGGTTCATGAAACAATAGACTCCATCATCCCTGACTTTGAAGTTTTTATCCATTCCTCTCAGGGTTTCACCTACCACATTTTTGGTTTTTAAGGCCTCAAGCTGAGCCTCTCTGATATGTGTGGACAGATGTGAATGGATTGTCATGGTCAACGACTTTACTCGGCATCCCGAGTATTCTTTTCTGCTAAGGGCGTCAGCTACTACGTTAGCTTTACCAGGGTGATAAAGAATCTCACAATTGTAGTCGTTAAGTAGCTCCACCCATCGTCGTTGTCTCATGTTCAACTCTTTCTGATCGAAGATATGCTGGAGACTTGTATGGTCCGTGAATACTATGCATTTCGTGCCATATAAGTAATGTCTCCAGATCTTCAGAGCAAATACCACTGCTCCTAGTTCAAGGTCATGTGTTGTATAGTTGACTTCATGTATCTTTAGCTGTCTTGAGGCATAGGATATCACATTTCCTCTTTGCATAAGAACACACCCAGACCCTTGATTAGAAGCATCACAGTACACTACGAAATCCTCTGTCCCTTCAGGAAGAGACAGGATTTGTGCACTACACAGAGCTCGCTTCAGCGTTTGGAATGTTGTTTCTTGCTTTTCTCCCCAGCTAAAAGTTACACCCTTTTACGTCAAGGTGGTAAGAGGTTTAGCGATTCGAGAGAAATTCTGGATGAATCTGCGATAGTAGCCAGCAAGACCTACGAATTGACGGATTTCTGTAGGTGTTTTAGGTGCTGACCAGTTTTCAATTGCCTTTATTTTGGAAGGGTCGACGTGTATTCCTTCTGAACTGACCACGTGACCTTGGAAATCAACCTTCCTGATCCAAAATTCACACTTTGAAAACTTCGCATAGAGTTTCTCTGATCTAAGAGTTTGCAATATTTGACGAAGATGTTGGCCATGTTCCTCTTTACTTCTTGAGTAGATAAGGATGTCGTCGATAAAGACTATGACGAATTTGTCCAGAAATGGATGACACACTCTGTTCATTAAATCCATGAACACAGCAGGTGCATTCGTCAATCCAAATGGCATCACTACGAATTCATAATGACCATAACGAGTTCTGAACGCGGTTTTGGGAATGTCATCCTCCAAAATCCGTAATCGATGATATCCGGATCTTAAGTCTATTTTCGAAAAGTAGCTCGCACCTTGAAGTTGGTCGAACAGATCGTCAATGCGAGGCAGAGGATATCGATTCTTGATGGTAAGTTTATTTAGCTCGCGGTAGTCTATGCACATACGAAATGATCCATCCTTCTTCTTCACGAACAAAACTGGTGCTCCCCAGGGTGAGAAGCTTGGTCTTATGAAACCTTTGTTAAGGAGTTCGTTAAGCTGGCTGGATAATTCCTACATTTCAGAAGGTGCAAGACGATAGGGGGATTTGGCTACAGGGGTAGCCCCAGGGATTAAGTCGATTCTGAATTCGACTTGTCGTTCGGGAGGCACTCGTAGAAGATCATCGGGAAAAATGTCGGGAAAGTTGCAGACCTCAGGAATGCTCGCGATGTCTTTCACTTCTTGCTTTTTCTCTACCACGTGAGCTAAGAAAGCACAGTACTCTTTGCGAAGGTACTTCTGTGCTTTGATGCAAGAAATGATTTGGAGGTTTGTTCCGGGTTTGTCGCCGTAAATAACAAGAGTTTCGTTAGTTGGCAAGTTTAGGCGAATGGCTCTTTCATAGCATAGGATATCAGTGTGGTTAGAGCACAACCAATCCATACCTATTATGACGTCGAAAGTTTTGATAGAGACCGGCATAAGGTCTATTGGGAAAGAAAAGTTATTCAATGTAAGAGTACATCCTATGTATATATCGTTGGTGGATTCAGATTTCCCGTTAGCCATTTCGACTGTGAAAGTTTCATTTAGTGGTTGGGAGTTTTGATTTAGCAAGTGTTTGACATTATTGCTCACAAAGCTCTTCTCAGCACCACAATCAAATAGAATGCATGCATAAGTGTTGTTGAGAAGAAACGTACCCGTGACCACCGCAGGGTCTGCCACCGCTTCTTCGTGACCCAAAGCTAAAATTCTCCCAACTCCTCCGGCATTTCCAGCTTTTGGACAATCTCTCTTGAAATGCCCCACATCACCACATTGGTAGCATGCTTGACCTACTCCAGCGGCATGTACTTGGTTAATTGGTTGGGGTGGTGATCTACAGAATCGGGCAGTATGCCCTTTTCTGTTGCAGTTACGACACTGCATTTCTCGGCAATTTCCATTATGGTGAAAATTGCACTTGTTGCACTTAGGGAGATTACCAGCATAAGGCTTAGCTGGTGCAGGGTTAGCAGGAACAGCAGCAGGTACAGTAGCAGCATTGACTGCAACTAGTTGTTGCTTCTTTGAGGATTCCTGTGAAGACTTGCCCTTCCTCTTGTTCCAACCTTTCTTCTTGCTGTTGTTGTTGTTATTATTGTTGTTGTTGTTTCCCTTCGGTTGTTCTGGTGCAGCAACCACTGAGTTTTGACAGGCTCCGTGGTCAATAAGAGATTGTGCCAGCTCTTTGGCACTGTCAAAGGTAATAGGCCTTGAAGCTAAGACACTTGATTGAATCTGGGGCGACGGTCCCCAAATATATCTCTCGATCTTTTTTCTCTCCAGAGCAACCATTTCTGGACAAAGAATTGCCAGAATCTATTGGTATAGGTTGTTATGTCCGAACCAACCATTGTAAGACCCCAGAGCTCTTGCTTGAGTTTCTGAATTTCCCCTCGCGGACAGTATTCCCGCATTAGCATGGCTTTTAAGTTCTCCCAGCTTATCGAGTTAGCCACTACCAGAGTCAGTGACTTAACATGGCCATTCCACCATGTTAAGGCTCTATCCGAAAAGGTACAAATAGCGAACTTAACCTTCCTACCCTTCGGACAGGAGCAGATTTCAAAAATTGCTTCTATCTTCTCAATCCATTGTCTTAATGGCATAACTCTTCCAGTCCCGTTAAAGGTCCTGGGTTTGGAATTCGAGAAATCTTTATAAGTACACTCTCGCGAGTGCCCATGACTCTCGCCATGGTTAGAAGGATGTGCACCAGCTCCTGACCCACTAGCACCAGGAGTATTGATATGAGACATGGCAGCTGCTACCGCTGCTGTGACCGCCGCTTGAAACATAGCACCGTCGAATTGAGGAGGTGGTGGCGGAGGTGGTGTCGGTGCTTCATTGACATTGTTATGTCTTGGATTTCTCCGAGGAGGCATCTTTTACTATAAAAGTTAAAAGATAAAAAGATGATAAGATATCAAGAGTGAAGATGAATTTGATATCTCTGAACTAAAACATTTAGTTCAACATGAATCTTGTAAGGAATCGGATATAGGAGTCTACTACAAGTACAACTTGCAATAAGATCAAATAAAATTGAGTGGTTATTTTTCAAAGGGTATGAAAATGCATGTCGATTATATTGGTATATTGAGTACATAAAGTCTGGAAAACTTGACCCTAAACAGGTCTACAATACACCAAATTCTGGGAAAAAACATCGACATCATACTGACCTACCGAAAATGAAATTTTCGCGGTCGTACTGAAAAACATGAAAAATAACTCTAGAACATATTCGCAGACTTAACTATAACAAAAAGAGTAAACAGAGAGCGAGTAGAGTATTATCCATTTCTTAAACCCTTCTGTTTACACGGGCCGTGTAAACGTAAAAACAGAGCTGGACGATTTTAAGCCTAAAAATCGATTTTTTTAACTCATTCTTTTCACATAGCCTGCGATTCTTCTCCTCCCTACTGCCCCCTTCGAAAAAAAACCCTAAAAAACACTCCATCTTCCTCAATTTTGCTTCAAAAAAAAATCAAGCTCCACGGTATGACATTCTTCTCTTTTCTTCATCTTCTTTATCATACATCTCAATTTCACCCACTAATTGCCGATTTTGGGGGTTTTGAGCAAACCCTAGAATTTTTGAATCTCCACATTTCGTGCTAATGTTTGTAATATCTTGTAGGATAAGCTTGGGGAAAGCTTGGGGAAGCATTGGACATCACCCTACCACCATTTTCAAGCACAAATTGGTATTATTGTTCCAAACTCTTTACTTTGTGCATATAGTTAGAACCACATTCTTTTAGGGTGATTTTTGGTGATATTGCTAGTTCTTGTGCATACTCTAGAGTTCAAAATTGTCCTACATTGTGTGCGAAACTTTGTTGAATTTATTGGGCAATGGCTTCCCGTGGAAAAAGGGCTAGAATTGGGACCTCACATATGGGTGGTCAAGAGATCAATGATGAACAAGACCAACATTCCATGGAAAACCCCTATAAATTTGGTCTTATTTTTTAGTCCAATCAAAAAGAGATTTTGTATGCAAGCCTTATTCGAAGGGTAAAAGGGACACAAAAATTTGTGGATATCCAAGCCCTTAAGGACCTTCATATCTATAAAGGTGTCCACAAGCTCTTGAAGAACATAGGTTGGGAAGGTCTATTGAATCTCCATGCCTTAAGCTATCAAACAACCATGTTGGAACTCTTGTCATCCATCACCTTTGATTACCAAACACATATCCTTACTTTCCGTTTGATCAATCAATCCCATAAGATTCATGTTGACACCCTTTGTGATATTATTGGTGCGCCAAATGCGAAAAGGTATGTGTATACAGCAAAAGGTAGAAAAAATATTATATTTGAGCAAAGTTGTGAACGATTTTGGACGACCATCTTTTGTGAACACGAGTTTCAGTCGGGCACGGCAAAGGCTTCCAGTATCATTCATCCGGTTCTTAAGGTCACCCACCAGATCATTGCTTCTCTCCTGTTTCCTCAAGAAGAGATTAGCAAGGCAAACAATAAAGAGTTGGAAGTCTTGTGGTGCATGATTTACAAGCCCGAGGAAGTTCCTCACTTCAGGTGTTGGGTAATTCAGAAAATGCTCAGAAACTCCATGAGCAATGGTGGCCAGCTTCATTGTGGAGGCATGGTTTCTATTATAGCTGAACATCTTGGCCTCCATTTACCCAACAACCCAACCAATATAAATCCGGGCCGTACTCGTTTATCACTTGATGTTATGGAGACCATGCACCTCTTTCACCGCAATCCCAACGGGGATGTTCATTGGACAGTCGATGGTAAAGAGTATCTACGCATTGACATCCGAAATAAGAAGATACTCGCTTTGGCCAATGACATCCCTTCTACAAATTGGCGTCTCCAGTCCAACTTGGGTGTTAATGTAACCCGTAGACCTCCAACCACCATTCTTAATCCTCCTGCTCCAACTGCAACTGCAGGTGCTTCCAGCTCATCTCGCCCCATTCCTTTTCCTGAACACAACCTTTACATGGGCGAATTTGCATGCTTAGACCACCATTACACGAGCTTACAGCAGGAGGTCGGAGAGATTTATACGGGTGTTGCTGAAAACACTTCCGAATTTCAAGACTACCGTAACCTTCAAGAAGAGCGTTGGGCCCAGCAAGAGTTGCGATGGGCCGATCACGATCAGCGGTGGCCGTTCAGGAGCAACATAACAGAAACATTCATCACTTGTTGAGCGATATTCACCGAGTACTTGTCCTTCCCACGCAGCAGCAACCATCATCATCTCAACCCCAGTGGCCTCCATATTATCCTACTAATTATCCTTCACAGTTCCCTCGACATCCTCCACCGTCCGGCTCTCAATAGGCTGGTTGTGCCTCTCTCCAAGCATCGAGGACGATGCTTATTTTAAGCTTGGGGAGGGGCATCCATCCATGCATAAATCCCGTTGCATGTACATATTGCATTAATTTTCGATTTCTTTTTCATTTTTCTGCATAGAAAATTTTTCAAAAACCAAAAAGATTTTCTTTCTATTCTAATTTTAATATTTTTGCATTTTGCATCTAAATTTTTGCATTGCATTCAATTCTAAAAAAAATGTTGATTCAATCCCAAGCAACCGAATATTCTCAAAACAGTTGAGCTGGTAAGTGAGTCGTATGCCTTGAGATTAGACTTGCTCTTTTATTGAAAATCTAAAAGCAAGCTAATCACACACGAACACACCTCCCGAAGCTACTTGTGCAAAACAGAAAGTGAGAAGATTGTCAACATTTGAGCATAACAGCAGGTATGAGTCAATTCGTTGGGACGCATGACTGGTCTTATGAGTAGTAAATGCTCAATTGAACTCAAAATGCCAAATTCAAAAATTCATAAAAAGAATACAAAATTTCAATGTCCCGAGCCTTCCAGCGCTCTAAAAAGTCCTTTCTACTCATTCCCTTTTATATACCCTGCTTGGGGACATATTTCCAACTATACCTACGGGTCTTTGCATGTTGACTTCAGTCCTCCGAAAAATGTCTGGAAGCCCCTCACGGTAATAGACCGTGAGATGTCCCACATAGAAAAGTCAAGGATGAAAATATAAAGAAATAGGCCTAGCAAATAAATTTATAAGAGTGTTATATGTTATCTTTGTTTTGTTTTTTTTTAAAATAAAAAATAAAAAAATATAAATATAAATATAAAAATAATAATAATAAATAAATAAATAAATAAAAATTATTATTAAGTTAATTTGTGACCTTTGGGACTCGAACAAGTAAACTCTGAGGGGTGTCCTACACCTAATCGCCTAAAGCTAAATTGTTTGGGACTGATTGGGTTGACAGTTCGCTACACGAGTTCCATATAAAGTCATGAACTTAATAATAGAAAAATAAAGCTAATCTGTGGCCTTTGAGGTTCGGGCAAGTAAACCTGAGGGATCTCTTTAAATCGAGCACACTAAGGTCATTTGATCTGGATGTGTTGGTTGGAAGCCCGTTACACGGATTTCAAAGAAAGCTATGAGCTTTATTTGTAGAAAAATGTAATTAGAAAGTTTGTATATATTTGTGTTTATAGTTTAAGTGAATAACATGTTTAGGAAAAATGCTTGGCTGCCAAAAGATTCCTTTGGACTTGGATTTGAACTTATGACATTGGGACTGAATGTTAATTACTTTGACTGGTGTAAGTGGTTTGAAATTTGTAACCAATCTGGGTAAATATTAGGGAATTTTTAGAAGATATTTTTTAGAAAAAGATTGTTGTTAATCAACAAATAGCTGGAGTCGGTCATTGTTATATTTTGTGAAACAAAGATGATTGAGCATGTTTTGTCACATACAATTTCACGAGAGTAAGACCATAATTTGTTCCATGAGTTGACTTGATGATATTGAGAGGGAACAAGTGTTGTGATCTTTGATTCTGTTGAGTTGCGTTAGGGAGTGGCTAAAGTCTTATTTCTATTGTTATATAATTTGAGACTAAAGCCAAGTTGACTCAAGGCACGACATGTACATTCTCAACTATGGTACAAAAACAGGGTTAATTGGGTTGGATTCTTTTCATATTTGTTTTGATTTCTTGCATTAAGTTTCAAAAAGTTTTGACTTTGATTTTCTTTTCTTCTCCTTTATTTTATTTTCTCTAGTTTAAATTTTTCTTGTTCTTTCTTGAGGACAAGAAAGGTTCAAGCTTGGGGAGATTTGTTAGGTGCATTTCATGCATCCATTTTGTAGTTTTACTCCATAAAAGTGCATTGCATTTAGCTTTAAACTCATGCATTTTGCATATTTTTCAGGATTTTTCATGATGCAATTCCATTCACACACTTTTGTGATATTTCAGGGACTTTTGGAGGTAGGATCTTATTTGAGGTGATGAATAAGAGATATGGATGAAGTTTCGGGACTTGTGGAGCATCGAGGAGGAAGATATCAAGAAAATGAAGATTTTAGCTTTACAGAGGTTTACACGGCCGTGTAAATGCAAGCCTTGTATTCACACGGGCCGTGTAAACGCATACTATTGAGCATCGAACTTTGAAAGCTTGACCAAATTAAACATTCTACTTTTTGTGTTTACACGGCCGTGTAAATGGTAGTGTTAATTTACACGGGCCGTGTAAACGAGGTCGTCAATTTAAAACAGTTTAATTCCTTTCTAAAAAGAGGCAACCGGTTCCAGAAGAAAAAGGGTCGATTTTGTGAGTTCTAGAAGCGATTTTGGGGAGCATTTTTGAAGACAATTGTTGCTTTAAAACTCTTGGATTTCAATTTGTAAGACTTTAATTTCAATTTCTAGGTTTGTGCTTTGTTCTAGTCATGAGTGGCTAGAAACCTAACTCTCCAACTTCATGTATTGACAATTATGTGTGTGAATTCAATCATTTGACTTGGTGTTTGTTTTAAATGCTATCTAATGAATTTGATTTTGTTTTAATTGAAGGTTTGATTTCAATTCTAGTTCTTTTTGGCCAATTGAGTGAGGGTTGATTCATTCAAGTTATCTAATATGCAAAATCCGTAATTGTTTTGTCATATAGAACAAGTAACAAACACTAGATTGAACTTTCTTAAAATAATTCTGGTGTAAATCAAATTCACACATTCTTACACTTCCAAGCTTATGAGAAGTATTGAATGTTGTTGGTAAAATTCACACAAGCATAATGCAATCTTTCCATCTATTCTAAGAACTTGTTTAGATTAGGTTAGTTAGATTAGAATTAATTAAAGAACTTATTTTAATTAATTAAAATGGTGAATGTGAATTGCTAGAGCTTATTAGCATTTCTAATACCAACTTAGATAGAATTAAACAAATATCATTTCATATTACGAATCACATTGTTAATTAGTCTTGCATAGAGTTGGAGCACTTACAAATCTTGAGTTTATTTTACTTAATCAATTGCTTACTTATTACTTCAGTCCTTTATTTAAATCATTGCATCTAAACCCCCCTCTTTTATGATCTCGTTTGTACCTTGTGCAAAAGGGTATAAGCATTTATCTCGTGTCTCTGTGGATCGATCCTACTTACCTTGTATTACATTTTTAGTACAAAGTAGTAGTGTTTAAGGAGTTATTTTACCCCTTTATTTGTTAGCTTTGACACGCTCAACAGCAACCAACGCCAAGGATCCCATGCTTGAAACAACCTTCACTTCCTTTGTTACTTCCTCTTTGTGATATCTCAGAATGCCCACGAGTTTGGCCAACGTATAGTTCTTAAATTGTTTGTGTGCCTTCACTGTAGAAACAATAGCCTTCCATTCGAATTTGAGTCCATTCATAAACGTGACTTTTTGTTCAATTATTTCACGCTTGAGATTGTTCTTGAGCATCCTGCTGAACAAATGATTGAAGCGATTGAACAACTGATCCAACTTCTCATCAGGCTTTTGTACAAACGCTCCAAACTCCGATAAGAGCAATGTTTGCACGGAATGTTCCAACTCAGCATCACTAGAATATAACTCATTCAACCTCTCCCAAATAGCTTTAGCAGTATCGCATGCACTCACAAGACGAAAAGTGTCTGGAGGAAGAGCAAATCGAATGATTCTCATTGCTTTTGTATTACTCATCAGTTTATCCTTCTCATCTTGTGGAACAGTGTGTTCAACAATAAGCGTATTGTATTCAGCCAAAGTTTTGATTTCCTTTTTGGTATCGGTATGTGCATACGTCTCTTGTGTAATTGCATGCCATATTGTGGAATCGTGTTGTTCTATTCCAAGAACATAATCTTCAAAGTGGAGCGCCCAAACTTCATAGTCGTCTGGAAAGAGAATTGAAATCCTTGTCGTGGATCCAATACTGCTTGAGAGATTGAACGAAAGAGAGTGGGGATCTTCGTGAGCCATCTTATCAAGAATTCACAGAAACAAAATAGAACCAGATGTGTAAAACGTGAATCGAGTTCAAGAGTATAACTTGAGATCTAGATTTAGAATCTACAATCGATTGAGACGACTGAGATAACAAGAACATATCTAAGTAAAACAAAAAACCCTAGCAAAACTTGACAGAAGAATAGCGAATTAATTATACTATCTCCTGCTCTGATACCAATTGAGAGAACAATAAATATTATCAATAGATTCTGTAATAAACACCGTGAATTAAATGACAAGAATAATGAAGATCAAAAGTGTGCCTAATGCTTTGATTAATCGACTCTAGAAGAGTTCACAAGAACTTCTCTGTTAGAGCGTACAAACGGCAATTAGGGTTTCAAGCGTTAACCCTAATGTTACATGCATGCACAATATATATAGTCTAAATAACTAAGTGGGTCCGAAAATGGACAGGCCCAAACCGGAATAAAACAAACTATACTATGCAGACATTTGACACAACACTATTAAACTTAACAATGTGTTGTATGTGATATTTTGGGGAACTCACTAAGTTTCGTGCTTTACAATTGTGGATTTAAATGTGTTTCAGGTACTTCGGATGATCATGGAAAGACGAAGGCTTGACTATACACACTTATCGACAACTTTTTTGATTCTGCATTATTATGATACTCTGATTTTGGGATGACTGTATTTTGATACTTACGGTTTTTATGACTTGGTTTTTTGGAAACAATGTTATTACCTAATTTAAAAATAAAAAATTTGGCCGTGAAAATGGGACGTTACATAAACCTTTTTGCTTTGTGATTAAACTAGATAAATCGTTGAGATTATGGTTTAATTTTCTATTTGGATTATTTATACTTGTTTAATTTATTTTGCCAAGTTTGAGTGAAGATCCACACGTGTTAAAGATCGTTATTGTATTGCTTATTGTTTTGTGATATTAAAATAATTGTGACTAGTGGTTGACCAAAACCTAGTAAATAAAGTTATGAAATTTAATTTGTGTATGTATTAGATGACCATTCTATACATAATTTAATCCTTAACCATTAGGATTAATAAAAATCAAATCTTGCGTAATACGAACTTAAAGACTGAGAGTTTTAGATAATCAATTATATGACCATTGTGTGTTACAACAATATCGGCCCTCAAAATAAGGTATTCCCGAGTTTTAGATAATTAATTATATGACCATTGTGTGTTACAACAATATCGGCCCTCAAAATAAGATATTTGGAATCATACATACTTATAAAGTTAGTATTTTTCCTTGAACCTCATGCATTTGAAACCCCTATAAAAATTTGCAAACACCTCATGCATTTGAAACCTTCTATTTTAATGAATATCACTCAAAAGTCTCTTAATAATTATTAACAATTCAAAGGTTTTATAACTTATATAATATATTTAATAAACAATTAATGGATACTCTACTATAAAAAGGTTAATCTTTTTTAGTAGACACACAAATACAAATCACATACAAAATTCACAAAGAAAACAAGTTTAAAGTTTTTTGTGTTGGTTTGAGGGCTTTGAACAAATTTTCGAGCCATGTTATTATGTTGAAGTTTTTAATTTGTAAGTTTGTTATATACAAATTCTTTTTTGTATTTTCTTGATTTAAGTATTCTTTTAAGAATATCATTGTATGTTGTGGTTGAATTTAATGTAAATTAGATTAGATTCATGTTATCGATCATATGTTATGGAAGATGATATATATAATATTTAATTAACTATTGTATACATGTTTGTATGTTCATGTTGCTTCAAAACAATAATTAATTAAAAATCATGGATATATCATATTATCCATATTATCCATGTAAACATTTTTTAAAATGCAAATTGTCTATCCTATCACTTTATATTTTAGTATATGTTTAACATTTTAATTATAACAATAAGTGTTTTTTAAAAGTTTCTTTCACTTATTAATAATAACAAGTGGTTTTAAAATTAATAAGCAATAATTACAAATAATAAAATCAAATTACATGGATATGTCATATTATCCATGCAAGTCTCTTTTGAAATGCAAATTGTCTATGTTATCACTTTATTATTTAGTGTATGTTTTACATTTTAATAATAATATTAAGTGTTTCTTAAAAATCTTCTTTAACTTATTATTAATAATAAGTGGTTTAAAACTAATGAATAACAATTTTAAATGATAATAACATCAAATTATAAATTACATTTAGCTATAAATTAATTGTATTTTAAATGAACATCATTATTGAAATTAGAAAATGATCGCATAAGTAAAAATATAATTAATCCATAATAATAATTGTTAAAAATAATACTAAATAGATAATTATATTTAATTCTATTAATGAGGAATGTTGGTTGATATCAATGAATATTATTGTTCAAAATAATAGAGATTATATATATATATATATATATATATATATATATATATATATATATATATATTATTGTAAAAATATTATCTCAATGTTAATGTCGATAACATAACCATTTTAAACATATATTTTTCAAAATTTTTAACAATATATTTTTAATCTTCGCTGCGCAATGGGCGTGAATTCGTCTAGTGAAATATAAAACTTAGAAAATGAAATATAGAACTTGGAATGAAATATAAATTTGGTTTTATTACAAAACACACCTTGCACATCTTGGAGAAGCACGATTGATACCAGATCCATAGCAAAGGGAGACGCGATTAACCATATCACAAGGGTTGGTTCAAATCCAATACTCTGACTATTGTATATTGCAAAAGAAACGCAAGGAAGCAAATTTGTTTTAAGATAATCAGTTCTCGACGCAAGCCTCGACCACCTTGGTTTGACGTTTATGTTTTCTACCTTTCTTTGTCATTCCCTTATCTTGTAATTTGTAATTGTAATCAATAACCCCTCTTGAAAAAATGTTTTATTTTGGATAAATTTCTGGTATATTTTGTAATCAATAACCCCTCTTGTAATCAACTAGTATAACATATAACACATCCCAAACACCACAAGCCAAGATCAAAGTTTTTTGACTTCCAACAACAAAAAAGTTTACAAGACAATAATCACATGTCCTTTAAATCTACCTGAATCTCCACAACATCCAAATCAAGAATAACCAAAGTTATTATCTCTTCTGCTTCCAATCTTGTTAAATTGACTTGACCTGTGCTGGCCTCTCTTAATCAATTACTTTCTCTTCTAATCTTCTTTGACTTGACAACAGGGGAAGGAGTCTCATCATCTTCAGATGACACTATTTCATCTGGATCTGGGACATCATTTGGAACATTATGTTTGGTAATAAATTCCTTGAATATGGACATACATTCCCCTTTCACATGTACCACCTGTTCTGAAACCATCCCCCCCTTGCACCCTTCAACAGAATGATTTTCCGATCCAAGACTGAGTCTCGCTTTGACCACAATCTGCTGCTTCTCATCCATTGTAAGAAAGAAACCTAGCTACACAATCAACAAGGCTTAATTAACGTGAAAAATAGCTTCCCACAAACAATTTATTGTATGGAGGATGAGTGTAAAAGTGAAGGAAGGTGTTAATGGTTCGGGTCAGTGCTTCTAGTTCCCCACATCTATTATTTATTGCGATCACATCTAGTATAGTATCATCAATCTATTATCCAACATTGAATGAGATTAACATTAACTATGAACTGTCACGTTCTAAACTTAGAAAAACATAGAATGAAAGCCATACCCATAGAAAAACATAGAATGAAAGCCATACCCATGTCCATGCCCATGGCAAATTTATTGTGCATATTATGATGCCTATTGAGATACTAGCCTTCTATGTCCACAAGATAAGGAGCAGATACTAGCTTACTAAGCACAGCAGTGTTCACAACCCAAAACTGCAGAAAAGTTACATTTTAATTTCTGATTTTAAACACAACATTATTCATATGCATAGGTCGATGTAAATTTTGTTCAAATTCAATACCTAGCATAGCAATTAATTAACAACCAATGGTTGTGCAAGCTGAGAACAATGATTGCGTAGTTCTAAGCTCTGAATGCATTATTATTATTTAAACTATAACCGCCTCTACCAGTTTGAAAAATACTCAGAAAGAATAAGGTTTCCTGCTTGTACTTCCAAGATTCAACCAAAAATAAGCGACGCAGTCAACAATCTCGTGACCAAGAACAAAAATAAAATCAAAAAGAAATCAAACACAAGGCTACAATCTGAAACCAACAGTTTTTAAGAACAGATCTATAAAATATACAGCCAAAAACATATCTCTGCGGAAAACATTTTTTCATGACTCTCATTTAAAGTCCGTAAAAATAATGCCTACCTTTAATCGTGATCAAAGGGAAGAGAGCGACCAACAACAGAAGAAGACGACGAAGCACGGACGACCTGAGACAGCAGAAAGGAACGAGGTAAAGAAGAAGGCGTCGAATGGCTGAAGGCAACCAGTTGACTGTCAATAGAAGGCAATGGGCTAGAACGAGTTTGTTTGTAATCGTCCGTCAAATGCCATAAATGGGGATAGGGTTTGAGTACTTTAGGTTTTATACCCATTTAGCCGATACATTTATTATTAGACTGTATCACATTCATTGATTTGTTCAAGAATATAAAGGCTAATACTTTTAAAAATTTAAATCTATAAGTAATATGATAAAAATATTTAACCGAACTATTTATTTATTTATTTATCTTTTAAGTGTAAATAAATAAATAAATAAAATAATTGAGATTTAATTTAGAGTTTTAAAATTAAAATGAAAGTTTTATTAACGCTTAAAGGAGTGGGATGTGTTACCACTCGCCATGCACTACACCACCCCCTGCCTTGCGCTAAGGGACGTTAGGAGGAGCTCGCAAGCTGCATAGAGATAGGAGAGAGGATAGAGAAAATTAGATGATGACTTTTGATTGATTGATTTTTTTTTCTTTTTTTTTTTCAAAATAAAATCTAGACAAAATTTCACAATTGGTCCCTGTGGTTTACATAATATCGCACTTTGAGGACTTCCTAGCAAAAAATCACGCGAATGGTCCTTAAGGTTTCGTTTCATTGCGCGATTGGTCCTTGACCCTAACCCCCGTCACTTTTGTACCCAGTCACTTGATATTTATCAGCTCCACTAAATAGAACCCTCATCTTATTTGCCTCTGTCTTATTGTGTTCTAAGATTGTTGTTGCAGTTGTACTTAAAGAACATTTGTATTTGTCTAGCACCTTATGAACATTTACTATTCTCTTTGTGAGGTATTCTCTAATATATTCCAAACAAGTGATTATATACTCTGATGCACAACAAGATGAAAAGACAAATCTACCCCTTCACTAACGGTACAAAAGTGACGGGGTTAGGGTCAAGGACTAATCGCGCAATGAAACAAAACCTTAAGGACCATTCGCGTGATTTTTTGCTAGGAAGTCCTCAAAGTGCGATATTATGTAAACCACAGGGACCAATTGTAAAATTTTGTCTAAAATATATTAAACCAACACACCACCACCCTTTATCTTTTTACAACTTTGATGATAGCATTCCCTCTAGCCTATGTGGCTTCAAAAAAAATCTGTCATGGCATGAAAAAAATCCGATGTAGCAACATGCTAAACATGTTATCATTCCTTTCAACCTAATGAAATTGATATACATTTATTATTACATGTATTGCAATTAGTATATTTAAATACGATGTGGAATTTAATAAAACGAAAAAAAAAAACCCATAAAATTAAATGTGGAAAAAAATTAATTTAAAATAACCACAAAATGACATAGCAAAATGAATGAAAGTGTGACATGTCATACGTGGCAAGAAATTTTTTATTCATTAGAGTTGTTTTGGTAAAAAAAATCGAACAAATGAATATAATTCAAATTGTATTAGATATTGTGGTGTTGTGACTAATATGAGTATCGAACTGAGATCAAAATAACACAAGTTGTTTACAAGGAAAGTCCTTGATCCTTGATAGGATTTCCGGCATAAAACCTTAGAAGGTGATAATGATCACCTGCCTTGTTGATAGGATCTCCGACATAAAACCTTAGGAGGTGATAATGATTACCTGTCTTGTTTGATTTTATTGATTTGAATGAAAATTACTAAAATGATAATGAGAATACGAGTAAAAGTGTTTCAGTAGCTCTGGATGTGTGTGTAGTGTGAATTATACATGTGTATTTATAGTCTAATCCGAATAACTAAAAGTTTGATATTTCCAAGATCCTCTTGAATAAGTATTCGCACGTTGCTTTGACTTGATGTTTCCCGGGTCTTAAGTAAGTTTAAAGTAATTCTCCGGAATAGATGAGTCTTTTGTTGACTATTTCTGCACAAACTATAACACCCGGACTCTGGTACGCATTTATTTACAAATTATTCTTGTTTGAAAGGCTACTCGACGAGTTGGAAGCCCCAGACTCGTCGAGTAGAAGTTAGTATTGGACGCGGGATTCAGCCACCTACTCGACGAGTCAAGAGCTCTGGACTCGGCGAGTAGGCCTGACAAAGTGAAACCCAAATGTCGGGGTTTTGCACCCTATTTAAGCATCTTAATCCCCACCTCTTGGCCTCATTTACAGCCTCCTTGTTCCAAAACCTTATCCACGAAACCCTAGAGCTTTCCTTGAGTGTGTGAGCCATTTTGAGTGATCTTTGTGCATTTTTGAAGCTTGTGGAAGAAGAATAAGATAGAAGGCTCAAGAGGGAAGGAGTAGATCCAGAAGCTACACTCCATTTGCTACATTTCCTGGTAATCAAGTCTCTAACGTGATCATTCCTTTCTTAGATCTATTTACTTCCACTTTATGAGGGTTTTGGTTCAAGAACCTTGACCTTTGGGATTTGGACGTCCCAGGTGACTTATATTTCAGATTTGGGATCTAGGAAGGGTTCTATGGCATAAAGATGCAAACTTTATGACCATAGAAGCCCCATGCAATCTTATAAGAATTTATATGGCCTTTTTATCCCTAAAAGACCATGCATGGAAGGAAAGCTTGGAACTTTACGTGTCCAACTAATGTTCAAAGCCTAGATCTAGTATAATGTGCCTTGGTTTAGGGTATTATGGCTTGTGGACCAAGATCTAAGTTCTAGAGAGTTAGGGTTTGAGCTAAACTCATTAAGAAGGACTAAGAGCGGGTAAAGTTGGAAACTTTACCCTTAAAAATGTTTTCTCAGTGTGTGGATGAAGTTTGGAGCTTGGATCTGAAGGGTAGGAGCTTAATCCATTGAGATGGCTCAATCAGACAGGGGAACTCGGCGAGTCCATAGAGGGACTCGACGAGTTGATGTGGGTTGTCCCGTTTTAGCTTTAGGTAGAACTCGATGAGTCGGTGAAGGGACTCGGCGAGTTAAATCGGTAGATCGCGACTGTGAGTAGCCTGGAAACTCGACGAGTCAAGGGGAGACTCGACGAGTTAGATCGCGATTTCAAGATATAGGACTCAACAAGTTAATGGAGCAACTCGACGAGTCGGGTCAACCAGAAGGTTGACTTTGACCAACGCGTTGACTTTGACCAGGGGTAAAGTAGTTATTTTACCCTAAGAAGGATTATCATATTTTGATTAAGTGTTATTATGAAATTGATAGTCGGGGAGTCGCCGGAGCAGAAGTCAGAGATTCCTCACTAGAGTTTTCAGCAGTCAGCCTTGCGAGGTGAGTTTCCTTCAGTAGGAAAGGGTCTACGGCACCAAGGTCGGCCCGTATATGTGATATGATAGTAGCTGAGTGTGGGCGAGGCCCGAATCTCATAGCAGCCGAGTGTGGGCGAGGCCCGAATCTCATAGTATTATTTGAGTATAGTTATGTGACTGTTTGATAAGAGTAGAGATACTTGTTGTCTGTGTGATACTTGTATGCATGTTAGACAGCAGAGTGTGGGCGGGGCCCGAATCTCCTGAACAGCAGAGTGTGGTCGGGGCCTGAATCTCCTAGACAGCGGAGAGTGGGCAGGGCTCGAATCTCCTAGACAGCAGAGTGTGGGCGGGGCCCGAATCTCCATGAGAGTGGGCGGGGCCCGTATCTCTTAGTTGCATGTTATGTGTAGGGTATGTGGTAGTTTGGGGAGACTCACTAAGCTTCATGCTTACAGTTTTCATCTTTGGTTTCAGGTACTTCCGGTAGCAAGGGGAAGAGCTCGGGATGATTGCAGTGCACACACACCATTTGCTCAGCCTGGGATATTTGTACTCTGATATTTTGATATACATTGATATGATGTTTGAGATATTATGACATGTGTTTGGGATAACTATGGTTTCATTAATAACTAAAAAGAAAATTTTTGGTCTGTATTTTTGCGATGTTTCAAGTTGGTATCAGAGCCTTGGTTTGAGGGATTCAGGCACACTCTCGAGTGTGTCTGAACTCAAACTAAGGAATTGGTATGAAAATTTTCAAAGAAAATCATTTTTACAAAAAGGATTTTGAAAAAAGAAAAGAATTTTGAAAAGAGAAAAAGGGTGTGGTGCATGCAATCAGCCGAGCTCAAATAAATACTCCCAAATTATCCATACAAGTTTATGTTATGATATGTTTATGAGAACTGGATGCTAGATTAGGACTAAGGATCTAGGAAGGATGCCTTATGTGCCTGTTATATGTTTATGAGAACTGCATGCTAGACTAGGACTAAGGATCTAGGAAGGATGGCTTATGTATCTATTATATGTATCTCAGCTTTATGAATTGCATGCTAGTGCAGATTAGTCAGGGATAGCCTGAGAGAGATATGCTTGATTATGTTTACTCGATGCTCGAATGATGCTTGCTTTGTGCTTTTAGGAGTTCTAATATCTCTAACAAACTAGTAGACGAATATGTTAAGTTACATATTACGAGGATTAAATAATTTCATAAGGTTAGGTTTAGCTCTATTTCGCAGCTCTTGTTTGAGTCTAACCGTTGTAGGGTAGGACCTCTCATTCGAATAATTATCTAGTCTTAGTGATATGTAATAGTATTTGCAAGCTAGTTAGGGGGATATAGCATGGACTTCTTATGCAGTTGATGGCG
The DNA here is from genome assembly GCF_052849685.1 of Lactuca virosa. Lineage (NCBI taxonomy): Eukaryota > Viridiplantae > Streptophyta > Magnoliopsida > Asterales > Asteraceae > Lactuca > Lactuca virosa. The sequence continues at coordinate 464,233,950 of NC_136430.1, read as the reverse complement.
TAGAGTGGATTGGTGATTACCCTAGGGCAAGCCTAGGATGATATTAGCATGAGATAAGAAGTAGTAGTAGAAGGGACTTGGTGGAGTCAAGGCAGTTCTTGAGGAAAGTACGGATAGATGTGGAAGGTAGTATGTGTTGGATATAGTGTCTAAGTCCATAACTATATTTGGTATGTACTTGACCCGACCCGGCATGGTCCATTTGGGTTGCACTTCACCCGAACAATTTATGGATAATCTTTTGAGAATAGTATATGTTATGATTTATTAATATATTATAAGTTCTAATATATTAATATAAAATCATATAATTTAATTAGTGTTGATCTATAATTAATTTAGAATTAATTTAGAGATCAAAAGTATGACTAATTAAATATAGGCTCTTGTATTTATATAGTATGTGCTAATGCTTATTTGGAATGGGCTAGGCTTGCATGGAAAGTCCATGGATACTCCATGGAGCTTTAACCCATGGATCTCATGGAAATGAAAAGACATGGGTATTAGGGTTTACATGGACGTAACCCTAATCCACCACACTATATAAATGAGGCTTTGGTTCTTGAAATTGCACTAGTTGATGTGTGTAAACTAAGAGGGCCGATTTCAAGAAGTTTGTGGCTATTCTCTCAAGTTTCCAAGTTTGTGGTGATTTGTGACTTCCATTTGAGGCATCCACATTATTGGTGCTAGGCTCTCAAACTCCAAGCAATCAACTACTACTACAAGGTAAGTAATTCTACTAGTTTTATTTGATTCAAGTACCCCATGCCATGCTAGTTAGGATAAGAACCTTGGAAAAATAATTATTTGCATGTATCTTAGTCAAACATAGATCCAAGGTTTCTAGGGTTGCATGTACACCATAGGAGTGTTAGAATGCTGAAAACCCATCAGTGGTATCAGAGCCTGGTTTGTTTATTTGATACTTGATGCAAAAAAAAACTTGAAAATCGAAGTTTTGTTCAAAAGCTCGTATCAAAATTTCAAGTTTTGTATATGTACTTACGATTCTTGAAATTTTTGATATGAACATTCATAAACATATGAGTTTAGAAGATCATAGAAATTATGTGCTAATAATTTATTAGATTAATTCTTGATCTTTATGTGTTTTAATGGAGTCCATAACTAGTTCTTAAGTTATGGATAACCAAAAGTCACATTTATAAATAACCATTAAAAGAACACATAGGTTACAAAAAATGAAGAGTCTTCATTTTTAATAACCATTAACTCATAAGTTATGAGAAATGAAAAGTTTTGAAAGTTTACAAAACTTGCCCTCAAGTTTTGGAACATGTAAAGTCATATTAAAAACTTTAGTTCCAACCCCTAGAATTTTAAAAGTTAAAATTCAACCCTTATACTTTATAATATTATAAGTTTAATAATATTTATATATGTATAAGATCAAGTCGTCTTACCGCTAGTACGCCTCATTCACGAAGCCGGTCTATAAGGGGGGTATAAGGTTGTTGCCTATAAAATGGCAACTTAATGGGTGTCCACTCTCACCCACCGCTTCCTTGATCGGTGGAGGGTCGTTAGCCGAACGGGTAGGACAAGGACTTATAAATTCTCATTAAAAGTATAATGATAATACTAAAGTAACTAAACTTTATTGAATTCCCAATCTTAGTTATTTTAGGAAAATGTGAATAAGGTGCTAATCCATGAAATTACACTTTACACTTTGTTTAAGTCGTTAGTGGAGCGTGTGTGGTTAACCGGCACACTAACTTGAACTTAACAAGGTAGGTAAAGGGTGACTTAATGTTTATCATAGTATCGATGGAGCGTGTATGGTTAACCGGCACATCGATTGAGGGGTAATACATTAAGGGTACCAAGTAGTTTGCATGGTTACTTCACACCTTGTTTTGTGATCCTCGGCATCCCAGTCACAAAACTTGAAGGGCACACTCGAGATTGAAACATGCCATTGAAGAAAGTTCAATGAATCTCAAAGAATCTAGGAGTTTCTAAACCAATTAAAACCTAATTAAATATTTCGTTTTTCATGGTGGAAATTGGTGAATCATCATTCACCCACCTTCAAATATCTTATAGCTTAGATTACAACATCCCTCTTCTAAGTTATAAAATATTGTGTTGGGTCCTAGCCTTGATATTACATTTGGGTGTTTTGTTAAGGACTATCTCTATATCTAATCTAATCTATTCCCTCTTCTTTTCAGATGTCTTCCAATAACAATGCTTCTGGCTCAAACCCTACTAGCTCCTTCTCTCTCATGAATCTTTGTGGGAGAGTCATCTTTGATGGGTCCAACTTTACAGATTGGATCAAAAACATCAGGATGGTCACTCGGTATGAGAACAAAGAATATGCTCTCGACAAGGAGCTGAAGGTACCCGAGCCAACTGCTACTCCTGAAGAGCTTGCTGAATATGAGGTACACGAAAGAGATGCTACAAAAGTGGCATGCATCATGATGGCCACCATGACAGCCAAGCTCCAAAAGTCCTATGAGGACTATTATCCTTTTGAGATGCACCAGGACTTTATGGACCGCTACCATCAAAGTGCTCGTCAAGAGCGATATGAAATAATCTCCTCCATGATAACAACCCGAATGAAGGATGGTGAACCCATCACGGGCCACATGCAGAAAATGCAAAGGTATGTGGACCGTTTACTGAAGCTGAATGTGAACTTCCCTGAGGAGTTAGCAATAGACATCATTTTGCACTCCTTGCCATCGTGTTATGATCAATTCCGCATGACATATCACATGAACAAGGAAGAAGTCACCCTCAGCAAACTTCAAGGACTCTTGAAGACCGCCGAAAGTGGTCTAAAGGGTAAGTCGGTTGTTACTACTCCTACTCCTACTCCTACTCCTACTCCAACTGCGGCCAATGTCTTGGCAATCGGGCATGGCAAAGGGAAGAAGAGAAAGAACCCTTCTAAGGGTACCAAGGGTAAGACCCTTGAAGGCTCCTCTTCAAGCAAAACCAAGAAAGGTTTTGTCACTCCTTCTGCTAACCCTAATGAGGCTGAATGCTTCTATTGCCATGAAAAGTCGCACTGGAAGCGAAACTGCCCAAAGTACCAGCAAGATTTGAAGGATGGGAAAGTAAAACCCAACCATGCAGGTATATACACTATATTGTCTAATAACTCACCTCATTCTAAGTCTTGGGTCCTTGATACAGGTTGTGGTATTCACATATGTTGTGATTTGTAGGGACTAAAAAGAAGTGAGAATGTGGAGCAGGGAAAGATAAACTTGATCATGGGAAACAGGAAAGCTTCACCTGTCACCAAGATAGGAGTTTATTCCTTAGTGCTAAATAGTGGGTTTACATTAGATTTGAATAAATGTTATTATTCGCCAGAAATGGCAAGAAATGTTATTTCCTTTCATGCATTGTATAAACAGGGTTTTACCTTTTATTTTGATAATAATAATGGTAGTATTGATGCTTTCTTTAATAATGTTCTTTATTTTAAAGCATTACCTTGTGATGGCGTGTATGAAACTGTATCTATTGTAGATAATCTAGGAAATAATGTATTGTGTATTAACTCTTCCACTAGCTTAGATAAAGCATCCTCATGGCATTGTCGTCTTGGACATGTAAGCAAGAAACGCATAGGCCAACTCCAAAAGGATGGAGTCTTGGAGTCATTTGACCTAAAGTCAGATGATAGTTGTGAATCTTGTTTGCTTGGTAAAATGACAAAGTCACCTTTTACTGGCACTTGTGCTAGGAGTGAAGGTTTGTTGGACCTCATACACACGGATGTGTGTGGACCCTTCTGAACCGCCACAAGAGATGCTAATCGGTTCTATGTGACTTTTACTGATGATTTTAGTAGATATGGATATGTCTACCTAATCAAGCATAAGTCAGAAACCTTTGAGAAATTCAAAGAGTTTAAGCAAGAAGTGAAGAATCAGTTGGGCAGGAACATTAAGATGCTTCGATCCGATCGTGGTGGTGAGTATCTTAGTACTGAGTTCCTTGACTATCTTAAGGAATGTGGGATTGTCTCACAATTGACACCTCCTAGGACACCACAGTTGAATGGTGTAGCTGAGAGGCGCAATCGGACCTTGTTGGACATGGTTCGTTCCATGATGAGTCGAGCTTCGCTACCAATCTCATTTTAGGGGTATGTCTTAGACACTGTCGCTCATATCCTTAATATAGTCCCTACAAAGAAGGTTGCCAAAACACCTCACGAGTTGTGGACTGGAAAAGTTCCCAATCTAGACCACATCAAGATTTGGGGTTGCGAGGCTTTCGTGAGACGCGAGACTCACGATAAGCTCGAAACCCGAAGCGAAAGGTGTATTTTCATCGGCTACCCACAGAAATCATTTGGTTACATCTTCTACAGACCCAGTGATAATGTGGTCTTTGTAGCAAGAAGATGATTCTTTCGAGAGAGAGAGAATTCATGAGCCAAGGAGACAGTGGGAGGCAAATTGACCTTGAGGAAATTCAAGAGTCAAGTGGTGAAGGAACCTCAAACCCTAGCCCTCAACCTGAGGAGGAAACTCCTGTTGAGCCGAATGAAGAATCTATACCTCTGAGGCGTTCCACCAGAGTTAGGAATGCACCTGAGCATTATTATGGTTTTCATATTACTGCAGAAGGTGAGACACTTATCAGTGATAACACACTGGTAAATCTGGATAAGCCTAACAGCTACACAGAATCCATGGCAGGCCCTGAGGCTGCTAAATGGAAAGAGGCTATGGATAGTGAGATACAATCCATGTATGACAATCAAGTTTGGAACTTGGTTGACAATGTACCTGATCGTAAGATAGTTGGGTGCAAATGGATCTTCAAGAAGAAGACCGACATGGATGGTAATGTACACACTTATAAGGCACGACTGGTTGCAAATGGTTATTCTCAAACTCCGGGAGTTGATTATGATGAGACCTTTTCACCAGTGGCCAAGATTAAGTCTATTAGGGTTCTGTTAGCCATTGCTGCATTTCATGATTATGAAATATAGCAAATGGATGTCAAAACCGCTTTCCTTAATGGAAAGTTGGCTGAAGATGTTTACATGGTTCAGCCAGAGGGTTTTGTCAGTACAGAGTACCCCAGTAGAGTGTGTAAGCTCGAGAAATCCATTTATGGATTAAAACAGGCACCTCGCAGATGGAATCTTTGCTTTGATGAGAAAGTCAAAGAATTTGGCTTTTCAAGGAGTGAAGATGAATCTTGTGTCTATATCAAGGCTAGTGGGAGTATAGTCAGCTTTTTGGTACTGTATGTGGATGACATACTACTCATAGGAAATGACATCCCAACCACTGCAGGAAGTGAAGTCCTGGCTTGGGAAGTGTTTCGCTATGAAGGACCTTAGAGAAGCTGCCTATATCCTAGGGATAAGGATTTTGAGAAACAGGAGTAAAAGACTAATTGGACTTAGTCAAAGCACCTATGTGGACAAAGTGTTGAAAAGCTTCAACATGCATAACTCCAAGAAAGGAGAGTTACCCATCCAGAGTAACGCCAGATTGAGTAAGACACAAAGCCCTAGTACTGAGGTTGAGATAGCAGAAATGAGTCGAATACCTTATGCTTCAGCTGTAGGATCGATCATGTATGCTATGACGTGTACTCGACCTGATGTAGCCTTTGCTTTGAGCATGGTTAGCAGGTATCAGGGGAACCCTGGCAAGGCACATTGGACTGCGGTAAAGAATATCCTCAAGTACCTACGGAGGACTAAGGACTGGGTCCTTACCCTCGGTGGCAGTGAGGACTTGAGAGTTGTAGGGTACAGTGATGCTAGCTTTCAGACTGACAGGGATAATTTCCGCTCTCAGTCGGGCTGGGTCTTTACTCTAAACGGAGGGGCAATTACTTGGAAAAGTTCCAAGCAGGAGACAGTGGCTGATTCCACTTGTGAATCAGAGTATATAGCAGCAAGCGAGGCAGCAAAGGAGGCTATATGGCTAAAGAACTTCATCGGAGACCTTGGAGTTGTACCAGCTATAAAGGAGCCAATGGAGATTTTCTGTGACAGCAATAGTGCGGTTGCCTTAGCCAAGGAACCAAGAGATCATGGGAGATCCAGACACATTGACAGAAAATATCACTTCATCAGACATCGAATAGAAGAAGGAATCCTCGTGGCAAAGAGGGTATCATCGGATGAGAACCCAGCAGATCCCCTCACGAAGGGACTGACTCGGGCTAAGCATCTCCAGTATGCTCGGAGCATAGGGCTGAAGGATGATATTAGTTTTAGTAGTTAGATAATCTTGAAATTTGTAAAATGTAATTGACATTTGATGATAAATAAAAGCTGTTATTTATGAGTAAAGTGTTGCTATCTCTTGTCAATCGTTTACTATTATTTCTTTTTGCATGTTTTGACTTCCAGAATAATTATGTTATGGTTTATATCATATTATTCAAACTCTCCACAGTCGGTCATATGTTGGAAGTAGATATGAATCAAGACTGTCATGGGTTGGCTTGTAGAGGTCTAAGATGTTAGACAAAGCGGGGCTACAACACTCATGAGTGCTCATAAGTTCTGAGTATTGGATTCAACCCACGCTCACTTGTATCACTTCATGGAATTTATCTCGAGTGATCGTGAGACGGTAATATCATATAAGTCTTCAAACCTAGAGATATGATTTGTTGCCTATGAGTTGGTTATGCATTGATTGCACGAAAACGCATTGGTAACTCGATGTTATAAACCGTGCCTTTGTGTGTAGTTCAACAAGTAATAGAGCCAACATATGAGTCGAAGTTTATCTGTTCCTTCTAGGATTAGAAGCGATATCTGGGCCCCTCGATGATTTTGTTTTGACCTATGTACCGGGCCCGGTCAGAACTAAATTGACGTGTTCAGTTAAGTTCTATGTCAAACAAATCAGAAATCGGGAAACAAATGTTGGACAATAAGCAAGACCATGTTCCATGTATTTGCCCGGCTGATATCTAGAACAGAGGATTATATGATCACTTATCTAAAATGGCGCTTCATAGTTCAACAGAGTTTAAAGAGCTACGATTGCTGATCGGTTCCTGAAGACATACTTGCAACTATAGTTATTAGACTTATCCAAGTGGGAGACTGTTGGATATAGTGTCTAAGTCCATAACTATATTTGGTATGTACTTGACCCGACCCGGCATGGTCCATTTGGGTTGCACTTCACCCGAACAATTTATGGATAATCTTTTGAGAATAGTATAAGTTATGATTTATTAATATATTATAAGTTCTAATATATTAATATAAAATCATATTATTTAATTAGTGTTGATCTATATTTAATTTAGAATTAATTTAGAGATCAAAAGTATGACTAATTAAATATAGGCTCTTGTATTTATATAGTGTGGGCTAATGCTTATTTGGAATGGGCTAGGCTTGCATGGAAAGTCCATGGATACTCCATGGAGCTTTAACCCATGGATCTCATGGAAATGAAAAGACATGGGTATTAGGGTTTACATGGATGTAACCCTAATCCACCACACTATATAAATGAGGCTTTGGTTCTTGAAATTGCACTAGTTGATGTGTGTAAACTAAGAGGGCCGATTTCAAGAAGTTTGTGGCTATTCTCTCAAGTTTCCAAGTTTGTGGTGATTTGTGACTTCCATTTGAGGCATCCACATTATTGGTGCTAGGCTCTCAAACTCCAAGCAATCAACTACTACTACAAGGTAAGTAATTCTACTAGTTTTATTTGATTCAAGTACCCCATGCCATGCTAGTTAGGATAAGAACCTTGGAAAAATAATTATTTGCATGTATCTTAGTCAAACATAGATCCAAGGTTTCTAGGGTTGCATGTACACCATAGGAGTGTTAGAATGCTGAAAACCCATCAGTATGGGCCCGTACTACTGAAAGCAGAGGATCCATACTCGAATCAAGGAAGGCTGAGAGGAATCCAGGAAACTTGTAGTGTATTAGATCCCTCGAAATATGATGAGTATATTGATGTTTGTTATGGTGTATTTTCAGTATGGTGACACTACGCACTAGGCCAGTTGGCACTTTGGGCACTGGTGAGGGATCAGGCTCGGGCAATGGGGCCGAGCAGCTTGACGACCAGACAAGGGAGTTCATATCGTCTGAGATCACACGTACCATTCTAGACCAGACTCCTGTGATCTTTGGTTCGGTCAAGGAGGGTATCTTGGAGCTTCTGGATGAGAAGTTGAGTGCTTTCCGAACTGAGGTGGCGGCCATGATGGGGTCGCGCACACTGACTTTTAGGGAGTTCAGGGCTTGTGGAGCTCTCGACTACCATGGGGCTCGGTACACCATTTCTAGCACCAGATGGTTGGCGGATGTCGCCAATGCATTCCGCACAAGCAGATGTCCCGAGGGGGACAAGGTTAGACTTGTGTCCTGTCTTCTGAAGGACAGGGCATGCGACTGGTGAGAGGAGGTTACGAGAGCCATTGGAGATGATGCAGTTTTGGATGCGATGACCTGGAGTGATTTTTCGACCATGTTCAGGGCCGACTTTGCACCTGTGATTGAGGTGCAACAGTTAGCGAGGGAGTCCCAGGATTTGGAGCAGACGACAGAGACTGTGGCGGAGATCACCGCCAAGTTTAGGGAGAGGGCCCTTCTCGTTCCGTAGTATGTGGCGGGCGAGGAGATGAAGAAGGCCCGATATCATGAGATGTTGCGGAGTGATATCCGCCAGTTTGTGAGCCGCTCCAGCTAGAAAACGCTGGAGGATATGATTGCTAGGGCTCATGAGAGAGAGATTGATTTGGAGATGGTAAGGAAGAGGAAACCAGAGTCGGTATCTGACGGGGAAGGCTCAGGCAAAAAGCCCAAGGTAGATTCCCGAGGGAAGGGCCAGCAGGGCCGAGGCCGCTGCGGCAAGTGTGGCAGAGGGCATGATGGGCCATGTAGGGCTGGTAGTTCAGGCTGCTTCAAGTGCGGCCGAACTGGGCATGTCAGCAAGGATTGTACTGCTACCACCACTATCATATCATCTGATCTAATTTGCTTTCAGTTCAATCAGAGGGGCCACAAGAGGTCCCAGTGTCCGATTTTGGCAGCAGCAGGGAAGGTGGCGCCACCTGCCCCAACTACATTGAGGATTACAAACTGCCGTCAGGGCCGAGCAGAGACGCCAGTGGCGAAGAGCAGAGCCTTCCAGTTGACAACAGAGGAGGCATGTGCAGCTCCTGATGTCGTTACGGGCATGTACCTTCTCCTTATCTATTTACTTGTATTGATTATTGCTTATGTTTATGTGTTTGTTATAGGATCGTTCTTAGTGAACGGTATATCAGTCGTGATACTGTTTGATTCGGGTGTCACTCAATCTTTTGTGTCGCTCGCGCTCAGCAAGCGATTCGTAGGAGCTCCGGGAGAGCTGGATTGCCGACTTGATGTGGAGATAGCAGATGACAGGACCGTTAGGGTTGTGAGGGCCCACAGAGGTTGTACACTATAATTATTCGACGAACAGTTTCCAGTGAATCCGGTTCCTATTCCTCTGCGGGGGAATAAAGTTATAGTGGGTATGGATTGGTTGAGTCCCGATGGGGCAGTGATTGACTGCGAGCAGCAGCTAGTGAGGATTCGAACTCCTAGTGGGGGAGGGTTGGTGATACAGGGCGAGAGGCCGCAGAGTGGATTGACTCTATGCTCAGCAGCGAGAGCGAGGCGCTACCTTCAACAGGGTTGTGCGGGTTATGTTGCCTATGTTATGGATACCCGTGATAAGGGTAAGGCAACAGTGGATGATGTACCGGTAGTGCGAGAGTACCCGGACGTATTCTCGGAGGATTTACCTAGGATACCCCCAGAGAGACAGGTTGAGTTCAGGATGGACCTAGTCCCTGGTACGACTCCGATAGCCAAGGCACCATATCGGTTGGCTCCTCCCGAGATACAGGAGTTGTCTACGCAGCTGCAAGAGCTGCTAGACAAGGGATTTATCAAACCGATTAGTTCGCCATGGGGAGCACCGATCCTATTTGTGAGGAAGAAGGATGGGTCGTATCGGATGTATATAGACTACCGAGAGCTGAATAAGGTAACGGTGAAGAATCGTTATCCCCTCCCGAGGATCGATGATTTGTTTGACCAGCTACAGGGTGCATCTTGGTTCTCTAAGATTGATCTGCGATCGGGTTATCACCAGATGCGAGTCAGAGACGAGGATGTGCAGAAGATAGCTTTTAGGACTCGCTATGGTCACTATGAGTTTGTGGTGATGCCGTTTGGGCTCACCAATGCTCCAGCCGCATTCATGGATCTCATGAACCGCGTGTGCAGACCGATGCTGGATCGATCTGTGATAGTCTTCATCGATGATATCTTGGTCTATTCCAAGACTCAGGAGCAGCATGAGGAGCACCTGAGGGAGGTGTTGGAGACACTGAGGAGGGAGAGACTTTTTGCGAAGTTCTCCAAGTGTGAGTTCTGGTTGCGCGAGGTGCAGTTTCTTGGGCATCTCGTCAACCATAAGGGTATTCTGGTCGATCCGGCCAAGATAGAGGCCGTGATGCAGTGGGAGGTTCCGAGGTCTCCAACTGAGATTCGGAGTTTTCTTGGTCTAGCGGGTTATTATCGGAGATTCATTTAGGACTTCTCCAAGATCGATGTTCATTTGACCCGACTGACCAAGAAGTCGATGACATTCCGTTGGGGGCCTGAGCAGCAAGCAGCCTTCGAGACTCTTAGACAGCGGTTATGCGAGGCACCGATTTTGACCCTGCCGAGGGAGTTGATGACTTCGTAGTTTATAGTGACACGTCGATTACGGGCATGGGTGTAATTTTGATGCAGAGAGGCCATGTGATAGCTTACGCGTCGAGACAGCTGAAGCCTCACAAGGCTAACTATCTGACGCATGATTTAGAGATGGGGGCCGTGGTTTTCGCCCTCAAGATTTGGCGGCATTACCTCTACGGGGTTCGTTGTACCATTTACACGGACCACAAGAGTTTGAGATACCTCATGGATCAGCCGAATCTGAACATGAGGCGGCGTCGGTGGTTAGATGTGGTGAAGGATTATGACTGTGAGATCCTTTACCACCCGGGCAAGGCCAATGTGGTGGCCAACGCCCTGATCCGCAAGGCGGTGGCGGCTCCGATTAGAGATATATGCTTGATGATGACAGTGATTACTCCACTGCTGGAGCAGATTAGAGAGGCGCAGGTTGAGGGCCTGAAGGAAGAGCGCCAGAAGTGCGAACGGATTGTAGGCCGGGTGGCCTCATTTGATTATGACAACCGAGGGTTGTTAACCCTGCATGGTAGGTTCTGGGTTCCGTAATGGGGCGGAGTACGGCAGGTTCTGATGGATGAGGCCCATAAGTCGAGGTTCTCTATCCATCCTAGTGCGACGAAGATGTACCGGGATCTTCGCCCTGATTACTGGTGGCCCTGCTTGAAGCGGGACGTTGCTTGGTACGTAGAGCGGTGCTTGACCTGTAGGAAGGTCAAGGCTGAGCACCAGAGATTACACGGTAACATGCAACCGCTAGACATTCTCGTGTGGAAATGGGAGGATATCACCATGGATTTCATTACCAAGCTTCCCAGGACCGCACGTGGAGTAGATTCGATATGGGTCATCGTGGATCGGTTGACCAAGAGCGCTCATTGTATCTCGATCTAGGAGAGCATATCAGCGGAGTAGCTGGCCGAGATATATGTGTGAGAGATAGTGGCACGGCATGGAGTGCCTGTCTCGGTGGTGTCAAACCGAGATGTCCGTTTCACTTCCAGATTTTGGAAGCGGTTTCACGAGGAGATGGGTACTCGTCTCCACTTCAGCACCGCCTTCCACCCTCAGACAGACGAACAGAGCGAGAGAACGATACAGATTCTCGAGTACATGCTGCGCGTATGTGTTTTGGATTCCGGTGGCAGTTGGGATACGTGTCTTTCGTTAGTCGAATTTTCATATAACAACAGTTACCACGCCAGCATAGACCGACCTCCCTTCGAGATGCTCTACGGGAGGAAGTGTAGGACCCCAATCTGTTGGGGTGAGGTCGGTCAGAGAGTCATGGGGAGTACTGAGGTAGTACTCAAGACTACAGAGCAGATCCAGCAGGTCCGGAGCAGGCTCCAGACTGCTCAGAGTCGGTAGAAGAGCTACGCCGACAAGCGGCGTTCAGATTTAGAGTTTCAGGTGGGCGATATGGTCCTCCTGAAGGTGTCACCTTGGAAAGGTGTCATTCGGTTCCGGAAACGGGGCAAGCTGGGCCCCAGGTACATTGGTCCTTTCAGGGTTATAGTCCGGGTCATAGACCGACCTCCCTTCGAGATGCTCTACGGGAGGAAGTGTAGGACCCCAATCTGTTGGGGTGAGGTCGGTCAGAGAGTCATGGGGAGTACTGAGGTAGTACTCAAGACTACAGATCAGATCCAGCAGGTCCGGAGTAGGCTCCAGACTGCTCAGAGTCGGTAGAAGAGCTACGCCGACAAGCGGCGTTCAGATTTAGAGTTTCAGGTGGGCGATATGGTCCTCCTGAAGGTGTCACCTTGGAAAGGTGTCATTCGGTTCCGGAAACGGGGCAAGCTGGGCCCCAGGTACATTAGTCCTTTCAGGGTTATAGTCTGGGTGGGCAGGGTGGCTTATCGGTTGGATTTACCGGTAGAGCTCAGTCAGATCCACAACACTTTCCATGTTTCCCAGTTGCGGAAGTGCTTAGTGTATGATTCAGCGATTGTGCCCTTGGAGGATATTCAGGTTGATGACAGCCTGAACTACATCGAGAGACCGGTGGCGCATCTGGATCGCAAGACGAAAACCTTGAGGAACAAGGTTGTTCAGTTAGTGAAGGTGCAGTGGCAGCACCGCAAGGGTTCAGAGTGGACATGGAAGCCCGAGGAGGAGATGAGGGAGCACTACCCGAAGTTGTTTTCAGACGCAGCAGACATCGAGGACGAAGTCTAAGACAAATGGGGGAGAGTTGTAACACCCGGAGTCTAGTACGCATTTATTTACACATTATTCTTCTTTGAAAGGCTACTCGACGAGTTGGAAGCCCCAGACTCGTTGAGTAGAAGTTAGTCTTGGACGCGGGATTCAACCACCTACTCGACGAGTCAATAGCTCTGGACTCGACGGGTAGACCTGACAGAGTGAAACCCTAATTTCGGGGTTTTGCATCCTATTTAAGCATCTTAATCCCCACCCCTTGTCCTCATTTACAGCCTCCTTGTCCCAAACCCTAATCCACGAAACCCTAGAGCTTTCCTTGAGTGTGTGAGCCATTTTGAGTGATCTTTGTGCATTTTTGAAGCTTGTGGAAGAAGAATAAGATAGAACGCTCGAGAGGGAAGGAGTAGATCCAGGAGCTACACTCCATTTGCTACATTTTCTGGTAATCAAGTCTCTAACTTGATCATTCCTTTCTTAGATCTATTTAATTCCACTTTATGAGGGTTTTGGTTCAAGAACCTTGGCCTTTGGGATTTGGACGTCCCAGGTGACTTATATCTCAGATATGGGATCTAGGAAGGGTTCCATGGCATAAAGGTGCAAACTTTATGACCATTGAAGCCCCATGCAAGCTTATAAGAATTTATATGGCCTTTTTAGCCCTAAAAGACCATGCATGGAAGGAAAGCTTGGAACTTTACGTGTCCAACTGATATTCAAAGCCTAGATCTAGTATATTGTGCCTTGGTTTAGGGTATTATGGCTTGTGGACCAAGATCTAAGTTCTTGTTAGTCCCTAATTTGTCTGTGTATCAATCAGATCCGTTTGATGGTGCGGAATCCCAATCAAACGGATGATGTCAGATCAAATAGAAGAGAAGGAGAAGAAGAAGATGATGAATCTTGTATGTATTGATTAGAATGAAGATCCGGATACAAGATTCACACACACTAACACACACTCTCTTCTCTCTCTCTTTCTCTCTCTAGAACACACCTTAGAATACACACACTTAAGCTCCTCTAGTGTTCATCCATCATCAATCTATTCCTCACACCCCTCACCCCTATATATACTCGACTGGGCCACAAAATGGGTTTACGGCCGTAAACGTGTTTACGGCCGTAAACTCTGTTTACGGTCGTAAACGTGTTTACGGCCGTAAACTCAGTTTACGGTCGTAAACTCACAACACATTACAGAAAAATACAATTTCTTAGAAAAGCAAAGTATAAACCATATTTTTGACCCAACAATCTCCCCCTTGGTTTATAGCTTTCTTTTCTTTTCTTAATTGACCCAACAAGCTCCCCCTAAAAATTAGCTGGCTTTTCTTCATAATCTTCATTGGGAGCTTGGCTTCAGCTTTAATCTTCAAATTCTTCACGACTTCAAGATGAACTTGATGAATCTTCAATGAATGACTTCATCTTGAGCAGTTGGGCTTTTCTTCAGAATTTGGCATTGAACGCACATTGGGTGAGGAGGCTTGACGTACTGATTCTTGAAAAATAGCGCTTTCAGCTTGAGAATCTTCAGAGAGAACATCAGAGAGAACAAATCTTTTGGATCACTTCAGCAGGTTTAAGATAGCAGCAGATTGACTGGGGAGGCTTCAATGCAATCCGTCACATAATCTTCAATTTCAGCTTCACCTTGCTTCTGGGGTTGAAAGATTGAATTTGAAAGAATAATCTTCATTTCTTGCTCCTTCGAATGAGAATTCTTCGATGATCACGGATGAAGCCTTGGCTCAGAAATCTTCGACGCAAACTCCATGAGTTTCATCTTCACCTGAATTCACTATTCAAGACAAAACAAAACTAAAAGAAAAATTTAGCACATAATATTTTTGGATTTTTCATATTTTCTGAAAAAGAAATAAAACAGAAATAACACTATTTTTGGCTTTTTAATTTTTTGATTTTTGTTTGGTTTTCAAAATTTTTAATTCTCCCCTAATATTTAAATTAGAAGAAACTTTGAACAAATTTAACAAAAATAAAATGATATCTAACTTTAAGAATGATTTGGGATCAAAGTTTTTAGACAGCCTTTATCCACTTTTCGGTACCTTTTATCTTCACGTCTTTGTCTGGTCGATCGCCGGTATTGTGGTCCACTTAAACACGAGAAATTGTGACAATTTTAGGACATACTATTTGTTATAAGACAAGGTGAACCTAAGTTCCTAGATATTAAATCTGATCCTAAGTTCCTAGATACTATATCTTAAGGACCATTCAGCTGACGACGACCAGGGATATTGTTGTCCACCTAAATTGAGCAGCGAGATCTATAGACAATCTTTGAGTGTTCAATTTTAATTGTACTGGAACATGTTTCCCACTTCCTGATATGCCCCAGTAATCAAGAACTTCCAGAGTACTCCTTACATCGGGTGAGCAGACAATCACTAAGAGAGAAGATAGATTCTGATTATTGTTAATTATAATTCTAGAGGGATTGAGAAGTAGAAGGTTGCATATGCTGAGTACCAGGTCGGATTGTGAGTCACGCAAAGGAGACAGCATATGGCTAACAGATAGGAGGAATTTCATAGATATAATTTGCAGAGAAATAGATTTGCATATGTTGCAGTCCAGGTCGGATCTCTTCCAATCACGTAAAGGAGGCAACATATGACTGACAGATAAGAAGAGAAAGAAAACAATTTTCTACAGACCTAACTCATCGGAATTTACCAGTCGCCCCATCAATACCGGAATTAAGGACAAAATCCGCACATCGAGGAAAAGTTAATCCACGGTTCCAAGTACGGGTTCATTTAATATGACCAGTAGATTCCCATATATATCTCCCTGCTCAACCTATCCGAGCGTCGTACTGTCAGGCTGAACGGATTTAACTAGGTCAAGATTTGTCAAGACTAAGAATTTCTTAAGTTCAACTTTGCCTAGTCAAGTCCATTTAAAATCTTTCGTGCCTACCGACGCATCAGCCCAGAGTAAAGACCCTTTAATTTTGGGTACGTTACGCAGACTCAGATTGCCTGTTATCACTTGATAATATCACTTCCCAAAACATCTCACTCAAACTCATTTCATTAACCAACATATTTTTGATTTTTTGATTTTCTAATGTTTTTGGATTTTTTTAAAATTTTCTAATTTTTGTTTTGTTTTTATTTCTCCCCCTAAATTTGTGCATAGGAGAGAAACGAACGTTAATGCACAAATTTAAACTATCCTAAAACAAAAATTAGTCTTTAAAGTGAATCAGCTTACGAAAAACTCAGGAGTATAGAGAAGAAAACTCAAACCGTAAGTCACCGATTGAATTTGCATCCAGAAGGTCTGAGAACAGCACGTGTAATCTCAGAACAGATCCGAAAATTCTTCATGTCATTAAGCACTAACCCCATGTGTGATCCCTTCTTTTCTTCCTTTCCCGCAAAGGACACATACTCCCAGACAATGTTCTGAGTGTTGTACAGTTGAGAGATGCCTCCTATCATGTGCCAGGAACAGCCACTACCAACAAACTGAAGTCTGATGATATGCCTCCATAGCTGCTCCGACACAGAGCGGGATCAGTTGGTCTTTGGAACCCAGTCCATTTTGAAACTGGGTCGACCTTTGTCATCCTTGCATAGTACTCTCTCCCATGACATGTCCTGCTTATCACAAACAGAAGATGAAGAAATATTAGAGTCATTAGTTGATTTGGGAGAGTGAGCCTTTGGAACCCATTTGTAGTTGGGTTTAACCCATTTCTTTTTCGATCTGATGGGTGGCTCAGTACTTGCTTTTGAACTTGATGTCGGCCGTTGAGATGACTTTGATTTTGACTTCACGGGAGCATCTCTTGGATTTGGCTTCTTGGCCGACATTTCCTTCTTGCCCTTGGGAGTTGGATTCTTGGCCTTCTGCGCGTTCCAGTCATCATGGTCTGAACGTGACCTTGAGGGGTTTCTTTTGAAGTATCTCCCTCTTGGCGCGTTCTGCCAGCCTTGTGCATAGTAGGGAACGTATGCGCGATTTGGACAATGTCTGGCAATGTGTCCAGGTGTTCCACAGTGAAAGCAAGTCCTTTTCTTCACTGTGAAGTTGTTTCTTCCTGCCCCTGGTGGCGTATCCTTGCCTTGTCTCTTGTTTTTCGCACAGTTACAACAGGCACTCTGTTTCACTGGAATTGGTGGCCTGTATTTCTGAACAGCAGGTTGATCAGAAGCAACTGAGTTTGAAGCAACCGATTCAGAGTTCAAGGAGATGTTGGTTTGTTCAATGGTGTTCTCCTTGTTCTCATCCTCTACTACTTTACCTGCACATGTAACAGAAACATCAGGAGCATCAGGATTATCAACATTAATAATGCCTCCTGATACAAAACCAGCTGGTTTGCCATATTGAAGATGTGCCTCCCTGTCAATTTCTTCCTGTGTCGAAGGGATGGATGTGTAGTTATGATTGAAAGGAGGAGGAACACTATCATACCCTAGACCCTTGTTTTGATTATCTTTGAATTTTAATTGGGTTTCAAATAAGGAGTCGACTGTCTTACTTGACGCAGTATAATTTTTGAAACTAACATCAGTTTTTCCACACTTAATTTTCAAGGCGTCAAGTTCTTCGGTTACAGCATCAAGTTGTCTCTTAATATAGTCATAATTTTCACACTTGTTGCTGAATTCTTCCTGAAGCTTCCTAAAGTCCTTTATTTTTGTTTCTAACTGGGCCTTTAGGGGTTTCTGTCCTTTCCTGAGTTGATAACCTTCATATCTCAGGTCCTCAACTTCTCTTTTTAATAAATCATTATGTTCACGAAGAAGTTTAATCGTGGCTTCACATGATTGAGAACATGAAACTTCACATGATTGAGAACAAGAAACTTCATTGACCGGAAGGTTTGTGGAACTCATTGTTTTTCGACAATTCAAAGCGTCAAGTTCTTCAATTACAGCAGCAAGACTAAGACGATTGAGATCTTTTGTCTTCTTGATGTCAGCCACGTTCATATCCCATGATTTCGGAAGTGCATTCAATAGCTTTTTGTTTATCTCAGATTTGGTCAAGAAGATCCCATCTATATTCATCTCAGTAGTGAGTGTGGTAAAACGCTGCAACTGAGCTTCCAGGGTTTCTCCAGGGATATAATCGAACATGTTGAAATTTTGTCTTAACATCTCCTGACAACTCTCTTTCATGTCTTCGTAGACCTCAAAAGTCATTAAAACACAACTAGAAGCTAAAATCAAACTTAAAAGTCAAACTTAAAAAAAAAAACAAACCGAAAACCTAAATTTGAAAATTTAAAAATCAGAGTTTAAAGACAAAGGTTAAACTTGAAAAGTCAAAGTCAATTTAGAAATTTAAAAAAAAAATTAAAAGCTAATTAATAATAAATTTTTTTTTTAAGGTTATTTGATCGAAAACGGGGTTTTTGGCCGAAAACAGGGTTTAATGGTCGAAAACGGGGTTTACGGCCGTAAACGGGGTTTACGGTCGGAAACGGGGTTTACGGTCGTGAACGGGGTTTACGGTCGTAAACGCGGTTTTACTGTTTACGACGAAAAAACGCGATTTTTCACCCTTTTTTTTTTGCTCCAAAACTCGATCAAAAACTCGTTTTTACGAAAAACGCGAAGAACAAACCCCCCTTATTTTGCCACGATCTATCCAAAAACGCAAGAATCCTTTAAAAATAAGATCAAATAAGCTCCAGATCTGACAAAATTGACTGATACAATCCTTGCTCTCATACCAATTGTTAGTCCCTAATTTGCCTGTGTATCAATCAGATCCGTTTGATGGTGCGGAATCCCAATCAAACGGATGATGTCAGATCAAATAGAAGAGAAGGAGAAGAAGAAGATGATGAATCTTGTATGTATTGATTAGAATGAAGATCCGGATACAAGATTCACACACACTAACACACACTCTCTTCTCTCTCTCTTTCTCTCTCTAGAACACACCTTAGAATACACACACTTAAGCTCCTCTAGTGTTCATCCATCATCAATCTATTCCTCACACCCCTCACCCCTATATATACTCGACTGGGCCACAAAATGGGTTTACGGCCGTAAACGTGTTTACGGCCGTAAACTCAGTTTACGGTCGTAAACTCACAACACATTACAGAAAAATACAATTTCTTAGAAAAGCAAAGTACAAACCATATTTTTGACCCAACAGTTCTAGAGAGTTAGGGTTTGAGATAAACTCATTAAGAAGGACTAAGAGCGGGTAAAGTTGGAAACTTTACCCTTAAAAGTGTTTTCTCAGTGTGTGGATGAAGTTTGGAGCTTGGATCTGAAGGGCAGGAGCTTAATCCATTGAGATGAATCAACCAGACAGGGGAACTCGGCCAGTCCATAGTGGGACTTGATGAGTTGATGTGGATTGTCCCGTTTTAGCTTTAAGTAGAACTCGACGAGTCGGTGAAGGGAATCGGCGAGTTAAATTGGTAGATCGCGACTGTGAGTAGCCTGGAAACTCGACGAGTCAAAGGGAGACTCGACGAGTTAGATCGCGATTTCAGGATCTAGGACTCAACGAGTTGATGGAGCAACTCGACGAGTTGGGTCAACCAGAAGGTTGACTTTGACCAACGCGTTGATTTTGACCAGGGGTAAAATAGTTATTTTACCCTAAGAAGGATTATCAGATTCTGATTAAGTGTTATTATGAAATTGATAGCCCGGGAGTCGTCAGAGCAGCAGTCAGAGATTCCTCACTCGAGTTTTCAGCAGTCAGCCTTGTGAGGTGAGTTTCCTTCAGTAGGAACGCGTCTACGGCACCAAGGCCGACCCGTGTATGTGATATGATAGTAGCTGAGTGTTGGCAAGGCCCGAATCTCATAGCAGCCGAGTATGGGCGAGGCCCGAATCTCGTAGTATTATTTGAGTATAGTTATGTGACTATTTAATAGGAGTAGAGATACTTGTTGTTTGTGTAATACTTGTATGCATGTTAGACAGCGGAGTGTGGGCGGGGCCCGAATCTCCTGGACAGCGCAGTGTGGTTGGGGCCCGAATCTCCTAGACAGCGGAGAGTGGGCGGGGCCCGAATTTACTAGACAGCGGAGTGTGGGCACGGCCCGAATCTCCTAGACAGTGGAGTGTGGGCGGGGCCCGAATCTCCTAGACAGTGGGCGGGGCCCGTATCTCTTAGTTGCATGTTATGTGTAGGGTATGTGGTAGTTTGGGGAGATTCACTAAGCTTCGTGCTTACAATTTTCAGCTTTGGTTTCAGGTACTTCCAGTAGGAAGGGGAAGAGCTCGGGATGATTGCAGTGCACACACCATTTGTTCAGCATGGGGTATTTGTACTCTGATATTTTGATATACATTGATATGATGTTTGAGATATTATGACATGTGTTTGGGATAACTATGGTTTCATTAATAATAGAAAACGAAATTTTTGATCTGTATTTTTGGGATGTTTCACAAACGAAGAATAAACAAGAAAAATAGTCGTTAATCTTGTTAGGAAATAATGATAATGACCAGGATCCTGGTGTATGTTTCAGGATCCTTAAAATCCTTTAAGATCCAGGATCCTAGATAGGGTTAAGGATCTTGACCCCTAACAATTGCCCCCAAACGATACCTACAAAATAGTTTGGATTAATTCTGAATGTTTGTGTAACGTCCCAAATATTGTGAGATTAAAATTCATTTTTAATTCAATTAAAACACCAATTATGTAACATCCATAAAATTCATAAAAATTTAAAACTTTTTCTAACATCCAAAAACCATTACTTAATACAAAATGTTTTCAAAATAGTTTCATGTCAGAGTATCCCAGAAACCAAAATCATAAAATGTGAGGAGGTGCACGATCAAGCCTTCGCCTTCCCGCGATCATCCGAAGTACCTGAAACAAAATCAACAACTGTAAGCCCGAAGCTTAGTGAGTTCCCCCAAAATACCCGCACAACAAATAACACACATACAATAACAGCATACTATGGGCCCAATCAACAATCGGGTTGGAATGCCTCAGGCCCTCAACCATAGGGTTGGAATGCCAACATACTATGGGTCCAATCATCATTAGGATGGTATACCCTCGGCCCACAACCATCGGGTTGGAATGCCCACATACTATGAGTCCAATCATCCTCGGGATGGAATACTCTCGGGCCACAACCATCGGGTTGGAATGCCCCAGTCTGTTGGCTCTCGCACAAAGCAGAAAGCCTCACCACCAATCAATCATGTGCACATATATCAGATAATCACATAACATTCTACAGACAGTCAAAATGATCTACAGATCACTAAGCATAGCAACATCCCATCTACTAGGATACCGATCTAACCGATCATAACCACATATAAACATCTTATAACTAGGATACATATCTAACAAGTCACTAACATAGTATCATCCTATAACTAGGATACAATGTAAAAAGGGTCGGCCTTGGTGCCTTAGACCCTGTCGATATAGTGAGAAGAACTCACCTCACAAGTAGTGTTGAACCGATAAATCGAATCCCAAACACAGCTCCAAACTCAACCACCTACAATCATCATAGGACCAGTTCTATTAAGACCCAAATTACCAAAGTACCCTCAGAAGTCAAACTTGGTCAACCCTTGCTCAAAGTCAAAGTCAAAGTCAACGGTCAAGGTCAACAGTCCATGTTGACCCAACTCGTCGAGTGCAGCTTACAGACTCGTCGAGTTCCTCCAGAACTCAGAAAACCGTGAAAACCCGAGTCAACTCGCCAAGTTACCAAAAAACTCGTCCAGTCCATGCAGTGTCCAGAAGATTCGGAAAAACCCTAACCAACTCGTCGAGTTGGCTATGCAACTCGTCGAGTTCCTTCAGCCCTTTTCTCATTCACATCCTTTTAAGCAAAACCAAAGCTCCAAACTGTAGATCTAGCCTCCTAGGGTGTAGTTACCACATAAACTTGCTAACTTTACGTGCATGCAAGGTCTCAAGAGGCTAAAACACCCAAAACTAGTCTTAGGAAGAGGTTTAGGGCATGGAGAGGGGCCAAAGCTTGATAAAGTCGGGAACTTTATGTCCATGAGGGCCTAGAGGAGTCCAGATCTAAACTCCTCACTTCAAAACGTGCTCAATGCCAGAAATGCCTCAAGAATAAGTTAGAAATGACCCTAAACTCTTAAATGGAGAGATCTAACAAGAACATGATCAAGGTAATGACTTTTTACCTTCAAATGAATTCCAAAACGAAGTAGATGCTGGATCTACAAGCTCCTTCTCGTTCCAAGCTTCTCAATCTTCAAGTCTCTTCAAGAAATGCACCAAACACACACTCTTTAGTCTCACACACTCAAAATAGAAGGTTACCTCGATTAGGGTTTGTTTCTGGACGTGAAGGTGGTAAGGGAGGCTGGAGGGAGGACTTAAGGTCCTTTAAATAGGGTGCAAACCCTAAAAATTAGGGTTTTCAAGCACAGCCTCAACTCGTCGAGTTGGGTCCTCCATATCGTCGAGTAGGTCCTAAGTTCATACGGCCTGATCAGTTTCTACACGACGAGTTAGGGCAGTAAACTCGTCGAGCAGGTCTAAGAATATGAATATAAAGCTTTAAATTTTATACCTGGGAGTCGGGATGTTACAATTCTCCCCCACTTGAACTAGACTTCGTCCTCGATGTCTGCTGCGGGGAACAACTCCGGATAATGCTCCCGCATCTCTGCCTCCGGATCCCAAGTCCACTTGGATCCCTTCCGATGTTGCCATTGTACCTTCACCAAAGGTATCTCCTTGTTCCGTAGGACCTTCACTTTCCTCTCTAGAACGGCCACTGGCTTCTCCACGTAATTCTGGCGCTCATCAACCTGAATATCATCTAATGACACCACCGGATCCTCGTCTAATACGCACTTACGCAAGTGTGAAACGTGGAAAGTGTTGTGAATCTGGATGAGCTCCTCCGGAAGATCCAGTGTATACGCCACCTTGCCAACTCTAGCAATAATCCGAAAGGGTCCTGTAACGACCCAAAAATCAAGGGTAAAAAAATTTCATTTTTAATATAACTCAAACATTGATACCATTTATTTCAAACATTTCAAATCATCATTAAGTAAAACATTTATAAGAGTTCGTCCCAGAATCATTCATTGCGGAAATCATAGGTGTGTGCACTGCGATCAATCCGAGCCCTTCTTTTCCAAATCGATGATACCTGAAACCAAAAATGTAAACCTTAAGCACAAAGCTTAGTGAGTTCCCAAGAGCATACCCCACACAATCCACATAACCACATAATCCATATCAGCTATCAGCTACATAAACCATAACAATCGCATAAGCATGCATATACACATATAAAGATGCCATGGAAACCCTCCAAGGTCTTATTCACATAATCACATAAATCATATCAACTACACAATCCATGCATATAAACATATATGGAAGCCATGGAAACCATCCAAGGTCTTACACCGGGTGCCACTGGAACCCCCACGTGGTCTTAGCCCACTGCCATGGGAACCCCCGCATGGTCTTAACTAGTAAAGCCATGGGAACCCCCACATGGTCTTATATCCAACTTCCTCAGGAACCCCCCAGGGTCTTCCATGCCAATATCATATCAACATAACACATAATCAATTAACAGTACACATATACAAACCCTATAAGCCATACATACAACATATAAAGGTGCCATGGAAACCCTCCATGGTCTTACACCGGATGCCATGGGAACCCCCACATGGTCTTAGAGCACTGCCATGGGAACCCCCACATTGTCTTAGCCTGGAATGTCATGGGAACCCCCACATGGTCTTATATCCAACTGCCTCGGGACCCCCCCGAGGTCTTCCATGCAAGCAACACAGAGTCAACTAGCACACCGCATATCACAGAAATATCTAGCATATCACATGTCACATAATAGCTAGCATACCACATAACACATATAACTAATTGCCATGGGAACCCCCACATGGTGTTAGTCTACTGCCTCGGGAACCCCCCGAGGTCTTCCATGCAAATGTCATACTATCAGATCCGAGCTTTAGAGGAAGGAAACTGCGGTGAAGAAGAGGAGCGCCGACAGTGGAGTTTGCGACTGGCGGAGAAGTACGGTGGTGATGGAATTTCACAAGATCTAAGAGTTATTCCCAATAGCTAATAAAGTTCATCTTAGACTTCGATTTAGATCCAAAATGTTGGAGGACACAGACGACAGTGAAGAACAGCAGCGACGACAATGGAGATCACGACCGACGGAGAAGAGTTGTGATGATGGATTTTGGCCGGTGGTAGAGAAGGGGAAGGTAGGATTTGGGATTTCTGGAACGACAAAAAGGAAGGAAAGAGAACAAATATAAAATATCAATGAAAATGGTTTATAGAAATTGGGTAGTAATTTCACTATATTCACAATAATGCCACGCCACCGTATATATTTATGTGACTTAAAATGGTTTTCATGGTTCTTAATTTTGTTGGGTTCTCACTTGAACCGTTACCTCTCTCTCTCTCTCTCTCTCTCTCTCTCTCTATATATATATATATATATATATATATATATATATATATATATATATATATATATATGAAACAAACCATTCAAATGAGATTGTATAAAAATACAAACAAACATGAAAACGCTGTGTAAAACATAAAAACAGAAAAATGAACGAACAAACACGATGATAAAATAATATCAACCATAACAAAATGAGTAAAATTCTTTTTTATTAGAATTTTGAAGAAAAAGTCATACACGAATAACATTCAAAATCTAAACTTGAAATGCATGAAAACAATATATAAAATTCTTACTTTTTCCTAGTAATTATTAGTTAATGATATAAAGAAAGAAAGGAAGTTCTGTAACCTAGTTTTATATTTACCTAGCATTAAAGTTTTTTCATTTCTTTGGTTTTTGGTTGAAGGCTAATGTCCTTATTTCTTCCTAATATATTTCATAATCAAACATGATAATAATGTTCTTATATAGAGAAACATTTCAATTAATCAAACAATTAAATATGATAAGTTGAAAAGTTTTATGAGTTTCAAATGAATATGACACTTATCTAAGAAATTAAGCATCTTGACATGACGGCTCGACAGAAAGCGGTTTTCAGTGCTTATGTGCACTACATGCTCAAGATTTTTCTTCTAACTATCCTTATAGATGAGCTTGGCCAACATATGTCTCTTGTGGAGTATCGTACAATCCTCAAATATCGACTCATGATCCCAATATTCCCAGTTGACGAGATATGTATGTGTGTCGCAAGACATGTTTGGATTCTTTTGGAGAGCATACAGTTCACTGTAAAGAATTCATGTGGTTCAAATATAGACACGATATAGTTAGAGATGTTTTGTTTGACATATTTAAGCATGTCGGGTTTTCCGCCAAGAAAGATGCACCTGTGAATTTCTTGACTGACCCGAAAGAAGGAAGGTCAACCCTTATACCGGATGACGTTTTGATTTTTGGATGGGTTGGAGGGAAACACGCATGTATGGACCTTACAGGGGTATCCCCTATCGTGGGCTTGAGGACTAAGAGTTTCATAGCGGGACAAGCTGCTATAGACAAAGTCACAAAACATGAAAAATCATGCATGGAAAATCAACAAGTGTTCATACCATTTGCATTTGATACGTTTGGTTTACTCGCGCCGGATGCGATTGAGTTTCTTAATAGAATACAACGAATTATGCATAACAATGTTATATCTTCTAGATCTATGGATGCAGTATTCAAAAGAAATCATACAAAAAGGTTTCGCGATGCAGTTTGTTGCCCGTTTGCCATCTCATTCATCTCTAAATATTATTAAAAGAGAAACCTTACGACATCATCTTAAATAATCTGGACCCTTGATTGTATTTCAACCTTATTTTTTCCACTCTTAGATCAAATTGCTGACATCATCTTCCCCATATGGAATTGTAACACCCATAAAAATTGAGTCAATTTAAAACATTTTAATTCATCCAAAAACCATTAAGTTCATACATCTCGTTTTCAAAATAGTTTAAACATCAGAGTATCCCCCAGAACCATATTACATAAATCATAAAACATGAGGAGCGGTATGATCACGCCTTCGCCTTGCCACGGTCTCCTGAAGTACCTGAAACAAAACACTGAAACTGTAAGCCTGAAAGCTTAGTGAGTTACCCCCAAAATACCAACCACATATAACCATACTCATATCATATCACAATACAGAACAACCATGCGCATCGGGTCTACTGTGTGACTGGTCCGCCCACACCGGGTCTTCAGTCCACTTGGTCTACCCTCCGAGTCTAGCCATGTACATCGAGTCTACAGTGTAATTGGTCCGCCTGCACCGGATGATACTCCCACAATGCATCCACTAATCTCGAACCAACCCAGATTTCCTTCAAACACAGTTATCGAATCCCTAAAATCCATCTCTTCCCTTGCAGGGTCCTGATCGACTGCTCCAAGCCGGCCACCGGCTTCTTTTCTTTGATGACAACACTCATCAACTAAGTGCCACCTGAAGACACTACTTACTTCCGTCTTACGCGTTCATTCGCCACCTGCGAAAATAGGATACCACAACACCCACTGAGCTCCGCCAAGACACTAATTCATCTTCCTTCGCCCAAGATTGGCGATAACCCTGATAACTTGCAACCTGGAACGAATCCTCATGATGGAATACCCCAGCTTGGAATACCTCCACATACATAACTCAAGCTTACAACCATACTTGGAACTAGGGACCTTGTCCTTGCGTCACCCTCGAACCCTTCGGTTCGACACAACGGAGTGCAACCCACTCACACCTCCCTATCGCGATCTATAGGTCCTTGACCTCCAACTGTAATATCCTTATACAGTCCTCAGCACCGGCCCAGACTACTCCCGATTCTGTTAACCTGTTGTCTCACCTTCCTCTGTCCCAATCTCCAATCTGGAACCACTATCCTCCTCCTCTTCCAAGGAGACTGAAAATATGCCTGCGCATCATCCAACATTGCCACAACCTCAACGGGCATCGTTGAGGTTGTGGTACAATCCCAATGCTTACTACCAATGACTGAAGCACTTTCGATCATCCATTTACTCTGCTGCCTTCCTTTCAGAGGACCCACACTCCTTCCGGAGCTACATACTTTTCCTTTCCAGGAAGTCTTCTTAACAACCCTTACCGCACCTACAAGTGCCACTGAGCTAAACTCCACTCTACACTATCCATGTAGAGCAACTGCTATTCTCGAACTCCCATATACTCCGAATCTGATCCCATAACTAACAAGGCCCACGCACGGCCTCCAGCCAACTCCATCATCATGATCAATACTTGGGGCCAGACCATATCGATTACTATTGCATGGCGACACATTCACTCATTCTCCCCATACGGATCTACTAACACATATAGAGTCTTCAGCACGACTGGACCGCCTTTCCAAGCCTTCAGCCTACCTGGACCACTCTCAGAACCTTCAGCATGTCTGGACCGCCCTCCTGGGCCTTCAGCCTGTCTGGACCGTTCCCCGGAGCCTTCGGTCTGACTGGTACGCCTTCCGGCCTTCAGTCTATCCGGACCGCTCAAAACTGTCGTACGTCACCCTGAACCATCCTTTCCGGGAATCTCTCCCATACAGTCTGTTCTAGCCCTCTTGGGGGTTCCGAACTCCAGTTCCGTCCCCGGAATCCTTTCCATGGCCTAAAACCAGGCCTCACATCGACCAACTACCTTTCCTGAAACCATGGTTTGTTCCCTGCCCCGCTTGTCTATCACTTGCTCCCATCATGCCACACTCTCGGCTTACAACATTGATAAATCTAAGCAGCTAACCAACCCTGGATACTTGCTGTTTTCACCGGAGAATTTTCCAATTCTCCCCCACTTAGTGTACCAACTACTAACTTCCGCTGACAAACCGGCATAACTCGATCGACCTTACTTGATAAAGTTCCTCCTCTTTTCCCGGAACTAAATCCCTTCGGAGTGAGCAATCTCCGCAGAACACTCTCCTGACATCGCACATCCCGAACTCCAAGAAAGTTCGAACCCCAACTGAACACTTCTTGTATCGCAGTTGCTCTTCCTAGCAACGAGATCGTATATCCAATCTTCCGATCACCTATCCTCTTGGATGCTAACCGACTACAACCCATAACTACTAAGATCCTCAATCATACCATGATTCTTGCGAAAAAGGCGAACAGATTTACAATACCACATAATCAACAAGATAACAAGATATCAAAATGGAAACATACCCGCAGCTGCATCCGGCTCTGCCCTGACCCCCTCTGCTGTAAGCTGGAAAGCGCGTCCCTGAGCCCTCGGAGGCTCCGCTCCACCCTGACCTCCACCCGTAATCCTCAAAGTGGCCGGTGCTGGCCTGCACCTGTCTTGCGACAAGCTGGGGACAGTTGACCCTCAAGTGTCCAACCTGATGACAATGATAACAGATCCTCATGTCCTGAGCCGGGACTGACTGATGGCAAACCCTCGCATAATGCCCCTCTTTCACACACTTGCGACACGCACCACCGGACCTACAAACTCCGACATGACCCTTCCCACACTTCTCACAAGTGCGGCTGCTCTGACTTCCAACCCTAGAATCAACGGTTTTGGACCGTTTCGGCGCCGGCTGCGACTGCACCGGGGCCTGCCTCAGCTCTCGTAACTGCAACTCCATCTCTAACTCTCGCTCTCGGCTCTAGAAATCATATCATTCAGGGCCTCACACCCTGACTCAATCATCCACAGCTGAACTGCAGTAGCTGAAACAACCTTTGCCCTAAACCAGGCTACAACCACTCCCAAGACATAGTATATAATTCCGAAAGTGCAATAGATCGCACAATCAGTCCTTATCATCCGATACAAGAGATCCAAGGTGAAATGGACCTCCAAAATACTTATGCCACATCGACCCACCTGCGCTTACCAGCGCTAAACCACTGTCACCAATCCGGGCGACCAACTAACCCCGAGTTAGAATACAACTTGATCCTGGGGTCACGAGCCTGCTTAATCCTTTGAGCTCGTAAACTGAAGGGGCACAATCCTTGCCCTAGAAAACGACATTCCAATCCTATCAATAAACCATTTTTAATTCCAGTTGCATAACTCCAGCTGAACACAATCATTACTCCTTTCCGGAGTCCCCACGACTCACATTCTGGCCTCGAGCAAAACCCCCGAAGCCTCAATCTAGAATCGCATGTGCTAGACTCTCCCGCTTAACCCGCAGACCGTAACAAGTACAGAACACCTCATTGATCCCAAGTAACTGCAGTTCTCTGCTCCTCAGAATACGTCCCAATAACAAGTCCCCGGCAATCCTTCGTTGTGGACCTTAGCAGGTTCAGAGCGTACCTGACCTTCTGGTCAGTAGAACATGAACATGTGAAGCAACATCCCTTCACGTCATATGGTACCTCATGGTTATAACCGGGTCCTGAACCCTATCAAAAGTCGGGGCTTCGCATCATTGAAGTCCCGATACTAGAAAGCCTAACTGGATCCTCCCCCTGCCGTTGTTACAGTTGCTATAGCTGTCACGACAATCGTCTCGGCACTAGTTGTATAGTGCTCGTCGAAGTACTCGACCATAACGGTCTTGATAGACCCAAACATCTCTGGCAACTGTCCCCGAACAATCTCAATCACCTCCTCCCGGATGATCTCACTGACACGATCCTCTAACAATGCTGGCCTATCCTAGCTGCCAACTCCCGATCCTAACCTGGATCCGGTCTCAAGACGTCTCGTAACCGCCATTCTGGTAAGACACTAGAAAGATCTCTGATAATCCATAATATAACAGGGGACCAACTCCCTACCCAACCTTAGGGGTTGTGACTTCCTTGCTACGCGTATGGGTCCTATGCTTTCAGTAGTACGGGCCCATACTACCTTCCACACCTACCCATATTTGTCTCAAGTATCATCACAACGCCCTAACAATATACATAAACATAGCAAGCGCTCAATCCTCACTCCTATAGGAATGCTGAATATCTAATAACTGGCCTCCCGACCTCACACAATCCACCCATCCATGAAACTTCCACCAACCCTGCAACACTAGTGTATGCTAGCCATACATAACGCTGGACCCCATAGACTTTTGAATATTCGATCCTACCCTAAGCCCTAATCAATAAGAATAGAACATAAGGCCAAATCAAACCTTCTCAGGCTATAAGATCTTAATTATATACAGCCGTGATGCATACACAAGTAACTACAGTAATGATGTCAATCTCATATAAGGAAAACCCTAGGCTAGCAGGCATCATGTAATCAGACAATTCTATCATGCAATTTCTGAAGATCCTTAGCCTAGTACTAGCATGCTGTTCTAACATATCACATAATCAAATAACTGTATGGTATTTTGGGGTCTACTTACTGGCTCCGGCTGATCGTACACCCTGCATCCTCCTTTACTTATTTTGAAAACCAATTTAGAAATCATTTTGAAAACCTTTCCTTGATTTGAGACTGGATTCACACGAATGTTCCTCCAATTCACTCAAACCAAGGCTCTGATACCAACTTGTAACACCCATAAAAATTGAGCCAATTTAAAGCATTTTAATTCATCCAAAAACCATTAAGTTCATACATCTCGTTTTCAAAATAGTTTAAACATCAGAGTATCCCCCAGAACCATATTACATAAATCATAAAACATGAGGAGCGGTACGATCACGCCTTCGTCTTGCCACGGTCTCCTGAAGTACCTGAAACAAAACACTGAAACTGTAAGCCTGAAAGCTTAGTGAGTTACCCCCAAAATACCAACCACATATAACCATACTCATATCATATCACAATACAGAAAAACCATGCGCATTGGGTCTACTGTGTGACTGGTCCGCCCGCACCGGGTCTTCAGTCCACTTGGTCCACCCTCCGAGTCTAGCCATGTACATCGAGTCTACAGTGTGATTGGTCCGCCCGCACCGGGCCTTCAATCCACCTGGTCCACTCTCTGAGTCTACAGTATGACTGGTCCGTCCACATCGGGCCTTCAGTCGGCCTGGTCCACTCTCCGAGCCTTGGCACGTCTGGTCCGCCCTCTTGGGGCCTTCAGCCTATCCGGACCGCTCGCTGGGCCTTCGGAATATCCGGTCCGCCCTGGGTATGTTGGCCTACAGCACAAAGCAGGAACCGCCTCAACCCAACCCCCGTCAAACAACCATGTGCACATAAAACAATTAATCTCATAACAAATCCTTAACCAGACAAACAGTCTAACATATCACATAGCATATCAACATCCTAACCAGGATTCCGACCTAACCGGTCACTAGTATAACATTACCCTATATACCGGGTACCGACCTTAACCAGGTCACTAACATAACACCATCCTAAATACCAAGATGCAGATCTAGCAAAGCAATAACATAAAAAACAATACCCGGATTTCCCATCCGATAAAGAGCCGACCTTGGTGCCGTAGACCCTGTCGATATAGTGAGGATAACTCACCTGTAATTGCCGACTGAAGAGATACGACCAAGCTGCTCCGACCACCGATACAAACTTCACCACATCACACTACCAAAGAACCAATTCCATAAATACCAAAACTTACCAAAATACCCTTGGAAGTCAAACTGGTCAACTCTTGGTCAAAGTCAAGTCCTCAGTCAAAGTCAACCTTCCTGGTTGACTCTACTCGCCGAGTCAACCCGTCGACTCGTCGAGTCCTCATACTCAGAAAACTCCCATAACACAACTCAACTCGCTGAGTCGCTCCAAGACTCGTCGAGTTGAACGATCTCGGAATCCCATCCTGCCCAACTCACTGAGTCGCCAACCGACTCACTAATCCAAAGCTTTAACCACAAGAGATTGGGTTCTGCGACTAGACTCGCCGAGTCCAAGAACAGACTCGTCGAGTCCAAGGCAATCTTCAACAGACTCGCCGAGTTGTTCTTCCAACTCGCCGAGTCCATGCACATGTTCATACAACTCGTCGAGTACACCCATGTGACTCGCCGAGTCTCTTCAGTTCTCAATCCATACAGAGGCTTTTTGAGCCATGCAGGGGCTCCAATCCATAATCCACTCTTCTACAGCCTAACCCTCACATAAAGTTGCAAACTTTACGTGAAACCAAGGAAATATAAGCCCAAAACACTCTAGGGCTAGGGTTTATGACAAAGGGGCTTCACCAATAACTCTTAGACAGGAGCTTTATGGCATTAAGGACCATCACAAGCTTAGATCTGGAGTAGCAACCTCAGATCTAAACTCCAAACCCGAAATAGATCTCAAACAAGCTAAGGAACTCCAAATCAACCACCAAGGATGAACCCAAAAAGGAAATAGCTTAAGATAATGGCTCCTTACCTCTGAGATGTGCCCAAACTGATGTAGATCTCGGATCTACACAAGCCCCTTGATGCTAGACTCTAATTTCTCAAGCTCCTTCCACCAAATTCCTCTTCCAAGCTCCAATCTCCTCAACAATGAAGTCTCACACGAAAATAGGGTTTTCTGGAACTCTTTGGGGGATTAGGAGGCTAGGAGGAGGACATAATGTCCTTTAAATAGGGTGCAACCCTTGGGATTAGGGTTTATTCATTCCAGCACCAACTCGTCGAGTCCAAGCGGACCTACTCGTCGAGTAATGTCCTTTAAATAGGGTGCAACCCTTGGCCACTTAATCCGCGATAGAACCCCGCTCCGACTCGGCGAGTAAGCGGACCTACTCGTCGAGTCCCTTTCCTAAATTTACACTTTGCACCCTTCAACTTCTTGCTTCCGAACTTGGGATGTTACAGGAATGTATTTAATTCCAATAAATGTTTTCCAATCGTCAAACAATAACTTACATTCGTTGAAATGGAATGTATTTAATTCCAATAAAAGTTTTCCATATTTTAAATCTTGAATTTCCGATTATGAAGATTTTAATATGGTCAATTTTAAAAGCATATTACTAACAAACCATTTCAATCAAGGCATTAATATCAACCATTAATATAAATCCATTTATATTAGTAAACCATTAATATAAAATCTATTTTTATTAGGAAATCATTAATACCAAAAAATCATATTCAAATAATCACATACATATACGATTCATCCTTCAATCCGCGGCTCACACTTATTTTCAATCATTTCTTTTCTTCAAACTTTCTCCTACAACATCATTCTTATTGCTTATAATTTCCATCATCATTCTCTGCTTCAAACATTCGCTCTTGTGCACTAGAAGGTCAGTACCTTCTTTCACTTTTTATATTTTTTTCGATTATTTTTTTGTTCCTATATGAAATATATGTATTCATATATTTCGATTTTCTTTGTCACAAAGTACATGAAATCAGTTAACTACTTTTCTGAAACATTTCAAATAATGTAACGCCCGTAAATTCGGGCTAGTCAATTTAGAGATAATAAGCGCCAAAAATGACTTTTTGGTAGAAGATTATTTAGAAGGATTAATCTTAACCAAGTTATATTATATGTTACAAGGGTTCCGTACATATAAATAACGCCGAAATCCGAATTATAACGAAGAAGTTATGGCTCGTCGAAGTTTTACGGCGAAACCAGCACGACACCGCGTAACGTAAAAAGTGAATTTTTGATAAACTAATTTTTAGCCTTAGATATCTAAATGAAAGTTGTAACATACGTTAAACCAAGAGTGTGCATAAAAAGAACGTCAAAATCTGACTTCGTATGATGAAGTTATGATTTTTCTAAGATTTGGCATAGCAGTGCACAACCTGAAATTCGAATTTGAGATCGATCAATTTTTGGCCAATGCAACCTAAATGAGAATTGAAGATCTCATTCATAGTAGCGCAACGGTAAAAAGACAAACGAAAACGGACGTCAGATGAAGAAGTTATGAATTTTTAACGGACTTTTCCTGTCCCGGCCTGTTAAAAATATAACTTTAAAAATAAAGTCAAATTAGCCGACAGAGTCTAAATGAAAGTTGTACAGTACGTCTCCACCTACGTGTGGATATAAAGAGCGTCAAAAACGGAGTTCGTATGAACGAGTTACAAATTATAATAGCATATTTACGTATTAAAATAAAGTATAAATCATATATACGTACACATATATATACATATGTATATATTATTAGAAAGGTATCGACGATGCGGTCATTATAAGACTAGTGTTGAATACTTTCGACATTAGTTTAGTATAAATATCGTTAAATCTATTTAAAATAGTATTATAAAGGGGTGTTTAGTTGTTTATATAACTATAAGGTCGTCAAGTAATTATGGAGAGTAGTTTTTGAAAATTCAATTACTATAAATAAGAGCCTCTAGCTCTCATATTTCTTACACCATTCTGTTGATTCAAGAGTCTTTCTCTTCTTATCCCCCGAGCATTTCGGTCCCTCGTGATTCGACTTCTCTTTCGATAGTTTTAGTATAGTAAGGTGAGCGCTGAAGCGCTGCACGAATCTTTCTTAGAAAGATTCAGCGACGAAGTTCTGCCCCTGCAGAGCTCGGCTCCTAGCTAAAACCCCATTGTAAGTAAGTTATGGATACCCTATTTTAAATATAGTTTATATTTAAAATTAGTATTGTTATTATGAACTTATAATAAATATTTGAGTTATTATTATGACTTATATAAGTGTCGTTATAATATATTTTTAACTACTCGCGGTACGGAGAATCTGGTTTAAAGGGCCGCATAGGGTTGTTGGATTTCAGAAGTGCTATATGATTTGATATCGTATTTATCATGTTTTTCTGTGAACAAATTCCGCAACATTTTTATTAAAAGAGGTACTCTGATTTTTATAAAGCATAAACAAAATCGGACTTTTCTGGCCGTGAAAATAGGGATGTCACAAATAAACAGGAAAAGATATTACGTACCTTTAACAAAACAGAAATTAACTATCTTGGGAACTAACATTAATTACGAAAATGTTACTTTTATATATTAGAGATGATTATGATTTTTTTTTAATTTTTATGTCATAAGAATCCGGTTAATTTTGGCATGATTTTAAAATATAATTGAAATTATTATGTTTTTGTATATCATACCAACCTATTTTTTTTTATCTTTATATAGTAACAATAAAATTTATAAATTTAGACAACAAATATACATATTTCGAATTTTGTAATATTATTATACCTTACAAAATACAACCCCTTCAAAATAATTTTCGCCAGTAAATTCATCCACAATTTCACCAAATTTAAATTTGTATTTTCTTTATATAAAATTTTTTAGTGATCCTGATTTTTTTCCTCCAAAAGTATATCAAACATTTACGTCTTAGATAATGCTGCCCCATTATAATTATTACTTTCCAAAAATATATCCGTTTAATGAGGAATTTGATTTAATGAAGGAAGTAAATGTTAATTAAAACGAGATATATATTCCATAATTATTACATGATTTTATTAAAAAAAATTAATATCAAGGTGTAAACATTAAGCATTTTTAAAGTGAAATTTCAGAATACATACAAATGATGATGTTGTACAATGAAATATAAAATTGAATAGACTGAAAAAAAACTATTAAGACAGTCAATCTTGAAAATAACATAGTTATGAAAAATTATAAAGTAAGATAAAAATTATAAGATATTAGGAGATTTGTAAAAAGTACAATTAGTAAAAGCGTTATGATTATTAGAAAAAAATAAGACCGTTAAAATTAGTAAAAATACAAAATATATAAACTAAATTATCACAATAGTAATTAAATGTCATTATTTGATATTTTATATAATTGAAAGATATATCAAATTACATTGATGATATACTAAAATTATTTAAAGTTGCGCCAAAACTAATGCAAAGTTCTTGCAAACACCAAATAAATAATAACAAACATAAAAGTTAGCACTTATATTCATAATCAATTTAAAATAAACCAATCATGATTTAGAAAAGAATCTCTATTGATGATATACTAAAATTAAATTCATATAACATTTAACATTCTATAAATTATATTATATGACTTTATTTGAATAAATGAAATAGTTGCCAATATTTAATACAGTGAAAAAAACGATATATTGGTTGTAAATATATGTTTAAATTAGGTAACCTTATTATGGAAGAAACGTCTAATTAAAATGCTTATAATTATATAACAATATCATAACTATATGGGACGAGGAAAGTCGTTCAACTAATAAAACAAAAAATGTTGTCTACAAAGAGTTCCTTCAATGATTATAGATATTTATCGTTTTCAATGTATTTTCTACATATTTTAATAATACCAATAACCATATTTTTTTTATAATCATTATGCGATATCTGTAGACAATTATATGTTTGCAATATCCGTAGACAATTATATGTTTTTTTATGCGTTTAACGCGGACTATAATTTAGTTGTATGATGATAACTAATATAAAGTTATTTAGTTAAAAAAAAATTCATAAATCAATTTTACGTTATTTATAATTTCATAAATCAATTTTACGTTATTTATAATTTCATTCGTTTACCGTCCCAAATGGGCTAATCATCGTCAAGTCATTGTTTGGGCTTTCCTGCGGTGCGAAACGCGTCGGCTTAAAATATGTGGCAGAATGCTATTGGATGAGACAAGTGGAAGCGCTCTCTCATTGGTTACATTTTCTCAATACCACGTCGCAAATATATTGACGCCTTGTGTATGTATAAACTCCGCCCCTGCCGCGGTCCGAGATTTCGACCTCAAGGAGTGTTTGATCGCAGTATGATAACCTGTGTGCATTACTGCTGTTGCTTGTGATTCTAGAGTCTCTTGTTTTCGGCGAATTTAGGACTATACGTACGTCAGCATCTCCTAATTTCTGATACACCAGACCTTTGAGATTCTGATTGCGTAGGGTTGTATCTGCCCCAATCTCCTTAATGGCGCATTGCAGATCCAACTTCTTCTTCTTAATCTATTTATCAATCTTATTGATTGCTAGTGCCGCGTATGTGCCATTTCTTTTCCTACATCTTTATGTTCCATTATATATTTAGGGTTAATCCTTTTTTAATTGATCGTTACAGAAAAAGTTATTATGATATACTGCAAGTTCCCAAGGGTGCTTCCGACGACCAGATTAAACGGTCCTATAGGAAGCTGGCTTTGAAATATCATCCCGACAAGAATCAAGGAAATGAAGACGCTAACAAGAAATTTGCCGAGATTAACAATGGTAAATGCCTCGTTTATGCATTGGATTTGTAAGTTGTGCTTTGATTTTTTTGTATTTTGGTTGATGTAAGCTTAACGTCTGTTTGGATTATTTCAGCTTACGAGGTGTTATCAAACAGTGAGAAGAGGAGTATCTACGATCGATACGGCGAAGAAGGTCTCAAACAACATGCTGCTGGTGGCGGTGGGGGCGGAGGAATGGATATTCAGGACATATTCAAATCGTAACATTTTTCACCCTGCCCTCAGTATATATTTTCATTTTCTGATTTTTATGTTGCTACTTGGTTGTGTAGATATGCGTTATTTGAATTTCCTGTAAACTATATCATAATGTATGCATTAAGTAAACATGCTAGCTTTTTATAGGTCACTGAAAAATATCTTAGGTTAAATGCAACTTGCACAGACTTCACTTGGTGTTGGGAAGAGTGGAAGACAGTTTTATGGTGGTTGCCTGGTTGATGAGTTAGTATTAACGTTCTATCTTGTAGAGTAAGCATTTTGTTTGGTGAACTAGCAGTACTAAAGATGTATTTTTATGATAGAGTAAGCATTTTGTGTAAACGGCTACAATGTTAGGAAATTAGATGAATAATTTTTTTTTTGGTGGATACACTGTTTTGGTAAAGTTTGATAACAGCTTCTTGTTAATATAATACAACATGGAGTTTACAATGAAGCAAGAACGCTGGTTTGCTGAATAAACACTTAACACTTGTTTAAAGGTTCAACAAGCTTTCTCAGTAAGTATTAAACACTGTAAATAAGAGTCGAACTGTTTTGGGCACTTTATCATGGAGAGTTTGCTACTTCCTTGTTACTTGTTTAGACACTTTCCTTATCAAGGATATTACTTCAGATCCTCAGTTTAGAAGCAATGGAGTGCAGAGTTTGAGGATTCACAACATCCTTACAGATTGACTAAATAGTCTAGTTATTACTTAGAAGAATTTCTCTCACCCTAGTTTCTAGGCTGGAAATCACACTTTTTGATTGCATGTAGTGACTGCTTGAGAGTTGTTTTGCAGGTTTTTTGGAGGTGGAGGAGACCGAGAAGAGGAGGAACGAGTGGCAAAGGGCGATGATGTAATTATTGACTTGGATGCAACATTGGAGGATTTGTACATGGGAGGGTCACTAAAGGTAGGAAAACATGTGGTGATATTTTTTGCATATTTGTCAAATGGGTACTTCTCTCTCTCTCTCTCATTTTATTTTTTCATTTTTAAAAAAAAGTTCTTTTTGCCATGTCTGTGTGAATTTAAATCAGGTTTGGAGGGAGAAGAATATTCTAAAGCCGGCTCCTGGTAAAAGACAGTGCAACTGTCGTAACGAGGTTTATCACAGGCAAATAGGTCCAGGAATGTTCCAACAAATGACAGAGCAGGTATAGTTGTCAAGATCATTATTATTATTATTATTATTATTATTATTATTATTATTATTATTATTATTTTATCTCTCATGGGTTTCATAATTTTTCTCCCCTTTCCCATTTCCTATGATTACTTATTACATATATGCTCTGCTTTTTCTGATAATGTTGTTCAGGTGTGCGAGCAGTGTCCTAATGTAAAATATGAAAGGGAAGGGAACTTTATCACTGTGGATATTGAGAAAGGAATGCAAGATGGCCAAGTAAGCTTTGTGATTTATGTAAAAAATATGCAGCTACTGGTTAATGGAATTAACTGTTTAAAAATTGCTGATTTTCTTATCACAGGAAGTGGTCTTTTATGAAGAAGGTGAACCAATTATAGACGGTGAACCTGGAGATCTGAGGGTTAGTAGGAATCATCATCATAATCATATTATTATAATTATTATTATTATCTAGCTGATGGTTGTGAATCTGAAAATTTGGGCAGTTCCGTATTCGTACAGCAACACATGAGAGGTTTAGAAGGGAAGGCAATAACCTTCACACAACTGCCACAATAACTTTGGTAATTTTTCTCTTAATAGTTTTTTCTTTTGTGAGATGATCTCTTCATATACTTATGTTGTAATTTTTAGGCACAAGCACTTGTTGGATTTGAAAAGACTGTTACGCACCTTGATGAGCATCTAGTGGATATTGGCACAAAGGTATATATATATATATATATATATATATATATATATATATATATATATATATATATATATATAATGGATAATAATCCATCATAATCATAGCCAATATCTTATTTATTTGGTTTATTTTTTGTTGTATAATTTAGGGAATTACAAAACCTAAGGAGGTGAGGAAATTGAAAGGTGAAGGAATGCCACTGCATTATAGCAATAAGAAGGGTGATTTGTATGTTACTTTTGAGGTTCTTTTCCCTACATCACTAACAGATGAACAGAAGACAAAGATCAAAGCTATTCTTGGTTAGGCATTTCATTTTATACATGTACGAGAACATCATATCCAATCGTAAAATGAGTGACAAGGATTCTATAGATGATTTACTTAGATTTTTGTCATTAGCTTCTTGTTATCTTTTTATGTGTCCTACATATTTCAGGATGCAGGACCTCCTTGTAGGTTACAACTTCTTTATTAAATTCACATTCTGTAAAATTGCAATATACTTTTGCTACTCTTTAGAATATATTCAATTCACTTACTTTCTGATTTCTCTCGGACATAAGATCCTAGAAATAAAAAAAAAAAAAAACGTAACAGCCTTAGTGTGTGTTTGACATGGAGTGTTATAGATCTTTTAGCTTTTGACAAAAAGTTTGGTTTAAACAAAAAACTTCGTTCATATAGCGTTTAAGAAAAAACTATTGAACTTTTTGATTCAATTTACAAAATTGCCGATAAAAACATATTTATATATTTATCTATTTAAAACAATTGTCCTATGTAATTTTATACATTTCAAAAGTTTTTAGCTACTTAAAGTTTTATAAAAACGTATTTATACGTAAAAAATACATATAAATATAATAAATACATAGGAAAAACGTATTTATATATTTTTATATCTTAAAAATATTTTTAATGTTTTTTTTTCCATTTAAACGTATTTATATGTTGTTGATGAGAAAAGAACTGGATGATGATAGAACATATCGATATAACAACAAACTTAAGTATGGTGGACATATGACCATTATGGTGGACATATGACCATACTCAACATCCCTAAGTATGGTGGACAGATAACCATACTTAGACTAGACCATGCTTAAGTAGACGACCATACTCAACATGCCTAACTGACACGATCTATAAAAAAAGATTTGATTAGATAAAGTATCCAAATGTACGTCTCTCCTGTAAAGAGAATATCGAAGATTGATATCTGGTATTCTCTTTACCGGAGAGACGACCATAAGCCCACACAATCTTCGTATGTGAAGATCGTGATAAAGATTGATGTGAAGACACTCCTAACCTTTAAGTGTTTTGAAGATTGATCTCTGGTATTCTCTTTATCGAAGAAACGATACTTTTTGTTACTTTATCTGATAAAATCTTTTGTATAGATTATGTCAGTTAGGCATATTGAGTATGATCGTCTGTCCACCATACTTAAGCATGGTCTGGTTTGAGTATAGTCGTATGTCCACCATACTTAGGCATGCTGAGTATGGTCGTCTGTCCACCATACTTAAGCATGACCTGATCCACCATATTTAAGCATAACCTGGTCTGTTCGTTGTATCGATATGTTCTATCACCATCCATTACTTTTCTCAACAACGTATAAATACGTTTAAATGAAAAAAGAACTTTAGAAATGTTTTAAGGTATAAAAATATATAAATACGTTTTTCTTATGTATTTATTATATTTATATGTATTTTTTTGTAACGTCCCAAAAGCCATAGTAAAATTTTTTATTTTAAAAAGAGTAAACCATTTTTCCATAAAACACAAATAATCAAAACATTGTTTCACAACCATATCATAAAATCAGAGTATCAAAAACATATAATCTTTCAAAACATATCGGCCATTGGATGATGTGTACAGTCATGCATTCACTTTTCCCCGATCCCATGAACTAATTGAAACATTTAAATCCACAATTGTAAGTCAAAGCTTAACGAGTTACCCAAAATACCCCACCCAACAATACATATACAATTCATGCACACCAAGCATACAACACAGGGCTGGAACGTGTCCTGAGCCTATAGCCAATGGCTTTACGGAATCCATTCACTCAAACCACCTTAAATATGGAGAAAAGTGCTTATAAGCCTAGATCTAGAAAGGCTACACACAAAATTTATGATCTTGAGGACTTACAAAGGTCCAAAATGTGTGTAAGAAGGTGGTGAGAAACTTGCTTGAGAATCTTGGACTAAGAACACCTTCTTCTTGCTTCAAAACAACAAAACACCACCAAAAAGCTTCAAGATACAACCAAGGGGGCTGGGGTTTGTTCTAAGTCAAGAGGGAGTGACGGAGGTTGAGCGTGAGCAAACCCTAGCCATCACCTCCCTTAAATAGGGGCACTAACCCCTGAAAATAGGGTTTTGCATAATGACCACCACCACGTCATGGCTAGGACCTTGCCACGTCGTGGTGTCCAAAAGAATGCGCACTTCTTTTCGGTTGAGTCCACGTCATGGTGTCTTCACCACCACGTCGTGGCCACCTAAAATTTCATTTTTTAAATCTTAATTACTATGAACACAAAATAAATATATACCTGGAACTGGTGTTACATTTTTACATATAAATACGTTTTTATATGTATAAATATGTATTTAAAATATATTTATATATGCATTTATTTAATAATACTAATAATAACAAATTTAAAAAGTAAAACATTTATTTGAGTTTTCAATAAAATGTTAAAAAATAATGGTTTTTTGAAGAAAAATCTTAATATTTTGGAAAGTTTACGAAATAGTCACAATATTTTGGGTCAGTTTACGGAATAGTCTAACATTAATTTGTTAGCGGCTGAACCGGGAAAATGGTCAGAATGCATCTTTTTAACAGTTTTTAGGATTTTAAAAATAATAAAAATAATAATAATTTGAGAATTTCGTAAACTCACCCAAAATATATATAATATCTTAACGGGCCCCCATGGGGGTTTCAGGACGGGACTATCCTCCCCCGCCCCCGAAGTTAAAAAGAGGTTAACTGTCACACCCCCAAACCAGAACGGCAGAAACGTTCGGGGGCGGAGGACGTCATGTAAGTATCACAACACATGCATTATAGTAATCAAAGTACAAACAACCATTGCATTAATAAGTATAAGTTTTACATAAGTATTTAAACATTATATATTCAAACATCAAAATAGATA
Source organism: Lactuca virosa (assembly GCF_052849685.1). Lineage (NCBI taxonomy): Eukaryota > Viridiplantae > Streptophyta > Magnoliopsida > Asterales > Asteraceae > Lactuca > Lactuca virosa. The sequence continues at coordinate 464,191,638 of NC_136430.1, read as the reverse complement.
CAGTAGAAGACAAGAGTCGCAGTACAGTACTAAGCAGTCTTCTCAAAAGCTTCGGGAGTGTACCTGTCTACTGGATTCCTGAGAATACAAGTTATTTTGAAAGAGTAGATCAGCATTTAAGCTGGTGAGTTCATAAGTATTTTAGTTATATGAAGTATACTCTAAGATCTTGGAAAAGTTAACTGGTTCCTCCAGAAAATCCTATATTTTCTGACGTGACAATATGATAACCATAATAGTTCCCTCTACAATTACTTAGTTTATACTAGTCATATATAACCTAATATCGAACTGACAGTTAAATGTGTGAATCTGCCCTAAGCCCACAACCAAACAAGGAACAGGAAGTAATGTGGAAGTCACACATTTCACTGTCAGTCGGATATTAATTATGTATAACTCTGGTGTATAAACTAAGGAATTATAAAATTAACCATTTAAGGTCCTTTATGTTATACTAGTTTTAAGTGAACGAATGATGACGTTCCAGAAAATTCTATATTTTCTGTTTTACAACTGATAAGTAGTTTTAATTCCATAAAACTGTTCCATATAAGTAATATTATACTTATAATAAGGTTTAACATAATTTTAACTATCCATAAAATTATGAGAAGAATGTTTTCCGTTTTAATGATAAAAAGTGGTTTTAAATCCCCACAAAACCGTTCTGATAAGTAGTTTTAAATCCCCATAAAACCGTTCCGATAAGTAATTTTAAATCCCCATAAAACCGTTCTGATAAGTAGTTTTAAATCCTCATAAAACCGTTCCGTTTTGATTATGGAAAGTGAATACTACAATGGTATTTCTTAAAAAAAGAACAAACTACTTGTGAATAATTACCCTAATATTAACTTGGTTAATTAGGGTTTAAAATGTGATAAAGTTGTAACCATGCTGGACTAGAATGAACACGAAGACCTACTGGTGTTGAAACTGAATATGTGACATTTGTCACCCCGTGGCTGGTCTGCCGGATTGTAACTAGCAGTCGGGATGTGGGATTGTCAGTCCCGTATAGATCTATACACACAATGCCCGCTCTCCCTCCAGGAGACTCTGGTTACAAGAATATAACATAGCAAGTATTGTTATGTCCTGAATGCGTACCATCACATTTTACTTTGAATAAAGATCGAATTATATCCTTTTCTTGATAAAGTAGTTTAGACCTCGTTACTTATCTAGGAAAAATAGATTTCTCGTTTTTTTTTCATAAATTATACCTATTATAATTTATACGTTTTATCTGATTAGCATGATCTATCCTGAAAGTATCCCTTTGCTCAGCATGATACAAAGGTAATGATACCGAGTGAAGTAACATTTTATATTCCCATATGTATAATGTATATAATTAAGAAGGAAATGACCTTCGGACAAATATCCTCACCTTAAACCACATCCAAACAAGGAAAAGGAGATAAGGCAACTCATTAGTCCTAAGCCCTTTAAGTCTTATTTATATACTTATACATATATGAACATGATTTTGACAATTATAATATGAAATAGTTTATAAAACCTTTTTTCAAAGAGTTTAACAGTATTAAAAGAGTTTTAACAGTGTTTCAAAAAGAGTTTACATGACTTTAAAGATTTAACATGACTTTAAGTCATTTTGGAAGTATTTGGTAATCCTTAAAAGCATAAGAAAATCCTTTGTGTAATTGATATCACATACAATTATTAACACAATTTAACAATTGTGTTCAACTTGTATTCCCCCCCCCCCCCTAAAAAGCTTTAAAAATCATTTGAAAAGGTAGATTAAAGGGGTATGAACTCACCTTATGTGGGTGATTCAATTGAAGATTCGCGTAAGGATGAGAAGTTCCACGAATGAATTCCCGAGACACAAACGAGTCCTAAATGACATATAATGGCATATATAGGCATGTAATTAGTGTTTAACACAACTAACATGCAAGGAAACTACATTATGGACTAGGAAACACTTGTAAGGAAGTGTTACAATCACATATGATTGCATTAAAGGGGTTCACGGCCACACAAGGGTGTTCACGGCCAAGGAATGTACGGTTAAGGAGTGTACGGCAAGGAGTGTATGGTCAAGGAGTGTACGGCCGTACACTCATAAAAGAAACATGCAAAAGAGGTGTTTACGGCCCTATCTAGCATCCATTAAGTGTTCACTATCCTATGTTGGGACATAAGATGGGTTTGCGGCCAAGTCATGCACCAAACAAGGGTTTACGGCCATAAGAGGAGTTTACGGTCGTAAAATCTTGGAGTTCTTGCATTAGATGATGATTCAAGGCTAGGAATCAAGTGTTTCTCAAGCTTAACTAGAAGATAGAAGAGATACTCACACTTTTGAGGGTTCCTATGGAGTTTACAGCCCAAGAACAAGTGTGTGTTCTTGATGTTCTTGAAGATCTAACCAAAAGAGATGATTTCATGGATGAAATCATAGAGTTTTACTAGATTAAGAAGGTTATCAACTAACAAATGGAAGAATCACTTACACTTTGGAAGATTAGAATGAAAAATCTTGATGATACTTGAGAGAGAATTGACTTTCTTGACTTGGATGTGTGAGAAGTGAAAGAAAATGAATGAATATCATATATGTGGGCATGAGTTCACGGCCACCTTGAGTTTACGGCCGTACACTCATGTTTATATATGGACGAAGGGAAAAAGGTAGATACTTATTGTTTTGATGATCCCCTCGACCCCAAGTGAATTTGGGTCCTCGCTATGTACTTGAAGCGGACTCTTACTATCGGGATAGGGATCTAATTAGTCTTAATGACTTCACTGTCTAGGATTTCTAGGAATTCTTCCATAAAGTTGAAGCTCTCGCTTACCTCGATCTAATCGAGTGGGATAACCAGAGTCTCGTCGGACAAACAGGTTGAAAGATAAGGACGTGGAAGGTAGGGTGTATGATATTGAATTTCCGAGGTAGTCAGGGTCTACAAGCTACTGGATCAAATCTAGTAAAAATCTCGAATGGTCCTATGTACTTTGGATTTAGCATTCCATGCTTTCCGAAGCGTATCATGCCCTTCCGGTTGAGACCTTCACATGACAAGGTCACCAACCTGGAATTTCAAGGGTTTTATCTTATGGAAGGCGTAGTTTTTCTGATTGACTCTGGAAGCTTTACGTCGCTTCCTGATTCGTACTCTCTTCTCGGTAGTTTCTCGGATGGATTTCGGATCAACGAAGGTGCCGTCCAGAAATTGAACCTCTAGCTAGTTGCGTGTCACCTACTTTAATCCAGTGCAGAGAGGATCTGCACTTGCGACCACATAATGTGTCGAATGGAGCAACTTTAAATGCTAGCATGGTAAAAGACTCAACTAGTTGATAAAATGGGCATCCCATGCTTTACCCAAGTCGATCATATGCTCTCAGCATGACTTCTAATGCTTGAATCGTTCTCTTATTCTGTCTGTTGATTTAAGGATGGTAGGCTATGCTCATGATTAGCCTAATTCCTCGAGATTTCTGAAGTGACTGCCTGAACTGGGAGATGATTCTACTATCTCAAACGGAGACAACAGATATTGGAACACCGTGCAGTCTAACTAATCTCTTGAACACACACTCTAGTTATCTTCTCTATTTTTCCTGTTTCTTTAAAATTGTAGGAAGTGTGCGGACTTGGCTAATCTGTCGACGATCACCCAAAATGGCATCAAGTCCATCTGTTGCCTTGGTAACTTGATTATTAAGCCATTGTAATCCGCTACCACTCCCACTCAGATATCTCTGATTGTTACAGTAAGCCTGTGGGCTTTTGCTCAGAAGTTCATGATAAGACTCATACTTGACTCATCCATTATTACCTCATGTATACAAGTCGTATATAATTTAGATTTGACAAAATGTTCGGATGGGTGACTCTGCCCCAGGTCCACAACCAAACAAGGAACAAGAGATAGGGCGAAATCACACATCCTAAATCTTCTTAAGTCTAAATTATATACCACTCTTATGTATACACTTAGCAACGATAGATTAACCTAATGAGTTCTTAGTCTCTATTCTTGAACTTGACCTGCGGTATAATGATTTTCCTATGAGATCTATTGGGGTACTTCGGTGGTTACTGACTTCTGAGACTACTTCGGTGCTTTTCATTTCAAGTTTCCTACCTACTGAGTAGGTTAGAAGGGTGTGGTACCCTTCGCATGGGTACTTCTGAAGTTTTGAAGTGAGAGGTGATATAAGGGTTTTCGTTATGGATTAGAAGAATTTTCGTCTGACGGCTGATTAAGGAAAAAGTTCTTTTACACAGCATAAGAATTTTGCATGGTAGGGACCAAACCAAACCATGTCAGATGAAGATGTCAGAATTTCTTGACGAAATAGATATTAAGTCGTTCTGGGAGAAATGATTACTAGGATGATGAACTATCCTATGTACATAAGTTTTCAGTGCTTTCGATTTTATTTTGTTATTACTGTTACGAATCCCCTTTTTGATTCGAAATTGGCGGGTACTACCAATACGAGGGTTCTGATAATTTGAAATTATGAACTTTCATGAAATGATCCTTACTAGGTCTCTCTATAATCGCTTGGTGTATACAAGTCATGTATAATTAAGATTGGTAAGACCTTTGACTGAGCAACCCTGCCCTAAATCCACAACCAAACAAGGAACAGGAAATGAGGCGGGATCACTCACTCTAAGTCTACAAATCTTAATTATAAATGACCCTAATGTATACACTAAGCCATCATAGCTTACCTGTTAGGGTTTCAAATTTTATATGAGTGTTGTGATTTGGTTCGAACGAGAGAGTAAAATTAATTATTGGGGTTTGGAAGCGTACCAAAATATAGTAGGGTTCATTGATGCTTCCCCATTCTCTGGAGTCAAACTCCTCCTGCTCCCCCGTCGTTCTTCTCTGTTGGACAATCCCTCTTAAAATGTCCTATTTCACCACAAAGGTGACATATTGGAATGGTTCCAGCATTGGTAGTTGAAGTGATGAACTCGACTGGGGTCCTACAGATGCGGGCGGTATGTCCCTTCATGTTGCATCTAATGCAATGCAGCAGTCGGCAAACTCCATGATGATGGTAGTTGCATTTTCTGCAGTATTGGAGGTTTCCCAAGTATGGTGTGGTCGGTGTTGGAATAGCAGGGCTGATGGAGGTATTGACTGCCCCAGTTTGTTGCCTTTCAGTAGGTCCTTGAGTTGAACAATTCTCTTTCTCGTTCTCGAACTTTCGTTTCAGGATATTAGGTTTGAAGTCCGGAGTGTCTTTACAAGTAGGCACTTGTTGCTGAAATTGGTTATCACCACGATCGGGATTGCCGATTACATTTCCACTAACATTTGTGTTGTTAGCATTAAGGTGAGCCATGACAGCTGTTACGGCTGCTGTGACTGCAACTTGAAACGTAGCTGAATCTATCTGAAGGATTGGTGTTTTACTGGTGGGTTGGCTACGTTTCTTCGGAGGCATGATTCTGCTACACGAAGAGAAAACTAGCTCGTGAGCAACAATGGTTGCCTCTAGATGTATTATAATCATTTATATATACATATAAATTTTTCGTTTCGTTATATTGATCTCAAAGGTTCGACCTACATCCCTATGATGCAGTCCTAGTAAAGAGTAGAAGTAAGTTTCTAGAATGGTTATCAGATGAGTGTTATCCAAACTGAGTTATCTTTGGTTGGTGGATATCATGTTCCAACTTTCGAAAAGATCTGAAAGTAATTCATAATAAAGTCTACATAAAATAGACTAATGAATTTGAGAAGTAATCACTCTCAATTAAGACTTCTGTGATCCGATTTATTGTTATTAGCCATGATTAGGAAAAGACGATAAGCTCAATACCTAATGTGAGTAATGTAATCACTAACTCACTAGGTTGCATTAATTTATTAGTTATTAATGAGATGGAATGGCGCTCAAACACTTCACATGAATCACGCGTGGTTTTCCTCTGATCTCCGTTCTATTCTGGGCGGTAATGATATGTTCTCTCCTGGTATCTATATGGTGTCATTCTCCTTCGTAGGTATATTGTATTTCTATGCCTTCTTACTTCCGATTCTTACACTGATCCCCATTACTAATGAAGATTTCGAATCCCGGAAGTTCATGCGAACCTCTCATTAGTGTCCTTAATAGGATAAGGGCACTAAATGATTTCTATAGTTTCTTTACTTCTCATCTGTTTCTTTCTCGGAATTTTCTTAATGTAACTCTACTGGATCCTCCTTGACTCTTCTATTGATTGCTGGAGTGACTACATCTATCTAAGGGGTTTATACGAGAATGGGAATGTCTAAAGAATCTATGAGAAAAATTAAATTTTTACAAATGTGATCCTTTCCAGTCCTTCTATAATCACATAGTGTGTACCGATTATATATAATCCAGATCAAATGGACCTTCGAATAAGTAATCCTACTCTAAAACCACATCCAAACAAGGAAAAGGGAGTAGAGTGAAAATCACATATTCTAAGTCTATAAAATCTCAACTATATATAACCTTAACGTATCCACTTAGTAATTATAGACTTACCAGAAAAGATATTTTAAAATTTCCCAAAAGTTTATTTATGGTATTTAAAGTACTTTTATAGTATTTTAATTATATGATTGATTCTTGAACATCTAGATATAGGAAGTTTATAAGTTTTCAGTTTGGTCGTTATAGCATCCTAAAATACTCCTATAGTATTTTAACCTTTATGTTTGGTTCTAGAATTCTTCTGGTACCTAGGTAAGTTTTAGACTTGTTGCAACACTACAATCACTCCCAAACACATGTTCGTCATATCTCAAATGAATATAGTTGATCAGGCTATATTGATCCAAGATATGATTACATAACTGTCCAGGTTTATCTGCAATGTCCAACATCTAAATACTTTTGTTTTGTTCTTCTTGTGATACTCGTTCTAGTATATACATATTATGAATGTATTTATACTTTTATAAAAAATTAATATATTTTTAAAGTATAACTCTTGGTCAGAGTGTTTTTATCCCAATGTGTTTATAGTTGTATATCTTTTATGACTGATATACTGAGTTCACAATAAACAATGCTTTGATACCAATCTGTCACACCCCAAACCAGAACGGCGGAAACGTTCGGGGGCGGAGGACGTCATGTAAGTATCACAACACATGCATTATAGTAATCAAAGTACAAACAACCATTGCTGTAACACCCGATTCCTGGTATGTATTTTATTCAAGAATTGTATGTATTTTCTATGGGACTCGACAAGTTGGTGGCCCAACTCGTCGAGTAGAGTCGGGATCTGCGGGAAGTTTAAGTGACCTACTCGACGATTCGGGAGACTGACTCGGCGAGTAGGTGCTGTTTGAATGAAACCCTAAATTCGGGGGTTTGCACCCTATTTAAACATCTCATCTCAGCCGTCATTGTCCTTATCACTCCCAGAGAGTTGTATATGGAAACCCTAGCCGTTTTTGTGTGTTCTAAGGCCATTTTGGTGCATTTGGTGGATTGTGAAGCTTGAGAAGAAGAAAGAAGCTTGAGAGTTCGAGTTGAGGCTTGGAGATCCAGAGATTTTGGTCCATTTCCAGCTCAATCAAGGTAAAATGCCCCTGTCATGGTGTTCCATGTGTTTATTCATCCTTAGAAGCTTGGACTTTGGGTACATTTAGGGCTTTCCAAGCCATTTTCGGATTTGTGAGGATGACATGGAATCTTGACTTCAGATCTGAGTCATTGGAGGGGTCTCATGGCATAAAGGTGCCAACTTTAAGGTCATGAGAGCCTATGCATCTTGTAGAACACCTTTTATGACTTTTTGAGCCAAAGACCCCATGCATGTGCACCAAGTTTGGAGCTTTACGTGTAAAATGGACATTAGAAGGCCAGATCTATGGTTTTGAGGTGTTAAGACCCATTTAAATCGACTGTATAGTAATGGTCAAGGTTGGACTCGACGAGTCGTTCTTGGGACTCGGCGAGCCGGGGTGTTTTGACCACCAAATCCCTTCTGTGGATGGACCAGTTGTTAGGATGGGAAGTCCCTTAGTTGTTTAGACGCGTAAAGGGACCTGAGAATCATAGGACTCGACGAGTGTATGAACAGACTCGGCGAGTCCAAGGCAATCTCCCAACCTTTGAAGATAAACTCGACGAGTTGTTCATACAACTCGGTGAGTCATAGACTGGACACATTCTTATGAGGGAGATGAACTCGACGAGTTCATGAACGAACTCGGCGAGTCGGATGAAGATGGTCCTGATGGGTTGAATGAAGGAGAACCCGTCGAGTTCTTTCTAGACTCGACGAGTAGAGTCGGGGTTGGATCGGGTTGGTGGAGTATGGACTCGACGAGTTGGTCGACCAACTCGGCAAGTCAGGTCAACTGCGTGTTGACTTTGACCAATGTTGACTTTGATTGAATTGAGTTGACCCTGGGTTGGGTTGCATGTTCATATTGATAACTTAGAAGGATTGCCGTGTAGGGATTGGGGAATCGAAGAGAGTCGACCTTCACACCGAGGACATTTCAGACACTACACGACATCGAGGTAAGTTATCTCCCAGTAGAGGTGGGTCTAAGGCCACAATTCCGGCCCACCAACAGGGGTATTTAGTAGATAATTGTCTTTGTGATAATTATCTTGGTATGTTTATGTGATACGGTCATGAGATATGCCTGCATGATATGTTATGTGTGTTAGTGGTAGTGGCAGGGAATAGTTTTTCCCTGACATCGGTCGTTAGGATCGAAGGGTAGGTCAGTACCCAGACATGCCTGATTGTATGATTATATCTTGTTATTGCATGATAGTGATAGGGGGTGAAATAGTCCCCGGTTACCGGTTGAAAGATACCGATGGCAAATATCGGTTGAAAGATACCGATGGTGGTTACCGGTTGAAAGATACCGATGGCAGATACCGGTTGAAAGATACCGATGGCAGTTACCGGTTAAAAGATACCGATGATATTATATGGTATGTGGTATGATGGGGGAACTCACTAAGCTTTGTGCTTACAGTTTCAGTTTTGGTCTCTGGTACCTCTTCGTCCAAGGGGAAGGAGCCAGCGGTGTAGCAGCGCATCACACACACACACATGATTTCCGCATGGAGTTTCTGGGATTGTACTCTGATTTTCATTACTTTTGACATTGTGATTTTGAGACATGACGTTACGGTTTTTATAATTTGATGTAACCTCGACAATGTGTAACGCCCTGATTCTCAGGTATTGTTTAAATAAGAATTTAATTGGTTTCAAAGCCTACTCGACGAGTTGGTTTCCCTACTCGTCGAGTAGCAACGGGCTTGGTACGCGTGTTTAGTGACCTACTCGCCGAGTCCATGAAGGGACTCGACGAGTAGGAGCTGGCAGAGGAAACCCTAAATCCTGGGGTTTTGCACCCTATTTAAGGAAGCATAAGCCTACTTTGGCCTCTTTGCAGTCCTTTGAGAGCTCAGAAAACCCTAATTCGTGTGGTATTTCATTCTTGTGTGTGTAAAGCTTTGGAGAGGAGATCTTTTGAGAAGAGGAGCTTGGGGAACAAAAGGCTAGGAGCAAGGAAGTGTGGGAAATCAGAAATCTACCTCAGATAGCATCATTTGGAGGTATCAAGTCGTCACTTTTTCTCCTTTTTCTTTCTAGACCTCTTTTGGTTGAGATCTAGGGTTTTATGGTTTGGTTGAGATGGTAATGTGGGATATGAGCTAGATATGAAGTTTTAACTTCAGATCTGTAACCTTCTTGGGTTCTAGAGTCATAAAGCTTCGAATTTGGTCATGTATGAAGCCTCTTTGAGTATGAAACCCCCATTGTGAGCTTGGATTTGACATTAAGAGCCTTTGTAGCTATGCATGCACGTAAAGTTTGCAACTTTACATGAAAAGCATGCCTTAGAAGCTTGGATCTGTAGTTTGGACCCGCTGCATGGCTCAAATGAGTCTGTATGGCAAAAAGGACTGAAGGGACTCGGCGAGTCGCATGGTCGACTCGACGAGTCATATGAAGATAGGCATGAACTCGACGAGTTGGAAGAACAACTCGGCGAGTCTAATGAAGATTGCCGTAGACTCGACGAGTGGATGAACAACTCGGCGAGTCGGATGAGGTTGCCCTAAATTATGTATGCGCGGGTAACTGTCGAGTTGCAAGAAGGAAGCTCGACGAGTGGCCTTAGGGTCTCGATCGTAAGCCAAAGGAACTCGACGAGTCACTCAGGTGACTCGGCGAGTGGGTTAGTACTTCAAGGAACTCGGCGAGTAGCCGGGGGTACTCGACGAGTCAAGGTCAACATGGACTGTTGACCTTGACTGATGACTTTGACTTTGACCAGGGTTTGTTTAGTTGGCTTATGGGTATGATTATATTATGGTAATAGGTGGTGGAGTTTGTGGCAGTGATCCGAAGGTTGAAGTTTATCTACCGAGTCGACATCTGCAAGGTGAGTTATCCTCACTATACCGATAGGGTCTAAGGCACCAAGGCCGGCCCTTTAGTTGTTATCGTTATGGTATGCTACATGTGGATATGATATGTTAGATCAGAATCAGGATAGACAATATGTTATGCTCTTATGATTCGTAGGGATTGATATGTTAGTGACCTGCTAGGTCAGTGCTCTAGTTATGAGAGATTGCTATGTTTGGTGCTCAGTGAGATAGATATGTTTGATGTTTGTATATGCCAGTATATGTTAGTTATGCGCACATGGTTATTTGCTTGTTGCTTGGGTTGAGGCGGTCCTGCTTTGTGCTGAAGACCAACACACCCTATGAGTGGTCCGGGAAGACTGTAGGCCCACGTGGCGGTCCAGTCATGCCGAAGGCTCGGTATAGATTCAGTTGGACTGTAGGCCTGTAGGGCGGTCCAGTCAGGCCGATGGCCCAGTATGCATGTTGATTGGTTGATTATTACAGATATGGTATTATCAGTGTGGTATTGATATTTTGGGGGTATCTCACTAAGCCCTCGGGCTTACAATTTTCAGTTTATTGTTTCAGGTACTTCAGGAGTTCATGGCAAGGCGAAGGCGTGACCGTACCGCTCCTCATCCTTATGATCTGGCTTTTGGGACACTCTGATTGAATAATTAACTGAAAACATTTTTGTAAACAATACTATTGGGTTTTATTTATGCTTGAAAAGTTTAAATTTGGCGTAAAATTTTTGGATGTTACACAATGTTTTGGTACACTATTTTATGAAGTACTTAATTAAAAATGAAAATTTTGGCCCTGAAAATTGGGATGTTACAAGTTGGTATCAGAGCCTTGGTTTGAGGGATTCAGACACACCCTCGGGGGTGTCTGGACTCAAACCGAGGGACTAAAAGATTTTTCACAAAGAAAGCCGTTTTCTGAAATTTAAGAACAAAGAATGTTGAAAAAGAACAAGGTGTGTGATGCGTGCGACCGGTCGAGCTCAAGTAAGTTTTCCCCAAGATACCCATACTTGCTATGTTATGTTATATGATATATGATTCTGAGAACTGCATGCTAGGCTAGGGTTGAGGATCTAGGAATGATGCCTTATATGCCTGCTGTATGAACTATATGCTAGATCTGTCTAGTTAGCAGTAGGATAGCCTGATTAGGTTATGCTTGATGTGGTTACTCAATGCACGAATTGTGCTTGCTTTGTGCTATAGGGTTCCTGGCTAATTCTAACTAACTAGTGAGTGGATATGTGACAGTATCCGCAAGCCAGTTAGGGAAGGGTGGTAGGGACTCCTAGTGCAGCTGATGGCGGAGAGTAGGTCGGAGGGTGCCCTAGGAACGCTTAGGATGAGATTAGTTGGAAAGGGATATTGGTTAAGGGACTTGGTGAAGTTAAGGCCCTTGAGGAAAGTGCGGATAGATGTGGAAGGTAGTATGGGCCCGTACTAGTGAAAGCAGAGGATCCGTACTCGAGTCAAGGAGGGCCAAGATGGAACCAGGAAACTTGGAAAGTGTGTGAGACCTCTCGGGAGTATGTATGATCCTGACGTTTATGTGTTTATTTTCAGTATGGTGACCACACGACATGGAGCAGGAGGTTCCGGATCTAGGTCAGGATCAGGATCAGGCTCGGGTGCAGGATCCGAGCGGGTTGATGACGGACTACGCGAGTTTATCGCGTCTGCTGTGGAGCTTCAGCAGCTGGCCAGGGAGTTTTTGGATATGAGGCAGATGACTGAGACCGTGGTGGAGATCACCGCCAAGTTCAGGGAGAGGGCCTTGTTGGTACCTCAGTATGCGGGGGACGAGGAGATGCGAAAGACCCGCTACCATGATATGTTGAGGGCTGACATCCGGGAGCATGTCAGCTATTCAGCGTGCCCGACCCTGGAGTCCATGATTGCCAGGGCACGGGAGAGGGAACTTGATTTGGAGCACGTCAGGAAGAGGAGGGCAGAGACTGAGCAGGTTGCAGGGGTTTCGGAGAAGAAACCCAAGGGATTCGACGCGAGGTCGAAGGGCCAGCAGGGCCGGGACCGCTGTAGGAAGTGTGGTCGATCACATGAGGGAATTTGTCGCACTGGGTCGGGTTCCGGTTGCTATAAGTGTGACAAAACTGGGCATTTTGGCAGGGATTGTACTGCCCCTACTCCCACAGTGCAGATGTCAGACCTGATTTGCTTCCATTGCAACCAGAGGGGCCATAAAAAGGCCAACTGCCCTAGATTGACAGCAGCAGCGCCAACGGCGGCGCCGACTTCAGCGACAGCACGAATTGTGGATGGCCGGAAGGTCAAGGTTGAGGCTCTAGTGGTGCGGAGCCAAGAATTTCAGTTGACAGCCGAGGAGGCACGCGCCGCACCCGATGTGGTGACGGGTATGATTTCTTCTCTTTATTATTTATGTTATGTTGCTGCAATCCTGATATGTTATATGTGTGTGCTCTGTTTAGGATCGTTCCATGTGAACGGTATTCCAGTTCATGTATTGTTTAATTCGGGTGCTACCCGATCGTTTGTCTCTCTTGCGCTTAGCAATAAGTTTCTTGAGTCTTCGGGCATGTTGGATTGCCCTCTAGAGGTCGAGATTACGGATGACCGGTCAGTGCAAGCATCAGAGGTTTACCGAGATTGTGTTTTGAGGCTGTTCGAGGAGCGTTACATGGTAGACTTGGTTCCCATACCCTTGCGGGGGAACAAGGTTATTATTGGTATGAATTGGCTAAGCCCCAATGGGGCAGTGATTGACTGCGCGCATCAGTTGGTACGGATCAGGACCCCAAGTGGGGGAGAGCTGGTGATTCAGGGCGAGAGGTCACAGCGAGGACCAGCCTTATGTTCAGCAGTGAGAGCTAGGCGCTACCTTCAACAGGGTTGTGCAGGGTTTGTCTCCTACGTTATGGACACCCGGGAGGCGGGTAAGGCGACGATGGGCGATGTGCCCGTAGTACGAGAGTTTGCGGATGTATTCCCCGAGGAGTTGCCTGGGATACCTCCGGAGAGACAAGTAGAGTTCAGGATCGACCTAGTCCCTGGTGCGGCTCCGATAGCCAAGGCACCGTATCGGTTGGCTCCTCCTGAGATGCAGGAGTTGTCTACACAGCTGCAGGAGCTGTTAGACAAGGGGTTCATTAGACCGAGTAGTTCACCCTGGGGAGCCCCGATTCTGTTTGTGAAGAAGAAGGACGGGTCGCATCGGATGTGTATAGATTATCGGGAGCTGAATAAGGTAACAGTGAAGAACCGTTACCCACTCCCGAGGATTGATGACCTCTTTGACCAGCTACAGGGAGCATCTTGGTTCTCCAAGATTGATTTGCGCTCAGGATATCACCAGATGAGGGTCAGAGAGGAGGATGTGCAGAAGACTGCTTTTCGGACGCGTTATGGCCACTACGAGTTCGTGGTGATGCCTTTAGGGCTCACCAATGCTCCTGCCGCATTCATGGATCTCATGAACCGCGTGTGTAGACCGCTGTTGGATCGGTCTGTGATAATTTTCATCGATGACATCTTGGTTTATTCCAAGACGCGAGAGCTGCATGAGGAGCACTTGCGGGAGGTTCTGGATACCTTGAGGAGGGAGATCTTGTACGCTAAGTTTTCCAAGTGTGATTTTTGGTTGCAAGAGGTGCAGTTCCTTGGGCACCTTGTCAACCAGAACGGGATTTCGGTTGACCCGGCCAAGGTAGAGGCCGTGATGAGGTGGGAGGTTCCGAGGTCTCCATCTGAGATTCGGAGCTTCCTGGGACTGGCAGGCTACTATCAGAGATTCATTCAGGACTTCTCCAAGATAGCCATGCCCCTGACCCGGTTGACGAGGAAAGCCGTGGTCTTTCGTTGGGGGCCTGAGCAGCAGGCCGCATTTGAGACGTTGAGACAGAGATTGTGCGAGGTGCCAATCTTATCCCTTCCAGAGGGCATGTAGGACTTTGTAGTATATTATGATGCGTCCATCTCAGGATTGGGCGCGGTATTGATGCAGAGGGGGCATGTTATTGCTTACGCTTCAAGGCAGCTGAAGCCTCACGAGGCGAATTATCCGACGCATGATTTGGAGCTGGGGGCTGTTGTTTTCTCCCTCAATATTTGGCTCCATTACCTCTACGGGGTTCGTTGTACCATTTACACGGACCACAAGAGCCTGAGGTACCTCATGGACCAGCCAAATCTAAATATGAGGCAACGTCGGTGGCTTGATTTGGTGAAGAATTATGATTGTGAGATCCTCTACCACCCGGGGAAGGCCAATGTCGTGGCCGATGCGCTTAGCCGCAAGGTAGCGCCGATCAGGTACATCTGTCTGAGGATGATGGTTGTAACTCCGCTATTGGAGCAGATACGGGAGGCCCAGCAGGAGGCCATGAAGGAGGAACATCGGAAGAGCGAGCGAATTGTGGGGCAGGTTTCCTCCTTCGACTATGATAACCGGGGATTGTTGACTCTTCACCATAGGGTATGGGTCCCTTATGATGGGGGTGTGCGCCAGGTATTGATGGAGGAGGCGCACAAATCCATGTTCTCTATCCACCCCGGGGCGACGAAGATGTACCGGGATCTTCGTCTTGATTATTGGTGGCCCTGTATGAAGAGGGACATAGCTTGGGTTGTGGAGAGGTGGCTGACTTGCAGGAAGGTCAAGGCTGAGCACCAGAGACCTCACAGCAAGGTCCTGTTGGGTTTTAGTATACTACAACATCCTATGGTGCACATACAACCCTAAATACCTTGGATCTATGTTTTCTCTATTATACATGCAAATGGTTTCCAAGGCATTAAACCTATAACTAGCATGCATTTGACATAAACCATATAATATACTAGTTAGGGAAACATACATTTTATGTGGCTTGAAGTCTTGATGTATTTGGCCTTAAGAGCTTAGCACCAATAGTATGAAATGCCTCAAATGGAATCACAACACACCTAGGACAAAGGTGGATCTTGAGAGAGAATTCCATGCACCAAAACACCTCCATATTTCTCTAAGAAAAGAAGTGGTGATTTTGGCTATGGAGTAACCTATTTATATGTAGGATTCCAAGGGTCATGGGTATAACCCATAATCCATACCCATGGGTTTTATGATCCATGGTTCATGTGGCCCAACTCTTTATGTATCCATACATAAACTTGGTCCAACATGGATCATAAGCCCAACACATATAAATATAACTAATTATCATAATTAGTCCCCATAGATTTAATTAGCCTCTTTTGATCACTAAATTAATTCCAAATTAATTCTTGATCGATACTAATTAAAACATATGATTTCATATTAATATATTATAACTTATAATATATTAATAAACCATAAATAACCTTCTCTCAAAAGTCCATCCTAACAAATTGTCCTGATGATATGCAACCCAAATGGACCATGCTACTCTCGGGTCAAGTACATACCAATAATAGGTATGGGCTTAGACATCTAATCCAACAGGTCCAACCATTGGATATCCTATTGTGGAAGTGGGAGGATATTACTATGGACTTCATTACGAAGCTTCCCAGAACCGCGCGAGGAGTGGATTCGATTTGGGTCATCGTTGATCGATTGATCAAGAGCACCCATTTTATTCCGATTCAGGAGAGTATTTCGGCTGAGAAGTTGGCCGACATCTACATCAGAGAGGTAGTGGCGCGGCACGGGGTGCCAGTTTCAGTGATTTCCGACAGGGACGTGCGGTTCACTTCCAGGTTTTGGAAGAAGTTTCATGACGAGCTGGGTACTTGTCTGCACTTTAGCACCGCCTTTCACCCGCAGACGGATGGTCAGAGTGAGCGGACCATCCAGACTCTGGAGGACATGCGCGGGCATGTGTGTTAGATTTTGGAGGTAGTTGGGATACTTACCTTCCGTTGGCGGAGTTCTCTTATAATAATAGCTATCATGCGAGTATCGACCGTCCTCCTTTCGAGATGTTGTATGGGAGGAAGTGCAGAACCCCGATATGCTGGGGTGAGGTGGGTCAGAGGGTCATGGGGAGTACCGAGGTGGTATCAAGACTACGGAGAGGATCCAGCAGATTCTGAGCAGGCTTCAGACTGCTCAGAGTCGGCAGAAAAGTTATGCCGACAAGCGTCGATCGGACCTGGAGTTCCAGGTCGGGGATATGGTACTCCTGAAAGTGTCGCCTTGGAAGGGCGTCATTCGATTCAGGAAGCGGGGCAAGCTGGGCCCCAGGTATATTGGACCCTTTAGGGTGGTAGCCCGGGTGGGCAAGCTGGCATATAGGCTGGATTTGCCAGCCGAACTCAGTCAGATTCATAGCACTTTTCACGTCTCCCAGTTGCGGAAGTGTCTGGTGGACGATTCGGCGGTGGTACCTTTGGAGGATATTCAGGTTGATGATAGCCTGAACTACATCGAGCGACTAGTGGCGATCCTTGACAGGAAGTCGAAGGACCTGAGAAACAAGAGAGTGGGGCTGGTAAAGGTGCAGTGGCAACGCCGCAAGGGATCAGAATGGACATGGGAGCTGGAGGACGAGATGTGGGATCATTACCCCGAGCTTTTTCAGGACCCAATGGCAGACTTCAAGGACGAAGTCTAAAATAAGTAGGAGAGATTTGTAACACCCGATTCCTGGTATGTATTTTATTCAAGAATTGTATGTATTTTCTCTGGGACTCGACGAGTTGGTGGCCCAACTCGTCGAGTAGAGTCGGGATCCGCGGGAAGTTTAAGTGACCTACTCGACGAGTCGGGAGACTGACTCGGCAAGTAGGTGCTGTTTGAGTGAAACCCTAAATTCGGGGGTTTGCACCCTATTTAAACATCTCATCTCAACCTCCATTGTCCTTATCACTCCCAGAGAGCTGTATATGGAAACCCTAGCTGTTTTTGTGTGTTCTAAGGCCATTTTGGTGGATTGTGAAGCTTGAGAAGAAGAAAGAAGCTTGAGAGTTCGAGTTGAGGCTTGGAGATCCAGAGATTTTGGTCCATTTCCAGCTCAATCAAGGTAAAATGCCCCTGTCTTGGTCTTCCATGTGTTTATTCATCCTTAGAAGCTTGGACTTTGGGTACATTTAGGGCTTTCCAAGCCATTTTCGGATTTGTGAGGATGACATGGAATCGTGACTACAGATCTGAGTCATTGGAGGGGTCTCATGGCATAAAGGTGCCAACTTTAAGGCCATGAGAGCCCCATGCATCTTGTAGAATACCTTTTATGATTTTTTGAGCCAAAGACCCCATGCATGTGCACCAAGTTTGGAGCTTTACGTGTAAAATGGACATTAGAAGGCCAGATCTATGGTTTTGAGGTGTTAAGACTCATTTAAATCGACTGTATAGTAATGGTCAAGGTTGGACTCGACGAGTCGTTCTTGGGACTCGGCGAGTCGGGGCGTTTTGACCACCAAATCCCTTCTGTGGATGGACCCGTTGTTAGGATGGGAAGTCCCTTAGTTGTTTAGATGCGTAAAGGGACCTGAGAATCATAGGACTCGGCGAGTGTATGAACAGACTCGGCGAGTCCAAGGCAATCTCCCAACCTTTGAAGATGAACTCGACGAGTTGTTCATACAACTCGGCGAGTCATAGACTGGACACATTCTTATGAGGGAGATGAACTCGACGAGTTCATGAACGAACTCGGCGATTCGGATGAAGATGGTCCCGATGGGTTGAATGAAGGAGAACCCGGCGAGTTCTTTCTAGACTCGACGAGTAGAGTCGGGGTTGGATCGGGTTAGTGGAGTATGGACTCGACGAGTTGGTCGACCAACTCGGCAAGTCAGGTCAACTGCGTGTTGACTTTGACCAATGTTGACTTTGATTGAATTGAGTTGACCCTGGGTTGGGTTGCATGTTCATATTGATAACTTAGAAGGATTGCCGTGTAGGGATTGGGGAATCGAAGAGAGTCGACCTTCACACCGAGGACATTTCAGACACTACACGACATCGAGGTAAGTTACCTCCCAGTAGAGGTGGGTCTAAGGCCACAATGCCGACCCACCAACAGGGGTATTTAGTAGATAATTGTCTTTGTGATAATTATCTTGGTATGTTTATGTGATACGGTCATGAGATATGCCTGCATGATATGTTATGTGTGTTAGTGGTAGTGGCAGGGAATAGTTTTTCCCTGACATCGGTCGTTAGGATCGAAGGGTAGGTTAGTACCCAGACATGCCTGACTGTATGATTATATCTTGTTATTGTATGATAGTGATAGGGGGTGAAATAGTCCCCGATTACCGGTTGAAAGATACCGATGGCAGATACCGGTTGAAAGATACCGATGGTGGTTACCGGTTGAAAGATACCGATGGCAGATACCGGTTGAAAGATACCGATGGCAGTTACCGGTTAAAAGATACCGATGATCTTATATGGTATGTGGTATGATGGGGGAACTCACTAAGCTTTGTGCTTACAGTTTCAGTTTTGGTCTCAGGTACCTCTTCGTCCAAGGGGAAGGAGCCGACGGTGTAGCAGCGCATCACACACACATGATTTCCGCATGGAGTTTCTGGGATTGTACTCTGATTTTCATTACTTTTGACATTGTGATTTTGAGACATGACGTTACGGTTTTTATAATTTGATGTAACCTCGACATTGTTTTGGTACACTATTTTATGAAGTACTTAATTAAAAATGAAAATTTTGGCCCTGAAAATTGGGAAGTTACAATTGCATTAATAAGTATAAGTTTTAGATAAGTGTTTAAACATTACATATTCAAACATCAAAATAGATACAGTAGAAGACAAGAGTCGCAGTACAGTACTAGGCAGTCTTCTCAAAAGCTTCGGGAGTGTACCTGTCTACTGGATTCCTGAGCATACAAGTTATTTTGAAAGAGTAGATCAGCATTTAAGCTGGTGAGTTCATAAGTATTTTAGTTATATGAAGTATACTCTAAGATCTTGGAAAAGTTAACTGGTTCCTCCAGAAAATCCTATATTTTCTGACGTGACAATGTGATAACCATAATAGTTCCCTCTACAATTACTTAGTTTATACTAGTCATATATAACCTAATATCGAACTGACAGTTAAATGTGTGAATCTGCCCTAAGCCCACAACCAAACAAGGAACAAGAAGTAAGGTGGAAGTTACACATTTCACTGTCAGTCTGATATTAATTATGTATAACTCTGGTGTATAAACTAAGGAATTATAAAATTAACCATTTAAGGTCCTTTATGTTATACTAGTTTTAAGTGAACGAATGATGACGTTCCAGAAAATTCCATATTTTCTGTTTTACAACTGATAAGTAGTTTTAATTCCATAAAACTGTTCCATATAAGTAATATTATACTTATAATAAGGTTTAACATAATTTTAACTATCCATAAAATTATGAGAAGAATGGTTTCCGTTTTAATGGTAAAATGTGGTTTTAAATCCCCATAAAACCGTTCTGATAAGTAGTTTTAAATCCCCATAAAACCGTTCCGATAAGTAGTTTTAAATCCCAATAAAACCGTTCTGATAAGTAATTTTAAATCCCCATAAAACCGTTTTGATAAGTAGTTTTAAATCCCCATAAAACCGTTCCGTTTTGATTATGGAAAGTGAATACTACAGTGGTATTTCTTAAAAAAAGAACAAACTACTTGTGAATAATTACCCTAATATTAACCTGGTTAATTAGGGTTTAAAATGTGATAAAGTTGTAACCATGATGGACTAGAATGAACACGACGACCTACTGGTGTTGAAACTGAATATGTGACATTTGTCACCCCATGGCTGGTCTGCCGGACTGTAACTAGCAGTCGGGATGTGGGATTGTCAGTCCCGTATAGATCTATACACACAATGCCCGCTCTCCCTCCAGGAGACTCTGGTTACAAGAATATAACATAGCAAGTATTGTTATGTCCTGAATACGTACCATCACATTTTACTTTGAATAAAGATCGAATTATATCCTTTTCTTGATAAAGTAGTTTAGACCTCGTATACTTATCTAGGAAAAATAGATTTCTCGTTTTTTTCATAAATTATACCTATTATAATTTATACGTTCTATCTGATTAGCATGATCTATCCTGAAAGTATCCCTTTGCTCAGCATGATACAAAGGTAATGATACCGACTGAAGTAACCTTTTATATTCCCATATGTATAATGTATATAATTAAGAAGGAAATGACCTTCGGACAAATATCCTCACCTTAAACCACATCCAAACAAGGAAAAGGAGATAAGGCAACTCATTAGTCCTAAGCCCTTTAAGTCTTATTTATATACTTATACATATATGAACATGATTTTGACAATTATAATATGAAATAGTTTATAAAACCTTTTTCAAAGAGTTTAACAGTATTAAAAGAGTTTTAACAGTGTTTCAAAAAGAGTTTACATGACTTTAAAGATTTAACATGACTTTAAGTCATTTTAGAAGTATTTGGTAATCCTTAAAAGCATAAGAAAATCCTTTGTGTAATTGATATCACATACAATTATAAACACAATTTAACAATTGTGTTCAACTTGTATTCCCCCCCCCCCCCTAAAAAGCTTTAAAAATCATTTGAAAAGGTAGATTAAAGGGGTATGAACTCACCTTATGTGGGTGATTCAATTGAAGATTCGCGTAAGGATGAGAAGTTCCACGAATGAATTCCCGAGATACAAACGAGTCCTAAATGACATATAATGGCATATATAGGCATGTAATTAGTGTTTAACACAACTAACATGCAAGGAAACTACCTTATGGACTAGGAAACACTTGTAAGGAAGTGTTACAATCACATATGATTGCATTAAAGGGGTTCACGGCCACACAAGGGTGTTCACAGCCAAGGAGTGTACAGCCGTACACTCATAGAAGAAACATGCAAAAGAGGTGTTTACGGCCCTATCTAGCATCCATTAAGTGTTCACTATCCTATGTTGGGACATAAGATGGGTTTGCGGCCAAGTCATGCACCAAACAAGGGTTTACGGCCATAAGAGGAGTTTACGGCCGTAAACTCTTTGAGTTCTTGCATTAGATGATGATTCAAGGCTAGGAATCAAGTGTTTCTCAAGCTTAACTAGAAGATAGAAGACATACTCACACTTTTGAGGGTTCCTATGGAGTTCACGGCCCAAGAACAAGTGTGTGTTCTTGGTGTTCTTGAAGATCTAACCAAAAGAGATGATTTCATGGATGAAATCATAGAGTTTTACTAGATTAAGAAGGTTATCAACTAACAAATGGAAGAATCACTTACACTTTGGAAGATTAGGATGAAAAATCTTGATGATACTTGAGAGAGAATTGACTTTCTTGACTTGGATGTGTGAGAAGTGAAATAAAATGAAGGAATATCATATATGTGGGCATGAGTTCACGACCGTACACTCATGTTTACGACCAGGAGGGTGTTTACGGCCGTGAATGGAGTTTACGACCGTAAACCCCATGTGGTTGGCTTTCTGGTTCGGGTGCAGCCTTCTGATCTCGAGCTATTACTTCCTAACACTCAATCCTTAAGTGTACTAAGCTTAGAACTCATTAGAATGACCCTTAACAAGGCTAGAAGGCAATAGAATTAAGACTGACTTTTGGTTGATTGGTTGGACTTACAAGATAAAATTTTTCGGGTTGTTACATTAACCCTGCACCCGCCCTCACCTCCGGTTTTTTTATACAATTACCCCCCATACGGGATCGAGGTCCCGTGGGAACGGGGTCCATGAGAGTTTTTGATATCCCTAAACTGATTAGATAAAAGATCTTCAAAATATATTTCATAGAATATTATAATTACATAAAAAAATAATTTGCATTCACTCATCGTTTTCCATGTAATATATTTATTAAAATTTTATATTAATTATTAACATTTCATATATTGTAAACACCCACAAAGTTTAAAATCTAAAAGTTTATATAAAAACATTAAGTTTGACTAAATATAAGTTTTTTCAAAATGTAACTAAGAAATATTAAAATATAAATTTAAAAACTATGTATTAGTTAATAACATAAATTTCAAAATAATTGACACCACAACCGGATTTGACCTACGCAAGGTGGAAAGGTAGGGATTGTTTTTACCACATTTGACCTATAAAAACAAAGGAACATCATAATCCTTGTTTAACGGTTAACCAGACATTCACTCCTAACTATTTAAAATTCTTTCCATTAACGATTCTCCATTTACAACGTCTAGCTAGATACAGAGAGAAAAGAAGAAAAATAATGAAAAGATATGAAGTTTGAGAATCATGTTCTTGTTGTAATCTCCATCGGTTTTCTGATTTCGAGTATCTCGGTTAATTGTTTAGATTTGTCGCAATTCTGGTCAATAGCAGATGAAGTAAAAGAGGCATTTGGCCCAGTTTTAAATGAAGCGGAAGAGGCAATTGGTCCAGTTTCTTCTGTTAATTTAGATAAAGCTGAAGAGGCATTGGGTCCAGTTCCATCCTTAGATGAAGCCAGACAGGGACTTGGTCCAATTTCATCGTTGGACTTGGACAAAGCTAAGGAGGCGCTTTCCCCGGTTATAGACGAAGCCAAAGAGAAACTTGGGCCTATCTCACCTTCGACTGTAGAAAAAGCAAAATATGTTACAACCAAAGCGTTAGATAAGGTTGAAAAAGGTTTTGATTCCATTGCGTCCTGGATCTCACAAAACAAAGTTGATGTATCTTCTTATTTGGAGATAGCACAAAAGGAATTTGGGCCAATTTCTTCCTTAGATATTGATAAAGCTAAAGAGGTATTGGCTCCCATTTCACCTTCTTTAGATGAAGCGTTACCACCTATTTCACCTTCAACTGTAGATGAAGCAAAAGATGCTTTAGGGCCAATTATTTCACCTTCTGTTGTAGATGAAGCAAAAGATGCATTAGGTTCTGAAGCCATCGACGAGGCTAAAAAAAAATTAGGCTCAATTGCATCATTGTTTTCACAAAAGCAAAACACAGAGGAAATATCTGAAGCCGAGAAAGAATGGAGTCCAGTTGCTTCTACTTCTACTGAATTAGATAAAGATGAAGCGAAAGAGGCTGTAGGTTCATTTTCTCATAAAGCGTTGGACGAGGCTAAAGGAAAATTTGGCTCACTTTCGTCCTTGATTTCCGAAAACAAAGAGGAAATCTCTTCTGATTCATCATCCTCTATTTTTGCCGAAGCCGAGAAAGATCTCAGTCCAATTTTTTTCTCTGATGAAGATGTATCGAGTCCAGTTTCACCCTTACACCCTATTTCACCTTCAACTTACGACGAAGCAAAATATGAGGCCATAGGTTCGATTTCTTCCCAAGAGGCTAAAGAAAAATCTGGCTCCCTCATCTCCCAAAACAAAGAGGAAATATCTGATGCTCCATCCCCTGCTTCACCTTCAACTTTAGATGAAGCAGAAGTGGCGATAGGTTCAATTTCTTCTGAAGCCTTAGATGAGGCTAAAGAAGCATTTGGCTCAATTACGTCCTTCTTTTCCAAAAACAAAGTGCAAATATCTTCTCAGCTGGGTCCAATTTACTCTCCTGTTTCACCTTCAACTTTAGATGAATCAAGAGACACAATAGATTCATTTTCTAATAAAGCGTTAGATGAAGCTAAAGACAAATTTGGCTCAATTTCATCATTCTTTCCCCAAAACAAAGAGGAAATATCTTCTTTTTCTTCTTCTTCGATATATATTGATCATGACGTTGCTTTGGCCATCGAATCCCTCATTAAGCAAGGCCTGTCAAATTCAAAATTAGCTATTGAGGAGGCTAGGAAGCTATTGAGTGTTACCGAAACTATTGCTTCACCAGACAGAGCAACATGCGTCAAAAGTTGTATGGACAATTACGCATCCTGTTTCGAAAGCTTTAACAAGGCTATGGAAGAACTTAGAGCTCGCAATGCTGAGCAGATGACAGATGATGTCACTTCAGTGGAGGGAGACATATCTGCTTGTCAAAAGTGCTTTTTAGAGAACAATGAAGTAAAACAATCTTCGTTGAAGGATTTAGAGGAGGCCATCCTCAAGTCTACTCGTGAGTGCTTAAACGTTCTTCATCATTCTGGTTGAATTAAATTTTTACCCCTTTCCCTTGTTAAGTACCCCCTTAATATTTCCATATGGAAATCATTGTATGGTTGTATAACATTCATAATCATAGACAGAGATAGATCATCAAAAATTTTGATTCACATATATTTCTTTTGGGATCCAAGCTGTAACTGGATTTTTTTTTAAATTAGACTAATGGATCAATAAAAGAAATATCGTCAACCATGATGAAGATAGATTTCCTTTGTGTATTTATTGCAACTTAATTTAATAAGATTGAGAAAGGAAAGCAATTATACATTCTTATATGGTATCTTACTTAGCCGATACTAGGCCTCCCTTCGTCCTCTAAGCCGCTTTCTACTAAGGGACTTACATAGCGGACCTTACCCTCGTCAATCAAGTTGCTTCTTCCCTAATCAACCATGCAACCAACCACCTCCCTCAACCCTTTAAACTCTAGCCTTCCTTTTCCTTATCAAGTGGCGGATCTAGAAAAAATAATTAGGGTATGCAATGACACATCAAAAAATATTTTCTAGTGTTCCAACATAATTGATAATATTAAAAAAAATGATTATTTACATTTCATATATTAAAGTTGACAACTCAATCTTGTTATATGTCACAAATTACAAACTGTTAAAAAAAATTAAGGTATGCAATGACACATCAAAAAATAATATTAAAAAAAATGATTATTTACATTTCATATATTAAAGTTGACAACTCAATCTTGCTGTATGTCACAAATTACAAACTGTTCAAAAAAAAATTCAAAATTTGATTGCAAAATTTTCAAATAATGAAGACAATATATAATGTTCATTTTTTGTTTAATTAAAAAATTTAGTTAACAAAATATATATTTATTTGCTAGTATTGTATGTTTGCAAACATTATCCATATTACAAGTTATAAATGCGTAAGTAAAAGACATAAAACTGGTCTTTGATTAAAAAAAATGACATTTAAGGTACACATAGTTATGTAATGCTACAATAAGGCTCTAGGCACAAGAATCAATTCTGTAAACCTATTTCCTATGCAAAGCAACAGTTTGCAGACAACAATTTCTACTTTAAAACACTTCGTTTAGCATTATTTTTATCAAGTTTTTATGAAGATCTAACAAAGTGATATGTGTGTGAGAGAGAGACATACCATATACGAAATGCACTTTTGCGGTTATGCCAGAGAAAAGTGATATGTGTATGAGAGAGAGACATACCTATTTCCTATGCAAAGCAACAGTTTGCAGACAACAATTTCTACTTTAAAACACTTCGTTTAGCATTATTTTTATCAAGTTTTTATGAAGATCTAACAAAGTGATGTGTGTGAGAGAGAGACATACCATATACGAAATGCACTTTTGCGGTTATGCCAGAGAGAAGTGAAGGGTCCGCTGGAGATGAACGGGTGAGTATATATACAGATCCGACAGAGAGGTTGATCAATAGAGTGTCCATGAGTGAGATAAGTTGTTTAAATAGGGTGCAAACCCTACAAATTAGGGTTTAACCCTTGTTGTCCGTACACCCCACGTAACCATGCGTACGCCCAGCGTACGCTGAAGCCTCCGTGATCCGGATGTCGAGCCAGTACGCCCGGCGTACTCCTAGCGTACACCCATCGTACTCGGCTAGGGTCAAGAACCGCCAATCTTCCGAATGTCATAACTTCTTCGTTCTAAGTCCAATTTCGGCACTCTTTATATCCACGGAAAGGTAGAAAGAAGCTCTACAATCCTATCAACTTTCTTTTTCCTTACAACTTTCAGAACTTAAATCCAGAATTCATAAAAGGTCTGGACCATCAATTTACTAATACGCCCTTGGGTTCCAAAACGCAAACCGAACACTCGGTACCCACAACCTACATTATACATCACCAAATGGGTCTAATCCTATCTTTCCCAAGGCCTGGAGCCTTATGATACTTGATCCTCGGATCACGGCCCCACATTATGAAACGACCTGAAACAAGGTGTTACAATACTAATTATTTATCTCATTCCCTTAAGTACTCCAAACAAGCAGCTCCAAATTCTCGCCCTCTTGTTGCCTCATCAAGTCCCACAAAATATGCCTTTGCCTTTGGATTTGGCGAGACATTCGACCTTGCAGTTCCTTCCTTCTTTGGACAGTCTTGCTTGAAGTGTCCTTCTTCACCACACTTGAAGCATACTTCCTTCTTGGTCGTGCATTCATTAGTATAGTGACCAATTTTCCCACACTTGTAACAGGTCACTCCTTCAGTGCATTCTCCAAAGTGTTTCTTTCTGCACTTGTTGCACCACTTCGTCATGTTACCCCAAGGCTTCTGATCTTTAGACTTCGAGGACTTACTCTTCTTATCGGGTATTGAAGATCCCTCAAGCTTCCTTTTCTCTCCTTTCTCAGCCTTCTCCAGACTCTTTTTCTCTTATCTGGGTCTCAATATTCTTGGCTACTCTGACGGATGTCTTCAAAGTAGTTGCCATTTTAACCGTTGGACCAAAGTCTGCAGGCAATCCATTTGCAAACTTTTCTATCTTGGAGAGTTAAGTAGGCACCAAGTAGGGGAATAGCTTCATCTTCTCGGTGAATGTGGTGGCATACTCATCGATGCTCATATTTCCCTTCTTCAGGTTCTGAAACTCATTGTTCATGTCTATCCGATCCACTTCCGAGCAGTATTGCATCATCAACTGCTCCAAGAATTCTTCCCAAGACATCTTTAGGGCTTCTCCCCGCGGCATAGTATCTGCCAATAACTTCTACCAAATTAAAACTCCAGTCTTTAGTTGTCTGACTGCAAGAACGGTTTTATGCTTGGTGCTGCAGTTGCAGCTCTGAAATACCATCTCCATCTCAGAGATCCAGTCCATAATCTCTACTGGCTTTGGGCTTCCAGAAAGACTTGGTGGCTTGGCACCCATGAAGTCCTTATACTTTCACCCACTTCCATCATCTCCTTCATTTGGTTGGTTCCTTCCAATCATTCTTGGCTCAGCTTGGCTAACATTTCGGTTGTAGTTTCCCTCCTCAGACTGTTCCTTGTTCAACTCACGTTGCACAACGGGTGCAATAGGTTCTCTTCCATTTTCCCAGAGTAGTCGCGTTGTCTCCTCCATTTGACGATCTAGCATCATCTGCATCATTGCATGAACTCCTGCCATTGTGATTGGTTCGGGTGTAGGTGCGATGACCGGTGCACGACCCATCACTCGCTCAGGTTGTTGATAAATTATTTGTGTTATATATATATATATATATATATATATATATATATATACAATTATTAATAGGTTGCATATCCTCGTTAAAGTGCTTGCATACCCTGAAACAAATAGGTGGAGATGAGTCTTGGTACAAAATTAAGATACTTTAGAGTCTTCCATATTTTGAAAAAATTAATACTAAAAAAATCACATAAGTAGCTTTTTAAATGGGATAACTGGAAAACATCTAACAAACCTTCTAAAATATTTGAAAAAAGGATCAAACTTAATCATCAAAAACTTCGACCCTTAAAAACTCAATTTGGAAAAATATAATGTGAACGTGCTTGTGGAGCTCCCGCGTTCTTTGGATAAAAGGACCCAATTGCCAGTAGGAGATGGTTAACGGATATGGTGAATGCTTTTCGGATGAGTTTCTGCCCCGATGGGTCGAAAGTAAGAATTTCTTCCTGTCTTCTGAAAGACATAGCTCGAGATTGGTGGGAAGAGGTAGATTTTGCCTTGGGAGGCGAAGCCCTGGAGACGATGACTTGGGATGAGTTTGTGACCCGGTTTAGGGCCGAGTTTGCACCAACTATTGAGGTGCAGCAGTTGGCAAGGGAGTTTCAGGACCTTCGCCAGCCGACTGAGACTGTGTCGAGATCATTGCCAAGTTCCGGGAGAGAGCCTTGTTGGTTCTGTAGTATACAGCGAACGAGGAAATGAAGAAGTTAAGGTATCATGACATATTGAGGGATGACATCAGGAGTTTGTTAGTTTGTAAGGGTGAGAGACCCTGAATGATATGATTGCTAGAGCCCGAGAGCGGGAGATCGACTTGGAGCACCTTGGGAAGAGAAAGTCAGAGCAGACTCATATCGTAGTGGGCCAGTCGAAGAGGCCCAAGACTCAGGATTCATATTTGGGAGGCCATCAGGGCCGAGGACGTTGTGCCAAGTGTGGGAGGACCCATGAGGGAGGATGTCGGGAGACAGGTCGATGATGTTTTAGTTATGGTCAGATGGGTTATTTTAGTAGGGATTGCCTACGTGGGTCGGTTCCAATGTGTCTTCACTGCAACCAGGTGGGCTACAAGAAGGTCGATTGTACAATGTTGAGGGGTGGAGCAGTGAATGCACCTGCTCGAGTTACTTTAAGGATCACTGACGGTCGTAAGGGTAGGGTAGGAGCCCCAACAGTGAGGAGCCGAGCTTTGCAGTGTCAGTCAGGGGAGGCCAGAGTTTCATCAAATGTTGTCGCGGGTACGTTATCTTTTGTATTTCTTCAATGCCTTATTATCATTATTTATATTTGGTTCGTAATCTTGTGTCGGTATGTGTAAGCATCATCTTTGGTTTAGTTCTTTGTTATTTCCTGGGTTATATCATCGAGAATTGTTATATGCCATTTTTGCATGCCGAGAGTTATTAGTGGGTCGCATCTTGCTGAGCGGGATTCAGTTTGTTCGGTTGTTGTTTCGGTTCTTTGATGGGTCATTTCATGGGTATCTCTTGGAAGATCTATAGATGAATTAGCAGGATTAGTTCCACAATGAAGTCAGAGTTCATACGTGTTAACATTTGTTCAAGTAGAAATGGAATTCGTTCATGGAAGGGTCTTTGGGTCCAATCACTACCTGTTAGGAATCGGACCGGGTACACGCAGCGGAAACACACTGTCACACACTCACAAACTCACAAAATAAAGCAAGAAGAACACAAGGATTTTACGTGGTTCAGATTCGGTGTAAATCCTACGTCCACGGGCGCAACTAGATTTTATATTAACTCACTACAAGATTACAAATGGTAATATCACTCAGCACTTTTGTTGTTCTACGCTACATCGCTCTTCTTACAATTCATATATATATATATATATATATATATATATATATATATATATATATATATATATATATATATATATATATATATATATATAGGAGAGAGCCGTAAGCCTTTTTCTTTTGTTTACACAAATTGCCGCTATATTTGACTAGAATATATATATGCCGCAAAGTTTGAAAAAAAAGAATGCGTTGATTTCTTTAGCCGTCCAAAATAGAGTCGCCGTCCACTTCAATATTATTAAACAATTGATAGTGCGTCCAATTCAATATTCAATTATTTTAATTTACAAGTTTCATTTATGGCCCTTGAATTCTTAGGAACTTGTCAATTTATTCAAGACTCCATAAATCTTAACAATCTCCCACTTGGAGGCTTGAACAACTTTAGCTTTTCTCCGCCATTCAACTCTCAATTACTCCAGTAATCTTAAAAAACAACCAAGTCCTTTTAGGCTTCCAGTTCCAAAGAACAAGCTAAAACTTAGTCTGATTTCTCTAGTTGCAGCCGCCCTTCATCATCAATTACTAGAAGGGCCAGTTGAAGCTCCCACTAGCTCCAACTCAGCCGTGGCTAATCCCGCCACCAACTCATCCTCTGTCTCAACCGGTTTGGACACTCCACCAGATCCAAAGATACACCGAGGACCACTAACACTCTCCTAACTTTGCAAACATTCAACATGAGAGAATTTTTCAGTCTTAGTCTTCAAAACCCAACGGCTCTTTGTAACTGTACCCGGAACACGCCTCGTGCTCCCACTGTCACAGAATCTCCTGACTGGTTTAGACTTTCCGACTCGTTCAGCTAACATCCCCTTGGCTCCAGAATTCATGTTTGCAAAATGAACTCTCTTAGCCGCAGATTTAGCGAACCATATTTTGTCTTGCTTAACAGGGACGGTCATACTTCCCTCAGCAGGTACCTCAACCATATAAAATGACCCACACTTCATACCACGAGCAATCACCAGATCACCATTGACCACCCTCCATTTACCACTACCAAACCTTACTTCCAGTCCTTGTTTATCCAGCTGACCAACAGAAATCAATTTCTTCTTCAGCTCCGGAATCACCCTGACATCCTTCAGGCTCCATGTAGTTCCTAATGAAGTAACCAAATCAATATCTCCCATGCCCGTTACCTGAAGCATCTCGTCATTTGCCAAACGTACCTTTCCAAAATCTCCTTCTTTCAAATTCACCATCGTTTCCCCGTTGTCCACGGCGTGAAACGAAGCCCCTGAATCCATGACCCAAGAGTCTACAGAACTTTCCATACTGAGTATCAATGCATCATCCTCAGACACACTCTCAGCACCGGTAATGTTCAATTCTTTCTTTGGACATTGACTCTTAACATGTCCCACCTCCTGGCAGTTCCAGCACTTCACATCCTTCTTAGTTCTAGATGAACTTCTTCCCCGACTCCCACTGCTTCCACTATTCCTGCTATTCCCTCTACCTCTTCCGACATTTAATAACTCAGAAGAAGAAGATCCACCTTGATTCTTGCGTCTGATATCTTCGCCAAGAACCAAATCTCTAACCCCTTCAAAAGTCATACCACTGGTCCCCACGGAACTCGTAACAGCAGTAACTGTTCCGGACCAGCTATCAGGTAGAGAAGCTAGTAGCAGTGATGCTTGAGTCTCGTTATCAAATTTAATTCCCACAGATGATAATCTGGACAGAATTGAATTTAGATTGTTAATGTGAACCGTAACTGAGCCTTCCTCATTCATCCTTGTAGTGAACAGCTCCTTCATCAAGAACACCTTGTTAGCCGCCGATGGTTTCTCATACATATTTGACAGAGCCTCCATCATACCACGCGCCGTGGTTTCATTCATGATGTTGAAAGCAACGCTCTTCGTCAACGACAATGTAATAACCGCCTTGGCTTTCTTGTCCTTTGAGTTCCACGCATCTTCAGCAGCTTTTTCAATTTTCTCCGGTTTGTCTCCGAGTACCACGTCCAAGTCTTTCTGACATAGCAATGCTTCTAATTGCATTTTCCACCAGCTAAAATCAGAACCATTGAACCTTTCGATTATAACCTTGTCTTCAGCCATTACGGCAAACAAAAAAAATAAGGTACACTCGTGTGTGACAGAAAAACGATCGTACCCTCCAAAACCTCGCTAACCAGGCTCTGATACCAGTTGTTAGGAATCGGACCGGGTACACGCAGCGGAAACACACTGTCACACACTCACAAACTCACAAAATAAAGCAAGAAGAACACAAGGATTTTACGTGGTTCGG
The DNA here is from genome assembly GCF_052849685.1 of Lactuca virosa. Lineage (NCBI taxonomy): Eukaryota > Viridiplantae > Streptophyta > Magnoliopsida > Asterales > Asteraceae > Lactuca > Lactuca virosa. The sequence continues at coordinate 464,159,911 of NC_136430.1, read as the reverse complement.
ATTCGGTGTAAATCCTACGTCCACGGGCGCAACTAGATTTTATATTAACTCACTATAAGATTACAAATGGTAATATCACTCAGCACTTTTGTTGTTCTATGCTACATCGCTCTTCTTACAATTCATATATATATATATATATATATATATATATATATAGGAGAGAGCCGTAAGCCTTTTTCTTTTGTTTACACAAATTGCCGCTATATTTGACTAGAATATATATATATATGCCGCAAAGTTTGATAAAAAAGAATGCGTTGATTTCTTTAGCCGTCCAAAATAGAGCCGCCGTCCACTTCAATATTATTAAACAATTGATAGTGCGTCCAATTCAATATTCAATTGTTTTAATTTACAAGTTTCATTTATGGCCCTTGAATTCTTAGGAACTTGTCAATTTATTCAAGACTCCATAAATCTTAACACTACCGTCGCTAGGGAAGGAGCAATAGCGAGAAGATAATGGTGGCAGTCTCAAGAATTTATTTGGACATTGGAAGTGCCAAGGGAATTCCATAATCGCAAGGGTTGAAGATGGTTAGAATGCAGAGATACTTCGGAGAGTGGGAAGTTGGAGTGAGGATCTGCCCGTTCTGGTCAAGTATTATAGTCTTTGTTACAAGAATTAAGGACTTATGGATTTGGTGTTGTATCATGGGAATTCATTAGGGTTATCGGACTTGCTGAGATTTCGGGGAGTGTTCATATGGATTTCGAGTGTTTGTATGATCATTAAGATTGGATAGTAATGGAATGCTGGTATTTGTAAGCTCAGGTAAGGAGGTGAGATGGGTTGGAAATCCATCAAATTGTTGTGGGTTGGGAGAGCGTTGTCGAATCCAAGTGGGGGAGATGTGACATCCCCATTTTCACGGTCAGAAAAGACCGATTTTGTTTATGCTTTATAAAAATCAAAGTACCTCTTTTAATAAAAATGTTGCAGAATTTGTTCCCAGAAAAACATGATAAATACGTTATCAAAGCATTTCCGAAGAAATGTACTTTTATCCATTTTAAAACATTTGGGATGTCATCGTCAATGCAGAAACATAAGCATAAACAGATCTTACATTCATTTACACTAGTGATCTACATCTATTTTAAATCCCTCAGTGTAAAGTAGCTTCATATCGACACCTGTGATACAAATAAGCTTGAGTGGGTCAGGTTGGGAAACCTGGTGAGTACATAGGGTTTTCAACCCACAATAATATAATTATTATGTTAAACATCAAACAATCAACCCAATTACCCATCCCAATTAGCTTCTTTACTCTTAAGGATCTACCCTAAGAATTAGCTATTCCTCGTTCATTCATTCCTAAGGATCATCCTAAGGAATCGACACGAAATCCATCGTTGCCAGGGTTTACTCAACAGGCACTAAGTCGCATAGTCGCCAGGGTTTATACAACAGGCACTAAGTCGTATAGTCGCCAGGGTTTATACAACAGGGTACATCTGGTGAACACGTAGTTCAAAAAATCTGGTGAGCACTTAGTTCAAAACATCTGGTGAACACATCGTTCACAACACCTACAGGTTGCGAGTCTGCTAGTGTTCCACTAGACTGTCTAGAATAGTCTGTGGTTGTCATCCATACTCTGCTAGATGACGGGGCCATCGCTTGGATCATCGCTTGGCTCATCGCTTAGGTCATCGCTTGGCTCATCGCTTAGGTCAACGCTTCTCACCATAATTTACCACTCATATATCATCGCTCATCATTCATCTCATCTTTCATCGCTCATCATTTATCTCATCTCTAATCTACCCATGTTTTACCCAACATATTTTGTTGATATAAAATACATATACAGTTTAAATCATTTAAAACATGTATAAAATCGTTCATCCAACATAGATAGCAAGTATACAGATAATATGCACACGTAGCACGTAATTTATATAAAATACGTCATATCTATGTGTAAGATGAAAGTAACTATGCACTCACTTGTTAAAGCGACGACTCGAAATTCGAGCAGCGCTTTGCTTCTTAACAATATGATTTCCTTCGACGAAACCTAGTATTATCATCACTAGATTTTAGTCTAATATTTATTGCGACTAATTATTAGTCTAGAATCATCATTAACTCAGAGTCTACTTCATGATCTATTAAGTAAGGAACAACCAGGTAGGATCATATCGGAGGTAGGGTCCGTTTGGTATACGAAGTATACTGTTTGGAAATCCCACTTTAAACACCTCACTAAATCACAGCCTAGACATCATTTCCGTAAGTAGATCAATCAGTATAACGACTTTGAATCATTGATAAGTCTTATGTATAGGTTCATAATAACGATATTATATTTAAATATAAGCTATATTTAAAGTAGGGTAGGCGTATCTCACTTACAGCGGGTTTTGCTAAAAACCGGGCTCCGCCGAAGCAGAGTTTCTGAGCTGAAGGCTTTTCTCTTTTGAGCCTTCAGGCGCTCCGGGGCTTCCGCCTCATGCTAGGGAGTTACCATAGGCTTTGGGGGTCAGGGAGGCTTAGAGAGAGTTTCTAGAGAGAGAAAGAATGGATTGAAGGTGTGAGGAATGTGTTGGGTTATGAGCATTCTAACACTCCTAAGTGTACATGCAACCCTAAATACATTGGATCTATGTTTTCTCTATTATACATACAATTATGAACATCCAAGGTATTATCCTAATCTAGCATACAAAATAATAAATATAACAAGATAGAATACATACCTCTTTGATGTAGAATGTCTTCATGAAGCTTGAGTGCCTAGTGCCCCAAGTGTGACACCTCAAATGGTTCACACAACACCAAATATACTTGGAATAACTTGAGAGAAACTTGAACACTCCTTGAAATCGTCTAGCCCTCACACTCACACATTAGTGCACCATTTCTTGAGCCATGGGATTCTTTTATATGGTGGCTATTAGGGTTACACCATGTAACTTATAACTTTACCCATTCCTTATGCTCCATGGATTTTAACCTCCATGGAGTATCCATGGGTCACCCCATGGACTTAGTCCAACATAAGGAATCTTGGATCACAAGCCCACATATATAAGAATGAATGATTTACACAATCAACCTATATATTTAATTAGTCTCCTTTTGATCACTTAATTAATTCCAAATTAATTCTTGATTAATACTAATTAAATAACCTTATTAATATATTAGAACTTATAATATATTAACCAACCTTAAGTGTTATTTCTCTCATTATAGTCTATCCAAATGCATGATGCCATGCAACCCAAATGGACCATGCCGGATCGGGTCAAGTCTTACCAATTATAGTTATGGACTTAGACATTAATCCAACAGTCTCCCACTTGGATAAGTCTAAAACTATTATTGCGTATGACTTCAGGAACCGATCAGCAATCGTAGCTCTCAAAAGCTTCTGTCGAACTCTGACCTTGTCGATGAACTCTGACCTTTGTCAATGACTTGTCCATTAGATAAGGGATCATATATTCCTCCATTCTAGATATCATATGGAATGAGACATGGATTATCAATCATTCTCTCTGTCCATTTGTTGTTTCCCGATTTCCGATTCATGATGACTGGCTAATTGAACAAATCAAATCAGTCCTGGCTTGGCCAAGCACTCACATGTATCATCTTTAAATCATCGAGGGGCCCACAGATATCGCTTTTATCCCGAAGGTAAAAGGAATGGATAAACTTCGACTCATATGGCTTGTTCTACTACTTGTTGAATCATACACAAAGGCACGTTTTATAACATCGAGTTACCAATGCGTTTTCGTGCAATCAATGTATAACCAACTCATAGTAACAACTCATATCTCTAGGTTTGAAGAATATAAGATATTATCGTCTCATGATCACTCGTGATAAAATCCATGAAGTGATTCAAATGAGCGCAGGTTGAATCCAATACTCAGAACTTATGAGCACTCATGAGTGTTGTAGCACCACTTTGTCCACCAACTTGGACCTCTACAAACCAACCCATGACAGTCTTGATTCATATCTACTTCCAACATATGACCGACTGTGGATGGTTTGAATAACTTAATCATTCAGGAAGAGCGACTTAGTTATTCTGGAAGTCAAAACATGCAAAGTGAAACACAAGAATAAATGAATCAAATATGGTATCAAACCCTATGAATATAAATAAACACTTTTATTTATCACCATACTGATTACTCATTATTCATTGTTTCGGTTTTATCAACTTTATACTTGAATTTAAAACAATAGTTGTCCCATGCTCCAAGCATGTACACTATGTTTTCTAAACACTAGTCATGCCATACACCAAGTATGCATACTATGTTTGTCTATGATCTTTACTTTGTAAAATAGATCAATTGAACATCACTCCAATGATCCTCTTTTCACAGTCCCAAATCCTTACTACAAATGCAAGAATTCCAAATTCATACCATTTACTGAAATCTGTTAGATTCTAAACTTATATGCATTGATCCTCTTAATGATTATGCACGAAGTCAGAAAGACTTGACAACAATCATTACAGAGCATTCCAAAGGAGATCAGCTCCTTGGAAACATCCTTCTTTCATTAAGTTTCCTAATCTTACACAGATTGAATAATTTCTAACTTTGAAACATTTCCATATTCCATTTTGACTATCACTTCTGAACAAGAGTTGCCTCCTTACAGATTATGTCAATATGGTCCTTCCAGAATTAACATTATACTTCCAACTGTCCTTGAGCAACCAATCTTTGGTAAACCTTAGATTGTCCTCGACAATTGCTTAATCATTTTAGTCATATCCAATTCTAGACCTTTTCCCTTCATAATGCCCCAGGCATTTGGAAAATTTTAGAAAGGATGAATATAGCACATGTAATCGATCCTATATCCGAAGCATATGGGACACGATTCATGATGTCTCACATAAAGACTAAACCAGTCTTTTGCTATAATATTTCCATTTCAATTTGCCAAGTTCTCAAAATTCAGATTATGAAAAGGGATGCCGTAATCATAATCGAATTTTAGAACGCAAATAATGGACCCATATATAGAATTTCCTTATGTTGAGCCATTCCAACATGAAATTCATATATATATCCTTGATTAAATACGATTAAAATCTCAATCTAAGCTTTTAGAATTGAAATGAAGTATAATTTCCTCTCCCTTAATTATAGCAAAACAACTTTTTCAACCCCTGCAACCTCATGAATTGAAACTTTTGTTTTCTATAATTAACATTGCTAACTTGCAACCTTTGTCATAATTATCATGCTCCCACTAACATGATGATTATTAGCATAACACTTATGCTCCCACTAGCTTTGACATATACTCAGAAATCAGCTGACTTTCTTACCAAAGTTCAGATTTCTGATACTAGATTGTTTTGATAAAACTTTATCAAAATCATACACCTCTCTTAGATAGCTCACATGTGTGTCTAAACAATTTTAGAACTATGAAAAAGGATGCCGTAATCATAGTCTCAATTCTTTATACCTTTGCCACTTCTCACAAGTCCATGTTAGTGTGCCGGTAAACCACACACGCTCCACTAACGACTTTGAGAATGCAAATATCACAATTGCTATCTAGCTAAAATCTACTTAGTGAAAGTGTTTCCTCACCATCATTTTCATGAATCGGAGAGAAACCTTATGACACTTAGATTTAATAGTGTATGTGTTCTTATCCATGTGAATTTGTCAAAACCATAATCAAAAGACAAGGTTAGTGACAAATCCAAACTCATATTGATTAAACTTGTGCAATCTTAAATTCTTGCCATTTGGCAGCTCAGGTGCCTGCCATTACTTCCAAGTAGTTGTGCAACCAATTGAGAACTCTCAGAACTCCTATGCAAAGCCAACTTGAATAGGCACAAAAATTTCAACACGATAGGTTATAAACCTCAAGTCGTGTGCTAGTGAAGGACTTTAGGTTTTATTCTTGATTAAGTCTTGAAACTTTCAAGAGCTTTAAGACTCCCACTGTCCTCTTGACATATAAGACTCCCTTGTCAAATATTCAAGAGATAGTGCGGATTCTTTATCAAGACTAACACTTTACACAATTGGCCTAAGTTGGTCTCTGTTTTATCCAAAACATCACAACTTACCAATTTCAAATGTACAAGAGTAGATAACCTTTTACTCTTACATTTGACTAGTGTTAACAAACCCTCTTTAAGATATGTCACTCAAGTTACAATCTTGGAGTATGACTCTAAGAATTGTTTTGGAACGAAGTACGACTCATCTTTTTGATTTAACCATTTCAACAATTCATGACTCCTCTTCTTAGTCATAAGAATGCACTAAGATGACTTTAGAGGACCAATTGTGATATGGTATCTTAATCATTAAGATGATCATAAACATGATACTAAAGTACTCTCCCATCTTTTCAGATTTGAGAAACTTTTATCTTTCTGCCATACTTTGATTCTTCTTATTCGTTCTGTCTCACATTGAAACTTCTCCAATGCTACAGACTTATACTTAAACTTATAAGTATAACCATATTTACTGAACTTAAGTAAATCATGACGAATAGTCTTCTTGATCTTTTGTGGTGAACTTGACCAGTGCACAAGAATGTGTACTCGGTCCCTTAGTCCTTTCCTTATTCACATAAGGAATTAGTCTTAATTTTCCAAGCTGAAAGTTCTCATTCATCATACTATACAACTTGCATGATTCCAAGTTTCGGTCCAATTGAACCTTGGGTGATGAGAATCTTTTCTTATTTGGTAATATTAGACACTACCACAACCGAAAGAATCAAATCCATTTTTCCAATATTGCTATCAATGGAATCTTATAAGCAACAACTTTTCACAAATGCCATTGTAAGGATACTTAAAATAAATAAAATCAAAACCTTTTTCTTTTATTTTAAAACTTTGCGGAAAAACTTATCCTTACAATCCATATGAAAACTTTGTTGTTATCTATTCCTAAGCAATATAAATATCATAACTCTTAAGTAATAGCCCAAAATTCTGATCACCGAACCATGCGATTGAAATCCATCTTCGCGATCAGAATCAGCATGTACTTAATAGAGTTAGACAATGGACTTTACCTGAAGTAGAGCCAAACTTATTGACTTTAACATCCTTAGGTAAATTTGGCAGCTTCGTAACCAATGCCCCTTCCTTTGGCAATAGTTACCTATGGACCCTTGATAATGGGACTATCTCAGACTTCGCCTCTCTCTTTATCATTGGGTCAACCGAGTTGACTATGGCCGATCCCTTTCCATTGGGAAGAGAGAGCTTTACTGGATATCCAATGTCATCATTGTCAATGTCCATAGCGTTTTAGGAAGTTGATCTTAGCAAATAGATAAGATCATTAAGGGTCTTGTCTTAGTCTGTTTCATAGGATTCCCAAAAGAACTCACTATGTGACTTAGAAAGTAGTTGAGCCACCAACTTTCTCAAGACTTTGACACCCAACTCTCTCGGCTTGTCAATATGTGACTACATCTCCAAGATGTGATCACACCTAGACCTTGCCTTGCCAATAGGGCTTGAGTGACCTTAAACTTTTTAGGAACTTGTGGGTTAGGGAGAATAATTGGAGGAGGTGAAAGAAGTATGATATCCATGGGACATCATCTTCATTTAGGAAAGCTTGTTTCAAGAGATTTGGGAAGATCATAAATGTCTAGACCAGACATCTTTTTGGGAGATATTCAAGATAGTTGATTTAAAGTCCTTAATATGACACCCAATATGAAATATTAAGGCTAGGACCCAACAAACTATTTTATAACTTAGAAGAGGGATGCCGTAATCCAAGCTATAAAATATTTGAAGGTAGGTGAATGACGATTCACCAATTTCCACCATGAAAAACGAAATAATTTATTAGGTTTTAATTGGATTTGAAAGTCCTAGATCTTTGAGATTCATTGAACTGTTCAAAGGCATGTTTCAATCTCGAGTGTGCCCTTCAGGTTTTGTGACTGGGATGCCGAGGATCACAAAACAAGGTGTGAATAACCATGCAAATATACTTGGTACCCTTAATATTTACCCCTTAATCAGTGTGCCGGTTAACCACACACGCTCCACCGATACTATGATAAATATTAAGTTACCCTTTGCCTACCTTGTTAAGTCCAGGTTAGTGTGCCGGTTAACCACACACGCTCCACTAACGACTTAAGCAAAGTGCAAAGTGTAATTTCATGGGTTAGCACCAAATTCACATTTTCCTAAGTAACTAAGATTAGGTATTAATAAGAGTTTAGTTACTTAGTATTTATCATTAATACTTTTAATGAAAGGAGAATTATAGTCCTTGTCCTACCCGTTCGGCTAACGACCCTCCACCAGTCAAGGAAGCGGTGGGTGAGAGTGGACACCCATTAAACTGCCATTTTATAGGCAGTAACCTTATACCCCCCTTATAGACCGGCTTCGTGAATGAGTCCTACTAACGGTAAGACTGACTTTACTCTTATACATATATATAAATATTATTAACTTATAATATTATAAAGTATAAGGGTTGAATTTTAACTTTTAAAATTCTAAGGGCTAACTTGGAATTAAAGTATTCATAAGTGAAAACTTTTCAAATTCCAAAACTTGAGGGCAAGTTTTGAAACTATTCAAAACTAATTAATTCCATAACTTATGAGTTTAAAGTAGTTTTAATTAAAAAAAAAACTCTTCAAGTTCCATAACTTGAGGACAAGTTATGGAAGACTTTAAACTAATTAATAAAAAAAATAACTTTTTTTTATTGTAACTTATGGAACTAATTAAGGTTACACTTTTTTTTTAATTTAATGAAGAGACTCTTGAACCTCCATAACTTGAGGACAAGTTATGGAGTCATAAAACCATTTAATTAGAACTAGACTCTTCATTTTGTAACCTTTGCCAACTTTTATGAGTTTTATGATTCTTAAATGTGACTTTTCATATAACTTGAGGACAAATTACAAAAACACACTTTGGAATCAACTCTTAGATTAAAATGGATTGAAAACAACTATTTCACACAACTTTTCTATTAATCTAAGAACCTCATAAGAACAAGATAATTCAAATCATCAATCTTCAAGAAATTAGCATGAACATACAAACTAATACAAATCTTGAAATTATGACAATTATCTTAGAAATTGGATTAGCATGAACATTAACACATCAAAAACAAGTTTATAAGTCCAAAAACATCTTAGGGTAATGTTCCTAGTCCAATTCCAGCCAAAACAATCGAATATATGCATCTAACTCGATTTTTCAGCTACTTTTGCAAGTATAACAAGAAAACAAGCCTAGGCTCTGATACCACTGTTGGGTTATGAGCATTCTAACACTCCTAAGTGTACATGCAACCCTAAATACCTTGGATCTATGTTTTCTCTATTATACATACAATTATGAACATCCAAGGTATTATCCTAATCTAGCATACAAAATAATAAATATAACAAGATAGAATACATACCTCTTTGATGTAGAATGTCTTCATGAAGCTTGAGTGCCTAGTGCCCCAAGTGTGACACCTCAAATGGTTCACACAACACCAAATACACTTGGAATAACTTGAGAGAAACTTGAACACTCCTTGAAATCGTCTAGCCCTCACACTCACACATTAGTGCACCATTTCTTGAGCCATGAGATTCTTTTATATGGTGGCTATTAGGGTTACACCATGTAACTCATAACTTTACCCATTCCTTATGCTCCATGGATTTTAACCTCCATGGAGTATCCATGGGTCACCCCATGGACTTAGTCCAACATAAGAAATCTTGGATCACAAGCCCACATATATAAGAATGAATGATTTACACAATCAACCCATATATTTAATTAGTCTCCTTTTGATCACTTAATTAATTCCAAATTAATTCTTGATCAATACTAATTAAATAACCTTATTAATATATTAGAACTTATAATATATTAACCAACCTTAAGTGTTATTTCTCTCATTATAGTCTATCCAAATGCATGATGTCATGCAACCCAAATGGACCATGCCGGGTCGGGTCAAGTCTTACCAATTATAGTTATGGACTTAGACATTAATCCAACAGAATGAGGCAGCCCCGACACCTCTATTTATAGGATGCCTGGAGCGTCACCACTTCGTGGTGCCTCTCTCCATGTCGTGGTGTTGCGTAGGCTCCAAGGCTTCGCCTGGTGCTGACACGTGGCATCGCACATAGGGTGGAAATCAGCCGATTTTCAAATATTCATAACTTTCGTATACGAGCTCCGTTTTCGACGTTCTTTATATCCACGCGTAGGTAAAAATAAGATCTACAACTTTCATTTTGACTATGTCGGCTAATTCTCGACCGATCTTAAATTTAATAGTATGAGGAGATTATACTGTTAAACGACAGCGAAAAATTCGTAAGTTATTCATACGGACTCCGTTTTCGTCTGTATTTTTATCGTTGAGTTCCTATTAATGAGATCTTCAATCTCATTTAGGTCGCGTTGGCCAAAAACCGCTCGATCTCAAATTCGAGTTTCGGGTTGTGCACTGCTAAGCCAAATCTTAGAAAAATCATAACTTCCTCATACGAAGTCAGCTTTGGGCGTTCTTTTTATGCACGCTCTCGGTTTAACGTATACTACAACTTTTGTTTAGATTGCTAAGGCTAAAAAGTCCTCTATCGTAAATTCACTTTTTACGATTCCCGGTGCCGTGTCGGTTTTGCCGTAAAACTTCAACGGGTCATAACTTATTCATTATAACTCGGATTTCGGCGTTCTTTATATGTACGGAACGCTTGAGACATATTCTACAGCTTGGTTAAGATTAGTCCTTCTAAATAATCTTCCATTAAAAACTCATTTTTGGACGCTCATTGTCTCTAAATTGACAAGCCCGAATCTGCGGGCGTTACAATTATCTCCTCCTTAGGATGATTACGTCCCGAAATCATCAATGAGAAAGGGCTTGTATAATGACTCCATACATTATATCTTCATCCTAAGTAATAATCGTAACTTCTATGTTCCTTCGAACGAGTATTTAACTCTTTGACTTCTCAATTGCAGGTGGTGCTCGATCTTGCACCCGCACTCTATCTCACATTAGGCTTTCAATCATGACCTTCCTGTCACAATCTCGAACCTTATTGGAGACTCCTTCTTCTTCTTAAAAACTTAAGATAAGTTTCTTCCTTCGATTATTATAATAGACCGACGGGTCACATTCTGATGACCTCTCATCGTATGATGCAACGCTTAGACTCAGGTCTTTTAGAGTCAAATTCCAGAACGGAATATGCCTTCCTTCATGTCCTAATGCGATATAATCACATTGTATCACTCTAGCTACAACCTTCTTACTTTAACGGCGATCGCGATAATTCTATTGATCGTTTCGATTATCTTTCACTTCAAGCTTCTGGCTTAAGTCGAATGTTACATCGAACTTGGTTCTTTAAACCACGTAACATACCCATCTTAGTCGGAATCGATTTGATATGACCACTAGGGTCGGATAAATAATCATCTTCTCAGTCATTATCGAAACGATGGTAACGACAGACATGAACAAAACGGGATTAATTACTAGCTTCTTGGTAACCTTGTGACTTTCCCTGATCCAAGTGCGAGTCCAGTGCTTCCGGTAGTATAGGCCTCTACTACCATCCACACCTACTCATACTCGTCCCAAGTATTGTCTCGCAATCCCCAAGTTCTTATTTCTTAAAAGAACAAAACAATTTAACACATACGAATGTGTCCAATTAATCATAAATATTTCCCTAGACTCTACTAGGACTTCTTCCATGCATATCTTCAACAACAATTCTGCTTCAACTCGGTTGGTGATGGAAACACCAGACGATAGGACAACTTTAGGAATTACACCAATCGTTCTATCATCCCGCAAATCAAATGTGTACATTCGTACGTACCATACTCCTCTATACGTAACGTTATTTTATCAAACATATTCTAAAAGCAAGATACCACTCTTACAATATCTTCCGATAGGTATCATTCACTATCGTAAGCCTTCTCATTTCCTCAATTTATTCAATTCGCTACGAGTCTTCACCAAGACGTTATGTTCACGGAAGCATGCGTTCAGTGTATCGAGACGAGAATATAGATAGAGAAGATTTAGACGCGTATTCCTCCTTATTACTCCGAAAAGTTACATGCCATTTCTAATATCATTATTAAACGTTTAGAAATCTCAACACATAAAATTTCTAGATCCGGTCGGCAACAGACCATTGATCCGATCAAATAATGGCATCATAAAGCATCACAAATCATTTAGCACATAAATCAATTTAGGCATCTTCCCTAAATGAGCTACTGCTCGTGTCTATTCAGGTGTACTACCTAAAATATATTAGACACACTCCTCACGATCATCGCTTAGCAGTCTAAGTTTAAGTATAGAAATACATCCTTAATAATAATAATAATAATAATAATAATAATAATAATAATAATAATAATAATAATAACAATAAATATACATTTCCAAGTACCGCATTCATTTGAAACTCACACTACAACTTAAGAGTTTTCTAATTTATGTATATTTATTAGTTACAACTCAAGAGTTTTTAACTTATGATTATTAATTAGTAATCACTAATAACTTTTTATTTTCCTTTCTTTTATAAGGTTGTAAAGTTTTGCTCATTAAAAACATTAATGTATTTGAAGAGATTTGTGATTTAAATATGAAGAGTTAATATAAATGTTATAATAGATGTTTTAGTGTTTTTATGTTATTAAAAGTTATAGTGTTTATTTTTCATTTTTTTTTTATTATTCGTTGTATATATATCTTTTTTAATACAAATGTTATAATAGATGTTTTTCTATTTTTATGTTACTAAAAGTTGCAGTTCATATTTTTGTTCATACATTTTGTTACCCGTTATATTATCATTCATTTGATATATAATTTACACAATTTTAAACGGTTTATAAAATTATCAAATAATTGTATATATCACAATGACTTAAAAATTAAACTATAATGTTTAATAAAACTAATATGTTAACTATATGTTTGCTTTACTACTAACATTTTGTTTCAAAGTAGAAATATTAAATAATAATTTAGTAAAAGTTATTATTTTAACTATATAATTCTATTCCCGCGCAACGCGCAAGGATTCGCCTAGTATACTTATAAAGGAATCATTTTTCCTTTCACCACATTCATTTGAAACTCCCATGCATTTTTTTTCACCACATTCATTTAAAATTATCATGACTTTTCAATTTCTTTCTAATAATAATTATAAGTTGGTTAATAAGGTTAAATAAATATCAAACCTAAAGTGTAATCATATATAAACTAAATTTCAATATTAAAATAATAACTTTACTTCTACTTACAAAGTTATGTTTTTTTAACTTTTAATATATTATACTTAATTTATTAGTTTTAATATATTGTTGGATGTAAACCATTATCATTTTAAAGATACAAATTTTGAACAATTTGTATAAAATACTTAAATTATTAATTTAAACATAACATTACAGGGTCAACTTAAATATAAATATTAGTTTTACTTAAACAACCCAAATAATATTTTGTAAATAGTTAAAAGTGATAAATTGTAATGTCTTTCTAATAATGATTATAAGTTGGTTAATAAGGTTAAATAAATATCAAACCTAAAGTGTAATCATAAATAAACTAAATTTCAATGTTAAAATAATATTTTTACTTCTATTTATAAAGTTATGTCTTTAACTTTTAACAAATTATACTTAATTATTAGATTTAATATGTTATTGTATGTAAACCATTATCAGTTTAAAGCTACAACTTTTGAACAGTTTGTACAAAATACTTAAATTGTTAATTCAAATATAACATTAAATATAAGTTTCAGTTCCACTTAAAAAATCAAAGAATATGTTATAAATAGTTAAAAGTGATAAATTGTAGTGATAAATACAAAAACTATAATTTAATCTCAAGTTAACTAAAATATTTCCTAAAAATATTTTTATAATCGTTAAAAGTTTTCAAATAAGTAGCTTAAAATAACTTACAACAACAATAGTTAAAAATAACTCTATATAAATGATTATGTTGTTACCTTTAAAATAAAAAGCAATGTTTGATGTTTTAAATAATTATAATGAGAGAAATTAAAACATTAAGCAATAAATTTTAAAAAATTAATTAACAATAATAACAACTATAAATAACATTAAACCATATATTATATTTACTTTTATTCATGTGTAACTCGCGGGTAGAAATCATTCAAACGATTGAGATTATGTAGTTATAATATATGTATATATTATTATATAATTCAAAATAATCAATATATTATATCAATTTAGTATACGAATTATTATATAAAATTTAACAATAACGTTATTGTTATATTTAAAAAACATATATTTGTAAATACTTCAACTATATAAGTGTTTATGCGCATCGCGCGGGCATTCACCTAGTATACTTATAAAGGAGACATTTTTACAATCATCTCATACATTTGAAACCCCCCACACAAATATCCAAACACCTCATGCATTTAAAACCCTCAAACCTTTTCACCTTCAAAGTAATTAATCACACGTCATACACTTTATATAACTGAAATTTTGTAGCTACGAATGGAACTATGGATGGTGAATTTAGAGCATGACATGAAGGAACAATTGATTTTGTTCCTACGTATTTTAACAAAATAATCATTTTGCATTATTTATAAGTATAAATTATCATATCTATCTATATCTATATCATCATACATACTTATAAAGCTAGCATTTTTCCTTGAACCTCATGCATTTGAAACCCCCATAAAAATTTGCAAACACCTCATGCATTTGAAACCTCCTATTTTAATGAATACCACTCAAAAGTCTCTTAATAATGATTAACAATTCAAAGGTTTTATAACTTATACAATATATTTAATAAACAATTAATGGATACTCTACTATAAAAAGGTCAATCTTTTTGAGTAGCCACACAAATACAAATCACATACAAAATTCACAAGAAAACAAGTTTAAAGTTTTTTGTGTTGGTTTGAGGGCTTTGAACAATTTTTCGAGCCCTGTTATTATGTTGAAGTTTTTAATTTGTAAGTTTGTTATATACTAATTCTTTTTTGTATTTTCTTGATTTAAGTATTCTTTTAAGAATATCATTGTATGTTGTGGTTGAAATTTTAATGTAAATTAGATTAGATTCATGTCAACGATCATATGTTATGGAAGGTGATATATATAATTTTAATTAACTATTGTATACATGTTTGTATGTTCATGTTGCTTCAAAACAATAATTAATTAAAAATCATGGATCTGTCATATTATCCATGTAAGCCTTTTTTAAAATGCAAATTGTCTATCTTACCACTTTATATTTTAGTATATGTTTAACATTTTAATTATAATAATAAGTGATTTTTAAAAGTTTCTTTCACTCATTAATAATAACAAGTGGTTTTAAAATTAATAAGCAATAATTATAAATAATAAAATCAAATTACATGGATATGTCATATTATCCATGCAAGTCTCTTTTGAAATGCAAATTGTCTATCTTATCACTTTATTATTTAGTGTATGTTTCACATTTTAATAATAATATTAAGTGTTTCTTAAAAGTCTTCTATAACTTATTATTAATAATAAGTTGTTTAAAATTAATGAATAACAATTTTAAATGATAATAACATCAAATTATAAATTACATTTAGCTATAAATGAATTGTATTTTAAATGAACATCATTATTGAAATTAGAAAATGATCGCATAAGTAAAAATATAATTAATCAATAATAATAATTGTTAAAAATAATACTAAATAGATAATTATATTTGATTCTATTAATGAAGAATGTGGGTTGATGTCAATGAATATTGTTGTTCGAAATAATTGAGATTATATATATATATATATATATATATATATATATATAAATTAGTGTAAAAATATTATCTCAAAGTTAATGTCAATAACATAACCATTCTAATCATATATTTTTCAATATTTTAACAATATATTTTTAATCTTCGTTGCGCAACGCGCGGGAATTCGTCTAGTATACTTATAAAAGAGAGATTTTTACTTGCGGCACATGCATTTGAAACCTCCATGACTTTTCAATTTCTTTATAATCATTATTATAAGTTGGTTAATAATGTTAAACTCATGAAAAACTAAATTCTAATCATAAATTAACTAAAGTATCATATTAAAATATCATATTTTACTTCTATTTATAAAATTATGGCTTTAACTTTTTAAATATTATAGTTAACTTATTAGTTTAGATATATTGTAGTATGTGAACAATTGTTATTTTAAAGTCACTACTTTTGTATAGTTTATGATTTTTGCAAAATAGTTAAATTATTAATTTCAATACATGCATCACAGGTAAACTGAATTGTAGCACCGTAAATTTTCAAACAAAATTTTCATTTTAAAATCACATAATTCCCATTAACACATTTCACAAAAACCACAAAGTGTCAAATTATCAGAAACACACATCCATAATTGTTTAATAAAAATACAGGATCCTCCAACATAACTCCATCTCGTGTGTACAATCAAGCCGGCGCCTTCCCGCGATCCTGAGAAGTACTTGAAACACATATCACATAACATGGTAAGCACGAAGCTTAGTGAGTTCCCCAAAATGCCACATACACAAATAATAAGCCTCTCATGGCTATAGCTCGACATGGACCCTCCGGTCATGCGTCTTGGTGAGGACCCTCCGATCTCACGGCTCGGTGTGGACCCTCCGATCATGTGTCTCAGTGAAGACCATTCGGTCTCACAGCTCGGGTTGGACCCTCTGGTCCCATCTCAATAATGCACAGGATAATATACAACATAAATCACAAGACAAAATGCATGATATCTCATATCTCAGTATAAGCTTATAAGATCAACATATACACAAAAAATATAACAGCATAAGTCACAAAGACAATATGCATGGCAACACATATCACAGTATAAATAATTACGACCCTCCGGTCAATAGTGTACAATGACCCTCCGGTCAACAATGTACTAAGACCCTCCGGTTAATAATGTAAATAAGACCCTCTGGTCAATAACACGAATAAGACCCTTTGGTCACATAGTAAGTACCACTCACGTAAGTATAGTGAGAAGACTCACCTCGCAAAGTAAAGCAATGCATCCCTCACTCGAGCCGCTGGTCTAGTCTCTGCCCCTCCATGGCCTCCAAAATCCACAGTTGACCAAAACCCTCCAACTGAAGCCAACACAGAGAAACACTTGATCCACAAGCCTCTTCTCGCTCCAAGGCTTGATACTCTTCACTCTTCTTCCACAAGTGCACTAAAACACCCAAAGTTATCTTCTCCCTCTCTCACAAATGGATACACACGACTAGGGTTTCTCACAGATGGCTAGGATGATAAGGGAGGTGGAAATGAGGGCTTAAGGTTCTTTAAATAGGATGAAAGCCCTAAAATTAGGGTTTTCTCAACACAGACTCAACTCGTCGAGTCCAACCTTCGACTCGACGAGTAGGCTTCATAACTCGTACGGCCAGCTCAGCTCCTACGCGACGAGTCGGGACCAACCAACTCGTCGAGTAGGTTCTACAATGCACTATAAATCTTCCAGTTTCACATCCAGGATTCGGGGTGTTACAATTCTCCCCCACTTGAATTAGATTTCGTCCTCGAAATCGTTCCGTAACAGCACATAGATCGAAACCCATAACCCGAGAATCACCACCGAAACAATCTCATGCCATACAACAATCTCTCTCCCAAGACACTCGAACCCAAATAGGAACTCCCTATCCCGATAAAGGACGGACCCCTCGGCCATTGCGGTACCGGTTCTGACTCTTCAGAACCTGGAAACTCTAGTAACCTGACTCCCTGCACGACCGCCTATGCAAGATATCATCATGTCATTCGCTCATCGAATGACCGATATCGATATCATACTTCCAGATCTGATTATCTTGATGCGATTGATGAAACCAGGTCATTGACCATAACAACTGCCGAACACTCATACCTGACATATCAGTCGATCCAGATCGTACTCAAAAGGAACGAAAGGGTCACATCTCACTAGGGACCCACCACCTGTACTGCTATCAGAACCCATCTGGAAAAAAATGAACCTCTATACTCTGTTCTCAAACATAAGAAAAATGATCGTGCCCGCTCGGAAGTATTCTCTGACATCTATAAACATAAGCCCCAACTTCCTCTCACATATCCCTTCCAACACTGAGCATGTAACATACACGTTTAGTTATCGTGTTTTGTAATAAATAATATTATGAAATATTATATGAAATTTGAGTATTGAGTTCTAACATATGGTTTTTACTAGAAATGAAGTAAAACTATGTTTAGAATCACTCAGAAAATATTGGAAGTCTTATGAGATTCCAATCAAAAGGCAAATGTTGAAATTTAACGAAAATATAAAATTTGAAATAAGTAGAATTTTATTACTGAAATTTGTAGATAATTTCGTTAGAAACATTTAGGCGAAAACCTCATCGAAATCCGAGTTATAACAAAGAAGTTATGATCAATCGAAGATTTGCGACAAAACCGGCACGACGCCGAATGACGTAAAAAGTGAGTTTTTGATAAACTACTTTTTAGCCTTGGTGATCTAAATGAAAGTCGTAGTATTTGTTAAACCGAGAATGTTCATAAAAAGAACGTCCAAATCTGACTTCGTATGAGGAAGTTATGATTTTTCTAAGTTTCAGAATAGCAGTAGACAACTAAAAACTCGAAATAAAGATCGAGTGATTTTTAGCCGACGCAACCTTAACGAGAATCGAAGTTCTCGTCAATAGTAGTACAACAGTAAAAAGACAGACAAAAACGAACATCAGATGAAGAAGTTATGAATTTTTAACGGATTTTCCTGTCCCGGTTTGTTAAAAATAATAATATTAAAAATAAAGTCAAAATTAGCAGACGGAGTCTAAACGAAAGTTCTAGAGTATATTCCCGCCTACGCGTGCATATAAAGAACATAAAAAACGTAGCCCGTATGCGAAAGTTATGGATTTTAGAAGTTTGGGACACAAAATTCGAGAAAAATGCTAAAACCGAGGAATTTCGCATGGCTCAAGTTCGGCCACGTCACCTTGCCCGCGGAGCTGCCCCGTGTCCGATGCCGATGACTCATCCGAAGCAGCAGTCGACGCGTTTCTACGCCTGTCGCAACCCCTCGTACCCGAAGTCGGGGACCAATCCGAGACCGCCACCTGCCCTCGCCTCACATCCGACGCCGGGTCTTGCATCTGCTGCCGCGTGTCCTCTTCTCAGCCGTCGATCCTCAGCCTCACATACTATATAAGGGAGGGTGCGAACCCTCCCGGTTTTTGTTGGAATTTTGCATACTTTTTCACTCTAAAGCCTATTTTAAGCCAATTTCAATCCCCCGAAGCCCCGTGATCATTCCCAACACCCGAAACACGTCCCGAAGTGCCCGAAGAGCCCGTGAAATTTATCTTTTTGGTTTGAAGCTCAACCCTCGCAGGGCCCGGTTTTCAATAAATGACCCGGTTTTCAGCGAAGAAAGCTATCTATTATAACGAAGTGTTGCACAAATTACTATTTTAACCCCCGATTAATTCATGGTGAGTTTAATATATAGGAACAATTGTATGTTATGTGTTATATGTGCTATGTGCTTTTTCGTTGTTATTATTTCCGCTATTTATGATAGCAAAGTTATATCTTTGGCCATGTGATCAGTGAAAGGACTTAGATTCACAGTGGTATTGGTATGTAGCCTCTGGCCATGTAGAACATGCCTCGGAAGAGAATGACTTCTACCCCTATGGCATTGGCAGAAGGTTAGATAGGGATGAAAGCCCGAAATCTACCAAAATGTTTAATCAGAAAGTGTATGTCTTCTGTGCCATTTGGGCTGAAGCTTTATTGATGTATATCAAGTATCGAAATTGTTATGTCTCATTGATTGTATATATTTGAATCAAATCATTGATTGATATGGAAAGCTTGTCACATGATTCACATATGCCTTTGTTGTTCCTTGTTCCTCTTTGCTTCTGCCATATTGAAGTATATATATGGCATAACGTTATATTGTATCTATTATTGAACTCACTAAGCGTCACCGCTTATCTCTCTCAGTGTTTAACTATTGCAGGTATTAAGGATCCAGTATATACATATACTGTTAGAAGAT
Organism: Lactuca virosa; assembly: GCF_052849685.1. Taxonomy (NCBI): domain Eukaryota; kingdom Viridiplantae; phylum Streptophyta; class Magnoliopsida; order Asterales; family Asteraceae; genus Lactuca; species Lactuca virosa. The sequence continues at coordinate 464,139,732 of NC_136430.1, read as the reverse complement.
TTTGAATAGTTTAAAACTATTACTTTTGTATTTAGTACTCATGTATGTATAAATTATAGTATCTTGGGAAGTTATGTAATATATAACACTTTTTAATAGTCGGTTTGTATCCAGTCTTGTGTAACCACATTATCAATGTAAAATATTATTTATAAATATGCATGTAGCATGTTTTGGAGTAACAATATTGTGAAGTATGAAAGTTAGGGTTCTTTCAGAGCACCAGGTCAGCTCCCGACCCATCATTTGAACCTCTAAAGACTACCCATTGCACACCCAATAAAATGACATTACAGACTTCCTTCTCACAATAGCTATCTCATCCCATCATGACACACAATGTCACGAAGTTCGCTTTACCTCAAGCGAATGCTACAACCCCATTTGAAGTCGCCTCACCTCCGACCTCTGTCGTCTACCACTCACTAGTTCCATGCGTCTAGTGGTCCTTACCATACCAACGAAATGACCCACTCAGGTCTAAGACATCAGATGAAAACCAATTCCTCTCAAAATGAAACCTATCTAAGAATTCGGAATCTCATCCCGCCTACTCAATACACAAATTGAGCCAAAATCAAGATCGAGAGTCTGATTCAACAGCAGAATTGGAACCACTCATTTCCAATCTGATACTCAACTCATGACCCTGTTGGATTAGGTGTTTAAGCCCATAACTATAATTGGTATGTACCTGACCCGAGAATAGCATGGTCCATTTGGGTTGCATATCACCACGACAATTTGATAGGATGGACTTTTGAGAAGAGGTTATTTATGATTTATTAATATATTATAAGTTCTAATATATTAATATGAAATCATATGATTTAATTAGTATTGATCAAGAATTAAATTGGTGATCGAAAGAGACTAATTAAATTAATGGGGACTAATTGTGTAAATTAGTTATATATATATATAATATATATATATATATATATATATATATATATATATATATATATATATATATATATATATGTGTGTGTGTGTGTGTGTTTTGGGCTTATGATACATGATGGACTAAGTTTGTGGAACAATCCATAAAGAGTTAGCCCACTTAAATCATGGATCATGGATAATAAGCCCAAGAGTATGGATTAGGGTTTACCCATAACTCTTGGATTCCTAACATATATATATATATATATATATATATATATATATATATATATATATATATATTTGACCCCATAGCTAAAATTGGAGAGGCTGGTGTTCTTGGAGTCCACATAACCGATTTTGAGTACAAGAAACTCTCTCAAAAGTCATTCGTTGTCCTAGGTGTGTTGTGATTCCATTTGAGGCATTCATACTATTGGTGCTAAGTTCTTAAAGGCCAAACACAACAAGTTCTACAATCTACATAAAGAGGTAAACTCCTAACTAGTATTTTATGTTGTTTATGTCAATTGTATGCTAGTTGTAGGCTTAATGCTTTGGAAACAATATTGCATGTATAATTAGAGAAAACATAGATCCAAAGCATTTAGGGTTGTATGTGCACCATAGGATGTGGTAGTATACTAAAACCCATCAGTGGTATCAGAGCCTAGGGTTGTTTTCCACTATACTTGATGTTTTATTGGTTTTCAAAGCAAAAAAAATCAAATTTTATGCATTCTGGACAGTGAACTCGCCGAGTCCACTGGGGGACTCGCCGAGTCCACTCAGAAAAAGTCCAACTCGACGAGTCCAGTTCATGTACTCGCCGAGTTGGTGCTCCAGTGGTCAGTTTTTCGAGTTTTTTGGCCTGTTTTGGATTAGAATCACTACCACAAAATGTTTTAGTTCATAAAATCTGATTTTGTTGATATGGTAATGATGATTCTCATCCAAAATAAAATATAATTATCAAAGTTTCATGATTTGTATTAGTTTATATGATTAGGCTAATTTCTTGAAACTTGTTTGATATTAATTATCTTAACTTATGAGTTTAATTAGATCATAGACAAATTGTTTGATTTTGTTAGTTAGTATTTTTGATCTAAATGTTTTTGATGAAATCCATAACTTGTCCTCAAGTTATAGAAAGTGAAAAGTCTCATTTTTAAATGTCATCATAAAATGGTTTTAAGTCTTCCATAACTTGTCCTCAAGTTATGGAACTTGAAGAGTCTTTTACATAAATGTTTTTTATGAACTCCATAACTTGTCCTAAAGTTATGGAATGTCAAGAGTCTTTTTATAAAACCTATATTAAACTCATAAGTTATGGATACCAAAAGTTTTTGAATAGTTCAAAACTTGCCCTCAAGTTTTGGAATTCGTAAATGCAAAGTCTCACTTTGAAACATTTAGTTCCAAACCCTAGAATTTTAAAAGTTTAAAATTCAACCCTTATACTATTATAATATTATAGGTTTAATATTTATATATATGTATAAGAGTAAAGTCGGTCTTACCGTTAGTAGGCCTCATTCACGAAGCCGGTCTATAAGGGGGGTATAAGGTTATTGCATATAAAATGGCAGTTTAATGGGTGTCCACTCTCACCCACCGCTTCCTTGATTGGTGGATGGTCGTTAGCCGAACGGTTTTGACAGGATATTTAAATTCTCATTAAAAGTATAATGAAATACTAAGTAACTAAACACTTATAAATTCCCAATCTTAGTTACTTAGGAAAATGTGAATTTGGTGCTAACCCATGAAATTGCACTTTGAACCTTGTTAAGTCGTTAGTGGAGCATGTGTGGTTAATCGGCACACTAATCTTGGACTTACAGTGCGTGGAAAAGGGTAGCTTGATGTTAATCATAGATCAATGGAGCGTGTGTGGTTAACCGGCACATTGATTAGGTGGTTGTAACATTGGGTGTACCAAGCTAATTTGCATGGTTCTTCACACCTTGTTTGTGATCCTCGGCATCCCAGTCACAAACTTGAAGGGAACAATCGAGATTTAAACATGTCATTGAATAGTTCAATGAATCTCAAAGGATCTAGGAATTTCAATCCATTTACAACTTAATAATTAATTTCGTTTTTCATGGTGGAAATTGGTAAATCGTCATTTACCTACCTTTAAATATTTTTGCATTCGGATTACGACATCCCTCTTCCGAATTGTAAAATATTGTGTTGGGTCCTAGCCTTAATATTTCATGTTGGGTGTTATATTAAGGACTAAAATCAACTAAACTTGAATCTCCGCCCCTCCATGGCCTCCAAAATCCACAGTTGACCAAAACCCTCCAACTGAAGCTAACACAGAGAAACACTTGATCCACAAGCCTCTTCTCGCTCCAATGGTTGATGCTCTTCACTCTTCTTCCACAAGTGCACTAAAACACCCAAAGTTATCTTCTCCCTCTCTCACAAATGGATACACACGATTAGGGTTTCTCACAGAGGGATAGGATGATAAGGGAGGCGGAAATGAGGGCTTAAGGTTCTTTAAATTGGGTGCAAGCCCTAAAATCAGGGTTTTCTCAACACAGACTCAACTCGTCGAGTCCAGCATTCGACTCGACGAGTAGGATTCATAACTCGCGCGGCCAGCTCAGCTCCTACACGACGAGTCAGGACCAACCAACTCGTCGAGTAGGTTCTACAATGCACTGTAACTCTTCCAGTTTCACATCCATGATTCGGGGTGTTACATGAATATATAACACAAATACAACAATAAACAATATAGCATTCGTGTTCCATCTTGATATTTGAGTACAAGGTTTTTACAAATAATAATAATACATGAATTGCCTTAACAGATAGGCATATAATATGACATCAAGTAATCTAGGTCACCTGTAATCCAATCCATCTTGAATGCATGTTTAGTGATTTCCTGAGAATACATGTAGTTTTGAGGGTCAACACAAGGTTGGTGTTTAACGCCCCGATTCTCAGGTATTAATTTCGTTATAAGATCTCTTTGAATTCAAGGTCTACTCGATGAGTCGGTTGCCTTGACTCGTCGAGTAGCAGCGGATTGGTCCACATGTTTAAGTGACCTACTCGCCGAGTCCGAGGAGGGACTCTACTTGTAGGAGCTGGAGGATGAAACCCTAATTTCCGGGGTTTTTCACCCTATTTAAGGGATCATTTGGCCTCCTCAGCCTCCCCTCTACTGTCCCTTGTCATCTCAAACCCTAACTTTGTGTGTGTGTGCTTTCTTGGTGTGATAAGCTTAAAGAAGAATTTTGGTGGGAAAACACTTGAGGAAAAACAAGTAAGCTGAAGCAAGGAATTCATGAGGAATCATAGAACTACTTATGTGAGCACTCTTTTGAAGGTATCCAGCTATTCTATGGCTCATTTCTTCTTAGATCCCTTTTGGATGTTTATTAGGAAACCATTCGAGTGTGGGTTCCGATGTCTGGTGGGGTCAGACAGACAGTCATGGAGGAGGCTTATAAGTCCCACTTCTCCATTCACCCGGGGGCCACCAAGATGTACCGGGATTTGAGTTTGAGCTACTGGTGGCCGTGCATGAAGCGAGAAATCGCTTGGTACGTCGAGAGGTGCTTGACCTATAGGATGGTCAAGGTCGAGCATCAGAGGCCGCATGGCAAGCTGCAGCCCCTGGAGATCCCCATGTGGAAATGGGAACAGATCATGATGGATTTTATTACCAAGTTGCCGAGGACGGCGAAGGGATTTGATGCTATATGGGTCATCGTGGATCGATTGACAAAGAGTGCCCATTTCTTGGCTATTCGGGAGAGTTCATCGGCCGAGAAGTTGGCCGACATGTACGTTCGCGAGATCGTGTCTCGCCATGGGGTTCCCGTCTCCATTGTCTCCGACCGAGATGTTAGGTTTACCTCCCGTTTCTGGCAGAAGTTCCACGAGGAACTGGGCACGCGGTTGCACTTTAGCACAACATTTCATCCGCAGACTGACGGTCAGAGCGAGCGGACCATTCAGACCCTCGAGGATATGTTGAGGGCGCGTGTCATTGATTTCGGAGGGAGCTGGGATTCCCACCTACCGCTTGCAGAGTTCGCTTATAACAACAGCTATCATTCCAACATTGGTGCCCCGCCTTTCGATCTGTTGTATGGACGGAGATGCCGCACCCCGATTTGTTGGGGTGAAGTAGGACACAGGGTGATGGGGCGGACGGAAATAGTCTTGCTGACTACTGAGAAGATTCAGCAGATTAGGCAGCGACTGCAGACCGCTCAGAGTCGGTAGAAGAGTTACGCCGACAGGCATCGGTCTGAATTAGAGTTCCAGGTGGGTGACATGGTACTCCTGAAAGTCTCACCCTGGAAGGGTGTGATATGCTTCAGGAAGAGGGGGAAATTGGGCCCCCGTTACATTGGGTCGTTCAGGATCATCGCCAGGGTTGGCAAGGTGGCATATAGGCTAGAGCTACCGGAGGAGCTTAGTCAGATTCACGACACCTTCCATGTCTCACAGTTACGAAAGTGCATTATGGATCAAGAGGAAGTGGCGTCATTGGATGATATTCAGGTCGATGAGCGCCTGAATTACTTGGAGAGGCCTGTGGCCATACTGGAAAGGAAGATAAAGATTCTGCGGAACAAGGAGATACCTTTGGTTAAGGTACAGTGGGAGCACCGAAGAGGGTCCGAGTGGACGTGGGAGCCGGAGGCAGACATGCGGGAGCACTATCCGGAGATGTTCACCGCGGCAGACTTCGAGGACGAAGTCTAGTTCAAGTGGGGGAGAATTGTAACGCCCCGATTCTCAGGTATTAATTTCGTTATAAGATCTCTTTCAATTCAAGGTCTACTCGACGAGTCGGTTGCCTTGACTCGTCGAGTAGCAGCGGGTTGGTCCACATGTTTAAGTGACCTACTCGCCGAGTCCGAGGAGGGGCTCGACGAGTAGGAGCTGGAGGATGAAACCCTAATTTTCGGGGTTTTTCACCCTATTTAAGTGATCATTTGGCCTCCTCAGCCTCCCCTCTACCGTCCCTTGTCATCTCAAACCCTAACTTTGTGTGTGTGTGCTTTCTTGGTGTGATAAGTTTAAAGAAGAATTTTGGTGGGAAAACACTTGAGGAAAAACAAGTAAGCTGAAGCAAGGAATTCGTGAGGAATCAGAGAACTATTTCTGTGAGCACTCTTTTGAAGGTATCCAGCTGTTCTATGGCTCATTTCTTCTTAGATCCCTTTTGGATGTTTATTAGGAAACCATTCGGGTGTTGGAGTTAAGATCTGAAGTTGCAAACTTCAGATCTGAACTTTCCTTGGTCTTTAAGGCCGTAAAGTTGCCAGCTTTGACAAGTATGGACCTCCCCTCAAGTGTTAGACCTCATTGTAAACTTGGTTTTGTCATTTTAGAGCTTTAAAGCTTTGCATGCACGTAAAGTTTGCAACTTTACGTGATAATCATGCCTTAAGAGCTTAGATCTGCAATATGGAGCCTTTGCATGACTTAAAAAGCATCTGTAAGGTTGAAGGATTGAAGGGACTCGGCGAGTCGCAAGGTCGACTCGACGAGTCATATGAATATAGTCATCTACTCGACGAGTTGGATGAACAACTCGGCGAGTCCGATGAAGATTGCCTTGGGCTCGACGAGTCAGTCGAATGACTCGGCGAGTCGGCTAGGGTTTTTCCCGAACCTTTGGACACGCATGAGCTCGGCGAGTTATAGGGGAACTCGACGAGCCAACCAAGGATTTCACGAATTCTCGAGTTCAGGTAGGACTCGACGAGTCGGTGAACTACACTCGACGAGTCGGGTCAACATGGACTGTTGACTTTGACTTTGACCAAGGGTTGACTAGTTGACCTCTGGGGGCAGTTTGGTAATTTGGAAATTTATGAAAAAGGGTTTTATGGTAACTATAGGTGGTGGAGTTCGTGTTGGTGATTCGAGAGTTGAGCCTATCACTTCAGTGCGACACTTGGGAGGTGAGTTCTCCTCACTATATCAACAGGGTCTACGGCACCAAGGCCGGCCCTTTATGATTTACATCTTGGTTTAGGATAGTTGCTATGTTAGATTTCATCCTGGATTTAGGATGGTTTCTATGTTAGATTTCATCATGGATTTAGGATGGTTGTTATGCTAGTAATCTGTTAGATGGATATCTTGGTTGTAGGATGGTTGCAATGTTAGAGATCGATTAGATCGGTATCCTGGTTATATGATGGTTGCCATGTTAGTGATCTGTTAGATCTGCATGTTTATTTGTTTATATGTATGTGCACATGTTTGTTGGTTTAGGGAAAGGGTTGAGGCAGGTCCTGCTGTGTGTAGTAGGCCAAGACACCCTGGGCGGACCGGGTAGACTGCAGGCCCGAGCCGGGCAAATCTAGTCAGGCCGAAGGCCCAACGAGCGGTCCGGATAGGCTGAAGGCCCCGAGGAGGGCGGTCCAGACGTGCCGAGGGCTCGGAGAGCGGTCCAGATAGACTGAGGACCGGGATTCGGTCCAGTCAGACTGATGGCTCATTATGCATGTTGTTGCTTATATGATTATATGATATGGTTATATCTGTAAGGCGTTGGTATTTTGGGGGTAACTCACTAAGCCTTCGAGCTTACATTTATCGATTATTGTTTCAGGTACTTCTGATGATTGCGGGAAGGCAAATGCGTGATCATACCGCTCCTCACATTTTTATGATTTTATGTTTTGATTCTTGGATACTCTGACAATATACCATGCACTTTGAAAACAAGTTTGTAATAATCATGTGTTTTGAAATATTTTAAAAAGTTTTAAATTGGCTCGAATTTTTGGGATGTTACATGGTGAGTGTTACAGGTTTTCTGCTAACAACAATAATACTTTTAATAAGTCTAAAAAGTATTTTCTATGTATGTATAAAAATAGTTAAAACAGTGTTTGCAATGAGTCTTTAAAAGTCAAAATGTATCTGTGTACAAGTGAATCCATACTTAAAAACTGTGTTTGTAATAAATCTTTGAATATCCTTGAATACCAAACTGTACTGTTATATAAGTAATTTCGTACTTAAAATAGTTTTGAAAGCAAACGATCCCATGATTTGTAGTGAGAGCGAGAGATATTCTAGTTAATGTTTATAGTGAGTCCTATAACCGAGCTGTGTGACTTGAGTGTACCCGACTACAACACATCATTAGACGTTGCAGTAAAAATTGTAGACACCTATCACCTGCTTCGATTGATCAGTCGAGGTTGTAGCTAGCAACCGCAGGTGGGGATGTCAACCCTGTATAGATCTATACATATGTAACTCGCTCCGAAGATTAACGGTTATAGTAGTTTGGGTATGCTAACTGGTTAGACTTAGCTAATGAATAACGTAGCGTCTCACTAAAAAGCCCTTAACTAAAACATTTGTGAATAACTCTCAGTCCTAACTTTAAGTCACTAGGCATAATCAATATCGTTGTATAAAGTTTATAAAAGCCGAGTATGTTTGACATGTATGTAAAAGTGTAATGTCTTGCTTTTATAAAGATGTATGTCTCAAAATAATGAACATATGTACATGTATAAACTTTATGCATTTAAACATATAAATATACATGAATAGTAATAGCTTGAATCCTTGAAATACTATAAAGTGTTATAACGTGTTTGTTATAATATGCAATATCACATAAAAATCATATAATTTTGTATCACGTAGTATTTGTTGTGTGAACTAGTTATTTTACGATAAAATAACCATAATATGTATACGAAAAGTTTATACTACTTTATTCGTAACAATATGGTAAATTATTAAATAATAATATTTTTATAAACTAGATTTATTGTATTTTCGCATAAAAAGGAAATTGGTTTGTATAAACAAAATATTTAGGCACATGTATCCCCCCCGCCCCCCCCCCCCCCCCCCGAAATAATTAAATTATTAAAAAGGGGCCATAAGCACTCACCCTAGAAGCGTGAGTTCGAGTTGTTCGAATTCGGATCCTTTTGAGAAACTTGTCGTGTAAACCGCAAATCCACAATTCTTGAACTTGAAATATTTCCGGGACTGTTTCGTAACGATTTTAAACTATCGGGGTCTGATTTGTAACTTCGCTAAAGTATATGGGCTTTTTGGTAATTTAGTTTAATGAATAGGAGTGCTTTGGTAAAAAAAATATCGAACGAGGTGTCGTTTTAAATAACCGGGTTCAATGTTTAGGGGTTTGGGACTTATTTTGAATAAAGGATTTATTAGGGAGGGTATTTTGGTCCTTTCATAAGCTAAATTAAATTAGGGCTTTTATGCAAAGGAATTTCATGGAGGGACCATTTTGATTAATGGCCGAAACTTCACAAATCTCGGGCTGTTTAGTCATATTTATCAAATGAAAGGGTTGGTTTGTTTAAATGATTCAAACAATCGGGTTTTGGGGTTCTTCAGTTCCCGTCTTCCAACAGATCGAGAAGTGGAGGATACGAATGAAATCAGTCGAATACGTATGAAGGAAGATGCGAAGGAAGGCAGTCAACGGTTCTTCGTTCCTCTCCCGTCGTCGGCAGCAAAGAAGACCAAGGGGAAGATCCCCCGGTGCTCATCTTCGTCGGATTAAGGAGGAGAAGCACAATTGGAATCAGAAATCGGGAAGCACCTCCAGTGCTTCACCAATTCAAGGAGGAGGAGGAAATTATCGATTCCCGGTGAGCCTTCCTTGACCGTCATCGGTAGAAATCGAGGTAAACGAGTCGTTTTCTTGTATGATTTCGATGAAATAAACGGAGGGAGGAAAGGGGAAACTATTTATGTGGTTCTTGTATGATCGAAGATGAGGATGTTCGAATGAAATCGGAACAACAAGGATGGTAGACTCCGAGATTTTTACTAGATCGTGGGTAAAATTAGGAAGCACCATCGATGCCTCAAGCTGTCGGGGAAAGAAGACGAACGAAAACAGAAGAGTTGGAGGGTTGGATCCTCGTTTGACCAAGAATAGAAAAACGAAGATAGAAACACGAGGTGCTTGACTGGTTCGAGAAAAAGAAACATGAAGGTGATGAGTGGTGGTTCAACGATTGTTGATCAGTCATACAAGGGAGGGGGCGGTTTATTTGCATCGAACTTCTTAGGTTTCTTCCTCATCTTTGGCAGCAGAACACGAAGGGACAACAATGGCAGTTCTGATCCATAACAGGTAAAATGGTTGATTTTGGGGATTTTTTTGTTGTTTGATAGGGAATCGATGGATGTTTGATCAGTAGATTTAGGTGGGTGTTTGGTTGGATCATTTTACAGGGAAGGAAAGGAAACACAAACTTGTTGTTCTTCTTCTTGCTTGCAGGTACCCGAGAATCAAGAACAAGAGTGTTCTTGCTGGGAATGTTTCATTTGATTGAGTTTATTAGTTAAATAGATAAAAATCAATCTCTCGATGATCTTATTGCATATTTTGAATCTTTGATAGATATGGAGTATACTGTAATATATTTTGAGTGTTATTCTTTCTCTTGCTTGAGTGATCTGTGGATGGAGCGCAAAGAAGGAAAAAGGAAAGAGTGAAGCAACACCATGCCAAGGAAGAAGAGAGGGAACAGCTGGTGCTCTAACAGTGAATAAGGAGTGCACGTTAGTTCAATTTTTTGGGGTTAACTTTATTTGCAATTTCCCATATAATAAACATATTATAGTTCAATTTAGAAAGGGAAAGGGAACACGATTCTTTGAGTGTTCAGTTGTACAAAATAGGGAAAATGACTTATCAAGTTAATTAACTTTTCAGTATGTTTACATCTGGGTAACTATCTTTTTTTTTGTACACATCTAGGTAACAAACTTGTTGGAGTGTTCACATATAACCATTATAATCTGTTGTAGCAGGTTAAATCCTAGATGTGAACACTTTCAACAAATTTGTTACCTAGATGTGTACAAAAAAGTAATTACCCAAATATGAACAAAACGAAAAGTAAGAGTAAATTACACGAATGGTCCTTGTGGTTTGGGAGAATTTATGTTTTTGTTCCCTAACTTATTTTTTTAACTTGGATGGTCCTTAATGTTTATTTTTGTTGTACGTTTGGTCACTGTCTTACCTAACTTATTTTTTTAACTCGTAGGGTCAATTAATTTTTTTAAATATATAAAGAATAAATACATAAATAAGAAAATTAATTAAAAAAATTAATTAATAAGGGCACAATAGTCTTTTTAGGTAAGACGGAGACCAAACACATAATAAAAATAAACAGTAGGGATCATCCGAGCTAAAAAATAAATTAATTAAAAAATAAACAGTAGGGATCATCCGAGGAGATACAGATATGTGGGGTCTATTAATTTTTTTAAATATATAAAAAATAAATACATAAATAAGAAAACTAATTAAAAAATAAATTAATAAGGGCACATTAGTCTTTTTAGGTAAGACAGGGACCAAACGCGCAATAAAAATAAATAGTAGGGACCATCTGAGTTAAAAAAATAAGTTAGGGAACAAAAAACACAAATTCCTCCAAACCACATGTACCATTCGTGTAATTTACTCTTACTTTTCGTTTTGTTCATATTTGGGTAACTATTTTTTTTGTACACATCTAAGTAACGAACTTGTCAAAAGTGTTCACATCTAGGATGTAACCTGCTACAGCAGGTCATAATGGTCATATGTGAACACTTCCAACAAGTTTGTTACCTAAATGTGTATAAAAAAAAGATAGTTACCCAGATGTGAACATACCGAAAAGTTAATTACCTTGATAAGTCATTTTCCCGTACAAAATATAACTTAGAAGTAACTTTGTTGTCTTTATTTATTTATTTGTATTTGGTAGATTAAATAGATGTATTTGTGTATGTATTGCTGAGAAATTTTAATGGTTTTATTATATATATATATATATATATATATATATATATATATATATATATATATATATATATATATATATAAAAGTTAGGAATGTAAAATTGTTGATTTGTAAACATTATTTAATTTCAAAATTAACACATATATAATGCCTGTTTAAGAGATATATAAAGAATTGAAGATTTATACGGTCTAAATTTGTTATATATACTATTAACTAGTGTTATGTCCGTCCGGTGGTCGGGTTGACCGATGTAATTTTTTTTATTTTTTTTACTTTCTTTTATAACATTCTACTTTTGTTTGTTCCCATCATAGCATTGTACTATGACAAATCTACCCAATGATAATTATATCATTCATAAAGTTGTTTATTTATCCCTTTTATATTTGTTATGACTTCAATCTTTGTTTCATTTCTCTAATTTTATTGATTTCTATAAAAAAAAGTTGGAAAAGGCTTGCATTTTTTTTATCTATGTTGATCAACGTTCAAGTTGATATTCTCCATTATATTGTTCTTTTAATTTGTTCTTTTAATTGTATATAAATTCTTCACAACCCAAGACGTTTATGATTTTAAAAAATCAACTCAATGTAATTACCAAGTAAATACCTAATTTTTTTCAAAGGGATATATATATATATATATATATATATATATATATATATATATATATATATATATATATATATATAGAGAGAGAGAGAGAGAGAGAGAGAGCTAGATTCAAATGTTTCTAGCAACTATTGTGTGCATGAATGCACCAATAGGAAATTAGGAAAAAATAAATCATTAAGTAAATCATTTAAGGGTATTATAGTAATCTTTGCATAGTTAATTATGGTAGATCAACAACAATTCATTATATCACGCAAAAAGCAAAGATAAATATAAAACATTAGCCCTAAATCGATTTCACCGCTTCCCACCACCCCTGTAGATCGATTAAAAACAACATCGGAGAGGACACCTTCAAAGGACGGTAATACCATTTTTTTTCTTCTTCTCTCTTCCACAACTGCCACTTCCAGATTTGATAAAATAATCAATTGAAGATTAATTGTTTGATTGAAGATTCATATTTTCACTCGGGTGAAGATCTCTGTCTCGTATTCAACAAGCAGCCATGGCGACTAAAGTTCAGAGGATAATGACCCAACTTATCGTACATATTCTTTCCTTCTCCAAAACCAACTTAATTAACTGGCAACCCTAATTGATTTCCCGCATTTTCACTTTTATTTGAAGTTACGACTAATAGAATCTTTAACTTTTTCCTCTTAATTCCAGAACCTGATATTCAAATTCCTTCAAAGTGTAAGATCTACTCACATTTTGAATTTCATTCAATGGTTTGTTTGGACGAATTGGCTGATTTTCTGAGTTTTATGTTGTGTGTGAAACAGAAAGCGCGTATCCAGATATGGCTGTTTGAATTGGCTGATTATAATTTCGTATGCTTGGTTGTTTGATGTAGGGTTTTGATGAGTACATGAATTTGGTTCTTGAGGATGTAGAAGAAGTCAGTATAAAGAAGAAAAACAGAAAGGCTCTAGGTCAGTTAGCTTGACTATCCTTCTTTCTATCTTCCTCATGATTATCCTTCTTTCTATCTTTTCTGCCTAATAACCGATGCTTCATACATATGATGCATTCCAACTGCTCGACGAAATGCCAGTAAGAAGTTTGATCAGTCCTGTGTAAGACACGTGTTGCTTTTAGGTTAAAGTATACTCAAATCCAACTTTGAAATGTCTTTTTCTCTCTCTGTAGCAACAGTAAGAGCTGCATTTTGATTGTCAATGTCAAACATGAAACTTTTCAATTGGGAAATAGTCAAATAGTGTTTGATCTATAGTTATTACTATGAAAAGAGTTACACTTTGTTTGTTGATATCTTATCTGTATAGCTCTGAAAGATCTATAACTTTTTCTTTTACATTGCATAACAGAGAATCACCATGCTACGTGTAGCAACCAAACTCACAAGAAGTGCACTATCTTCAGCTGAATATCATTCATCATTCTTCAGAAAACAGTCATTCTTCACCAATTCTGTGGGAAGAGAGTCCGGAATAAAGCATTCCATTCCAGGGGACTTTCACAAATGGGTTTCAATTCCCACCCATAGCTTTTCAAGCTTTGTCTATGGCTTCACTCCATTGAAGCACAAGCCATTGGAATCCCTCATTAATGTTGAGAGAGAAAAGCTTCAAACTCCAGAGGATCTAGCTTCAATTTGGGATGATGTATGTTTCTTTCACTTGGTGATCTATTTCAATTTGAATCCCATTAGTTTTCATGAATTATCTTTTTTCTTAATTTTAATTTCCAATTATGTGTTACTTGGATTGGTTCATATTAGAATGCAAACACATGTTCATTCTATGAGAATATAAATATTACATAAAACATGTGTTGCTAGTAATTTTGACAGAATACATTTATACATGCTTTAGAATGTTTATGCATATAGAAAAAAAGAATATGATTTAAGTGCATTCTGTTATATATTCTGTTAGAATTTATTTATATATATGCATTCTGTTAGAATGTCTTCTGAGAATGTTTTTTAACAACAAGTATTTTTGTTTAACTGGTAATACTAACGAGTAATGTATTCTGTTAGAATTTATTTATATATATGCATTCTGTTAGAATGTCTTCTGAGAATGTTTGTTAACAACAAGTATTTTTGTTTAACTGGTAATACTAACGTAAAACTAACGAGTAATGTATCTTATTCTTTCAGAATTGCATGGAGAATGAATTCAATATTGATCATACAAAGAGAAATATTTGGAATCGAGTTCAACAACAAGTATATATGTGAAGATCAAGTGGATTATATGGACCACTGAATTCAAGAATGCTATTTTTTAAGAATTTTATTCATTTTTTATGATATTCTATTAGAATATGTATAAATATATTAAAATGTATAAGGATATTAGTCTGTAAGAATATGTATGAATTTGTATTTTATTTCGGATGTGTATTAAGAATAAAATCATAGACCCAACTTGGATGTATATGAATAATAATCTAGAATTCTTAAATCAGGTTAATTATCAAAAATACCTGTATTGGAAATATATTCTGCAAGAATAAAATCGAAAATATATTTACTAGTTTATGGTTGACATTCAGTCATTCTGACAGAATAAAATCGGATTTTTAAATTTGAATTAATTTAAAAAATTCAGATTTTTTAAAAATAAGGGAATTACGGATCCCTTAAATTCCGAAAATTTCCTTTTTTAAAATAGGTTAATTGACTAAAATGCCCTTTTGCTGAAATTTGTGTGATTATATGATACATGCTACCCTATTGTAATATCATAGACCCTCAGATCATGATTGTTGATTCTATTCATCCGGTGGTCCAGATTTGTGCATTCTGGCACACAATAGTTAGTAAAAACAAAATAACATAAGCCTATATATATATATATATATATATATATATATATATATATATATATATATATATATATATATATATATATATATATATATATATATATTTCCAGAATATTAAAGCCAAATTAAATAAATTTGAAATAAATATATCATGCATAACCACCCCAAAAATTTTTCTTGGCTCTAATACCATTCTCTGTTAACTATGACATAAATATCATTTTTAGAAAACAAATAGTTTTGTTTTTAGATAACGTATTTGTTTGTATCGAATTTTAATACTAGCTCTTATGAGCCATCTAGCATCATGAATATGATTATTGTTTAAAATCATACCTAGATTAGTAGGTTTGTAAGAATCCTTGAGATTTTGCTCAGAATTATTTATAGATTCTTGGATTTGTTGTATTCTTAAAAGAATATCTCTATTAGGAATACAATTCATCAAGATTTTGTTAGACATAATTAAATAATTCAAGCATGAATTTGATTATTAAAAACGAGTACTATTTTAACAAAAATTTCAAATATTGTAGAATTAATAGTTAGAATAACTCGAAATGAAACTATCATGGAGAAATAAATTTAATAACAACAATACAACAATTGAATAAAATATTTTAGATAGTATCTTCTTGAATTAAGCTTGAATTACAATCAATACATACATCTTGAGAAAGAATTATCTGAAAATCTAGAGACTTTGAACATCTACTAGTAGAAAGAGAGACTCTTGGAGATTTTTTAGACATGAGATGAACATTTTTTAGAGAATGAATATTTTTGCTTGCTTCCTTCTACTGACATATGATGTCTATTTATATTGATCTTGGAGTCTTCAAAGCCTTGAAATCTTGTAGTGAAATTTGTCGTATGATTCAATGGCCAATCAATTACTTGTAAGTGGTTGTCACTCATCTTTTGAAGAAATTGTCGTTTGTAATCAATAAATATCACCTTTTGATAAAGCATGTCATCATAGAGCATCTTCTAAAGTTTTTTGTCTTCATATTATCCATCATAGAGCATCTTCTAAAGTTTTTTGTCTTCATATTATCATTGATGATAAGAATAAATAATTTTGATAATAAATTTGATAATATTTGTTTATACACTATAAATACATATATAGTGTATACTCACACAGTTTATACACACTTGTATTTGAAAATAATAATTTTGATAAATAGAAGAAACGAAATACCCTACATTGAAGGTATTACACCAAATTTAATGATAAGAATTTCTTATTCTTCATAAGGATCATCAAAAGGGTCTTGAGCGTCTTGAAATAAACCATTCTTTATAGATTTTGGAGAATCGTCAGAAACTGATGGAGTTTGGCGAATTTCTTGAAGTAAGCTTTGAAGTTCTTCAGGAGAAGAGGTAGCAGCATCTTTAATTCTTGCAATTAGATCCACATCACTTTGAGGAAGACTTTTGATAAAAGTGGCTTCAACCTCTGCTTTTTGAATATATATTTCTTGATAATGTTTAATTACTGCTTGTTCACTGGCTTGAGAAATCTTCATTTTATCCCACCATTTTGAGCGAAATTGTCGATTAAGCCAGGGAGGAGAGGAATCCTTTGCTTCTTGATAATGAAAAGTCCAAGACATTATCCATGGAACTTTGAATATCATAGTGAATTGTAGCATGTATTCAAATTCTGGAATTTGTTGAATAAACAATTCCTTAAATTTGAGATATCCATCGTAAATTTCTTTTGGTAAACAATTTGGAAGAATTCCCATATATTTGTACCAATTGATAAACCATCTTGGGTATTCACAATTGAAGTTCAAATCAAAGAAGATAAACCATGAGTGTGAATAATTCCGAATAAAGAACGCCTTAGTCCAAGCATCTTGATAATCATAGTAAGAAAATCTGGGATAAGCAGGATAACTTATAAGAGGTTTTTCAGAATGAAGGTTTGGAACCCAACTTTCTGGAGAAATGATTTTGATGATATGAGCTTTGCTAAAATCAATGTTTCCCTCTTTTGAATTAGAACGATGAACAAAATTGACCGAACCAGATTCTTGCAAAATAGCTTGATAATATTCTCGAGTTTTATATGAATCAACATAAAAGGTTTTCCCTTGACCAAAGAGATGATTTGTGAGAATATGAAAACCTTGATGTAACTTATGGATTTGAAAATCTTCAAGAATTTGAACTCTTAAGAAATTTGGATTAAGAACATAAGGAGTCTTTGTAGAAGGGCTAGGAGTCACAGAATTTTGAGTTTGAGGAGTGATAGGTTTTACAAAAGGGCTTATCGTGTTTGTTGAAGTAACTTTTGGAGTAACAAGTTTTGGCTGAAGGATATTAGAATACAGTTGTGAATTCTTAGAAGTAGGAGTTAAAGGAGAAAAACGATTTTGATTTTGAAATGGAACAAGCTTTTGAGAGACGGGCTTCTTGTCATCATTTTTGGAAGAGGACGACGAACTCATTTTCCCTGCAAAAATTCTCGAGAAAGAAAGTCAGGAAGCGAATTATTTTCTCCTTTTATAAATTCTATTTCGAAATCAAAGTTACCTAAGAGGGCTTGCCATCGAGCAAAAATTTGCTTGGAAATAATATTTTTCACATCTTTTTCTAAAATAGTTTTTGCAGATTGACAATCTATTCTTAATAAAAAAAAACTTTTCATAAATAAATCATCTTCAAATTTTTTAATACATAAAACAATGCTTAAAATTTCCTTTTTGACAGTTGAATAATTTTTTTGTGTATCATTCCATGCACCAGAGTAATATCGAACCAATTGTTCCTCTTTTGAGTTAACAAATTTTTGTTTTAGAATTCCTCCGAATCCAATATCACTAGCATCGGTTTCAACTATGATATTGACATTGGGATGAGGTAAATTTAAACATGGCAAAGTAGGAACCTTTTGTTTTATATATTTAATTATATATGTATGTTTTTGAGTCCATGGTTCAGGATTATCTTTTAATCTATTATAAAGTGGTTTACATATAATCCCTAAATCTTTGAAAAAATCATGGATATAATTTAAGCATCCTAAAAATCTTTGAAGTTGCCTTTTATCTTTAATTTCATCAGGAAATTTAGTAGAAAACTGCAAGCTTCTTGTAATAGGTCTAATAGTGTTTTTGACAATATCATGTCCTAAAAAACGAATTTCATCTTTAAATAAATGCATTTTTGCTGCAGAGACAGCTAAACCATTTTGATAAATTAAATCATGAAATTGATTTAAATGTATGAAATGTTGATCAATTGATTTTGAAAAAATTAGGACATCGTCAATATAAGCAATAGCAAAACTACTTATATGAGTTATGATATCATTCATAATATTTTGGAATTCAGAAGGGGCATTTTTTAATCGAAAAGGCATTACATTCCATTCAAAATGCCCGAAGGGAACATTAAAACCAGTTTTGTATTTATCTTCCTCATGAAGTTGTATTTGCCAAAATCCTGATTTCATATCAAACTGTGAAAATATATTTGAATCATAAAGTTTTTTTAGCAGATTTCGTTTATTAGGAATAGGATAATGAATCCATTCTAAAACTTTGTTTAAAGGTTTATAATTGATAACTAATCTTGGTGATCCTCTTTCTAATTCTGCGGCATTCATAACATAAAATGTTGAACAAGACCATGGTGATTTAGAAGGTCTTATGAGTTTTTTATTTATTAAATCTTGAATTTCATTTTTACAATGACTTTCTAGTTCACTATTCATGTGAATGGCTCTAGATTTTGAAGGAATATCCTTTTCATCAAAAAAATTTTATATACGGTAATTTTACAATATGTTGTTTTCTATTCCAAAAGCCATTAGGAATATTAGAACATATATTTTTTTCAAATTTTAATTTTAAACCTATTATTTTATTTTGAATATTATTATCATTTAATTGATTAGTTATTCGAACACTATTTATTTCGTTAATAGAAACATATTATATATATATATATATATATATATATATATATATATATATATTCAATAACAAAATAAAAAGGTTTAATGAAATAAAATAGCAACGTAGTTCTGGGGCATGTTTATGTTTGAATTCATTTGTGAGCTTGTGAACAACAGACTCCATCGAAAGACTCAACAAAAGTTTAACTTTCTTAAACATTTTATTTGACTATTTTGACTTTAAAGTCAATGTAACGCCCGTGTTTACAGGCTAGGCATTAATGATGATGTAATAGTCTAGGCCAACCTTTGTAACTTGTTTTGAAATAATAAGATGTATTATTTGATTATTATGTGTTTTATGCTTAATTATTATAATTTAATGAATTAATGATAAAAATAAGCATCGGAAATAAATGTTAGATAAAGTCGATATCTAAGAAGAAAGTTGTAGTGGTTGAAATAAGGATTACAGAGATATAAAGAATACCGAAATCCGAGTTATAACGAAGAAGTTATGACATGTCGAAGTTTCACGACAGAACCGGCACGACGCTGTATGACGTAAAAAGTGAATTTACGATAAAGTGTTTTTTAGCATTAGTAATCTAAACGAAAGTCGTAGTATACGTTAAACCGAGAACGTGCATAAAAAGAATGTCCATATCTAACTTCGTATGAAGAAGTTATGATTTTTCTAAGATTTAGCATAGCAGTATGCAGCTCGAAACTCGAATTTTAGATCGAGTGATTTTTAGCCGAAACAACCTAAACAAGAATCGAAGATCTTGTTGATAGTAGTTTAACGATAAAAAGACAGACGAAAACGGACGTCGGGTGAAGAAGTTATGATTTTTTAACGGACTTTTCCTGTCCCGGCCTGTTAAAAATATAACTTTAAAATTAAATTCAAAATTAGCCGACAGAGTCTAAACGAAAGTTGTAGAGAACAGTCTCACATACGCGTGGATATAAAGAACGTCAAAAATGGAGCTCGTATGCGAAAGTTACAAATTTTTGAAGTTTGAAAATTCGGAGTACGCCCAGCGTACTCGTGTAAGTGTTTCAGAGTCAGTCACCCTCCCCACTCCTTCGCATGAGAGCCACGTGTCGTAGCCTTGACGCGTCCGATGTGATTCCCTCGTACGCCCAGCGTACTCGATGAACGCCCAGCGTACTCTCAATTTACGCCCAGCGTAACTCCATTATTCAGCCCCTATAAATAGCGGATGATGCCAGCCGCATTAATGTTACCATTTTACTCCTCTCACCCTTAAACTTTCTTGAAAGTTGCAAAAATTACCCCCAAGCCTATTATATCATCCTAGCATCGTAAGCAAGCCCCAGAGAGCCCGAAGATCCCGAGAAAAAGAGTTTTCGAGCCGAAACTCTATCCGCGTGAAGCCCGGTTTTTGGGAAAACATCCCGGTTTTATCTGAAACGATCGTTTTAAGAAACGAAGTGCTGCCCGATTATCGTTAAATCAAGTGAGTGTGTAGTCACTTTCATCTTACACATAGATATGAAGTATTTTCTATAAAATACGTGCTATGTGTAATTATATTGTTTGTTTATTTGTGATGGGTGTTGAATAAATGTTTTATACAAGTTTTAAACTATATATGAATTTTTATCTACAAATATGTTGGGTAAAACATGGGTAGATAAAATAGTTGATGTGTGTTAAAAAGATGAGAGACTTCGATGTTGTTGTTGTTGTTGTAGTCATCTAGCAGAGTATAGATGACGACCATGGACCTTTCTAGACAATCCAGTGGAACGCTAGCAGGTTCGCAACCTGTAGGTGTTGGTGAACTATATGTTCGCTGGTGTACTCCATCCCCCTCATGGTTGTCTTATTTGACATAAATTGTTAAGGAATCCTTAAAGCAATGTTGTCACCCCGATGAAAATCCTTAGACTAGGTCCCTTATGATAGGTGTTTAGGGACGTAAAGTGAGGATAACGGGAACGGGTAATCAGGGTTATTGTTGGATGATGAAATTAATAAATTTATTATCGGTTGATGAAATTAATAAATTTATTATTACTTGTGGGTTGAAAACCCTATATGCTCATCAGGCTCCCAAGCCTGACCCACTCAGCTTTTTATATTATAGGTAGTGGACCCAGAGCATAGTTGGATGACAACGAGGGATTTTTGGATTATAGGCCAGTAGTTGTAAATAACTGTTGTAAGGCTTATAATGTACTGTTTATGCTTTTGGTCTGTATCAGAACATGACATCCCAAGGTTTTGATATATAATGAAAATATATATATTTCTTTAAGAAATGTTTTGATAAATTTTTATCATGTTTTGTTTTGGGGACAAATTTCGCAACATCTTTTAAAAAGATTACTCTGATTTTATTTTAAAAGCATAAACTAAATCGGTCTTTTCTGGCCGAGAAATTTGGGGATGTCACAGCCAACTATCAAAAATCTGTTTTCTGTAGCGCTGTCAACATCCTGCTCAACTATATTCCACAACTATGTTGCTATCTTGTTCAACATCAAAATCATTAATAAAAAAAAGTTAACATCCTGCTCAACTATATTCCACAACTATGTTGCTATCTTGTTCAACATCAAAAGCATTAATAAAAAAAAGTTAGAATTTATACCACACTCTTCAATTGGACCCTTTTGCAAAGCTCATCTAGAGAAAACATCTGGAAGGGCTATTTAATCAAAATTCAGAACTCCTGCTGCAAGAAAATAATACAAAATTTTAAAATTCTAATGTTTTTAATAAGTGTGTTAAACTTTATAACTAAAGGTGTAAGTAGGAACGGGTTGCCATTTATTGTGTAAAGGAATCAACCACTAAGAATCTTGAAGTTCATATGGATAAGACCTATGAAATCCATAAAACTATTGCAAAAGTTTTGTTTAGTAGAAGAGACAAACATGACAAATGTACCCCTAATTTTTTTTTTATCAAAAACATAAATTTATAGACTTCAAGTGTTTGAACTAAAACTTAAATTGTTATTAAAACAGCATGTGGGCAGCTATGGTAGGGAACCTAATGATGCTAAATCTACTGAAAACTATAAATTTCATAAGTAAAACATAGTTACACCAATTTTATCTACATATGATACCAACATAACAGCCCAAAACAGAATACATTATAAGAAATTCTTAATTTTTTTAATATGTTATGTTATTTATGTTGATTGAAATAAAAAAAGTACACAAGTAATGGATTCAATAGACTTTGAAATTCCATTTGAGTAATGGTTTCAACATACTTAGAATTTTTTTTAGCCTAAAAAGTCCAAGTATACTATAAACAGAGAATCAAGAAAGGGAATTGGATAACCTTCTCATAATCAGATTCATGAAAATTTGACTACTTTTGCATTGACATTATACCTCCTGAAATCAATTACCTAATGAGATTTAACGATCAACTTCAAGAAAAGAAAATTGAATTATCTTTTACCTTTGGCTTTAAAAGGCCAACCACATTAAGTCAACCGTTTCCTAAACATTTCTTGTAGCCATAATGAAAGACTGCATATCAACACTCATTATTAGGTAGGCAACAAAAGCATGATGGATTTGAGTGTTTGATTAACATACAAATGATGGTAAGACATCCCATAGATCTGAATAGCAATAATACCCAAAAGCATCAAGAATTTTGTATTAACTAATAAAATAAAGTCAAACATAGGATGTTAAATACCTAATTTTCTTTGAAATCTGAAAAAAAGGTGCTTAAATAGAAACAAAAAAAGAGTCTGTAACATTTGAGGTGTCAAGACCAGTAATTGCAACATGATATGTACATGAAGTTAATGAATGGTGAAACAATGTATACTTAAATCATAAATGATTAATTTTTATACCTGGTTTTCATCTTGTTGCTTCTTCCAATAAGCATTCCAGAACTCAACACCTCTTTCACCCTGACCAAATCAACATGTTTTCGAACATTCTTGGCTTGATACTATAAAGTATTTTAGACATGAGAGAAAAAATCATCAGAGATGAATCTCTTCTGATCTTTGTTTATCATGAAATATGGGTACTTCACTTCTTTCACTTTTCTTTTGTTTATATAGAAGCTACATCCCTATAACTATCTAGGAAATAAGAAATGATACATACAAATAGGCTTCTCACCAAGAAATTGTGATATACAAAGGCTCTAGGCTCCCAAGATAGAATTTAAGTCCACTAATTTCTTCTCTTTCCCATCTCATCACCATCACCACTGCATTTCACATCAATCTAGTTCAACTCTGTTTCACAAGTGGGGAAATAATAGTCAAAATAATAACAACACCAACTAATAATTTATCTGCATTTTTAGGTAATGAGGAAAGGAGTACACATCTAGAAGGAGCATGGATGCTTACAATCCTATTTTCACATTAACATAACAAAATGAGATGCAATTAAAATACTAAAAAAACCTTGTATGGATATAATAAATTGAGATGCAATTAAGATAATAAATAACCCTATAGCCACTGAAACGCATATATGAAAATTCATAAAAAATAGATTGGGCATTTTATCGAACATGTGTTGTGCATGACAACGAAACACCTTTTATCATGTACAAACACCTCAATTTAATGAAATTACCATAGAAATTAAAATAAATCTATTATTAAAATGAACTTTACCTGATGTGGTACCTTGACCTACAACAACCCATCATTATATTTCACTATCACGAGAGCTTCACCTTGATAAACAACTTTATACATATAAATTGCATCAATAAACCTGGTAAGAATTATAATAAATAATATATTTCTAGTTATTGATAGAAAATACATGTGTAAAATACATTGAAAATGAAAATGGTTTGCATACCAAAACCTCAACAATTTCACCACCCATAAGTGTGAAAACACATTAACACTCATTTGAACTTGTTTAGTAGTGTGGGAAAGATGAGTAAAGATCAGCAAAAGTCAGCAACATGTACACTTCTGTCACACCCCCAAACCAGACGGCGGAAATGTTCGGGGGTGGAGGACTTCATTTGTAGTATCACAACACATGCATTATAGTAATCAGAGTATAAACAACCACTATATTTAAAAAGTATAAGTATTTACATGTGTTTCATCATTGTATACTGAAACCAAATAGTTATACAAAAGAAGAAGACAAGACACAAAAATAGCTCCATCTTCTCAAAAGCTCGGGGAGTACCTGTCTACTGGTTCCCTAAGAATACAAGTAATTTGAAAAGAGAGTATCAACATAAAGTTGAGTGAGTGCATAAGTATTTATGTTTGAATGAATGTTTTCTGTTTCTTGAATATGTAAAATGTTCCAGAAAATCCTATATTTGTGTTGTATATGAAAAGTAGTTTTAATTACATAAAATCATTCAATTTGTAAACCAATGTTCTGTATTTGTATTCATTTTGTAAACTTGTATTTGAGAGTGTGCCTGGTTTCTTCAACTGTTATTGTAAACTGTAATGTAATACTGTAAATTGTATCTTGTAAACTAGTACTTTGAAAACGTACTTATGTTTAGTTAATTATACACTAACGTATTGTTAATATCTTTTATATGAGTTATTATAACCATACTGAGACTAGATGGCCTGACCCAACGCATTGAAGGCGTTGAAAGCTGTTGATAACAATTGTCACTCATAGGCGTGTATGCCTGACTGTAGCTAGCTGTCCGAGTGCGGGGTTGTCAATCCCAATATAGATCTATACACACATTGTTTCGATCCCCGGCTAGAGATTCTGGTTATAATGTCAGGACTTTAACTATATTGTTTAAATGAATTAAACAACATGTATCAAATGACTCATAAAAAGCATATAAATGTTACATGTATAATAGTTATGAAATCCCAATCATTCTGAAATAAATGATTGACAGTATGTTCTTGAATTAGTATTCTTAACATGTATTTGAAAGATGTATATCATTGATTAGTTTTGAATCAAACCTTTGTTCTTGTAAAACAATGTACTTTAGTATACTTGAATCGTGAATTAATGTTTTGTGAATCATAAATTATACCTATTATAATTTATATGTACTTTCTGAATTAATAACGAGTATTCATGAATGCAACCCCTTGCTCAACATGTTACAAAGGGTAATTGATCTTAATGAACTAACTTTTATACTTGTATACATATACAAATATATATAAGTAAAATTTAAATGACACTCGGACAAATAACTGATACTTATAATCCTACATCCAAACAAGGAAAAGGAACCAAAGTGGGTTATCAGTCCTAAGCCTTTTAAATCTTATATATATATATATATATATATATATATATATATATATATATATATATATATATGTATACAAATATGATTTCTGGGAGAAATATAAGTTTATAAAAACATTTAAAAGAAGTTTAATAATTTGAAATACATTTTGGTGACTTGATGTCATTTTGATACAATCATTGAAAACTATTTGATTTGATTATAATTGAAATCCATTTTGATAAGATATTTATAACACAAAATCTTTGTGTTAGACTTGTATTCCCCCCCCCCCCTTAAAACAATAAAAACTATGAAAATACGGGGGTATGAACTCACCTGTAGTGAGTGATTCGAGTGAAAGGTCGATATAGGATGCTAAGTGTCAAGTGAAGTCTTGAGCACAAACGGATCCTATTAAGCATATAATGACACATATATGGATATAATTAGTGTATATAACAACTAATTATGATAGGAAATCACTTTAGGGACTAGGAAACACTTGAATTGAAGTGTAACAATCACATGTGATTGCATCAAAGGGGTTTACGGCCACACAAGGGTGTATACGGCCAATATGTGTATGGCCAATGTGGTGTACGGCCATTGGGTGTACGGTCATGGAGTGTACGGCCGTACACTCATGGAAGAACATGCAAAAAGGGGTGTTTGATCCATGGGGAAACTAGTGTGTCAAATGTACAACAAAAAGATGGACAAAACTCTCATTTTGGAAGGTCTTGGGGTGTGTATGGCCAATGAACCTATGAATGGTTCACGGCCGTACTCCCTTCAAGATCATGAAGGGATGTTGAATCATGAAGAATCAAGGCTTGAATCTAATGGTCTTTCAAGTATAACAAGGTACATGAAGAATCATTTACACTTTGGAGGATTAGGATGAAGAATCTTGATGATACTTGAGAGAGAACCGATTTTCTTGACTTGAATGTGTGAGAAAGTGTGAAAAATGAAGGAATAGCTTATATATGGGCATGAGTTCACGACCATTTTGGGTGTATGGTCGTACACTCATGTGTACGGTCGTACTCTCCTCTTGAAGGAGTGTTTGGCTCGAATGCAATATGAAGAACATAAGATAACTCATCCCTAAACCTAAACCTTGAATGCACTAGGCTTAGAACACTCAAACATACCCTAAACAATGCTAAAAGATAGCAGAAACGAGTCTGACTTTGATTGAATTGAATGGCTGTACAAGATAGAAATTTCGGGTTGTCACAACTTCTTGATTGCTTACTTTTTTTTCCTTTCCATTGTGGCCCATATCTTACATTGTATGCAACCGAGCCTAATCATCTTCCCTTGACCTGTCACTCCATATTCAACAACCAACTTCAGCTCATGTTATATTTATATTGTTTGTCCTCAAAATGCAAGATTACAGATAAAAGTGCATACGTATTACTCCATAATGAATCCACACGACTTAGTATACAAACTTAAAAGAGCTAGAAGTTACGGCGACAAATCTTATCTACATTTCTTTTGACAATGGTTAGAAACAAAAATGAAATTGTAAAATCATATATGAAACTCAAAAATGAAAATGAAAACCATACCTGCATTAAAACATAACCCATAAATGAAACTCCAAATCATACCTGCATCAAAATATCACTAAAATCAAAACCACAACTTTGTTAATAATCTACAGAACCATTACCAAAATACAAATATAAAATCGCCAATCAATTAGATAAATCAAAAAAAGGGGAAAACAGATAAGGGAAATGAGAACCATATCAAATGTTGTCAACATATTGTTTGGGATTCTAAACACACCCACTCTTTTTTCTGATGGTTGCTAACATGTGTGTGTATGAGAGAGATAGAGGGGGAGAGAGAAAGCATACTTGAAGGAAGAGAGGGAGAGATGCAGAAGGTCATGGTGATTTCCAAATCAAAAACCCAAATTTCTGGGGAATCCAATGGAATCGATTCAAGATTCCATTCCATCAAATATTTGGTTGCAAAATGGACGTAATTTATTTAATTGTGATCTACAACAAAAAGCAAATTGTAGAAAACGCATGCAGAAAATAAGAGAGGTTAGAGGAGGAAAAAAATGAAATTGAGGATGTGGAAGATGCAAAATAATTAAAAGCAAACCTGGAATTAATTCCTTCAACTTTTCGAATTTTGTTCCAGAACATCGTTGGAGGCTACTATTTGCAAAGGAAAGTAGAGACTTAGAGTGGAAACCTCCTACAAGCTATGCAAATAACACAAATAAAGAAAATCCCTAAATCAACATGACATTTGAATGCTCTGATTAAAGAAAATTGATGCTAGAGCGTGTAAATGTTACATGATTCTTGAAGATTTCTTGAAACACGATAGAGATACACGTACCTGAAGAACCACAATGATGCCACCAGGGCCTGGAATTGCACGAACATGAGGTGGTGCTTCATCCTGATGTGCGGAAGTGAAGTTTTGAGGAAGAGAGTTAACGGTTTCAGATGCTGAATTTGAGGAATCTAGGGTTTGAGATTGAGAAAGATGGGTATCGTTGGAACCTCACCGAATATGCATGAACCCTAACATAATAGGCAATAGACCTTCTGCACAAAAAAATGACGCAACAGTGAGGAACGTGGTTGGTTGAAGGGGAATTTTGAAGAACCTGAAACCGATTGAACGTGGGAGGAGAAAACGATGGAATGTGAGGAACGTGGGGGAATCCATCTTGTCGGTCTCTTTGATTGGTAGGAAGTGTGCGGATTTGGTTAATCTATCCACGATTACCCAAATAGTATCATAACCAACCGATGTCTTGCGTAACTTGGTTATGAAATCCATTGTAATCCGCTCCCACTTCCATTCAGGGATTTCAGGTTGTTGCAATAAACCTGAAGGTTTCTGGTATTCTACCTAGACTTTGGCACAAGTAAGGCACTTGCCCACAAAGGTAGCAATTTCGGCCTTCATGTTAGGCCACCAGTATAGGTCCAGGTACATCTTGTCTGAACCTGGATGAATGGAGTATCGGGTTTTGTGTGCTTCATTCATAACCACGTCTCTGTAACCACCGAACTTTGGTTTCCAGATCCGGTTCATGAAAAAATAGACTCCATCATCCCTGACTTTGAAGTTTTTATCCATTCCTCTCAAGGTTTCACCTGCCATGTTTTCAGGTTTTAAGGCCTCAAGTTGAGCCTCTCTGATCTGTGTGGAAAGATGTGAATGGATTGTCATGGTCAACGACTTTACTCGGCGTCCCGAGTATTCTTTTCTGCTAAGGGCGTCAACTACTACGTTAGCTTTACCAGGGTGATAAAGAATCTCACAATCGTAGTCGTTCAGTAGCTCCACCCATCGTCGTTGTCTCATGTTCAGCTCTTTCTGATCGAAGATATGCTGGAGACTTTTATGGACCGTGAATACTGTGCATTTCGTTCCATATAAATAATGTCTCCAGATCTTCAGAGCAAATACCACTGCTCCTAGTTCAAGGTCATGTGTTGTATAGTTAACTTCATGCGTCTTTAGCTGTCTTGAGGCATAGGATATAACCTTTCCTCTTTGCATAAGAACACACCCAAGCCCTTGATTAGAAGCATCACAGTACACTACGAAATCCTCTGTCCCTTCAAGAAGAGACAGGATCGGTGCACTGCACAAAGCTCGCTTCAGCGTTTGGAACGCTGTTTCTAGCTTTTCTCCCCAGCTAAAAGTTACACCCTTTTACGTCAGGGTGGTAAGAGGCTTAGCTATTCAAGAGAAATTCTGGATGAATTTGCGATAGTAGCCAGCAAGACCTAAGAATTGACGGATTTCTATAGGTGTTTTGGGTGCTGACCAGTTTTCAATTGCCTTTATTTTGGAAGGGTCGATGTGTATTCCTTCTAAACTGACCACATGACCTAGGAAATCAACCTTCCGGATCCAAAATTCACACTTTGAAAACTTCGCATAGCGTTTCTCTGATCTAAGAGTTTGCAATACTTGACGAAGATGTTGGCCATGTTCCTCTTCACTTCTTGAGTAGATAAGGATGTCATCAATGAAGACTATGACGAATTTGTCCAGGAATGGACGACACACTCTATTCATTAGATCCATGAACACAGCAGGTGCATTCGTCAATCCGAATGGCATCACTACAAACTCGTAATGACTATAACGAGTTCTGAACGCGGTTTTGGGAATGTCATCCTCCAAAATCCGTAACTGATGATACCCGGATCTTAAGTCTATTTTTGAGAAGTAGCTCGCACCTTGAAGTTGATCAAACAGATCGTCAATGCGACGCAGAGGATATCGATTCTTGATGGTAAGTTTATTCAGCTCGCGGTTGTCTATGCACATACGGAATGATCCATCCTTCTTCTTCACGAACAAAACCGATGCTTCCCAGGGCGAGAAGTTTGGTCTTATGAAACCTTTGTTAAGAAGTTCGTTAACCTGGCTGGATAATTCCTGCATCTCAGAAGGTGCAAGACGATAGGGGGATTTGGCTACAGGGGTAACCCCAGGGATTAAGTCGATTCTGAACTCGACTTGTCGTTCGGGAGGTACTCCTGGAAGATCATCGGGAAAAATGTCGGGAAAGTTGCAGACCTCAGGAATGCTCGCGGTGTCTTTCACTTCTTGCTTTTTGTCTACCACGTGAGCTAAGAAAGCACAGTACTCTTTGCGAAGGTACTTTTGTGCGTTGATGCAAGAAATGATTTGAAGATTTGTTCCGGGTTTGTCGCCGTAAATAATAAGAGTTTCGTTAGTTGGAAAGTTCAGACGAATGGCTCTTTCATAGCATAGGATGTCAGCATGGTTATGGCACAACCAATCCATACCTATTATGACGTCGAAACTTTTGATGGAGACCGGCATAAGGTCTATTCGGAATGAAAAGTTATTCAAGGTGAGAGTACATCCTATGTATATATCGTTGGTGGATTCGGATTTCCCGTTAGCCATTTCGACTGTGAATATATCTTTTTGTGGTTGGGAGTTTTGATTTAGCAAGTGTGTGAAATTATGGCTCACAAAGCTCTTCTCAGCACCACAATCAAATAGAATGCATGCATAAGTGTTGTTGAGAAGAAACGTACCCATGACCACTGCAGGGTTTGCCACCGCTTCTTCGTGACCCAAGGCTAAAATTATCCCAACTCCACCGACATTTCCAGCTTTTGGACAATTTCTCTTGAAATGCACCACATCACCGCATTGGTAGCATGCTTGACCTACTCCAGTGGCAGGTACTTGGTTAAATGGTTGAGGTGGTGATCTACAGAATCGGACAATATGCCCTTTTCTGTTGCAGTTACGACACTGCATTTCCCGACAATTTCCGTTGTGGTGAAAATTGCACTTATTGCACTTGGGGAGGTTACCAGGATAAGGCTTAGCTGGTGTAGGATTAGCAGGAACAGCAGCAGGTACAGTAGCAGCATTGACTGCAACTAGCTGTTGCTTCTTTGAGGATTCATGTGAAGACTTGCCCTTCCTCTTGTTCCAACCCTTCTTCTTGCTTTTATTGTTATTGTTTCCCTTCGGTTGTTCTGGTACAACAAACACTGAGTTTTGACGGGCTCCGTGGTCAATAAGAGATTGTGCCAGCTCTTTGGCACTGTCAAAGGTAACAGGCCTCGAAGCTAAGACACTTGACTGAATTTGGGGCGACAGACCCCAAATATATCTCTCAATATTTTTGCTCTCCAGAGCAACCTTATCCGGACAAATAATTTCCAAATCACAGAATCTACTGGTATAGGTTGATATATAAGAACCAACCATTGTAAGAACCCAGAGCTCTTGCTCGAGTTTCTGAATTTCCCCTCGCGGACAGTATTCCCGCATTAGCATGGCTTTTAAGTTCTCCCAGCTTATCGAGTTAGCCACTACCAGAGTTAGTGACTTAACATGGTCATTCCACCATGTTAAAACTCTATCAGAAAAGGTACAAGCAGCGAATTTGACTTTGCTGCTCTCTGGACAGGAGCAGATTTCGAAAAATGCTTATGTCTTCTCAATCCACTGTCTTAATGCCATAACTCCTCCAGTCCCATTAAAGGTCTTGGCTTTGGCATTCGAAAAATCTTTATAAGTGCACTCTCGCGAGTGCCCATGACTCTCGCCATGGTTAGAAGGATGTGTACCAACTCCCGACCCACTAGCACCAGGAGTATTGATATGAGACATGGCAGTCGCTACAGCCGCCGTGACCGCTACTTGAAACATAGCAGCGTCGAACTGAGGAGGTGGTGGCGGAGGTGGCGGAGGGGCTTCATTAACAGTGTTACGTCTTGGATTTCTACGAGGAGGCATATTTTTCTATAAAAGTTAAAAGATACAAATATGGTAAGATATCAAGAGTGAATATGAATTTTGATATCTCTGAACTAAAACATTTAGTTCAACATGAATCTTGTATTGAATTGGAAATAGAAGTCTACAACAAGTACAACTTGCAACAGGATGATATGAAATTGAGTGATTATTTTTCAAAGAGTATGAAAATGCATGTCGATAATATTGGCATATTGAATACATAAAGTCTGGAAAACTTGACCCTAAACAGGTCTACAATATACCAAATTATGGGAAAAACATCGACATCATACTGACCTACCGAAAATAAAATTTCCGCGGTCGTACTGAAAAACATGAAAAATAATGCTAAAACATATCCGTAGACTTTAACTATAACCAAAAGAGTGAACAGGAAACGAGTAGAGCATCTCCAACTGGCGACAATTATCATTTAGACGAACCCTCAACTCAGCCAGCTGATGCTCCACAGCAAGCAGATGTCTTTCATATACTGTCAGACGTGCTCGAAGCTCTATGACTTCAGCTCGAGTTACAGCTAACTCTTGCAGTAAGGCTTCATTGTCTCTCATTGCTCTGTTATGAGCAAGCTCAAGATTGCGAATACTATCCGTATTGGCATTTCTGTCAGCATCTAACTCTATGGTTTGTTGAATGGCTGTCACTCCTAGCTCAACATTTCGAGCCACTCGGCGAACTAAAATAGGAAGAACTCTGTCTGCAGATCCTCCCTCACTTATGTTGTACAAGCTTCGGTCTCCGTTTTAGGGTAAGGGTTGACCTTGCTCTCGGCTCCACCTACCTAAGTTCTCAGCCCATGAAGGTGTCGGATGTAACGCCCGTGTTTCGGGGCTAAGCATTATTAGATGATGTAATAGTCTAGGTCAACTATTGTAACTCTTTTTGAAGTAATAAAGATGAATTACTTGAGTATTATGAGAATTATGTGAATTTATGTGCTTTTTACTTAATTATAAAGATATAATTAATAAAGAATAAAAATAAACGTCAAAATTTAAGTTTCGAATAAACCCGATATCTTTACATGAAGTGGTATTGTTCGTGACAAGGATTCCGGACATATAAAGAACGCCGAAATCCGAGTTATAACGAAGGAGTTATGACCTGTCGAAGTTTCGCGACAGAACCGGCACGGCACCGGGAGGCGTAAATAGTGAATTTACAATAGAGCGGCGTTTAGCTTTAGCGATCTAAACGAAAGTCGTAGAATACATTAAACCGAGAGCGTCCATAAAAAGAACGCCCAAATCTGACTTCGTATGAGAAAGTTATGATTTTTCGAAGTTTCGGCTTAGTAGTGTACAGCCCAAAACTCGAATTTTAGTTCGAGTGGTTTTTGGCATACGCGACCTAAATGAGAGTTGAAGATATCATTAATAGGAACTCAACGATAAAAAGATAGATGAAAACGGAGTCTGTATGAAGAAGTTACGAATTTTACACGGACATTTAACAGTGTAATCTTCTCATACTATTAAATTTAAAATCGGTCGAGAATTAGCCGATGGAGTCAAAAGGAAAGTTGTAGATCTTGTCTTTACCTACGTGTGGATATAAAGAACGTCAAAAAATGAGTTCGTATGAGAAAATTATGAATTTTTAAAGATTGGTTGTTTTACCTGCGTCCGGCGCCAAGTGTCAGCACCAGACTTCGCCTTGGAGCCTACGCAAGGCTCACGACGTGAGCACCCTTTCTCACGACGTGAATCGGCCCAGACGGCCTACAAATAGAGGCGTAAATCACCCCCAAAACTCACACCTTTCATACTCTTTCTCTCTCATTACCCCCAAACCCTCTTCCCCCTTCCCTAGCACCTCCTAGGTGTTAGAGGCGAGTCCCGGAGCGCCGGAAGGCTCCGAGAAGAAGAGCTTTCGGCTCGGAAGTTCTGCCCCTGCAGAGCCCGGCTCCTAGCCAAACCCCTGGTAAGTGAGATATGCTTACCCTACCTTAAGTATAGCTTATGTTGAAATATAGTAATGTTATTAGGATCTTATAATAAATATTTGGGCTATTATTATGAGTTATATAAGTGTCGTTATAATATCTTTTTTGACCACTCGCAGTACGGGGAATATGGTTTAAAGGGTCGTATAGGTTTGTTGGATTTCAGAAGTGCTATATGCCAAAATGGTCCCGCCCTCCGGTGTTTTATGTCTGACCCCTGTCTGTACATAGTGGTCGGAAAATATTGTTTAAACGCTTATATAATAGTAATAATAGCTAGACTATTAATTAGTCACGGTCAACGTCGGACTAAACTCTAGTGATATTGATACTAGGTTTTGTCAAGGGAAAATTGTTTTGAAATAACGAAGTGTTGTCCGAGTACCGAGTCACCACCTTACCAGGTGAGTGCATAGTCACTTTCATCTTACACATAGATATTAAGTATTTAATATAAAATACGTGCTATGTGTGCATATTGTCTGAATACTTGCTGTCTATGCTGATGAAAGATTTTTATACATGTTTTAAATGATTTAAACTGTATATATGTATTTTATATCTACAAAAATGTTGGGGTAAAACATGGGTAGATGTAATAGATGATCTGTGATAAAATGATGAGAGGCCTCGATGTTGTTGTTGTTGATTCTGTCATCTAGCGGAGTATGGATGACGACCACAGACTCTTCTAGGCAGTCCAGTGGAACGCTAGCAGGCTCGCAACCTGTAGGTGTTTGTGAACGATGTCTTCACCGGTGTACTCCATCCTCCTCATGGTTGCCTTAAGGACATTTATTGCTGAGGAATCCCCTTAGCAGTAGTGTCCATCCCGATGATGATCCTTAGGCTAGGTCCCTTATGATAGGTGTTTAGGGACGTAAAGTGAGGATAACGGGAACGGGTAATCGGGTTATTGTTGGTTGATGAAATTAAATAACTTATTTATTGTAGGTTGAAAACCCTATGTGCTCACCAGGCTCCCAAGCCCGACCCACTCAGTTTCATGTATTACAGGTAGTGGCGCTCGAGGATAGATGTGATGTTTTGGATGAGGGATTACGGATATAGGCTTGTAGATATGAAATAATGTAGTAAGGCTTATATTGTACTGTTTATGCTTTTGATCTGTATCGAACATGACATCCCGAGTCTTTTTTATGAAATACATTTCTACGGAAATGCTTTGATAAATCTTTATCATATTTTTATTTTGGGAGCAAATTCCGCAACACTTTTATGTAAAATGTTACTCTGATTTTCAAACAAGCATAAACAAAATCGGTCTTTTCTGGCCGTGAAAATGGGGATGTCACAGTTGGTATAAAAGCATTAGTTTAAGCGAACTAGGACTTTCTAGGATTTCTAGACTTAAACTTAGAATGCTAAGCGATGATTGTGAGGTGTGAGCAGTAGCTTATTTTAGGAATTATACCTAAAATGTTTTTATGTGCTAAATGCTTTATGCCTTATGTGCTGTTAATTGTTCGGATCTATGGTCAGTTGCCGACCGGATCTGGAAACCTTATGTGTTTAGGATTCTAAACGTACGACTACGATATTAGAACTAGCATGTAAATGTTTCGGAGAGATAAGGATGATTTAAACGTCTATCCTAAATAAAGATCTAAATTCACCTTATTCGGTGTATAGATCAAAATGGAAAGAACCCGCAGTGGAGCTGGGAATGCGAATGGGAATAGGAATCAACCCCCAGTGATTCAGCAAATACCTGTTGTAGTAGAAGTTGCACCCGAGCCAATCACCATGGCTGGAGTACAAGCCATGATTCGGGCTATGTTAGCAGAACAAAGGGAGGAAACGCGGCAGATGTTGCACGAAAATAGGGACGAACCTACCATGCCCATTGAGCAACCCGAGCTGATTCCCGAGCAATCAGAGGAAGGAAACTATAGCCGCCATGTGGGTCAAGTTGGGACTCAAGGAGAGCGAAGGAATAACCTGGAGAGGGGAAACGACAAGGATGGGCGGATGTATAAGAATTTCTTGGGTGCCAAGCCACCAAGTCTCTCAGGAAGCCCAAAGCCTGTTGAGATTATGGATTAGATCTCCGAAATGGAGATGGTGTTTGAGAGTTGCAACTGTAGCGAGAAACAGAAGACTGTCTTTGCAGTTAGGCAACTAAAGACCGGAGTCTTGAGCTGGTGGAAGTTATTGGTGTTGGATTAATGTCTAAGTCCATAACTATAATTGGTAAGACTTGACCCGACCCGGCATGGTCCATTTGGGTTCCATGGCATCATGCATTTGGATAGACTATAATGAGAGAAGTAACACTTAAGGTTGGTTAATATATTATAAGTTCTAATATATTAATAAGGTTATTTAATTAGTATTGATCAAGAATTAATTTGGAATTAATTAAGTGATCAAAAGGAGACTAATTAAATATATGGGTTGATTGTGTAAATCATTCATTCTTATATATGTGGGCTTGTGATCCAAGATTTCTTATGTTGGACTAAGTCCATGGGGTGACCCATGGATACTCCATGGAGGTTAAAATCCATGGAGCATAAGGAATGGGTAAAGTTATGAGTTACATGGTGTAACCCTAATAGCCACCATATAAAAGAATCTCATGACTCAAGAAATCGTGCACTAATGTGTGAGTGTGAGGGCTAGACGATTTCAAGGAGTGTTCAAGTTTCTCTCAAGTTATTCCAAGTGTATTTGGTGTTGTGTGAACCATTTGAGGTGTCACACTTGGGGCACTAGGCACTCAAGCTTCATGAAGACATTCTACATCAAAGAGGTATGTATTCTATCTTGTTATATTTATTATTTTGTATGCTAGATTAGGATAATACCTTGGATGTTCATAATTGTATGTATAATAGAAAAAACATAGATCCAAGGTATTTAGGGTTGCATGTACACTTAGGAATGTTAGAATGCTCATAACCCAACAGTGGTATCAGAGACTAGGCTTGTTTTCTTGTTATACTTGCAAAAGTAGCTGAAAAATCGAGTTGGATGCATATATTCGATTGTTTTGGCTGGAATTGGACTAGGAACATTACCCTAAGATGTTTTTGGAGTTATAAACTTGTTTTTGATGTGGTAATGTTCATGCTAATCCAATTTCTAAGATAATTGTCATAATTTCAAGATTTGTATTAGTTTGTATGTTCATGCTAATTTCTTGAAGATTGATGATTTGAATTATCTTGTTCTTATGAGGTTCTTAGATTAATAGAAAAGTTGTGTGAAATAGTTTTTTTCAATCCATTTTAATCTAAGAGTTGATTCCAAAGTGTGTTTTTGTAACTTGTCCTCAAGTTATATGAAAAGTCACATTTAAGTTTCATAAAACTCATAAAAAGTTGGCAATGGTTACAAAAATGAAGAGTCTTGTCCTCATTAAATGGTTTTATGACTCCATAACTTGTCCTCAAGTTATGGAGGTTCAAGAGTCACTTCATTAAATGATAAAATGTGTAACCTTAATTAGTTCCATAAGTTACAAAAATAAAGAAAAGTTACATTCTTTTATTAGTTTAAAGTCTTCCATAACTTGTCCTCAAGTTATGGAACTTGAAGAGTTTTTTTTTAATTAAAACTACTTTAAACACATAAGTTATGGAATTAATTAGTTTTGAATATTTTCAAAACTTGCCCTCAAGTTTTGGAATTTGTAAAGTTTTCCCCATGAATACTTTAATTCCAAGTTAGCCCTTAGAATTTTAAAAGTTAAAATTCAACCCTTATACTTTATAGTATTATAAGTTAATAATAAATATATGTATAAGAGCAAGTCAGTCTTACCGTTAGTAGGCCTCATTCACGAAGCCGGTCTATAAGGGGGGTATAAGGTTACTGCCTATAAAATGGCAGTTTAATGGGTGTCCACTCTCACCCACCGCTTCCTTGACTGGTGGAGGGTCGTTAGCCGAACGGGTAGGACAAGGACTATAATTCTCACTTCATTAAAAGTATTAATGATAAATACTAAGTAACTAAACTTTTTATAAATTCCCAATCTTAATTACTTAGGAAAATGTGAATAAGGTGCTAATCCATGAAATTACACTTTGCACTTTGTTTAAACCGTTAGTGGAGCGTGTGTGGTTAACCGGCACACTAACCTGGATTTAACAAAGTAGGCAAAGGGTAACTTAATATTTATCATAGTATCGGTGGAGCTCGTGTGGTTAACCGACACATCGATTGAGGGGTAAATATTAAGGGTACCAAGTATATTTGCATGGTTACTTCACACCTTGTTTTGTGATCCTCGGCATCCCAGTCATAAAACCTGAAGGGCACACTCGAGATTGAAACATGCCATTGAAAAGTTCAATGAATCTCAAAAGATCTAGGAGTTTCAAATCCAATTAAAAACCTAATTACATTATTTCGTTTTTCATGGTGGAAATTGGTAAATCGTCATTTACATACCTTCAACTATTTTATAACTCGGATTATGGCATCCCTCTTCCAGTTATAAATAGGTTGTTGGATCCTAGCCTTAATATTTCATATTGGGTGTTATATTAAGGACTTTAGATCAACTATCTTGAATATCTCCCAAAAGATGTCTAGTTCAGACATCTATGATCTTCCCAAATCTCTTGGAACTTTACTTCCTCCACCTCCTCCAATTATTCTCCCTAACCCACAAGTTCAAGGTCACTCAAGCCCTAATGGCAAGCAAGGTCTATGTGTGATCACATCTTAGAGATGAAGTCACATATTGACAAGCTGGGAGAGTTGGGTGTCAAAGTCTTGAGAAAGTTGGATGTTCAATCACTTTCTAAGTCACATAGTGAGTTCCTTTGGGACTACTATGAAACAGACTATGACATGAACCTTAATGATCATATCTATTTGCTTGGTGCTGCTGAATCAGCAATGATTTGGAACGATAGTAAAGCAAATTTGATTAGAAGATCAACTTCCCAAAAACTTTATGGACAGTGACAATGGTGACACTGGAAATCCAGAAAAAGCATTCTCTTCCCAATGGAAAGGGATTGGCCATAGTCAACCCGGTTGACCAAATGGTAAGGAGAAAGGCTAAGTCTGAGATAGTCCCATTACCAAAGGGTCCATATGTTTATTTTGCCAAAGGAAGGGGCGTTGATTGCAAAGCTGCCAAGTTTACCTAAGGATGTTAAAGTCAATAAGTGTGACTCTACTTCAGGTAGAGCCCATTATCTAACTCTGTTAAGTTTCTATTCTAAGATCCTCATTACATGATGTGACTGGGTCACATGTTGATGTTTTAAGAATCAAAGAATAGAGAGAAAGCTTAAAGGAAGTATATGCTGATTCTGATCGCGTAGGTGGATTTCGATCGCATCAGAATTTTGAAGCTGTTACTTAGGAGTTATGATATATTGCTTAGGAATAGATAACAACAAGTTTTTCCGTATGCATTTGCAATATAAGGATAAGTTTTTTCCGCAAAGTTTTGAAATAAAATAAAAGTTTTTAATTTTATATTTATTTTAAATATCCTTACAAGTGGCATTTGTGAAAAATGGTTGTTTATATGATTCCATTGATAGCAATATTTGAAAAAAAAAATGGACTTGATTCTTTCGTTTGTGGTAGTGTCATAATTTACCAAATAAGGAAAGATTCTCATTCCCAAGGCTTCAGTTGGATAGAAACTTGGAATCATGCAAGTTGAATAGTATGATGAATGAGAACTTTCAAGCATTGGAAAATTAAGACTTGTTCACATGGATGTGTGAGTCAAGTTAAGGACTAAAGGGATCGAGTACACATTCTTGTGCACTGGTCAAGTCCACCACAAAGCTCGTTAAGACTATTCGTCATGATTTACTAAATTTTAGTAAATATGGTTATACTTACAAGTTTAAGTATAATTCTGAAACATTGGAAAAGTCTCAATGTATGGCAGAACGAATGGGAAGAATCAAATTAGGCAGACAGATAAAAGTTTCTCAAATCTGAAAAGATGGGAGAGTACTTTAGTATCATGTTTTGTGATCATCTTAATGATTAAAGAACCACATCACAATTGGTCTTCTAAGGACATCTTAGTGCATTCTTATGACTAAGAAGAGGAGTCATGAATTGTTGAAATGGTTAAATCAAGAAGATGAGTCATACTTCGTTTCAAAACAAGTCTTAGAGTCATACTCCAAGACTATAAGTTGAGTGACATATCTTAAAGAAAGGTTTATAACACTTGTCAAATGTAAGAGTAAAAGTGTCCTACTCTTGTACATTTGAAGTTGGTAAGTTGTGATGTTTTGGATTAAACAAAGACCAACTAAGGCCAATTGTGTGAAGTGTTTGTCTTGATAAAGAATCCGCACTATCTCTTGAATATTTGGCAAGATAGTCTTATATGTCAAGAGGAAAGTGGGAGTCTTAAAGATCCTAAAAAGAATTTCAAGAACTAATCAAGAATAAAACCTGAGGTTCTTCACTAGCACACGACTTGAGGTTTATAACCTATCATGTTGACATATTCTGTGCCCATTCCAGTTAAAGTTGGCTTTGCATAGGAGTTCTGAAAGTTCTCAATTGGTTGCATAACAACTTGGAAGCAATGGCAGGCCCTGTACTGCCAGGTGGCAAGAAGTTAAGATTGCATAAGTTCAGTCCATATGAGTTTGGATTTGTCATTATCCTTGTCTTGTGACTATGGTTTTGACGATTCACATGTATAAGAACACATACACCATAAAATCTAAGGGTCATAAGGTTTCTCTCCGATTCATGAAAATGATGGTGAGGAAACACTTCCACCAAGTAGATTTGAAGCAGATGGCAAAAGGTCTAAACAATTGAGACTATGATTACGGCATCCCTTTTCATAGTTCTGAAATTGTTTAGCCACACATGCATGCTATCTAAGGAAAGGTGTATGATTTTGATAAAGTTTTATCAAAGCATCTCGTATCAGAAATCTGAACTTTGGTAAGGAAGTCAATAAAGTATTGATTTCTAGAAGTCCAGCTGATTTCTGAGTACATGTCAAAGCTAGTGGGAACATAAGTGTTATGCTAGTAATCATCATGTTAGTGGGAGCATGATAATTGTTGTTAGTGTTACAAGTTAGCAATGTTAATTATAGAAAACAAAAGTTTCAATTCGTGAGGCTGCAGGGATTGAAAAAGTTGTTTTGCTATAATTAAGGGAGAGGATATACTTCATTTCAGTTCTAAAGGCTTAGATTGAGACCTTAATCATCTTTAGTCAAGAATATATATATGAATTTCATGTTGGATTGGTTCAACTTAAGGAAATTCTATATATTGCGTTCTCAAAATTCGATTATGATTACGGCATCCCTCTTCATAGTCAAATTTTGAAAACATGGCAAATAAAAATATTATAGCAAAAGACTGGTCTAGAATCATGTCTTTATGTGAGACATCATGAATCGTGTACCATTTGCTTTGGGTACAGGATCGATTGCATGTGCCATAATATTTGTCATTTCTAAATTTTTCCAAATGCCCATAGGCATTAAGAAGGGAAAAGGTCTAGAATTAGATATGACTAAAATGATTAAGCAATTGTCGAGGACAATCTGAGGTTTACCAAAGATTGGTTGCTCAGGGACAGTTGGAAGTATAGTGCTAATTTTGGAAGGACCATATTGACATATTCTGAAAAGAGGCATCTCTTATTCAGAAGTGATAGTCAAAATGAGAATATGGAGTTGTCTCCATAGGTGGAAGTTATCTGTGTAAGATTAGAAAACTTAATGCAAGAAGCATGTCCAAAGCAATGTACTTTGAATATGAGACTTAGTTTCCATGGAGTTGATCTCCATTGGAATACCTTATAATGACTGTTGACAAGTCTTTGTGACTTTGTGCATATTCATTACAGGAGGGTCAGTGCATATAAGTTTAAAATCTAAACAGATTTCGATAAATGATAGGAATTTGAAATTCTCACATTTTTCGATAAGGATTTGGGAGTGTGAAATTAGAATCATTGAAATTATGTTCAATTGGTTTATTTCACAAAGTAAGGATCATAGACAAACATAGAGTGCATACTTGGTGTATGGCAAAACTATTGTTTAAGAAAAACATAGTGTACATGCTTGGAGCATGGGACAACTAGTGTTTTTAATTCAAGTATAAAGTTGATAAAACCGAAACAATGAATAATGAGTAATCAGTATGGTGATAAATAAAAGTGTTTATTTATATTCATAGGGTTTGATACCATATTTGATTCATTTATTCTTGTGTTTCACTTTGCATGTTTTGACTTCCAGAATAACTAAGTCGCTCTTCCTGAATGATTAAGTTATTCAAACCATCCACAGTCGGTCATATGTTGGAAGTAGATATGAATCAAGACTGTCATGGGTTGGTTTGTAGAGGTCCAAGTTGGTGGACAAAGTGGTGCTACAACACTCATGAGTGCTCATAAGTTCTGAGTATTGGATTCAACCCGCGCTCATTTGAATCACTTCATGGATTTTATCACGAGTGATCATGAGACGATAATATCTTATATTCTTCAAACCTAGAGATATGAGTTGTTACTATGAGTTGGTTGTACATTGGTTGCACGAAAACGCATTCGGTAACTCGATGTTATAAAACGTGCCTTTGTGTATGATTCAACAAGTAGTAGAACAAGCCATATGAGTCGAAGTTTATCCATTCCTTTTACCTTCGGGATAAAAGCGATATCTGTGGGCCCCTCGATGATTTAAAGATGATACATGTGAGTGCTTGGCCAAGCCAGGACTGATTTGATTTGTTCAATCAGTCAGTCATCATGAATCGGAAATCGGGAAACAACAAATGGACAGAGAGAATGATTGATAATCCATGTCTCAGTCCATATGATATCTAGAATGGAGGAATATATGATCCCTTATCTAATAGACAAGTCATTGACAAAGGTCAGAGTTCATCGACAAGGTCAGAGTTCGACAGAAGCTTTTGAGAGCTACGATTGCTGATCGGTTCCTGAAGTCATACACAATAATAGTTTTAGACTTATCCAAGTGAGAGACTGTTGGATTAATATCTAAGTCCATAACTATAATTGGTAAGACTTGACCCGACCCGGCATGATCCATTTGGGTTGCATGGCATCATGCATTTGGATAGACTATAATGAGAGAAATAACACTTAAGGTTGGTTAATATATTATAAGTTCTAATATATTAATAAGGTTATTTAATTAGTATTGATCAAGAATTAATTTGGAATTAATTAAGTGATCAAAAGGAGACTAATTAAATATATGGGTTGATTGTGTAAATCATTCATTCTTATATATGTGGGCTTGTGATCCAAGATTTCTTATGTTGGACTAAGTCCATGGGGTGACCCATGGATACTCCATGGAGGTTAAAATCCATGGAGCATAAGGAATGGGTAAAGTTAGGAGTTACATGGTGTAACCCTAATAGCCACCATATAAAAGAATCCCATGGCTCAAGAAATCGTGCACTATTGTGTGAGTGTGAGGGCTAG
Source organism: Lactuca virosa (assembly GCF_052849685.1). Taxonomy (NCBI): domain Eukaryota; kingdom Viridiplantae; phylum Streptophyta; class Magnoliopsida; order Asterales; family Asteraceae; genus Lactuca; species Lactuca virosa. Next base: position 464,096,731 of record NC_136430.1, on the reverse strand, counting down.
ACGATTTCAAGGAGTGTTCAAGTTTCTCTCAAGTTATTCCAAGTGTATTTGGTGTTGTGTGAACCATTTGAGGTGTCACACTTGGGGCACTAGGCACTCAAGCTTCATGAAGACATTCTACATCAAAGAGGTATGTATTCTATCTTGTTATATTTATTATTTTGTATGCTAGATTAGGATAATACCTTGGATGTTCATAATTGTATGTATAATAGAAAAAACATAGATCCAAGGTATTTAGGGTTGCATGTACACTTAGGAGTGTTAGAATACTCATAACCCAACAATTGGCAGATACGATGCCACAAGGAGAAGCCCTGAAGATGTCATGGGAAGAGTTCTTGGAACAACTGAAGATGCAATGACGACTATGCTACTGCATTCACTGAGAAGATGAAGTTATTTCCATACCTGGTGCCAACCGAACTCTCCAAAATTGAGAGGTTCGTAAATGGACTGCCAGCCGACTTTGGCCCGACGGTCAAGATGGCAACCACTCTAAAATCAGCTGTTCGAGCAGCTAAGAATGTGGAGACCCAGCAGAAGGAAAGGGGTATGGAGAGGGCCGAGGTTGGTGAGAAAAGGAAATTCGATGGATCCTCGAGGTCCAGCAAGAAGAGTAAATTCTCGAAGTCTGGTTCGAGAGGAGGCGGAGCCGAAGCAAAATGGTGCGACAAATGAAAAAAGAAGCACCAAGGAAAATGTGATGGAGGGGTCACCTGTTTCAAGTGTGGAAAGCCCGAGCACTATGCCAATGAGTGCACGTTCACTAAGAAGGTCTGTTATGAGTGCATCGAGGAAGGGCACATTTCAAGGGACTGCCCGAAGAAGAAGGAGGCAGGAAGACCCAACATTCCACCGAAGCCGAAGGCAAGAGCCTTCCAGATGACGCTCGAGGCTGCAAAGGAGGCATCAAATGTCGCTTCGGGTACCTTTCTTGTAAATGGTTTGCCTGCCAATATATTGTTTGATTCGGGAGCAAACTACTCCTTTGTATCACATAGATTTGGAGGAAAATTAGCATTGCCTGTAGAAAAACTTGATAATGCCCTAATTGTGGAAGTTGTCAGTGGCAAGTTCGTACCTGTTAGTGATCGTATTAAGAACATAGTTATCGACTTAAACGGAAACGAATTCCATGAGGAGCTGTTACCCATAGAGTTGAACGGTTTCGACATCGTTTTGGGAATGGATTGGCTTAGCGCCAACGACGCCGAGATATTATGCCGAAATAAGATAGTAAGAGTAAACCCACCCGGAAAAGAGTCATTTATGGTGTACGGGAACAAACGGAGAGTAAATTCTGGAATCAACTCCCTGATGAAAGCCAGGAAATGTTTGTCCAAGGGATGTGCATCATATTTGGCATTTGTGATTGATGCTAAGAAGGAAAAGAAGGAGGTGCATAACATACCGGTCATGTGTGATTATCCGGAGGTCTTTCCCGAAGATCTTCCCGGATTACCGCCTGATAGACAAGTGGAGTTCAGAATAAATTTGTTACCAGGAACGAAACCAATAGCGAAGGCACCATACCGATTAGCACCGACGGAGATGAAGGAGCTTATGACGCAACTTCAAGAGTTGTTGGGCAATGGGTTCATTCGACCTAGTTCATCACCCTGGGGAGCTCCGATGCTATTCGTGAAGAAGAAAGACGGAAGCATGAGAATGTGCATAGACTACAAAGAGTTGAACAAGGAAACGGTAAAGAACAAGTACCCATTGCCGAGGATTGATGACCTATTCGATCAGCTGCAAGGTTCGAGCTATTTCTCAAAGATCGATCTTAGGTCAGGATATCATCAGTTGAAGGTGAGAGAGCAGGATATCGAGAAGACTGCATTCAGAACAAGATATGGAGACTACGAGTTCTTGGTTATGTCGTTTGGACTGACCAATGCTCCAGCAGCATTCATGGATTTGATGAACAGGGTTTGTAAACCATTCCTCGATAAATCCGTGATAGTGTTCATAGATGACATTCTGATTTACTCGAAAAGTCAAGAGGAGCATGGCAGACACTTGCGGGAAGTGTTATAAGTATTGAAGAAGGAGAGGCTGTATGCAAAGTTCTCCAAATGTGATTTTTGGATCCGAGAAGTCCAATTCTTGGGTCATGTGGTTAACCAAGAAGGGATAATGGTTGACCCAACTAAAATCGAAGCGGTGATGAAGTGGGAACGATCGAAAAGTCCCACGGAGATTCGAAGCTTTTTGGGACTAGCCGGATATTTTCGAAGGTTTATCCAAGACTTTTCTTTGATAGCTGCTCCATTGACAGCTTTGACCCACAAAGGAGCTACTTATACATGGAGTGAGAAGCACGAAGAAGCATTCGAGAAGCTAAAGAAGAAATTATGTGAAGCACCGATTCTTTCTCTACCGGATGGAGTAGAAGACTTCGCGGTCTATAGTGACGCATCTGGAGTCGGGTTGGGTTGTGTTCTGACCCAAAGAGAAAAGGTGATAGCATACGCGTCCCGACAATTGAAGGAGCACGAAAAGAACTACCCCACTCATGATCTGGAGTTGGCAGCGGTAGTATTTGCCTTAAAGATATGGAGGCATTACCTCTATGGCACGAAGTGCAAACTTTTCACTGATCATAAGAGTCTCCAATATCTCTTTAATCAGAAGGAATTGAATCTGAGCAACAACGCTGGCTGGAATTACACAAGGACTATGACTGTGAGATACTTTACCACCCCGGTAAGGCCAATGTTGTCGCTGATGCTCTCAGTCGAAAAGTCAACCTTGAAAGGAAAAGGCCAAGAGTGTTGAGAATTGAAGTTGTCTCGACAATTGTGGAAAGTATAAAGAAAGCCCAAGAAGAAGCTTCAGAGAAGAATGACTGAAAGGAAGAACATTTGGGCAAAACGTTAGTGTTCGGTACAAACGGTCAAGGACTAAAGGTATTCCAAGATAGAATTTGGGTACCGAAGACGGGAGGAATTAGAGATCTTCTGATGGAAGAAGCGCACAATACCATGTACTCGATTCATCCTGGTAGCACTAAAATGTATAGGTACCTAAAACCCTACTACTGGTGGCCGACGATGAAGCTCGATGTTGCGAAGTATGTGGCCGAGTGTGTGACATGTGCGAGAGTTAAGGCACAACATCAGAAACCGTATGGGAGTTTAGAACCTTTACCCGTACCCATGGGTAAATGGGAAGATATCACCATGGATTTTGTGACTAAACTGCCCAGGACAAAGAACGGTCACGACATGATTTGGGTGGTCGTGGATCGTTTCACCAAGAGTGCACACTTCATAGCAGCCAACGAGAGGTGGTCTATGGATAATCTTGCAAATGATTACGTGATGGAAGTGGTAAGACTTCACGGTGTTCCGCTAACGATTGTATCATATCGTGATAGTCGTTTCACGTCGAGGTTTTGGAGAAGTCTACAAGAGGAATTGGGTACGAAATTGTGTTTGAGTACAGCTTACCATCCGCAGACTGATGGTCAGAGCGAAAGAACGATTCAAACACTAGAAGAATATGCTGAGAGCGAGTTCCAAGGTAACTGGGATGAGCACTTACCTTTGGTAGAATTTTCCTACAACAACAGTTTCCACTCGAGCATCAAGATGGCACCCTATCAAGCTTTGTACGGACAAAAGTGTCGTACGCCGTCTTGTTGGCTTGAGGCTGGAGAAAAGCAGTTTATGGGCCCCGAGATAGTCCATGAGACTGCTGAGAAGCTGAAGGTGATTAGGGAAAGAATGTTAGCAGCTCAGGATCGTCGAAAGAGCTATGCTGACAAGAAAAGACGACCAATGACTTTCGAAGTTGTGGATTCGGTTTTGCTTAAAGTATCACCGTGGAAGGGACTTATAAGATTCGGGAAACGAGGAAAGCTAAGTCCAAGGTTTATTGGACCGTTTAAAGTTCTTCAGAGGATTGGGAACCAAGCTTACAAGCTCGAATTACCCGAAGAACTGGATGAAATTCATAACACCTTCCATGTGTGTTATTTGAGGAAGTTCACAGGAGAAGTTCCCGACATAATTCCAATCTCAGAGTTAAGAATGGATGAGAATAAGAGGCTGATCGAAGAGCCCGAGGCAATCGTTGACCGTAAGACTAAGAAGTTACGACGCAAGATGGTCGATTTAGTGCTAGTCCATTGGAAACATTCAAATGGGCCAAATATCACTTGGGAAACAGAGAATGACATGATGAGTCGCTACCCACATCTGTTTGCTGATGCATGATTCCGGGACAGAATCATCCTAAGGGGGAGAGAACTGTAACGCCCGTGTTTTGGGGCTAAGCATTATTAGATGATGTAATAGTCTAGGTCAACTATTGTAACTCTTTTCGAAGTAATAAAGATGAATTATTTGAGTATTATGTGAATTTATATGCTTTTTACTTAATTATAAAGATATAATTAATAAAGAATAAAAATAAACGTCAAAATTTAAGTTTCTAATAAACCTGATATCTTTACATGAAGTGGTAGTGGTCGTGACAAGGATTCCGGACATATAAAGAACGCCGAAATCCCAGTTATAACGAAGGAGTTATGACCTGTCGAAGTTTCGCGACAGAACCGGCACGGCACCTGGAGGCGTAAATAGTGAATGTACGATAGAGCGAATTTTAGCTTTAGCGATCTAAACGAAAGTCGTATAATACGTTAAACCGAGAGCGTCCATAAAAAGAACGCCCAAATCTGACTTCGTATAAGGAAGTTATGATTTTTTGAAGTTTCGGCTTAGCAGTGTACAACCCGAAACTCGAATTTTAGTTCGAGCGGTTTTTGGCTTACGCGACCTAAATGATAGTTGAAGATATCATTAATAGGAACTCAACGATAAAAAGACAGACGAAAACGGAGCCTGTATGAAGAAGTTATGAATTTTACGCGGACATTTAACAGTGTAATCTTCTCATACTATTAAATTTAAAATCGGTCGAGAATTAGCCGATGGAGTCAAAAGGAAAGTTGTATATCTTGTATTTACCTACGCGTGGATATAAACAACGTCAAAAACAGAGTTCGTATGCGAAAGTTATGAATTTTTAAAGATTGGGTGTTTTACCTGCGTCCGGCGCCACGTGTCAGCACCAGACTTCACCTTGGAGCCTACACAAGGCTCACGACGTGAGCACCCATTCTCACGACATGAATCGGCCCAGACAGCCTATAAATAGAGGCCTAAATCACCCCCAAAACTCACACCTTTCATACTCTTTCTCTCCCATTACCCCCAAACCCTCTTCCCCTTCCCTAGCACCTCCTAGGTGTTAGAGGCGAGTCCCGGAGCGCCGGAAGGCTCCGAGAAGAAGAGCTTTCGGCTCGGAAGTTCTGCCCCTGCAGAGCCCGGCTCCTAGCCAAACCCCTGGTAAGTGAGATATGCTTACCCTACCTTAAGTATAGCTTATGTTGAAATATAGTAATGTTATTAGGATCTTATAATAAATATTTGGGCTATTATTATGAGTTATATAAGTGTCGTTATAATATCTTTTTTGACCACTCGCGGTACGGGGAATCTGGTTTAAAGGGCCGTATAGGTTTGTTGGATTTCAGAAGTGCTATATGCCAAAATGGTCCCGCCCTCCGGTGTTTTATGTCTGGCCCCTGTCTGTACATAGTGGTCGGAAAATATTGTTTAAACGCTTATATAATAGTAATAATAGCTAGACTATTAATTAGTCACGGTCAACGTCGGACTAAACTCTAGTGATATTGATACTAGGTTTTGTCAAGGGAAAATTGTTTTGAAATAACGAAGTGTTGTCCGAGTACCGAGTCACCACCTTACCAGGTGAGTGCATAGTCACTTTCATCTTACACATAGATATGAAGTAAATATAAACTACGTGTTATGTGTGCATATTGTCTGAATACTTGTTGTTTATGCCGATGAAAGATTTTTATACATGTTTTAAATGATTTAAACTGTATATATGTATTTTATATCTACAAAAATGTTGGGGTAAAACATGGGTAGATGTAATAGACGATGTGTGATAAAATGATGATAAGCCTCAATGTTGTTGTTGTTGATTCTGTCGTCTAGCAGAGTATGGATGACGACCACAGACTCTTCTAGACAGTCCAGTGGAACGCTAGTAGGTTCGCAACCTGTAGGTGTTTGTGAACAATGTGTTCACCGGTGTACTCCATCCCCCTCATGGTTGCCTTAAGGACATTTATTGCTGAGGAATCCTCTTAGCAGTAGTGTCCATCCTGATGATGATCCTTAGGCTAGGTCCCTTATGATAGGTGTTTAGGGACGTAAAGTGAGGATAACGGGAACGGGTAATCGGGTTATTGTTGGTTGATGAAATTAAATAACTTATTTATTGTAGGTTGAAAACCCTATGTGCTCACCAGGCTCCCAAGCCCGACCCACTCAGTTTCATGTATTACAGGTAGTGGCGCTCGAGCATAGATGTGATGTTTTGTATGAGGGATTACGGATATAGGCCTGTAGATATGAAATAATGTAGTAAGGCTTATATTGTACTGTTTATGCTTTTGATCTGTATCGAACATGACATCCCGAGTCTTTTTAATGAAATACATTTCTACGGAAATGCTTTGATAAATCTTTATCATATTTTTATTTTGGGAGCAAATTCCGCAACACTTTTATGTAAAATGTTACTCTGATTTTCAAACAAGCATAAACAAAATCGGTCTTTTCTGGCCGTGAAAATGGGGATGTCACATCGGACCTTGGAAATTTTGTCGTGGATTAGGATTCTGGGCAACTGGTGGTGGATTATAGGCTTCTGATTCAGAATCATTGTTTTCAGGAAAATTTTCTGCAAAATCATCATCTAAGGGAATTTCATGATTCTCTTCTGGCTCTGCATCTTGTCCTTGATTGGGAAAATATGGGTCTCCAGGTAAATGAAATTCAGCCATTGTTATCTAAGCGAGAATAGGGATAAGAGATATAGAATATAGTTAGTAACGATAGATTAAGGATACAAGTTTCTACGAGAGAGACTTACAGTTAACGAGCAATGTATTCTTTATGACTTGTTCTAGGTATTACTATAACTATAAAGTGTATACTAATTCTATATAACTTGAGTATAATCGACCTTTGATTAAATGACCTGACTCTAAATCCACAACCAAACAAGGAACAGGAAATGAAGCTAGATCACATATTCTAAGTCTATATAACTTTAATTATATATAACTGTAACATACCCTTAATATTTTTAGTTCTACCCTCAATTGTTCTATTGTTTTCACATGTTTGTTATTAGTATATAGTGCCTAAAATACCCCTATAGTATTTTAATCTTTATGTTCTGTTCTAGAGTTCTTCTGAATATGTATAGTTGGTAAGTTTTAGACATGTCGCAACACCACTATCACTCCTAAACACATGTTGGTCATATCTCAAATCAATATAGTTGATCAGGCTATATTAATCCCAGATATGATTACATAACTGCCCAGGTTTGACTGTAATGTCCAACATCCAAATACTTTTAAGTACTTATGACTGTGATACTGTACTTGTAGGTATGAGTGTTAGTATACTTCTTGTAAAAATACTTAAATTTTTAAAAAGTATACTTGTAGTCAGAGCTCTTAGCCCCAAATGTATGTATAGTTTGTATATCTTTTATAGATTGATATATTGAGTTCACTATAAACAATGCTCTAATACCAATCTGTCACAACCCAGACGGCGGAAACGTCCGGGGGTGGAGGACTTCATTTGTCGTATCACAACACATGCATTATAGTAATCAGAGTATAAACAACCACTGTATTTAAAAAGTATAAGTATTTACATGTGTTTCATCATTGTATATTGAAACCAAATAGTTATACAAAAGAAGAAGACAAGACACAAAAATAGCTCCATCTTCTCAAAAGCTCAGGGAGTACCTGTCTACTGGTTCCCTGAGAATACAAGTAATTTGAAAAGAGAGTATCAACATAAAGTTGAGTGAGTGCATAAGTATTTATGTTTGAATGAATGTTTTCTGTTTCTTGAATATGTAAACTGTTCCAGAAAATCCTATATTTTCTGTTGTATATGAAAAGTAGTTTTAATTACATAAAACCGTTCTATTTGTAAACCAATGTTTTGTATTTGTATTCCTTTTGTAAACTTGTATCTGAGAGTGTGACTGGTTTCTTCAACTGTTATTGTGAACTGTAATGTAATACTGTAAATTGTATCTTGTAAACTCGTACTTTGAAAACATACTTATGTTTAGTTAATTATACACTAACGTATTTTTAATATCTTTTATATGAGTTATTATAACCATAGTAAGACTATATGGCCTGACCCAACGCATTGAAGGCGTTGAAAGTTGTTGATAACAATTGTCACTCATAGGCGTGTATACCTGACTGTAGCTAGCAGTCCGAGTGCGGGGTTGTCAATCCCAATATAGATCTATACACACATTGTTTCGATCCCCGACTGGATATTCTGGTTATAATGTCAGGACTTTAACTATATTGTTTAAATGAATTAAACAACCTGTATCAAATGACTCATAAAAAGCATATAAACGTTACATGTATAATAGTTATGAAACCCAATCATTCTGAAATAAATGATTGACAGTATGTTCTTGAATTAGTATTCTTAACATGTATCTGAAAGATGTATATCCTTGATTAGTTTTGAATCAAACCTTTGTTCTTGTAAAACAATGTACTTTAGTATACTTGAATCGTGAATTAATGTTCTGTGAATAATAAATTATACCTATTATAATTTATATGTACTTTCTGAATTGATAACGAGTATTCATGAATGCAACCCCTTGCTCAACATGTTACAAAGGGTAATTGAACTTAATGAACTAACTTTTATACTTGTATACATATACAAATATATATAAGTAAAATTTAAATGACACTCGGACAAATAACTGATACTTATAATCCCACATCCAAACAAGGAAAAGGAACCAAAGTGGGTTATCAGTCCTAAGCCTTTTAAATCTTATTTATATAAATGTATATATACAAATATGATTTATGGGAGAAATATAAGTTTATAAAAACATTTAAAAGAAGTTTAATAATTTGAAATACATTTTGGTGACTTGATGTCATTTTGATACAATCATTGAAAACTATTTGATTTGATGATAATTGAAATCCATTTTGATAAGATATTTGAAACCATTTGTTTATAACACAAAATCTTCGTGTTAGACTTGTATCCCCCCCCCCCCTTAAAACAGTAAAAACTATGAAAATACGGGGGTATGAACTCGCCTGTAGTGAGTGATTCGAGTGAAAGGTCGATATAGGATGCTAAGTGTCAAGTGAAGTCTTGAGCACAAACGGATCCTATTAAGCATATAATGACACATATATGGATATAATTAGTGTATATAACAACTAATTATGATAGGAAATCACTTTAGGGACTAGGAAACACTTGAATTGAAGTGTTACAATCACATGTGATTGCATCACAGGGGTTTACGGCCACACAAGGGTGTGTACGGCCAAGATGTGTACGGCCAATGTGGTGTACGGCCATTGGGTGTACGGTCATGGAGTGTACGGTCATGGAGTGTACGACCGTACACTCATGGAAGAACATGCAAAAAGGGGTGTTTGATCCATGGGTAAACTAGTGTGTCAAATGTACAACAAAAAGATGGACAAAACTCTCATTTTGGAAGGTCTTGGGGTGTGTACGGCCAATGAACCTATGAAGGGTTCACGGCCGTACTCCCTTCAAGATCATGAAGGGATGTTGAATCATGAAGAATCAAGGCTTGAATCTAATGGTCTTTCAAGTATAACAAGGTACATGAATAATCACTTACACTTTGGAGGATTATGATGAAGAATCTTGATGATACTTGAGAGAGAACCGATTTTCTTGACTTGAATGTGTGAGAAAGTGTGAAAAATGAAGGAATAGCTTATATATGGGCATGAGTTCACGACCATTTTGGGTGTACGGCCATACACTCATGTGTACGGCCGTACACTCCTCTTGAAGGAGTGTTTGGCTCGAATGCAATATGAAGAACATAAGATAACTCATCCCTAAACCAAAACCTTGAATGCACTAGGCTTAGAACACTCAAACAGACCCTAAACAACGTTAAAAGATAGCAGAAACGAGTCTGACTTTGATTGAATTGAATGGCTGTACAAGATAGAAATTTCGGGTTGTCACAACTTCTTGATTGCTTACTTTTTTTTTCCTTTCCATTGTGGCCCATAGCTTATATTGTATGCAACCGAGCCTAATCATCTTCCCTTGACCTGTCACTCCATATTCAACAACCAACTTCAGCTCATGTTATATTTATATTGTTTGTCCTCAAAATGCAAGATTACAGATAAAAGTGCATACGTATTACTCCATAATGAATCCACACGACTTAGTATACAAACTTAAAAGAGCTAGAAGTTACGGCGACAAATCTTATCTACATTTCTTTTGACAATGGTTAGAAACAAAAATGAAATTGTAAAATCATATATGAAACTCAAAAATGAAAATGAAAACCATACCTGCATTAAAACATAACCCATAAATGAAACTCCAAATCATACCTGCATCAAAATATCACTAAAATCAAAACCACAACTTTGTTAATAATCTACAGAACCATTACCAAAATACAAATATAAAATTGCCAATCAATTAGATAAATCAAAAAAAGGGGAAAACAGATAAGGGAAATGAGAACCATATCAAATGTTGTCAACATATTGTTTGGGATTCTAAACACACCCACTCTTTTTTCTGATGGTTGCTAACATGTATGTGTATGAGAGAGAGAGGGTGGGAGAGAGAGAAAGCATACGTGAAGGAAGAGAGGGAGAGATGCAGAAGGTCATGGTGATTTCCAAATCAAAAACCCAAATTTCTGGGGAATCCAATTGAATCGATTCAAGATTCCATTCCATCAAATATTTGGTTGCAAAATGGACGTAATTTATTCAATTGTGGTCTACAACAAAAAGCAAATTGCAGAAAATAAGAGAGGTTAGAGGAGGAAAAAAATGAAATTGAGGATGTGGAAGATGCAAAATAATTAAAAGCAAACCTATAATTAATTCCTTCAACTTTTCGAATTTTGTTCCAGAACATCGTTGGAGGCTACTATTTGCAAAGGAAAGTAGAGACTTAGAGTAGAAACCTCCTACAAGCTATGCAAATAACACGAATAAAGAAAATCCCTAAATCAACATGACATTTGAATGCTCTGATTAAACAAAATTGATGCTAGAGCGTGTAAATGTTACATGCTTCTTGAAGATTTCTTGAAACACGAAAGAGATACATGTACCTGAAGAACCACAATGATGCCACCAGGGCCTGGAATTGCACGAACATGAGGTGGTGCTTCATCCTGATGTGCGGAAGTGAAGTTTTGAGGAAGAGAGTTAACGATTTCAGATGCCGACTTTGAGGAATATAGGGTTTGAGATTGAGAAAGATGGGTATCGTTGGAACCTCACCGAATATGCATGAACCCTAGCATAATGGGCAATAGACCTTCTGCACAAAAAAATGACGCAACAGTGAGGAACGTGGTTGGTTGAAGGGGAATTTTGAAGAACCTGAAAACCGATTGAACGTGGGAGGAGAAAATGATGGAATGTGAGGAACGTGGGGGAGGAGGCTGGCCGATGAGGACGAACTGATGCAGCAGTTATCGGCATGGACGCAGTCGTGGGTAGAGACAGAATCGTAGGTAGAAGAAGATGAACCGGATCGACTGAACTGCAAACAACCGCCATATTTGATTTTATGCGGCTCTAATTGAAAGTTGAAGGAGTATTAAGGGCTAGGATTTGGACGGCAGTTTTCTCACTCACCGTCGTCAATAGTATTAAGAATTGGCATTTTGAAATGTTACATGACATTTATATACATTTATATATATTTAGTGTTGTTATATAATTTTAATTATATAACATGTAGGCATTGTGATTACACTTTTGAAGTCACATACGACACTAAGAATATATATACATATATAGTGTCCTTGCCATTATACAACTTATAAACATTTTTCACAATAATAACTACAATACATTTTTATTTATATTTATTTATCGTTATATATACCTCGATTCTCGTGCCCTCGTAGTGATTCATATAAATTTTCTAAAGTGTCTGCTTAATATTCAGGTCGTGGTGATTCCAAAAATGCTTTCGGAGTTTCCATTTGAGGTGTGCAAGTCCCTCAATGGATAGAAACGATTTTAGCGATTTTAAGAAAATAAGTATTACACTGGTTTTTGGATTCTTAAAATGGTCGTATCTTTTGCTTACGAACTCCGTTTTGGACGTTCTTTATATTTTTGGAAATAGGGAAACACGTACTACGAGACTAGATCGTTTGCGTTGCTCACAACTGGTTGATACAAAATTTCAGTTTTTCGGACGTATTCTTAGGGTTGCAGTTTGAGCCGTTTGATTTGTTTGTCAATTTACACATTTGGAAGTAAGATATTGTCTGGTATCTTATAATAGTTGAAATAACTCATTTATTTTATATTAGATGCACTAAAACTCAATGAGTCAAACTATAAAGAGATTCAATGTGAACTTGACCGTTCACGGTTTTTGACCTAAATTTCGGGATGTCACAGATAGTTCAGGATCAAAAGGATGTTTTTTTGTTTGTTCAAATTGCAGTAAGAGGTCCTAGTGATTATGTTTCGGGATGGTCCTTCCATTGTGGAGGTCAAGCAAAGTTTTGGGGGTGTCAGAATTATAGCAGTGAGGTGCTGGTTTGTCCACTAAAGGATCAATGATTTGTTCACCATTGGGAGTGTGAGTTCTGATAAGGTTGGGTTTTGATGGTAGCTTTGGAGGGTCACTAAGAGTATGAGTCAACCTTTCCGGCGATTCGGGGAGTCAAGAGGTATTGGTCGGAGCGTCTGGTTGTCAAGAGGATGATAAGGAGTGATTTCGAGGACGAAATCTAATTTAAGTGGGGGAGAGTTGTAACACCTTGTTTCGAATCGTTTCCTAATTCGGGGCCGTGACTCGAAGATCGGTTATCATAAGGCTTAGGGCCTTAGGGAAAGAGAGATTTAGACTCCCTTTGGATGTGGATAATGTAGATTAGGTGATCCGAGAGTTCGGTTTCTGTTTTGGAGCCCAAGGGTATAACTGTAAAGTGATGGTTTGGGCCTTTTATGAATTTTGGATTTAAGTTCAGAAAGTTATAAGGCTAATGAGAGATGATAGGATTGTAGAGTTTCTCATTACCTTTCCTTGGATATAAGGATCATCGAAATCGGGCTTAGAACAAATAAGTTATGGCGTTCGGAAGTTTGGTGGTTTTAGGGAAAAACCTAGTACGTTGGGCGTACAGGGATCACGTCAGGCGTACTAGGATGGTTGATCACGGTGCGACCTTGGAATATGTTGGGTGTACCAGGAGTACGCAGGGCGTACTTGAGTCAGGTGCAAACCCTAATTTAGGGTCTTGGACCTTATTTAAAGGCCTTAATTTATGTGTAAACCCTATTATCTTCAGCCTCCATCAACCATAACCCTAAAATCGAAACACTAGCCTTCATTTGAGCATTCTTGGGGCTTTTGATTTTCAACTTGTAAACCCTAATCCACTTCCTTGGGCCTTTAATCCAATAATCCATATGATAAGCCCTTTGGACTAAATCTTCATGGACTCCACAAAGATTTAGTCCACATAATCAACATGGATCATTAGCCCAAACTATAAGTATAACTGATTTACTTAATCAGCCCCCGTTAATTTAATCAGTCTCTTTTGATCACTAAATTAATTTAAAATTAATTCTTAATCACTACCAATTAAATAATACGATTCACCAATTAATATATTATACTTATAACATATTAATAAATCACAAATAACCTCTTTCTCAAATATCCATCTTATCAAATTGTTCTGGTGAAGGAAACCCAAAATGGACCATGCTACTATCGGGTCAAGTACATACCAATTATAGTTATGGGCTTAGACACCTAATCCAACAAATACCCATACCACACACACACACACACAAACACACACACACACACACACACACACACACACACATATATATATATATATATATATATATATATATATGTATGTATGTATGTATATAACAATCAAAAACATATTGGGTCTATTCACCCTCTTCGGTATCTTTCAACCGGTACTGTGTCTATTTCACCCCCCTCGGTATCTTTCAACCGGTACTGGTTCTATTTCACTCCCTTCGATATCTTTCAACCGGTACTGGGTCTATTTCACCCTCTTCAATATCTTTCAACCGGTACTAGGTCTATTTCACCGCCTTCGGTATCTTTCAACCGGTATCGGGTTTATTTCACCCTACCACTACACATATAATCATAACAATAAGAGTCACAAAGACATCAAGTAGATACAAACACAACATGTAATTGTCACGAAGACAATCATCATACTACAAACATAATCTAGTGGGCCAACATTGGTGTCTTTGACCCACGGCTACAGTGAAGGAAACTCACCTCAGACTGAAGATATCAAATCACACTCGAGCTGCTGACTCGTGAAATCCTCTCACTCTAAATCACAAGTAATAAAACCCTAATTAGAAATTAGGTCAATAATCCAACCTGAGAGTCCAAACCCTAAATCCTAACTTTAGAGGAAAAGGCTACTTAATCCTTGCCTTACTGGGCCTAACCCACCAAGGCCCAAATACAATTTTCCCCAAGCCCAGAAGATAGTCTATATCCAAAATGGGCCCAAGATCAAGAAGGCCCATCACCGAAAAAGCTTGCGGCCCAACAAAGGCCCAAGTCCCTAAGTCTGAAATGGCCTGAGGCTTATAAAGCCCAAATCCTCTCCGGTGAGTACGCTCAGCATACCACATGTATGTCCGACGTACTCACGACCCTTGCATCGTCGGGACATCAGGAGCGTACGCGCACGTACGTTTAGGTATGCCCGGCATACGTTGCAGCTGGCCAAAATCTCATTTCAAGGTCTTAATCAGTTAAGACCTAATGTCCAATTTTAGATATAAGCTTATTAGAGCGTATTAAGCCATAAAGTTGCAAACTTATTATTTTGCATGCCTTAAAAAGGGTTAAATCTTGGACTTTATTACACTAACTTCATGAAACCACCTTCAACCCTTGCATGGTTGAACTTAACCCATAAAGACTCCATTTTTATGCTCAAGGGACACAAGAGACACTAGGATCTAACATTATTTTCTTCTGGAGTTGCTTATACTCTCAAGAACAACCTTAAGGACCATAATATGAAGAACAAAATCCCTAAACTAAACTAACACACAGAGTCATCAAGGTAGGAGCTTTTTACCTCTAATAAGTTAGAAATGGTGAGAAACCTCCAAATCTACAAGCTCTTTCAGGTCTAATGCTTCTTCACAAGTCTTCTTCTTCTTCACTAAGCACCACACACACACAAAACAGACACACATGCTCAAACTTTAGGGAAAATTGATCAGGGTTTCGATATATGGCTCAAGAGGAAAATGAGGTTGATAAGGTGAAAGAGGTGAATGACTTAATGTGTTTAAATGGGGTGCAAACCCTAAAAATTAGGGTTTTCCCCTGGCTTGCGTACGCCCTACGTACACATGGGTACGCCCAACATACGTAAGAGACACCCTGCCTCATGTAACCACTAGAGTACGCCTGACGTACCAATATGAACGCCCAGCGTACTCGAGCCCAAAGGTCCAAATGCAGGAAAATAGTGGCTAAGGGATTTACGTGACAAATCGGGTGTTACATGTATGCTGGGTTGAAATACACCCCAGGTCAGGGCCCACTATCATATGTTCGGGTTGAAATAGACCCCAGTGCGGGGCTCACTATTTTATGATTGGGTTGAAATATACCCCAAGGCGAGTCCCCAGGGCGGGGCCCATATGTGTTGATCGAGTTGAAATACACCCCACGGCGAGGCCGATATGTGTATATTGGGTTGGATTATACCCTAGGGTTAAGCCCAATTGTATAATTGGTATGTGGTACTTTGGGGAACTCACTAAGCTTTGTGCTTACAATTTTTATGGTTATGGTTTCAGGTACTTTCGGTTCGAAAGGTGGGCCCGGCTTGATCGCAACGCATCCATCCATGTTTCTGCAACTTAATGATTTTGAGATTGTACTATGATAACTGTTTTATTATAATGTACTTTTGAATGTTTGGAAAAAGATAATTGGTGTTTCTGATCAAACTAAAAATGAAAATTTTACCATATAATTTTTGGTTCGTTAAATGGGGTGGGTGTTGATTGATTCTGTGAATCGATTAAGACCGAGACGCAAGGAAGAACGATTCAAAGCGAGGAAAAAGAAAGAAAGAAGGATGTACAGTTCGTTGGTTTGCTCCCTACAATGGAGTTCGCCGTTGAACTTGATTATAAATATATATATATATATATATATATATATATATATATATATATATATATATATATATATATATATATATATATATATATATATATATAGAGAGAGAGAGAGAGAGAGAGAAAGAGAGAGAGAGAGACAGAGAGAGAAAGATCCAATGAGAACCAAAAAAGATTAAGAACCATAAGAACCATTATTTTTAGCTTATAATTAAAATGTATATTAGTCATATCTCACATACATGCTTACAAATGTATTAAATGGCATTTTTGTCTGTCACTTGTTTAAAAAAAGAATGACATTATTGTAAATTACATCAAATTCTAGTCCAAATTCATAAACAAACAATCACCTGATGGGTCTAAGATCTATTAACTTTAATTTCTTCTCTTTCAACATTTAGAGCAAAAGCCTTCATTTATATCCTTCAACCACCAATCAGATGAACACCATTACTGTTATCAGCTGCTGCACCACCGCCACCACCGGTGACGACAACTTCACCACCACCACCAGTGACGACGTCTCCACCACCGCTAGTTTCTCTGATATGGTGTGTTTTCTCATATTTTGATCAGAATATCTTCCTCCTACCGTCGGTGTCACGTCATCACCACCCCCTTCGTGTTTGAACATCTATTGTCACTGCTTCCACACACTCTTTTCTACAGATCTACGAGATCCAGCTCTAGATCTATGATTTTTTATGCTAGATCTAAAGTTTCCTCCTTCAGATCTACAACTTTTTTAGCTATATCTCATGATGTGGAAGGAGTTCCGATGATATATCAATACTTGGAAGGATTTCTGATGAAATTTAATGTTCAGACAAAGGAATTCCGTTGGAATCCAAGCTGGTACCAGCGCTGCTATCTAGATCTGCGATTTCCGCTCCAAATCTACGAGATCCACCACCATTCAAACACAATAGAACCACCGGTAGCATCTTCGTCCTCCAGATCTGTAAGTTCTGCCACTAATCGCCACCAGTAACGACGACTACAATGCCACCGAAGACCGGCGAGGCTAGATACACAAGCACCAGAAACCGATGAGACCAAATCTATGAGATCCTGTGAGTGGCAAAGCTAGATTGATGAGATTTGGCGGTGTTGTAACAACCTATGTGCCATAATGTGTAAGTCATCATCTTTTTCACACCAGGTACGTTATGATAAGGCTTAGATGAGTGTTTTTTAACCTTCTTACAGTTATTTTCATGGTTATTTATTGTGTTTTACATCTTACTCCATCTTTGCTACCTATTATGTGTTAAAGGTTTAGTAAAATTCAGAATCAAGAATGATTTCATGATGCATACAAGGTGTTTGATGATTTGTCTGAATGAAATTTTTAAACTGTGAATAGTGTATTTTATACATTAAGTTGTGAATAAGTGTATAAAATTATGTGTTAATATGTGAATAACCTAAATCCTACTGTGATTTTTTTTGAATAATCTGAGTTGTATAAATATTGTGAATGGTTTTTTTGATGCATACAAGGTGTTTGATGATTTGTGTGAATGAAAATTATAAACTTTGAAAAGTGTCTTTAAGTTGTGAACACTGTGAATGAGTGTCATAAACTGCTTTATTAAACTTTGAATTAAAGTCTTGAAATGTAAGTTTTAAGTTAAGAATATAATTATGAATGTACAAGTTTTGTGTATTAAACTGCGAATTTATTATACTAAGTTGTGAATTTGTGTATTAAACTGTATTAATTTGTGAATTTTGTGTATTAAACTGTGAATTAATTGTAATAAGACTTTTAAGTTGATATTATGGCTGTGAATTTACACTTTTTGTGTATTAAACTGTGAATTTATTATAATAACCTGTGAATTTTATGTATTAAACTATGATTTTTATGCTTTAATTGTGAATTAACTGCATTAACCTGTAAATTTTTTGTTTAAACTGTAAATTAAATATATTAAGCTGTGAATTTTGTGTATTAAATTGTGTTTTTTTGTGTTTAAAAATGTGAATTAACGGCATTAAGCTGTAAATTTTCTGTTTAAATTATTTATTGACTGTATTAAGCTGTGAATTAATGAATTTTGTGTTAAAATATAAATGATTTTACGTGTGAATGTTTTTGTATTAGTTTTCCTGTGAATATATATATTTTTTGTGTTGTATAAATATGTAAGAAAATATTAATTTTATAATTATTTTGCATTAAACTCATAATAAGTGAATTAATTGGTTTATTAAATTGTGAATATAATATTTAAGCTGCTAATTAACGATTTTATATACATATTTGATTTAGAAGGAATGATGATTGCGATGGTGGCATATGTGGTTGGTGGTGTCGTGTAGTAGTTGGTGGTGATGATAGAGTTTGATTTTAACTTCTTTGAATTTTTGAATTGTAAAATAAATTGTATTAAGCTGTGAATTTGTGTATTAAATTGTAAATGACTATATTAAGTTGTATATTTTATATAAATTTTGTGCTAAAATACGAATGAATGAATGCATGAAAATATTAAACTATGTATTAGTGGATTAATATGTTTATTAAACTGTGAATATGGTATTTTAAACTGTGAATATGTTTTATACACGATAGATTTTTTAAGGAAATCTAAAATTTAGAAAAAGAAAAATTGAATTTGTCAAGGCATAAATCTATTTTTTTTATTAAAGTTTTGTATGTTTGGTTGCAAAAATAAAATGGTATGTGCTAAAAAGTATTACCAAAGTAATGAGAACTACAATGTTTGTTCTATTAAATTATGAATACGACCTGAAAATGCCATTGAATTTGAAGTCAGTCTAGTGGTGGTCCGACGTCGGCCCGACAACGGTCTGACGGTGGTCTGGCGGCTGCCAAGAACAAGTGCCAATATATATATATATATATATATATATATATATATATATATATATATATATATATATATATATATATGTTTAGGTTCATTTGAGACCATGCTAATTTTGTGAGACCGTGAGACGCAATCTAAAAATAATTTTAAAAAGCAAAAATTCTTGTTGCCCGTTTGCCTTCCATCGATATGTATTGAACTATATTATGCTTTTTGGAGAAAAAAAATTTTAATACCATAAAAATAAAAGGAAAATTCAAAAATTCTTTTTTTAATTATTATTTTCTTCATTTTATTTACCTAAAAAAAATAAAAAAAATACGTGACATATTCTAATAGAATAGTACACTGTAAATATTCTAATGTTCTACTAGATTTGTCAGATATGTAGAATATTTTAATAGTTTAACTAGAGTATTTCACAGATATTTCAAAAAAACGGTAATTTAAAAAAAAAATTAAATTTTTAAATTTTTTTTTACGAAAATATAAATGATGAAAATAATATTTTAATTTTTTTTCGAAAATTTTGAATTTTTTTGCATTTTAAAAATGCTTTTTTTATCTACAAAATGACTGGCTATGATTGCGTCTCCCTGTTTCATAAAATATACTGGTCTCACATGAACCTAACCGTATATATATATATATATATATATATATATATATATATATATATATATATATATATATAACACTTGAACCTAACTCTCTCTCTCTCTCTCTCTCTCTCTCTCTATATATATATATATATATATATATATATATATATATATATATATATATATATATATATATATATATATATATATAGAGAGAGAGAGAGAGAGAGAGAGAGAGAGAGAGTTGGGTTCAAATGTTTATACTCTCTATTGTGTGCATGTACAATTGATTCTGGATCAATCATTTTAGTTATTTTAAGAAAGTAATTAATGTATATTAAATGTTGAATATTTAATTAATACTCATTATATCTTCAACATGTAATATACGTTAATTATTTCTTAAAATAACTAAAATGATTGTTTAAGAATCAATCCTACATTCTCATAATAGATAGTTAGAACACAATAACCTAACCCTATATATATATATATATATATATATATATATATATATATATATATATATATATATATATATATATATATATATATATATATATATATATGTTTAGGTTCATTTGAGGCCATGTAAATTTTGTGAGACCGTGATACGCAATCTAAAAATAATTTTAAAATACAAAATAAAAGAAAAAATCCGAAAATTCTTTTTTTAATTATTATTTTCGTCATTTTCTCTATCTAAAAATAAAATAAAATAAAAAATAAAAAAAATTTCATTTTTTTTGAAAAATACGTGAAATATTTTAATAGAATATTACATTGTAAATATTCAAATGTGATTTTTAGAATGTTAGAATATTCTAGTAGATTTGTCAGATATGTAAAATATTCTAATATTCTACTAAAATATTTAATAGATATTTCAAAAAAACGACAATTTTTTTTTTTTGGATAAAAAAATTGACGAAAATAATATTTTAAATTTTTTTTTCCGAAAATTTTTAATTATTTTGCATTTTAAAAATGTTTTTTTTATCTACAAAATGAGTGGGTAGGATTGCGTCTTTACGTCTTACAAATTATAGTGGTGTCAAATGAACCTAAACCTATATATATATATATATATATATATATATATATATATATATATATATATATATATATGTATATATATATAGGTTTAGGTTCATTTGACACCACTATAATTTGTGAGACGGAAAGACGCAATCCTAGTTATTCATTTTGTAGATAAAAAAATATTTTTAAAATGCAAAATAATTAAAAATTTTCGGAATATATATATATATATATTCAAATGAGAATATTTTTGAGATTGAAAACATTTGAGAACATTTTTTAGCTTATGAGTTAAAAAAAACACTTGCCTTTGTTTTTCTAATTGCCTTCAAGGTATTTGGGTAATACAAAATTAATTATATCCATATTTTAAAAAAAAATCTGATATCAATATCTCACTCACACACATACATTCTCTCTCTATCTCTCTCTCTAGATCTGGACCACCAGACTACTGTCGGAATCACTACCAAAACCACATTTATACCAATCCACCCCACCTACCAACTAAATACTTTTATTTCTCTCTACATCTAACTACCATCAGACAACCACAAAAACCACCGTACTACAGCCGGAACCACCATACCGCCGTCGCTGATTGTTGCCAGAAAACGATCGGAACACTATCGGAAGGATCGGAACACCGCCAGAACGATCGGAAAGCAGCCAAAACGACCAGAACACCGCCAGAACGATGGCACGGGGATTCTCTGTTTTCTTTATGCCTAGTGGGCTTGTGATTGTGGGAAAAGCAAAGGCAGCCACAGGGGGATAAGAATAAGTGGGCTTAGTATAAAACTTCTGGAGAAGACTTTTCCAGAGAGCATGGGTGTAGGCATTTTTTTTGATTCAATAGGAAGTTGTGAGAATGCATTTTCCCCCAAAAAAGAAAGGGATAAAGGTGCGAAGCGGATTGCCCGGAAAGCTGTCGAAACACCGCCAAAACGACCGGAAAGCTGCTGAAACACCGCTGAGAATACCGGAACAGCGCATCTTCACTTATCGTCATATGCCTCCGCCTCCCTCTGTTTGAGAGGAGAATAGAAGAAATGAGGGAGCGAATCACGGACTCCGCCGCCGGTGGCAGTTCGCTGCCTCCCATCTCACCACAGAGTATGAGCCTGGCGGTGGCCACCAGTCGATTTCCATGACAGAGTGGTTAAGAGTAAGATCTACTAAACAACAAAAAATGTAAGAGAAAGCACATGAGATCCGGGCTTTTTGAAGGTCGAAGATTTGAATGATTGAACTGCCAAAGAAGATCTAGCTCAGATAATGGTGGCGTCCAGTTAATCGGCACCATTGTGCTGTTGCTGCAAGATGGATTTGTGTCTTTGCCTTAGACGGAGAAGAAATATTCTCCGGAGGAGGCAACCTTCGGAGATGAAGTTGCTGAAAGAGAAATCAGCTACTGCGATGGAATTCATGTGTCTGCTTTTGCGTGTGAACTGAAATCAGGTTAAACTCTCTATTTTGACTTTCAAATATGTAGTTAGGTTAATATTCTATTGGGCTAACTAAAGGGCATAAGTTTTTGGGCTAATGCTAATAATAAAATAACCATTACGTTGATAACATATGGTAATTCAATAGCTAATTTAAAAAAAAAATTTCCTTTATCATAGTAAATTATCTAAATAATAAAATCCAAAATAGTTGTCGATACATATATATTTTTTTAATCCATGAAGCTCCAAACTCGATGTTTTAAAATTAAATATTTTCTTTTTTTTCATAATAAGTCCAAAGAACTAATATATATTTTAAATATCAATCGAGATGTAATATGTATACCACTTTCTTTGGATTTTTATTATCATATAAGATTTTATTATTTAAAATTGATATTTCATGAACTAATATATATACCATATTGTTTGGATTTTTATTAGCAACAGATGTATACCACTTTGATATTTATTATCATATAATATTTAATACTTTTATAAGACATAATTTTATTAAAGTATTAGTATAACAATTTTCTGAATAGAGTAATATTTAAAGTACAAAGGATTGCGTTAAAACTCCTAAAGATTTGAAACTGTTTATATCAATTTTATCAATTTTTGCATTTATAGCTTTGAAATTGGGCACACCAACTCATAAGAGTTATATCTTCCAGAATCCTTTCATATGTTTTTTTTTCAATGTAAAAGGTATTAAAAAAAGTTTATCTTTAAAAATATATATATACTTCTTATTTACATGTGAATAATGAATACCAATATTTTAATTACATATAATTAATACAAACAAAAAGAAAATTTATATATAAAAAAAAAGATTTATTGAATTGAAAACGCGAAAACGAATCTTGTCCACATTAATCATATGTGATTAAATACGTGCAATCACATGTGATTAAATACACGAGAAAAATACAAAACTATTGTATCGAAAATGCAAAAACACGTCTTGTCCACAAAAATCATATGTGATTAAATACATCTAATCACATGTGATTACATGTAGCCAATCACATATGAGTTATATGTACAATATTCGATTTCGTGTTTTTGATTCAATATTCTTTTAATGTATTTAATCACATTTGGTTATATGTATCTAATCGTATTTGAAAATGAATTGTGTACATATAAATCATATGTGATTAGATACATTTAATCACATGTGATTATATACATGAAAACAACTATTGAATCAAGAACGTAAAAACAAATCTTTTCTACATAAATAATATGTGATTAAATACATACGATCACATGTGATTAAATACATGAGACCAACTATTGAATTGAAAAAGCAAAAATGAATATTATTCATATAAATCATCTATGATTAAATATATATAGTCACATGTGATTATGTGTATCTAATCACATGTGATTTATAAGACAAGACAAAAATATTGAATCAAGAATACGAAAACGAATCTTATTCATATAAATCATATTTTATTAGATATACATAATCACATGCGATTAAATACACGAGACAACTATTGAATCAAAAACGCAAAAACGATTTTTTTCCACATAAATCATATGTGATTAGATACATATAATCTCATGTGATTATATGTATCCAATCACATATGAATTATATGTACAAAATTCGTTTTCGCATTTCAGATTCAATAAATTTTGTCATATATTTTAATTATACGTATCTAATCACATATGATTTATATGGACAAGATTCGTTTTCGCGTTCTCAATTCAAAAGCTTTTCTTGGTCAATAATAATCACATGCGATTAAATACATATAATCACATGTGATTAAATAACCAAAAACAACAATTGTATCAATAGCGTGAAAATGAATCTTATCCACATAATTCATATGTGGTTAAATAGATATAACCACATTCGATTAAATACACGAGATTATATGTATCCAATCACATATGATTTATCTATTGAATAGAAAACATGAAAATAAATATTGTTCACATTATTCAGATTTGATTAAATACATATAATCACATGTGATTATATGTATCCAATCACATATGATTTATCTGGACTAGATTCACTTTCACGTTTTTTATTCAATAACCGTTCTCGTGTATTTAATCAAATATTATTATATGCATCTAATCACATATATTTATGTGAACAACATTTATTTTGTGTTGTCAATTCAATATTTGGTCTCATGTATTTAATCAACTTTAATCATATGTGATTAAATATATTTAATCATATGTGATTATATGTATCTAAAAACATATGATTTTTATGGACAAAAAAAATCTTGTCTTTATAAATCATATGTGATTAGATACATATAATCACATGAAATTAGATACACGAGACCAAATATTGAGTCGAAAACTCAAAAATGAATATTGTCCATATAAATCATACGTGATTAAATACATATAATACATGCGATTATATGTATCTAATCACATATAATTTATGAGGACAATATTCATTTTTGTTTTCTCAATTCAATAATCGTTTTTCACTATTTAATCACATACGACTATATTATATGTATCTAATCTCATATGATTTATATGAACAATACTTGTTTTGCATTTTTGAATTCAAATCACATATGATTTATGTGTGCAAAATTTGTTTTTAGGTTCTTGATTAAAAAGTTGTTCTTTGTCCATATTAATCATATGTGATTAATACATATAATCATACGTGATTAAATATATGAGAAAATTATATAATCGAAAAATCGAAATTGAATATTGTCTATATAAATAATATGTGATTAGATACATATAATCACATATGATTATATGTATTTAATCACATATGATTATATGTATTTAATCACATATGATTTATTTGTTTAAATACATATAATCGCATATGATTTATGTGATTATATGTATTTAAATACACGAGAACAACTATTGAATCACATATGATTTATGTGGATAAGATTTATTATCGCGTTCGTGATTCAGTATTTGTTTTTTGTCAACTTTAATCATATGTGATTATATACATCTAATCACAATATGTATCTAATCACATATGATTTATATGGACAAAAAGAATATTGTCTATATAAACCATATGTGATTAGATACAAATAATCATATGTGATGGTGGTGGAGGTGGGGGAGGGTGGTGGGTAATAGTGACGGGTTGTGGTGGTGGTGGGTGGTAAGTGATGGGGGTCGTGGGTGATGGTTTATGGTGGTTTTGAGTGGTGGTGGGTGGTGTTTGTGGTGGTTGTGGTTGTGGTGAAGGGTGGTGTGTGGGGGTGGGGTGGTGGTTGTGATGGGTGGTAGATGGGTTGGTGGTGGTGGTATTGATGGGTGGATGATAACGGGTGGTGGTGGCTGTGGTGATGTTTTGTGTTGGTGGTGGTAAGCGGTGGGTAGTGATGGTGGTAAGTAGTGATGATATAGGTAGGTGGTGGTTGGTAGTGGAGATGGTGGTGGTGATGGTGGTGACACGTGGTGGTATTGGGTGGTGGTTGGTGGTTGGTGATGGTGGTAATGGTGGTGGTGGTTATGGTGAGGGGTGGCGGGTGGTGGTTTTGGTAGGTGATGGGTGGTGGTGGTGGTGGTGGTGGCGGCGAGTGGTGGTGGAGGCAGGTGGTGGTAATGGATAGTGGTAGGTGGGTGATGGTGGTGTATGGTGGTTTTAGTAGGTGATAGGTGGGGTAGGAGATGATAAGTGGTGGTGGTGGTATTCGTGGGTGGTGAGTAAGGGTGGTTGTGGTGGGTGGTGATGATGGTGGGTGGGTGGGGGTGGTGGTGGAGGCGGGTAGTGGTGGTGGATGGTGGTGATGGGTAGTGGGTGGTAGTGGCGGGTGATTGTTATAACGGAGGTTGGTGGGTGGGTGGTAGTGATGGGTGGTAGTTGTGGTGGGTGGTGAGGGTGGTAGTTGCGAGTGGTGGTGATGGTAGTGGATGGTGGTTTTGGTAGGTGGTGGGTGGTGATGGTGGTGGCGGTGGGGGTGGGTGGGTGGTAGTGATGAGTGGTGGAGGCGGGTGGTGATGATGGGTGGTGGTTGGTGGTAGTGGCAAGTGGTGGTCATAATGGTAGGTGGTGGTGGTGGATGGGTGTTGGTTGTGGTGGGTGGTGGGGGTGGTGATGACGGTGGTGGGTGGGTGTTGGTTTTGGTGGGTGGTAGGTGGGGTAGGTGATGGTGAGTGGTGGTGGTGGTATTCGTGGGTGGTAGGTAGGGGTGGTTGTGGTGGATGGTGATGATGGGTGGTGGTGGTGGTGGGTGGGTGGGGGTGGTGGTGGATGGTGGTGATGGGTAGTGGGTGGTAGTTGGTGGTAGTGGCGGGTGATGGTCATAACGGAGGTTGGTGGGTGGGTGGTAGTTGTGGTGAGTGGAGGGGGTGGTAGTTGCGAGTGGTGGTGATGGCAGTGGATGGTGGTTTTGGTAAGTGGTGGGTGGTAGTGATGAGTGGTGGTGATAGGTGGTGGAGGCGGGTGGTGATGGTGGTGGTGGTTTGTGGTAGTGACAAGTGGTGGTCATAATGGTGGGTGGTGGTAGTGGATGGGTGTTGGCTGTTGTGGGTGGTGGAGGTGGTGGTAACGGTGGTGGGTGGTGGTTTTGGTGGGCGGTAGGTGGGGGTGGTAGTGACGGATGGTGGTGATGGGTGGTGAATGGTGGGGTGTGGTCGTGGTTGGTGGTGGCGGGTGGTGGTGATGGTGGTGGGTGGGGGTGGTGGTAATGGGTGTCGGTGACGGGTGGTGGATTGTGGTGTTGTTTGGGTGGTGGGTGGTGTTGGTTAGTGAGTTTTTTAATCTTTTACTTGTTTTTTATTTATTTTAATAATATTTGATGATCTTAATTTTAAAAAATTGGGTGGTTCAAATTTGTTTTCAAATGTTCTCGCGATAAGAAATGTTCTCGATTGAACGCTCCCTTATATATATATATATATATATATATATATATATATATATATATATATATATAGGGAATATACATTACAGCCTCACCTAAGCTTAGGTACTAAACCTCTAAAATATTTCGTTTTAACTTAGTAATTAAAGTCGATTTGGTTTTCATTTGGTAAATATATCGTCCCCAATAACATTTCTTCCCTCCATTATCGTTTATTATTTCACCCTAGTGAACATTATTGTTTTCCACCGTCACGAAGGTCGAAGATAATCAATGTTCTTGCTTCCTTATCAAAATTATTATGTACATCATGAATCTACATCTTCAATTATTAATCGTGAATCCCCTAATCGCAATCTTTATATAGTAAAACAACTTATTTTCATGAGGTTTAGTACCTAAGCTTAGGTGGGGCTGTAATGTATATTCCCTATCCCCATATATGAAAAAATGAATATAAGGCTGTTATGTACCTAACATTGGATGTGGAACCATTCAAAACTACGTCCATTTAAACTAAAATATAACTAAAAACCTTGATTTTAGGTTTAGTGTACTTTTACCCAAATTTTATTATATCGTCATCTTTAATGTTTACAATACGACTATTCATTTTGATTAATTAATTTAAGAAATGGGTCATTGATTTCTTTTGAAAGACAACGTTGATTATTTGGATAATAAAAAAAGATGAATTATTTTCTTATTATATTTAGGACAGAAATCTTTATAATCTCAGAGTATTTTGGTTTACAGCATTATCACCCTTTAAATGAATTGTTTATTTTGAATTTAAATCTTGAATACCCTAATTTAAATTTCAAAAAACCACTAACAATCCAAGTTAAACCATTAACTTCAAATCTTTTTTTCTCTACGCCTTCTGTTGCGAAATCATTTTGTAAACACTAATGTTGAATAAAGCTCCTATTATGTTGCTGAAAAAACGTTGGAAGGCATATATATATATATATATATATATATATATATATATATATATATTGGAAGGGGTTATATAAAAGGATAATATTTTATAATATTTAAGTAGAACTATGTCATTTTGATGGTTCCACACCTAAGTTTAGGTATATAACAACCTTATATATCTATTGTGTGGTCGTAAGGACAATTCTTAACCAATATATGAAAAGAATGAGTGACTATGATGCGAAGGTCTTTGATATTACAATGAGGTAACATGTACTCTATAATCACTCAAATTTCATTGAAAGGGTATTTAAGTCAATTAAACGATATTTAAAAAAGGAATCTTTCGGATTTTAAGGGATTATTGATTTTCCTAATTTTAAAAATCTGATTTTTTTAAATTAGTTCAGTTTCAATTCTACTGTAATTTTTAAGCATAATTGATTTTATTATGTCAGAATTACATTGTGTTAGAATGATATTCTATGAGAATATCAACAATAAAATAATAAAGAATTTGAATCATTATCTTAGAATGAGAACAATAACATATCATTCAAATGGTAAAATGTTAATATAAATGATATTCTTTCCGAAATGTGATAATACTTTTGTGATAATGAACTTAAAATACAATTAGAAAGTGAAATACATCAAAAGAATAAAAATGCTAATTTTTTTTTTTGACATTCTTGAATGAATTCTTTTTTCCTTCTTGGTTGGATTCCAAGTATGCAATCAAACACAAATACAAAGCTTCATTTTTGAAATAATACTATGTCATTCTTGAATTCTTTTGCAAAATATATATATATATATATATATATATACATCGTCATTATTGAAACAATCTTTATTCCCCTTCTTTGTTCGTTCCTAGCTGTCTGATGACATTCTAGCAGAATATAATTCTCACAGAATGATATTCTATGAGAATAACTTTATATGGGACATTGTAGAAGGAGATGAACTCAAGAATAACAGGTGATCCCATGGTAAATCTTGAAACCTGTGAAAAACATGAAAATCATGATAAAACATTAGCTAATAGCCAACAAGAAAACATATTGTTTAGACTTAACTGCTACATTTAAGAAAAAATTTAAGACAACAATACAACCATTATTAGCTCATATTTACAATAATCATAAAATTTCCAACTTTCATCAACAACAATAAAACAATTCAAATTTCATAAATCATTATAAAAATTATTTGAATTTCTAATATAATCGAGTATCCTATTTGCATTCAGTATTCTAAATTCTATTGGTAATATCAAATGCAATGAGGGTTTTTTAATCATTAATTACCACTTAAATGGATTTCTAATAACTAATCAAATTGATGAAAACTATTCACGTATTCATTGAGAATATCATTAACAAATATAAAAAAAATTAACTCATTCATGAAGAAATATTCAAACTAGGTATGCATGTGTCGCTTTCTTCAAGTGTAAGATAAATCAAATTCATTTTAATGTTATAAGAATCCCTTCACAGATAACAAAAATTGAACATTTAAACTTTGTATCCTATTGCGAACCGTATATTAAGTAAATACATAAGAAATTAAACTCTTATAGAGTCCATATAAAAGAAGTAGACTTGCTGTTGTGGGGAAAAAATTTCAGCGGCTCCATTTGATGTGGGGGAGGAGGACGACGCCGATGAAGGAAGATGGTTGTCAACAGATGGTAGTGCAAGTGGTCGGCATCCAATTGAGGTAGTAGGGTTGGAGATTTGGTTGTTAGCTGTTGCCGACGAGTTCAAAGAAAGACGTGGAAAAGTTAAATAGGGTTATAGAGAATGTTAAGGAAACATTCCATAATTATAGGTTTTCTTATTTTATTTATTTAATTATAACTATTAATTAAATCCTAAGATTACAAATATACCCTTACTTATAATTAATTAATATTTTTAAAATGATTGCTCCATATTTTTAAAATGATTGCTCCATATGGTAGAGGTTCATTTGAGACCAATAGTTTTTTGTGAGACATGGGGACAACATATTAGCCTTTGATCAAAATTGATCCTATGGCTCATAAAAAAACGTGATTAAGACTTATTAATGTACATGATTTGTTAATCAATGGCAGATTAGTCATTGTTAGGTTAAACAGATCATCAACATACCTGTTACAAAAATTAGCTTCATATTCACGTAATCAGGATCTTTATCTCCTTCGATCTTCAAATCTCACACCAGATATCGTTGCTATATGATATATATTCGTTGATCGATCAATTATCCTTCATATCAAAATCATCACATTCAGGAAATCAAGATCTTCATCGCCTTGAATAGGTATGTATTTCTACCAGATCAACGTGATTTTGAGATTGACATTCATTGATTTATCAATTATCCCCTCCTATCAAAATCTCAACTATTAAATTCACGATTTTAGTGATTTGCTAGTTCATCTTCTTTATTCTTCATCCGATGATTGTTTGAGTTGGATTCGTTCAATTGTAATTGCAAATATGAGTTAATATCTTCATGATTTTCTTAATCAATTTTGTTCAATCGCAAATTGCAAACCACGGAAGGATAAGTAAGGATTAATTTTCTTCAATTCATCATCATGAAGGAACAATTTCTCCATTATAGAACAATTTCAACAACTCATCATTAGTAGCAATTGATGTACCATCTATTTGAGGACAGAAGAATTGGAGAAGTATTATTTGATACGCCAACTGTTTGATGAAATGCCTAAGAGAATAATCATAACTTAAGTTCTAATGCATTTAAACTCTAGACATGCTCCTAATTAACTGCTATCTAGTAGCAATTTATGGCGCTGAAGTGTGAACTTTACATATATAGGTTGAAGATAATCACAATAGAACAAAATCGTTACATCAAGTCAAGTGATCATGCACCTTTACTAACCTTGAAATGGAAATGGATACTTATCAAAAGTTTTTTGTCCTTTGGTTTGCCTCTAAATGATTAAATCATATTCTTGTTGAAATAAATGTTATTCTTTTTCCATCATATTGTGACAAGTACACTAAATGGTGCATATATGAAAGATTAGTGTAATCATTATAGGGAAATCTCAGACCATGTTGATGCTTGAAGCTTGAAGCTTGAAACATGTTTCCTCATTGTTTTTATTATTTTGATTATTTGAGTGAAAGGTTTAGATTAGTTACTATCCTCCTTGTCAGTAGCATGTAAAGTAAATGATGAATTTGGACTAGTTTAGCATGAAGCAGAAGTGGTACTTGGTCCCATTTCATCATATTTTTTATTATATTACATAATACATAGTATATTATTCTGATTATAATAATTGAAAAGCATTACTCATACGTCCTTACATATTCAGAAAATTAAGTTTAGAATACAATTTTGTAAATACTTGTACAATAATAAATATTAATGGAATACTTTGTTGTAGGTCAAATTAATGATGGTGCTGAAGAATCACACTCAAGCAATGAACTCGTTTCAACTAATGATTATTTAGTTTAGATTCTGGATATTCTACATGTATAGATATATAATGTTATAGTCTACTTTGATTTTTGTTTGTTGAACTACTCAATTAGTTCCATATTTCATTTAGAATATGATACATGATATAGTGCACATATTTAATGATATAGTCTATTATTATATGTTCTATATTGATGATACTGATATCTTATTGAAGTGTATAATTCTATTTTTAATGATTTATAAGTGTAATATTCTAATATACATTTATAAATGATGATGTAATTAAATGTGTTTTCTTAATACGACTAATATTCTAGATTTGATTATTGTTATGTGTTATATTCTACATTGATATTTGTTGTTGATATAATCAAGTAGTGTTATATTTTAAAAAGCTCATTACATATAAACTTCTGAAAACTAACAACATATAACATTATTCTAATAGAATGTTCTACATATACTACACATTATTTTCATGTAATAAATTAACTTATTTATTTAAAAACCTATAACATAATTCTATTAGAATACATATAACATATAACATTATTTTATTTGAATATTCTACATATACATATTATTTTTATTTAATAAATGAAATTATTTAATAAGAAACCTATAAAATTATTCAATTAGATTATCAACATGATACATCATGCGTTAGATTCAAATGAGATGACCCTAATATTCTACGTATAACTTAAAATATTCGAGAACATTATTCTATCGTAATATTCTACATATAACTTTTGAAAAGAGGTCATATACAATATTATTATATTAGAATATTTTATATAAACACATTATTTACATGTAGTAAATCAACTTATTCAATTGAAAACTTAGAACATTAATCTATTAGAATATTCTACATATAACTTAGAATATCCTAGAACATTATTCTATAAGAGTATAAAAACAACCAAATTTTAATTAATAAATATTCTATTAGAATATTCTACATATAACTTAAAATATCCGATAAACTTATTCTATCATAATATTCTACATATAACTTTTGAAAAGAGGTCATATACAATATTATTATATTAGAATATTTTATATGTACACATTATTTAGATGTTGTAAATCAACTTATTTAATTGAAAACTTAGAAGATTATTATATTTGAATATTATACATATAATTTAGAATATCCTAAAACATTATTATATAAGAGTATAAAAAAGTCTAATTTAATTAAGAAATATTTTATTAGAATATTCTACATATAACTTAAAATATCCGATAACATTATTCTATCATAATATTCTACATAAAACTTTTGAAAAGAGGTCATTTACAATATTATTATATTAGAATATTCTATATATACACATTATTCACATGTAGTAAATCAACCTATTCAATTGAAAACGTAGAACATTATTCTATTAGAATATTCTACATATAACTTAGAATATCCTAGAACATTATTCTATAAGAGTATAAAAAGCCTAATTTCAATAGAATGTTATAAATATAAACTTTAAATATAAACTCATGTAATATGAGAAAGATGTTACTGACATTACATGACACAAAACTAAAACATTACAAGTACTATTCTTGTAAATACATAACTGAATATCGACATTATACATCATATATTCTCAAACTATAACTATAATGTCATATGTACTTGTTCATATTCTGTTGACGCGTCTTGATCATATGACGAGCTATCAGACGAGGTATCATGAAGTATGACTTTTTTTGCCTTTATCTATTTCCGATGATAGAAATTGTTCTACATTCTTTCTTTTAGGATCAAAAACTTCTTTTTCCCTTGATTTAGTAGTTTCTTCATTTCAACTGTATCAAAACATAAACCATACTTTTATTAAAACAATAAAACTAGGATATAAACAAAAAATTCATTATATTAAAATATTCTAACATTCTGACAATAATTAACAACATGAAAATTGTTTAATAAATAATTTACAATTAGAGAATTTTATTTTATTTTCACATTTAATTTTACACAAATCTAATATGATCAAAGCATTATTAACAATACACAAAGTAGAATCTATGAGATAAAATAACAAAAAAACATAACTGTCCACATGGTACTGACTCCAAATAAAGTTTATATTCATTTAATTTCGATTAGTAATATCTAGTATAATTCAAACAAGAGATTTAATATTATATAAAATACAAAAGATCAGATAACCTAATCACCTAATCAGACCTTTATGTTAATAGACACCACCAACCTAAACCAAGAACTTCTTTAGCTTTCGATGTGTATTAAACACTAATCCTAGCTACAGTAAACAATTTCAAAAATATTTAACCAAAACTACAATAAAGAAGTTCGTTTCTAGCCCCAACTATAGTAAATCTGGATCAAACACTAAGCATAACTACAATATAAATTTCAGAAAAATAATTCATAAATTTGAATAAATAGAATAATAACTTCCTGAAGCCTATTAAAAGAGATTATTTAGAATCTACATTATCTAGAATCCAAATCTGAATAAGATATTATTGAATTAAAACATAGAGAGATGAATTTGATTATGTCAAGATAGAATAACAAATTCTCAAAACATATTATAGTTTTGACTTATCAAAGTAAGCAATAACATTTGGTTAATCAATAAAATAACATCTGAAATCAAATTTATAAAGTAACACCTAACTTAACAAATCAAAATACCTAGAATATTAAGTTATCAAATACTATTTTACTAATATTTTTACAAGATCATCTAATTAATCAAACAAAGTAACATCTTAATCAAATTAAGAAATACCATATGACTTATCAAACCAAAATACTCAGAATATCAAGTTATCAAACAATATTTCACTAAATTTTTACTAGATAATCCAATTACTCAAACAAAATAACATCTAAAATCAATTTAGGAAGTAAGTTATGACTTATCAAATTAGAATAACTAGAATATCAAGTTATCAAACATCTATTTACTAGATTTTTACTAGATAATAAGATAAATCAAACAAAATAGGATCTTGATTTAAATTATATTTCAAATGACAGGAATATCTCTACATATTTTGTGAATAACTTCATTTATGCATAATAAAATAGCAAGATTGTAGATTTATTAACATTGCAATTGTTAACAGCCAAAGATGAGTCAGTAGAATCTTTTATTACCTGATGAGAAGAATCCTTCCTCAACTGAGAATCATGAGAAGAAGTACCAATTGAAGGATTGGCGAAAATTTGTATGTGCTAAGAAGTTTTTATTGTTTATTAAAACAAACTAACGAGCTAATGATATTGGAGATTGAAAATTGAAATCAGAAGCGCGAGATTCAAAATCACAGATTAAGGTTTTAAGGGGTTTTAATGTAGAATCAAAATCATATTGTATCGAAGAATCCATTCTTGATTATCAATTAGAATAAAAAGGGTAGAAAACGATGTAACATGGCTTAATTCGAGGCAGATCCAATTGCAATTATTTTTCTAGGGTTTCGAATCCATAAATCTGGATCACAATTGAATTTGAGATCGTATGTGAAGAGGTGATTTTGGATGAAGAAAGACCTGTAGAGATATTGAATGACGTTAGAATACAGATAGAACAAAAATTGTCATAATTACCCCTATGTGTCCTTTTCTAAACATCAATGTTTAACAATTCATGATCATTTTCTCTATTACATATATTGATAATGAATTTCTAGATTTCAACATTTATTTTCAGCAATTTATCATCAATTCTATATTATTAAAGGATTATTGTAAATGATCGATTTTCAGCAATTATTCATTACTTTTGCTATTATAAAATAAGTATCAGCAAGAATCAATGAAAAGCTCATCAACAATTTCGATTTTTAGCAATTCATGATCAAAATTAGAATGGATAGAATACTAACTCTAACATACAAAACTCAGAATTACTATAAAAGTATACTAGAAGCTCATATACAAAACAAAAGAGAATGATTAGATATTGTATTATACAAAATCAGAACTAGTAGAATATTGTTCCGAAAGCTAAAGATTGAGTTTTTGTTGGAAAATAGATTTATGTCCTTTCTTTTTGAATCGGTTACTTCTCTTTGGCTCTTTAGGCTAGAAATCAATACATGCTATTTTAATCATTCTATCTACTTCATCTGATGACATTGGTGACTCATCTTTTATATTGAGAAGGGGAATTGGAATCTGATTCTCTCGAACAAGACATTGTTGAAAGATGAAATCAAATCCTTTAATGGGTATGAGTTCTAAATTCGATTCTTAAAACTAGTATGAAACAATCTGAATAACATAATAAAGTTTTATGATTTTAAATGGTCGTCGATTCCTTCTATTTAGAAGGATAGGGTTTATGTGAATTTAAGGGATGATATATTAAGGAAAGAAAGAACTTGTATATATATGATTTTAATTCCTTAGCGATCTTCTAGATTTGATCTTCGTTTTTTTTAAACAAGAAACCAAAATTAACTCTCTCTGAGAAACTTTGCTTCACTTTGTTTCAATTGGGAGAATGGTTAACAACGAGGATATGAGCTGTGGTTTTGATTTGATATGCTACGGTTATTTGACTCAGAATATGTATAACCCGAATTATTCAGTTGTTCAATTACACAATCCAAAATTTGAACAGCTTGAATTAATACCTGTTTTGTGAAGGAATGACTGATAGTCGAGATTGAATAAGAAGGTTGAAATTATGAATCAGGAGGAATAAGAATTTGTTGATAATCGAGATTGATCGAGGGTTTTCTGTTCGTTTTTGGCTACGTGTATCAATTAGGATTTGTTTTCGAGTATGAATCAGAGGATGAACTCGACTTTTCAATTTCAATTTAGGGTTAATCTGAAATAAATTTGTGATAAAAGGGTTTTCGATCGATGAAAGGGTTTGAAAAATGAAAAGCATATGAATGCGTTTGTGAATGTGCCGAGTTACGTTTCTACCCCTCTGTGTATTCTAGTTAATTACAAAGTTTGTGCTATTTACACAAACTGCCACCGCCAAATTTTTTTTAATTAAATCTTAAGCACATATCAATTTTGATCAAGGACTAAGATTTGGTCATCATGTCTCACAAAATGTAGGTGGTCTCAAATGAACTCAACCCTATATATATATATATATATATATATATATATATATATATATATATATATATATATATATATATATATATATATACCTTTAAGGGTATATAAGCTTAGGTACCCAAACACACTATAATACGTCGTTTTGTTTGATATATATTCATTATAATGTTCTTAAACTTCAACCCCTAACTTGATTTACTTTCAAGATTTTTGAAATTTCACTAACTTGAAACTTCAACACCTATTAGGCTATATATATTGTAGTTGAAAATGAAAATTGTGTAAGAAGAAGATAAATGTGTAATTTATAAAAATCATGGAAGTAAATCAAGTTAGAAATTAAATTATAAGAACATTGGACAATTATAATGTATTATATGATACAAAACGATGTAGTATGGTGAATTTGGGTACCTAAGATTATATACCCTTAAGGGTATATTCACTTTTCCCATATATATATATATATATATATATATATATATATATATATATATATATATATATATATATATATATATATAAGGGTGAGATCGGTTGAGAACTCATAGTTTTCCGAGAACCCGAGAACTAAAAGTGGAGCGTTAGATCAAAATTAACTCATTAAGGGCATGATCGTCATCTTACCGATCTCATTTAATGTTTAATTTTTTTTTGTTATTCGAAATATTAATAAAATGTTCTAAAAATTAACATAATAAATCAAATTTCAGATATTTTTTTATAATTTTTGATTTTTTTTAAATGGAGATTTTTTACTTTTTTTAGAAAACGTGAATTTAAAAAAAAATAGAAAAAAAAATATTTTTTTAAGAAACTACAATTTAAAAAAAAACAACATTTAAAAAAAACTGTATTTTTTCCAAAAAACCGCAATTTAAAAAAAAACTGCAATTTTTACAAAAAAACCACATTTAAAAAAAACTGCAACTTTTTCCAAAAAACTCTATTTTTTTATAAAAAAAACTGCATTTTTTTAAAAAGTAAATATTTAAAAATCAGTAAATTAAAAAAAAAAACTAGAATATTTAAAAAAGACTCTACTTTTTTAACCAAAAAAATCAAAGTTTTAGGTGTATATATGCATATTTTTTCAAATGTATATATGCATATTTCTTATACTATAATATTCGTAAATAAATAATAAAAAATCTCATTTTTATTAATCAATCTATAAACATAATAATACAAAAAATTTATTTGATACAAAATAAAATATAAAAAATAAAAAATGCTACAAAGATTCACAGTGTTGTCATTTCTTCATATCAAAATTTTCATATTTCTTCAACGTATCACTTTTCACATCTTCAGTATTTTCCACAAATTTTTCAAAATCTACAATAAAATTAAAAAAAAAACGATTAATGCAAGAACACTCACAAAAATGCACATGTATATATATCATGTAAGATTCACATGTGATTATATCATGTAAGATTCACATATTGATTATATAATGTGATTGTATATTTTAAAATGCAAATGTGAAATTGACAAGAAAATTTTAAAAAATAATTAACGAATAATACACACACACAAAATGCATGTGTGCATATAGACGTAATTCATATGTGATTCACTCGTAATTTACATGTGAATCATATGTAATTCATATGTGAATTACATGTTATTAAATGTGAATCACATGTAATTCATATGTGTTTCACTCGTGATTTCCATGTGAATCACATCTGATTCATATGTAAATTACATGTGAATCACATGCAATTCATGTGAATCACATGTAATTCATATGCGTTTCACTCGTGATTTACATGTGAATCACATGTGATTTATATGTGAATTACATGTGATTTACATGTGAATCACATGTAATTCATATGTGAATTACATGTTATTTACATGTGAATCACATGCAATTCATGTGTTTCACTCATGATTTATATGTGAATCACATGTGATTCTTATGTGAATTACATGTAATTTACATGTGAATCACATGTAATTCCTTTGTGATTCACATGTGATTTACATATAAACTAAACTTGAGTGCTTTTAGATCAAATAAGTAACTTACTGTGCTCACAGGTAAACGGGATGACAGCTTCAACAAAGCACTCAAACACTATCACACCCCCAAACCGGAACGGCGGAAACGTTCGGGGGCGGAGGACGTCATGCTCAGTATCATAACCAAAGTGAAGAAAGTAAACACAACTATCATAAATATAATTTAAAAGGTTACATCGTTGCAAAAATACATGTTTCCAAATAAATTACATATGATGTCAAAATAGTTCAAAAGAAATCTGCGCCTTGGCGTCTTGCCTTCAAAAATCTTGTGGTTACCTGTATTACTGAATACCTGAGAATACAAGTTGTTTTTGAAAGAGTATTAGCATTAAAGCTGGTGAGTTCATAAGCAATTTATGAATGAAAAAAGGATGTTGTTCCTTAAAGTTGTTACAAGTTTGTTTCCAGAAAATCCAATATTTTCTAAAAGGTTTGTTGTAGTCTTAACTGAACCAAGACTTAGTATATGTAAGTAAATCGTCATACTTATGTGTGGTTTTATATTTAAATAAAACTCCTTCTTGTGAAATTCTTAAATCCCAGTAAACTATGTGGTTTTGTTAATTCCTCATGTGAGTTGTTATAACCATGCTAAAACTCGAAGACCTCGTACTCAACGTTCTTCAGGCGTCGGAATGTTATGACACTTGTCACCCCAGACCTGCCGGTCTAGCTGTTGCAAGCAACTTAGGTGCGGGTTTGTCAGACCCAATATAGATCTATACACAACTATCATGCTCTTCCTCCAAGAGATTCCAATTATAACTACAGGACTTTTCTGTGGTACTTAAGAGTACCCCGAAGGTGAATGTCTCACAAATTTATTCATTAACAAGTTCACGTTGTTTGTAATGAAATACCCGTTTTGTAAATCGATTGTATTACCGTTTCTTTGTTAAATGAGGTGTTCAAACTATACCTATTATAGTTTATCAGCAGTGTGTTATGATTCAATGAAACCTTGATATGCATGACTTTGTATTTCAACAAAATGACATTGAAACTACTAAGTGTAAATCTTACACACCTTGCTCAGCATGCTACAAAGTGTGAATAAATCTTAAACTTGTGTTTGACAGTTTTACCCTTAACTATCACTGTTTTAGAATATTTATAGAAAAATCATCGTAAGTCGAAAACTGAATCCGTAAACTCGGAGAGTTAAGAAAAAGAGTCTACTGTATTAATAAATTTTCCTATAATTTTTGGTGGCCTTAAACCAGTGTGAAAATGTTCATCTTCACAACCTGGTCCGACTTTGTTGCTGCAGTGATAGGCAGTTTTGTAAAACTCACCATAAATTGTAGAAAAATTGTATGGAGATGTGCAAGTAGTCATTTTAAAGGTATAAAACTGAACTCTTTGCATATTAAACAGTTTTGAAAAATATTAAGTTTAAGTTGGGTAAAACAGTTCGTAAACAGGTCACAACTTTTCTATCGTAAGCTGTCAAGTTAAGTTTTAAATATGTTTTTGTGTTATAACTTGTATTCTCCCCCTGAAAACTAAAGAAAACTGGAAAACGTAGGGGTATGAACTCACCTTGAGTGATTTCTCGAAGAGTGGAAGGTCGAAGACGAGGAGTATTAAGTCAAGAACACTTGATGAACACGTGAAGTGTTGGATGATCCTAAGAACAATTATTGGTGTTAAAATGTGGGTAGATGATTCAAGGATGTTATGAAAACATGGAATAACACTTGAGTTTAGATGAAATACTTACCAAAAAGTGAAGTAATAGCTCAAGAACACTTCCAAAAAGTGGCTGAAAGTAGAGAGAAAAAGAGGTTCTCTTGATGGTTTGAGAAGTGTATAAGTGTTTGAAAGTGATCAAAGTAAGCCAAGAAATCCTCCAGGGATTTCTTTATATAGATGTTGCTGGAGCAATTTGCAATTTTGAAAGGATGTTTGCCTTGGTTTGTGTGATGTGGATAGGGTTGGACAAATGAGAAGATGACACATGGAGGCAAGTGGGCACACTTGACCCACTTGTGGTGTAAACATCCTTAGATATTTCTCTTAATGTAAAATAATGATTTATAATTAATAAATCCTTGAGAAATGAATAAAATATGAGTTTAGGGAGTTTAAAATGATAAAAATATGAATTTTGTGAAAAACCCCCGTAAAAAATAGGCTTAACAGGCGAATGTTGTCGAATACCGGACAATAGGAGCGAACCTGTGAGGGTTCGGTTCCTATTGCTGAGGACCGAGAGAGGCAACAAGGGAACCGAAGGAAGGGGCTCGGGCCCGAATGGAGGAAGGAAGGCGAGCTCGGGTCCGAAGGCAGGAGGGAAGTGAGGCTCGGATCCGAAAGTGATGGGAAACGAAATGGACCGAGGGCTCGGTTCATTTCGGTTGTAGAGGTTTCGGTCCTGACAGCTTCGGTCCTGAAAGGAGGTTCGGTCCTGAGGAGATGAGTTCGGTTCTGAGAAGCTTCGGTCCTCTTAAGGTGTTTCGCTTCTTAGGGTTTCGCTTCCAAGTGGTTCGGTCCTTAAGAAGGGTTTTGGTCCCAAAGGGCTGTTTTTCAAGCAAACTTCCCGTTTTGAGTGATTTTTGGCCAAGTTAAGGGTGGGGATGACCCGGATGACTATAAAAAGTTGAGAGAGATTTTGAGAGAGATTTGGGAGAGATTCATTTTTAGTCAATATTATCGTATTGACTCGCAATGCAAGGTTCGTGAACCCCGTTATGCTTCGTTTGTGATCATTTTAAGTCCCCAAAAGGGTCCATAGTCGTGTTTTGATGCGTTTAACTCCCTTCTTAGGGTTTTACATTGCTAAACACATAAAATATCCAAGACACTTGAATTCTTGACATACAAATGCACATTTTCATACATAGAATAACTTTTCACATAGGATTACTAGTTAAGTTCGACCGGTTTGACTTGTTGACTTTGACTTTGACTTTGACTTTGACTTTGACTTGAATTTGACGGTTGTCACATTATCCCCCCGTTAGAAGGAATTTCGTCCCGAAATTTGCATTTTGAGTGGGACTTCAAGGGTTGG
Source organism: Lactuca virosa (assembly GCF_052849685.1). Classification (NCBI taxonomy): domain Eukaryota; kingdom Viridiplantae; phylum Streptophyta; class Magnoliopsida; order Asterales; family Asteraceae; genus Lactuca; species Lactuca virosa. The sequence goes on along the minus strand of NC_136430.1, from coordinate 464,055,047 downwards.
GGAATAGATGTGGATACTTTAGTTTCATTTGGTCCTCACGTTCCCAAGTAAATTCGGGTCCTCGCTTGGCGTTCCAGCGGACCTTTACGATGGGAATGCGGCTTTGTTTCGTCGATTTGACCTCTCGATCCATGATTTCAACAGGTTCCTCTATGAAGTGGAGGTTCTCATTGATCTCAATTTCTTCCAAAGGAATGACAAGGGTCTCATCAGACAAACATTTCTTTAAGTTTGACACATGAAAGGTAGGATGAACGTGATTGAGTTCCTCTGGTAATCGTAGCTTGTATGCCACCGGGCCAATCCTGGCGAGGATTTCGAATGGTCCGATATACCTTGGATTTAATTTCCCACGTTTTCCAAAACGTATTAATCCCTTCCAAGGTGATACTTTTAGTAGTACTCAATCCCCAACTTGGAACTCCAAAGGCTTCCGTCTCTTATCCGCGTAGCTCTTTTTTCGGTCTTGCGAAGCCTTCATTCGTTCTCGAATTTGGACGATCTTTTCTGTTGTTTCCCTTATGATCTCCGGGCCAGTGAGTGCGCTGTTAGGAACTTGCCCTCTTGCTAGTTGCGTATCGCCCACCTCAACCCAGCACAGAGGTGATCTGCACTTACGGCCATAGAGGGCTTCGAACGGAGCAACTTTGATGCTAGTGTGATAACTGTTATTGTATGAGAATTCTGTTGGATTAATGTCTAAGTCCATAACTATATTTGGTATGTACTTGACCCGACCCGACATGGTCCATTTGGGTTGCACTTCACCGGCACAATTTATATGGATAGTCTTTTAAGAATAGTATATTTATGATTTATATTAATATATTATAAGTTCTAATATATTAATATGGAATCATATTATTTAATTAGTATTGATCAAGAATTAATTTAGAATTAATTAAGTGATCAAAAAGAACTAATTAAATATGGACTCTTATATATATGGAATGGGCCAAGTTCATTTAGGTTGGGCTAAGCTTTCATGGATGGTCCATGGAGCTTTTAACCCATGGATCCTATGTAAATGAAAGGTCATGGGTATTAGGGTTTACATGGATGTAACCCTAATCCTCCATAATATATAAAGGGGTCCTTGGCTCACAAAATTGACACAAGTGTGTGAAAATAAGAGTGGGCCGATTTTAGTGTGCATACATATTCTCTCAAGTTCTTCCAAGGTGTTTTGGTGATTTGTGATTCCATTTGATGCTTCCACACTATTGGGGCTAAGCTCTTAAAGCTTGAAGACATCAAACTACATCAAAAGGTATGTCATCTAACTAGAACTTTGTAGTATAGGTGCTTCATAATATGCTAGTTAGGATGAAACCTTGGAATAGTTAATATTTGCATGTATAATAGAGAAAACATAGATCCAAGGTTTATAGGGTTGCATGTACACCATAGGAGTGTTAGAATGCTCAAAACCCAACAGTGGTATCAGAGCCATGGGTTGTTTTCTGTTATATTGATGCAAATGTTTTATTTTCAAGTTGAAAAAAAAAGGAAAAAAAAAACATGACGTTTGTCAAATTTTAAGATAATTACTTGTTTTGTGAAAAACGAATTATTTGTAAAATTTGAATCATTTGTTATATGAGTTGAATTAGGTCAAATTTAGTAAAAGATAAAATGATATGATTATTTTATTAGTTTTAAAAGTTTGATCTAAATGTTTTAAGGAGTTACATATTTTGTCATAAAATTTTGGAGCTCAAAAGTTTTTTTTAAAGTTGTGATCTTAAGGGTTTTTGAAACTTCCATAAGTTATGGATATGAAAGTTTTTTTTTTTTTAAAAAAAAAATTTGATTCAAAGTTTTTATGGAGTTACAAAATTTGGTGTTAATGTTTTAAAGAATTCCATAACTTGTTCTTAAGTTATGGAACATGGAAAGTTTCATCATAAAACACCATTAATTCCATAAGTTATGGAATCCAAAGGTTTTCAAGAATTACAAAACTTGCCCTCAAGTTTTGGAATTTGAGAAAAGTTTTTTATGAAAAAAGAATTGAATTCTAAAACTCTTGGGTTCATAACTTAAACAATTAATTAAATGGTTTTAATTTTGAGTTTAATAATTGGAATTATGATGTTTTGTTGAATAGTTCAAATTAACTCTTATGGACTTTATTAATAGTTAATTAAAGCGTTTAATTAAAAGAGTATTATTAAATCCATAAATATATGGTTTGAGTTTAATTAAATTAAAAGTCTAGTTTAATTAATAGATTAAACCATCAAGTATTTTAAATGTCTAAAATACACCCTTATACTATTATAATATTAAAATTTTAATATATTATATGTATAAGAGCAAGTCGTCTTACCATTAGTAGGCATCATTCACGAAGCCGGTCTATAAGGGGGGTATAAGGTTACTGCCTATAAAATGGCAGTTTAATGGGTGTCCACTCTCACTCACCGCTTCCTTGACCGGTGGAGGGTCGTTAGACGAACAGATAGGACAAGGACTATAATTCTCCCTTCATTATAAGTATAATGATAAATACTAAGTAACTAAACACTTATAAATTCCCAATCTTAGTTACTTAGGAAAATGTGAATAAGGTGCTAATCCATGAAATTACACTTTGCACTTTGTTTAAGCTGTTAGTGGAGCGTGTGTGGTTAACCGGCATACTAACCTGGACTTAACAAGGTAGGCAAAGGGTAACTTAATGTTTATCATAGTATCGTTGGAGCGTGTGTGGTTAACCGACACATCGATTGAGGGGTAAATATTAAGGGTACCAAGTATATTTGCATGGTTACTTCACACCTTGTTTTGTGATCCTCGGCATCCCAGTCACAAAACCTGAAGGGCACACTCGAGATTGAAACATGCCATTGAAAAGTTCAATGAATCTCAAAAGAATCTAGGAGTTTCAATACCAATTAAAACCTAATAATACAGTTCGTTTATCTTGGTGGAAATTGGTGAATCGTCATTCACCTACCTTCAAATATTTTATAGCTTGGATTACGACATCCCTCTTCCAAGTTATAAAATAGTTTGTTGGGTCCTAGCCTTAATATATCATATTGGGTGTTATATTAAGGACTTAAATCAACTTTACGTGAATTTCTCTCATTGTTGATGTCTGGTTTAGACAACAATGATCTTCCCAAACCAAGCTTTCCTAATGAATATGACTTCCCAAGTTTGGCTCATGGAAGTCATACTTCTCTTCCTCCACCTCCTCCAATTATTCTCCCTAACCCACAAGTTCAAGGTCACTCAAGCCCTAATGGCAAGCAAGGTCTATGTGTGATCACATCTTAGAGATGAAGTCACATATTGACAAGCCGGGAGAGTTGGGTGTCAAAGTCTTGAGAAAGTTGGATGTTCAATCACTTTCTAAGTCACATAGTGAGTTCCTTTGGGACTACTATGAAACAGACTATGACATGAACCTTAATGATCATATGTATTTGCTTGGTGCTGCTGAATCAGCAATGATTTGGAACGATAGTAAAGCAAATTTGATTAGAAGATCAACTTCCCAAAAACTTTATGGACAGTGACAATGGTGACACTGGAAATCCAGAAAAAGCATTCTCTTCCCAATGGAAAGGGATTGGCCATAGTCAACCCGGTTGACCAAATGGTAAAGAGAAAGGCTAAGTCTGAGATAGTCCCATTACCAAAGGGTCCATATGTTTATTTTGCCAAAGGAAAGGGCGTTGATTGCAAAGCTGCCAAATTTACCTAAGGATGTTAAAGTCAATAAGTTTGACTCTACATCAGGTAGAGCCCATTATCTAACTCTGTTAAGTTCTATTCTGAGATCCTCATTACATGATGTGACTGGGTCACATGTTGATGTTTTAAGAATCAAAGAATAGAGAGAAATCTTAAAGGAAGTATATGCTGATTCTGATCGCGAAGGTGGATTTCGATCGCATCAGAATTTTGAGCAGTTGCTTAAGAAGTTATGATATATTTCTAAGGAATAGATAACAACAATTTTCCATGTGGATTGTAAGGATAAGTTTTTCCGAAAAGTTTTAAAATAAAAGAAAATTGTTTAATTTTATTTAATTGAAGTATCCTTACAATGACATTTGTGGAAAATTGTTGCTTATATGATTCCACTGACAGCAATATTGGAAAATGGATTTGATTCTTTCATTTGTGGTAGTGTCTAAATTTACAAAATCAGGAAAGTTCCTCATCACCCAAGTTTCAATTGGACCGAAACTTGGAATCATGCAAGTTGAATAGTATGATGAATGAGAACTTTCAAGCATTGGAAAATCAAGACTAATTACTTGTTCACATGGATGTGTGAGTCAAGTGAAGGACTAAAGGGATCGAGTACACATTCTTGTGCACTGGTCATGTCCACCACAAAGCTCGTTAAGACTATTTGATTTACTAAAGTTTAGTAAATATGGTTATACTTATAAGTTTAAGTATAATTCTGAAACATTGGAAAAAGTCTCAATGTATGGCAGAACGAATGGGAAGAATCAAATTAGGCAGAAAGATAAAAGTTTCTCAAATCTGAAAAGATGGGAGAGTACTTTAGTATCATGTTTGTGATCATCTTAATGATTTAGAAATCATATCACAATTAGTCCTCTAAAGGTCATCTTAGTGCATTCTTATGACTAAGAAGAGGAGTCATGAATTATTAAAATGGTTAGATCAGGAAGATGAGTCATACTTCGTTCGAAAACAATTCTTAGAGTCATACTCCAAGATTGTAACTTGAGTGATATATCTTAAAGAAAGGTTTAAAGCACTTGTCAAATGTAAGAGTAAAAGTGTCCTACTCTTGTACATTTGAAATTGGTAAGTTGTGATGTTTTGGATAAAACAAAGACCAACTAAGGCCAATTGTGTGAAGTATTTGTCTTGATAAAGAATCCGCACTATCTCTTGAATATTTGGCAAGATAGTCTTATATGTCAAGAGGATAGTGGGAGTCTTAAAGATCCTAAAAAGAATTTCAAGAACTAATCAAGAATAAAACCCGAGGTTCTTCACTAGCACACGACTTGAGGTTTATAACCTATTGTGTTGACATATTATGTGCCCATTCCAGTTAAAGTTGGCTTTGCATAGGAGTTCTGAAAGTTCTCAATTGGTTGCATAACAACTTGGAAGCAATGGCAGGCCCTGTACTGCCAGGTGGCAAGAAGTTAAGATTGCATAAGTTCAGTCCATATGAGTTTGGATTTGTCATTATCCTTGTCTTGTGACTATGGTTTTGACGATTCACATGGATAAGAACACATACACCATAAAATCTAAGGGTCATAAGGTTTCTCTCCGATTCATGAAAATGATGGTGAGGAAACACTTCCACCAAGTAGATTTGAAGCAGATGGCAAAAGGTCTAAACAATTGAGACTATGATTACGGCATCCCTTTTCATAGTTCTGAAATTGTTTAGACACACATGCATGCTATCTAAGGAAAGGTGTATGATTTTGATAAAGTTTTATCAAAGCATCTCGTATCATAAATCTGAACTTTGGTAAGAAAGTCAATAAAGTATTGATTTCTAGAAGTCCAGCTGATTTCTGAGTACATGTCAAAGCTAGTGGGAGCATAAGTGTTATGCTAATAATCATCATGTTAGTGGGAGCATGATAATTATTGTTAGTGTTGCAAGTTAGCAATGTTAATTATAGAAAACAAAAGTTTCAATTCGTGAGGCTGCAGGGATTGAAAAAGTTGTTTTGCTATAATTAAGGGAGAGGATATACTTCATTTCAGTTCTAAAGGCTTAGATTGAGACCTTAATCATCTTTAGTCAATAATATATATATGAATTTCATGTTGGATTGGTTCAACTTAAGGAAATTCTATATATTGGTCTAGAATCATGTCTTTATGTGAGACATCATGAATCGTGTACCATTTGCTTTGGGTACAGGATCGATTGCATGTGCTATAATATTTGTCATTTCTAAATTTTTCCAAATGCCCAGAGGCATTAAGAAGGGAAAAGGTCTAGAATTGGATATGACTAAAATGATTAAGCAATTGTCGAGGACAATCTGAGGTTTACCAAAGATTGGTTGCTCAGGGACAGTTGGAAGTATAGTGCTAATTTTGGAAGGACCATATTGACATATTCTGAAAAGAGGCATCTCTTATTCAAAAGTGATAGTCAAAATGAGAATATGGAGTTGTTTCCATAGGTGGAAGTTATCTGTGTAAGATTAGAAAACTTAATGCAAGAAGCATGTCCAAAGCAATGTACTTTGAATATGAGACTTAGTTTCCATGGAGTTGATCTCCATTGGAATACCTTATAATGACTGTTGACAAGTCTTTGTGACTTTGTACATATTCATTACAGGAGGGTCAGTGCATATAAGTTTAAAATCTAAACAGATTTCGATAAATGATAGGAATTTGAAATTCTCACATTTTTCGATAAGGATTTGGGAGTGTGAAATTAGAATCATTGAAATTATGTTCAATTGGTTTATTTCACAAAGTAAGGATCATAGACAAACATAAAGTGCATACTTGGTGTATGGCAAATCTATTGTTTAAGAAAAACATAGTGTACATGCTTGGAGCATGGGACAACTAGTGTTTTTAATTCAAGTATAAAGTTGATAAAACCGAAACAATGAATAATGAGTAATCAGTATGGTGATAAATAAAAGTGTTTATTTATATTCATAGGGTTTGATACCATATTTGATTCATTTATTCTTGTGTTTCACTTTGCATGTTTTGACTTCCAGAATAACTAAGTCGCTCTTCCTGAATGATTAAGTTATTCAAACCATCCACAGTCGGTCATATGTCGGAAGTAGATATGAATCAAGACTGTCATGGGTTGGTTTGTAGAGGTCCAAGTTGGTGGACAAAGTGGTGCTACAACACTCATGAGTGCTCATAAGTTCTGAGTATTGGATTCAACCCGCGCTCATTTAAATCACTTCATGGATTTTATCACGAGTGATCATGAGACAATAATATCTTATATTCTTCAAACCTAGAGATATGAGTTGTTACTATGAGTTGGTTATACATTGATTGCACGAAAACGCATTTGGTAACTCGATGTTATAAAACGTGCCTTTGTGTATGATTCAACAAGTAGTAGAACAAGCCATATGAGTCGAAGTTTATCCATTCCTTTTACCTTCGGGATAAAAGCAATATCTGTGGGCCCCTCGATGATTTAGCAATGACACATGTGAGTGCTTGGCCAAGCCAGGACTGATTTGATTTGTTCAATCAGACAGTCATCATAAATTGAAAATCGGGAAACAACAAATGGACAGTGAGAATGATTATAATCCATGTCTCAGTCCATATGATATCTAGAATGGAGGAATATATGATCCCTTATCTAATGGACAAGTCATTGACAAGGTCAGAGTTCGACAGCGGCTTTAAGAGCTACGATTGCCAGTTAGGTTTTGAAGTCATACTCAATAATAGTTTTAGACTTATCCAAGTGGGAGACTGTTGGATTAATGTCTAAGTCCATAACTATATTTGGTATGTACTTGACCCGACCCGGCATGGTCCATTTGGGTTGCACTTCACCGGCATAATTTATATGGATAGTCTTTTGAGAATAGTATATTTATGATTTATATTAATATATTATAAGTTCTAATATATTAATATGGAATAATATTATTTAATTAGTATTGATCAAGAATTAATTTAGAATTAATTAAGTGATCAAAAAGAACTAATTAAATATGGACTCTTATATATATGGAATGGGCCAAGTTCATTTAGGTTGGGCTAAGCTTTCATGGATGGTCCATGGAGCTTTTAACCCATGGATCCTATGTAAATGAAAGGTCATGGGTATTAGGGTTTACATGGATGTAACCCTAATCCTCCATAATATATAAAGGGGTCCTTGGCTCACAAAATTGGCAAAAGTGTGTGAAAATAAGAGTGGGCCGATTTTAGTGTGCATACATATTCTCTCAAGTTCTTCCAAGGTATTTTGGTGATTTGTGATTCCATTTGAGGCTTCCACACTATTGGGGCTAAGCTCTTAAAGCTTGAAGACATCAAGCTACATCAAAAGGTATGTCATCTAACTAGAACTTTGTAGTATAGGTGCTTCATAATATGCTAGTTAGGATGAAACCTTGGAATAGTTAATATTTGCATGTATAATAGAGAAAACATAGATCCAAGGTTTATAGGGTTGCATGTACACCATAGGAGTGTTAGAATGCTCAAAACCCAACATCTTCGATAGTAACCGGCGAGTCCTAAAAATTGTCGGATTTCTGTGGGTGTTCTTGGTGCTACCCAGCTTTCGATTGCCTTGATCTTTGAAGGGTCCACATGTATTCCTTCCTTGCTGACTACATGTCCGAGGAAATTCACTTATCGAATCCAGAATTCGCACTTTGAGAACTTTGCGTACAATTTCTCCGCTCTCAGCGTCTCCAGGACTTGACGTAAATGCTGACTGTGTTCTTCCTCACTTCGGGAGTAGACTAGTATATCATCGATGAAAACAATCATGAACTTGTCTAAGTAAGGTCGACACACCCGATTCATCAGGTCCATAAACGCCACAGGTGCATTTGTTAGGCTGAAAGGCATCACTACAAACTCGTAGTGACCATAGCGCGTTCTGAAGGCTATCTTGGGAATATCCTCCTCTGGAACTCGTAGTTGATGGTACCCTGATCTAAGGTCAATCTTTGAGAAGAAACTTGCTCCTTGTAGCTGGTCGAAGAGGTCGTCGATTCGAGGCAAAGGGTATCGGTTTTTAATGGTGAGTTTGTTTAATTCACGGTAGTCGATGCACCTACGGAACGATCCGTCCTTTTTCTTGACGAACAAGACCGGTGCTCCCCAAGGTGAGAAGCTTGGCCTTATGAAACCTTTGCTTAGCAGTTCATTCAATTGACTGGACAATTCCTGCATTTCGGCTGGGGCTAGACGGTATGGCGATCTGGCTACGGGGGTAGCTCCAGGAATTAGGTCGATTCGGAATTCGACTTGTCTAGTAGGGGGCACTCCTCGAAGGTCTTCCGGGAATATGTCGGGGAAATTACAGACCTCCGGAATGTCTTTGATGTTTTTCGCTTCTTGTTTCTTGTCTACGACGTGGGCTAGGAAGGCGTTGTACTCTTTGCGGAGATACTTTTGAGCGTTGACACAAGAGATGATCTGAAAGTTTGAGCAAGGTTTGTTGCCATAGACGACGAGGGTTTCGCCATTTGGCAGATTAAGGCGAACGGCCTTTTCGTGACATAGGATTTCAGCATGGTGAAGGCATAACCAATCCATGCCAATGATGACATCAAAACTTTTTATGGTGACCGGCATAAGGTTGATTTTGAAAGAGTGATTGTTTAAGGTGAGGGTACACCCGGTGTAAATGTCGTTAGTGTTCTCTGTTTTTCCGTTAGCCATTTCTACGGTGAATGTGTCTTTTAGTGTTTGTGGTTTTTGTTTAAGCAAGGGTTTAAATTGATGGCTCACGAAGCTTTTCTCCGCGCCACTATCGAAAAGAATGCATGCGTATGTATTGTTGAGGAGAAACGTACCGGTGACCACAGTTGGATCTGCAACTGCTTCCTCATGACCTATCGCCAGAACTTTACCTACGTCACCAGAGTTGGGGTTCCTTGCCTTCGGGCAGTTTCGCTTGAAGTGTCCTGCTTCTCCACAACCATAGAAGCTTCGACTTGCTCCGACGTTGGCAAGTTGTGCGTTTTGTTGGACTGGAGCTTTACAAAATCGAGCGGTATGCCCCTTTTTGTTGCAGTTGGTGCAATGCATTTCACGACATGCGCTGTTGTGGTGAAAGTTGCACTTGTTGCACTTGGGTAGGTTTCCGGCGTATTGCCTTATCGGAGTTGGGGTGGCAGTGGTTGTGGCAGCATGCATAGCAACCACTTGTTGCTTTTTGGCAGGGTCTTGAGCAGGTTGACCCTTCTTCTTGTTCCAGAACTTCCTTTTGTTGCTCCCCCCTTTTGCTTGTTCGGGGGTGGTTGCCACAGTGCCATGGATGGCTTTATGATCGATGAGTTGCTGTGCCAGTTCTTTGGCACTGTCAAAGGTCGTTGGCTTTGAGGCCAATAAATTTCCTTGAAGTTGGGGAGATAATCCCCATATGTATCTTTCCACCTTTTTTGCTTTCCGAAGGAACCATCGCGGGACATTGCATGGCTAGATCGCTAAACCTTGAGGTATAAGACAGGATGTCAGAGCCTGTCATTTTGAGACCCCAAAGTTCTTCTTCCAATTTCTGTATCTCGCCCCTTGGGCAGTACTCCTTCATCAACATGGTTTTTAGGTCTTCCCATGTTATCGAGTTAGCCACCGGAAGTGTCAATGCTTTGACATGGCCATTCCACCAGGTGAGGGCCCTTTCAGAGAATGTGCATGCTGCAAATTTGACCTTGCTTGCTTCAGGGCATGCGCATATTTCGAAGATGGATTCGGTTTTCTCGAACCATTGCAGCAATGCTATGACACCTTCGCTTCCATTGAAGGTTTTGGATTTGGCATTTGTAAAGTCTTTGTAGGTACACTCTCTCGAGTGTCCCTGACTGTCCTCGTGGTTAGAATTTGTGGCACCATTACCCGCACCACCCGCATTATTGGTGCTGATTTGGGACATTGCGGCTGCTACCGCGGCTGTTACGGCCGCCTGGAACATTAATGGGTCGAACTGAGGGGGTGGTGGTGGTGGTGGCGCCGCAGCTCCTGCGACGCTGCCACGTCTAGGATTTCTACGAGGTGGCATCTTCTTCCATATCAAGAATGAAAAGGCAATAAGTCTTTGATAACACTCACAAGTCGAGAGTTAAAACTAAACATTATTAGTTCTTTATATGCATCATGATTCCGACTTGTAAAGATATTGCAAGAATTCATTCATACTAGAGGTCTATAGATAATGAAATATAGACTTTATGAATTTTTGATAGTTTTGATTCACATGAAATGTCTGGAATCCATACCGGGCCCATCCATTGATCGTTTGATGCATAATATTTATATGTAATTAAGATTAAATAAACTTTCAAATCTAATGGGCCTGCCCTGGGCCCACAACCATACAAGGAACAGGATCCAAGGCGGAACCACCATTTCTAGGTCGACATGGTCTTAATTATATATAACTTTGATTTATACATCAAACAATCATAAATCGGATGCCAGTAAATTTTGTCTGAAAACAATCTCTGTCATGAACTTGATGTAATGTTCCAAATAAAACAAATAGCGTGTCAATTTCATTGATATAACTTAGTATACAATATTGGGGAAAATTTGACCCTACAAGGGGTCTATGCTACATCAATGTATGGAAAAAATTTGACCGCCTAACAGATCCCGGAAGTGTAAACACTTAAATCGCGAGATCGGACATAAAATACTAGAAAATAATAGTAGTATTTATCCGCAAACTAGATTTAACTGAAGCGAGCAGTGCAAACGCTACTTGCGGCGGTTGAAGCTCTGAGGATCACGAAGTTCCTTGTTTCCCTCATTTCTGCTATGGATTCTGCCGCTTGGCGCTCTGCTTCTGCCAGACGTCCTTCTAAAGTGGCTCGGTGTTCTCGGAGCTCTTGCACTTCATATCGGGTCGCGGCCATTTCCCGTTGAAGAAGCTCGGTGCGGTCTCGAGCCCGATCGTGGTCATCATCCAAACGGAGAATGCGAACGGAGTTGACTTGGCTGGTTGCACCAATTTCCATGAGGTGGCGGGTGTTTACTGTAACGCCCGTGTTTGTAGGCTAGGCATTAATATTGACGTGATAGTCTAGGTTAACCTTTGTAACTCATTTTGAAGAAATGAAAAGGAATTATGTGAATATTATGTGAATTATGTGCTTTATGCTTAATTACTAGGATTTAATTAATTAAGAATAAAAATGAGCGTCGAAAATAAATATTAGATAAAGCCGATATCTATTAAGAAAGTTGTAGTGGCCGTGACAAGGATTACAGATATATAAAGAATACCGAAATCCGAGTTATAACGAAGAAGTTATGACCTGTTGAAGTTTCGCGACAAAACCGGCACGGTGCCGAATGACGTAAAAAGTGAGTTTTTGATAAACTACTTTTTAGCCTTAGTGATCTAAATGAAAGTCGTAGTTTTTTTTAAACCGAGAGTATGCATAAAAAGAACGCCCAAATCTGACTTCGTATGAGGAAGTTATGATTTTTCTAAGTTTCAGCTTAGCAGTAGACAGCTAAAAACTCGAATTTTAGATCGAGTGATTTTTAGCCGACACAACCTAAAGGAGAATCGAAGGTCTCGTTAATAGTAGTACAACGGTAAAAAGACAGACGAAAACGGACGTCGGATGAAGAAGTTATGAATTTTTAACGGATTTCCTGTCCCGGTCTGTTAAAAATAATAATATAAAAATCAAAGTCAAAATTAGCCGACGAAGTCTAAACGAAAGTTGTAGACCGTAATTTTACCTACGCGTGCATATAAATAACGTCAAAAACGGAGCCCGTATGCAAACATTATGGATTTTAGAAGGTTTGGGTGCAACTTTCGAGGAATCTCGCATAGGCCACGTCACCTTCGCTCCATGCGCGCCCCGTGTCCGATCCATGACTCATCCGAAGCTGGCTCCGCCGTGTGTCGCACACCTGTCACCTTCTGATTGGACCGAACCGCGGACCAGTGCGCGTCCGACATGCCTCGCACAGGTGCCCGCGTCCGACCTCGGATATGTGTCTCTCTCCCTCGCTGCCACCTGCCTTCGCAGACTCACCCTTCTCGGCCGACCCTCGCATCTGCTGCTGCGTGCAGCCTTCTCAGCCCTCGGATCCGAGCCCTCTCACACTATAAATAACATGCGAACCCTCCCGGGTATTTTTGGATTTTTGTCACCTTTTCACCCCAAATTTCATATTTTGGCTACTTTCACTTCCCCCAAAGCCCCGATATTATTTTTAACACCCGAAACACGCCCCGAAGTGCCCGAAGACCCGGAAAAATTTATCTTTTCGGTTTTGAAGCCCAACTCTCGCAGAGCCCGGTTTCTCAATAAAACTCCCGGTTTTATTAGAAACGATAGTTTTAGGAAACGAAGTGGTGCCCGATTATCATTAAATCAAGTGAGTGTATAGTCACTTTCATCTTACACATAGATATGAAGTATTTTATATAAAATACGTGTTATGTGTATATATGTTGTTTGTTTATTTGAGAGGGATGTTGAATGAATGTTTTATACATGTTTAAAATGATTTAAAATGTATATATATTTTATCTTCAAATATGTTGGGTAAAACATGGGTAGATAAAGAATGAGGGATAAAGTACAGTATATATGTCGGATCCGAGCCCTCTCACACTATAAATAACATGCGAACCCTCCCGGGTATTTTTGGATTTTTGTCACCTTTTCACCCCAAATTTCATATTTTGGCTACTTTCACTTCCCCCAAAGCCCCGATATTATTTTTAACACCCGAAACACGCCCCGAAGTGCCCGAAGACCCGGAAAAATTTATCTTTTCGGTTTTGAAGCCCAACTCTCGCAGAGCCCGGTTTCTCAATAAAACTCCCGGTTTTATTAGAAACGATAGTTTTAGGAAACGAAGTGGTGCCCGATTATCATTAAATCAAGTGAGTGTATAGTCACTTTCATCTTACACATAGATATGAAGTATTTTATATAAAATACGTGTTATGTGTATATATGTTGTTTGTTTATTTGAGAGGGATGTTGAATGAATGTTTTATACATGTTTAAAATGATTTAAAATGTATATATATTTTATCTTCAAATATGTTGGGTAAAACATGGGTAGATAAAGAATGAGGGATAAAAGTACAGTATAGATGTACGTTGGTAGCTATGGATGTAGTACGTTGGCAGCTATGGACTTAGTGCATGTTGTATAAACCTTGGCGACGATGTGACTTCGTGCCTATTTGACATAAATTGCTGAGGGAAAGCAATGTTGTCACCCCGATGTTTGTCTTATTTGACATAAATTGCGGAGGAAAGCAATGTTGTCACTCTATTGGTTGTCTTGTTTGACATAAATTGCTGAGGAAAGCAATGTTGTCACCTTATTGGTTGTTTTATGTCAGGTTGTCTTGTTTGACATAAATTGCTGAGGAAAGCAATGTTGTCACCCCATTGGTTGTCTTATTTGACATAAATTGCTGAGGAACCCCCGAAGCAATGTTGTCCCCCTAATGAAAATCCTTAGGCTAGCCCTTGTGATAGTTGTTTTAGGGACGTAAAGTGAGGATAACGGGAATGGGTAATTAGGGTTATTTTTTGTTGATGAAATTAATAAATTTATTGTCGGTTGATGAACTTAATAAATTTATTATTTATTGTGGGTTGAAAACCTATATGCTCACCAGGCTCCCAAGCCTGACCCAATCAGCTTTTTATATTACAGGTAGTGGACCCCGAGCATAGTCGGATGATGATGAGTGATTTTTGGATTATAGGCCAGTAGTGGTAAATAACTGTTGTAAGGCTTATAATGTCTTGTTTATGCTTTTGATCTGTATCGGAACATGACATCCCGAGGTTTTGATATAAAATGAAAATATATATTTCTTAAAGAAAGGTTTTGATAAATTTTTATCATGTTTTGTTTTGGGAACAAATTCCGCAACATCTTTTAAAAGGATTACTCTGATTTTATTTTAAAAAGCATAAATTAAATCGGTCTTTTCTGGCCGAGAAATTAGGGGATGTCACAGTTGGTATCAGAGCATTAGTTTAAGCGAACTAGGAATTTGTAGGATTTCTAGACTTAAACTTAGAATGCTAAGTGATGATTGTGAGATGAGTGTCTACCATATTTTAGACACGAGCACTAGTATATTTTAGGAAAGATGCCTAAAATGCTTTTAAGTGCTAAATGCTATATGTTTGCCATATATGATATTATTTGTTCGGATCTATGGTCTGTTGCCGACCGGATCTGGAAACTTTATGTGTGTAGGTTTCTAAGCGTACGATTACGATATTAGAACTAACATGTAACGTTTCGGAGTGATGAGGAGAATTTAAATACCTGTCGTGGATAAAGGTTTAAATTCACCTAATTTGGCGTATAGATCATAATGGCAAGAACCCGAAGTGGAGCTGGAAATGTAAATAGAAATCAGCAACCTCAACCCCAAATGATGGAACAGGTGCCTATAGCAGGAGCTGCACCATGGCTGGAGTACAAGCCATGATTCAGACAATGATGACTGAACAAAGGGAGGAAATGAGGCAAATATTGCTGAACAACAGGAGTGAACCTTCAATTCCCGTTGAACAACCTGAATTAAATGATGATCGATCTGAAGAAGGAAACAATAGTAGATCTGTTGGTCAAACTGAACCGCTTGTGGTTAGGAGAAATAACCACGAGGATAGAGTGGAGAGAAATGGATGCAAGTATAAAGACTTTATGACTTGCAAGCCATCAACTTTCACTGGAAAAGAAGATCCCGTCGGAGTAATGGATTGGATCTCGGAAATGGAATTGGCTTTCATGACATATGGTTGTCAAGGCAAGTTACAAACCACATTTGCAGTGCGTCAGTTCAGAGGTAGCGTTGCTCGTTGGTGGAATACTCTAGGGAAAACCCTAAGCCCTAATGAGCCACTGCAACTGACTTGGGCAGAGTTCTTGGTGCAATTCAAGCGCAAGTACTGCTCGGCCCAAAATGTGCTTGAGCTAGAAAACCAATTTCTAACACTAAAGAAGGGAAGTATGACCATTGATGAATACACCAATAACTTCACAGACAAAATGGAGTTTGCTTTGCGTATTGTCCCAGATGAGCTGACGAAAATAGACAGGTACGCAAAGGGACTTCCATGGGAGTATGCAGTGCCAGTGCGTCAAGCACTTACTTTGGAGGCGGCTATCTGGGCTGCCAAGTCTGTAGAAGATATGATTAAGGGAAGAGCCACCAACAAGATTGAAGTTGGCGAGAAAAGAAAGTTTGAAGGGACTTCAGGGTCCAACGATAAAAGAAAAATCTCGAAGTCTGGAGGAGGAGGAGGCGAAGCAAAATGGTGCGAAAAGTGCAAAAAGAAGCACTTCGGGAAATGTAGCGAAGAGGTGACCTGCTACAAGTGTGGGAAGACTGGGCATTATGCCAACGAGTGTCCGTCCAACAAGAGGATGTGCTATGGATGTAACGAGGAAGGGCACATTTTGAAAGACTGCCCAAAGAAGAAAGAGGCAGCAAGGCCCAATGTTCCACCAAAACCAAAACCAAAGGCATTCCAAATGATCCTTAATGAAGCAGATGGAAATACAAGGGATCAGGAGTAAGGACCTTGTATTCCCAAAACCAAGATATAAAGTAGCCATGCGGTTAGTAACATGCGCTGTAGCCTATTAGAGGCATAGTATAGGGTAAACTTGAACCAATGTGTAATCGTTTCAAGAAATAATATAAACCCTGGTTTTGTCATCTGATGAATTGAATGACTATGTGAAATTCTTGTATGGTGACTTGGAGAACTGCGAGACAATACTTGGGACGAGCATGAGTAGGTATGAATGGTAGTAGATGCCTATACTACCGGAAGCACAGGACTCGTACTTGGATCAAGGAAAGTCACAAGGTTACCAAGAAGCTAGAAATTGATTCCGTTTTTGTTCGAGTATTTCATTACCTTCGTTTTGGTAATGACTAAGAAGATGATTGTTATTCCGACCCTAGAGGTCATATCGAATTGAGTCCGACTAAGATAGGTATGTTACGTGGTTCGGGAAAGTTGAGTCCAAGGTTTATTGGACCGTTTAAAGTTCTTCAGAGGATCGGGAATCAAGCTTACAAGCTAGAATTACCAGAAGAACTAGAGGGTATTTATAACACCTTTCATGTGTGTTATTTGAGGAAGTTCACGGGAGATGTGTCCGACATAATTCCAATTTCTGAATTAAGGGTGGATGAAAACAAAAGGTTAATTGAAGAACCAGAGGCAGTCGTTGACCGTAAGACTAAGAAGTTGCGACGCAAGATGGTCAATTTAGTGCTTGTGCGATGGAAACATACGAATGGGCCAAATCTCACCTGGGAAACAGAGAGCGACATGATGAGTCGCTACCCGTATTTGTTTGCTGATGTGTGATTCCGGGGACGGAATCATCCTAAGGGGGAGAGAATTGTAACGCCCGTGTTTCTAGGCTAGGCATTAATATTGACGTGATAGTCTAGGTTAACCTTTGTAACTCATTTTGAAGAAATGAAAAGGAATTATGTGAATATTATGTGAATTATGTGTTTTATGCTTAATTACTAGGATTTAATTAATTAAGAATAAAAATGAGCGTCGAAAATAAATATTAGATAAAACCGATATCTATTAAGAAAGTTGTAGTGGTCGTGACAAGGATTACGGATATATAAAGAATACCGAAATCCGAGTTATAACGAAGAAGTTATGACCTGTCGAAGTTTCGCGACAAAACCGGCACGGTGCCGAATGACGTAAAAAGTGAGTTTTTGATCCACTAATTTTTAGCCTTAGTGATCTAAATGAAAGTCGTAGTTTTTGTTAAACCGAGAGTATGCATAAAAAGAACGCCCAAATCTGACTTCGTATGAGGAAGTTATGATTTTTCTAAGTTTCAGCTTAGCAGTAGACAGCTAAAAACTCGAATTTTAGATCGAGTGATTTTTAGCCGACACAACCTAAAGGAGAATCGAAGGTCTCGTTAATAGTAGTACAACGGTAAAAAGACAGACGAAAACGGACGTCGGATGAAGAAGTTATGAATTTTTAACGGATTTCCTGTCCCGGTCTGTTAAAAATAATAATATAAAAATCAAAGTCAAAATTAGCCGACGAAGTCTAAACGAAAGTTGTAGACCGTAATTTTACCTACGCGTGCATATAAATAACGTCAAAAACGGAGCCCGTATGCAAACATTATGGATTTTAGAAGGTTTGGGTGCAACTTTCGAGGAATCTCGCATAGGCCACGTCACCTTCGCTCCATGCGCGCCCCGTGTCCAATCCATGACTCATCCGAAGCTGGCTCCGCCGTGTGTCACACACCTGTCACCTTCTGATTGGACCGAACCGCGGACCAGTGCGCGTCCGACATGCCTCGCACAGGTGCCCGCGTCCGACCTCGGATATGTGTCTCTCTCCCTCGCTGCCACCTGCCTTCGCAGACTCACCCTTCTCGGCCGACCCTCGCATCTGCTGCTGCGTGCAGCCTTCTCAGCCCTCGGATCCGAGCCCTCTCACACTATAAATAACATGCGAACCCTCCCGGGTATTTTTGGATTTTTGTCACCTTTTCACCCCAAATTTCATATTTTGGCTACTTTCACTTCCCCCAAAGCCCCGATATTATTTTTAACACCCGAAACACGCCCCGAAGTGCCCGAAGACCCGGAAAAATTTATCTTTTCGGTTTTGAAGCCCAACTCTCGCAGAGCCCGGTTTCTCAATAAAACTCCCGGTTTTATTAGAAACGATAGTTTTAGGAAACGAAGTGGTGCCCGATTATCATTAAATCAAGTGAGTGTATAGTCACTTTCATCTTACACATAGATATGAAGTATTTTATATAAAATACGTGTTATGTGTATATATGTTGTTTGTTTATTTGAGAGGGATGTTGAATGAATGTTTTATACATGTTTAAAATGATTTAAAATGTATATATATTTTATCTTCAAATATGTTGGGTAAAACATGGGTAGATAAAGAATGAGGGATAAAAGTACAGTATAGATGTACGTTGGTAGCTATGGATGTAGTACGTTGGCAGCTATGGACTTAGTGCCTGTTGTATAAACCTTGGCGACGATGTGACTTCGTGCCTATTTGACATAAATTGCTGAGGGAAAGCAATGTTGTCACCCCGATGTTTGTCTTATTTGACATAAATTGCGGAGGAAAGCAATGTTGTCACCCTATTGGTTGTCTTGTTTGACATAAATTGCTGAGGAAAGCAATGTTGTCACCTTATTGGTTGTTTTATGTCAGGCTGTCTTGTTTGACATAAATTACTGAGGAAAGCAATGTTGTCACCCCATTGGTTGTCTTATTTGACATAAATTGCTGAGAAAAGCAGTGTTGTCACCTCGATGGTTGCCTCATTTGACATAAATTGCTGAGGAACCCCCGAAGCAATGTTGTCCCCCTAATGAAAATCCTTAGGCTAGGTCCCTTGTGATAGTTGTTTTAGGGACGTAAAGTGAGGATAACGGGAATGGGTAATTAGGGTTATTTTTTGTTGATGAAATTAATAAATTTATTGTCGGTTGATGAACTTAATAAATTTATTATTTATTGTGGGTTGAAAACATATATGCTCACCAGGCTCCCAAGCCTGATCCACTCAGCTTTTTATATTACAGGTAGTGGACCCCGAGCATAGTCGGATGATGATGAGTGATTTTTGGATTATAGGCCAGTAGTGGTAAATAACTGTTGTAAGGCTTATAATGTCTTGTTTATGCTTTTGATCTGTATCGGAACATGACATCCCGAGGTTTTGATATAAAATGAAAATATATATTTCTTAAAGAAAGGTTTTGATAAATTTTTATCATGTTTTGTTTTGGGAACAAATTCCGCAACATCTTTTAAAAGGATTACTCTGATTTTATTTTAAAAAGCATAAATTAAATCGGTCTTTTCTGGCCGAGAAATTAGGGGATGTCACATTTACCCTTGTTTGCTCCACGTGGCGTGCGACACGGTGAACCATGATAGGAAGGGCTCGGTCGGCTGACCCTCCTCTGCTGAGGTCGTAGAAACTTCGTTCCATGCAATAGGGAGGACGTTGACCGTGTTCTCGGCTCCATCTATGTATAGTTTCGGCCCATTGGGGCGTCGGGCCCTGAAAGTGTTGCGGTGGGATAGGGGCAGGGTGTGGATTGTAAACTTCGGGTTCCGAGTCGGTTCCATCTGAGTCTTCTTCCTCTTCACCGTCTACTGATTCTTCCTCTTCCATGGGTTCTTCATCCTCCATGGGTTCCTCATTCTCCATGGGTTCTTCTTCGGAATCTTCCTCTGGGTCTTCCACAATCCAACCGACATTCCCTTGGTTGGGGAAGTAGGGATCACCCGGTAAGTGAAATCCTGCCATTGCGCCTGTACGAGAATAGGGATAAGAGGGATATCGCGAGAAATTTTGGGAGTAAGGAGTTAGTTATCGCAATTTATAATGTGATTATTTCGGTTTTTGTGTTAAAATACTCCTATAGTATTTTCTTTTGTTTGATTCTCGAAGTTTTTGGTAAATTGAAGACTTGTTGCTCATCATGATTCTTCTTCGGCATACATTGGTCATACCTTGGCTAAATATAGTTGATCAGGCTATATTCATCCAAGATCTGACTACATACCCTGAAGCTGGATCATGGTGTCCAACTTGTCTCGATACTTTTATGTTATTGCCATTTATGATACTGAATTAATGAGTGCGATTGTATGAATACTTTTATAAAAATAATAATTTTTATTTTTAAAGTATTTTTGAAAGGCTACGTCATAGAATTTTGCCCCGTTGTATTTATAGTTTGTATATCTTACGTGGTTCGATATACTTAGTTCACTATAAACAAAGCTCTGATACCAATCTGTCACACCCCCAAACCGGAACGGCGGAAACGTTCGGGGGCGGAGGACGTCATGCTCAGTATCATAACCAAAGTGAAGAAAGTAAACACAACTATCATAAATATAATTTAAAAGGTTACATCGTTGCAAAAATACATGTTTCCAAATAAATTACATATGATGTCAAAATAGTTCAAAAGAAATCTGCGCCTTGGCGTCTTGCCTTCAAAAATCTTGTGGTTACCTGTATTACTGAATACCTGAGAATACAAGTTGTTTTGAAAGAGTATTAGCATTAAAGCTGGTGAGTTCATAAGCAATTTATGAATGAAAAAAGGATGTTGTTCCTTAAAGTTGTTACAAGTTTGTTTCCAGAAAATCCAATATTTTCTAAAAGGTTTGTTGTAGTCTTAACTGAACCAAGACTTAGTATATGTAAGTAAATCGTCATACTTATGTGTGGTTTTATATTTAAATAAAACTCCTTCTTGTGAAATTCTTAAATCCCCGTAAACTATGTGGTTTTGTTAATTCCTCATGTGAGTTGTTATAACCATGCTAAAACTCGAAGACCTCGTACTCAACGTTCTTCAGGCGTCGGAATGTTATGACACTTGTCACCCCAGACCTGCCGGTCTAGCTGTTGCAAGCAACTTAGGTGCGGGTTTGTCAGACCCAATATAGATCTATACACAACTATCATGCTCTTCCTCCAAGAGATTCCAATTATAACTACAAGACTTTTCTGTGGTACTTAAGAGTACCCCGAAGGTGAATGTCTCACAAATTTATTCATTAACAAGTTCACGTTGTTTGTAATGAAATACCCGTTTTGTAAATCGATTGTATTACCATTTCTTTGTTAAATGAGGTGTTCAAACTATACCTATTATAGTTTATCAGCAGTGTGTTATGATTCAATGAAACCTTGATATGCATGACTTTGTATTTCAACAAAATGACATTGAAACTACTAAGTGTAAATCTTACACACCTTGCTCAGCATGCTACAAAGTGTGAATAACTCTTAAACTTGTGTTTGACAGTTTTACCCTTAACTATCACTGTTTTAGAATATTTATAGAAAAATCATCGTAAGTCGAAAACTGAATCCGTAAACTCGGAGAGTTAAGAAAAAGAGTCTACTGTATTAATAAATTTTCCTATAATTTTTGGTGGCCTCAAACCAGTGTGAAAATGTTCATCTTCACAACCTGGTCCGACTTTGTTGCTGCAGTGATAGGCAGTTTTGTAAAACTCACCATAAATTGTAGAAAAATTGTATGGAGATGTGCAAGTAGTCATTTTAAAGGTATAAAACTGAACTCTTTGCATATTAAACAGTTTTGAAAAATATTAAGTTTAAGTTGGGTAAAACAGTTCGTAAACAGGTCACAACTTTTCTATCGTAAGCTGTCAAGTTAAGTTTTAAATATGTTTTTGTGTTATAACTTGTATTCTCTCCCTGAAAACTAAAGAAAACTGGAAAACGTAGGGGTATGAACTCACCTTGAGTGATTTCTCGAAGAGTGGAAGGTCGAAGACGAGGAGTATTAAGTCAAGAACACTTGATGAACACGTGAAGTGTTGGATGATCCTAAGAACAATTATTGGTGTTAAAATGTGGGTAGATGATTCAAGGATGTTATGAAAACATGGAATAACACTTGAGTTTAGATGAAATACTTACCAAAAAGTGAAGTAATAGCTCAAGAACACTTCCAAAAAGTGGCTGAAAGTAGAGAGAAAAAGAGGTTCTCTTGATGGTTTGAGAAGTGTATAAGTGTTTGAAAGTGATCAAAGTAAGCCAAGAAATCCTCCAGGGATTTCTTTATATAGATGTTGCTGGAGCAATTTGCAATTTTGAAAGGATGTTTGCCTTGGTTTGTGTGATGTGGATAGGGTTGGACAAATGAGAAGATGACACATGGAGGCAAGTGGGCACACTTGACCCACTTGTGGTGTAAACATCCTTAGATATTTCTCTTAATGTAAAATAATGATTTATAATTAATAAATCCTTGAGAAATGAATAAAATATGAGTTTAGGGAGTTTAAAATGATAAAAATATGAATTTGGTGAAAAACCCCCGTAAAAAATAGGCTTAACAGGCGAATGTTGTCGAATACCGGACAATAGGAGCGAACCTGTGAGGGTTCGGTTCCTATTGCTGAGGACCGAGAGAGGCAACAAGGGAACCGAAGGAAGGGGCTCGGGCCCGAATGGAGGAAGGAAGGCGAGCTCGGGTCCGAAGGCAGGAGGGAAGTGAGGCTCGGATCCGAAAGTGATGGGAAACGAAATGGACCGAGGGCTCGGTTCATTTCGGTTGCAGAGGTTTCGGTCCTGACAGCTTCGGTCCTGAAAGGAGGTTCGGTCCTGAGGAGATGAGTTCGGTTCTGAGAAGCTTCGGTCCTCTTAAGGTGTTTCGCTTCTTAGGGTTTCGCTTCCAAGTGGTTCGGTCCTTAAGAAGGGTTTTGGTCCCAAAGGGCTGATTTTCAAGCAAACTTCCCGTTTTGAGTGATTTTTGGCCAAGTTAAGGGTGGGGATGACCCGGATGACTATAAAAAGTTGAGAGAGATTTTGAGAGAGATTTGGGAGAGATTCATTTTTAGTCAATATTATCGTATTGACTCGCAATGCAAGGTTCGTGAACCCCGTTATGCTTCGTTTGTGATCATTTTAAGTCCCCAAAAGGGTCCATAGTCGTGTTTTGATGCGTTTAACTCCCTTCTTAGGGTTTTACATTGCTAAACACATAAAATATCCAAGACACTTGAATTCTTGACATACAAATGCACATTTTCATACATAGAATAACTTTTCACATAGGATTACTAGTTAAGTTCGACCGGTTTGACTTGTTGACTTTGACTTTGACTTTGACTTTGACTTTGACTTTGACTTTGACTTTGACTTTGACTTGAATTTGACGGTTGTCACATTATCCCCCCGTTAGAAGGAATTTCGTCCCGAAATTTGCATTTTGAGTGGGACTTCAAGGGTTGGGGAATAGATGTGGATACTTTAGTTTCATTTGGTCCTCACGTTCCCAAGTAAATTCGGGTCCTCGCTTGGCGTTCCAGCGGACCTTTACGATGGGAATGCGGCTTTGTTTCGTCGATTTGACCTCTCGATCCATGATTTCAACAGGTTCCTCTATGAAGTGGAGGTTCTCATTGATCTCAATTTCTTCCAAAGGAATGACAAGGGTCTCATCAGACAAACATTTCTTTAAGTTTGACACATGAAAGGTAGGATGAACGTGATTGAGTTCCTCTGGTAATCGTAGCTTGTATGCCACCGGGCCAATCCTGGCGAGGATTTCGAATGGTCCGATATACCTTGGATTTAATTTCCCACGTTTTCCAAAACGTATTAATCCCTTCCAAGGTGATACTTTTAGTAGTACTCAATCCCCAACTTGGAACTCCAAAGGCTTCCGTCTCTTATCCGCGTAGCTCTTTTTTCGGTCTTGCGAAGCCTTCATTCGTTCTCGAATTTGGACGATCTTTTCTGTTGTTTCCCTTATGATCTCCGGGCCAGTGAGTGCGCTGTTAGGAACTTGCCCTCTTGCTAGTTGCGTATCGCCCACCTCAACCCAGCACAGAGGTGATCTGCACTTACGGCCATAGAGGGCTTCGAACGGAGCAACTTTGATGCTAGTGTGATAACTGTTATTGTATGAGAATTCTATTGGATTAATGTCTAAGTCCATAACTATATTTGGTATGTACTTGACCCGACCCGACATGGTCCATTTGGGTTGCACTTCACCGGCACAATTTATATGGATAGTCTTTTAAGAATAGTATATTTATGATTTATATTAATATATTATAAGTTCTAATATATTAATATGGAATCATATTATTTAATTAGTATTGATCAAGAATTAATTTAGAATTAATTAAGTGATCAAAAAGAACTAATTAAATATGGACTCTTATATATATGGAATGGGCCAAGTTCATTTAGGTTGGGCTAAGCTTTCATGGATGGTCCATGGAGCTTTTAACCCATGGATCCTATGTAAATGAAAGGTCATGGGTATTAGGGTTTACATGGATGTAACCCTAATCCTCCATAATATATAAAGGGGTCCTTGGCTCACAAAATTGACACAAGTGTGTGAAAATAAGAGTGGGCCGATTTTAGTGTGCATACATATTCTCTCAAGTTCTTCCAAGGTGTTTTGGTGATTTGTGATTCCATTTGATGCTTCCACACTATTGGGGCTAAGCTCTTAAAGCTTGAAGACATCAAACTACATCAAAAGGTATGTCATCTAACTAGAACTTTGTAGTATAGGTGCTTCATAATATGCTAGTTAGGATGAAACCTTGGAATAGTTAATATTTGCATGTATAATAGAGAAAACATAGATCCAAGGTTTATAGGGTTGCATGTACACCATAGGAGTGTTAGAATGCTCAAAACCCAACAGTGGTATCAGAGCCATGAGTTGTTTTCTGTTATATTGATGCAAATGTTTTATTTTCAAGTTGAAAAAAAAAGGAAAAAAAAAACATGACGTTTGTCAAATTTTAAGATAATTACTTGTTTTGTGAAAAACGAATTATTTGTAAAATTTGAATCATTTGTTATATGAGTTGAATTAGGTCAAATTTAGTAAAAGATAAAATGATATGATTATTTTATTAGTTTTAAAAGTTTGATCTAAATGTTTTAAGGAGTTACATATTTTGTCATAAAATTTTGGAGCTCAAAAGTTTTTTTTAAAGTTGTGATCTTAAGGGTTTTTGAAACTTCCATAAGTTATGGATATGAAAGTTTTTTTTTTTTTAAAAAAAAAATTTGATTCAATGTTTTTATGGAGTTACAAAATTTGGTGTTAATGTTTTAAAGAATTCCATAACTTGTTCTTAAGTTATGGAACATGGAAAGTTTCATCATAAAACACCATTAATTCCATAAGTTATGGAATCCAAAGGTTTTCAAGAATTACAAAACTTGCCCTCAAGTTTTGGAATTTGAGAAAAGTTTTTTATGAAAAAAGAATTGAATTCTAAAACTCTTGGGTTCATAACTTAAACAATTAATTAAATGGTTTTAATTTTGAGTTTAATAATTGGAATTATGATGTTTTGTTGAATAGTTCAAATTAACTCTTATGGACTTTATTAATAGTTAATTAAAGCGTTTAATTAAAAGAGTATTATTAAATCCATAAATATATGGTTTGAGTTTAATTAAATTAAAAGTCTAGTTTAATTAATAGATTAAACCACCAAGTATTTTAAATGTCTAAAATACACCCTTATACTATTATAATATTAAAATTTTAATATATTATATGTATAAGAGCAAGTCGTCTTACCATTAGTAGGCCTCATTCACGAAGCCGGTCTATAAGGGGGGTATAAGGTTACTGCCTATAAAATGGCAGTTTAATGGGTGTCCACTCTCACTCACAACTTCCTTGACCGGTGGAGGAAGCTGTAGGCTATATATATTGTAGTTGAAAATGAAAATTATGTAAGAAGAAGATAAATGTGTAATTTATAAAAATCATGGAAGTAAATCAAGTTAGAAGTTAAATTATAAGAACATTGGACAATTATAATGTATTATATGATACAAAACGATGTAGTATGGTGAGTTTGGGTACCTAAGATTATATACCCTTAAGGGTATATTCACTTTTCCCATATATATATATATATATATATATATATATATATATATATATATATATATATATATATATATATATATATATATATATATATAAGGGTGAGATCGGTTGAGAACTCATAGTTTTCCGAGAACCCGAGAACTAAAAGTGGAGCGTTAGATCAAAATTAACTCATTAAGGGCATGATCGTCATCTTACCGATCTCATTTAATGTTTAATTTTTTTTTGTTATTCGAAATATTAATAAAATGTTCTAAAAATTAACATAATAAATCAAATTTCATATATTGTTTTATAATTTTTGATTTTTTTTAAATGGAGATTTTTTACTTTTTTTAGAAAACGTGAATTTAAAAAAAAATAGAAAAAAAAATATTTTTTTAAGAAACTACAATTTAAAAAAAACAACATTTAAAAAAACTGTATTTTTTCCAAAAAACCGCAATTTAAAAAAAAACTGCAATTTTTACAAAAAAACCACATTTAAAAAAAACTGCAACTTTTTCCAAAAAACTCTATTTTTTTATAAAAAAAAACTGCATTTTTTTAAAAAGTAAATATTTAAAAATCAGTAAATTAAAAAAAAACTAGAATATTTAAAAAAAACTCTACTTTTTTAACCAAAAAAATCAAAGTTTTAGGTGTATATATGCATATTTTTTCAAATGTATATATGCATATTTCTTATACTATAATATTCGTAAATAAATCATAAAAAATCTCATTTTTATTAATCAATCTATAAACATAATAATACAAAAAATTTATTTGATACAAAATAAAATATAAAAAATAAAAAATGCTACAAAGATTCACAATGTTGTCATTTCTTCATATCAAAATTTTCATATTTTCTTCAACGTATCACTTTTCACATCTTCAGTATTTTCCACAAATTTTTCAAAATCTACAATAAAATTAAAAAAAAACGATTAATGCAAGAACACTCACAAAAATGCACATGTATATATATCATGTAAGATTCACATGTGATTATATCATATAAGATTCATATATTGATTATATAATGTGATTGTATATTTTAAAATGCAAATGTGAAATTGACAAGAAAATTTTAAAAAATAATTAACGAAGAATACACACACACAAAATGCATGTGTGCATATAGACGTAATTCATATGTGATTCACTCGTAATTTACATGTGAATCATATGTAATTCATATGTGAATTACATGTTATTAAATGTCAATCACATGTAATTCATATGTGTTTCACTCGTGATTTCCATGTGAATCACATCTGATTCATATGTAAATTACATGTGAATCACATGCAATTCATGTGAATCACATGCAATTCATATGTGTTTCACTCGTGATTTACATGTGAATCACATGTGATTTATATGTGAATTACATGTGATTTACATGTGAATCGCATGTAATTCATATGTGAATTACATGTTATTTACATGTGAATCACATGCAATTCATGTGTTTCACTCATGATTTATATGTGAATCACATGTGATTCTTATGTGAATTACATGTAATTTACATGTGAATCACATGTAATTCCTTTGTGATTCACATGTGATTTACATATAAACTAAACTTGAGTGCTTTTAAAGATGATCAAATAAGTAACTTACTGTGCTCACAGGTAAACGGGATGACAGCTTCAACAAAGCACTCAAACACTGTCACACCCCCAAACCGGAACGGCGGAAACGTTCGGGGGCGGAGGACGTCATGCTCAGTATCATAACCAAAGTGAAGAAAGTAAACACAACTATCATAAATATAATTTAAAAGGTTACATCGTTGCAAAAATACATGTTTCCAAATAAATTGCATATGATGTCAAAATAGTTCAAAAGAAATCTGCGCCTTGGCGTCTTGCCTTCAAAAATCTTGTGGTTACCTGTATTACTGAATACCTGAGAATACAAGTTGTTTTTGAAAGAGTATTAGCATTAAAGCTGGTGAGTTCATAAGCAATTTATGAATGAAAAAAGGATGTTGTTCCTTAAAGTTGTTACAAGTTTGTTTCCAGAAAATCCAATATTTTCTAAAAGGTTTGTTGTAGTCTTAACTGAACCAAGACTTAGTATATGTAAGTAAATCGTCATACTTATGTGTGGTTTTATATTTAAATAAAACTCCTTCTTGTGAAATTCTTAAATCCCCGTAAACTATGTGGTTTTGTTAATTCCTCATGTGAGTTGTTATAACCATGCTAAAACTCGAAGACCTCGTACTCAACGTTCTTCAGGCGTCGGAATGTTATGACACTTGTCACCCCAGACCTGCCGGTCTAGCTGTTGCAAGCAACTTAGGTGCGGGTTTGTCAGACCCAATATAGATCTATACACAACTATCATGCTCTTCCTCCAAGAGATTCCAATTATAACTACAAGACTTTTCTGTGGTACTTAAGAGTACCCCGAAGGTGAATGTCTCACAAATTTATTCATTAACAAGTTCACGTTGTTTGTAATGAAATACCCGTTTTGTAAATCGATTGTATTACCATTTCTTTGTTAAATGAGGTGTTCAAACTATACCTATTATAGTTTATCAGCAGTGTGTTATGATTCAATGAAACCTTGATATGCATGACTTTGTATTTCAACAAAATGACATTGAAACTACTAAGTGTAATCTTACACACCTTGCTCAGCATGCTACAAAGTGTGAATAACTCTTAAACTTGTGTTTGACAGTTTTACCCTTAACTATCACTGTTTTAGAATATTTATAGAAAAATCATCGTAAGTCAAAAACTGAATCCGTAAACTCGGAGAGTTAAGAAAAAGAGTCTACTGTATTAATAAATTTTCCTATAATTTTTGGTGGCCTCAAACCAGTGTGAAAATGTTCATCTTCACAACCTGGTCCGACTTTGTTGCTGCAGTGATAGGCAGTTTTGTAAAACTCACCATAAATTGTAGAAAAATTGTATGGAGATGTGCAAGTAGTCATTTTAAAGGTATAAAACTGAACTCTTTGCATATTAAACAGTTTTGAAAAATATTAAGTTTAAGTTGGGTAAAACAGTTCGTAAACAGATCACAACTTTTCTATCGTAAGCTGTCAAGTTAAGTTTTAAATATGTTTTGGTGTTATAACTTGTATTCCCCCCATGAAAACTAAAGAAAACTGGAAAATGTAGGGGTATGAACTCACCTTGAGTGATTTCTCGAAGAGTGGAAGGTCGAATACGAGGAGTATTAAGTCAAGAACACTTGATGAACACGTGAAGTGTTGGATGATCCTAAGAACGATTATTGGTGTTAAAATGTGGGTAGATGATTCAAGGATGTTATGAAAGCATGGAATAACACTTGAGTTTAGATGAAATAATTACCAAAAATTGAAGTAATAGCTCAAGAACACTTCCAAAAAGTGGCTGGAAGTAGAGAGAAAAAGAGGCACTCTTGATGGTTTGAGAAGTGTATAAGTGTTTGAAAGTGATCAAAGTAAGCCAAGAAATCCTCCATGGATTTCTTTATATAGATGTTGCTGGAGCAATTTGCAATGTTGAAAGGATGTTTACCTTGGTTTGTGTGATGTGGATAGGGTTGGACAAATGAGAAGATGACACATGGAGGCAAGTGGGCACACTTGACCCACTTGTGGTGTAAACATCCTTAGATATTTCTCTTAATGTAAAATAATGATTTATAATTAATAAATCCTTGAGAAATGAATAAAATATGAGTTTAGGGAGTTTAAAATGATAAAAATATGAATTTGGTGAAAAACCCCCGTAAAAAATAGGCTTAACAGGCGAATGTTGTCGAATACCGGACAATAGGAGCGAACCTGTGAGGGTTCGGTTCCTATTGCTGAGGACCGAGAGAGGCAACAAGGGAACCGAAAGAAGGGGCTCGGGCCCGAAGGGAGGAAGGAAGGCGAGCTCGGGTCCGAAGGCAGGAGGGAAGCGAGGCTCGAATCCGAAAGTGATGGGAAGCGAAATGGACCGAGGGCTCGGTTCATTTCGGTTGCAGAGGTTTCGGTCCTGACAGCTTCGGTCTTGAAAAGAGGTTCGGTCCTGAGGAGATGAGTTCGGTTCTGAGAAGCTTCGGTCCTCTTAAGGTGTTTCGCTTCCAAGAGGTTCGGTCCTTAAGAAGGGTTTCGGTCCCAAAGGGCTGTTTTTCAAGCAAACTTCCCGTTTTGAGTGATTTTTGGCCAAGTTAAGGGTCGGGATGACCCGGATGACTATGAAAAGTTGAGAGAGATTTTGAGAGAGATTTTGGAGAGATTCATTTTTAGTCAATATTATCGTATTGACTCGCAATGCAAGGTTCGTGAACCCCGTGATGCTTCGTTTGTGATCATTTTAAGTCCCCAAAAGGGTCCACAGTCGTGTTTTGATGCGTTTAACTCCCTTCTTAGGGTTTTACATTGCTAAACACATAAAATATCCAAGACACTTGAATTCTTGACATACAAATGCACATTTTCATACATAGAATAACTTTTAACATAGAATTACTAGATAAGTTCGACCGGTTTGACTTGTTGACTTTGACTTTGACTTTGACTTTGACTTGAATTTGACGGTTGTCACAAACACATAGCTCTGGTAGTAAGATCCTATGAGTGGTATTTGATTGCAAGTTCAACAACATCATTTTCAATTGCCTGTTCATAAAAACTCAAAAATTAACAAATATATGATATGCATAATATGTCAATTGTCATAAGAAAGACAAAAAGAAAACTAACTGCTATAACAATCAAACACATCAACAACATCATTTTCAGTTACTTGTTCATAAAAACTCAAAAATTAACAAATATATCATATACATAATATGTCAATTGTCATAAGAAAGACAAAAAGAAAACTAACAGTTATAACAATCAAACACATCAACAACATCATTTTCAGTTACCTGTTCATAAAAACTCAAAAATTAACAAATATATCATATACAAAATATGTCAATTGTCATAAGAAAGACAAAAAGAAAACTAACAGTTATAACAATCAAACACATCAACAACATCATTTTCAGTTACCTGTTCATAAAAACTCAAAATTAACAAATATATCATATGCATAATATGTCAATTGTCATAAGATGACTTATTTCAATGAAAATTTTAGAAAATTAAATCAAGGCATTGCCGCATTGCTGATGAAATCCATAAAACTAGTGAATTCTAGGAATTAAAAGTTAGACAAATGTCCAGTACTTAGAAATCTAAACATTGAGAAAAATTGTTGGCATTAATTTCTTCAGGCATTAGAAGAAGTAATAAGCCAGCAAAAAAATTCATGGCCTGAATGTGATACAGCAGATTAGCATCATTAAGAAATTTCATTACATTTCACATAATCTATAAGAATATCTAAAAAAATATACAATATTAGTTGTCAAATGAGTTGAATGCTGACCTGGCAGTAACCAACAGACGGGTTATGGCGAGCATATGCTGTGAGTAAATGTCTCAAAGCATTTCTACCACCTTCATCTAAAGCAGGGTGACCTGGAAAAGTCTGAGGCAAATCCTGTAAAAACAAAACAATATATCTGATCTGATTAGGAATTGTACAAAAAAAAACTATGATTAATGTATCAAGACACTAACCCTTTAACATATTTGATGAATATCATGAAGATTTATCCAGTCATACAACACTATAAAAAAAACAATAACTCAAATTTCAGCCACTTTAGGTAGAATGATATACTTAGTACCTGTGTGATGGCTTTATTGGCAACGAGTTCATCGACATTTCCGATGTTGACTTGGACAAAATCCTAAATTGGAATTGGTTCATCATTTATGAAGTCAAAATGAAGTTAACATGTGATATTTCTCATCGAGGCATTTCATCGAACATGTTGAGTGTAAACAAATATCTATATTTTTCAATAACACATGTGTCTATTTTTATACCTACAATCAACACAAGGATTTAACTCTTTTTAAAAACATATTGACTAAACTGGTTCAACTTAACAATTAGGCAAAAACAATTCAAAAGGTCAAATAAAGGTCATGAGTCAACAATAGAAACAGATGATACCTAAATTTTGATCAACAATGGATCATCTTCTTCGTTCAGGTCTTCAATCCATAGTGGAGGCCGAGATGAAGTCGGCGATTATAGTGTACTCTGGGGAACGAATTGATAGAGGATAAGACGATTCAAAATCAAAGCATCTTCACTGGAGTTTTTCTATGAAGAACGTGAGATCAAGGAGTTCAGCAACAATGAAACTTCGATCGTTGGGGGATTTCATATTTCATATAGATTGATGATCGATGATGATAGTTTGATTGATTGGGATCTAGAAATCGATGATAAATAAGGTTCGTCGTTTATCTTCACCGTATTCGTGTGATTAGAAGCAATTTCAGAATCGAAAGCATGGAATTGGATGAAGGATTGGAGGCAATTCGACGTAAGTGAGTCGTTGGAGGATGGATCGTAGGTTTGAGCGAGAGAGGAAAACAGGGAGGAAAGAGAGAGATGACAATTTATTTTATCAGATATTAGATTTAAGAAATCATTTGATTATACTTTTATTCCTATAATACCCCTGACTGAATTAATTAAGATACCCCTCCTTCTTTTTTTGTCCACTTATTTACAAAAACGTCACTTTGCATCTCAACCCTTCCTTTTTTTGATCCAACGTTCCACATTTAGTTCTCGGGAAACTTTGAGTTCTCAAATGATCCTTCCCCTCTCTCTCTCTCTCTATATATATATATATATATATATATATATATATATATATATATATATATATATATATATAGGGCTAGGTTATTTTGTTTCTTACATTTATTGTGTGCTATAATGCACCAATAGGAATTTAGTAAATTAAATAATTATTTAATTAAATAAATATAGATATTAAATGATTTCCATAATTATATGTATATTAAATGATATCCATAATTATAATTCTCTTTTTATGGAAACTAATTAAATCTGTCATTAATGTCAGCAATAACATTCTTTCAGAATGAATTCGCATCTAGGTTTTTATATATGAGTTCGTATTTTGTTTCAGAACTCACTCACTTAAAATACAATAAAGTTGCATGAAATATGAAAAACGAGAGTGTATTCTACTAGAATACACTCTCATTCTGCTGGAGTACACTTTCAATCTTCTAGATATGAATTCATTCTAAAAGAATATTATTGTTGATATTAATGACGAATTTAATTAGTTTCCATAAAAATGAGTTATAAGTATGGATAGCCTTTAATATGCATATAATTAATACTAAATTCCTATTGGTGCATTCTAGCACACAATATATGTGAGAAACATTTGAACCTACCTATATATATATATATATATATATATATATATATATATATATATATATATACCTTAATAAACATTTAGCCTCAAATGCTAAATTTTAAGAGGTACAACCCATACTGCAATATGTACGATTAGTTTATGCATTGAAAAAAAAAGCTAAATCTTATCCGGTCAAATTTATCTACAAAATGAACCGGTTCAAAGCTATCTGTAGAATTAATCGGTCAAAGCTAAACTGTATTGCTTCATTTTACGTATCAATTGAATTAGTCAATAAAAAATACACTTTATAAGGCTATCTCCTCTCTCAATCTCAGTGCATATCATCAAACCTACACTCAAATCCCTAAATTACCATGAAAACCTATCGATTACACATTTACACCCAATAAACTCCCAAATCGTTTCTCAAAACTATGAAAATCTCAATGCTTCACATCTTCTCTTCTTCTCCGACGCTGCCCTACATATTACACACCACCATCACATTGTTTATAATTTTTATCACACTATATCTTTGTCGTTTCTTGGTGATCTATGGTAAACCAGAAAGGTAGAAAGGTAAAACTGAAATTCTTTCCTCTTTCTCTCCTCTGTCTTTCATTCCATACATTCCAGGTTGAAGTTCTAATTTTGGTTATTTCTTTTAATATTTTTGTGGGTTTTCCTCTTTCTCTCCACTCTTTGCACACACACACACACATTGCCATCACGTTTTGTCGTTCGTATGTCGAAAGAGAAACGAAGCGATGGTTTTATTTTGTAGATTTGAAAAAGCTATGACCAATAGTTTAATTTGGGTATGCTTAATTTTGTTTCTACTCCATTTTGTTTATAATCGGTACTTTTATTCTTGATTTTGTTTACAAAGACTTTTCCCATTTTAGATCTGTTTCTTTCTTATTGATTTGGTTCAGAATAAGTTCTCAATTTTGACAAAATTATGTGATTTTCTGAATGTTTTGCAGCATCTGGGAAATACAGGCTACATTATGTCTCTGTTATTGGTTTTGAGCTAGCCAAGAAATATGGACTCTTCAACACATCAACATGTTCCAGGTATAGTACTTACTTTTTTTTTTATAAAATTTTAGCATCAATCCTTTTACTCGGCTTCTAGATGTTTAGGTGTATAAGTAAGAAATATCAATGTCGTTGTGTGTTCTCCATTTATATTTCCTTCTTGAGTTCATTGTGATCACTTCATGAGCTTTGTTTTTTAGTTTCCGTTTCCTTTTTCATTTAGTTTTACTCCACTATGGCGTAACTTTGAAGAAAATCGATTCATTTTCCTATCGTATTACAGACTAACACCCTCAAATTATATTCTAAATTTATATATAGTTTGATAATTTGTTTTTTTTTTTTTTCGTTTTTCAGATTGTTGGGATGGCTATCGTTAAAAAGACAAGTGGAGATGGGTTACATCAGTACAGTTTTTATCCCTAAGACTGTAATTGTATTCATCATTGGAATATACATTAATGGCGAGGAAGGTGAATATGAAGGTGTTGGAGGAGAATCTCTCATGGGGAAAACAAAGCAATAAACCTTTTACTGTGTTATTTAAGGTTTTTTTGGGTAAATGGTGGAGTAGCTTAAATATTTATCTCGATTCATGTACCTGGACTCCTTATCAGGTATACCCACCACCGATGCAAACATTAAAACATTAAATTATTTGAAATCAAATTTTGTATCTTAGTTCTGTTTCCATTTGCAAATGATAGATTGTGGTATGTGACAAACTTAAATATTGGTAATTGACAGACTTCAATTTTGTTTCCATTTGTAGTTTATAGATTCTCTCCTTTTTTGCATCCACAATTTCATCTTTCAAGTTTAAATCTTTGATTTCTACTTAAAGGTAATGATACATGTTTCAAGTTTTAAGAAATAATTTTGTCTATTAGTATGCCAATTGACCTATTATTTTTTGGATGTAAAACATGGTGATGTTCCTTTTTTTTATTCTTTTTTTTTCTTTGAGACAATATCTAGAATGAATCAAGACACCATAAGTTCTCATATATGTGGCTTTGATATGGTGTAGGTAATGCATATATCTGAATCTGCAAAAGTAATGTAACCTACCCATAAACATGAAGGGAAAATAATGAGGGAAGATTTGCTGCTTTGCTAAAGTGAAGTTCATCATTCAGTAAATATATATAAGCATTACACAACTGTTACGCTTCAAAATACTTTATGCCAAATAACAATTCTTAATAGCATATTTTATATATAGTAATAAACATTTGCCTCAATGATAAAAGAATGGTTAATTTCTAATAGTAATTTAATAAAAAGTTTGGTTCTTTGGTGAAAATTTGTAGGTTAAAAAAGTGAGCCATTTCCAACATGTCTCATGAACCAATGACAAGACTACATCTTCATTCACAAATCGGAATGAAGATCTTTTTTACTACTTTTCTGAAATTGAATCTAAGCTATCTTGAATCTTTTTGTGCTTTAGTTGACAGTGAGGTAATCCTCACTGTGTTTCTTCACTGTAAGCCTATTGACCTTTTAATATAATTTCATTCATTTTGTTCTCAAATTAAAAGTTTTTAGTTTTAATGTGAGATTACTTGTGCTTTGAAGGATTTCAACTGCCTACTCTGGCTTGTGGGGACCGGAAAACTCAAATCCACTGTTTCAGGTTTTGGCTCGGACAAATTTGATGAACCCGACAAGGAGGAAAAGACAAAATCAATTATTTTCTTCAAAAAATAAAGGGACAAGAGGGCCAGATTCATTTTATATGTTGATTTTGTGTTAGTTTAATAGCAAACCGAGAGAATATAAGCAATAAACATGTTGAAGATGACAAGTTGGAAAGAACCAAGCAACATGTTGAAGATTTTGTTGTACGATCTAGAAAGTAGTGGTTGGAATTAGGTATTCCATTGAACCTATTTATTGTAAAATGTATTAAAAAGGTTCAATTGAGCCTAATTATTTCTGTTTATAAATGATGACAAAAAAGGTCCTTAATGTTTGTATTATGTTTACTTTTGTAGTTTGAGAGTTTGGAATATTGTTTGGCAGGTAATTCGTTACTAATAGATAATGATATGGTAATATTTTATATGACCGATAAACATACACATTTATAATTATAATTTTAAACGGCTCATTCAAGTAATGTTTTTATTCCAAATAAATTATTAACTATATTTTTATTAACTTGGTTATCAAATATTAGAATTTTACTTAACAAATGAGTAATGACACAAACAACCAGTCATGTATGTTTAATTAAGTTAACTGACCTAATTAATAAAACAAATATTATTCAAAGTAAAATAATAAGATACTGATTGTTATATTAAAAATCTATAAGGTATAAGTTTGAAGAAATGTGTGCCAAAACGGATAAAATGTGTTCAACTTTATCAATTATACGTTTGAAATGCTATCAATGTTGAAGAAATTGGAACCAAAATGTATCAAATCACTTGATACATTATAAAAATTGTCAATTGTCTTAATTAAAAAAAAAATCCGACAAGCTATTACGGGAAGTCGTTAAACTTTACGGATCAAAACTGGAACCACTAACATCGATTTCGGTTGCAGATTCGATAGTTTTAGAGCGCTTTTGGTTCCAAAGACAAATATCCGGATCGAATGTTCACCCCTAATAGAAACAACGTTGATTTGAAAACGAATATTAGCAAATTAACCACTTGGGTTGTGGTGACTTGGTAAGGCATGTGGAAGATATGGTGGATAACCTATTGACCCATGTTCAAATCCTGGCACCACTCAGCCCTTGTGGCCATGGAGGTTCGTCTGCAGTGACTCCAGGACATGAGACAAAACCTCATGTTTGCAGCGGGGGATTAGTCGGTGCGCGAAAGCTGGCCCGGAAACCCTCGTTAGGGAAGTTCCCTTTCCAAAAAAAATATTAGCAAATTGTTTCCAAAGTTCATGAGCAATTTATATAATAAATGACAATGTATCTTTATTTTTAATTCAAAATAGCAATATACATCTATTTTTAAATTAACACGACGATGTACATTTATTTTTAACCGAAACAACTACATACCAATATTTTAAACCAAATG
This sequence comes from Lactuca virosa, assembly GCF_052849685.1. Classification (NCBI taxonomy): domain Eukaryota; kingdom Viridiplantae; phylum Streptophyta; class Magnoliopsida; order Asterales; family Asteraceae; genus Lactuca; species Lactuca virosa. Next base: position 464,017,529 of record NC_136430.1, on the reverse strand, counting down.
ACATGTATTTTTATTTTTAACCAAAAATAAAACGTTACATATATTTTTAAACTAAAACAACTTACTTTTAACTTTCATTCAGACGACAATGTATTTTATGTTTAAGACAAGAAAAACTTATATAATTGATATATTTCAACAATAAATGATTTTTGTCGATACATTAGTGTTCTTTAAAAATACGATTAATAAAACCCAAAACAACATCATTTTGTTTTAAACTTAAACAAAATACTTTTATTTTTAACTCACAACTTTCTTTATTTCAACTATCATTACAACGCACATTCACTTTTAATCCATTCAGGCAACATACCTAAAATTTAAAACCAAAAACGTAACTTATGTTCCTTGAAAAGTAACTTACCTTCCTTGAAATATAATATATTTTCGAATGGAAATCATTGCCACAAAAAACTATTCGTACCTGTCGCTTAGCACGGGTAAACGGCTAGTATATATATATATATATATATATATATATATATATATATATATATATATATATATAGGTTTAGGTTCTATGGAAAACAAAAAACCCTAAAAATCATAAAAATGCATAAAAAAATATTTAGAGATCACAAAACTTTTTTTTGAATTTTTTTTTTATAAAAAATCGCAGCTTTTTATTAAAATTCGCTGATTTTTTTTAATAAAAAAAAAGTTTTTTTTTCAAATTTTTTTTTCAGCGAATTTCTTTAAAAACCTGCGATTTTTTCATAAAAAATCTCAAAAAAAAGTTTTGTGATCTCTAGGTATTTTTTTATACATTTTTATGATTTTTGGGATTTTTTTAGGGTTTTTTTGTTTTCCAAATAACCCTTCCCTTTTTATATATATATATATATATATATATATATATATATATATATATATATATATATATATGACCAACATAACCCGAAATTTTAATATTGATTTATTGGCAGCGGGTTATTCGGAGGGCCCAGAGCAATTGGGCCGGACGTCAAGATCTCGGTGTATCCGCATTTGTATGGATCGTCGGCCGAAGATTCCATCTACTCGTCATCGGATCTGTCTCTCCACCGCTTTTGGAAACTTTGTGTTGAATCAGACGACTAGCGGCACTCTCGACGAACCAAAACCCTATCCGTCTGCCTGAGTGATGAGCAACGGTGGCGAGTGTAGATACGTGATCGGTCAAAATGCTTACATTAAGCTGGTTCTTCATGCCTTGAAGCACAAAACCTCCGCCGTTAACGGCGTCCTCCTCGGCCGTCTTTCGGGCGATATAGTGGAAATCACCGACTCAGTCCCTCTCTTCCACTCTTCTCAGATCGGGCTTCTGCCTCCCCTAGAGATCGCCTTAATTATGGTTTGCCTCAATTCTCCCCTTTCTGAGATAGCTCTTCCCGATTTTAGGTTTTATGTTCATCTTTTGAATGCTTATATTTGTTTATTGAATTGTGTAACAGATAGAAGAGTATTACAGTTCACAGGGGCTGAGTATAGTCGGTTATTTCCACGCCAATGAACGATTCGATGATCTAGAGCTCGGTACCGTTGCTAAGAACATTGCCGATCACGTTCATCGTTATTTCCCCCAAGCCGCGGTTCTTTTGGTTCGTGTTCTTGATCACCAAGTTTGCACTACACAAGTGTAACTGCATCACATTACATTTGAATTGCTTCATCTATTTCTTCCGAACTTAAAACCCGTTATTTCTAAGTTGGAAATTGATTTCGATTTTTTATGTTAGTGAATACTTTTGGTAAGTGTAACAAAATCTTTATGATTTTTGCATTTAAAAGGTACCACTCAAGTTTGGTGTTAAAACTGTATATATGTTGATCTACTTTCATCTGTTAACATTTCTATTTGTAGATTTGTAATGGTTTTGAAAAAATCTGTTTAGCTGAATCAGATGATGTGGAAAGAGTCCCTTGGGTTTAAACTTTTAATTATATGATTTTTTGGGAATAGTTGTAAATTAATCGTTTTCAAATATTGTTTGTTGTTATTGATTGCAGCTAGATAACAAAAAGCTTGGATCTTTGAGAAACAAGAGGGACAAGACTCCTGCAGTGCAGGTATGATAAGCCTGAAACAATATTTCAATTGATGGCCTATTGATAAGAAGAGACTGAAAGATAAATGCAGATTGGACCTACTTTGTCTAGTTAGTAATCTTCTTTCTTGGATTGATGCCCAGTATAATATAGTTTTAATTTGAGTTTGGTTATAGTATATCGTTAAAAGTGGCCTCACTCAGTCAAAACCTTTACCTTTACATAGATAATACTGGTTAAATAATCTGGTTTCTTCAAGTGTTTAAACTACCACAGATACTACCTGCCTATCCTATAGGAACATGCTAATTTATTTAGTTTATGGTATTATCATAATTACTACTTCCAGTTCCACCAAGTATTTTGCTATGAGAAAGGGCAAATTGTAGGAGATTGAAATATGCTAAAATGTTTATAACATGGATTCTTGAATTTCCCCCTGAATGGTGTGGTCTCTGGCTCTGGGTCCATGAGGGTTTGAATGTTGTTTTAGATTTTCATCCTCCATTACATTACATTATAGGCTATTACTATAATAGCACGGAACAAGCTACACCTGTATTCCTTGCATGCAGTTGTGTAGAGCAACTTTAAGATCCAACAAGATTAGATAACAAATCATTGATCGTGTCCAGTCGAGTCGCTAGGTGGTTTCCTTGTCTTTATGTTTATCTGGGTGAGGATTTTTTGGCACATTGAATGTAGCAGCAGGCAGCAGCTATGCGATCATGTATCATGAATGTAAATTATTTATTTTCAAAAACAGCAACACTTAAAGATTCTTCCGTGTTGGTATTGTCTGTTCTGTTGCCTTTCTTGTGAATTGGTCAAGTCAAGTGAGGACTGGAGATGATATTTATGTTTGGTTTGTGGATCCATCCATATTTGCATCAATTTAGTAATGATAAATTGATAATCCCTATTAATAATATCTCTTTGCAGTGTCTTGTTAAAATTAATATTTGCAACACACACACACACACACACACTCTCTCTGTGTGTGTGTGTGTGTGTGTGTGTGTGTGTGTGTGTTTAATATCATGTTTGTCTGTCAGGTTTATGCACGAGATTCCTCCTCCTCTTCCAGGATTTGGAAGCAGGTCGAGTCAGATCACATGACCACCAAGGAGCCATCTGCCAACATCGTCCTTTTGGATTTCATTTCATCCGAGAAATGGAATGATATCGTAGACTTCGATGACCACCTTGATGACATCACCAAGTAAGACTCAATGCCCCATCCATATTCATCTTTCAAACAAAAACTCAATCAATATGTAAAATTAATCTTTGCTTTTTTTTTTTTGGCAGGGATTGGCTCAACTCTCAACTCTTCAAATAGGATTCCAATTCTTTCTTTTTTGCTTTTCCCATCTCACCTGTAACCTTAACATGTGTGTTTATTTTTGGTTTATCGAGTTTGTTTTTGACTTGAATGAGGATTAGCTTTTCTGTAGTTGGAGTTGGTTTGAACAGAATCAGAAACTGCATTACGTCTTTCTTAAACATGAAATATTTAACTTTGAAAAAATCAATCACTTGAATGAGGATTAGCTTTTCTGTAGTTGGAGTTGGTTTGAACAGAATCAGAAACTGCATTACGTCTTTCTTAAACATGAAATATTTAAACGTTTAAATATAGTTAATTACACAATTCGAGTTGTTAAAAATAATTAATGGCATAGTGGTTGTGGATTGGAGGATGACATGATAAACATTCACCCAAACCTTTGCAACACATATCGTCCATCAGCCTCCATACGTGGGTAAAGTTTGCAACACATTTTGTTTGCAAAGTTTGTGGCGGGAGAAAATACTCCTCACATCAGCCATGTCACTATTTTTTCTAGTTTCTATCATAATTAACAGTACCTGATCTTGGAGTCCATTGCTCATGTGATGTGAATTATTTCTTTGAAAACATGTTATGCTCTGTTGGTCTTGGAATGGAATGATAGATGAAGTTAAGTAGTAATGATGCATGCATGGTTCTTTCAATTCTTTGTTTCTGGATACTGTGTCTGTGGCATTCAATGCACGAGGCTAAACTAAATTAAGGGATGTCGTCATGTCAGTGGGTGTTGGGTGGAAGAAAATCAAATCAATGTGCATGGTGGTGTTCGTGTGAGTCCATTGCTTAAGAGAGCAGCCTGGATGGGATGAAAAGGTGGCACTTTGACGTGTGAAAGATGACTTTATCTGTAAGTATTGTATTGTGCATTCTAATTTGATTCTGTTAGCAGTGTGATTCTTCATTTATTTTCTTGTATTTTGTGGTTCGGTTCAGTCACTATAGAATCAACTTGAGCATTTGATTGCCACTGAGGTGCTATTTATTTACTTGGAAGATGATATGTGTGATAAGTGAGATGCCAGTCTAATTTTTGTGTTTCAGAGTTTTACATATACATAATATGTTATTTTCTGAAATGCATGGGTAAAACACATTTTTGCATATTTTATTTATGGAAAAAAAGAAAATGTTGTTGGAAATTTGTGTAGCGATGGCTGTAAATGAAGTATGAAAGAAGAGATTGTGAGTGAAGTGATGATGGGTGAACATGAGTAAAGTAGATGGTCGCCTGGTCCTTTATAACTAGTTTGGTTTGGGCAATTGAATCAAAAAACTTGATTGTCCCCACTTTCATACGACTGATTTTATTTTAATTAATGATAATGATATGCTTTAAAAAGCACGCAGAACTATGAAGGGCAATGCAGTACGTTTAAGATATAATTAAAACTTGTGTTGAGTTGCTGAATTGGGAAGAATAACAATTTCTGTAGTGACCACCGATTTTAGGGACAGTATCATGCATACAACATTGTTGGCTGAGGTGAAGATGAGGGAAATAAATAGACTAATGGAGTTGAATCAAAGAATTCATGCTATGAGGCAATAGAGTTGAAGGAGCAGAGCATTGTATGCATTTCTTATTCAAACAATGATTATAATCCAATTATATATAATGGTTTAATCTACCAACCCATCCAATTCCAAACAAAGCACTAATTAATACTTGTGTTTATTATCATCGATAATACTTACTGAACATATACATAATCGGTCCACAAAGGACAAACAAATAATGGCTGCATGCTTAAAGTCGAAGATTATTAAGATTTATGCTTCATTTTGACACTATTGTTATTATTCATTCATAATGTTTAGATTAATGTGTCCTCTAACTTAACTAAAAATGTTTTCTTTTGAGTTTTTAAGAAAATTTGCTCCCTCCTCCACTCCATTGGAATCACATTTTTATTGGGCAATTGGTTTCCAAATCACCATTCACCAATATGCTTGTGAAAATGCAAGCAAAAAAGTAACAGATCAGAAAGGAATAACAGAGTCAATTAATTGTGTTCACCGTTATCTTTTTGCATTTCGCAAGTACAATTGTTTAAGTGCTAATTTCCCCTTAAGCTTTGTATTACACAGGTAGGTAAAAATAAGGATGTTTTTTTTTTTTTTTTTTAATGCTGTGGAAGTGTGAAAACGATTATCAATCTGTTTGGAATCTGTATACATGGGGTACTGTACTGATGGCTTCTTTTATTACTTGAGGATCTCTAACCCTTACATCTGAATATCTGATGAGTGAGAATTGTTGCATAAAGCTCAATAAAAATAAGTGAATTCTTTGCATTTTTCATGCTTGAACCTACCTAGTCTTGTATGATTGAGGTGTATAAACTTGGAAAGGTAAAGTGTAAGATAAGAATGAAATTTTTTTACAAATGTTTCTGGCTATGACAAGATCTAGGAGGTGATCTATTAAGTAATTGCTCTCTCTCTCTCTCTCTCTGTATATATATATATATATATATATATATATATATATATATATACAGAGAGAGAGAGAGAGAGAGAGCAATTACTTAATAGATCACCTCCTAGATCTTGTCATAGCCAGAAACATTTGTAAAAAAATTTCATTTTATATATATATATATGTTGTTATTATGTATTATGTCAGCAGCTACTGCTTATTTTTGTTTCTCAGTAGCAGACAGATTACATAACATGCGGTCTCTTCTCTTTCACATATGCCTTTACTTGCATAAATAAGCGGATGGAGTGGACTTTGATCAATTAGTATTAGCTAGCCTAGCTGTCCACTTTTCATTGTTCTCAAAGTTTTCTTATGTCTACTCTACAGTCCTGAGTCCAGCATTGCAATTGAGACCTTACAGGTTCTGTTGGTTGCCAAATATTGATGATTCAATTTTAATAAATTGCGTATTGAGCATACAGCTATGTTACCATGTTCTTGGGTGGGTCCCATACCATACCAGTGTATCTTAGTCAGTATATCATTGTTTTAGTTGATATTTAGCCCTTTCTTGATGTTGAAATTATACAACTTTTTTCACAAATGAAAGCAACCCCAAAACCTAATGGATAATGAGACTCCTGTCATTCCGTTTCTTTATGAGAGTAGATTTCGACTGGAAGTTGTAGGTATGTAGGTTCTTTTAAATATAGTTATATCGTGCTACAAATAGATATGCACCAGCTAGTATACAGATGATGTTATAATCCCCAATATCTTTGTACGTAGCGTAGGTATTATTTGACCAAGTATATTTGTAGTGCAGTTCCAAGGGCCAATAACATGAAAATGAGCAACAAAGTAGGAACAAGACTAATTTCCAGCAGCAGCTCAGAATACCAGGAATTGTAAAGAAATGTCCCTTTGGCTTCTGCAAACCTATGTGTGAAAGGTTTATTATGTTTATGGTGATCATCGTTCTTCTGCCCTTTGCTTAGTAAAATTGAGTCATCTTCCTTCATGCTTTCTTCAATCATGTGGCTTGCTTCCTCCTCCTGCTGCACAGACTCATCTGCCCAAATCCCAACTTCACTCTTGGCTGTAGTAACATAGGGTCGAGCATCTGATTGTATTAACAAGATCTCATCATCCACCTTGTTTGTTCCTGTTTCATCTTCTGTAATCATCAACAGCTCTGCTTCTGCATCTGGCGTTTCTTTGTCTTTATTCATAGACTGGACCTCACATTCCTTGTCTTCATCTTTGCCTTGTTCTTCTTTATTCATCATCATCAATTGGTTTGGTGGCGGGGGGCTCTCTTCTCTTACTGCTGCTCTGTCATCATCATCATCAATGGCAGATCCACTGGAAAATGTCCGACTCTGGTGCATTTCTTGGGTTTGTATTGTAATGGTTTCATCATCATCATCATCATCATCATCATCCTCATCCAGACAAGCTTCTTCGCTCACTACTAGTTTGCATTGCGTTTCTTGGTTTTCTACCCGCACACAAAAAACTGTGTTTATTGCTTCTTCTTCTTCTGTTTCACCGACAATATCATCAGCTGCTTCATCACTAGTACTCAACTCTCCCTCAACATTCGCTACATTAATCATTTCATCTTCACAATCTTTTTCTTTCTCTTCTTTAGCCCCAGCAGCCTCCATTGCTGCTGTTCTTTCTTCATCTGATGCTAGTGCGCCCACCTGCATGCTTTCTCTAACGCCTTCAATTGCTTTATATTCCTCCTCTTCAGTGTCACTCTGTTGGTTACAGTATTTCTTCTGCTCTTCTTCAACCCCGTCAACTATTGGAAACCCCAATTCAGTCTGACATGCCACAAATGCCAGGACAATCTTCTCTTCAGAAACAGAATTCGCATAGTTTTTTTCATCTTCACCAACTATTGAAAACATATTACCATCTCCAGACTCCACAGCCACTTTTTCATCACAGTTTTGCTTTTCCTCCTGAAACTAAACAAATTAAATTCACGTCTCCAACCCAGGCATAAATCATAGCATAAACAATTAAACATACCGGACTCGAATCTGGAATGGTTTTAGTCTGCATGATCTCGTTCATGCTAGTTAACCCATCACTGCTTTAAAATTAAAACTGTTTACATCACTTCAATTAACGTGGTTTCTATTGATGATTCTTCAACTTCCCGAGAAAGACGAATAAATAAATAAAAAGGAGAAATTCCATTCATACAAACCTCTGATTCTGAGAGTCAAGAGGAAGATCTGTATTAGTCTTCACAATGAATTCCAACTGGTCTGGTGCATCGACACTCTGTGCCTCCGGTGATGGCGACCTGCTCTTCTTAGATGATACTCTTATTTTGAAAGCTAAAGCTGCTGATACAATGGTCGCAGTGACCAAAGCTCCACCAAACAACACAATACCACCCATTCCAAGTCTGCCGGCACCGGCACCGCCACCACCACCGATACTTATTGGCAGCGGCATGGCTTTGATATTCTTCTTCTTCTTTTCATGTTTAGGATGATCCTCCATCCAGGATTTATTTCTGGAGCCGAATCTTTATGTGATTCTTTACAGCTGCGTGCTTTTTATTGAGGGTTGTTTGTTGGCCTGTTGGTAGATGTGAGAGAGAGACTATCCCACAAATGAGTACCCAAAAAATGTTAAGAATCGTAACAACTATTTTTTTAAAATGTTTTTATTAAGATCATTTTGGAGAAATCAAACATTATTATATTAAGAAAAAAATTTCATTCCTTAATTTGCAGTTAATTGCGACTTGTTGTTGGATTACCGGACTGCCACCGAATCTATACCAAATTTAATGGTAATTTTCTGATCATATTCACAACTTAATAAAATAAACATTATAGATTTCATTTCTTTTATAATATTTTTTTAACAAATAACCATTTTTATTTTTGTAGCTAAATATACAAAATTTTAATAAAAAAGAATAGAATTATGCTATAACAAATTCAATTTTCCTTTTTCTAAACTGTAGATTTGTTTAAAAAATATATTGTGTATAAGATATATTCACAATTTAAAATACCATAATCACATTTTAATAAACATATTAATTTAATAATACATAATTTAATGCTTTCATGCATACATTCATTTATATTTTATAACAAAATTTATATAAAATATACAACTTAATACAACCCATTTTTAGTTTAGTACATATAATTCAAAACATAACATAATCCAATCTATTATATACTAATTCACATATTTAAAGAAGTCAAACTCAAACTCTATCACCACTAACTATCACCACCAACCACATGTGTCATCGTCACAATCATCATTCCTTCCAAATAAGATCTGTATATATAAAATCATTAATTGACAACTAAAATATTATATTCACATTTTAATAAACCAATTAGTTCACTTATTTAGAGTTTAATACAAAATAATTATAAAAACTAATTCATTCTTGCATATTTATACAATACAAAAAAACATATTCACAAGAAAATTAATACAAGCATTTATAAATAAATCATTTATACTTTAACACCAAATTCATTAAAAACCTATACCTTATTATAGTCAATTCACAGTTTAAACAGAAAAGTCACAGCTTAATGCAGTCAATTTACAATTGAAAACACAAAAATCACAATTTAATTCACAAAATTCACAACTTAATATAGTCAATTCACAGTTTAAACACAAAATACACAATTTAATGCATGTAATTCATAGTTTAAAACACAAAAATCACAGCTTAATACAATAAAATCACAGTTTAATACACAAAAAATATAAATTCACAACAATATTATCAACTTAAAATTTTTAATACAGTCAACTCACAATATAATCACAAAATTCAAAGCTTAACATTTTCAGAGTTTAATATACAAAATTCAGATCTTAATATAGTCAATTTTTAGTTTAAACAGAAAATTCACAGTTTAATACAGTCAGTTTATAGTTTAAAACACAAAAATCACAGCTTAATACATAACATTCAAGACTTAAGACAATAACTGGAACATTAAAACATAAAAATCACAACTTAAAAAACCTAAATTAATTTTTTTTGAGAAAACACTAACATAATAATACACATTCTAAACTCAATTCACAATATAAAAACCATAAAACATAAGCTATGAATACCTATTTTAGAAAAAAATATTATAACAAATAAGAAAACAAACTTTGATTCACAACTTAATAGCAATGGATTCACAACTTAGTATTTTATACAAATAGTATAATAGATAAGAAAACACCTTGTGTGCATAAAAAAAGTCATTCACAATATTTATACAACTAACATTATTTATAAATAAATAAAATTATAAATACAAAAAAAATCACAATAAAATTTATATTATTTGTTAGGGACTATTTATTTGTGTCCACAAATTTGCTCATCATAATGAAAATTAATTATTGGCAAACACTTTTAACTATTTATTTATATCAAGTGGCATATATAAGTTTAAATGCACATCCACAAACCTCCTTCACTAACTTGTTTGATGTATGATTAAGTTGAGATTGTTTCAGAAGCAATTTCGCTAATTAATATATTAATGAGAATCCACGTTGATGTTAAGACTAGAACAAATGTGAATTCAGTAAGTACACGGAAAAACAACTTGATTTGTGGGAAATAATGTCACAATCCGAAAATTTTAGACCTAGTATGGTCTAAACCCTAACCAAGTACTAGTATAAACTATGTTGCAAACCTTGTTGCATGGTGTCTTCTATAACCATTAGGGCTTGTTTATAAGCTAAATAACTAAGTCTAGATTGGAACCTAAGTTGAAATAGGAAGGTATAATCCAACTTTTAGCTAAAGATAAAGGATTAATCATGAAATAACACACCTTAGGTGTGTTTATGGCCAAAGAATGAAGCCTCAAATGTGTTTACGGCCAAGGAGTAAACTCCAAAAGGAGTTCACGGTCTAGAAAAGTAAAATCAAGAGTGTTCACGGCCATGGAACCTTCCAAACTTGTGTTCACGGTCCAAGAATGAAGTCTTATGTAGTTTGCAGTACACTCATACTGCTAGTACTCGCTTAATGCGGTACAAATTGTTCGCAGTAATGATAACAAGGATAAAACCGGAGGGCACTGAAAACACATACATAGAATAGTACGTCGTTCTATTCGACTTAACAGCCGTTACGATAAGAAGTTCCGATGTCGTCTTTAAAAATATGTTGATTTGGTCTTTACCATACCAATTTCTTGTGCTACATAAAGACCCTTCGCTTTAATTAACCGTCTAACGAAATCCTTATAACCTATAACGAGAAACTTGACACGAACCTTCGCATCATCTCTCGTTTCAAAACTCAGAAGTACCCATGCGAGGGGTACCACGTCTTTCTAGCTTACTTCGTAGACAAGAAACTTAAAGTGAAACCCACCGAGGATATTCTGAAAATCTCCAATCCTTCCGAAGTATCTCCAATAGATCTCCTAGGAACACCACTCATACAGCAAGTCAAGTTCAAGCACAGAGGCTAAAGATAAATACGGTTAACCTATCACTGTTAAGTGTATATGCGAGAGTGGTATATAATTAAGATTCTATAGACCTAGGATGTGTGTTTCCGCCCTATCTCCTGTTCCTTGTTTGGTTGTGGACCTGGGGCAGAGTCGCACATCCGACCATCTTATTAATCTTAATTATATACGACTTGTATACACGAGACGATGATAGATGAACCAAGTATGAGTCTTACCATGAACTTTAGGACAAAGCTGTACAGTACTACGAGTGGACATCCTACCAGTTGGATAAATGTATTCAAGTAAGCCAAACCCGCACACTCTCTACCATTTAGAATAAAAGATCAGATAGAACCAAGGTACCCATCTTTTTACCAAATTCATGAGTAACCACTTAGAATTCTGAATTTCGGGACGAAATTCCCTTTAACGGGGGGATAATGTCACAATCCGAAAATTTTAGACCTAGTATGGTCTAAACCCTAACCAAGTACTAGTATAAACTATGTTGCAAACCTTGTTGCATGGTGTCTTCTATAACCATTAGGGCTTGTTTATAAGCTAAACAACTAAGTCTAGATTGGAACCTAAGTTGAAATAGGAAGGTATAATCCAACTTTTAGCTAAAGATAAGGGATGAATCATGAAATAACACACCTTAGGTATGTTTACGGCCAAAGAATGAAGCCTCAAATGTGTTTACGGCCAAGGAGTAAACACCAAAAGGAGTTCACGGTCTAGAAAAGTAAAATCAAGAGTGTTCACGACCATGAAACCTTCCAAACTTGTGTTCACGGTCCAAGAATGAAGTCTTATGTAGTTCACGGTCCAAAGATCCAAGGATCTTTGTGTTTACGGCCTAATGGGGATAAGAATCATAGTGTTCACGGATGAATTTAAAAGATCAAATGGCGTTACGGCCAAGAGGTGACTGTGAACACAAATCAATGCTCTTATTTGAGCGTAAACCCCTTAAATATCTCATATTCAGTATACCAATGTGATAGAATTCAGTTTCCCAATGTGATACATCCGTAAACACAACATACACCGCCTTAGAAACATCCTTCATACTTAAGGAACAAATGAAATCATTTGTACATTCATCAAGCGTAAACACTTCATTCTCTTTCAAGTATCAAGTTTATATCCAGAGAATTTATATCCAGAGAACCTTCAAACTCTCAAGAACACTTCGTATCTGCTTCCATAATTCCTTCACAATGATTATTTACATACAATTTAGTGTCTATTATCATGTTAAATTAATAGTTAACTAATTTATACATATGATTATGTGTATAACTATTATTAGGATTACGACATCTTTCCCGTAATCTAACTCGAAGTCACCAATTTCATCCTGATATTTAGTCAAAACTGCACACAAGGTGAGTTCATACCCCCATATTTTCCAAGCTTTTTAAAATGTTTTAGGGGGGGGGGAATACAAGTAAAACACAAGATTGCTTGTGTTTAAAAACATAATTTATTTATTATGTTTTCTTATCGTTTAAATGTATTTGAACTTGAAACTTGTTAAAATAGGAAAATCAACTTGTAAACCATAATAGGCATAGTTTATGGATTATAGGAACTATTTATATAGTTCAGGTTAAAACATGAAAATAAACTTATAAACTATAATAAGTATAGTTTATGAAACAAAAGGAAATCTTTTTACAAAATTACTTGTTAATTATAAAAAGGTTTTACAATTTATGTAAATAATTAATAAAGGATTGTGAACCGCTAGATGTACCACTCAGGGTACCCGTTCGAATCTTAATTATAACCAGAGTCTTCTTAAGGGAGAGCGTGAGTTTGTGTATAGATCTATACGAGACTAACTTTGCATTAGTATGGTTATAATGAATATTCACAATAGTATTAACTAATTATTTACATAAATATATGCTTTTCCTAAACTTTCTCAAGGAATACTAACTATATGATTTCTCAGTATATACAATAAGGTTAGATAAAATTGAAGTCCGATAGACAGTGGAATGTGTGACTTCCGCCTCATTTCCTGTTTCTTGTTTGGTTGTGGCCTTAGGGTAGATTCACCCATTCAACTGTCTATTCGATCTCGGTATTATACAACTCGTGTGTACTAAGTGATCATAGGAGGGTAGTATCGTCATGTCAAGTTTTCAGGGTAATTACATGTTCAGATAGAGTTACTGATAAACAAAACTGGGTATCATTAAGCTAAGTATGGTAATTATACTTGTGCTTCTCGGTCTTGGAGCGTTAAAGACTACAAATCGGTTTTATAGAAAATATAGGATTTTCTATGGTTTACATCGTTATTTTGGAAGATAAACTTATTTACAAAAAGGTTTAATATTTAATATTAAACTAGTAGTACATAAAGGTCCCTTATGGTTAATTCTATAATTCTTTAGTTTATACATTCAAATTATATATAAATAATATCTGATAGGCAGTGGAATGTGTGACTTCCGCCTCATTACCTGTTCCTTGTTTGCGTGTGGTCTTAGGGCAGATTCACACATTCAACTGTCCGTTCAATATTAGGTTATATATAATTAGTATAAACTAAGTGATTATAGAAAGAACTATTGTGGTTACCATTTTATCAGAGATTCGTTAATTATGTAATTACTTGATGAATACATTACGATTATATAAAATAAAGATCCGGTAGACAGTGGAATGTGTGACTTCCGCCTTATTTCCTGTTCCTTGTTTGGTTGTGGGCTTAGGGCAGATTCACACATTCAACTGTCTAATCGATTTGTATTATATATAATTAGTATCCACCGAATGATTACAGAAGGATTAACTTCAGTCATTTTACTTATTAAGAAAATATAGGATTTTCTTAAGGAATGTTTTCAAATTAAAGGATCATTAAACTTAATGTTAAATGTACTTAGTGAATACGTCAGGGTTAGATACATGAGGATCCGACAGATAGTGGGATGTGTGGAATCCGCCTCATTTCCTGTTCCTTGTTTGGTTGTGGGCTTGGGGCAGAACCACACATCCGACTGTCTGTTCGATCTGAATGTATATGACTTGTATTCACTAAGTACTTGTAGAAGGAACAATCATGAGTCATTTTACTTATCATTTATTAGCAGCAAATATAGGATTTTCTGGAGGAACTGGAGAACTTTTCAAAAGAATAAAGGATATACTTTCTATAACAAAAATACTTATGACCTCACCAACTTTAATGTTGACACTTTTTCAAACCACTTGTATTCTCAGGGTCGTTAGTAGACAGGTACTCTCTTCCAGGTGATGTGGAGACGGAGCTTCACGTCTTAACTTTTGTTGTACTTTTAATGTATTTCAAGTAATGTTTTGAACATAATGTAAATATTATATTATCAATACGATGGTTGTTGTTACTTTGATTAATATGATGCATGTGTTGTGATATTTGACATGACGTCCTCCACCCCCGAACGTTTCCGCCGTTCCGGTTTGGGGGTGTGACAAATAACATTTCAAAGGAAGTAAACAAGGATTCTTGGTGCTTTTCCAAAGGTTAAAAAAATCCTACTAATAGAATCGACACCCACTGCCTTATTCTCCACACCAACAAATAAGCTAGAGTAACTGATGTGTGTAAACCCAACTAGTTTTAATCCTACTTTTAATTATAAAATTGACACACAAAGGCAGTGAACCTATCAATTGTGGTGTAGTTAAATAAATAGGGTATCGAACTCAGGAAACGGTAAATTAAAACTAAAAACTAGAATTAACTAAAAACAAGTAATAGAAAATAGGGGTTTCTCTAGTTTTGCAAGACTAGAAACTTAACTAAAACTTAACTATTCAATTAAAAGCTGAAAACACGTAAAAACAAACTAAATTCAATGATCAAAAAGGGTTTCTGTTTAGGTTCAACTCATTTACTCCTATGGTTAATTTTTATGATAATATAATAGATTAATTGTTATTGGTTACCGACTCTAGTGATTAGATTCACATTCGCTATTACTAATCCTTAGAAAACATACCAATTCAAACAATGGCCAGTTGATTAAACTAATAGATTTCCTAGGTTAATTATTCGGGTTAAATAAGACTTGTAGCTAGCTAATTAAATTTGGTGATTTAATTAACCTCTTGTTGATGGTGTATCACACAAGCTCACACATTAATTTACCCATTCTCTAATTAATCCTAGTTTCATGTTCATTATTCCTAGGCATATAGTATTGTGTTCACATAAATTATATGAGATAAGCAATTAAGAGATGTTCATGCAGCTTAATCACTTAGCAATTAACAGAAAATAGTTATGGTTAATGCATAAGGGTCTTTAACAAACTTAATTTAACAATATCACCAACTAACAATTAATCAAAAGAGTAAATTAAACCATAGGAGCAAATTTGTCTTCTCCAAACAGAAACTAACGAAATTAGTTCATGATTTCAGTGTATGAAAGCTCAAAAACGAATTCAAGTAAACCTAACATAATTCTACTCAAAGGTAAAGTGGAAAATTAAACCTAAAGTGCCTTAATCTCTTAAGAATGAAGGATTAGGGTTCTTCACACGTTCTTCTGATCTCCAGCAAGTTCCTTAGTCGCCAAGTAAGTTCTCCAAAAAGCCAGAGAGTCCTCAATTCGGGTTTGTGAAGTCTATTTATAGTTTTCTCAAAACAGGGGCTACTCGTCGAGTAGATAACTGACTCGACGAGTCCCTTTGTTGAATCCGTATGCGGCAAGGACTTCTCGTATTTCTTCGCGAACCTTCGTGTCTACTCGTCGAGTAGACGACCCTACTCGCCGAGTAGCTTCAGATTTAAGCCTTTTTCTTCTTTCTTCCATTCCCGAGCTTTCGTTCATGACTCCTGCTTCCTTTTGCTTCCGAGCACGACTTCTGGACTGAAAATATAATTCAAACATTATTAAGTACCTTTTGTCCATAATATGCAAATAATTCGCTAATAATTGATAAAAGTCTATACTAAAAATATGGATAAATATGCAAATATCAAAATACCCCACACTTGACTTTTGCTTGCCCCCAAGCAAAACTGAATTTTAACACACTAATATCACATAAGACAATCCCAATCAAACCCAACCATTATGCCAAGACCGCAACACATGCATTTGTGTCTAAATTTTTCCTAAACGACCCCCCTCATCTACTCACAATCCTCATAAACATTCGCCCACTTCTTTTGAACAATGCTCATTTTATGCATCCCTCCGAATCCATCCGCAAAAAACCTCCTAGTCTCAAGGTGTTTTTGGTTGAGCAACCCAAGCATACATATTCTAAAAATTACAATTTTTGATACCACTATGAAGCTTTTTGGAATTCTTCACTTTCTTGATAATTTGAACTTTAATTTCTTTGAATTCTTCCTTTTTGATTTTCTTTGATTTTTGGGTATCTTCAACTTTTGAACTTTTGGGATTTTGACCTTTTGAACTTCACTTTAACTGCTCCAAAATTTCTTCAAACTTTTCTTGTAATTCTCTCTCTCTTTTTTTTAACATGTAACTCACTTTTTTCACTCAATTCCTACATGCTTAAGCAGGGACGCTCAACTTCAACCTTTATTGATTAAAGATAAAAATTTTCCTGGATACATTTCTGGTACACGATGCTAAACATATTGCATCCCTCAAACTAAGTGAGGTTATGTTTGTCACATGATTTCACTAGAATAAAGGGGGCCACAAATGCACTAAAACGTATATAGGCTCAACTAAACATTTGGGTCTTCATGCAATCATCAAACATAACACTAGCATGATTCCTAATTGCTTTTACCAAAATTTTCTAAATTAAGTCCTAACAATTTTTATGCAAAAATTTCAAAAATTTCAAAAAAATTTAACTAAAATTTTAACTAATGTAACCAACCCCCTACCCCACACTTAATTTATGCAATGCCCCCATTGCATATCATGACAATTAAAGAACATAAAAGTAAAGAGAGAATTGGAACAAACTCCCTTGGGATAGTAGTGGCGAGGGTGATCTTTCTTCTTTTGAGCTCCATCTTCAGCTGACTTTGGCGAGGGAACAGCTCTTCCATGCCTTGGGTGTCAAAATCTCGCGTGGGAAAGCTCCAAAAATGCAGGAAAGATACTCGAAAATCTTCAGAAATTAAAACTCTAAGGAATATGAGTGCGACCCGTAGTGAATATGAGCAGAATATAAGCCTTGAGAATGAAAAAGTGATAGACTCGTCGAGTCTATACGGAAACACGTCGAGCAGCAACGTATCAAGCAGAGAAATTGTGAAATTAAACTCGGACTCGTCGAGTTGGTAATGTGCACTCGGCGAGTCCATCGTTGAGTGAAAAATAAAAATATGCTGCTTTTGGGTTCCGTTTCTGATGTGGCTGGGTATGATAACTCAGTGTATTTTCTTCATTTTTCTTCAACAAATAACACTCTAAGACCTTCTTTGAGAACGGACTCGACCCTAAACTCATGCACATTTTCATCTAGACCCGATCCTCACTCTAACCTTGGCAATTGAGACTCTTGCATGCATCCAATCCTTTAATCTGAAAAGAAAACAACCACAAGTGATAAAAGAAAACAATTTCCTAATTAAACATCCTACAAGTTCAATAACCAAAACAAAGAAAAATAACAGTCTTAAACATCAAAAACAAAAAAAAACATCAATCCTCCTCGTCTTCATCTCCTCCGGCTCCACTTCCACCCGCTTGGTTTCTTCTTGCTTGCACCCTTTCATCCCAACTGGGCACATACGGGAATCCGGGTCCGGGCCTTGGCACAAAATGCATTTGCTCAAATAAATAAGTAAATGACTCATTGACATAGTTCACGCCCCGCCCGAGATCGTCTTGGTACCTTCGCTGCTCAACATTATACCAATCCATAGGTAGCTCCTCATCCACCGGAATAACCGGTGGGTCTTGTGGCACCCGCTCTCTCCTTCGCCTTACCCTCCTTCCCGGTTCTTCCGGCACCAACGGTTCATCATCATTTGGAATGCTAACATGGCCCCCTCCATAATCCTCAATGATCCTAGCCCTCCTAAATAATGTTGTGCTGAAGGGAGGACTAGGAATCACAGTCAATGCCCGTGCCTCTTGCCGGTCCAAAATACCATAAGTTCTCGCAAGCCTTGTCACAAACATACCACCATTGATTTTTGAAGTCACCCGCTCTTTCACTGCCCCCTCGGCCAAGTATTTTGCCATGCAATATGGCAAATTGCAAAATACATTAGGAGTAATAATACTCCACATGTAGAAGATGTCGAGAGTGGGGACTTTATCGTCATCCTTTCGCATGTTTATAGAGCTCGCGATCAGACGATGTATTAGGCGATAAATCGGGGATTGGATCATCCCCTCTTGAGCGGATGAAGGGATGTAGACTTGGTTGGCAATGGTGTTCCACCAAGTAGAGGCAACAACACCCTCGGGAAAGTCTTTGTGGCATTGCTCCAAAAATGACTCAAAAGTCTCGGGCATGATCTCATTCTGATCATAAATTCCCAGCCTCCACTCCAACTCTGCCATGCTACATGGCGAAACTCTCCTCCAAGGCAAAATGAAATGATGTTTGGACTATAGTAGTCATCACCACCACGGAAAGAGATGGTAGCAAAGAATTCCCAGCAAAGCTCTTGATACACCGACTCTTGCAGCTTAAACAACCGACTCCATCCGTCACAGATTATTTGTACCCCATTAATTTCACAAGACTTGACCAAATAATGGCTTAGTGCTT
Source organism: Lactuca virosa (assembly GCF_052849685.1). Classification (NCBI taxonomy): domain Eukaryota; kingdom Viridiplantae; phylum Streptophyta; class Magnoliopsida; order Asterales; family Asteraceae; genus Lactuca; species Lactuca virosa. The sequence continues at coordinate 463,998,506 of NC_136430.1, read as the reverse complement.
CTTCCAGCCCAGCTTGCCCCATCCATGACCAGTCCAACTCATTAGGAACATATATTTCCTTCCGCCTCAAAGCCTCCAGCTTGTTTTTTGTTCGTGTGAGTGAAGACTTGTTGGTGATGCTTGGAAAAGTCAACCATGGGATGTCCCCATAACCGCCTCCTCGTGAGCTTTGTCCTCTCCTAGACATAGTTCCTGCACAGCAGAGAAACAAGAAAACCACAAGCAAAATACCGAAAATATTAAAAATGGCAGAATACTGGGCATCAGCAGCATGGACTCGCTGAGTCCACGAACTACTCGAGTCCAAATCCGTTCTGATGAAATTAACCGGCCAAATCTATAAATTGTTGCAGGGGTTTGCTTCGGAATGTCCCAGGAGTCTATGAATGTAAAAATTTACGTCTAAAACGTCCTAATTTGTCAAAAATCAAAACCCTAAAATCCAAGTCTTCCCAAAAACGGGATTTTCCAGAAATTAAGGTGTTATTACCCCAAAGATCGAAACTTGTAAAGGATTAAGAGCTAAAGTTGTTACGTTGTTGGTTGAATTCGCAGAAGAAGAGAAGAATCAAGATGGATGCTTGAGAGTGTTTGCACGTCGAGTATGGGGAGGCGGCTCGTTTGAATGGCTGAGTGTTTGCAAATTAGGGTAAAAACCCCTCTTTTACAGAAAATAATTAATTTTTTTTCCGGGTAAATATATGTACTCGTCGAGTAGGCGGACCTACTCGGCGAGTAGATGCCTGATTCAACGATTTTTTGGGATTTCTGAAATGGGCTCGTTGAGTAGCCTTAGAGACTCGTCGAGTTTTTCATTCTGTGAAAAATTTGAGTTTATAAAATGAAATGTATGCCACCCCACACTTGAGCATTGCTGGTCCTCAAGCAATCATTTTGAACATAGAAGAAGATTGATAAAAACAAATTCTAAGCAAAATGAAAAAACGAAAAAGAGAAGAAAAGAAAGCAAACTCTAAACGCGGGTTGCCTCCCAGAAGCGCTTCTTTTTAAGGAGTCATTAGCTGGACTCCTTCCCGCTCTACGTTTCTGTAATCCCTTCCAGTAGCAGCCCTTCTTGAAGTTCTTCATTCCTTGGAATTCCTTCTTCATATTTTTTCAACCTATGACCATTAACCTTGAAAGGAGTTCCATCTCTTGATATTAGCTCAATAGCTCCATGTGGAAAGATTTTCTTTACTATAAATGGACCATCCCATCGTGTCTTAAGCTTGCCCGGAAATAGTTTGAGCCTTGGATTGAAGAGTAACACTTTTTGTCCCTCTTTAAAGTCTTTATTACCTTTCAATCTTCTATCATGCCAACTCTTGGTCTTTTCTTTGTAAATTAAGGAACTAGTGTAAGCTTCATTCCTAAGCTCTTCCAAGGCATTCATTTGCATTAACCGGTTAGTTCTAAGTTCAGCCAAATCAAAATTGCACACCTTTAATGCCTAATAAGCCTTGTGCTCTATTTCAACCGGTAAGTGACAATTTTTTCCATAGACTAGCCTATATGGTGTAGTACCAATAGGTGTCTTAAAAGCTGTTCGGAAAGCCCAAAGTGCATCATCTAATTTTTCCGACCATTCCTTTCGATTACTTCCAACCGATCTTTCTAGTATTCTCTTCAATGCCCTATTTGTAACTTCAGTTTGCCCACTTGTTTGAGGATGATAGGATGTTGAAAATCTATGGTGAACAACATATTTTTGCAACACCTTAGCTAATTGATCATTGGCAAAGTGAGTGCCCCGGTCACTAATGAGAGCTTTAGGAACTCCAAATCTTGAGAACAATTTCTTTAAAAATCGTACCACCACCCGAGCATCATTAGTGGGTAATGCTTGTGCCTCTGCCCATTTAGATACGTAATCCACCGCCACCAAGATGTATTTATTTCCTTTAGACACGGGAAAGGGTCCCATGAAGTCAATCCCCCACACACCAAATATTTCACACACTTGGATGCTATGTTGGGGCATTTCATTTCGGGATGATATATTTCCTACTCTTTGGCATGAGTCACATTCCTTGACATATTGAACAGCATCCTTGAAAATTGTAGGCCAATAGAACCCAATATCAAAAATCTTCTTCGCGGTGTAATGTGCTCCATGATGTCCTCCGGCGGGTCCACTATGGCAGTGTGCCAAAATTTCTTGACTTTCCTTCCCGAATACACATCTCCTTATCATTCCATCCACGCAGCTTCGGAAAAGGTATGGCTCGTCCCAAAAGTAGTATTTAATTTCCGAAAAGAATTTCTTCTTTTGTTGGCGAGTCAAATCTTTTGGGATGTATTTAGTTGCTAAATAATTCGCTATATCCGCAAACCATGGTACTTCTCCCGCTACTACCAAGATGTACTCATCGGGAAAATCATCCCCAATTTTATCTTCTTCTAACTTCTCCAAAAGTGGGTTCTCTAGTCTTGATAAGTGATCGGCAGCGACGTTTTCCATCCCCTTTTTATCGCGTATTTCAATATCAAACTCTTGTAGAAGTAGAACCCAACGTATCAATCTAGGCTTCGCATCTTGTTTGGAAAATAGATACTTTAACGCGGAGTGATCGGTAAAAACGATTGTCTTGGATAATACTAAGTATGGCCGGAACTTGTCAAAATCGTATACCACCGCTAACAGCTCCTTCTCGGTAGTAGTGTAGTTCTCTTGGGTAGGATTCAATGTCTTGCTTGCGTAGTAGATTGGTTGAAAATGTTTATCAACCCTTTGCCCTAAAACAGCACCCACAACATAATCACTAGCATCACACATTAGCTCGAAAGGAAAATTCCAATTTGGTGCTATCATGATAGGAGTAGTGGTTAATTTTTCCTTTAGCAAATGAAATGCCTCATGACATTCCTTGGAAAAATCAAATAGGGCGTCCTTCAAGAGTAATTGAGTCAAGGGCCTAGCAATCTTTGAAAAATCTTTAATAAATCGGCGATAAAATCCCGCATGGCCTAGAAAGCTTCTTACTCCCTTGACATTTGTTAGAGGTGGTAAATTGGCTATCGTATCAACCTTTGCTCTATCCACCTCTATCCCCTTCTTAGAGATCTTGTGACCCAACACAATGCCTTCCTTCACCATAAAATGACACTTCTCCCAATTGAGAACAAGGTTGGTCTTCTCACATCTTGCTAGCATTAGATCCAAGTTGGACAAGCAATCTTCAAAAGAGGACCCAAAAACCGAGAAGTCATCCATAAAAACCTCCATAAACTTTTCGATCATGTCATGAAAGATAGCCATCATGCACCTTTGGAAAGTAGCTGGTGCATTGCATAACCCAAAAGGCATGCGTCTATATGCAAATGTTCCACTCGGGCATGTAAAAGTGGTCTTCTCTTGGTCTTGTGGGTCGATTGGAATTTGAAAGTACCCCGAAAACCCATCGAGAAAACAATAATAAAGATGACCGGAAAGCCTCTCAAGCATTTGATCGATAAAAGGCAATGGAAAGTGATCCTTGCATGTGGCCTCATTTAGCTTCCTATAGTCGATGCAAACTCGCCACCCGGTTACCGTCCTTGTTGGAATTAATTCGCTATTTTCATTAGCCACTACCGTCATGCCTCCTTTCTTTGGAACCACTTGGACCAGACTCACCCATGGGTTATCGGAGATTGAATAAATGATTCCGGCATCTAGTAATTTCACCACCTCTTTTTTCACAACTTCTTGCATATTCGGGTTGAGTCTTCTTTGGCGTTGTACTACAGCTTTTGATCCATCTTCTAAGTTGATTTTGTGGGAACAATAGGCCGGACTAATTCCCTTTATGTCGGTTATCTTCCATGCTATAGCACATTGCCTCTTCTTTAGTACACCCACAAGGCTCTCCTTCTCATGTTTGGCCAAATCAGCAGCTATAATTACAGGTTTTTGCTGGCCATCTTCAAGAAATGCGTACTCCAAGTGATCTGGTAGTGCCTTGAGCTCAGTTTTTGTGTTCTGAATGCTGAACACGTCGAGTCCAGTAAAGGGACTCGTCGAGTCTGGTGTAATATTCGCGATTGTTCGGGTTTCTTCGAATGGACTCGCCGAGTCGTTCAAGGCTACTCGGCGAGTCGGTCTTTCTGCACTTCTGATCAGATCGTCATACTCAGCTTCCTCGAGCAGTCTTTCTAACTCCATCAGGTCCCTTTTAGCATCAAACTCTTCTTCAAATGAGACGGTGGACTTGCTTGGTTTTTCTTCTTTCCAATCTTCCAACAATTCTTCCAACATGTCAATTGAAAATGCCGTGTCATCACTACTCCTTGCATGCTTCATGGCTTGATCAACTCCGAAAGTGACTGATTCGTCTCCTACCCGAAGGGTAAGTTTAGAATCTCGCATGTCGACGATGGCACTTGCTGTATTAAGGAAAGGTCTTCCTAATATGATCGGGACTTGGGGATCCGCTTCCATGTCTAAAACTATAAAGTCCGCGGGGAACACGAACTTGTCCACCTTCACCAAAAGATCTTCACAAATTCCTCTAGGAAATGTAACCGTTTTGTTTGCTAGGTGGATTGCCATACGAATGGGTCTTGGCTCGGGGAGATCTAACTTTTTGAAAAACGAGTAAGGCATGAGATTTACACTTGCCCCTGAATCAGCTAGTGCGTAAATGGTGGCCAAGTTTCCAAATTGGCATGGCAGTGTTAAACTTCCCGGATCTCCTTTCTTCTTAGGAAGTTTGTTCAACATAGCAGCTGAACAGTTCTCATTTAGGACCACCTTCTTCACTTCTTCCATCTTCCTTCTATTAGTTAGAAGATCCTTGAGAAATTTGGCGTATTTTGGCATTTGAGCAACCGCTTCTATGAATGGTAAATTAATTTGAAGAGCCTTTATGTGTGCTAGAAACTTCTGGTAGTCTTCTTCATTCTTTTCTTGTCTAGCTCGGGCTGGATATGGCAGTGGAGGCTGATATGGCTTAACAAGAGGTTTATTTTTCTGATCAGGTGTTGGACTCGTCGAGTCCATATCGTGGACTCGGCGAGTAGGGTCTGGGTTCAGCTGGGTCTGATCTTGATTCTGCCCTTCTACCTCCTTCTCTTGCACCGGTTTCGGATCTTCGTTCTGAATAGGGGCCAAAGGGGCTATAATCTTCCCGCTCCTAGTTGTGACAATGTTTATATGTGCGCCTTTTGGATTGTTTTCGGTGTTACTAGGAAGTTCTCCCGGTGCTCTTTGATTCATTTGTTGGGCAAGTTGCCCCAGCTGCTTCTCAATGTTGTGAATAGATGCTTGTTGATTCCTTAATATTGTTCTTGTATCTTGTATTGCACCATCGTGGTCATTGTGTCTTTTTTCGGATGCAACTACAAATTTAGTGAGCATTTCTTCTAGATTTGGTTTCTTTTCTTGTACTGGCTCCTCCTTTTGGTAAAAACCCCTTGCCTTTTGTCTAAATTTCTCCTCCCTCGCTTTCTTGTACTCATCATAAGGGAGCCATTCTTTCTTAGGTTTTCGCCAATCGTCATCAAATCTATCACCACTAGAATAACATACTTGCACTTTCTTATTCCCGTTCTCGTCCAAATCATAATATCTAGTTAGATGAGGCCCATTGCAATTCTCACATCCTACCCGAATAACATGGATTGTTTGATCCATTTTATCCATCCTCCTATCCATGGTTTTCAACATCGCCATAACTGCCGACAAATCTTCAGAAGTTGCATAAGCCGATCCCTTGGTCATATCATTCCTTGGATTGTGGTATTCTCTAGAATGCTTAGAGAATTCTTCAATTAGTTCTTTGATCACCGGGGGTGCCTTCTTTGTGAGGGGTCCTTGCGAGTCAAGGAGCTACCTAGTTGTTACATTGACTCCATCATAGAAAATGGAGACTTCTTGGTGGCTATTAAGATCATGATGTGGGCAATTCCTTAGTAGACTTTTGTATCTCTCCCATGCCTCATAAAGGGACTCTCCAGGTTGTTGTTCAAAGTTGGCAATAGCTTTCTTCAACTTGGCTATTTTCGAAGGTGGGCAAAACTGATCAATAAATTCTTCCTTCATCTTAGCCGATGTAGTGATGGATCCGGGAGGGTGTGACTTGAGCCAATCCTTTGCAGCACCTTTGAATGTCACTGGAAGCATACGAAGCAGCTGGGTTTCGCGAGGCACATTTGGAACATTAAAATAATCAGCCACATCATTGACTTCATCCAAGTGTTTATAGGCATCTTCGTGGTCTTTTCCGTAGAAGGGGATCTCCTTGAGTTGAGCAAGTATGTGACCCTTAAGCTCAAAAGTGGCAGTCGCGGGAATTGCGGGTTGCACAAGTCCCGGGCCGGTATCATCCCGTATCCTCTTCTTCCATTCGCCCATGGGAACTTCATCAATGTTCGCCATGGTGTTATCAAAGTCACCTTCTAGATCGCTACCTTCTTCAAATTCGCTTTCTTCTCTTTCGGACTCGTTCACAATGTCTTCCTTGATTGGGTCTTCGTTTGCCAAGGAAGAGGTGCTAGATGCTCCTGATTTGCTGCTCTTTTTCTTGCTAAAAACGGATTTGAGATTCTTCAAAGGTGAGTTCTTTGAAGAAGCAGATTCTCCAACGACTTTTCCTTTGTTCTTTCTTAGAGCGGACTCCGGGTCTTCAAGTGGAGGAACTAAAGACGTATTGGATCCTCGGGTCATGTAACACTGCAACCAAAGTAAGAAAAACGCGTAAAAAGAACAAAAAGAAAATAAAAATAAAAATTGTGAATCAGCGATGGGCTCGCCGAGTAGCGTCGATTGCACTCGGCGAGTTCAAGGCAGAAACAGAAAAAAAAAATCTAATTAAATTTCTAAGACAGAAAACTATGAAAACTAATCCTAATAACTAAATTACCTAAAAATAACTTTGTGCAAGATAAATCTCACACAAAGGATCGATAAAACTAGAAATTAGTGCTAATTTTTGAACCGTTCCCCGGCAACGGCGCCAAAAAACTTGATGTGTGTAAACTCAACTAGTTTTAATCCTACTTTTAATTATAAAATTGACACACAAAGGCAGTGGACCTATCAATTGTGGTGTAGTTAAATAAATAGGGTATCGAACTCAGGGAACGGTAAATTAAAACTAAAAACTAGAATTAACTAAAAACAAGTAATAGAAAATAGGGGTTTCTCTAGTTTTGCAAGACTAGAAACTTAACTAAAACTTAACTATTCAATTAAAAGCTGAAAACACGTAAAAACAAACTAAATTCAATGATCAAAAAGAGTTTATGTTTAGGTTCAACTCATTTACTCATATGGTTAATTTTTATGATAATATAATAGATTAATTGTTATTGGTTACCGACTCTAGTGATTAGATTCACATTCGCTATTACTAATCCTTAGAAAACATACCAATTCAAACAATGGCCAGTTGATTAAACTAATAGATTTCCTAGGTTAATTATTCGGGTTAAATAAGACTTGTAGCTAGCTAATTAAATTTGGTGATTCAATTAACCTCTTGTTGATGGTGTATCACACAAGCTCACACATTAATTTACCCATTCTCTAATTAATCCTAGTTTCATGTTCATTATTCCTAGGCATATAGTATTGTGTTCACATAAATTATATGAGATAAGCAATTAAGAGATGTTCATGCAACTTAATCACTTAACAATTAATAGAAAATAGTTATGGTTAATGCATAAGGGTCTTTAACAAGCTTAATTTAACAATATCACCAACTAACAATTAATCAAAAGAGTAAATTAAACCATAGGAGCAAATTTGTCTTCCCCAAACAGAAACTAACGAAATTAGTTCATGATTTCAGTGTATGAAAGCTCAAAAACGAATTCAAGTAAGCCTAACATAATTCTACTCAAAGGTAAAGTGGAAAATTAAACCTAAAGTGCCTTAATCTCTTAAGAATGAAGGATTAGGGTTCTTCACACGTTCTTCTGATCTCCAGCAAGTTCCTTAGTCACCAAGTAAGTTCTCCAAAAAGCCAGAGAGTCCTCAATTCGGGTTTGTGAAGTCTATTTATAGTTTTCTCAAAACAGGGGCTACTCGTCGAGTAGATAACTGACTCGACGAGTCCCTTTGTTGAATCCGTATGCGGCAAGGACTTCTCGTATTTCTTCGCGAACCTTTGTGTCTACTCGTCGAGTAGACGACCCTACTCGCCGAGTAGCTTCAGATTTAAGCCTTTTTCTTCTTTCTTCCATTCCCGAGCTTACGTTCATGACTCCTGCTTCCTTTTGCTTCCGAGCACGACTTCTGGACTGAAAATATAATTGAAACATTATTAAGTACCTTTTGTCCATAATATGAAAATAATTAGCTAATAATTGATAAAAGTCTATACTAAAAATATGGCTAAATATGCAAATATCAGTAACAAAGTCTATTAATATTGCCCTCCAACGACCATCTATTCTGTTTTGCCAATTTCTAGTTTTACCCCTCACAGAGTATGTGAACTTTAGAGATGGCTTAGCAAACAATCCCCTTTCAATTTTTGGTTCCACTTCTATACAACTAAAAGGTCTATTTATTTAGGACAATTAATACACAAGTCTATATACTTATTCACATCTTAAGGTAAAAAATACACTATTCACAACATAACATTTTCATTCAGGCAAATCATTAAACACCTTGTGTGCATCATAAAATATTTTTTTTATTCTAATTTTTACTAAACATTTAACACATAATTAGTAGCAAAGATGGTGTAAGATGCAAAACACCATAAAAACCACGAAAATAATTATATGAAGATAAAAAAACACTTATCAAAGCCTCATCATAACATACCTGTTGTGAAGAAGAGGAGTGACACGTTGTGACTCGAGTTAGACACGAAGGTTGTAACAACACTGTTGAATCTCGTAGATCTAGCTCTGTTGCTCATCAGATCTTGTAGATATGTCCTCGTCGGTTGCTGACAATTGTGGATCTGGCCTCGCCTGTCACACCCCCAAACCGGAACGACGGAAATGTTTGGGGGCGGAGGACGTCATATGTAGTATCATAACACATGAATCATAGTAATCAAAGTAACAAACAACCATTGCATTAATATTAAAGTGTTTACAAAGTATGTGATTCACAAAAGTTTGACTCCAAAAGTAAATAACAAAACAAGACATGAAGCTACTATACTCCATCTTCTGAACCGCAGTGCGCGTACCTGACTACTAGTCCCTGAGAATACAAGTTATTTTGAAAGAGTAGATCAACATTTAAGCTGGTGAGTTCATAAGTATTTAAGTGATGAAAAGTAAGTTCTTTAGAAAAGTTCGCATGTTCCTCCAGAAAATCCTATATTTTCTGATTGGGTGAATGATAAGTAGAAATGACTCTACAATTTCTTCTATGAGTACTAAATGGATACAAGTTATATACAATCCAGAGTAAACTTACAATCCATTGTGTGAATCTGCCCTAAGCCCACAACCAAACAAGGAACACGAAATAAGGCGGAAAGCACACATCCCATTGTTTGTTAGATCTTCATTGTATATAACCCTGGCGTATTCATTTGGTACTTACGGAGTTAACTGTAATAGTTCTTTATATTTGATGAAAACATTCTTTAAGAAAGTCATATATTTCCTTTAGTAAAAATGGTAACCACAATAGTTCCTTCTATAATCACTTAGTTTATACTAGCTATATATAATCTAATATCGAACAAACAGTTAATTGTGTGAATCTGCCCTAAGCCCACAACCAAACAAGGAACAGGAAGTAAGGCGGAAAACACACATTCAACTGCCTATCAGATATTAATTATATATAAACCTGATGTATAGACTAAGGTATTATAGAGTTAACCACCAAAGGTCCTTTAAGTTATACTGGTTTAATAAAATGAATTAAACCTTTTACAAATAAGTTTCTAGTTTCTCTTACTTAATGAACTATCCGAAAAGTATGTTTTTGTATTAGAAAACGGTATACTGAATTTGTATGCTATGACCTGACCCATACCTGATACTCCTTATGATTACTTGGTGTATACAGGATATATATATATATATATATATATATATATATATATATATATATATATATATATATATATATGTAGCTAAGATCGAATAGATAGTAGACTGGGCGAATCTGCTCTAAGCCCACAACCAAACAAGGAACAGGAAATGAAGCGGAAAGCACACATCCTACTGTCTTTCAGATCCGATTAATATATATCCCTAATGTATCCACTAAGGAATCATAAATTTAGCATTATAGGCCCCCTTCTAGCTGAATGTTCATGTTACGCCTCAGTCGATACTGTTGTAAGTTTTGTATATATTAACATGTTTTATTTAGTATTGTCCGGTACTTTGTAGATGTACCATTTATAAATAAAATCCAGTACTTTATAGATGTACCCTATATATAACTCCGGTACTTTGTAAATGTACCCCATATATAACCTGGTACTTTGTAGATGTACCACATATATATCCTTATACCTTGTATATTATCATATTTTGTTATAAACAATGAGTTAATGATACGTTCCCTTCCTAGGTTACTGGGAGTGTAAAGTATAAGTTCGTGAATCATGATTTGTTCTTCTGTTCTAGAATATAGTATGTTCCTTCCTGTTCTTGTTATAGTATGTTCTGAACCCCTAACCTATACCTATTATAGTTTACTAGTATGCTTGTTTTGAATTGTCCCTGATTTGTAGAAAAGACTCGATTATCTACCGAGTTATGCTCGTACTTTAAAAACAAAGTTTTATAAAGAATAAAGTAACATAACTTAAAAGAGTTTTTGAATCGATTTGATCCCTTACAAAAGAATAAGAAATCATTTAATGTGATGGTTATCACAGGTAAATATTTACACAACAACATTGTGTTCAACTTGTATTCCCCCCCCCCCCCTTAAAAGAATTTAAAAACATTTTAAAATATTGATTATAGGGGTATGAACTCACCTTATGTGGGTGATTCAATTGAAGATTCGAGTAAGGATGAGAAGTTCCACGAATGAAGTCCCGAGGCACAAATGAGTCCTAAATGACATATATTGATACATATATGTATATAATTAGTGTTTAAAACAACTAACATGTAATGGAAACAACCTTAGGAACTAGGAAACACTCTCAATGGAGTGTTAGAATCACATGTGATTGATCACAAGGAGCTCACGACCAAACTCTAGGAGTTCATGGCATTGGGAGGGTTTACGACCCAAGATCCTAGGAAGGGTTTACGGCCCTTATGAAGGGTTTACGGTTGTAAACCCTTGAAGATCTTGAAGATGGTGACAAAGAGTGATGAATCAAGGCTAGAACAAAGGGGTTTCTAAGCATGAACAAGAATAGGGATGAGATGCTTACGTTTTGGAGTGAAAAGTGAGCCTTCACTTGATGATACTTGAGAGAGAATGGATAGTTCACGGCTGGAGTTTGGAGAAATGAAGAAAAAATGAAGCAATCTCTTATATATGGAGGATGGTTCACGGCCAGAAGAGTGTTCACGACCGTGAAAAGGGTTTACGACATAATCATAACGAACACACTTTGTGCTGTATTGTTCTTGAAGTTTTATAAAGTCTTTGATTTTGGCCTCTAATTGTTTTTAAGGGTTTTTGTTCCTTTCTGATAGTATATTGTTCATATTTAAGGTCCTCAATTTCCCTAATTAATAATTCATGTTGATCACGATAAGATTTAATTTTAGCTTCACAGGACTGAGAGCATGAAGCTTCATTAACCTTGGTGATTGAAGAACTCATTATTCACCAAAAAGAATAATTTACCAAAAGTAGAACTGATTATGAAGCCAAGAAAAATCCCCTTTGACTTGAAACCTCGAAAGTCAAACTTAAAAGTCAAAATTGAAAAGTCAAACTTGAAAAGTCAAACTTGAAAAGTCAAACTTGAAAAATCAAACTTGAAAGTCAAACTTGAAAGCTAAGAAAGTTCAAGTTGAAAATCAAAGGTCGGTCAAAAGTCAAATTTAAAAGTCAATGGTCAAACCTGAAAGTCGAAAGTCAAAGAAGAATATCAAAATTCTTTGTCCAAAAAGAATAACCTTGACCGAAAACAAAAGTTTCTAAACCGAAAACAAAAAATTCTAGACCAAAACCGAGAATATTTGACCAAAAACGAGAGTATTTGACCAAAAACGAGAGTATCTGACCAAAAACGAGAGTATTTGACCAAATATGGCCCTTTTTGACCAAAAACGAAGCTTTAATATCGAAAACTTGATTTTTAGACCAAAAATGTTAAAATCCAAAATTAGCTCCGAAATTGCGAGGGCTGAAGATCCGATGCGAGGGGAAGAAGTTTGAATCCGAAAAGTGAGCCTGAAATCTCGGACCGAAATCTCTGAACCGAGATCCGAACCGAAGAAGCTGTGAACCGAAATCAGGAGACCGAGAAGCGAAGACCGAACACTTGCGAACCGAACACCTGTGAGTCCGAAGTCTTCGGACCGAGAACCTCGCACCTGACTGAGAACTGCTGTTGCTGACCGAAGACCGAAGCTGGCCGCCGAGAACCTCCTAGGGTTTGACCGAATGCAAGGATATCTGCCTAGATTTCGCAAATTTTGACCTAAAATGCCCAAAACTTGCCAAAAACACGGGATTTTCAAAATTTTAATGCCAAACTCGATCTAAACTCCAAAAATATGAAGAACACGAAGAACAATGGCCAAAAATTAATAAAATATAAAACAAAAAAACCTAGAAATCCAAGAAAAAAAATCCAATAAACTCTTAAAATCTTGTCAATTCGATTGATATCCAAGCTCTGATACCACTTGTAAGTCCCAGATTCTCCTACAAATCAATCGGATTCACTTTAATGGTGCGGAATCCCAACCAAAGTGTATAATGCAAGACAAAGATGAATATGAACGAAAAGATTAATCTTCAATGCACACTATTATCATTCAATAGTCGGGTACATAAGATGTTGATTACACACTGTTCTCTCTTGTTTCTCTCTAAAAACATGTTCTTGGCTTATTGACAGCCCCTAGAACGTCCCTTGCTCTCTTCTCTCTAATTTTCAAGCCTAAATAACACTATATATACCTAGGCCTAAAAACCAAGCCCAAGCCCAAGCCCAAAACCTAAACAAGCCAACATTAAGCCTAACCAAAATCACATGTGATTTTGGTCCAAACAACACCAAAACATGGTGTTTTCGGTTCAATACCGAGAACTCTAATAGCTTATGAAAAGCAAAGTATAAACCACAATTTATGACCTAACATGATGGGTGGTTGGTGGTGGTGGGTGGTAGGTGGTGGTGGTGGGTGGTGTTGGTTAATGAGTTTTTTAATTGTTTTTAATTATTTTTTATTTGTATAAATATATTTATTCGCATCTAATTTTTGATTTAATTACAAAAGTGTCACCTTTCAAATTAAATAAGATTTTTGTTCTCAAATGTTCTCGCAATAAGAAATGTTCTCAATTGAACGCTCCCCTATATATATATATATATATATATATATATATATATATATATATATATATATATATATATATATATATATATATATATAAAAGGTGATGTTAAATAGAGAACCATTATTAACAAGTAACCAATCATCAGTGTCGAAATTTAAAGCGATCAGCGGCCAAGGAAATGGTTGTACACTTGTACATTGGACGCACATACACCATATTATATTACAAAACTCACCTGTTCACCAAAAAATCACCTTTTTTTTGGTTAAATTTTTTTTAAGCCACGTCTATTATCGGAAAAACAAATCGAATATACCGTTGTTCACGATTTTTCGTTCTCTTTCCATAAAGATCCATGTTGATATCTAAAAAACAAACTTTTTTTTTTCAAAAAAACTAACTTCGTTTTGTTGTTTTTTTTCAATATTTAAGTTTATTTTTATCAAAAAAAAAACTAATTATACCAAAATTTTCAATTTTTTGTACTCTATTAATTAACATCCACATCGATTAAAAAAAAATTCTCGATCAGTTCAGATTCACAGTGTGAATCTGAACTCTAAATAGATCAATTTTAACATTCATAATGTGAATCTGACTTACTATTATTCACATTGTGAATCTGAACAGATTCACACTGTGAATCTATACTGAAATTTCGTTTTTTTACATCAATATAAATCTATATAAATCTATATAAATCTATGTTTAAAGAGTACAAAAAATATGAATTTTGATATATTTATTAAATTTTTTCGATAAAAAATAGGCCTTAACTTTTCGAAAAACAAAGAAATGAAGTGAGTTTTTTTGAAAAAAAAAATTGCATATCAATATGGATATCTATGGAAAGATGACGAAAAATCATGAACAATGGTATATTCGGTTTTTTTCGATAAAAACATGGCTTAAAAAAATTAAACGAAAAAAAAAATGAAGTGGGTTTTGTTTTAATCCGGTGCATGTGTGTCTATTGTAAAAGTCTACAACATTTCCTTTTGCCGTTGATCGATTTAAATTCTGACGCTTTAAATTGATTTATTCGTTCCTAGATTAATAATGGTTTTCTATCGAACTTTTCTCTCTCTCTCTCTCTCTCTATATATATATATATATATATATATATATATATATATATATATATATATATATATATATATATATATATATATATATATGGAGAGGTTCAAATAAGAACCAAAAAGATTAAGAACCATAAAAACCATTTTTCTAAATGTTTTCATTAAGAGTATTTTGGAAAAATTCAACATTTATATTGTATTAAACAAAATTTTCATTCCCTAATTTACAAACTACTTGCAACTTGTCGTCGGACCACTGTCGGACCATCATCGGACTAACATTAAATTCAGTGGCATTTTTCTAGTCGTATTCACAGCTTAATAAATTAAACATTGTAGCTTCCATTTTTTTGGTAATATTTTTTATTTTTCCAGCCAAAATATTCAAACTTTTAGTAAAAAAAAAATACTTATGTCTTGAAAAAATTAATTTTTTGTTTTCTAAGTTGTAGGTTTCTTTAAAAAATATATATCGTGTATAAGAAATATTCATAGTTTAAAATACAATATTTATAGTTTAATTAACATAGTAATTCACCAATACAGAGTTTAGTATTTTTCATACATACCTTCATTCATATTTTAACACAAAATTTATATAAAATATGCAACTTAATTCAGTCCATTTTTACGTTAATAAATAAAACTTACTGTAATCCATTATACACAAATTCACATATTAAAAGAGTGCAACCCAAACTCTACCACCGCCAACTTCCACACACCGTTGCCAACCACCGGTGCGACCACCGCCACCTTGCTTCCTTCCTTCCAGATCTGTATAAAAAAATCAAGCATTCACAACTTAATACTTATAATAAATCATGCATTCACAACTTAAATTTCATCTTTTTCATTTAAAAATCAAATCTGTATAAAAGTTTATGCATTCATAACTTCAATTTTATGTCTTTCATTGAAGCAGTCATATATGTATAAAAAATCATGTATTCATAGCTTAAAACTTAATAAAAAAAATCATGCATTCACTACTTAAAACTTATAAAAATTCATGCACTAACAACTAAAGAATAATATTTTCTTAACAGTTAAAACTAATAATAAAAGAGATAAACAATAACATTAAAATATCAAAATTCACATTTTAAAAAAACTTAAATTAACATTATTTGTGAAAACACTAACACAAGAAATATAAAACTTATAAAAATTCATGTATTCACAACTTAAAACCTATATTTTCATTGAAGCAATCAGATTTGTATAAAAAATCATGCATTCACAACTTAAAACTTATTTCTTTCATAGAAACAATCAAATATGTATAAAATCATGCATTCACAGCTTAAACTTAAGTTTTTCATTGAGCTTAAAAGTTATGTTTTTCAGTAAAGCAAATCATCAAACGCCTTGTGGTCTCTACAAAAAAGATATTCATATATATTTAAAAAATTATGCATTCACAACATAAAACTTATAAAAAAAATCATGTATTTACTGCTTAAAACTTATAAAAAATCATATGTTCATAACATAAAACTTATATTTTCTTATTAATAAAACTTAAAACTAACATTAACATAACTAACAACTAGTGAGACATTAAAACATCATAATTCACAGCTTAAAATACTTAGAGTCATATTATTTGAGAAAACACTAACATAATAACACACATTCTAAATTCAATTCACAACACATCAACCGAAAAACATAAGTCATGAACAACATAGTTATGCAAATAAGAAAACAAACTTGGATTCACAACTTAATAGAAGTTAAAACTAAGATTAACAAAAGAAAATAACAAATGAGATATTAAAACATTAAATTTACACCATAACAGAAGGAAAAATGATAAAAAAAGTGCATCATAGAGAACTACAACATATTTAAGTAGAAAAGTAAATATAAAAAATGTATTCACAACTTAAAACTTATAAAAGAAAATCATATATTCACAACTTAAAGTTTATAAAAAATCATGTATTCACAACATAAAACTAATATTTTGTTATTCATAACAGTTAAACTAACATTAACAAGACTAAACAATCAATGATGAATCTAGGATTCAAACTAACAGGTGTCCAAAGTAGTTGAAATGACAAAATTAATTGATTTTTATCGGATCGTATTATTAAATATACCATCTAAGATTAATCTCGACAAACTTATAATAATCAATCTAATATATGAATAAAATTAACCAAGTTATAAAGATAGTAGTCTAATATATGAATAAAATTAACCAAATTATAAAGATAGTAGACCATATACGAAAATTAGAAACAATGAAGACATGTTTAAACAGTTAAAATCAATAAAGTTTATGTTAGTTTAAATTATTAATACAAATTATAAACTTTAATTTACTTTAATGTACAAAAGATATATAAATTAACAATTATCTAAGAATAGAGATTTGATAATTTGATAATTTAAAAATGTCAAAAACGGTCAAAACTAGTTTTTAACTTTCTGTCCCTTTTTTCTTTATACCTCTATTCCTACTATACTTCTCTTTTTATCTTTCTTTCTTTTTTATCTGTTAGACTTTTCAAGATACGAACACAAGAATGGAATTACCTCAATATTCAAGAAAATAAGAGCATTATCTGTTTGGATATAGAGACGAAAGGGTTGAGATGAAGAGTTGAATAGGGCGGAAATGGTAAGACGGAGGCGGCCGGAGCTGGTCTGACGGCAATGGCCAGAGATGGGCAAAGAGGTCGACTTCGCTGGTCTCCAAAGAACAAAAATGAAAAAACCCATGTAATTTTCGATTTTTAGGGTTTTTTTTTTTTGCGTTTTCCCCTCTTTTGATTTTATTTTACCTTCTATATTTGTAATTTAATTTTTACAAACATAAATTATCAAAAATCCGAAATTTATTCTGACACATGATATCTGATATAACTTATGGTATTATTTATAGAAGAAAGATTTATTTATTTTTGTTAACTATGGCTAATTATTTTAGTTTGATTTTTTTATGTGCCTTCATACTTGGGTGTACATCTAAAAATACAATATAGAATATCATAAAAGTTTCAAACCAAGGTGTGTTCATTGACACACCTGCTAAAGTGTAAAATCGCCTTTGTAAACAATTAGTAAAACATTTAAACATTACAATTGACAACTAAAAAAATATTGATTCACATTATTTGAGAAAATACAAAAACACTAGTATTATTATACTTTTTAAATTCAGTTCACAAGATAACAACTAAAAAACCTAAGTTATGAACAACAATTTTATGCAAGTAACATAACAAATAAGAAAACAAACTTAGATTCACAATTTAATAGCAGTAGATTCACAACTTAATTGTAGTTGAAACTAATATTAGAGATTAAAACATTCAATTCACATTTTAACTAAAGAAAAAACACTAAAAACAAAAATGAACATACCGGATGTAGATTTCGTGGTGTTTCACCAGAGATCAGAGAAAAAAGAGATGGAGACGATTTGGTGGTGCTTCACCAAATCTGAGACATGAAGAACACAAAACCATATCTCGTCGGAGCTTGAAGATTTGGACGTCGGTACTAGGTAGTGACAAAAATCGTATATCTAGACCAGAGCTCATAGATTTGGACATTTGTGGTGGCAGAAATCATAGATCTGGACCAGACAACTTTAAATCTTGCGGTGGAAGAAACAACGATGACAGATCTAGTACGAATGAGCTCGGATGCGTCGTAGACTGTAATGTTTCACTGGAGATCTAACCTGAAACACATCAGGTCTGCATCAGATCTAGTAATTGTTCACCAGAGATCGAAGGACGACGACAACAATGGTGACAATCATTGAACATAGTGGTGGATCTTCATCGCTTGCTGGAGCTTGTAGATCTGGAACGGAAAATCACAAATCTAGCGGCGACAATCGTGGATCTGAAGTTGAAAATATATATCTAGAACCGGTCGGAACATGTGTATATGATGGGGGTGGTTGGTCGGTGGTAGGAGGCGGCGACACGGTGATGCGGCGACGACACGTCGGATGTGTTGTGGTGGTTGGTGGTAAGGTTGTTGTGTTCTTCAAGTTTGGTGAGAGAGTTTGAGGGTTTGAGTGTTTGATATCTGATACATAATAATGAGTTTTAATTTTAATTTTTCAAAATTACCATCAAGCCCATATTGATTTTGTCTATTTATCAAAACATAAAAATAATCAAATAATTAAAATCAACTATAATACTGAGCTAAAAAATGGTTCTTAGAGTTCTTAATTTTTAATGGTTCTCATTTGATCTTTTACCTATATATATATATATATATATATATATATATATATATATATATATATATATAGAGAGAGAGAGAGAGAGAGAGAGTGAGTGAGAGAGGTAGGTTCAAATGTTTCTCACATTTATTGTGTGCTAGCATGCACCTATAAAAATTTAGTAAAAATTATATGTATATTAAATGATATCCATACTTATAATTATTTTTTATAGAAACTAATTAAATTCGTCATTAATGTCAACAATAATATTCTTTCAGAATGAATTAATATCTAGAAGAATAGGAGTGTATTCTAGCATAATGAGAGTGTATTCTCTATTCTAGTAGAATACACTCTCGTTCTTCATATTCCATGCAAGTTTATTGTATTTTAAGTGAGTAAGTGCTGAAACAAAAAACGAACCCATACATAAAAACCTAGATGCGAATAATTATTTAAAAAAAAACACACACACACATTTAATATCTCTATATACATGCATAAGAGTAAGAATATACATATACATATAAATATGAATAAATATATGCATATACATATGCATATGCATGCATATGTATATGCATATGCATATGTATATGCATAAGAATAAGTATATGCATATGGCAATTAAATACATATGATTATGCATATGCATATGTATATGCATATGTATATGTATATGCATATGAATATGCATATGCATATACATATGCATAAAAATAAGTATATACATATGCATACACATATGTATATGCATATGCATATTCGTATTTATAATATGACATATTCATAAGAATAAGCATATACATATGCAAATATGAATAAATATATGCATATACATATACATATGCATATACATATACATATGTGTATTTATATGTATAATATGATTATGCTTATGTATATGCATATACATATGCATATGTATATGACATATGCATATGCATATGTATATGTATATGCTTACATATGCATATGCATATGCATATTCATAATTACATGCATATGTATATGAATAAGTATATACATATGCATATGCATAATATGACATATGAATTAGAATAAGTATATGCATAAGAATAAGTATATGCATATTCAAAAAATATGTATATATACATATACTTATGAAGTAGATGCTTGCTCTTTGGAGGATTGGAGTATAGTTTTGTTTGTTAATAAAAGAAAAAGTGAAAAACTTGGTCGTTTAATGGAGGAAAAAAACTAAATATGAAGATTATACGTAATGATATTAATAGGAGAAGGAATGGAATGGTTGATTCCATTAAAATGGTCATTAAGTTGACTAAACTCCCTAAATGAATCATACAAGTATTAAAGTATAGTTTTTTTTTGTGTATATGCATATTTTTAAAAAACATGTGCATATGCACATGCTTATTATTATTAAAAAAAAACACTTTTAATGCCTCTATATATACATAAGAGTAAGCATATAGATATAGATATAAATATGAATAAATATATGCATATATATATATATATATATATATATATATATATATATATATATATATATATATATATATATATATATATGCATAAGAATAAGTATATGCATATGGAAATTAAATACATATGTTTATGATTATGCATATGCATATGCATATACATATGCATATGCATATGCATATACATATGCATATGTATATACATATGCATATGTATATGACATATACATATGCATATGCATAAGCATAAAAATAAGTATATACATAAGAAAATAAAATACATATGATTATGTATATGTATATGCATATGCATAAGAATAAGTATATGACATATGAATATTCATAAGTATATGCATATACATATTCATAAGTATATGCATCGGCATAAGAATAAGTATATTCATAAGGTTATTAAATACATATGTATTATGCTTATGTATAGAATAAGTATATGCATATGCATATACATAAGAATAACTATATGCATATGCATATGAATAACTATATGAATATGTGTAACATCCCAAAATCTGGAGGTTTAGAATGTGAGAAAGAAAAGGAAATAAGTTGGAAATTGACAAATAGCAATAAAGGGCAAAATGGTCAAAGAGAATAAATTGGTTATTTTACATAACCAACAAGGGATATAATAGTAAATATGTAAAAATTATATGAGTTATATGAGTTTTATATGTTTATGGTGTAATGGATTAAGTTTAAGGGCAAAAATGGAAAAGAGTCTGAAATTTGTAATTTCATGTAAAAGTGATAAAATGCTAACTTTGAGACCATAAAAGTCAACCCTGGAGGAAAGGAAAAGGAAAAGGGTATAAAGGTAACTTATATTAGACTTGAAAATGAAGCAATGGCAAAAAGAATCAGCTTAGAAGGAGTTCATATGCAAAATCTACTTGGTTGCAAAGTTGGACAAAAATTAATGAAAAACTGATTTGGGAATTTGACAGCTGCAATGTGTCAACTTTAGAGCTTAATAAGTCGATATAGCTAAATATAAAGAAAATTAAAAATCAAAGTTGTATTCTATAAAACGAAGAGTACACTAGAAAAAGAATCAGACAAAATGGATATATAATGAATGAGATATGGTCGTTTGAAGTTGGTTGTTCAAACACTTGAAATGCTGTAATATTCCGACTTGCCAAGTTCACAGTTGAATAACTCCCGTTCTAGACATATTCAGACGAAACAAATAAGATGGAACTTGTAGTAGTCCTAACAATGTTTCAAACGATATAAAGTTTGCCCAAACTGGAGTTTGTATGGCCGAATTACGTGGCTGGATAGATAGTTAAAAAGAATAAATTTTGATAAGAAATTATACTAAGATAAGGAAGTAAGGGTATATTGGCTATTTTTGCATCGGCAAGACAAGTGAGAAGTCTATAAAATTACCGAATCAAAATGTAAAAATGCAAATCCACTTGAGACATGAGTAAATTTGCCTCTTACAAGTCCAAGATCCTGTAAACACAAAAGGTATATTGTTTGGATTAGAGAGATTGAAAAATAATTAATTTGAAGTAAAAAACTAGAAAATAAATCTTATGCATATGATTGATGCATTGTTTTTTTTATCTATTTGTTCGATGTAATGAATTCAGTTTTGAAATTCAAACCTCTGGTGTTCAATCGATGGTGAATCCAAGCATTGAATCTCAATCTTTGATTTTAATTTCTTTCCTATTTATAAAATAACTATGTTCTCTTTTTATAAAATAGAACCTAGAACTTAAGATATAGTAATATTGTAAGTTACAATGTGCAATTACATGTTATAAATTCCAAATGTATAGGAAATTTTTATGGGTATAGAACAAATCTACATCATGTAACTCATCCTTTATTTTCTGTTTGAACATTACACAGTTGAATTGAGGAAGTGTGTTGGACTTGTAGAATTATCACTTAAACATAATAAGCTATTCCTCCCTCTTCTTGATTTTAGGTAATCCACTTACTCAAGTTGTAATTTGTATTATACTGAAGGCTAAACATAATTTTACGTGAGATTAAGGTCAAAAGCATTTTCACAAACAGGTTGTGTGCATGAAGCAAACCATTAAGGATCAATTAATTCATATAGTAAAAAATGATGATTTTCGAACATTAAGGATATTTGGATGATTATCTAATCATAATAACATTATAGCAAACTAATTAAATCGATATGTTCATGGATGAACATGATGAATAATTTCAAAAATTAGTCGTAATCAATATACGTACCTTGACCCAACACCAGGTTTCTCCACCCTTCCCTATTGTCTACGTATTTTCTTGTATGTATGTAATTCTTTTGATTGTAGGTGGGTCTCAATATGACGATGGAGTTGAGATGGTGTTGTTGTGAAGATGATAGTGATGATGGTGAAGGGCTATAGTGATGGTTATGGTGGTGCGATGAGAATGATAGAGGATGAATGCTTGTGTTCTCGTTCTCTCGTGGATGTTTCCATGGCGGAGGCGGCACCATCTGGAGGAGAGGAGAGGCCGACTGGAAATAAAAAAAAATTATGCATCTGGTAGATGCACAGTTCATTGGTTCACTCCCTAAACGGGAGTTCGTTGTAGATCTTATATATATAGGTAAGAGTTCATTGACATAATTTTGTGAGACCGTGAGACCAAATTCTTTATTGAAATATTCTAATATTCTATTGTTCGTAAAAATAGAATATGCAATATATTCTAACATTATATGTTTTAGAATATTTCAATGTAAAATATATTAAAATTATTGTTTTAGAATATTAGAATATTACACATATTTAATTTTTATGAACACTAGAATATTAGAATATTTCAATAGAAAAAAATGGTCTCATGGTCTCATACAATTAGGCCGTCTTACATGAAGCTATATATATATATATATATATATATATATATATATATATATATATATATATATATATATATACACACACACACACACACACACTAGCCGTTTAACCGCACCGAGCTACGGGTGCAAATAATTTTTCATAAATTATTTTCTACACCTGTAATGTATGTAGTCTAATCTCTCGGCGCTATTAGTTTTATTTCTGCGAATATTTGCGTTTCAGTGATTACAGCTTGCGTTGGGGATTATGTGAACAGTTTATATGCAATATCGTGATATCCATGCAATACAGAGTGACACACAAATGATTAAAGGAATTGCAACATATGTAATGGAGGTGCTCAAAACATATGAATCACAAAATAAGGTGGACAATTAATACTATTGTTCGGTGAATAGTTGCATGCCAGAAAATAGTTTGGTTTCGGCCATTATTGTTTTTTTTCCTTTTTCAGAAATATGTTGTTGTTTGGAAGACATTCAATGTGATGTATTGTTTCAATTTTGATCGAAACTACATGGTGATTATTTATATTTCTCGTATTTTTTATTTCATATTTTTATATTTCTGTAATGTCATTGAATAATATCAGTTTTTTCTAAATTTGAAAAAAATGGTTGGACTTGAACTTCTCTTATAAATTGATATAATAAATATATAATATTTATCAAGAAATGTTACTAACTTTTAAATTTCATGTGTAAATTGAGTTATATAACTAAAATTGTAATATTAAATCCATTGTCGTGTTTAATGATACATAACTTTTAAATTTAATGATACATAACTTTTAAATTTTATGTGTAAAGTAAAAATACAAATATACATATTCCTATTTATTATTTTACATTCATGTTTCCGAGTCAAAATTTGAAGACTATGAAACATATTTTTGTTTTCGTTATATGAAGATATGTCATAGACATTTTGTTTTAACTCTTATAATGTCTATAAACTGGAAGCCATATTTTGTTATTCTTATTAAAAAAAATAGTATTTATGTATTTGTTTCAATTTAAAGCTATACTAATTAGATATAACTAATCTGTGAACGATTGTGATCCTATTAGATACATGATTAGAATGTATAAGTAATAAACTAACGTATACATCAAATATTTTTTTAAAAAAAGAAAAAACTTTCACAAATAACACATTTTACTAACAATACTTAATAAGCAAAACATGAAAACAAAAAATCAATATAAAACAAAATGCTCACATTACCTTTTTTTTGTTATTCAGTGGTAAATTACCCAAAAGAAACATGATTTTGACAATGTTCTATTCTTTTTTTCCAATATAATTTAATATCGAATAATAAACAACAAAAACACACATAAAAGGAAAACAAAATTAAATACATTAATGTTATATCACATATCTACACGATGATTAAGAGGAAACCTCACCCCAACACCAGTTAACTAACTGAACATCCAAACCTCGTTTAACCAACTAAAAGAGAAACCAATTCCATCCGATGTTCCATTTGCAAGGGATATATTTTCCATAGGAAATTTTTATGGTATATGTTCAACCAATCAACCTGAAAAGTCAAAATACATGGTGTATGTTTAAGCTGAAAAGTCAAAAGCCAAAGGTTAAATTCAATAATTAATATCACTTTCATTAATTTATCATTATAACGCTATACTTTTATTTCTTATTATTGCAACTGTTTAGAAGATCTATTTTCCATAGGAAATTTTTATGGTATATGTTCAACCAATCAACCTGAAAAGTCAAAATGCATGGTGTATGTTTAAGCTGAAAAGTCAAAAGCCAAAGGTTAAATTTAATAATTAATATCACTTTCATTAATTTATCATTATAGCGCTCTACTTTTATTTCTTATTAATTTATCAGAGTAATCTTCAAAACGATGTTGCAGAATTTGTCCCTAAAACAAAATATGATAAAAAAATTTATCAAAGCATTTCTTAAAGAAATGTATTTTTATTATATAACAAAACATCGGGATGTCATGTTCCGATACAGACCAAAAGCATAAACAGTACATTATAAGCCTTACAACAGTTATTTACATCTACTGGCCTATAATCCAAAAATCTCTCATCATCATCCAACTATGCTTTGGGTCCACTACCTGTAATATAAAAATCTGAGTGGGTCAGGCTTGGGAGCCTGGTGAGCATATAGGGTTTTCAACCCACAAATAATAATAAATTTATTAATTTCATCAACCAAAAATAAATTTATCAATTTAATCAACCAACAATAACCCTGATTACCCGTTCCCGTTATCCTCACTTTACGTCCCTAAACACCTATCAGAAGGGACCTAGCCTAAAGATTTTCATCGAGGTGACAACACTGCTTTAGGGATTCCTCAACAATTTATGTCAAATAAGGCAACCATGAGGGGGATGAAGTATACAATTGTACACTAAGTTCACAAACACCTACAGGTTGCGAGCCTGCTAGCGTTCCACTGGACTGTCTAGAAAGGTTCGTGGTCGTCATTTATACTCCTCTAGATGACTGAAACAACAATAATATCGAGGCCTCTCATCATTTTAACACACATCAACTATTTCATCTACCCATGTTTTACCCAACATATTTGTAGATAAAAATACATATACAATTTAAAACTTGTATAAAACATCTATTCAACACCCATCTCAAATAAATAAACAATATAATTACACATAGCACGTATTTTATAGAAAATACTTCATATCTATGTGTAAGATGAAAGTGACTATATACTCACATGATAAGACGGCGGTTGGACAACACTTCGTCCCTTAAAACAATCTTTTTCGATGAAACCGTGATGTTTTCTAAAAAACCGGGCTTCACGCGGGCAGAGTTTCGCCTCGAACAACTCTTTTCTCGGGATCTTCGGGCTCTCCAGGGCTTGCTTACGATGCTAGAATGATATTATAGGCTTGGGTGGTATTTAGTGCAACTTAAAAGAAAGTATAAGGTGAAAGAAGTAAAATTTGTAACATCAACTCGGCTGGCTTCGGATCCTATTTATAGGAGACCGAAGCTCCTCATTACGCTGGATGTAATTCCTGGTACACGGAGCGTACTGCCTCGGAAGGCTCTTCGCTGGGCGTACGCCTTCGTACACTGGGCGTAGGAGTGGATCAGCTCGGACGCGTCAAGGCTACGACACGCGTCCATCATGCGAAGGAATAGGGCGACGTGGTTGACTCCGGATCGAATACGTGCGAAGTACGCTGGGCGTCGCAACTTCTTAGTCTTACGGTCAACAATTGCCTCCGGTTCTTCAATTAACCTCTTGCTTTCATCCAACCTTAATTCAGAAATTGGAATGATGTCGGGAACTTCTCCCGTGAACTTCCTCAAGTAAAACACGAGGAAAGTGTTATGAATACCATCTAGTTCTTCTGGTAGTTCTAGCTTGTAATCTTGGTTCCCAATCTTCTGAAGAACTTTAAACGGTCCAATAAACCTTGGACTCAATATTCCCCTTTTACCAAATCTTATAAGTCCCTTCCACGGTGAGACTTTAAGTAAAACCGAATCTCCGACTTCGAATGTTATCGGTTGTCTTTTCTTGTCAGCATAGCTCTTTTGACGATCCTGAGCTGCTAACATCCTTTCCCTAATCACTTTCAGTTTTTCAGCAGTTTGATGGACTATCTCAGGTCCCATAAACTGCTTTTCCCCAGCTTCAAGCCAACACGACGGCGTTTGAAACTTTTGTCCATACAAAGCTTGATAAGGTGCCATCTTGATGCTTGAGTGGAAACTATTATTGTAGGAAAATTCTACCAGAGGTAAATGTTCATCCCAGTTACCTTGGAATTCCAGGGTACATGCTCTTAGCATATCCTCCAACGTTTGATTCGTTCGTTCGCTCTGACCATCGGTTTGCGGATGGAAGGATGTACTTAGACACAATTTCGTACCTAATTCATCTTGTAGACTTCTCTAAAACCTTGATGTGAAACGACTATCGTGATCTGACACAATTGTCAGGGGAATACCATGAGCTTTCACTATTTCTTTCACGTAAACCTTTGCAAGATTTTCCGTAGACCACTTCTCATTGGCTGCTATGAAATGTGCACTTTTTGTGAACCGATCAACGACCACCCAAATCATGTCGTGACCGCTTTTCGTTCTGCGCAGTTTAGTCACAAAATCCATGGTGATGTATTCTCATTTACCCATGGGTACAGGTAATGGTTCTAAACTCCCATATGGTTTCTGATGTTGTGCCTTAACCCTTGCACAAGTTACACACTCGGCCACATACTTTGCAACATCGAGCTTCATCGCTGGCCACCAGTAGTAGGGTTGCAAATCCCTATACATTTTCGTGCTGCCGGGATGAATCGAGTACATGGTCTTGTGAGCTTCTACCATCAGAAGATCTCTTATTCCTCCCGTCTTAGGTACCCAAGTCCTATCTTGGAATACCTTCAGTCCTTGACCGTTTATATCGAACACTAACGTTTTGCCCAAACGTTCTTCCTTTCGGTCATTTTTCCCTAAAGCTTCCTCCTGAGCTTTCTTTATGCTTTCCACAATTGTCGAGACAACTTCAATTCTCAATGATCTTGGCCTTTTCTTTTCAAGGTTTACCTTCCGACTGAGAGCATCAACGAGAACATTTGCTTTACCAGGATGGTAAAGTATCTCACAGTCGTAGTCCTTGAGTAACTCTAGCCAGCGTCGTTGCCTCATGTCCAATTCCTTCTGATTAAAGAGATATTGAAGACTCTTATGATCAGTGAAAAGTTTGCATTTTGTACCATAAAGATAATGCCTCCATATATTTAGGGCAAATACTACCGCTTCCAACTCCAAATCATGAGTGGGGTAGTTCTTTTCATTCTCTTTCAATTGTCGAAATGCATATACTATCACCTTTTCTCTTTGAGTTAGAACACATCCCAACCTGACTCCCGAAGCATCGCTATACACTGCGAAGTCTTCAACTCCATCGGGTAGTGAAAGAATCGGTGCTTCACATAATTTCTTCTTTAGCTTCTCGAATGTTTCCTTATGCTTCTCACACCAAGTATAAGTAGCTCCTTTATGGGTCAAAGCTGTCAATGCAGCAACTATCAAAGAAAAGCCTTGGTTAAATCTTTGATAATATTCGACTAATCCCAGAAAGTTTCGGAACTCCGTGGGACTCTTTGGTTGTTCCCACTTTGTTATAGCTTCAATCTTAGCTGGGTCAACCATAATCCCTTCTTGGGTAACCACATGACCCAAAAATTGGACTTCTTGAATCCAAAAATCACATTTGGAGAACTTTGCATACAACTTCTCCTTTTTCATAACTTCTAGCACTTCACGCAGATGCTTGTCATGCTCCTGCTTGCTTTTTGAATAAATCAAAATATCATCTATGAACACTATCACAGATTTATCGAGGAATGGTTTACAAACCCTGTTCATCAAATCCGTGAATGCTGCTGGAGCATTGGTTAGTCCAAACGACATAACCAAGAACTCGTAGTGTCCATATCTTGTTCTGAACGCAGTCTTCTCAATATCCTGCTCTCTTACATTTAGCTGATGATATCCTGACCTAAGATCGATCTTCGAGAAATAACTCGAACCTTGCAACTGATCAAACAGGTCATCAATTCTTGGCAACGGGTACTTGTTCTTTATTTTTGCCTTATTCAGCTCTCTGTAATCAATACAAATTCTCATGCTCCCATCTTTCTTCTTCACGAATAACACCGGAGCTCCTCAGGGTGATGAACTAGGTCTAATGAAATCGTTGTCCAACAACTCCTGAAGTTGCGTCATAAGCTCCTTCATCTCTGTCGGTGCTAATCAATATGGGGCTTTTGCTATTGGTGTTGTTCCTGGTAACAAGTCTATTCTAAACTCCACTTGTCTATCAGGGGGCAATCCAAGAAGATTTTCGGGAAAAACTTTTGGATATTCACACACCACTGGTATACTTTTCACATCCTTTTTCTCCTTCTTAGCATCGATCACGAATACCAAATATGAGGTGCATCCTTTAGATAAACATTTTCTGGCTTTTATTAGGGAAATGATTCCAGAATTTACTCTGCGCTTATCTCCGTATACCATAAACGACTCTTTTCCAGGCGGGTTTACCCTTACTATCTTTTTCTTGCACATAATTTCGGCATCATTGGCGCTAAGACAATCCATTCCTAGAACGATGTCGAAACCATTCAACTCAATGGGTAACAGCTTCTCAAGGAATTTGTTTCCGTTCAGGTCGATGACAATATTCCTAATACAATCGCTAACAGGTATGAATTTGCCACTAGCAACTTCCACAATTAGGGCATCATCAAGTTTTTCTATAGGCAATGCTAGTCTTTTACCAAATTTATGTGATATAAAGGAGTAATTCGCTCCGGAATCAAACAATAAATTGGCAGGCAATCCATTTACAAGAAAGGTACCTGAAGCGACATCCGCTGCATCCTTTGCGGCTTCCAATGTCATTTGGAAAGCTCTGGATTTTGGCTTTGGTGGGAGATTCGGCCTTGCTGCATCCTTCTTCTTCGGGCAATCCTTCAAAATGTGCCCTTCTTCGTGGCATCCATAGCACACCCTTTTGTTGGTTGTGCACTCGCTGGCGTAGTGCCCTGGCTTTCCACATTTAAAACAAGTGACCTCCTCGCCACATTTCCCAACATGTTTCTTCTTACATTTATCACACCATTTTGCTTCGCCTCTTCTTCCTTTCGCTACAGTTGCAGCTTTTAAATACCATCTCCATTTCGGAGATCCAGTCCATAATCTCTATAGGTTTTGGGCTTCCGGCAAGACTTGGCGGTTTGGTGCCGAAGAAATTCTTATACATTCTCCCATCTCTGTTGATTTCCCTCTCCGGGTTATTCCTTTCTGCCACTGTGGGTTCCGCTTGACTGGCAGTACGACTGTAATTTCCATCGAACTTTCTTTTCTCACCAACCTCTTCCCTCTCCTGAATCCTTTCCTTTAACTGGGTTTCGATATTTTTAGCTGCTCGAACTGCTGTCTTCAGAGTAGCTGCCATCTTGACCGTTGGGCCAAAGTCGGCTGGCAGTCCGTTTGCGAACCTCTCAATTTTTGAGAGTTCAGTTGGCACTAAGTATGGAAATAACTTCATCTTTTCGGTAAACGCAGTAGCATAGTCGTCAATGCTCATTTTTCCTTTCTTCAAGTTCTGAAATTCATTGTTTCGATCTATCAGATCTATGTCTGAGCAGTACTACATCTTTAACTGCTCCAAGAACATTTCCCAAGACATTTTTAGGGCTTCTACATGTGGCATCGTGTCTGCCAATAACTTCCACCAGCTTAAAACTCCGGTCTTCAGTTTTCTGACCGCAAAAACAGTTTTCTGCTTGTCGCTACAGTTGCAGCTTTCAAATACCATCTCCATTTCGGAGATCCAGTCCATAATCTCTGCAGGTTTTGGGCTTCCAACAAGACTTGGCGGTTTGGCGCCCAAGAAATTCTTATACATTCGCCCATCTCTGTTGATTTCCCTCTCCGGGTTATTCTTTTCTGCCACTGTGGGTTCCGCTTGACTGACAGTACGACTGTAATTTCCTTCCTATGACTGTTCGTCATTTAATTCAGGTTGTCAACAAGTATTGAAGGTTCACTCCTGTTATTAAGCAATAGTTGTCTCATTTCTTCCCTTTGTTCAGCCATCATTGCCTGAATCATGGCTTGTACTCCAGCCATTGTGATTGGTTCTAGTGCAACTTCTACTATAGGCACCTGTTCCATCACTTGGGGTTGAGGTTGCTGATTTCTATTTGTATTTCCAGCTCCACTTCGGGTTCTTTCCATTTTGATCTATATACCAAATAAGGCGAATTTAGATCTTTATTCACGATAGATTTTTAAATTCTCCTTATCACTCCGAAACGTTTACATGCTAGTTCTAATATCGTAGTCATACACTTAGAATCCTAAACACATAAGGTTTCCAGATCCGGTCAGCAACAGACCATAGATTCGAACAAATAATGGCATATATGGCAAACATATAGCATTTAGCACATAAAAGCATTTTAGGCATCTTTCCTAAAATATACTAGTGCTCGTGTCTAAAATGTGGTAGACACTCATCTCACGATCATTACTTAGCATTCTAAGTTTAAGTATAGAAATCCTACAAATTCCTAGTTCGCTTAACCTAATGCTTTGATACCAACTGTGACATCCCCAAATTTCTCGGCCAGAAAAGACCGATTTAGTTTATGCTTTTAAAATAAAATCAGAGTAATCTTCAAAAAGATGTTGCGTAATTTTGTCCCTAAAACAAAATATGATAAAAACATTTATCAAAACATTTCTTAAAGAAACGTATTTTCATTATATAACAAAACCTCGGGATGTCATGTTCCGATACAGACCAAAAGCATAAACAATACATTATAAGCCTTACAACAATTATTTACATCTACTGGCCTATAATCCAAAAATCTCTCGTCATCATCCAACTATGCTTTGGGTCCACTACCTGTAATATAAAAAGTTGAGTGGGCCAGGCTTGGGAGCCTGGTGAGCATATAGGGTTTTCAACCCACAAATAATAATAAATTTATTAATTTCATCAACCAAAAATAAATTTATCAATTTCATCAACCAACAATAACCTTGATTACCCGTTCCCGTTATCTTCACTTTACGTCCCTAAACACCTATCAGAAGGGACCTAGCCTAAGGATTTTCATCGGGGTGACAACACTGCTTTAGGGATTCCTCAACAATTTATGTCAAATAAGGCAACCATGAGGGGGATGGAGTATACCATTGAACACTAAGTTCACAAACACCTACAGGTTGCGAGCCTGCTAGCGTTCCACTGGACTGTCTAGAAAGGTCCGTGATCGTCATCTATACTCCTCTAGATGACTGAAACAACAACAATATCGAGGCCTCTCATCATTTTAACACACATCAACTATTTCATCTACCCATGTTTTACCCAACATATTTGTAGATAAAAATACATATACAGTTTAAAACTTGTATAAAACATCTATTCAACACCCATCTCAAAAAAAACAAACAATATAATTACACATAGCACGTATTTTATAGAAAATACTTTATATCTATGTGTAAGATGAAAGTGACTATACACTCACATGATAAGACGGCGGTTGGACAACACTTCGTCCCTTAAAACAATCTTTTTCAATGAAACCGGGATGTTTTCTCAAAAAACGGGCTTCACGCGGGCAAAGTTTCGTCTCGAAAAACTCTTTTCTCGGGATCTTCGGGCTCTCCGGGGCTTACTTACCATGTTAGAATGATATTATAGGCTTGGGGGTATTTAGTGCAACTTAAAAGAAAGTATAAGGTGAAAGAAGTAAAATTTGTAACATCAACTCGGCTGGCTTCGGATCCTATTTATAGGAGACCGAAGTTCCTCATTACGCTGGGCGTAATTCCTGGTACGCGGGGCGTACTGCCTCGGAAGGCTCTTCGCTGGGCGTACGCCTACGTACGCTGGGCGTACGCCTACGTACGCTGGGCGTAGGAGTGGATCAGCTCGGACGCGTCAAGGCTATGACACGTGTCCATTATGCGAAGGAGTAGGGCGATGTGGCTCACTCCAGATCGAATACGTGCGAAGTACGCTGGGCGTAATCTTTATGTACGCTGGGCGTACTCCTTCGGACCAGTCTCGAAGTTTTTGCCCAAAACTTCAAAAATTCGTAACTTTCGCATACGAACTCCGTTTTTGACGTTCTTTATATCAACGCGTAGGTGAAATTATGCTCTACAACTTTCAAACCCGCCTGGAAAAGAGTCGTTTATGGTATATGGAGATAAGCGCAGAGTAAATTCTGGAATCATTTCCCTAATGAAAGCCAGAAAATGTTTATCTAAAGGATGCACCTCATATTTGGTATTCATGATCGATGCTAAGAAGGAGAAAAAGGATGTGAAAAGTATACCAGTGGTGTGTGAATATCCAAAAGTTTTTCCCGAAAATCTTCATGGATTGCCCCCTGATAGACAAGTGGAGTTTAGAATAGACTTGTTACCAGGAACAACACCAATAGCAAAAGCCCCATATTGATTAGCACCGACAGAGATGAAGGAGCTTATGACGCAACTTCAGGAGTTGTTGGACAACGATTTCATTAGGCCTAGTTCATCACCCTGAGGAGCTCCGGTGTTATTCGTGAAGAAGAAAGATGGGAGCATGAGAATTTGTATTGATTACAGAGAGCTGAACAAGGCAAAAATAAAGAACAAGTACCCGTTGCCAAGAATTGATGACCTGTTTGATCAGTTGCAAGGTTCGAGTTATTTCTCGAAGATCGATCTTAGGTCAGGATATCATCAGCTAAATGTAAGAGAGCAGGATATTGAGAAGACTGCGTTCAGAACAAGATATGGACACTACGAATTTTTGGTTATGCCGTTTGGACTAACCAATGCTCCAGCAGCCTTCATGGATTTAATGAACAAGGTTTGTAAACCATTCCTAGATAAATCCGTGATAGTGTTCATAGATGACATTCTGATTTGCTCGAAAAGCCAGGAGCAGCATGGCTGACACTTGCGAGAAGTGTTAGAAGTATTAAACAAGGAAAAGTTGTATGCGAAGTTCTCCAAATGTGATTTTTGGATTCAAGAAGTCCAATTTTTGGGTCATGTGGTTAACCAAGAAAGGATTATGGTTGACGCAGCTAAGATTGAAGCTATAACAAAGTGGGAACAACCAAAGAGTCCTACGGAGATCCGAAGCTTTCTAGGATTAGTTGGATATTATCGAATATTTATCCAAGGCTTTTCTTCGATAGCTGCTCCATTGACAGCTTTGACCCACAAGGGAGCTACTTATTCTTGGAGTGAGAAGCATAAGGAAGCATTCGAGAAGCTAAAGAAAAAATTATGTGAAGCACCGTATCTTTCTCTACCCGATGGAGTTGAATACTTCGCAGTGTATAGCGATGCGTCGGGAGTCGGGTTGGGATGTGTTCTAACTCAAAGAGAAAAGGTGATAGCATATGCATCTCGACAATTGAAAGAGCATGAAAAGAACTACGCCACTCATGATCTGGAATTGGCAGCCATAATATTTGCCCTAAAGATATGGAGGCATTACCTTTATGGTACAAAATGCAAACTTTTCACTCATCATAAGAGTCTTCAGTATCTCTTTAATCAGAAGGAATTGAACATGAGGCAACGACGCTGGCTACAGTTACTCACGGACTACGACTGTGAGATACTTTACCACCCTGGTAAAGCAACTGTTGTCGCTGATGCTCTCAGTCGGAAGGTAAACCTTGAAAAGAAAAGGCCAAGAGCGTTTAAAATTGAAGTTGTCTCGATAATTGTGGAAAGTATAAAGAATGCTCAAGAGAAAGCTTCAGAGAAAAATGACCGAAAGGAAGAACGTTTGGGCAAAACGTTAGTGTTCGGTACAAACAACCAAGGGTTGAAGGTATTCCAAGACAGGATTTGGGTACCTAAGATGGGAGGAATAAGAGATCTTCTGATGGAAGAAGCTCACAAGACCATGTATTCGATTCATCCCGGCATCACAAAGATGTATAGGGATCTGAAACCCTACTAGTGGTGGCCGACGATGAAGCTCGATGTTGCTAAGTATGTGGTCGAGTGTGTGACATGTGCGAGGGTTAAGCCACAACATCAGAAACCGTATGGGAGTTTAGAACCTTTACCTGTACCCATGGGTAAATGGGAAGACATCACTATGGATTTTGTAACTAAACTGCCCAGAACAAAGAACGGTCACGACATGATTTGGGTGGTCGTTGATTGGTTCACAAAAAGTGCACATTTCATAGCCGCTAATGAGAAATGGTCTATGGAAAAGCTTGCAAAGGTTTACGTGAAAGAGATAGTGAAAGCTCATGGTGTTCCCCTGACGATTGTGTTAGATCGTGATAGTCGTTTCACGTCGAGGTTTTGGTGAAGTCTATAAGAGGAATTGGGTACGAAATTGTGTCTAAGTACAGCCTACCATCCGCAAACCGATGGTCATAGCGAATGAACGATTCAAACATTGGAGGATATGCTACGAGCATGTACCCTGGAATTCCAAGGTAACTGGGATGAACATTTACCTTTGGTAGAATTTTCCTATAATAATAGTTTCCACTCGAGCATTAAGATGGCACCTTATCAAGCTTTGTATGGACAAAAGTGTCGAACGCCATCATGCTGGCTTGAAGCTGGAGAAAAACAGTTTATGGGACCTCAGATAATCCATCAGACTGCTGAAAAGTTAAAACTGATTAGGGAAAGGATGTTAGTAGCTCAAGATCGTCAAAAGAGCTATGCTGACAAGAAAAGACAACCGATATCATTCGAAGTTGGTGATTCGGTTTTACTTAAAGTCTCGCCGTGGAAGGGACTTATAAGATTTGGTAAAAGGGGAAAATTGAGTCCAAGGTTTATTGGACCATTTAAAGTTCTTCAGAGGATTGAGAACCAAGCTTAAAAACTAGAACTACCAGAAGAACTAGAAGGTATTCTTAACACCTTCCACGTGTGTTATTTGAGTAAGTTCACGGGAGAAGTTCCTGACATAATTCCAATTTCTGAATTAAGGTTGGATGAAAGCAAGAGGTTAATTGAAGAACCGGAGGCAATCGTTGACTGTAAGACTAAGAAGTTGCGACGCAATATGGTCGATTTAGTGCTTGTGCGATGGAAACATACGAATGGGCCAAATCTCACCTGGGAAACGGAGAGTGACATGATGAGTCGCTATCCGCATTTGTTTGCTGATGTGTGATTCCGAGGACGGAATCATCCTAAGGGGAAGAGAATTGAACGCCCGTGTTTCTAGGCTAGGCATTAATGATGATGTAATAGTCTAGGTTAACCTTTTTAATTTGTTTTGAAATAATAAAGATGTATTATTCGATTATTATGTGTTTTATGCTTAATTATTATAATTTAATAAGTTAAGGATAAAAAAATAAGCGTCGAAAATAAATATTAGATAAACCCCATATCTATGGAGAAAGTTGTAGTGGTTGAAACAAGGATTCCGGAGATGTAAATAATACCGAAATCCGAGTTATAACGAATAAGTTATGACCTGTCGCAGTTTCGCGACAGAACCGTCACGATGTTGTGTGACGTAAAAAGTGGATTTTCGTTAAAGTGCTTTTTAGCATTAGTGATCTAAACGAAAGTCGTAGTATACGTTAAACCGATAGCGTGCATAAAAAGAATGTCCAAATCTGACTTCGTATGAGGAAGTTATGATTTTTCTAAGTTTCAGCTTAGCAGTATGCAGCCCGAAACTCGAACTTTAGATCGAGTGATTTTTAGCCGAAACAACCTAAACGAGAATCGAAGATCTTGTTGATAGTAGTTCAACGGTAAAGAGACAGACCAAATCGGACGTCGGATGAAGAAGTTATGAATTTTTAACGGACTTTTCCTGTCCCGGCCTGTTAAAAATATAACTTTAAAAATAAATTCAAAATTAG
Organism: Lactuca virosa; assembly: GCF_052849685.1. NCBI lineage: Eukaryota > Viridiplantae > Streptophyta > Magnoliopsida > Asterales > Asteraceae > Lactuca > Lactuca virosa. The sequence goes on along the minus strand of NC_136430.1, from coordinate 463,962,037 downwards.
CCGACGGAGTCTAAACGAAAGTTGTAGAGTATAATCTCACCTACGCGTGGATATAAATAACGTCAAAAACGGAGCTCGTACGCGAAAGTTATGAACTTTTTGAAGTTTGGAAATTCAGAGTCGCCTAACGTACTTGTGTTCACGGTCCGAGATTGCCCACGTCGCCTATTCCTCGCAATCGACACGTATCACGCAGGTTCGACACGTCAGATGCCACGCATCAGGGTACGCCCAGCGTACTAAGCTGTACGCCCAGCGTAATGCCTAATAGAGCAGTACGCCCAGCGTACTTGAAGATTACGCCCAGCGTAATTTGGGTTTCAGCTACTATAAATAGAAAGCAAGACCTCCGGATTTTTGTTTACAAAATCTATTCTCTCTCACTATCTACTTCTTATCTAGCTACTTTTATCCCCCCGAGGTCCCGGTATAATCCCCGACACCCGAAGCAAGTCCTGAAGCCCCGAAGTTCCCGAGAAAATCATCTTACTAGTCGAAACTCTAGCCACGTGAAGCCCGGTTTTTGAGAAAACATCCCAGTTTCATCGAAGAATATTGTTTTAAGGGACAAAGTGCTATCCAATCACCGTCTTATCCAGTGAGTGTGTAGTCACTCTCATGTTACACATAGATATGAAGTATTTTCTATAAAAATACGTGCTATGTGTAATTATATTGTTTGTTTATTTGAGAGGGTGTTGAATAAATGTTTTATACAAGTTTTAAATTGTATATGTATTTTATCTACAAATATGTTGGGTAAAACATGGGTAGATGAAATAGTTGATGTGTGTTAAAAAGATGAGAGGCCTCGATGTTGTTGTTGTTGTTGTTGTTGTAGTCATCTAGCGGAGTATAGATGACGACCACAGACCTTTCTAGACAGTCCAGTGGAACGCTAGCAGGTTCGCAACCTGTAGGTGTTGGTGAACTATATGTTCATTGGTGTACTCCATCCCCCTCATGGTTGCCTTATTTGACATAAATTGCTAAGGAATCCCTAAACCAGTGTTGTCACCCCGATGAAAATCCTTAGACTAGGTCCCTTATGATAGGTGTTTAAGGACGTAAAGTGAGGTTAACGGGAATGGGTAATCAGGGTTATTGTTGGTTGATGAAATTAATAAATTTATTTTTGGTTGATGAATTTAATAAATTTATTATTATTTGTGGGTTGAAAACCCTATATGCTCACCAGGCTTCCAAGCCTGACCCACTCAGATTTTTATATTACAGGTAGTGGACCCAGAGCATAGTTGGATGACGATGAGGGATTTTTGGATTATTGGCCAGTAGTTGTAAATAACTGTTGTAAGGCTTATAATGTACTGTTTATGCTTTTGGTCTGTATCGGAACATGACATCCTGAGGGTTTGATATATAATGAAAATATATATTTCTTTAAGAAATGTTTTGATAAATTTTTATCATGTTTTGTTTTGGGGACAAATTCCGCAACATCTTTTAAAAAGATTACTCTGATTTTATTTTAAAAGCATAAACTAAATCGGTCTTTTCTGGCCGAGAAATTTGGGGATGTCATAGATAATACGTAAACGCATCAGTAACTTGATGTTATAAAAAATATTGTTGTGTATGATTTGATGAGTGAATAGTACAAGCATGTGATTCGAATTTTATCCATTCCTTTTACCCTATATGGGATAAAAGCGATATATGTGGGCCCCTCGATGATTTAGTGATGACACCCTAAGCGCTTGGCCAAGCCTGGACTGATTTGATTTGTTCAATTAGTCAGTCGTCATAAATCGGAAATCGGGAAACAAACCTTGGACAGAGAGAATGATTATAATCCATGTCTCGTGTCCATACGATATCTTGTAGAACGGAGGAATATTTGATCCCTTATATAAGGACACGTCACTGATAACCGTTCTTTGTTCTGGGCAGTTTAGTCACGAAATCCATGGTGATGTCTTCCCATTTACCCATGGGTACAGGTAAAGGTTCTAAACTCCCATTCGGTTTCTGATGTTGTGCCTTAACCCTAGCACATGTCACACACTCGGCCACATACTTAGCAACATTGAGCTTCATCGTCGGCCACTAGTAGTAGGGTTTTAGATCCCTATACATTTTTGTGCTGTCGGGATGAATCGAGTACATGGTCTTGTGAGCTTCTTCCATCAGAAGATCTCTTATTCCTCCTGTCTTAGGTACCCAAATCCTATCTTGGAATACCTTCAGTCCTTGACCGTTTGTATCAAACACTAACGTTCTTACGTTCGGTCATTTTTCTCTAAAGCTTCCTCTTGAGCTTTCTTTATACTTTCCACAATTGTCGAGAAAACTTCAATTCTCAACGCTATTGGCCTTTTCTTTTCAAGGTTTACCTTCCGACTGAGAGCATCAACAACAACATTTGCTTTACCATGGTGGTAAAGTATCTCACAGTCGTAGTCCTTGAGTAACTCTAGCCAGCGTCGTTGCCTCATGTTCAATTCCTTCTGATTAAAGAGATATTGAAGACTCTTATGATCAGTGAAAAGTTTGCATTTAGTGCCAGAAAGATAATGCCTCCATATCTTTAAGGCGAATACTACCGCTGCCAACTCCAGATCATGAGTGGGGTAGTTCTTTTCATGTTCTTTCAATTGCCTCGATGCATATGCTATCACTTTATCCCTTTGGGTCAGAACACAACCTAACCCAACTCCAGATGCATCGCTATAAACTGCGAAGTCATCAACTCCTTCAGGCAAAGAAAGAATCGGTGCTTCACATAATTTCTTCTTTAACTTCTCAAAAGCTTCCTTATGCTTCTCATTCCAAGTATAAGTAGCTCCTTTGTGGGTCAAAACTGTTAATGGATTAGCGATCGAAGAAAAGCCTTGGATAAATCTTCGATAATATCCAGCTAATCCTAAAAAGCTTCGGATCTCCATAGGACTTTTCGGTTGTTCCCACTTCATCACAGTTTTAATCTTCGCCGGGTCAACCATTATCCCTTCTTGGTTAACCACATGACCCAAAAATTGGACTTCTTGAATCCAAAATTCACATTTGGAGAACTTTGCATACAACTTCTCCTTTTTCAGAACTTCTAGCACTTCACGCAGATGCTTGTCATGTTCCTGCTTGCTTTTTGAATAAATCAAAATATCATCTATGAACACTATCACAGATTTATCAAGGTATGGTTTACAAACCCTGTTCATCAAATCCATGAAAGCTGCTGGAGCATTGGTTAGTCCAAATGACATAACCAAGAACTCATAGTGTCCATATCTTGTTCTGAACGCAGTCTTCTCAATATCCTACTCTCTTACCTTTAGCTGATGATATGCTGACCTAAGATCGATCTTTGAGAAATAGCTCAAACCTTGCAACTGATCGAACATGTCATCAATCCTTGGCAACGGGTACTTGTTCTTTATTGTTGCCTTATTCAACTCTCTGTAATCGATGCACATTCTCATGCTCCCGTACTTTTTCTTTACAAATAACACCGGAGCTCCCCAGGGTGATGAACTAGGTCGAATAAAACCTTTGTCCAATAATTCCTGAAGTTGTGTCATAAGCTCTTTCATCTCTGTTGGTGCTAGTCGATACGGTGCTTTTGCTATTGGCGTCGTTCCTGGTAACAAATCGATACAGAATTCTACTTGTCGATCAGGGGGTAATCCGGGAAGATCTTCGGGAAAGACTTCCGGATAGTCACACACCACCGGAATACTCTGCACCTCCTTCTTTTCCTTCTTAGCATCGATCACGAATGCTAGATATGATGTACATCCCTTGGACAAACACTTTTTGGCTTTCATTAGGGAAATGATTCCAGAGTTTACTCTACGTTTGTCTCCATACACCATAAACGACTCATTCCCTTGCGGTTTTACTTTTACTATCTTCTTCCTACACAATATTTCGGCATCATTGGCGCTAAGCCAATCCATTCCTAGAACTATGTCGAAACCATTTAACTCGATAGGCAATAACTCCTCGTGGAACTTATTCCCATTCAAGTCAATGAAGATGTTTTTCATACGATGGCTAACAGGTATAAACTTGCCACTAGCAACCTCGACTATTAAAGCATTAACTAGTCTATCAATAGGCAAAGCTAGTTTTCTACCAAATTCATGCGGAATAAAGGAGTAATTGGCTCGAGAATCAAACAAAATTTGGGCAGGCAATTCGTTTACGAGAAAGGTACCTGAAGCGACATCAGCTTCTTCTTTCGCAGCTTCAAGTGTCATCTGAAAGGCTCTCGCCTTTGACTTTGGTGGAAGATTGGGCTTTGCTGCATCCTTCTTCTTCGGGCAATCCTTCAAAATGTGCCCCTCTTCATTGCACCCAAAACAGACTTTCTTAACAAAGGTGCATTCATTGGCATAATGCCCAGGCTTTCCACATTTGCAACAAGTGACTTCCTCGCTGAATTTCCCAGCAGGTTTCTTCTTACACTTGTCACACCACTTGGCTTCGGCTCCTCCTCCGAATTTCCTCGAACCAGTCTTCGAGAACTTGTTCTTTTTATTGGAACCTGAAGTTCCTTAAAACTTTCTCTTTTCGCCAACTTCAACCTTGCTGGCGGCTCTTCCCATAATCATCTCTTCAACAGACTTGGCAGCCCAGATAGCTGCCTCCAAAGTAAGTGCCTGACGCACTGGCACCGCATACTCCCATGGAAGTCCCTTTGCGTACCTGTCGATTTTTGTCAGCTCATCTGGGACAATACGCAAAGCAAACTCCATTTTTTCTGTGAAGTTATTTGTATATTCATCAACGGTCATACTTCCCTTCTTCGATGTAAAAAATTGGTTTTCTAGCTCAAGCACATTTTGGGCCGAGCAGTACTTGCGCTTGAATTGCACCAAGAACTCTGCCCAAGTCAATTGCAGTGGCTCATTAGGGCTTAGGATTTTCCCCAGAGTGTTCCACCAACGAACAATGCTACCTCTGAACTGACGCACTGCAAATGTGGTTTGTAACTTGCCTTGACAACCACATGTCATGAAAGCCAATTCCATTTCCGAGATCCAATCCATTACTCCGACGGGATCTTCTTTTCCAGTGAAAGTTGATGGCTTGCAAGTCATAAACTATTTATACTTGCACCCATTTCTCTCCACTCTATCTTCGTGGTTATTTCTCCCAACCACAAGCGGTTCACTATGACCAAGAGATCTACTGTTGTTTCCTTCTTCAGATTGATCGTCATTTAATTCAGGTTGTTCAACAGGAATTGAAGGTTCACTCCTGTTGTTTAGCAATATTTGCCTCATTTCCTCCCTTTGTTCAGCCATCATTGTCTGAATCATGGCTTGTACTCCAGCCATGGTGATGGGTTCTGGTGCAGCTCCTGCTATAGGCACCTGTTCCACCACTTGGGGTTGAGGTTGCTGGTTTCTATTTGCATTTCCAGATCCACTTCGGGTTCTTGCCATTATAATCTATGTACCAAATAAGGCGAATTTAGATCTTTATTCACGATAGACGTTTAAATTCTCCTTATCACTCCAAAACATTTACATGCTAGTTCTAATATCGTAATCATACGCTTAGAATCCTAAACACATAAGGTTTCCAGATCCGGTCGGCAACAGACCATAGATCCGAACAAATAATATCATATATGGCAAACATATAGCATTTAGCACATAAAAACATATTAGGTATCTTTCCTAAAATAAACTAGTGCTCGTATCTAAAATATACTAGACACTCATCTCATAATCATCACTAAGCATTCTAAGTTTTAAGTCTAGAAATCCTACAAATTCCTAGTTCGCTTAAACTAATGCTATAATACCAACTGTGACATCCCCTAATTTCTCGGCCAGAAAAGACTGATTTAATTTATGCTTTTTAAAATAAAATCAGAGTAATCCTTTTAAAAGATGTTGCGGAATTTGTTCCCAAAACAAAACATGATAATAATTTATCAAACCTTTCTTTAAGAAATATATATTTTCATTTTATATCAAAACCTCGGGATGTCATGTTCCGATACAGATCAAAAGCATAAACAAGACCTTATAAGCCTTACAACAGTTATTTACAACTACTGGCCTATAATCCAAAAATCTCTCATCATCATCCGACTATGCTCGGGGTCCACTACCTGTAATATAAAAAGCTGAGTGGGTCAGGCTTGGGAGCCTGGTGAGCATATAGGGTTTTCAACCCACAAATAATAATAAATTTATTAAATTCATCAACTAAAAATAACCCTAATTACCCATTCCCGTTATCCTCACTTTACGTCCCTAAACACCTATCACAAGGGACCTAGACTAAGGATTATCATCGGGATGGACACTACTGCTAAGGGGAATCCTCAGCCATACATGTCCTTAAGGCAACCATGAGGGGGATGGAGTACACCAATGAACATATAATTCACCAACACCTACAGGATGCGAACCTGCTAGCGTTCCACTGGACTGTCTAGAAAGGTCCGTGGTCGTCATCTATACTCCGCTAGACGACTACAACAACAACAACAACAACAACAACCTCGAGGCCTGTCATCATTTTAACACACATCAACTATTTTGTCTACCCATGTTTTACCCAACATATTTGTAGATAAAATACATATACAGTTTAAAACTAGTATAAAACATCAATTCAACAGTCACCTCAAATAAACAATTAATATAATTACACATAGCATGTATTTTATAGAAAATACTTCATATCTATGTGTAAGGTGAAAGTGACTACACACTCACTTGATTTAATGGTAATCGGGCAGCACTTCGTTTCCTAAAACAATCGTTTCTAATAAAACCGGGAGTTTTATTGAGAAACCGGGCTCTACGAGGGTTGGGCTTCAAAGCCGAAAAGATAAATTTTTCTGGGTCTTCGGGCAGTTCGGGACGTGTTTCGGGTGTTTGGTATAATACCGGGGCTTTGGGGGAAGTTGGAATGGAAGAAATATTGTTTAAGGGGTGAAAAGTGGCAATTTTCCAAATTACCACCGGGGGGTCTCGCACCCTTCTATTTATAGGGGGAAGGCTTCAGATCCAAGGGCTGAGAAGCGAACACGCGGCAGCAGATGCGAGGGGTAGGTGGTGCGCATGCGAGGCTCCAGGTGGTGGCTTCTGATTGGACTGAGGTCTAGGGTGCGAGGGTTGTGACACGGATGCGAGGGCGAGGCACGTGGCTCGCTTCGGATCTGCCACCGGTGTGAGGCGTGTCGAGTCCTTACTGGGCCGCACCTTCGGTCGAATCAGCAATGAGCACGTGGCGGATACGAGGCGGCCTGCGAGCGAGGGTGACGTGGCCGAAGTCTGGCCATGCGAAATTTCTCGGATTTTGGGATTTTCTCGATTTTTGTGTCCCGAACTTCTAAAATCCATAACTTTCGCATACGAGCTCCGTTTTTTACGTTCTTTATATACACGCGTAGGTAAAATTATGCTCTACAACTTTCGTTTAGACTTCGTCGGCTAATTTTAACTTTAATTTTTATATTATTATTTTTAACAGACCGGGACATGTAAATCCGTTAAAAATTCATAACTTTTTCATCCGACGTCCGTTTTTGTCTGTCTTTTTACAGTTGTACTACTATTGACGAGACCTTCGATTCTCGTTTAGGTTGTGTCGGCTAAAAATCACTCGATCTAAAATTCGAGTTTTTAGCTGTCTACTGCTAATCTGAAACGTAGAAAAATCATAACTTCCTCATACGAAGTCAGATTTGGGCGTTCTTTTTATACATACTCTCGGTTTAACGAACACTACGACTTTCGTTTAGATCACCAAGGCTGAAAAGTAGTTTATCAAAAACTCACTTTTTACGTTATTCGGCGCCGTGCCGGTTTTGTCGCGGAAAGTACAACCCTGCGACCATACCATAAACTTCCATTCTCCCCTTATCAAGCCCCACACTTCGTCCAGTTAAGCAACAAAGGTATATTCCAAACAGAAAATTCCAGATGCACGGAAGACCAGATTTCTTGAAATCACTAATCTTAACGAGTGGAGGTTGATGACCCGTCTCGTTAAACATGAACATCACTTGATCAGCAGTAGGTTTAAAGAATGGAGGGGAATTGGGAATTACCAAGATTTGAGTAAACATTTTCTTCGAAAGACGAATTCTCTTTTCATTCACCAGATTGAATGTGATAAGATCAGTAGCTTTGCTGTAAGAAGCAGTAGAACCAGCCATAGATAACCATGATATCGGAACGACAAAAGCATTAAACATTGCAGTTGCTAGACCAGAATGTTTAAGAGCAACTATCAACATCTTGAGCTCTTCTGGATACAGTGACACATCTCCTTCAACCTGATAGTTGGTACTTTGGATCTTCATCAGTGGTTGAGAAACAACTTCTCCAGTAGTGGAATTTTGAGCAGCCGCCATTGATTAGGGTTTGAGAATTTCTTGAAGAGCAGAGAAATTGGGGCTTTTTGATTGTTTGGGAATTTTGAACGCGTAATTGTAAAAGGATAGTATGATTTCCTTTTATATGTAACCCCTATTGAATTTCAAACGTCTCCTTGAAAGAGTAAGCCACGTCTGTCCTTGGAAGTCGCACCACTAGCCGTTAAACACTCCATGTCAGATAAAGTTCCTTGAAAGTCGAGCCACGTTTCCAAACCGTCACATCAGACCGTTCGTGAGCACCAAGTGGATAAGATCAAAAACCTTCGACATGGAGGTTGGGCTCGTTCGTCTTTGGGATTAGAGACGAAGTCATTTTCCAGACTTTCGAAATCATCAGCCTCAGTTGGTATTACTCAGAACCTCAAGGATTTTGTGAGTGCAGTGTGCCAAGAGAATAAGATAAGAAGCAAACTAACAAAAAATTTAGGATCTGTGATGTCGAAAAAATAAATTTTTGACACAAAAGCAGTTAAACCCCGGGCAAAGGTTGCTTCCTTAATTATCAAGAGAGATAACCAACAGCTTGTGTATGTTCCCGTGATTACAATCAAATACTTGTAGAGAAGTATCGAAGGGCTTCTTTTTCAAGGCTTCGTGGGTGGCTGAAATTTTTTGTTACATATCAACCTGAACATAAGGTGAGTAATTGTATCTGAAATTACTTGTTTGACCAGTGTAGTCAGTGACAAGTATGCTTTGGATTAATTTGAAAGTGACTTCGAATTTCAAATGAAACTCACTCGGAAATCATATTCAAGAAAAAAATTGAGCTGGATCCTGTTGGGTAACAAATATCGTGGGTTTCGACAATTTGATCAAGATCACACAAATGAATTGAATATGATTTGGAGTTTCGAAAGTTTTGTACTAAAAAAAATGTTTCGTTAGATCTGGAACTAAGTTCCCCGTCAATTCCTTAAAAGTTTAGAAAATTGGGTTTCACTTTCATCACGGTCTCATGATTCAAGATCATAAACACAAAGTTTTGATATGTCTAAGTCATGATTGGTTTGATCAATGACCTCTTGGACATACGTCATTGTGTGTGAAATGTGTTAGAAGTTTTAGATGAAAAAGGTTGGTTCACGAATTCAATTGTACCTCTGTTGTTCTTGGACCAAACAGAAAACTCTTAACTCATGTGAGAAGAGTTAGGTAGCTTAGTAGACTAATGTGAATGCAAGCCTGATTGGGAAGAAATTTTCGTAGTGAAAAATGTCATTAAGGCTTTCGAAATCACACATTGAGTCAATGGAGGCTTGGGTCGACATGCTGCAGCATGCTTCTAGGGACATACTAACTAGTACAAAGTTGTCGAAATTTTACGTGACCCTAGAAACGCAAGCATGACCCTTGTAAAACTTTCGTGAAATCTGCACTAAGAAAGAAAAGACAAAGTGCAAAATAACAAAAATCTTTTTGGTATTTTATATTTTTGAAAGGAAAGAAAAAATATATATATATTTTTAAATTTTTCGAAAACTAAAACAAATAACAAAAGAAAATCTTTTTGATATTTTTGATTTTTCGAAAAGAAAACAAATTAACAAAAATCTTTTTGGTATTTTTGATTTTTCGAAAAGAAAACAAATTAACGAAAATCTTTTTGGTATTTTTAAATTTTTCAAAAGTAACGAAGAGACGAAAATTTAAGAAAAGTTACCAAACTAACGAAACCTTCAAAATTAACGAAAATTTTAAACACATTACCAAACGAACGAAACTTGTCTTTCCCAAATGTCGAAAACGAAGCGTGTTGAAGCGCTGAACGTGAACAGTAACCTCTGAATGATTAATACGATCAGCCTGTAAATGAATCATTATTGCCTCTGAATCGACACATTTGCATATCACTTCTTTGTCATTCTTTCGAATTCAGTCCTGGAACAGAACTTGCTTCGATCATTCCCAAACCTGTCAAAATTCGAACAAATGATTTCTCGTCCAATGCTTTTGTAAAAATATCAGCAAGCTGATTAGTTGTTTTTACAAAATGAACTTCAATATTGCCATCTTCCACATGATCTTTAATAAAGTGATAACGAAGTGCAATATGTTTTGTTTTCGAATGTTGTACTGGATTATGACAAATACGTATAGCACTTTGAGAATCACAATACAATGGAATCTTTTTCATATTAATTGCATAATCACGCAATTGACTCTGGATCCAAGTGATTTGCGAAGTGCAAGCAGCAGCTGCAACATATGCAGCTTCAGCAGTAGAAATCGAAACACACGTTTGCTTTTTCGACTGCCAACTGACTAACTTTCCATCCAAGAATTGACATCCACCACTTGTACTCATTCAATCCATTGTACATCCTCCCAGATCTGCATCTGAAAACGCCTGAATGAAAAATCCAGAATTCGAAGGATACCACAATCCTAACGAAATTGTTCCCTTGCGATAACGAAATATATTTTTCACAGCAGTCAAGTGTGGTTCTCGTGGATTTGCTTGATACCTAGCACAATTACATAAAGAAAACATGATATCAGGTCGACTTGCTGTAAGATAAAGCAATGAACCTATCATACTCCTGTATAAAGTAAGATCAACCGCAGGTGTTTCTAACGAAGGTGTTAGCCTTGTTCCAACCTCCATTGGTACTCTTAACTTCTTGCTATTTGTCATTCCAAATTTTTCGAGCAAATTCCTTGTATATTTTTCTTGATTGATGAAAATTCCTTCTCTGCTTTGATGAATGTTTAAACCAAGAAAATTATTGATTTTACCCATCATGCTCATTTCGAATTGGCTTTTCATCAAACATTCGAATTCACTGGACAAAGCAGGGTCAGTAGAGCCAAAAATAATATCATCGACATAAATTTGAACAAGCATTAGATGATTCCCAACTTTCTTTCGAAATAATGTAGGGTCAACTGATCCTTGTTTAAATTTCGATTGTTTTAAGAAACTGGTAAGAGTTGCATACCATGCTCTTGGTGCTTGTTTTAACCCATATACTGCTTTATCTAAAATATACACATGATCAGGATATTCTTCATTTATGAAACCTGGAGGTTGTTCAAAATACACCGTTTCTTCTAGTTCACCATTGAGAAAAGCACATTTCACATCCATTTGATAGACATCAAAGTCTTTGTGAGCTGCATAAGCCAAGAATATTCGAACAGCCTCGAGTCTTGCGACAGGTGCAAAAGTTTCTTCATAATCTATACCTTCTTGTTGCGAATATCCTTAAACGACTAATCGTGCTTTATTTCGAACAATATTTCCATCCTTGTCGGTTTTGTTTTTGAAAATCCATTTTAATCCGACAATCGAAACATTTTCAGGTTTAGGAATTAATCTCTAAACCTTGTTTCTATCGAATTCAGCCAGTTCGGATTGCATTGCAACAACCCAATCTGAGTGTTCCATAGCAACCTTTACTTTCTTTGGTGCAATTTTCGAGATGAAAATATTAAACATGCAAAATTCTTGTCTAGCATTCAGTACCTCATTCTTTGCACGAATTTGAGCTCTAGTCAAAACTCCATCTTTTGGATTTCCAATGACTTGCTCTTTCGGATGATTTCTTGTCCACTTTTCCAATGGTGGGTATGTTGGATCAAAGTCTAAAGGTGCATCTTCGTACATTTCTTCATTTTCAGATCCTGCAATAGAATTATTATCATTTAGTTCATGAAATTCATCATTTTCATCAAGATTTATTGTTTCATTATCATCATGCTCCCCCTCGACATAATTGTCATTCTGAAGCTCCCCCTCGACAATATCATTCAAACTACTCTTCTCCCCCTCGCAAGGATGCTCCCCCTCAACTGTTGAAGGAATAGGCAAGTGCTCCCCCTCCACTTGAGCATCTAGCATACTTTCGCCATCAGCAGTTGTATCGGTTGTGATTGTCGAATCATCTGTATGTTTCGAAGATTCAGGAGTTTGATTATCAACAACATTTATTTCAGCATCGACTGCCCTATCTGGAACACCAAAAATTAAATCATAATCAAAATCAGATGAATTAGAACTTTCAGATTCATCATTTGATTCATTAAGAATAGGTTTTTGTTCGAAATGTTTTTCAACTTGTTTCACAAAATAATCATCAAAAGTGAGGTTAAACGTTTCTCCACTTTTCTTGTTTGTTTATTTAACACTCTATATGCAACCGAATTAGTCGAATATCCCAAAAATATTCCTTCATCCGCCTTAGCTTGAAATTTTGAAAGATTATCGTTGAGATTCATGATAAAACACCTGCAGCCAAACACATGAAAGAATTGGACATTAGGTTTTCGGTTATTTATGATTTTATACGGAGTTATATTGAAACGACGATGAATAAAAGATCTATTCTGAGTAAAGCATGATGTCGAAACTTCTTTTGCCCATAGATATTGAGGTAGATTCGCATATGTCAACATTGTTCTTGCTGCTTCGCATAGAGACCTATTCCTACACCATTTTGCTGTGGTGTATATGGCGATGAGAAATTATGCGTAATACCTTTCTCAGTTAAAAACGAATCGAGCACTTTATTTTTAAACTCCGAACCATTATCACTTTTAATTTTTCGAACTTTCCTTTTCAGACTTGTCTCAATTTTCTTTATAAACTCGGTCATTGTTTGAGCGACTTCAGATTTTAACCTGAGAAAAAACACCCAAGTGAATCATGAAAAATCATCAACAATAACCAAAATGTATCGTTTCTTGTTGAGAGTTTCAACAGTTGGTGGTCTACAAAGGTCAATATGAAGAAGTTCCAACGGTTCAACAATTTTCGAATCTATGACAATTGGATGTCCTTTGCGATGCTGTTTTCCTTGTTCGCAAGCTGCACACAATGTATCATTATAACACTTTAGAACAGGTAAACCTCGAACAAGATCATCTATCACCAACTTATTGAGATTTCGAAAGTTTAAATGTGATAAACGTCGATGCCATAACCAGCTGACATCAGATGAAGCTTTCGAAAGCAAACAAACCGAGGGTTTGCCGATCATTGGTTTGATATCAAGAGTAAACATGTCACCATGTCGTTTGGATTTGAGCAAAACTTCGTTAGTTTCAACATTCGAAATGATGCTGCCTGCTTCGTTAAACACCACTTGATTGCCAGTGCCCACAACAAGTTGTGAAACACTTATCAAGTTATGTTCAAGACCTTCAACATATGCAACTCTCTTAACAGTGAACTTCCCATTTGTGACTTTACCATATCCTTTCACCTGACACTTGTGATTGTTTCCAAACTTAACTACTCCTGAATTCTCCAAACTTCGATAATCACATAAATTCTCCTTCTTGCCAGTCATGTGACGAGAGCAACCACTATCAATGTACCATTTATCATCATATTGCTCGTCACATAGTACCTGCAATTAATGAAAGAATTTAGGTAGCCAAGGCTGTTTGGTTCCTTGGTTATTAGCTTTGAAAACCGAGTGAAATGATGAACCTAAAACCCAATTACAAACTTTTGATTTGAAAGAATCAATTAAGTCGACATCATTAGGTAAAGGAGCAGCAATATAAGTTTTTGAAGGTTTAGAATTGTCACTGACATTCGACTTTTTGTTCTCAGTTTGTTTCGCAACATGTTTATCTTTCGAAACTGGTTTCCATGTTTTCAAATGAATATTTGATTCTTTGGAAGAGGAACTTCCGTTTGAAGAATCATTCAAATATTTCTCATATGCTTCACAAATTTGTTGTTGGGAATACTTACGAGATTGAAACATCTTTCCTTGTCCTTCAAGCCAATGATCGATATTATTCACATTTGACGAACCCTTTGTGTATGACACTTTCGAATTCTGCTTTCTAGAAGGATTTGGAAAATTTGGTTTTTGAGGATTAAACCTTGCAGATGTTTTGAATTTATTATGCACAAATGTTTGATTGTCTGCAACCTTTCGAACATTTTCAGATTTTCGAACATCCTCAAATTTTCGAATATTCTCTGATTTTCGAACATTCTCAAATTGTCTAACATTCTCTGATTTTCGAACATTCTCAAATTTTCTAACATTCTCAAATTTTCGAACATTTCAAATTTTCGAACATTTTCAAATTTTCGAACATTTTCAAATTGATGAGAATTATCAAAATTTCGACTTGTTGTATTTGAAGAAAACCTATTTGGATTGTTTGTTGGTTTTGAAAACTTTGGTGGCTTTTTGAATGAAAATTCTTTTCTTTATAATTTGTTTGAAAAGTTTTTGAATTTGAAAACTTCACAGAATCATTTTGAGATTCAGAAGAAATTGGTTGAGCGGGATTTTCCTTTTTATCCGAATATTTTGAAAACATAGTTTGTACAAGTTTGTACAAGTTTGGACAACTCATTTTCAAACACTTGCTTGGTCGGTAATTTTGATTCCTTTTCATTTGTCACAGCTTGCCAAAAAAAATTTCTTTCTTGCTTGTCTTTTCGAAATTCCTTTTTCCTTCGAAAATTTTTCAACACGATCCTTAAATTCGTTTGAATTAAGTTTCACATTCTCTTTTGTTTCTTTAGATTCTTGTTTCAAACGTTCTTTTGTATTTTCTTGTTTTTCTATCCATATTCGTTGTGGTTTTTGTCTTTGAATAACATACAAATTCTTTGTTAGATTATTTTCGACAGTGCTTTGATTTGAAAAGAATCCTTCATTTGATGTTTTCTTGTTGTCATCTTCGACCAATTTGTTGAACTCCGGTTTGATGTTATCAACATTTCCAGTAGTGACAAACACTTGATTTGGAAAGACAACATAATCTATACACTTAAAATTTGGATACACCACTTGATTTGTTTCCAAATAATGAGCTCCTTTGTCAGATACGATTTTGTCGAAATTTTCAGTGTCTCCATACACTTGATCAACAACAACTCGTGGAATGGTTGTTTCTTTTGAAACAGGCTTTTCAGGCTTAGATTTGTTCGAAACTTTTTCTTCATCCTTATCATCACTACTATCCGTTTGACTATCTCTGACACTTACATTTTCGAAATCAAAATCTTTCGAAGTTGAGGGTATGTCAGTGTCAATCTTAACCAACGAATCATTACATTTTTCTTTTCCTTTAGACTTAGATGTGACATTAATGACAGACAACTGTGAACAATCAACACTTTCCTCTTACTCAATTTCACTGATTTCGCTAAAACTATCAGAATTATCATCGACATCAACAAAATTAGATTGAGAGTCAAGTTTCGAATTCTCAGTTCTTTTCAAAATTTTGATTTGTTCATTTTTGGTTAAGGTATCATTCACAATGTCAACAAGTTCATCTGCATTCAAGTATTCATTTATCTTAACAATACCATAAGCAAATCGATTATCAGACACTTTATCGAATTCTGCTATGGTTTTCTCACAATCATAAGACAAGCTATCAATTTTCTCTATTTCGAAAGCTAGAAAAGGTAATAACTTCCTATGTTGTTCTTTGCTAATGTCAAACGAATGATGCAAAGCAGTCAATTTAGCATACAATCTCTTTGCGGAATTACAATAGATGTTTCTTTGAGCTAACAACATTTTAACATCACTGCTTAACGAATCCCTATCGCACATGATATTTGTAATTTGTAATTCGAGATACTCTACTCTGCTTCCTTTCGAATCTAACAATTTTTGGGTCTCTTGCAATTGGATGTTTAGTTTCTTAGCTTCATTACTAATACACACCACAATTGTATCAAAGTAAGCAACAGTATCATCAAATGCAATTATTTCAGAATCATAAGCTTGTAAAGGAATGTTAAAAGACTGAAGAATAGCACGTACCTTGGTTGTCATTGGTGATTGTCTCCTGATTTGGTCATGAAACAACGACCAGTCACCTTTTCGTCCTTTTCCTCTTCAAACTGTGCGAACATAGCACCATGCGTCAGATTACGCATCTCTTCATCGTCAGATCCCAAAGACCAGATCTGATAAGTGCCATCCTCCTCACCTTCTCCTTGAGCAACCAAAGACACCCCCTTCGTCTTTTCACGTACTTCTTCCAATCTTTCTACATAACAGGCTTCGTCATTGACCCTATTCTTTTTCTCTTCTTTCTTACGAAGCATGCAATCATTTTCCAAATGATTTTCTCCGTTGCAGTAATGAAAGTCAATGCCCGAATCTCCCTTCAATTTCTTCTCACTTTTGACTTCAAAAGCCTTCACATCATTCTTCTCGAATTTCTTCTTCTCCTCACCCACAGACTTGTTAACGAAACTTCCTTTTCCTTCACTCTGTTTCACCTTAGGATTGAAAGGTTTCTTGAAAAACTTTTTAACTCGGTTGTTCGAGTAAAATGCAACCGCTTCATCATCAGAGTTCATTAGAAAACCTTCTTCATTAGAACCATCTTTCTCAACATCTTCTTTCCGAGACACTTTCGAAACAAGAGCTAAAGGACCTCCCAAACTCAGTTTTGACTCTTCAGCCATCTCATTCACTTCACTTTCGTGAGTTTTTAGCTGGTTATACACATCATTCAGAGATGAAGTATCGAATCTTTGTTGATTCTTCACCATCATGCTAACACTTCTCCATTCCTTACAAATTCCCATCACAAATGTGATATTGAACTCCATAGATGACCTTATGATTCCATAACGATTGCCTCTATAGATCAGTTCATTAAAACGATCATAGTAAACTTCAATCGTTTCACTCTCCTTTTGTCTGAATTCTTTCAGCTCCACAAGACATTGTTTAACAGAGTTTATCTTCGTTTTCTCGCTTCCCTGATACTTTACCTTAAGAGTATTCCAGATATCTTTTTGCAGTTTTACAACCACGGATGTAGTTGTAAACAACAGGTGGCAAGGCACCTCGCAATTCCCTCAAACAACGGTTTTCGTTGTTCTTCAGTCTGGTAGATTGATCAGATACTGCAGATGCTGATCTAGATGATCCAATTTGTTGAACATTTGGTGGAGGTTGAGCTATTCTAGTAATGCAGCTCCAGAGTTCCTCGTCCAATCCATTCAAGTAATCCTCCATTCGATCAGCCCACTGATCATAGTACTCCGGGATCAACATAGGAATCTTCGTAGAAGATCCTAACAGATGAGAAAATGAAGTCATCGTGATCATGTTGAAGTTCGCCATTAACGTACGGATGAAATTTTTCAGAAAAACTTGAAGAAACTTGAAATTGAATGACTGAATTGATCAGAAACTCAAATACGATTACTCGATCATATAATTCAAACACAGAATCAAATCAAAACTGTAGATCAGAGATGATTTTCAAAATCAAACTGTGCGGAAACTTATGAGACAAATTTGCGACTCAAAAACTAGTGATTCAATTGAAAATCAGATCTATGCAGCATAGATTCCTGCTCTGATACCAGTTGTAGAAGTGATTAATCGAGTATGAGAATCAAAATCAGAGTCTAGATGAACACGAGAAGTAAATAAGGTCTGGTTTAAGCTCTCATTAGTTTTCATAGAAAGAGTACAAATGGGTCTTGCAAATTCTCTCTCTAAACTAATGCTCTCAAAGTGTTCATTTCTCTAAGTGTTCAAAGGGGGAGAATGTTAGGGTACAAAGTCATGTTTGGATGTGGAGTCTTAGGTTTTACCTTCTTGTATGTGTAAATGGGTTGAGTCTTTCCTATAAATAGGAAGTGAGTCACTCCTATTATGAGAGGAACCATTTGAAGTATTATACTAGAGAGGGAAATTTGTACAAACCCATTTGTATATCCTTTCTAGATCTAATATGAGCTTACACAGATTTATTTACTCCTTGTGTTCTTGAGTTTACATGATGATTCACTAGATCTTTTCTAATTCCGCACATGCCATCATAATCAACACCACTACAATCGGTATCAGAGCGGGTGTTCTTGATTGGATCAAGAATTGATCCTTGATGGAAATCTTGATTTGGTGATTCTTCATTGTGTTTTGATCTTTGTGATTTAGAGAGTTTTTGGATTCTAGAAATTGAATTCATCTTTGATTCTACTCAAAATTCGATTTTCTTCACTAGAATTCAAGTGATTTTTACTTTCTCTCTCTAGAAAACCCATTCAAAATCACTTTCTCTCTCTAGAAATCTTCAAGTTTTTGTGATCATGGTGAATTTGCCGTACAATTGTTGGATTGTGATCATTGAAGATATCAAATACAAAGTCAATAAAGATCAATATTATGGGTTGGTGTTAAACAATTTGATTAAATGGGGAACTATGGTTTCTTATGGAGGATTAAAGGATGATCATGGAAGCTTGATATTTCAACCACTTTGTGAGATTAAATGGTTGGCTGAAATTACATGGTCCATATCAACACGTAGTTGTGATAAGAATGGAGAAGAAAAATATTTGTTCAATAAGAAATATGTTTCTCTTATTGAAGACCCAAATGATCTTCGTGCTCTTAAGTTTGTTGAAGTTCAAGACAATGGAGTTCAATGTGATGTTCTTGATGTTCTTGAAGTTCATGATAAGAAGATTCAAGTTGATTCTCATGATGAAAAAGTTTTTTGCTCGATTGGAGTTCAAACCGATGATATTTTGTGTTCTTTTGAAGATGTTCTTGGATCGTTGAAGATGTTCAATTCCAAATATGTTGGTGGTTCTTTTGAAGATGTTCTTGGATCGTTGAAGAACACGACGAACACGAAGAACAAGTTGTACATCTCGCATAATGGGTGGTACAATGTTCAAATTGGAGATTTTCTCGTTCCGACAAAAGAACCAAGATCTTCTAAATTTGATTCGTTCGTTGAAAATGGAACTCGATTCGTCAAAAAGGTATCTCAAATTCTCAAATGGATTCCAAAACGTCCATGATTTCGATTCGTAGTTTGCGTTTTTCATTTTGATCGATTTGTTTCGTTGGATCTAATCCGTTTCAACCCCATTAGTGATCCAACTATTTTTTTTAGATCAAGCCCAAACTCAAATCATTATGTTACTGTTCATCAATTCAAAATTTGTTTGTATTGAGCCCAAATCACATGTTCGATACTGTTCAAATACAATTTTTTTCCCAAAATCATTCCAATTTAAATCATAATTGAACTCAATATCTTCAGTTCGTGACTTGTTTCTATTGTCGCATCTTGTTGTTCACGACTCAAATCAAAATCGATTATGATTTTGTTATTTTACTATGTTTCTTGAATCGATTTGTTCATATCGATTTGAATCGATTTTGTTCATATCAAAATCAAGTTCGACCGGTATCTTATGAATCCAGGATTTGAAATTGAAAACAAATCAGATGAGTATGAAATCGATTTGATGTCTATCACAGTTGAAGTGGTTTGATTTGTACTGGAATCGACAGAAGAATATTGAAAGTTTGATAATACTTCAACTGAAATTGAATTTGATTTGGAATCGATGGTTGATGCTTTTGATTTCGAAGCTTAAGAGTCATCGATGTGTACAATTGTTAATGTTGATAGTCAAAAGCGAATGGGTTTGAGTCCAAGTCGTTTGTGATGATTGAATGTGGAAAGCGAGTTCGTCTGATGAACGGAAAGTCAAAATTGAAAAAGTCAAAGTGATTCTTTTGTTCAGTAAATCGAAAGAATTGATTGTTCAAGTGAATCGAAGGGAAGTCCAGTAATAACGAAGAGTTGTTTTTGAGTAAGGTTCAAATTTGATTGACGATAGCTATTTTGGATCACTGTATTGTCGATGATTTTGATTGTTGATAACGAAAACTTGAAATTGGAAGTCCATTGGGAAGACTTGATTTTTGAAAAGCAAAAGCTTGGAGTCAGATAGTCGATAGTTGATTTGCGAAAAAAAAGGAGTTGGATTCGATGGTTAAATGCTTGAAATCGAGTTTGATGGTCGATGAATGATGACGAACAGTTGATTAATGGTCATAGTTTTGGAACGAACTGGAAGTTGTTATGTTATGTCGATTGCTTGAGAACGAAGACTAGGAATCGTTTTGAGTATTTGATTGTTGATTTGGGTTATTAACAAAAAAAAACGAAGTATGTTTGTTGAGAATGAAAGCTGTGAAGTCGTTTTGGAAAAGGATTGATTATTTTGGATTGATTTCGAAGGATGAGTGTTTGATAACGAATTGGAATTTGATGCTTTGAATAACGGAAGCTTGAATATTGAAATCGATGATGTTTTGTTTTGAATGATAAAAGCGAAGTCTGGTAGGCTTGATTGTTGAGCAACGAAAATTTGATTTTGGGAAGTCAATTGAGAATTTCGTGATGTCGACTGCTTTGAGTTTGAGTTTGTGTAATCGATTAACGAAGTGTATTCAATGTTAACGAAGATTTATATGGTCGATGGGATACTTGACGAATTTGTTACTAAAAAGCAAAGCGTGAAGATGTAAAAGGAGACTTCGTTATCTGATTAACGAAGTGAAGAAGAAGGATAACCACAAGTTTCGAAACTTGTCCCTCAACATTTAACGAAGTGGCAAAATTAGCCCAGTTTCGAAAGTTTGAAGGAATGGGAAAAAGTTTTGAGAGCAGTCCCCGTAGTTTCGAAAGTTTGGCAGAATTTACCAAATTTCGAAAATGAGTTCACAAAGCTGAGAAATTGGAGAATGTTCATTTCTGGTCTTTGCAGTTTGTGCGAATTTACGCTTTATGCCCACTTTCACAAATGGGGTAGAGTTTCGCATATTTGGCTGTTTTTGGCGCAATGGGTCCCTGCAGAATTCAGAAAGTTACATTTTTTACCCGAATTTTGGAAAATCTTGCAACTTTCACCCAAAAAAAGTCAAAAATTTTCACGAATTTGGAAATTTTTTTGAGGCTTTTCGTGATTGTTTTTCCGTGCAATATTTTTGGTGATTCATTTTTGTTACACATCAAGGGGGAGTATTGTGAAGTTTATTCCTCGGGCGCTTCTCAACCTTAATGGGTTTTATAATCATCTTTTGATTATAAAAAGGGGGAGAATGATGGGTATTCGAAGCGGGTTTGTCGGATATTCATTTGCGGATTTAAAGACCGGTGTTACTTCGAGGGGGAGTTTGGTCTTGATCGCGCTAGCTCGTTGGAGACTGAAGCCGGGACATCCAATCCTAACTTTTAGGGGGAGAATGTTAGGGTACAAAGTCATGTTTGGATGTGGAGTCTTAGGTTTTACCTTCTTGTATTTGTAAATGGGTTGAGTCTTTCCTATAAATAGGAAGTGAGTGACTCCCATTATGAGAGGAACCATTTGAAGTGTTAGACTAGAGAGAGAAATTTGTACAAAACCATTTGTATATCCTTTCTAGATCTAATATGAGCTTACACAGATTTATTTACTCCTTGTGTTCTTGAGTTTACATGATGATGCACTAGATCTTTTCTAATTCCGCACATGCCATCATAATCAACACCACTACAGGTACCATCAAAAGTGACTTTTGAGCAGATGCTCAAGAGCGAGAGGTGGTTGGAGGAACCAGAAGCGTTGTTGGAAGTTGACATCTAAAAAGAAGAACAAGTTTTGATTAGATGAGGGAATCCTCAATATAACACCCAAAATGAAATATTAAAGCTAGGATCCAACTACATAATTCACAATTCAGAAGAGGGATGCCGTAATCTAATTGCAAATTATTTAAAGGTAGGTAAATAACGATTTACCAATTTCACCACGAAAAACGAAATTTAAGCGAATTAGGTTTTAAATGAAATTCCTAGATCTTTTGAGATTCATTGAACTATTCAATGGCATGTTTAATCTCGATTATGCCCTTTCCGTTTGTGACTGGCATACCGAGGATCACAAACAAGGTGTGAATAACCATGCAAATTAGTTTGGTACTCTCGATGTCATTTATCACCTAATTAATGTGTCGGTTAACCACACACGCTCAATTAATCAATGATAATTTATGAGACACCCATTGCCACCATTTATAAGTCTATATTAGTGTGCTGGTTAACAAAACACGCTCCACTAACGACTTTCATAATGTGCAATGTGTAATTTCATGGATTAGCATCAAATTCACATTTTCCTAAAGTAACTAAGATTGAGAATTTAATAAAAACATTTAGTTACTTTATTTATTCCATTATACTTATTAATGAGAATTAAGTGTCCTATCAAATCCGTTCGGCTAAAGACCCTCCACCAATCAAGGAAGCGGTCGGTGAGAGTAGACACCCATTCAACTACCATTTTATAGGCAGTTTCCTTATACCCCCTTATAGACCGGCTTCGTGAATGAGGCGTACTAGCGGTTCGACTGACTTGTCTTATACGTATAGTAATTATTTAAACTTTTAATATTACATATAGTATAAGGGTGTATTTTAAACATTTCAAAATACTAGGGTTTTTAAATTCATTTAAAATTTCGAAAATTAAAAACAATTTTAATTTAAATTTTAAAATTTAAAAACTACGATTTAATAATTATCCTTTAATTAAACCTTCAATTAAATCATTAAATCAATTAAGGGTTATCTGTTAAATTAAACAAATTAATTTAACCTAATCCGTTACCCCCTAGATTTCGAAAATGGGAAGGGATAATTATAAAATCCTATAATTATCTAGTTAACAATTAACGAGATAATTACCAATTATAACAAACCTTATCCTATCCCCATATTTTCGAAATTATCCTTTTTCTTGGGGTGGAAGGCAATGCTTTCAACCTTGCCTAATTTTCGAAAACCCTAGGGTTAGGAAACCCTAGATTTCAAATTTAAGGAGGTCAAAGGAAAGGGTTTGAAAACCCTTTGCAATTTTCGAAAAAAACTAGGGTTATAAACCCTAATTGCGTAAATCACAAGCCTTAGGGTTTAATTGCCATAAACCTTAATTTTGTCAAGTTCAATAAATTGCATCAAATCCAATTGAAAACACAACCAATAGCTCTGATACCACTGATGGGTTTTGAGCATACAAACAATCCTATGTGTGCATGCAACCCTAAATAATTGGAACTAGGTTTTCTCTATTAGACATATAAGGATTGAACACAAAAACTAGAAACCCTAAGAGGCATGTATGATTATTGAAATTATCATAAAAATAGGGTTTAGATACATACCTTTATTGTTATGTAGTAATAAAAATGATTCCTTTGAAGATCTTGACTTTGAGAACAAGTGACACAAATGTAAAACCTTTAATGGCTCACAAACACACAAAGGCAAGAGGATGATTATGAGAGAGAGAGGAGAGAGGAGGGAGTTGCTCAAAATTTTGGCTCTTCTAGGGTTTCTTAGGATGGCCGAAATCTAAAGGGGTGATGCTCCTTTTATAGTCAAGGTTGGTTATTCCCAAAGCTAGGGTTTTAAGGTGGAAACCCTAATTTCCAGCTTAGGGCCTAAGCAGCCCATGGATCTCCCTTCCTTAGGCCATGGATGAAAATCCTTAGGGCCTCCCTAAGATTTTCGGCCAACCCTACTTAGAGTGATCCAAGAGCCCAAACCACAACTATTAATTAATTGCAAAACAGCCCCTGAACTTTTAATTAATTCCTTTAATCCCAAAATTAATTCCAAATTAATTTATGATTAAATATTAATTAAACAAAATGATTTTTAATCAATATATTATTTTCATAAAATATTAATAAATCATTTTATACACGAATTTATTATTCCAAATAAATTCAACCTCCTCCTTAATTAATCATCATGTCTAGTTGCTAGTGTGAAGGCAACCCAAAAGGACTATGCTACTATCAATTCAAGTACATACCAAATATAGTTATGGGCTTAGACACCTAATCCAACAGTCTCCCATTTGTATAAGTCTAATAACTATAATTGCAAGTATGACTTCAAAATTTGACTAGCAAATTGTAGCTCTCAAAGCCGCTGTCGAACTCTAACCTAGTCAGTTATGTGTCCTAATATAAATGATCATATAATCCTCCGTTTTGCAAGATATCATGTGGAAAAATGACATGGAACAAAATCATTCTCATTATCCAACAATTTGTTTCCCGATTTCTGATTTGTAATGACAAGGAACTACAATATTTGATGGGTTTTGAGCATATCTACATTCCTATGTGATCATGCAACCCTAATTGCTTTGGATCTAAGTTTTTCTCTATTGAACATGCAAATAGAACACCAAATCAATAACCCTAGATCTAGCATACAAGATTCGAAATTCATATGAAATTAGGGTTAGAATATTACCTCACTTATTATATAGTAATAACAAGAACAATCCTTGAAGATCCTTGACTCTTGAAAGCTTAGTACCCAAGTGTTGCACCTCTAATGGAGTCACAAACACTCAATGCAAAGGATGAGAGGAGAGACACTTAGAAATAGGCTAGGGTTTCTTTCTTTCAAGCATAGGCTGAAATTCCAAGTGCTTAGGGGTCTTTATATAGCTGTGGGCTGCTAGGGTTTCTGGAGGAAACCCTAATTTCTGCTTAAGGCTTAAGCAGCCCTTGGACTCCTCCTTATGAGGCCTTGGACGAAATATATAGGGCCTCCCCATAGGATTTCGTCCACTCCTAATTAAGGAGTCCAATAGCCCAGTTCTGCAACTATCAGTAATTTGCAAAACAACCCCTTCAATTATTAATCAGTTCCTTTAATCCCAATATTAATATCAAATTAATTTATGATTAATCACCAATTAATAATATGATTTCCAAATAATATATTAACAAGAGGAATTGGGTACCAAGTTGTGTTTGAGTACAGCTTACCATCCGCAAACCGATGGTCAAAGCGAACGAACAATTCAAACGTTGGAGGATATGCTAAGAGCATGTACCCTGGAATTCCAAGGTAACTGGGATGAACATTTACCTCTGGTAGAACTTTCCTATAATAATAGTTTCCACTCAAGCATTAAGATGGCACCTTACCAAGCTTTATATGGAGAAAAGTGTCGAACGCCGTCGTGTTGGCTGGAAGCTGGGGAAAAGCAGTTTATGGGACCTGAAATAGTCCATCAAACTGGTGAAAAGTTGAAAGTGATTAGGGAAAGGATGTTAGCTGCTCAAGATCGTCAAAAGAGCTATGCTGACAAGAAAAGACAACCGATATCATTCGAAGTTGGAGATTCGATTTTACTTAAAGTCTCGTCGTGGAAGGGACTTATAAGATTTGGTAAAAGGGGAAAGTTGAGTCCAAGGTTTAATGGACCGTTTAAAGTTCTTCAGAGGATCGGGAATCAAGCTTACAAGCTAGAATTACCAGAAGAACTAGATGGTATTCATAACACTTTCCATGTGTGTTATTTGAGGAAGTTCACGGGAGATGTACCCGACATAATTCCAATTTCTGAATTAAGGTTGGATGAAAACAAGAGGTTAATTGAAGAACCAGAGGCAATCGTTGACCGCAAGACTAAGAAGTTGCGACGCAAGATGGTCGATTTAGTGCTTGTGCGATGGAAACATACGAATGGGCCAAATCTCACCTGGGAAACAGAGAGTGATATGATGAGTCGCTATCCGCATTTGTTTGCTGATGTGTGATTCTGGGGAGGGAATCATCCTAAGGGGGAGAGAATTGTAACGCCCGTGTTTCTACGAGAGGCATTAATGATGATGTAATATATTAGGTCAACCTTTGTAACTTATTTTGAAGAAATAAATAGGAATTATGTGATTATTATGTGAATTATGTGTTTTATGCTTAATTATTAGGATTTAATTAATTAAGAATAAAAATGAGCGTCGAAAATAAATATTAGATAAAGATGATATCTATTAAGAAAGTTGTAGTGGTCGTGATAAGGATTATGGATATATAAAGAATACTGAAATTCGAGTTATAACGAAGAAGTTATGACCTGTCGAAGTTCCGCGACAAAACCGGCTCGGCGCCGAATGACGTAAAAAGTGAGTTTTTGATAAACTACTTTTAGCCTTGGTGATCTAAACGAAAGTCGTAGTGTTCGTTAAACCGAGAGTATGTCTAAAAAGAACGCCCAAATCTGACTTCGTATGAGGAAGTTATGATTTTTCTACGTTTCAGCTTAGCAGTAGACAGCTAAAAACTCGAATTTTAGATGAATTGATTTTTAGTCGACACAACCTAAACGAGAATCGAAGGTCTCGTCAATAGTAGTACAACGGTAAAAAGACAGACAAAAACGGACGTCGGATGAAGAAGTTACGAATTTCTAACGGATTTACATGTCCCGGTCTGTTAAAAATAATAATATAAAAATTAAAGTTAAAATTAGCCGACGAAGTCTAAACGAAAGTTGTAGAGCATAATTTTACCTACGGGACACAAAAATCGAGAAAATCCCAAAATCCGAGAAATTTCGCATGGTCAGACTTCGGCCACGTCACCCTCGCTCGCACAGGCCGCCTCGTATCCGCCACGTGCTCGTTGCTGATTCGACCGAAGGTGCGGCCCAGTAAGGACTCGACACGCCTCGCACCGATGGTAGATCCGAAGCAAGCCACGTGCCTCGCCCTCGCATCCATGTCACAACCCTCGCACCCTAGACCTCAGTCCAATCAGAAGCCACCACCTGGAGCCTCGCATGCACACCACCTGCCCCTCGCATCTGCTGCCGCGTGTTCGCTTCTCAGCCCTCGGATCCGAAGCCTTCCCCCTATAAATAGAAGGGTGCGAGACCCCCCGGTGGTAATTTGGAAAATTGCCACTTTTCACCCCTTAAACAATATTTCTTCCATTCCAACTTCCCCCAAAGCCCCGATATTATACCAAACACCCGAAACACGTCCCGAACTGCCCGAAGACCCAGAAAAATTTATCTTTTCGGCTTTGAAGCCCAACCCTCGTAGAGCCCGGTTTCTCAATAAAACTCCCGGTTTTATTAGAAACGATTGTTTTAGGAAACGAAGTGCTGCCCGATTATCGTTAAATCAAGTGAGTGTGTAGTCACGTTCACCTTACACATAGATATGAAGTATTTTCTATAAAATACATGCTATGTGTAATTATATTAATTGTTTATTTGAGGTGACTGTTGAATTGATGTTTTATACTAGTTTTAAAATGTATATGTATTTTATCTACAAATATGTTGGGTAAAACATGGGTAGACGAAATAGTCGATGTGTGTTAAAATGATGAGAGGCCTCGATGTTGTTGTTGTTGTTGTAGTCGTCTAGCGGAGTATAGATGACGACCACGGACCTTTCTATACAGTCCAGTGGAACGCTAGCAGGTTCGCATCCTGTAGGTGTTGGTGAACTATATGTTCATTGGTGTACTCCATCCCCGTCATGGTTGCCTTAAGGACATGTATGGCTGAGGAGTCCCCTTAGCAGTAGTGTCCATCCCGATGATAATCCTTAGGCTAGGTCCCTTGTGATAGGTGTTTAGGGACGTAAAGTGAGGATAACGGGAATGGGTAATCAGGATTATTGTTGGTTGATGAATTTAATAAATTTATTATTATTTGTGGGTTGAAAACCCTATATGCTCAACAGGCTCCCAAGCTTGACCCACTCAGCTTTTTATATTACAGGTAGTGGACCCCGAGCATAGTCGGATGATGATGAGAGATTTTTGGATTATAGGCCAGTAGTTGTAAATAATTGTTGTAAGGCTTATAGGGTCTTGTTTATGCTTTTGATCTGTATCGGAACATGACATCCCGAAGTTTTGATATAAAATGAAAATATATATTTCTTAAAGAAAGGTTTTGATAAATTTTTATCATGTTTTGTTTTGGGAACAAATTCCGCAACATCTTTTAAAATGATTACTCTGATTTTATTTTAAAAAGCATAAATTAAATCGGTCTTTTCTGGCCGAGAAATTAGGGGATGTCACACAACCCTTCACTACACTCTTTCCATCACAATCTACTGAACCAACCAAACCGAATTCCGATGAAGAAACTGATGGTGGAGGTTTTGGAGGAACGTTTGATGATCTTCATTTCGATTCAGAAGAAGAAGATATACGAGATCACATGTTGATGTCTGGTAAGCAATTCAAGATCTTAAATCGAAAACTCAATGCCATTCTTCAATCACAAGCTGATTCCGACACAAAGAACTCAGTGTCTGGAATTGTAGTTGATGTGATGCTCAAAGTTGTAGAGCTTCGCATGCAAAAACAGATGGATGTTATGGATAAGAATAACAAATTGCGGGTCAAAGCTCAGTCGGATTCGTTTACTTCTGAAATCAAGGATCTTCGTTTGACAACAAAAGAACGTCGTGTTCCTTTTGTTAAAGATGTGAAGACAGTTCGGGAAGATGTAAATAGAAAGCTTGAAGAGTTGAAGAATGAGGTTTCCAAAGAACTACATGAGATGAATTCCAATTATTCCACACTTCAATCGAATGTTGACACTATTGCAGCTGTTGTACGAATAATTGTTGAATGGTATCAAGCTTTAACTCCGAAGTTTGATGCAAAGTATATAGCTGATGCTCAGCAGTTCGAAAAGATGGGGGTTATGCTTGGGAAGTTAAAGGAGTTAGTGTCGAAGCCAGTTCCTACGTCGTTGTTAACTCCTGAGTTTTTAACTCAGAAGTTACATTCGTTAGATCAAGCCATTCAGAAGGCTGTAGCTCCCATTTCGAAGTTTGCTCACATGCTACCAACTGGTGCCCCACCTGTTGTCACAGGGGTGCAAGGGGGAGAAAAGAAAGGTCCAGACAGTAAACCTTCGAAAATAATAAAAGTAGTTGATAAGCAGAAGAAGATTGAGAAGCTTGTTACTACTACTGGTGAAGTAACGACAATTATATCTTCCCAAGTCACAGTTCCTATTGTTCCAAAGACGAATACAACAGAAGCAATCAAGACAACAACAAGATCCATTCTGAAGGGAATTGTTATTGGTTCAACAACTAAAGGAGGAAGCTCAAGTTCGTCAAAGTCAAAAGTTTCAGAAGGGATAAAAGATAAAGGAAAAGTGATTGTGGTTGAAAAGTCGAAGGAAGAGAAAAAGGCCAAAACTGAAGCTGAAATGGAGAAGCAAAGACAAATTCAGAGCTTACGGAGACTTCGTGAAAGTGATCCACCTGACATGGAAAAGGGTGATCCGAAGAAGTTGTATAGTTATGAGAACATCGAAGCAAGAGTGTCTTACAATCGTATGTATGATTTTGAGAAGAAGCCGAAGAAAAGCTACTCTATCACTAACACTGATATGAGTCAGCTTGATTTCCCTATAAACGAAATGATGTTTATAATGGCTCAGTACAAGGTTGTTGAGAAGTTTGATAATGAAGAAGATTTTATTCATATGAAACTTAGGTTTCATGCAGTTGTTGGGAAAGAACCGGAAGAGATATGGTCTTTGGTGAAGATCAAGCAAGTTGTAAGCATAACGAAGGATGTGATGTTCGAGAATATGATACAGAACTTTCGGTATCATGTTGTAAGAGCGAACAACCAAGTTTGTGATTTCTCAGTTGCTGATTTTCCTCTAATGAACTTGAATGATCTGATTCAAGTTGCATTGATTCTGAAGGACATAGAGGTTTCGCAACTTCAGGGGTCTGACAAAGAAGTTTTAAGGCTTGGTCTTGGGCATATCAAAATCTTTATAGACAATTACTATGATTGTCTGGCATTGACTGATGTGGAGTTAGCATCAGCAATGGGAAAGGAAGTGAATGTTGCAATGGAGTTGCCGAAGACTCAAGCTGAATTAAAGAAGTATTCTGATGGGGAGATTTCGTTAAAACCTTTTTGGGATGGTATTTGCTGGAAAGGACAAGAATGGCAAAGCAAAAAGATTTTTGTTCCAGACTTCAGAGATCGAAAGATATACCACTTCTTAATATACGAACATCATTGTTCGTATGAATAATTGCAAGAAAAACAATGATGGTGATAAGGTGGAGTTGAGGAAGATTATAACGTGGTATTCAGAGATACGAAGGATACCTTCTTTTCTTTGTCGGCGACAAGGGATCTCTCAACCCCCGCTAAGCATCCATAGCTAAATGGTTCAACATTTGAAGTGGATGATGCATTTTGCTGCATATATTCTCACGAATTGAGAATTTCGACATGATTACAAAGGGGGAGATTGTAGAGTCGAATTTTATTGTAATATGTCGAATCTGTGTAATTGTTCTTTTCGTATGTTTGTTATGTATTTACTAAGGCATCAGTTTGTACGAAGCGTGAATGTCCAGCCTTAGTATTTTTTGTACTTTCAGCCTCCTATAAATAGGAGCTGAACATAGAGTAGATGATAGAGTTTTTCCCAGTTTCTATTGTCAATTTTGTACTCGTGTTCATGGAAGTAATGAGAGCTTAAACCAGACCTTATTTACTTCTCGTGTTCATCTATACGCTGATTTTGATTCTCATACTCGATTAATCACTTCTACAGTACCAATTATAATGATTGGATATGCAACATCAAGATGGCTTTGCGCTTCGAGGACAAGGAATATGTTCTCGAAAAAGAGCTTAACGAGATCGATGAAACTAAAGCTACTCCTGAAGAAATAGCTGAGTATAGGCAAAACTGCAACGATGCGACCAAAGTGTCATGCATCATGGTTTCCACTATGAATCCTGAGCTACAAAGGTTCTATGAGGACTATTGGCCGTGTGAGATGAACAAGGACTTGATGGAGAAGTACCATCAACGAGCTCGTCAAGAAAGATACGAGATAGTCAAGTCCCTCATAACCAGTAAGATGAAGGACGGAGAGTCTGTCATGACCCACTTGCAGCAAATGCAACATTATGTGGATCGCCTGTTGAAGCTCAATGTGAACTTAGATGAGGAATTGGCTATTGACATAATCTTGCACTCATTGCCTAGCTGTTATGATCAGTTTGTTATGACTTATCATCTGAACAAGGAGGAAACCACATTGAGTCAACTCCAAAGATTGCTGAGAACCACCGAAAGTGGAATGAAAGGAAAGAGTATTGCCTCCACTCCTACTGCTGCTGCTGCTCCCTTCTTGGCCATTGGGCAAGGGAAGGGGAAGAAGAGGAAAGCTCCCTCGAAATAGAACTGGAAGGGAAAGTCTTAAGCCGGGTCGTCAAGCAATGGCCCTAAAGGCAAGTCTAGTTCTTAAGCTCCCCCCGCCTCTGACTGCAATATATGTATCCTCCTATAAAGAAAATACTTGATAATTAACAGTTTCAAGCCAATTAAACATCTGTGTATACCGATCAAATTCCATTAATCATGTTTTAGCTGACATAATAAGATTGTTGGAAGGGTTTATGCGTATCAAGTGTAGATTTTGAAAAACGATAATGCTATAATTTACAAGCACCCAAACATGTAAAAAGATAAAGGAGAAGCTCAAACCTGATAACCCTATACCTATATGATAAGAAAAGCAAATGATGGGATTGTGATAGACAATCTCTTCAATTTTCTAATTGCATATGTACCGTAGGTGTTTCTTGATCTAGCAGCCATCCTCGACTCTTCAAAAGAGTACTCTATCAAAAAACCACAAAACATAGAGCTATATTAACATTTGTTTCTGAAATAAAAATGATATATAACAAAATATGGATTAGAATGAAACAAATAACCAAAAAAATGCCAACAACAAACCAAAACACATTTGCAAACCAAAAATATATAAAAGAATCTAACAATCTTTATGATTCTAGAAAAGTTAAAACACATCCCGTGCAAACTTTCTCTTGATTTACCTTCCCTCAGAGAAATTACACCACCACCTAGACCCTGATTTTGTATCGTCTTTTTGAATATTTCTATAAAAAAGACCAGTTGGCAAATCACAAAAGTCGAAATGAACCATCAGCGCAGGTTGTTTTCTTCTGCATAAAAAATCAATATATTAAGCAAATTATTCCCATTTTTTCAAAACATTAAAAATCAAACATTAGATTTACTCTATACCAGAAGACGAATCACAACGGTTGAAATGAAACAAATCAACAACTCTTTTACCAAATAATAGACCCCAACCTACATATTGATTCTTGAAAACTATGACATATCAAAAAACAAATTAAACTTGAACAATAACCAAACAAGCCATTGAGCATCATAAATATAAACTTAAATCTTGTAAATATGAACTTGATGCTAGAAACCTGATCAGCAATACAAAACCAGAAAGCCAAAATATATACCCCTATTAAGATACAAGCCTCCGAGTTAGACAATAAACCACGTTAAAATCTCTAAAACATCCTTGACCATATTATTATTAGGGGATCACAGACAAAACAACGAGATGGGTAGGAACAAAAAAAACACAATGTTGGGGCCACAAGGTAAAAACTATACTGAACCAGAACCCATCATCATCTCTTGAACTATAACAAATAAAACTAAGGAAAAACAACAAAACATCCATTCAACCATAACTAAGAAATTAGTTTTTAATTTTTTCCCAAAGAAAATACAATTAGTAAGTGCTTCAAACTTAAAATCTGATTTACTTAACCTAAAATTGAAAATAAATGAACAAACAGCTATTTGCACAAAAATGAAAAAAACTCAAATACATCTCAGGTTCATCTCCTAACAAAGACTTGTTTCAAGATCGACTTATGTGTGTGTATGTGTGCACACACAGACACTTGCAACGAAGAAAGCGTAGCTTTTTTTTTTCTATTATCGTTCCAGACCGATGTGGGTGGAGAATGATTCGATGGTGGTGGTGATTGGTTTCTCGGAAGCACAAAAAGATGCAATGAACCTCAAGAGGCTTTTTTTTCTTGCAGCAACAGGCGATGGAGACTGAGTGGTGAATGTAATCTCTTTGTGATCGAACTAAGAGAGTGGATGCAAATATAAATCATATTTAGTGTTGACCTATTCAATTGGCTTGAAGATAAGGGATGACCGATTCACATGGCAGAGGAGAGGAGTTTGTTTAATGTTTATTTGACTTTTTCAATGGTTTACCGGATAAGATCTGATTTTTCTTGAATGCATAAAGTGATTGTAAATAGCGCAATAAGGTTTATACGACTTAAAATTCACCATTTTGACTGAATATGCTTTATAAGGTATTATATATATATATATATATATATATATATATATATATATATATATATATATATATATATATATATATATATATATATATATAGGTTAGGTTCATGTGAGACGGCTTAATTTTGTGAAACTGTGAGACCACTTTTTTCTAATGAAATATTATAATATTCTAGTGTTTATAAAAATTAAATATGTGTAATATTCTAATATTCTAAGTCAATGATTTTAACATATTTTACATTAAAATATTCTAAAACATATAATGTTAGAATATATTGCATATTTTATTTTTACGAATAATATAATATTAGAATATTTCATTAAAAAAATTTGGTCTCACGGTCTCACAAAATTATGTTCATCTCAAATGAACTCTTATATATATATATATATATATATATATATATATATATATATATATATATATATATATATATATATATATATATATATATATATATATAGTGGTTCAAATGATTTTATGTCTTTCTGGTATGAAAATCGTGATTTTTATGTCTTTCTGGTATGAAAAAAGAAAAATTGTAATTTTTACAATATAATATTTTCATTCATACATCAATTCATATTTGAACACAAAAATTATATAAAATACAAAACTTAATACAGTTCACTACATTTTAATATATAAACTTCACAACTTAAAATTCAAATTCAACCAACGCCACCAACTACCACACACCGACATCAACCATCTATGTCAACGTCGCAAGAATCAATTCTTCCAAATCAGATATGTATATATAATAATGAATTGTTAGCTTAAATATTATATTCACAGTTTAATAAACATATTAATTCACTAATTTACAGTTTTGTGCAACAATTATACAAACTAATATATTTTTATATATTTATGCTAGAAAAAAAAATACTAAAAAAGAAATTAACACAAACATTCATATTTTAACACAAAATTCATAAAAAAATCACAACTTAATACAGATAATTCATAGCTTAATACATTTAATTCACAGTTTAATACACAAATTCACAGTTTAATAAAATGCATAATAATGCATTGTCAGCTTAAATACTATATTCACAGTTTAATAAACCTATTAATTCACTAATTTTGAGTTTTATGCAACAATTATAAAAACTAATACATTCTTACATATTTATACCACAAAAACATGCTAACAATAAAATTAATACAAACATTTATATTTTAACACAAAGTTCATAAAAAATCACAGCTTAATATAACCGATTCATAACTTAATACATTTAGCTCACAATTTAATGCACAAATTCACAGTTTAATAAAATACATTCACATGTTAAAACTTACATCTGGTGATCCCAAAATACCATTACTGCTTGAGACACTGAAACTGTCCGAAGCACTGAACTTCCTGAAACATTGAACTGTCAGAAACAGTGTGCTGCACCCTAGCTGCCTTCCACAACACTAACGAGACCTCCCTGATTTCAATTTGTTTGTCGGTCACTTGAGATACCGGGTTCCGGCCTGGTTGCGGAGCCAACGGACTCCCACGTGGTCGCCCCATACGGTTTCCGAACGAAATCCTTGTCTATCAATAGTTGCCACTAGCTATCTTGGCACTGAGGCTCTAACGACTTTCTGACCTAACTGATCGGATCCCTACGTCGAGTCCTGACATCATCCAAATCCAAGGCTAAAAATGATTGCTACCTGACCAATGGTAGCCTGATATCACAAGCAATCTTATACGGTCCATTGCTTCCCTGATCCCATAACTGTAGTGGCGCTCTTACAGTCTTATCACTGGCTCAACCAGATCTAATCCATATGAGTAATTCCGAAATCCAATCCGTGGATTTCCATAATAGATGGACAAATAGTTCGTTGGACCAACTTGTAGAGTTACTAAGAGCTGCTTTCCCGAAGAGCAAGATTTCAACCTCACACTATGAAGCTAAAAAGAAGTTGAGAAAGATAGGGTTAGGATTCTAATCGATCCACGCTTGCAAAAATGATTGTGCTTTGTTTTGGAAGGAGAATGGTTCCATGCAGAATTGCCCGATTTTTAAGGAGAGTAGATGGGTGGACGTAACTACAAAGGGGAAGAAAGTACCACAAAAAGTGTTGTGGTACTTTCCTTTGACTCCGAGACTTCGATGAATGTATAGCTCTAGATTTAGATCTACAGATATGAGTTGACATAACACTGGACGCTCAATAGATGGTATGATGTATCATCCAGTTGATGGGAAGTCATGGCAAGATTTTGATCAAAGATATCCACAGTTTGCTAAAGAACCTAGAAATGTTTGTCTAGGTTTGGTTGCTGATGACTTCAATCCATTCGGCAACTTTAATAGTACTTATAGTACTTGGCCGGTTATATTGATTGCCTACAATACACCACCATAGATATGTATGAAAGAGTTTTCTTTCATGCTAACTTTGCTGATTCCTGGCCCTAATTCACCCTCAAAGGACATTGATGTTTTCTTGAGGCCTTTGGTGGATGAGTTGGAAATGTTGTGGGCTGAAGGAGTCCAAATGAGAGATGCATCAACGATGTAAATTTTCAAAACAAAATTTTCATTTTAAATCATATAATCTTCATAACACATTTCATAAATTCTCATTTGTTTAATTTACAAAACGCACTCCATGTTTAATTAATTAATAATCCAGGATCCTCGAAACATAATTCATTCTCTGGTGTGTACAATCAAGCCGCTTCCGTCCCGCGATCCTGAGAAAACCTGAAACACATAACACATAACACGGTAAGCACGAAGCTTAGTGAGTTCCCCAAAATACCACACACAACATATTAGCCACTCGAGGCTATAACTCTGAAAGACCCTCTGGTCAATGTGTCTTAGTGGGACCCTCCAGTCCCACAACTCTGATGGACCCTCCGCTCCTAACTCTATGGACACTCCGGTCCGAACTCTGTGGATCCTCCAGCCCTAACTCTGTGGACCCTCCGGTCCTAACTCTGTGGACCCTCCGGCCCTAACTCTGTGGACCCTCCGGCCCTAACTCTGAATAACACATAACACAACATATATATCACACAGACAAAATGCATAACTCAAGTAAGCATATAAGATACTCTATCACACAACTCTGGTTACCACTCTAGGTAAAGTATACTGAGAAGACTCACCTCGGGTAAACTCGGATGATCTCGAACTCGAAACATTGATCTAGCCTCCGCCTAATCACATACAGAAATCACCTCTAATTAACAATGGCTCTCAAAGGCTAGAATATTCCCTTCCTATGCTCTCTCTCAGATGGGTAAAAGACCATTCTACCCTTCTTGACCTCTTTCACTCATCTTGACCAAACCCTAAGGTCAACAAAAGTCAACTCCAGCTTTGACCACACTCGTCGAGTGCACTCGGGAGACTCGTCGAGTCCAGTCAATTCATGGCAACCCCAGCAAGCTCCAACTCGACGAGCTAACACCTAACTCGTCGGGTCACCACCTGACTCAGTTCATCGGGACAAAACCCTGGCTACTCGCCGAGTCAGCGGCTCAACTCGGCGAGTCTATTCAGACTCTTTTGCATTCAGACCATTTTAGTGCAAGGTACTT
This sequence comes from Lactuca virosa, assembly GCF_052849685.1. Lineage (NCBI taxonomy): Eukaryota > Viridiplantae > Streptophyta > Magnoliopsida > Asterales > Asteraceae > Lactuca > Lactuca virosa. The sequence goes on along the minus strand of NC_136430.1, from coordinate 463,925,286 downwards.
TCCCAAACTTCAGATCTATGCTCACAAGGATCATTAATCATGTAAAGGTTCGATCTTTATGTCCATGCCTCACACATCTAGCTCTATTTGATAAAATGACCTCCATAATGGTGTCTTAGGCTCAATACTCTTATGTGGCTGCATAAAGCTGGGTTCTTGGGACTCTCTGGACCTCTCAAGGTCCAGATCCGATGTCTAAGCCTCAAAGGGACTACACATATTCCATAACTCAACTTAAAAGAGGGTAAAGAAACCCTAAATTCATGAGATATACTTTTCATATGAAAACAGGTATGGATTCATACCTTAAACAACAGCCTTGAATGAAATAGTAGAAGATCTGAGCCCCTCAAGTCAGCTTAGCTTGAACCCTCTCCTTCTTCCTTGCAAGAATGCACCAAGATGATAAAAATTAGCTCCCTCTTTCTCTCTATGCTCTCTGGATCTATTAGGGTCTCTCAAGGGAAAGTGTGGCCGCAAATGAAGGCCATAAGGGCCTTTAAATAGGTCACAAACCCGGACAATTAGGGTTTCTCTGCCCAGTACCTACTCGGCGAGTCCCTCCTCTGACTCGTCGAGTCCACTCATTAAATCCACGCGAGCAACTCGACTCGACTCGGCGAGTTGGTCCCTCAACTCGTCGAGTCTCTCCTTCAATCTCAAGATTAACATACACAATAATGTCCCTGAAAATCCGGATGTTACATCAACCAACACCGTATTCAACATGCACGCGATGTTGTTATGGACTATCAATGATTTTCCAGCACTAAGTCCACTCCCTAGGCTCTTCCTAGGTTCTCACACTTCTTTACCCTCAGTTGCTGAAAAACTCATCATAATGCCAGCGATTTACCTCCTGAATATCGTCATATTCACTTAGTAGCTGTCTCCCATCATCAAGAGTTCCACAAAGCACGAAGCAAGCAGCATTCGGGCATCGAATGACCCCTACTAACACATAAAGCCACTCTGGCATATTCTTCCTCTTGCTCTATTCCCAACTCAAAAGACGTTGTTGACTCAGGAAATCCTACCTCTCAAGGTATCTAACTACTCTACTCAGCACATACTCAAAAGCACATCATAGATAGCAGCAACTCTTAGGCTAAGGCATCACAAATCAGGCAACTCTAGTCCAAAAATATGTAATACCTAGTCTATCTCTAGCATGCATAATATCTCATAAAATATCTCATAACACAAAAGTAAGGGTATTTTGGGAAATCACCGTTCGGGCTCTGGCTGATTGTACACACTGCTCCAACTCATTTTCTCTTAAACTCTTTCTCATTTTTAGAAAAATTTCTCTCTTTTGAAAATCTTTCTCAATTCCCCAGTTTGAGTTCAAACACACCCGAAGGTGCATCCGAATCCCTCAAACCAAGGCTTTGATACCAAATTGTAACGACGTAAATTTTCAAAACAAAATTTTCATTTTAAATCATATAATCTTCATAACACATTTCATAAATTCTCATTTGTTTAATTTACAAAACGCACTCCATGTTTAATTAATTAATAATCCAGGATCCTCGAAACATAATTCCTTCTCTGGTGTGTACAATCAAGCCGGTGCCGTCCCGCGATCCTGAGAAAACCTGAAACACATAACACATAACACGGTAAGCATGAAGCTTAGTGAGTTCCCCAAAATACCACACACAACATATTAGCCACTCGAGGCTATAACTCTGAAAGACCCTCTCGTCACTGTGTCTCAGTGGGACCCTCCAGTCCCACAACTCTGATGGACCCTCCGGTCCTAAATCTGTGGACCCTCCGGTCCTAACTCTGTGGACCCTCCGGCCCTAACTCTATGGACCCTCCGGTCTTAACTCTGTGGACCCTCCGACCCTAACTCTGTGGACCCTCCGGCCAAAACTCTGAATAACACATAACATAGCATATATATCACACAGACAAAATGCATAACTCAAGTAAGCACATAAGATACTCTATCACACAACTCTGGTTGCCATTCTAGGTAAAGTATAGTGAGAAGACTCGGGTAAACTCGGATGATCTCGAACTCGAAACACTGATCTAGCCTCCTCCTAATCACATCTAATTAACAATGGCTCTCAAAGGCTAGACTATTCCCTTCTTATGCTCTCTCTCAGATGGGTAAAAGACCATTCTACCCTTCCTGGCCTCTTTCACTTAGGCCTGACAATTGGGTTGGGTTCGGGTTGGTGGGTCACGGGTTGACGGGTTGGCGGGTCAGAATACATTGACCCAACCCAACCCATATAATATATGGGTTGGCGGGTCACGGGTTGGCGGGTTGAAAACATCAACCCAACCCAACCCATATAACCCGTATAAGTATATGGATTCATGGGTTCGTGGGTTAGTGGGTTGAACCCAACCCGTATAACCCATTTAATAAGCAACACATTTTAAAATTAAATTAAAAAATACAAATAAATGAAGTCATAAAGTCTTAAATATTCAACATAAAGTCATAAACAAGAGTGACGACGACGAGTGGTGTGCGACAGCCGGAGGACGAGAAGACGAGTGGTGTGCGTGCGACACTGCGACAGTCGATGACTCGATGCCTCAATCGACGAATACGGGAGACACGGAGTCATGAGTTTGGAGACTGAAGACTGAATTTCTTTTTGATTAGGGGCTTCTTATGGGCTAGGGCACACTAAGTCGACTCGAAGATGTTTTGCAGTTTTGGAATTCGAAAAACGATTAAACAATAATCAAATATTCAAAACTGATAAAAATTTAAATATATTTTTTAAACATTATATATATATATATATATATATATATATATATATATATATATATATATATATATATATATATAATCGGGTTGGCGGGTTGACCCGCGAACCCAAACAAGTAACCCAACCCAACCCATGAAATAAACGGGTTGACGGGTCAAAAATCTCAACCCAAACCCGTTTATTTTCGTGTTTGGTTACGGGTTGGGTCGAGGATTGCCACCCCTACTTTCACTCATCTTGACCAAACCCTAAGGTCAACAAAAGTCAACTCCATCTTTGACCACACTCGTCGAGTCCAGTCAATTCATGGCAACCCCAGCAAGCTCCAACTCGACGAGCTAACCCCTAACTCGTCGGGTCACCACCTGACTCAGTTCATCGGGACAAAACCCTGGCTACTCGCCGAGTCAGCGGCTCAACTCGGCGAGTCTATTCAGACTCTTTTGCATTCAGACCATTTTAGTGCAAGGTACTTTCCCAAACTTTAGATCTATGCTCACAAGGCTCATTAATCATGTAAAGGTTCGATCTTTATGTCCATGCCTCACACATCTAGCTCTATTTGATAAAATGACCTCCATAATGGTGTCTTAGGCTCAATACTCTTATGTGGCTGCATAAAGCTGGGTTCTTGGGACTCTCTGGACCTCTCAAGGTCTAGATCTGATGTCTAAGCCTCAAAGGGACTTCACATATTCCATAACTCAACTTAAAAGAGGGTAAAGAAACCCTAAATTCATGAGATCTACTTTTCATATGAAAACAGGTATGGATTGATACCTTAAACAACAGCCTTGAATGAAATAGCAGAAGATCTGAGCCCCTCAAGTCAGCTTAGCTTGAACCCTCTCCTTCTTCCTTGCAAGAATGCACCAAGATGATGACAATTAGCTCCCTCTTTCTCTCTATGCTCTCTGGATCGATTAGGGTCTAGTATGGCCGCAAATGAAGGCCATAAGGGCCTTTAAATAGGTCACAAACCCGGACAATTAGGGTTTCTCTGCCCAGCACCTACTCGGCGAGTCCCTCCCCTGACTCGTCGAGTCCACTCATTAAATCCACGCGAGCAACTCGACTCGACTCGGCGAGTTGGTCCCTCAACTCGTCGAGTCTCTCCTTCAATCTCAAGATTAACATACACAATAATGTCCCTGAAAATCCGGATGTTACACTTCTCCCCCACTTGAATTAGATTTCGCCCTAGAAATCGCTCCTCAACAACAAATAGATCTAATCCAATAACCGAACGGTACCATCGAAAGGATCTCATACCACACAGCTATCTTCCTCTCTGGACACCTGAATCCAAACAGGAATTCCTCCCTGGAAAAGGACAGACCTATCTGCCACTACGCTACCCCATCTGACTCTCAAAAATCTAGAAACTCTAGTAGCCTGCCACACAACCAGACGCCCTCTCAAGATATCACCACGTTATTCGCTCCTCGAATAACAAACCCCGATAACTCACTGCCTCTCTGATTCTCTAGTGGGGACCGATAAAAACAAGTCCATGCCCAAAACTAGCTACCGATCACTCGTCCCAGACATGATAAACAATCCAGATCATATACCAAGGAATGAAAGGATCACATCACACCAGGGACCCATCCACTGTACTGCAATCACAACCCTTCTGAACAACGAACCCTCAACACCCTGACCTCAGGCACGAAAAATGATCATGCTTATTCAGAAGCATCTTCCGACATCTGACAAACATAAACCTCAACTCCCTTCTCAATATCCCTTTCAAGACTGAGCACCAGCTCATCTCCCGACCCAGCAATTGAACCTCCAAAGGTTACCCATTACATGTACCAAAACGTCTCACTGACTTCATTCTCAATACAACTATCTCGGCCCAGTGTGACACACAAGTCACGAAGTTCGCTTTACCTCAAGCGAATATGAAATTCGTCTCACCCTCGACCTCTGTCGTCTACTACTCATTAGTTCCATGCGTTTCGCGGTTTCCTCATACCAACGAATTGACCCACTCAGGTCTAAGACACCAGATGAAAACAATACCCATTTCCAAATGAAATTCATCTCTGAATCCGGAATCTCATTCTGCCTACTCAATACACCACTAGAATCGAACTCAACTCGAGAGTCTGGTCCGACACAAAATTGGAACCACTTGTCCCAAAAAAACACTCAACTCGCGACCCATGACTCGCAACCCACGCGTACGTCACTTCTCTGATTCCTTCCGATTTCGGTCTCCACAACCTAACTTAGAATATACTGATTCTCGACCTCTATGGAGACCTCCGTCTCTCTCCTGGTCTGATTACCGGGTCCCCCAAGACTCAATCCCATAAGACTACTCAAGCCTAGGAACAAAACCTATGTCATGCTCTGACTAGCGAATAAAACGGCTCCCCGCAGCACCACGACACTCTCTCACTGGCTAGCGAGTACTATGGCTCCCCGCAGTATCACAACTCCCTCTCACTGACTAGTGAGTACTACGACTCCCCGCAGTATCACAACTCCCTCTCACTGACTAGTGAGTACTACGGCTCCCCACAATATCACAACACCCTCTTTCTGAGTAGTGAGTACTATGGCTCCCCGCAGTATCACAACACCCTTTCTCTGACTAGTGAGTACTACGGCTCCCCGCAGTATCACAACACCCTTTCTCTGACTAGTGAGTACTACGGCTCCCCGCAGTATCACAGCACTCTCTCGCTGACTAGCGAATACTGCGGCTTCCCGCAGTATCACCACACTCTCTCGCACTAACTCATGGGTGCTACAGCTCCCTGTAGTTTTACCGTGCTTTCTCTTACCACCCCACGATCTCATCCTCAAGTCGACGCCACCCTGCGTTCACTCACTTATGCTCCGCGGCCCAGCATAGATAGGTACACACACCCATCCAGGCTAAGCATCACTACTTCGGACGACCACTGCCATGACAAAACCTGTTTTTTTCCTCGCTGCAATTCACATTCTCAGATAATCCCGTTTGATGTCAATTAGCTGAAGGGCCCCCACCGAAACCATAGACACTTGATACACCACTCGTCATCTCATAACTCAAGTCTCAAAATAATCCGAAATTCAGGACATTATACCCGGATGCCTCGGCACACCATCACAGAATCTGATGATGTCTTGCATCAACTACTGATCTCCTGCATTAACTACTGATCTCCTACTCACGGCATCATACTCAGTTACCGCAATGCACTCTGTCAGAATCTCACAACTGATCTTCCTCTCACACATCTTATAACTTCGAAAAGCCCAACCCTCAACTTGAAACACGGAGAAATCATCGATGACTCCGAACACGTTGTCGACGATCCGAAAACTCCCTCCTCTGTTGCTCAAACCTCTACAAGAATATTCGTACCGACTCTGAAGTTGGTTGCCCAACCACTTCTGACCTCCCAAAGTGAACATAACAACCCATACATCGACTGGAATTTCTCAACCGTCGAAACTGTCCTTTCGAGCCAACCACCTCGAATTCGGCCATTACAACCTTGAAGATTTTCTCATCACCATAAGGCGCCTGCCCAACGGCTACTCGCTGTGGAAACACTCCTCCTTCCCTGAGCGCGTACAACACGCATTATCTCGCCTTGCACCTCGCCTTGATCACCAATAACCATGATCTCATGAATCCGCACGGTAGGTCTCCATATCCAGTTCTCTAACCGCACTAGAACAATTATCTGATTTTCTCAGTAAATAATCCTGTTCTCCCCCACTCAGGGTTCGAACCATCACCATTTGGTATACCCCAGTCTATTCCACAGACTGGCTCACCAGATGCACCAATTCCGCCTCATGGAATATACCACACCGCGCTCGATGATCTTCCGAATAATTACCACATAACTCCAATTATCCCGAAATCCACAAATCTCATAAACCTCCTCACATGACAGTCTCTAGCCATCACGAAATCTCAGACCAACACACCGCCGGATATCCCAACTGTCCCGAGTTAGTCCCGTCCCTCAATCTGGAAATAGTGCAATATCACACCTCTCGTCTCCACTCCTTCCCCCAACGTCCCATCGTGTGGATCATCATAGAAATAGGAGACTCCACTCTCATAACCGATACACAACATAAGCAACGAGGGCCACCGCCCCGGTACACTCCTCGAAATCACCTGGAACTGCTGCTAAAAGTATGCCTCACCCAGGAAGGTACTTCCTTGTTCTCTTACATCTCAGTCCCCACTAATAACTCTCTTATGGAATGGGACATACTTCGCAGTGGACATGCTGCTCAAATACTCTGGTGAAAAGATCACAACCATATGCTACCCCACAGGGTTTACCTCCATCTCTGAAACCAAAAGTTCGCTATCTCCTTCGCTTCTAACAGGAAACGGAACAAGCGCAACTCTTGTCACAAAAAGTGACACCTCATCTACCGACTGACTGCTCAAATCAGACCGCAGTCCTCCATAAAGCCTCATCCCTGCTCATCCGTGAGCCTTGCGACTCAAACTGACGCATCACCAGTAAAATCTCTCGAAACTAACTCAAGTTCCTTCTCAAGGTAGGTCCCACTGAACTTGTTCAACATGGCCCTCTGGCCCCTCACTCTATCACATCTGATCTCAGTCTAAACAATTACAACAGAATAACTGGTAAACCAGAAGCACTAACCGCCACGAGTCATGGTACTCGAACCATGTGGCCACCTCTCGATCTGCTATGAATCATGGTACCCGAACCATGTTACCTCCTCTCAATCCGCTACGAATCATGGTACTCGAGCCATGTTCTCTCTTTTAACTCCGCTACGAATCATGGTACTCGAACCATGTTCTCTCCTCTCAATCTGCTACGAATCATGGTACTCGAGCCATGCTCTCTCTTTTTTAATCTGCTACGAATCATGGTACTCGAGCCATGTTCTCTCTTTTCAATCCGCTACGATTCATGGTACTCAAACCATGTTCTCTCTTCTCAATCCGCTACTTAGAAATTCTGGAATTCTCCCTGTTTCGAGTATGGGTCCTCTGCTTTCAGTAGTACGGGCCCATACTACCTGCAACATCTACCCATACTTTCCACACAGATCGTCCCAGATTTCCTAAGTAGTTGTTCAACCTTGTCGATCACCATTCTCGATACGCAAGTTCGCCCTACAGCGAATACTCTCCTCCGTCAGCGTACTCATCTGACTAAGTCCACTCCCTAGGCTCTTTCTAGGTTCTCACACTTCTTTACCCTCAGCTGCTGAAAAAACTCATCATAATGCCAACGATTTACCTCCTGAATATCGTCATATTCACTTAGTAGCAGCCTCCCATCATCAAGAGTTCCACAAAGCACGAAGCAAGCAGCATTCGGGCATCGAATGACCCCTACTAACACATAAAGCCACTCTGGCATATTCTTCCTCTTGCTCTATTCCCAACTCAAAAGACGTTGTTGACTCAGGAAATCCTACCTCTCAAGGTATCTAACTACTCTACTCAGCACATACTCAAAAGCACATCATAGATAGCAGCAACTCTTAGGCTAAGGCATCACAAATCAGGCAACTCTAGTCCAAAAATATGTAATACCTAGCCTATCTCTAGCATGCATAATATCTCATAAAATATCTCATAACATAAAAGTAAGGGTATTTTGGGAAATCACCGTTCGGGCTCTGGCTGATTGTACACACTGCTCCAACTCGTTTTCTCTTAAACTCTTTCTCATTTTTAGAAAAATCTATCTCTTTTGAAAATCTTTCTCAATTCCCCAGTTTGAGTTCAAACACACCCGAAGTTGCATCCGAATCCCTCAAACCAAGGCTTTGATAATGACGTAAATTTTCAAAACAAATTTTTCATTTTAAATCATATAATCTTCATAACACATTTCATAAATTCTCATTTGTTTAATTTACAAAACGCACTCCATGTTTAATTAATTAATAATCCAGGATCCTCGAAACATAATTCCTTCTCTGGTGTGTACAATCAAGCCGGTGCCGTCCCGCGATCCTGAGAAAACCTGAAACACATAACACATAACACGGTAAGCATGAAGCTTAGTGAGTTCCCCAAAATACCACACACAACATATTAGCCACTCGAGGCTATAACTCTGAAAGACCCTCTGGTCACTGTGTCTCAGTGGGACCCTCCAGTCCCACAACTCTGTGGACCCTCCGGTCCTAACTCTGTGGACCCTCCGGCCCTAACTCTGTGGACCCTCCGGTCCTAACTCTGTGGACCCTCCGGCCATAACTCTGAATAACACATAACATATCATATATATCACACAAACAAAATGCATAACTCAAGTAAGCACATAAGATACTCTATCACACAACTCTGGTTACCACTCTAGCTAAAGTATAGTGAGAAGACTCACCTCGGGTAAACTTGGATGATCTCGAACTCGAAACACTGATCTAGCCTCCGCCTAATCACATCTAATTAACAATGGCTCTCAAAGGCTAGACTATTCCCTTCTTATGCTCTCTCTCAGATGGGTAAAAGACCATTCTACCCTTCCTGACCTCTTTCACTTAGGCCTGGCAATTGGGTTGGGTTCGGGTTGGCGGGTCACGGGTTGACGGGTTGGCGGGTCACGGGTTGACGGGTTGGCGGGTCAGAATACATTGACCCAACCCAACCCATATAATATATGGGTTGGCGGGTTGGCGGGTCACGGGTTGGCGGGTTGAAAACATCAACCCAACCCAACCCATATACCCCGTATAAGTATATGGGTTCATGGGTTCGTGGGTTGAACCCAACCCGTATAACCCATTTAATAAGCAACACATTTTAAAATTAAATTAAAAAATACAAATAAATGAAGTCATAAAGTCTTAAATATTCAACATAAAGTCATAAACAAGAGTGACGACGACGAGTGGTGTGCGACAGCCGGAGGACGAGAAGACGAGTGGTGTGCGTGCGACACTGCGACAGTCGATGACTCGATGCCTCAATCGACGGATACGGGAGACACGGAGTCGTGAGTTTGGAGACTGAAGACTGAATTTCTTTTTGATTAGGGGCTTCTTATGGTCTAGGGCACACTAAGTCGACTCGAAGATGTTTTGCAGTTTTGGAATTCGGAAAACGATTAAACGATAATCAAATATTCAAAACTGATAAAAATTTAAATATATTTTTTAAACATTATATATATATATATATATATATATATATATATATATATATATATATATATATATATATATATATATATATATATATATAATCGGGTTGGCGGGTTGACCCGCGAACCCAAACAAGTAACCCAACCCAACCCATGAAATAAACGGGTTGACGGGTCAAAAATCTCAACCCAAACCCGTTTATTTTCGTGTTTGGTTACGGGTTGGGTCGAGGATTGCCACCCCTACTTTCACTCATATTGACCAAACCCTAAGGTCAACAAAAGTCAACTCCATCTTTGACCACACTCGTCGAGTCCAGTCAATTCATGGCAACCCCAGCAAGCTCCAAATCGACGAGCTAACCCCTAACTCGTCGGGTCACCACCTGACTCAGTTCATCGGGACAAAACCCTGGCTACTCGCCGAGTCAGCGGCTCAACTCGGCGAGTCTATTCAGACTCTTTTGCATTCAGACCATTTTAGTGCAATGTACTTTCCCAAACTTCAGATCTATGCTCACAAGGATCATTAATCACGTAAAGGTTCGATCTTTATGTCCATGCCTCACACATCTAGCTCTATTTGATAAAATGACCTCCATAATGGTGTCTTAGGCTCAATACTCTTATGTGGCTGCATAAAGCTGGGTTCTTGGGACTCTCTGGACCTCTCAAGGTCCAGATCCGATGTCTAAGCCTCAAAGGGACTACACATATTCCATAACTCAACTTAAAAGAGGGTAAAGAAACCCTAAATTCATGAGATCTACTTTTCATATGAAAACAGGTATGGATTCATACCTTAAACAACAGCCTTGAATGAAATAGCAGAAGATCTGAGCCCCTCAAGTCAGCTTAGCTTGAACCCTCTCCTTCTTCCTTGCAAGAATGCACCAAGATGATGAAAATTAGCTCCCTCTTTCTCTCTATGCTCTCTGGATCTATTAGGGTCTCTCAAGGGAAAGTGTGGCCGCAAATGAAGGCCATAAGGGCCTTTAAATAGGTCACAAACCCGGACAATTAGGGTTTCTCTGCCCAGTATCTACTCAGCGAGTCCCTCCTCTGACTCGTCGAGTCCACTCATTAAATCCACGCGAGCAACTCGACTCGACTCGGCGAGTTGGTCCCTCAACTCGTCGAGTCTCTCCTTCAATCTCAAGATTAACATACACAATAATGTCCCTGAAAATCCGGATGTCACATCAACCAACACCGTATTCAACATGCATGCGATGTTGTTATGGACTATCAATGATTTTCCAGCACATGGAAGTTTGTCTGTATGGAGTGGTCAAGGTTATTTAGCATGTCCTACTTGTAACGCAGACACATCTTCCATTCATGTCACCAACAAGATGTCTTATGTTGGTCATAGACGATTCTTGCATATGAACCATAAGTGGAGGCAAAGTTTATTGTTTATTGGTCAACCTGAGAGAAGACCACATCCAAGACGATTCGGTAATACAACTATATTAAAGCAACTGGCTTGTCTCCCTGATCGTGTTCCAGGGAAACATCCTGAGCACGGGGTGCAACAAGAAAGCGCAATGACAAAACAAGAAAAAGAGAGTTGAATTGGTGTAACTTTTCCAGACGACAAGTCGTCTGGATAGAGTCTGAATAAAACTTTTTTTTTCCTCGAAAATCAATCACGACGACTGTACCGCCGACATTTTCAACTTTTACCGACGGAGCTATGGCGACGACTTTTTACAGACGATATATCGTCTATATAACCTTTCCCGACGACATGTCGCCGGTACAGTGTCCAGAGTTGTCGTCTGCATAGGGCTCGATCCTTGTAGTGTATATTTTTGTAAGTTATATATAGATCATAAAAAATACTCAATTTGCTGTTAAGAATTTATTATGTATTCCATCTGTTGTATGACAATACCTTTATAAATAATATTATCACAAAATTATAACAAAATTATGACAAAATAAATAATATTATTACAAAACAATAATAAAATCAATTTTGTTGTGTGAAATACTTAAACTTTTAACACAAATATATATTGTTTCATGTTTAAAGGACAAATTCAATTAAAAAAAAAAGCAACATCAAATATTAAATCTTACAAGTCGCATGCATCCTCGTGTGATCACAAAAATTAAAGAAATCAATTAACAAACAATGAATTGTGTTTGGAAGAAAACAAAATAAATAGAAGGATGGATGTTGGATGGATCTAGTAGCCTTCTTTGGGTAAAGAAGGTTGGAGCCCTGCATTGTATATGAAAGGGCCTACTGATGACAAACTGTATCCGTTGAGCATACGAGAAAAGGTAAGATGAGCACCCGTGATTCCTCCATTGGTATCTTCAGGAACCTTGCAGCCTGTCCATGGTGAGTTCTCAAGGAAAGACTTGCACTGAGTTACCTCCCAGAGATCATTTTTTAGAAGCTCTGATGATGATATTTTGGCCAAAAAGTAACCCTTCACATCTGCCGGACAACTCGAGAATGAAAACGGTGCAGATTCATATCCGTTCTTGTGCACGGCCAAACAAGTAACTCTCACCGTCGCTCCTGTTTTCATTTGATTAATTAATACTCCATAAATTGGTTACCATGCATACTATATATGATCATTATTTTCATGGGTGAGCAAAACCTACCAGTTATTACTTCATTTACGATATTTTTTTACATGTTTTGGGTGTATAAATAAGTTATAAAAACCAATATTTAAGTCCAACAAATGATGATATATTTTTTCCAACAGATTATAAATAATGAACTAGCTAGTACCGCATGCAAAGTGCGTATTACCTTTAAGTGGGATAAGTTTGGAACCATATTTACAGTAAATAAGACCTTGAACGGCTATGTTGGTGGGGTGTTCCGGCACCTTGGGTAGCTTGGGCTTTTCAGGCATTGGTATCTTAGGGTTGCTCTTTCCGTAGGCTCCATGTTCTTCTTTTGGTATCAAAGGCTTTGGTGTGGGTATTTTAGGATTGCTCTTTCCGTATCCTCCGTGTTCCTCTTTTGGTATCACGGGCTCTTTGGGCAGTTTAGGATTGCTCTTTCCATACGCTCCGTGTTCCTCTTTTGTTATCACGGGCTTTGTCGGTATCTTAGGAATCCCCTTTCCGTAGGCTCTATGTTCCTCTTTTGGTATCACGGGCTTTGTTGGTATTTTAGGATTGCTCTTTTCGTAGGTTCCAATATGCTCATCTTTTGGTATCACAGGCTTCGTTGGTACCTTAGGATTGCTTTTTTCATCGGCTCCATATTCCTTCTTTGGTATCACAGGCTTTGTTGGTACCTTAGGATTGCTCTTTTCGTAGGCTCCATATTCCTCCTTTGGTAACACGGGCTTTGTTGGTACAGTAGGATTGCTCTTTTTGTAGGCTCCAAATTCCTCTTTTGGTATCACTGGCTTTGTTGGTATCTTAGGGTTGCTCTTTTCGTACACACCGCGTTCCTCTTTTGGTATCACACGCTTCGGTGGCAAATGTCTGTCAAGCTGTGGTTTTCCATAACTACTATCTGCAGAAGCAACAAAAAATAACGTGATAATTGACAAAAACAGCACAACCGAAGCAAATTTTAAGGTAATTGCTTCCATCTTTGTACTTATTGATGGGGAGCGATGTTTTTATGTGTTATAGGAATCTAAGTTCCTAACGTATTTATAGCTCTGTGATTGTATAAATTAATAATTAACTAGTTTAAAAACATGTAGCTTTGTTTGTGCCCATGACATGGGTAGGTGGCAGGTGCAAAGATAGTGGATTACTTGTTAGCACGATGCTAAATTGACTATGGCCGAGGTGGGGCACTTATCATTTGTTATAGGCAGCTTTGCCACATTAAACAGGTATGTTGGGCCTAAAATCTAGGTTAATATTTCAGGATTTTATTTGGGTTTAAACCTTCTTTTGTTTTAAGGAAAAATGTAATGTTTATTATTATTATTATTATTATTATTATTATTATTATTATTATTATTATTATTTTTTTCGTTTTAGCCATTTTAATAGGTCTACCGGTAGATTCTCATTCTCAGAACGTGATGTTGTCCTCATTAAGCCAGATATATGAACATTTTTAGTGCCTCTTGTTATACATGTATGAAAACCATCTATAATAAATATCATATTCATCTATAAAAGCTTCCCAACCTTGTTCAAATTGATGGGTTTCGGTCCTTGAATTCCAAACTAATGAATTGAAACATTTTTTGAAATCATGATTGCCATATAAACTCGTAGATACCTAGCATAATATCGTTAATGTAAATACTCAATAATATTTAATAATCATTTCATTTAACATGCATCAACCTATCTTATTTAATAAGTGTAGAAGTTGTATATGTTGGATTAGGTGTGTAAGCCCATAACTAAAATGAGTATATACTTGAATCGATAGTAGCACACTCTTTTTGGGTTGCCTTCAAACCTAGCAATTGGACATGATAACTTTTAGAGACGGAGAGATTAATTTATTATGTGAATAATAAATTAAATAAATGGTTTATTAATGTGTTATGAAAATAATACACTATTAGAAAAAGAGGTATCAACGACGGACAATTCCGTCGTTGATCCATTGAAGGCCATCAGAGACGGATTGACGACGGATTTTGGTGGTCGAAAAAACCCTTGTCGCTAATGGTCAGCGAGGGATTCAGCGACGGATTAGCGACGACATAATTGATCATGGAACCTCTCGATTTCGTCGCTAATACGTCGTTGATGTCTGTCGCTAATCCGTCGCTGATGAGTTATTTAACTACAGAATAACTGGTCAAGAAAGCTCATAAAACCAATGAATTCCTCACATTTCTATCGCTGATTGTCAGTTAGACCATTAGTTTTTCTTTTCTAAATCTATAACGAGAATTTACAAAATAAATTTAATGTATATAATAACCTAAAATTAAAATCCAACTACTAAATTAAATATTAATATTTGACTGGCAAAATAAAGATTAACTTTCAATTTTAAAGTATTCAAAGTATACAAACCAAATCACATTCATAGTGTTGAAATTAAATCACAGAAATAAAATGTCAAAGTCTATATCGATATCAAAGTATTAAAACCAAGTTCAAAAATCAAGTGTCAAAGTCTAACTAGTTGGGTAGGTTACGTCCTTGGGTGAATCCTCTGAATGTTGTTATAAATCTTAACAATGTCTTGTTTTTTGGCCGTAATTTCTTTCTGCCATAAGCTCATCCTTTATCTCCTCACGAATACGATCAACAATAACCTACATAGCAAACAATTTGTAGCAACGTACTTTCAATAAGCTTATCCTTCATCCTTTAAAAACTAATTTCATTTTAAAAGGTAAACAAACCATTAATTGATAATAGCATTATAACTTATAAGAGGCCTTACTTTGGTTTTCCATATCCAGTAAATGATTTGGAGTTTATACAACATAATATATGATCCAATTTTCGACTTTGATTTTGAAAAGAAAAGGGTGAAATCACCATTTAAAGCATTAGAAGCCAACATGTCCTCTACATCATCCAGCCATTTGATTCAAATAGTTCCAATTTATAAACAAAATATATAAACACAACTAAAATACAATATAGTATCTTAGTAAAGAGAACAAATACATTTCATTATATCATTGAATAATGATGAATGTTAACCATAAAAAATATTTTATTATTATTCATTATGATGAATGCCAACCATGAAAAGAGTAAGAACCATTTGTAGGTGAATACATGGAGATAAAAAGATCAATAGTTCCACCGAGACAAATACCTTCTAAAAAGGGGGAATGGCTTCTTGCCGGTTTCCATCGAATTACCATTTATACTCCATGAATAAAGCAGAAAAATTTGGAGGTGGTGTGGCTTCTTGCTTGTTCTGTGTGGGATTTAGACAAAATACAAAAGTTTTTGCCTCAAATGGGGTATTTACAGTCGACATGCGTCGCCTCCACAACATAATTTTATTGTAGTGGGGCTGGTGACGACAGAAATCATCGATGTTGCGGTGGGGGTGGGCAGAATCGGCGACGTTGGATGTAGGGGTGGCGGGATGAAATTATGGAAAGAGAATGGAGGACTGAATTTAGGGTAAGATGTTTTTAGAGAATTTGAGAGGAAGACGTCGGAGGGAATGAATATATTTCGAGGGAACTCAAAAAATTGCGAAAATATGGGAGGGAAATAGAAATCAGCGACAACTTAATTGATATTTACCTAGTAGTATTTAGGGTTTATGGAGCTTTGTAATTTCCGTCGTTGATCCCTAGCAAATCCGTCGCTGATTAGCAACGGATATTTTTCGTCGCTGATACCTCATTTTCTAGTAGTGATATATTAATTAGAAATCATATTATTTAATTAATAATTAATAAGAAATTAATTGGATTAATTTAAAGTACAATGACAGTTTGGTTATTTATTGATAGTTGAGGAAGAAATGCTCTATAACCTCATGGAATGAGGTGGACGAAAATCATCTAGGGTACGGCCTAGATGATTTCGTCCAAGGCCCCTTGGATAAGGGGTTTGGGCTGCTTGGTCACCAAGCAAGGGAATCTAAGGCTTATCCCTTGAATCCTAACTTTGGCCCTAAGTATCTTCAACTATATAAGGAACCCCTAGCCCCTTTCGTCCACTCCTTCCCTCTACAAGCCTTAGACGAAAATTGTTTGTCCCTACTCCTCTCTCTTAAGTTATCCTCTTGCTAGCTTGGGTGTGATTCCATTAGAAGCACGACATTTGTGGTGCCAGCTTCCAAGAGATTTTTCAATGGGAATTTCTAGTTGTTTTCTATAACAACTAAAATGTATGTAATCCTAAAACCCTCTCCTTTATTTTTTTTGAAAATAATCTAGGGTTTCTAGGGTTCTTTTTGATGTTCTTAGTTAGGGGTGAGCGTAGGCTGGTACCCGGCCATATTTGCTGGAACCGGAACCGGCGGTTCCTTGGATGTTGGAACCGGAACCGAAACTGATTACACTTGTTCCTAGGATTTTGGAACCGGTTCCGGATCTGAATACCCTAAGTCTAATTTATAAAATGATAATAATAATAATTACTAAATGTACATTATAAAAAATACCACAAATTGCCAACCTATCTTTTAAATTAGAAATATTATGCATCATTTATATAAAACAAAGGACGCTTGGATTCGTTTTTTAAAATTAAATTAACCGCTAAGTGCTCTTTTGGAAAAAAAAAACACTTTAGTGTTTATATGTTAAAAAATATAAAGAAATGGCTATATAAAACAGATGATTAATTGTCTCAAAATAACAATCGACACAATCCACTAGAACCTAAATAAATATTGAATGCTTTCACTTTCAATGTGAAACACAAACGCCGTAGAACATAAACACATAATGAATTAAATAATATAAACTTATTTATGTATAACATGAACATAATACATATTTAGTATAGTATATTAAATATTATATAGTCGTTAGAATTCAAAGGAATGATTCCCAACAAGCACTTGTAGCTTGATATATTTGCAATCTAACATATAAAAATTCTAACATGAGAACATAAATCGGCGGGTACCCAGCAGGTAGCGGTTCCAAAAAAATAAGAACCGGAACCGGGACCACTTAAATCGGTTCCACTACTTTAGGAATCGGAACCGGCGGTTTCGAGGCGGTTCCGGTTCCGTAAGCGGGTACCTTGTTCTGATGCTCACCCCTATTCTTAGTTATAGGTTCAATAGAGAAAAAAATAGATCATATTTAGATTGCATGTAAACTTAAGGGTTTTACTTTTTGTTTGTTTATCTAAATCTCATGAGTGGTATCAGAGCATTTCGTTTGTTTCTTGTTGACTAGCTATAATAGAAGAATAGATCAATTAGGGTTTATAGAAATTAAACCCTAAAATGCTATGAATTTTGAAAAGGGTTAGGGTTTTAGAAACCCTAGCCTCCTTCCCCAAGTTTTTGAAATTTAGGGCTAGGGTTTTGAAACCCTAGCCTTCATCCCCAAGTATTTTCGAAAATGGTAGGTTATTAGGGTTTCCAAAATTTGGTAATTATTATTTTATTTGCCTAAAAAGAAATAATTAAAATTGGAATAAGTCCTATACCATAATTTTCGAAAATTAGAGGGTAAGGATTAGTCTTAAATTATTTGATTAATTTAATTAGTTAATATTTATTTGATTTATTATAATTCGTTAATTTTAATTAATGGATAAATATTAAATCATTTGGTTTATTTTTAAATTTAAATTTTCGAAAGTTCAATTATAAACCTAGTATTTTAGAAAAGTTTTAAAACACGCCTTATATATATATATATATATATATATATATATATATATATATATATATATATATATATATATATATATACTATTAAAAGTTTAATATATTATCTGTATAAGAAAAGTCAGTCAAATCGCTAGTACGTCTCATTCACGAAACCATGCTATAAAGAGGGTATAAGGAAGCAGTGTAACGTCCCATTTTTCACAACCAAAAATTTTCATTTTTACTAAGGTGAAACTTCCCAATTTATAAATCCATTATTAAGAAAACCTTTTATTCCAAATTACATTTATTAAAAATCAAAGTATCATAGAAAACGCGGAATCCTCAATGCTGCTGATGAGTGTGTACAGTCCCGCCTTTGCCTTCCCATAGCCACCGATGATACCTGAAACAATAAACAACTGGGTAACCATAAGCTTAGTGAGTTTCCCCCAAAATACCCCATACGATAAACATACAAGCATGCATAATGGCCCACAACCTCCCGGTTGGAATGCCCAGGCCCAATCAGTCCTTGGACTGGAATGACAACATGCAACGAGTCCAATTAGCCATCGAGCTAGAATACCTAGGGTTTGTTGGCTTACCGCCTCAACCCAACTGCTCTGCGTGAGCCTCCGTGCCTTCGGCTTACATCCAGCCCGCATCGGGTATTTTGGCCTACAACACAAAGCAAGACCGCCTCAACCCAAACCAAACACAACATGTCGACATATAAATAATCAGGATCAAGTAGGCACATAATACATGCAAACAATAATCATACAACTCACTACCGCCTACTAGTCCTATCACAACATATAGTCCCGCTACCAGCTAACCTCCATAGAATTTGTAACCATAGGTAACCATAGGTGAGATAGCCACCCGAACAGATGATCCTACTCTAGAGCCACAACCAAACAAGGAACAGGCAAGAAAGCCTAGACAAAGAGTTCTCAGGCTATCCTACATGACCACAGACAGTCTCTAAGGGCACTCCATAGATGGTAACCAGCAAGCACAGATAACATACGGTTCTACAAATTATTACAACAAAGCAACATACTCGATACCAGAATTCAGATCTAACAGATCACTACAACATAGCAGCATACTCGATACCAGAACACAAATCTAACATATGACTACAACATAATAGCATACTAAATATCAACAATACAAGGAATACATGACCATATATAATCAGAGGTGAGATAGACACCCGGATAGGTGATCCTACTCTAGAACCATAACCAAACAAGGAACAGGTAAAAGGGCCTAGATCAAGAGTCCTCAGTCGATCCTACATGACTATAAACAGTCCCTAATGCATCCCTCTACTAACATATAATCAAAACTAGTGGGACGACATTGGTTCCTTCGACCCATGGTATAATGAGGCGAAACTCACCTCGATATGTGCGTAGGTAACCACCGTAGTAACGAAAAACTCTACCAGCTTCGACTTGTTAATGCATAAGAAGTGAATCTCTAGCAATCCAAATCAAAGCAAATCCGAAGTCACTCAATTCTGAGATGTGAAGATGTTATGAAGTTCCTTTTGATCCGAGATGATGAGATTATGAAATTAGAGTCCATACAAGCATTTAATTCTTTTTGTCTTTAGTTGATGTAACAGTTCTTAGGACTATTTCAGCAAATCTTTTAAGTGTCAGATTTGTCAAACTCTTTGTATTAACTAGTCCTTAGAATGTATTTCGGTTTGTACCATGTTCCTCCTTTACTATTTAAGGAGTGAATGTTTCATGAATTATTAACCAAGAATAGAAGTAATCGATATTCTCTTCACATCATTTCAAACTCTCTTGCAAGTTAATTTCTTTCACTTACATTCTACTTGTTCTAAATCGTATTTACTTTTATTATACTCAATCTTACTTCATTTTACTACTTGAATACTTTGTTGAATATTATCTTCAAGTCTCGACTATTTACCAGACTTGACTGGAACTACTTATTAGAAGCAGACATTGATCTAAAAGATTAATTCAAGGTTTGAGTTTTCAAACCTTGTCCGCACATTGAATTCTTGTTCTCACAATTGGTATCAGAGCTTGAGTTGTTTTCATTTGAATCCATAAGAACAGATTATAGTTTGATCTGAGATTACCTTGGTATCTCAATCATTTTTGTGTTCAGGATAAAAGTTATTCTATATACCGCTTCTACTCTCATACTTTAACGTCAATGGATGCTCCTAATCCATCACAATAAATGTGTTCGATGCAAATAGAAAATAGTGTGGGTTGCCCTTCTCGTGCCCCATTACTAGTTGTTGAAGAGTATTATCACTTGAAAGTCAGAATGGAAAGATTTTTACTTGGCAAGGAAAAAGGTGAAGAAATATGGAGGTCTGTGAAAGAAGGTCCACATGTTCCGGTCAGACAAACGGTGAGAGATGTCGCTGCAACTCTCATGGGCGAAGAAGATCAATGCACATCACCTCTTACTGCTGCAGACATCGAGAAATTGCATGCAGACCAGATTGCATTTTCCGAGATGGTGTTCGGTGTTCCTCCATCTCTTTTTGAGCACATTAAGTTTTGAAAATATGAAAAAGAGATTTGGGACACTCTTCAAGATCTGTTTGAAGGGTCCGAGAACATGAAAGATAAACGTCTGACTTCGGTTGTCAATGATTTTGATACCTTCACCACTACTCCAAGTGAATTCGTAGCCTCGGCTTCAAATAGGTAACGAATTGTTGTAAACAACATGACTACACACACTACTAGAAAACAACCCTTTAATGACATGCAAACAATGACACGTAATGATTTACGATACGCATTTTTTGTGTGTCCTAAAAATAATGTCAGCTTTCCAAAATTTGAAGGATAGAGGACACGCATTTTTGCGTGCCCTAAAATTAATGTCGAACAAAAAAAATGCAAACACGGTGGGCGCTTATCTTAAATGTGTGTCATCTACAAATGTCGCTTTATAATTTTTTTACTCAAACGCGCGTTTTTAAAGAGGGAAAATGAAATCCTCTGAAATTCTAAAATTTTGAACTACCCCGCTTCTGCACTCTCTCCTCTGTATCTCCCTTCATTCTCTTTGTAAATCCTAAGCCACCGCCACCACCATTGAACCCTAATAACTCAATCCACACTTCACGCTTCTGTGATTCTCTCCTTTTCGGCTCTCTAATCTTCGATTTCAGTCTGAAAACATCTATCGACCTCCCTGCTTCTATTAGAAACCCAAAAAATGAGAAAACACCACATTGTCGAGCGTGTTGGCATCGGTGCTCTGGTGTACCTTGTCATCGTTTTATAATTTGTCCAACCCTTTAATTTTAGCAAACCCACTGGAACCCTAAGTCTTGCCTTTTACGCTTTTACATCCTTCCTTCCCTAGTCGTCTGTTATTCTGAATCCTCATTTCTTTTCTCTATGATGAACACAATTTCTTTTGAAGCAATTTCTTTTTAGGATTGCTTTTAACAATGTGCTTTGATCCAATTTTTTTCTGTGTTTTCCTGTACAAAGCACTAACTATTCATCTGATCGTGGCGATGATCAGTGCATCGAACCCTAATTCAATGATGTCTTTGTCACCAACAACAGGAAACAACAACGCTTCTTGCCGCGGACAACAAGCATCGGGTTTGAATACGTATTTCAAAACTCCGGAAAGAAGGTATAAGCTTAAGTACGAGAAAAGTCATCTCGCCGGTCTCCTTCACTATGCCCATGGCAAGTCTGTTACTCAGGTAATATTTTCGGTTCTTGATCCACCCTAATTCTGATAAATAAGAATTTCTAACTTAGAACTGTCAATCGATATGAACATATATGTTCTTAAATCGAAATTTCATGATTTTCTATATACTTTTTTCATCCTGATTAATGTAGCGAATTATTGCCGATGGTTATGATCCTGCTAGCATCTCAGCATATTGGGGTAAAAGGCCACGAGCTGTTGCCACACGTATCACACAACTGACGTCTGTTGCAGGAGGATTTCTTTCACGCCTTACTTGGGACGAGATAAATAAGAAGGTTAAAGAGGTGATTTTGATCTATCATGCTTTCTGCACTCCACACATCTGTTTTGTGATTTTGATTTATGTGAAATCACAAAAACCATATACCTTGTCGCTTCTAAATATTGAGGAGAATATAGATTGTGATTTTTTCTGCTTCCTTTTAATTCATACTTCTTTGTTGTTTTTTTGTTATGTTGATCAGAATGAAGTTTCTCGGGCAATTGAGTTGAGGGAAATTGTAACCTCTTTGGGTCCCACATACATCAAACTTGGGCAAGCATTAAGCATTAGGCCATACATATTGTTCCCTGCTACAATGACTAAGCTGCAAAAGCTTTGTGATAAGGTTCCATCATATCCAGATAACATTGCCATGACACTTCTAGAAGAGGAACTTGGAGAGCCATGGCAAAACATCTATTCAGAGCTCACAACTTCTCCTATAGCAGCAGCCTCACTTGGGCAGGTGTATAAGGGCAGATTAAAGGAAAATGGGGATTTGGTTGCTGTTAAGGTACAAAGGCTTATGTACTTGAAACATTAATAGTTGATTTATTCATCATAAGAAACTTAGGATTGGCTCTTCGACGTTTTCCTCAGGTAATATTTGTCAAAATGTTGTTCTTTTTTCTGTTTTTCTTGATTGTCTGAGGGTAGAAAACAATTGCTTTATGGCATTTGACTATTTGTTTGTTTCATTTATAGATATCTTTGGATGTTGTTGGGTTGGTTGATGCATGGGTTGCCCGTTTCTTTGAGGAGATTGACTATATTAACGAGGGTGAAAATGGAACATATTATGCAGAGATGATGAAAAAAGACCTTCCACAAGTAATTTTTCCTTTTAATCTGTAACACCGTAAATTTTCAAACAAAATTTTCATTTTAAAAAAATCACAAAATTCTCATAAACATAGTTCACAAATCTCCAACATGACAATTTATCAAAAACACATGTTCATAAAATTGTTTAAACACAATCCAGGATCCTCAAAACATAACTCCGCCTCGTGTGTACAATCAAGTCGACGCCTTCCCGTGATCCTGAGAAGTACCTGAAACACATAACACATAACACGGTAAGCACAAAGCTTAGTTAGTTCCCCAAAATACCCCACACATCTCATTAGCCTCTCATGGCTATATCTCAAATAAGACCCTCTGGTCGATGAGTCTTAGTGGAACCCCCCGGTCCCATAACTCGGGTGGACCCTTCGGTCCTAACTCAGTAAAGCTCAGCATAATACACAACATAAATCACAAAGACATAATGCAGGATATCACAATACTCAATATAAGCATACAAGACCCTCCGGTCACACATAGTTACCACTCATGGTAAGTATGGTGAGAAGACTCACCTCGTAAGTAAGAAAATAAACCTCGTACACGAATCACTGATCTAGCTTCCCCTTAACACATATGATAATTATATCTAATTAACACTCCAATCACAACTCTAATTAAACCAAAGGGTATCCTCTCTCTCTCTCTCTCTAACTCTTGGAATGGGTAAAAGACCATTCTACCCCTCCATGGTATCAATAATCCTTGTCTTGACCAAACCCTAAAGTCAACTGAAGTCAACACTCGAGTCAACAATCCATGTTGACCCGACTCGTCGAGTGCATCTATGTGACTTGTCGAGTTCCCTTGTTCCTTCAGAAAAGTCGCGAAAACCCAACTTAACTCGCCGAGTTACTCTTGTCCAGACACGTCGGGGAAAACCCTAGCCGACTCGTCGAGTTGGCTCATCATCTCGGCGAGTCCCTCAAGTCTCTTTTCGCATTCAGATTTTTTAAGGCAGATTCTCAACCCCAAACTCTAGATCTAGCCTCCCAAAGCTAAGATACCACGTAAAGCTATAATCTTTACGTCCATGCATGGCACTTAGGGCTTGAAATGCCAAAACAAGTCCCATTTAGGGTCTTAAGCATAAAAGCTCCTCTGTAGCTGGATAAAGTTGGGACCTTTGGACTCTAGGGACCTCACAAGGTCCAGATCTGAAGTCTCAATCACTTGGTGAGTTCAACACACTCAAAGTCTCAAGGAAAGATGAAAAAATCCCTAAAACTCCATGAAAACGAAATCTAATCACAATAATGAGCAAGGTGAAGACTTTTTACCTTCCACAGAAGCTATAGATGAAATAACACCAGATCCAACATCCTCTTCTCGTTCCTTGCCTTGATACTCTTCTTTTCTCTTCAAAAGGTGCACCAAAATGCCCCAAGATTAGCTCTCTTTCTCTCTTAGCTCAATATAGGCGATTAGGGTTTCACACAGGGGAGTAAGGTGGCTGGTGAGACGGAAATGAGGACTTAAGGTCCTTTAAATAGGACCCAACCCCAGAGAATTAGGGTTTCCTCTCACAGCGCCAACTCGCCGAGTTGGTCTCTCCGACTCGTCGAGTTGGTCATAAAACCCACGTGGTCAATCCGCCTCTACTCGACGAGTTGGGGAATCCAACTCGTCGAGTTGCTCAAACAACTCATAAATAAATATATAAATATTATACTTGGGAGTCGGGATGTTATATAATCGAATGCATTTTGTGTCTTTTTGACCGATACATAATTACATATTAATAAGTTATCCTATTCCAGGTTGTGATACCAAAGACTTACACTAAATAAACATCAAGAAAAGTTCTTACTACACAATGGGTAAATGGTGAAAAGCTTTCATAAAGTACAGAAAGTGATGTTGGGGAGCTAAATACACTAAATACACATGAAGAAAAGTTCTTATTAATAGTTTTTTGAGTCCAAGTACAATTTCTGTCAAAAAAGAAGCAACAATTTCAATTATGCAATGCAGTGCAGCCTTTGCACACAACCAGAGTGTTGCACCTTCAGAAATGGTGAATATGTGAAAGAAGGGTTCGGTCAGTTAGAGCAATGGGGTACTCAGACCACAACTGAGGTAAATGTTGAAGTTTTTATTTATTTATTTATTTATTTTTTGTAATGATTTTAAAAAATGACTCATACTTGATGAAATGGAAGGATAAAAAAGCCAAGAAAAGTTATGAAAATATAAAGTCATTCTTTTTTACATAAAGTCCAAACAAAATACCCATATATAGTTTTCTTTGACATAATGGGGGACAAAAATGCATTATTTAGCAATGAGGAGAAAGAATATGTATTTAAAGAAGTTCTTATACAAGTAGTTGTCTGAAATCATATTTTTATATTTTTTTGATTTGATTTGATTTGATTTGTGGTATGTTTAAACAGGACATAAGAGAGATGATATTTTTCCCTTTTGTGACTGAGGTTTGTCGAGTATATGCCAATCTAGCTGCAAAGGTATCTATCTTGTTTCCTAGATTGTCCCAAATTTCTAAAACTAGTTTCTATTTCCATAAAGATCCTTAGTATATAGTATTATGACTAATTTCTTAATGGGGGATTCCAAACTCTTTATAGTTTCTAATAGTGTCTCTTTCACATATCCTAATACGTGTACATCTGGAGGAATGGTTGGTTTTTTTGTGTTAGGATTAAACCCCCAAAACAACATCTAATCTGCATAGAACTTTAGAACAAGAAAGAAATATTAAATTCAATATATTTCTTTTACTTTCAAGATTTATCATTATAGTGAGTATAACATTGGTGCACAAGTAATTTATATATTTATGATGTTTTTTTTTCAGCTTTCAAGGGTATTTTAGACATTTAACTATTTTTGTATTAGGTTGTGAAATAGGACACAACTTACATTAGTGTTTTTTTACTTAACATAATATTTTTTTTCCGTATTATGAATATTACACTATTTTTTTAACTGGATTGATTTATGTAACCAACTGAAACATTATATGTATTTTTTTCTCAGGTCAGGTGTTGCAAAGTTCATTATACAGATGATGATATTGATGAAATATGTGAAGAATGGTCGACTTTTGTTACAAGCTTCATTTATCGGTGATATTTTGTATCTACAAACGATATAACGATGAAATGTTAGGTAGCATCATCTTTTGACATCTGTATAATGTTTTTGTTAACTGTACATGTGAAGTGTTAGGTAGCATCCTCTTTTGACATGTAGTATACATACAATGTTTTTGATAACTTATTTGACATTTAGATGAAATTGAATGTTTTGTGTTATATTTGTTTCCGTATTATGCGCAAATGCACGTTGTAAATGTGTATCGTAAATGTACGTCGTTAGTGTGTATCGTTATTTGGCTATTGAAGTTTATGACACGCAAAGTGAGTGTCGTATTCATTTATGACAGCGGATTTAATGATACACATTACATGTCGTAAATTCATGTCGTAAGGGTACAACACACAAATATGTGTCGTCTTTCTTTATGACAGGGCCTTCCTTGACACGCAATGCGTGTCGTACATGCGCGTCGTAAATGCGCGTCATAAGTTTACGACACGCAAAAGCGTGTCGTCTTCCTTTATGACAGGGCCTTCCTTGACACGCATTTGTGTGTCATCTGTGGCTTTTACGACACGCAATGCGTGTCATTAAAGGGTATTTAGTGACACGGTATAATCATAACTCCTCTTGAGTACAATCTAAAGTTTATCAATAGCCTCAGAAAAGGATGGGGAAACATCAAATCATGTCTTCGGAGTAATGGATCTTTGAAGAAGCTGAAGCTTTATCAACTCTTTGACGAACTACAAGGCCACAAATCTAACGTTGCACAAATGTTACGAGAACTGTATCGAGGTCCTCTTGCATTGGTTAGTCATGTTAACCCACTTATTCTGAACCCATCTGTGTCAGATCCCTTCAGAACTATCCTACCTGTTTCGCCCGTTCAACCAACCGTCCCAACTCCACCTACTCCACCTGTTTTGAACCATCCAGAGAATCTTGATCTAGATCCAGCTGAGTCTGAACTTCGCTTCTAACAGGAGTTTGCTCTATTATCCATGAAATACAAGCATCCATGGAATCCCAGTCATAAACCTTATCAAAACCGATTCCAAGCACCTCATCAAAATAATCCTCAACCATTTCCTAAACCTTCAGAGAACCCATCCGCTTAGAGGCCCAACGTCTCCTCATCAAGTCACACATCGGAATCCCATGAAATTCCAAAGTCAGACAAACCCGAGATAGTTTGTCATAAGTGTGGACTTGGTAACCATTTTTCCAAAGACTGCTTGGTTGAAACCTCTCAGAAACCGAAGGTTAAAGATTCTGCATACTATGCTCACAGATCTCAAGATTTGGAAGCAACTGAGAAAGCGTTTGTTACTACTGTGTCAAGAGATGTTGAAGGGTACCTGTCTTCTGGAGACGAGGATGAAGTGATAACTAGAAGGAATATGTGTCGTATGGCAAGACTATCGATCGAATGCGATGAAGGCTACTGGTCATCATATTCAGAAGAAGATGATGAAGATGATGAGCCAAACTTTTGCTATATGGCAACCAATGATCCACCAGCAAAGAGCATCGTTCAGCAGATAAGATTTATGATCTCTGAAAATAATTTTGATTTATCTCTTTGTGAACCATATCTAACCCAGATCCAATCAGATATGACCATCATCGATAAAGCCTATGAGTCTGCCACAGAAGTAAGTGGGAAGCAAGAAAGTGAACTAACCCGCCTTAGATTACGCTTTGACGATCGAAAGCTTACGATAGAATCACTTGAAAGAGAGCTTGTAATGTCTCAAGATGACTGTATCATTTTAAAACACAAATGTGAAATCACCTTTTGTGAAAGGAATATTTTAGTTACTGATAACAAATATCTTAATGCCAAATTTGATGCTTTACATCATGCAATATATATTCTTGAAGCAAATGAACAGATGACTCGTAATTTTCAATACCCATGGTCCAAAGCACCAGGCCTCGGAAGCGAGTTTCTGAAACCTGTTGCTTGTCCCTTGAAGGAATTGCAAAATCTAACTTTTATGGGAGACGTTCCAAACCGCAAACATTCAGATACCCCTGTCTCACATTGTCTCCCCTTCCTGATACTTCAGACCAATTCCAATCTCTTATTCCTGAGTTCCAACCTATTGTTGCCAAATGTCCTGATTCCACGCCTCTTCCGCCTTTGATACCCCTAGACCTGAATCTGTCTTTGGATTCATTCCCTGACATCATCCGTACTGGAGTTCAAATTTCGAACTCTGATCCTCCGAACAACTGTGTCATTGAGAAAATAATTCCCGAGACAAATGGACATAACTCTGACAAATCAGACTTCGTTTGGGCATCATTAGATAGTGACGTTGATGAAGATATTGTATGTGAGGATTCATCTGACTCGTGTATCTCTAATTTTGAAGTGATCTCGAGAACAACTCTAGTGTCAATTGTACCTAAGTTTAACAATCCATCATCTGGACACACTTCCAAGTCATCATCTGACTCTCGGAAGAAACCTTGGTTAAATAAGAAAGATGTTGTCAACCCTAAGATTGAAGCTAAAAATGCCCTTAAGAAAAAAATTCGGTCAAGGCAAGATGCCATATTCATTGAGAGATCCAAAAAGAAAGTATCTCGAACAATCAGTCCAACCACTAGGTACCACAATACCTCTGTGCCTGTTAAGATTCTTAAAAGTCCATCCAATCCTCCTAGCTCGGTTGTTAAAAACAAGCTTGTCAGTCCTAATCCGAAAAAGTTTACTGTTGAGACTCATTTTGTAAATAATGACTCTCCTCAGACAATTTCTTTTGTATTTATTGCAAAATTTGATGGTACTATTTTCAAATCACAAGTTTTCAAAATCAAATGTTTCATCGAAAGCAACACACAAATAACGGATTAGTAAGAACACTTTTGTTGGGAGGTAGTCACTCATCACTAGCATGAAGACCTTAATTGATCTGACATATTTGCTAATTGCTACCGAAGTAGAAATGTTGAAGAACACTGGTCAAGCAAATATATTTGAAGGATCTGTCTCTCAAAACTCCATGTATAATAGCAACACTTGTAGTCTAGAAAAGGTTTCTCTTCCCAATGGAAAGGGATCGGCCAAGGTCAAACCATTTGAGCATATGATAAAGAGAAAGGCTAATTTTGAGATAGTTCCATGTGTCGTTCCTGAAGAGTCCATATGTTTCCATTTTGAGAAGTAGTCGGTCATCACTATCATGAAGACTTTTCCCCCAGGGGCTACTGATAATTTACCCACGATATCCATTCCCTATTTCATGAATGGCCAAGGGGAAATCATAGGATGTAGAGGTTTTGCTGGTTGATGCAGGATGTTTCTATGTCTTTGACAAGCATCACATTTCTGAGCATGAAGGAAGGAATCTTTCTTCATGGTTGGCCAGTAGTATCCTGTCCTCAACACTTTGGAGCATAAGGATCTGCCCCCTATGTAGTTGTTGCAGTCTGCTTCATGTATGTCTCTTAGGACTTTTGCAACTTCATGATCTTCTAAACATCTGAGGTATGGACCATCCATAGATTTTCTTTATAACTTACCTTGGATTATAACAAACCTTGAGACATGTCATTGATGTTAGGATCCTGATATGGAAGTGTTGAAACGGTATCTTCGATTCTAGCGACGTTAGTAGTTCCCACATGATCGTCAAGATCCTTCAGTCTCTTGGCAGGATCTTTGGTTGTCGGGATCAACAGGTGGGTGATCGGGATCCTGGTTTCTGGTGGGATCCTTAGAGAGGATCCTATATCAGCTAAAGCATCTTCTTTAGCATTGTGTTCTCTAGGAACCTTGTTTAGGCTAAATGTTTTGAATTTTAAGGCTAGGTTTTTGAGGATCTGGAGATATAATGCCAACTTCTCTCCTTTTATTGCATAGGATCCATTAAAATGGTTAGTTAATAATAAAGAATCAATGAATAACTGAAGATCCTTTATTTGAAGATCTTTTTCCAGCTGTAATCCCATGATTAGTGCCTCATATTCTGCTTCGTTGTTGGTTGCATTGAATTCACAACTGATTGCTTGGGGTAGGATGTCCCCTTGTGGCGATTTTAGTATGATCCCCAAGACAGTTTCTCTTTGTTTTGATGCTCCATCCATGAATAGTGTCCATCTTCCCTTGTTCTCTTCTTCCAGAAATTGTTTGGCTTTTATTTCAACTTCAGCTCTTAGATCATCACTAAAGTCGGCGACAAAGTCTGCCATTGCTTGAGACTTTATCGCGGATCTTGTCTCTTACTTTATGTCATATGTGCTCGACTTCACATACCACTTTGCCATCCTTCCTGACATTCTGGTTTTCTCATAACATTCTTAATGGGATTGTTAGTTATTATAGTTATAGGGTGTGTTTCAAAATAATGTCTTAATTTAGTAGAAGCAGTTACTAATGCGAGTATAAGTTTTTCAAGGTGGGAGTACTTGGTCTCAGGATCCAAGAAACTTTTACCTACATAGTAGATGGGATGCTGGTCCTGTTAAGATCCGTAGCTAATACCGCACTTATCGTGTTTGAGGATACTGAGAGGTAGAGAAGGAGTGGTTCCCCGTCTAATGGTTTTACCAATAGGGGTGGTGAACTCAAATATCTTTTAAGTTCTTGAAAAGCATCTTCATGTTCCTGGGTCCATTCAAATCTTTTGTTTTTCTTCAAAATGTTGTAGAAAGGCTTTCATCTTTCTGAGGATCTTGAGATGAACCTATTTAAGGCTGCCACTCTTCTTGTTAGTCTCTGAATATCTTTTGTCGAGGATGGTGATCTTAGGTCAAGTATGGCCTTGATTTGTTCCGGGCTTGCTTCGATTTCTCTGCTGGTTACCATGTATCCTAGGAACTTACCTGATCTCATCCCAAAGTGGCATTTGGAGGGATTCAGCTTCATGTTATATTGATCCGGGATGTCAAAGGCTTCTTCGAGATCCTTGAGGTGATCCTCAGCTTTTTTGGACTTGACCACCATGTTATTGATGTAGATTTCCATGGTGAAACCATTTTCACTTTGAACATCTTGTTGACTAGTCTTTGGTATGTTGCACCTGCATTTTTAAGACCAAATGGCATGGCAATATAACAATAGATACATGTTGGAGTTATAAACACCGTGTCCTCTTTGTCAGAGGGTTCCATTTGGATATGTTGGAATCCTGCTGATGCATCCATGAATGTTAGTAATAATGACCCGTTGTAGTGTCTATCATGGAGTCTATGTGTGGTAGAGGGAAAGGATCCTTGGGACAGGCCTTGTTAAGATCTGTGTAATCTACACATACTCTCCATTTACCGTTGTTCTTTTGTACCACGACCACATTAGCTAGCCATCTTGGGAATTTCACCTCCTTGATCATCCCAGTTTTGAGAAATTTTTCTACTTCTTCTTGTATAACTTGGTTTCTTTCCGCTGCAAATTTCCTTCTCTTTTGGTGTACCGGTCTGAAAGATGGATCAATGTTAAGTTTATGGGTTATTATGCTTTTATTAATACATGTCATGTCCTCATGCTTCCATGCAAACGTCTTTATTCTAGCTTTGAGGAAGTCTATAAGATCATGTTCGACCTATTCGGGTATTGAGGATCCTATGAGAACTTTGTCTTCAGGATCCTCAAGGTTCAGGGGCACTTCTTTTATATCTTTCTCTCTTGCTTCTAGCACGTCTCGTTCCCCCTGCTTTAATTGCTATGCTTGTCATGGTATTGTTGAAGATTTCAACAAAGTCTTGTAGCATTCCTTGGATTCATGTTGGTCTCCTACGATCTTCATTGTCCCCCATAGGGTAGGCATCTTTACGCATTGATGATATGTCGATGGAACAACCTTTATTTCGTGGATCCATGGTCTACCTAGTATGATATTATAAGAAGATAATATATCAATTACACAAAAACGTTGTATAGAATTTACCCCCTCTATGTAGATAGGTAGATTTATTTCACCGATGGTGTGCTTGGTTTCACCGCTAAATCCAGTTAGCACTGAGGATCTTGCAACTATCTTAGACTTCGGGATGTTCATTCTTTTCAACTCGTCCAGGAGTATGATGTTGAATGATGATCCTCTATCAACGAGGATCCTCCTGACGAAATGGTTAGCGATGTAGAGAGTGATCACCAATCCGTCATGGTGAGGATCCTAGAAGTCTTGTCTATCCGCTTCATCGAAGGTGATCTCTTTTTCGTTTATGATCGATGTGTTCTTCCATGGTCCTTTTTCCTTCTCTTTTTTGGATACCTTGGCTTGCCTCTTCACTATAGAATAAGAGGTACCACAAATGTTAGATCCTCCAGAGATAACATTCATTACCTTGGCGTCGGCAGGGCGATCCTGGTCTGTCGAGGATCTTATGAGGATCCTGATCGTTTTTTTTGGATCTCTCCTTTCTGCTTTCAAGGATTTCTTTGAGGTATCCTTTACCTAGGAGGTAGTTGATCTCCTTCCTGAGAGCTATGCAATCCTCTGTGATGTGACCGAAGTCTTCATGGTATGCACACCATTTTGACTTGTCCGGTGGATTTTTCTCCTTTTCTTGGCCATCTTCCTTTGTCTCCAAGATCATATATAGCAAATATTACACCTAAAATATCCACAGAAAAACAATAGTCAGTAATCTTAGGAAAATCTTCTTCCTCTCCCTCATCATCAAGGGAATTAACCCTATGATGGTCAGGTTTGGAATATGGTTTTGATTTAAGGATCTTTGGGCCGAGGAATCGACCTTTCTATTGGGGTGATAATAAGAGCTTGGCGGGTTGCTCCTTTTTTGGATCTCATTGTCTTCTTCGAGCCTGATGAATCTTAGTGATCTGCTTCTGACTTCGTCCATCCTCATGCATGGATTCATCACAATATCTTCATAGAAAGGTGAACCTTTCTTTAAGCCCATTTTAAAGGCTTCGACTGTAGTTTCCATGTCGATGTTGGGGATACTTAGGGCTTCCCTGCCAAACCTGTTCACAAAAGTCCTAAGGGATTCCTTAGGATCTTGGACCACCCGATAGAGATCATTAGTGATCTTTTCGAATCTTCTGCTACAAGAAAATTGGTTATTAAATAAATTAATTAAATGAGAAAATGATGTAATAGAATAGGGAGGAACATTAAGAAGCCATTTTAAGGCTGATCCTGTGAGGGTTGAACCAAAACCCTTGCACATGCAATCTTATTTCAAGTGAGTGGGGATGGGAATGAGCTCCATCCTTTCCCTGTATTTTGCCACGTGCTTCTTAGGATCCATAGTCCCGTCGTAAGGCTTCATGATGGGGGTCTGAAAGCGCTTTGGGACTTCGGTATCAATTATCGCTGGAACGAATCTGGAGATCATGTGGCTTGTGGGGCATACTTCTGGTCATGGTTGCAGAAATCGGGATTAATCGGCGATTAATCGTGGATTAATCGCTTGGCGTTCTCCAACCGTCGAGGATTAGGGAATTAATCGGAAATTTATGATTAATTGGGTTTGGCAGGATTAATCGGTCAACAAAAGTCAAAAAAAGCCGAAAAAGTCAAAAAAATGTCAAAAAAAAAATTTAAAATTTTTAAAAAAATTCAAAAAACCAACTTTTCTTTTTTACTCCAAAATTTTCAAATTTTCAAAATTTCGAATATTATACCAAAATGTTCATATTTTCGTATTTCCAAATTTCCAAATTATAATTTTTCTTATTTTCTAATTTTGAAGTGCTTGTTTTTCTTAAGATATATTAATATTTAATTAATCTTAATATTTTATTAATAATCTATGGTCCCCGATTAATCCCCGCCAAGACCGATTATCCCTTACCACCAGTCGACCGTCGAGTTACCATCGAACGATTTTTACAACATTGCTTCTGGTACATGTTGAACTACTCCGGGTACGCTTGATATCATTTGTCTTAATTGTTGGAGCTCCTTCGCCATGATCGGGCTTAAACATGTATCAAGATCCATTGAGTTAGTAGTAAATATATTATTATTGACGGGGTTACCAGGATCCTTGTTATTAAGAGTAACAAAGGTTTTAGTGGGATCCTGGGTCGTATGGGCTTGTTCTCTCGGAGTCGCGCCCTAGGCGGGAACAGAGGCCGGTGTTGAGGATCCTATCTTTCGACGAATCGCTGAGGATCTCATGTTGTCGAAGTTCAGGATCTTGGGCTACAAGATCGAGGGTGCTTCTTCCTGAGGTTTGTGGATTTCTGTCCTCATTCTCTCCACTTCGTTGAGAATTGTCCTGTTATCCTCCTAATGCTGGGCGACTTGTTGTTCCAGTCTATTCATCATAGTCAAGATTTCATTCTTGGAAGTCAGCACAGGAGGATCCTAGAGTCCTGGAGTGACGACCAGAGAAGTGTTTTTCTTCGGTGCTTCCGAGGCTTTCTTGGGAGCTTCGGCAGGAGGAGGTGGAAGATTTTTGGAGGAAATGGGAGGAATTGAGGAAGTGGAGAGGGTCTACTGTGTAGACATGATTTTTCGAAGGATTTTGAACACCATGACCCCATGGTGGGCGCCAAATTGTTTTGGTCAAAAAATGAACAAGCAAGAATCGACTAAGGTGTATGAGAGGTTGTGATGTTTAGAACAATGCAAATATACTCCAAGATCCTGACTGATATTTTTAAATATTTATAATGGCTATATATTCTTCTGTCTTTCTCACATGTGAAGAAATAACCAGTCAAGGTCATATTCTCAACAAATAGTCGTCATAACCATGCAAAAGACACGGAGGACCAAGTCAAGAAACGACTATAAGTTGATCTCGGTGGATCCCGAAATTTTCGGAATTCTTGTTATTAGCTTTAGACTATATATATGTCACTTGTATTCATCACACAACAGACAATTTTTGGCAGTATACCAGCAATTGTACTCGTATTCACTACATTTTCTCTGTAATTGTTCATTTCAATTAATAACTCATCAAGGCAGGTGATCATTATCACTTCCCAAGGTTTTATGTCGGAGATCCTAGCAAGGATTAAGGGTTTTCCTTGTAAATCTCTTATGTAATCTTGTTCTAATTTCGTTAATTACTTCACTAACAAGACCACAACCTCTCATACACTTTGGTTGATATCCACTTAGTCGATTTTTGACCAAAACAATTTGGCGCCCACTATGGGGCCGTGGTATTCACAATCCCTTAAGCAAATCAGTATTTTCTGGCCGTGAAAATGGGGATGTCACAGTTGGTATCAAAGCATTAGTTTAAGCGAACTAAGAATAATGATTTATTTCTAGACTTAAACTTAAAATGTTAAGCGATAACCGTGAGGAGTGTGTCTAATATATTTTAGGAAGTACACCTGAATAGACACAAGGGGCTACTGTGTCTAATATATTTTAGGAAGTTCCCAAAAATATGATAAAGATGTTATCAAAGCATTTCCAAAGAAATGTATTTCATTATATTAAAACTTTGGGATGTCATCGTCAATACAGAAACATAAGCATAAACAGACCTTACATTCATTTAAACTAGTGATCTACATCTCCTTTAATCTCACAGTGTAATGTGTATTCGTATCAGTACATGTGATACAAATAAAATGAGTGGGTCAGGTTGGGAAACACGGTGAGTACATAGGGTTTTCAACCCACAATAATAAAGTTATGCTTCATCATCAAACAATTAACCCAATTACCCATCCCCATTATCTTCTTTATTTCTTAAGGATCTACTCTAAGAATCGTCTGGTCATCATTCATTGATTCCTAAGGATTGTCCTAAGGAATAGGCACGAAGTCCATCGCTACTGGGGTTAATCCAACAGGCACTAAGTCCATAGTTGCCGATGTTATATGTTAGGCACTAAGTCCATAGCTGCCAATGTTCATCTATAGAGTACTAAATCCATAGCTACCAATGTTCATTTGTAAGGTACTAAGTCCATAGATGTCGGGATTTATCTATTTGGCACTAAGTTCATAGTTGTCAGGGTTTATCTATCAGGCACTAAGTCCATAGCTGCCAATGTTTATCTATCAGGCACTAAGTCCTTAGCTACCAATGTTCATCTATATCATCTTTCATCTTTCATCATTCATCTACCCATCCTTACCCAATATTCTTATAGGCATAAAATATATATACAGTTTAAAACATGTATAAATCGTTCATCCAGCATAGATATCAAGAACACAAATAATATGCACACATAGCACGTAATTTATATTAAATACTTCATATCTATGTGTAAGATGAAAGTAACTATGCACTCACTTGTTAAAGTGGTGATTCCAACTTGGACAACGCTTCACTTCTTAACAATACAATTTCCTTCGACGAAACCTAGTATTATTACCACTGGATTTTAGTCTAATATTTATCGTGACTAATTACGAGCATTATTATTTTATAAGTGTTAAACAATACTTTTCAACCACTATGTACAGACAGGGGCCAGACATGAAACATCGGAGGTCAAGACCATTTTGGCTTTATAGCACTTCTGAAATCCAACAACCCTATGCCGCCCTTCAAACTAGATTCCCCGTACCGCGAGTAGTTAAAAGATGATATAATAACACTTTATATGTTATATTTTATATATATATATATATATATATATATATATATATATATATATATATATATAGTTTATAAGTTCATAATAACGATAATAAATTTAAATATAAACTATACTTAAAGTGGGGTAAGCGTAACTCACTTAAACCCTTCTTGCGGGGGCAGAACTTTCTGAGCCGAAGAGCTCTTTTTCTCGGAGCCTTCTTGCGCTCCGGGGCTTTCCTCTAGCACTTAGAAGATACTAGAGGTTGGGGGTGTTTAGAGAGAGAGAGAGAGAGAGAGTAGAGAGAGAAAGAAAGGGTATGGGTGTGATAATTGGAGGCACCCCCGCACCTCCTTTTATAGTGCCAGCCTTCAGTCTATGCATGGCGTTCCTACGGAGGTACGCAACGCGTTCCTCGGTACGTAGGGTGTACCTGTGTACGCAGCGCGTAGGAGCGGGGTAGGTGGCAAGCTTCGGATGGAGCGACGTGGACATCTCGGAGGCATGCATTGCGAGACCGCGGGGGGGGGGGGTACTCTTCATCTACGCGGGATGTACCTAGTATGCAAGGCGTCCGAGCTTGTTATGATGTGCGTACGAAGGCCACGTATCAGCATCCGAGGCGAGGACCATGGGGAGCAAGCGAAGGTCTAGATCATGCCACGTCACCACTTCGCATCAGCCCACTTCCGACTTCTAAATTCCGTAACTTTCGCATACGAGCTTTGTTTTCGACGTTCTTTATATCCATGCATAGGTGGAGACTGTCACAGCCCCAAACCAGAACGGCGGAAACGTTCGGGGGCGGAGGACGTCATGTAAGTATCACAACACATGCATTATAGTAATCAAAGTACAAACAACCATTGCATTAATAAGTATAAGTTTTAAATAAGTGTTTAAACATTACATATTCAAACATCAAAGTAGATATGGTAAAAGACAATAGACGCAGCACGATACTAGGTTGTCTTCTCAAAAGCTCCGAGAGTGTAGCTGTCTATTGGATTCCTGAGAATACAAGTTATTTTGAAAGAGTAGATCAACATTTAAGCTGGTGATTTCATAAGTATTTTAGTTATATAAAGTATTATCTAAGTTCTTGGAAAAGTTCGCCGGTTTCTCCAGAAAATCATTATCTAAGTTCTTGGAAAAGTTCGCCGGTTTCTCCAGAAAATCCTATATTTTCTGGTGTGATAAAATGATAACCACAATAGTTCATTCTGCAATCACTTAGTTTATACTAGTTATATATAACCTAATATCGAACTGACAGTTAAATGTGTGAATCTGCCCTATGCCCACAACCAAACAAGGAACAGGAAGTAAGGCGGAAGTCACACATTCCACTGTCAGTCGGATGTTAATTATGTATAACTCTGGTGTATAAACTAAGGAATTATAGAATTTACCATTTAAGGTCCTTTATGTTATACTAGTTTTAAGAAAATGACTGATGACGTTCCAGAAAATCCTATATTTTCTGCTTTACAACTGATAAGTAGTTTCAATTCCATAAAACCGTTCCATTTAAGTAATATTGTACTTATCATAAAGTTTAACATAATTTTAACTATCCATAAAATTAAGAGAAGAATGTTTTCCGTTTTAATGGTGAAAAGTGGTTTTAAATCCCCATAAAACCGTTCTGTAAAGTAGTTTTAAATCCCCATAAAACCGTTATGTAAAGTAGTTTTAAATCACCATAAAACCGTTTCGTAAAGTAGTTTTAAATCCCCATAAAACCGTTCCGTAAAGTAGTTTTAAATCCCCATAAAACCGTTCTGTAAAGTAGTTTTAAATCCCCATAAAACCGTTCTGTAAAGTAGTTTTAAATCCCCATAAAACCGTTCCGAAAGTAGTTTTAAATCCCCATAAAACCGTTCCGTTTTGTTTATGGAAAGTGATTACTACAGTAGTATTTCTTAAAAAGAAGAAGCTACTGGTGAATAACTACCCTAATATTAACCTGGTTAATTAGGGTTTAAAATGTGATAAAGTTGTAACCATGTTGGACTAGAATGAACACGACGACCTACTGGTGTCAAAACTGAATATGTGACATTTGTCACCCCATGGTTGGTCTGCCGGACTGTAGCTAGCAGTCGGGATGCGGGATTGTCGGTCCCGTATAGATCAATACACACAATGCCCGCTCTCCCTCCAGAAGACTCTGGTTACAAGAATGTAACATAGCAAGTATTGCTATGTCTAGAATACGTACCATCACATTTTAGTTTGAGTAAAGATCGAATTATATCCTTTTCTTGACAAAGTAGTTTAGACCTTGTATACTTATCTAGAAAATAGATTTCTCGTTTGTTTCATAAATTATACCTATTATAATTTATACGTTCTATTTGATTAGCATGATCTATCCTGAAAGTACCCCTATGCTCAGCATGATACAAAGGTAATGATACCGACTGAAGTAACCTTTTATATTCCCATAATTATAATATATATAATTAAGAAGGAAACGGCCTTCGGACAAATAACCCCACCTTAAGCCCACATCCAAACAAGGAAAAGGAAATAAGGCAACTCATTAGTCCTAAGCCTTTTAAGTCTTATTTATATACTTATAGATATATGAACATGCTTTTGACAATAATAAGTTTAAAGAGTTATAACCACATTTAAAAGAGTTTATTGTTATTTTAAAAAGAGTCTATGTAATTTTGAAAAGAGTATACATGACTTTAAGTTATTATGGAAGTATTGGGTAATCCTGTATTGTAAAATAAAGATTCAAAGCATAAGGAAATCTTTTATGTGATTGATATCACATGTATTTACTAACACAATTAAATTGTGTTCAACTTGTATCCCCCCCCCCTAAAAAGCATTTAAAATCATGAACAAATTACACGAATGGTCCTTAAGGTTTTGTTTTTTTTCCCTAAAGT
Organism: Lactuca virosa; assembly: GCF_052849685.1. Classification (NCBI taxonomy): domain Eukaryota; kingdom Viridiplantae; phylum Streptophyta; class Magnoliopsida; order Asterales; family Asteraceae; genus Lactuca; species Lactuca virosa. The sequence goes on along the minus strand of NC_136430.1, from coordinate 463,885,878 downwards.
AGTCCTTATGAAACCTTTTTCCCTCAGATGGTACCTACGGAGCAAACCTTGCACACAAAAGGACCCTGTGACTAACTTTGTTAACGGGATTGGTTAAGTGTGTGTGAAAAGACAAAAATACCCTTTGTTTTTATTTATTTATTTATTTATAATATTCTGTTAATCTGAAATTAAAAAAAAGTGGGACCCTCTCTCTCTCTATCTCTCTCTCTCTCCAAGAAAGAACACAAATCCCATCTTCATAAAAATAACCCCAAATTGAGTTCATCCTGAAAAGCAAGGAGAAAACCCTAAATTGGTGGCGATTGAGGGATCTGTTGTTGCTTCTCTGTATCGTTACCGACGACTGAAAGGGGAGGAGGAGAACGCGACCACATCGCATATGTTGCGTCATTAACACAATCAAATACCATCATCAACCACCATCCACCTGCACATGTAGCTTTCTACCTCTTTTTTTCTGTCTCTAAGAACTCGCCTCAGCCTCACCATGATCATATCACAACCACACCAGTCACGACGAACAGCAAAACCTATATCACGTTTTCTTTGTTGTATATAAGTCCAAATTGAACAGCAAAACCTACAGAGAATGAACATTTTAATGCTAGCACAAACCTTCTGCGCATCAGAAAGGTGTTAATCGATTCAAAAAGATCGAATTGTGGGTTCTTTTGATTTTACCCTTCACTTGATGATGAAGGCTTCGAATTTGCTAGTGAATTTTCTGTCATTTTTGTTTGAAGTAATTTGGAACAAAATAAGAAGAAAAAAAAGGACAGATCTTTGTGGGTTTGAGGGAAAGAATGAAGGGAAAACATTGGATTTTCAAGATCTGTTTCGAGTTGCGGAATCAGAAGGCATGCAAGACTTTAGTTGATCAAAGTTTAGGGTTATATGTTGTTGAAGATTTTGCAAGTTATGTTTCAGATCTTGATCAAGGATTTGAGGTGGAAATGAATGAAAAGGTTAAAATTAGGGAAAATTGTTTTTTGTTGAATCTGAGAGTAGTGATGAACGAGTTTTAACCTCTAATGATTTGCAATGTTCTGGAACGATTTGTTGTATTTGATCTAAAATCATTCAAATGGAGTTTTGATTTGTTGTTTGTCGGATGCTAAAAAAAGGAGAGAGAGAGAGAGAGAGAGGGAGAGGGAGAGAGAGAGAGAGAGAGTGTGTGTGTGTGTGTATGAGAGAGAGAGGACCATATATGTGCATAAAACAAAGGGTATTTTTGTCATTTAACAAAACTTAACAGAATCTGTTAGCATAGTTAGTCATAGGGGTCTTTTGTGTGCAAGTTTGCTCCGTAGGTACCATCTGAGGGAAAAAAGTTTCGTAGGGACTACTTTAGGGAAAAAAACAAAACCTTAAGGACCATTCGTGCAATTTATTCTAAAATCATTTAAAAGATAGATTATAGGGGTATGAACTCACTTGATAAGTGGTGATTTGGGCAGCGTTTTGTTTCTATAAATGATCTTTCTCGAAGAAACCGCGAGTTTTTGATTAAAACCGGGCTTTACGCGGGCAGCACTTCGATTGGAAAGAGGTTAGCTTCTCGAGAATTTTGGGGCTCGGGCCTTCGTCTGAGCTTGGATATGTCACCAGGGCGTCGGGTAATATTGAGAGGTTAAAGAGTTGAAGAAAATAGGAGAGAGGGCCAAATTTTGTAACCAAATCTGGAGGTCTCACACTCCTTTTATACTTGGCTGAACCCTCGCACTACGCTGGGCGTACCTTCGTACGTTGCGCGTAGTAAGAGATGTGGCCTGTGTTTGTAATCCGAGCTTCGTACGTGTCCGATACGTGTATGCATGCGACGTAGGGGCGACGTGGACGATCCGAGGCCTTGTATCCGAGTACGCTGGGCGTACTCTTGTACGCGGAGCGTACTTGTATTTTCCAAACTTCAAAAATTCATATATTTTGTATATGAGCTCCGTTTTTGACGTTCTTTATATCCACGCGTAGGTTAGATCAAGCTCTACAACTTTCGTTTAGACTCTGTTGGCTAATTTTGACTTTATTTTTAAAGTTATATTTTTAACAGGCCGGGACTGGAAAAGTCCGTTAAAAATTCATAACTTCTTCATCCGACGTCCGTTTTCGTCTGTCTTTTTACCGTTGGATTTCTTTTGATAAGATCTCTGATTCTCGTTTAGTTTGTTTTGGCCAAAAGTTGCTCGATCTAAATTTCGAGTTTCGGGCTGTGTACTACTATGTTGATTCTTAGAAAAAATCATAACTTCCTCATACGAAGTCAGATTTGCACGTTGTTTTTATGTAAACTCTCGGTTTAATGTATTCTACGACTTCCATTTTGATTGTTAAGGATAAAAATCATTTGATTGTAAACTCACTTTTTACGCCGCTCATCGTTGTGCCGGTTCTGTCGCGGATCTTCGATTAGTCATAACATCTTCGTTATAACTCGGATTTCGACGTTCTTTATATTTTTGGAAACCTTGTGACATATACTACAACTTAGATAAGGTTATTTATTCTAAATAATACTTTATCAAAAATTCATGTTTGACGTGAAATAGTGGGTTGTTACATTATCCCCCCGTTAGAGGGAATTTTGTCACGAAATTATTTCTAAAGTGGTACTCATGGACTAGGGAAAAGATGTGGATATTTTTGTTTCATCTAATCTGCCCGTTCCCAAGTGAATTCAGGTCCCCGATTTGCAATCCAGCGAACCTTCACTATCGAGATAAGACTTTGCTTGGTTCTTTTGATTTCCCTATCCATGATTTCTATTGGTTCTTCTACAAAGTGTAGACTTTTATTTAACTTGATTTCATCGAGTGGAATAACAAGTGTTCCATCGGATAGACACTTCTTTAGATTAGATATGTGAAAGGTGGGATGAATGTTATTAAGTTCTTGTGGTAGTTTGAGTTTATAAGCAATTGGACCAATTCTAGCAAGAATCTCGAATGGTCCTATGTACCTTGGATTTAGTATTCCACTTTTTCTGAAGTGTATCTTGCCCTTCTGGGGTGAGACCTTCATATGACAAGGTCACCAACCTGGAATTCCAAGGATTTTCTCTTATCGAAGGCTTACATTTTCTGATTAACTGTGGAAGCTTTATGTTGCTTCCTGATTCGTATTCTCTTTTCGATAGTTTCTCGGATGAATTCTGGACCAGTGAAAGTGTCGTCTGGAAATTGAACCTCTAGCTAGTTGCGCGTCACCTAATTTAGTCCAGCGCATAGGGGGATGTACTTGCGACCATAGAAGGTTTCGAATGGAGCAACTTTAAATGCTAGCATGATAAAGGACTCGACTAATTGGTAAATGGGTATCCCATGCTTTACCAAAGTCGATTACATATGCTCTCAGTATGACTTCTAATGCTTGAATCATTCTCTTATTCTGTCTGTCAGTTTAAGGATGGTAGATTATGCTCATGACTAGCCTAGTTTCCTGAGACTTTTGAAGTGACTGCCTAAACTGGGAGATGATTCTATTATCTCAACGGAGATAATAGATATTGGAACACCGTGCAGTCTGACTAATCTCTCTAACACACGTTCTAATTATCTTCTCTATTTGCCTGTTTCTTCAAAATTGTAGGAAGTGCACGGACTTGGCTAATCTGTCGACGATCACCCAAAATGGCATCAAGTCCACCTGTTGCCTTGGTAACTTGATTATAAAGCCCATTGTAATCCGCTACCACTTCCACTCAGGTATCTCCAGTTGTTGTAGTAAGCCTGCGGGCTTTTTCTTTGAAGTTCTCAATAAGACTCATACTTGGCTCATCCATCATCACCTCGTTTATACGAGTCATATATAATTTAGATCGACAAAATATTCGGTTGGGTGGCTCTGCCCCAAGTCCACAACCAAACAAGGAACAGGAAATAAGGTGGAATCACACATCCTAAATCTTGTTGAGTCTAGATTATATGCCACTCTTGCGTATACATTTAGTAGCGATATATTAGTCTAATGAGTTCTTATACTCTATTCTTGAACTTTGGTCTTCTTCCGAGGTCTAATGGGTATACTACGGGTGGTTACTGACTTCTGAAACTTCTTTGGTGCGTTTCGCTTCAAGTTTTCTATCTACCGAGCAGGCTAGAAGGTGTGGTACCCCTCGCATGGGTACTTTTGAGGTCTTGAGGTGAGAGATGATATAAGGGTTTGCGTTATGGATTGGAAGAATTTCATCTGACGCCTGATTAAGGAAAAAGTTCTTTTACACAGCATAAGAATTTTGCATGGTAAGGACAAGGCCAAACCATGTCGGATGATGATGTCGGAACTGTTGGATTAGTGTCTAAGCCCGTAACTATTTTGATATGTACTTGACCCGGTTGTGCATGGTCCTTTTGGGTTGCCTTCACCAAAGCAACTTGATAGGATGATTTATGAATAGAAAGGTTATTATGATTTATTAATATATTATAAGAATAATATATTAAAGGACAAATCATATTGTTTAATTAATATTAGACAAGAATTAATTAAGAATTAATTTTGTGGCTAAAAGATATTAATTAAATAAAGGGGGTTGATATTGCAATTACATGATAGTTGTAAATTGGGCTATGGAACCTAATGGAAAGGGGATTGAACGAAATCTATGGGAAGCCCATATGATTTTCGTCCAAGGGCTTTCCAAGGGAACTCCATGGGCTGCTTAAGGACTAAGCAAAGAATTAGGGTTTCTCCTGAAACCCTAGCAGCCCACACAAGTATATATAGACCCCTAAGGCTCCCAAAAACGTGTGGAAGTAATCCCTAAGGGTTCTTAGACGTTTTGGTGCCTCTTATCCTCTCTCCTCTTCATCATTCTCTTGCTCTTGGTGTTTGTGAGCCATTAGAGGTGTGACACTTGTGACACTAAGCTTCTTGAAGATCAAAGAACTCTTGTAACCATTGAAAGGTAAGATCTAAACCCTAATTCATATGTTAATTCGATTATTGTATGCTAGATCTAGGGTTTATAAGCTTTGGATGATTATTGCATGTTCATTAGACAAACTAGATCCAAAAGCTTTAGGGTTTTGCATGTACACCATAAGATTGTTGTAGTGCTCAAAACCCATCAGTGGTATCAGAGCCTAGGCTGTTTGTTTGATGTATTTGATGCTTTACATAATTATTCAAAGCTGGAAATCGAAATTTTATGGATCTGGAGGCTGGACTCGCCGAGTCCATATGTGAACTCGTCGAGTCCATAGGCTACTCGACGAGTCCAATGTTGGCTCGACGAGTCAGAGTCGCAGATGGCTAATTTTGCGGGATTTTGACCTGTTTTGCTGTGGGATAATTACCAAAAATGTTTTTCATTAATAAAATCCGAATTTTATCAATATTTGGTGATTATCCTTACCAAAATAGAAGATAATTGTCAAAATTAAGATAATTACTTGTTTTATAAGATAAATATTAATTATTTGTAATTTTATTTTGAATTATCTTGCAAGAAATTGAATTAGGTCAAATTTAGATAATCACCAATTAACTGAGAATGTTCTTGATAATGTTTTCTAAAGTTTCAAAACTTACCCTCAAGTTTTTGAATTTAAATTTTATTAAAAAGTTTAATTTTGAAATATTTAAATTCTAAACCCTAATGTTTTGAGAAGTTTCAAAACTTACCCTCAAGTTTTGAAATTTAATTTTTTGATTAAAAGTTCTAATTTTAAAAATGTTAAATTCTAAAACCCTAGTTTTGGAAAGTTCAAATTGCACCCTTATGGTTTTATTAAATTAAGAGTAAATTACTGAAATCGTCCCTGTGGTTTGGTCAAAATTGCATGTTTGGTCCCTAACTTTTTTTTTGCACTCGGATCGTCCCTATGGTTTGATTTTGTTGCGTTTTTCGTCCCTGTGGTTTGATTTTGTTGCATTTTTCGTCCCTTACATACATAAAGTTAGGGACCAAACATGCAATTTTTACCAAACCATAGGGACGAAAAACGCAACAAAATCAAACCACAGGGACGATCCGAGTGCAAAAAAAAAGTTAGGGACCAAACGTGCAATTTTGACCAAACCACAGGGACGATTTCAGTAATTTACTCTTAAATTAATTAAGTGTATAATTAAAAGAGATTTAATAAATCCATAATGATATGGTTTATATTTAATTAAATTAAAAGTATAATTTATTAAATTAGACCACCTAGTATTTTAAAAGTGTAAAATACACCCTTATACTATATAAAATTAAAAGTCTAATATATTATATATGTATAAGAAAATGTCAGTCTTACCGTTAGTAGGCCTCATTCACGAAGCTGGTCTTTAAGGGGTGTTTAAGGAAGCGGCCTGTAAAATGACCGCCATTGGGTATCCACTCTTACCCACCGCACTCTTGACTAGTGGAGGGTCGTTAGTCGAATAGGTAGGATAGGACGCAACCTTCCATTATAAGTATAATGAAGCACGAAGTAACTAAACACTTTTATAAATTCCCAAATCTTAGTTACTTTAGGAAAAATGTGGAGTTGGTGCTATTCCATGAAATTACACTTTGTACCCTTTCTAAGACGTTAGTGGAGCGTGTGTGGTTTACCGGCACACTAATTGGGCTCTAAGCAAAGGTGGCAAAGGGTGACTCGATGTTTGTCATAGATCGATGGAGCGTGTGTGGTTAACCAGCACGTCGATTAGGTGACTGTAACACTGGGGGCACCATGTATATTTGCATGGTTATCCACAACTTGTTTGTGATCCTCGACATTCCAGTCACAAACGCAGGGCACACTCGAGATTTAAACATGCAATTGAAAAGTTCAATGAATCTCAAAAGATCTAGGAATTTCAATTCATTTAAAACTTACTTTTTCAATTTTTGTTTTTCTTGGTGGAAATTGGTAAATCGTCATTTACCTACCTTCAAATGTTTTGCAATTTGGATTACGACATCCCTCTTCCAAGTTGTAGAATATTGTGTTAGGTCCTAGCCTTAATATCTCATTTGGGTGTTTTATTAAGGACTCAATCAACTAACTTGAATTTCTCCCGTTTTGTAGATGTCAAAGTCTGACAACTATGGTCTTCCTGAATCCATTGGAAAGAGTTTTCCACATGAAGATGATGTTCCACGATTGGATTGTGGAAATGGAAATCATGCTTCACTTCCTCCTCCTCCTCCTCCAATAATTCTCCCTGACCCACGTGTTGAAGACTTGAAAAGTTCAAGGCCACTCAAGCCCTATTGGCGAAAAGAAACGATGATGGAAAGTCGGTATGCGCTCATATCTTGGATATGAAGTTGCATATTGATAGATTGGGAATGTTGGGCGTCGATGTCTCGGAGAAGTTGGGTGTTGACTTGGTTCTTCACTCACTTCCCGATTCATATGGTAAGTTCGTTAGAGAGTACTATATGATGGAACACGATGTGACCCTCATTAATTTGACTTATTTGCTTATTGCTGCTGAATCAGAGATGATTTGGCGCACTGGTCAAGCAAATTTGTCTGGTAAATCAATGTCCAATCCTTCTATGGGAAATGGCAACATTGGAAGTCCAGAAAAGTTTCTCTACGCAAGAGAAAGGCTAAGTCTGAGATAGTCCCTTGTGCCATTCCCAAAGAATCTGTGTGTTTCTACTACCAAGATAAGGGGCATTGGTTGCGAAGCTGCCCTGACTACCTGAGAGATCTAAGAGATGGGAGAGTCAAGATGTATGACTCTACTTCAGGTGAAATCCACTATCTAACTCTATTAAGTTCCTTTTTAGATTCTTAATATAGGATCTGATAAGATTACAATCGGTGTTTTGTAGGATCGAAGAAAAAGGAAGCTTAAAAGGAAGAAGTAAGCTGAGTCTGATCACGAAGAAATGGATTTCGATCGCATGGTTCGATGATCGGAGTTTTTGGCTACTACTTAGAGAGTTATGATAGATTGCTTAGGATTATGTAATAACATAGTTTTCATTTTAATTGCATTGTAAGGACAAGTTTTCCGCACCTTTATAAATAAAATAAATTTTGGTTTTTGTCTTTATTTATAATTCCTTGCAATGGCATGTATGAAAATTGATGTTTGTATATTTCTATTTTTAGCAATGTTGAAATGGATGTGATTCTTAGTTATGTTATTTGTGGTAATGTCGAGAATTTAACAAATAAGGAAAGATTCTTGTCGCCCTAGTTTCAATTGGACAGAGATTTGGAATCATACAACTTGTATTGTATGATGAATGAGAACCTTCATATATGGAAAATTAAGACTAATTCCTTGACAAAAGGTCAAGTGAAGGACTTGGAGAACTGGTACGCAATGTTGTGCACTAGTCAAGTCCACCACAAAGAACAATAAATTATTTGTCATGATTTAGTAAATATGGTTATACTTATAAGATTAAGTGTAATTCTGAGTTGTTGAAAGAGTTTCAATAAATGGCAGAACGAATAAGAAGAATCAATAAGGCAGAAAGATAAAAGTTTCTCTAATCTGAAAAGATGGGAGAGTACTTGTCTTATTGATTGTGAAACCATATCACAATTGATCCTCTAAATAAATCTTAGTGCACTAGTATGGCTAAGAAGAGGAATCAGAAGTTGTTGAAATGGTTAAATCAATAGATGAATCATACTTCGTTCCAAAATCAAGTCTTAGAGTCGTACTCCAAAAATTGTGATTTGAGTGACATCATCTTAAGAAGTTTTAACACACTCATCAAATGTAGAGTAGAAAATGTTTTTTCTTACTCTTGCACGTTTGAAAATGGTAAGTTGTTATGTCTTGAATAAGACAAAGACCAACTAAGACCAATTGTGTGTAGTGGTTTGTCTTGATAAGAATCCGCACTCACACTTGAATATTTGTTTGCCAAGAAATGTTTATTGACAAGAGAATTTTATATGTCAAGAGGCCAGTGGGAGTCTAAATGATCTTGAAAAAGGTTCAAGAACTAATCAAGAGTAAACCTATTGGACACTAGCGCATGACTTGAGGTTGTAACCTATCGTGTTGACAAAATTTTATTTCTATGCCATTCCAGTAAAGTTACTTATGCATATGAGTTCTACGAGTTCTCAATTGACTGCATAAGGGCAAACACCTTGTTCAATGAAAGTATATTGACTAGTATATGTGAGCTGCTAAATAACTTGGAAGCAATGGTGGGACCCTTGATGGCAAGAAATTAAGAATGAACAAGTTATGTCTATAAGGGTTTGGATTTTCGTAAACATTATCTATGATTATGGTTATGACAGATCCACATGGATAGGAACACATACACCATAAAATCTAAGTGACATAAGGTTTCTCTCCTTCATGAAAATGATTGTGAGGAAATGCTTTCACTAAGAGAGATTTTAAGCAGATAGCGATTGTGTAAATTGCATTCTCAAATTCGATTTATGATTACGAAATCCCTCTTATGAAAAGAGAAATAGCAACTGTTCAACATGACTATGTGTCATTGCATCAAAAGGTTGACATCATTTGTGACGCCGTCACTCGATTTGTTAAGTTGTATGAAAATTTGAGTCCTCAAATTACTCAACTTTCAACATTTGAAGGTGCAAGCTTTGAAGAAGTGCTTAAGTTGCTCAAGGAATTAAAATAGATTTCTGATAGGGCAGTTTCTTCTCACTTGATTACTCCTGAATTTTTATCTCAGAAGTTTATTCAATTTGAAGCCATTCTCAACAAGCAACTTGCCCCTCTCTTTCGCATATCCAGCCTTCTTCCAACAACAAATGCCCCGCCTGTTTTCATAGGGGTGCAAGGGGGAGAAAGAAAAACTACAGAGTCGAAGGCTAGTGGTGAGGATGCGAAAGTTGTGGGAAAAGTCTTTTCTTCAAAAATCCCAACAACAAAGCCAGTAATAGTTTCGGCTGAGATGGCGACTTCAACAGTTGTAACAACATTACCCATTACAAAAACTTTTTCGAAAGGGATTGTAATTGGTAAATCTTCGGAGACTGGTGGAAGTGGTTCGATTCCAAAAGAAACAATTGATAATCCAGCCATGAAAGATAAAGGGAAATCAATTCTTGTGGAAAAGTCAAAAGAAGAAAAAAAGGCTGAAGCTGAAGCCGAAATAGAAAAGCTCAGAATAGTTCAAAGCATAATGGCTCAGCGTGCTAATGATCCGAAGGGAATGAATAAAGGGGATCCAACGAAACACTATAACTACGAAACAATCGAGGCCAAGGTTGCATTCAATCACATGTATTCATTTGAAAAGAAACCAAAACAAAGCTATTTGGTTACAAATACTGATGCAAGCCAGTTGGATTTCCCGATAAACGAAATGATGTTTATCATGCCTCAGCTCAAGGCCGAAGGGAATTTTAAAGGGAAAGATGAAGGTACACACATGAAAATTCGTTTTCATGCTGTTCTTGGTAAAGCCCCTGAAGAAGTGTGGTCTTTAATCAAAATCAAGAAGGTGATAAGTATGAAAAGGGATGTGGTTTTCGAAAACACAGTCCAAAATTTTAAATACGTGGTTGCCAGGGTAGATGGAAAAATTTGCGAATTCACTATTGCAGATTTTCCATTAATGAACTTGTATAATCTTATACAAGTTGCATTACTTTTGAAAGATAAATCCTTTTCATTCCTTCAAAACACAGAACTAGATGAATTCAAGCTTGGAGTTGCTCACATCAAGATTTTTATAGAAAATTATTATGAGTGCTTGGCACTAACAGATGTGGAGTTAGCTACTGCTAAGGGAATGGAAATAAAAGCACCGATGGCTCCTACGAAGACTCAGGCGGATTTGAAGAAGTATGATGATGGTGAAATTTGCCTGAAGCCTTTTGGTTTGGTCTTCGCAGGAAAAGACAAAGCTGGAAAGTCTAAACGGTTTTTATTTCAAGCAAGTGAAGTCGAGAGATATTCTACATCTCAATATACGAACTTGATTGTTCGTATGAATCATTGCAAGAAGAATAATGAAGGTGACAAGAAGGAGCTAAAGAAGATTATCTCCTGGTACACGGAGATTCGAAGAGTATTGTTGTATTCCATCACACTTCTTACAAATTGAAGACTTCGACTAAGATTACAAAGGGGGAGATTGTAAGGGTCGAAATGTTGTAATTAGTCGAAGTATGTTTTGTACTCTTCGAATATTTTGTAATGTATTTTACTAAGGCGCTTATGTTCGAAGCGTTAGTGTCAATACCTTAGTATATTTTTTGTACGCTTTCAGTTCCCTATATATAGGGTTATTTACTAGAGGTAGATAAGAACTTTTACAGACTTGTCTCTTTTACTCTGTAAAGAATTCGAAAGCGTAATAGAGCATAACAGATCATATTTACATTCTGTGTTCAAATCTCACATTCATACTTGAATTCATACTCTGATTAATTCATTACTCGATTCTTTGGTTCATCAAGGACAAAAAGGTTTGACCTTGTGATTTGATGTAATCCTCCATTTCCCATGCAAATCACGGTATCCCATGCTTTACCCACCAAATATCAATGCTTGGACCATCAGATATCCATGCATCTAAGTTACCCCCCTTTTTTTTCCTATTCTCTTAAAGCAACGTCAGTGACAGAGTTTTAAGTTCCACTTCTTTCACTTCTCTCACATTCTCTCAAATACTCCTCCCAAGAGCAAAGTTAAGGATCTTGCTGAAATCAAAAATTCTCAAATCCTCCCTGGAGTTTTTCTAAAGACAACATTCGTCCCAGAGGAGTTCCTCATCTCAGCCAAAAGTTTAAGCTTGAGATCTGCACTCCATCACTCCAAACAACTCCTCAACCAACTCAAGGTGAGCTTCATACCCCTACTTTCGAGATTTCTATTGTTTTTGGGGGAGAATACAAGTCAAAGTCTTGTGTAAATCATGATTTATTTGCTTATTATGTATGCATACCACCTTACATGTGTTTAAGTATGAAAACTCTTATAAATAGTCCAAAAACTCGAGATTTTGGTTAAGATGAAGAGTTTGGATTATATCTCACAAATCACGTTTGGAATCAAGAACTAGTATGTTACCAAGTATAAGTCACGGAATTTTTATAACAAGAACTATAAGGATTTGCTTTAATATTTGCTTAAACAAGTTGTTGGACAAAATATTTTTGGAAAATGATTAAAGTATGGAAATATTAATATTTTAGATCATTTTTGGCCAAACATAAATACAAGGGTTATCTTGGAATATTATGTCATACTCATGACTTTTTACCAGATTAACAAACTATTGTGATTATTTATAAATATTTAATATAAATAATTTTATCAAGGAAAATATACGAAAACAGAGTTTTCATGACAAAAATATTTGCATGTCATAAACTGCTGTCGTAAAACCTCCAAGAACATAAGTAATGTTCTATATGTCATAAAACAGAAAATGTGTATCATAACCTGCAGTTATAAATTTATACAAATTATAACTTGGCACTTTTTCTCTTGACTAAGATGGCTTATTTTCAATAAACGAAAAGAAACGAACACGAGCACCCAGTTAACGAGCACAATCAACGATATGGAACGAGAACGATATTTTTTATTCAATGAGTACGAATTTCATTATTTATCTAACAAATAATGGATCTCTAACGATTGCTCAAAAGGTTGTTAATATTCTAGTCAGACAAATCTCAAAAGTACCTAAATATAAAAATATTAGTGTACGTCTAAAGTCCTGTAAGGAGTTATAGCCAGAGTCTCCTGGAGGGAGAGCGGGAATTTCTGTATAGATCTATACGGGGTTGACACCCCGCACCTTCGTTGTTCGCTACAGCTAGACAGGCCAGTCTAGAGTGACAAATGTCTTTTCCAAAACGAGGGCGTCTGAGAAACACCAAAACAGGCACTCCGTCAGATTAGTATGGTTATAACGACTCACTAGAATATGTTATGTTATCTAGAAATTTATGCATGGAAAAAACCTCATAAATAAATTTTGGCACGGTGTGTTGACTGTCCTACACATGACAGGTAATGGTCCGCATTTGTTGCGTCGACTGTCCTTTTTCATCGCGTAGAATGTCCACAATTGCCATGTTGATTCTTTCTCCAAACAAGTATAGAGTCTAAATACTGCTATTTTACAAATTAAAAAACGTAGGACTCTATGGAAAACGTTTGTAAACAATTTTGAAAACGATTAACTAACCCACACATATACACAGTTGGAAATAGAACTTACGAATATTTTATAGCAGAAAATATAGGATTTTCTGGTGAAAACGATTTTCTACGATTTCGATAATGATAAACTAGAACGCACACTCAATTTTACTCGATAAGAAGAACAAGATTTTCAACCATATTCTCTTTTTTTTTAAATAAGGGATTTTCTGGAAACGGTTGACTATTACTATTCAAAAGAACTATTCTCGAACACAGCTCACCTTTATAAATTTCACTACTTTTCAAAATCATTCCTTATAAGGATGAACAAAAGTAACGACATGCACACATATATCCATGATTTTCAAAGCAAGGCTTCAAACGATTTCATAGAAAATATCGGATTTTCTGAAAGTACAACAAGAACGATTCTAAACAAGTGTAAACAATTTTATACAAAAATGCTTATGAACTCACCAACTTTTTAGTTGACTCTTTTCAAAACGACTTGTATTCTCAGGGATCTAGTAAGCAGGTAACAAGGGACGCGGATGCAATACTATTTAGCAGTAGTTTGGAATTTTTCTATTTATGTCTCTTTTGTGTAACTCGAAGAACCAATACAATATGTAAGCAATGTAAGTTTGTTATCTCAATGTATGATGTTTGGATTGCTCTGTTTCATTTATATTCAATTGTTATGATACTGCCCAATGAAGTCACCCGCCCCCGGACGTTTCCGCCGTCTAGTCCGGGGGTGTGACGGATTCACATCCTTCCTTCTGAGGGAACGAGCATGTGACTGGTGGTATGAGCTTGGCCGAGTTGTAGGGTTTGCGGTTATGGCATTCATGACTTGGGAGGAGTTTGTTTCGAGGTTCCAGAGGGAGTTTGCACCAACGATCAAGGTGCAGTAGCTAGCAAGGGAGTTCCAGGACCTTCACCAGACTACTGAGACTGTGGCAGAGATTACCGCCAAGTTCCGTGAGAGGGCTCTGTTGGTTTCGTAGTACACTGCGGATAAGGAGATGAAGAATATGAGATACTACAACATGTTAAGGGATGATATCAGGGAGTTTATGAGCCTTTCGGGGTACAAGACCCTAAATGATATGATTGAGAATGCCCTTGAGCGGGAGATTGAGTTGGAGCTTCAGACGAAGTGCAAGCCGGAGCAGGTGCAGACAGCAATGGGCCAGGCTAAGAGGCCCAAGACTTCCGATTCACACACCAAGGGCCAGCATGGCCGGGGCCATTACGGTAACTGCGTTAATCCGCACAGTGGTACATGTTGAGCGATGGGTTTAGGATATTCCAGCTCTGGTCATCCGGGTCATATAAGTAAGGACTGCCCCCAGAGTGCTCTAATTTGCTTTCATTGCAATCAGATCGGCCATAAAAAGGCAGATTATCTGAGATTAGCAGGGGGTAGTGGCGGAGCCTGCACCAACCACCTTGAGGATTACTGATGGCCGCCATGGAAAGGTGGAGGCACCTGTTGTGAAGAGCAGGGCATTTTAGCTGACCATCGATGAGGCCCGCGTGGCAACGGATGTGATTACTAGTACATGACTTATTCATATCTTTTATTGATTTCCTTATTTATGCTCATGGATATATTTGATCTTGTATAGGGACCTTTTTGGTCAATGGTATGACTTCTCATGTTTTGTTTGATTCAGGTGCTACCTGATCCTCTGTATCTCTTGCACTTAGTAAGAAGTTTTGTGATGTTCTTAGGACTCTTGCTTACCCTTTGAAGATTGAGATTGCGGATGACTGTTATGTGAGTGCTTCGAGGGTTTACGTGGGTATGTCCTGAATCTATTTAGTGAGAGATACTCTATTAATTTGTTGTCGATTCCTCTACGAGGATCGAAGGTTATTATCAGGATGGACTAGTTGGGCCCCAATGGGGCCATGATTAACTATGAGCTCCACTTAGTGAGAGTTCGAACCCCAAGTGGGGGGGGACTGGTTATTCCTGGAGAGAGAGCTTCGAATGAGCCAGCTCTCTGTTCGGCTGCGAGGGCCAAGCGATATCTTCAGCGGGGCTATTATGGGTTCTTGGCTTATGTGACAGATACTCGAATTGAGGGCACAATGGTGTTGAGTGAGGTGCGCATTGTTCGGGATTTCCCCAATGTGTTTCTTGAGGAGTTACCATGTTTTCCTCCCAAGAGGCAAGTCGAGTTTCAGATTGATTTGATTCCCAGAGCAGACCCTATAGCCAAGGCATCATATCGTTTGGCACCACCAGAGATGCATGAGTTATCTATGCAACTTCAGGAGATGCTAAACAAGGGACTTAGTCGGCCAAGTAGCTCACCATGGGGAGCACCGATCCTGTTCGTGAAGAAGAAGGACGGTTTAGACAGGATGCGCATTGACTATCAAGAGTTGAATAAGCTAACGGTGAAGAATCGTTACCAGTCCAGATGATTGACGATTTATTTGACCAGCTCTAGGGTACATCTTGGTTTTCCAAGATCGATTTGCGATCAGGGTACCATCAGATGAGGGTCCGGGATGATGATGTGTAGAAGACAACTTTTAGGACTCATTATGGTCCTTACAAGTTCGTGATGATGTCATTCGGTCTCACCAATGCATCGGCAAAGTTCATGGATCTCATTAACAAGGTTTGCAGTCTGATTCTGGATCGGTCAGTGATAGTACTCATAGACGATATCATGGTCTACTCCAAGAATAAGGAACAAAACGAGGAGAACTTACAAAAGGTGTTGGAGATCCTGAGGAGGGAGAGGTTGTATGCCAAATTCTCCAAATGTGAGTCCTGATTGCGCGAGGTCCAGTTCTTGGGGCACATCGTCAACCAGAATGGAATATTGCTCGACCCGGCCAAGATCAAGGTCGTGATGCGATGGGAGGCTCCTAGGACCCCATCTGAGATTCGGAGCTTCCTGGGTCTCGCGGAGTATTATCTGTGATTTATCCAGGAATTCTATAAGATTGCAGTGCCTTTGACCCACTTGACGAAGAAGAATGTTACTTTTTGGTGGGAGGCTCCTGATAAACAGTTGGCTTTTGAGTCTCTAAGGAAGAGATTGTGTGAGGCCCCGATTATCATGCTTCCCGAGGGTATGGATGATTTTCTGGTTTATTGTGACGCCTTCATTTCAGGATTGGGAACAGTTCTTTTCTAGAGGGGTCATGTAACTGCTTGCGCATCAAGGCAGTTAAAGCCTCACGACGAGAATTACCGTATGTATGATTTTGAGTTGAGGGCTGTGGTTTTTTCCCTCGTGATTTTAAGACACTATATGTATAAGGTTATGTGTACTATCTACACTGACCACAAGAGTTTGCGGTATCTGATGGATCAGCCGAAGTTGAATATGCGACAGCGAAGATGGTTGGATGTGGTAAAGGACTATGATTGCGAGATCCTATACCATCCTGGGAAGGCCAATGTGGTGGCCGATGCCTTGAGCCACAAGCAAGTGAGCACACCTATCAGGGGTATTTTTCTAAGGATGGTTAGTACTTCACCTTTGATGGATTTGATCAAAAAGGCTCAGGTGGAGGGATTGAAAAAGGAGAATTGGAAGGCAGAGCGTATCGGGGGGAAGATTCCTTTATTTTTTTATAGACATTCGGGGATTGTTGAGTCAGTGTGTCAGAGTTTTGGTTCCAAAAACTGGTGGGGGTGAGACAGGTCGTTCTAGAAGAGGCTCATAAGTCAAAGTTTTTGATTCATCCAGGGGCCACGAAGATGTAGCGGGATTTGAAGCTGAGTTATTCGTGGCCCTGTGTGAAGAAGGAAATTGCATTGTTCGTAGAGGGGTGGTTGTCTTGCAGGAAAGTCAAGGCCGAACATCAGAGACCCCACGGCAAGATGCAGCCATTACCCATTCCCATGTGGAAATGGGAAGAGATTACCATGGATTTTATCACAAAGTTGCCAAGGATGGCACGTGGAGTTGATTCTATTTGGGTCATTTTTGATAGATTAACCAAGAGTAGACATTTTTATTATCGATTGCCAAGAGTATATCTGTTGAGAAGTTAGTTGACATCTACATTCGGGAGGTGATGGTTCGGCACGGGGTGCCAGTTTCGGTGGTATCGGACCGGGATGTTCGTTTCACTTCCAGGTTTTGGAGGAAGTTTCATGAGGAGTTGGGTACTCAGTTGCATTTTAATACAACATACCACCCCCATACCGAAGTTCAGAGCGAGCGGATGATTCGGACGCTCGAAGATATGCTCCGGGAATACGTGTTAGATTTTGGAGGGAGTTGGGATACTTACCTTCCACTGGACGAGTTCTCTTACAATAACAACTATCATGCAAGTATTGACCGGCCATCTTTTGAGATGTTGTATGGGAGGAGGTGCAGGACCCTGGTTTGCTGGGGCGAGGTTGGGCATCAAGTCATGGGCAATACTGAAGTGGTACTCAATACCAATGAATTGATTCAACAGGTGTGCGACAGGTTGCGAGTCGCGCAGAGTCGGAAGAAGAGTTACGCAGACCGGCGACGTTCGGACCTCGAGTTTCAGGTGGGGACTTGGTGCTTCTGAAGGTGTCACCATGGAAAGGTTTCATCTGATTTCGGAAGGATGGGAAGTAGGGCCCTAGATTTATTGGTCCCTTCATGATTTTTGCCCGAGTGGGCAAGGTTGCATACCGGCTAGATTTTCCTGATGAGCTCAGTCAAATCCACAACACCTTCCATGTTTCTCAGCTTCGGAAGTGTGTGGCCGATGATTCCGCAGTTTTCCCTTTGGATGATATTCATGTTAATGATCGCCTGAGTTATGTGGAGAGACCAGTGGCGATCTTGGATATGAAGACCACGACCTTATTCAACAAAGTGGTGTCTTTGGTCAACGTCCAGTGGAAGCATCGGAAGGGTTCCGAATGGACATGGGAGCCTCAGACGAAGATACAAGATCACTACCCTAATTTATTCGCGGCAGCAGACTTCGAGGACGAAGTCTAGTTCAATTAGGGGAGAGTTGTAACATCTTGATTTCCAGGTATTCCATTTAATCCCTTGGTATGAGAATTGTTTGCATTTTGGTCCCAATGGCATTTTTGTAATTTTTTGGAAACGACTTGCGTAGGGTGTACCCATAGCGCACGCTGGTCATAGATGGTCTGGACCAAAAAACCTAATACTTAGGTTTTGTGCACTATTTAAACACCTTTATAACCTCATTAACCCCTCCCTCATCAGCCTTCAGCCCTATTTCGACCCTTTGGCAAACCCTAATCCTTTTGAGACCATTTTGAAGCTTTTAGTGAGTTTTGTGCATTCTTGTTTGTGAAGGAAGTTCATAAATGGAGTGGTGTTGTTCTCAAGTCGTTGGATCCAGCAACTACTCAACCTTGGGCATCTTTTGGAGGTATAAAGCTCCAACCTTGATGTACATTTCTTTAGATCTTCTTTAAGCTTAGAACTCTACACTTTTTGTCCCCAATCTTGATCCTTGTGAGTATGGAATACTCAAGGACCTTTAAGTTGTCCTCTCATACATTTTAGGGTGTATTAGGTCATAAAAGTGCAAACTTGGATGTTGTTTCTCTTCCATGCATAGGTTATGGATGTCTTAAGGAATTAAGAAGTTAGGGTTTTTGGATATGAACCCTTAATAGCCATGCAAGACCATAAACTTGGAAACTTTATGGTTAAGGACATCTTTTGAGGAATAGATCTGAAATTTGGACAAAAGAACTTAAAGATTTAAGCTCTTAATAGAAGGGAAGGGAGGCCACTGCATACGCTAGGCGTTCCTAGAGTATGTTGGGCGTACGTAGTCAACCAATTCGTTTTTGGTCAAGGACTGAATACGCTATGCGTACAAGCTGAGTACGCTGGGCGTACTCAGCTCAGTTGACTCGGTTGACTTTTTGACTTTTTGGATTTGACCAGGTTTGACCTAAGGGTATTTTGGGTACTTTGAATTATAGTTGCATTTGGTCATTCATCATTGAATAGGTGTCCGGTAGAGCTGATTTTCGGAGCAGTGTCATGTTCAACTAATTCCGTCTGTCTGTAAGGTGAGTCTCCTCATTGTATCCATGGGTCGAAGGCACCAATGGCGGCCCATTATTCGATTATGTAGAATGCTAGTTGTTATGTGATATATTTTTTTGTGTGATCGGGTTGAAATACACCCTAGGGCGGGGACATGATTGTGTGTCAGGTTGAAATACACCCCAGGGAGGGGTACACTATGGCATGATCGGGTTGAAATACACCCCAAGGAGAGGCCCCATGGAAGGGCCCATATTCTTTTACTGGGTTGGAATATGCCCCAGGGTTAGGCCAAGTTTAGTTGTTGGTATGTGGTAATTTGGTGGAACTCTGTTACATCCCAAAATATGGTCCCAAAAATTTCATGTTTAAAATAGATAAAATAGTATTTTCAAATATCATCCATACATCTCAAAATATCCAATGTATCAAATGTCATAAAAATCAGAGTAAAGTATCATATGCGGAATCCCAATGGTGTGTGCGATGTAGTCAACCCGAGCTCTTCCCTTTGCAACCGGAAGTACCTGAAACATAAACTGAAAACACTAAGCACAAAGCTTAGTAAGTTCCCCAAACTACCCCATACCATACATAATAAATCACATATTGGGCCCCCGCCCGACATCGGGCCTCACCCGACATCGAGCCCCGCTCGGTTTACAGATCTGTTATTCTCAGGAATCGCCTGTCACTAGGCCCCGCCCACTATACACATACAATATATCACATAATCATGCTAACACATATAATGATCATAACACTAGAAAATGTTCCAGTCATCGGGTGTCGCCCGGCACTGAGCCCCGCTCGGTATACATAGCAGCACATAACACATGCAAGGGTCACGCAGACTCCTAACATCCTAGCATAATCGATAAAGGTTGAAATTGGTGCCTTAGACCCACTAAACCCAATGAGGAAACTCACCTCAAATGTTGAATCTCACAGAAAGAAATCCCTAGTTGCTGCCGTGACGACTCCTCGAGGTATCATTACAAAATAACATCCAATCAATACTTGGGTCTCAATCAACATTCAATACTCCATACATGGGGTAAAATGACCATTTTACCCCTGGCCTAATTTGATCCATGACTAAGGCCCAAATCCCCAATATAAAAGGCCCAACACTACATAATCTTCCAAAGCCCACTAGTGGCCCACTTATGGCCCGATTTTCCAAATTGGGCCTAAACCCCTCTAATGGGCCTTACCCTAAAGCCCAATCATATCCTTAGTCCAAAAGCATGGTTTCAGATGGCCCACTAAGGCCCAAAGCAACAAGGTCCAAGAAATGGCCCAAACCGAGGCCTAAGTATGCGAAGCCCACTCTGACTGAGTACGCAAGGCGTACTCAGCTGTACGCATCGCGTACTCGCTTGTTGGCTTGTACGTTGTGCGTACAGACTTGTACGCCCAGCGTACTCCTCTATTAAGAAATCTTTTTGACATTAAGCACTTAATGCTTATCCTAAAGGCCCAAACCACAATTCTGAGTCCTAATAAATGTCTAGACTCATAAAGTCACGGACTTGGTGACTTTTTATGCTCCAAATGAACCCAAATTCAAAATATAACATTCTACTTCCATAAAAATGGTCCTAACTCATGCATGGATGGATCTCAACCTCAAAAATGACAACTTTATGACTCAAGGACCCAAATAACACCAAGAGCGGCAACTCTAGGCTTCAAAAACGATGTGGACTCATAAGATCTCATCAATGGGACCAAAAGGGTCCATAAAACCAAACCAAAACAAATCTAAGCTAATAAGCATCAAGTTCAAGACTTTATACCTCAAATGAGTGCTAAAAGATTATAAGGTTCTGGATCTATAAGCCTTCACTCCTTCAATGAAGCTTCTATTGGATTAGGTGTCTAAGCCCATAACTATAATTGGTATGTATTTGAATTGACAATGGCATGGTCCTTTTGGGTTGCCTTCACACCTGCAACTAGACATGATGATTAATTGAGAAAGAGGAAGAATTTATTATTGAAATAATAAATTGGAATAAATGATTTATTAATATGTTATGGAAATAATATATTAATTAGAAATCATATTGTTTTATTAATATTTAATCAGAAATTAATTTGGAATTAATTTTGGGATTAAAGGAATTGATTGAAGGTACACAGGCTGTTTTGCAATTAATTAATAGTTGTGGTTTGGGCTCTTGGATCATCCTAAGTAGGTTTGGCCGAAATTTCTAAGGAAGACCCTTAGAATTTCGTCCAAGGCCTCAAGGAAGTGGATCCATGAGCTGCTTGGGGCCTAAGCTGGAAATTAGGGTTTCCATCTAGAAACCCTAGCTTTGGGGCTAAGCAACCTAACTATTTAAGGAGCATATCCCTTGAAATTTTTAACCACTCTATTCCAAGAGAAGAAATCTGAAATTGCAACCTCCTTCCTCTTCTCACAATCATCTTCTTGCATTGTGTGTTTGTGAGCCATTAAAGGTGTGACATTTGTGACACTAAGCTCTCAAGAGTTCAAGATCTACAAGGATTAATTGTTATTGCTACATAATAATTGAGGTATTTATCTAAACCCTAGTATTAGGTTAAATCGATAATCATACATACTTCCTAGGGTTTATCTTTTGTATTCAAGTTTGCATGTTCAACTAGTGAAAACCTAGATCCAAATCTTTAGGGTTGCATGAACACATATGATTTGTAGTTATGCTCAAAACCCATCAGTGATCAGAGCCTAGGATTTTTTTCAGTTAAATATGATGCAATTGTGAATTGTTCAAAGGAGAACGAAACATAATCGTCATTCTGTTCATGGAACTCGATGAGTTGACTCAACTTGACAAGTACATTGCCCCAAATCAACGAGTTGGTCTGTCAGATCCCAGATTTCGGATTTTCTTGCCTAATTTGATTTACATGGTTTGTATTTGGTAATTATCTTCATTATTTCTGCCATAATCTGATTTTGGTAATATAATATAATTAAAATAAAACCTAAATGTTAGGAGATAATTATGAACTAGATAATGTCAATTTTATTTGATTATAATTATCATTATGGATATGATTAGTAATTTAATCAATTGTTTAATTAAAATTAATATATATCTATAATTTGGTTCTAGATAATTGTTAATTGGATTTAATAATTAATATTTTGGGTTATTTGGAATTTAAAATTAAAAGATTTAATTTTGAAAATTTAGAATGTAAACCCTAAAATATATCCTTATGGATTTTATTAATGGTAATTAATAAATCCATATGTGGTCTAGATTTAATTAGATTAAATGTATAATTTATTAAGAGATTAAACCCTTAGTATTTTAAAATGTTTAAAATACACCATATACTACATGTAAGATTAAAAGTTTAATATTTACTATATGTATAAGACGAGTAAGTCGAATCGCTTGTACGCCTCTTTCACAAAGCCATACTATAAGGGGAGTTTAAGGAAGCAGCCTGTAAAATGACCGTCATTGGGTATCCATTCTTGCCCACCGCTCTCTTGTATGGTGGAGGGTTGTTAGCCGAACGGGTTCGATAGGAAACTTAATCCTCATTAAAAGTATAATGATAAAGTAACTAAACCATTTTCTAAAATTCCATTCCTAGTTACTTTAGGAAAAATGTGAATTTGATGTTAACCCATGAAATTGTACATTGCACCTTATTGGTCGTTAGTGTAGCGTGTGTGGTTAACCGACACACTAATATGGGACTAATATTGTTGGCAATGGGCAGGGGCGGATATATGTGGTGCCCGGGGGTCCTGGGCCACTGCTCCGCTTCGGTCCGTAAGGGTAAAAATAATTCTATTAGGTGCACCGGCTTCAAATTTGTTCGGGTGACACTATACTTTCGAGAATTCGAGGCCCAAAAAATATAAAGTGTAAAAAATGCTAGTCCAATAACATAAAGAAAATTAGCCCAATAGCTCAAATGCATTGTGAGTGGCCCAAGTTGTTTATTAAGTTTTTAACCCAATTGACCCACATACCCACCCATTACCCAATATCCATCGCAATCAAAGAAAAGAAGAGGAAATTGATCCACTGGAAAGAAAAAAAATCGGCACTTCATTCTGTGAAAGCTGCGAACAGCGAACGAGAAGAAAAAAAATCGGCCTCCCTTCCTGCCTCCATTCAATCGATTACAACCAAGATAGCAAGGCATAAGTATTTCGATTTTGCTTGGCTTGGCTTGACACTCCTTTCAAACCTACAAATACAATGAAACAAGTAAGTATTGATAATTTTAGGTTTATGAAATTAGTCAAATTAGTTGCTTTTTTGTTGAAATTTCTTATTGTTTAGGTGAAATTAGTAGTTCTTAACCTTGAAATTACATGTTTACTTGTAACTTGTTGTTAGAATGTTAGATACTTAGATTGTTAACCTTGAAATTATTCAAATTAGTTTCTTTTCCATTGAGTTTTTGAAAGAAAATTGTGTTGAAAGAAAATTGTGTTGAAAGAAAAACAATCTATTAGTGTAGCCTTCAAGAAGCAAACCAAGATTGAGGAGAGTAATTATAAACTTCGTTTAGGTGCTTCAATTTGGTGTTGTAAATTTTTATTGAAAAATGGTTTACCATTTCTGGGTCATGATGAGTCGAGTGACTCTCTTAATAGAGGGCTTTTCTTAGAGTTATTATCTTTCTTGAGAGACCATAATGAAGGCATTCGCAATGTTACCTTAGAAAATGCTCCTCGAAATAATCAAGTGACGTGCCCGAGGACTCAAAAGCAAATTGTTGAATGCTTTTCAACATAGATAGTTGTAGATATTTGCAAAGAAATTGGTAAAGATGTTTTTTCTTTATTGGTTGAAAATTTCAACACCGTCATGGATATGCAAATTATAGAATTCGGGGACCGATTTAGTGAACTTAGCACCCAATTACTAGAATACATGGGGGCTTTGAGTCCTTGTGATTCATTTGCTAAATTTGACTAAACAAAGTTGTTAAAGTTGAGTGAGTTATACAAAAAAACATTTTGATGATGCGGAGAGGATGCAACTTGATGGTGAACTTGAAATATATTATCATACTTTACATAAAGATGACCGGTTCACTAGTTTGCAAGGAATTTCCGACCTTCTCGTTTGATGGTGGAAACGGGGAAACATCGGTCTTATCCTATGGTTTATAGGTTGTTGAAGTTGGTTTTGGTTTTACCCATTGCAACCGCAACAGTCAAAAGATGTTTTTCAGCGATGAAGTTGTTGAAGACGGATTTGCGTAACAAAATAGGTGATGATTTTTTGAATGATGCCATGATTTCTTATGTTGAAAAAGAAGCACTTATGAAAGTGAATATCGAAAATGTAATGGATTGGTTTCAAAAAATATGTACCGGTAGATGTCAAATTTAAATATTAAGATGTAATGGATCAGTTTGATGTATTAGTACTTTTAAGTTTTTTTTTATGTTATTATATTCGGACGAAAAAAAATTGTGCCACTGCTATGACAACTTTCTGCGTCCACCACTGGCGATGGGTGTCTCGTAAATTATCGTTGAGTTAATGGAGCGCGTGTGGTTAACCGGCACGTTAATTTCAGATGATAAATGACATCGAGAGTACCAAGCTAATTTGCATGGTTATTCACATCTCGTTTGTGATCCTCAGCATCCCAGTCACAAAGTGAGAGCATAATCGAGATTAAACATGCCAGTGAATAGTTCAATGAATCTCAAAAGATCTAGGAGTTTCTTTAGATTGAATTTGGTAAATGCTTACCTACCTAAAATAGATTCGAATTTTATTACGGCATCCCTCTTACAGAGATTCAAGCGTTACAATTCTCCCCCACTTGAATCAGACTTCATCCTCGAAGTCCTCTGCCCCGAAAAACTCTGGATAATGCTCTCCCATCTCCTCCTCGGGCTCCCAAGTCCACTCTGGCCCCTTGCGTTGTTGTCATTGCACCTTCACCAGCTCTACAACCTTGTTCCTCAAGGTCTTCGTCTTCCGATCCAAAATTGCCACCAGTCTCTCTATATAATTCAGGCGGTCATCCGCCTGAATATCCTCCAATGGTTCAACTATGGAATCATCCACTAAACACTTCCGCAGCCGAGAGACATGAAATGTACTATGAATCTGACTGAGCTCGGTTGGAAGATCTAGACGATAAGCAATATACCTGGGGCCCAACTTGCCCCGCTTCCTGAACCGGATGACACCTTTCCAAAGCTACACCTTCAAGAGAACCATATCTCCCACCTGGAACTCCAAGTCTGACCGGTGCCTATCAACATAACTCTTCTGCCGACTCTGAGCTGTCTGGAGCCTGCTTCGAACCCGCTGAATCAGCTCAGTGGTCTTGAGCACCACCTCGGTACTCCCCATGACCCGCTGACTGACCTCTCCCCAACAAATCGGGGTGTTGCACTTCTTTTCGTAGAGCATCTCGAAAGGAGGTCGATCGATGCTAGCGTGATAACTGTTGTTATACGAAAATTATGCTAACGGAAGGTACGTATCCTAACTCCCACCGAAATCCAACACGCACGCACACAGCATATCCTCAAGAGTTTGAATAGTCCACTCACTCTGACCATTGGTCTGCGGATGAAATGTTGTACTGAAAAGGAGACGAGTGCCCATCTCATCATGAAATCACTTCCAAAATATGGAAGTAAAACGAACATCCCTGTCCGAAACCACTTATACCGGCACCCCATGACGTGTCACTACCTCCCGGACATAAATCTCAGCCAACTTCTCTGCAGATATGCTCTCCTAGGTCGGAATGAAATGCGCGATCTTGGTCAAACGATCTACGATGACCCAGTTAGAATCCACTCCACACGCGGTCCTAGGAAGCTTCGTGATGAAATCCATAGTGATGTATTCCCATTTCCATACGGGAATCTCCAACGGCTGCATCTTGTTGTGAGGTCACTGATGTTCGGCCTTGACCTTCCTGCAGGTCAAGCACCGCTCCACATACATTCACTCTTACGATGCAGGGTCAACAATCCATGGCTATCAAAATCGAAGGAAGCCACCTCACCCACAATGCGTTCACTCTTCCGGTGCTCTTGCTTCATAGCCTCGACCTGAGCCTTGGGGATCCGCTCCAACAATGGAGTAATCACTGTCATCCTCAAGCATATATCTCTGATCGGAGCCGCGACCGCCTTGCGGCTGAGAGCATCGGCCACCATATTGGCCTTCCCTAGGTGATAAAGGATCTCGCAATCATAATCCTTCATCATATCCAACCAACGACGTTGTCTCATATTCAGGTTCAGCTGATCCATCAAGTACCTCAGGCTCTTGTGGTCCATGTAAATAGTACAATGAACCCTATAGAGGTAATGCCACCAAATACTGAGGGTGAAAAAAAAGGTTGTTGGGTCATATAAGATTACGTCATTGTGTGTCCATTTTGTTTAGCGGGTTGGGCTTGTCCAACCGTTTATTTAATATTAGGGTTTTACTATTTAAAGTGCATGTATGCACCGTATCTTGTAATCGTCTAAGTTGTAAACCCTACACAGCCTTTACAGTAGAAGTTCTTCATCGAGCTCTTATAAGGCTATGTTTATTAATCATTCGACACAACTTGATCTTCTATCTGTGTTTTTGATTCTTTAAATGTTTGAATCTATTCGATCATTCAAGTTTTATATTTAACCATTGGTATCAAATTAGGAGACTGTGTAATCCATACGCATCTCTTCTGTTAAAAGAGCTATTAGGGTTTCCGCTTTAATAGGATCTGGAGTCTGTCGTCTTCTTCGATTTCATCGATTACAGACGTTGAATCTTGATCTTTATTTTACCCTAAACTCGATTTTAGGTTTACACATCCGGTTCTTATAGGTTTTTATCAAATCGACAACATGCAGCCTGGCGATTCTCACGTTAACTCAATCAACCTCTCAAGCGGCATTGGTTCTACAACAAGGATCCCTATACTTTTTCCTAACGATTATGAAGTGTTGGCACTGCACTTTGAGGATTACGTGTTAGGGATTGAAGACAATGGTTCATTGATATGGGATGCCATAACCAAGGAGACGTTTGCTCACACAGGAAAAAAAGGGTTATTAAAACTCAAGCTGAGTATAACGCTCTACTTCTCAATGTTGATAACATACCACAGGATAAAAAGACAAGCTAATTAGCAATGTCAGATCTATGAGGATCATCCGCTTTGCTTTTTCCTTCCGACATGTTTCCCTTAGTAAGCTCCTGCGAAACAGCTAAAGAAATATGGGAAAGGCTTAGAGAACTACACTCAAGTGACGTTGATCTTGAGCATTCCATTCAGACTCTGTTACTTTCGGAGTTTGGAGCTTTTGTTTAGAAGCCTGAAGAGAAACTGGACCAAATGTTCAACCGTTATAACCATCTATTGAGCATGATGGTGAAGCACAAGATCAAACGTAAACTGATAAAGCAGAAGGTCACGTTCATGAACGGGTTTAGATCTGATTGGAAAGTTGTGGTGTCGACGGTTAAAGCACACGAGCAGTTCAAAAATTACTCCTTGGCGAAGCTTGTTGGTATTCTGAGGTCACATGAGGACGAAGTGACCATTGAAGGAAAAGTTGTTTCTAGCATGGGATTGTTGTCCCTAGTTGCGAAGGGCAAGAAGGTTGCAGAGGAAGAAGCTTTGGAGTCTAATCTCTCCGATTGCGAACTCTCAAAGGAAGAGTATGCTATGATGGTGTCCAATCCTAAAAAGTTTGCAAAGAAGAATTTTGGACGCAATAAGAACCGAAACTGGCAGGGAAGCTACAGTTCTGAGAAGGTGAAGGATGAGAGTTCTAACAACTCTCAAAAGGAAGAAGTAAAGAAGGAAAAGAAGCTAATGGGCGACTCCGGATATGACTGCAATTATTGTCACGATAAAAATAATTTAGCTAAGGAGTGAATGCTGAGGAGAATGAACGAGAAGAAAGAGGAGGAGGATGATGAGACCTACTATCTCAGAAAGCTGGAGGAGGTCAAGAAGAAGAAAAATGTTGATAATGCTATGTCTGCTTTAATTGTGCAGGAAGACGAAGATGAGTTTGGCAAAGTTGAAGCATGGTCAACTGACTCTGAGGATGAAGAAGTTCGCAGACCAACTCATGGGAGAAGCTTCGTGGAGAAAGATGATGTTTCGCAGTTCAGTGGAAGGTGCTTGATGGTGACCAATGAAGTTTTGGAGCTTATAGGATACGCTACTGAAGGCGGGCATGTCTCCGACAGTTGCTTCGCTGCGAAACCTGTCCCTGAATAGATCAGCGAGTGTAAGAAGGTGATAAACAAGGTACACACCATTCTTAAATGTCTAAATATTTGTGTGTCTCAATATGAAACTGAATTAGATGATCTAAAATACATAGTATCTAGTTTCAGTGAAAGTTTAAAAAGAACCCGTTTAAATAATTCTAACTTAACCAATCAACTCGGAAGGGTTTCTGTAACACCCCCAGAATTTGTAGGTATTTCTGAATCCTCCCTTTTATTATTATGTTGTCATTTTTAGTCATTGGGGATGGAAGGGTGTAGCCATGAGATGCCCTAATGGCTAATATTGTAATTTTGGATCAAGAAGAGTATGTTGCACGTGCATAAGGGTACGCTGAGTGTACTAGGCGCACCCTAGTACACTGGGCGTACTCACGTCAGATGGAAACCCTAATATTTAGGGTTTGGGTGGTATATAAGTGTTCTTATGAGCTCATAACCCTCTACTGAAAGCACCCAAACTTTCATACTACTCAAGACATTGTTACTCCAAAACATGCTACATGCATATTTAAAAAAAATATATTTTACATTAATAACTTGATTACAAAAGACTGGATATAAACTGACTAAGTTTTAGTATATTACATAACTACCCAGGATATTAAAGCTTTTATACAAACGTAAACCCAAGTACAAAAGTAACAGTATAAATTATTCTAAATCTTCTAATAGTATATGACTATATTGGATGCTTATTACCTGCAATTGTTAAACACTGAGAGGGGTATGTGGTGACACTTAGTGAGTTCAATAACAGATACAATATAACATTATACCATATATATACTTCAATATAGCAGAAGCAAAGAGGAACAAGGAACAACAAAGGCATATGTGAATCATGCGAC
This sequence comes from Lactuca virosa, assembly GCF_052849685.1. Classification (NCBI taxonomy): domain Eukaryota; kingdom Viridiplantae; phylum Streptophyta; class Magnoliopsida; order Asterales; family Asteraceae; genus Lactuca; species Lactuca virosa. The sequence goes on along the minus strand of NC_136430.1, from coordinate 463,856,721 downwards.
AGGCTTTCCATAACAATCAATGAGACATAACAATTTCAATACTTGATATACATCAATAACGCTTCGTCCCAAATGGCACAGATGACATACAATTTCTGATTAAACATTTTGGTTGATTTCAGGCTTTCAGCTGTGATACCAGTCAAATTTTGGTCAAAAATAAATTGATCAATAATCGTAATTGGGATGAACCAAGTGGTAGAGTTTGTAACAAGGTTTCCAAAAACATAAAGAACACTGACATCCGAGTTATAACGAAGAAGTTATGACCAATCGAAAATCCGCGGTAAAACCGGCAAAACACTGTTCCGTGTAAAAAACGAATTTTCGATAAAAGGATTTTTAGCCTTAACAATCTAAATGAAAGTTGTAGAATATATTAAACCGAGAACGTTCATAAAAAGAACGTTAAAATCTGACTTCGTATGAGGAAGTTATGATTTTTCGAAGTTTCGATTTAGCAGTAGACAGCTAAAAATTCGAAATATAAATCAATCGATATTTAGCCGACACAACTTAAACGAGAATCGAAGGTCTCGTCAAAAGTAGCACAACGGTAAAAAGACAGACGAAAACGGACGTCAGATGAAGAAGTTAACGGATTCCCGTCCCGGTCTGTTTAAAATAATAATATTAAAAATAAATTCAAAATTAGTCGACGAAGTCTAAACGAAAGTTGTAGAGTATGATTTTACCTACGTGTGCATATAAAGAACGTAAAAAACGGAGCTCGTATGCGAAAGTTATGATTTTCGCAAGTTTTTGGCACAAAAATCAAGAAAATCTAGAAAACCGGGAAATTTCGCTGAGTCACTCCTCGGACACGTCACCTCGCATGCGAGGCTGCCACATGTCATCTTCGGGTTGGACTGCAAATCGCCATGTCACCATCGGATTGGACCGCAGCCGCGGTCCAGTAAGAAGCCTACACCTTCGCATGAGACACTCCTCGGATGACCCCTTCGCATGCGTGGCCTTCTCCTATTGGACCGAAGTCCGGTCCACTCAGAAGCTGCCCTGTCCGAACCCTCGCACGTGGCTTCGCTGCTGACTGACGCGGGGCTGCTGACTCACCCCTCGCCTCGCCACCTGTCCTCCTCGGCCGAACCCTCGCACCCCTATATAAAGGGTGCGAGCCTTCTCGGATGGAAGGGTTTTTCACCCCATTTTCGCCCATTTTGCACCATTTCACCCCCTCGAGTTTCTCACGACCCCCGAAGGCCTCGGTATCACGTCTAAAGCCCGAATCAAGCCCCGGAGCCCCGAAATTCTCGAGAAGTTATCCTCTCTCCTGCCGAAACTCTGCCCGGTTTGAGCCGGTTTTTCGTCAAACAAACTATTTTCTGGGAAACGAAACGCTGCCCGAATCACCGCTTATCAAAGTGAGTTCATACCCCTATAATTTACCTTTTCAATGGTTTTTAAATGCTTTTTAGGGGGGGAATACAAGTTTAACACAATATTAAATTGTGTTAATAACTGTGTGTGATAATAATCACACATAAAGTTTCTGTATGCTTTTAAGAATTACCAAATACTTCCAAAATAACGTAAAGCCATGTTAAATTCTTTGAAAAATGTTTTATAAGCTATTTCAAAATATAAATGCCAAAGTCATGTTTTATATGTATAAATATATAAATAAGACTTGAAGGGCTTAGGACTAATGAATTATCTTATATCCTTTTCCTTGTTTGGATGTGGAATTAAGGTTGTGTTATTTGTCCGAAGGTCGTTTCCTTCTTAATTATATATATATTATACATATATGAGTCTAAAAGGTTACTCCTTTTAGTATCATTACCTTTGTATCAGGCTGAACAAAGGTGATATTCCATAAGAATTCATGCTAATCAGATAGAACATATAAATTATAATAGGTATAATTTATGATTCAAAACTAAATATACAAGTATGATTCACGACTGTATACTTCCCAAGGAAATTACCAAAATTCATTCAACTATACCAAGATATGTATAATACCTTTAATATACGAACAACATATTAAAGAAGTAAAGATACATCATACCTAGTTTGCATTAACAAAGGTACTATACAGAGTACCAGAGTTAGCAAACACGTGGTAATGTCGGGTTTGCATTAGCAAAGGTACTATACATAGTGCCCGAGTTAGCAAACACGAGGTAATAATACATCCTGCCGGGTTTGCATTAGCAAAGGTACTATACAGAGTACCCGAGTTAGTAAACACGAGGTAATAATACATTCTGCCGGGTTTGCATTAGCAAAGGTACTATACAGAGTACCCGAGTTAGCAAACACGAGGTAATAATTCATAATTCAAGTATACTAGAATACACTGTTTTACAAGAAACCAGGGTTTTGATTCAAAACAAATCAAGGGTTTACACTTATCAAATACATGTCAGAAATTCTAATTCAAGAACACACTGTCAATCATTATTTCAGAATGATTGGGCTTTTCATAAATAATACACATGTAACGTTTATATGCTTTTTATGAGACACTAAGTTCAGGTTGTTTAATTCATTTTAGACAACATAGGAAAAGTCCTGACATTATAACCAGAATCTCCAGCCGGGGATCGAAACAAGTGTGTGTAGATCTATATCGGGATTGACAACCCCGCACTCAGGCTGTTAGCTACAGTCGGGTTTATAAGCCTATGAGTGACAATTGTTATCACCAGTTTAAACGCCCACAAAGCGTTTGTGTCAGGCCATCCGTCATAGTATGGTTATAATAACTCATTAAAAAGATATTAACAATACGTTAGTGTATAAACAAATAAACGAAAGTACACCTTCAAAGTACCAATTTATAGAATACAAAATACAATGGTTTAATACAGTTTTCATTAACACCTGGTGGAGCCAGGCACACTCTCGATTATAAGTTTTCAGAAAGGAATACAAATACAAAACAGTAATACAAAGAGAACGGTTTATGGGATTAAACCACTTTTACAAATGGGAACCTTGTCATTTACTTTTGGTAAACTAGTATAACATAAAGGACCTTTAGTGGTTAATTCTATAATTCCTTAGTTGCTACGCCATAGTTATACATAAGTAATATCCGATTGACAGTGAAATGTGTGACTTCCGACTTACTTCCTGTTCCTTGTTTGGTTGTGGGCTTAGGGCAGATACACCCATTTGACTGTCCATTCGATATTGGGTTATATATAATAAGTATAAACTAAGTAATTACAGAGGGAAACTATTGAGGTTATCAGTTAATCACCTCAGGAAATATAGGATTTCCTGGAGAAACCAGTGAACTTATTCAAAGAACTTAGGGTATACCTAACAGAACTAAAATACTTATGAACTCACCAGCTTCAATGTTGATCTACTCTTTCCAAATAACTTGTATTCTCAGGAATCCAGTAGACAGGTACACTCCCGAAGCTTTTGAGAATACTACCTAGTACCATACCGCGAGTCTTGTCTTTTACTGTACCTACTTTAGTGTTTGAATATGTAATGTTTGAACACTTATGTAAAACTTATACTTATTAATGCAATGATTTTTTGTACTTTGATTACTATATTGCATGCGTTGTGATACTTACCTAAAGTCCTCCGCCCCCGAACGTTTCCGCCGTTCTGGTTTGGGGGTGCGACATCAGCCCTATCTAACCTTCTGCCAATGCCATAGTGGTAGAAGTCATTCTCTTGCGATACATGCTCTACACGGCCAGAGGCTACATACCAATACCACTGTGAATCTAAGTCTTTTCACTGGTCACATGGCCAAAGGTACAACTTTTCTATCAAAATAGCACGAAATAATAACACGATATAATAACACGGAAAAGCACATAGCACATATAACACATAACATACAATTGTTCCTATATATTGAACTCACCGTGAAATAACCGAAGGAATAAATGATAATTTGGGCAGCACTTCGGCTCTAAATATGACTTTCTGTGACGAAACCGGGGATTTTAGTTGAAAACTGGCCTTATACGGGCAGAGTTTTGACTTGAAAATATGATTTTCTCGGGAACTTCAGAAGTCGGGACTTGCTTTGGGTGTCGGGGATGATACCGGGACCTCGGGGGTTAAAAGTAGGCTAAAGAAGAAGTAGAGAGTGAGAGGAAGTAGAATTTGTAAACAAAATACGGCATCATTCGATTTCTATTTATAGTAGGCTGAAACCTCGCATTACGCGAGGCGTAATCCTCGTACGCTCGGCGTACGCGTTGCGGCTCAGTACGCTGGGCGTACACCGAGTACGCGGTGCGTGGCATGATGCGTGTCCTTTGTTCGACTTCCGAGCTTCGGACGTTTCATTTATCTACGATACATGGCATCTGAGCGAAGAGAGGGGCGACGTGGCCGATCTCTGGCCGTGTACACGAGTACGCTGGGCGTACCTCCTTGGTCCAATCTCGTAATTTGTGCCATAAACTTCAAAAATTCGTATCTTTTGCATAAGAACTCCGTTTTTGACATTCTTTATATCCACACGTAGGTGAAATTATGCTCTACAACTTTCGTTTAGACTCCGTCGGCTAATTTTGACTTCATTTTTAAAGTTATATTTTTAACAGGCCGGGACAAGAAAATTTCATTAAAAATTCATAACTTCTTCATCGGACGTCCGTTTTCTTCTGTCTTTTTACCGTTGAACTACAATCGACGAGATCTTCAATTCTCGTTTAGGTTGTGTCGGCTAAAAATCACCCGATCTTTATTTCGAGTTTTTAGTTGTCTACTGTTATACCGAATCTTATAAAAATCATAACTTACTCATACGAAGTCAGATTTGGACGTTCTTTTTATGGAAATTCTCGGTTTAACGAATACTACGACTTTCATTTAGATCACTAAAGCCAAAAAGTAGTTTATCGAAAACTCACTTTTTACATCATACGACGTCGTGTCGGTTCTGTCGCGAAACTTCAATAAGTCATTACTTCTTCGTTATAACTTGGATTTCGATGAGGTTTTCGCGTTCAACAGACCCTCTAGGGGTTACATTGGTAAGTAAAAATGAGAATGGATTTCGAGGACGAAATCTATTTTAAGTGGAGAAGAATTATAACATCCTGTTTTCAGTCAATTCTTATTTCAGGGTCGTGGGAAGGAATTCGATTGTGTAAAGGCGTTGGGCCTTAAGTAGTTAAAGTTTAGTCCTTGTGGAAGGACGTAATGATGGTTAAGAGATTTAACCCTTGAACTGTGTTTGGGCCGAAGAGTAGAAAGGGAAAAGTCATAAGCCGGGTTCTTGCATGAAATATGGATTTTTTGTTGGATAAGTTTTTAGTCCAAGATATCTAAATCATATCATGGGGCTCTTCAATACCTTTCAGTGGATATAAAGAACGTCGAAAACGGAGATGGAACGAAGAAGTTACGACCATTTGAAATTAGGAGGATTTTAGGTCTAGCCTAGTACGTTGGGCGTACTGTGCATGGCAGATCGTGCATTTTAATTAGGTACGATGGGCGTACCAGGAGTACGTTGGGTGTACCAGGAGTACGCTGGGCATACGCGATCAGAACCCAAACCATACTTTGAGGGTTTTGAGCCCTATTTAAGCTCCTTAACTTCCCCAAACCATCTCCATTCTCAGCTTCCACCTTTCCAACGTCCTCCCATAAAACCCTAACCCTAGTTTGAGCCTTGTGAGCTAAAAGAAGGTGTTTTTGAGTGCTTTTGAGTGTTCTTGGTGCGTTTTGGAGAAGAAGGAGCTCATTAGAGAAGTGTTGGTTGCATTAGAGCTTGTAGATACATACCTTGTTCACCTTGATCTTTCTTCTAGAGGTATAAAGCTTGTATCTTAATGATGCATTTGTTAGATCTTGCTAGTTTTGGGTGTTATGTGCTTTTGGTCACTTTAGTACATAAAGTTTAGATCTTGAGATTTTGTTACCTTGTTATGGATAAAGTTCAAAACTTTATCCATCTAAACATCATAATTATTCAGATCTGAAGGTTGGAGACTTGAACTTAATGGATTAAGTTGAAAAGGATGCACTTTTGGTCCCTTTGAGACTTAAAGTGTAACATTTGCAATTTATAGGTATGTTCCTTTTAACCCTTAGTTGTGAGTACGTTGGGCATACTCTATGAGTACGATGGGCGTATTGGCTCGATGGTTGGACGCAGAGGCACCCACGTATGTTGGGTGTACGTGTGAGTATGATGGGCGTACGCTCATCAGGGGCAAACCATCATTTTTAGGTTTGTGCCTTATTTAATCAACTTATGTTGCTTTGGGAGCTTCTTATGGTCAACATCCACTTCTCCAAACCCTAAGAATGAAACCATAGCCCTCATTTGAGTGTTTATGATCCATTGTGTGATCTTGTGGTGTTTTGGGTCTCTTAAAGGAAATGAAGCTTGGTGGTGAAGCTTTGGTGGACTTGGAGCTTGATGATCCAGAATATTCCTCAAATTTGCAATCTATTTGACGTATAAAGCTCATAACTTGATGGTTCCTTATGATTGATCTAGTTATAGGGCTTTATTTGTGCATTTTTTGGGTCCTTTATGCCATGCTTGGGAGTATGGGATACTCCAAAAGCTTGTGACGATAGATCTTGGCTTTTCTAAGGTCCTTTATACATAAAAATGTAGCTTGATGGGTTTAGCTCAACCATTCAAGGTTGATGTTCTTCTTAATGGAGTTAAAATGCTAGATTTGGACTTTGGGGTGTTTTTAGCAATGCAAAGGCTTAAAGTCTTCGACTTTATGGATTAAGACGTTCATTTAGACTTGGATCTGAAATTTCGATGTTGGAATCCAAGTATTAAGCACTTAAGGAAAAAGTTCTTAATAGGCGCGCACTCAAGAGTACGCTGCACGTACGTGCCCGTGTCCGCGACCATGCATGCACCCTAGTACGTCGGGTGTATGTCTGGTATGCGTACAGGCCTGGGTTGGGCTTTTGCGACTTTGGGCCATCGAACTAGTGGAGTTTGGGCTTTGCTGGGCCATCAGCCCTTCTGACTCTAGGTATTGTTGGGCTCTATGCCTTCTTGTGTTTGGGCCCAAAAGGGTAAAATGGTCTTTTACCCTGAGTGTTGGAAAATTAGACTAGGATTCCAAGTTATGGGTTGTGGACCGATTATTAATTGGGTATTATTGTTGGGTTTTGATACGAAACAAACGTTTGTTTTTCACAAAAACCGGCAACGGAAGACTTTAAAAATAACAAGTTTATTTTTTGTTCATAACAAAACTGAACCATCATGGATCCATTTATAGAGGTTAGAATGAAATAAAACCAACCATAGGATGTTTTAGAGATAACCTTTGAAGCCTTTGAACCCACTTGTTTTTGGGGTATTGATGAAGATAACAAAAGATCAAAGTATATGATCTTCTCTACAAGTATCCACCATCAAGAGTAAGGCACTTGGAATGCTAGTTCCTTCTTGTATTCTTGAGTGTCTTAAACCTTTAAGTGCTTAACTCAAATAAGCACTAAAGGAGACGACTCAAGAGGGCTTCTAATCACAAAACTAACATCAAAAGAGAGAGAGGAAGAAGAGAAGAAGAACCCATGGTTCTAGAGAGAAAAGAGAGGAAGAAGAAGAGCTTCACTCTTTCAAAAATTCAAGCCTCATGCATCTCTTATATAGCCCATGAAAAGTAAGGTCTAACCATTAAAATAATCTAAAGTAATGGTAGCCTTTAGAAGCATGGGAGACAAAAGGTGGAAGGTTGAAAAGCAACCTCCCACACCATCATTATGCCTTTTAAAAAGTAAGATTCTTTATTTTTTATAAACTCCAAGTTTATAAAATATAAACTTTGTCTTTAGGTATAAGACAAAAGAACCAACCAGTCCAAAATGTTGTGCATGACTTATTAATTCATACCATATGAAATAATAACTAGTAATACTCTCTTATAATTATTATTTTCACAAAACAATAATTATTCCCTAATTAAAATACAAGAATTGATATTATTTATTAATAATCATATTAATAATAAATATACAAAATGTGCCAACTTGATAAAGGTGTGACCCTATAGGATCATATATTATTAGAAATATCACTCCATAATGATTCTTGGGAATATAGATCCAACAATCTCCCACTTGCAAAAGATTCATTATAGACTGACATAGACAGTAGTTGACGTCTAGCAATGGGCTACTGCCCCTAACAACATATGATGGGTGCCATTTCATCAACAGCCAATTCCAAGAGCTCTAAGCTACAATTGTTACTAAAGTTGTGGTATCAATTATTCCTTTGTCTCAGACATCATGTCGAACATGAGATATGGATCGCGATCAATCTCATTTACTGTTCAACTTTAACTAAGGCCTTATATGTCATGCTCTCAACGAATAGGAGGGACAAATACCATCTTGACTACATACGCCCATCAATGTAGTTCATGTCATACCCAACGATGGCCCTTATGACTGCCTTTTACGAAACAACGTTAAACCATGTCAAAGCACAACAATTCCTACACTTCAAGTCCCAAATATGTATCTCAGGTCTAAGAATACAAAGATCATCTTGACTACATACGCCTATCAATGTAGTTCATGTTATACCCAACGATGGCCCTTATGACTGCTTTTTACGAAACAGCATTAAACCATGTCTAAGCACAACAATCCATACACCTCAAGTCCCAAATTGTTAGGAATAAAACTTATAAGATCGATTAGATTCAAACAGGTAGAGAAATCAAACACCAAGAATGAATCTCAAAGTTGTTCCGAATGATTAAAAGCACTGCCTTAGAAGAGCTCGATAAAGAACTGCTACTGTAAAGGCAGAGTAGGGTTACAAGATGCTTAACAAAACACAGTGCATGCATGCACTATAAATACTATAACCCTAGCACAATAAAAAAACCAGGTAGACAAGCCCATCCCGTTACTAATGGACTATAATAATAGGATACAAAGTTGACACAACACAATATAGCTCAAACAATCTCCCCCTTTGTGTCAAGTAGGAAGACAGATTCTTTATTGTTGTTGACGCTTTTGCACTTTGAACAACTTTGGCATTATTCCCAGCAAGGAATTGCGAACCATGACATACCAGTTGATCATCTCCGAATAACACTTCTTGTCCGCATCACTATTCGCTTTATTCTGACTTACGAAATCCACGATGTATTCGAGACAGGAGGTGGAGTACAGATGCTTGTCTGATAAGTAGAAGCAGACTCTGTGAAAGTTCGCATCCAATTTCTCTCTTATCTTAAATGCAACACTCTAATCCTTCTTTCGTATCCTACCCAACTTCATCGTATCGAGATCCTTCGGATGCTCCTTGAATTGAACAGTGGGTTTCTCGTGTAGAACAACGGCAATTTCCGCATCCATCTTCGCAATCTTCTGGATGTAGCATACCAACATTCATTTTAGATGTCCAATGATAGGCTCGAATTTCTGTTGATCCTTCATTAGCAGAAGTAACAAAGAAATTGAATCGAATGGGTTGAGGCAGGGCAGATTTGCAAGAGTTAATTCGTGAGTTGAACTCACAGCCCCACAAGCAACCTTGAAACGAGCATTGACAAAGCTCTCAGTTTCAATTGGTCCGAACACCTTAACAACATTGATCTTCTTTGAGCTCCACATTTCGTATTGTGGCCTCATGTGCTTTAGATAAAACGAACATAGAGCCCGATCAACACTTTTTTCAGTTGGATAAGCGTTCGCAATTAAGTCAAAGCTGCGAAAGAGAAAAGCCTTCGGAGTAATGGGCAAATCAAGCTATAGGTCCGAAGAATTCTCCAAGTCGAATGACCCAACCGGCTCTAGCCAGTATTCGTTCGGATTTTCGACGACTTCTTTCAGAATTCGCTCAAGTGTCCACAAAGGAAAGATAGTTTTCTGATCTTTCAATGTTTCCTCTGCTTCACGAGCAAGCCTTGCTTTCTCTTCAACTTCTCTGACTATAAGATTATTTTCATCAATTTCAGCTTCATGAACCTTCCTTCGTTTCAATTCATGCTCATCAGGTTCTTCCTCTTCACTATCATCGATAATCTTCTCTTTGCCTCTTGAACTCGAAGTTGCATTAACCTTCGGTTCGTTTAACTTGGGCTTTTGTTCTTGATGATCCCCACCCCCACCAGTTGGTGTCTTGACACCTTCGGTTGTTACTTTATGTGCTTCTTTCGTTGCTTCTCCCCCTTGTTTTGGAATGCAAGATTCTGAACACCCTGAATCCTGTCTAACATAGAAAAGATAGGTTGTAACTTCTCTGCAAGATGTTGACGAATGGAAACAGTGAGGAGAGAGTTGTGAGTCCCAATCAAATTGTGCAACTCAACATTCATATCAGCAACACAGCTGCGAATGACGGCATTCTCTGACTTGAGATCAGCAATCTGGTTGTTGGCATTTGTTAACTGCACTGAAAGAACCTGCACACGCTCAGTTTTCACAGCAAGCTCATCCATGATCTTATTTTCATGAGCCTGATCAAACTGAAGTTTGTCTATTTTTGAAGAGATGGAAGTGTGAAACTCTGCATTATCTGATTGTATAACTGTGCGGACCTTCTCAAGAGAATCCTTCTCAGTGTGAAGAGAAGTTACAAGACTGGAAATCACCTTATTCGCTTTCGCAGTGTTTGACTCAAAGGATGTCTGAAAAGTACCCATAAAGGCTTGAGCATCAGAAATTAGTTTTGCGACTTTTTCGGTCGTTTCCTTGCAAGTTTATGCAGAATCAGCAACAACTTTATTGGTGAGAGCATGGTTGGAATCATGTTCTTTTGTAAGCGTTTACAATAAGGCTTTGACAGAAGCCTGGGAGTATTCATCACTTGATGAAACTTTGGAAGACTCAATTAACGAATCCAGCTTGGAGTTCAGTTCCTTAAACGGTTTGGCAGTCATGGGAGCATCATCTTCATTACTCTCCAGTTGGATGTTAAAAGGACTAAAATGAAAGCCCTCAAATGCGTCCCGTTCATCACCAAATACGGTATCTGGATCATCTTGACGCAGTGGTAAGATGGGAGTTGAGTCATGACCAAGAGTGAAACCTGAAGCATATTCCCCCGTATTAGATACGTTGACAGAAACTGGGGGTGCACTAGTGGATGTGGTTGTTGTTGTTGTAGAGTAAGTGAACAAAGGAGTAGATGACAGAATTGAAGCTTGAAGTTGTGAAATTCCAACATATACAGGTGGGAAAAGAGCGATGGTGATAGGAGTTGTAGATGAAGGAGGAGGAGAAGGTGGAGCAAAATCCTGGAAAAAATCATTTGTAATTGGAACAGAAGTTGGTATAGTAAAGGTTACCTAAGGATTCGTAGTGATAGGCTCCAAAACCATAGGATGCAAAGTCGTAGTTGTATCATCATGTTCTTGCTGGACTCGCTTAGGACTGTGAATGTCCGATATGGTGTTGGACTGCGAATCCTCCTCGACACTTGGAGTGGGAGTCCTTGGCCTGCGAGCAGCTTGCTTAAGTTTCTTCTTCTTTGGAGCCTGAGCTGGTGTGGAGGGTCCTTCCTTTGGTTTTCTTTTACCTCCCTTATTTGGAGATTCAGCAGGTTCGGATGGTTATGCATGTGGTTTTCGTTTACCTCCCTTCTTTGGCTTATCGACCTCCTCAAGAACCTTTCGCATTTCAGAGGTCATTGGACGTGGACCTGAAGTCGGTAGACTGCGATAGGCTTGAATAACTTCACTCACAGCTGGTACATTGCGAATCATCGATTCCGGAATAGATTTCAAGGTACAAACCACAAGAGTTTCTTCAATTCCATGGTGATTAATCTAGAACATTCAAATTGTTCACCGTCAATTCGTAAATATGTGTTGGATTTTGGGTTTCACTCAATTCGTGGTGATAACGAATTTAAGATCATAAACACATAAATTGTGCAACCGTAAACCTCAGTGATAATTTTTGAGAGTCTGAAGGGTTACAATTGTGGAAACGAATGTGATGGAGAAATATTGGAGATGGTTCCAAAGTGAAATGTACCTCTGCTATACGAAAGTGACCAAGCAGTCAACTCTTAACTCAATGCGAGAAGAGTAAGGTAGCTCAATGACTTATGTAAATATCAGCCTGATAAGGAAGAAATGATTGGTATTATCAATTCATTAAGGCTTCAAACATAGAGTCTCAGAGGCTTCAGACTACATGTAGCAGCATGCTTCTAGGGAAACTTAACTAGTGTAAGGATTAGAAATTCAATACATGCCCCATCATAATTGAGAGTATCATGATTTGCTTTGTCAGCCCTGCTCAATTATCTATTAATTTTGATGTTATATATAAAAAAAATAGAAAATATTTTCGGAGTTTTCAATTTTCTGAAAAAGAAATAAAAACAGAAATAAAATATTTTTGGATTTTAAATTTTCTGAAAAAGAAATAAAAACAGAAAAATTAAATAAGCAAAAACACACGAAATATACAAAAGTATACAAGAAGTTCCGAACCTCCGAATGAACAGTGGACTGCGAGCCACTACGAGCATTCGCGGATGAATAGTAGACTACGAATAAATACGAGCGTTTGCACCCATTCACAGTTGAACAGTTGACTGCAAATTACTACGAACGTTCGCACCAATTCGCAGTTGAACCAATAGGTTCCTAGGGCGAAGGTAGTTTCGAAACTGATTCAGTTTAAATCATTCCTAAGCCTTGAAGAATGCGATTAAAGGTTTGTTCTGGTAAGGCTTTAGTAAAGATATCGGCCAGTTGATCAGCGGATCTAACAAAATGAATCTCGACATTTCCATCTTCCACGTGACCTTTAATAAAGTGATACCTCAGTGTGATGTGTTTGGTCTTTGAGTGCTGCACTGGGTTGTGACAGATGCGAATGACGCTTTCAGAATCACAGTATAGGGGGATTCTTTTCATATTTATGCCATAGTCCTCTAAATGACTTTGAATCCATATCACCTGCGAGGTACAGGATGCAACTACAATATATTTAGCTTCGGCAGTTGATAGGGAGACGCAAGTCTGTTTCTTTGATTGCCAACTGACGAGTTTTCCGTCAAGAAATTGACATCCTCCAGTTGTACTTTTGCGATCAAGTCCGCAATCTCCAAGATCAGCATCATAGAATGCTTTCACAAAGAACCCCGAACTAGATGAGTACCAAATTTTGAGCGAGGATGTTCGTTTTAGATACCTGAAAATGTTCTTCATAGCGGTCATGTGGGGTTCGCGAGGATTTTCTTGAAACCTAGCACAATAGCAAACAGAAAACATAATGTCTGGACAACTAGTAGTTAAATACATCAATGACCCTATCATTTGAAGATAGAGTGTCATATCTGCAGCTGGTTTGTCCAAAGACGGTGTTAGCTTAGTTCTGAATTCCATCGGCACCTTCAGCTTCGAATCTCCCACCATTCCAAACTTCGCAAGTAAGTTCTTCGTATAAGCCTCCTGGTTGATAAAGATTCCTTCCTGACTCTGTCTTATATTCAAACCAAGTAAAAAGTTAATCGGACCCATTGAGCTCATCTCAAACTTAGTTTCTATCAACTTTAAGAACTCTATTGTTAATCTAGGATTAGTAGATCTGAAAATGATGTCCTCAACATAGATTTGGACGATTATCAAATGGTCACCATCTTTCTTGCGAAAGAAGGTTGGGTCGACCGAGCCTAGATTAAATTTTGATTGTTTAAAAAATCTAGTAAGAGTTTCATACCAGGCTCGTGGAGCTTGCTTTAGACCATAGACTACTTTGTCAAGAATGTAATAGTTGTTCGGATATTTTTCGTTTACAAATCCTGTTGGTTGCTCCACATACACTGTTTCTTCTAATTCCCCGCTCAGAAATGCACATTTAACGTCCATTTGAAAGACTTCAAAGTGTTGGGTTGAATAAGTGTTGCGTCATGGGCTCGGTCCTTAGCCCAGTTTGCTATCCGGTTTGGGCCTGTCCAACTGTGATTGTTTTGTTTAGGGTTTAGTATTTAAGGTGCATGCATGCAGCCTTTCTGATAAGCGCTTTGATTATTATTTTATTTTGTACTACAAACCCTAGCTCGCCTCTACAGTGGAAGTTCTTTGTCAAGCTCTGCTGAGGCGTGACTACTTTTGAATCATTAAGCATCATTTGATTCTATAACGTGTTCTTTGTGTTTGTTTGATTTTATTGTTTAATCTGTTGAAGATCTAATCGATCTAAGAGTTTTTCAACTCTACAATTGGTATCAGAGCAGGAGACTGTGTAATTCATACACGTCTCTTCTGTTGAAGAAGATCTTAGGGTTTTCCGCTTAGATTGATATTACTAGAGCCGTCATCTGCTATTGACGTGGTTCTTTAAATATTCGATCTTACCCTAACGTTATTTACAAGTCTGATCTTAAGCAGGTTTTTAAACAAACATCGACACATCCATGGACGATTCTCAGTCAAACCCAATCAACATCTCAAACAGCATAGGATCGACAACAAGGATTCCTATTTTATACACTCAAGATTATGAGGTCTGGGCGCGTCACTTTGAAGACTATGTGATTGGCTCAGAAGATGATGGATACTTAATCTGGGAGGCGATCACTGTTGGTCCATTCGTTCATGAAAGTACCTCAAGAGTTGTTAAAACTCAAAAGGAATATAATCAACTCATTGGTGACGTGAAAGATATACCTCAAGATGAGAAGGAAAAGTTTCAGTGCAATATCAAAGCTCTAAGGATGATTAGGTTTGCGTTACAGTCAGACACGTTTCGGCTGGTAAGCTCATGCACGACAGCAAAGGAAATATGGGTCTGATTGAAGGAACTGTACTCTACAGATGAAGATCTTGAGCACTCAATCCAAACATTGTTGCTCTCAGAATTTGGTGATTTCAAGCAGAAGCCTGAAGACAAGCTTGTTCAATCTTTCGATCGCTTCAATCATCTCTTGAGCAAGATGATTAAGCATGGGATCGAAAGGAAGGTCATCGAACAGAAGGTAACATTCATGAATGGCCTTAGATCGGAATGGATGGATGTGGTATCAACAGTGAAGGCACATGAACAGTTCAAAAGTTATTCTCTTGCAAAACTGATGGGGATACTAAAGTCGCATGAGAATGCCTTGACTAAAGAAACGAATGTGGTTTCTAGCATGGGGTCTTTGGCCCTAATCTCAAAAGGTAAGAATACTGCTGAGGAAGAAGAAGATTTAGATCTCTTTGAATATGATCTAACAAGCGAAGATTATGCTCTGATGGTATCAAATCCCAAGAAGTTCATCAAGAGAAGGTTCCCAACAAACAAGAACCGAAACTGGCATGGTAGTTACAGCACCGAGAAAGCAAAGGAGGAACCGAAAAGTGTTTCTCAGACGGAAGAACCAAAGAAGGAACCGAGACTTGGAGGTGACTCGGGCTTTACCTGACTGTGGAGGTAAAAATCACTTCGCCAAAGACTGCATGCTAAGAAAGATGTCTGAGAAGAACGAAGATGAGGACGAGGAAGCGAACCTCATAAGGCGTTTGGAGGAAATCAGTAAGAAGAAAGCAGGACCTAACAACACTATGAATGCTCTCATTGTGCAGGGAAATGTTGCTGATGATGAATTTGGAGGTGTTGAAGTTTGGTCAACTGATTCAGAGGATGAAGAAGTAAGGAAGCCGACTCATGGCAGGGCTTTGTTGGTGAAGGAAGAGGATACTGCAGGAAGGTGTTTGATGGTGACCTCTGGAGTGTCACACATGCAAGGCTATACAACTGACGGGGGACATGATGGAGATAAGGAGAGAGAAGACCGTTGTTTTGCAGCGAAGCCTGTCAGGTAGCAAATCAACGAATGCGACGAATTGATCCAGAAGGTACAATCTATTCTTATCTCTCTGAAAATTCCTATCACTGACAACGAAAAGGAACTCAATGGATTAAAATCTAAATTTTCTAGTTTAAGTGGAAGTTTAACTCAAACTCGCGTCACAAACTCTAACCTAACTGATCAAATCAGCAGGGTGTCATCGAAGAGTGAGGAGAGGCGAATGTGGATTGAGCAGAAGGAGAAGGAGTTGATTAGGTCTAGGGATGAAACAATTTATTTGTAAAGAGATAATTTGAAGCTTTTAAAACAACAAAATGTTTTTTGTTTAATTGCTAAGCGGTTATATACCAATATTACTCAATTGCATCTTGATTGTGAAATAGGGAAGAAGATACATCGTATGATTTTGCCCTTCCTTGAGTTAAAAGAGGATGAAATCGATGCTGATGCATATAACTGTGAAAACGTTGTTTCTTCTGAGGATATTTCTCCTGCTTACAGAATTGGTCTTGACAAAATAGAGTCCTTCATAAAGTCCAAAGACCATAAGGACATGCTCAAAATTTTGTTAGATGAAAATGACAAATTGAAAATCCAGAACGAAACCGTACAGAAATTTGACTTGTTGAATACTAAATTGAGTTCAGAAAATAAAATTGATGTTGAAAATATTTCTGAATTCGATGAGGATGATGATATGAGTGTCATTTCTGTGGATGACGTGGTTGATTGTTCAGAATTTGTCAAAAGCGAACCCGAAACTAACAAAAATCTTATTTCTGAAAATTCGGTTGAGTTTGCTCGTTTGTCCAAAGACAAGACCAAAGTCCTTAAAGAAAAGGCCATTGTGTATCAAAAGGTCCAAACTACTCAAAATCAGGTGTACAAAGTTAATGGAGTTACTTTGCAACAAACAGCCGAACTGACGGCAATAGTTGCGGAAGATAATGCTGAAGGCTGTGATGAATATTTCTAGTCAGCACCCATTGACAATGCAGATGAAACAGTAGGTTTGTCACATAAAACTTCATGGAGAGTGAAAGGAAGATATGTGGCAGAACCACTTAATGATCCTACTCGTTTTGATGAGCCTAGCACAAGTGGTACCAAAGTGCCTTCAGACGAACAAGTCGTAGTCTCAAGCGAAACCTCTTCACTTAAGAGCGAAGCTTATGTTCAAAAATCTGAGAAAAAGGCTAACATCCACAGAAATCCAAAACAGGTGAAAGATCGAAAGCATCAAAGGAATGTAAGGTACAAGAAAAACCTTACTGAAAGGAAGCAGTTCTGGCGATCTCAAAATCCCAACTACGTTCGCTATGAAAAACCTTCTAAGCAAAAGGAGGAAGGAAAAGAAAACCCCAGTACTTACACTCAGCATGGCAACAACAACCGAAAACAGAGTTTCGGTCCTCAGAACCATCCCAACCGAAAGAAGTATAGCGGTCCTGATGATCAGTCCAACCAAAAACAGAGCTTCAGTCCACCAAAGAATGTCAACCGAAAGTAAGGCTTCGGTTCTCGAGATGAGAAAAACCAAAAGGGTGGTTTCGGTTCTAGACTAATCAGTGAGCAGAAACGAAGGGAAAGTAACTTTCGCTCTCAAAAGAACCATATCCAAAAAGCTAACTCCGTTTCCAAATCTCGTTCCCCTAGTTCTAACCTTCACTCTCAGTATAATCAAAAGGGAAAAGAAAAACTTTGTCCAGATAATGCAAAGAATTCGTCAGTTAAGCCTGATGTTGATCGAAAGTATGCTAACGTAAAATACACATATTCGGCAACTCCACCTAAAGTGCTTAAAACAGATAAAATCAAAGTGTTCACCTTAAAAAGAAAAGATGAAACAACGGTAATAAAAAGAACCTTTTTGGTTGATATTTCGCTTACAAATCCCAGTTCTGTAAACGGCTCACGAGGACCCAAGACTCTTTGGGTTCCTAAATCTGCTTAATTTTTGCAGGTTATACGTGACGAGCAGTTTGATGATGAATGGTACATAGACAGTGGCTACTCGCGTCACATGACAGGAAGAAGGGAAGAACTGAGGGAATTTCGATCCCTTGCAAATGGTGGAAGTGTCAAGTATGGCAAAAACTCTTATGGCACAATCAAAGGTTATGGGATGATTATCAATGGCGAGTTCTCAATAAGAAAAGTGGCATATGTTGAGGGTTTGCAACACAACCTTATTAGAGATTACTGAAAAGAAGTCAAACAATATTCTGCTGAAATCAAAGCGAAAAGGAGAAATGTATCCTTTGAACCTCAACCCCATACGGGGAAAACCAGCAATCTGCTTGCTATCCAAGGCTCAATCAAACGAGAGCTGGCTTTGGCACCGGAGACTCTCCCATCTGAATTTTAAAGACATCAACAAATTGGTGCTTGGGGATCATGTTCGAGGTCTTCCTGTTCTGAAATTCGATAAAGAACACCTGGGTGCTGCATGTGAAATGGGAAAGCAGAGTCGACAGAGTCATCCTTCTCGCATCAATACGAAAATTATTGAACCACTTGAATTACTTCATATTGATTTATGTGGTCCATCTTCAATCGAAAGTGTTGGTGGCAACAAGTATATACTTGTCATAGTGGATGACTTCTCTCGATTTACCTGGGTATTCTTTTTGAAGCAGAAATCAGAAGCTACTTCTAAACTTAAACTGTTTATCAAGCAGATCGAGGTCTAGCTGAGAAAGGTTATTCGTAACATAAGAAGTGACAACGGATTGGAGTTTAAGAACAAAGACTTTGAAGAGTTTCTTGCAGAGAAAGGAATAACTAACAATTTCTCGGCTCCGTACACTCCACAACATAATGGTATTGTCGAAAGGCGAAACCGATCTCTGTGTGAAGCAGCTCGAACTATGCTGAGCTTCGCTTCATTACCTCTGTATTTCTGGGCTGATGCCATTGCTGCTGCATGCTTTACGCAGAACAGATCTTATCTCAACAAACGCTTTTCGATCACTCCATATGAGATCTTAAACAACCGAAAGCTAAATGTCAATTTTTTTCATGTGTTCGGTTCAAGGTGCTTCATCTTTAATTCAAAGGAGCACCAAAATAAATTTGATGTGAAAGCAGATGAAGGAATCTTTCTGGGTTATTCCTTAACCTCAAAAGCATATAGGGTTCTCAAAAAACGTTCAAAGAAAATCGAGGAAACCTATTATGTTACCTTCGACGATAACTACGTCAAGAGACTCAAAACCACCGAAGGTTCTGTGGGGGATATATTTCTAACTTCTGGTCGAGTTACAATACCTATTTCGAACCTATTTGAGCAATACATGCTGCTATTTGATGAGCCCGAAAATGCCATTCTCTCTGAATCTGGAGCTGCAGACAACAAGGTAGATAACTTGAAGAAGATAATCGATGAAGCTGCAGCGAATATGGAAGAAAACCAACCTGTTGAAACCAACAAGCCAGACACGTGTGAACCTTAAAAAAATTGCTCTCGTGCTCAGGGGGAGGGTTCGTCTGATCTTCCCAATCAAGATCCAACATTCCAGGGGAGAGCTCTGCAACCGAAAGTCAAGTCCAAAGGGAAAATTCTGAGCCTGAAGTTGAGGAGGTATCATCTTTCGAAAGGAGAGATTCTAATCCTGAAACTGAGGAAGTTTCATCTTTTGAAGTGAAAGATTCTAATCCTGCAACAGAGGAAGTATCATCACTCGAGGGGGAGAATGTGAACATTAACGATGATGACACTCAGTCGGAGTTTGAAGTAGAAGTGAACGCTGAACTGGATCCTTCCTTCGATCCTAATTATCCTCCACTCATCAAATGGACCAAAGATCATCCCCAATCACAAGTTATTGGTGATTCCACAGAAAAAGTTCTCACACGATCTCAATTAAAAGAGAAACGAACATCACTCTTCTCTAAGTTAGAATTTTGCATGTTTAATTCTTTCGTCTCCAAAGTCGAACCGAAAATAGTCAAGACTGCACTTGATCATTCTGATTGGGTACAGGCAATGCAGGATGATTTACATGAATTCGAACGAAATAAAGTGTGGAGACTGATTCCAACACCAAGGGATGCTTCTG
The DNA here is from genome assembly GCF_052849685.1 of Lactuca virosa. Classification (NCBI taxonomy): domain Eukaryota; kingdom Viridiplantae; phylum Streptophyta; class Magnoliopsida; order Asterales; family Asteraceae; genus Lactuca; species Lactuca virosa. The sequence continues at coordinate 463,836,945 of NC_136430.1, read as the reverse complement.
TGGTTGGATTAAAATGGGTATTCAGGAATAAGATGGATAAGGAAGGGAATGTGATACGCAACAAGGCGAGGTTGGTTGTGAAAGGCTACTGTCAAGAAGAGGGCATAGACTATGAAGAGACCTTCGCTCCAGTAGCAAGGCTAGAATCGGTTCGCATTTTTCTCGCCTATGCTGCACACAAAAACTTTGAAGTCTTCCAAATGGACGTAAGGTGTGCCTTCTTAAACGGTGAACTGGAAGAAACTGTGTATGTAGAGCAACCACCGGGCTTTGTGAATGAAAAATATCCAGATCACTGCTACATCCTAGACAAGGCGGTATATAGTCTCAAACAAGCTCCAAGGGCCTGGTATGAAACTCTAACTAGATTTTTGAAAATGTCTAAATTTAAACAAGGTTCGGTTGACCCAACCTTCTTTCGCAAGAAAGAGGGTGACCACCTTATGATCGTTCAAATTTACGTTGATGACATCATCTTCGGCTCCACAAATCCTTGCTTAACTGCTGAATTCAGGAAGCTGATGGAAACTAAATTTGAAATGAGCTCAATGGGTCCTATTAACTTTTTCCTTGGTCTGAATATAAGACAGGGAAATGAAGGCATTTTCGTTAATCTAGAGGCCTACACGAACACATTGCTTGCTAAGTTTGGAATGTTGGGAGATTCAAAATTGAAGGTTCCTATGGCGTTTGGCACAAAGCTAACACCTTCTCTGGACAAACCGGTTGTTGACATGACCCTTTATCGTCAGATGATAGGGTCTCTAATGTATCTCACTGCTAGTCGGCCAGATATAATGTTCTATGTTTGTTATTGTGCCAGGTTTCAAGCAAATCCACGCGAACCTCATCTGTTGGCAGTAAAGAACATCTTTCGGTATTTAAAGAGAACTACTTCTCTCGGGTTGTGGTACCCATCCAAATCAGGGTTCTTTGTCCAAGCATTCTCAGATGCTGATCTTGGGGGATGTGGACTAGACCGGAAAAGTACCACTGGAGGATGTCAATTTCTGGACGGCAAACTCGTAAGCTGGCAATCGAAGAAACAAACATGTGTATCTCTCTCTACTGCCGAAGCAGAATACATTGCCGCAGCATCATGCACATCTCAGGTCATCTGGATACAAAGTCAACTTCGTGACTTTGGCCTGAATATGAAGAAAATCCCACTATATTGTGATTCTGAAAGCACAATTAGGATTTGTCACAACCCAGTGCAACACTCAAAGACGAAACACATAGCACTGAGGTATCATTTTATCAAAGATCATGTGGAAGACGGTAACGTTGAAATTCATTTTGTAAGAACCACTGATCAATTGGCTGACATCTTCACTAAGGCCTTGCCTGAAGCAAGTTTTAATAAAATCCTGCATGGCTTAGGAATGATGGAAGCTGAATCTGTACCGAAATCCCCTATGTTTCAATAAAAGTTAGAAGCAAAATAGAGCGAACGCTCGGTCCATTTCGGGTTCGGTTCTTCTTGGAACCGAAATGCACCGAACGCTCGGTCCATTTCGGGTTCCGTATCCCCGGTCTCGTTTCGCCTCTAATTTCTTTCTTTTGGTTTCGGTTGTATAGTATGTATACTTTTTTCTTGCAACTTTCTTTATACCTTTCTTAAATATTTCATAAAATCCAAAAATATTTCTTTCTGTTTTTAATTCTTTTTTAGAATATTTCATAAAATCTAAAAATATTTCTTTCTGTTTTTAATTCTTTTTCAGAATATTTCATAAAATCCAAAAATATTTTTCTTTTCATTTTCGTTTCTTGCTTACTTTCTGTACAAGATTTTCTCTCACTTTTGGAGCTGGGGCAGGTATCAATCTCAATCTATGTACTAGCTAAGTGTCCCTAGAAGCATGCTGCTGTATGTTGACCAAAGCCTCGAACGATTTTGAGTAAAGCCTTAATGACTTGATATATACAAATATTGTCTCACCAATCAGGCTGTCAAATTTACTCTAATCATGAGCTGCCTTACTCTTCTCAAACCGGGTTAAGAGTTTTTCTGCTTTGTCAATCTTTTATGGCAGAGGCACATTCGGTTCTCTTACCCACCTTATTTTTCTCCATCACGGTTCGATTCACGTTTTGTAACCCTTGAGACTCTCAACAATAACCACTGAGGTTTATGGTTACACAATTTCTGTGTTAATGATCTTACTTTCGTCCACCACGAATTAAGTGAAACCCAAAATCCAACTCCCATAATGAATTGACGGTGAACTCTTCAAAGTTCTAGCTATTATTTGTCACCATATGAAATCTCCAATTTTCTTTTTGCGAGATCCTTATGAAATTGTTTTTCACCAAGACTTTTTCTTCCAAAAGGATCCAGTTTTTTTTATGAGATTTCCTGTTAACGATTTTCAACAAGTCACTGAATATGTTTCCTACCTACTTGTTTAACAGGCCACATTGGTCTCACAAGTACTTCGTTCTGTTTCGGTCTTATATCATGTATCGAAATCAAGAATTGAAGCGAAAGCCACCCTTAATTGCCTTAATTAAAAAGATGCCTTTCAATGCTTCTTAATAAGTACTTGATCGTAATTCAACGGGAATCCAAACAAGCACTTTGAAGTCTCTCTTGACTTTGAAGGACGAGATTCGTGCCCGGGATCAACTGCTTAATGTCTTAATAGACATCACAAATTCCCACAAAAAGTTTGCTTTATTTCTTTATCTTTTACACTCTTACGCACACACATTCTATAATCCCAAAGAGGTCTTGTTCTGTTCTTAGCAAATTAATGCAGATGGTTTTAAAATTAAAAGCGATGGGTTGGTGTAACGTCTTTGGGTTATTATGGTAATCGCAATTTTATTGAAGATTCAACCGATGACTCAGCAGGAAGTTTAAACGCGTGATAATTTGATTTATGGATAAGTTTCTAAGGCACCAGAATTTGAATCGGTTATCATCATGCGTCATCTCTACTTTATCGGGGTTGCAAGATGTCAAATCACGCCTTTTCAGGAGTTGTTTCCAAGATTTCAGCGATCATTACTCACGATTTTTCTCTCTCCTAGATCGTATATATGGACTGATTTCTGTGCGATTATTTACCACTTTTCAAATTCTCGAGAGAAAAAGCAGGCGATCAATTTTTCACTGTTCATCTTCTTCATCGACAAGCTTCATCAATGACAGAATCTTCATCAGTTCAAGAAACTACTGCACGCTCCACTCTTCTTGCAATCAAGCCCAATCAGAACTTGCTGATTGATCTCTCACATTTTCTCTACGATACGTACATGTATCAAGTGGTGGAATGCCTGAAATATTCCCCACTCGTCAAATCCCTAACCACAGTCGAAGTTGTTCCGATGTCTTGTCTCTCTCAAATCTATTCCTCTGCAACGTATGACAAAGGGGCAGACAAAATTTTCTTCGACATTCTTAACCAGAAAGCCTCGATCTCCAGGAATCGTTTCTGCTCTCTTCTAGGGCTTGCGTGTGAAGAATCTATGGTTCATCCTGATTCCATTGCCATAGGTCAGCTCTTTTCAATGTTCTACAACATGGGGTATACCGAAACCCTAACCACTGTGACAAAGTTCAAAAAGTCCTACCTTCCTCCACAATGGAATGGCCTCTTCACTCTACTCTTCAAAGGGCTTTCTGAACGGAGTGCTGGGTCTGACTGTGCGAGCAAGTCTTTCATGACTCTGCTTTATGGTGTGTACCACGGTCTTAATCTGGATTATGGAATGGTTTTATGGCTTCAGCTTATTCAGAGTTTATCATCTTCTTCTCGCCACACCGAAATCTCTTGTGCTCGCTTCTGGACTATCATCACTTAGTGGATAATGGATCGTTTCCATATCCCTATCATGGCAGACTCAATGCTTTCTTCCATTGCTACGTTTCATACTACCAACATTATTGTTACTCATCCTTCAAAGTTTTCTTTTGTTGGGTCCATTCCTGAGTCGATGTATATTTCTGTGCCTCATTCAAGCAAGCTTATTCAGGAATACAAGAAGCTTCCCTCTTCTGGTCCAAGGGAACTCACTGCTGACATGGTGAAATCAATTGATGATGAAGACAAACCTGCAAAGAGAGGCAAGAAGCCAGAAGTAAAAAAGGGGGATAAGGGGGGTCAAGTCTCAAAAGTTCAAACCCCTAGGAAGCGAAAGTCTGAGAAGGCAGCATCAACTCAACCGAAGCCGAAGAAAGGCAAGAAACCCGCTCGCCAGCTAAATCTTCATTCCTCAAGTGATTCTGACTCAGAATACGTGCCTCCTAATCATCCAACAACACCTCCTCGTGAGTCTGACAGCGAAAGCTCAGAGGATGAAGGTTCGGTTCGTGGTGATACACCAGAGGTACCTGTTCGTTCCCAAGCACCTTCTCCTCCACCTGTTTCTGTTCCTGTTTCCATCCCTCCTATTTTTACCATCATCTCATCTCAACCATCCTCTACCATTCCCATTTCTGCACCCATCTTCACTGAGGCTACTACTACCACCACTTCTGGAGTTCGAACCAATGTATCTGATACGGGGGCTCGTTCTTCAGCTCCTGAACCCCCAGTTGCTACCAATCCACCATCACCTACCCAATCCACTGAAACCAACACTGTTCTTGGAGGTGAGGACTTGGAGTTTGATTCCACTTACTTCAGTCCCTACCGTGTCCAAAGTGATGATGACGACGATGCTCCAGTTACCAAGCGCCATCTCAAGACGGTTACTGATAAGCTCGACCAGCTGCTCGCTTCCTCCTCCAGTGGTGCTTACTCTGAAACTGCTCTCAAGGCTTTGTTTTCTTCGGTTGTTCAATAGCATGATGCCTCTCTCTCTGCCGCAGCAAAGGCTATTGATGCTTTTACATCTCAATGTCAGAAGGCCTCGCTTGCTGTTGAGGCCTCCACAAACGAATGCAAAGATGCGACCGCAAAAGTCGAAAAACTAATTTCTGAGGCTCAACTATTCCTAGATTCTTTGCAAGCTGCCGCTCAAAAGAACTCCCAGACTGTGAATGCTTCGGTTGATACTCTCACGCGTTCTCTTGAAGCTGAAAGGACTAATCTTGAAGTCGCTCGCAGGGCCATTGAAGCTGCCAACGAAAATCTTCATAATAATGTTAATGACCGTTTGACTCAGCTGGAAGCCGAACTTGCCGTTGAAAATCGGATTATGGATGAGCTAGACAAACGTACTTCTCAGCTAAAAATTCAAAACATCAAGCTTCGCTCTGCCACAAAAGAGCTTGATGATTTAAAGTCTGAAAGAGAAGTTATTCGAAGCTCCGTGGGTGACGTTCATTCCATTCTGTTACACCTTCTCGACGCCCACGACTCTATTCTGACTATATCCATTAGACGCCATTTAGACGAAAACTCAGACCTCCGTTGGATATCTTGAGTCGGATAGAGGGTGTTCCAGTGACTTCTGTCAAGCCGAAACAGGGGGGAGAAATGGTCACTCAAGCTGGCAAGGATGATACTCAACCTCCTCCCGAACCCAAATCAACAGCTGCACCGAAGGATAATGTAGCTTCGGTCAGCAAAAGGGATAAGAAGAAGAAGAAGATTGGAGAAGATGATGTGGATGATGATGATGATGATTTTGAAGATATCTTGGGTGAAAATCCCTCTAAGCCTTTTCAGAAAACTAAGCCTACTGATAAGGAGCTTGAGAAAAAGATTGAGAAGGAAACGGTTGAGTTCGAGAAGAAGCAAAAAGAAAAGGAGCTCTTGGAGAAAAAGAAGTCCATATTTCCAGAATGGACAATTGAATCGCTCCAGAGAGAAGCTATAGATGAACCGAGTACTCATTGGCTCGAACCTGTTATGTCATTCGGCCTTGAGAACTCGAAGGACGCTCAATTCGATATGCCAATCACACGAAAGGCATTTATCTTTCATTGCTTCAACTCAACCGCCGTCATTCCCTCTCCGGACCCGAAGGTAGATCGGGATCTGTTGGAATTTTATCTGGAATTCGCTCAGCCACAGTACTTGACCTGGAGCTCACAAAAGATTACTACGGTCAAGGTACTGAAGCCTTATTCAGCGGGAAAATTTGTTAATGTCAAGTTTAAAGTGACCCGAGGCTCCGATAGCTCGGTTCATAATTTTTCCCTGGCTGATCTACCGAACCTTAACCCTCACGACTGGATACTCCTCAACAATATTTTGCTGTCCAATCCTCAGGAGTATCAGCCGATCATTGACCACATCAAGCGAATGCTTGTTTGCTACATTCATGAAGTAGCAAAAATGGATCAAGAAATCACATCTGCCATTCACAAGCGACCAACGATCAAACCTATTGGAAGAACTGGCAATGTGAACGCGATGGTCAAGGGTAAAATCGACCCAAAATTTCACACAGTGATGTTCGTTAGGGGCGAAAGTCAAAAATGTCTCTTCGCTCTCATTGATAAGCACCTGTTCTCAACTGCTTGCTTGGAGCACATATTGGAGATCATTCACAGGTGTGATCAGAATTCTGCAGCTGACAAGAAGTTGTTTACCGATATGCTACGCTGGTACATCCAATTTCGGCAAACACTTCTTGCTATCATTCCTCGGCTGTTCAAGGTTGTGAAGAAAGTGAAGGCTACACAACAGAAATAATCTCTCGCCCCATTTGACGCAAAGGGGGAGATTGTTGGGTTGAATAAGTGTTGCGTCATGGGCTCGGTCCTTAGCCCAGTTTTGCTATCCGGTTTGGGCCTGTCCAACTGTGATTGTTTTGTTTAGGGTTTAGTATTTAAGGTGCATGCATGCAGCCTTTCTGATAAGCGCTTTGATTATTATTTTATTTTATACTACAAACCCTAGCTCGCCTCTACAGTTGAAGTTCTTTGTCGAGCTCTGCTGAGGCGTGACTACTTTTGAATCATTAAGCATCATTTGATTCTATAACGTGTTCTTTGTGTTTGTTTGATTTTATTGTTTAATCTGTTGAAGATCTAATCGATCTAAGAGTTTTTCAACTCTACACAAAGTTCTTATGTGTTGCATATGCCAGAAAGATGCGAACTGACTCCAGCCTTGCTACTGGTGCGGAAGTTTCCTCGTAGTCAATCCATTCTTCTTGGCAATGCCCTTTTACGACTAACCGCGCCTTGTTTTGGATCACATTACCCTCTTTTTCGAGGTTATTTCTGAACACTCATTTGAGACCAACGGCGGAAGCATACTTCAGAGTAAGAATTAGCCTCCAAACCTTGTTTCGTTCAAACTCATTGAGCTCCTCTTGCATTGCTTGCACCCAATCAGAATGATCAAGAGAAGTCTTAACGTTTTTGGGCTCAATTTTGGAGTTAAACGAATAGAACATGCAAAATTCCAGTTTGGAGAATAATGCAGTCCGATTCGCCTTTTGTTGTGCTCTCGTAAGAACTCCTGCAGAGGCTTATCCGATTACTTGTGTTTTGGAATGATCCCTGGTCCATTTGGTTAGAGGAGGATAGTTTAGATCATAAGATGGATCCAGTTCAACATTTATTTCTTCAAATTCAAATTGAGCATCCGAATCATCATTCGTATTCTCATTCTCCCCCTCGAATGATGGATTTGGCTCTTCATTCGGAGTTGAATCCTCCCCCTGTAATGGTGGTTCTAAGTTGGTTTCAGGGGTTTCATTCTCCCCCCGAACAGGTGTATGAGATGAGGAGGTTGAAGAGAAACTCTCCCCCTGCGGTGGAACATTCGCAGCTTGTGGATCTTTCGGACTTGGAGGTTCTTGTTCTAGATCCTTTACAGCATCATCGATAATTTTCTTTAAATCATCTTCCTTACTATCAACTGCTTTAGATTCCGAAGAGATTGCTTTCTTTGGCTCGTCAAATAGATTCATGAACTCTTCGTAAAGAGTGGAAAGAGGAATCATTGTTGGATTCGGTGTAGGAAATATCTCCTTTGATTGACTGTCAGTCTTCTGCAACTTCTTTATATAATTGTCATCGAACGTGACATAATAGGTTTCTTCTATCTTTTTGGACTTTTTATTTAGAACCCTATATGCCTTCGAAGTCAAAGAATACCCCAAGAAAATACCTTCATCAGCCTTTACATCGAATTTGTTCTTTTGCTCTTTATTATTAAAAATGAAGCACTTGGAACCAAATACATGAAAGAACTTGACATTAGGTTTTGGATTATTTAAAATCTCATAGGGAGTAACAGAATATCGCTTATTGAGAAGAGATTAGTTTGTGTAAAGCAGGTTGTTCCAATAGCATCAGCCCAGAAGTAAAGTGGCAGATTCGCAAATGATAGCATAGTTCTCGCAGCTTCGCACAGAGAACGGTTTCGTCTTTCAACGACCCCGTTCTGTTGAGAAATGTAAGGAGCAGAAAAAATTTGAGTTACTCCTTTTCAGTTAAAAATTCTTCAAACACGTGGTTTTTGAACTCTGAACCGTTGTCACTACGAATGTTATGAACCAGCTTTCCTAGTTGAGTCTCGATCTGCTTTATAAAATCCTTAAGTTTGGGAGTGGCTTTTGACTTCTGTTTAAGAAAATGAACCCAGGTAAATATGGAAAAATCGTCAACAATTACAAGAATATATTTGTTACCACCAATGCTTTCAATTGAAGAAGGACTACAAAGATCTATATGCAAAACTTCAAGTGGTTCTATCACTTTGGTGTTCACAACTGTTGGATGACTCTTCCTACTTTTCTTCCCAAGTTCGTAGGCCGCACAGAGATGATCCTTCTCAAACTTCAGCAATGGTAGCCCTCGTACATGATCACCAACTACGAGTTTATTGATGTCTTTGAAGTTGAGATGTGAGAGCCTTCGGTGCCAAAGCCAACTATCATCCGAAGGTGATTTCGTAAGAAGGCATATGGATAGCTTTCCTTTAATGGGATTTAGATTAAGTGGATACATCTCGCCTTTTCACTTGAACTTCAACAGCACTGTTTTGGATTTCTTTTCGATTATCTCTGACCTTCATCGTCGAACGACACTTTCAAATCTGTACCTACAACCAACTTTGATACACTTTTTAGGTTGTGTTGTAGGACTTCCACATAGGCTACCTTTCGAATAGAGAATTATCCATTCGTAATCATTCCATAGCCTTTAATTTTCCCAAGAGAGTTATTTCCATATTTGACTCTCCCTCCATCCTTCAGTGGTCTGAACTCTCTCAATTCTTCCTTCCTTCCTGTCATGTGACGCGAGCAGCCACTATCAATGTACCATTCTGTAACACTAGTCAAAATAGGTCAATAGACAATCACATGTGATTATGCCAATCATGTAATGTGATTATGTTAACCTAGTAATGTGGTAAGAGTGTTATGTAGTTCATGATAAATTCTAATACAAATATGAATCTTCTTTATAATACAACTCAAAGTATACGTCCATACGATCCCAAAAATATAGAGAATGTTTGAATCTGACTTCGCATGAAGAAGTTATGATAAACCGAACACTATAAATCTCTATAATAAGACGAATTTAAAATAGACTTAGAATTAGCTATTTAAGTCTAAAAGATAGTTGTAGTAATCATAAATACCTACGCGTGGATATAAAGAACGTCAAAAACGGAGTTCGTATGCAAAAGTTATGGCCTTCCGAAGATATCGCTGTCAGAAACCCTAATTTGACTGAACTCACGACGTGAGCATAAAAACTCACGACGTGAGGACTCAAACCGCCACATTTCGGATCTAGAAGGTGTGACGAGGCTGCGAGGGGATAAGATCCAAACTCACGACGTGAACAAGGAGTTTTTCACGACGTGAGGAGTCAAAGGGACACCATCCGAAGCTAGGGACCAAATGGCGGGTCTACGAAGTGAGCAGGATCGAGCTCACGACGTGAGCATGCTTGGTTCATGTCGTGAATGGCCAAAAATCAGCCTATAAATAGAAAATTCGACCTTAACACTTCTCACACCTAAACTCTTCTCTCTATCTCGTTTTTGGAGGCCATTTTGCATCCCGAGCCCCGACGACCTCGTACGCTGACCGTTTTTGCTTAGATAACATAAAATCACGCTACTAGGGTGAGTTTCACGGCCCCACTTTCTAATATTTCGGGGGAAAACGCATGCTAGATATTTTGAATATATAGTTATAATAGTCGGGGTATAGTTGTTCTAAATATAATATTTTGAATATATACAACTATTATCAACTTATCAGTATGTTAATTTACTAATGTAGATCTTGAGTTATATTTAAGATTCTATATATATGTTGTGTGCGATATAGTTTCGAAGTTATATTCGGAAGATTTATATGTTAAGTTATAAAGTATGTTGCTATTAATAGTTTTATGGCAAGATAAAACTGGATATGTTATACGTTGTTATTGTTAGTTTTATGTTAAGATAAAACTTGGTATTGTTATTGATAGTTTTATGTCAAGATAAAACTAGGAACGTTATATGTTGTTATTATTGGTTTTAGGTCAAGATAAAACCTGGTTTTACTTCAAGATATGGCTGTTATACTGCCTAAATATTATGAAGTTAGGAGTAATGTTTAAAAGCATAGTCTAGTAACTTAGGGTTTTAGACATAAAGATGCTTTTGTTGTTAGAGCTATAGGAAGCCGTCAAAGTCTACATGAGTAATTGTATTCATCAACTAAGATTGGGGATCTTAGTGGAAATCCTCTGAACTGTAACCGTTAATCCCGTGTGAGCGAGGAAGTCGTGTATAATTAGTATACGGGTTGACCACCCCACTTGTGACTGTTAGCTACAGTCAACCAAAAGCAAGTGATGAACTATCCTTTTATTTTTTATTGTTCCGGCGTCGATGAAGCGTACGGTGTTGTTTCTCATGGTAAATCATGAATGTGTTTGTTTCTCATGGTAAATCATGAGTGTGTTCTATCAGAGGTATTATGTCATAGCAGCAGTTACAGGCTCATGGTAGCAAATTGTTAGAAACATTATACTTTGTCGTATACAAGTAGTAATGTTAAGTATAAGTTTCCCCTACTTATACCTTAGGATTAAGGAATGTTTAGGTATAACACTTAATTGATAAGTAAACTATTATACCTAATATACATACTAAATGATGGAGAGTCAAAATGATACTTTCAAAAACTATACTTTTGAATGTGGAAAATGTATTATTTTATGGATTCAAAACATGTGGACTCACCAACTTTATGTTGACGTATTTTAAAATGCATGTGTTTTCAGGAACTTGAAAAGCTGGTATGTATTCGAACAGAAGAAGTTTTACTATTACCTTTCTGTTCATTAAGAAGTATGCCATAGTCGGATAATATGTAATAGGTTCTAGAAAAACAGTTATGTAACTTTCAGTTATCAATAAAGGTATGTATTTTCTTTAGTACTGTTCAATGTATGTTATATAACTGTGATACGAAGAATAACGTTACATTACCCGGTGTTTCCGCCGATGGCTGGGGGTGTGACAGAAATTGGTATCAGAGCTATTAACTATAGTGAACTAGTACTTTCTTAGGAAAGCACGTCTATAGTTTAGGGCTTACTCTATTAGGTTTAGGTATATCCCTTAACCTATAAATAAAAAGTATTATTAATTATTCTACTGAAGGACTACTTACGGGAGCGGTGACAAGGATAGACATGTCGATTTGGGTTGCTGGATTTCAGAACGGCTATATGCTAAAATGATCCTACCCTTTCGACTGTCCTGACTGGCCGGAGCCTTATCAGATAGACCTGAAGTAACAAACAATAGTTAAAGCATGAATAAAATAAATAAGAATATAGAGTCATATGTAAAGACTCAGACCCGCTGTGAGAATACACCTTAATACCCGGAATGTTTTTGATCTCAAGGATTTAGATCAAATATTCCAACTAAAGTTTATATGTGCATATATCCTGTCACAACTAGGTGTAGGTGTGCAACTACATTTTATTATGATCAGATCATATGAACTATTTAATTTGGGAGTAATATTTGATAGACTAAAACTCTTGGTGATCCAAAACGTATAGGAATTCGACATGGCACATTCACGAGAATAGATAATCATCGAGGATACGGATGAAGAAGAGGAAATTTCATTCCCCATAATGGTAGGCGATCCTTGCTACCCTATAAATCCAACCACCTTTCATCCAATACCTTCTAACGATGGAGCACCTTTACCCTCCAACGAATGGGAAGAGAGTGAACCAATGGAAGAAAGCGAATCCATGGAGGAGACATAATCGGTGGCATCATCTTTACCACCACTGAACACTCTTTACCGTAAAGTTCCAGGAGGAGTAAAAATGAAACGCACGGCACGTAAATCCATACCGATATGGCCAAAGATTAAGAAGAGTCAGAAGGCGACATCTTCAGGAAGTCATAGAGTTCAAGATGAATCTGCACGGATCGCACAAACCGTTGATAGGTGGGTGGCGAAAGAAAGAGCTGCCAAGATGTATGAGACTGGTCAATCATTTCGACCACATCTCCCACATTCTTCTGAAGATAACACTTTATCCCAATTGTTTGAGAAAAGTGTCAAAATTGAAGACAAAATGAAAATTGTCGAAGGGAGGGCTACTCATCTCTCTGGAAGAGTGCGAAGGCTAGAAGGACAAAGGACACGAGATCAGGAATCGGTGATGGATGTCCATCATCGTATAAATTTTGCTTATAATGACATGATTACTCACGATGCCAGGATTGCAGAGTTAGAGCTCTACAATCAAACCTCAAGAAATGAAGAACGCACGGGAAGTCTTGAGCAGAGAACTCAAGCACTTGAAGAGCAAGTGGTTAATGTCACTGACGTGCTGGGTCATCACTTAGGTTTCTGGTAGATAAGCTCCAACTAGTGGTTATGTAAATAGAGAAAATCAGACTAGTTAAGGCGAAAAGAGGAAAGTTTATAGCAAGGATGTAGAAAACCTTGCAAATTTTGCAATGTTTATAGAAACTTTTCTCTTATAACCTAAATAAACTGATGTAACCACTAGTAATAATATGAAGCATATGTTACAGTAATCATTGTGTTGTCTATTACATTTTACACTGTGAATAATAACTGGAGTATTTAGTACTCGTGTATTAAATGATTAACAAAACTCATTAAAATTCTTATTATTTATAATAGGAACTAAAACAAAATGCCTAGAAGGAGTAATCGGCTAAACCCTAACCGACCATCAGCACCACAACAACAACAACCGCAACCACCACCAGAAATAAACCCCTCAATAAATACAGTACAACTTGAAGAAATCATAGCTCAAAGAATTGTTGTGCCTCTATCTAATGTCACAATAGATGGAGTTAGAAATGAAGGCCATGTAGGGACCACTAGAACATGTACCTACAAAGATTTTATGAGTTGCAGGCCAAAAAGCTTTCATGGAAATGAAGGGGTAGTTAATTTGACGAGGTGGATTTGCAGTATGATTTGCAGCATGTACTTTCGCTGATGCAGCACTCACCTGGTGGAACAACCATGTGAATACCATGGGAATTGATATTGCAAATTCCATGAAATGGGAGGAGCTAAAAATGATGCTAGTAGAGGAGTATTGTCCTAGGGAGGAGATACATAAAATGGAACAAGAACTGTGGACCCTAACCATGAAGGGTTCAGAGATAAAAGCTTATACCGCTAGATTTAATGATCTTGCTGTAATGTGTCCAGCACTTGTAACCCCTGAATATAAAAAGATTGAGCGATATATCTGGGGTTTAGCATCGCAAATTAAAGGCATGGTGATCGCATCAAAGCCTACGACTTATGACAGCACCAAGACGATAGCTCATCAGCTAACCCTCACAGAGATCCAAGGAACAGAAGTGGTCTCAAAGGCTGAGTCTCCCAAATCTAGAACAAACAAGCGCAAGTTTAATAGGAAGAATCCCAAACAATCATCTGAGAAAAGACAAGAAGTGGTAACTAATTATGCAGCCACAACAGCAGTACCTACACAACCAAAATCTTCATGGTGCAATCAGTGCAACCGTCATCATCCAGGTGACTGTTTTGTCTGCATGAAGTGCAAGAAAAAGGGGCATACTGCTAGTTACTGCAGGAGCACAACACCTGCAACAGTCGATCAACAAACCAATAATGGGACAGGCCGTGGTGAAGGAAGAAAATGCTACGAGTGTGGGGAGGTTGGACATATCAAGAAAGAATGTCCAAAGTTAAGGAGTCAGGGAGGCATAGGACGTGGCAGGGCGTTTGTGATTGGAAGCAGAGAGGCTATCCAGGACCCTTCGGTCGTATCTGGTACGTTTCTTATAGATAATTTATATGCTTCTATACTCTTCGACTCTGGAGCAGATCGAAGTTTTATAACTCCAACATTTAGAAAATTGTTAAGTCATAAGTCTAGCAGATTAAAAGAAATCTATGAAGTAGAATTCGCTAACGGTCAAACTAAGAAAACACATGAAATCCTAGAAAACTGTCTGTTAACTCTTAATAACTACCTTTTTCACGTCAACCTCATGCCAATGCCTATCGGTAGTTTTGATGTTATAATTGTCATGGATTGGTTATCTTCACACCGCGCCGAAATTCTATGTCATGAGAAAGCCATACGACGACCCTTACCAAACGGCGAAGCCCTGATTATCTATGGTGATAAATCTGGGAAGAACCTCAAAGTCATCTCTTGTACTAAGACCCAGAAATATCTACATAAGAAATATAGCGCATTCTTAGCCCACATTGTAGATAGGAAGAGAAAGACAAAAGAAATCAAGGACATACCTCAAGTATGTGATTTCCCTGACGTGTTTCCTAAAGATCTACCTGGAATACCTCCCGTCCGACAAGTCGAGTTTCGAATCGATTTAATTCCAGGAGCAACACCAGTAGCGAAATCTCCTTATCGGTTGGCTCCATCTGAAATGCAAGAATTGTCTAGCCAACTACAAGAACTTCTTGACAAAGGCTTTATCCGACCAAGTTTTTCACCTTGGGGAGCACCAATCTTGTTTGTCAAGAAGAAGGACGGATCCTTTCGAATGTGTATTGATTATCGGGAGCTAAACAAGCTAACGATCAAGAATCGTTATCCACTTCCGAGAATTGATGATTTATTCGATCAACTGCAAGGATCCAGCTACTACTCAAAGATAGATCTTAGATCAGGATACCATCAACTCAGAGTACAAGAAGACGACATTCCAAAAACAGCATTTAGAACACGTTATGGTCATTATGAGTTCTTAGTTATGTCTTTTGGATTAACCAATGCCTTAGCAGTGTTTATGGATCTCATGAATCGTGTTTGCAAACCATACTTGGATAAATTCGTGATCGTATTTATCGATGATATATTGATATATTCACGAACCAAGGAAGAACATGGTTAACACCTGCAAATAATCTTGGGACTACTAAGAAAAGAAAAGTTGTACGCTAAATTCTCCAAATGTGAGTTTTAGATTAGAGAAGTACAATTTTTAGGTCATGTAGTTAGCAACGAAGGAATTCATGTTGACCCATCCAAAGTTGAAGCAATCAGGAATTGGGAAGCACCAAAGACGCCAACAGAGGTGTGTAAATTCCTAGGACTTGTTGGCTATTACCGTAGATTCATAGATAATTTCTCCAAAATAGCCAAGCCACTTACAGCACTAACCCAGAAGAATACGAAGTTCAACTGGGAAGAAAAACAAGAAGCTGCTTTTCAGAAACTGAAGCAAATGTTGTGTAGTGCACCAATCCTATCTCTTCCAGATGGAACAGAAGATTTCGTTGTATACTGCGACGCGTCAAATCAAGGATTGGGATGTGTGTTGATGCAAAGAGGAAAAGTTATCGCCTATGCATCACGACAACTTAAGATGCATGAGAATAATTACACTACCCATGATCTTGAATTGGGAGCTATAATTTTTGCACTAAAAATTTGGAGACATTACTTATACGGTACTAAGTTTACTATTTTTACCGACCACAAGAGTCTCCAACACATCTTCGACCAAAAAGATCTTAATATGAGACAAAGAATATGGGTTGAATTGTTGAATGATTACGAATGTGAGATTCGTTATCATCCCGGAAAGGCAAACGTGGTAGCAGATGCCTTGAGCCGGAAAGAATATATTAAACCCCGACGAGTACGAGCATTAACTATAACTATCCATTCTAACTTTACCACACAAATTAGAGAAGCTCAGCTTGAGGCTCTAAATGAAGAAAACATTAAGAACGAAGCTTTGCGAGGAATGGAAAAGCAACTTATACGAAAAGATGACGGAATACAATACTTTATGAACCGAGTTTGGACGCCTAGGTTCGGTGGAGTCAGGGACTTGGTCTTAGAAGAATCCCACAAGTCCAGTTATTCTGTGCATCCAGGTTCTAACAAAATGTACTTAGATTTAAAAGTACATTATTAGTGGCCAAACATGAAGGCTGAAATTGCTACTTATGTGAGCAAATGTTTGACTTGTTCTGGAGTAAAGGCAGAACATCAAAAGCCTTCAGGTTTACTTCAACAACCGGAAATACCTGAGTGGAAATGGGAGCAGATATCAATGGACTTCATCACTAAGTTACCTAAAACTCCTAGTGGGTCCGACACTATTTGGGTGATAGTCGATAGGTTGACTAAGTCCGCCCATTTCTTACCAATTAAGGAGAACGACAAGATGGAGAAGCTGACTAGATTTTATCTTAAGGAAATTATCAGATTGCATGGAGTTCCAAATTCTATTATTTCTGACCGAGATAGTAGATTCACTTCACGATTTTGGCAATCTCTACAAAAATCCTTAGGAACACGTCTAGACATGAGTACCGCTTACCATCCACAGACTGATGGTCAGAGTGAGAGAACCATTCAGAATTTAGAAGATATGCTCCGAGCCTGTGTAATAGACTTTGGAAATGCATGGGATACTCATTTACCGTTAATTGAGTTTTCCTACAACAATAGTCATCACACCAGCATCAAGGCTGCACCATTTGAGGCTCTTTATGGACGAAAATGTCGTTCCCCAGTGTGTTGGGCAGAAGTTGGAGATACGCAGATGGCCAGAGAACGTACAGGCGATACCTTACGTACTGGACCAGAAATTATCCACGAGACAACTGAAAAGATCGTGCAAATTAAGGATCGATTAAAGGCTGCACGTGATCGTCAAAAGAGCTATGCTGACGTAAGACGTAAGCCTTTAGAATTCCAAGTTGGAGATAAAGTAATGTTGAAAGTCTCTCCTTGGAAAGGTGTAATTCGATTCGGGAAACGAGGCAAACTAAACCCACGATATATAGGACCTTTTGAAATTCTGGCAAGAATTGGTTCCGTCGCATACCAACTTAAGTTGCCTCAAGAGCTAAGTAATGTGCACGATGTTTTTCACGTATCAAATCTCAAATAATGTCTTTCCGATGACACTCTTGTTATACCTCTCGAAGAGATACAAGTCAATACGAAACTCAACTTTATAGAAGAACCTGTTGAGATTATGGATCGAGAAGTCAAACGATTAAAGCAAAGTCGTATTCCCATAGTGAAAGTTCGATGGAACTCTTTGCGAGGACCTAAATTTACTTTGGAACGTGAAGATCAGATGAAAGAAAAATACCCCCAACTGTTTAACGAAACCCCATCCATAAGATAAATTTCGGGACGAAATTATTCTAACGGGGGGAGAATGTAACACTAGTCAAAATAGGTCAATAGACAATCACATGTGATTATGCCAATCATGTAATGTGATTATGTTAACCTAGTAATGTGGTAAGAGTGTTATGTAGTTCATGATAAATTCTAATACAAATATGAATCTTCTTTATAATACAACACAAAGTATACGTCCATACGATCCCAAAAATATAGAGAATGTTTGAATCTGACTTCGCATGAAGAAGTTATGATAAACCGAAAACTATAAATCTCTACAATAAGAGGAATTTAAAATAGACTTAGAATTAGCTATTTAAGTCTAAAAGAGAGTTGTAGTACTCATAAATACCTACGCGTGGATATAAAGAACGTCAAAAACGGAGTTCGTATGCAAAAGTTATGGCCTTCCGAAGATATCGCTGTCAGAAACCCTAATTTGACTGAACTCACGACGTGAGCATAAAAACTCACGACGTGAGGACTCAAACCGCCACATTTCGGATCTAGAAGGTGTGACGAGGCTGCGGGCGGATAAGATCCAAACTCACGATGTGAACAAGGAGTTTTTCACGACGTGAGGAGTCAAAGGGACACCATCCGAAGCTAGGGACCAAATGGCGGGTCTACGAAGTGAGCAGGATCGAGCTCACGACGTGAGCATGCTTGGTTCACGTCGTGAATGGCCAAAAATCATCCTATAAATAGCAAATTCGACCTTAACACTTCTCACACCTAAACTCTTCTCTCTATCTCGTTTTTGGAGGCCATTTTGCATCCCGAGCCCCGACGACCTCGTACGCTGACCGTTTTTGCTTAGATAACATAAAATCACGCTACTAGGGTGAGTTTCACGGCCCCACTTTCTAATATTTCGGGGGAAAACGCATGCTAGATATTATATATATGTTATTATTATGTCTATATGATAGTATATAGTTATAATAGTCGGGGTATAGTTGTTCTAAATATAATATTTTGAATATATACAACTATTATCAACTTATCAGTATGTTAATTTACTAATGTAGATCTTGAGTTATATTTAAGATTCTATATATATGTTGTGTGCGATATAGTTCCGAAGTTATATTCGGAAGATTTATATGTTAAGTTATAAAGTATGTTGCTATTAATAGTTTTATGGCAAGATAAAACTGGATATGTTATACGTTGTTATTGTTAGTTTTATGTTAAGATAAAACTTGGTATTGTTATTGATAGTTTTATGTCAAGATAAAACTAGGAACGTTATATGTTGTTATTATTGGTTTTAGGTCAAGATAAAACCTGGTTTTACTTCAAGATATAGCTGTTATACTGCCTAAATATTATGAAGTTAGGAGTAATGTTTAAAAGCATAGTCTAGTAACTTAGGGTTTTAGACATAAAGATGCTTTTGTTGTTAGAGCTATAGGAAGTCGTCAAAGTCTACATGAGTAATTGTATTCATCAACTAAGATTGGGGATCTTAGTGGAAATCCTCTGAACTGTAACCGTTAATCCCGTGTGAGCGAGGAAGTCGTGTATAATTAGTATACGGGTTGACCACCCCACTTGTGACTGTTAGCTACAGTCAACCAAAAGCAAGTGATGAACTATCCTTTTATTTTTTATTGTTCCGGCGTCGATGAAGCGTACGGTGTTGTTTCTCATGGTAAATCATGAATGTGTTTGTTTCTCATGGTAAATCATGAGTGTGTTCTATCAGAGGTATTATGTCATAGCAGCGGTTACAGGCTCATGGTAGCAAATTGTTAGAAACATTATACTTTGCCGTATACAAGTAGTAATGTTAAGTATAAGTTTCCCCTACTTATACCTTAGGATTAAGGAATGTTTAGGTATAACACTTAATTGATAAGTAAACTATTATACCTAATATACATACTAAATGATGGAGAGTCAAAATGATACTTTCAAAAACTATACTTTTGAATGTGGAAAATGTATTATTTTATGGAGTCAAAACATGTGGACTCACCAACTTTATGTTGACGTATTTTAAAATGCATGTGTTTTCAGGAACTTGAAAAGTTGGTATGTATTCGAACAGAAGAAGTTTTACTATTACCTTTCTGTTCATTAAGAAGTATGCCATAGTCGGATAATATGTAATAGGTTCTAGAAAAACAGTTATGTAACTTTCAGTTATCAATAAAGGTATGTATTTTCTTTAGTACTGTTCAATGTATGTTATATAACTGTGATACGAAGAATAACGTTACACTACCCAGTGTTTCCGCCGATGGCTGGGGGTGTGACACAATCAGAGTCAAACTGCTCGTCACGCATCGCCTACAAAAATCAAATATATTTAGGAACCCAAATTTGTTTGGGTCCACATGAGGATTTCACAGACACGGGAAATGTTATTGCTTCATAAACCACGTAAGATCGTTTAATCAGAGTGGAATTATCTTTCTTAGTCATTTTAAAAACAACGATCCTGTCATCTTTAGGATTCTTTTGAAAAGAGGTTTTTCTTTTATTATCTTTAATTCGTCGCTTGTCAATCCTTTTCTCAACCATCTTTTCCCTTTTCAAGTTTGACTCGGAGTTTTTGGAATCAATTTTTTACTCCGAACCAATCTTTCCTTTTCCCTTTGTATCTTTCGATATTTTGGCAGATTGTGAAACATTAGGTTTTGTTTGCTCAAAAGATTTTGCTTGTTTTGAAAACTAGGGTTTTTGAGAAGCTTTTGATTTTGAAATCGGAGAAGAAGATGATCGTGTTTTTGAAAC
Source organism: Lactuca virosa (assembly GCF_052849685.1). NCBI lineage: Eukaryota > Viridiplantae > Streptophyta > Magnoliopsida > Asterales > Asteraceae > Lactuca > Lactuca virosa. Next base: position 463,816,652 of record NC_136430.1, on the reverse strand, counting down.
ACTTTCAGAATTCAGATTTGAAGATACTTCCGCACTTAGATTTACTGATTTTTCTTGATGAACAAAGTTAGGATTGTTGGATTGCCAGAAATGCTTTCTTTCTTTTAGATTTTTATTATATCTATCATTTCTTTGACATTTCTGAGCAGCGAATTGCTCAGCAGACTTATGAAGATTAACCCTAGGTTTTGGCTTTCTAACAGGGATTTCGTGTGACAACCCGAAATTTCTATCTTGTACAGTCATTCAATTCAATCACATTCAGACTCATTTCTGCTATCTTTTAGCATTGTTTAGGGTCTGTTTGAGTGTTCTAAGCCTAGTACATTCAAGGTTTGGGTTTAGGGATGAGTTAACTTAGGTTCATCGGGTTGCATTCGGGCCAAACACTCCATCAAGAGGAGTGCACGGCCGTACACATGAGTGTACAGCCATACACATGAGTGTACGGCCGTACACCCAAGGTGGCCGTAAACCCAAACCCATATATAAGATTTTCCCTCATTCTTTCACACTTTCTCACACTTTCACCTCAAGAAATCCGATTCTCTCTCAACTATCATCAAGTTTTTCACCTTGATCTTCAAAGATGTAATTATTCCTTCCATTGATTAGTTGATACATGCCTTTATCTAGTGAAGATCCATGTTTTCATCCATGAAATCTTCTCTTTTGGATAGATCTTCAAGTCTTCTTCACTTTCACCAAGAACACCTACTTGTTCTTGGGCCGTGAACTCCTTAGAAGCCTTCAAAAGTGTGAGTATCTCTTCTATCTGCTTGTTAAGCTTGAGAAACACTTGATTCCTAGCCTTGATTCATCATCTAATGCATGAACGCCAAGGGTGTACGCCCGTACACACCTCATATGGTTGTAAACTCTTGTTTAGTGCATGTATTGGCCTCAAACTCACCTCATATCCAACATAAGATCATAAACACTTAATGGATGCTAGATAGGGCCATGAGTGTACGGCTGTACACTCCATGGCCATACACTCCATGGCCGTACACTACATAGGCCGTACACATCTTGGCCGTACACACCCTTATGTGGCCGTAAACCCCTTTACTGCATTCACATGTGATTGTAACACTTCAACTCAAGTGTTTCCTAGTCCCTAAAGTGGTTTCCTATCATAATTAGTTGCTATATACACTAATTATATCCATATATGTGTCATTATATGCTTAATAGGATCCGTTTGTGCTCAAGACTTCACTTGACACTTAGCATCCTGTATCGACCTTTCACCCGAATCACTCACTACAGGTAAGTTCATACCCCCCGTATTTTCATAATTTTTACTATTTTAAGGGGGGGGGGGGGGGGAATACAAGTCTAACACAAAGATTTTGTGTTATAAACAAATGGTTTCAAATATCTTATCAGAATGGATTTCAGTTATCATCAAATCAAATGGTTTTCAATGATTGTATCAAAATGACATCAAGTCACCAAAATGTATTTCAAATTATTAATTTTCTTTTAATGCTTTTATAAACTTATATTTCTTCCAGAAATCATACTTGTATATATATATTTATATAAATAAGATTTAAAAGACTTAGGACTGATAACCCACTTTGGTTCATTTTCCTTGTTTGGATGTGGGATTATAAGCATCAGTTATTTGTCCGAGTGTCATTTAAATTTTACTTATATATATTTGTATATGTATATAAGTATAAAAGTTAGTTCATTGAGTTTCAATTATCCTTTGTAACATGTTGAGCAAGGGGTTGCATTCATGAATACTCAGTATCAATTCAGAAAGTACATATAAATTATAATAGGTATAATTTATGATTCACAGAACATTAATTCAGGATTCAAGTATACTAAAGTACATTGTTTTACAAGAACAAAGGTTTGATTCAAAACTAATCAAGGATATACATCTTTCAGATACATGTTAAGAATACTAATTCAAGAACATACTATCAATCATTTATTTGAGAATGATTGGGTTTTCATAACTACTATACATGTAATGTTTATATGCTTTTTATGAGTCATTTGATACAGGTTGTTTAATTCATTTAAACAATATAGTTAAAGTCCTGACATTATAACCTGAATCTCCAACCGGGGTTCGAAACAATGTGTGTATAGATCTATATTGGGATTGACAACCCCGCACTCAGACTGCTAGCTACAGTCAGGCATACACGCCTACGAGTGATAGTTGTTATCATCAGATTTCAATGCATTCATAGCGTTGGGTCTGGCCATCTAGTCAGTATGGTTATAATAACTCATATAAAAGATATTAACAATACGTTAGTGTATAATTAACTAAACTTAAGTACATTTTCAAAGTACTAGTTTACAAGATACAATTACAGTATTACATTATAGTTTACAATAACAGTTGATGAAACTAGGCACACTCTCATATAGAAGTTTACAAAAGGATTACAAATACAGAACATTGGTTTACAAATAGAACAGTTTTATGTAACTAAACTACTTTTCATATATAGCAGAAAATATAGGATTTTCTGGAACAGTATACATATTCAAGAAACAGAAAACATTCTTTCAAACATAAATACTTATGCACTCATTCAACTTTATGTTGATACTCTTTTTTCAAATTACTTGTATTCTCAGGGAACCAGTAGACAGGTACTCCCCGTGGTTTTGAGAAGATGGAGCTATTTTTGTGTCTTGTCTTCTTCTTTTGTATAACTATTTGGTTTCAGTATACAATGATGAAATACATGTAAATACTTATACTTTTTAAATACAGTGGTTGTTTGTACTCTGATTACTATAATGCATGTGTTGTGATACTACAAATGAAGTCCTCCACCCCCGGACATTTCTGCCGTCTGGTTTGGGGGTATGACGGATTGGTATCAGAGCATTGTTTATAGTGAACTCAGTATATCAATCCATAAAAGATATACAAACTATAAATACATCTGGGGCTAAGAGCTCTGACTACAAGTATACTTTTTAAAAATTTAAGTATTTTTACAATAAGTATACTAACACTCATACCTACAAGTACAGTATCATAGTCATAAGAACTTAAAAGTATTTGGATGTTGGACATTACAGTCAAACCTGGGCAGTTATGTAATCATATCTAGGATTAATATAGCCTGATCAACTATATTGATTTGAGATATGACCAACATGTGTTCGGGAGTGATAGTGGTGTTGCGACATGTCTAAAACTTACCAATTATACATATTCAGAAGAACTCTAGAACAGAACATAAAGATTAAAATACTATAGGGGTATTTTAGGCACTATATACTAATATCAATCATGTGAAAACAATAGAACAATTGAGGGTAGAACTATAAATATTATGGGTATATTACAGTTATATATAATTAAAGTTATATGGACTTAGAATAAGTGATCTAGCTTCATTTCCCGTTCCTTGTTTGGTTGTGGATTTAGAGCCGGGTCATTTAATCGAAGGTCACTTATACCCAAGTTGTATATAATTAGTATACACTTTATAGTTATAGTAATACCTAGAACAAATCATAAAGAATACATTACTTGATAACTGTAGGTCTCTCTCATAGAAACTTGTATCCTTAATCTATCATTACTAACTATATTCTATATCTCTTATCCCTATTCTCGCTTAGATAACAATGGCTGGATTTCATCTACCTGGAGACCCTTATTTTCCCAATCAAGGACAAGATGCAGAGCCAGAAGAAAATCACGAAATTCCCTTAGATGATGATTTTGCAAAAAAATTTCCTGAAGACAATGATTCCGAATCAGAAGCCTATAATCCACCACCCTTTGCCCAAAATCCTAACCCTCGTCCAGCTTTTCAAGGCCCGACGCCTCTGTGGGCGGAAAGCTTGGAAACATGGAGTCAAGAGCAGGGTCAACTTATGCCATACAACGGAGACAGAAGCTTCTACAAGCTGAGCGAAGGAGGCTCAGCAGACAGAGTCCTGCCAATTCTGGTCCGCAGGGTTGCTCGAAATGAAATACAGGGTAGGACAGCCATCAACCGAATCATGGAAGTTGATGACAATGCAGGAGTTAATACAGTTCGCATTCGGCGTCTTGAAGATGCTCGTGACAGAGCAATGAGAGACAATGAAGCCTTACTGCAAGAGTTAGCTGTAACTCGAGCTGCAGTCATAGAGCTTCGAGCACGTTTGAGAGTGTATGAAAGACATCTGCTTGCTGTGGAGCGTCAGCTGGCTGAGTTGAGGTTTCGTCCAAGTGATACCCGTCGCCAGTAGGAGATGCTCTACCCGTTTCCTGTTCACTCTTTTGGTTATAGTTAAAGTCTACGGATATGTTCTAGCGTTATTTTTCATGTTTTTCACTACGACCGCGAAAATTTTATTTTCGGTAGGTCAATATGATGTCGATGTTTTTCCCAGAATTTGATATATTGTAGACCTGTTTAGGATCAAGTTTTCCAGACATTATGTATTCAATATGCCAATTTAATCGACATGCATTTTCATACTCTTTGAAAAATAACCACTCAATTTCATATCATCCTGTTACAAGTTGTGCTTGTCGTAGACTTCTATTTCCAATTCATTACAAGATTCATGTTGAATTAAATGTTTTAGTTCAGAGATATCAAAATTCATATTCACTCTTGATATCTTACCATCTTTGTATCTTTTAACTTTTATAGAAAAAGATGCATCCTCGTAAAAATCCAAGACGTAACACTGTTAATGAAGCACTGACGCCACCTCCGCCACCACCTCCTCAGTTCGACGCTGCTATGTTCCAAGCAGCGGTCACGGCGGCTGTAGCGGCTGCCATGTCTCATATAAATACACCTGGTGCTAGTAGGTCGGGAGCTGGTACACATCCTTCTAACCATGGCGAGAGTCATGGGCACTCGCGAGAGTGCACTTATAAAGATTTTTCGAATGCCAAACCCAAGACCTTTAATGGGACTGGAGGAGTTATGGCATTAAGACAATGGATTGAGAAGACAGAAGCAATTTTCGAAATCTGCTCCTGTCCAGAGAGCAGCAAAGTCAAATTCGTTGCTTGTACCTTTTCGGATAGAGCTTTAACGTGGTGGAATGGCCATGTTAAGTCACTGACTCTGGTAGTGGCTAACTCGATAAGCTAGGATCACTTAAAAGTCATGCTAATGCGGGAATACTATCCGCGAGGGGAAGTTCAGAAACTCGAGCAAGAGCTCTGGGGTCTTACAATGGTTGGTTCGGACATATCAACCTATACCAGTAGATTTTGTGATCTGGCAATCCTTTGTCCGGATATGGTTGCTTTGGAGAGCAAAAAGATTGAGAGATATATTTGGGGTCTGTCGCCCCAAATTCAGTCAAGTGTTTTAGCTTCAAGGCCTATTACTTTTTACAGCGCCAAAGAGATGGCACAATCTCTTATTGACCACGAAGTCCGTCAAAACTCAGTGGTTGCTGCACCAGAACAACCGAAAGGAAACAACAACAACAACAACAATAACAACAATAACAGCCAGAAGAAGGGTTGAAACAAGAGGAAGGGCAAGTCTTCACAGGAATCCTTAAAGAAGCAACAGCTAGTTGCAGTCAATGCTGCTACTGTACCTGCTGCTGTTCCTGCTAATCCTGCACCAGCTAATCCTTATGCTGGTAACCTCCCCAAGTGCATCAAGTGCAATTTTCACCATAACGGAAATTGCCAGGAAATGCAGTGTCGTAATTGCAACAGGAAAGGGCATACTGCCCGATTCTGTAGATCACCACCCCAACCACTTAACCAAGTACCTGTTGTTGGAGTAGGTCAAGCATGCTACCAATGTGGTGATGTGGGGCATTTCAAGAGAGATTGTCCAAAAGCTGGAAATGTCGAAACTCCCAACCACTAAAAAAAACATTCACAGTCAAAATGGCTAACGGGAAATCCGAATTCACCAATGTTATATTCATAGGATGTACTCTTACCCTAAATAACTTTTCTTTCCCAATAGACCTTATGTCGGTCTCTATCAAACGTTTCGACGTCATAATAGGTATGGATTGGTTGTGTCCTAACCATGCTGACATCCTAGGCTATGAAAGAGCCATCCGTCTGAACTTGCCAACTAACGAAACTCTTGTTATTTACGGCGACAAACCCGGAACGAACCTCCAGATCATTTCTTGCATCAAGGCACAGAAGTACCTTCGCAAAGAGTATTGTGCTTTCTTAGCTCACGTGGTAGACAAAAATCAAGAAGTGAAAGACATTGCGAGCATTCCTGAGGTCTGCAACTTTCCCGATATTTTTCCCAATGATCTTCCAGGAGTACCTCCCGAACGACAAGTCGAATTCAGAATCAACTTAATCCCTGGGGCTACCCCTGTAGCCAAATCCCCTTATCGTCTTGCACATTCTAAAATGCAGGAATTATCTAGCCAGCTTAACGAACTCCTTAGCAAAGGTTTCATAAGACCAAGCTTCTCACCCTGGGGAGCACCGGTTTTGTTCGTGAAGAAGAAGGATGGATCATTCTGTATGTGCATAGACTACAAGGTGCGAGCTACTTCTCAAAAATAGACTTAAGATCCGGGTATCACCAGTTACGGATTTTGGAGGATGACATTCCCAAAACCGCGTTCAGAACTCTTTATGGTCATTACGAGTTTGTAGTGATGCCATTCAGATTGACGAATGCACCTGTTGTGTTCATGGATCTAATGAACAGAGTGTGTCGTCCATTCTTGGACAAATTCGTCATAGTCTTCATTGACGACATCCTTATCTACTCAAGAAGTGAAGAGGAACATGGCCAACATCTTCGTCAAGTATTGAAAACTCTTAGATCAGAGAAACTCTAAGAGAAGTTTTCAAAGTGTGAATTTTCGATCAGGAAAGTTGATTTCCTAGGTCACGTGGTCAGTTTAGAAGGATATCACATCGACCCTTCCAAAATAAAGGCAATTGAAAACTGGTCAGGACCCAAAACACCTACAGAAATCCGTCAATTCTTAGGTCTTGCTGGCTATTATCGCAGATTCATCCAGAATTTCTCTCGAATAGCTAAGCCTCTTACCACCCTGACGCAAAAGGGTGTAACTTTTAGATGGGGAGAAAAGCAAGAAACGGCGTTCCAAACGCTGAAACGAGCTTTGTGTAGTGCGTCGATCCTGTCTCTTCCTGAAGGGACAGAGGATTTCGTAGTGTACTGTGATGCTTCTAATCAAGGGTTTGGATGTGTTCTTATGCAAAGAGGAAAGGTTATATCCTATGCCTCAAGACAGCTAAATACACATGAAGTCAACTATACAACACATGACCTTGAACTAGGAGCAGTGGTATTTGCTCTGAAGATCTGGAGACATTACTTATATGGCACGAAATGCACAGTATTCACGGACCATAAAAGTCTCCAGCATATCTTTGATTAGAAAGAGCTGAACATAAGACAACAACGATGGGTGGAGCTACTGAACGACTATGATTGTGAGATTCTTTATCACCCTGGTAAAGCTAACGTAGTAGCTGATGCCCTTAGCAGAAAAGAATAGTCGGGACGCCGAGTAAAGTCGTTGACCATGACAATCCATTCACATCTGTCCACACAGATCAGAGAGGCTCAACTCGAGGCCTTAAAACCTGAAAACGTGACAGGTGAAACCTTGAGGGTAATGGATAAAAACTTCAAAGTCAGGGATGATGGAGTCTATTGTTTCATGAACCGAATCTGGACACCAAAGTTTGGTGGTTACAGAGACGTGGTTATGAATGAAGCACACAAAACCCGATACTCCATTCATCCAGGTTTAGAAAAAATGTACCTGGACCTCAAGAAACTATACTGGTGGCCTAACATGAAGGCAGAAATTGCTACCTTTGTGGGCAAGTGCCTTACTAGTGCCAAAGTGAAGGTAGAATACCAGAACCCTTTAGGTTTATTGCAACAACCTGAAATCCTTGAATGAAAGTGGGAGCGGATTACAATGGATTTCATAACCAAGTTACCCAAGACATTGGGTGGTTATGATACTATTTGGGTAATCGTCGATAGATTAACCAAATCCGCACACTTCTTACCAATCAAAGAGACCGACAAGATGGAGAAGCTAATAAGAACTTACCTCAAGGAAATCGTTAGACTGCATGGTGTACCAATATCTATTATTTCTGACCGAGATAGTAGATTCACTTCTAGTTTCTGGCAGTCTTTACAAAAATCCTTGGGAACTAGGTTGGACATGAGTACAGCCTATCATCCACAAACTGACGGACAAAGTGAGAGAAATATTCAAACTCTAGAAGATATGTTGCGAGCTTGTGTGATAGACTTTGGAAAGGCATGGGATACTCATTTACCCCTTGTCAAATTCTTGTACAATAACATTTATCACACTAGCATAAAGGCTGCTCCTTTCGAAGCTCTCTATGGCCGCAAGTGCAGATCACCTCTGTGCTGGGCTGAAGTGGGTGACACGCAGCTAGCTAGAAGACAAGTTCCTGACGGTGCTCTCACTGGTCCGGAAATCATTCGCGAAACTATGGAGAAAATATTACAAATCCGGGAGTGACTTAAAGCTTCCAGAGATAGACAGAAAATCTACGCTGACAAAAGAAGAAAACCTTTGGAGTTCCAGGTTGGTGATTGCGTCATGTTGAAGGTCTCACCCTGGAAGGGCATGATACGCTTTGGAAAACGTGACAAGCTGAATCCAAGGTACATAGGGCCATTCGAGATTGTTGCTAGAATCGGTCCAGTAACTTACAAACTCCGACTACCTCAAGAACTAAGTAACATACATCCTGTTTTCCACGTCTCGAACTTGAAAAAGTATCTATCCGATGAGACTCTTGTAATCCCACTCGACGAAATCGAGATCGAAGAGAGCCTCAACTTCGTGGAAGAGCCAGTAGAGATCATGGACCAAGAGGTCAAGAAAACAAAGCAAAGCCGTATTCCAATAGTGAAGGTTCGCTGGAATGTCAAGCGGGGACATGAATTCACTTGGGAGCGCGAGGATCAAATGAAACTAAAATATCCTCATCTTTTTGCTTAATTATTTGTAATTGCTTATCTGCTTAAACTCTAATTTCGGGACGAAATTCTCTCTAACGGGGGGATAATGTGACAACCCGAAATTTCGATCTTGTACAGTCATTCAATTCAATCATAGTCAGACTCATTTCTGCTATCTTTTCGCATTGTTTAGGGTCTGTTTGAGTGTTCTAAGCCTAGTACATTCAAGGTTTGGGTTTAGGGATGAGTTAACTTATGTTCATCGGGTTGAGTTCGGGCCAAACACTCCATCAAGAGGAGTGTACGGCCGTACACATGAGTGTACGGCCGTACACCCAAGGTGGCCGTAAAACCAAACCCATATATAAGCTTTTCCCTCATTCTTTCACACTTTCTCACACTTTCACCTCAAGAAATCCGATTCTCTCTCAACTATCATCAAGTTTTTCACCTTGATCTTCAAAGTTGTAAGTATTCCTTCCATTGATTAGTTGATACATGGCTTTATCTAGTGAAGATCCATGTTTTCATCCATGAAATCTTCTCTTTTGGATAGATCTTCAAGTCTTCTTCACTTTCACCAAGAACACCTACTTGTTCTTGGCCGTGAACTCCTTAGAAGCCTTCAAAAGTGTGAGTATCTCTTCTATATGCATGTTAAGCTTGAGAAACACTTGATTGCTAGCCTTGATTCATCATCTAATGCATGAACACCAAGGGTATACGGCCGTACACACCTCATATGGCCGTAAACCCTTGTTTAGTGCATGTATTGGCCTCAAACTCACCTCATATCCCAACATAAGATCATGAACACTTAATGGATGTTAGATAGGGCCATAAACACCCCTTTTTGCATGCTTCTTCCATGAGTGTACGGCCGTACACTCCATGTCCGTACACTACATAGGCTGTACACATCTTGGTCGTACACACCTTTATGTGGCCGTAAACCCCTTTAATGCAATCACATGTGATTGCAACACTTCATTTCAAGTGTTTCCTAGTCCCTAAAGTGGTTTCCTATCATAATTAGTTGTTATATACACCAATTATATCCATATATGTGTCATTATATGCTTAATAGGATCCGTTTGTGCTCAAGACTTCACTTGACACTTAGCATCCTATATCGACCTTTCACCCGAATCACTCACTACAGGTGAGTTCATACCCCCGTATTTTCATAATTTTTACTGTTTTAATGGGGGGGGGGAATACAAGTTTAACACAAAGATTTTGTGTTATAAACAAATGGTTTCAAATATCTTATCAAAATGGATTTCAGTTATCATCAAATCAAATGGTTTCCAATGATTGTATCAAAATGACATCAAGTCACCAAAATGTATTTCAAATTATTAAACTTCTTTTAATGCTTTTATAAACTTATATTTCTTCCAGAAATCATACTTGTGTGTATATATATATATATATATATATATATATATATATATAATTAAGATTTAAAAGACTTAGGACTGATAACCCACTTTGGTTCCTTTTCCTTGTTTTGATGTGGGATTATAAGCATCAGTTATTTGTCTGAGTGTTATTTAAATTTTACTTATATATATTTGTATATGTATATAAGTATAAAAGTTAGTTCATTGAGTTTCAATTATCCTTTGTAACATGTTGAGCAAGGGGTTGCATTCATGAATACTCAGTATCAATTCAGAAAGTACATATAAGTTATAATAGGTATAATTTATGATTCACAGAACATTAATTCAGGATTCAAGTATACTAAAGTACATTGTTTTACAAGAACAAAGGTTTGATTCAAAACTAATCAAGGATATACATCTTTCAGATACATGTTAAGAATACTAATTCAAGAACATACTATCAATCATTTATTTCAGAATGATTGGGTTTTCTTAACTATTATACATGTAACGTTTATATGCTTTTTATGAGTCATTTGAAACAAGTTGGTTAATTTATTTAAACAATATAGTTAAAGTCCTGACATTATAACCATAATGTCTATCCGGGGATCGAAACAATGTGTGTATAGATCTATATTGGGATTGACAACCCCGCACTCGCACTGCTAGCTACAGTCAGACAGACACGCCTACGAGTGACAGTTGTTATCATCAGCTTTCAACACATTCATAGCGTTGGGTCAGGCCATCTATTCAGTATGGTTTTAATAACTCATATAAAAGATATTAACAATACGTTAGTGTATAATTAACTAAACTTAAGTACATTTTCAAAGTACTAGTTTACAAGATACAATTACAGTATTACATTACAGTTTACAATAACATTTGATGAAACTAGGCACACTCTTACAAGTTTACAAAAGTATTACAAATACAAAACATTGGTTTACAAATAGAAAATTTTATGTAGCTAAACTACTTTTCATATACAGCAGAAAATATAGGATTTTCTGGAACAGTTTACATATTCAAGAAACAGAAAACATTCTTTCAAACATAAATACTTATGCACTCACTCAACTTGATGTTGATACTCTTTTTTCAGATTACTTGTATTCTCAGGGAACCAGTAGACAGGTACTCCCCGTGCTTTTGAGAAGATGGAGCTATTTTTGTGTCTTGTCTTCTTCTTTTGTATAACTATTTGGTTTCAGTATACAATGATGAAATACATGTAAAAACTTATACTTTTTAAATACATTGGTTGTTTGTACTCTGATTACTATAATGCATGTGTTGCGATACTACAAATGAATTCCTCCACCCCCGGACGTTTCCGTCGTCTGGTTTGGGGGTGTGACATTTCGGACTTTTCAGATGACACATGACTTGGAACATTTTTGGTTCCACTTGGACTTCCGGATTCGTAGCTATAATTGACTTTCTTCAAAGGTTCTACCACATATCTTCCCTTCGTCTTCCAAGAGGTCATTTCTGAGATACCTTTGGTTTCACCTGCATTATCAATAGGAGCAAACCAAAAACATTCATCACACCCATCAGCGTTGTCTTCTTCTACAAGGGACGACACTTCTTTGGTCTGATTTTTGTTAAGTCCTGAAGTTGCAAAGACCTTGTTCGGAATAGTTTGAACCTTTGGCAAAACAGTTGCCTTTTCTTTTAGAATTTTTGAAGCATTTTCAGAAATGCAAACGTACTCAACCGAATTTTCAGAAATTAAATTTTTCGTAGGTTTAGGTTTGCTTTTAACAAATTCTGAGCAATCAACCTCATCCTCCATAGAGATCTCACTCATGTCATTATCATAATCAAATTCAGATACATTTTCAACGTCAAGTGTATTATCTGAACTCAATTTAGTGCATAAAGAGTCAAATTTCTGTAAAGTATCAAAATTAATTTGCTCTTTATCTTTTTCGCTCAAAATTTGTTTTAGCATGTTCTTATGCTCTTTGGACTGTATATAAGATTCAATTTTGTCCAGTCTAATTTTATAAGCATCAGAGACTACGTCAGATTATACAATGGATTCGCATCTGAAACAGTCTGCATCGATTTCGTCCTCTTTCATTTCTAGAAAGGGCAAAATCATTTTATGGATTTTCTTCCCTATTTCACAATCAATGTGCAGCTGAGTGATATTAGAATAAAAATGTTTAGCAATCAAACAAAAAATATTCCATTGTTTCAAAATCCCTAAGTTGTCTCTTTCCGAATAAATTAAATCATCCTTATACCTAGATAACTCCGACTCTAACTTCTCAATCTACACCCGCCTTTCCTCACTTTTTGATGTTACCCTGCTGATTTGATCAGTTAAGTTAGTATTACTTAAACGAGTTCTCTTTAAACTGTCACTTAAACTATAAACTGTAAATTTTAAGTCTTTTAACTCAGTTTCATACCTAGAGACAGGAATATTTAAAAATTTGAGAATAGAATTTACCTTGCTTATCTTTTTCTCATATTCGTTGATCTGCTCTGTGACGGGTTTCGCAGCGAAGCAACTGTCAGAAGTATCTCCCATTTGCTCTGAAACATCATTGTTGACCATGAAGCATTTTCCCTCGTACTCCGAAGAACCAGCTTTCACAACGAAGAACTTGCCATGTGTTGGTCTGCGAACCTCGTCATCCTCCGATTCAGTTGACCAAACTTCAACTCTTCCAAACTCGTCGTCATTTTCCTGCACAATGAAAGCAGGTTTAGCATTATCAACGTTCTTCATTTTCTTGAGCTCCTCTATCTTGCGAAGATAGTAGGATTCATCTTTCTCTTCTCCTTCATCCTGCTTCTCATTGAGCCTTTTCAACATACACTCTTTCGCTAAATGATTCTTTCCGTGACAGTAATTAAAGTCATATCCAGAATCTCCCACCAGCTTGTTATCTTTCTTCACTTCTTCCTTTTGAGGGTTGTTGACACTCTCACCCTTCGTCTTCTCAGAGTTGTAACTTCCTTGCCAGTTTCTGTTTTTGTTTCGTCCAAAGTTCTTTTTGGCGAACTTCCTAGGGTTTGACACCATCAGTGCATATTCCTCCTTTGAGAGTTCACAATCAGGGGAGAATTTGATATGGCCATTCGAAATTGGATTTGTGACTTTTCAAATTTGAAGATTTTTTATGAAGCTTGTGGTAGCAATATGAAGGTAGCTTTTACAGTATAAGTTCTTAATCGAGCTCTTCTCAAGCTTTTACAGAGAAGTAGCCTTTATAGTAGCAGTTCTTCATCGAGCTCTTCTAAGGCCTTGATATATCTTCGACTTCTAGTATTTTCTCGATCAAGTGGCGTTACGAATCTTAAATTTGGGTTGTTACATGATATTTTTAGTGGCTTATACCATTAGCTTATTTGAAGATCATTGTGACTTGGAGGGGGATTTCTTCAAAGACAAGAAGTGATTTTGTTTCTTAATTCTAAAATGGGTTTTTATGGCGGGTTTGGCTTTCTTGAAGATCTTTGGGATTACATTAGAAAATGAAGTTTAAAAACATTACTTCAGTTCTTGGTTTATATATCCTAGAACCAGTTTTTGAAGACTATTGAAGAATTAAGATTCGTGGATCGCTTTTGATATTCCTCATTGCGAGATATTTTCTTATTTGCTAGATGCTTGTTTTGGAAGTTGAAGCCTTGTCATCCATTCCATACTTTGAGGGGGAGAATGTAGGGTTCAAAGTACTCCATGGATTATGGCAATGGGCCCCCTTGATGAAGTGTAGGTTAAAAGCCCAAGACTTGTCTTATTCCCTATAAATAGTCATGTATTATTCATAACTAGGATTAATAGTGAGGCAAAATGTAGCCGTCAAACATTATGAGGTTTCTTATGTAGAGTTAGATTCCTTAGTCTATTCTGAAAGTGTAATTTATTCCTCATGTTCATGAATAAATCGATTGATCATTCGACATATCTTCATAATTGTGTTTGTTCTTATTTTCCGCATCTTATTCATCAAATCGTTATTAGGGTTTTAATCCCAACACAAATATGTATCTCATGTCTAAGATTAAAAAGATACAACCTTGATCAAAACATCACTCTTGACTACGATCCATAAAGTGGTTTTGATGCGGGTCTAGTCCAATACTTATTCTCCCAATCAAGTACCTATGAAGTTGGTAGCAGCTCTTTGCCATTCTCATCTCTATGAGAATCCACCAATCCACTCATATTAGTCTTACCTCATAGATGCTCGCACAACTATGAACGACTATTGACATTTTGAATAACCTAGTTATTTCAGGATTTAAACATGCTAATATAGAAAACAACAATTATTTAATGAAAGACTCGTATCCAATATATCATTCATTACAATATATGTTGATTTATTGTTCCAATATCTAAATACTAAATTTCAATCACATACATCTACTTGTATCAACAATGCTCTATAGCACTAGCTTGACTTTCATGCTTTAGCTAATGAAGCAGCTTTGTTAAGTAGATTTGAGAAACTTGATTTGTGTAAACTTTGCAAATACAATCAATTTCAGTTTTATATATATAACTCATATGTCACACCCCCAGCCAGCGGCGGAAACACTGGGCGGTGTAACGTCATTCCTTGTATCATAGTTATATAACATATACTGAATAGTAAAAAAATAGTTATTATAAACTACATACCTTTATTGATAATAGAAAGTTATATTATTATTCTAGCTTATCAAGTTCCTGAAAACACATGCATTTTGAAAATATGTCAACATAAAGTTGGTGAGTCCACAGGTTTTGACTTAGAGTAATTATAGTACTTTTTCCAAGTTCGAAAAGTATAAAACATAGTTTAAAAATATTATTCTGACTCATACTTGTTTCTAACATATAGTATATATATATATATATATATATATATATATATATATATATATATATATATATATATCCTAGGTATAATGGTTTACTTAGCAGTATACCTATAAGTTTCATATAATATGCATGTAAGTGTTTGTAATCCTATACAAAAGAAGATTACTACGTGTAAATCTTATTTCAATTCTATACGAGTAAAACCGCTACGTATAAACCTTATTTCAATTCTATACGAGTAAAACCGCTACGTATAAATCTTATTTCAATTCTATACGAGTAAAACCGCTACGTATAAATCTTATTTCAATTCTATACGAGTAAAACCGCTACATATAAATCTTATTTCAATTCTATACGAGTAAAACCGCTACGTATAAATCTTATTTCAATTCTATACGAGTATGTGTGTTGGGTATAATTGTTTACTTAATGAATAAGTAATATACCTACAATTTCCTTGTTCCTATAGTATAAGTGTTTGGGAAACTTATACTTAACATTCATACTTGTATATCAACAAAGTATAATTCTCCTAAAATTGTGCTACCATGAGTCTGTAATCGCTGCTAATACGACACCACTACCTCTGAATGGTGCTATAAGCGTTGCACCTTAATAATAGATTTCCACACGCTTCATCAACGTCGGGAGTAGAAAATATTGGGCAAGTTTGTCACTCGAAAAGCGTTGGGTTGTAAGCTAGCAACCACGAGTGGGGGTGTCAACCCGCACAGATTTACATACAACTTCCTTGTTGCAACAATGGTCAAGTTCGTCATCTGCAAAACGTTGGGTTGTAGCTGGCAACCACGGGTGGAGGGTTGACCCATATAAATCTATACAAACAACTTCCTCACTCACACAGGATTAACAGTTACAGTCAGAGGATTTACACTAAGATTTCCAATCTTAGTCGATGAATAAAATAGCTCATGTAGACTTTTTCGGCCTCCTATAGTTCGAATAGCGAAAGCATATTCGTGTCTAAAACCCTAAGTTACTAGACTATGCTTTTAAACATTACTCCTAATTTCATAATACTTAGGCAGTACAACAACTATATCTTGAAGTAAAACCAGGTTTTATCTTAACCTAAAACCAACAATAACAACATACTTAACAAGTATATATAGAACTCCCGAATATAACTTCAGGGGCTATATCACACATAATATATATATAACTCCCGAGTATAACTCCGGGCCTACATTAGTATAATAAAATGCTAACAAGTTTACGATTGTTGTATGTTTTCAAAATATCATATACAAAACAACTCTATCCCGATTAATATAACTATCTATGTTGATACGAACATACTATCATATAAACATAATATTAAATTATATATAATATTTAGCATGCGTTTTCCCCATAAAACATTAAAAGTGGGGCCGTGAAACTCACCCTAGTAGCGTTATCTATAGAATCTAAACAGTCAGAGGCTCGTCGTTGTTAGGCTCGAGAAGGGAAACGGCCTTCAGAAAAAGAGAGAGAATAAAAGGAAAAGGTGTAACGATTGAATGAGCTTTGATCGCTATTTATAGGCTGATTTTGGCTCTCTCACGTCGTGAGCTTCCATGAGTCATTCTGTAGTCTTCCCAGGTGTTTTCTAGCATCGATTAGTGTCAGTTTGACTCCTCACGTCGTGAGAAATCATGCTCACTTCGTGAGCCTTGATGTGACTTATGAACATGGTTTGGCATGCGGAATTAAAGAATACACAATGAACATGGTGATTTGGGCGTTTAAGAGATGTATTGAATATGTATGGTGTTACAAAAAGGGACATAGATCTACATCTACATAAATAACACACACTCACACACTCAACTTTTACACCTCTCAAGCACACCTCTACATGTGGAATAAACCCACCTTATATAGAGGTGTTTACATGTCTCTCTCTCACTCTCTATCTCATGAGTCAAAAGGCTAAAGCACCACATGCAAGTGGGTCTATAAAAGTCAAACCATTTACAAAGTCATACATGGATAACTTTATAGCCAACGTTCTCCCCCTCAAAGTTAGGAATGGGTGACCCACTTCAAATCTTCCAAAATCGAGTAACTACGCGATCCGAGCCTCAAGCGTGACACATGTCGAAATGAACTTCAAATCTTCAATTCTTCAATTTGGGATCTAGGATGTGAGACCATATAAAGCAAGCATCAACGAATGATCAAGAGCTTCTCAAACTCCAAATAATCACCCAAAAGTTGAGCATAAAAACACACCCCAAAAATCTTCAATAAAATCAAACCCATCTCGAACTGAAATCACTTCCGAATCTCCAATCACATCATTTCATAAACTTCAAAAATTCAAGGTCACTTCGGTCTTCAAGGTCGCGTAATATGAAAAATTCAACGTCGAATGTCCATATAAATTTCTCCCCCTTTTTATAATCGAAATTTGATTATAAAACCTTCAAGGAAAGAGAACGTGCTCTATTCAGAATTTTTCATGTCAAAACTCCCCCTTAACATGTGGCATAAACTTTGTGCTTCAATCCGGAAAATCAAAAAAATTTCAATTTTTAGCTTCGTTCACCGACCGCCTTTGACAAATTTTCTCAAAAATGGATAGAAATTGTCAATTTCAAAATTCTGCAGCGACCCGGTGCGTCCAAAACAGCCAAAAATGCGATACTCTCCCCCTTTTTCAAAGCTGGGTAGAAAGCGTCAATCCGCATAAACTATAGGGGCCTGAAATGCATTTTCTTCAATTTCTCAGCAAAAACAGTCCATTTTTGAAACTGGGCAAAAACTGCCAAACTTTCGAAACTTCAACGTCTAATTTGGAAATTTTTGCTTTTTGTCCTCCAAACATTCAAAAAATACCCCAATTGTCGAAGTTGGGTATAAGCTGCCAAATTGTCGAAATTTCAGGGACCAAATTTGAAAATTCTGCACACTTCTTCAAAACATACGAAATTTTGTGGAACGTACGAAAAAGTGCCAAATTAACGAAACTTTAAGGTTCATTTACGAAACTTTGCTTTCTTCTTCCCCAATTTCGTTTTAACGAAATTATAGGCAACGTACGAAACTTCATCCCTTCGTACGAAATCATCTACCTATTTTCGTTAATCAGCAACGAAAAATTTCCTTCCCTTCGTACGAAATCCTCAGCACCATTTTAACGAAATTTTTCCAACACCAGTTTAACGAAATCTTCATTCAGATTAACGAAATCGAAGCATGTCGAACGTTTAACGGTGAACAGTAACCTCTTGATCATTCAGATGCTTAATCGACATTTCGTTAACAATAGATTTTCTCAAAATCATCGACATCAACGTTTTGTTCAAATTTTGCTTTTCAACTGCTAACAACTCAATCACCAAGTCAGATTCGACACTCAACATACAATCGATTCCCAAATACTTGATTCAGCATCGACCATCTCAAAAACAAGTTTTCGCACATCGATTCTGTCACACCCCAAAACCGGAACGGCGGAAACGTTCTGGGGCGGAGGACGTCATGCGTAGTATCACAACAATTGTATCATAGCAAGCATAGTAAACACAACCAGACATTGAATACATATGTGAAAAAGGTTTACATTGTTTAATACATAGTTTTGTTCATAGCAAAAATAAAATAGTAAAGACGTGACTCTAACGCTCCAACTTCTCCGAACTCCTAGAAGTACCTGTCTACTAATACCCTGAGAATACAAGCGGTTTTGAAAGAATATCAGCATAAAGCTGGTGAGTTCATAAACGTTTAGTTTTTAGTAGGAAATGTTCTTTGATCCTTTTGAAAAGTGTTCCTCAAGAAATTCCTATATTTTCTTAATAAAAGCATGTTTGAAAACCTATTCCTTCCATGACTTCCAGATTCGTGCCAAGGTATGTGCAATCCAAGGTGTCGTGGAATGAATATGAATATCCGTTGTTTATAAAACAATCCATTTTGAATAGCCGGTTTATCCCGGGAAAATCCTATATTTTCCTTAAAAGTTAATAGTTGGTTATCTGTTCTTGTCTGAGGTGTACAAGTATCTACCATACTTGTATCGTTAGACGTAGTTTTCTTGAAAACCCTGTTTGCTCCCTGTGAGGTGTATTAGCCTTATTACATAAATAAAACTAATAAATAAGTGGTGAACTAAGTCCTAAAGGTATTATTAATACTTTCTAGTAATCAAATCGGTTATTACTTTGAGGTTAGTTCACTTGTTTCATTATTACACATGTATGTTGCTATTATCTAGGTTATGAGTGTCATAACCGTACTTAGACTTGATATGGCACGTAACGGGGCCAGTATCTTTTTATGACTTTGTCACCCTTGACCTTATCGGTCCAACTGTAGCTAGCAGTAAGGTTCGGGATAGTCAGTCCCGTATAGATCTATACACAGCAGTCACACTCTCCCTACAAGAGATTCTGGTTACAAGTGCTAGTCCTACACTCTCGAATTCGGTGGGAGTGTTACCAAGGACGTGTCTCCAACTTTAGACTAACAATTTGTATGTAATAATAATAAATCCTGTTTACGATTTGTATGAATCCTTTATAAAATAACACATTTTACGATATGATTCACGAATTCGTTGCTTTAGTTTTAGAAAGTGTTTCAACGATTTTATTTCTTAATCGTTTGGTAGAACTGCTTTCTATGTTAAGGTATACTGGAAATATAATTATCTTAAACAAAATAATATATTTTGAGCACAAGTCTCCTTGTACTTTTGCTTGTATTCCCCCCCCCCTGAAAACATGAAAAACTCGGAAAAAGTGTAGGGGTATGAACTCACTTGATGTGGGTGATTCAACGAGTATGCGCGTAAGGATGAGAAGTTCCACAAATGAAGTCCCGAGACTTAACGAGTCCTAAATGATATATAATGGCATATATTGACATAAATATAGTGTCTAGAAGCAACCAAATGCAAGGAAACACCTCACGGGACTAGGAAACACTTTGACCAAGTGTTGGAATCACATGTGATTGAACTAAGGGGAGTGTACGGCCACCAATGGAGTTTACGGCCATGAGTTTATGGCCAAGGGAGTTTACGGCCGTAAACTCATGGTCAATCATGCCAAGGTGTGTGTTTTAAGATCCTATAACATCCATTAAAGGTTCAAGGTTTAAGGCTTGGACTTTAAGAAGGGTTTGTGGCTAATATGGCACACTTATAGTTGTTTGCGGCCATGGGTTTATGGCCCATGTGTTTACGGCCGTAAACACTTGGTGAAAGGTGTGATTTTTGGTGTTTCAAGGTCCTTTCTAGCCTCTTGGAAGTGTCCTAAGCCTCGTGCCCAGTCCAAGGAAGAGTTTAAAGGCCAATAATCGACCAAAAATGGAGTTTACGGCCATTGAAGGGAGTACGGCCGTAAACCCATTTCGTGTTCATGATTTGGGTCGATTTTTAGGTGTAAACAAGTGATTCCTAGTAGATAACAAACATAGGGAGTAGTTACTTACTGTAAGAGGCTTGGAATGAGGTTTTTAGCCACCAAGAACTAGTGTGTGTTCTTGGTGTTCTTGGTGAGAGAGAAAAACTAGAAAAATATGAAATTTATGAGATAGGAACATGGATTCATCACTAGAAAAGGATTTGAAACAACATTCAAGGTGGAAAAACACTTACATCTTGAAGATCTTGGAGAGAATTCGATGGTAGAGAGAGAGTAGAGAGAGAAAGCTCCTGAGATGTGTAAAGTGTGGAATGAAGGCCACTCATCCCTTATATAGGGGTGAGTTTACGGCCAAGGGGTGGGGTGGGGGGTTTACGGCCGTAAACTCGAGTTTGCGGCTGTAAACTCCTCTCGAATGGGTGTTTGGCTCGGATACTACTCTTTGACTTGGAAGAACTTATTCTTGGACCCAAACTTTGATTGTACTAAGCTTAGAATATTCCGTTAGACCAAAAATAATACTAACGTGAACGGAAATAAATCCGAATTGATTTATTTAAAACGTAAAGTCCTTCCCAAACTAAGAAATTTGACGGAATTAAATAAAAAAACCAAATTTTATTAACGGAAACTGGGTAAGGATAACGGAAAAAGTTTCGGGTTGTCACAGATTCTTCAATCTAGCCTTCGTCAACCATCTGTTCATCAGTCGACACAAGATTACATCCAAAATCTACACCACTTTCTAGTTCGTCAACACCAAACCCATACTTCATTCGCTTTTTAACAAACCATCGACTGTAAAATCATGGTTTCAAACATCGACTCTACAAACCATCGATATCAAAAGCGAAATCATCAAACCAATTAACGAATCCAAGTTTTCTTTCCTTTCTTTCACTATAGGATCCCTCGATTTGAGTCACACTTACACCCATTCACGATTCTTCATTCTTTGACTTCGATCACAAAAGCAAATTTCCATTCATCGATTCTTGACTTCACATCACTAATCTTTGGAATATTGACTCCAAAATCGACATCAAGCTATTAACCTTGTAGATTCGTCCCCAAACCATCGATCAACGAACCTGATTACAACACAGGTTCGTCTTTTGCTAGTAAATCTAATTCATCAACATCATTGATTCTTGACATCTCGTTCCCTGTTACCAGACCCTTCGCAATTAAACCAATAACTCCAAAACTCACAACGAAACTCGTTTGACCTCCAATTCATTTTCCAGTTAATCAAAATCCCAATTTTGACTTTCGTTAGTTTGAATTTTCGTTCATTTGATGACAAACAACAAATTGACAACTTTTCAGAGCAATTTCAGATCAAACATGATTATCCAACTGTTCTTCATCATATTCAACAGTTCTTGATCAATTTCATCCAAATCACAGGACCAATTTTGGAATTCTTCACTTTGACTTGATCATCATCGATTTTGGAATTAATCGAAACTGTAGAAAATCGATTCACAAGTTCTGATAACCAAGGATTGCTAATCGATTTTAACGGGCGATGATAAGATAACGAAAATGTAAGTATGATCAAAAGTCGAGTCAAGAATATCAACAACGTACAACCATGAAAGCGTATGGTGTACAACAGAAGGCGAACAACACTGAATTAGAGTTAAACAAATTTAAAGCAATCTTGGGCTCAATAGTGAAATCGAGAAATGTATTGAGAAAATGGGCTTACAAATCCGTTTCTGAATAGTAATTGATCCATTCGTTTGAAACAATAATAACGAAAATATTGGGCACTTTGTTGACCGATATATGAATCAAGAAATTGTGTTGGATCAAATTATCGATAAACAGTAACAACATTATTTGATTTTAGGCTTGATCTTAACAAAAATTTGTTGAATCACCAATGGGGTAAAAACAGATTAGATTCAACAAAACAAATCGATCAAAATTCAAAAAGGCAACGCACGAATCATCAAGATTAAGAGAGATCATAGAGAGAGACTCACCAAAAATGCTCCAATTGTGACAAATTTAGCCAAACCGAGAACCGTTTCTTCAAACAATCATGTTGATCTTCCAAGACCCGCTATGATACTAATTGATGTGACTTATGAACATGGTTTCGTATGCGGAATTAAAGAATACACAATGAACATGGTGATTTGGGTGTTTAAGAGATGTATTGAATATGTATGGTGTTACAAAAAGGGACATAGATCTACATCTACATAAATAACACACACTCACACACTCAACTTTTACACCTCTCAAGCACACCTCTACATGTGGAATAAACCCACCTTATATAGAGGTGTTTACATGTCTCTCTCTCACTCTCTATCTCATGAGTCAAAAGGCTAAAGCACCACATGCAAGTGGGTCTACAAAAGTCAAACCATTTACAAAGTCATACATGGATAACTTTGTACCCAACAAGCCTTAAATGTAGACTTGCCATCTGCATTCTATCCTTGAAAAGTGGCGTTTTGAATCCTCATGTCGTGAGAATATATGCTCACGTTGTGAGCCTAGTTAGATTAAGGTTTCTGACACGTGTCATGCTCTCAGACAGTTGTATCTTTGGAAGGTCATAACTTTTTCATACGAACTCCGTTTTTGACGTTCTTTATATCCTCACATAGTTATTTTCGAGTACTACAACTTTCTTTTAGACTCCAATAGCTAATTCTAAGTCTATTTTAAATTCCTCTTGTTATAGAGATTTATAGTGTTTAGAGTTTATCATAACTTCTTCATGCGAAGTCAGATTTAGACGTTCTATATATTTTTGGAATCGTGTGGACGTATACTTTGATTTATACCATAAATTATGTATGAAAGTTCATATTTGTATTAGAATTTGCCATGAACTACAAAATAAATTTATTATATTACTTATTTGACATAATCACATGTGATTATGTTGACCTATTTTGACTAGTGTTACATCATATATAAAGAAAAACTATTGAGAATGAATTAGATGCTTGAATATGACTTAGATACCAATACTTATGTAATGGGATTACTCATAGTCATAATGAACTATACATTAAGCATCTTTGTACTCGGTTCTCCAAACCACTAGGTACTCTAACTTTGATGTGTAACTGTAATTAAAATCTACATGGAACCACTATCCATGTAACTATCTCTTCATTCATAATGAGGACACGCCCGATTATAACTGAGATTCATCTCAATCTATTTGAAAATTTAGCACACATGTGTAACAACTTTAAGCATAGCTTTCTTTCGAATACTCCGTATATTAGGAATATTTCTCTAGTACTCGCAAGTACTTTACAAAGTTCCTATAAGTCACACACTGACTTGTTGTCGGATTATACTGGTATCATTCGACATGCTCTAAGCATCCGACTCATTTGGATTTTATGCATAATCATGACACATATGATTAATCCAATTGCATCAGCATACGGAATACAATCATATTATCTAGTTCAAAAACATTTGCACTAGGATTTTGCTCAAAATCATGTCATGTGATATATGACAAGATGATTTTCTCAGAGTCCTTTATCTTAAGCTCTTTAAGATCCTTAACAATTAATGCAATTTTACTTAATCCTTTAAGTTGCCATGATTTATCTATATAGATCCTTATTCCATGAATTAATATGTAGACTACATATTGTAGTTGAGATTTAATCGAGTATGAATGTAATCAGAGTAATCAAAGTATGATGAACAACGAGAGTAAATAAGATCTGATTTATAGCTCAATTATACTTTCGTGTACAAAGAGAATCTAGACAGAATATCTTGGAAAAGTTCTATCTAACTCTGAGTATAAGTCCTATTTATAGGAGAATAAGAAAGTATACAAAAAATACTAAGGGCTAGACATCATGACTTCGAAACTATTATGCCTTAGTAAATAGATAAAATAACTTTCAAAACTGACTCAAATAACTTCGACACATTACAACATATTTGACACTAACATTCTCCCCCTTTGTAATCAGTGTCGAACTCAGTTTGTGAGAATTTGAGCAGCCAAATGCATTACCCTTCGAACCTCTGTATACCAGCTCATAACCTTCTTCAGCTCAGTCTTATCTTCTTCGTTGTTTTTCTTACAATTATTCATACGAACAATAAAGTTTGTATATTGAGCTGTAGTATACAGTTCCACTTCTGAAGCTTGAAATAAGAACCTCTTAGCTTTTCCTTTCTTGTCTTTTCCCGAAAAAACTAATCCCATAGGCTTTAAACAAATTTCCCCATCAGCAAACTTCTTCAGTTCTTCTTGACTCTTCACAATTTCTGGAGAAACTTTTACTTCCTTTCCCAATGCAGTACACAACTCAATATCAGTTAAGACTAGACAATCATAGTAATTATCTATAAAGATTTTGATGTGACCAAGACCAAGCCTCAAAATCTCTTTGCCTGTTCCTTGAAGTTTCGAAGCGTCCATATCTTTGAGAATCATCGCAACTTGAATAAGATCATTCATGTTCATCAATGGAAAGTCAGCAACTGAAAAATCACAAACCTCATTGTTTGCCCTTACAACAGGAAATCAAAAATTCTGAATCATGTTTTCAAACATCACATCCTTAGTCATACTTATCACACAAACAATCTTGATAAGGGACCAAACCTCTTCCTGATTCTTTCCCAAAACAGCATGAAACCTTAGCTTCATATGAAGAAAGTCATCTTTATCCTTGAATTTCTCAATAATTTTGTATTGAGCTATGATGAACATCATTTCATTGATTGGGAAATCAAGTTGATTCATATCTGAGTTCTCTATTGCATAGCTTTTCCTTGGCTTCTTCTCGAATGCATACATTTCATTGTATGACACTCTTGCTTCAATATTTTCATAACTATGCAACTTCGTTGTATCACCCTTGTTCATTGCAGGAGGATCATTTTTACGAAGCATCAAAATACTCTGAATTTGACGCTGCTTCTCCATCTCTGCTTCAATTTCAGCTTTCCTTTCTTCCTTGGACTTTTCTATAACCACCCCTTTTCCTTTCCCTTTATATGCTTCATTTTGTTTGGGTTTCAAAGAACTCCCTCCACCAGTAGACTCAATTACAATGCCTTTTGCAATTGGCCTTGTAGTAATTGTAGTTGCCATCACCGGTTCAGCCTTCGAAAATATTGGTTTTGTCGTAGGAATTTGAGTCTTGAAAACTTTTCCCACAACCTTTGTTTCTTCATTCGTTTTCTCATAAACATTTACTCGTTTACCAACTGCTTCCTTTTCTCCCCCTTGCACCCTTGTGGTAACAGGCGGGGCATTCGTTGATAAGAGATTAACAAAGCGAGACAATGGAGCCAATACTTTATGAACTTGAGCCTCGAATAAACAAAACTTCTGAGCTAAAAACTCAGGAGTTATAATAGAGGATGGGCCTGACTTCGAAACAATCTCCTTTAATTCGACAATCATGGTATTAAGTTGACCAAAGCTATTAACATCAGTAGTTACTTTCTCATCAAGCTTGGGAACAAAAGATTGATGTGTTTGAACAAACGTAGTAACACCAACAGCAATAATGTCAACTTTCTCAAGAATAGAAGAATACTTTTGATCCAACTCATGGAGTTCTGTAGAGACACTCACTTTCATCTCTTCAAGCTTTTGATTCACATTTTCACGAACAATTTTTACATCTTGCACAAAAAGAACATGACGTTCCTTAGCAACACGTTTCAAATACTTAAGCTCATCATTAAAAGTCGAACACGAAGACTTTACACGTAAGTCATTATTTTTGTCCAAAACATCAAGCTTGTCTTGAATTCGAGACTCAGATTCTTGAATCATCACATTCAATTTATTCAAAAGACGAAGCTCTTGTGCTTTTATCATGAAGTCAACTTCAATACCTGATACAAAATTCCTACCCCCTGCATCTGCTTGATATTGCAACAATGAGTTAAGATTTCTGTTGAGAATTTTGAACTGCTTCCCCGACATAAGCATATGATTCGGAATGTTTTCTTCTTCAGGACCAAATTCTAAACCAGCAAATGATCCTCCAAACCCTCCATCATCAGTATCATTATCATTGATTGGTTTGGGTGGGTCAGTAGATTGAGATGAAAAAAATAGAAGTAATGGGTTGATTTATGACGAAATCAAAAGTTGGAGAATGTGTGGTTGTAGGAACAGTGGTGACAAATGGTGGTAAAGAAGTATTGGTAGTGATAACAGCAGTTTTAAAAATACCTTGAGTAGAAACTAGGTTTTC
Organism: Lactuca virosa; assembly: GCF_052849685.1. Lineage (NCBI taxonomy): Eukaryota > Viridiplantae > Streptophyta > Magnoliopsida > Asterales > Asteraceae > Lactuca > Lactuca virosa. Next base: position 463,789,862 of record NC_136430.1, on the reverse strand, counting down.
ATTGTTCGAGACTCCTTCACCCTTATTGACATTTACATCCGTATTAGATACGTGTGTAAAAATGTCTGAGGTTCGAACCTCCTCAAAAGATGACTCAGTTAACAAAACCTCGGGTGGTGTGACGAAAGTCTGCTCAGGAGTTGATACTGTTGTTGAATCACCAAGAATAGTAGTTGTGTCCACTATAGAAGTTTCCAAATAGCTACTGGAAATTACTATCTCCTCGAGATTCGATTTGATAGGAGATTTCTTCTTGGATGAAACATCACCCAATGGTGTTTCAGTAACTTCATCCTCTTCCATAGAATCTTCACGAATAATCAGCTTTCTCTTCTTGCTCTTCTTCGAAATGTGCTTAGCAACATCCTCAGCCCTTCGCTTTTTGGAGGATGGAGAAACAGGAACAGGAACTTCATGAAGAACAACTCCTTTCCTAGTTACATGTGGATTTCGAACCATAGAAGGAGAAAATCTATAAGATCTTTCAGGAGACATTCGTGATTGATGAGCTTTCTTTTTAAGACGTTTGAATACCCCAGTTTTCGAAGGAACAATTTTCTTTGAAAGTTCATCAGTTTCAGGCTCAACACATTTATTTGAATTTTTTGAAACTTTAATCACTCCTCCAGCCTTCTTCGTGGGTGATTGATCAACCTTTTCTTCAGGAACATCATCAGTGATCTTTTGTTTTCGAGATTTCTTTGAAGAACATTCATCACGTTTTATGAACAACACACAAGTACCATCATTTGTGTAGTGAGAAAATAAGTCTCCAACACTGGATTCGAAGGATCAACCTTCTTGAGCATCCCATCAGGAATCCTAGCAACAGTTGGAAAAATACTCACATCATCTTCAAGCGACTTTGGATAATGATACTTCAAGAATTCTGCTGTAGGCTCATCAGCAGGCACCAAAATACTTTCCTTGTCATAAGCATATTGAAGAATTAGACTCCAATACCTTGCACACGAAATCCCATCTATTGCATTAGTGTTTTCAATACTTTTCAAAAATTCTTTCCACATCTGAGTCGCATAGTCAACAGGAACATCATAGTAAATACATGCGACCATAGCATACACCTCCATACGTCCTTTGTCTAAGCCCACACTTCAACCTGTGAGGCATCGAAGGTAAATCCCAAAAAGAAAATTCCACAAACTTGGAAGACGAGACTTCTTGAATTCACTGATCTTCAAGAGAGTAGGTTGATAACCCATCTCATTAAACATGTGTAACACCTGTTCATTAGTGACTTTGTAGAAAGGTAGAGAATTAGGGATTGCAAGAATCTTGACAAACAACTTCGTGGTTAGACGAAACTTCTTATCATTGATCAAATTTAAGGTCGTAGTATCCATCGTCTTGCTGTATGAAGCAGTAGAACTAGCCATTGACAACCAGGATATTGGTACACCGAATGCACTGAACATCGCAGTCGATAAAACATAATGTTTTAAAGCAACAATGAGCATCTTGAGTTCTTCAGGGTACACTGTAACATCACCATCCACTTGATAATTGTTACTCTGGATTTTCATGATGGGTTGAGAAGATGCATCGCCGGTTGTGTTGTATTGAAGAGCGGCCATGATTAGGGTTTGTTTGAAAAGAATGAAGAACAGAGACATAAAGAGAGCACATATCGTGTTGAGAATTTTTAGTACGCGTAAATTTGGAATGACGACCCAATTGCCCCTTTTATATGTATCCCCTTTTTGAATTTCAAACGGTTACCATAAATGATCGTGACACGTGGCCCTTGAAAGTTGCACCAGTAGCCATCATATACGCCATGTCAGAAAAAGCATGGGACACGATCTCCAAGAATGACGCACAGTAACCAAACCGTCACATCAAAAGTCTCTTCGTGAGTACTAGTGGATAAGGACAAAAACCTTCGGAATGGAGGTTGGGCTCTTTCATTTTGGGGTTTGAAAAGGAAGTCATGTACCAGACTTTCGAAATCATCAGCCTGAGTTGGTAATACCTAGAACCTCAAGGACTTCGTGAGTGCAGTGTGCCAAAGAAAAAGATAAGAAGCAAATTAAGAAAAATATGGATCAGTGATGTCAAAAATATAATTTCGACATAAAGGAAGATTAATCATGGGCAAAGATTTATTTGCGAATCATCAAGAGAGATGATCAACAACTTGTGTGGTTTCCCGCGAATTACAATCGAATACTTATTAAGAAGTATTGAAGGGCTTCTTTTAATATGGATTCAAAGGTGGTTTTAAAAATCTCATTACAAATCATACTCAACATAAGTATAACATTTTGTAAACGAAACTACCTATTTGACGAGTGTAGTCAGTGACAAGTAAGCTTTGAAAATTTTATAAAGTAATGAAGGTTGAGAAAGATACTCAAATGGAAATCATATTCTTAAAACCAAAATGAAACCTAAATCTTGTTGGGAAACAAATGTCATCGGTGTCGAACATTTGATCAAGATTACTATTCAAGAAAAGAGCATGATTTTGAGTATCAAATTTTGGTACTAAAATAAAGGTTTCATAAGTTCTGGAACACTGTTCCCCGTAAATTCCTTAAAGTGGTTCGACATTTAGGGTTTCACTTCCATCACGGTCTCATGATGTTAGATCATCAACACAAAATTTTGATATGTCTAGATCCTGATTGGTTTATAACAAAAATCTCTTGGACATATGTCACTGTCTGTGAAAGTGTAAGAACTTTAGGATGAAAAAGATTTGGTAAATGATTCGTAAGTACCTCTGCTATGTATGGACCAAGCAGTAAACTCTTAACCCAATTGAGAAGAGTAAGGTAGCTTAAGGACTAAGGTGAAGATAGCCTGATTGGGAAGAAATTTCCGTGATGAAAACTTCATTAAGGCTTTGAAAACACACATTGAGTCAAAAGAGGCTTAGGTCAACATGTTGCAGCATGCTTCTAGGGACAATCTAACTAGTGCAAAGTTTTTCGAAGAATATACCTGACCCTAGAACTGCAAACATGAACCATGGATGATCTGTGCTAAAATCTGCATTTAGAAAATAGAATACAAATTCCAAAAACAAGAAAAACAATTATTGTTTTTGATTTGTCGAAATGGAAAAGACAAAATAAGAGTAAAATCTTTTTGAACTTTTTGATTTTTCGAAAATTGAAAAGACAAAACAAAAGTAAAATCTTTTTGTGCTTTTTGATTTTTCGAAAATGGAAAGACAAAACAAACATAAAATCTTTTTGTGCTTTTTGATTTTCCGAAAATGAACAACAAAAAACAAAAAAATATTTTTGGTATTTTTGGATTTTCCGACATGAAAGAAAAATTATGTACAAAACTCACGAAAATTTGTAATTAAGCAGTGTGTACAAAATGTCGAAATTGAAGCGTGTCGAAGCGCTGAATGTGAACAGTAACCTCTGAATGACAGGCTATTTTCTTTATATGACCATTCAGCACCTCTGAATCGACACTCATGCACCTTTCTTTTGTTATTCTTTCAAAATCAGTCCAGGAACTGAATTTCCTTCAATCATTCCTAGACCCCCCAAAATTCTCATGAATGATTTCTCATCCAATGGCTTTGTGAAAATATCAGCAAGTTGATCAGTGGTTTTTACAAAATGAACTTTGATATTGCCATCCTCAACATGATCTTTTATAAAGTGATAGTGAAGAGCAATATGCTTGGTTTTTGAATGTTGCACAGGATTGTGACAAATGCGTATGGCACTTTGTGAATCACAATACAACGGAATTTTCTTCATGTTGATTGCATAATCACGCAGTTGACTTTGAATCCATATAATTTACGAAGTGCAAGCTGTAGCAGCAACATACTCTGCTTTTGTTGTGGAAATCGAAACACATGTTTGCTTTTTCGATTGCCAGCTTACTAACTTCCCATCCAGTAATTGACATCCGCCACTTGTGCTTTTTCTATCAAGATTGCAACCTCCTAAATCAGCATCTGAAAACGCTTGTATGAAGAATCCTGTTTTCGAAGGATACCACAATCCTAGCGAAATTTAGCCTTTGAGATATCGAAAAATATTCGTCACAGCAGTTAAATGTGGTTCTATAGGATTCGACTGATATCTAGCACAATTACAAACAAAAAACATAATGTTAGGTCGACTTGTCGTAAGGTAAAGTAACGAACCTATCATGCTCCTGTATAAAGTAAGATCAACAGCAGGTTTATCTAACGAATGTGAGAGTCTTGTTACAATCGCCATTGGTACTCGTAATTTCGTGCTATTCGTCAAACCAAAATTTTCAAGCAGATTCTTTGTGTATTTTTCTTGATTAATAAATATTCCTTCTCTGCTTTGACGAATATGCAATCCCAGAAAGTTGTTTATTTTTTCCTATCATGCTCATTTCAAATTGACTTTTCATCAGATTTTCGAAATCTCTAGACAAATCAGGGTCAGTCGAGCCAAAGATTATATCATCGACATATATTTGAAAAAGCATAAGATGATTCCCAACTTTCTTTCGAAAGAGTATGGGATCAACTGATCCTTGTTTAAATTTCGATTGTTTTAAAAAAGAGGTAAGAGTTACATACCATGCTCTTGGTGCTTGCTTTAACCCATATACAACTTTATCTAAGATATAACAATGATTAGGAAATTCTTCATTAACAAAACCTGGAGGTTGTTCAACGTAAACTGTTTCTTCAAGTTTTCCATTGAGAAAAGCACATTTGACATCCATCTGATAGACATCAAAATCTTTGTGTGCTGCGTAGGCCAAAAATATTCGAACAACCTCGAGTCTTGCGACAAGGGAAAAGGTTTCCTCATAGTCGATACCTTCTTGTTGCGAATATCCTTTAACTACAAGCCTAGCCTTATTTCGAACAATATTACCATCTTTGTCTATTTTATTTTTGAAAATCCATTTTAATCCAACAATCGAAACATCTTTTGGTATAGGAATTAATCTCCAAACCTTGTTTCTTTTGAATTCATACAATTCAGATTGCATTGCAACAACCCAATCTGAGTGTTCCATTGCAGCCTTCACTGATTTTGGTTCAGTTTTCGAAATAAAGACATTAAACATACAAAACTCCTGATGAGAATTAAGTGCCTCATTCTTTGCACGAAGTTGAGCTCTTGTCAACACTCCATCTTAAGGAATTCCAAGCACTTGTTCTTGTGGATGATTTCTTGTCCACTTCTCCAATGGTGGATATGTTGGATCAAAACCCAATGGTGCATCTTCGAATATTACTTCATACTTTGAACCTGCAACAAAATTATTATCATTTAAATAATGAAAGATATCATTTTGTTCATTATTCGACACATTTAGCTCCCCCTCAACAATTTCATTCTCAGGTTGCTCCCCCTCAACAAATTCATTTTCTGGTTGCTCCCCCTCAACATCATCAATTATTCTCCTACTCTCCCCCTCGAAAGAATGATCCCCCTTAACACTAGAAGTCTAATCCAAGTGCTCCCCCTCCACTGGATCATTCATACTTTCGCTATTTCCAGGTTAAAGGTGATGTTGAGTTTTCATCAACTGCATCTGGAATAAGTCTCGAATAATCAGAATGCTTTGATGATTCCGGAAGTTGATTATCCGGAGCATTGATTTCAGCATCAGCAGCCTAATCTGGTACACCAAAAATTAAATCATAATTAAAATCAGACGAATTAAAATTTTCAGATTCATCGATTGATTCTTTAAGAATTGGTTTTTATGCGAAAGACTTTTCAACTTGTTTGATATAATAATCATCAAATGTGAGATTGAATGTTTCTTCAATTTTCCTTGTTCGTCTATTCAACACTCGATATGCAACCGAATTATGAGAATAACCCAAGAAAATTCCTTCATTAGCTTTGGACTGAAATTTCGAAAGATTATCCTTGAGATTTATGATAAAACACCTGCAACCAAAAACATGAAAGAATTTGACATTAGGCTTTCGGTTATTGATTATTTCATAAGGAGTAATGTTGAATCGTCGATGAATGAACGATCTACTTTGTGTAAAACATGCAGTTGAGACTGCCTCTGCCCAAAGGTATTGAGGAAGATTCGCATATGTGAGCATTGTTCTTGCTGAGGGGTGTAGGGTGAAGAAAAATTATGTGAAATGCCTTGTTCAATCAAATACGAATCAAGAACATTGTTCTTAAATTCAGCACCATTCTCACTTTTGATTTTTCGAACTTTCTTCTTCAAGCTTGTTTCCATCTTCTTGAAAAAATCAATCATTATTTGAGCTACTTCTGATTTTAGCCTGAGAAAATAAACTCAAGTAAATCGAGAAAAATCATCAATAATAACTAAAATGTACCGTTTCTTATTGAGAGTTTCAACAGTGGATGGTCCACAAAGATCTATATGAAGAAGTTCCAGTGGTTTGATAATTTTTGAATCGATGACAATTGGATGTCCTTGACGATGTCGTTTCCCTTGTTCGCAAGCTGCACATAAAGTATCATTATCAATTTTAAAAACAGGTAAGCCTCGAACAAGATCATTTACCACCAATTTATTGATATTTTGAAAGTTCAAGTGAGATAGACGTCGAGGCCAAAGCCAGCTAAAATCAGATGAAGCTTTCGAAAGTAAACACACAGAGGCAACTCCAACAATTGGCTTTATGTTGAGAGTGTACATATCGCCCTTTCTTTTAGATTTGAGCAAGACTTCGTTGGTATTGACATTCGAAATAATGCTTCCTTCTTCATTAAACACCACTTGATTTCCAGTACCCACAACAAGTTGCGAGACACTTATCAAATTATGTTGAAGACCTTCGACATAAGCAACACAATTTACAATAAATTTCCCATTTGTGACTTTACTATATCCCTTGACTTGACATTTTTTATTGTTTCCAAACTTCATAACACCAGCATTTTCCAAACTTCGATAATCACGCAAATTCTCTTTCCTTCCAGTCATGTGACGTGAGCAACCACTATCGATATACCATTTTTCATCATATTGCTCATCACATAAAACCTGAAATCAATGGAAAAATTTAGGTACCCAAGGTTGTTTGGGTCCTTTAGGATTAGGTTGAAACACATTATGAAATGAAGAACCTAAAATCCATTTACGAACTTTAGTTTTGACACTATCAATTAAGTCTACTTCATTTGGTAAAGGCTCACAAATATAACTTTTCGAAAGTTTTGGACTTTCACTGACTTTCGCCTTTTTCTTCTCAGATTGTGTTTCTGTTGCTTTTTCTTTCGAAACAGGGCGCCATGCCTTGACTGAAGATGTCGAGTCTTTCGATGATGAACTGACATTCGACATTTCGTTCAAATACATTTCATAAGCATTTTTAATTTGTTGTTGAGAGTATTTACCTGTTTGGTACAACTTCCCTTTGCCTTCAAGCCAATGATCAATATTTTGCACATTTGATCTTCCCTTGACATACGAAACTTTGAAAGCGTGTTTTGCTGGTGGATTGGGAAAATTTGGTTTTTGAGGTGTGAACCTGACATTAAGTTGGGAATGAACTTGAGCAAACTTTTGAGTTTCAACTTTCGACACAGTCCTTTGTTGGGCAAAATTTCGATATTGAAAAGATGATGAATTGGTTTTAGATGGAAATGATTTTGAAAAACCATTATTTGAAAACTTTGTTTGATTTGTAGAATTTGACTTCTTCATGGATGGTAAATTTGACGAATTTGAAAATTTCTTTTCATAAAATGTGGGAATATGATTTCGTGACAAAAACTTTGGATCTTGATTTTTGATTTTTGAAAAGTCTTTGTTTGAAGTTGATTGAGACAAATTCTTTTCAGACAGAGCGGGATTTTTCTATGTAACTGAACTTGTTGAAGACTTTGTCTTAACCTTTTCAAACATTTTCTTTTCAGTTGGTTTCTTTTGCAAATCATTTTATTTCTTTCGAGAATCAACAAATTGCCAAAAGATTTTCTTTCTAGCTTGTCTCTTTGAAATGCCATTTTCTTTCGAAAAATTTTCAATTTGATCTTTAAATTCTTTTGAATTTATTTTCACATTCTGTGAGTCAGCTTCCAAGTTCATTTCAACTTCATTCGACATTTTTGATTTATCAACCCATGTTCGTTGAGGTTTTGATCTTTGAAAAGTATATGAATTTTTTGTTAGATTATTTTCAACAGTGCTTTGATTAGAGAAAAAACCTTCTTTCGAAGTGTGCTTATTATCTTCTTCTACCAATTTGATAAATTCTGGCTTGATATTATCAACATTTCCAGTAGTAACAAATACTTGATTCGGAAAAACGACTTCATCAGAACACTTGAAATTTGGATAAACAATCGTATTTGTTTCGAGATAGTGAGCACCCTTTTCTTTGAACATTTTGTCGAAATTTTCTGTTTCACCATACACTTGATCAACATCAATTCTTGGAATTTCATTTTCTTTCGAATCATCAGTTTTTGAGCTTGTATTTTTCGAAATTTCTTCATAGTCCTTCTCATCATCACTACTGTCAGTATCGCTTTCTCTAACACTCACATAATGAAAATCACAATCTTTCGAAGTGGAGGCGTGATCAGTGTCAGTCTTAACAAATGAATCATTACATTTTTCTTTGCCTTTACTCAAAGATGTGACATTAATGACAGACAACTGAGAACAATCGACAGTTTCTTCTTCCTCAATTTCACTAATTGTAACATCCCAAAAATACAACCCAAAAATTTTTGTTTGAAAACTTTACTAAACCATAATATCAAATATTAGAAGATAAAACCATGAATCATGTATCTCAAAATGTCATAATAAATTTATCAAATCGAAACTAGTGTCAAGATCATATCAAAATATCAGAGTCTAACTCCCAGGCTAAAACTGTGGTGTGTGCCATGACATCATCCCGAGCCCTTCCCTTTGCTAGCTGAAGTACCTGAAACCAAAACTGAAACTATAAGCATGAAGCTTAGTGAGCTCCCCCAAACTACCACATACCATACAATAACATATAAAGTACATACTGGGCCTTGCCCACTGCATCAGACCAAAGTCCAGAACTAATTAGGGCCTTGCCCACTGCATCGGACCGAAGTTCGGAACTAACTAGGGCCTTGCCCACTGCATCGGACCGAAGTCCGGAACTGACTAGGGCCTTGCCCACTGCATCGGACCGAAGTCCGGAACTGCATCGGACCGAAGTCCCGAACTGACTAAACATAGCATAACATAAGCATAACATATAATATGAACACATATACTGCATGCTCCATCAGACCATAGTCCGGAACACATAACACATACCATGCCTGTATCACAAAGACACCAAGCATACTGAACTACTGCATCGGATTGTAGTCCGGAACTACTGCTAACTAAACGGGCCGGCATTGTGGCCATAGACCCGTTCCTACTGGAAGGAAAACTCACCTCGTAAGGCTGGCTGCTGAAATACTGCTCGGGAACTATCTAACTGTTGTTCCGGTAACTCCCCGGCTACAATTCCCAAAAGACGCTTAATCAGACACTGATAACTAATCTTAGGGTAAAATGACTATTTTACCCCTTGGCCAAAGTCAACAATCCGTTGACCTGACTCGCCGAGTTGGGTCCCCAACTCGTCGAGTCCCTATCATTCCTTCTACTCCCTTTCCCGACTCTACTCGTCGAGTTTAGCAAAGACTCGACAAGTTCTCCTTCTATAATAACATCAAGTCAACCATTTTTTGACTCGCCGAGTTGTATGAACAACTCGTTGAGTCCTCCTTCATCATATGAACACGTCCAGTCTATGACTCGCCGAGTTGTATGAACAACTCGTCGAGTCTGTTCTTGTGGGAAGAAGATTGTCTTGGACTCGCCGAGTCAGGGCGTAGACTCGCCGAGTCCCTCTACACTCAGATCCATGTCTTAACTCACAGAGTCTTTACTCCACTCACTAACAGACTCGCTACTACTGAACAGGGAATCTAATACTCGCGACCTGACTCGCCGAGTCCGAAGAACGACTCGCCGAGTCCTTTGCATGCAGTTTCTATTCAGTCGATTCTAATCAGTTTCAGTGCATCCAATTCATAGATCTGGGTTTCTGGGACATTCTGAACACGTAAAGTTGCTAACTTTACGTGTATCTATGATGCAATGAAGGAATAACACTCAAACTTGGCTATAATGGGGGTTACTTGTCTAGAACAAGGCCATGGCTGCCAAAAGGTGGCCTTCTTGAGCTCCTGGAACTCAAGAGAGGCTAGATCCAAGATGTGGCTTGATTACAAAGCTTCATGACTAGGGATTTGGGGTTTTTGAGCTCAAAACCATCAATTTGGGGACAAACTAGATCTAGAAATACAATAACCAAGATGAAAAGCTTTATTACCAGAAAGGATGGCCAAAGAGGAGTATAATCTGGATCTACTTCTTCTTCCTTGAGTTCTTCTACCTTCTCCTTCTTCTTCTTGCTCAACAATGCACCAAGATTCCTTCACAAGAGCAAAAATCACTCACACACACTTCAAGGAGGCTAGGGTTTCGGGAATAAGTCTCTAAGAGGTGAAGGAGGCTGGTTTGGGGCTATAATGGTGTTTAAATAGGGTACACTCCCTAAAATTAGGGCTTCATCCAGACTGGCGGACTCGCCGAGTCCGGAATATGGACTCGTCAAGTCGCCACGCCAACTCCACGTGCTGACCCGCTGCTACTCGACGAGTTAGGGCCACTGACTCGTTGAGTAGCTTCTAAAATAAGAAGAAAATAATGTTTTAAATGCATACCAGGAACGGGGCATTACAACTCTCCCCCACTTATCTCAAACTTCGTCCTCGAAGTCTGCTGCTACTGAATCTGAAAATAACTCCGGATAATGCTCCCTCATCTCCTCCTCGGTCTCCCATGTCCATTCCGAACCCTTCCGGTGCTGCCACTGCACCTTCACTAGCTGAACCACCTTGTTCCTCAAGGTCTTCGTCTTCCGATCCAAGATCGCATATGGTCTCTCGATGTAATTCAGGCTGCTGTCAACCTGAATATCCTCCAACGGTACAACTGTTGACTCATCCACCAAACATTTCCGTAACTGAGACACATGGAAAGTGTTGTGGATCTGGCTAAGCTCTGCTGGAAGATCTAACCGAGAAGCAACCCGACCCACCCGGGCCAAAACCCTAAAGGGACCAATGAACCTGGGGCCCAGCTTGCCCCTCTTCCGGAACCTGATGACACCTTTCTAGGGTGACACTTTCAGGAGGACCATATCGCCTACCTGAAACTTCAAATCAGAATGCCTCCTATCGGCGTAACTCTTTTGCCGACTCTGAGCAGTCTGGAGCCGGCTACAGACCTGTTGTATCAACTCTGTGGTCTTAAGCACCACCTCAGTGCTCCCCATGACTCTCTGACCGACCTCACCCCAACAGATTGGGGTCCTACACTTCTTCCCGTAGAGCATCTCAAAGGGAGGCCGGTCTATACTGGAGTGGTAACTGTTGTTATACGAAAATTCCGCTAATGGAAGGTACGTATCCCAACTGCCACCAAAATCTAGGACACATGCCCGAAGCATGTCCTCGAGAGTCTGAATCGTCCTCTCGCTCTGCCCGTCCGTCTGAGGGTGGAAAGCGGTGCTGAAAAGGAGACGAGTCCCCATCTCGTCATGGAACCGTTTCCAAAACCTGGAAGTGAACCGGACGTCTCGATCTGATACTACCGAAACAGGCACTCCATGACGTGCCACAACCTCTCGCACATAAATATCAGCTAACTTCTCGGCCGATATGCTCTCCTGGATCAGTACGAAATGCGCGCTCTTGGTCAACCGATCCACTATGACCCAAATCGAATCAACTCCACGTGCAGTCCTGGGAAGCTTAGTAACAAAATCCATAGTGATATCCTCCCATTTCCACACGGGAATGTCTAATGGCTGCATCTTGTTGTGGGGTCTCTGGTGCTCTGCCTTGACCTTCCTGCAGGTCAAGCATCTCTCCACGTACCAAGCTACGTCCAGCTTCATGCAGGGCCACCAATAATCGGGTCGAAGATCTCTGTACATCTTCGTCGCTCCTGGGTGGATGGAGAACCGAGACTTGTGGGCCTCATCTATCAACACCTTCCGTACTCCTCCCCAGTACGGTACCCAGACCCTCCCATGTAGGGTCAACAGTCCTCGACTGTCATAATCAAAGGTAGCTACTCGGCCCACGATCCTCTCACACTTCTGATGCTCCTCCTTCAGGCCCTCAGCCTGCGCCTCCCTAATCTGCTCCAATAATGGAGTAATCACTGTCATCCTCAGACATATATCTCTGATCGGTGCCGTCATCGCCTTGCGGCTCAGGGCGTCGGCCACTACGTTGGCCTTGCCCGGATGATAAAGGATCTCACAATCATAGTCCTTAACCACATCTAACCACCGACGCTGCCTCATGTTTAGATTCGGCTGATCCATAAGGTACCTCAGACTCTTGTGATCCGTGTAAATGGTACAACGGACCCCATAGAGGTAATGCCTCCAAATCTTGAGGGCGAACACCACTGCCCCCAGCTCTAAATCGTACGTCGTTTAGTTAGCCTCATGACGCTTCAACTGTCTAGAGGCATACGCTATCACATTCCCTCGCTGCATCAACACTGCTCCCATACCTGTGATCGAAGCATCACAATAGACTACGAAGTCATCCACTCCCTCTGGCAGGGTAAGAATCGATGCCTCACACAATCTCTGCCTAAGGGTCTCAAATGCTGCCTGCTGCTCAGGCCCCCAGCGAAATGCCACCGACTTCCTGGTCAGTCGAGTGAGCGGAACTGTTATCTTGGAGAAATCCTGGATGAATCTCCTGTAATACCCTGCCAAACCTAGGAAGCTCCGAATCTCAGATGGAGACCTCGGGACCTCCCACTGCATCACAGCCTCTATCTTGGCCGGATCTACTAGTATACCCTTCTGGTTGACGAGGTGTCCAAGGAACTACACCTCGCGCAACCAGAACTCACACTTGGAGAACTTTGCGTAAAGTTTCTCCCTCCTCAGTGTCTCTAGCACCTCCCTCAGGTGCTCCTCGTGCTGCTCCTGAGTCTTGGAATAGACCAAGATGTCGTCGATGAACACTATCACAGACCGATCTAACATCGGTCTGCATACGCGGTTCATGAGATCCATGAACGCGGCTGGTGCGTTGGTGAGCCCAAATGGCATCACCACGAACTCATAATGACCATAGCGGGTCCTAAAAGCGGTCTTCTGTACGTCCTCACCTCTGACCCGCATCTGATGAAAACCGGAGCGCAAATCAATCTTGGAGAACCAAGATGCTCCCTGGAGCTGATCAAACAAGTCATCTATCCTCGGAAGTGGGTAACGGTTCTTCACCGTCACCTTGTTCAACTCCCGGTAATCTATACACATACGGTGTGACCCGTCCTTCTTCTTCACAAACAGGATCGGGGATCCCCATGGTGAACTGCTCGGTCTGATAAACCCCTTGTCTAGCAGCTCCTGTAGCTGCGTAGACAACTCCTGCATCTCGTGAGGAGCCAATCGGTATGGTGCCTTGGCTATTGGAGCCGCACCAGGAACCAGGTCAATCCTGAACTCAACCTGTCTCTCAGGAGGTATCCCAGGCAAATCCTCTGGAAATACATTCGGGTACTCGCGTACTACCGGTACATCGTCAACTGTCGCCTTGCCCTTCTCCCGGGCATCTAAAACATAGGCGACGTACCCCGCGCAACCCTGCTGAAAGTAGCGCCTCGCTCTCGCTGCTAAACACAGAATCGGTCCGTGTTGTGGCCTCTCGCCCTGAATCACTAACTCTCCCCCACTAGGAGTGCGAACCCTCACTAACTGTAGTTCACAATCAATCACTGCCCCATTGGGGCTCAACCAATCCATACCCACTATGACCTTATTCCCTCGCAGGGGAATAGGAACCAGATCTACTGAAAACTGCTCATCAAATAACCGCAACGAACACCCCCTATGTACCCTCGCGACCCTGACGGTCCTGTTATCAGCTATCTCAACCTCAAGTGGATGGTCCAGCTCCCCTGGAGCTCTACTAAACCGCTTGCTAAGCGCAAGCGAGACAAACGATCGGGTGGCCCCCAAATCAAACAATACTGTAGCTGAAATGTCGTTCACTAAGAACGACCCTGAATACAAACACATAATCATGAGAAATAATCAATATTAAATACAGAGATAAGAGGAAAATACATACCCGTCACCACATCAGGAGTCGCCCGCGCCTCCTCTGTTGTCATCTGGAAAGCTCTACTCTTCGCCACTGGCGCCTCAGCCCGACCCTGACGGCCGTTTGTAATCCTCAAAGTAGCAGGGGCAGGTGTTGCCACCTTCCCTGCTGCTGCTAAACTCGGGCACTGGGACTTTTTATGTCCCCTCTGATTGCAATGGAAGCAAATCAGATCATCTGCTGTGGTGGTGGTGGTGGCTGTACAATCTCTACTCATATGCCCGGTCCGACCGCACTTGTAGCAGCCGGAGATCCCTACCTTGCACGCCCCATCATGCAATCTCCCACACTTGCCACACGTACTGTGGCTCTGCTGTCCTCTGGATATGTGATCTGATACCTTGGGCTTTTTGCCTGAACTCCCTGTGCCAGATGCCGCCTCTGGCTTCCTCTTCTTCTCCATCTCCAAATCTATCTCTCTCTCACGAGCCCTCGCAATCATGTCATCCAGCGTTTTACAGCTGGACCGGCTCACAAACTGTCTGATATCACTCCTTAACATCTCATGATAACGAGCCTTCTTCATCTCCTCATCAGCCGCATACTGAGGAACGAGAAGAGCCCTCTCCCTGAACTTGGCGGTAATCTCCGCCACAGTCTCAGTAGTCTGAGTAAGATCCTGAAACTCCCTCGCTAACTGATGCACCTCGATAACCGGTGCAAACTCGGCTCTGAACCTGGTAGTGAAATCGGTCTAGGTCATCGCATCTGCGTCGACTCCCATGACATGTCCGATCTCCTCCCACCAATCTCGTGCCATGTCCTTCAGGAGACAGGATCCTAGTCTGACCTTGTCCCCCTCGGGACATTTGCTGGTGTGGAATGCATTGGCGACATCCACCAACCACCTGGTACTCGCAATGGGATCCCGCGCCCCATGGTAGTCAGGAGCTCCACATGCCCTGAACTCCCTGAAAGTGAGGGTGAGTGACCCCATCATGGCCGCCACCTCAGCACGGAATGTGCTCAACTTCTCGTCCATCAGCTCCAAAATACCCTCCTTGATCGAACCGAAGATCACAGGAGTCTGCTCGAGTATGATGCGAGTAACCTCTGAGGAGAGAAACTCCCTAGTCTGCTCATCCAAATGCTCGGCCCCCGAGCCTGATTTCGATCCCTCACCGGCACCTGAACTGCCGACTGCTGGTCTAGGGCGTAAAACCACCATTCTGAAAACACATAATGACAACGTCAGGAATACAGATATATCTCGAGGGATCGCTACTACTACAAGTTTCCTGGTCTCATCTCATCCTTCCTTGATTCGAGTACGGATCCTCTGCTTTTAGTAGTACGGGCCCATACTACCTTCCACATTTATCCATACTTTCCTCAAGAACTGCCTTGACTCCACCAAGTCCCTTTTACTACCACTACTCTCTGCTACACTCATCCTAGGCTTGCCCTAGGGTAATCACCAACCCACTCTCCACTATCAGCTGCACAAGAAGTCCTGGCTACCTCCCCCTAACTAGCTCGTGAATACTATTACATATCACTAAGACTAGATAATTCTTCGAATGAGAGATCCTACCCTACAACGGTTGGACTCAGACAAGAGTTGCGCAATAGAGCTAGACCTAACCTTCTGAAATTATTTAATCCTCACAACATGTAACGTAACATATTCATTTACTAGTTAGTGAAAGATAACCAAGACTCCTAAAAGCACAAAGCAAGCAGCATTCGAGCATTGAGTACTCATAATCTAGCATATACTACTCTGCTATCATACTGACAATTTTGTACTAGCATGCAGTTTTCATAGAGCTAAAACACATATAACAGGCACATAAGGCATCCTTCCTAGATCCTTAGTCCTAATCTAGCATGTTGTTCTAATAAAGCTGATAATAATAGCATAGCATAAACTTGTATGGATAATTTGGGAGTACTTACTTGAGCTCGGTTGATTGCATGCACCACACCCTTTTTCTCTTTTCAAAGTTCTTTTCTTTCTAAAAATTCTTTTTGCTTTTCTAAAACTATTTTCTTTTTAAGTTTCCTTTTTGCTTTTCTAAAACTCTTTTCTTTTGAAAACTTTATAACACTTCCTTAGTTTGAGTTCAGACACACTCGGGAGTGCGCTCGAATCCCTCAAACCAAGGTTGTGATACCAACTTGTAACATCCCAAAAATACAACCCAAAAATTTTTGTTTGAAAACTTTACTAAACCATAATATCAAATATTAAAAGATAAAACCATGAATCATGTATCTCAAAATGTCATAATAAATTTATCAAATCGAAACTAGTGTCAAGATCATATCAAAATATCAGAGTCTAACTCCCAGGCTAAAACTGTGGTGTGTGCCATGACATCATCCCGAGCCCTTCCCTTTGCTAGCTGAAGTACCTAAAACCAAAACTGAAACTTTAAGCACGAAGCTTAGTGAGCTCCCCTAAACTACCACATACCATACAATAACATATAAAGCACATACTGGGCCTTGCCCACTGCATCGGCCCGAAGTCCGGAACTAACTAGGGCCTTGCCCACTGCATCGGACCGAAGTCCGGAACTAACTAGGGCCTTGCTCACTGCATCGAACCAATGTCCGGAACTGCATCGGACCGAAGTCCGGAACTGACTAGGGCCTTGCCCACTGCATCGGACCGAAGTCCGGAACTGACTAAACATAGCATAACATAATCATAGCATATAATATGAACACATATATTGCATGTTGCATCGGACCATAGTCCGGAACACATAACACATACCATGCATGTATCACAAAGACACCAAGCATACTGAACTACTGCATCGGACTGTAGTCCGGAACTACTACTAACTAAACGGGCCGGCATTGTGGCCGTAGACTCGTTCCTACTGGAAGGAAAACTCACCTCGTAAGGCTGGCTGCTGAAATACTGCTCGGGAACTGTCTGACTGCTGTTCTGGTAACTCCCCGGCTACAATTCCCAAAAGACACTTAATCAGACACTGATAACTAATCTTAGGGTAAAATGACTATTTTACCCCCTGGCCAAAGTCAACAATCCGTTGACCTGACTCGCCGGGGCCGCCAACTCGTCGAGTCCCTATCTTTCCTTCTACTCGTCGAGTTTAGCAAAGACTCGACGAGTTCTCCTTCTATAATAACATCAAGTCAACCTTTTTCTGACTCTCCGAGTTGTATGAACAACTCGTTGAGTCCTCCTTCATCATATGAAAACGTCCAGTCTATGACTCGCCGAGTTGTATGAACAACTCGTCGAGTCTGTTCTTATGGGAAGAAGATTGTCTTGGACTCACCGAGTCAGGGCGTAGACTCACCGAGTCCCTCTACACTCAGATCCATGTCTTAACTCACTGATTCTTTACTCCACTCACTAACAGACTCGCTACTACTGAACAGGGAATCTAATACTCGCGACCTGACTAGCCGAGTCCGAAGAACGACTCGCCGAGTCTTTTGCATGCAGTTTCTATTTAGTCGATTCTAATCAGTTTCAGTGCATCCAATTCATATATCTGGGTTTATGGGACATTCTGAACACGTAAAGTTGCTAACTTTACGTGTATCTATGATGTAATGAAGCAATAACACTCAAAATTGGCTATAATGGGGGTTACTTTTCTAGAACAAGGCCATGGCTGCCAAAAGGTGGCCTTCTTGAGCTCCTGGAACTCAAGAGAGGCTAGATCCGAGATGTGGCTTGATTACAAAGCTTCATCACTAGGGATTTGGGGTTTTTGAGCTCAAAACCATCAATTTGGGGACAAACTAGATCTAGCAATACAATAACCAAGATGAAAGCTTTATTACCAGAAAGGATGGCCAAAGAGGAGTATAATCTGGATCTACTTCTTCTTCCTTGAGTTCTTCTACCTTCTCCTTCTTCTTCTTGCTCAACAATGCACCAATATTCCTTCACGAGGGCAAAAATCACTCATACACACTTCAAGGAGGCTAGGGTTTCGGGAATAAGTCTCTGAGAGGTGAAGGAGGCTGGTTTGGGGTATAATGGTGTTTAAATAGGGTACACTCCCTAAAATTAGGGCTTCATCCAGACTGGCGGACTCGCCGAGTCCGGAATATGGACTCGTCGAGTCGCCACGCCAACTCCACGTGCTGACCCGCTGCTACTCGACGAGTTAGGGCCACTGACTCGTCGAGTAGCTTCTAAAATAAGAAGAAAATAATGTTTTAAATGCATACCAGGAACGGGGCGTTACACTAATTTCACTAATATTATCAAAATTATCTTCAATATCAGCAAAATTAGTTTGAGAATCAGATGTCGAATTCTCGGTTCTTTTCAAAATCTTCATTTGTTCATTCTTGGTTAAGGTTTCATTCACATTGTCAACTAATTCATTAGCATCCAAACATTCATCAATTTTCACAATTCCATATTTATATCTATTATCTGGAACTTTGTCAAAATCAGAAATATTCTTCTCACAATCATAAGAAGTCTCATCTACTTTTTCTCTTTCAAAAGCTAGAAATGGTAGAAGCTTCCTATGTTGTTCTTTACTAATTTCACTCAAATGATGTAATTCAGTTAACTTTCCATAGAGTCTCTTAGGAGAATTACAATATATGTTCCTCTGTTTCAATAGGATCTTATTATCAGTGCTAAGATTATCTCTATATATCATAATATTGGTTATCTGCAATTCTAAACAATCTATCTTAGTCTTCTTTGTTTCCAAGATTCTTTGAGTTTCTAGTAACTGAGTACTAGCTTTCTTAGCTTCATTGCTAGCAGAAATAACAAGATTATTCACATAAGTAACAGAAGTATCAAAATCAGTTAATACAGAATCATATGCAGATGAAGGAATGTTAAAAGATTCAAGTAGAGAACGTACCTTTGCAGTCATTGGTGCATTATCTCTAGACTTCGAAACCAAGCATCTTCCTGTCACATTTTCTTCTTCTACATCCTTATACCTTGCATACATTGCCCCATGGGTCGGATTTCTCATTTCTTCGTCATCAGAACCCGATGACCATATCTGATATTTTCCCTCATCTTCATCTTCTCCTCTAGCCACAAGTGAAAGATTTTTCGTCTTTTTCTTGAGTTCCTCCAGCTTCTCAGAATAATAAGCCTCATCCTTCACTTATTCTTCTTCTCTTCTTTCTTTCTGAGCATACAGTCATTAGCCATGTGGTTTGCTCCATCACAGTAATGACAATCTATCCCTGAATCACCCTTCAGCTTCTTCTCTTGTTTCGAATCCTCAGCCTTTACCTCTTTCTTCTCAAACCTCTTCTCCTCACTTACTTTCCCATAATAACTTCCCTTTGTTTCTCCAGACTTCATCTTCACATTAAATGGTTTCTTGTAAAACTTCTTCACCTTGTTGTTGGAGTAAAATGCAACAGCTTCATCATCCAAGTTGACAATAAGACCTTCTTCATCAGAACCTTCATTCTCAGCAACTTCCTTCTCACTTTCTCTACCACTGACCTTCGAAACTAGAGCTAATGGACCACCCAGACTGATCCTAGACTCTTCTGCCATTTCATTCACTTCAGTTTCATGAGTTTTTAGCTGATTGTAAACATCATTCAAGGTAGAAAAATCGAAGCCATGCTGTGTCTTAATCATCAAACTAACACTCCTCCATTCTTTACGAAGACCCATAACAACAGTACTGTTGTATTCCATGTTAGTCCTTTTGATTCCATACCTTGTGCACTTGTAGATAAGCTTGTTCAGACGATCGTAATACATTTCAATTGTTTCTCCATCTTTCTGCTTGAATTCTCTTAATTCAATCCGACATTGTTTGATAGAGTTGATTTTAGTCATCTCACTCCCCTGGTATTTTCTTTCAACATATTCCAGATCACTTTTGAGGTTTTGCAAGTGCGAACACGATTATACACCATATGAGGAAGAGCACCGCGAAGCTCTCTCATGCATCTCTTCTCATAATTCTTCAATCTATCATTTTGTTCAGTTACACTTGGAGTTGATGAAGAAGTACCCATGCTTTCAACAGAAGAAGGTGGAATTACATCATTTGTAATGCATTTCCATAGCTCTTCATCTATGCCATTCAAGTAATCCTCCATCCGATCAGCCCACTGATCGTAATACTTTGGAATCAGCATTGGAATCTGTGTAGACGATTCAAGGAGATGAGAGTATGATGTCATCGTGTTCATGTTAAAATTCGCCATGTATGTACGGATGAATTTTCAGAAAAAAAAACTTCAGAAAATTTGAGAATTACTGGGTGAATTGAACAGAAAGAACAAGAAGAACACTTGATTAAACAAACAAGTTGCAGAATCGAATCACAACTGAAGATCAAGGATGATTTTCAGTATCAATCGAGCGGAAATTTTTGAATCTAAAATGAGACTCAAAATACAATTGATATAGGATGAAAATCAGATCATTGCAGTATGATTCCTGCTCTGATACCAATTGTAGTTGTGATTTAATCGAGTATGAATGTAATCAGAGTAATCAAAGTATGATGAACAACGAGAGTAAATAAGATCTGGTTTATAGCTCAATTATACTTTCGTGTACAAAGAGAATCTAGACAGAATGTCTTGTAAAAGTTCTATCTAACTCTGAGTACAACTCCTATTTATAGGAGAATAAGAAAGTGTACAAAAAATACTAAGGGCTAGACATCATGAATTCGAAACTATTATGCCTTAGTAAATAGATAAAATAACTTTCAAAACTGACTCAAATAACTTCGACACATTACAACATATTTGACACTAACACATATAACATTAGGAATGTTATTGCGCTCCCACTAGCTTTGTAGAAAACATAAGAGTCGTCTAGATTCATAATTAAATCACACCATGTAATTAACTTATAAGAAAGAAGATTCTTACTTTCAGATGTTAGCTTAAATCTTGGAAAGATTTTCATTCATGTATGTTTTCTCCTTTGAAAACTCACTTACTCTTTATATTCGCAATATATCGAGCAAGATTAATCAAGCCCATACTTGATAATCATAGATGAATGCATCTCTATGTGTTTTATTGGTTTCTGGTCAGCCATTGAGCAGATTCAACAACAGTTGAAAACTTGCTAGTTCCAAACTATGATGCATTTAGTTTATGGTTCTTAACATCTTAAAGTTCCATATACCTCCCACTTAGAAAAATCACTTTCTAATCACTGGTCTTATGGAATGACAATTTGTGGGGTTGGTAGAGACTTTATCCTAAACAATCATTTAGGATAGTCTATATAAATGCAATTTTTAGATGCTAGAGTAGTTAAGCTTATTGTCAAACATAAGCTCTATAACTCAATACCTTTTAGATAAGGACAAACCATTACATCCTTAGTCTAATGAAAGTATTTAATCCACTTGTTTGGTTGGAAGTATATATTCAATATATATTTGTTGCAGTGAGCATAATTCCTAAATTTTATAAAGTAAATAGTTCCTTTAAAACATCATATAATAGACTACAAGGTCTATGTTTTATCCTCTCTAAAAACTTGTACTATCGACATTCAGCTAGTGGCCAGGTGATCCTATCTCACTATAGAATACGAAGGCTACCTCGAATATCAAAAGATAGATTCAAGTGACCAAGTGATCCTGTGCCACAAGAAACATACTAATGACAAGTGAGTCTTTTTGTTGGAATGAGTTGTGAATCAATTCCACAACTCTTAAGATCTTCTAAGAAGACTCGGTTTACAAAAATCATTTTCTTTATCACAACGAAAGTTTAATGATGGTGTCATCAAGTCGTATTTCAATCTTCACTATGAAACAATTTGAGCAAATAAAAGGTTTCAACAATAATGAATAGAAGTCGTCAGTGAAATTGAATAAACATCTATCACCAAATTTATTCATGGATTGAAAAATATTACATACATCACATATGTATTACTCTTTGTCAAGCCTTTTGTTCTTTAACTACTAATAGGCAAAGACACTTGTGAATCATCTTCCTATATAAATAGGATTCACATATATCAAATGAATCAATCTCATTTGCCTTCAAAAATTCCATCATTTTTAAGTTGGTATATGTATTTCTTATTTATATTGTAATGATGATTATGAAATAGATAAGTTCCAATCCAATATCATTTGATTATATAGGTTTTATGATCAGAACTATTAATTTAATGAAAGATTATAGATTTACTTCATAAATAACATTATGAGAAAATATTCTTTAACACAAAATACATCGTTTCATAACATGAATGTGAACATCCATTAAACGATAAGTAAATCTAAACTTATTCATAAATTACAACTGTTACATGTCCATATAAGGATAGGTATAATACATCTATTGTTTAAATAAAAGACTATAACAACACTTGTTATACCTTCATCACGAAATATCATTCGTTTGTAATCAGTTGATTATTTCTTCCAATCATCAACACATAATATCAATTATTAGTGTCACATGAAGTACTACATACTCAAGTGAATGATGGAAAAACAAATAGTTCTATCATATAGATATCTGAAGTCTTGTCCAAGTCAGACTTCTTCAGCTCGATGAGATGAGAGGAGCAATTCCTCCTTTAGTGTCTAGTTTCTTCCACAATAGAAACAACACTAATCATTTGCTCCTTTCTTGATTTATGGGTTTATGTTGTATTTCCCTTAACTAAACTATAAGTCTATATGAGTGCACAATCTCTTAGACTTCCTTGTACTCAATGCTTGAACAGACTTGAAGCTATTGCTAGTGTTCAGATTGAATATCTGCTCTACTTGATGAGACATCTGATATGTTTCATAATTATCCAATACTTTCTGTAAGTCATGGTTAATTTCTTTAGTAAACATACTGCCCAAAATACTCTGGTGAAAAGGTTGCAACCCTATGCTTCCCCACGGGGTTTACCTCCAATTCTGAAACCGAAAGCTCAATATCTTGTTTTGCTTCTCCCAGGAAACGGGAACAGCGCAACTCTTGTCACAGAAGGTGACATCTCAACTATCGGCCGATTGCTCAACTCAGGCCGCAATTCTCCATAAAGTCTCATCTCCACTCATCCCTGTGTTTTGCGACTCCAACTGGCATCTCACCAATGAAATCTCTCAAAACTAACTCGATTTCCCTCTCCAGCTATGGTCCATTAAAACTCGTTCGACATGGCCCTCTGGCCCCACACTCTATCATATCTGTTCTCAGTCTAATTAGTCACAGCGGGATAACTGGTAAAACTAGAAGCACTAGCCGCCATGATTCATGGTACTCGAACTATGTGATCTCCTCTCAATCTGCTATGAATCATGGTACTTGAACCATGTTATCACTTCTCAATCTGCTACGAATCATGGTACTTGAATCATGTTATCTCTTCTCAATCTGCTACTAAGAACCTCTGGGATTCTCCCTGTTTCGAGTACGGGTCCTCTGTTTTCAGTAGTACGGGCCCATACTCCCTGCCACATCTACCCATACATTCCACACAGATCGTCCCAGATTTCCTAAGTAGCTACTCAACCTCCTCGATCACCAATACCGATATACATGGTCGCTATCCAGCGAATACTCTCCTCTATCAGCGTACTCTTCTGACTAAAGTCACTCCCCAGTCTCTTCCTAGGTTCTCACACTTCTCTGCCATCAGCTGCTGAAAAACTCCTCATGATGTCATCCATCTACCTCCTGAATATCGTCATATTCACTCGGTAGCTGACTCCCATCATTAAGAGTTCCACAAAGCATAAAGCAAGCAGCATTCGGGCATCGAATAATTTCCACCAACACGTAAAACCACACTAGGCTACAAATCCACTTTCTGTACTCACACACAAAAGGTATCACCAAACTCTAGCAACCCTACCTCTCGCGGGTATCTCTCTACTCCCTCAGTAGACTCCTCAAATACTCATCTAGGTATATCTCCTAGGTTACTCCTCTACTCAAAGTTCTCTCTAAAAGATTCCTGTTGGATACTCTTACTCCGCACATACTCAAAGCACATCACAGATAGCAACAATTCCTAGGCTAAGGCATCACAAATCAGGCAACTCTATCCCTAAAATATGAAATACCTGGTCTATCCTCTAGCATGCATCACTAATATCTCGTAAATATATCATATCACAATTAAGTAAGGGTATTTTGGGAAATCACCGTTCGGGCTCTGGCTGATTGTACACACTGCTCCTTCTCGTTTTTCTCTTAGAAACTCTTGCTCATTTTAGAAAAATCATTTTATTTGAAAAATTTTCTCAAGTCCTCAGTTTGAGTCCAGACATACCCGAAGGTGCATCCGAATCCCTCAAACCAAGGCTCTGATACCAACTTGTAACACCGTAAATTTTCAAAAAAAAAAAATTTCAATTTAAAATCACATAATTCTCATAACACGTTTCACAAAATCCATTATTTCAATTTACAAAACACAAATCCGTAATTTTTTTATTAATAATCCAGGATCCTCAAAACATAACTCTTTCTCTAGTGTGTACAATCGAACCGGCGTCCTCCCGCGATCCTGAGAAGAACCTGAAACACATATCACATAACACGGTAAGCACGAAGCTTAGTGAGTTCCCCAAAATACCACACATATCTCGTTAGCCTCTCATGGCTATACTCAGCTAAGACCCTCCGGTCAATGTGTCTCAGTGGGACCCTCTGGTCCCACAACTCGGGTGGACCCTTCGGTCCTAACTCAGCAAGATCAGAATAATACACAGCATAAATCACATAGACATAATGCAGGATATCACAATTCTCAATATAAGCACATAAGACACCTCGGTCACACAAAGATGCCACTCATGGTAAGTATAGTGAGAAGACTCACCTTGTAAGAACTCGGACAACCTCGAACTCGAATCACCGGTCTAGCCTCCGCCTAACACATACGATAAATATCTCTAATTAATACTCTATTCACGACTCTAAATAATTTCTCTTTCACTCAAACTCTTGGAATGGGTAAAAGACCATTTTACCCCTCTATGTCTTTCCATTACTCATGTTGACCAAACCCTAAAGTCAACAGAAGTCAAACTCGAGTCAACAGTCCATGTTTGAACTGAATCGCCGAGTGCACCCATGTGACTCGTCGAGTCCACTATTTTCCTCAGAAGTCTCGTGAAGGTCTGACTCAACTCGCCGAGTTGACCCGTCAACTTGCCGAGTTACCGCATGATCAAGCTCATTGGGACAAATCCTCACCGACTCGTCGAGTCGGCTCATCGACTCGGTGATTCCATTCAAACTCATTCCTCATTCAAACGATTCAAAGCAGATCTACCACTCCAAACACTAGATCTAGCATCTCAAGACTCAGTTTTCACGTAAAGCTTTGATCTTTACGTTCATGTATGGTAATTTTGCTCCAACATACCAAAATATGCTCTCACGAGGTGTTAATCACAATAACCCTTATGTGGATGAATAAAGTTGGGACCTTTGGACTCTAGGGACCTCACAAGGTCCAGATCTGAGGTTTAAACCCCATGATAACTCTATATGCTCGAAGTCCCAACAAAAGGTGGAAAAAACCCTAATCTTTCACAATAATGAGATCTAGGCAAATAAATGAGAAAGGTGCAAGCTTTTACTTCCCACTGTAGCCCTTGCATGAAGATTCACTAGATCCAACCTATTCTCTTGCTTCCTTGTTGGATAATCTCCTCTTCTTCTCAAAAGATGCACTAGGTTACTCCAAGTTTAGCTTCTAAGACTCTCTTAGCTCACTACACATGTTTAGGGTTTTACACAGGAAGGTTAGGCAGCTATTGAGGCAGAAATGGGGGCATAAGTTCCCTTATATAGGCCCCAACCTCGGGAAATTAGGGTTTCACAACTCAGCACCAACTCGGCGAGTCGGCTCTCTGACTCTTCGAGTCCATTCATTAATCCCACGCGGTCAACTCAACTCTACTCGACGAGTTGGACTCACAACTCGTCGAGTCACTCAGTAAATCTCAAAATTAAAAACATAATAGTATACCTGGAAGTCCGGATGTTACATTTACAATAAAACTATTTTCAACAAAATTGAGTTTTAACCGGTAACCGGCAACCAGTAAAACGTTTTTATAAATATCCATTTATAAACATCTTATGTTATCTTTTAAATATTTTTTACTCAAACTCCAAGTGATATTATCTTATGAAAAAATGTTATTTGACATATAAAAACCATTTTCATACATAAAACCTAACATGCATTTAACATAAATAAACATCACAAGCATGCATTATAATGTGTATAAACCAAGCCATGTCTAGTAATAATTTGTGTGAGTCATCACAAGAATTATTAAGTCTTTCCTAAAGGACTTAAGGGACACTTCAAGGAGTCTTCAAGCTCCCACTTACCAAGTCAACTCTTGCTTGCAAAAGGAACTTCAAATCTTCATGTTGTGAAAGTTGAAACACTTAAACCATTAATACTATAATTAAGCCCAAAGCCAAAAGTAGAAGTTTATGGTTGGGATTATGATCTTAAATGGTTAAGTCATCTTCAAGGTGGTCATTTCTTCATCTTGTTACATTTAAAAGGAATACAACTAGTCTAACTAATTTATTACAAAAAATCAACAAATGAAAAAATATTTATTTATCTATTACATCTTATGAATAAATAAATGTCAACCAAACACAACACAAAGGTCCAAATGGTTTGTTTATACACAACAACATATCAAATATTACAACAAAGAACTCTTTGTTTTTTCTAAGGCAACTTTTATATAACCAAAATGCATGAAAAATGGTTATATATAAAAATAAACAATTTTAACCAAAAAGTTGCCAAAGAAGACAAATATGGATTTTTCTTAACCAAAAGAAATTCATGCTTGTTTTCCAAAAACCAAAGATTATCAAACATAAAAAATCATTCTAACATATAAAAAGATGTGTCTGATACCACTGTTGGGTTTTGATACGAAATAAAAGTTTGTTTTTCACAAAAACCGGCAACGGAAGACTTTAAAAATAACGAATTTATTTTTAGTTCATAACAAAACCGAACCATCATGGATCCATTTATAGAGGTTAGAATGAAATAAAACCAACCATAGGATCTTTTAGAGATAACCTTTGAAGCCTTTGAACCCACTTGGTTTTGGGGTGTTGATGAAGATAACAAAAGATCAAAGTGTATGATCTTCTCTACAAGTATCCACCATCAAGAGTAATGCACTTGGAATGCTAGTTCCTTCTTGTATTCTTGAGTGTCTTAAACCTTTAAGTGTTTAACTCAAATAAGCACTAAAGGAGACAACTCAAGAGGGCTTCTAATCACCAAACCAACTTCAAAAGAGAGAGAGAGAGGAAGAAGAAAAGAAGAACCCCTGGTTCTAGAGAGAAAAGAGAGGAAGAAGAAGAGCATCACTCTTTCAAAAATGCAAGCCTCATGCATCTCTTATATAGCCCATGAAAAGTAAGGCCTAACCATTAAAATTATATAAAGTAATGGTAGCTTTGAGAAGCATGGGAGACAAAAGGTGGAAGGTTGAAAAGCAACCTCCCACACCATCATTATGCCTTTTAAAAAGTAAGATTATTTTTTATAAACTCCAAGTTTATAAAATATAAACTTTGTATTTAGGTAAAAGACAAAAGAATCCAACTTGTCCAAAATGTTGTGCATGACTTATTAATTCATAGCATATGAAATAATAACTAGTAACACTCTCTTATAATTATTATTTTCACAAAACAATAATTACTCCTTAATTAAAATACAAGAATTGATATTATTTATTAATATTGATATTAATAATAAATTTACAAATGTGCCAACTTGATAAAGGTGTGACCCTATAGGATCATATATTATTAGAAATATCACTCCATAATGATTCTTGGGCATATAGATCCAATAATTATATGACGGTGTTAGCGCGCGGATTTTTCGGATCAGCAGTCCAAGCTTTTATTTGAGATATTCAGTAGCTTGAGGTGAGTTTCCTCACTGTGCTTGGCGGGTCGAAGGCACCAATGTCGGCCCATGGTTTATTATGATTAGTATGCTAGTTGTTTGTGTGACTCTTGCATGTATGATTTGTGATATGTATACCAGGTAGGGTCTGATGTCAGGCGGGGCCTGATGAGTGTATTGTATGCTATTTATCTTAGTAATTCGTGCATGTGTTTTACGTGTCTGTATGAATGCCGGGTGGGTCCTGATGCCACACGGAGCCTAATAAATGTGCTAAGGCGGGGCCCATCACTTATTATTGATAGATATGTTTCGAGCGGGTCCCGATGGGTGTTGGGCATGGCCCATTGTATGATTGATATGTATGGTATGAGGTATCTTGGGGAACTCACTAAGATTCGTGCTTACGGTTTTCATTTTATGGTTCAGGTACTTCCGGATCGAAGGGGAAGAGCTCAGGATGATCGCATCGCACACACCATATTGTTCCATTTTATTTGACTCTGGTGTATTTGGATGATTACTGACATACTCTGATTTCATTATGGCTTTATGAAAACGTTTTGGATGATGGTTTTATTATTATAAAAATGAAATTTTTGGTCTTAAATTTTGGGACGTTACAAGTTGGTATCAGAGCCTTAGTTTGAGGGATTCAGGCATACTCTCGAGTGTGTCTGAACTCAAACTGAGGATTTGGTAGATTTTTCATAAAAGAATGTTTTATAAAAAGAATTTTCCAACGAAAGAAAGGGGTGTAGTGCATGCAATCAACTAAGCTCAAGTAATTTTTCCCAAAATACCCATACATGCTTTATGTTATGCATTGAATTGTGAACCTGTGAATCGCATGCTAGATTAAGGCTAAGGATCTGCTCAGGATTGCATGATAGAATGCTAGGAGAGATGCCTTTGTTCACCTACTGTATGAGCTTCTAAATTTGCATGCTAGTACTGGTTAGTCAGTGATAGGATGGCCTGATTAGGTTATACTTGTTTCCGATTACTCGATGCTCGAATGTTGCTTTCTTTGTGATTTTAGGAGTTCCTGTTAACTTCAGCTAACTAATAACAGAATATGCTAAGTTACATATTATTGATACTAAACAATTTTAGAAGGTTAGGTTTTAACTCTATTGTGTAGCTCTTGTTTGAGTCCAACTGTTGTAGTGTGAAACTTTTCATTCGAAGAATTATCTGGTGTCGGTGATATGTAATTGTATTCGTCAGCTGATTAGAGGGTGTTAGGGGGAGTTCCTTCTGTAGTAGGTGGAGGAGAGTAGTGTGGGGGTTGCCTTAGGAAAACCTAGGAAGGGGATCGGTGCTGGGAGCATTGGCTTGTAGAGGGTTGTTTGTGTGCATAAGGGAGTAACTTGGAGGATTTGGGGAGATCCTTGAGGAAAGTACGGATAGATGTGGAAGGTAGTATAGGCCCGTACTACTGGAAGCAGAGGATCCGTACTCGAGTCAAGGAAATCCACGATGATACATGGAAGCTTGTAGAGTATAGGATCCCTCAATGTTTATATATATATATATATATATATATATATATATATATATATATATATGTGTGTGTGTGTGTGTGTGTTCTGATGGTTTGAATTTTCTATTTTTAGTATGGTGGTCATTCGAGGAGGATCTGGTACTGGTGAGGGTTCAGGTTCGGACTCTGAGTCAGACATTTGGATGATCTGATGCGGGATTTCATTTTGTCAGAGATTACCCGCAGTATTCTTGAGCACACTCTTGTGATCTTCGGCACGGTCAAGGAGGGTATCATGGAGATTCTGGATGAACACTTGGGCGCTTTTCGTTCTGAGATGGTGGCGATGATGGGAGCTTGCACTTTGACTTTTCGTGAGTTCCGGGCATGTGGAGCCCCGGAGTTCTTTGGGAAGAAGGACCCGATTGCAAGCAGGCATTGGTTGGCCGACGTTGGGAATGTCTTCCAATCTATTCTTTGTCTTGAGGAGGCGAAGGTCTGACTTGTATCCTGTCTTCTGAAAGACAGAGCTTGAGACTGGTGAGAGGAGGTTGGACATACCTTGGGAGGTGAGGAAATTGAGTCCATGACTTGGGAGGATCTTGTCATGAGATTTCGGGCTGAGTTCGCACATGTGATTAAGGTCCAATAGTTGGTAAGGGAGTTCCAGGACCTTCGCCAGACTACTGGTACGGTAGCGAAGATCACTGCTGTGTTTCGTGAGAGGATGTTACTGGTTTCGCAGTATGCGGCGGACGAGGAGATGAAGAAGGAGAGATACCATGAGATGTTGAGGAGTGATATCAGGCATTTTGTGAGCCAATCCAGTTCCAGGACACTATAGTATATGATAGCGAGAGCCAGAGAGGGGGAGATTCACTTGGATATGGAGAGGAAGAGGAACCGATCAGGTTCAGGGTTCATAGGGTTTGTGAAAGAGGCCCACGGTTTTTTATTTGAGATTGAAAGGCCAGTAGGTTCGGGTCGTTGTGGCAAGTGAGGCGAGATGCACGATGGGGCATGTAGGGTGGGTGGTTCTGGCTGCTTCAAGTACGGCAAGACAGGTCATTTCAGCAAGGATTGCACAGCCACCACCTCCACCACCCATGTATCTGATCTGATTTTCTTCTATTGCAATCAGAGGGGCCATAAGAAGGCCAACTGCCCGATTTTAGCAGCGGGGAGGACCATTGGTAGCACCTGCTCCAGCGACTTTGCGGATTACTGATGGTCGTCAGGGCAAGGCGGATGCGCCTGTTGTAAGGAGCCGTTCTTTTCAGCTGAGAGCCGAAGAGGCACGTGCAGTACCAGATGTGGTGACGGATATGTATCTTCACCTTATCTCCTTATTTATTTTGATTTTCTGCTTATATTTGTGTGTTTAATTTTAGGATCGTTCCTTGTGAAGGGTATCTCTTCCTTGTTATTGTTTGATTCGGGGGCTACCCAATCTTTTGTATCTCTTGCACTCAGCAAGAGGTTTGTCGATGTTCCGAGGGAGTTGGATTGTCAATTAGAGGTTAATATTGCTGATGATCGTCCTATGCGAGTATCCACGGTTCATCGGGGTTGTGTCCTGGAGTTGTTCAGCGAGCGGTATCTGATTGATTTGGTTCCTATTTTGTTGTGTGGGAACAAGGTTATAGTGAGGATGGATTGGTTGTGCCCCAATGGGGTAGTGATTGATTGCGAGCGTCAGATGGTATGTGTTCGGACCCCAAGTGGAGGAGAGTTAGTGGTCTAGGGATAGAGTGTTCAGCGTGTGTCGGTTTTATGTTTAGCAGCTAGGGCCAGGCGCAATCTTCAGCATGGTTGTTCTGCATTTTTCGCCTATGTCATGGATACCCGGGAGAAGGGTAAGGCGACTGTGGATGATGTGCTGGTTGTTTGGGAATATCCAGATGTGTTCCCGAATGACTTGCATGGAGTGCCTCCGGAGAGGCAAGTGGAGTTTCGGATTAACCTGGTTCCCAGTGCGGCTCCGATAGCCAAAGCACCTTATCAGTTAGCACCTCCAGAGATGCAGGAGTTGTCTACACAGCTGCATGAGCTGTTAGACAAAGGGTTCATTCGGCTGAGTACTTCGCCTTGGGGATCACCGATCCTGTTTGTGAAGAAGAATGATGGGTCACGTCGGATGTGTATCGACTACCGGGAGCTGACTAAGCTAACTGTAAGGTCCTGAAACGGATCTTTACCAATGATCAAGCAACAAACAATCAATAGCAATCACAATAGAAGTAGATTAAGAAAAGAAATCAAGCTTGCACACGTTTATTGCATAAAACGTCTGGTACAACTCGACAGTAAACCGTAAACTCTCTGGCATCAACAACCAGACAAAGACCTACAACTCCTCTATTTATACATGACTTGGGCCGTAAAATCACTCTTGGGCCGTAAACTGCTAAACAACACCAAAAACACACTAAAGACCCATAATGAACTATTGCAATGAAAGCCTAGACCAAACCATTAACTGGACCCTTCAATCTCCCCCTTGGTTTGGTGCTAGCTTGGACTCAGTTTTTGTCAATCACCAGCACATTAGATTTTCCCATAGCTCCATTCCACATCTCCTTCTCAATAATCTCAGCAACCATCGAAGCGTACTCCTTAGCATCGGATTCAAAAAGATCTTCAGCCACCTTGATCTGATGAATAGAGATCTGATGTATATCCCACCTACCAAACTGAAGCAGATCCCTCTTGTCATACAAGCGGATACAATCCTCTTTAAGCTTGATGACAGCAGAAGCTGTAGTTTCATCAAACACCCAGTATTCCATGGATTTGAGAGATCCATCTGGATGATTTTGAAGGACGGGAATCTGCTTTACTTGAGCAGTTGCGGGCCACATCACTGACCGAAGTGGCTGATTTGTTTTGGGATCAATGACGCTAGGGTAAATCTTGATAATAGACTCTGCAGTCTTCATTGAGGGAAATCCCTTAGCCACTTGATCTTCCAAAAATGTCTTGAACTGAGTCGCCTTGGGATTATTTGATGGATTTGAGAAAGGAGCATTAGACAACTCTGTAAGATCAATCCTAGTCTAGAAAATGAAAATCGTGAGCATCTTTGTACAGTTCAGTATTGCCACTCTTTCTTCTCACAATCCACACGTTCATAGTGTCATGGAATCCCCACGAAATGATCCCTGACCTATCACCATAAATGTCTCTGAAACGATTTTCTCCCAGATCCGTAAAGGTGATCTTTGATTGATCCCAGGGAGCATTTTGATCTGAGCTCCTTTTGAAAAAAATTGACCCTTTTCAGTTGACTTGGCCAATTTAGCACATTTCAATGCCACTACATTCGGAGCCTGCGCCGGTTCCTTGTCAAAACGATCAACGACGGTGGTTGTTCTTGTAGGTTGTGGAACTATGGGAGCATCTTGATTAGGAAGATAAATCTTTGGCTCATCGACAGATGACTTGAATTTGTCGCCAAAATCTTCTTCCAGCTTCTTCTTTAGATCGTAGTAGCTGCCGGTCAATAAGCCAAAATGCGTCTGAAGATCAGTAATCTGCTTCGTCTTCAGAGCTTTATCTTCAATAAGTTTGGCAACTTGAATATTGAGCTTTGCATTTTCAGTCTGAAGGTCTGCAACCTTGATATCCAGCTCAATATTTTTCTGATCTAAATCAATATTTTTCTGATTCAGTGCATCGATCTCCTTCTGAAGTCCAAGTATTGAAGGATTCTCTTCTCCTGAGCTGCCACCCCCAATAGAAATTCCTTTGCAACGTGAGGGAGGCGTTGTGAATTGTTCTTCGGCCAAATGTCTGGCTAGCCTCACAGAAGCAGCATCATGGTCTGGCCTGGGAGGAGAGAAACTTGTGGGGAAGGAAGAGCCACCAGCTTCATAGAAGGTGCTAGGACCTTCACTAACGGGTTCAGATGAAACAATGGCGGGAGTAGTTGTTGGTGGAGTTCTAAAGCTTTGAAATACACCCGAATCAGGAATTCCCTATCTAGGGTCAAGTCTTCGTCTTTTTATTGGAGGTTGAGAGGCCTGTGTAGTTGTGCGATCACTTTCCAATGGCTCAGATGTAGGTGGAACAACATCAAGGGGAGGAATCCCTGACACTGTCACCATAGGTATTGCTATTTCCGCCATTGGATTGGTAAGAGGAGGCGTGGCTTCGAGAACGTCTTCATTTTCCTTTATCTCTGTTGCTGGATGAGCAACATCATCGATATTGTCAAGTAGCGTGTTGAGGTTTTCACCGGTCATGAAGTCTTCATTACTACCAAAATTTAAAGGAATTTCATCATTATCAAACCCAGTGAGATTGAGGTCTTCATACAAATCAGTCTCTGTTCCGCTTTTTGAAGACCCCTCATTATAATCACTTTGGACCTGAACAGATGTCAGTTCATGTTCCTCAGCTACTTGAGCATTAGGAGCTGGAGTTTCTTCTTCTTCAGCACGATCCGACACTGTAATAACATCATCTTCCGAAATGACTTTCTCAGAAGAAGTAGGCTCAGATGACATTTTGTCTAACGTTCCATGAGATTCGGAGGATTCATTTATCTCAGCAAATTTTCCGAATTTCACAAGAGGATGTAATCCTTGGAAGACGACCTTGCCCTTGCGATTCTGCTTAATAAGACCAACAGTGTGGGGCCTAATGACTTCATATCTAGTGTGTCTCCCTCTTTGACCATCTCCGGAAATTGGGTGTCAATGAACAGCTGAATAAACCTAGGATACAGCAAGAAAGAATCTTTGGTCTCCCTGTTTATAGCATTGATGTTTAATATGAACTCATCCAATATGAACTTTGAGAAGTTGAAGTTGATTCATCAGCACCTGATCTTCTGCCCGAGATACAGCTCACAAAAACATGAGCCAAGAATCTCCAGTCGGGTGGCAGAAGCTTTTTCACGGTGGGAGGTGAAGGGTCCAGTAAATGGTTTGTTCTAGGCTTTCATTGTATTTTGTTCGGCATGAGTCTGTAATATTGTTTATGAGTTGTATATGTGTTTTTGGTCATTATGTGTGTTTACGACCGTAAACTGTGTTTACGGCCGTAAACTGTGTTTACGGCCGTAAACACGTTTACGACCGTAAACCCTGTTTACGGTCGTAAACCCCGTTTACGGTCCTGTCTAGTATAAATAGTGGAGTTGTAGGTCATTGTGTGGTTGTTGATGCCATTGCGTTTACAGAAGTGTCCCATCGAGTTGTACCTGGCGTTTTTCTGAATATAAACGTGTGCAAGCTCGATTTCTTTTTATCTTATTCTTCTTTTTGTGATTGTTTGTTGCTTGATCATTGGTAAAGATCCTTTTCAGGACCTTACAATTGGTATCAGAGCGAAAACCGGTGTCAAAGCTTCAATCAATCGAGTTTTGGGCTGTTTAAACTGATATTCTTATTGTTCGAGCCTGGTTTTAGTGTTTTAGTGGTTAAAGGAACTGAATCTACTGCAAAAACGTGTTTTTGAAGGCTTTCTGGGAGTTTACTGCCAACCGTAAACCCTTTTACGGTTGTAAACTCAAGATCTTCAACAACCGTAAACTGTGAATCTTCAAAAACCGTAAACAAAGCTTCAAGAACCGTAAACGCATAAACCGTAAACGCATAAACTGTAAACGCTTAAACCGTAATCGCTTAAACCGTAAACATCCATACCGTAAACCTAGTTTACGGTCGTAAACTGCTCAACCGTAAACATATTTTACGGTCGTAAACGGCTCAACCGTAAACCAAGTTTACGGTCGTAAACCTTCAACCGTAAACTCAGTTTACGGTCGTAATCATCATCAACCGTAAACACCTTTGTGACTTTAATTTGCTTCAATTTCAAATGGAATCTCAAAGTCAAAATCATTTTCACGAACTTGATACTGTCATGGGCACTACTACGCGCATTCCAAGATTGATGTATGCAGATGCTTTCCCTGAGTGGAAGTATAGAATTGAAAAGTACATCAAACTGAAGGACTTTAAAGTCTGGGGAAGCATACTTAGAGGACCTGTCAGAATCACTGTTACGGTTGGAGGACAAGTGATTGACAAGGCTGTTGAAAACTACACATATGAGGAGTTTGAAAAAGTGGAAGAACAGGAAAGGGCTTTAGCCACTCTAACCATGGAATTATCTCCTGATATTGCTCAAGGTTTCTGAGAGTACACATCAGCTAAAGATTTGTGGGAAGCCCTAATTGAGGTATATGAGGGCAATGAAGATATGAAGGAGAGTCGCCAGGACATGTTGAGACAAAAGTTCAATATGTTCAACTACATTCCAGGAGAGACTCTTGAGGCTCAGCTGCAGCGGTTCACAACTCTCACCACTGACATGAATATATCTGGGATTTTCTTGACCAAGTCAGAGATTAACAAGAAGCTTCTAAATGCTCTTCCTAGATCATGGGATATGAATGTTGCTGTGATTAAGAAGACCAAGGATCTAAACCGCCTTACTCTTGCTGAAATCATGGCAATCATCAAAGCTTGTGATATTGATGACAAGCAGAGAGAAATCAACCATGTGAACTCGTACTCTACTGCGAATCTTGGAATCTCATCCAACAATGCTCTCTCATCAATCATGACTTCCTCAGGCCAAGTGTTTGCTGCTCAACAACCTCAGATTCAAACCTTGGCTGCTGCATCATCCATTCCACAAAGTCAGCCATTTGTCACTCCACAAGCTGTTCCCCATCCAAATGTACCAGTTGTAGCATCTTCCTCAAACACAAAGGACACTGATGAAAATCTGGCTCTAGCCACTGGGCTTGTTAACTGGTACAATGCTTTTGTGGCTGGAGAGCTTCCACCTCAGTTGTCATTTGCTGACCTGGATCAGATTCATCCAGAAGACGTGGAGGAGATGGATATCACATGGCAGATTGTTATGGCTGTCTTTAGGGCCAAGCAGTTTGCTAAGAAGACAGGGAAGAGCAACTGGGGCATGAATGCTGACAAGAAGGTGGGATTCAACAAAGGCATGATGCGCTGTTTCAACTGCCACGAGCCGGGTCATTTTGCCCGTGAGTGTCCAAAGCCAGATCGTAGGACAAACAACAACAGGACGATGGTTGCAGTGGGAAACAATCGTGCAGGTGCTGCAGTTAATGGTGAAACTGCTATGGTCGCTTAATCTTTTGACTGGGAGGACCAGATTCAGGCTTTGAATATGTCAGGGCCAGAAAAAGCTCACCTAGCTCAGATTGATGATGCTTCCTTGAAGAATGATGCAGTTGATCCCGAAGCAGAGATGATGGAGCTGCAGCTTGCTCTAATGGTGCCTACTTCTTCTGAGCCCAAGAAAAGCGAGGTAAATCTACCGTCTTGTTCTCATGCATGTAATGAATATGTTAAAATCCTTCGTAATGAAATTCAATTATTACGTAGAGAAGTAGAGGACCTTAGATATGAGGGCTACCAACTTAGGAAAGGACAAAAGCCTCTTAAGGCCCAGTTAGAAACTAAAATAAAAGATTTTAGAAGAATTCAGGCAGAATACAGTGAAAAATGTGAACTGTATGATTATGTTAAAAGACAAAATGATGAGTTAATTACCGAGCTTGATACATTGAAAGGACAATTTGAAACTGCAAATTTTGATTTTAGAAAATTTGATGGGTCAAGCGAGGTAGTTGCCAACATGATCGATCACTGCATGCAGTTTAAACGAAACCAACAAAAAGGTCTAGGATATGATAGTGTGCCTCCTCCTTATAATCATACATATCAGTATCAACCTTTATCCAAAGATGAGATTGCCAATGAATCTTTTATGGTTTATGGCAAGCCATCTGGTTTCGTTTCAGGAGAATTTATAAATGTTGAAAGTACTGACGCTTCTACTTCCTCTACAGATCAACCCTTAGATCAGGCGAAGCATGGAGTTGGAGTTTCTGTTTCTGTTTCTATTCCTAATTCTGATATTTATGTTTCTGTTTGTGATTCTGATGTTAAGACTGATAATGTTTTGTGTGATGTTTCTACTTCTGATTCAGTTGAATTTAATTTCTTTGATATGTTTGATGAACTGTTTGGTAATTTTGATGCTTGTGATTCTCATGAAAAACCAACAATTCCACAAGTCACATCATCTGAGACACCCTCACTTATCTCACAACCTATTTCTCATACATGTTCTTCTGAGAAGAGTAAGAGTGTCTGTCAAGAAAATAAATCTGAGAAATGTAGTACAAGTTCAAATAATAAACAGATTTGTTTTAATTGTGGTGTTGGTGGTCATATAGCTAGGAATTGTCAAAATAGGATCTTTGTGAAGTATATGTCACCAAGAGGAGAGAATGAATCTCGAGGAAGGTCTTTAATTAGAAAATACTCAAGAGCTCGTTCTCGAAATGATGATTGGGAAGATGATCGAAGCAGAAAAAGGGCTATTTTTCAAAAGAATAAAAAGGTTTTTAATAACAAATCTCCAAACAGTTTGCCAAAACCGAACAAGGCTCCGCCACGATCGGTTTCGTCAAAAAGCAATTCTGGGTCTTCAACCACTTCTGGTAGAACAACCAGATGCTCAGTGCAAACTCATAAGAAATTTATTTCAAAACCACCTGAGAATGTTATAAAACCTAAATATCTTTGGATGCCCAAATCAATTTCCAATCCATCATTACCATCCTCTGAAGTGATTAGGAATGAGGATTCTAATTTGAAAACATTAAAGGATAAATCAGAGAAAGTGAAAAGGAAACCCAGGACAGTAATGACCTGGGTTCCCAAATCTAAATGATTCCGCTCATCTTGCAGGGACAGTTGCGGAGGAATGTCGTTCGTCCTTGGTACGTCGACAGCGGCTGCTCCCGGCATATGACAGGAGACATCTCCCAATTGAGCGAAATTCAATCTTTTAATGGGGGGTATGTTTCCTTCGCGGGCGGAGATGGTGGCAAGATCACTCGGAGAGGAACTGTTTCAAATGGAGTGCTAAGCTTTGAAAATGTCAACTTTGCTCCCGAGTTAAAGCACAGCTTGTTGAGCGTTTCCCAAATTTGCGACAAAGGCTATTCTACCCATTTTACCGATAAAGAATGCATGATTCTCAAGCCAGGCATTTTCATCCCGGAAGAGTGGATTCTCGTCAAATCTAAGCGGGATGGGAATGCTTACATTATTGACATGAACAGCAACCTACCTGAACAAGTCACTTGCCTATTCTCAAAAGTCTCCGAACAAAACGCAATGTTGTGGCACCGACGGCTCGGTCATGCTAACTCGAAAAACCTGAATCGCCTTGCTAAGAATGAGATGGTCCGAGGCTTACCTGTCAGAGACTTTATTACATTTGAGAAGTATGTGTCCTGTTCTCAAGGAAAACATCACAGAAAACCACACCTGCCCAAGCAAGTCAACTCAATCAGTCAGGTGCTCTAATTATTGCATATGGACTTATTTGGTCCGGTCAATGTCCTGAGCATCAACAGAAGCTCGTACTGTCTAGTTGTGATCGATGATTTCTCTCGGTTCACGTGGGTCTTCTTCTTATCCAACAAAGTGGGGGTTGCTGATCTGATAAAGAAGTTCATTGTGATGATTGAGAAGCAAAGCAACAACCAAGTGAAGGCGCTTCGTACTTACAATGGAACTGAGTTCAAGAATGCAGTTCTTGACCATTTTTGCGCAGAAAGGGGGATCGTGCGTCAATACAGCTCTGCTCACACGCCTCAACAAAATGGCGTTGCTGAAAGGAGAGATAGAACTTTAAAAGACGCTGCAAGGACAATGCTTTGTGATTCCAAATTACCTGTTTTCTTTTGGGCCGAGGCGATTAACACTGCTTGCTACGTGCAGAATCGTGTTCTAATCAACAAAGCACAGATGAAGACACCGTACAAGATTCTCTATGGACACAAGCCTTTAGTCAGCCATTTCCGTGTATTTGGCTGCCCTTGCACCCTTCTTCACTTGGAATCCAACCCTAAATTCAATGCCAAAGCCGATGATTGTTACTTTATAGGATATGCTGCGCGCACCGCGTATAGGGTTTACAACAAGAAGACGAAGCAGATTGTTGAATCCTATGATGTGCGCTGGTTGGAGGAGAATGAAACAGACGCTCGAGTGGGTCCTGACTGGTTATTTGATCACACATCGCTTTTCAAATCCTTAAATGTGTCTTCAGATGGTTCGAATGGATCCTCTTCTGGCTCGAAGATTGTTTCTGAAGATGAAGACGAAGAAGTTGTTTACAGACC
This sequence comes from Lactuca virosa, assembly GCF_052849685.1. Lineage (NCBI taxonomy): Eukaryota > Viridiplantae > Streptophyta > Magnoliopsida > Asterales > Asteraceae > Lactuca > Lactuca virosa. Next base: position 463,750,134 of record NC_136430.1, on the reverse strand, counting down.
TCCAACGGTTGAGGGGGAGTCCTCCGCTCCATCTGAGGGGGAGTCCTCTGCTCCACCTGAGGGGGAGTCATCTGATCGACCTACTAGTCCAGAGTCTAAAGTTCAAGATGGAACTCCTGATGCTGATGCTACACCTCTTACTCCTATTGAAAGAGAGTTCATGTCTAGAGATGCTTCCGTTGTTACTTCAACTTTCATGGAACTACTCTTTCCTGAAGAAATTACTAATGAGTTTATAGCAGATTCATCCAATATGGATCAATCAGCAAATGATGGAGGTTTCAACATTCACACTCTTCCTATTTCACTCAATGATATCAGCCAAGACATTCCTTCAAGAATTCAACGCGATCATCCGATCGATAACGTCATTGGCCAGCTGGGTGATGGAGTTAAAACTAGAAGTCAGAGTGGAGATGTAAATGCATGTCTCTATTCTTGCTTTATCTCTCAAATAGAGCCCAAGAACGTTGACATGGCTTTGAATGAGCCCAGCTGGGTAGATGCGATGCATGAAGAGCTAAATCAGTTTGAAAAGCTCGGGGTTTGGAAGTTGGTTAAGTTGCCAAAGGGCAAAAGGTCTCTTGACACGCGTTGGGTCTATCGAAACAAGCAAGATGATTCTGGTGTAATAGTGCGCAATAAAGCAAGGTTGGTGGTTCGCGGGTGTCGACAAGTTGAGGGTCTTGACTATACTGAGGTTTATGCTCCCGTGGCTCGATTGGAGGCTATTCGTATCTTTCTCGCATATGCTTCCTATATGAACTTCACGGTCTACCAAATGGATGTCAAGACTGCCTTCTTGTATGGCAAGGTGAAGGAAGAAATTTATGTTGACCAACCCCCTGGGTTCGTTAACTCAAAGTTCCCTAATCATGTCAACAAGTTGGACAAGGCGTTGTATGGGTTACATCAAGCTCCTCGAGCATGGTATGCGACTCTAACAAAGCACTTGCTCGAGCATGGATACTCTCGCGACACTATTGATCAAACTTTATTCATCAAGCATGTTGGTAATGATCAGATACTAGTCCAGATCTATGTTGACGACATTATCTTCAGGTCTACCAGTCCACAGCTTTGTAAAGAGTTTGAAGGCGTGATGAAAAAACGGTTTGAGATGAGTTCACTGGGTGAAATGACCATGTTTCTGGGGCTTCAGGTCAAACAAAATTCAACCGGAATCCTGCTACATCAAGCTAAGTATGTGGAGGATATTCTTGAGAAGTTCGGGTTTGAAGACGCAAAACTTGCATCGACACCAATGGCTGAAAGACCCCTGCTGAATCCAGATATTGATGGTGAATCCGTAGATCAGACACACTACAGGTCGATGATCGGATCGTTGATGTATCTTACTGCAAGTCGTCCCGACATCATGTTTGCAGTTTGTCAATGTGCTCGCTATCAGGCTAATCCTAAACTCTCTCATCTTATTGCTGTCAAAAGAATTTTTCGGTATATCAAAGGCAGCCCAAAATTGGGTCTTTGGTATCCGAAAAATTCGGAATTTGATTTATATGCTTTTGCTGACAGTAATTATGGAGGCTGTGAGCTTGATAGGAAATCAACATCAGGAGGGTGTCAATTCCTTGGTGATAGGCTGGTGTCGTGGCAGTGCAAGAAACAGCATACCGTCTCTACCTCAACAGCAGAAGCGGAATACGTTGCTGCATCTGCCTGCTGTTCTCAAGTTATCTAGATCCAACATCAGCTGTTGGACTACGGTTTGAATTATCTAGAAACCCCAATTCACTGTGATAATGAGGCCGCAATTCAAATCACTAAAAATCCGATCCAACATTCCAAAACCAAGCACATTGATATCAAAATTCACTTTATTAGAGATTGTTATGAGCGCTCGCTCATTAGGCTAGAACAGGTTCCCACTGCCAATAATGTGGCGGATCTATTCACCAAGCCTTTTAACAAAGCTCGATTCGATGTGCTTGTGGGATTTTTAAAAATGATTCGTTTTGAGGATTAAATTTTTTTTGGTTAGGTTCGTTTAAATTTGCGTATTTTAGTCATTTCATTCTCACCCATGCACAAATTTAGGGGGGGAAATAAACAAAAACCAAACAAAAATTGAAAAACTTAAAAATCCAAAAACATCTTGTTTCTATTTTATTTTTTTCAGAAAACATTCAAAAAATCCAAAAACATTAAAAATTCAGAAAAATCAAAAAAATGTTGTCGTTTTCAGTTTTGCTTGTTGATATAGTACTGGGAAGTGATATAATCATGTGATAACAGGCAATCAGAGTCTGCGTAACGTACCCAAAGTTGAAGGGTCTATGCTCTGGGTTTGATGCGCTGGTAAGCACGAAAGATTCTAAATGAACTTGACTAGGCAGAGTTGAACTTAAGGAATTCATAGACTTGACAGATCTTGACCTACTTAGATCCGTTTATCCTGACAATACGACGCTTGGATAGATTGAGCAGGGAGATATATATGGGAATCTACTAGTCACATTAAAGAACCTGTACTTGGAACCGTGGATTAACTTTTCCTCGATGTGCGGATTATGTCCTTAATTTTGGTATTGATGGGGTGACTGGTGAATTCCGATAAGTTAGGTCTGTAGAAGGTTATATTCTTTCTCTCTATCTGTTAGTCATATGTTGCCTCCTCTGCGTGATCGAAAGATCCGACCTGGATTGTAGCATATGCAACTCTATTTATCTGCATCCTCTATCTATGCAATTCTTTCTATCTGTTAGCCATATACTGTCTCCTTTGCGTGACTCACAATCCGACCTGGTACACAGTATATGCATCATTCTTTTTCTCAATCCCTCTAAAACTTCAGTTAGTCATATGTTTCACCCTCTGCGTGATTGGAAGAGATCCGACCTGGGTGTATAGCATATGCATTCTAAATCTATCTTCTCTCTTAATAATTGTCTGCTCACCCGATGTAAGGAGTATTCTGGAAGTTCTTGATTACTGGAGCATATCAGGAAGCGGGAACCATGTTCTAGTACAATTAACAATTGAACACTTACAGATTGTCTATAGATCTCGTTGCTCGATTTAGGTGGACAACAATATCTCTGGTCGTCGTCAGCTGAATGGTCCTTAGGAAATATTATCTAGGAACTTAGGATTACTTTGTCTTATAATTAATAGTATGTCCTAATTCTGTCACAATTTTTCGTGTTTAAGTGGACCACAATATTGGCGATCGACCAGACAAAGATGTGAAGATGAAAGGTACCGACAAGTGGATTAAGGCTGTCTAACAACTTTGATCCCAGTATCACAAGAAAACTGCTTGGCCCTGAAAACAGCCATAGCAATCTGCCATGTAATGTCCATCTCTTCCACATCTTCTGGATGAATCTGATCCAGGTCAGCAAATGACAGCTGAGGTGGAAGCTCTCCAGCTACAAAAGCATTGTAGCAGTTAACAAGCCTAGTGGCTAGAGCCAGATTTTCATCAGTGTCTTTCGAGTTTGAGGAAGAGGCTGCAACTGGCACATTTGGAGGGGGGACAACTTGTGGAGTGACAAATGGTTGGCTTTGAGAATGAGGAATGGATGATGCAGCAGCGAAGGTCTGAATCTGAGGTTGTTGAGCAGCAAAAGCTTGACCTGAGGAAGACATGATTGATGAGAGAGCATTGTTGGATGAAATTCCAAGATTTGCAGTTGAGTACGAGTTCACATGGTTAATCTATCTCTATTTGTCATCAATATCACAAGCTTTGATGATCGCCATGATTTCAGCAAGAGTGAGGCGATTCAGATCCTTGGTCTTCTTAATCACAGCAACATTCACGTCCCATGACCTAGGAAGAGCATTCAGAAGCTTCTTGTTAATCTCTGACTTGGTCAATAAAATCCCAGATATATTCATGTCAGTGGTGAGAGTTGTGAACCGCTGCAGCTGTGCCTCAAGAGTCTCTCCAGGAATGTAGTTGAACATATTGAACTTTTGTCGCAACATGTCCTGGCGACTCTCCTTCATATCTTCATTGCCTTCATATACCTCAATTAGGGCTTCCCACAAATCTTTAGCTGAAGTATACTCTCGAAAACCTTGAGCAATATCAGGAGATAATGCCATGGTTAGAGTGGCTAAAGCCCTTTCCTGTTCTTCCACTTTTTCAAACTCTGCATCTGTGTAGTTTTCAACAGCTTTGTCAATCACTTGTCCTCCAACTGTCATAGTGATTCTAACAGGGCCTCTAAGAATGCTTCTCCAGACTTTAAAGTCCTTCATTTTAATGTACTTCTCAATCCTGTATTTCCACTCAGGAAAACCATCTGCAGACATTAATGTTGGAATACGCGTAGTAGTGCCCATGACAGTATCAAGTTCGTGAAAATGAGTTTGACTTTGAGATTCCATCAGAAATTAAAGCAAATTAATGTCAAAAAGAAGTTTACGGTTGATGTGATTACGACCGTAAACTGTGTTTACGGTTGATGAGTTTACGACCATAAACGGCGTTTACGGTTAATGTGTTTACGGCCGTAAACTGAGTTTACGGTCGGATGATTACGGTTTGGATGTTTACGGTTTAAGTGTTTACGGTTATTGAAGCTTAGTTTACGGTTAATGAAGATTCACAGTTTACGGTTGATTAAAGTTCTTGAGTTTACAGCCGTAAACTGAGTTTACGGTCGGCAGTAAACTCCCAGAAGTTCTTCAAAAACGCGATTTTGGAGTAGATTCAATCCCTTTAACCACGAAAACAACAAAACCAATCTCGAACAGTAAAGAATGTCAGTCTAAACAGCCGAAAACTTGATTGAATGAAGCTTTGACACCGGTTTTGCTCTCATACCAATTGTAAGGTCCTGAAACGGATCTTTACCAATGATCAAGCAACAAACAATCAATAGCAATCACAATAGAAGTAGAAGAAGAAAATAAATCAAGCTTGCACACGTTTATTGCATAAAACGTCTAGTACAACTCGACAGTAAACCGTAAACCCTCTGGCATCAACAACCAGACAAAGACCTACAACTCCTCTATTTATACATGACTTGGGCCGCAAACTGGGTTTACGACCGTAAATAGGTTTACGGCCGTAAACTCACTCTTGGGCCGTAAACTGCTAAACAACACTAAAAACACACTAAAGACCCATAATGAACTATTACAATGAAAGCCTAGACCAAACCATTAACTGGACCCTTCACTAACGGTGAAGAACTGTTATCTACTCCCGAGGATTGACGATTTGTTTGACCAGCTTCAGGGTGCATCTTGGTTTTCCAAGATCAACCTACGTTCGGGTTATCATTAGATGAGGGTCATAGAGGATGATGTGTAGAAGACGGCCTTCCGGACTCGTTATGGTCATTACGAGTTCGTGGTGATGCCCTTTGGGCTCACCAATGCTCCAGTCGTGTTCATGGACCTCATGAATCGTGTATGCATGCCTATGTTGAATCGGTCTATGATTATGTTTATTGATGACATCCTGGTCTATTCCAAGACCCAGGAGAGCTGCATGAGGAGCATTTGAGGGAGGTATTGGAGACTCTGAGGACAGAGATATTGTATGTGAAGTCCTCCAAGTGTGATTTTTTGTTGCGCGAGGTTCAGTTTCTAGGGCACCTTGTCAACCAGAACGGTATTCTGCTCGATCCGGCCAAGGTCGAGGCGGTGATGAGATGGGAGGTTCTGAGGTCTCCATCTGAGATTCGGAGTTTCCTTGGTTTGGAAGGTTACTACTGGAGATTCATTCAGGATTTCTCCAAGACAGCGGTTCCTCTGACTCGATTGACGACGAAGACTGTCACTTTTCGCTGGGGGCCTGAGCAGCAGGCAGCTTTTAAGACCCTGAGGCAAAGATTCTGTGAGGCACCGATTTTAACCCGGCATGAGGTTGTTGAGGATTTTTTGGTTATTTTGATGCGTCGATCATGGGTTTGGGTGCAGTTCTAATGCAGAGGGGTCGCAGTATTGCTTATGCTTCGAGGCAGCTGAAGCCTCATGAGGCGAACTATCCTACGTGTGATTTGGAGCTGGGGGCCGTGGTGTTCGCCCTCAAGATTTCACGGCAATACCTCTATGGGGTCCGTTGTACTATCTACACGGATCACAAGAGCCTGAGGTATTTGATGGATCAGTTGAATCTGAACATGAGGCAGCGTAGGTGGTTGGATGTGGTGAAGGATTACAATTGTGATATCCTTTACCATCCGGGGAAGTACAATTTGGTAGCCGATGCTCTCAGTCGCAAGGCAGTCGCATCTCCAATCAGGGATATGTGTTTTAGGATGACTGTGATTACTCCGCTCTTGGAACAAATTCGAGATGCTCGGGTTGAGGCTATGAAGGAAGAGCACCGAAAGAGAGCGCATTGTGGGTCAGGTGGCTTCCTTTGATTATGATAGCCGAGGATTATTGAATCTCTTTCATAGGTTGTGGGTTCCTTATTAGGATGGTATGCGTCAGGTTCAAATGAAGGAGGCGCACAAGTCGAGGTTCTCTATCAATCCCTGACTAACAAAGATGTATAGAGATCTCCGCCCCGATTATTGGTGGCCATGTATGAAGCGGGATGTAGCTTGGTATGTGGAGAGGTGCTTGACTTGCAGGAAAGTTGTGATAACCGTCAATTTTTTGTCAAGTCAAAGTCAACTAAAGTCAACGAGTCAAACCGGTCAACTCATCTAACCCTTGTATATTAGGGTTACCATTATGTTTCTTATTGTACAACTCGCAATCTTAATACAAAGTATCACTTAGAGTTTTCACGTGTTCGGAAATTCTAGACCCTAATTAGGGCAAGTGATGAAACTACTCGATAAAACATTATTCCATACCCCTTGGGGGCGTATAACATTCATAACGAGACTTAACGGGATGTACAAACTTTACGTTACGAAGCCAAACACTCATAAAGGTCACAAACGAAACCTCTCTCAAATCTCTCTAAGTATGTGAAATCTCTCCCAAATCTCTCTAAGTATGAGAAATCTCTCCAAGTATGTGAAATCTCTCCCAAATCTCTCTAAGTATGAGAAATCTCTCCAAGAATGTGAAATCTCTCCCAAATCTCTCTAAGTATGAGAAATCTCTCCAAGTATGTGAAATCTCTCCCAAATCTCTCTAAGTATGAGAAATCTCTCCAAGTATGTGAAATCTCTCTCAAATCTCTCTCAAAATCTCTCTCAACTTTTTATAATCATTTGGGGCATCCCGACACTTAGCTTGGTGAAAAACTGAGCAAAACGGGGAGTTTATGCGAAAATCAGCCAAATAGGGCCGAACCCTCTTAGGGCCGAACCTCTTAGAAGTGAACCTCTGAGGACCGAAGCCCATTAGAACCGAAACCTTAGGGACCGAAACCATGAAGAACCGAACCGAGCTTGCTGGACCGAACTGTTGAAGAACCGAACCCTCTGAACCGAACCCGAAGCTTCTGACCCGAACCCTGATGGACCGAACTTCGCCTTCGCCTTCGGCCCATTGCACTTATTTCGCCTTCGGGTCCAAGCTGCTAAGGACCGAACCTCCGGCCTAATCCGAGAAGTTTCGCAGGAAGCCCTTTTCCACCCGGTTTTCGACCACAACTCCGTTTTAAGCTTGTTTTTTATTATTTTAACGTGAGATTTTCACCCAAACTTATATTTTGACATATAAGACCCCATATATTCATAAATTAAGCACATTTTTAGGGAAATGTTTATTTAAGAATAAAATTTAGTGGGTGAGATATTTAGGTGGAGTGTTGACTTATCCTTTGGACAAGGACACAAGTTACCTCCCATACCCACTCCATGACCATTCCCAGTCACTATTCACCCATACCTAGTCAATCATTGTCATTTTTACACTCATTTCCAGCCATAATCTTGATCAAAGGCTAGAAGGATCTTTATCTCTCCTCCCATTTCACTCACTTTTCACCAAAAAGCAAAACACATTCTCTCTTACTTCCTCTCACCAAGAATTCGAGATTCAAGGCTGATCTTGAGCTCTTCACACACCTTTGGTAAGTAAATCTTTTCCCACACTTGATTTCCTTACACTTCTTCACTCAAATCATGAGTTCCTTACACAAATATCGTCATATTTGTTGTTAGATCTTCGAATCTTCAAGCATCTTCTAAGTGTTCTTGAGTTGAACACTTCTTTTCTTCATCATCCATCTTCTGAAATCACTCAAGGTGAGTTCATACCCCTACATTTTCATGTTTTCTTCAAGTTTTAGGGGGGGAATACAAGTTAAAATACCAAAAACTTAACTCAACTCAGACAACAGTTTTCATCAGAAAAGTTGAGTTTTATTCACGGACTGTTTTGACTATCTTACACTTAATATCTTTCAAAACTGTTTAATATTCAAATAGTTCAGGTTCATACCTTTAAAATGACTACTTTCACATCTCCATAGGATTTGTCTACAATTTATGGTGATTTTTACAAAACTGCCTATCATTTCAGAAACGAATTCGGACCAGTCTGTGAATATGAACATTTTAACACAAGTTAAAGACTTCTACAAATCATAATAAAAATTATGAATAAACTAGACGCATTTTCTAAACTCTAAGAGTTTACGGATTTAGTTTTCGACTTCGTATGATTTTTCTATGATTTTTCTAAAACAGTGCAGAAAGGTTAAAAACTAGTTAAGAGCTCACAACTTTCATAACACTTTGCAACATGTTGAGGAAAGTGCATAACAATAAGTTTCTAAATGTTGAATGTATTTCTAGTTAGTTTATCATCATAAATAGAAATTAGCCATTCATGATAAGGTTTTTCATTCATTTCGAACACATATAATAAACTACGATAAGTATAGTTTATTGGATTTTACGATAAAAGCACACTACATGAAAAAGGTCTTACTCTCAAAACAAATGGGTTTTTCATATACTACATGATAAACTATAATAGCAATAGTTTATGGATCTCATATCACTAATTTATTCATAAAAGGTGATTTCACTTCCACCACGGAAGGGGTTTAATACTCAAACTATATGTAAACTAGTTAACGTAAATTGTGAGACACATCTTCATTGTACTCTTTGAGTACTGGTTAAAAATCCTGAATTAGTTATAACCAGAGTCTCTTGTAGGGAGAGCGTGATAATTGTGTATAGATCTATATTGGGTCTGACAAACCCACACCTTAGCTGCATGCAACAGCTAGACCGGTAGGTCTGGGGTGACAAATGTCATTAACATTCCGGCGTCTGAAGAACGTCGCAGCAGGTCATCCGGTTGTAGTATGGTTATAACGACTCACATAGGGAGTTAACAATCTTTCAAGTTTACAGGGAAAATTCTACTTTGAAAAGGGTTTTTACTTCTAAATTAAACGAGTTTATGTCGATTTAAACTTGCATGAATTACTTTAAGCATGGAAAAATACTTGTACATTTCGGTCTTGAAATTTAAGACTACATGACTTTTATAAGGAAAATATTGGATTTTCTTTGGAAACACATTACCATTATGAACATTATAAGTACAAAACACACACATATTCTCGGTCTTGACATTTAAGACTACATGACTTTTATAAGGAAAATATTGGATTTTCTTTGGAAACATATTTCTATTAAAACTATATTTCATCTAGAATTGTTAGACTTCAGCTATAATTGCTAAGTGTATATGCTAGAGTTATGTAAGAATCTAGTCACAATCGACTTAGAATTGGTGGGCCCGCCTTACTTCCTGTTCCTTGTTTGGTTGTGGACCTAGGGCAGACCCATTATATTTGACGGTTTATTTAACTTAAATTTTATATAACTTATATACACTGGGTGATTATAGAAGGAATCTACGGGTCTTTCTAGGGTACATTATCGTATAACATAGGAGCATTCATTTCACACCTTATAAAGAAAATATTGGATTTTCTGGAAACATACTCTGTCGCTTTTACAAGGAAAACGGCTTCTTTCTCAAACAAAACTCTTATGAACTCACCAACTTAATTGTTGACACTTTTCAAAACTACTTGTATTCTCAGGAAATCAGTGAAACAGGAAACCAACAGCATTTTGAGGATGGGACGTTAAATCGTCAAACAGTTCATTTTGTCATCATAATGTAATTGATTTTGAAACATGTAAACATATACTATGGTGTAACCTTTTAAATTATATTTATGATGGTTGGATTTACTTTGAGCACTATTATACTCGTTGTTGTGATACTATACATGAAGTCCGCCACCCCCGGACGTTTCCGCCATCCTTGGTTTGGGGGTGTGACAGATTGGTATCAGAGCAATGTTTATAGTGAACTAAGTATATCGAACCACATCAGATATACAAACTATAAATACATTTGGGACTAAAGTCTCTGATTAAACATTTTCAAAAGACTATACTTTTAGAAATAAATAGTTTCTTGTTAAAAGTATACATGCATACATACTAAGGTCAGCATCATACTAGAACAAAACAAAAGTAGCGATTGTTGAATGGCACAAGTAGGCTTGGGGATGTATAGTCAGGTCTGGGAATGACATAGCCTGATCAACTATGTCTATCCCAGAAGTGATTAGCATATGCCCGGGAATGGTTGTATTGTTGCAACAAGTCTAAAAACTTACCAACTCTATCTACAAAGAAACATTGAAAACATAAGACAAACATTAAAATACTATAGGAGTATTTGGTGATACTATAACCAACTTATGTGAAAACTAAAGACCCCTAGTAGTAGGTCTATAATGACTGAGTGCATACGCTAAGGTTATACATAATTAAAGATATTATAGACTCAGAATCTATGGCTATTGCTCTACTTCCTGTTCCTTGTTTGGTTGTGGACTTAGAGTAGAGCCATTTATTCGAAGGTCTATTCTATCTCAGGTTATGTATAACTGGTATGCACTATGTGATTATAGACATGACTAATAAGGATCACCCCCTATAAGTGATTATAGGATTAGACGTCTATTAATTATCTTTTCTACCCCTATTCTCGCACAAGCCACGTGACGGGAGCTCAACTACCAAGAGACCCTATTCTTCCTAACCAGGAAAATGGTGGTTGGATCAGATAGAAATTCGAAGAAGATCCTGAAGAAATAATAGAGGAAGACCCCGAAGACAATTCGGAAGAGGAGCGAGAGGAAGAGAAACCGAAGGGAAACAAAGGAAAAGAAGAAATGGGAGAAGACCCGACGAGGCTTCCTTGGTCCGACGCCTCGATAAGTTGTAGATTTACAGAGACGGAGTTAGGAACAAGGTTAACCCCCTCCCTATGACATGGATGAGGATTTTACAACCTCAACAATATGAGGATTAGTAGACAGGGATCTCCTTGTCATGGTACGCCGCATCACTCACTAGAGCGTACAAACACGAACAACGGTCAGCCGAAATCATGGAGGTCGGCGCTACCACCAAGATCACCAAAATTCGCCTTCGTCACCTGGATGGAGGCCATGAACAGATCAGAAACCACATCAAAGCCTTCAGAGGGAAGTGACCACAACTCGAGCCGAGATTAGAGAATATCGGGAACGTCAAACAACGTTAGAGAAAACGCGTGGTAAAAACAGAACATCAAATGGCAGAAGCCAGGGCAAGGTTTAGGGCGATGCAAACTTTGATGTCTTCATTCTATGGCTCACGGAACATCACCCGCCACGAGTAGTGTGTACACTACTGACATACCATTACAGACTCAAACTCCTGGCGTGCGTTTGAACACTGCCGCGTCATATACATAAATTCGACCCTTCAAATTTAGAGACTACGTTATTCAAGGGGTCGTGTCACCGTCAAAGTTTTTCCTTACATTAACGAAATATAGACCTAATATAAGGTCAAACTTTCCTGAACTCTATGAACTAGAGTATATCAATAAAATTGGCATGCATTTTAATTCATTGGGAGTTTACCACATATTTCATAACCTATTATTACAAACGATTTGCTTATGGTAACTCTAAGATTACTTAATGTATACCTCAAGATTATGTGTAATTAAGAGACGATCGGCTTAGAAATGGTAAGTCCGCCTTAGGTCCTGTTCCTTGTTTGGTTGTGGACTTAGGGCAGACTCATTAAGCTCAACGGCCTATTGGACCTTAATTACACACAACTGGTATACATCGGGTGATCTTAGGAGTGGATCAGGCATGGAACAAATCACAAGATTACATTCGAGTCATTTCTACTAAATTCATAAGTTTATTTATATAAACATCTGCTGTGAATTGATTGCCACATTCGAAAAATCGGGAAATACTATACTTGAAAAACTAATAACCTAGTTTTGCGACACTCCTACTCTCAGTACTAGTAACATCAATGCGAATCAATTGCAGTAACAATAACATCGATCAAAACGGAACACACTGAAAAGAAACACAAGATGCTCTATCACTCTAACGAACATTTCGTGCGAATACAGCTTAACACGTGTTTTACCTAAAAAGATATTGTTGTCGTTATTCGATTTCGATTGGTATAGTCCTCACCTTCCCGATTAAACGGCTACGAAAGGACCCTTCACCTAACCCACTGAATATCGAAACCTTCGTCTCTCATAAACACAAATCCGACACGGACCTCCGGCTCATCTCTCGCTGTGAAACCCCAAAACACTCACCAGAGGAGTATTATACCTTCCGAAACCTTTCCACAAGTATTTCCAGAAGACCCTTCGGGAATGTCACGCATACAGCAGATAAGGTTCAATCACAAAAGCTTGGGACGAATACGGTTATTCTATCACTACTAAGTGTATACGCGAGGATAATATCTAATTAAGATTCTACGGACATTGGATGTGTGTTTCCGCCCTATTTCCTGTTCCTTGTCTGGTTGTGGACTTGGGACAGAGTCACCCATCCAACTGTCTTACCAACCATAATTACATACGACCTATATGCGCAAGTTAATGATAGATGTACCGGGTACGAGTCCTACCATGAACTTCGGGACAAGGCTACCCAGGAGTGCGAGTGAACGTTCTACCATCAGAATAAGTCTAGTCGTGTAAACCGAACCCATATGTTCCCTACCGATCTAATAAGACGAGAAACACTAAAGCAGGCCCTATGCAGCGCTCCGAGGAGAAGTTATCACTTATGACTTAGTACAAATTCGAGAAAGGCTGAAAGCATCTCGAGAACACGGCAAAACCCGAATAAGTCTTTCATCTATATAAAAACGCAGGGTTTTTACTAGTGCATCTATGATGACTAGTGTAAACATTATGGTTATATATCATTAAGATTCTATGGACTTAGAATGTGTGATTCCGCCTCATTTCCTGTTCCTTGTTTGGTTGTGGGCTTAAGGCGGGGTCACTCATCCGAATGCCCTTGCAATCTTAATGATATACGATTAGTTTACACCAAGCAATTATAAAAGATCTAGTAGGACTTATAATGCAAATTTCATCACAAATTGTTGAAGCATTCGTAATACTAGTACTCACTAACTACAACCTGGAATATTCGTAATGGTAACAACAAGGATAAAACGGGGAGCATAAAGGCACACATAGAATACACTATCATTCCAAAACAATAACTCCTTTTAAATCGACTCAACTCAAGTTACAATAAGAAATTCCAAGGTCGTTATATAACATCAGGCGGATTGGTCCCCGCCATATCAATTTCTTGTACTACGAAAAGTACCCACATCTTTCCCCAACTCTCGAAGTCCCGGTCAAAGTGCTAATTTCGGGACGAATTTCTTTCTAACGGGGGGATGATGTGACAACCGTCAATTTTTGGTCAAGTCAACGAGTCAAACCGGTCAACTCATCTAACCCTTGTATATTAGGGTTTCCATTATGTTTCTTATTGTACAACTCACAATCTTAATACAAAGTATCACTTAGAGTTTTCACGTGTTCGGAAATTCTAGACCATAATCAGGGCAAGTGATGAAACTACTCGATAAAACATTATTCCATACCCCTCGGGGGCGTATAACATTCATAACGAGACTTAACGGGATGTACAAACCTTGCGTTACGAAGCCAAACACTCATAAAGGTCGCAAACGAAACCTCTCTCAAATCTCTCCCAAATCTCTCTAAGTATGTGAAATCTCTCCCAAATCTCTCTAAGTATGAGAAATCTCTCCAAGTATGTGAAATCTCTCCCAAATCTCTCTAAGTATGAGAAATCTCTCCAAGAATGTGAAATCTCTCCCAAATCTCTCTAAGTATGAGAAATCTCTCCCAAATCTCTCTAAGTATGAGAAATCTCTCCAAGTATGTGAAATCTCTCCCAAATCTCTCTCAAAATCTCTCTCAACTTTTTATAATCATTTGGGGCATCCCGACACTTAGCTTGGTGAAAAACTGCGCAAAACGGGGAGTTTATGCGAAAATCAGCCAAATAAGGCTGAACCCTCTTAGGGCGGAACCTCTTAGAGGTGAACCTCTGAGGACCGAAGCCCATTAGAACCGAAACCTTAGGGACCGAAACCATGAAGAACCAAACCGAGCTTGCTGGACCGAACTACTGAAGAACCGAACCCTCTGAACCGAACCCGAAGCTTCTGACCCGAACCCTGATGGACCGAACTTCGCCTTCGCTTCCTGCCTTCGCCTTCGTCCCATTGCACTTATTTCGCCTTCGGGTCCAAGCTGCTAAGGACCGAACCTCCGGCCCAATCCGAGAAGCTTCGCAGGAAGCCCTTTTCCACCCGGTGTTCGACCACGACTCCGTTTTAAGCCCGTTTTTGATTATTTTAACGTGGGATTTTCACCCAAACTTATATTTTGACATATAAGACCCCATATATTCATAAATTAAGCACATTTTTAGGGAAATGTTTATTTAAGAATAAAATCTAGTGGGTGAGATATTTAGATGGAGTGTTGACTTATCCTTTGGACAAGGACACAAGTTACCTCCCATACCCACTCCATGACCATTCCCAGTCACTATTCACCCTTACCTAGTCAATCATTGTCCTTTTTACACTCATTTCCAGCCATAATCTTGATCAAAGGCTAGAAGGATCTTTATTTCTCCTCCCATTTCACTCACTTTTCACCAAAAAGCAAAACACATTCTCTATTACTTCCTCTCACCAAGAATTCGAGATTCAAGGCTGATCTTGAGCTCTTCACACACCTTTGGTAAGTAAATCTCTTCCCACACTTGATTTCCTTACACTTCTTCACTCAAATCATGAGTTCCTTACACAAATATCGTCATATTTGTTGTTAGATCTTCGAATCTTCAAGCATCTTCTAAGTGTTCTTGAGTTGAACACTTCTTTTCTTCATCATCCATCTTCTGAAATCATTCAAGGTGATTTCATACCCCTACATTTTCATGTTTTCTTCAAGTTTTAGGTGGGGGATACAAGTTAAAATACCAAAACCTTAACTAAACTCAGACAACAGCTTTCATCAGAAAAGTTGAGTCTTATTCACGGATTGTTTTGACTATCTTAAACTTAATATCTTTCAAAACTGTTTCATATTCAAATATTTCAGGTTCATACCTTTACAATGACTACTTGCACATCTCCATACGATTTTTCTACAATTTATGGTGATTTTTACAAAACTACCTATCATTTCAGAAATGAATTCGGACCAGTATGTGAATATGAACATTTTAACACACGTTAAAGACTTCTAAAAATCATAATAAAAATTATGAATAAACTAGACACATTTTCTAAACTCTCAGAGTTTACGGATTTAATTTTCGACTTCGTATGATTTTTCTATGATTTTTCGAAAACAATGCAGAAAGGTTAAAAACTAGTTAACAGCTCACAACTTTCATAACACTTTGTAACATGTTGAGCAAAGTGCATAACAATAAGTTTCTAAATGTTGAATGTATTTCTAGTTAGTTTATCATCATAAATAGAAATTATCCATTCATGATAAGGTTTTTCATTCATTTCGAACACATATAATAAACTACGATAAGTATAGTTTATTGGATTTTACGATAAAAGCACACTACATGAAAAAGGTCTTACTCTCAAAACAAATGGGTTTTTCATATACTACATGATAAACTATAATAGCAATAGTTTATGGATCTCATATCACTAATTTATTCATAAAAGGTGATTTCACTTCCACCACGGAAGGGGTTTAATACTCAAACTATATGTAAACTAGTTAACGTAAATTGTGAGACACATCTTCATTGTACTCTTTGAGTACTGGTTAAAAATCCTGAATTAGTTATAACCAGAGTCTCTTGTAGGGAGAGCGTGATAATTGTGTATAGATCTATATTGGGTCTGACAAACCCACACCTTAGCTGCATGCAACAGCTAGACCGGCAAGTCTGGGGTGACAAATGTCATTAACATTCCGGCGTCTGAAGAACGTCGCAGCAGGTCATCCGGTTGTAGTATGGTTATAACGACTCACATAGGGAGTTAACAATCTTTCAAGTTTACAGGGAAAATTTTACTTTGAAAAGGGGTTTTACTTCTAAATTAAACGAGTTTATGTCGATTTAAACTTGCATGAATTACTTTAAGTATGGAAAAAATACTTGTACATTTCGGTCTTGACATTTAAGACTACATGACTTTTATAAGGAAAATATTGGATTTTCTTTGGAAACACATTACCATTATGAACATTATAAGTACAAAACACACACATATTCTCGGTCTTGACATTTAAGACTACATGACTTTTATAAGGAAAATATTGGATTTTCTTTGGAAACATATTTCTATTAAAACTACATTTCATCTAGAATTGTTAGACTTCAACTATAATTGCTAAGTGTATATGCTAGAGTTATGTAAGAATCTAGTCACAATCGACTTAGAATTGGTGGGCCCGCCTTACTTCCTGTTCCTTGTTTGGTTGTGGACCTAGGGCAGACCCATTATATTTGACGGTTTATTTAACTTAAATTTTATATAATTTATATACATTGGGTGATTATAGAAGGAATCTACGGGTCTTTCTAGGGTACATTATCGCATAACATAGGAGCATTCATTTCACACCTAATAAAGAAAATATTGGATTTTCTGGAAACATACTCTGTCGCTTTTACAAGGAAAACGGCTTCTTTCTCAAACAAAACTCTTATGAACTCACCAACTTAATTGTTGACACTTTTCAAAACTACTTGTATTCTCAGGAAATCAGTGAAACAGGAAACCAACAGCATTTTGAGGATGGGACGTTAAATCGTCAAACGGTTCATTTTGTCATCATAATGTAATTGATTCTGAAACATGTAAACATATACTATGGTGTAACCTTTGCAATTATATTTATGATGGTTGGATTTACTTTGAGCACTATTATACTCGTTGTTGTGATACTATACATGAAGTCCGCCACCCCCGGACGTTTCCGCCATCCTTGGTTTGGGGGTGTGACAAAAGTCAAGGCCAAGCATCAGCGACGTCATCGCAAGATGTAGACATTAGACATTCCCGTTTGGAAATGGGAAGAGATCACCGAGGATTTCATCACGAAATTGCCACGGACAACGCGCGGAATGGATTCAATATCGGTCATCGTGGATCGATTGACCAAGAGCATGAATTTCATTCCGATTCAGGAGAGTATCTCTGCCAAGAATTTGATCGGCATTTACGTCAGGGAGGTTGTGGAACGGCATGGGGTGCCGGTTTCAGTGGTTTCAAACGGGGATGTTCGGTTTACTTCCTGGTTTTGGAAGAGGTTTCATGAGGAGTTGGGTACTCGTATTCACATTAGCATGGCTTTCCACCCACAAACTAACGGACAGAGTGAGCGGACTATCCAGACTTTGGAGGATATGCTTCGTGCAAGTGTATTGGATTTCGGTGGGAGTTGGGACACGTATCTCCCTTTGGCGGAGTTTTCATATAACAACAGTTATCACGGCAGCATCGATCGACCTCCTTTTGAGATGCTCTATGGGAGGAAGTGCAGGACCCTGATATGTTAGGGTGAGGTCGGTCAGCGTGTCATGGGGAGTACTGAAGTGGTACTCAAAACCACCGAGTTGATTCAGAGGTTCGGAGTAGACTTCATACAGCACAGAGTCGACAGAAGAGTTATGCCGACAAGTGTTGATCAGATCTACAGTTCCAGGTTAGGGATATGGTTCTCCTGAAGGTGTCACCTTGGAAAGTTGTCATCCGATTCAGGAAGAGGGGCAAGTTGGGCCCCAGGTACATCGGTCCTTTAAGGGTTTTGGACCAGGTGGGCCGGGTTGCTTATCGCTTGGATCCACCCAAGGAGCTTAGTCAGATCCACAGCATGTTTCATGTCTCTCAGCTGCCGAAATGTTTAGTTGATGATTTTGCAGTGGTCCCGTTGGAGGATATTCAGGTGGATGATCGCATGAATTATATCGAGAGATCGGTGGCGATTCTTGACCAATAATACGAAAACCTTGAGGAACAAGGTTGTTGAGTTGGTGAAGGTGCAGTGGCAGCACCGCAAGGGTTCAGAATGGACGTGGGAGCCCGAGGATGTGATGAGGGAGCATTATCCGGGGCTGTTTGCCACAGCGGACTTCGAGGACGAAGTCAGATTCAAGTGGGGGAGAATTGTAACATTTACAACTTTTAGGTATGTTCCTTTTAACCCTTAGTTGTGAATTATTTTCGTTTTGGTCCCTGGCCGAGTGCGCTAGGCGTACTCTATGAGTACGATGGGCGTACTGGCTCGATGGTTGGACGCGGAGGCACCCACATATGTTGGGTGTACGTGTGAGTACGATGGGTGTATGCTCATTAGGGGCAAACCCTAATTTTTAGGTTTGTGCCTTATTTAATCAACTTATGTTGCTTTGGGAGCTTCTTATGGTCAACATCCACTTCTCCAAACCCTAAGAACGAAACCCTAGCCCTCATTTGAGTGTTTGTGAGCCATTGTGTGATCTTGTGGTGTTTTTGGGTCTCTTAAAGGAAGTGGAGGTTGGTGGTGAAGCTGTTGTGGACTTGGAGCTTGAAGATCTAGAATCTTCATCAACTTTGCAAGCTATTTGAGGTATAAAGCTCATAACTTGATGGTTACTTATGATTGATCTAGTTTAGGGCTTTATGTGTGCATTTTTGGGTCCTTTAAGCCATGCTTGGGAGTATGGGCTACTACAAAAGCTTGGGACGATAGATCTAGGATTTTTTGAGGTCCCTTGTACATAAAAATGATAGCTTGATGGGTTTAGCTCAACCATGCAAGGTTGATGTTCTTCTTAATGGAGTTAAAATGCTAGATTTGGACTTTGGGGTGTTTTTAACCATGCAAAGGCTTAAAGTATTCGACTTTATGGATTAAGACGTTCATTTAGACTTGGATCTGAAATTTGGATGTTGGAATGCAAGTATTAAGCACTTAAGGAAAAAGTGCTTAATAGGCGCGTACATTGGGCATACTCAAGAGTATGTTGCGTGTATGTGCCTGTGTTCACCACCATGCATGCAACCTAGTATGTCGGGTGTACGTCTGGTACGCGCAGCGTACCAGGCCTGGGTTGGGCTTTTGTGACTTTAGGACATTTTCGGACTAGTAGAGTTTGGGGTTTGCTGGGCCATCAGCCCTTCTGACTTTAGGCATTGTTGGGCTCTAGGCCTTCTTGTGTTTGGGCACATAATGGGTTTTGGGAATCTTTTAGATCTTTGGGCCATATTGGACTTTTTTGGTGCTATTGGATTGGGCCTCGGGTTTTGAGCCAAGTAAGGAAAGGGTAAAATGGTCTTTTACCCTGAGTGTTGGAAAATTGGACAAGGATTCCAAGTTATAGGTTGTGGATCGATTATTAATTGGGTATTATTTTATGGTGTTAGCGCGGGGATTTCCCGGATCAGCAGTCCGAGCTTTTATCTGATATATTCAGCAATTTGAGGTGAGTTTCCTCACTGTGCTTGGTGGGTCGAAGGCACCAATGTCGGACCATGGTTTATTATGATTAGGATGCTAGTTGTATGTGTGACTCTTGCATGTATGATTTGTGATATGTATACCCGAAGGGCTCCGATGCCAGGCGGGGTATGATGAGTGTATTGTATGCTATTTATCTTAGTGATTCTTGCATGTGTTTTATATGTGTCTGTATGAATGTTGGGCGGGGCCTGATGAATGTGATGAGGCGGGGCCTATCTCATATTATTGACAGATTTGTTCCGAGCGGGGCTCGATGGGTGCTGGGCATGGCCCATTATATGCTTGATATGTATGGTATAAGGTATCTTGGGGAACTCACGAAGCTTCATGCTTTTTGGTTTTCAGTTTATGTTTCAGGTACTTCCGGATTGAAGGGGAAGAGCTCGGGATGATCGCATCGCACACACCATATTCTTCCGCATTTTATTTGACTCTGATGTATTTGGATGATTATTGACATACTCTGATTTCATTATCGTTTTATGAAAACGTTTTGGATGATGGTTTTATTATTATTAAAATGATATTTTTGGTCTTAAATTTTGGGACGTTACATAAAGACCGATCTTGGTTGTTTGGACCATTTTAATCGATAAAGTTGGAAAGTTTATCCATGATGGAGTTATTAGGAACCATAAAAATGTGATATTGGTCCTTCTATCCCTTCCATGCAAGAGTTATGATGTCTTAATAGATTAATAAGTTAGGGTTTTGGCTTTTGAACCTTTTCTAGCCATTTTATGACCTAAGTAGATGTTTAGAGTCTAGATTTGAGCTCTAGAAAAAAGGTCTTAAGTGATAAACTATTTAATGGAGAAGTAGGAACAGACCGAGTACGTTGGGTGTATGAGGAGTACGTTGGGCGTTAGACCTGGCAATTTGATACACGACACGATTAACACGACACGAACACGATACGAGTTTTCTATGTATGTGTTTTAGAAATTCGTGTTTCGTGTTTATTCGTGTCTGACACGTATTTTAAATTCGTGTTTCGTGTCTTACAGGTGTCAAACACGAATTTACCTGTTTAGACACGTATAAGACACGATACAAATTCGTGTTGACACGTGACACGTATAAACACATACATACACATATATACTTTAGGGTTAAATTTTGTATTTATAATATGATAGGGATCAATTTGGTAAAATTTAATAATTCGTTTATAGCCCTAGCTTAAAAAGTCATTAAAAATGTGTCTATTCGTGTATTCGTGTAACACAACTAAAAAACATGTCTATTCGTGTCATGTCACGTGTCACACGAATTTTTTACGTGTCGTGTCCGTGTTTGATACCCCAAACACGTTTTATAATTCGTGTTGTGTTCGTGTTTAACAAATTTGTGTCGTGTAAATTCGTGTCTGACACGAATACACGACACGCAGACACGATTGCCAGGTCTATTGGGCGTACTCAGCAACCTTGGACTTTGACTTTCGTTGACTTCCGTTGACCATTGACTTTTAACCAAGTTTGACCTTGGGTCAAACTTGAGGCTTTTGGATTGTTGATTAAGATTTTACCTGGTTTTGGTAATTGGCGGATTCGCGGGAGCACGCAGTGCAGAAAGGGAAGCGTGTCTCAGTTCTCAGGTTGCTTCGATTCAGGTGAGTTTTCCTCGCTATACTAGTGGGTCGAAGGCACCAATGCTGACCCACTAGAGTGTGTATCCTATTATATAGGATGTTGTTATGCGGTAGTGATCTGTAGATCTGCCTATTTGTCTGCTGACTGATTATGTGTTTATCTGTTGTGTATGTTGACATAGTGTGGTTGGGTTGAGACTGTACTGCTTTGTGCTGCTAGTCACTAAACCCGGGGCAATCCAATCGGGAGGTTGTGGGCCAGGGCAATCCAACCATAAGGTGGTGAGCCAGGAGTAATCCAATCGGGAGGTTGTGGACCTAGTATGTAGTATGTATGGCAATCCAACCGCGAGGTTGAGGGCCAGGGCAATCCAACCGGAAGGTTGTGGACCCGGTATGTAGTATGTATGGCAATCCAACCGGGAGGTTGTTGGCCAGAGCAATCCAACCGAAAGGTTGTGGGCCAGTGGTAATCCAACTGGGAGGTTGTGGACCTTAGGGTATTCCGGTTCGATGACTGATTGGACCCAACATGCATGATTGTATATGTGCTTATGGTTTTGGATTGGTTTCAAAAATGAAAAATTTTACCGTGATTTTCTGGATGTTACACTTTCGAATTTGTATCGATTATTGGGAGTTGAACAATTAACGATCAAGAACCGTTACCAGCTTCCAAGAATCGATGATCTGTTCGATCAACTTAAAGGATCTAGATACTACTCAAAGATAGATCTCATATTAGGATACCATCAACTCAGAGTACAAGAAGATGATGTCCAAAATACGACATTTAGGACTTGGTATGGTTATTACGAGTTCCTAGTTATGCCTTTTGGATTGACCAAGGCCCAAACAGTATTCATGGATCTCGTGAACCGTGGTTGTAAACCTTACTTAGATAAATTCGTGATAGTATGTATCAATGACATATTGATATATTCACGAACCAAGGAAGAGCACAGGGCAACACTTGTAAATGATCCTGGAACTGCTGAGAAAAGAAAAGTTGTATGTCAAATTCTCCAAATGCGAATTTTGGATTAGAGAAGTACAATTTTAGGGCAAGTGGTTAGTAACAAAGGGATCCATGTCGACCCCTCCAAGATTGAAGCAATCAAGAATTGAGAAGCACCAAAAACGCCAACATAAGTGTGCCAACTGTTATGCCTTGTTGGCTACTATCGGAGATTTATAGAGAATTTCTCCAAGATAGTCAAGTCACTCACAAGACTAATACAGAAAGACACGAGGTTCCACTGGGAAGATAAACAAGAAGCTGATTTCCAAAAAATAAAACAAATGGTGTGTAGCGCACCAATCATATCCCTTTCAAATGGTACAAAAGATTCTGTCGTATATTGCGACGCGTCACATCAAGGATTGAGGTGTGTGTTGATGCAAAGGGACATGGTTCATTAGATTGTCATAAATCCATCATCGTGTGATGCTAAAGGTGGTTAGATTGATAAATCATATTGGTTCAGTTAAATTTTGGTAAACACTAAATATGTGTTGAATGTCTTGTTGCATGATGCGCCAACATTTCAAGGGTTTTAATTAGGAGACAGAATAAGACTTATATGGCTTGTCAACGCGTAGGTAGAATTTAGAACAGACCCTGGAGCAGAATTGGTGACGAAAAGCGGCTGATGCAAACCATGTTGAATGTGGCTAGTAATACGGCTAAGCTCGCCAAGGAAGGCTATGTGTCAATTGAGGCCTTGAGAGTATGTTGTAAGGGAGTGGCAACCCCAAAAAGAATTATGCTCCCAGAGTTTGTTCTAACTTCTACCTTTCGTATTGACAAGTCATATGTCTTGTTCTATCTCCTAATTAAAACCCTTGAAATGTTGACGCATCATGCAACAAGACATCAACACCTATTTGGTGTTTACCAAATTTTATGTTATGTTTTATACAATGATGATGATGATGATAAGAATTTTATGTTATGTTTTATACGATGATGATGATGATACGAATGGGATTGGCATTTGGGAGGTTTGTGAGGAGGCTTGGACACTACAATGAGGAATAGCCCACCGACAATGCAACAACACCTTGTTCCAATTCGTCACACCTTAACATCTCTACCTAGTTATGAATATGATCAGATAAATGTTTGCCTTGATATTTTTAGACACTAAAACAAGTCCAAATTGGTGATAACTTGAGAGTTGCAGACTTGTATTTTTACATTTATTACCATGGATCAAGATTTGACTAAGTAAAAGACTTATAATATATCAAAACCTTACAAGGTGCATTTGCCAATTTATGTCACCAATTTGTCTTTTTTATCCTTAAAACTTCAATCACTTGCTTGCTTGTAGAATCATATATATATATATATATATATATATATATATATATATATATATATATATATATATATATATATATATATATATATATATATATATGGAGAAATTAAATATCTTTCTACATTTTATTCATACTATCCTCCTACCCACATTAAATGTTAATAAGTGGACTAAAATATTATCAATTTTATTAAATATTTATATATACTTATAAAGAAAGCATTTTTCCTTTCACAACATTCATTTGAAACTCTCATGCATTTTTCTTTTCACCACATTCATTTGAAACTCTCATGACTTTTCAATTTATTTCTAATAATAATAATTATAAGTTAGTTAATAAGGTTAAATAAATATCAAAACTAAAGTATAATCATATATAAACTAAATTCCAATATTAAAATAATATATTTACTTCTATTTATAAAGTTATGTTTTTAACTTTTAACATATTATACTTAATTTATTAGTTTTAATATATTGTTGGATATAAACCATTATCATTTTAAAGATACAATTTTGGAACAATTTGTATAAAATACTTAAATTATTAATTTAAATATAATATTACAGGGTTAACTTAAGTATAAATTTTAGTTTAATTTAAACAACCCAACAAATATTTTGTAAATAGTTAAAAGTGATAAATTGTAGTGTCTTTCTAATAACGATAATAAATTGGTTAATAAGGTTAAATAAATATCAAACCTAAAGTGTAATAATAAATAAACTAAATTTCAATTTTAAAATAATATCTTTACTTCTACTTATAAAGTTATGTCTTTAACTTTTAACATATTATACTTAATTTATTAGATTTAAAATGTTGTTGTATGTAAACTATTATCAGTTTAAACCTACAACTTTTGAAAAGTTTGTACAAAATACTTAAATTGTTAATTTAAATATAACATTAACAGTGTCAATTTAAATATAAATTTCAGTTCCACTTAAAAAACCAAAGAATATTTTGTAAATAGTTAAAAGTAATAAATTGTAGTGATAAATGAAAAACTAAATTGTAATCTTAATTTAACTAATATATTACCTAAAGATTTTTTTATAATCGTTAAAAGTTTTCAAATAAGTAGCTTAAAATAACTTACAATAACAATAGTTAAAAATAACTCTATAAAATGGATTATATTGTTATATTTAAAATCAAAAAACAATGTTTGATGTTTTAAATAAGTATAATGATAGAAATTAAAACATTAATCAAATAAACTTTAAAAAATTAATTAACAATAACATTAAATCATATATTATATTTAATTTTATTCATGTGTAACTCGCGGGTAGAAGTCATTTAGTTATAATAGATGTATACATTATTATATATTTCAAAATAATAAATATATTATATCAATTTCATATACGAATTATTATATCAAATTTAATAACACAATTATTATATTTAAAAAAAACAAATATTTGTAAAAACTTCAACTATATAGGTGTTTCTGCGCAACGTGGGCATTCGTCTAATGTCATTAAATATAACACATATCAACATTTTATATGTAGGAGGATAAACAGAAATAAAATATAAGAATATATATATACACATATATATATATATATATATATATATATATATATATATATATATTAAAGTTTGACTAAGTTAGGAATAGTAAATTTTTGATGACCTTTATTTTGCCACACTACTTTTCAAACTTTTATACATTTAGTCCCTTAGTAAACTTTTGTTGACTTTCATTTTGACACACAACTTTGCAAACTTTTACACTTTATAGTCCCTTATTAGTTGCCCTCTAAAAATACGATTTTCTTTTTTTTAACGATGTTTCCACAATTAACAAAAAAAAAAAAGAAACAAAAAAAGCTGACCCAGGGCGTAGCCTGGGATTTTTTACTAGTTACTATTAAAAAACTAAACTGCATATGCAACGCAAGATAAAAGTAGAAATACAAAAGAGTTATTTTAGCATTCAACAATGTTTTTGTATAAAACACAAACATAAACTTATGTGGGGATACAAGGCTTTTAAAAATACATGCAGGTTTTAAAAAGAGTCGGTAGAGTAGTTTGCAAACAAAATCCTTTTCTTTGAGTCAACAAAAAGTTTAATCAAATTAAAAGGAATGTAAATATATAACAAAAAGAGATTAAACAAGCAGAAGAATAGTATCAAGGTCGGTTTTCTTTTCACCTCCTAAATAAAAATTGTTTCATTAGAAAGCGAGAAGGATAAACATGTCCAAAAAAAAGAAAGACTAAACTGCAATGCTATTGAAAACATCCACAACCTGTCACTTCTTGGATTTCTTTGGTGCCCTGAGAAGAAAGAAGGATAAAATAAAATAAAACAAATTTTAAAAATATCATCATGTTGTTAAACCACCCAAGTCAAATACAAACAAGGCAACATCAATACTCACTGTGCTGGCTGTGCTGATGGAGCAGCTGCTGCTGGTGCTCTCTCCTGTGGGCCCTGTATAAAATAAAATAAAACAAATTGTTAAAAATGAATGAAGGTAAATGCAAGTAGTAGCATTCAGAAAGAAGGAATGAATACTTGAGCCAATCGTTCCTCCCTTCGTGCCATCTTCCTTTCCCTGCTTGCCTTGTTCTTGGCTCGCTTGGCTTCAAACTGGTCGGAAAGTGTCTTCTCTCTGGCCTTCTCAGCCTTGGATTTGTGAATGCTTTCCATGAGCACACGCTTATTCTTGAAAACATTACCCTTCACCTTCATGTACATGTCATGGTACATATGCTTGTCTATCTTCTTTGACTCTCGGTACTTTCTCAGCAACCTCCTCAACACTCTCATCCTCCTCATCCACAATATCTTTGTTGGCAGCCGCGCCTCACGTGTACCCTTGCGTTTACCTGATCAAAACAACAATGTCAATACCTTTACATTCATCATTTACATTTACTTCAATTCCATAGTATTATTAGAATAGTATTACCATATCCTGAGTGACGCCCCTTTCTTTTTGCTTCCTTCATACGACGAGCACGCGATCGCGAGTGGATCTTCGTAGGCTTCCTGATGATAAACCCATCTTTCACTAACTTCCTGATGTTTTGACCTAACAAAAAACAAAACAAATTATGACAGTTACAAAAAAACAAAAAACCATCAATTTAAAAAGCAATGTAAAAAATAGCAATCAAAATATAACTTGACACGATGCAAAAATTGAAAGAAGGAAACCATCAATTTAAACATAAGACAATTACAAATAATAATAAAACAACAAAACCATGATTTCTTGTGACATACAATTACAAAAAGCTAAAAACTGCTTTATTGATAATAACTGGCGGTCCTAAGTGTAAAGATGCCACTGATATTTGGAATATTAAGATCCTAAAGTTGATAATTGAACTCAAGTGAAGTGACATCCAAAATTTGGATAGGGTAGCTGATGCACAAATTTCATTAGATCGACAAGTCACATACTCAAAAAGTGATATGATCAAATCCACACGTTAAGTCAACTTAACCTTACTCTTTCGAAAAAGAGTCAACTTAACCTTATGCTTCAAGATATATAATATCATAATGAAGAAATTAGAAAAATGGTTGCATTTGCAACACATACATTAGCAAGTATTGATTACCGGCGATATAAACATAATTACGAGAGAGCAAAAAATACAAACAAAAGTTATATTTGCGAAATATCCATATGCAAGTACTGGTAATTGAAGACGAAAATGAATGAGGGAAACAGCGTAAACAGGCAAAGATAGTAGTGACATACGGGAATTGGCCATGGAAATCTCATTGCCTTCATTGGGATCCAGCCAAACCTTGCCTCTACCGCACTTGAGGACGCTGGCGGCAAGCCTCTTCTGTAGCTTCAGCGACACCATTTCCCACTCGACTCGATCCTTACAGGGGTTTGGCTTTGGGGGCGGATCGACAACCTTATATCATAATCATCTAATCCTCTTTTCCTTCCCCTTTAGGGTTTACAACAACTTGGTCTGGATTCTGCAATTGTAATGGGCTTCCGTACCTACAAATATGGGCCTAACTATTAATTACAACATGACTGAGTCCGCTGATCAATTAGTTTTTAACCAAAACCGTTTTTTTTTAACCCGGTATGCTTTATAACCATAGGTTTTCTTGAGATCGGTTATAACCAATGTTTTAAAAACCGGTTTTTTAGTTGAACCGGTATGATGACTGGTTCCCGGTTTAACCAGTTCGACCGCCGGTTTAACCGGTTTTCTATAATTTTCATATTTTTTTCCTATTTTTCTATATATACATATATAAATCATGAATTTGACATTTACAAGTTTAAACATTAAAAATACATATAAAAATAAGTTGTGGATCAATCCAAATACATTAAAATAACACATAATCATAACTTTTAGTGTTTTACATCAATTCATATACGTCAAAAAGAAAATAAAATATAATACTGAAAAAAAATATAGTTTTAGATGAATACAAAAACATCAAAAAACTTTATAACATTTACCATACGTTTTTATTTAGAGAAAACTAAATAGATTTGAAAAAAAAATCACCAATGTTTATTATGCAAATGATTCTTTTCCATGTATTTTTATTCAGTCTAACCGGTTCAACCAGTTTATTTTAACTGGTTCAACCGGTTTTTTTAAAAAATCGGCCGGTTCAATCCGATTTAGAAATTGACGTAAAACCGGTGATAGTTGAACTGTTTACTCCCGCGATTCTCGGTCCAACCGGTTCGACCGGCCGGTTCAAACCGGTTTTTAAAACACTGGTTATAACCTAACCAGTTTTGGGTGTTTTTTTTTTTTTTTTTTGCATTGGAATGTATAACCGGTTGAATGGTTTCGGTTTCGATTAAATGGATTTTCAGTTTAACCTATAAAACTTGTTTTATATATATATATATATATATATATATATATATATATATATATATAGGCCTAGATTACTCTATTCAAACTAATTATTGTGTTATTGTATACATAAATATGGGCCAATCATTTTACTTATTTTAAGAAGGTGATTAATACATATTATTGAATTAAAAATAATCGAAAAATATCATCTAGTTTAACTAGAAGGGTATTTTAGTCAATTAACATAGATTTAATAAAGGAAAATTGCATTTTTTTAAGGGATCATAGATTCTATTAATTTTAAAAATCCGATTTTAAGAATTATAATTATTTTAATTCGGACATTCTGACAGAATATGTTTATGAGTATATTCAAAATTAAAAATATTCTTGAACCATAAATAATAAAAATATTCTTGAACCTATTTCTTGATCATGAATTTAAAAACTTCTTGCAGAATAACAAATTCTTAAACAATCACTAGAAGAATAAAAACAAAAAATACATTATTTCTTATAGAATACGGGTAAAACTTGTTAATAATTACATTTATTGTTAAAGAATAAAACTTAAAAAACAATCAAAACCGGAAAGAAAACATCAAAATCTAACAACGACTAATACATTCTAAAAGAATATTGTGGTCTGTTTCAATTTTGTGGTCCGTTCTTCAAGCATCAACTTCTGTGATTCCAACAGAATTGGAATTCGTCATTCCATTCCAACAGAATTGGAATTCGTGATTCCATTCCAATAGAATTGGAATCTCACCAATATCATCCATTGAATCAAGAGAGCAAACAACCCATTCTGAATTAGTAGATGACGAAAAAGAGATCTTGACCAATCAGCCATTGCCATTCACCAAGCTTTTAACTTATGCAGATGCACTGGATTACACTCTAATGGCTCTTGCATCCTTGGGCTCCATCATCCATGGGCTTGCTTTCATCCTCCTTCATTAGCAAAAGGAGTATCAAACCTCCTTTGTTCTTCCCTCTCATTCTCCTATCAAAAATCAAAGCCAAACACATCAGTGGATCGTTTTTTTTACCTGCTTTCATCCTCCTTCATTAGCTTTTGTCAAAACAAAAAGAAAAGAGTGAACAAGAAACGACAAGGCACTTACCTGTTATCGATTCAGAGCAACACCTCTCGCACATCTGTTTTTCTCCCGTCGAGCAGCTGCCACCGAACCCCTTACCGAAGCTGTTGTGGCTTATCGTCCAACCCCACGCACCTTTCTCTTCCCTCTCGCTTCTCACTCCCTTTCCCCAACCCCATAGAAGTGTCTCTGCTTCTTTCCCCTTCCTCTTCTTCGGCCTAAGTCGAACCTTGGAGGCCATCACCGACTGCAAATCGATAAGATCAGCAGCCATTGGACCTCCTTCCTTCGCATCTCACAGCCAGCGAAGAACAATTGAACCTTCGCTGCTTCTACACGTCATCGATGCTTCGGCCTTGTCAAGCCCCGGAGACGGTGATAGCGTCGCAGCAGGTGAATGGGGCGAAGGAGAAGAAGGAGGGGTTTCTGATTCCTTCGATCTTGTTCCCTTTCGATCGAATCCGTAAGGTTTTACAAAGTGACGTCGGTGGTAATTAAAAGGGAATAAATTAGGTTAAAATCAACTAGCCTAATTATAGGAAATTATTTAGGGAAATTGTTTATAAAATTACCTAATTACCCTTATTTATTTATTTAATTATTTATTTATATTTTAAATTTTGATTGGCCCACATTTATGCATACAATAACACAATACTTAGTTTAAACAAATGAACCTAGCTCTCTCTCTCTCTCTCTCTCTATATATATATATATATATATATATATATATATATATATATATATATATATAGAGAGAGAGAGAGAGAGAGAAAGAGAGAGAGGAAGTAGGTTCCTAAAAAAACACAAATAATCTGTGAAAATGAAAAGAACCAATCACAATGTGCCACATAAAATTATTTGTTAGATCTAATTTATCATAAAATATTAATTATAATATGCAGTTATGTACTAATTAGTAATTTTACATTATTTTCGGTTACCACACGATTTCATATTCTCTGTATTCTCTTTTTTCAACCTTAACTCCTCTTCCCCTAACCCAACTTCCAGTTATAATCATCATCAACCATTCTCTCCATTACCACCAAACCTAATCAATGCCTCCACCGCTCCCAACCCCTCAAACAACAACGGTGACTACCACCTGTCGTCGTCACCACTAATACCACGCACCACTTCCATCAACACCCCTAGATGCCGCTCTTCCTCCTGCCTAAAACCATCCAAAGTTGGGGTGTGCTCCATATTTTTCATCACGAACCACCATATGTCAATAAAACACCCACAGTTGGGGACTGTTCGACCTTTTCCACCTCGTCGAACCACCATAGACGCATCGCTACACCATTGGGCATTTTTTTCTCAACATCTTCAAGAGAGACGGTACTTACTCCCTTCTATCTAACCCTAGTTCCCAACAACCACCCACCACCCTTCATCTTCTCTAGTTGTCACTACCTCGAGCCTCCGCCCCTGTTTCTCTCTAACAAATCCCTAATTTATAACTTTGCATAGAGGATTGAAAATAGCAAAAACACTTAGACAAAAATAAGTGAAGGTGGGGTAGTTTTGAGCGACGATGGTCAGAATTATAGGGAATAAAAGTTTTACTAGGTGTGATTACATCATCCCCTCATATTTCTCTCTTATTCCATGACCTTTTTTATGCATGAAGCCAATCTTTTATTTTTGTTGGTTGCATCCTAATCTAAGTAAGTGGGGATGATCTTTTAGAATAAAATATTACCGTTAGAAACTTTTTAATACATACCAGAAACTAGAAAATTCTTGTTTTCAATTTGAAACTGGAACCATATCAATATTAAGTTTTTGAGCTTTTAATGTTGACCTCAAAAGTCAAAGTCTTCAAGTCAAAATTGTGTATGTTTTGCATTTATGTGATGCATCAGTTGGAGATGTTACAATTATCACAAATTGAACAAGAATAGTGGACATAATATGGCCTTGTTATTATTCAGGTCAAAATGTCAAAAACCAGTCAATGTGGCTCGTAACATGTAGCTTCTTTCGGCTTGAAGGTAAGGTAATTCCATATTATGTTAGACTGTTAAAAATGATAATATTGTATGTTATTGAACAATCTCCTCATATCATACAAAAACTATATGTTGTTGACATTTTCAAAATGGAAGAATTAACTAATCAGACTCATAAACTGAAGGTATTGCAAAGAATAAGAGACTTTTAGAAAACAAGAAACGGATATACATGTTTGGGAAAAGCTGCAAATATCTGCTGAGGAAAAGGTACATTAATTTTCATGTCATTTGCCCTAAATTATTTTGGAAAAAAAAACTACCCTTCCATTTGTAAAACCTGAAAGTATTCATTTGAATTTCTCTCAATGTTCATTTTAACGACCCAATCATTAATCTTACCCGTTTTCTGCCCTTTTCATATAGGATCATTCAAATTCAAGAATACCTTGTAACAATCTTAATCATTCAAAGACAACTAATTGGGTATTGGGATTACTCGGATGAGGTATAATCCTGCCATATAGAGCTATTGTTGCTAGATATTACAAGCATAAAGATCCATTATGGTAATATTTGAATGTAGCCCTTTAAAGTGTAGCAAACTTTCAGCTAATTCTACTGGACTTCCGCTTGATTAGTTGGTTTTCATTTTAGATTATTTTATTTTTTTTAATAGTTATCAATATAAATAAAGATTTCTTGATTTCATGGGGTTGTAAATGGAATGCAACAGCATATTCAGATGAACGATTTTGTTAATCTATAATCTCATGGCAAATATTACGATTTTGTTAAAAAAACGAAAAAAAAACTTTAATTTCTCTCATATTCAGATGAACTGTCTGATAATAACATTGGGTTCACTAATTTACTTCAAGAATGGGTTCTGATGATTGGTTCCTCTGTTTTTGCAATTGGGGATGAAAACAAAGCTTTTTGTTCTTACAAACAACAATATCAAAGTATGTATCCTTTTAGTTACTTGAAATGAGAGTATAATGGTATAATAGAGTCGCTGAAAGTATGTTTATTGTATTTAACCATATATTTATATAAGTTAACATCAATAGGTTGAAAAAATGTAGTATTTTCTTGATAAAAAATTGAAGAGAAGAAAAATGAGAACAAAGAGGTTGCGGTGGATGATTTTTTGCCTTTGGCTACTGCTCATGATGTCATTCAATACTCAATGTAATCTTTATATTTGATTATGTATATGCATCATTTATTTATGGCATTAAGTTTGATTAATTATTAATAAAAATATTGATTTTGTCCAGGCTGTAGGGATTTTATGTTGAGTACATCATGCAGACCTTGAGGAAGTAAATGGTGATGGGGATCTTTATGCATTTGTTGTAGGTTGGATTGGTTAATGCATGATTGGGCCTTTCTAATATGTAGATGTTTACATTGACACTTTTTCTTATTTTCGTCGACTATCTATGAAAGAATGACCCTTCATATTGTTATTTAATTTATTCTTATCACAGATAATGTAATATTTTATTGGATAAATCAAATTTTGTGTTATGTTCTTTTGAAATTATGTGTTATGGTGAAATAATGTTCAAATAAATATTTGAGAAGATTAAGATAGAGATAGGAAACTGGAAGTAAAAAGTAACGACTAAATAAGTATTGTAAAATTTATGATTAAACGGAAAAAGATACATTTTCCAACGTTATTATTAAGTAGTCTTTTTGTTTTTTTTTCATGAAGAATCGGTGTAATAGGCATAATTGATGCACAAATAATTATGTAGAAAAAACAAACTTACGGTTTTGTAGAAGGATATAACCAATTATGGAAGTTAATATGCAATAAGTTTTTTTAAATTACAATTATACCCTTTTAACCTTTCTTTAAACTTATAATTTAAAATTTATGTTTGTGAGGTGTCAAATCATGATAGGTTCTTTTCGTTTTCACATAATATATGTGTCTTCGCATCAGCCCTTATATATATATATATATATATATATATATATATATATATATATATATATATATATATATATATATATATATATATATAAGGGAGGGCTGATGGTCTGTTACACGCGCCTTAGTGTCTGTGACGGCGTCTACTTGATTGATTTGGTAGCGGTTGCTTTTCCCTCTTCTCGCTCCTTATAAATGCTTGTCACATCCATTAATCTAGTTCATATTGCCTTTCCCGATATCCATCGTTTCTTCCTTCATTTTGCCTTTTCCTCATGAAATATTATGTCTCGTCTGATAATGCCTCATCTTCGTTCGACTGTTACTAGCGAGGCTCTTGACCAGATTTCCCTGAAGTATCACCTTATTGAAGAAGATGATGTCATTCTTCCTGGTCCTACAGTGATCATCGATCGTCCACCTCCGGTAAGATTGGCTTCTACCTTTATTATTTTGAGGTTGGTCTGCGTGTACCCCCTTCTCCCTTTTTAGACTTATTATTGAGGCTTACAAGATTCATACTTGTCAACTGAAACCTATTGCCATCTCCAAAATTGTTTGTTTCGAGTTATTATGTCATGCCACCCCTATGGTTCCTACTGTTTCTTTGTTTCAATACTTCTTCCGAATATGTAGCAATGGTGTCTAGTACTATTTTCGTTCTCGGGGTCGCAGTTTGATTGAGGGTCTTCATGAATCCATTAAAAAATGGAAAAATGAGTTTGTTGGGTTTAACTCGTATCTCTTTCCTTATCGCAATGTTTTCCATCTTTCTGGTACCATTATTGATCAGAAGCCCGATAGGACTCCCGATCTGAGACAAGATATTGATAAACTTTCCTGTTTCAATGTTGTTATGAAGAAATCTCTTGAGGCTGTTATAGGGAAGGTTGGCATGAGTCATCATTGGATTCTCATGGGTGATGTTCCATCTTTATTTGTTCGAGGGTCGGGTACGTACTCTTATTATTGTTATGTTTGCTTAGTTATCCTTGTATATTGACCTCCTACTTATTCCCTTATTTTCTTTAGATGGGGACCGACTACCGTTTATCTTATCCGATTTTGTGGAATGGAAATTTTTGCCTCGAGATATTGGTTATGATGACTCTGAATTGCCTATTTTTGATGATAGCTTAAATGATAGTGGTAATAAAGGTAGCAACTCTAGGGATGATGACGACGGTGAAGAAGAGACAAAGTCGTCTGTTAAGGTGCATGACTCTTATGATGATAATGTTAGCATGCAGACCCCTAATATTGCTACTGCTCCAAATTTGGTGAATGATGATGAGGATGATGATGACGGAAATAGAGGTGATGAAGGAGAGTCTTTGATTCGTTGCAAGCGAGGCAGATGCTCAGTTGCTTCTGTCGCACTTGCAATTGTTTTGTCCGATGGAGAAGGTAATAGCGGAGGTAGGGTTATAAAGAGGTCTCGTTCCCTAGATCCTGGTGGATTCCAATCATTCACTCACAGTTTAGGAGTTAATCAACCTTCTTCATATGTTGATCAGTTGAATACGACTAGCCCCCTTATGATGTGCGTCTTTCGTATCTGTTTGGTCCGATCTATATTCCTTCTTGGGAGTATAGACAGGACCAGTCCTTGTTGGATCCCAAGGCGACTACGTCTTTCTTCGAAAATTGTGCCTCACCTGATACCCTGTTAACACACTGTCACAGGCGTATTAAGCAAATAAAATTTCATTGATGGTTGCACTAATAGTATAACATAGGGAAGCAGGGTCGAATCCTCAGGGACATAGCCTAATGGTTAATGCCTTTTGCATAAGGCACATTCTAGTCAATGAACAAAAATTATAAAATGGGATTTTGATTAGAAACTAAAACTAAAAATATGACAACCATCAAAATTCGAGGCCATTCTAGAATTGAATAAACTTAGTTGCACGTATAGGCATGTCACATTCTAGACTTAGTAACTAGAAGCTAAGTTATAACCTACTAGAAACTTGGAAACAATTAGAAATGAGGGATAGAGTGCTTAGATTTCACATTGATATGTGAATTCTACAACTACTTTAACTGTAGTGACTATCAAGTTCGGGTCATTCCTTGACTCGAGCATCTTTGTAGATTCATGTAGATATATCATACACTTGACCTAGCAATAGAAATTAGGCCAGTCTCATAGGAACTTAAGTCAAAGTTGAAAACTAATCACTACATAAAAATGTCAATAAACCGACAAAAACAAAACTCCAACATTTTTATAACTGGAAAAAAGTTATATAAGTCTAATATATTTTGAAGTCTCAAAAATTCAAATTATTTTGATATCCAAAGATTTATTAAATCCCAAAAACCCTAAAAGCTCTAAAAACCTAAATTTTATAAATTTAACATCAAAAGTCTATAAGAAAAATGATTATGAAGCTTATAATATCATCTTAAAACATTTAATATGTGGAAATATAATCAAGGAAATAAATTTTATTCATTACCATTAACCATATTTTTATAAGCCAAACATCAAGAGTTATGAACCAAGTTCTATTTAAAATGCAAATTTTATAAAAATTTGGAAAAAGTTTATGAAATTTGAAAGAAACAATTTAAATAAATAAAAATAAGAGAGAATCTCCTTCTTCCCTCTCCCAAAATCGAACATACACTCCCTAATATAACCATTTCCCTAAGCATAATCATTTTACCCTCTTACACACTTCATCTCTAAAACTTTCACTCTCCCTTCTCTCTAGAAAAATACAAACTTAGAAGAATAATCTGTGAGAGAGATTTACCCACTCTATTGCTCATAAATCCAGTTACATTTCTGAAGCTTGGTGTGCAATTTTGGTGGAGTATAACCCCAAAGAGATGATGAGAGAGATGAGATATCCAGAGAGATAGAATCTTTATTTTCTCTCTTTTCTTCTCTCTAAACCCCCACCTTCTCCCCCATTGAAAATCAGCATTCAACCCACGAAATTTGTAAAGATTTTGGATGTTTTGAAAGCCCAAATCAAAGTCAATGTATGAAGGACAAACTCTCTTTTATGATTTTTCCATTCTTACATCAAAATATCTCTATTTTCATCTCATTTCAGATTTTATGTCCTTCTAAGGACTGAATCATTTCTTATGTCTTAATGTTTGTGTATTTTCACCATCACATGTTGCATGTGTAGAAAATGGTGAAAATCCATGATCAAACCCATGTTAAAATCTTGATTTAAGTTATGCATGTGCATATAACATCAAAAATCGACTTCTATTTCTTCATCTTCTTCAAACCTGTTTTCTTATGGTTAAAATGTTTTTTAGAATATCATGGATGTGTGTTTAACATCATGCATGTATGAAAAAAAGGTTGCATGTTCATGATCTTAGTGCAAAATCGGTTTTCAAGTTAAGAATACCAAACTCATTTTAAGAGTTCTTGATAAATAAGATGTTTGTACATGAATGCATGGATGAATTTTATGATTTTAAATCTATTTGATTTATGGAAATATGACCATTACATGAATGGATTATGATATCTCGAAAATATTTCAAAGGATTTACTCTAAGTAATGATGAAAGCTCACTTTTCCAACAACTTATAATGCATGCAATCTGTCAGATTTCTTTACCTGACTTTGAACTGACATATCTCACTCATTTCTTAACCAAAAATCGAGATTTTTTTTCCTGAATTATAATACTATGAGTTAGATTTCGAACCCAAAAGGCCTCACTGGAAATCATTAAGATTTCGATTTTTAATAATTTTTACAAAATTGTTGCTCTAACAGCACTTTTCTTGTGAATACTAGCTTTGTGTTGCATGTTCAAAGGACTTATTTCACACTAAAAATCTAGGGAAAATTTATTTAAGCACTTAACATCATACATTCAGAGAGACAAAAATATCTTAACTTACAAGTAATGAGAAAATGTTATAAAAATTCGCAAAGTGACATCAACATTTTTACCAAAATCACAAGAACCAAGTTTTTCTCTATAATGTATCGAGCCTTTAGGCATCTTTTCGACATCCAAAATGAGAACACGATTTTTCACGGTTAGTAAATTGTATGGAGATGCATTTTGGAAATTTTCAGCTCCAAATATATTTTCTTTATTTTTATATAAAAATAATAAGAAAATAGAGTTTTAAAGCATATAAAATACTTACACTAGTCAACAAATTCTGGAAACATTCATAAACAACCTACATTGTAAATAAACATCTTGCATAAAGTTTGAGCAATTGTTATTACTGTTTACCATTATTTTCTGTTTTATTGTTATCAAACACAAATAAATAACAAAATCGGATTATAAGTTTTAAAAACCGCATTTGTTATTTTTAAAAACTTCTATATATTATTGAACCTTCATAGAAAAATTTGGAGAATTTTCTACAACATTTTGCTATTTTTCCAAGATTTAATGTATATTAAAACGATTAAATAAGGGACAAATATTTAAACTTATCCAAAAATCATAAAAAAATTACCAGGATATCGTTTATTACATTATAATAACAAAGGAGGAGATGAGGGAGCACTATCCAGAGATATTCGAGGCAGCAGACTTCGAGGACGAAGTCTAATTCAAGTGGGGAAGAATTGTAATATATGGATCATGAGAAGAAGAAGAAGCTCTTGTGGTGACTCATTTTGGCAAGATAAGCTCATATTTGTAGACTAGATGAACTTGTGACTCCAGTAAGGTATAAAGATCCTAACTTTTTCACTTGAGGTTGCTAGATCTAGATTTTGGCTACCTTCTTTTGCATGAGATCTTGGCTTATCAAGCATGAGGTCCATAAAGTTAGCAACTTTGTGAACCAATGAGTTATTTGCTGTATCAGAACCCCTGGATCTGGACTTTGATGCAAGTTATGTCCCCCAAGCTTGAATCTTTATGATTATATCAACTTTTGACCTAGCTAGTGATTAAGTCATGCATTGGACATGCATGGCTGAAAATATGTGATTTTTATGGTCTTTTAGACTAAATAAGGTATTCTGGAAAGTCCCAATGCCCATCTTAAAGGATTAAGAGCTTAATGCTCACAGAACAGTTCTCACGACGTGAGGGGTATAACATCACGACGTGAGCACGACGATTTCCCCAATCTGAGACCCTGAGACGAGTGAACCGGGTTGACTCGTTGTGTCGACCCAAGCCGAGTTTACTCTCACAACGTGAGACGAGGAAGCTCACGATGTGAGGACAGAAGGATAAGGAAGGTTGGGCCATTTCCTTAGACTATGTTACCATGGGCCTATTGGATTATTCTTTTGGGGCTGGTATTTGACCAAATCACTTGTTGGGCTTGATGAAGGGTCCATTCTAGGAGTTGGGCCCAATTTAGAAAATTAGGCCATAAGTAGGCCATTAGTGGGCTTGGGCCAAGCCATAAAGAATTGGGCTTCATGCTATGGACTTGGGCCTAGGTCATGGACCAAACTAGATTAGGGGTAAAATGGTCATTTTACCCTAAGAAGGATTAATTGATTTTGGCTAAGTATTAATTGTGATAATGATAGTCGGGGAGTCCTAGAAGCAACCGTTAGAGATTCCTTACCAAGAGATTCAGTTTTCAACTTTGCGAGGTGAGTTTCCTTCAGTAGGAACGGGTCTACGGCACCAAGGCCGGCCCGTATATGTGATACGTTAGTAGCTGAGTGTGGGCGGGGCCCAAATCTTGTAGTATTATGTGAGTATGGATATGTGACTACTTGATAGAAATATATATACTTGTTGTATGTGTGATACTTGTATGCATGTTAGTAGCGGAGTGTGGGCGGGGCCCAAATCTCCTAGACAGCGGAGTGTGGGCGGGGCCCAAATCTCCTAGACAACGGAGTGTGAGCGGGGCCCGAATCTCCTAGACAACGGAGGGTGGGCGCGGGCCGAATCTCCTAGACAGCAGAGTGTGGGCGGGGACCGAATCTCCATGAGAGTGGGCGGGGCCCGTATCTCCTAGCTGCATGTTATGTGTATGGTATGTGGTAGATTGGGGAGACTCACTAAGCTTCGTGCTTACAGTTTTCAATTTTGGTTTCAGGTACTTCCACTGGCAAGGGGAAGAGCTCGGGATGACTACATGACACACACCACAACTTTTAGCCTGGGATGTTTAGACTCTGATGTTTTGACACGTGATTTTAATACAATACTTTGATATGATGTTTAGGGGATACATGACTTGTGATTTTATTATGATGTTGATGAATTATGGTTTTCCTAAATGATTTAAAAACAAAATTTTTGGACCGTATTTTTGGGATGTTTCATCAGGTTCTGCGGTTCTATCCATTATTTTTATTTTTCTTAGGATAGTTCATCCCGAGTTCATTATAGTCTTGTCTTACTTGAGGACAAGTAAGGTTCAAGCTTGGGGTGATTTGATAGTTTGATTTTATTTACTTCTTTTTATAGTTTATTTTAGTATATTTCATTCATATTTTAGTTAATTTCCATGCATATTTTTTTCCTTTTTGTTATTTTATGACCACTTTCGAGTACTTTCGAATTTCGTGAGCATAATTGCAGGTTTTTGGAGTCTAGCGGAGCGGGAATGTTCGGGGCTTATGGAAAGCGGTTGGACTTGGAGGACAACAAGGATCTTGGGCTTAATATCTAGTGGAGGTGGTGCAAAAAAATGGGCCTTAGAAGGATGGAGCAAGGAAGAAGATGGTCTCTTAATTAAAAGAAGATGGAAGAATTTTTCAAGCGTTCGGGAATTAATGATCGGGCGATTACGAGAGCTATGGGTGAATTGGAGAAGACAAATTGGGCTCAAATTGAAGAGAACTTGAAGAAAAATGGGCTAGAAGCTGAAGGGACTCAAACTGGGCCAATGAACTAAGCTGTGCAGGCCCAACAATTGAAGAAGCCCAAATATCTGTCACTCTTAAGCGGCCCGCGTGGATTCCTGCAGGGGCAATTTCGGGATTTTAATTGGAAGTCTATATGGGGAAGGTTGGTGTGCCACTTTTCTCAACTTTTGCACATCCGGACTTGGGAGCATTCTCTGGAGATTTTGGAGCATTTTGAAGGCCAAGAACCCTCAAGAACTTCATCATTTTGCTCTTGAATCATGTAAAATGTTTGGTACAATCTTTACGTACTTTGTTGTCTTGAGTTTAGCCATGCTTTGCTAGACAAAACTTGGTTGACTTTTGTGGAATTCTTTGAACTTTTGTTGAATGTTGAAGACTCCATGAACTAGTTCTTGAATCTTTATGAGAATGTTTTATGTTTTAACATGTTATCACTACTTGTATGTTTTTATTCATGAGTTTAAATGTGTTTGTGGTGATTAGTTGGCTAATTTCTTGATTAAGTAAATGATCCTCAAATTAGCAAGCAACAAATGATTTTTGTGTTAGTTTTGCTTCACACAATCATAAAAACATTTTCTCCAACATGGTAGTGAAAGCATTTGACTCTTCTTGGATTTGGTGAATTTTTGGTTCTTAATGCTAGTTGAATTTCACTAATTACATGCTTAATGGAAATTGTGACTTTGACTAAGGAAATTGTTATGAGCTTCTCTAACCATTTTAATGACTAAGAAAAGTCTAGGTAATCTTAAGTTCATCAAAAGTCAAAGTGAGGAAACCTTAAGTCAATCATATTTCTCTTATTGATTTTACATCAAACTCTTATTTTTATTGAATTTTCCGTTTAAATCTTAGTTTAATTCTAGTTTATTTCAAGTATTTCAAAAGACCAAACCCCCATTTTTATTTTTATTGTCATTTTACAAGTATTTTTACAAAGAGATTTTTCATAGAGTTATAAAATTGAACCAATCTCCGTGGATACGATCCCTTTACCACTATACACTATTTTAGTGTAAAAGATTTAGGGTTATTAATTTTGTTGGCCTCGACAACCACCAGAACACACTTCTGCATGATATTATAAATATTTATGTAACACCCCAAATATTTCCCATAAAATCAGAGTAATTCACGAGTGCGGAACATGTGGTGTGTGCTCTGCAATCATTTCGAGCCCTTCCGTTTGAAAACTAGAGTACCTGAAACATAAACTGAAAACCGTAAGCACAAAGCTTAGTGAGTTCTCCAAAATACCATATAACGTACAACCAACGAATATCATGCAACATACATGTAATTGTCATGGGCTCCCCCACATTGTCTTTATCCGGAATGCCAAGGGCTCCCCCCATGGTCTTTGCCTGGAATACCATGGCCACCCCCATGGTCTGATATCCAACTGCCTCGGGTACCCCCCCCGGGGGTCTTCCATGCAAGTATCACAGAGACAACTAACATACCACATATCACAGAACAACTAGCATACCACATAACATATAATGGACCGGCATTGGTGCCTTCGACCCATGGATATAGCGATGAGACTCACCTCGCACTGCTGAAACATACAACATCACCATTGACTGTTGGCCGGCAGATCCCTGAACTATCAATAACAAAACAACACCCAATTAAAAATTGAGTCCCAAGTCATAACCGCAGCTCCATGTATGGGGTAAAAGGACCATTTTACCCCTAACCTAGCCTTGTCCATATTTATGACCCAATTACAATCCGAAAGGCCTAAAGGCCCACAAATCAACCATTGGCCCAATTTTCTAAATTGGGCCCAAACCCCATACATGACCTTGCCTTAAGGACCAACCATTCTCTCTAGTCCAACACTTTGTATTCCGATGGCCCATTAATGACTCAAACTCTCAAGCCAAAAACGAAAGGATCCACAAAGGCCCACTAATGACCCAATTTTCCAAATTGGGCCCAATCCCATATGGGTCTTATCCTAAGCCCATAATTTTCTTAATTACACTTCTGATTACCTCAAGTACCTCCTAAGAACAACTTGGTCAAAGATAGGGTCAAAATTCAAAGTCAACGGTCCAAGTTGACCCAACTCGCCGAGTTGTCCTTCAACTCGTCGAGTTTCTCCATCAATCAGCACAAATCAGGAAAACCAAGTCAACTCGCCGAGTTGACCCAACAACTTGCCGAGTCCCTCCATCAATCTGAAAATGTCAGGGAAAACCGAGCCAACTCGCCGAGTTTATCCAACAAACTCGTCGAGTTCGCCAGAAACCCACCTCTAAACACATTAAGCACTTAATCCATGAGGACATGACTCCAAAACATAGATCTGACTTCCTTGAGCTGGAAAACCACATAAAGTTGCCAACTTTATGTTCATGCATGTCTAAATGAAGCCCTTAAGCTTGGAATGGACTTAATGCATGCATGACACCAAAATCCTCATAACGTTTGCACCTTTAAGCTCAAGGGTACCAAAACCAACTCATATCTGAAAGAACAACCCCTAAAATGACTTTACTCCATCATTATCCCCAAAAAGAGGCCAAAACACATCAAAACCCAAAATAAGGAGATCTAATCATCTATAAGTCAAGGTATGAACTTGATACCTTAAAATGAGTGCAAGAAATGGAGTGATTCTGGATCCAAGACTTCCTTCTCCCAGCTAGAAACTTCAAGATCTTCTAATTCCTTCATAATGCACAAAATGAACACCAAACTTCCTTCCAAGGCTCCAAAAACTTGACAATTGAGGCTGATAAGGAGGCCAGGAAAAGGACTTAAGGACTTTAAATAGGGTACAAGGCCCTAAAAATTAGGGTTTCCTTCCCAGTTGCCAACTCGTCGAGCTGAGGTTCCCCAACTCGTCGAGTTGGTTCATTAAACCCTCGCGATTCATCCATCTTCAACACGATGAGTTGGTCCTTCCAACTCGTTGAGTTGACCTAGAAATAGGGTTATTCTCAACAATTTCTCTTCAAGATTTCTAATGTTACAATTTATGTCATATTATCCATAAGAAACCACAAGTTTTATTCGACCATACTTTATTGTCGTTTGTTTGAAATAATTTATTTTTATGTTGATGCAGGAAAA
The DNA here is from genome assembly GCF_052849685.1 of Lactuca virosa. NCBI lineage: Eukaryota > Viridiplantae > Streptophyta > Magnoliopsida > Asterales > Asteraceae > Lactuca > Lactuca virosa. The sequence continues at coordinate 463,706,661 of NC_136430.1, read as the reverse complement.
ACAAGTTAATCATATGTGTAGAATGACGGAAAAAGTAAGCACCCCTGAGGGTGTTCCACGTCTTTTTGATATGATCAAGGTGCAAGATGAAAGGATGAAACTTGTTGTTGTTGTTGTTTTTTTTTTTTTTGTTTTTTTGTTTTTTTTTTTGGCAGCAATGGGGAACACTGTTGTTGCCAAGGATATTGATTAAGTATTGTATTTATCCCATTAATTTTCCTTGAAAATAAAATCACCTTTTCTGTTTACATCAGAATGGAATGTGATTTCTTAATCCTTCTTTTGGTTGTTTTTTATTCCTTGATGGAATGGAATGATACATACAATTACATATTACTCTTATACCTATAATCTTTGGTAACAATAATATTTTATAAAATTTCAAAACCTTTTTTACGTTTTCTCTCTCTTATTTTCCAAAATGTTTTTTTTAATTATAATTCCATTCTAAGATTTCATGGTATTCTAACTTTGTATAGTTTTTATACTTGAAATTTTTTAAAATGATTAATAAACTTCTTTGCCCTTCAAATTACATATAGTATATACATTTTAAATGACATGAAATACATTGATCAAACTTTACTTTTTACCTTTAAAAAAAAATAAGTATTGATTCTTTATTTTATATCAATTTGATTTCAATTGGTTATGTAAATTTGCATGACAAAGAATTTTGCAGTTACAAAAAATAGGCGGTGTTTAAAGGTATGCATAGTCTACTAACATACAATTTATATAAATTTGATATCTTTTCCCTTATTCAATTTTTGGATTTTTAGCAGGGTACGTTTAATGTACAGTTGATTACAATGAGAAACGGTTACTCCATCTTCAGGGCAGTCTTATACTCGATTCTGATAAACCCGCAAAAAAATTGCCACTGTTCAATTTTGTCCTAACAGATTGACCATCATTTCAACTTTTTGGGATAACTTATCGTTCTTGGGTGATCTGATTACTAATTTTTTCATTCGACTCTTATCTTTTCATTCTTTTTATTCTACTTTTTCTTATAACAATAAGTTAAGAGGTGAGTTACTACATTTAGTTTTATTTTATTTATTTTATTTGGAGTTACAAAAAAATGTTTTGGTTTTTGGTGCTGCTGTTCGGTTCAGATTGGACAACTTCTTAATACTTAATGAAACATTTGACAAATATTGATGAATGCATAGAGAAGAAAACACGTTAATGACCTGAATGTAGTTGCAAGGATACATGGGGAAGCTACGAGTGCACGTGTAGTGGTCACCTTTTGTATATAAGAGACCATGATATTGTTCGTTTTGTTACCCAATGGAATGGAATTGACCATTCCGTTCTTCTCATGTTCATTAGAAAAGCCAAAAGCAAAGTATATGTAACGCCCGCAGATCCGGGCTAGTCAATTTAGAGTCAATGAGCGTCAAAAATGAGTTTTTTATGAAATATTATTTAGAATAAATAATCTTAACCAAGTTGTATAATATGTCTCAAGGGTTCCGTACATATAAAGAACGCCGAAATCCGAGTTATAACGAAGAAGTTATGGCTCGTCGAAGTTTTACGGCAAAACCGACACGACACCGGGAGACGTAAATAGTGAATTTACGATATAGTACTTTTTAGCCTTAGAAATCTAAACAAAAGTTGTAGTATACATTAAACCGAGAACATACAAAAAAAGAACGTCCAAATCTGACTTCGTATGAGGAAGTTATGAATTTTCTAAGATTTGGCTTAGTAGTGCACAGCCCGAAACTCGAATTTTAGATCTAGCGGTTTTTGGCCTACGCGACCTAAATGAGAATTGAAGATCTCATTAATAGGAACTCAACGGTAAAAAGACGGACGAAAACAGAGTCCGTATGTAGAAGTTATGAATTTTACGCGGACATTTAACAGTATAATCTCCTCGTACTGTTAAATTTAAGATCGGTCGAGAATTAGCCGACGGAGTCAAAATGAAAGTTGTAGATCTTATTTTTACCTACGCGTGGATATAAAGAACGTCAAAAACGGAGGTCGTATGTGAAAGTTACGGATTTTAGAAGTCGGAAGTGTGCTGTGCGAAAATGGGTGATGTGGCACAATCTTGGCCATTGCTTTCTCCCCAAGTCTTGCCACTAGATGGTGACATGTGGCACCAAGTTCAGCCATTTTCACCCTATAAATAGAACATCTCCCACCCTCATTTTCTTCACACCTTTCCCATTCTTTCTTCTCTTTACTCTCTCTCTAGAACCTCTCTCTAGCCCCGAAACCCCCCCGAAAAGCCTAGGGAACCTCCCTAGCACGAGGCGGAAGCCCCGGAGTGCTCGACGGCTCCAAGAAGAAGAGCTTTTCGGCTCAGGAACGCTGCTCCAAGCAATGCCCGGTTTTCTATAAAACTCGCTGTAAGTGAGCTACGCCTACGCTATTTTTAATATAGCTTTTATTTAATTATAGCAACGTTATTAGGAACTTATAATAAGTACTTGTCCTATTATTATGGGTTATATAAGTATTGTTTAACGCTTATATAATAGTAATAATAGCTAGACTATTAATTAGTCTCGACGAATAATAGACTAAACTCTAGTGGTAATAATATTAGGTTTCGTCGAAAGAAATTATTTTTAAGAAGCGAAGCGCTGTCTAAGTTCGGAATCACCACCTTTTCAAGTGAGTGCATGGTCCCTTTCATCTTACACATAGATATGAAGTATTTTATATAAACTACGTGTTATGTGTGCATATTATCTGTATACTTGCTATCTATGCTGGATGAACGATTTTATACAAGTTTTATATGATTTAAACTGTATATGTATTTATATCTACGTAATATGTTGGGTAAAACATGGGTAGATGAAATATGAGTTGGATGATGAGTTGAGAGGTGATATAGACCATGAGGTAAGGGTGAGAGGTGGACGATGTGAGAAGCCTTGTTCCCAAATGTTGGCCCCGTCATCTAGCAGAGTATAGATGACAACCATGGACTATTCTAGACAGTCCAGTGGAACACTAGCAGACTCGCAACCTATAGGTGTTGTGAACGATGTGTTCACCGGTGTACTCTAAAAACCCATTGACAGGTATTGCGAGTGGACTCTCGAAAACGATACTGTCAATAAACGAGATAACCCTAGCAGCTGTGCTCGAAGGACAATACTGGCAGCTGCGCCTCATATAGAATATCACAATTATGGCAGCTGCGCCTAAGTGATAGAACTGGCAGCTGTGCTTGACAGCTGTGCCATTGACAACGATGGACTTCATACCTATTCCTTAGGATAATCCTTAGGAATGAATGAATGAGAAATAGCTGATTCTTAGGGTAGACCCTTAAGAGTAAAGAAGATAATGGGGATGGGTAATTGGGTTAACTGTTTGATGATTAAACATAATAATTATATTATTGTGGGTTGAAAACCCTATGTACTCACCAGGTTTCTCAACCTGACCCACTCAGTTTATTTATATCACAGGTGTTGATATGAAGTCACATTACCCTGAGAGATTAAGGAGATATAGATCACTAGTGATAATGAATGTAAGTTCTGTTTATGCTTATGTTTCTGTATTGACGATGACATCCCAAATGTTTTAAAATGAATAAAAATAATTTTCTTCGGAAATGCTTTGATAACGTGTTTATCATGTTTTACTGGGAACAAATTCCGCAACATTTTTATTAAAAGAAGTACTCTGATTTTTATAAAGCATAAACAAAATCGGTCTTTTGCTGGCCGTGAAAATGGGGATGTCACAGTATATTGCTATTATGTGACTTTTTAATGTTTGTTATAATGTCAAATCTGTAAAGAGACATCATTATCTATTTCAAATGTTACAAAAACGATTACTCTCCTTTATCTTACATCATTCAATCAAAACAAATCTTCACCACACCCATCCAAAGCAACGCCAACGGATGAAATAGATGATGATTCCATCTCCACTATGCAAATCTTTCCATTGATTGAAAAATTGATAATTTTAATGATCAATAATAGATGTTACGAGATCAAGAAGTGTGTGCTAAATGAAGTACCATACTCATGTTTATATTATGTAATATTAATTATTTTTAATTATTTTTGTTGACATTATGAACAAGGTTTCTTATTGTAGGTTCTATAAAAAGAAAAGGAAGTTGCAGAGCTCTCATATGGGAAAAATACTCCATCAGGTTAACTATTATTTTTTTGTTCTTTTTTTTGTAGAGCTTTAAAGCTTTGAATTGGATGTTGGGATTGAAAATTATAAATGATAAATATGAATGAGGGAAAAAAGATAATGATTTATTGTTAAAATGTGACAAGTTTGATGATGCACATATGGTGCTCGATGAAATGCTATAACAATTTTTAATTTCTTCTTCCTTTTCTGAAAAAACCCAAAAAAATTCTCACTGGAGTAGTTTTGCTGATGCGAAATCCTACCTGTACACAAATTGAATTTCATTCTTTGTAGGGTCTGATCTCTTAACTCAAATGGAGTTTGGTTTGACTTTTCAACATGACAATGCTTATAAATATTTGACTCCATTAAATGTTGACTTCTAACATACTAAAAAAACATTTATGTATTAGTTTTGGTAGTTTCAGACTATCAAACCCATGTGTTGATAAACATCTACCTTTTCTAATAAATGAAACAAAAATTGCCACATGTCATCTTTCTAGATCCTATGTTTGACAAGTGTCATTATAATTTCAGAAAAAAAATTCGACCATAAATATTAAGTCCACAATAAGTTTTATTCGGCCATAAATATTAGGTCTTTCTTTGAATTGTAAACAATGCAAATTTGAAATTTTATGCTTAAAGATGCTACGTTATAAACCCTTTTTAAAATTGCATTGTAATTTCATTACTTCAAGGTAGGATGCTTGAATCAACAAAACCGAGTAAACCAACTATAATAAGTTTAATTCGAGCAATTTGAGAGTTTAGACCATTTTTTAATAAAAAGTTTGCTACTCTTTTTGAGGTTACAATAGGATGCTTAAGGTCACAATACATTTTGCATTAAACCCTTTTTTATATATATATTCAAGAAAAACAATGTAAAAAAATTGATTGTGTATTATTGCATCTTTATGTAAACCGTTGGAAAAGGCAATTTACTTCATTTTTTCTTATTACAACAATGTATTGTGAAGTATACCCAATTATAACATCATACTTGTGTGTCTACAAATGTCTTCTGATGCTCAATGCCTTTGGGGCTGTTGTGGTGATTGCTTCCTAATTCCCAGTCAGTTTCATTGTTAAAGTGTTGGTTGGTGCTATGTATTTAAGAGTTGGTTGCTAAAGTTTGTTGCATCTTTTTAGGTTCTCAAGTTATTCAGTCATGACTTCCTTAAGACTCAAATTGAATCATAATTTTTCTTATTATTATTTTCCTCATTAAGACATTATATAATTGAATAAAATAATTCAAATAAAACACACATTAAAAACACTAAATTAAAACACATTTCATTAATTTTAAAACACACAAAATCAAATCCTAAAATATTTAAAACAAAAGAAAAACCTAAATTACTTATTTATCCTAAATTACTTAAAAAAAACACACAACATAACAACTAAAACATAAATATTAGAACCTAATCCCCATACTTAGCACAGACACGTTGTTGGATTTTGAGAAATGTCGAGAGATTTTCGGGGTCGAGATCCGGTAGGGGCTTCGAGTTTATGATTTGAAGATCGGTAAGAACGATTTTTTGGCGACGAGATTCCTCCGTGGATTCGTATTTTCTTTCTAGAAAAATTAAAGTTTTATCAATGGATTCCACAAGCCCGTCGTCGCTAGTTGCGGTTGCTTTCCCGCTTGAAGACGCCGCCCGTTTTGCTTTGTCCCTTCCCGGTGGTCGACGGAGTTGGACTTCAGGTGGACCCTCTCCCTCGGCAACATCGACGTAATCATTGAGGTCTAACCTAAAACCCGTGTCCGATTCAGAAGTTCTTGGTCTTTTGTTGGAGCCGGTGGTCGAGTCCGAATGCGATGTCTCCGGATTAAGGACCCATTTTGGACCTTGACGGCAAACTTCCCATGCTTTTTGGTGACTAAATGGTTTACCGTTGTTGGTCACTTTGAATTGGTAGCACACGGTTGATAAAATGTTGAAATCGTTCGAACCACTTTTATGCATATATTTTAGATTTTCAAATATGCCATTAAACTTTGTGCTAATCGCGCGAAGATCACGCCATTTTCCGTTGACCGCGTCGTAAGACCGATCCGTTTTCCTTGTAGCGCGTGAAAGTGATCCAAAACACGATTTCAAAAATTTTCTCCAGAATGCGCGTTGTCTCTTCTCGAATCACAGGATATGAAAATCCAAGCTTTTGCTAAAGCTTCTTCCTCTTCTTCGTTCCAAGTCGTTGCTTTCTTTTTCCCTTTTCCTTTTGGTTGCCTTCTTCGAGATGATTATGGTGTTTCTTAGACAAGTACATCGTCGTTGTCGAGGTTCACAGTTTGGGATTGAGATAATGGGACTTGAGATGATTGTGTTTTGAATTGTGGAGAAGCTTGTTGTTGGAAACCTTGGAATTGGGGAATGAATTGAGGTTGAGTGAATTGTTGTTGTGGTCGTTGTTGTTGGAAGAATTGTGGGTTGTAGGGAAGGTTAGTGAATAAAGGTTGTTGTTGGATTGGAGAATTCAACAATTGCATATAAGCTTGATAATCACTTGGAGTGTTTGGGGTGTTTGGAGTGGGTTGAGTATTTTGGTTGGGATCCATTTTTTTGAAGAAAAGTGAAAGAAATAGGAGTAGTTTGTTGGATTTAGAAGTGTAAAATGAAGAGTGAAAGTGTAATATATATATATGGGATAATCGTATAAAAACCCAACATATTTTCATGAAAGTCTTAAAAAAACCACTATATTATTTTTTTGTACGTTAAAACCCTTATATTTTTTAAAATGTATCATTTAAGGCATTAAGTTCGGTAAGTCTTAAATAGCCAAAAATGTTAGGCTATCGATTGTTAACGTTTCTATTGTTACAATTTCTTATATTAAAAATTTTTTAAAAAATATGAGGGTTTAAATGCACTAAAAAAAATAATATAATGGTTTTTTTAATCCTTTTATGAAAATAGATTAGGTTTTTCTGAGGTCAGAAAACCTTAAATAAGAATTTTTGAAAATATAAAGGTTTTAGTGTACTAAAAATAATATAATGGTTTTTTTAAGCATTTAATGAAAATAGGTTGGGTTTTTCCGAGGTTTTCCCTATATATATATATATAGATAAAAGGTGGTGTTTTTTAAATTTAAGATTTAATTTAATTTTTTTTTTGTAAACTCAAACGGTCAAAAAGATAGCCGTTTTACCCTCTCTCTCGTTTAAATTGGCTTATTTCGTCCGTGATATGCACTACGCCACAAGGCACCTATGCGCTTGGTGCGGTGTTCACGCGTAGGTGGCCTTGCCACGAAAACCCCACGCGTAGCCACCATAACTCCATACCGTATTTAGCCTAAATTAATATATGAAAAAAAGGAGTCACCGAACCGACTGCGATGAGACACGAAGGCGGGACAGATGTCGATCAGTAAGGTTGACTGTTTGATCTTTGTATTCAATGGAGATTCAAAATTCCACCCCATGAACTTTTCTTCTTATCAACACTAGCACTAGCTATATATATACCTATATATACACACACCACCCCCATGAACTTTTCTTCTTATCAACACTCGCACTAGCTATATATATATATACCTATATATACACACACTAGCTAGAACCATCCATCTTCTTCGTCAACTTGCTCAAACTTGGATCCATGGTGACTCCTAAGTTTACAAGAGTACCAAGTATGCGAGAGCGTGTTCAAGAAACTCTCTCCGCTCACCGCAACGAAATCGTCTCTCTCCTTTCCAGGTAATTAGTTCTTTATTTTTGACTTTTGACCGAGTTTCCTAGCTCACTCATACTCATGGACATGGTTGCGTTGCGTTGCGTATTTAATAGAGTATGAATTCCTGTAGGTACGTGGATCAGGGGAAGGGCATTTTGCAGCCCCATCACCTTCTCGACGAGATTGAGAATAGCATCGGTGATGATACTTCCCGCCAAAAGCTTATAGATGGCCCTTTTGGCGAAATCCTCAAGTCCGCACAGGTAACGCACATATACGATTGCCCTTGGATATATTTATCGTCCCTTTAATTTTGTAAAATTTCGGTAGCTAGGGCATTAATAGTTTCAAGCCAAAAGCGATGGTCCTGTGTTCAAATTAATATCTACCATGCCTCAAACCTTTGGGCAAAAACAAAGTAATTAGCTAGGTCATGCTTTTTTGGTTTCTTTGAGTTTTCTATTCTGTTTTCCTTCCTTAATTTATCTTGGTTTATCATGTTTCTGTTTATAACTTTTACTTAATTTGTTTGAGTATAGGAAGGCATAATTCTTCCTCCATACGTAGCTTTAGCGGTTCGTCCGAGACCAGGTGTTTGGGAATTCTTGCGTATAAATGTTAACGAACTAAGTGTAGAGCAGCTAACTGTTGCTGAATACCTTGTTTTCAAGGAGGAACTTGTGGATGGACAGTGAGTAATTAATAATTAATAATTACTAATTACTAATTATATATGTTATACTTATATGTAGTAAGTAAGGTAGTTGGTAACATGGGCTGGATGTAATAACAGGAGTAAGAGCCCTTACGTGCTTGAGCTGGATCTTGAACCATTCAATGCTACATTTCCTCGAATGTCACGCTCTTCATCCATTGGCAATGGAGTTCTGTTCCTCAACCGCCACCTCTCTTCAGTTATGTTCCGCAATAAAGATTGTATGGAGCCGCTTCTGGATTTCTTTCGTGCCCACAAACATAAGGGATATGTAAGTTCAATTCAATATTAATTGGTTTTGTTTCCATAATTCTGCTAGCTAGTTGCGTTAATTAGTGTCTTTTAATTAATGATATCCATCTTTTAGCAAATAATTTTACCTTGCAAGGATTTTGCAGGCAATGATGTTGAATGACCGGATACAAACCATGTCTAGACTCGAGTCTTCTCTGGCAAAGGCAGAGGATTATCTCTCCAAACTACCACCTGATACGCCCTACTCTGACTTTGAATATGCGTAAGTATATCGACCAAAGTTAACACAAGACTAGATCTATATATAGTACTGAAGCGACTATTTAACTTTCTGCTATCAACTTTTTGCAGATTGCAAGGAATGGGGTTTGAAAGGGGCTGGGGAAACAATGCTGAAAAAGTTCTTAGTATGATGCATCTTCTCTCTGACATTCTACAAGCACCTGATCCCTCCTCTCTTGAAAATTTTCTTGGAAAAATACCAATGGTTTTCAATGTTGTCATATTATCCGTCCATGGTTACTTTGGGCAGGCGAATGTTTTGGGTTTGCCGGATACTGGTGGCCAGGTACACCCTGCCATTTGTTTTTTTTGTGCATGCGATTGGTGATTGTTGACAAGAGTGTTGTGAAGTATGAATGTGATATATATATATATATATATATATATATATATATATATATATATATATATATATATATATATTCTAATAAATGAAAGTTTTTTTTCTGCCAAATGTCACACACTCATTTAATTTGCCAAATGTCATTTTGTGATTTTGAATTAATTTCTTTTCCACATGTTATTTTATGAGTTTTTCTATTTTAATAAACTCCACATAATACTTTAATGTAATAATTACAATAAATGTAGTAATAAATGAATATCAATTTCATTAATCGACCTACCTTCTTATTTCAAAATTTCCAAATTAAAGTCATTAGTTTATTTATTTAAATTTAAAAGATAAAAAATTAATTTTAATAATTCATTGTTTTTCTTATTTTTTTATAATTCCAAAATATTTAAAACTTTATATTTAATTTTTTTTAGTTAACCCATGTAATACATGGATCTTACATCTAGTATATATATATATATATATATATATATATATATATATATATATATATATATATATATATATATATATATATATATATTGGATCAAGTGCTTTCCTTGGATGATGAGATGTTAACAGTTACTTGTATCCTTTTGAAATACAGGTTGTATATATATTGGATCAAGTGCGTTCCTTGGAGAATGAGATGTTACTCAAATTAAGACAGCAAGGACTTGATATCAAACCTAAGATTCTGATCGTACGTATTATTATTATGATAGTCAAGTTGATACTCGCTTTGATTTGTTGTTTATATATATATATATATATATATATATATATATATATATATATATATATATATATATATATATATATATATATATATATATATATATATATATATATATATATTCTCATTTCAGGTGACTCGCTTGATACCAGATGCCAAAGGTACTTCATGCAACCAAAGGTTGGAGAGAGTCAGTGGAACTGAACATACCCATATATTACGTGTTCCTTTTAGGACTGAGAAAGGGATTCAACGTAAATGGATATCAAGGTTTGATATATGGCCTTACATTGAGGCGTTTACAGAGGTAAATTAAATTGTCATATATATATATATATATATATATATATATATATATATATATATATATATATACAACCGACCGTCCGTCCATACGTCCGTACATAGATAGTTGTAGTTGTAGTTCCATGGGATGATACCACATAAGGGACACCATCTTGTCCACATTTTGTCTGTTCCTTACTTTTTCGTTCGCCCACAAACATGAAGGAGAAAGAATATTCTTGGGGCTTTTACAAAGGTTATTGTGTTTGTTTCATTATCAGGATGCAGCAAGCGAAATCGCAGCCGAAATAAAGGGTGTTCCAGACCTGATAATTGGGAACTACAGTGATGGGAATCTGGTTGCCTCGTTGCTATCTTACAAAATGGGAGTAACCCAGGTTAGGGATTCTGTTATTGATGGAACTAAAACCTGTCGCACATTAATTTCTGAATTCAATATTCTAACTGTTGATATATGATGTATATGCAGTGCAACATTGCACATGCATTGGAGAAAACAAAGTATCCGGATTCTGATCTATATTGGAAGAAATTCGACGACAAGTACCACTTTTCTTGTCAATTTACTGCCGACCTTCTAGCCATGAACAATGCTGATTTTATCATCACCAGCACATACCAAGAGATTGCAGGAACGTACGTGCCATATATATAACCCTGTTGAACTTTTTAGTTGTTTTGTTCAAAATTTGGTGTCATCTTCTGAAATAGGAAATTTTGCTCATATACATGGGGGCTTTGAGGGGGGCAAAGCTGCACAGGGCCTAATTTTTTTCATTATATATTTTTATTTAAAAATAAAAAATTATAATAAAGATAAGGGCCTTTTTTTTTCTTGTTCGTCCTGGGCCTTTGAGAATATTTACTTTTTCAGGACCGGCTCTGCTCATATATATGAACGTCAGACCTTCTGAATCATGGATGCCCAGCAGTAGATGTATGTGATACTTATGTATAAGAAAGAATACAAAAATAAGAGTATCTACCCCTCCCCTGCTGCCTAATGCAGCACGTATAAATTCTATAATTGAAACTTGCATAGTTATCTGCCCATCAATTTGAAGTTTGAAGTCATCGTTGTTTAAGCTTTTTCTTTTGCTCTGTGTTATGATTTTGGATTCTGAATTCTTGTCAGGAAGAATACTGTTGGACAGTATGAGAGTCATTCAGCCTTCACTCTTCCGGGCCTGTACAGGGTTGTTCATGGTATTGATGTGTTTGACCCAAAGTTCAACATCGTGTCTCCAGGGGCAGATATGACCATTTACTTCTCATACGCTGAAAAGGAGAAACGACTTACATCTCTGCATGCCACAATTGAGAAGCTGTTGTACGACCCTGAGCAGAATGATGTCCATGTGTGAGGCTGAATGAATTTTTTTAATTTTTATGTTGAGATGATGTAGTTTTAATTTTAGATCAAATGGTTTCCAAGTTATATATATATATATATATATATATATATATATATATATATATATATATATTGTTGAATCTAATAATTAAGTGACATGCATGCATATGTGTGTTTTGGATGCAGTGGTAATATAAGTGACCCGTCTAAACCCATGATTTTCTCGATGGCGAGGCTGGACCATGTGAAGAACATCACGGGTCTGGTTGAGTGCTACGCCAAGAATGGGAAGCTGAGGGAAGTGGCAAATCTTGTTGTGGTTGCTGGATACAATGATGTGAACAAGTCCAGTGACAGAGAAGAGATTGCAGAAATTGAGAAAATGCATCATCTTTTTAAGCAATACAACTTGGATGGTCAGGTCAGATGGATATCCGCCCAAACCAACCGAGCTCGAAATGGAGAACTGTATCGCTATATTGCTGATGGAAGGGGCATTTTTGTCCAGGTTCTATAATTTAATTACATATTGATAGTAATTGCTTTGCATATATATATATATATATATATATATATATATATATATATATATATATATATATATATATATATATATATATATATATATATAGAAGGGGCTGTGGCCTCCCCCTTTATTTTTTTTATAATTTGTCCATAACTTTTTAAATTTTGAAAGTTTGAAAATTTAAAATTTTGATTTAATTTTTGAAAATTAAAATTTCGAATTTTTTAAATATTTCCCGCCTATGAACGCCGATAACCGCCAAACCCGAGTTTGACTGATTTTGACCAATTTCCGCCAAACACGCTAACTGGAATCGGTTCAAGACCGCCAAACGATTAATCGTCGATTTCTGCAACACTGATATATATATATATATATATATATATATATATATATATATATATATATATATATATATATATATATATTCCCCTAGCTAGCTACTAAATTAACTAACTAACTATATATGTGGTAATATGGATGCATGGGGATCAATTAATGTCATGCAGCCTGCTTTCTATGAAGCTTTCGGGCTTACAGTGGTGGAGGCCATGACATGTGGGCTCCCAACGTTTGCCACATGTCATGGTGGTCCAGCGGAGATTATCGAAGATGGCGTGTCTGGGTTCCATATCGATCCATATCACCCTGATAAGACATCTGCAATAATGGCTGAATTTTTTCATAAGTGCAAGGAAAAACCCGCTTACTGGGTCAACATATCTGATGCTGCCCTCAAAAGAATAAGCGAACGGTAAATATAGATACATCTCTTAATGATCATTTATCAAACGTACACTAATTAGCTAGTTCATAGTTAAACAATTAATGATCAGCCGTGCATATTGTAATATATATTATTATTTTATATATAGGTACACATGGAAGATCTACGCAGAACGGTTGATGACATTGGCTGGAGTTTACAGCTTCTGGAAGTACGTTTCAAAGCTCGAGAGGCGTGAAACCCGACGATACCTTGAGATGTTTTACATTTTAAAGTTTCGTGAACTGGTGAGCTTTTCATCCTATTAACCCATGCATGCATGCATTGTTATCTACAAGAGAAAAAGTAACAAACAAAATCCTTGTACAAGTCCACATGCACTTAAGCTGCATATATCAACATATATCCCCAATTTAATTATCAACTGAAAAACATGTTGCGTGCACTTTGTGCATATTATAAAAAGCTAAGATTTTAGTAGCATATATAGATGTGTTGTAAACAGAAATCACTTAACCATTTTGGGATTTAAGGCTTATATAAATTATTATATTTTAACAACTGGGGTCGGTTTTACTGTGTTGAGCAGGTAAAGTCTGTTCCGCTAGCTGTTGACGATTAATTATGATCAGCCTTAGGAGCTGTAGGTTAGCTGCCTGATTAATATGGGGAGGGGACGTGGCTTCCATCAAGTCTGTGTATGCAACTATGTATATGTATGTTGTTATATGTGTTATATTATGTGCACAAAACATAGGAGATACTTAAAGAACAAGTATAATAATAATAATAATAATAATAATAATAATAATAATATGATGGAAGGGAAGAAAGAAATATGTGGATTGAATGTAATGGCGAGAAGAAGTTGTGAATATGGTAGGATTCATAAAGCAGAAAGAGGGATTCTTCAAGTGAATCTGGTAGGATGATTCATGAAGACGCAGTTATATCTTTGGATGCTTTTATCGTGTACAGGGAATTGATACCAGTTGCCCAGTAGGGTATTGTGCATAAGACATGCGGCCCACTCACTGCCCACTTAAGGAGAGGGAATAAATCGAAGTGAAAGGGAGTATTCAGAATATTATTATTATTATTATTATTATTATTATATTATGTAGATTGGTGGAGGAAATCCCGTGTTGAATGTTGATGTGATAACTGATGACCTGCAGAACTTTGAATTTTCTGTACACAGTCCGCGTGTTTTTGGACAAAAGGGGCATTTTGCTATTAAGATGTTAATTAGGTTATAAGGAGTGTGACCACATTTGTCAGATGCCTTCTCTCCAACAGCTGCTTCAATCAATGTGAAGTCTGACTACGAGGTCTCTTAGCCGGCAGCTGACTACTTATTGAAATGAAAGACCGAACATTTAAGGCTAACTCTTTTTATAGGTTGCTATGCCCCTATTAAGATGTTAATTAGGTTATAAGGAGTGGGACCACATTTGTCATAGTCCAATACGTCACGTAAGATTTGTCACACTATATTAAAAGTTTGCCATTTAGAGGGCATCGGTTGTTATGTTTGTCATGTTAATTTTTTTTTCAAAAACTAATTATTAGAAAAAATGAACATTTTAAACAAATTATTTTTATAAAAACTAAAATTTCATTAAATTAGAAAGGAAATTATAACACACCTAAAAAAATACAACATATAATTTAAACTTACGAAACCTAGAAATTTAAATAACGTGGGCTAGATAATATATTTTTTTGTTCTCTTTGGCCTTTAACGTCGATTCTTTTTCGTGTTCGGTAAGATTGCTAGTGTTTTTTTGTTAAGATCGCATTCTCTTGTGCGACAATAAAGTATTGTTCCAACGTCGACTTCAAGTTGTCTATTTTGCTTGTTAGATGCTCGATGTCACCCGAACCACTTGGCGTTGTTTTTCCCTTTCGCTTAACTTGGTTTCTTCCCATGAGACGAATGACTCTTGGAACCTCAATAGGCTGCTCTTCATTGAGGTCAATCCGTACATGTGTATCCGATGATTGACTATGAGTTGTTTCGGAAGTTTTGGTTCTTTTAAAAGAACCACCCGTGAACGTTTCTGAACTTTCGATATCTTACCACTTTTTTGACATCTTCACAATATTCTTGTTAAAAATATGCTGATTTTTAAACTGAAATAATTTCTATTTGTTCAGGTAAATTATTATTTATTAATTTTGTAGTTATTTCTTGTGTATGGGTAGTTTGTGTAAATTGTGCAGGATTGATGGGTTGCGAAGTAAACATCTCAGTCTTGTATGGGTTAACACGCAGATCTTCTTATTCAAGTTTGCCCCGAGTACTTAAGTGGATGTGGATGTCTGGATGCATTATCTCTCATCCAGTTTTACACACACAGAGTTTTGAGAGCAACCTCATTCTCTTTCGTTGTTCTTCGTCTCTAGAATACAAGTTTCACATTTCTTGTTTGTGTTAAGTTGAAATCATTCATATACTTAGTTCTAGGTTTTGTTATGAGCGCGAATGTGATTGTAGTGAGGTTTTCACTTGTAAGTACTTGAAAACCATCTGTCTATTTGTCCTCAAATGATATAATAGATGATGATGTTGAGAATATCTGTTTCTACGTTTTTTTACATGGTATCAGAGCTTTAAGGCTCCGATTCTCTTTTCTGACTGCTAACAATGATTCGTTATTTTTTTCCGCTTTTATTTCTTTGAAGATCTGCATAATTTGTGTCGATGTAGGATCTTCTGTGGATCTAAAGATTTTCGACATAGTTTGTGTACATCTTGAGTTTCTGTATCGATCTAGGGTTTATATTTTCCTAAATCGATAC
The DNA here is from genome assembly GCF_052849685.1 of Lactuca virosa. NCBI lineage: Eukaryota > Viridiplantae > Streptophyta > Magnoliopsida > Asterales > Asteraceae > Lactuca > Lactuca virosa. The sequence continues at coordinate 463,690,764 of NC_136430.1, read as the reverse complement.
ATCTGTTGAACGTTTGTTCGTTAGATCTTGGTTACTGCGAAGTGTTTGTGTTGTTTTGCAGATCATTGTTGGACCATTGCTCTCTGTGTTCGTTGAAGCAGATCTAGATCGAGATTCTCTACCTAATCTGTCGGTTACCCTTGTTCTGAAATAACTTTTTAAGGAACGAATTTCATCACCGATTAATCTTAGTAGGGAACGAAACCTGAGAGCTGATTGGGTTTTCATTCGTCTCCTTTGTCCTTCTAGACCACTGTGAGCGTTTTCTTGTTCCCTTCTTTATTTCCTTTGTAGATATAGTTATGGGAGACCCTAACTATCTTGAGTACACTAATTACTTGTTATTATATGTGTTGTTTTTTCCGACTCTGTGACTGTTGTCTTGGGCCCCAACATACCGTGGTGACCATTTGAACATTAAGGCTGTCACAGTTGTCTGTGTTTTCTTGGGTTGTGGTTATTTGTTGTTGTGCATTCTTGTTTGTTTGATTGGTTTCTTGGTAATATGGCTGGTCCAACTGATGAATCTTCTAGTGGAAGTAAGGTTAAGTCTGTTATTTTTGATGATCCCTTGTGCATTCACCCATCTGATAACTTTGTGACTACTATAGTTACTATTAAACTTACTGGGACCGAAAACTCTCGTATTTGGCGTAGCTCTATGATTAGAATTTTAAAAGCTCGAAATAAGTTGGGGATTCTAGATGGAACTATTAAAAAGGACACCACTGATGTTGTTAAATCTTCTAAATGGGAACATGTTAATGTCGTAGGCTCTTGGATTCTTTGTTCTCTATCTGAGTCTATATACTCTAGTCATGCTTACGTCGAGTTTGCTAAGGAAGTCTGAAATGCGTTATTTGAAATGTATAATAAGTCTGATGGTTCTGTAATTTTCAACATTCATCAACGAATTAACTCTCTTACTCAGCGTAACTCTTCTCTTTTAGAATACTTTAATAAACTTGAGTCTCTTTGGAAGGAATTTGATGGTCTTACGAACTTAACAAAGTGTACTTGTGAGGCTGCAACTAAATCTAATGATAACTCAAAGCATATGAAACTAATGCAATTTATGTATGGTCTTGATGATTCTTTTAATCAATTAAAGAGTCATGTTCTTTTAATGGATCCCTTGCCTAATGTTAAGGATGCTCTCTCTATAGTTTCTTGTGAATAGTCTCATCATAAGAGTGGATCATTATCCTCTTCTTCCGCCTCTACTTCTAAGAGTTAATCTTCTGCTTTTAATAGTAGATTCAATGATAAGGCTAAACGGAGTGGATGTCGCCACCGGCCTCGCTACGCTCGCTCACCAACTTGAAACACCGCCCCTAGCACTCGCTAGGGGGTCGCTACCGGGCACTCGTCGAAGTTTTGGCAAGAAGTGAGAGAAACATCAATGAATTGTGATTGGCTGGAAGAAGACGAAGCGAAAATCAGGTTTGGTGTTATTTTGCTTTTGATTTGGGTTTGCGCTTGATGTTCTCCAAAACCATCGATCGGTTTCGAGTTGTCTGTGTTGCATCAAATCAACTATTGAGAGTGAAAAACGATTGTTCGGACCTCCAATCCAGAAACGATCGCAACTCAATCGCTCCTTTATCACCGTCTCAGTCTCGATGTTATCGCAATCTGACAATTTCTTATCTGCTTCATCTAGATTCATCGCAATTTTCTTCGGTGCTTCTTCGGGTAATCGGCTATTTCATTGAATTATTGAAATTTAAAGGTACCTATTAGTTACCATTCAATTAATTAGGTTCATTAACCACTTATCACCCCTATTTGCTTTCTGTGTTTCTTTGATACAATCAACATTGCAATTTGTTATTGTGAGGAACTACTGAAGAAAGATTGTGCTTTGATGAAATGCGCAACCGAGGATTGATAGGAAATAACCTGATCTCTATATATGTTTTAAAAGCTTGTGGTTGTGCTCACGATGTGGTTTCCTGGAATGCCATGATCTTAGGTTATGCAAAAGCAGGCGACTTAACTGATGCATGAAAGCTATTTGATAAAATGCCAAAAAGAGATGTCATTTCATGGACTACTATGATCACTGGTTACTCTCAAGGTTCTCAATTCTCTGATGCATTAAGTCTCTTTATTGACATGAAGAACACAAACATTAAAACTGATGAAATCACAGTTGCTAGCATGCTCTCTTCCTGTGCTCATTTAGGCTCAATCGATATGGGCAAATCCGTCCATGACTACATTTGTAAAAACAACATAAAACATGATTTATACGTTGGGAACTCTTTGATCGATATGTATTGTAAATGTGGCTCAACAGAGAAGGTGTTGGAAGTGTTTGAAGAAATGGAACACAAAGATTCGGTTTCCTAGACCTCAATCATTTCAGGACTTGCTGTGAATGGAAATACCAATTACGCCCTTGACCTCTTCTCCAAGATGAGCTGATTGATGAGTTCTCCAGACCGACAGGAGGTGACAACATTTCTGTCACGATTCAGTTTCCTTGTATGTTATATATAACAGATAGAGTGTTTGGATCCTTTGCGGAGACTCATGAAGTGTATGAAGTAGCTGTTGGACCTGTTATAAAGGCTTCTATGGACGACATAAATGGTGTGGTAAAACTAGATCCAATTTTTAAAACATTATTATGCTAATTGCCTGAGTTTATTCATCGTACAAATTAAAAAAGGGATTGAGCAAAACACTAGTTGGGGCTAATGTATGACTGCATATATAGGAACTATATTTGCATATGGTGTAACAAGCAGTGGGAAGACACATACTATGTATGTAAGCACAATTTTTGAGTGGTATTTACAAGCTCATATTGCACTTATGATGGCAGTTAATTAAGAATATACTATGTGTAATGTGACAACCGTCAAATTTCGGTCAAGTCAAAGTCAAACAAAGTCAACAAGTCAAACCGGTCAACTCCAATAACCCTTGTATGTTAGGGTTTACGTTATGTAATCACTATACAATTCGCTATTTTAATGAGAAATCATCATTTGGAAAGTTCATGTGTTTGATTTTCCTTAGCCTTAACAGTGCTAAACAACGAACCAAAGCGATAAAACACTATTGCACAATCATCGGGATTGTGTACGACACTAAAACACGGTTTAACGGGGTTTACGAACCTTGCGTTGTGAAGCCGGACACTCAAATTAATCACAAACGAAACCTCTCTAAATCGTTTTCACTCTATCTCTTTCTATTTGAAATCTCTCCCAAATCTCTCTCAAAAGTTACTTTAACTTTTTGTAATCATTTGGGTCATATCGTCCCTTAACCGGGTCAAAAATCGCTTGAAAGGGGGTAAAAACGGGTAAAATAGCCTTAAGGACCTGGAACTGAAGCTTCAGGACCGAAGCCTCTCATCCGAGGCCTCAGATCCGAAGCCTCTCATCAGGACCGAAGCTGAAGCCTCTCAGGAGACCGAATCCGAAGCCATCAGACAGCAGCCTTGCATGCGAGGGTCCGAATCCAGCCTCCATGCGAGAGGTCTCGCAGACGGCCCCTTTTTACCGGTTTTTCGACTACGACTTCGTTTTAACTCCGTTTTTCATTATTTTAACGTGGGATTTTCACCCAAAACTTTATTTTATAAACTAAGGCCCCAAAATATATAAATCTCCAAGGTTTTTATAAAAATATATTAAAAGAATTAGTAGTTGAACTAATTATTGAGGGAATATTTGCTTTTCCTTAATTTATGGCAAAAGCAAACCACCACCACCTCACTCTATGATCAGCCACTCTTTCCCACTACCCCTTGTCTCCTTAGTGGACCTTTACACCCAATCTCCAGCTCTTCCCACGTTCTAAGAGCTGGAGGATTGATCCTCTCTCCTCATTCTCCATAAAGTTCTTTCATTCTACACTTAGCAACCAAAGAACACTCTCCAAAATTCTCTCATATTTTCTCTCAACTTCAAGAACTTCAAGGCTTTCTCCAGGGATTTCTTTCTTCAATTAGTAAGTATCTTCATCATTCATATAATTATTACACTCCATTCTACTCAAATCATTGATATCTTACACAAATTCCATCTTATTCGGTGTTAGATTCTCGAATCATCAAGACATCTTCTTAGTGTTCTTGGGTTGAACACTTCCTCTCTCTTACTTTCATCTACTGAAACCACATAGGGTGAGTTCATACCCCTACATTTACATGTTTTATTAAGTTTTAAGGGGGGAATACAAGTAAAATCATCAATAACACAATTAAACTTTTTCTAACAGATTACATCAGAAAAGATGGACTTTAATCACAGACTGTTTTGGTCAACTTAAATATTTTAGTTTTCAAAACTGTTCCAGGTGCAAGTAGTTCAAACTCTTAGCTTTAAAATGGCTACTTGCACATCTCCATGTGATGTTTCTACAATTTATGGTGATTTTTACAAAACTGCCTATCATTTCAGAGGCAAACCCGGACCAGCCTATGATTATGGACATTTTGACCTCTGTTAGAAATCACTAAAAATCATGATAAAATTTACGAACAAACTAGACTCATATTCCAAACTCTCAGAATTTGCGGATTTAGATTTGGAGCTTTGATGAGTTTTCTATAAATTTTCTAAGAACAGCAACAGAAACTGTATTCAACAAAATGCTGCTGTCAATTTCATTTCACCTTGTAACATGTTGAGCAAGGTGTATATCTTTATGTGATTATATGTTATTGCAATATGTGACATTTTATCTTAATATTTAGACACACATCAGTTTACAAATGGATTTGGACATATAAAATATAAAGAATAACAAGCGATTATAATCAAAGTACAACCGATACATTCAAACATTTAATAAACTATTTTGAATATAGTTTGCATACATTACTACGTACTACCCTTGGTTGATAAACTATAATAGGTATAGTTTATGATACATTACATAATACATACATTTAAAAAGGGTACATTTATACAAATGATATTTTCATTAAGCAAGGTATGGCCATACGGTACCAAGTTTTCATAACACGTAATTCCGTTAATGACTTTATGAAACATTACATAACACATACATTTAAAAAGGGTACATTTATACAAAGGATATTTTCATTAAGCAAGGTACGGCCATACGGTACCAAGTTTTCATAACACGTAATTCCGTTAATGACTTTATGAAACATTACATAACACATACATTTAAAAAGGGTACATTTATACAAAGGATATTTTCATTAAGCAAGGTACGACCATACGGTACCAAGTTTTCATAACACGTAATTCCGTTAATGACTTTATGAAACATTACATAACACATACATTTAAAAAGGGTACATTTATACAAAGGATATTTTCATTAAGCAAGATACGGTCATACGGTACCAAGTTTTCATTACACTACACGTAAATTCGTTAATGACTTCTGTGAGACATTCGATTCAATTTACAAATAAGTCCTGTATTATAACCAAAGTCTCCTCGAGGGAGAGCGTGATACTTGTGTATAGATCTATATTGGGTCTGACAAACCCACACCTAAACTGCATGCAACAGTTAGACCGATAGGTCTGGGGTGACAAATGTCATAACATTTCCGACGCCTGAAGAACGTCGTTTCAGGCCAACTAGGTCATAGCATGGTTATAATAACTCACATGTGGTATTAACAAACATAGAATTTACGGGGATTTCACTAAAATCAAACGAGTTTATGTCGATTTAAACTTGCATTGTTTTACTATAAGGAACGAACACTACTTGTACATTTCGGTCTTTGGGTTTTAAGACTACATTTACACATTAAGGAAAATATTGGATTTTCTGGAACGAACACTACTTTTACAAGAAAAGGCTTTAATAAACTCACATAAAGTATTAATGAATATTGGAATTTACGGGAACTTCATTAAAATTAAACGAGTTTATGTCGATTTAAACTTACATTATTTATTATAAGTAAGAAAAGTTACTTATACATTTCGGTCTTTGGATTTAAGACTACATATACATTTTAAGGAAAATATTGGATTTTTCTAAAACAAATACTACTTTTACAAACGAAAGACTTTTAATAATACCAAACAAAAGCTTATGAACTCACCAACCTTTGTGTTGACACTTTTTCAAACAACTTGTATTCTCAGGAAATCATTAAACAGGTAACCAAGTGCTTTTGAGGATGGGACGCTAAGGCGTCTACTATTTCATATTTTGTCAACATATTGTAATTGATTCGTAAACATGTAATTCATACAATGATGTAACTTTTTCAATTATATATATGTTGGTTGTGTTTGCTTGAATTACTATTACAATTGTTGTTATGATACTATACATGAAGTCCTCCACCCCTGGACATTTCCGCCATCCTTGGTTTGGGGGTGTGACATGTAACCTATTGTTTGAGGAGTTTAATTAATATGGATAATGGAGTAATAGCTGCTCTGTATCTTAAAAAGGATATGATATCTTAAAAAGGATATGATAAGAGCTTGTGGTATATACTATATAGCAATTAGTAATATATCCAACTTATATTAGACTTTATCTTCTCAGTGGCTAAATAAATAAAATTTGTTTAATATTTATGCACAAAAAATGTTTCTATATTAAAAATAAAGTAATTTAATTAAATTAGAAAAAGAAAATAAAAAAAATGAAGTGCTAGGAGTGTTACCACTCCCTTCCAAATGCTAAGATTAGGTGCTAAATGGTTAAAACTGAGGTGGCACTCTAAAATCTGATGTGGCAAGGTGTTAGGAGTGTTACCACTCCCCTTAGCCTAATAGGAGAAATCAATCTTTAAATCAAAATAGAGGAAAAAATCAAAATTTACAGTGCAAGAATTGTGGTCTTCAAGGTCACCTTATAGAAAAATGTTATAAACTGATTGGATATCCTAAAGATTTTAAACCTAGAAATGAACTTAAAGGTCAATCAAATCAGAATAAATCCTTTTATGCTAATTCTTCTTCTGTTTCCAATCCTTCTTCAAGTAGTCCTTCTAGTGCTCATACTGAGTCAACTGGTGTTGGCGATGCTCAGTTTCTCACTAGTGAAAAATATAACAAATTCCTCAAACTTATTAATGAGACACCTCAGACCGAAGATGTTGCTGGAAATGCTAATATGGCGGGTACATACTCATTTAAAGCTTTTAATTCAATTGTTTTGTCTCAAAATTGGGTTGTTGACTCTGGTGCTAGTCAACATATGGCAGCTGCAAAGTCTCTTCTTCATGATACTGTTGATGTATCTAAACTAAATCTTCTTGTTAGTCACCTTAATGGTTCTTGTGCCAAAGTTGATAAAATTGGAAATTTACATGTTTCTAAAAATCTAACTTTGTTTGATGTCTTTGCTGTTCCTGACTTTAAAGTAAATCTTTTGTCTATTCATAAGTTGTGTAAGGATACTAAATGTGAAGTCATTTTTAATGAACATAACTGTAAAATTTAGGATTTACAATCCAATAAGATGGTGGAGAATGGTAGGGAGTCAGGAGGTTATTTTATCTTTGTAACATCCCAATTTTCAAGACCAAAAATTTCATTTTGATATAACGATTTAGAAAAAAAAACATTTATAGGAAACATCATCGAGTCATATCATTTCATAAAACTATAGTCACATGTCTCAAAACCATATCATAAAATAGTAACAATGTCAGAGTACAATCCCAAGAATCTCATAATGCGGAAATCCTCTGTGTGTGTGTGTGTGATGCGCTGCTACCGGGCCGACTCATTCCCCTTCGACGAAGAGGTACCCGAAACAAAACTGAAAACTGTAAGCACAAAGCTTAGTGAGTTCCCCCATCATACCACATACCATACTATAAACATACTGCCAGACATATCTGGGTGCCCGACCTACCCTGCTAGGCATACCGGGGTGCCTAACCTACCCCTGTCAGACATACCGGGGTGTTCGACCTACCCCTCCGGTTTATCTCAACCGGTTACGAGGACTATTTCACCCCTACTACTACCACATAATAACATAACATAATCATACTGTCAGGCATACCGGGGTGCCCGACCTACCCCTTCGGTCCTTGCAACCGTAACATAGGGACTATTCCCCCTACTACCACTATCACCTAACATCATATCATACTAGCATATAAAACATATCAGATAGTGGCAAACCCAGGTAATTATCACAAAGACAACTACCTGACAAACAATCCCTACTAGTGGGCCGACATTGTGGCCGTAGACCCACTTCTATTGGAAGGTAACTCACCTCAATGTCGTGCAGTAATTGAACTGTCCTCGGTGCTGGGATCAACTCTCCTCAAACTCCTACACATAACAACCTTCCTTAATTACCATTTCATACTCGTAACCCCTTCAAGGCTCAACTCAGGTCAAAGTCAAAGTCAAAGTCAACATCTTGGTTGACTCAACTCGCCGAGTTGATCCATCAACTCGTCGAGTTCCATAATTCAGAGAAACTCGAATTTGAGAACGGACTCGTCGAGTTACCCTCTAACTCGCCAAGTTTCTCCTTATAACAGAATCAGAACTTTCCACTTGAACTCGTCGAGTCCTTCCTTGGACTCGTCGAGTTCTCCTTCATACAAATCAGAACATTTGCTCGTTGACTCGCCTAGTTCATCCTTGAACTCGTCGAGTCCAGCTTCATAACAGTTGGGACATTATCTTGAACTCGCCGAGTTCATCCTAGAACTCGTCGAGTTCATCCTAGAACTCGTCGAGTTCTTTGATCTTCAAGTCCATATTCACATCCAACTTGTTGAGTCATCTTCTAGACTCAACCAGATTGCTCAGAAACAGAAAAGGTTGGGGAACCATGACCCGACTCGCCGAGTCCTATGAACGACTCGCCGAGTCCCCCAAAGTCCAAGTCCATATAGTCGATTTCAGTCGGGCCTATCGCATCCAAAGCATAGATCTGGCCTCCTAGGGTCGATATAACACGTAAAGTTACAAACTTTACGTGCATGCATGGATGTTATGAAGCTAAAACACCAAAACTAAGCCATAAAGGAGTTCTAATGCATGAGATAGGGCCATAGCTCAATAAAGGTGGCAACTTTGAGCTTCCTGAGCCCAAAAGTTCCTAGATCTGAAGTCATTACTCTATTATGCACTCAAATCCCGAGAGTGACTTAGAAATGGCCCAAAAATGACAAGATGCAATCCCTAAAGAAGATCTAAGTGATGGAAAGCCAAGGTTGAAGCTTTTTACCTTAAACAAACTGGAAATGAAACCAAAACTCTGGATCTACTGCCTTCTTCTTGAACCTCCAAGCCTTTCCTTCCTTCTCCAAGCTTCAAATCACTAAAATGGCAAAAAAATAGCTTAAGAACACTCACAAACTGATTAGGGTTTCGAGAATAGGGCCTGAGGGTGATGGAGGCTGGAGTGGAGGCCATATAAGGTGTTTAAATAGGGTGCAAACCCTAAAATTTAGGGTTTCATTCAGACAGATCTACTCATCGAGTCGGGGCTTCCAACTCGTCGAGTAGACTCTTCCACCCACGTCCAAGATTAGCCCTTACTCGACGAGTTTGGGTCCACCAACTCGTCGAGTCCCAGTATAAAAATGTAAAAACTCAAATTTAAAATACGTACCGGGACCGGGCATTACAAATCTCCCCCACTTATTTTAGACTTCGTCCTCAAAGTCTGTTGCGACATCTGGAAAAAGCTTGGGGTAGTGCTCCCTCATCTCGTCCTCTGGCTCCCAAGTCCATTATGAGCCCTTGCGATGCTGCCATTGCACTTTCAACAACTCGACCCTCTTATTCCTTAGATCCTTCGACTTCCTGTCGAGGATAGCTACTGGTCGCTCGATGTAATTCATGCTGTCATCCACCTGAATATCCTCTAGAGGCACCACTGCAGAGTCGTCTACCAGGCACTTCCGCAGCTGGGAGACGTGAAAGGTACGGTGAATCTGGCTAAGATCGACAGGCAGATCCAGCCTATACGCCACCTTGCCCACCCGGGCCGCAGCCCTGAAAGGTCCAATGTACTTGGGGCCCAACTTGCCCCACTTTCTGAACCGGATGACACCTTTCCAAGGTGACACCTTTAGGAGAACCATATCCCCAACCTAGAACTCTAGGTCCTAACGACGCTTGTCGGCATAATTTTTCTGCCGAATCTGCGCAGTCTGAAGCCTGCTCCGAACCTGTTGGATCCTCTCCTTCATTTTGAGTACCACTTCGGTACTCCCCATGACCCTATGCCCAACCTCACCCCAGCATATCGGGGTCCTGCACTTCCTCCCGTATAACATCTCGAAGGGAGGACGGTCAATACTCGCATGGTAGCTATTATTGTAGGAAAACTATGCCAAGGGAAGGTAGGTGTCCCAGCTACCACTGAAGTCTAATACGCAGGCTCGCAACATATCCTCCAAGGTCTGGATAGGTCGCTCACTCTGACCATCCGTCTGAGGGTGGAAAGCCATGTTAAGATGCAGACGAGTACCCAACTCTTCATGGAATTTCTTCCAGAATCTGGAAGTGAATCGCACGTCTCGATCAGAAATCACGGAAACTAGCACTTCGTGTCGAGCTACTACCTCTCGGATGTAGATATCGGCCAGCTTCTCGGCCGAGAAGCTCTCCTGGATCGATATAAACACAGTACATAAATATCATAATCGACATGAAATAAGAGTTAAGGAGAAGAAAACATACCCGTCACCACATCAGGTGCGGCACGCGCCTCCTCGGCGGTCAGCTGGAAGGCTCGGCTCCTTACCACCGGAGCATCTGTCTTGCCCTGTCGGCCATCCATAATCCGCAGGGTCGCTGGAGCTAGCGCCGCCACTGGCGCTGCTGCTGTCAGTCTCGGGCAGTTGGCCTTTTTATGGCCCTTCTGATTGCAATGAAAGCAAATCAGGTCTGATGTCTGGAAGATAGGTGTAGGAGCAGTACAATCCTTGCCCAAGTGCACAGTCTTGCCGCACTGTAGCAGCCCGATGACCCTAGTCTACAAACTCCCTCATGTGGCTTGTTGCACTTCCCGCAGCGGCTCCGGCCCTGATGGCCCTTCGAACTAGAGTCGAAACCCTTGGGTTTCTTCCCCGAAACCCCAGTACCTTGCTCAGTCTCCGCCTTCCTCTTCCGGATGTGCTCAATGTCAATCTCCCTCTCCCTCGCCCTCGTAATCATGTCATCCAATTTCGGGCATGCCGAGTAGCTGACATGTTTCCGAATGTCAGCTCTCAACATGTCGTGATAGCGGGTCTTCCGCTTCTCCTCGTCCCCTGCATACTGAGGTACCAATAAGGCCCTCTCCCTGAACTTGGCGGTAATCTCCGCCACCGACTCCGTCGTCTGCCTCATATCCATAAACTCCCTGGCCAGCTACTGAAGCTCCACAGCCGGTGCAAACTCAGCCCTAAACCTGGTCACAAAGTCTGACCAAGTCATGGCCTCAATTCTTGGGGCTCCCAACAAATCACTAACTGCCTCCCACCAATCCCTAACTCTGTCCCTCAAACACCCTGCAGCATACCGGACCTTCAACCCCTCGGGGCAGAAGCTCGTCAACTGAGCAGACTCCATGTCTGCAATCCATCTCCTGGAAACAGTGGGGTCCTTCACCCCGTGGAAGTCTGGCGCACCACACCCCCTGAAGTCCTTGAAGGAGAGTGTGCGTGTCCCTGACTGAGTGGCAGCCATGTCACTCTGAAATGCCCTGAGGCGATCCTCCATCAGCTCGATAATCCCTTCCTTGATCGACCCGAAAATCACCGGGGTCGACTCAAGGATGCCTCTCGTGATCTCAGAAGCAATGAACTCTCGTAGTCCCTCATTGACTGGCTCGACACCTGATCCTGAACCTGATCCTGACCCTAAACCTCCCCCTCCGTGTCGCGTAATCACCACCATTCTGAAACAAAACACATAATTGTCAGGGTCATACATAACCTCGTGAGGTCTCCAATACTACAAGTTCCCTGGTTCTATCTCAGCCTCCCTTGACTCGAGTACGGATCCTCTGCTTTCAGTAGTACGGACCCATACTACCTTCCACATCTATCCGTACTTTCCTCAAGGATTGCCTTGACTTCACCAAGTCCTACTACTGTTCACTGTACTAATCTCATCCTAGGCTTACCCTAGGGTAACTCTCTGACCTACTCTCCGCCATCAGCTGCATAAGGAATCCTTTCCACCTTTACCTAACTAGCTTGCGAATACCATTACATATCACTAAAACCAGATAATTCTTCGAATGAAAGGTCCTACCCTACAACGGTTGGACTTAAACAAGAGCGGCGCAATAGGGCTAAACCTAACCTTCTGAAATTATTTAGTCCTTGCAATATGTAACTTAACGTATTCGTTTACTAGTTAGTTACAGATAACTAGAACTCCTAAAATCACAAAGCAAGCAACATTCAAGCATTGAGTAACCATACCAAGCATATCCTATTCAGGCCATCATATTACTGACTAATCAGTTCTAGCATGTGACTTAGTAAGCACATATAGCAGGCACATAAGGCATCTTCCTAGAACCCCAGCCCTAATCTAGCATGCAGTTCTCATGCACCTACAATAGGCATATAAGACATCATTCCTAGATGCTTAGCCCTAATCTAGCATGCAGTTCTCATAATCATATCATATCATACATAACATGTATGGGTATCTTGGGAAAAAGTTACTTGAGCTCGGCCGGTTGCACGCATCACACACCTTGTTCTTTCTCAAAACCATTTATTTTAAAAACTTAGAAAATTATTTTCTTGTAAAAATCTTTCAAACCCTCGATTTGAGTCCAGACACCCCCGGAGGTGTGTCCGAATCCCTCAAACCAAGGCTTTGATACCATTTGTAACATCCCCCTTTGGCACGTATCACAATATTGTCCGCTTTGGGCCACTCGGCACGAGGCCTTCCCAGGGGGTCACCCATCCCGGTACTGCTCCAACGACCCTACGGATTACTGACGACCGCTAGGGCAAGGCGAATGCGCGTGTTGTGAGGAGCTGGGCTTTTCAGCTGACATACGAGGAGGCACGTGCTGCACCGGATGTGGTGACGGGTATATCTCTTCTCAGTAACTCTTTGTTTATGTTGATTTCTATGCTTATATTTGTGTGTTTTGTTTTAGGATCGTTCCTTGTGAACGGTATCTTTGCCTTGATATTGTTTGATTCGGGGGTTACCCGATCTTTCGTATCTCTTGCGCTCAGCAAGAGGTTTGTTGGAGCTCCAGGAGAGCTAGATTGTCCATTAGAGGTTGAGATTGCGGATGATCGATCTGTCTAGGTATCAAGGGTTCATCAGGATTGTGTTCTAGAGATGTTCAGTGAGCAGTATCCGATCGATTTGGTTCCTATTCCTTTACGCGGGAGCAAGGTTATAGTAGGGATGGATTAGCTGAGCCCCAATGGGGCGGTGATTGATTGCAAGCGTCAGATGGTGAGTGTTAGGACCCCAAGCAGGGGAGAGTTGGTGTTCCATGAATAGGGCGCTCAATGCAGGCTGGTTCTATGCTCAGTAGCTAGGGCCATGCGCTACCTTCTATAGGGTTGTTCCGATTATGTGGCCTATGTTATGGATACCTAGGAGAAGGGTAAGGCGACTGTATATGATGTGCCAATTGTACGGGAGTACCCGAATGTGTTTCTGGAGGATTTGCCTGGAGTGCCACTAGAGTGGTAAGTGGTGTTTCAGATTAAGTTGGTTGATGGTGCGACTCCGATAGCCAAATCACCATATCAGTTAGCTCCTCAAGAGATGCATGAGCTGTCTACACAACTGCAGGAGCTGCTAGACAAGGGGTTCATTCGAACGAGTAGTTCGCCATGGGGAGCATCGATCCTGTTTGTAAAGAAGAAGGATGGGTCGTATCGGATGTGTATTGACTACCGGGAGATGAATAAGATAACAGTAAAGAACCATTATCCACTCCCGAGGATTGATGATTTGTTTGACTAACTTCAGGGTGCATTTTGGTTTTCCAAGATTGATCTTCGTTCGATTTATCATCGGATGAGGGTCAGGGAGGACAATGTACAGAAGACGGCCTTCCGAACTCGTTATGGTCATTACGAGTTCGTGGTGATACCCTTTGGGCTCACCAATTTTCCAATCGCGTTCATGGACCTCATGAACCGCGTGTGCCAACCCATGTTGGATCCGTCTGTGATTGTATTCATCGACGACATCCTGGTCTATTCCAAGACCCATGAGATGTTTGATTAGGTGTCTAAGCCCATAACTATAATTGATATCTACTTGAATTGATAGTAGCACAATCCTTTTGGGTTGCCTTCATACTAGCAACTAGACATGATGACTTTTGGAGAGAGAGGTTGAATTTATTATTTAAATAATAAATTGGATTAAATGATTTATTAATGTATTATGAAAATAATATATTAATTAGAAATCATGTTATTTAATTAATATTTAATCAGAAATTAATTTGGAATTAATTTTGGGATTAAAGGAATTTAATTAAAAGTACATGAGCTATTTACCAATTAATTAATAGTTGTGGTTTTGGGCTCTTGGACAACCCTAAAGAGGGTTGGACGAAAACTCTAGGGAGGCCCTAAGGTTTTTCGTCAAAAGCCTTGTGAAGGGGAGTCCATGGGCTGCTTAGGCCTTAAGCTGGAAATAAGGGTTTCCACCATCAAACCCTAGCTTTGGGACTAAGCAACCTTAACTATAAAAGGAGCCTTACCCCAATAAGTTTCGGCGATCACTTTGAAACCCTAGAAGAGCCGAAACTTTAAAGAACCTCCCTCCTCCCTCCTATCTTCCTCTTGCTTAGTGTGTTTGTGAGCCATTAGAGGTGTTACACTTATGACACTTGTTCTCAAAGTCAAGATCTTCAAGGAATTAATTGTTATTACAATATAACAATAAATGTATGTGTTCTAATCCTTGTTTTCTTATTTTCAAAAATTGTAGAAGCATGCTAGGCTTTTTTTTGTGTTCAATGCTTGTATGTCTAATAGAGAAAACATAGATCCAAATATTTAGGGTTGCACGCACACATAGGATTGTTTGTATGCTCAAAACCCATCAGTGGTATCAGAACTATTGGTTTTGTTTTCAATTAGATTTGATGCAATTGATTAAATTAGACAAAATTAGGGTTTATGGTAATTAAATCCTAGGCCTTGGATTTTTCGCAAATTAGGGTTTCGTAACCCTGTTTTTCGAAAATTGGCAAAGGGTTTTTAAACCCTTTCCTTTGGCCTCCTAGTTTTCAAGATCTAGGGTTTCCTAACCCTAGGGTTTTCGAAAATAAGGCAAAGATTGAAAGCCTTGCCTTCCACCTCAAGTAAGGATTTTGAAATTAGGGTTTTGATAGGGTTGTTATATTTGGTAATTGTCTTATTAATTGTTAACTAGATGATTATAGGATCTTATATTTATCCCTCCCAATTTTCGAAATCTAGGGGGTAAGGGATTAGGTTAAATTAATTTGTTTAATTTAATGGATAATCCTTAAATGATTTAATAAATTAATTAAAGTTTTAATGAATAGATAAATATTAAATCAAAGTTTTTAAATTTTAAGATTTAAATTAAAAAATTGTTTTTTTTTTTAATTTTCTAAATTTTAAATAGATTTAAAAACCCTAGTATTTTGAAATGTTTAAAATTCACCGTTATACTATATGTAATATTAAAAGTTTAAATATTTACTATATGTATAAGAAAAGTCAGTCGAACCGCTAGTACGCCTCATTCACAAAGGCGATCTATAAGGGAAGTTTAAGGAAGCGGCCTATAATATGACCGCCATTGAGTATCCACTCTTACCCACACTCCCTTGATTGGTCGAGGGTTGTTAGCCGAACGGGTTTGATAGGACATTTAATTCTCATTAATAAGTATAATGAAATAAATAAAGTAACTAAATGTTTTATTAAATTCCCAATCTTAGTTATTTTAGGAAAATGTGAATTTGACGCTAATCCATGAAATTGCACATTGCACTTTATAAAAGTCGTTAGTGGAGCATGTGTGGTTAACTGGCACACTAATATGGACTTATAAAGGGTGACAATGGGTGTCTCGTAAATTATCATTGATTAATGGAGCGCGTGTGGTTAACCGACACATTAATTAGGTGATAAATGACATCCAGAGTACCAAGCTAATTTGCATGGTTATTCACACCTTGTTTGTGATCCTTAGTATCCAAGTCACAAATAGAAAGCGCATAATCGAGATTAAACATGCCATTGAATAGTTCAATGAATCTCAAAATATCTAGGAATTTCATTTAAACCTAATTCATTCAAATTTCATTTTTCGTGGTGAAATTGGTAAATCGTCATTTACCCACCTTTAAATAATTTGCAATTAGATTACGACATCCCTCTTCTGAATTGTGAATCATTTAGTTGGATCCTAGCCTTGATATTTCATTTGGGTGTTATATTAAGGATCTTCTTATCTAATCAAAACTTGTCTTTTTCCTTTTCAGATGTTAACTTCCAATAACGCTTCTGGTCCCTCCAACAACAATTCCAACCACTTCTTGCTCTTGAGCATCTGCTGAAAAGTCACTTTTGATGGTACCAATTATAATGATTGGATACACAACATCAAGATGGCTTTGCGCTTCGAGGAAAAGGAACATGTGCTCGAAAAGGAGTTGAACGAGATTGATGAAACTAAAGCTACTCCTGAAGATATAGCCGAGTATAGGAGAAACTGTAATGATGCGACCAAAGTGTCTTGCATCATGGTTGCTACTATGAATACTGAGCTACAAAGGTTCTATGAGGACTATTGGCCGTATGAGATGAACAAGGACTTGATGGAAACGTAGCATCAACAAGCTTGTCAAGAGAGATATGAGATAGTCAAGTCCCTCATAACCAACAAGATGAAGGACGAAGAGTCTGTCACTACCCACTTGCAACACATGCAACGTTATGTGGATCGTTTGCTAAAACTCAATGTGAACTTCGATGAGGAATTGGCTATTGACATAGTCTTGCACTCATTGCCTAGCTGTTATGATCAGTTCGTTATGACTTATCATTTGAACAAAGAGGAAACCACATTGAATCAACTTCAAAGTTTGCTGAGAACTGCTGAAAGTGGAATGAAGGGAAATAGTATTTCCTCCACTCCTCCTGCTGCTGCTCCCGTCTTGGTCATTGGGCAAGGGAAGGGGAAGAAGAGGAAAGCTCCCTCAAAACAAAACTGGAAGGGAAAGTCTCAAGCCGGGTCGTCAAGCAATGGCCCTAAAGGCAAATCTAGTTCTGAAACTCCCCCTGCCTTTGATCCTAAGGAGCTACTTGCTTTTACTTCCGTGACAAGTGGCATTGGAAACGAAGCTGCCCCAAGTACTTGCAAGACATAAAGGATGGCAAGGTTAAGCCAACCTCGACAGGTATTTATAGTATTCTATCTAAAAACTCACCACATTCGAATTCTTGGGTCCTTGATACAGGATGTGGTTATCACATTTGTTCTGACTTGCAGGGACTAAAAAGAAGTGAGGTTGTGGAGCATGGGAAGATGAACCTGATTATGGGTAATAGGAGATCATCGCCTGTTACCAAGATTGGTGTTTATTCTTTAGTGCTTAGTAGTAGGTTGAGTTTAGATTTAAACAATTGTTGCTATTCGTGAGAAATGATGAGGAATATTATTTCTTTTCATGGTTTATACAAACAAGGGTTTGGATATTCTTTTGATAATGAGAATGGATCTATTTATGCTTATTATAATGGTGTATTTTATTTCGAAGCATTACCTTGTATTGGCGTGTATGAAACTGTGATGGTTGTAGACAATTTAGGTAATAATGTGTCGCAAATTGATTCGTCTAATGATTTAGACATAGCATGCTTGTGGCATTTTTGTCCTGGACATGTCAATAAGAAACACATTGCCCAACTCCAAAAGGATGGAGTGTTGGAATCATTTGACTTAAGGTCAGATGATACATGCGAGTCTTGTTTGCTTGGAAAGATGACTAAATCACCTTTCACTGGTTCTTGTGAAAGAGGTGAATGATTGTTGGATCTCATACACACGGATGTGTGTTGGCTCTTCAGATCCACCACAAGGGATGAAAATCGATTCTATGTGACTTTTAGTGATGATTATAGCAGATATGGATATATCTACTTAATCAAGCATAAGTCAGAAACCTTTGAAAAGTTCAAAGAGTTAAAACATGAAGTCGAGAATCAATTGGGCAGGAAGATCAAGATGCTTAGATCTGATAGAGGTGGTGAGTATCTTAGTATCGAGTTCCATGACTATCTCAAGGAATGTGTAATTTTTTCACAATTAACACCTCCTAGGACACCACAACTTAATGGTGTGGATGAGAGGCATAATCGAACCTTGTTGGACATGGTTTGTTCCATGATGAGTCGAGCTTCACTTCCAATCTCATTATGGGGATATGCGTTAGAGACTGCCGCCCACATTCTAAATCTAATCCCAACAAAGAAGGTTGCCAAAACACCTCACAAGATGTGGACAGGGAAGGTTCCCTTGTTGGCACATATCAAGGTTTGGGGTTGTGAAGCTTTCGTTAGACGAGAGACTCACGACAAGCTTGAACCTCGTAGCGAGAGATGTATTTTCATCGGCTACCCACAAAAGTCCTTTGGATACTTGTTCTACAGACCAAGTGAAAACGTGATCTTTGTAGCACGAAGGGGAGTCTTCCGCAAGAGAGAGCTCATATGCAAAGAGGACAGTGGGAGTAAAATTGATCTTGAAGAAATTCAAGAGTCAAGCGATGAAGGAATCTCTAACACTAGCACTCAACTTGAGGAAGAAATTACTGTTGAACCAGTTGATGAGTCGTTACCTTTTAGACGTTCTGACAGAGTTAGAATGACACCAAAGTTTTATGGTTTCCATATTACTACATATGGTGATACGTTTATCAGTGATAATACACTGATAAATTTGGATGAGCCTTCTAACTACAAGGAAGACATGTCGGGCCCTAAGTCTGCTAAGTGGAAAGAGGAAATGAACAGCGAGATCAAGTCCATGTATGACAACCAAGTTTGGAATTTGGTTGACAATGTACCAGGTCGTAAGACAGTTGGTTGCAAATGGATCTTCAAGAAGAAGACCGACATGGATGGAAAGGTACACACTTTCAAGGCACGACTGGTTGTGAATGGCTTTACTCAAACCCCAGGGGTTGAATATGATGATACCTTCTCACCAGTGGCTAAGATTAAATCTATTAGGGTTATGCTAGCCATAACTGCGTTTCATGATTATGAAATTTGGCAGATGGATGTCAAAACCGGTTTCCTTAATGGAAAGTTGGCTGAGGATGTTTACATGAATCAGCTAGAGGGTTTTGTGGATGCTAAGTACCCTAATAGAGTGTGTAAGCTTGAGAAATCAATCTATGGATTGAAACAAGCTTCTCGCAGATGGAATTTTTGCTTTGACGAGAAGGTTAAAGAGTTTGGCTTCTCTAGAAGTGAAGATGAATTTTGTGTATACGTCAAAGCTAGTGGGAGTATAGTCACCTTCCTGGTATTGTATGTTGATGACATACTACTCATAGGAAACGACGTTCCAACTTTGCAAGAGGTTAAGTCTTGGCTTGGAAAGTGTTTCGCTATGAAGGATCTGGGAGAGGCTACTTATATTCTGGGAATAAGGATTTTGAGAAATAGGAGTAAAAGACTAATTAGACTTAGTCAAAGCACGTATTAGGATAAGGTGTTAAAGAGTTTTAGCATGGAAAATGTGACATCCCCATTTTCACGGCAAGAAAAGACCGATTTTGTTTATGCTTTATAAAAAAAATCAGAGTACTTCTTTTATTAAAAATATTGCGGAATTTGTTCCCAGAAAAACATGATAAATGTGTTATCAAAGCATTTCCAAAGAAATGTATTTTATTCATTAAAAAAATATTGGGATGTCATCGTCAATACAGAAACATAAGCATAAACAGAACTTACATTCATTATCACTAGTGATTTATATCTCCTTAATCTCTCAGTGTAATGTAACTTCATATCAACACCTGTGATATAAATAAACTGAGTGGGTCAGGTTGGGAAACCTAGTGAGTACATAGGGTTTTCAACCCACAATAATATAATTATTATGTTTAATCATCAAACAATTAACCCAATTACCCATCCCCATTATCTTCTTTACTCTTAAGGATTTACCCTAAGAATTAGCTATTCCTTGTTAATTCTTTCCTAAGGATTATCCTAAGGAATAGGCACGAAATCCATCGTTTCCAGGGTTTACTCAATAGGCACTAAATCCATAATTGCCAGGGTTCGCTTATCAGGCACTAAATCCATAGCTGCCAGGGTTATCTCGTTTATCGACAGTATCGTTTCCGAGAATCCACTCGCAATACATATCAATGGGTTTTTATCTCGTTTATCGACAGTATCGTTTCCGAGAATCCACTCGCAATACATGTCAATGGGTTTTTAGAGTACAGCTAGTGAATACACAGTTCAAATAACACCTACAGGTTGCGAGCCTGCTAGTGTTCCACTGGACTGTCTAGAATAGTCTGTGGTTGTCATCCATACTCTGCTAGATGACGGGGCCAACACTTGGGTAAAAGGCTTCTCTCATGGTTCACCTCTCACCCTTATCTCATGGTCTATATCACCTCTCATCATTTTATTTTATTTTTGTCACACAACAACTATTTCATCTACCCATGTTTTACCCAACACATTTTGTAGATATAAAATACATATACAGTTTAAACCATTTAAAACATGTATAAAAATCTTTCACCCAACATAGACGGCAAGTATACAGACAATATGCATACATAGCATGTAATTTATATTAAATACTTCATATCTATGTGTAAGATGAAAGTAACTATGCACTCACTTGATAAGGTGGTGACTCGGTACTCGGACAACGCTTCGTTACTTAAAACCGTTTTCCCTCGTCAAAACCTAGTATCATTACCACTAGGGTTTAGTCTAACGTTAACCGTGACTAATTAATAGTCTAGCTATTATTACTATTATATAAGCGTTAAGTAACACTCTTATATAACTCATAATAATATCCCAAATAATTATTTTAAGGTCCTAATAATGTTACTATAATTAATTTAGAAGCTATATTAAAAATAGCGTAGGCGTAGCTCACTTACAGCGGGTTTTCTCGAAAACGGGCTTCGCTTGGAGCAGCGTTTCCGAACAGAAAGACTCTTTTTCTCGGGGCTTCGGGAGCCTCGGGGCTTCCTTCGGTTGCTAGGGGGTTTACCTACACTTAGGAGGGGGTTAGGGAGGTAGTCAGAGAAAGTAGAGAGAGAGAAAGTAGAAGGGTTTGGTGTGAAAAATTCGGCAGCCCTCGCATGCCTTTTATAGGCGCTGGCCTCGGTCTACGTTGGGCGTAGTTCCGAGGTACACTGGGCGTAAGGAGGCTTCGTACGAGACACGTGTCGGAAAACAGCAGGGGCTACGCGGCACTCTTCGGACCGCAGGAGGCTAGTTCGCTGGGCGTAACCGAGCTCGGACGCGGGGCGTACTCGGACGCTGGGCGTTCATAGGCTACGCTGGGCGTATGCGAGGCCATGTGTCACCCATCCGAAGCGAGGCGTGGGCAACAAGGAACGGCTAAGATTCGGCCACGTCATCGAGTTCGCATCAGGCTTCGCAAATTCCTACTCCGACTTCAAAAATTCGTATCTTTCGCATACGAGCTCCGTTTTCGACGTTCTTTATATCCACGCATAGGCGGGAAAGTACTCTACAACTTTTGTTTAGATTTCGTCGACTAATTTTGACTTTATTTTAAAAGTTATATTTTTAACAGGCCGGGACATGATTGGTCCGTTAAAAATTCATAACTTCTTCATCCGACGTACGTTTTCGTCTGTCTTTTTATTGTTACGCTACTATTAACGAGATATTCGATTCTCATTTAGGTTGTGTTGGCTATAAACCGCTCCATATAATTTTCAAACTTTGGGCTGTACACTGCTAAGTCGAAACTTCGAAAAATCATAACTTCCTCATACGAAGTCAGATTTGGGCATTCTTTTTATGGACGCTCTCGGTTTAACGTTTTCTATGACTTTCGTTTAGATCGCTAAGGCTAAAAGTCGCTCTATCTTAAATTCACTATTTACGTCTCCCGGTGCCGTGCCGGTTCTGTCGCGAAACTTCGAAAGGTCATAACTCCTTCGTTATAACTCGGATTTCGACTTTCTTTGTATCCCCGAAATCCTTGTAACATATACTACCACTTGGTTAAGATTATTCCTTCTAAATAATCTTCCATCAAAAACTCATTTTTGATGCTCATTGTCTCTAAATTGACTAGCCTGGGTCTACGGGCGTTACAGAAAATTCCAAGAAGGGAGAGTTGCCTATCCAGAGTAATACCAAGCTGAGTAAGACTCAGAGTCCGAGTACCGATGCAGAGATAGCAGAAATGAGTCGAGTTCCATATGCTTCCGCTGTTGGATGAATCATGTATGCTATGACATGTACTCACCCTGACGTGGCCTTTTCTTTGAGCATCGATAGTCAATATCAGGGAAACCCGAGTAAAGCTCATTGGATAGCGGTCAAGAACATTCTTAAGTATCTGTGAAGAACTAAGGACTGGGTCCTCGTGCTTGGTGGCAGTGATGACTTAAGAGTTACTGGGTATAGTGACACCAGTTTTCAGACAGACAGAGACAACTTTCGTTCTCAATCTGGCTGGGTGTTTACCATTAATGGAGGAGCTGTGACTTGGAAAAGTTCCAAGCAGGAGACCGTAGCTGATTCTACATGTGAATCAGAGTATATAGCAGCGAGCGAAGCATCAATGGAGGCTATATGGTTGAAGAATTTCATTGGAGACCTTGGAGTTGTGTCAGCCATTAAGGATCCAATGGAGATTTTCTGCGATAATGAAGGAGCAGTTTCCTTGACCAAGGAACCAAGAGATCATGGAAGATTTAGAAATATCGACAGAAAATATCACTTTATCAGACATCGAGTAGAAGAAGGACACCTCGTCGTGAAGAGGGTATCATCTGAAGAGAATCCTGCCGATGCTCTCACAAAGGTTCTGAGTAGGGTTAAGCACATTCAGCATGCGAGGAGCATCGACATGAATGATGATATTAGTTTTAGTGATTAGATAGATATTTAGAAACATGTAACAAATAAATGTAATTGACATTTGATGATTAAATAATGGATATTTATTTATGAGTATCGTTTACTATCTTTTGTCAATTGTTTATCATTGTGTTTCATTTTGCATGTTTTACTTCCCGAGTAATTAGATTATTCAAATATCCACAGTTGATCATACTTTGGAAGTAAGTAGTGAATTAAGACTGTCATGAATTAGGTTGTAGATTGTCTAATGGATTAGACATAGCATTGGTTTGATGCAATATTCATGAGTACTTTTGAAATGGGGATTTAAGTATTGGATTAAACCCACGTTCAGGGAATTACTTCATGGAATTTATCACGAGTAATTCTGAGACGATAATATCGTATAATCTCTAAATGGAGATATATGAGTTGTTTTTTACGAGTTGGTTGTGCATTGATAGTGCGTAAACGCATCAGTAACTTGGTGTTATAAAACATATTGTTGTGCATGATTTGATGAGTAAATAGTGAAAGCATATAAGTCAAAGTTTATCTGTTCCTTTTACCCTAAAGGGAAAAGCGATATCTTGGGCCCCTCGATGATTTGGTGTTGACTTATGTGCCGGGCCCGGTCAAGACTTAATTGATGTGTTCAATTGTATTTCCTTGTCATTACAAATCAAAAAGCGGGAAACAAACTGTTGGACAATGAGAATGATTATTTTCCATGTCATTTGTCCACATGATATCTTGCAGAACGGAGGATTATATGATCACTTATCTTAGGACACGTTGCTGACTAGGTCAGAGTTCGACAACAGCTTTGAGAGCTATAATTTTCTAGTCATTTTTGAAGTTATACTTGCAACTATAGTTATTAGACTTATCCAAGTGGGAGACTGTTGGATTAGGTGTCTAAGCTCATAACTATAATTGGTATGTACTTGAATTGATAGTAGCACAATCCTTTTGGGTTGCCTTCATACCAGCAACTAGACGGGATGACTTTTGGAGAGAGAGGTTGAATTTATTATTTGAATAATAAATTGGATTAAATGATTTATCAATGTATTATGAAAATAATCTATCAATTAGAAATCATGTTATTTAATTAATATTTAATCATAAATTAATTTGGAATTAATTTTGGGATTAAAGGATTTAATTAAAAGTACAGGGGCTATTTAGCAATTAATTAATAGTTGTGGTTTTGGGCTCTTGGACAACTCTAAAGAGGGTTGGACGAAAACTCTTGGGAGGCCCTAAGGTTTTTTGTCCAAAGCCTTATGAGGGGGAGTCCATGGGCTGCTTAGGTCTTAAACTGGAAATTAGGGTTTCCACCAGCAAACCCTAGCTTTGGGACTAAGCAACCTTAACTGTAAAAGGAGCCTCACCCCTCTAAGTTTTGGCGATCAATTTGAAAACCTAGAAAATCCAAAACTTTGAAGAACCTCCCTCCTCTCTCCTCTCATCCTCTTGCTTAGTGTGTTTGTGAGCCATTAGAGGTGTTACACTTGTGACACTTGTTCTCAAAGTCAAGATCTTCAAGGAATCCATTGTTATTACAATATAACAATAAAGGTATGTGTTCTAATCTTTGTTTTCTTATTTTCGAAAATTGTAGAAGCATGCTAGGTTTTCTTGTTTTGTGTTCAATGCTTGTATGTCTAATAGAGAAAACATAGATCCAAATATTTAGGGTTGCATGCACACATAAGATTGTTTGTATGCTCAAAACCCATCAGGAGGTGCATGGGAAGCACTGAGGGAGGTATTGGAGACCATGAGGAGGGAGATATTGTATACGAAGTTCTCCAAGTGTGAGTTCTGGTTGCAGGAGTTGATGTTTCTGGGGCACCTTTTCGATCCGACCAAGGTTGAGGCCATGATGACGTGGGAGGTTCCAAGGTCTCCATCTATGATTCGGAGTTTCCTTGGGTAGGCAGGTTACTACCAGATATTCATTAAGGATTTCTCCAAGATAGCGGTTCCTCTGACTCGATTGACGAAGAAGACTGCCACTTTTTGCTGGGGGCCTGAGCAGCAGGCAGGGTTTGAGACCTGGAGACAGAGATTGTGCGAGGCGCAGATTCTGACCCTGCCAGAGGGTGTTGAGGATTTTGTGGTTTATTATGATGCGTCGATCACGGGTTTGGGTGTGGTTCTGATGTAGAGGGGTCACATTATTGCTTACACTTCGAGGCAGCTGAAGCCTCATGAGGTGAATTATCTGACACATGATTTGGAGCTGGGGGATGTGGTTTTCGCCCTCAAGACTTGGCGACATTCCATCTATGGGGTCCGTTGTACTATTTTCACGGATCACAAGAGACTGAGGTACTTGATAGACTAGCCGAATCTGAACATGAGGCAGCGCCTGTGGTTGGACGTGGTGAAGGATTATGATTGTGAGATCCTTTACCATCCGGGGAAGGCCAATATGGTGGCCGATGCTCTCATCCGCAAGGCGGTCACGGTTCCGATCAGGGATATTTGTATGAGGATGACAGTGATTACTCCACTCTTAGAGCAGATTCAAGAGGCTTAGGTTGAGGCTATGAAGGAAGTGCACCGTAAGAGTGAGCGCATAGTGGGTCAGGTGGCTTCCTTGGATTATGATAGCCGAGGTTTATTGATTCTCCATCGGAGTGTTAGGGTTCCTTATTTGGATGGTGCGCATCAGGTTCTGATGGAGGAGGCACACAAATCAAGATTTTCCATTCATCCCTGGGCGACAATTATGTATCTTGGTATGTGGAGATTTGCTTGACTTGCAGGAAAGTCAAGGTCGAACATCAGCGGCCTCACAATAATATGCAACCGTTAGACATTCCCGTTTGGAAATAGGAAGAGATTAGCATGGATTTCATTACGAAGTTGCCTCAGAAAGCGCACAAAGTGGATTCAATTTGGGTCATCGTGGATCGATTGACCAAGAGCGTGCATTTTATTCCGATTCAGGAGAGTATCTCTGCAGAGAAGTTGACTGAAATTTATATCAGGGAGGTTATGGCACGACATGGGGTGCCAGTTTCAGTGGTTTCAGACAGGGGTGTCCAGTTTGTTTCTAGGTTTTGGAAGAGATTCCATGAAGAGTTGGGTACTCGTCTACATTTCAGCACAACCTTTCACCTACAGACGGATTGTCAGAGCGAGCGGACCATCCAGACATTGGAGGATATGCTGCGGGCATGTGTCCTGGATTTCGGCAGTAGTTGGGATACGTATCTTCCATTAGCGGAATTTTCGTATAACAATAGTTATCACGCTAGCATCGATCGACTTCCTTTTGAGATGCTCTATGGGAGGAAATGCAGAACCCCGATATGCTGGGGTGAGGTCGGTCAGCGAGTCATGGGGAGTACCGAAGTGGTACTTAAGACTACCGAGTTGATTCAACAGGTTCGGAGTAGACTTCAGACAACTCAGAGTCGACAGAAGAGCTATGCCGACAAGCGCCGATCAGACCTAGAGTTTCAGGTCGGGGATATGGTTCTCCTGAAGGTGTCAGCATGGAAAGGTGTCCTCCGATTCAGGAAGCGGGGCAAGCTGGGTCCCAGGTATATCGGTCCATTCAGGGTTGTAGCACGGGTGGACAAGGTAGCGTATTGATTGGATCTTCCGGAGGAACTCAGTCAGATTCATAGTACCTTTCACGTATCTCAGCCACGGAAGTGTTTGGTTGATGATTCCGCATTGGTTCAATTGGAGGATATTCAGGTGGATGACCGCCTGAACAACATTGAGAGACCGGTAGCGATCCTCGACAGGAAGACGAAAACCTTGAGGAACAAGGTTCTTGAGTTGGTGAATGTGCTGTGGCAGCACCACAAGGGTTCAGAATGGACGTGGGAGTCGGATGATGAGAGAGCACTACCCAAAGTTATTTTCGGCGGACATCGAGGACGAAAAGTGGCGGAGAATTGTAGCACCCGATTATCATGTATTTCCATTTTATCCCTTAACTTATTTAAGTTTGCACATTTGGTCCCTTATGGTTGAGTTGCACATTTCGTCCCGTACGCTGGGCGTACATGTGGGTACGCGCAACGACTCGTGAGATTGGATCGCGGAAGCCATGCTAGTACGCTGGGCGTACATGTAGTATGTCGGGCATACTAGCTTAGCCTAAAAACCCTAATTTTAAGGGTCTTCTCCCATATTTAATCCACCTTACGCCTCCCTTGGACATTCCTTATCAGCCACCTTCCCTCAAAAACCCTAATCTCGAGTCTAAGCCTTGTTTGGGAGAGTTTGGAGCTTATTAGTGATTTTTGGTGCTTATTTGTTGAAGAAGAAGGCTATTGAAGAAGGAGATGTTTCTTGCAAGCTTATAGATCCCAAAATTACTCCTCCTTGTGCATCTTTTGAAGGTATAAAGTCTATACCTTGATGTGTTTCACTTTTGATCTCTATAGATGGGTTTTATGAGTTTTTTGTCCCAAAGTTTGGACCTTTATGAGTTTGGGGAACTACAGAGCATATTAGTTGTCCTTCTTGCATGCTAGGTCATGTATGTTCATAAAAATGGGTGCTTGATGGTCCCTTTCTAGCCATTCAAGAGTTTGGTGATGTTGAGTGTGGATTAGGTTAGAGTTTTAAGGTTTAAGCCCTTTTCAACCATGCAAAGGCTTAAAGTTTTAAACTTTATGGTTTAAGACACTTTTATGAGCTTGGGTCTAAGCTTTGGACGTTAGAGCTTAATGGATTAAGACTTTAGGGCAATTTTGGGTTGACTGACCAGTACGCTAGGCGTAGGCGTGCACAAACCGGTTTTTTTTTGTAAACCGGTTCGGTTCAGGTCAATATGGTCAACACCGGTTCAAAGTCAAACCGGTTCGGTTTCAAACCGGTTCATCAATAAAAATATGCGAACTTTGTAAACCGGTTCGGTTCCCCGGAAACCGGTTTAGGAAGAAACCGGTTCTTCAAACCGGTTTATTGGACTTCTTTTTGTTTTTTGTGATTATAGTTCAAAATTGACAGCAAGAAAAGTAAAGGTTGCTTCCTGCAGAAAAGTGTCCTTGTGTTTTCCCATCATACAATCGTACACATAGCTTCATGCTTTTACCCATCTACCTACATATCCTTTTGACTTTTGGTCATTACAATAGCATAGGTCCATCTAGCTCCGAGTCCTAACTTCTAATGCCATCTTATGGTCCTAGCTTCTGCAAAAAGTTATAGACAATACAACCATACTTTTGCTTTTGTTCAGGCCATGTCTTATGCGGATGAAAGCAAACAAGGGCAGTGGTGGTGGGTTAATGTTTAGTTTCATTTTTCCTGTGGAGATGGTGAAGGTAGGTGATGATGGTGGTGTTTGATGGCGATGGTGTTTTGTTTCTACATGGAGGTGGTCGACGGGAGTGAGTGTTCTGGTGGGTGAGTATGTGGGTATGGATGTCGGTTGTGAAAATGGCGTGGGAAGGTGGCGATGAGGAGGATATGATGATGGCAGTTCTAAACCGGTTCTTACTAAACCAGTCCTAAACCGGTTCTCCCTAAACCGGTCCCGACATCTAAAATCTCGAACCTGTCCAAACCGACGGATCAGTTCACGAACCGGATCGGTTCTTCCTGAATCGGTTCAATGTGAACCGGTTTACCGGTTTATGAGACGGTTCGGTTCCCGAACCGGTTTTTCTGTGCACGTCTAGCTGGGCGTATGCTTGAGTACACTGTGCGTACTGGGCCAGTGCCTCGATTCCGGATCATCAGCGTACGCCGGGCGTACGAGCCATGTATGCCGCATGTACGTAGTCTGTGGGCTTATGAGATTTTTGGGCTCGAGTGTTGGGTTTTTTGACTTGTTTAGGTTTGGGCCTCAGGCCTACCCGTGGTAGCAGGACATTTTTGGGCTTTAGGCAATTATGGGTGCTCTTGGGCCATATTGGGCCTTGTAGTTGGGCTTGGAATGCCTTTTTGGACTAGTTGGATTTGCGGCTTGGTGGGACAGGCCCAATGAGGCAAGGGTTAAGCAACCTTTTTTTCTTTGAAGTCAAGAATTAGGGTTTGGACCCTCGGGTTAGAATATTGACCTAATTTTTAATTAGGGTTTTATACTTGTGGCTTAGGGAGAGGATTTTGCGAGTCAACCGCTGAGTGTGATTTTATACGTTCATTCTAAGGTGAGTTTCTTTAACTGTATCTGTGGATCGAAGGCACTAATGTCGGCCCACTAGTTTATGTTGTAGTATGATGGTTTTCTTTGTGACAACTGTCAGTTATGCCTTTGTTTGCTTGATGACTTTGTGATTCTTTGTTATGATATTATGTGGTAGTAATAGTGGTGAAATAGACCCGGTATCCGGTTGAAATAGACCGAACGGGATTGCAAACACCAAATATGAAATAGACCGAAGGGGATTGCAAGTACCCATATATGATTGACTTTATGTGGTTGAAATAGACCGAAGGGGATTGTAAGCAACGTGATATGCTTGGCTGTATGTTTGTATGGTATGGGGTATTTTGGGGGAACTCACTAAGCTTTGTGCATATGGATTTCAGTTTATGTTTCATGTACTTCTAGCTCGAAGGGGAAGGGCCCGACCTGATCGCACTGCATCACCCTATGATTTTCTGCATTATGTGATTTTGGGAAATTGTACTCTGATAAACTATTGCTATGATACACATCTGACTGTTTGATATGACTATCTTATCTGTATTTTTGGGATGTTACAGATAGCTTGATTGTTAGTCATTAGTTGGATGAAACCAGTACAGTCCAAAACTTGGATGAGACTCATACTAGTCAGGTCAACAACCAGTTTGGCGAGGCAAATATTTCACCAACTGGTAGACCTATGCCAACTACTTCTAGTCAAACTCCTTTTGAGGAAAACAATCAAACTAATACTTTACCTACTTTTAGTCAGTCTCTTAGGTCCTCTAGGTCTAGACGTGAGTCTAAAATGCATGTAAAGTTTAATGATCATATTATACAGGGTAAACACAAGTATGGGGTTGAAAGAAGTGTGGATTATGCTTTTTCTTAATAATGAAAAGAAATGTTTTGTTTCAAATCTTAATAAAAAGTTGAACCAAAAACATTCGATGAGGCCTTGTCTGATCCTAACTGGATAAATGCTATGAATGAATAAATGGAGACCCTTTATCGTAATCACACTTGGGACATTACCGAGTTACCTAAAAATAGAAAACCTATAGGTTGAAAATGGGTCTATAGGATAAAATATAAACCTAGTGGGGAAGTTGAGAGATATAAATCTCGTCTTTTTGCTAAAGGATACAGTCAAAAAGAAGGTGTGGATTACCATGAAACTTTCTCTTCAGTAGCAAAAATTGTTACTGTTCGTGTTGTTATTTCTTTTTCTGTTAATAATTCCTAGCCTTTATATCAACTTGATATCAATAATGAGTTTTTATATGGTGACTTATCTTAAGATGTGTATATGTCTCTTCCACAAGGGTATCATACCAAATGTGATACCATAGTTTGTAAATTAGTAAAATCATTATATGGTTTAAAATAGGCCCCTAGAAAATGGAACAAAAAATTGTGTTCTACTCTTTTTAGTTATGGGTTTTGTCAAAGTGTGAATGATTACTCGTTATTTGTTAGGAATAGGAATAACTCAATTGTTGTTGTACTTGTTTATGTTGATGATATTATACTTACAGGGAATAATAAAAAAGAGCTTGAAAGTGTAAAACTGTTTCTTAATACAAATTTTCTAATAAAGGATTTAGGAAAAATCAGTTATTTTTTGGGAATTGAAGTTTTAAGCATTGATAAAGGTGTGTGTTTAAATCAAAGGAAATATTGTCTTGAGCTTCTTCATGAGTTTGCGATGCTTGGTTCCAAGCCTTGTTTGGAAGCTAATTTTGTTCCTAATAGAGAATCTAATGATAATAAGGATCCTTGTCTTGAAAACATTACTGAATTTCAAAAATTAGTTGGAAAACTAATTTATCTTACAATAACTAGACCTGATATTTTGTATTGTGTTCAGATTTTATCTCAATTCGTGCACAAACCTCATAAGTGTCATTTAAATATTTCATTTAGACTTCTTAGATACCTTACAGGTAGTGCAGAAAGAGGAATTTCTATTGTTAAATCAGATTGTTTTGACTTAATGGGGTTTGTGGATGCTAATTGGGCTAAATGCATGTCCTTGAGAAGATCTATGACTGGTTATCTTGTATATATTGGAAATTCGTTGCCTTCATGGAAGAGCAAGAAACAGTCCACTATTTTAAGATCTTCTACTGAATCTGAATATCGTGCGTTGGGATCTGTGACTTGTGAGGTTATTTGGATTCGTAAAATACATTTTGATTTAGGTATAAAACAGTTAGCTCCAGTAAAAATATTTTGTGATAATGAATCAACAATTACGTTAGCCTTAAATCCTGTCTTCCCTGAGAAGACTAAGCATTTTGAGGTTGACTTACATTCTGTAAGAGAAAAGATTGCTAATGGTTTGATAAATGTTGAAAAAGTTAGTTCTTCAAATCAAATTGTTGATATTTTAACTAAATCTTTAGTTACATCTCAGCATAATTTTCTTTTAAATAAAAATGGTTTAATTAATCCTTTTAATAAAGATTGATTTTTTTTAAATAAATTGTTAAGTTTGAGGAGGGGTGTTAAAAATATGTTGATTTCTATTCAAACAGAACAATTTCTATTTGTTCAGGGTGCAAAAGGTAAATTATTATTTATTAATTTTGTAGTTATTTCTTGTGTATGGGTAGTTTGTGTAAATTGTGCAGGATTGATGGGTTGTGGAGTAAACATTTCAGTCTTATCCGGGTTAACACACAGATCTTCTTATTCGGGTTTTCTCCGTGTAGTTAAGTGAAGGTGGACGTCTAGATGAATTATAACTCATTCATTTTTACATACACATAGTTTTTAGAGCAACCTCATTCTCTCTCGTTGGTCTTCGTCTCTAGAATTAGGGTTTCACATTTCTTGTTTGTGTTAAGTTGAAATCATTCAGATACTTATTTCTAGGTTTTGTTATGAGAGGGAGTGTGATTGTAGTGAGGTTTTCTCTTGTAAGTACTTGAAAACCATCTGTCTATTTGTCCTCAAATAATATAATAGATTATGATGTTGGGAATATCTGTTTCTACGTTTTTTTACAATTCCAAACATGAAGAAATTTGAAAGTTGTCCCTTTTTGACTCCGGTAAAATGCATGAGCTTTTTGCAAGTTTGTTTCATCATTTTCACCACTTTGTCATTGTCGTTTTAGTAACGTCCCAAAAATAAGAGCAAAAATTTTCATTTTTAAATTAATAAAACTGTAGTCCAAAACATCATCATGACACCAAGGTGGAACAAAGTGTATCAATACATCATAAAACATCAGAGGAAATCACAAAATGCGGAATAAGATAGTGTGTGCTCTGCAATCATCCCAGGCTCTTCTCTTTTGAACCAGAAATACCTGAAACATAAACTGAAAACCGTAAGCACAAAGCTTAGTGTGTTCCCCAAAATACCACATACCATACATAATAAACACATATACTGGGCCCCGCCCGACATCGAGCCCCGCTCGGTATACATATCTGTCAGTCATCAGGCCCCGCCTGGCATTGGGCCCTTCCCGATATACATATAAACATATAAACATATAATAATACAAACACATGCGATAATCACAAAGATAATAGCATACAATATAGTCATCGGGCCCCACCCGGCATCGGGCCTTGCCCGGTAAGCATACCAGCACATAACACATGGAATAGTCACACATATATCTAACATCCTAGAATAATAAACCATGGTCCGGAATTGGTGCCTTTGACCCGCTAAACATAGTGAGGAAACTTACCTCAAGCTGCTGAATCACTCGAATGAATCTCTGACGTCTGGCCTGGAAAATCCCCGCGCTATGAAAATCAATAACATCCAATTATTAATTGGATTCCGACTCATAACCAAAAGTCTAAACTATTTATACCATAACCAGGGTAAAAGACCAATTTACCCTTTATCTAACTTGGCCCAAAAGTACGGCCCAATCCAACTATTTAAAGGTCCAAATCCTAAAGCCCAATATATGGCCTAATCTTCCAAATTGGGCCCAAACCCATCATGGGCCTAAAATCAAAGGAATCCCAACATGCTAGCCCAAAGCCCAAAACAGAGGCCTAATGGCTAAATTAGGCCCAAAATTTCAAATCGACACTATGGCCCAATACCAAAATGGCAAAACCCAAATCATCCTCTGTTGAGTATGCGCAGTGTACTCAGCTCATACGCCCAACGTACTCCCCTGTCCTCATGTTTTCTTCATTAAGCACTTCAACAGTTAAGCCCCTACTCCAAACTCTCAGATCTGGTCCCTAAAGATGACTTATCACGTAAAGTTGGCAACTTTACATACATGCATGGCTTAATGGGGCTTAAAAGCTCAAAAAGAGCTTAACAAAGGTCTTAACACATGAATGGGTCCAAATACTCCATAAAGTTTGCATTTTTATGATCATGGGGACTGAATGGAGCTAAGATCTAGCATCCATTACTTCTGGAGTAGATCAAAAGCCCACCTTTAACACAAAAGGCTCAAAAATGCCCAAGAAACACCATATAGAAGATCTATCATAAATGAACATAAAGGTGTGAGCATTTTACCTCAAAAGCTTGCAAATAAGAAAGTGATCTTGGGTCTACAAGCTCAGTCAACTTCTCAAAGGGCTTCTCTTCTTCTTGTTCACCTTAAGACACCAAAAATCTCTTTATCAAGCTCAAAAACTCACTAACACACTTAGGGTTTTGTTTTCTGGGACAAGGAGGATGGAGGCTGGTCTAAAACATCCAGGAGGTGGGTTTAAGATGTTTAAATAGGGCACAAACCCTAATAATTAGGGTTTGTCCCAGACCTGTGTACACCATGCGTACTCTACGTACGCCCCGCGTACGTGGGTGGAATCCTCGACCAATCATCAGGCTAGTACGGCAAGCGTACCACTTAGTACGCCCCACGTACTAGCTAAAGGATCAAAATACAATATTTTCAATAAAGGGGGTTAAAAGTGAAGCTTCCCAAACTTGAGTGTTACAATTCTCCCCCACTTGAATCAGACTTTATCCTCGAAGTCCGCTGCTCCAAATAACTCCGGGTAGTTCTCCCACATCTCATCCTCCGAATCCCACGTCCATTCCGAACCCTTGTGATGCTGCCACTGGACTTTCACCAACTCAACAACCTTGTTCCTCAAGGTTTTCATCTTACGGTGAAGAATTGCTACCGGTCTCTCAATATAATTCAGGTGGTCATCCACCTGAATGTCGTCCAATGGAACCACTGCAGAATCATCCACTAAACACTTCCGCAACTGAGAGACATGGAACGTGATGTGGATCAGACTGAGCGCCTCGGGAAGATCCAAGCGATATGCAACCCGGGCCACCCGAGACAAAACCCTAAAAGTACCAATGTACCTGGGGCCCAATTTTCCCTTCTTCCTGAATCGGATGACACCTTTCCAAGGTGACTCCTTCAGGAGAACCATATCCCCAACCTGGAACTCTATATATGATCGGCGTTTGTCGACATAACTCTTCTGCCGACTCTGAGCTGTCTGGAGTCTACTCCAAACCTGTTGAATCAACTAGTGGTCTTGAGTACCACCTCGGTACTCCCCATGACTCGCTGACCGACCTCACCCAAAAAAATCGAGATCTTGCATTTTCTCCTATAAAGCATCTCTAAAGGATGTCGATCGATGCTGGCATGATAACTGTTGTTATACGAAAATTCCGCTAACGGAAGATACATCTCCCACTGAAATCCAAAACACACGCCCGAAGCATATCCTCCAAGGTCTGAATAGTCCGCTCGCTCTGCCCGTCAGTCTGTGGATGGAATGTCGTGCTGAAGTGGAGACGAGTACCCAACTCGTCATGGAAACTCTTCCAAAATCTGGAAGTAAACCGGACATCCCTGTTTGAAACCACGGAAACTGGCACCCCATGCCGCGCTACAACCTCCCTGATGTATACCTCAACCTACTTCCCCGCAGAGATACTCTCCTGAATCGGGATAAAATGCGCGCTCTTGGTCAATCAATCCACGATGACCCAAATTGAACCCACTCTGCGCACAGTCTGAGGCAACTTCATAATGAAATCCATGGTAATCTCCTTCCATTTCCAAACGGGAATGTCCAACAACTGCATCTTGCCATGAGGTCTCTGATGCTCGGCCTTGACTTCCGGAAAGTCAATCCCCTCTCCACATACCAAACCACATCCCACTTCATGAAGGGCCACCAATAATCAGGACGAAGATCTCTATAAATCTTCGTCTCCCCAAGATGAATGGAGAACCTCGATTTGTGCGCCTCCTCCATCATAACCTGACGCACACCGCCCCAATACGGAACGCATACCCTCCGATGAAGAGTCAACAACCCACGACTATCATAATCAAAGGAAGCCACCTTCCCACAATGTGATCACTCTTCCGATGCTCTTCCTTTATAGATTCGATCTGAGTCTCACGAATCCGCTCCAATAGTTGATTAATCACGGTCATCCTCAAAAAAATCTCCCTGATCGGAGCCGTAACCGCCTTGCGGCTGAGAGCATTGGCCACCACTTTGGCCTTCCCTGGATGGTAAAGGATCTCGCAATCATAATACTTCACTACATCCAACCACCGGCGTTGCCTCATATTCAGATTTGGCTGATCCATCAGATACCTTAGGCTCTTGTGATCCGTGTAAATGGTACAACAGACGCCATAGAAGTAATGTCGCCAAATCTTTATGGCAAAAACCACAACCCTCAGCTCCAAATCATGCGTCAGATAGTTCACATCATGAGGCTTCAGCTGTCTCGAGGCGTAGGCAATCACGTGAACCCTCTGCATTAGAACTGCACCCAAACCTGTGATCGACGCATCACAGTAAACCACAAAATCCTCAGCACCCTCTAGCAGGGTCAAAATCGGCGCCACACAAAGTCTCTGTCTCAGGGTCTCAAAAGCTGCCTGCTGCTCAAGCCCCCAACGAAAAGTGATAGTCTTCTTTGTCAGCCAGGTCAACGGAACCGCTATTTTGGAGAAATCCTCGATGAATCTCGGATAGTAACCTGCTAAAGCAAGGAAACTCCGAATCTCAGATGGAGACCTTGGAACCTCCCACCTCATCACGGTCTCGACCTTGGCCGGATCGACTAGAATATCGTTTTGGTTGACAAGGTGCCCCAGAAATTGCACCTCGCGTAACCAAAACTCACACTTGGAGAACTTTGCATAAAGTATCTCCCTCCTCAAAGTCTCCAATACCTCCCTCAAGTGCTTCTCGTGCTGCTCCTGGGTCTTGGAATAGACCAGGATATCATCAATGAATATAATCACAGACCGATCCAATATCGGCTTGCATACACGGTTCATGAGGTCCATGAACACGACTGGAGCATTGGTGAGCCCAAAAGGCATCACCACAAACTCGTAATGACCATACCGAGTCCGGAAGGCCGTCTTCTGCACATCCTCCTCTTTGACCCTCATCTGATGGTAAATCGAACGCAGATCAATCTTGGAAAACCAAGATGCACCCTGGAGCTGGTCAAACAAATCATCAATCCTTGGGAGTGGATAACGGTTCTTCACGGTTAGCCTATTCGGCTCTCGGTAATCAATACACATCCAATGAGACCCATCCTTCTTTTTCACGAATAGAATCAGTGCTCCCCATGGTGAAGTGCTCAGTCGAATGAACCCCTTGTCTAACATCTCCTGTACCTATGTAGACAACTCCTGCATCTCTGGAGGAGCCAACCGATATGGTTCCTTGGCTATCGGAGCCGCACCGGGAACCAGGTCAATCCTAAACACCACCTGCCTCTCCAGAGGCACCCCAGGAAAATCCTCTGGAAACACATCCGGATACTCCGACACAATCAGAACATCATCCACGGTCGCCTTACCCTTATCCCGAGTGTCTATAACATAGACGACGAATCCGGAACAACCCTGATGAATATAACGTCTGGCCCTCGCTGTTGAACATAGAATCGGCCCCCGCTGAGCTCTCTCCCCCTAAACCACCAACTCTCCCCCACTTGGGGTTCAAATCCGAATTGACTGGTGCTCACAATTAATCACCGCCCCATTGGGGATCAACCAATCCATACCCATGATAACCTTGTTCCCACGCAAAGGAATAGGAACCAAATCAGTCAGATACTGCTTGCTAAACATATGATGAATACAACCCCGATGGACCCTCGCTACCCGAACAGATCGATCATCTGCAATCTCTGAGTCTAAAGGACAATCCAGATCCCATGGTGTTGAGAGAAAAACTTGATAAAACGTTAGTAAGGAGATAATAAGTTGCGGAATGATAAGTTAATCCCAGTGGATCTTGTTAGCTCAACAATAATAATAGCTAGTTTGCGTAAATGTAAGGAAAATAAATAGCAGCAAGTTTATATCAATAAGCAGTAAACAAGTAGAAACTAGGTTGAATTATAACAAGGTTTACATGCTAACATAATTTAGTATAAGATGAACAACACAAGCGAAGAGCGACTCGGTTTAAGTATCAATTAAGATAACTTGATATAGAGATGAACGATCTTATATATTCAATAAGCTCTGAAGTGGTAAATTGGTGAGAAATACATGAAGTGGGAAGATCTATTTATAGAGTCCCAAAAGTTACATGAAACAATAAAATAACATAGAGCAACTGACTACGGTGACCCTGAAGGATACACCGGATATTACAACGACAAGAAGTAAAGTCAGTAAAAGTAACTTATGACAGTCTTCATGCATAGCTCATCTTTGCGGGTCATCTTCACATCCGCGGGTTCATAAGATGACAAAAGTGTTCTCTGGGTGATTCTCTTCGGGTTCACTAGGCAAAAGGTCTTCAGGTCCATCTTAGCTGAAGATGGTCACTTTCTTGTTTCAACAATTCCCCCCCAAAGTGACCTCTCAGCTAAGTTCTTCATTAATTCATCTTGAGGAACTTGATGATGATCTACCAAAACTTCATGACTTCAAAAAGCCAGTTAATCCTCCTTGTAATTTCAAATTTTGCTTCTTCTGAAGTGTGCTTGGATTTTTGTACAGAGGTTCAGGTGATATCAAGTGCTTCTTTGTTAAACGATGAATGTATGTTACAGGGATGAAGAATTTGGGACTATGTTGGGACTTCTTGTAGACTATCCCGAGCTCTAGGAAGCTTGTAGCACCAAGGGTCATTTATAGGAATCCTTCAGTGATGGTTAGAACATGATCGAAAGTAGGAAAGTCAAACTTGTTGGCAAGAACAGGATGAATCTCTGCATTTATTTTTCCAAAATCACACACCAGCGCCTTCAGGAATTCACAAGCCCTTTCGAAGGCTACTTTCATCTTGGGATATTTCTCTGCCTTAAGCTGGAAAACCCGAGCAATCATAAAGATCTCTTCAGGATTCATACAGACAAAGTCTGCTTGAGACCTGACATATTTATGTCCTCTCCGGGTCAGGGTGTATTGAAAGAATTCACTTTTCATGAATTTCCTGACCTTGTAATTTTTCACCGCCTTCGGTCTGTCGTTTGACCAGATGTCTTTGATTTTTCCACCGTGCATAGCATGGAAAAGACTTAGACGTTTAAACTCAATGGGGAGTCTTCTGTCTTCGGGAAGATTGGGCTCAAACGGTTGAAACAATGGGATGTACTTTGAGTTTGGAGAGATAGGGATGTCCCAGTAACCATTGGATGGAGGTTCTGTATAGGTAAGAATGGGAATATAATCAGAGTCTAGGAGTCTGTGGGTAGGGTTTACCTAGGAGTTTATTAGGGTTTCATCGAAAGTTGTATCAAACCCTTGTGCTCTCCAGATCTGTTCCGCAAACTTGGAAGCCCTCCAGTCTTGTTTCCTTTGAGTTGTTGCAGGGAAGTCATCGGTGTGGTCTGATGAAATTTCTTCTTCAAAGTTCTTGAGGTGAGGAGGAGTTGATTGTTGGGGAGAGTTCTGAGGAGTTGGGTGCCGAGGAGAAGCCCGAGGAGTAGGTTGTCGAGGTGAAACCTGAGGAGTTGGATCTCTGCGGTGCACTGAGGAAGGAGGATCCCGAGGAGGAGTGATGGAATGGTTATCTGATTGAGTTTTGGACTTGGAGGATTCAAAAACCGTTCTGATTCTTATTTGATTTTCCCAATCACTTCCCCCTTTTGAGGAAGCAGGCTCCATCTGCTCCTAAAACCAATGCTTCAAATCATCAATCTTTTGGAAGGTTGAATTGAAATGAGTTTGCATTTGAGCACACACCACTTGGTTTGTTGGAATCTCCGGGTTGAAGAGTTGTTGATAAATCTCCTTTGTGAGATGGAGAATTTCATCAACACTCTGTCTTGCAGCTAGTGAACGCCTTAAACCCTTAATGGTTTCCTGAAACACTGAATACCCTTATTAATAGGCAGTATGAGTTTCCTCAATAATTTGCTTGGATTTGCCTTCTTGAGTTTCCACAGTTTGTTGAAGTTCAGTTTCGAGCTCTTGAACTTCTTTAATGAGAGCTTCTGCCTTGGAGAGAATTTCCTTGTGATCATTCGTCCTTTGATTGTCGAGTTGCCTAATGCCCATATCTATCCGGAGAAGAATTCTTTCTACAGTCATTCTTTCTCTGGTTTCTAAGACTTCAACATGATCAATGAGAGATTGTGGGGTTGGAACTTCAGTGTTCTGCGGGGTCTTGGAGGAGACTGCGGCCAAGATCTGATCAACCTTGGATTGGATATCTACAAATTGTTTTTGAGATACAACCAACTTCTTCTTCTTTTCTGTTTCGGTTTGGAAGTGGAATGATGGGAACCATTTGACTCTTTGTCATCTAACACCATGATGAAATCATCTGAAGGGAGAGGTTGTTCAATTTCATCGTTGTCATTATCATCTAGACCAAAAGTTGGTGCAGAGCTGATTTTGATTGCAGAACCATCTTCATTGGAGTCATGAGCTTCATTGTTTTGGGGAGGCTTGGAAGGACCAACAACATTCTCTATCTCTTGAAGTTTTTGTACGGTGTTTTCCATATCCATCATCCATTGTTGAACTGTAAGGATGTCGTGCACCGTTTTCGCATTATTGATCATAGTGGCCCAATACTTGGCTACACGAATCATCAGATGCATAACTGTCATATCCTTTATGCACCGAGGTGTCCCTCAGGTTTATGGATCCTTGCACGTTGCTGCTCACCATGCATAAACCGCTTGAATGTAATGTTGGCGGTACAGGATTTACAGAGCTTCCTTGGTCTCCTTGGTCTAAAACCAAGTCTGGCCTCGACTCTGTTCTGGCTAGAGGCCTCGGAAAAAGGGCCCTGCAGTGCAAGAGGTGTTTGATGTGTATGTGTGACTCGAAGCAATATGGAGTTCAAATCCTAGAGAGAGAAAACATGCAGACGTGACGTCCTGGAGACCTTAGGGCAAGTATTAACATCTGGATCCACTTGGGATCCAAATGGGGTTGTGTCTCCATGATGTGATGAAACTAATACACTCATTGTATCAGGGTGGTTAGGTTGGGTTCTTTCAGGTGAGTCTGTGGGGACTCAAATGGCTGCAGGAGTCTTTTGAGAGACTCTGACATTTGCCTTGGTTTGCATATGGCTATGACTGGGGTTAAGCTTCAACTTTTTCCTCCTAAAAACATATCCGGATCCTGAAGGCTCATTAAAACTGTCTTCAACGACATTTACAGGAGAGTCATGAGCCTTGGATGGAGACTGTTGAACATGAGGAGTGGACTTTGCAGTTTTAGCTTTTCTCTTCTTTGAGGCACCCGCACCTTTAATGACAACGTTTGTGGGTGTCTTCTTGACAGCAAGAGATTTGACTCTTTTAGGCTTAGGGTGCGGGGATTGGTCTTCG
Source organism: Lactuca virosa (assembly GCF_052849685.1). Taxonomy (NCBI): domain Eukaryota; kingdom Viridiplantae; phylum Streptophyta; class Magnoliopsida; order Asterales; family Asteraceae; genus Lactuca; species Lactuca virosa. Next base: position 463,649,858 of record NC_136430.1, on the reverse strand, counting down.
GTAGGCTGAAGGGGTCTAGGCGGGGAAGAGTGATATGGGGCAATATCACTCGTAGCCATAATGTGGTCAGCTACCTCAACAGTGGTCGGTCCAATTGGCATCCTTGTGAAGATCAACCAAGCATAAAGACCAAAACTTTTCAAAAGTATATTCTATCTGATGAGAATAAAGTTCTCTAAGATCGATAGATTCAAACAGATATCAAAGAATTAATAACAAATAACAGGAAACAATGAACACCACGATGAATCAAACGAATGTCGAATGATTAATATGATCCACCTCAGAAGAACTCAATAGGAATTGCTACTGTAGAGGTGTTCTAGGGTTACAATACTTGTTCAAGAAGAATAATCAAAAAGCATGACAAATCTGATGCATGCATGCACCATAAATACTAAACCCTAAACAAAACAAACGGTTGGACAGGCCCAAACCGTGTATACAATGGACCGAACTTAACAAAGCTAGGGATGAGCATATGGACCGGGGAACCGGCCGGAACCGGTACCGAAACCGGAACCGGCACCGGAACTGGAACCCGATGGAACCAGTCGGGCCGGGACCGGGACGTTATTTTTGTGGATTTTTGGAACCGGGAACCGGTAGGAACCGGAACCGATATAACCGGAACCGGTAGAACTGGCAAAAACGGTAGAACCGGCAAAAACCGGAACCGTATGATGCTATTTTCCGAGGACCGGTTCCAACATTTGAAGACACGACAAGAACCGGGAACCGGTAGAACCGCCGGGCCGGTTCAGTTCTTGATTTTGGCCGAAGCCGGTTCCCGGGTCGGGTCAGTTTCGGGCCGGTTCGGTCCTTTTGCTCATCCCTAAACAAAGCCCAATGGCGCAATACATATACCCAACAATCTCCCCCTTTGCGCCAATTAAGGCGAGAGATCACTTCGGTTGAGTAACTGTGGTTTTCTTCACATTCTTGAACAGTTTGGGGACGATGGCAAGAAGAGTTTGTCGAAAGTTAATGTACCACCGAAGCATATCTGTAAACATCTTCCTATCTGCTTCACTGTTCTCATTGCACCTGTGTATGATATCGAGAATATGCTCCAAGCAGGAAGTGGAGAACAGGTGTTTGTCAACAAGAGCGAACATACATTTTTGACCTTCGCCCCACTGTATGGAACTGTGGGTCGATTTTACCCATCATAATCAAGTTGATGTCGCTTGCCTTCCTAATTGGTTTGATAGATGTCCTCCTTCTCAAGGCAGAGGCGATTTCCTGATCCATTTTTACGACTTCATGAATATAGCACACCAGCATTCGCTTAATGTGATCAATGATTGGCTCATACTCTTGTTGGTTAGTCAGCAAAATATTATTCAGGAGAATCCAATCATGAGGATTCAAATGTGGAAGATCAGCGAGGGAGATTATGTGAACCGAACTGTCTGAGCCTCGGGTCACTTTGAATTTGACATTGATAAACTTCCCGGCTGAAGTCGGTTTAAACACCTTGCCTGTTGTGATCTTCTGATTACTCCAAGTCAGGTATTGAGGTTGAGAGAACTCAAGATAGTACTCAAGCAGATCTCGATCAACCTTCATGTCAGGAGAGGGGATGACAAAAGTTGACTCAAAAGAATGAAAAATGAATGCCTTTCGGGTGATTGGCATATCAAATTGAGAGTCCTTGGGATTCTTAAGATCGAACGAAAGGACTGGTTCGAGCCAATTAATGCGAACTTGGAGCTTCAATTACTTCCTTCAAAAGCCTTTCCATAGTCCACAGAGGAAACATAGATTTCCTCTGTTCCAAAACATCGTTCGCTTCTTTTTGCTTCCTCTCCCTATCAATTTCTTCCTTCGCTTTACGAACCCTTTCCACAATCTCTTTATCACTTGGCTTGAATTTAAGGCTTTCGGTTTTAGAAGCCTTTCCTTCAGTATCAGACACATCATCGGTTTCATCATCATCATCATCATCACCAATTTTCTTCTTTCGCTTGTCCTTCCTACTGCCCGAAGCTTCATTACCCTTCGGTTCAGTAGTGACTTTCGGCTTAGTGTTGGGTTCGCTTGTTGGAGGTGGTTTTGATCGACCCTTAGCTTCACTTTCTCCCCTTGTTTCGGAGGGACAATAGATTCAGGAACACCTTCAATTCGGCTAAGAATATACACAACAAGTCTCAATTTCTCAGCTAAGTGGCGTCGAATAGAGATGGTAAGGACCGAATCATGAGCTTCCAAAAGATGTAGAAGAATGGAGTGCACATCACCAATAGAGCTTTTGACCACTGCATGCTCATACTTTAGTTCGTCAATTTCCTTGGTCGCGACCTTGAGCTTCAGGTTCTGAATTTTAAGCTGAGAAGTTCGTTTATCCAGCTCATCCATTATCCTGTTTTCCACGGCAAGTTCGGCTTCAAGTTGAGTGAGACGTGCATCAACTGAAGTGTGAAGCTCGGTGTTGGCAGTATGGATTGCTTTGCGTGTTTCCTCAAAATGCTTCTTTTCAGCCTGAAGCGAGCGAGTAAGAGTATCAACAGAAGCATTCACCGTTTGAGCATTCTTCTGAGCTGCAGCCTGTAAAGAGTCAAGAAAAATCTGAGCATCAGAAACTAGTTTTTCGACATTTGCGGTCGCCTGCTTGCAATCTTTTGTGGATTCTTCAACAACAAGAGAAGATTTTTGACTTGTGGAGGTAGAAGCATCGATAGCCTTGACAACATTGTTAATGGACGTATCATGCTCTTTGACAAAGGTTGCCAACAGAGCCTTGATGGCTGCTTCAGAGTATGCACCACTGGAAGAGGAAGATGAAGAGATCAATTGATCAAGCTGGTCATTCAGATCCTTTAAATGCCTCTTCGTAACAGGAGCGTCGTCATCGTCATCGCTATGTACTCGATAAGGGCTAAAATAAACTGAATCATATTCCATTTCGGCTCCTCCAAGAACAGGGTCAGATTCATGTGAGGGTGGTGGGGAATGAGGTTTTGAGGTAATTGGGGTTTCAGTTTTGAAAGTAGGTGCCTCCGTATCAGATACGTTGACACGAACAGTCGGTTCGTTTGGAGTAGTAGTAGTTGTGGTAACTTCGGTAAATAAAGGTGTGGGAATGGGAATTGTAGTAGTAGTTGAAGATGAGATAGGAGGTGGGCATGGAGCAATGGTAATAGGAACCAAACGTGTAGGTCAAGGAGGAGGTGAGTTTCGGTTACCTTCATGAGTCGGTGAGGGTGGAGGCGAATTACCTCGAGGTGGAGTTTGGTGTTGAGAAACTTCATCATCACCGGACTCTGGTTCGGGCTGGTGATCAGATGGAACATAGTCCGATTCACTTGAAGAAGGAGAAGGAGCCTTCGGCCTGTGTGCCTTCTTCTTAATCGTGCGTTTCTTTGGAGCAGTAGAGGCTGCTTGTTCAGACTTTCGCTTCTTTGGAGTAGAAACTTTTGAAGATTGACCTTCCTTCTCCCCTTTCTTTTCAGGCTTCTTCCCTCTTTTAGCTGGTTTATCTGCTGCGTCTAGGGAGCTTTACATTTCGGGAGTAAGCTGCCATGACCCTGTAGGAGGTAGCTTCTTGTACTCAGATATCACCTTGCTTTCACTGGAAACACACCTGTACATGGATTCCGGAACCGACCCAATAAACATAAATTTCGATGGATCGGAGACAAGTATCCTCGTCGTGTGGAAAGTAGCAATTGACGACATCAGGGAGTCTATCATTGTTGGAGCATGAAACTTCTACATCGTCCATTGAGTAACAAGAGTCCAAAACCTAGCGCAAGAGATTTCAGAGTAGCGTGAAGTAGAACTGATACTTTGAACCAGTTGAGACCATAAGATAGATCCAAAGTCCATGTTAACCCCATGGTACAGACCATAGAGAAGGGTCATGAACGCTTTGCTCGCCCCATCAGAACCTGCAACCCTCTCCGATAAACCCTTAGAGAGGAGGGTAAATAGATCATTCCACTGAGGAGGAAGACATTACTTCTTGAACTTTGTTACAGTGGTGAGAATCTCAGTATACCCCATATCATAGAACATCGTGAACAGTTGAGTGTTGGTAATAGAATCAGGGTTAATCAGGGAGTCGTCGATAGCAAGCCTTAACAACAAACAAAACCTAGCTTTTGAAATCGACGTCTTTTGATTGAAGATCTCAATGAAAATGCGCTCCTTTGCTTTATCGTAAACAGCGGTTGAGTAGACCTGAGAGAGCAGCGACATTGGAACATACTCCACCTGGGTTAGGGCTACTACAAGTGGTGAATATTTGAGGCATTCAACCACTTGCAGCATGTAGGGATCATACTGGAACGGTGAGAGATCGATGATTAGGTTTTGATTTGGTTTAATGGTGAGAAGAGAGGACTGGGCAGATTGCTCATAAACGGATGAAGATTCAGCTATCGTTGCAGTGGAGAAGAAGAAGATGAACAGTAGAAAAGTCGTCGGTGTGTTCTTGAGAGAGATGTGAATTGGTAAAGTTGTAAAAGAGGTGTGAGAAAACCTTTTATACCGTCTCTAGGAGAGAGAAAAAATCCACAATAATGATTCGAGGATCTTCTGAATCGACGCTTGAAATAGCGCGATTTGACAGCTGTGTTTCCATAGAAAGACGTCATCAGGCGTGATGATAGGAGCCGTTTCAAATTCACGCGCCCGTTTGAAATCTTATCCAATTACCGCCGTTTCAACTTCAAAACTTTTCAAATTCCTTTTCAAACTGTGACAAGCCCTTTCGCTGTAGATAAGGCAGGCAACGTTCGCTCTTTACATTTTATTCCACCATAACAATTACAACCGAAACATCGAATCGGAAAAATGGCCATTAGTACCACGAACAAGAATTGGGAAAATCATAATGATCTTCGTGCAAGAGTGTGCCAATAGAAAAGAAATAAAGCAAAGTATTTGTGGGATTTAAGTAATGTCTATTTAGACACGAAACTGTGGATCTCGGGCACGAATCACTTCCTTCAAAGTCAAGAGAGACTTAGAAGTGTCTGTGTGGTTTCCCGTTGAAATATGATCAAATGTTTATTAAGAAACATTGAAAGACATCTTTTCAAATTAAGCTATAACGGGTGGCTCAGCTTCAACCGAACTTCAGTACTTGACATAAGACCGAAAGTTGGATGAAGTACTTGTGAGACCGGTGTGGCCTGTTAAACAAGTAGGTTAGAGATTATATATAGTGACTTGGTGAGTTTTGTAGAAATCTCAAAAACAAAAATAAAATGGATCTTATGGGAAGAAAAGCCTTGGTGTTAGACAATTTCATAAAGATCACGCAACAATTAAAAAGAGATTTCTGGGTACCATCCACTAAAGTGGTTTCGTTAAAACGTGGGTGAAAACTAGAACATTTGATTGTTCACCGTCAATTCGTTATAGGTGTTGGATTTTGGGTTTCACTTAGCACGTGGTGAAACGAAGCTAAGATCATTAACACAGATGTTGTGTAACCATAAACCTCAGTGGTAAATGCTGAGAGTCTCAAGGGTTACGAATATGAACCGAAAGGAGATGGAGAAAAGTGAAAAGGAGGTTAAAGAACTGAAAGTACCTCTGCTATATAGTAAGGACCGAGCATACAACTCTTAACTTAATGTGAGACGAGTAAGGTAGCTCATGACATAAGTGAGTTTGTCAGCCTGATTGGAAAGATTTGATTTGTGTATATCAAATCAGTAAGGCTTCACTTGAGGTCTAGGAGGCTTTGGTCGACATGCAGCAGCATGATTCTAGGGACACTTAACTAGTGCAAAGATAAAGAAATATATACCTGTCCCAGCTCCATCATGTGAGTGAACGATGATACCTTTCAGTGATATTTTTGGAATTTTTGATTGTAATGAAAAGCAATAAATACAACAAAACACAAAAAAAATATTTTTGGATTTTATGAATTTTCTGAAAAAGAAATAAAAACAGAAATGAAAATATTTTTGAGTTTTATAAATTTTATGAAAAAAAATTAAAAACAGAAAGGAAAATATTTTTGAGTTTTATGAGAAGAAATGCAGTAAGAAAAGTTATACATAATGTACAAAGTATACAACCGAAACTTCACCTAAAAGTAGTGAAGCGAAATGGACCGAGCGTTAGGTGCATTTCGGTTCCCGAAAAATCAGGAGCCGAAATAGACCGAGCGTTCGCTCTATTTCGCGTTCGGTCCATTTCGATTCCCGAAAAATATGGAGCCGAAATAGACCGAGCGTTTGCTCTATTTTGCTTGTTTAATTTTAATGAGGCGAAAGTAGTTTTGGTACTGATTCAGCTTCCATCATACCTAAGCCTTGGAGAATTTTATTAAAACTTACTTCAGGTAAGGCTTTCGTGAAGATGTCAGCTAGTTGATCAGCAGATCGAACGAAGTGAATTTCCACATTACCATCTTCAACGTGATCTTTGATGAAATGGTATCTCAGTGCTATGTGTTTCGTTTTGGAGTGTTGCACTGGAATGTGACATATCCGAATAGTGCTTTCTGAGTCACAATAAAGTGGAATCTTTTTCATGTTCAGGCCATAGTCTCTAAGTTGGCTTTGTATCCAAATGATCTGTGAGGTACAAGATGCTGCAACGATATATTAAGCTTCGGCTGTGGAGAGTGAAACACATGTTTGTTTCTTGGACTGCCAGCTGACAAGTTTACCATGGAGAAATTGACATCCGCCTGTAGTGCTCTTTCGGTCCAAACCACATCCTCCAAGATCAACATCAGAGAATGCTTGAACAAAAAATCCTGATTTAGCAGGATACCATAGACCGAGAGATGAGGTTCGCTTCAAATATCTGAAGATGTTCTTTACAGCCACCATATGAGGTTCGTGTGGATTAGCTTGGAACCTGGCACAATAACAAACAGAAAACATAATATCGGGTCTACTAGCTGTTAGATACATTAGAGACCCTATCATTTGCTGATAGCGGGTCATATCAACAGCCGGTTTCTCCAAAGATGGTGTTAACTTTGTTCCAAATGCCATAGGAACCTTTACTTTGGAATCTCCCATCATGCTAAACTTAGCCAGTAGGGTCTTTGTGTAAGCCTCCTGATTGATAAATATACCTTCGGGTCCCTGTCTAATATTCAAGCCAAGGAAAAAGTTAACTGGACCCATTGAGCTCATCTCAAACTTAGTCTCCATCAACTTCCTGAATTCAACTGTGAGGCTGGGATTCGTGGAACCGAAGATGATATCATCGACATAAATCTGGACGATCATTAAATGGTCACCCTCTCTCTTGCAAAAGAAATTTGGGTCAACCGAACCTTGTTTAAACTTGGACATTTTTAGAAAACAAGTAAGGGTTTCATACCAGGCTCTTGGAGCTTGCTTGCTTTAAACCATAGACCGCTTTATCCAGAATATATCAATGATCAGGATGCTTCTCATTCACGAAGCCTGGTGGTTGCTCAACATATACAGTCTCCTCTAATTCTCCATTCAGAAAGGCACATTTGACGTCCATTTGAAAGACTTCAAAATTCTTGTGAGCAGCGTATGCCAGAAAAATCCGAACTGATTCTAACCTTGCTACAGGAGTGAAGGTTTCTTCGTAATCTATACCTTCTTGACAATATCCCTTGAATACCAGCCTTGCCTTGTTGCGAATGACATTCCCCTCTTTATCCATCTTGTTTCTGAATACCCATTTCAATCCAACTACAGATGCATCCTTCGGTGTGGGAATCAGTCTCCAGACTCGATTTCGGTCAAACTCGTGGAGTTCGTCTTGCATTGCTTGTATCCAATCGGAGTGATCGAGTGCAATATTAACCGTTTTTGGTTCTATTTTAGAGACGAACGAATTAAACATGCAAAATTCTACTTGAGAGAACAGAGCAGTTTGCTTCGCTTTTATTTGAGACCGAGTAAGAACTCCTTCAGATGTTTCACCGATTACTTGAGTTTTTGGATGATCTTTTGTCCATTTTGTGAGAGGAGGATAGTTTGGATCATATGCAGGATCCAATTCGACATTTATTTCTTCTTCGAATTCTGATTGAGAATCTTCGTCATTTGTATTGTTTTTCTCCCCCTCGAATAACGAAACAAGTTCAACATCCGGTTCAGAATTCTCCCCCTCGATTGGACTTTCATGGGTCATTATTGGAGATGGGTTCTCCCCCTGGAATGGTAAGTCAGGTCGCCTTGGAGTGGATAAACTCTCCCCCTGTAATGTAGAACACTTATGAGTAGAATCACTTGAGCTTTCGGGTTCGACTTGATCTCGAGGTTCGCTTGGACCGGGCTGTTCGGTTGGTCTTTGATGTCCGCTTTCCATTTCTTTTGCTGCTTTATCGATAATTTTCTTCAAGTTATCGATCTTGTTGTCAGCTGCCTTTGCCTCATAATGAATTGCTCTCTCTGGTTCATCAAAGAGCAACGCGTATTCTTCAAATAGATTGGAAATTGGAACCGAGACTTGACCTGATTTTGGAAAGATGTCCTCCGTTGGTACTTCGCTGGATTGCATTTTCTTCACATAATTATCATCAAAGGTGACATAGTAGGTTTCTTCGAGTTTCTTTGAACGTTTATTCAGAACCCTATATGCCTTTGAAGTTAGCGAGTATCCAAGAAAAATTCCTTCATCTGCCTTTACGTCGAACTTGTTTAAGTTCTCGTTGGAGTTGAAAATAAAGCACCTTGAACCGAACACATGGAAGAACTTGACATTTGGCTTGCGGTTATTCAAGATTTCGTATGGAGTGATGGAAAATCTCTTGTCGAGGAAGGTTCGGTTCTGGGTATAGCAGGCAGCAGCAATTGCATCAGCCCAGAAGTACAGAGGTAGAGAAGCGAAACTGAGCATGGTTCAGGCTGCTTCACACAACGAACGGTTTCGCCTTTCAACTACACCATTTTACTGTGGAGTATAGGGAGCAGAGAAGTTGTGAGTCACTCCCTTTTCAGCGAGGAATTCTTCAAACTCTTGGATTTTGAATTCCAGCCCATTGCACTTCGGACATTTCTAACCAGCTTTCTTAATTGAAGTTCCACTTGCTTTATAAATGCTTTGAGCTGTGGAGTTGCCTCTGATTTCTGTTTAAGAAAGAAAACCCAGGTGAAACGTGAAAAGTCATCAACAATAACCAAAAAATACTTACTACCACCGATGCTTTCTATGGCCGAAGGACCACATAGATCGATGTGAAGAAGCTCAAGAGGTTCGATTATCTTTGTGTTGACAATTGTGGGATGACTCTTTCGTCTTTGCTTTCCCATCTCACATGCTGCGCACAGATGTTCCTTGTCAAATTTGAGAAGTGGAAGTCCTCGTACATGATCACCGATAGCCAACTTGTTTAAGTCCTTGAAGTTGAGATGTGAGAGCCTTCAGTGCCATAGCCAACTTTCGTCAGAGTGTGCTTTCGTTAGAAGGCATACAACTGGCTTTCCTCGAATCGGGTTAAGATTTAGAGGATACATCTCTCCTTTTCGCTTGGATTTTAACAAGACAGCCTTCGTTTTCTTTTCAACAAACTCAGAACCTTCATCATCAAACGAAACCTTCAAGCCAGTTCCCACAACCAGTTGAGAGACACTGATGAGATTGTGCTGCAATCCTTCTACATATGCTACCTTTCGGATTGAGAATTCTACGTTTGTGATCATACCGTAGCCTTTGATTGTGTCATATGAATTATTCCCGTATTTGACACATCCACCATCCTTAAGAGCCCGAAACTCCCTTAGCTCTTCCCTCCTTCCTGTCATGTGACGTGAGCATCCACTATCAATGTACCATTCGTCGTCGAACTGCTCGTCACTTATAACTTGCAAAAATCAAGCAGATTTAGGAACCCAAAGTTGCTTGGGTCCACATGAGCCTTTTACAGAATAGGGAATAGCTATAGAAAGATCAACCATATAAGTTCGTTTTATTAGTGTGGTTTCGTCTTTCATTTTGATGGTAAATACTTTGAGTTTGTTTAAATCAGATTGAGGATTTTTGTTTTGATTCTTAACAGGGTTGTTTTTGTGATTCCTAGAGTTAGCTGACGTCTTCTTTGTTAGCGTTTTGTCTTCAGAGACGAGCTTCCCTTTTCCTTTGCCATCCTTAATATCCTTGTTAGAATTCTGCTTTGGTTGAGAATGAGGAGGATTGGATTTGGGGGCAAACTTGTCTTTCGGTTCTTATCAATGCTATCATCACAAACAAGCTTCCCTTTTCCCTTCATATCCTTGACATTCTTGTTAGGATTCTCCTTTGGTTGTGAATGAGGAGAATGGACTTTAGGACCGAAGTGGGGCTTTCGGTTCTTGTCACCATTTGATTTGGGACTGAAAGTAGGCTTTCAGTTCGCTTGTCTGCAAGATTGGAAGTGAGTGCATGGACCCTTATCTGTCTGAGGGCTTACTTTCGCCTGTGGATTTGACGCCTTTTCTTTGCGAACATAGTTGGGGTTCTGGGAATTCCAAAAATACTTCCTTTCATTAAGATTCTTCTGATATCTTCTGTTCCGCTGGCATTTTTGTTCAGCAAGCTGCTGTTGAGACTTGTGTATGTTCGCCCTTGGCTTTGGTCTCTCAGCATGAGCTTCGCTCTTCAATGAAGAGGTTTCGCTTGTAGCCGTCATTGGTTCGCTTGGGATCTCTTTGGTACCACTTGTTCTTGGTACATCAAAACTTGTAGGCTTGTTGATTGGTTCTGCCACATATCTACCTTTAACCCTCTATGAGGTTCTCTCTGATAAACCGACAGTCTCATATGCATTGTCGATTGGAGCAGACCAAAAGTAACTGTCACAACCACCTGCATTATCTTCGTTTACTATGGCTGACAGTTCGGCTGTTTGTTTCTGAGTAACCCCTGACGTGGTGTATACCTGGTTTGGTACAGTTTGTACCTTTTGATAAACCACTGCTATCGGTTTCAGAACCTTGGATTTATCTTGGGACGCTCGAGCGAACTCAACTGAATTTTCAGATACAAGACCTTTGGTAGGTCCAGTTTCGCTCTTGACAAATTATGAACAGTCAACTACATCCTCTACAAACATTTCGCTCATATCACTTTCCTCGTCAAATTCAGAAGTGTTTTCAACATTTATTTTGTTTTCTGAACTTAATTTGGCATTCAATGAGTCAAATTTTTGTATGGTTTCGGTCTTGATTTTCAATTTATCGTTCTCGTCCAAAAGATTTTTGAGCATGTCCTTATGGTCTTTGGACTTGATAAAGGACTCGATTTTGTCCAGACCAACCCTGTAGGCATCATAGATATTATCTGAAGAGACAATAGATTCATAGTTATAACCATCAATATCAACTTCGTCCTCCTTTAACTCTAGGAAGGGAAAAATCATTTTGTGAATCTTTTTGCCAATTTCACAATCTAAACGCAATTGAGTGATATTTGTATATAAAAGTTTAGCAATCAAGCAAAAAATGTTTCTTTGTTTCATAAGTTTCAAATTATCACGTTGCAAATAAATAACTTCATCTCTAGTCCTAACTAACTCTAACTCCGTCTTCTCAATCCACATCCTTCGCTCCTCACTCTTGGATGTCACTCTGCTAATTTGATCGGTTAGGTTAGCATTTGTGAGGCGTGTTTGCATTAGACTGCCAATTAAACTAGAAAATTTAAATTTTAATTCGTTTAATTCATTTTCATAGTTTGTTACAGGAATTTTAAGAGTTTCGAGAATGGATTGTACCTTCTTGATCAATTGATCGCAATCGTCGATCCTCTCGCTCACAGGCTTTGCAGCAAAACACTTATCTTCCTTCAGGTTCGCCTCACCACACTCGCCTTCAGTTGTGTAGCCCCTCATTTGCGACACTCCAGCTGAAGGGCCAAGGATCCCATGCCAGACACCACTTTCGCTTCTTTTGTCACAACACTTTCATGCGACTTGAGAATACCCACCATCTTCACCAATGAATAGGTTTTAAACTGCTCATGAGCCTTCACAGTTGATACCACAGCCATCCATTCGGTTCTTAAACCATTCATAAATGTGATCTTCTGCTCGATCACTTCCCTTCCAATACCGTGCTTGATCATCTTGCTCAAGAGATGGTTGAAACGATCGAATGCCTGAATGAGTTTTTCATCTGGCTTTTGTTGAAAAGCACCGAACTCAGAGAGCAATAGAGTTTGGATAGAATGCTCTAGGTCTTCATCAGTGGAATACAACTCTTTGAGTCTATCCCAGATCTCTTTTGCCTTAGTGCATGGGCTTACCAAACGAAAGGTATCCGACAGTAAAGCGAATTGGATCATCCTCATGGCTTTAACGTTACACAACAACTTATCCTTTTAACCTTGAGGAATCTTCTCCACATCAGTTAGGAGTTTGTTGTACTCCTTTTGAGTTTTGATAGTTCTGTTTGTGTCAGAATGAACAAAAGGACCCAATGTTATTGCTTCCCAGATAAGATAGCCATTGTCTTCTGAGCCAACTACGTAGTACTCAAAGTGATGCGTCCAAACCTCATAATCCTGAGTGTATAGAGTCAGGATTCTGGTTGTAGATCCAATGCTATTGGATATATTGATCGGATTGGTTTGTGAATCTTCGTGAGACATTATGAACTTTTTCAGATATCTGCTAAGAATCAGACTTGTAAAGATCGAATAGGGTAATATCGAGATCTATGAACAATGTCAATGAAGGAATGACGGCTGAACAGATCCAATAAGAGCGGAAACCCTAATAAAATTCTTCAAACAGAAGAGATGCGTATGATTTACACAGCCTCCTGCTCTGATACCAATTGATGAGAATAAAGTTCTCTAAGATCGATAGATTCAAACAGATATCAAAGAATTAATAACAAATAACAGGAAACAATGAACACCACGATGAATCAAAAGAATGTCGAATGATTAATATGCTCCACCTCAGAAGAACTCAATACAAATTGCTACTGTAGAGGTGTGCTAGGGTTACAATACTTGTTCAAGAAGAATAATAAAAAAGCATGACAAATCTGATGCATGCATGCACCATAAATACTAAACCCTAAACAAAACAAACGATTGGACAGGCCCAAACCGTGTATACAATGGACCGAACTTAACAAAGCCCAACGGCGCAATACATATACCCAATACTATCATACCTTCCTTAGGGGCGCCTTTGGATACATACTGAAGAAAGTCCTCCCAGAGGATATGCCCGTAGTTGACTGGGTTTCCAGTGTAGATGCTCCATACGATATCAAGCAGTGGTTTTCCCATGTTGTCTGTCCCTCCGGTTCTTCCTGAAAGGCAACGGATGACATAGTGACATACAAATTGCCAAACAACAGGCAATTTGCTCCTCTTGAACTCATCGACTCCTTTGAGCTTGACTTGGTACCCCATTTGGTACAATGCATAGTAGACATCTCTGGTGCTTGGTGAGTAGAATTGAGTTGAAGGTAAAACCCTCAAATTGATTGCAGCAAGAAACTTTTCCTTGGTCAAAACAACCAGGGAATCGTCAAGTAGATGGAGATAAACTTCTTGGGGTTTGTCATTGGGCCTAAATGCATAAAATGCACATATGAAGAGAACGAATTGTGGAACAGCTTCATTAAACGAGTCAAATGCACCATACATAGAATGAGTTGGAAGAAACTTGATCATGATTTTGATTGCGTCATTGTAGGAGTCATGATCATCGAAAATCCCTCTGTAGTTGCTAGCAGCAATTGAAGGAGTAAGATCCTTGATTGTTGAACCAGACCCAGTTGGCCTTGCAGATCCAGAGGCCTTTGATTGCTTCTTCGAAACACCGGATTTCACCATTGTTGCAAAAAAGAGTTTTAAGAACTTTCTTGAAAATGGTTTTTTCAAGAAAGATGAAGAAGAAGAGAGAGTTCGTCTGTAAAGATTCAGGAAACGTAAAGCTTTCTTGTGGAAGAAAAAGAGGGGGGGGGGGGGTTTATACCTCCGGATTTCAAATTTATTGATAATGATTTAATTACAGCTGTTAAAGCTAAAAACCTTTGGGTTTTTACCATTATCAGATTAAATTAAATAGGGAAAAGAAGAGCATTAAATGTGTTGCAGGTCCATGATGACACGTTGTACAATCGTGGGGTGAAAATGGTTTGATCCGTTGAATAAAGTGGGGAAGTGGAACAAATATGACCCCAACGGTTGCTTTACGTGATTGGATGAGTAAAAAAGATTTGCAAAAGGATTTCATTTATGGGAAAACGCTTTATTTGTCCTTTATCCAAAAATAGGACTGATTGAGGAAAGTCCTTTGAAAAGTGATTTGAATTATCATATGCGACAAATTGAATGCTGAGGAATGTTTCAACATCATTAAGTAGCACACAATGTCATTTAAAGCATCTGTAATGTGATGACTGCGGGTGCATTAATGTGTCTGCGGCAGAGGAAAGCTGAAAATAACCTAGATAGTAGAGATTAGAAATAAACGAAATAAAGAGATCCGAGGAGTATATAGATCATAAATAACTTTAGTACACAAAGTATACCGAGGAGCAATCTATGAGGTATATACTTTAACAGTGATTCTAAAAGGAAATAATGATGAGTAAAGTGCTTCAAGAATTTTGATTTTGAAAAGAAAAGAAGCAATTTTACTCACACCCTAACATTTCCAAGAATCCATTATGTTTTGTGGAGTCGAGTGCCTTGGTGAAAACATCAGCTATTTCCTCATGAGTTGGAACAAAGATGAGTTCAATGTTACCATTGAGGATATGGTCTGTAATGAAGTGGTACCGTAGTTCAATGTGTTTCGTCTTCGAGTGTTGGATAGGGTTGTGTGAAATGGCTATCGCACTCTCTGAATCACAATAAATTGGCACCCGCAACATCTTGTACCCGTAGTCCAAAATTTGTGTCTTCATCCAGAGAACCTGAGAGCAGCAGCTGGTTGCGGCCACATATTCTGCCTCTGTGGTTGATAAAGAGACAAAATTCTGTTTTCTTGAGGACCAACTTACTAATCTTCCACCCAAAAACTGACATCCACCTGAACCGCTCTTTCGATCAAGTCTGTACCCTGCATGATCTGCATCTGTGAATGCCTACAGACTGAAGTCGTTACCTGCAGGGTACCAGAGTCCCAAGGCCTTACTCCATTTAAGATACCTGAAGATCTTCTTGACTGCGGTCAAGTGAGATACTTTTGGATCGACCTGGTATCTAGAACATAAACCTGTAGCAAACATAATATCCGGTCTGCTGGCAGTAATGTAGATCAATGAACCAATCATTCCTTGGTATATCTTATGATCAACTGACTCTCCGGTAGGGTCAACTGAGATTTTATACCCGAAGGCCATAGGGACCTTTGCCGAGGAGCAATTATCCATTAAAATCTTCTTCAATAGCTCAGTGGTGTATTTTTCCTGATGGATGAAGATCCCTTAAGAGATCTATTTGACTTGAATACCTAGAAAGAAATTAATCTCTTTATTCATGCTCATCTGAAACTTGCTTGTCATGAGCTTTGCAAAATTATCAACCATCCCTTGATCCGTTGAGCCGAAGATGATATCATCTACATAAATTTGAACTAGCATCAAGTGATTATCAATTACTCGTATAAATAAAGTGGGATCTATCACACCTCTTTTGTACCCTGAGTTAACAAGAAACTCTGAAAGAGTCTCATACCAAGCTCTAGGTGCCTGCTTTAACCCGTAGACAACTTTCTCCAGCTTGTAACAGTGGTTGGGAAATTTTGAACTTTTAAAGCCTGGAGGTTGTTGCAGATACACTTTCTCTTTCAGTTCGCCATTAAGGAAAACACTTTGTACATCCATTTGATGGACCTTGATATTCTTGTGTGCTGCATACGCTAGGAAAATACGTATAGTTTCCATCCTTGCAACTGGTGCATACGTCTCATCATAGTCAACACCCTCTAGTTGACTGTACCCTTGCAACCAATCATGCCTTATTGCAAATCACAACACCAAATTCATCTAACTTATTCTTATAAACCCATCTTGCCAAATACGGTGTGCCCTTTAGGCTTTGGTACCAGCTTCCAGACTTGGTTTCTTTCGAACTCAGCCAATTCTTCTTTCATTGCTAATATCCAATCAGGCTCCATGAGATTTTCTTTTGTGGTTCTAGGTTCAACCGAAGATAGGAAAGCTGCATAATGACAATGATTAGTTAAGTATGTAGAGGAACGAGTGTTGATGGGTTCCCGATGATCTGGCCTGGTGGGTGATTTCTCGTCTAGATGTATAGACGAGTTTGCTGATGGTCTGCGGTTGTACTTGAGGGAATATCCTCTACCTCAGATGAGTCTTTGGGTTGATTTGAAGAAGGTAGTTCCCCCTCAATTTGAGAGCATCCCGTAGACGAATCTTGGGTTGTTGGGATTGGTTCTGCATCAGGAAGTTCCCCCAGGACTGAAGATGGGAGTTCCCCCTAAACCGATGACGGTTCCCCCTGAACCAATGACAATGGTTCCCCCTGGACCGACGAGTGATTGGTAATCCTTGGATCCGTTCTTGTATCAATATTTTCAACTTCTTCATCTTCAGAATCTTCAGACATGGTTGATAGATTGATCAGGTTGTGGATAGGTATCAGGGTAGCATCTTCAAGTACTGGAACCTCGATGGTTGTGACTTCCAAAGGATTTGAACTTTCCCCCTCAACCGACGAGGTGGAAGTATTGAATGAAGTGCCTTCAGAAAGAGTAGGTCCAGATACTTCTAAATGTTGTTGTTGCGCTACCGGAGACACCAAAATCTCGGAAAGATGTGTTGTCTCTGCGGGATCGATGAGGTCATCATAGTTAACTTCAACTATGTTTAACGGACCCGAGGAGGTTGGAATATCACTCTCCAGGATGAACTTTGTTTCAGTAAGAGGAGCCGTTCTGCGGACATAATAGTCATCGAATTTGACATCAAAACTTTCAATTATTAGTCTTGTTCGCCTTATAAGAACCCTATATGCAACTTTGTTGGTTGAGTAACCCAAGAAAATGCCTTCATCCGATTTCAGTGCAAACTTGTTGAGATGATCCTTGTTGTTGACCACAAAACACCTGCAACCAAAAATGTGAAAGAAACGTACATTGGGTTTTCAATTGTTTAGACCTTCATAGGGAGTCTTGTTGAGGCACTTGTAGATGATACTTCGGTTTTGAACAAATCATACAGTTGCCACTGCTTCAGCCCAAAAGTAGAGAGGTAAATAGGCAAACTTGAGCATCGATCTAGTAGCTTCGACCAATGCTCTATTTCTTCTCTCCACTACTCCGTTTTGTTGTGGTGTGTAAGGTGCCGAGAAGTTGTGGCTGATTCCCTTGGAGACTAAAAAGCTATTCAGGAGCTGATTAGTAAATTCAGTGCCATTATCACTTCTTATCCGTCTGACAGGTAGTTTGATCTGAAGCTCTATCTCCTTAATGAAGTTGACCATGATCTGCGGTGTATCTGACTTTAGTCTAAAAAAGAAGACCCAAGTGAAACGAGTGAAGTCATTAACTATGACCAGAATATATTTCTTGTGGTGAAGACTGGCTACAGTTGATGGACCGTAGAGATCGATGTGAAGGAGCTCTAGAGGTTCAACGATTGAAGAATCAACTATCAGAGGATGGCTGTCCTTAGTTTGTTTACCACATTCACACATTGGGCACAAAGTATCGTTGTTGAACTTCAAAATAGGTAGTCCTCAGACTAACTCTCCAGTCACCAAGTTGTTGATGTATCTGAAATTGAGGTGTGCAAGCTTTCGATGCCATAACCAAATCCCTTAAGATACTGCTTTTGACAAGAAACACAACTGCGATTTTCCGATGATTAGAGAGAAATCCAATGGATACATTGTCCCTTCGAATTTAGACTTGATGAAGCACGTGTTTCTATCATTCATCATGATGTAGCAAAACTCACTGTCGAACTCAACCCAATGACCAGCTTTACACAATTGACCCACACTGATCAAGTTGTGTTTTAGACCCTCTACGTAAGCGACTCGTTGAATAGAGAAGCTACCCGTAGTCAATACTCCATAACCCCTGATTATCCCGTTTGTATTGTTTCCAAAGGTGACGTGTTCGCCACCACTGATTGTCCTGAAGTCACGAATGTATTCTAACCTTCCAGTCATGTGCAAGGAGCAGACACTATGAATTAACCATTCTTCTTCTTGGTCGTCCTTGCACATCGCCTACACAATCAGTTGGTTAGTTTGGGCACCCAAACTAGTTTGGAGCCCGAGGTAACGTGGGAAAAATACTTAACAGATGCATACAAGTGGGACTTACTAGCATGTTTCTTTTTCTATATTTGCCTGGGACAATGATCTGTGACCTCCTTTTGAATTTTTCGTGTTGGCATTGGACATGTAACACCCCTAAAATTTGAGCCAATTTAAAACTTTTTAAATTATATGAAACCATTCAGTTATTACAGTTTGTTTTCAAAATAGTTTAGACATCAGAGTTCCCAGAAATCATAATCATAAATCGAGGAAGTGTACGGTCACGCCTTCGCCTTCCCGCGGTCATCTGGTGAACCTGAAACAATAAACTGAAATTGTAAGCCCGAAAGCTTAGTGAGTTACCACCAAGATACCAACCTCATACAACCATAACATATCATATAACAAACACAAAACAACCATGCATCTCGAGTCTACAGTGTGACTGGTCCGCCCGCACCGGGCCTTCAGTCCACCTGGTCCACTCTCTGAGTCTACAGTATGACTGGACCGCCCGCGCCGGGCCTTCAGTCTATCTGGTCCACTCTCCGAGCCTCGACACGTCTGGACCGCCCTCTCGGGGCCTTCAGCCTATCCGGACCACTCGCCGGGCCTTCGGCCTGACTAGATTTGCTCGTCCCGGGCCTGCAGTCTACCCGGTCCGCCCAGGGTGTATTGGCCTACTGCACACAGCAGGACCTGCCTCAACCCTTTCCCCCATACCAATCAAACAATCATGTGCACATAAATATCATTCGCTAGCATGTATATAACAGATAATCATACCGATCTAACAGATCACTAGCATAGCAACCATCCTATAACCAGGATACCGACCTAACCGGTCACTAACATAACATCATCCTATATACCAGGATACCGACCTAAACCAGGTCACTAGTATAATACCATCCTAACTACCAGGATGCAGATCTAGCAGATCAATAAACATATCAACAAATACACGGATACAAATCCGATAAAGGGTCGGCCTTGGTGCCTTAGACCCTGTTGATATAGTGAAGATAACTCACCTCCCAAATGTCGCACTGGAGTGATAGGCTAAACGCTCGAATCACCAACACGAACTCCACCACCTACAGTTACCATAAAAACCTTTTTCATAAATTTCCAAATTACCAAAATACCCCCAGAGGTCAACTGGTCAACCCTTGGTCAAAGCCAAAGCCAACAGTCAAGGTCAACAGTCCATGTTGACCCGACTCGTCGAGTGCACTTTACCGACTCGTCGAGTCCTTCCTGAATTCGAGAGGTCGTGAAATCCTTGGTTGACTCATCGAGTTTCCCCACAACTCGCCGAGTTCATGCGTGTCCAAGGGTTGGGGAAAAACCCTAGCCGACTCGCCGAGTCATTCGACTGACTCGCCGAGCCCAAGGCAATATTCAACGAACTCGCCGAGTTGTTCATCCAACTCGTCGAGTACATGACCATCTTCATATGACTCGCCGAGTCGACCTTGCGACTCGCCGAGTCCCGTCAATCCTTCAACCATACAGATGCTTTTTAGGCCATTTTAAGTTTCCATACTACAGATCCAACTTCCAAAGGCATGTTTATCACGTAAAGTTGCAACCTTTACGTGCATGCAAGGCTCTATAGGCTTAGAATGTCAATCCCAAGATTACAATGGAGTTTATCTCAACATGGAGGGTTCATGCTTGCTAAAGCTGGAGACTTTATGGCTCTAGGGTCCAAGATGAGCTCAGATCTGAAGTTGCGACTTCAGATCCTAGCCCATACCAAAAAATGGTTATCACCCATGCTATAGAAGCCCTAATCTTCAACATGAAGAGATCTAGAAAGAACAAGGTCAAGGTAACAACTTGTTACCTTCAAATGATGCTAAACTGAGGTAGACTTCAGATCCCCAAACGTTCTTGCCTCCAACTTCTTGATATTCAAGCTTCTAGCAACAAAATCTTCTTTCCAAGCTTGAAATTTACACTAATATGGAACACACACACGAGTTAGGGTTTCTGGACTCTTAAGAGGCAGTAAAGGGAGGCTAAGGGGAAAATGATCCATTAAATTCGGGTGAAAAAACCCGTAAATTAGGGTTTCATCCTCCAGCTCCTACTCGTCGAGTCCCTTCTTGGACTCGGCGAGTAGGTCACTTAGGTGCGCGGCCTAACCCGCTGCTACTCGACGAGTCAGGCAACCAACTCGTCGAGTAGACCTTGAATCCATGAGAATTTATCACCATAAATTGATATTCGAGAATCGGGGCGTTACAGGACATGTCCTTGTTTTCAGTTGATAAAAACAAAAAGAGAGGTTCTTTTCATTAATCCACAGACCATACTTGGTCAATGGTCAAGAGGGTGTGGTCTTCTTCTTAGGACTGGTCCTTGGATTGTGTTTCTTTGGAGTGTCCACTGGTTTTGAAAAAGGCTTGTTAAAGGGCCTGGTCGTAGGTTTTGATAGATGGAAGGGTTTTCGAAGTTTGTGAAGTGTGTAAAATACCCTTCATTTTCGGTTCTTTTAAGGAATTTTGTGAAAGTGACTTGACTCATTTTTGAAACTTTTAAGTGTTGTTTGTGTCAAGAGATTTTGTCACTGTACATGTCTTTTTGCACGATCCATCGACTGCAGTGGGTTTTGAAAAAGTTTTTGTAGTGATGGATTTTTCGAAATTCCTTTTCTTTGAAAACTTGGTCTGGTTTTTGAAAGTTTTGTTTTTGTAATCAGCTTCCCGCTTTTCACGTCGGGATTTGATCTGTTTTCCAGAGCCAATTTTGCTTTAATTTTTGTGGAATAACATCAGAAGCATTTAACTGAGGTTTTTTGAAATTATTTGTTCGAGGTAAAGACCGAGGAGTTGAGTCTTCAGAACTGGAAAGTTCATGAGTTTGAGAGCATTTTCCAAACTCAAAATTATCAATGGGTAGTTCATGTAAGATTGGTTGAATAGTAGATGTGGAGGTGACCGGGGTATGCGGTAGTGAGGACTGGAGTACCACAGAGTAAGTCAATGGTGACTCTTGGTCGGTACATGTCTTGGAAGACAAAGATGGACAGCCTACAACTAATTCAGGTCCGTCCAAAACAATTTCTTCATCCACAACTGAACTGGACTGAGAACTGGTACTGATTGTACCGATGATGGGCAAGAAATTATCTAGGTTTCCAGAGGATTCAGGATAAATCTCCTCGATGACACAATTGTTTCTTAGGTCATGAAGTCTACCGAAGTGACATCGAATGTCTTCAGGAAAAGTTTTGTCATTGACTGGATAATGAAAAGCCCAATCTGGTGGGACATAGGGACGATCGGTATCAAACCGAGGAGGAGAGTTCTTGTCGGTAGAATACCCATTGGACCATCCATAATTGTAAGTGTTGTCTACGGTCCCATTATTCACTAAGTTCTCAATAGCTTCACTTTCAGTAAACATTTTTTCAATTAAACGATTCAAGCGTACAATTTCTTTTCGGGCAAGATCCCGTTGATTAAAAGCAATACCCAATTGGGTTTCACTTAATACTCTAGCATCTTTTTCAAACAACAAATCCTTTGCTAACATAATGACCTTAAGCTTTTTGTCTTCTAGTCTTCCTCTCACATGGTACAGCTCTTGGGTCGCTATGTTCTTTTCATCTAGGGCATTGTTGTAGTCTTTCTAAATAAGGAAGCACATGTGTCATTAAGTCTTTCTAAATAAGGTTCACAATCATGCATGTTGTAATCATTTCATAAGGACATGAGGTCCTTCTTCTACGAATTTCCATACATCTCTACCGAGCATCTTTAGATATCTTTCCATTCTTTGGGACCGATGATGATATTCACTTGCAACGAGTATTGGGGCTCTGTTAGAACCGCCAACACTGTTTGAAACGTTTAGAGAATAAGGTTGTGCCATTTTCCTTTTTTTTTTTTTTTTTGATTTTCTTATGAGCTTCAGTGGTATAGAAGGCCTTTTAAATCAGAGTTTTTGACAAAAGCTTCGATTTTGAATGGAGTTAAAAGGCAACCACTTTGGATCTGATACAAATTGTTGAGACAAAAACTTGATAAAATGTTAGTAATGAGATAATAAGTTGCGGAATGATAAGTTAATCTTAGTGGATCTTGTTAGCTCAACAATAATAATAGTTAGTTTGCGGAAATGTAAGGAAAATAAATAGCAGCAAGGTTATATCAATAAGTAGTAAACAAGTAGACACTAGGTTGAATTGTAACAAGGTTTGCATGCAAACACAAGTTAGTATAAGATGAACAACACTAGTGAAGAGGGACTCGATTCAAGTATCAATTAAGATAACTTGATATAGAGATGAACGATCTTATATATTCAATAAGTTTTGAAGTGGTAAATTGGTGAGAAATACATGAAGTGGGAAGCTCTATTTATAGAGTACAAAAAGCTACATGAAACAATAAAATAACATAAAGCAACTGAATACGGTGACCCTGAAGGGTACACCGGATATTACAACGACTACAAGCAAAGTCAGTAAAAGTAACTTATGACAGTATTCATGCATAGTTCATCTCTGCGGGTCATCTTCACATATGCGGGTTCATAAGATGAAAAAAGTGTTCTCCGGGTGGCTCTCTTCGGGTTCACTAGGCAAAAGGTCTACAAGTCCATCTTAGCTGAAGAGGGTCACTTTCTTGTTTCCACACCTGGAGCCCCGACAAACCTCTTGCTAAGCGCAAACGATACAAAGGATCGAGTAGCCCCGGAATCAAACAATACCAAAGTAGAAATACCGTTCACGAGGAACGATCCTAAAATAAAACACATAAATATAAGCATGCAATTCAATATAAATAAAGAGATAAGGAGAAGATACATACCCGTCACCACATCAGGTGTCGCGCGAGCCTCCTCAGATGTCAACTAAAAAGCCCTGCTTTTCACCACAGGGGCATCCACCTTGCCCTGGCGGCCATCGATGATCCTCAACGTCGTTGGAGCGGGTGCTACCACTGGTACCGCTGCTTCCAAACTCGGACAATGGGCCTTCTTGTGGCTCCTTTGATTGCAATGGAAGCAAATCCGATCAGATACTCGGGTGGTGGTGGTGGTAGCAGTACAATCCCTACTAATGTGACCCGTCCGGCCGCACTTGAAGCAGCCATAACCACCCACCCTGCACGCCCCATCGTGTATCTTGACGCACTTGCCACAACGGCTCCATCCTTGTTGGCCTCTCGATCTGGAATCAAATACCTTGGGCCTTTTTCCCGAACTCCCTGAAACCTGATCCTAATCTGGCTTCCTCTTCCTCTCTATCTCAAGATCAATCTCCCTCTTCCTAGCCCTCACAATCATATCCTCCAGTGTCCTACAACTAGACCGGCTCGCAAACTGCCGAATGTCACTCCTCAACATCTCATGGTACATCGCTTTCTTTATCTCCTCATCCGCCACATACCGCGGAACCAATAGCGCCCTCTCACGGAACATCATGTTGATCTCCGCCACCGTCTCAGTAGTCTGGCAAAGGTCCTGAAACTCCTTCCCATCTGTTGCACCTCAATCACTGGCGCAAACTCAACTCGGAATCTAGTCGTAAAATCATTCCATGTCATCGAATCAACAACATCACCAACATAGCACCCAACCTCCTCCCACCAATCTCGAGCTCTGTATTTCAGAAAACAGGAAGCAAGTCTGACCTTTTCCCCATCGGGGCAACTGCTGGTGCGAAAGGCATTAGCGACATCCGCTAATCAATGCCTGCTCGCAATCAGGTCCTTCTCCCCATAGTAATCTAGAGCCCCACATGCCCGAAACTCCCTGAAGGTCAGTGAACGTGTCCCAATCAAAGCTACCATCTCAGAATGGAAAGAGACCAAACGCTCCTCCAATACCTCCATGATACCCTCCTTGATTGTACCAAAGATCACAGGAGTCTGCTCAAGTATGCTGCGGATAATCTCATACGAAATGAACTTCCACATCTGATCATCTAACTGCCCGGCTCCAAAACCTGAGCCTGAGCCCTCACCAGCACCAGAACTACCAACTGGTCTGCCTCGAAGTATCACCATACTGAAAATAGACCATATAAACCATCAGAATACGCATCAATATATACATCGAGGATTCTCATACTCTACAATCTCCCTGGTTTCATCGCAGTTCTTATTGACTTGAGTAAGGAATCTCTGCTTCCAGTAGTACGGGCCCATACTACCTTCCACATCTATCCGTACTTTCCTCAAGGATCGCTTTGATTCCTCCAAGTCACTCCTTACCCACACAATAATCTTCACAAAACAAGGCTCCCAACACTAAATCTCTTCCTAGGTTTTCCTAAGGAAACCATCACACCACTCTCTACCATCAGTTGCAGAAGGAACTCCTACCAGCATCCTCTAACTAGCTCACGAATACAATTACATATCACTGACACCAGATAATTCTTCAAATGAAAGGTCTCACAATGCAACAGTTGAACTCAAACAAGAGCTACATAATAGAGTTAAAAGCTCACATTCTGTAACATCCGGATTCCCAGGTATCTTATTTTAGTTATTTATTTTGGGTTTTATGGAGGGACTCGGCGAGTAGACGCTCAGACTTGCCGAGTAGAATCGCGAGTTCTTGACTGGATTAATGACCGGACTCGACGAGTAGATACGTGGACTCGGCGAGTCTGCGCTGTAAAGTGAAACCCTAAATCCCCAGGCCTGTGCCCTATTTAAAGGCCTTTATGGCCTCCATTTGCGGCCAATGCACCCCAGAGAAACGCTAGAGAGAGCAGTGAGAGAGTTGAGAGCAAGAAGAGGCTAATACATCACTTTTGGTGTAGTTTTGCTAGAAGGAAGAAGGAAACACCCATCTAGAGCGTGAAGGGAGCTTGGATCTGGGCTAATCATCTTAAGAGTTCATCTCTGGAGGTATAATCCCTTCTATTTCGTGTTGATATGATAGATTTCATGATTTTAGGGTTTTTACCTCAAATTTATGTAAGATCTAGTGAGTATGAGGCCCCCTTTGTGTTAATAGCATCGGATCTGGACCATGAGAGGTCCATAGAGTCACTATCCCTCAGCTTTATGCAAGCAAATGAAAGATTGGGGACTAGGTTGCCATTTTTAGAGTTATTTCTCCATTTATGACTTGTTGTGGGTTGCATGCACGTAAAGGTTGCACCTTTATGTGGCATTTGAACATTTGATGGGTAGATCTCATAGTTAGGGAAGCAGATCTGACCTGAGGAGGTCATTTGAGGATGAACATGGAGGCAACTCGCCGAGTCCCTAAGTGGACTCGACGAGTCGAGTCGGGGTTGCCCCGCGATTCGTGACAGGTGTAACCCGTCGAGTGGAAGGATGACTCGACGAGCCAAGAGAGGCTGAAAGGATTCAGAGGACCCGCATGGACTCGCCGAGTCGCCCTTGTGCACTCGACGAGTAGGGTCAAAGTTGACCGTTGACTTTCGTTGACTTTAGGGTTTTGGTCAAGACTGATTCAGGAGAATTCAGGGAAGGGTAGAATGGCCTTCTACCTAATCTATAGAGACGAGATCATGAGTGAATATTGATCGGGGATGTTATCTGAATAATATGAGGAGGCTAAGTCGGGACGTTGAGCACGAGAGTTTATCCGACTTCATTGAGGTGAGTCTTCTCACTATACATTACCTAGAGTGGTATTTATGTGTAGACCAGAGGGTCTTGTATGCTATGTGTATATATATGAGTTATGTGCATTTTGTTGTATGTATGCTATGTGTTGAACAGACCGGGCCGGAGGGCCCAACGATATAGACCGGACCGAAGGGTCCAACGACACAGAATGGACCGAAGGGTCCGACGAGCTATGACCGGACCAGAGGGTCCAACAAGCTACGGGACTGGAGGGTCCCGCTGAGACACATCGACCGGAGGGTCGTATTGTAGCCTCGAGTGGCGTATGTGTTGCATGTGGTATTTTGGGGAACTCACTAAGCATTTATGCTTACAGTTGTTATGTTATGTGTTTCAGGTACTAGCGAGGATCGCGGGAAGGGGCCGACATGATCCGTAGACACTGAGAGGATTTATGTATTTGAGGATCTAGGGATTTGTTTATTGAGATAACATGTGTTACATTGGATTACTATGATATTTTATGAATAAGAGTATGTTTTTAAAATGAAAAAAATTGTTTTGGAAATTTACGTCGTTACAAGTTGGTATCAAAGCCTTGGTTTGAGAGACTCGGATACACCTCCGGGTGTATCTGAACTCAAACTGAGGATTTGAGAGAATTTTTCATAAAAGAAACAATTTTTCCAAAAGAGTAAAGGACTTTTGAGAAAAGCGGAACGGAGCAGTGTGTACGATTAGCCAGCGCCCGAACGGTGATTTCCCAAAATACCCTTACATTATGTGTTATGAGATATTATGTGATATGTTATGCATGCTAGAGTAGGCTAGGTATTCATGGTTAGGACTAGAGTGAGCCTGATTTGTGATGCCTTAGCCTAGGAGTTATTGCTACTATGAGATGCTTCGAGAGTAAGTAGGTAGCAGCGAGGAACTTATGAGTGGTCTACCAGAGAGTAGCCTGAGTTTAATGAGATATAGAGTACTTGTGATCTGGGATCCTAGGAGGAGGACTTGGGGTGAATACCGATGCGTTGTGGAAGGTAGTATAAGGGCCCGTACTACTGGAAACACCGGATCGGTGAGCAGTCCAAGTAAGAATCCTCAGGGTACTAAAGAACAAGTAAGGTTGAGTATCGAGTACGAGTATACTCGAACGAGTCTCTGATTCTTTTGTGTTGTATTTCAGAGACATCATGGTTGGGACGCGCCACCGCCCAGGAGGCAGTGGTACCAGTGGTACCAGCGATGAGGAGATTCATAGGTTGATTCACGAGGAGGTGGCTGCGGCCATTCGAGCTGAGATACCAGAGATGTTTGGGTCTATCAAGACCACGCTGATCGAGACTTTTGATGAGCGGTAAGCTGCTCTTACTGAGGCTGCTGTTGCTGCGGCCACCGCAGCTGTCGCTGCTACCAGGCCCCAGGGAGGTGACTCGTTGCTGTACCGAGAGTTCAGCAACACGAAGCCACCAGAGTTTGATGGGACGCAGGACTCAATTTCTGCGATGAGGTTGATTTCTGACATCGAGGGATGCTTCTACACCTGCTCGTGTCCGGAGCATCTAAGGGTTAGGTTTGCGCTTAACCAGCTTCGCTTGGGAGCGAAGGATTGGTGGAAGTTTGTGACGGCAGACTTCACTACGGTAGAGCTTACTGCGGTGAGCTGGGAGAGGTTCACCACGATGTTTCGAGATGAGTATGTTCCCCCTGTGGAGAGGGAACGTCTAGCCCAGGAGTTCTTATCCCTCAAGCAGGGAAATGAGTCTATGACGGTGATTACGAGGATGTTTCACGAGAGGGCGTTGTTTTGCCCTGAGCACGTGTCGACTGAGCAGGCACGTATGAGCCGGTACTTGAGCATACTGAGGAGGGATATCCGTGAGTTCGTGGTAAACTCGTCATACCGGACATTTACCGAGCTTCAGGCAAATGCCCGGAAGAGAGAGATTGAGCTGGAGACTCAGGTCAGGGAGGAGGCCGAGTCTGAGAGGAGGGACAGGCGACCGACACAGGCGCAGCCGGCAGCCAAGCGGGCAAAGCCCGCTGATACGAGATCTGGGGGTCTGAAGGGCCGCACTTGTGGGAAGTGCGGCAAGAGTCACGAGGGGGTGTGCAGAGCTGGGGTGTGTTACAAGTGTGGGAAGGAGGGGCATTTCGTGAGGGATTGCCCCAAGGGATTCTCGGTTTGCTTTCATTGCAACCAGACCGGCCATCGGAAGGCCGCGTGCCCTCAGCTACTACAGGGATCAGCACAGGGGTCTACACCTGCTGCTAGAGCTATCGAGGACCGGCCAGCGAAGGCCGAGGCACCGAAGGCTCGTGGGAGAGCCTTCCAGTTGACAGCGGAGGAGGTCCGCGCAGCGCCCGATGTCGTGGCCGGTATGTATTCTTTTACTTACCTATTTTGAGTTTGAGATTTTGTGCTTATATTGTGTTATGCTTAGGTACTTTTCTTGTGAGTTCTGTACCCGCGTTGGTGT
The DNA here is from genome assembly GCF_052849685.1 of Lactuca virosa. Classification (NCBI taxonomy): domain Eukaryota; kingdom Viridiplantae; phylum Streptophyta; class Magnoliopsida; order Asterales; family Asteraceae; genus Lactuca; species Lactuca virosa. The sequence goes on along the minus strand of NC_136430.1, from coordinate 463,621,657 downwards.
TATTCGACTTGGGTGCGAGTCGATCTTTCGTGTCATTAGCATTTAGTCAGCACATCAGTGTTCAGCGAGAGGCATTGAGTCGACCTCTACGAGTTTCTATAGCCGACGAGCGAGCGGTGTATGCTACTGATGTGATCCGAGGATGTGTACTCGAGATCTTCGGCGTTGAGTTTCCGATTGATTTGGTCCCGATTGCGATGGGAGATGTCCGTGTCATCGTGGGCATGGACTGGTTGAGCAGGTTTGGAGCGGTTATCGACTACGAGCGACAGTTGGTGACCATACGAGACTCTAGTGGGGGAGTTCTTACGGTGTACGGCGAGGGTACCCGTTCAGGGTCAGCATTCTGTTCGGCTACTAGAGCGAGGTAGAGTCTACAACAGGGCTGTAGTGGGTTTGTGGCCTACGTGATGGACACACGAGTAGCAGCGGAGAGGCCTAGTTCTGTTGATGATGTGCTGATAGTGCGTGAGTTCCCGGACGTTTTCCCCGAGGAGTTGCCGGGTGTGCCTCCCGGGAGGCAGGTGGAGTTTCGCATCGATTTGGTTCCGGGAGCGGCGCCTATCGCCAAGGCGCCCTACCGCCTTGCGCCACCAGAGATGCAGGAGTTATCCTCACAGCTTCAGGAGTTGTTGGGGAAGGGATTTATCAGACCGAGTAGCTCGCCGTGGGGAGCGCCGATCCTTTTTGTCAAGAAAAAGGATGGTTCAAACCGGATGTGCATTGATTACCGGGAGTTGAACAAGTTAACGGTCAAGAACCGTTACCTACTGCCGAGGATTGATGATCTGTTTGATCAGTTGCAGGGAGCGTCTTGGTTCTCCAAGATTGATCTGAGGTCTGGATGTCATCAGATGAGAGTGCGTGATGAGGATGTCCAGAAGACGGCGTTCAGGACTCGTTACGGGCATTACGAGTTCGTGTTGATGCCTTTCGGGCTCACCAATGCACCGACAGCGTTCATGGATTTCATGAACAGGGTGTGTAGGCCGATGTTGGATCGATCGGTGATCGTGTTCATCGATGACATATTGGTGTATTCGAGATCCAGAGAGCAGCATGAGGAGCATTTGAGGGAGATCCTCGGAGTTCTGAGATCGGAGAGGCTTTACGCCAAATTCTCCAAGTGTGATTTCTGGTTACGAGAGGTCCAGTTCCTGGGACATCTCGTTAATCAGAATGGGATATTGGTCGATCCGGCCAAGATTGAGGCGGTGATGAGTTGGGAGGTGCCGAGATCCCCCACCGAGATCAGGAGTTTTCTGGGGTTGGCCGGCTATTATAGGAGATTTATTAAAGATTTCTCCAAGATCGTCGTGCCTCTCACCAGGTTGACCCGGAAGGGCGTTACTTTTTCGTGGGGTCCTGAGCAGCAGGCCTCATTTGAGACTCTTCGCCAGAGGTTGTGCGAAGCCCCTGTGTTATCCCTTCTAGAGGGAATGGAGGATTTTGTGGTGTACTGCGACGCATCGATATAAGGGTTGGGTGCGGTGCTTATGCAGAGAGGGCATGTGATAACGTATGCATCGAGGCAACTGAAGCCTCATGATACGAGGTATCCCACCCACGATCTGGAGTTGGGGGCAGTGGTGTTCGCCCTCAAGATCTGGCGCCATTACCTATATGGGGTTCGGTGTACCATATACACGGACCACAAGAGTTTGAAGTATCTGATGGATCAGCCTACCTGAATATGCGCCAGAGGAGATGGTTGGATGTGGTAAAGGATTACGATTGTGAGATCCTGTACCACCCGGGCAAAGCTAATGTTGTAGCTGATGCGCTGAGTCGTAGGGCGGAGAGTGCCCCCATTCGAGACACTTGTATGCGATTGACAGTGATGACTCCGGTGTTGGGCACCATTCGGGAGGCCCAGGCAGAGGCCGTGAGACCGGAGAACCGCAAGAGAGAGCGGGTGATTAGGCAGGTACCTGAATTTGTTACCGATAGTCGTGGGCTGATGACCTTTCAGGGTCGGATTTGGGTGTCGTATGCAGGCGGGACGCGCACCACTTTGATGGAGGAGGCGCACCGATCGAGGTTCTCGATCCATCCCGGGGCCACTAAGATGTATTTGGACCTGAAGAGGGACTATTGGTGGCCCTGTATGAAGAGGGATGTAGCATGGTTTGTTGAGAGGTGCTTGACCTGTCGCAGGGTTAAGGCCGAGCACCAGCGTCCGCATGGCAAGTTGCAGCCACTTGAGGTTCCCTAATGGAAGTGGGAACATATTTCTATGGATTTCATCACCAAATTACCGAGGACCGCACGGGGTGTCGATGCAATTTGGGTGATCGTCGACCGACTGACGAAGAGCGCACATTTTCTTGCTATCAGTGAGAGCTCTTCTGCTGAGAGGCTGGCAGAGTTGTATGTGAGGGAGGTGGTATCGCGGCATGGGGTGCCAATCTCGATTGTGTCAGATCGAGATGTACGTTTCACTTCCAGGTTCTGGAAGAAGTTCCACGAGGAGTTGGGTACGAGGTTGCATTTCAGTACCGCCTACCACCCCCAGACGGACGGACAGAGTGAGCGGATGATTCAGACACTCGAGGACATGCTTCGAGCATGTGTGTTGGACTTTGGGGGAAGTTGGGACACGTACTTGCCGTTGGCTGATTTTTCCTACAACAACAGCCACCATTCGAGTATTGGTATGCCTCCCTTCGAGTTGTTGTATGGGAGGAGGTGTCGGACTCCCATTTGCTGGGGAGAGGTAGGGCAGCGTGTGATGGGTAGCACCGAGATAGTGCTTCAGACGACAGAGCAGATACAGCAGGTTAGACAGAGGTTATTGACGGCTCAGAGTTGTCAGAAGAGTTATGCGGATAGGCGACGATCCAAGCTTGAGTTCCAGGTGGGAGACTTCGTACTCCTGAAGGTGTCTCCTTGGAAAGGAGTGATTCGGTTCAGGAAGAGGGGCAAGCTGGGGCCCCGGTACATCGGTCCGTTCAGAGTGACAGCGAGAGTGGGCAGGGTAGCGTATCGTTTGGAGCTACCTGCGGAGTTGAGCCAGATTCATGATACCTTCCATGTGTCTCAGTTGAGGAAGTGTGTAGCCGATGAGTCAGCGGTAGTGCCGCTGAAGGACATTCAGGTAGATGCGAGGTTGAATTATGTTGAGAAACCGATCGCGATTTTGGATCGGAAGATCAAGGTTCTGAGGAACAAGGAGGTGCCCCTGGTTCAGGTCCAGTGGCAACATCGGAGAGGGTCCGAGCTGACTTGGGAGCCGGAGTTGGAGATGCGGGAGCAGCATCCAGAGTTGTTTGCGGGGCAAGACTTCGAGGGCGAAGTCTGATTCTAGTGGGGGAGAATTGTAACATCCGGATTCCCAGGTATCTTATTTTAGTTATTTATTTTGGGTTTTATGGAGGGACTCGGCGAGTAGAAGCTCAGACTCGCCGAGTAGAATCGCGAGTTCTTGATTGGATTAATGACCGGACTCGACGAGTAGATACGTGGACTCGGCGAGTCCGTGCTGTAAAGTGAAACCCTAAATCCCCGGGCCTGTGCCCTATTTAAAGGCCTTTATGGCCTCCATTTGCGGCCAATGCACCCCAGAGAAACGCTAGAGAGAGCAGTGAGAGAGTTGAGAGCAAGAAGAGGCTAATACATCACTTTTGGTGTAGTTTTGCTAGAAGGAAGAAGGAAACACCCATCTAGAGCGTGAAGGGAGCTTGGATCTGGGCTAATCATCTTAAGAGTTCATCTCTGGAGGTATAATCCCTTCTATTTCGTGTTGATATGATAGATTTCATGATTTTAGGGTTTTTACCTCCATTTTATGTAAGATCTAGTGAGTATGAGGCCCCCTTTGTGTTAATAGCATCGGATCTGGACCATGAGAGGTCCATAGAGTCACTATCCCTCAGCTTTATGCAAGCAAATGAAAGATTGGGGACTAGGTTGCCATTTTTAGAGTTATTTCTCCATTTATGACTTGTTGTGGGTTGCATGCACGTAAAGGTTGCACCTTTACGTGACATTTGAACATTTGAAGGGTAGATCTGATAGTTAGGGAAGCAAATCTGACCTTAGGAGGTCATTTAAGGATGAACATGGAGGCAACTCGCCGAGTCCCTAAGTGGACTCGACGAGTCGAGTCGGGGTTGCCCCACGATTCGTGACAGGTGTAACCCGTCGAGTGGAAGGATGACTCGACGAGCCAAGAAAGGCTGAAATGATTCAGAGGACCCGCATGGACTCTCCGATTCAGAGGATGACTCGACGAGTCGGGTCAAAGTTGACCGTTGACTTTCGTTGACTTTAGGGTTCTGGTCAAGACTGATTCAGGAGAATTCAGGGAAGGGTAGAATGGCCTTCTACCTAATCTGTAGAGATGAGATCATGAGTGAATATTGATCGGGGATGTTATCTGAATAATATGAGGAGGCTAAGTCGGGACGTTGAGCACGAGAGTTTATTCGACTTCATTGAGGTGAGTCTTCTCACTATACATTACCTAGAGTGGTATTTATGTGTAGACCAGAGGGTCTTGTATGCTATGTGTATATATATGAGTTATGTGCATTTTGTTGTATGTATGCTATGTGTTGAACAGACCGGGCCGGAGGGCCCAACGATATAGACCGGACCGAAGGTTCCAACGACACAGACTGGATCGAAGGGTTCGACGAGCTATGACCGGACCAGAGGGTCCAACGAGCTACGGGACTGGAGGGTCCCGCTGAGACACATCGACCGGAGGGTCGTATTGTAGCCTCGAGTGGCGTATGTGTTGCATGTGGTATTTTGGGGAACTCACTAAGCATTTATGCTTACAGTTGTTGTGTTATGTGTTTCAGGTACTAGCGAGGATCGCGGGAAGGCGCCGGCATGATCCGTACACACTGAGAGGATTTATGTATTTGAGGATCTTGGGATTTGTTTATTGAGATAACATGTGTTATATTGGATTACTATGATATTTTATGAATGAGAGTATGTTTTTAAAATGAAAAAAATTGTTTTGGAAATTTACGTCGTTACAAGTTGGTATCAGAGCCTTGGTTTGAGAGACTCGGATACACCTCCGGGCGTATCTGAACTCAAAGTGAGGATTTGAGAGAATTTTTCATAAAAGAAACAATTTTTCCAAAAGAGTAAAGGACTTTTGAGAAAAGCGAAACGGAGCAGTGTGTACGATCAGCCATCGCCCGAACGGTGATTTCCCAAAATGCCCTTACATTATGTGTTATGAGATATTATGTGATATGTTATGCATGCTAGAGTAGGCTAGGTATTCATGGTTAGGACTAGAGTGGGCCTGATTTGTGATGTCTTAGCCTAGGAGTTACTGCTACTATGAGATACTTCGAGAGTAAGTAGGTAGCAGCGAGGAACTTATGAGTGGTCTACCAGAGAGTAGCCTGAGTTTAGTGAGATATAGAGTACTTGTGATCTGGGATCCTAGGAGGAGGACTTGGGGTGCATACCGATGCGTTGTGGAAGGTAGTATAAGGGCCCGTACTACTGGAAACACCGGATCGGTGAGCAGTCCAAGTAAGAATCCTCAGGGTACTAAAGAACAAGTAGGGTTGAGTATCGAGTGAGAGTATGCTCGAACGAGTCTCTGATTCTTTTGTGTTATATTTCAGAGACATCATGGTTGGGACACGCCACCACCCAGGAGGCAGTGGTACTAGTGGTACCAGCGATGAGGAGATTCGTAGGTTGATTCACGAGGAGGTGGCTGCGGCCATTCGAGCTGAGATACCAGAGATGTTCGGGTCTATCAAGACCACGCTGATCGAGACTTTTGATGAGCGGTACGCTGCTCTTAGTGAGTTCCCCAAAATACCATGTACCATACATAATAAACATATACTGGGCCCCACCCATCATCGGGCTCCGCCCCGCATCGAGCCCCGCTTGGTATACAGATCTTTTAGTCATTAGGCCCCGAATGGCATTGTGTCCTCCCCGGTATACACATAAACATATAATCATACAAACACATGCGATAATCATAAAGATAATAACATACAGTACAGTCATCGGGCCCCGCCCGACATCAGGCCTTGCCCGGTAAACATACCAACACGTAACACATGCAAGAGTCACGCAAACATCTAGCATCCTACAATAATAAACCATGGGCTGGCATTGGTGCCTTCGACTCGCTAAACATAGTGAGGAAACTCACCTCAAGCTGCTGAATCACTCGAATGAATCTCTGACTGCTGGCCCGGAAAATCCCCGCGCTATTAAAATCAATAACATCTAACTATTAATTGGATTCCGACTGATAACCAAAAGTCTAAACTATTGGACCATAACCAAGGTAAAAGACCAATTTATCCTTTATCTAACTTGGCCCAAAACCAAGGCCCAACTCAACCATTCAAAGGCCCAAATCCTAAAGCCCAATCTTCCAAATTTGGCCCAAACCCATCATGGGCCTGAAATCCAAGGAAGACCAACATGCTAACCTAAAGCCCAAAACAGAGGCCTAATGGCTCAATTAGGCCCAAACTTTTAAATCCACACTATGGCCCAATACCGAAATGGCCAAGCCCAAATCACCCTATGTTGAGTACGCATGACGTACTCAGCTCGTACGCCCATTGTACTCCCATGTCCTCATGTTTTCTTCATTAATCACTTAAACAATTAATCCCTTACTCCAAACTCTCATATCTGGTCCCTAAAGATGACTTATCACGTAAAGTTGGCAACTTTACATACATGCATGGCTTAATGGGGCTCTAGAGCTCAAAAAGAGCTTAACAAAGGTCTTAACACATGCATGGGTCCAAATACTCCATAAAGTTTGCATTTTTATGATCATGGGGACTGAATGGAGCTATGATCTAGTATCCATTACTTCTGGAGTAGATCAAAAGCCCACCTTTAACATAAAAGGCTCAAAAATGCCCAAGAAACACCATATAGAAGATCTATCAAAAATGAACATAAAGGTGTGAGATTTTTACCCCAAAAGCTTGCAAATGAGAAGGTGGTCCTGGATCTACAAGCTCAATCAGCTTCTCCAAGGGATTCTCTTCTTCTTCTTCTTCACCTTAAGACAAAAAAAATCTGTTTATCAAGCTCAAAAACTCACTAACACACTTAGGGTTTCATTCTCTGGGACAAGGAGGATGGAGGCTGGTCTAAGATGTCCAGGAGATGGGTTTAAGATGTTTAAATAGGGAACAAACCCTAAAAATTAGGGTTTGTCCCAGACCTGCATACGCCATGCGTACTCCACGTACGCCCCGCATACGTGGGTGGAATCTGCGACCAATCATCGGGCTAGTACGCCAAGTGTACCACTTAGTACGCCCCACGTACTAGCTAAAGGACCAAAATGCAAGCTTTTCAATAAAGGGGGTTAAAAGTGAAACTTACCAAACTTGAGTGTTACAGTTTCACAGTCAAAAATACCGTATTAAACTCCATGACAACTTTGTTAACGTTTCTCCACTTCGAGTAAATTTGATCATTTTTCTGTAGCCTCCACGATTTATTTCCGCGAGAAAATGACTAGTAATTTTCCGGAAAAAGTAGGCGAATCTTGGTTTTCCCCAACCCTTGAATCTTCCGAAACATCTACCCATACTCAATCCAACATCATTTATTCCTCTGTTGTCCATTGCTTGGGAGGTGCCTTTCCTATTTTCTTGGGTTCCGACCGAATCACTTCCGGCTCGGAATCTGTTTCGGGTACGACTTCAGTATATTATTGAGTTTGGAATTGGGTTTGGGTTTGGGATTGGAATTGGAATGGCGAGTCGGGAAGATGGACAAATGGATTGAAGTTATTTTTCATTTGCGATTAGACTTGAGACTAGAATTACATTTGAGATTGAGATTGAGATTGAGGTTGGAACTGTGGTTGAGTTTGAAATTGTGGTTGGTTTTGGATAGGATATGGGTAGTATGCACCGAGATAGTGGAAATTAGAAGGTGAATAATGTCACACCCCAAAACCGGAACGGCGTAAACGTTCTGGGGTGGAGGACGTCATGTTTAGTATTACAAGACATGCATCATAGTAATCAAAGTAATAAACAACCATTTCATTAGAAAGAAAGTGTTTACAAAGTATGTGGTTCACATAACATAGACAAAAGTAAATAGCAAAAAGACATGAAGCTATACTGCTCCATCTTCTGAATCCCAGTGCGCGTACCTGTCTACTGGTCTCCTGAGAATACAAGTTATTTTGAAAAAGTAGATCAACATTTAAGCTGGTGAGTTCATAAGATTTTAGTGATGTAAGTAAGTTGTAGAAAGTTGTAGTAAGTTATAGTAAGTTTGTAAGTTTTGTTTAGAAAAGTTCGTATATTCCTCCAGAAAATCCTATATTTCCTGCTTTGATGAAAGCTAAGTAAAAATGACTCTACAATACTTTCTATGAGTACTAAATGGATACAAGTTATATAAAACACAGAGTAAACAAACAATTGGTTGTGTGTATCTGCCCTAAGCCCACAACCAAACAAGGAACAGGAAATGAGGCGGAAGGCACACATCCCATTGTTTGTTAGATCCTCGTTGTATATAACCTTGGCGTATTCACTTGGTACTCATGGAGTTAACTGTAATAGTTCCTTTATATTTGATGAAAATATTCTTTAAGAAAACCCTTATTTCTTTTAATAAAAATGGTAACCACAGTGGTTCCTTCTATAATCACTTAGTTTATACTAGCCATATATAATCTAATATCGAACAGATAGTTAATTGTGTGGATCTGCCCTAAGCCCACAACCAAACAAGGAACAGGAAATGAGGCGGAAAGCACACATCCAACTACCTATCGGGTATTAATTATATATAACCCTGATGTATAAACTAAGGTATTATAGAATTAACCACCTAAGGTCCTTTAAGTTTATACTGGTTTAATAAAATGGATTAAACCCTTTATTGGTATGTTTCTTGTTTTGACTACCAAATGTTCTATTTGAAAAGTATGTTTTGTACTAGAAAACTGTGCATTGAATTAGTGTCCTATGACCTGGCCCATATCTGGTACCCCTTATGATTACTTGGTGTATACGGAACATATATATAGATAAGATCTGATAGATAGTAGGATGGGTAAATCTGCTCTAAGCCCACAACCAAACAAGGAACAGGAAATGAAGCGGAAAGCACACATCCTACTACCTGTTAGACCCGATTAATATATATCCCTGAATGCATACACTAAGGAATCGTAAAGTTAGCATTATAAGCCCCCTTTCTACTGAATGTACTAGACTCGAATGTTCTGTTTTTCGTTTGTAAAATGTAAGTTTTCCCTAGTTTATAACTATCTAGACTCGAAAATAGTTTGCATTAACTTTCAAGTGGAACTGTCACAATAATGAAAGTAATGGGAAAATATAAGTACACGGTTGTCTTTTGGATTGACATCCTGACGTACTGATTACCTTTAAAACATGTTTGTTTTATTAAGGTCATAATGTGATGAATAGTACCCATACTATACGCTCTCCCTGCAAGAGATTCTGGGGACCAAACGCGACTTCCGCAAACAAATTGCTAGGCCGCGTAGAATTCACATTAATGTTATATGATTATGTATACCCAATTTTACTATCACCTTTTGTTTAGAACAATGAGTTAGTGATTCATTGGTATAATTAGATCATGTAGTGTTCTCCTGCTATAGCATTTAGTATGTTCGTTCTGTTATAGTATCTTAGTATGTTCTCTTTATAGTGTATAGTATGTCTCTCTGATGTATTGTATCTACCTCCCTGTTTCTCTTTATAGTATGCTCTAGTATCTAGTATGAACTGAACCTCTAAACTATACCCCTTATAGTTTACTAGTATTTTACTTGAACTGTTATTGAAAAGACTCATTTTACTACTAAGTTATGCTTGTACTTTAAAAACGGAGTTTTGTTAAACTATAAAGCAACATAACTTTAAAAGAGTTTTTGAAATGTTTTGATCACTTATAAAAGACATAAGCAATCTTTTGAAAGATGTTTATAACAAACAATTACACAATTATCATTGTGTTCAACTTGTATTCCCCCCCCCCCTTAAAAGCACTTAAAACAGTTAAAAGATTCATTATAGGGGTATGAACTCACCTTATGTGTGTGATTCAAGCGAATATGCGCGTAAGGATGAGAAGTTCCACGAATGAAGTCCCGAAACACAAACGAGTACTAAATGACATATAAGGCATGCATTTGCATAAATATAGTGTTTATAAGCAACTAACATGCAAGGAAACACCCTTTCGGACTAGGAAACACTTGGACCAAGTGTTAGAATCACATGTGATTCATCTAAGGGATGTTTAAGGCCACCAAATGGTGTTTACGGCCATGGGTTTACAGCCATGGAGTTTACGGCCGTAAACCCATGGTAAAAGGTGCATAAGAGGGTGATTGAATGATAGGGAAGCTTGTGGGACTATTGCTTTACAAGAGGATGAGCAAAACTAACCTTTTAGGAGGTGTTGAGGTGTTTACGGCCACACCAAAAGTGTATGGCCGTAAACTCTCCAAATGGTGTCTTTTTGGGTCATAAAGGAAAGGGTTCTCTAAGGTTCATGTGTTCCAATGGATAGCAAGTGACTAAAAGTGTTTAGGGCTCAAAACATGACCAAAACTAGGGTTTACGACCAAGGGAGATTCCATGGCTGAAAACTCTTGGTATTTATGGCTAGATGGTTGATTCAAGACTATGATCTATTGTTTAACTGGTCTAACTAGATGATAGATGGAATACTCACACTTTTGAGGGCCTTTGAGGAGTTTTCGGCCACCAAGAACAAGTGTGTGTTCTTGGTGAAAGTTGATGATCTTGAAGATCTAACCAAAAGAGATGATTTTATGGATGAAATCATAGGGGTGTACTAGATTAAGAAGAATAACAACTCAAATATGGAAGAACACTTACGTTTTTGAAGATCTAGGATTAAAGGCTTGATGATACTTGAGAGAGAAATGAAGTGTTCTTGATATGGAAGTGTAAGAATGAAAGAAAAGTGAAGGGAATGAGTCTTATGGGGGGAGTTTACGGCCGTAAACTCATGTGCCATGGCCGTGAACTCCTTTTTTGGCGGTGCTTAGGCCTGAATGTTGCACAGTGACTTTGGCAGGTACTTCCTAACACTCATTCCTTGAATGTACTAGGCTTAGAACACTCAAACAGACTCTAAACAATGCTAAAAGATAGCAGGAGCGAGTCTGACTTAAGGTTGATCGTACTGTCTTTACAAGGCAAAAATTTTCGGGTTGTCACAAATAAATATGGCGATGACTTTGATTTTTGATGAAGGATGTGATGAAGGTGAGTTTGAGTTTGTGTTTTGGATGTTATTTTTGCTAGTTTTTGGAGTTCTTGGGTTGGAAGGAGAAGCGATGTTTTCACAAATATGAAGACTATTTGATTGAAAAATGGAAAAGGTAGTGTGGTATAAAATGTGATAGTGAGTGTATTTATATAGGTTGAAGAGAGGCGTAAAATTTGATTTTTTTTAAAAGGTCAAAAAATGGGTTAAAACAGATAGTTTTTTGAAAATGGTAAATGGCTCACAGTCTCTCTCGTCGGCTAGATGTTACCGAGTTTGGCCACCAAACTCGGCATGTCGAGTTGGTGGCCTGGTGTTCACCGAGCCCACATCGGCTTCTGCCGAGTCTCACCGAGGTCACCTCGCATAGTCTTAGAGATCTTGACGGGGCATATTGATTTGGGAAGTGAATAATAATCACAGTTTAAGGTGTATTTAAAGAAAAATAACCGAAACTATTTGTTTTTGGTAAAAATAACTATTTAGCCCGGAATGGATATTTTTGATTGAAAAAAACAAATTTTCTAACAAAAAAATATATTTCGGACTATGGACCAACATTCTAGATTACAAACCAATATTCTGGATTTCGGACTAAAACTCTGGAATTCGAAAAAAAATTAAAGTAAATAAATAAATAAAAAATACGGAATTTCAAGAACAAGTTCGAAAGGAAAAGAGAAAGTTGTGGGCTAAGAGTGATGAATTTCCATGTATAGGTTGAGATGATTGGAAGTAACAAGCGAGGGGGGAAATATTGTTGCAATGCTTATATGCCAAGTACGTTGAAAGGGATGGGAGGGTTGGATTCTAGAGATCTTGACGGAGCATATTGATTTAGGAAATGAATAATTAATCACAATTTAAGGTGTATTTGAAGAAAAATAACCGAAAATATTTGTTTTTAGTAAAAATAACCATTTAGTCCGGAATGGATATTCTGGATTGAAAAAAACAATTTTTATAACAAAAAAATATATTTCAGACTATGGACCTATATTGTGGATTACTGACCAATATTCTGGATTCCGGACTAAAACTTAGGAATTTGAAAAAAATAATAATTTAAAGTAAATAAATAAATAAAAACTCTTGAATTTCAAAAACAAGTTCGGAAGGAAAAGAGAATAATGTGTGTTGAGAGTATGAATTTCGGTATAGGTTGAGATGATTGGAAGTAACAAGGGAAAGAAATATTGTTGCAAACACTTATTTGGCAAGTGCGTTGAAAGAGATGGGAGGGTTGGATTCCCCTACCATTAACATTGATGGTGGTTAAATCTAAAAGCTAGGGGCTCGTTTGTTTTGAGTTATCTTATATCTTGATGGTCAAATGGTAATTTTGCAAAGAAAATATTATTTGATGAATATGAGATTATAGCATCATCATTGATAAAATTGGTATCGTAACATCATTTTTATAGTTTTTCCTATATTACTTTTTTGCGAATGAGGGAAAATTGAGTAAACTAACCCTTATAAACGACTTTGCTAATAAAAATAACTAACTTATATATATATATATATATATATATATATATATATATATTTTTTTTTTTGATAAATGACCACTTTCTCTGGAATAGCGTATTTCGGAGCACGTAAGAACATTCCGGAGCATTTATTTTTGTTCCGGAGCTATGGGTTGTTGGTAGGAATTAGGTCCAAAATCTGATACCCCGTACATTCCATACTGAAAAAGTGTATTCCAGACTGTACTTCGGAATGGCCGTACATTACAGACGTCTGTTTTGGAGAGCTAAAATTTATGTATTTGTATGTTTTTGTTTCATATATTTCCATATATGCAATATATTTGTGTTTTTGATACCTTCATTACACGTTCTGAAATGAGTACGTATACAAAAAATTTTCGAGTGTCAGTTTCTAGTGGAGGGCAATGACAACGTATGGAACGATCTATGCAATATATTGCTCTAGACTATACATGCTTTGGTGTGGATATAAACAATGATATCAACTTCGCCGAGTTAATTACGTTGGTTGCTTCCAAGTCCAGGTTACACACTAACCAAATATCTCTATATTTTTAATGTCGTGGATCAAATATAGTTATGCAGATTCTAGACGATAGTGATGTCAAATATTTTCTTAGTTTTGTTAGTAGTATGCCTCCCAACACATTACAATTGTTTGTTGTTAATAATGTTATGGAAAGTGGTATTTATCAATTTGTCGGGGAAAATCGTTCTGGTGGAAATGAGTCTTCTGGTGCTGGAAGTAACAAAATGTGTAATTTATTACCTATGACAACCAACCATGTACCTTCTTATGGTGGTCCTATAGATGGGGGTGATTATAGGTACAAATGTAAGGCTATTGCTAATGCTTCTCCTACGGTTGATGTTGATAAATCTATAAATGATGAGAGAAAACTAATGATGATGGTAATATAATTGCACATGGAGAGCTAGTTGAACATTTTCAGAGTTACACTGAATTTCATGGGAAAGATACTGAAGGTGAAAATGAGGAAACTGAGCCCTTACAACCCTGAAAATCACAACATGAAAAGTTTCCTTTTTATTTTTCCGATTCTAAAGAAACATAAACCACCCATTAGGGTATGCCTGAACCTTTACCATTCCCCGAATTAGCTCAACAAAAACGTAACGGTGCCATAGCCCACAATTATACTTCCTATGTGAAGTTATAGAAGCTCTTTAAAAGCAAAGAACAACTTAACATTAAGTTAGGATTAAAAAGTGATACTGAAGGTTTCCAATATAAAGTGAAAAAATCCACAAAAGACAAGTTTGAAGCCGTTTTCTTTATTGATAATTGTGCCTGGCGGATATGGGTATACCAGATTGATCAAAGCAGATATGAGGTTAATGACCAAATGAAAAATGATATAGTAAACTTGGAATCTCGTTGCTGCACATGTGGGAAATGGCAATTGTCTGGTATACCTTCTTCTCACTCAATGATGGTATTCAAGGAATGAAATATCAACACTGCAATACATGAGCGTCATCGTACTTCACAATGGAAACATATCGATGAGCATATAGAGAGGATATGTTTCATGTGCCAGTTTCAACTGAATACGAAGAAACGGATGACGTGATGGTTGTATTACCACCATTGATGGACAAACAACAAGTCGAACGACCACAAAACCATAATCGTATCACATCCCAAGGCGAAGGTCCGATTCAGAAAAAATGCAGCTGTTGCCAAATGATCGGTCACACAAACAAAAACTGTGACACTCAGTTTTCTTCAGATTAAAAAAAAAAACTGAATCTTTTAATGAAACCAAGTCATGTGCCAAAAGTAACGTTAAGTCTACGAGTAGATCTAACGTTAAAACTAGTCAAAAAAGTAGTTAAAAACCCTTGATGATATTTGTAAGAAATTAGAATATTTTATTTTGTTTGGAAAAATAAACTTGTTTTTGCTACGTCTTCATCAAAAAATTGTTTAAAATATACAAAAAAAAAACCATAAAACAAAAAAACCATAAACTGAAAATACTGGTTTAAAACCGAATTCAGAAAAACCAAAATCGAACAGATAATTAAAAATGGTATATTGTAGGGTAACATAGATGATATAATATGATGTTGGGATTGCAATTGCTCCTAACTACTACTAACAACCTCCGTTTGGGCTACCAAACTCCAATCTTAGTTGGCTATCCCCTAATATATGCATATATATTATTTAAACATAAAATTGTCAAACCTTGTAACTAACATGAGTCTCTCTGGACCTTTACCAATTCATCATTCTAATATATTCCTGTTATCATGTATTAGGAAAATTAATAAATAGTTGCTACCTGTTTCTCTAATGTATATATGTTATGTTTGGTGCGTATATGATGTTTTCTTTTTTGAGCATAGGTTGTCTATAAAAAATCTTTTTGTATGACATAATTTATTGATAAGCTGTTTATTCACAAGTTTTACAAATAAACTTTTCAATTTTCTTATATGTTTTATAAACTTTTTTTTTAGCTTATTGTAATATAGTATTTGATCAGACAACTATAATAGTCTATAAATAAGTTTTTTCGTATAACTATGTGACATAACTTATTGATAAAGCTCCTGTCAAACTTTTCAATTTTTTATTTGTTTTATAAACTTAGATTTTATTACAATATTTTTGTAACTTTTTTATATCTTGTTTTAAAGTATTTTTTTTTCCATTTTTTTATAATTTTATTAAAGATTTTTGTTTTACACATTAATGTATTTTTACAAATTCATTTTCTAACTTTTTTTTTAAATATTTGCTTTATAAATGCAAAATTTTAAAAATATAAAACCTCATTTTCACATACTCGGTTTTAGAAAATTATAAAATATTTTACAAAGTTGTAAAAACTTTGTAAAATAGTTTGAAAAAAAGTTATAAAAAGACAAAATTGCAAAAACGGTCTTTGTGACTGTGAAAATTATGTGGTTTTCATCCAAAAATGTTTGGTGGTGCATCAGTGGTCCGGTTTTGGATACCTTGTGCGTTTTTGGTCCAAAAACGTTAACTTTAATAGTTTGACTGTTAACTTTTTTAAAATTATAAGGAATTTGAAAACAAGTAAACTAAACTAACATACGGTAAAATAAATACTAGAAATAAGAGTAAAACAATATGCTTCCGAGTTCCTCTCACAAGCTCGAAAGCAAAAAAACATGCAATTTTAATTTACACCAAAGTTAATCCTATCACAGAACCAATTCGATGTGTGTCACCTAGCATCAATTAATAAAACAATTACAGATTTTACAAATCGAATAACGAGAATGAACTAACCCCAATTCAAGCGGCCATCATGAACCGGGCCAAGAATCAAACGTTGGGTTATAACAAAACTAAAATGGCTAGAAAGAATAACAATGTAACATCAAATCATTTAGTTAACTATATAAAAAAGGTGTTCTAAATACAAAATCAGAATTGTTAATTCAACTTGAAAAATGTAAGGTCACACCTTATGATCTGATGAGTCAAACACTACACGCTGACCACCAGCCGACGCCAACATCAGTTTGATCAGCGTCAGCGTGAACTCATTGATCTTGGTGATCATATGTATATTAGGTAGTTATACGTTGTATATATAGAATAAATGTCTAATCAGTAATCTTAGTGAATATGATCAGACCTTTACATAGATTAGTATACATCCCCAAAATAGTGGGATCTTTGTTTCTATAATCCTATATAATATACTATTAGGGTCAAACCCTAATAGAGCTTGGTGTCGTCATTATGACTTGTTCTCTTTGTGAGAACCCTCTTTCTTAGTGAAAGTATCTGTGTGATCATCTTGTTCTTTGTTCTTTATTATACATACTTGAGTGTATCTGATCGATACAAACCTTCAATTGGTATCATAGCGGGTTTACGATACATTCAAGTTATCATGTCTTCCTCCTATAATCCAAAGTTGTTTGCTGTTAACATGATTCCTCCTTTCGATGAACACAACTTTACAATATGGAAATCAAAGGCTATGGTTGTTCTTGAAACCATGGATTTTGATATGCTCAATATCGTCGACAATGGTCCACACGTTCCCATGTATCAACATATGGTTAACAATGCTCCTGTTGGTCCCATGAAACAAAAGCCAAAGACTGGCTATAACGATGATGACAAAAGACTTATCAGTCTTGATGTTGAAGCAAGGGTAGCCATAGGAAACTTTTTTTCTTATCATGTGTATCATCTGGTTGAGAACTGTGAATTTGCTCAAGAGATGATAGAAACGCTGACTGTGGCTTATGAAGGCAATGTGGAAGTTCAAGCAACAACCATCAACAATCTCAACTGGAGATACGAGCATTTCTTTGCTCAGCAAGGTGAGTCTTTAACTCAAACCTTTAACATGTTTAACTTTTTAGTGAATGATATCCACAGGTTGGGGATTGTCAAGCCCTCCTCTTAGCTGGTCTTGAAGTTCTTGGACTCTCTTGGGAAAAGCTAGGAACATCACGCTGATGTTCTTAAGAACAGTGAGAAAATAAACCTCATGGATCTCAACTCATTGTTTGGAAATCTACGAAATCACGAAGAAACTAAAGCTCTTCGTAAAGACATCATGAGGGACTCCAACAAAGAAAAATCTATAGCCTTGGTCTCCAGAAAAGAAGTAGCCAGCCTTATCAGCGAGTCTAATGATTCTGATCAGGGTGAAATGAGCAATGATGAAATCCCTGATGAACTGGTTTCTAGTGTTGCACTCATTGTTAAACGCTATGAAAAAAACATATCTAATGGAGCGAGAAGAGTTCAGCCCAAGGGAAATAGTTTAGCGAGAAAACATAACTTAGACAAAAGAAATTTAGGTAATTGTTTTAACTGTGGAAGCCCTGACCATTTTACCAGGGACTATAAAGAAAAGATAGAATCTCAAACCCGTGAAAATTATTAAATCTTGTACAAGAAGCTTCTACCCACATGAAGAAGGTGAACATCTCTCTACCAAAAGATTTTATTGCAAAGAAGGAGGAATCTGAAGAATGGATCGAAGAAGAGGAGATATATGAAGATGAAGGACTAAATGTCAAAGGCCTTATGGCTCTTGTCAATGATGCCCCTGATAGCAGTTTCAGCAGGTGTGACACTGATACTCTTCAAGTTGTCAAAGAGTCAAAGATGAAAAGCCGGTATGTCTCTTCTACTCTTCAGGGTCTGGAGCATATTTGGTACCTATACAGTGGATGCTCTAGACACATGACTGGTCTCAAGTTCCTCTTGACTGATTTTGTGGAGAAAGATCATCCTATTATTACTTCTGGGGATAGTAGTGAAGGAGCAGTCAAAATAAGGTGCACATCAATCGTGTTGAAGGATGTGTTCTATATCAATGTCCTTCAAAACAATCTCATTTCCATCAGTCAACTATGTGACGCTGGTTAAAAAGTTCTTTTCGACTGCAATAAAGGAAAGGTCATGGACTCAAGGAACAACATTGGGCTCACTACACTCAGAAACAATAACATTTACATGGTTTGATTTTATTTTGTGTTTGAAAATACTATTTTATGGTTCCTTTACATCGTTTTTTTCTATCTTGAACTTCTGAACATAAGATTCTAAATTTTTGTTTTTCATTTTATAAAACTCCTTTTGCTCTAGAAATTTCTTCTAGTTTTCAAATTACCAAAGGAGTATACATTGTATATTGTACTACTAATATTTCCTATGTGTGTTCTTCTCTTTCACTCTCTTAGTCTCAGGATCTTCTTCCTTCATCTCGACAACGATCTTCATTGATTTGTCCTTTTGGAAAAGATCAGCGTATCATTCATTCAGTGCAACATCTTCTGAGTAGATCTGGTTGAAGATGGATTTGCATCTTTTCTTCAAAACCAACTGCTCTCTCCCTGAAGTTGATGATCACGCTAAACGACATGAAGTATCCTGCTGATGAGTCTAGAAAAAGGAGAACTGCGTCTGAACTTGTTTTTCTAGACACAAATTTATTATTTCTCTTAGAACAAATCTCTATTAAGATGGGATGAAGTGAAGCTAGGTAAAGTGGCACGTCTAATTTGATGGGTTTTGAGCATAACAACATCCTATGTGATCATGCAACCCTAATTGCTTTAGATCTAAGTTTTTCCCTAATTAAACATGCAAAAGAAATTCCAAAGCAATAACCCTAGATCTAGCATATATAATTCGAAAGTCATATATAAAAGGGTTAATAAGATTACCTTGCTTGTTATATAGCAATAACAAGAAATCCTTGATTGATCTTGACTTTTGAAAGCTCCGTGCCTCAAATGTTGCACCTCTACTGGCTCACAAACACTTGTAGCAAGAGGATGAGAGGAAAGAGGAGGGAATATGCAGGAAATCGGCTAGGGTTTCTATTCTCTAAGCATTGTCCGAAAACCCTATGTGAAGGGGTCTTTAAATAGCTGAGGCTGCTAGGGTTTTCAAGTGGAAATCCTAATTTCATGCTTAGGTCTTAAGTAGTCCATGGACCTCTTCTTCTAGAAGCCTTGGGCGAATTCTATAGGGCCTCCCTATAGTTTTTGTTCACTCCATTCTAAAGGAGTCCAGCAACCCAGTTTTGCAACTATCAATGATTTGCAAAACAACCCCCGTTCTTTTAATCAGTTCCTTTAATCCCAAAATTAATTCCAAATTAATTTCTGATCAAATACTAATTAAATAATATGATTTCTAATTAATATATTATTCTCATAATATATTAATAAATCATTTATTAACCTCTCTCTCCATAACTCATCCTGTCAAGTTGCAAAACTGAAGGCAACCCAAAAGGACCATGCTACTATCAAATCAAGTACATACCAGTTATAGTTATGGGCTTAGACACCCAATCCAACAGTCTCCCACTTGGATAAGTCTAATAACTATAATTCCAAGTAAGACTTCAAAATCTGATTAGCAATCGTAGCTCTCAAAAGTCGATGTCGAACTCTGATCTAGTCAGTTGTGTGTCCTTAAGATAAGGGATCATATAATCCTCCGTTCTGCAAGATATCATGTGGAAAAAGACATGGAACAAAATCATTCTCATTGTCCAACAGTTTGTTTCCCAATTTCTGATTTGTATGACAACGAACTTAATTGAACACATCAATTCAGTGCTGACCGGGCCCGACACATAAGTCAACACAACATCATCGAGGGGCCCAAAATATCGCTTTTACCCCTTGGGATAAAAGGAACATATAAACTTTGACTTATATGCTTGTACTATTTACTCATCAAATCATACACAACAATATGTTTTATAACATCAAGTTACTGATGCGTTTACGCATTATCAATGCACAACCAACTCGTAAACAACAACTCATATACCTCGGTTTAAATATTATACGATATTATCATCTCACAATTACTCGTGATAAATTCCATGAAGTAATCCAAATGAGCGCGGGTTTAATCCAATACCCAAATCCCCATTTCAGGAGTACTCATGAACGTTGCAGCAAACCATTGCTATGTATAAACACTTAGACAATCTACAAGCCAATTCATGACAGTCTTAATTCACTACTTACTTCCAAAGCATGATCGACTGTGGGTAATTTGAACAATCCAATTATTCAGGAAAAGCGATATCTTGGGTAAGCATATGGAACTCGACTCATTTCCGCAGAAGCATACAGAACTCTACTCATTTCCGCTATCTCTGCATCGGTACTCGGACTTTGAGTCTTACTCAGTTTGGTATTGCTCTGGATAGGCAATTCCCATTTCTTGGAATTCTCCATGCTAAAACGCTTTAACACTTTATCCAAGTAAGTACTTTGACTAAGTCCAATTAGTTTTCTACTCCTATTTCTCAAAATCCTTATCCCCAGAATATAAGCAGCCTCTCCTAGATCCTTCATAGCGAAACACTTTCCAAGCCATGACTTAACCTCCTATAGAGTTGGAACGTTGTTTCCTATAAGTAGTATGTCATCAACATACAATACTAGAAAGCTAACTATACTCCCACTAGCTTTGACATATACATAGGACTCATCCTCACTCCTAGAGAAGCCAAACTCTTTCACATTCTCATCAAAGCAAAGATTCCATATGCGAGAAGATTGCTTTAATCCATAGATTGATTTCTCAAGTTTACACACTCTATTAGGGTATTTAGCATCCACAAAACCCTCTGGATGACACATGTAAACATCTTCATCCAACTTTCCATTAAGGAAAGCGGTTTTGACATCCATCTGCCAGATTTCATAATCATGAAACGCAACTATGGCTAACATAACCCTAATAGATTTGATCTTAGCCACTGGTGAGAAGGTCTCATCATAGTCAACCCCTTGGGTTTGAGTAAATCCCTTCGCAACCATTCGTTCCTTGAACATGTGCACCTTTCCATCCATGTCCGTCTTCTTCTTGAAGATCCATTTGCACCCAACTAGCTTACGACCTGACACATTGTCAACCAGGTTCCAAACTTGATTGTCATACATGGACTGGATCTCGCTGTCCATTGCCTCTTTCCATTTAGCAGACTCAGGGCCCGCCATGGCTTCCTTGTAGCTAGAAGGCTCATCAAAATTTACCAGTGTACTATCATTAATAAACGTATCACCATCTGTAGTAATATGGAAACCATAAAACTCAGGTGCCATTCTAACTCGATTGGAACATCTAAGAGGTAATGACTCGTCAATAGGTTCAACAGGAATTTCTTCCTCAGGTTGATCGCTAGTGTTAGAGGTTCCTTCGTCGCTTGACTCTTGAATTTCTTCAAGATGAATTGTACTCCCACTATCCCCTTTGCATATGAGTTCCGTCTCACAGAAGAATCCCCTTCTTGCTACGAAGACCACGTTCTTACTAGGTTTGTAGAACAAGTTACCAAAGGATTTATGTGGGTAACCGATGAAAATACATCGCTCACTTTGAGGTTCAAGCTTTTCGTGAGTCTCTCGTCTAACGAAAGCTTCACAACCCCAAACCTTGATATGTGCCAACGAGGGAACCTTCCCTGTCCACATCTCGTGAGGTGTTTTGGCAACCTTCTTTGTTGGGACTAGATTAAGGATATGGGCGGCAGTCTCTAAGGCATACCCCCAGAATGAGATTGGTAGCGAAGCTCGACTCATCATGGAACAAACCATGTCCAACAAGGTTCGATTACGCCTCTCAGCGACACCATTAAGTTGTGGTGTCCTAGGAGGTGTCAATTGTGAAACAATTCCCCATTCCTTAAGATAGTCGTGGAACTCGATACTAAGATACTCACCACCCCTATCAGATCTGAGCATCTTGATCTTCCTGCCCAATTGATTTTCGACTTCATGTTTAAACTCTTTGAACTTTTCAAAGGTGTCTGACTTGTGCTTGATTAAGTAGATATATCCATATCTGCTATAATCATTAGTAAAAGTCACATAAAATCGATTTTCATCCCTTGTGGTGGATCTGAAGGGCCCACACACATCTATGTGTATGAGATCCAACAATCATTCACCTCTTTCACAAAAACCAGTGAAAGGTGATTTAGTCATCTTTCCAAGCAAGCAAGATTCACATGTATCATCTGACCTAAGGTCAAATGATTCCAACACTCCATCCTTTTGGAGTTGGGCAATGCAATTCTTGTTGACATGCCTAAGACGACAATGCCACAAGCATGTTTTGTCTAAATCATTAGACGCATCAATCTGCAACACACTATTTCCTAAATTGTCTACAACGATCACAGTTTCATATACACCATCACAAGGCAATGCTTCAAAATAAAATACACCATTATAATAAGCTTTAATAGATCCATTCTCATTATTAAAAGATTATCTGAAACATTGTCTGTACAAACCATGCAAGAAAATAATATTCCTCGTCATTTCTGACGAGTAGCAACAATTATTTAAGTCTAAACATAATCCACTACTAAGCTTTAAAGAGTAAATGCCGATCTTGGTAACAGGTGACAATCTCCTATTGCCCATTATCAGGTTCATCTTCCCAAGCTCCATATTCCTACTTTCTTTTAGTCCCTGCAAGTCAGAGCAAATGTGAAAACCACATCCTGTATCAAGGACCCAATAATTAGAATGCGATGAATTTTTAGACAAAATAGTGTAAATACCTGCCGAGGTAGGCTTGATCTTGCCATCCTTAATGTCCTGTAGGTACTTGGGGCAGCTTAATTTCCAATGCCCATTGTCTTGGCAGTAGAAGCATGTTGCATCCTTTGGATCTGAGGCAGAGGGAGCATAATTGGTTTTTTCCTTTGGGTCCACTTCTAGAAGACCCATCATGAGACTTTCCCTTCCAATTTTTCTTAGAGGGAGCTTTCCTCTTGTTCCCCTTTCTTTTTCCAATATCCAGGACTGGAGCAGCAGCAGGAGGAGTGGATTCAACAGCCTTTCCTTTCAATCCACTTTCAGCAGTTCTGAGCAAGCCTTGAAGTTTGCTCAAGGTGACTTCCTCTGTGCTCAGATGATAAGTCATTTTGAACTGATCATAGCAAGGAGGCAATGAGTGGAGGACTATGTCAATAGCCAGCTCCTTATCGAAGTTCACATTCATTTTGAGAAAACGATCCACATATCTCTTCATGCGTTGCAGGTGGGTCGTGATGGACTCTTCATCCTTCATCTTGGTCGTTATGAATGACCTGACTATCTCATACCTTTCTTGACGCGCTCTTTGATGGTAATTCTCCATCAAGTCCTAGCACATCTCATAGGGCCAATAGTCTTCATAAAAACGTTTTAGCTCAGGAGTCATAGTCGCCACCATAATGCACGACACCTTAGTGGCATCCTTGCATTGGGCCCTATACTCAACAATTTATGTATGAGTAGCTTTGGTTTCATATATCTCGTTCAGCTATTTGTCGAGGATGTATTCCTTGTCCTCGAATCGCAAGGCCATTCTGATGTTACGAATCCAATCATTAAAATTGGATTCATTGAATGTCACCTTGGCACAGATGCTCAAGAGCGAGAAAGAGTTGGAGGAGTTGTTGTTGTTGGAGGAACCGGAAGCGTTGTTTGATGTAGACATCTGAAAAAGAAGAAAGACAAATTTTTATTAGATATGAAAAATTCTTAATATAACACCCAAGTGAAATATTAAGGCTAGGACCCAACACAATAATTCACAATTCAGAAAAGGGATGTCGTAATCTAATTGTAAATTATTTGATGGTAGGTAAATGACGATTTACCAATTCCACCATGAAAACGAAATTTTAAATGAATTAGGTTTTGAATGAAATGAAATTCCTAGATTCTTTGAGATTCATTGAACTATTCAATGGCATATTTAATCTCGATTATGCCCTTCAAGTTTGTGACTGGGATACCGAGGATCACAAACAAGGTGTGAATAACCATGCAAATTAGCTTGGTACTCTCAATGTCATTTACCACCTAATCAATGTGCTGGTTAACCACACACGCTCCATTGATAAATGATAATTTACGAGCTACCCATTTCCACTTTGTTAGTCCATGTTAGTGTACCGCTTAACCACACACGCTGCACTAACGACTTGGCAAAGTGCAATGTGCAGTTTCATGGATTAGCATCAAATTCACATTTTCCTAAAATAACTAAGATTGTGAATTTATAAAAACATTTAGTTACTTTATATTTATCATTATACTTATTAATGAGAGATTAATGTCCTATTTTACCCGTTCGGCTAACGACCCTCCACCAGTCAAGAGTGCGGTGGGTAAGAATGGATACACAATGGCGGTCATTTTAAAGGCCGCTTCCTTAAACACCCTTATATACCATCGTGTTCTTATTCCATATTACATCTTGCATCATTCACTAGATTGGGATTCCGCACCATCATAGTGAAATCGATTGATACATCACGAGATTGGTACTTACAATTGATATCAGAGCTTTGTTAAGGTATCAATCGATTCAAGGACTTTAGGGACTCGTTTTTAACTGTTTTGAGATCTTTGGTTTAATCGAAAATTCATAAGTTTTGATTTAAACTGATAAAATTTTGGCTGTTCATCGACTAGCTGTTCTTGGAATTCTTGGCATTCATAGTGTTCTTCGTGGATCTTCATCTGAAATATCGGGATTATATTTGATCCTTATCAATTAAAATCACGAAGTTTCAGGGATTTCGGTAACTTCCTGATAAGAAATCGAGGTTTTCGGTTCCAACATCCTAAAGGGTTTTCGGTGGGTTTTTGGTCAAAGTTCAAGGTTTTCGGTCAACGTTTAGACCGAAATCTGTGAAAGAAATAAGCATATTCAGTTTTGGTTCTCGGCCGAAATCATCATGTTCTCGGTCAACTTTTTCTTGGTTCTCGGTGAACGTTTTCTTTGAGTTTTCGGTCAACTCTCCTGTTGACTTTCCTTGTTGTCGGTCAGATTTTAATTTTTGGGTGTTCTCGGTTTTTGTTAACTAAAATGAATTCTCAGTACAACAGTTCAGCACATCAGGAGTTGGACTCTATTATGGAGACTTCCACTCGCATTCCTTGACTTTTGTCTGCTGATGGGTTTCCAGAATGAAAATAAAAATTGAGAAGTACATTAAAATGAAGGATGCCAAAATATGGAGGAGCATTCTTAGAGGTCCAGTCAGGATTACAACTACTTTGAATGATGAAGATCACATTGTTGTTGATAAAAAGATAGAGAACTACACAGATGAGAAATTTGAAAAGATTGAAGAACATGATAAAGCTCTTGCCACTCTTAGCATGGCCTTATCTCCTGAAATTGCCCAAGGCTTTAGGGAATACACGTCTGCAAAGGATTTATGGGAAGCTTTGATTGAGGTTTATGAGGGAAATGAGGACATGAGGCAGAGCATACATGACCTGCTTTGACAGAGGTTTAACTTGTTTAATCATGTTCTAGGGGGTCTCTTGAAGTTCAGCTGCAAAGGTTTATTACTCTCACTACTGATATGAGTACGGCTCGGATAAATCTACTATGCACAGAGATTTACAAGAAGCTGCTGAATTCTCTTCCACGTAGCTGGGACATTAATGTGTCAGTTATCAAGAAGACTAGAGATCTGAGCAAGCTTTCCCTTGCAGAAGTGATGGCCATAATCAAGGCATGTGACATGGATGATAAGCAGCGTGAAATCAACCATGTGACTTCCTACTCTACCGCCAATCTAGGAATCTCAACAAATAGTGCCTTCTCAGTTTAACAAACACATTCTGTTCATCCTGTTGTACCTCATCAACATCTAGCACCTTCAAGTTCTTCTAGTTCAAGTTCTAAAGCCACATATACAGTTCAAACTTCTTCAATTCCAAAAGAAGTTGAATAGAACATGGCTTTAATGGTTGGGTTCATGAATTGCTACAATGCTCTCTTGGCAAGAGATTTAGCTCCTCCAATCATGGTTGGAGAACTGGATCAGATTCATCCTGAGGATGTGGAAGAGATGGACATCACATGGCAAATAGCTATGGCTGTATTTAGGGCAAAGAAGTTTACTTAGCACACATGGAAGAACAACTGGGGAATGAACGTAGAGAAGAAAGTGGGGTTCAACAAGAGCAAGCTCCAGTGCTTCAACTATCACGAGCCAAGTCATTTTGCTCGTGAATGCACCAAGCCAGATACCAGGAACAATCCCGAGAGAACGCTGGCGCCCGCATGAAACAACAGAGGAGTTGCAGCCAACAATGAAACAGCTAACTTGGTGATGGTGGCACAAAGTTTCGACTGGGAGGATCAAATGCAGGCGCTGAATCTGACAGGACATGAAACAACTAACTTGGCTCAGATCAGTGAGAATTCAAACGTGGAAGAAGCTGAAGAAGAGATGATGGAACTGCAAATCGCTTTCATGGTCTCTACCATACCTGCCACAAAAGAGGTTAGTGAAACTTCTTGTTCTCAAGCCTGTAGTGATAAAATCAAACATTATCGCGATCAACATGATCTATTAATTAGGGAAGTTGAGGACCTTAAATATGAAGGATACACTCTCAGAAAGGCCCAAAAACCCTTAAAAGAAAAATTAGAGGCCCAAACCAAAGACCTAAAAAGAATTAAGGAAGAGTACAATATTAAATGTGAACACTATGATTATGCTCAAGAAAAGATTGCCAATCTAATTGCCGAGCTTGACACATTGAAAAATAAGTTTGAAAATGCAGATTTTAATTTTAAAAAATTTGATGTGTCAAGTAAGAAAGTTGAGACAATGATTGAAAAACAACTTAGATGGCAAGGTAAAAAGAATGTAGGTCTTGGTTATGATAGTGTTCCTCTTCCATTCAATGATAACTGCATTTTTACTCCCTTGACTATGGAAGAAATGGCAAGGGAAGCACATCTATTGTATGGCAAACCTACTATAGTTGAGTTAGTAAATAATGATAGGGTGAACGATACTAATGTTTCTACCTCATATGCAGATGAACCCCTAGTGCAAGACAGGAAAGAGGATGGAAAAAGTGTTTTTGTTTTGAAAAATGACTCTGTTTTACAAAATAATGTTTTGAAAACTCATACTGCTATTTTCGTTAATTCTGTTGATTGTTCAAACAATGTCTCTTTGAAAATTGATACTTTCGTTGTTTCTGATGGGTTTTTGAGCATTCTAACACTTCCTAAGTGTACATGCAACCCTAATAACCTTGAATCTATGTTTTCTCTATATACATGCAAATTTCTTTTTCAAGGTTATTTCCTAACTAGCATGGCATGAGGATTACATAAAACATAAAAACTAGTAGAAATACATACCTTGTTGTTGCTTGGATTCCTTCAAGACTTTGTGAGCCTGGCAACCCAAATGTTGTGCCTCAAATGCTTCACACAACACCACAAGACTTGGAATAACTTGAGAGAATACTTCTAGCACTCAAAATCGGTTATGCCCTCTCTAGTAACACTAGGTCATGATTTTGCTAGCCATAGGGTTTCTTTTATAGTGTTGTCATAATTAGGGTTTACACATGAATGCCCTTAATTGTCATGACTCTTGATTTCCCATGACCCATGGGTTTGTAACTCCCATGGACTATCCATGCAGCTCCATATGGTTATAACCAAACCCATAAACCATGGATCATTAATCCACCATAAAAGAATTGATGATTGTCATAATCAACCCTACATATTTAATTAGTCTCACTTTGATCACCAAATTAATACTAGATTAATACTTAATCAATACTAATTAAATAATACTATTATTAATATATTAGAACTTATAATATATTAATAATCATAAGTGTCTTATTCTCTCATTTAGTCTATCCAAGTATTGCAATGCTATGCAACCCAAATGGACCATGCCGGGTCGGGTCAAGTACATACCAAATAAAGTTATGGACTTAGACACTATATCCAACAGTCTCCCACTTGGATAAGTCTAATAACTATATTTGCAAATATGACTTCAAAATCCGACTAGCAATCGTAGCTCTTTCAAAGTCTCTCGGAACTGAGATGATGATGATACGCCATTTAAGATAAGTGATCATATAATCCTCTGTTCTCATGATATCAGCCGGACAAACACATGGAACATGGTCTTACTTATTGTCCAGCATTTGTTTCTCGATCTCTGATTTGTTTCGACATAGAACTAAATTGAACACATCAGTTAGGTTCTGACCGGGCCCGGTACATAGGTCAAAACCAAATCATCGAGGGGCCCATATATCGCTTCTATTTCTAGAAGGAACAGATAAACTTCGACTGATATGCTTGTACTAACTACTTGTTGAATTATTCACAAAGGCACGTTTTATAACATCGAGTTACCAATGCGTTTTCGTACAATCAATGAATAACCAACTCATAGTCAACAACTCATATCTCTAGATTTGAAGATTTATATGATATTACCGTCTCACGATCACTCGAGATAAATTCCATGAAGTGATGCAAGTGAGCGTGGGTTGGATCCAATACTCAGCCCTTATGAGTACTCATGAATGTTGTAGCAACCATTGCATTGTCCAAAGCACTTTTAGACAAATCATACAAGCCAAATTCATGACAGTCTTAATTCAATACTTACTTCCAAAGTTTGACTGACTGTGGATGGTTTGAATAATAACATAATTATTCTGGAAGTAAAACATGCAAAATTGAAACATAGTAAACAATCAACACAAGATAGTAACACCTTACTCATAAATAAATAACAACTTTTATTTATCATCAAATGTCAATTACATTTTACAAGTTTCAGGAATCTAATTATTGAAACTAATATCATCCTTCAGCCCAATGCGCCTCGCATGCTGTAAATGCTTAACCCTGCTCAGTCCCTTCGTGAGGGGATCTGCCGGGTTCTCATCTGATGATACCCTCTTAGCCACGAGGAGTCCTTCTTCTATTCGATGTCTGATGAAATGGTATTTTCTGTCAATGTGCCTAGATCTCCCGTGATCTCTCGGTTCCTTAGCCAAAGCAACCGCACTTTCATTGTCACAAAAAATTTCCATTGGCTCCTTTATAGCTGGTACAACTCCAAGGTCTCCGATGAAGTTCTTTAGCCATATCGCCTCCTTAGCTGCTTCACTTGCTGCTATGTACTCTGATTCACAAGTAGAATCAGCTACTGTCTCCTGCTTGGAACTTTTCCAAGTAATTGCCCCTCCATTTAGGATAAAGACCCAGCCTGACTGAGAGCGGAAATTATCCCTATCAGTCTGGAAGCTAGCATCGCTATATCCTTCCACTCTCAAGTCATCACTGCCTCCGAGGGTAAGGAACCAATCCTTAGTCCTCCGCAGATACTTGAGAATGTTCTTTACCGCTGTCCAGTGTGCCTTGCCAGGGTTCCCTTGATATCTACTGACCATGCTCAAAGCAAAGGCCACATCAGGGCGAGTGCAAGTCATAACATACATGATCGAGCCCACAGCGGAAGCATATGGTATATGACTCATTTCAGCTATCTCAGCCTCTGTACTCGGACTCTGAGTCTTACTCAGCTTGGCATTACTCTGGATTGGTAATTCTCCTTTCTTGGATTCTTGCATGCTGAACCTCTTCAGCACCTTATCCAAGTAAGTACTTTGACTAAGTCCAATTAGTCTCTTACTCCTATCTCTCAATATCCTTATCCCTAGGATATAGGCAGCTTCTCCAAGGTCCTTCATAGCGAAACACTTCCCAAGACAGGACTTAACCTCCTGCAAGGTTGGGACGTCGTTTCCTATGAGAAGTATGTCATCCACATACAACACCAAGAAGCTAACTATGCTCCCACTAGCCCTGACATACACACAAGACTCATCCTCACTCCTAGAAAAGCCAAACTCTTTGACTTTCTCATCAAAGCAAAGATTCCATCTGCGAGATGCTTGTTTCAATCCATAAATGGATTTATCAAGCTTACACACTCTATTAGGGTATCTTGTATCGACAAAACCCTCTGGTTGAGCCATGTAAACATCCTCAGCCAACTTTCCATTAAGGAAAGCGGTTTTGACATCCATTTTCCATATTTCATAATCATGAAATGCAGCTATGGCTAACAATACTCTAATAGACTTAATCTTAGCTACTGGTGAGAAGGTCTCATCATAGTCAACTCCCGGAGTTTGAGTAAAGCCCTTCGCAACCAGTCGCGCTTTGTAAGTATGTACCTTCCCATCCATGTCGGTCTTCTTCTTGAAGATCCATTTGCACCCAACTGTCTTACGACCTGGTACATTGTCAACCAAGTTCCAAACTTGATTGTCATACATGGACTGAATCTCGCTGTCCATAGCCTCCTTCCACTTAGCAGACTCAGGGCCTGCCATGGCTTCCCTGTAATTATTAGGATCATCCAAATCTATTAGTGTACTATCACTAATAAATGTATCACCTTCAGTGGTGATGTGATAACCATAATAAAAATCAGGTGTGTTCCTCACCTTAGTGGAACGTCTTGGAGGTACAGACTCATCTATCGGATCAACAGGAGTTTCCTCCTCAGGTTGGTCGATAGCATATGAGGTTCCTACACCACTTGACTCTTGAAGCTCTTCAAGGTCAATTTGCCTCCCACTGTCCCCTTGGCTTATGAATTCTCTCTCACGAAAGACTCCTCTTCTTGCTACAAAAACCACATTATCACTGGGTCTGTAGAAGAGGTAACCAAAGGATCTCTGTGGGTAGCCGATGAAAATACACCTCTCACTTCGAGGTGCAAGCTTATCATGAGTCTCACGCCTCACGAAAGCTTCACAACCCCAAATCTTGATGTGGTCCAAATTGGGAACTTTCCCAGTCCACATCTCGTGAGGTGTTTTGGCAACCTTTTTAGTAGGGACTAGATTAAGGATATGGGTGGCAGTCTCTAAGGCATACCCCCAGAAAGAGATTGGTAACGAAGCTCGACTCATCATGGAACGAACCATATCCAACAAGGTTCGATTGCGCCTCTCAGCTACACCATTCAACTGTGGTGTTCTGGGAGGTGTCAATTGTGAGACAATCCCACATTCCTTAAGATAGTCAAGGAACTCAATGCTAAGATACTCTCCTCCCCGATCGGGTCGGAGCATCTTGATGTTCCTGCCCAATTGATTCTCCACTTCCTGCTTAAACTCTTTGAATTTTTCAAAGGTTTCTGACTTATGCTTGATTAAGTAAATATATCCATATCTACTGTAATCATCAGTAAAAGTCACATAATAGCGATTAGCATCCCTTGTAGCAACTCTGAAGGGCCCACACACATCCATGTGTACAAGGTCCAACAAACCTTCACCCCTATCACAAGTACCTGTGAAGGGTGACTTTGTCATTTTTCCAAGTAAACAAGACTCGCAACTATCATCTGACTTGAGGTCAAATGATTCCAAGACTCCAGCCTTTTGGAGTTGGCCTATGCGCTTCTTGTTAACATGTCCAAGACGACAATGCCACAAGGATGCTTTATCCAAGCTATCTGAAGAATCAATATACAACACATTATTTCCTAGATTGTCTACAACATTCACGGCTTCATATACACCATCACAAGGTAATGCTTTAAAGTAAAATACATCATTGTAATAAACATTAATAGCACCATTTTTATTATCAAATGAAAATGAAAAACCTTGTTTGTACAAGCCATGAAAAGAAATAATATTTCTCGCCATTTCGGGCGAGTAACAACACTTATTCAAATCTAACATTAACCCATTATTAAGCAATAAATAATAAACTCCTATCTTGGTAACAGGTGATGCTTTCCTGTTGCCCATGACTAAGTTTATCCTCCCGTGCTCCACTTGCTCACTTCTTCTTAGTGCCTGCAAATCAATACAAATGTGAATACCACAACCTGTATCAAGCACCCAAGAATTAGCATTAGATGAGTTATTAGACAATATTGTGTAAATACCTGCATGGGTGGGTTTAACCTTCCCATCCTTTACATCTTGCAGATATTTAGGGCAGCTTCGCTTGAAGTGTCCCTTATCCTGGCAATAGAAGCACTGTGCTTCCTTTGGGTTTGAAGAAGGAGTAATGGGACCTTTCTTTGTCCCACTTGAAGAGGAACCATCAAGAGTCTTACCCTTGGTACCCTTCAAAGGGCTTTTCCTCTTCTTACCCTTTCCCTGCCCAATAGCCAGAACAGGGGTTGTTGAAGGAGTAGAAGTAGCAACCGCTTTACCCTTAAGGCCATTCTCAGCTGTCCTTAAGAGTCCTTGAAGTTTGCTAAGTGTGACTTCCTCCTTGTTCATATGATAAGTCATACGAAACTGATCATAACTTGGAGGTAAGGAATGGAGAATGATGTCAATCGCCATTTCCTCAGGAAAGTCAACATTTAGCTTCAGCAACCGGTCAACGAACCTTTGCATCTTCTGCAAGTGACCGGTGATGGGTTCACCATCCTTCATCCTTGCGGTTATCATGGGGGAGATGATTTCATACCTCTCTTGACGCGCGCTCTGATGGTACCTTTCCATCAGATCCAGGTGCATCTCATAGGGGTAGAAATCTTCATAGGATTTTTGAAGTTCAGGAGTCATGGTGGCCATCATGATGCATGCTACTTTAGTAGCATCCTTTTCATGTGCAACAAACTCCGCAAACTTTTCAGGAGTAGCAGTGGCTTCACTCACAACCTTCAGCACCCTATCGAGGACATATTCTTTGTCCTCATAGCGGGTAATCATTCTGATGTTTCTGATCCACTCATTGAAATTGGATCCATCAAAGATGACCTTACCACACAAGTTCATAAGGGAAAAGGAGCCTGTTGGGTTTGAGCCAGAAGCATTGTTGGAAGACATCTGAAAGGAAAGAAAGACAAGTTTCATTAGATTAGGAATCCTTAATAATTCACCCAAATAAAATATTAAGGCTAGGATCCAACAAACTATTTATAGTTGGAAGAGGGATGCCGTAATCCATACTATAAAATATTTGAAGGTAGGTAAATGACGATTTACCAATTTCCACCATAAGAACGAAATATTTTATTATTAGGTTTTATTGGTTTTGAAACTCCTATATCTTTTGAGATACATTGAACTTTTCAATGGCATGTTTGAATCTCGATTGTGCCCTCTCAAGTTTGTGACTGGGATGCCGAGGATCACAAACAAGGTGTGAATAACCATACAAATTGACTTGGTACCCTCAACAATATTACCTAATCGATGTGCCGGTTAACCACACACGCTCAACCGATCTATAATAAAGTCAAGTTACCCTTTGCCACTCTTACTAGTCCATGTTAGTGTGCCGGTTAACCACACACGCTCCACTAACGACTTGGTAAGGTACAAAGTGTAATTTTATGGGCTAGCACCAATTTCACATTTTCCTAAAGTAACTAAGATTGGGAATTTATAATGTATAGTTACTTTATAATTCATTATACTTTTAACAAGTATTTAAAGTCGTATCCTACCGGTTCGGCTAACGACCCTCCACCGATCAAGGAAGCGGTGGGTGAGAGTGGACACCCATTAAGTCACCATTTTATAGGCAACAACCTTATACCCCCCTTATAGACCGGCTTCGTGAATGAGGCCTACTAACGGTAAGAATGACATATTCTTATACATATCTATATAATAAAATTATAATAATAGTATAAGTGTTGATTTTTAAACCTTTTAAAAATCTAAGGTTTAATTTGGAATTAAAGTATTAAAGTATAAGACTTTTCAAATTCCAAAACTTGAGGGCAAGAATTGAAACTATTCCAAGTCTCTTCAATTTGTAACTTATGAGTTTTAATGATTCATAAAAATGAACACTCTTCATTTTATGAAACCTCTTTAGTTCTTTAATCATAACTAAAAGAAGTGACTTTTGGTTATCCATAACTTGAGGACAAGTTATGGACACCATCATAGCCATTAAGATCATGAATTAAACACACATGGAGGTTACATATAATTCCTATGATCTTCTAAAAACTCATAAGAACACAAATTCATGTCAAGCAATTTCAAGAAATCATATAACTATATACAATACTTGAAAATTGATAAAAGCCATGTAAAATGGGTTAACATAATCATTATCATTTTGAAAAATAGATTTTACAAGTCCAAAACAGATTGGGATAATGATCTTAATCCATTTCCAGCAACAAAACTCGAAAAAACTGCCCAGCACGCTCCTACTCGCCGAGTGCATTATTCTACTCGGCGAGTAGAATGAATTTGTTCATGGACTCGGCGAGTCCTCCCCATGGACTCGGCGAGTCCAGTCGTCAGAATGCAGAATTTTCGATTTTTAAGCAGTTTTGCATCAAGTATACAGAAAACAATCCTAGGCTCTGATACCACTGATGGGTTTTTGAGCATTCTAACACTTCCTAAGTGTACATGCAACCCTAATAACCTTGAATCTATGTTTTCTCTATATACATGCAAATTTCTTTTTCAAGGTTATTTTCTAACTAGCATGGCATGGGGATTACATAAAACATAAAAACTAGTAGAAATACATACCTTGTTGTTGCTTGGATTCCTTCAAGACTTTGTGAGCCTAGCACCCCAAATGTTGTGCCTCAAATGCTTCACACAACACCACAAGACTTGGAATAACTTGAGAGAATACTTCTAGCACTTAAAATCGGTTATGCCCTCTCTAGTAACACTAGGTCATGATTTTGCTAGCCATAGGGTTTCTTTTATAGTGTTGTCATAATTAGGGTTTACACATGAATGCCCTTAATTGTCATGACTCTTGATTTCCCATGACCCATGGGTTTGTAACTCCCATGGACTATCCATGGAGCTCCATATGGTTATAACCAAACCCATAAACCATGGATCATTAATCCACCATAAAAGAATTGATGATTGTCATAATCAACCCTATATATTTAATTAGTCTCACTTTGATCACCAAATTAATACTAGATTAATACTTGATCAATACTAATTAAATAATACTATTATTAATATATTAGAACTTATAATATATTAATAATCATAAGTGCCTTATTCTCTCATTTAGTCTATCCAAGTATTGCAATGCTATGCAACCCAAATGGACCATGCCGGGTCGGGTCAAGTACATACCAAATAAAGTTACGGACTTAGACACTATATCCAACAGTTTCTAATATTTGTGATGATGTGGTTATGAATTCCAATATTAATGGACCTGTTGTTGGTAAATATAAGCCACCAAAACAAGCCAAACTGACTGCTAACTGTAAGTGTGCTTATGGACACAATCTGGACACGCGACTAGGGACAAGCCGTAACAACTTTTATGTGAAGAAACAAACATGTTTCCAATGTGGAACACCAGGACATATTGCCAGAAACTGCCCAAATTGTGCATTTGTTCCTTAGTATGCACAAGGTAGGCAGAACGTATCACGAGGAAGATCTCTCAAAAGAAATTCCTCGAGGTCATGTTCTAGTGATGGTGATTGGAATGCAAACAAGCATAGAAATCAGATTGTCAGAGAATATAGGGACAAAAAGATTTTGAAACAAAAATCAAGAGATAATTTGGCGAAACCGAAACTAGTCAAACAAAGATCGGTGTCACCAAAGTCATCTCATGGGTCATCATCTAACCAAAGATAGATACCCAAAAGATCAAACACAAAGGACAAAAATTCTTCAAAATCAAATGTCAAATCCCCCATATGTGTCAGTAATAAAATTCTTAAAGCTGATTACAGATGGGTGCCCAAAAGTCCTCTGGCCCAATCACCTCACCGTCCTTTAAATTCGTCAAGTACATTATTTGATTCAAAGGATATGGTATGGCAAGAAGTTTCATGTGTAGATGGAAATGGTCAACCCAGTGTCTCTATGGTCTTGGTTCCCAAATCTAACTAATCTCGCACATTGTGCAAGAACAGCTATTGAGGAATATCATCAGACCTTGGTATGTTGATAGTGGTTGTTCCAGGCACATGACAGGATACATCTCTTAACTGCATGACATGCAAAACTTTAATGGAGGGTATGTTTCCTTTGCGGGAGGAGAAGGAGGAAAAATCACTCAAAAAGGTATTGTTACTAATGACGTTTTGAGCTTTGAAAATGTTAATTTTGCTCCAAAGTTGAAACATAGTTTGCTGAGCGTCTCTCAGATCTGTGACAAAGGTTTTTCAACTCATTTCACAAATAAGGAATGTCTAAGTTTGAATCCTGGTATCATCATACCATAGGATTGGATTTTGGTGAGATCTGAATGTGAAGGGAATGCTTATATCATCAACATGAATCGCAACAATCCCACGCAAGTCACATGTCTATTATCAAAGGTCTCAAAACATAATGATATGCTCTGGCATCGTCGTCTCGGTCATGCAAATGCTAAGAACCTCAATCGTCTTGCTAAGAATGATATTGTTCGTGGTCTTCTAATAAAGGATTTCATCACTTTTGAGAAATGTGTGGCCTGCGCTCAAGGAAAACATCATCGCAAGCCACACAAGCCCAAACTGGTCAACACAATCAACAAAACTCTCCAGCTGCTACATATGGATTTATTCGGTCCCGTGAATGTTCTAAGCATCAACAGGAACTCTTATTGCCTGGTTATAATCGTTGATTACTCACGTTTCACCTGGGTATTCTTCTTGTTTAATAAAAGTGAAACTACTGAACTTATCAAAAGGTTTATTGTGCTCATTGAAAATCAGACCAACGAGAAGGTTAAGGGGATTCGAAATGATAATGGCACCGAGTTCAAGAACGCCGTCCTGGATCATTTTTGTGACGAAAGGGTATACTGCGTCAGTACAGTGCTGCTCGGACACCTCAACAAAATGGTGTAGCGGAGCGGTGAAATCGCACTCTGATTGATGTAGCAAGGACCATGCTTTGTGACTCTAAATTACCGGTTTTTTCTAGGCTGAAGCAATTAACACAGCGTGCTATGTTCAGAACCTTGTTCTGATCAACAAACAGCAGATGAAGACCCCATATTAATTTCTATATGGTCACAAGCCAACGGTTGCTCACTTCAGGATCTTTGGATGCCCGTGCACGCTACTTCACCTGGAGTCAACTCTTAAGTTCAATTCAAAGGCTGATGACTGCTATTTCGTGGGATATGCTGGACGCTCTGCTTATCGAGTTTACAAAAAATCCACAAAACAGATCGTGGAGTTATTCGATGTGTGCTAGCTGCAAGAAAACGCAACGGACGCTCGAGTTGGACCAGACTGGTTATCTGATTACACTTATTTGTTTAAATCATTTAATGTGTTTTCAGATGATTTTTCAGGTATGTGCTCAGGTTTGAGTGCAGCTGTGGAAGATGATGCGGAAGATGTTATCATTGGCTCCTTCAAACCATTTGTGGTGATTCCTGAATCTCCTACGGTGGATGAAGCTACACCAAATACACCTCCTTCCTCACCAGTCCAAAAGCCTAGTTCTGACACCGAAGCAACTCCTCTTACTCCCGAAGAAGCTGAGATTCTCTCAAGGGAAAACATAACTGCCACACAAACTTTCATGGAATTTCTCTTTCCAGAGCCATTTGCAAATGAATTTATGGCAAGTACTTCTCATGATCACATATCGTCTGAAGGGGGTGATTCGGCTGTGGGCAGATTTGATAACATCACAAATCTTCCAGTCACAAGTCAATGATATCAGCCATTCAATCCCAACCAGAGTTCAACGCGATCATCCTATCCAGAACATTATTGGTCCACTAGAAAGCGGGGTTCAAACCAAAAGTCAAAGAAGAGATGTCAATGAGTGTCTCTACTCATGCTTCATATCCCAAATTGAACCGAAGAATGTGGGCGTGGCTCTAAATGAACCAATCTGGGTAGATGCAATGCATGAAGAACTGAATCAATTTGAGAAGTTGAAAGTATGGCAGTTGGTAGAGCTACCGAAGGGCAAGAAGTCTTTGGATACACGTTGGGTGTTTAGAAATAAGCAAGATGATAGCGGGGTGATTGTGCGCAACAAAGCTCGTTTGGTCGTTTCGTGGATTCAGGAAGATAGAGGGTCTTGACTACACAGAAGTTTATGCTCCTGTGGCGCATTTGGAAGCCATTCGTATATTCCTAGCATACACTTCCTACATGGGATTTACGGTTTATCAGATGGATGTCAAGACAGCCTTTTTGTACGGATTCGTGAAGGAAGAGATTTATGTTGATCAACCACCAAGTTTTATCAATCCGAAGTTTCCAAATCATGTCTACAAACTGGACAAGGCTCTATATGGTTTGCATCAGGCTCCTAGAGCTTGGTATGCTACCTTAACTGAACATCTGTTGGAGCACGGGTACACAAAGGGAATGATCGATCATACATTATTCATCAAGAAAATGGTTGCAGATTTAATTGTCGTCCAAATCTACGTAGACGACATCATTTTTGGGTCGACTACCACAGAGCTATGCAAAGAGTTCGAGGATGTAATGAAGAAAGGATTTGAGATGAGCTCGCTGGGTCAAATGACATTGTTTCTAGGGTTACAAGTTCGACAGGATTTGGCCGGAAATTTACTTCATCAAGGAAAATATGTGGAAGACATGCTAGAGAAGTTCGGATTTAAAAATTTAAAAACTGCTTCCATTCCAATGGCAGAAAGACCACTGTTGACGCCAGATCCAGAAGGAGATTCCGTAAATCAAACTGAATATCGATCGATGATCGGATCTCTAATGTATTTGACTACCAGCAGACCTGACATCAGGTTTGTTGTCTGTGTTGGGTTTTGAGCATTCTAACACTCCTATGGTGTACATGTAACCCTAGAAACCTTGGATCTATGTTTTCTCTAAATTACATGCAAATTTGATTTCCAAGGTTTACAACCTAACTAGCATGTTATGGGGTACTTGTAATACAAAACTTTAAGTAGAATAATATACCTTTCTTTTGTGGTTGATTGCTTGGAGTTTTAGAGCCTAGAACCAATAGTGTGGATGCCTCAAGTGGTGTCACAAATCACCCAAAACAATTTGGAAATACTTGAGAGAATATGATGCTCACTAAAATCGGCCCAGTCTTGTTTCTCACACACACTAGTGCCAATTCTAGAACCAAGGACCTCTTTATATACTATGGAGGATTAGGGTTACACCCTAATACCCATGACTCTTCATTTACCTAGGATCCATGGGTTAAAAGCTCCATGGACTTCCATATACTATTAGCCCATCCTAAATATATCTTAGCCCAATCCATATATATGTAAGAGTCCATATTCAATTAGCCTCTTTTGATCATTAAATTAATTCCAAAATCAATTCTTGATCAACGGTAATTAAATAATATGATTTCATATTAATATATTATAACTTATAATATATTAATAGATCATAAACATCTTATTCTCAAAAGTATATCCATACAAATTGTTAGGGGAAGTGCAACCCAAATGGACCATGCCGGGTCGGGTCAAGTTCATACCAAATATAGTTACAGACTTAGACACCTTATCTAACAGTCTCCCATTTGGATGAGCCTGATAACTATAGTTGCAAGTATAACTTCAGGAACCAACCAGCAATCGTAGCTCTTTAAAACTCTGTTGAACTATGAAGCGCCATTTTAGATAAGTGATCATATAATCCTCTGTTTTCAAGATATCAGCCGGAGAAATACATGGAATAGTGTCATACTTATTATCCAACAGTTGTTTCTCGATCTCTGATTTGTTTGACATAGAACTAAATTGAAGACATCAATCAGGTTCTGACCGGGCCCGACACATAAGTCAAAACCAAATCATCGAGGGGCCCAGATATCGCTTCTATTGCTAGAAGGATTAGATATACTTCGACTCATATGCTTGTACTAACTACTAGTTGAATTATGCATAAAAGTACGTTTTATGACATCAAGTTACTGATGCGTTTTCGTACAATCAATGGATAACCAACTCATAGTCAACAACTCATATCTCTAGGTTTGAAGATATATATGATATTACCGTCTCACGATCACTCGAGATAAATTCTATGAAGTGATACAAGTGAGCATTGGTTTAATCCAATACTCAGACCTTATGAGCACTCATGAATGTTGTAGCAACCATTGCAATGTCTAATGCACCGTAGACAAATCATACAAGCCAATTTCATGACAGTCTTAATTCAATACCTACTTCCAACGTATGACCGACTGTGGAGAGTTTTGAATAAAATAATTATTCTGGAAGTCAAAACATGCAAAATTGAAAGAATAGTAAACGATTAACATAAGATAATAAAACCTTCCTTATAAACAAACAACAACTTTTATTTAATCATCAAATGTTAATTACATTTTACAAGTTTCAGAAATAGCTATCTAATTATTAAAGCTAATATCGTCTCTCAGCCCGATGCTCCTCGCATGATGCAAATGTCTAACCCTAGTTAGTCCCTTGGTGAGGGGATCTGCAGGGTTCTCTTCTGACGATACCCCCTTTTCCACGAGGAGTCCTTCTTCTATCTTGTGTCTTATGAAGTGATATTTATGTCAATGTGTCTGGATCTACCATGATCTCTTGGTTCCTTGGCTAAGGCAACCGCACTATTGCTGTCACAGAAAATCTCCATAGGCTCCTGTATAGCTGGTACAATTCCAAGGTCTCCAATGAAGTTCTTCAGCCATATCGCCTCCTTTTCCGCTTCACTTGCTGCTATGTACTCTGATTCACAAGTAGAATCAGCTACTGTCTCCTGCTTGGAACTTTTCCAAGTATCTGCTCCTCCATTTAGGGTAAAGACCCAGCCTGACTGAGAGCGGAAATTATCCCTATCAGTCTGAAAACTAGCATCGCTATACCCTACTACTCTCAAGTCATCACTCCCACCGAGGGTAAGAACCCAGTCCTTAGTCCTCCGTAGGTACTTGAGAATATTCTTTACCGCAGTCCAGTGAGCCTTGCCAGGATTTCCCTGATATCTGCTGACCATGCTCAAAGCAAATGCCACATCAGGATGAGTACAAGTCATAGCATACATGATCGAGCCAACAGCGGAAGCATATGGTAATCGACTCATCTCAGCTATCTCAGCCTCTGTACTCGGACTCTCAGTTTTACTCAGTCTGGCATTGTGCTGGATCAGTAAATCCCCTTTCTTGGAATTCTGCATGTTGAACCTTTTCAACACCTTGTCCAAGTAGGTACTCTAATTAAGTCCAATTAGTCTCTTACTCATGTCTCTTAATATCCTTATCCCTAGGATATAGGCAGCTTCTCCAAGGTCCTTCATAGTGAAACACTTCCCAAGCCAGGACTTAACCTCCTGCAGAGTTGGGATGTCATTTCCTATGAGTAGTATGTCATCCATATACAATACCAAAAAACTAACTATACTCCCACTAGCCCTAACATATACACAGGACTCATCCTCGCTCCTCGAAAAACCAAACTCTTTGACTTTCTCATCAAAGCAAAGATTCCATCTGTGAGATGCTTGTTTCAATCCATAAATGGATTTCTCAAGCTTACACACTCTATTAGGGTACTTTGCATCGACAAAACCCTCTGGCTGATTCATGTAAACATCCTTAGCCAACTTTCCATTAAGGAAAGCGGTTTTGATATCCATTTGCCATATTTCATAATCATGAAATGCAGCTATGGCTAGCAGAACCCTAATAGACTTAATCTTCGCTACTGGTGAGAAGGTCTCATCATAGTCAACTCCCGGAGTTTGAGTAAAGCCCTTCGCCACCATTCGTGCTTTGTAAGTGTGCACCTTCCCATCCATGTAGGTCTTCTTCTTGAAGATCCATTTGCATCCAACCATCTTACGACCTGGTACATTGTCAACCAAGTTCCAAACTTGATTGTCATACATGGACTGGATCTCGCTATCCATAGCCTCCTTCCATTTAGCAGACTCGGGGCCTGCCATGGCTTCCCTGTAATTATTAGGTTCATCCAAATATATCAGTGTACTGTCACTGATAAATGTATCACCTTTAGTGGTGATGTGATAACCATAATAAAAATTAGGTGTGTTCCTAACTCTAGTGGAACGCCTCGGAGGTACGGACTCATCTATCGGCTCAACAGGAGTTTCCTCCTCAGGTTGGTCGCTAATGTTTGAGGTTCCTTCACAGCTTGACTCTTGAAGCTCTTCCAGGTCAATTTGCCTCCCACTGTCTCCTTGGCTTATAAATTCTCTCTCACGAAAGACTCCTCTTCTTGCCACAAAGACCACATTCTCACTGGGTCTGTAGAAGAGGTAACCAAAGGATTTCTGTGGGTAGCCGATGAAAATACACCTCTCACTTCGAGGTTCGAGCTTGTCGTGAGACTCGCGCCTCACGAAAGCCTCGCAACCCCAAATCTTGATGTGGTCTAAATTAGGAACTTTCCCAGTCCACATCTCATGAGGTGTTTTGGCAACCTTTTTAGTAGGGACTAGATTAAGGATATGGGCGGCAGTCTCTATGGCATACCTCCAGAATGAGATTGGTAACAAAGCTCGACTCATCATGGAATGAACCGTGTCTAACAAGGTTCGATTGCGCCTCTCAGCCACACCATTCAGTTGTGGTGTCCTAGGAGGTGTCAATTGTGAGACAATCCCACATTCCTTAAGATAGTTAAGGAACTCAATACTAAGATACTCTCCTCCTCGATCG
The DNA here is from genome assembly GCF_052849685.1 of Lactuca virosa. Taxonomy (NCBI): domain Eukaryota; kingdom Viridiplantae; phylum Streptophyta; class Magnoliopsida; order Asterales; family Asteraceae; genus Lactuca; species Lactuca virosa. Next base: position 463,578,941 of record NC_136430.1, on the reverse strand, counting down.
GATCGGAGCATCTTGATGTTCCTGCCCAGTTGATTCTCCACTTCCTGCTTGAACTCTTTGAACTTTTCAAAGGTTTCTGACGTATGCTTGATTAAGTAGATATATCCATATCTACTATAATCATCAGTAAAAGTCACATAGTAGCGATTAGCATCCCTAGTGGCGGTTTTGAAGGGTCCACACACATCTGTGTGTATTAGGTCCAACAAACCTTCACCCCTCTCACAAGTACCAGTGAAGGGTGACTTTGTCATTTTTCCAAGCAAACAAGACTCGCAACTATCATCTGATTTTAGGTCAAATGATTCCAAAACTCTAGCCTTTTAGAGTTGGCCTATGCGCTTCTTGTTGACATGTCCAAGACGACAATGCCACAAGGATGCTTTATCCAAAGTAATAGAAGAATCAATATGAAATACATTATAATCTAAGTTGTCTACAATCGACACAGTTTCATATACACCATCACAAGGTAATGCTTTAAAATAAAACACATCATTATAAAAAGCATCAATAGCACCAATTTTATTATCAAATGAAAATGTGAATCCTTGCTTGTACAAACTATGAAGGGAAATAATATTTCTCGCCATTTCTGACGAGTAACAACATTTATTCAAATCTAAAGTTAACCCATTATTAAGCAATAAAGAATAAACTCCAATCTTGGTCACATGTGATGCTTTCCTATTGCCCATGATTAAGTTTATCTTCCCGTGCTCCACTTCTTCACTACTTCTTAGGCCCTGCAAATCAGTACAAATGTGAATACCACAACCTGTATCAAGCACCCCAAGAGTTAGTATGCAATGCGTTATTAGACAATATGGTATAAATACCTACATGGGTGGGTTTAACTTTCCCATCCTTTACATCCTGCAAGTACTTAGGGCAGCTTCGCTTCCAGTGCCCCTTTTCGTGGCAGTAGAAGCATTGTGCTTCCTTTGGGTTTGAAGAAGGAGGAATGGGACCTTTCTTGGTCCCATTTGAAGAGGATCCATCAAGAGACTTTCCCTTGGTACCCTTCGAAGGGGTCTTCCTCTTCTTCCCCTTTCCCTGCCCAATTGCCAGAACAGGGGCTGTTGTAGGAGTAGGAGTAGAAGTAACAACCGATTTACCTTTAAGGCCACTTTCAGCGGTCTTTAAAAGTCCTTGAAGTTTGCTAAGTGTGACTTCCTCCATGTTCATATGATAAGTCATACGAAACTGATCATAACTTGGAGGTAAGGAATGGAGAATGATATCAATCGCCATGTCCTCAGGGAAGTCCATATTAAGCTTCAGCAACCGGTCCACAAACCTTTGCATTTTCTGCAAGTGACCGGTGATGGGTTCACCATCCTTCATCCTAGCTGTTATCATGGGGGAGATGATTTCATACCTCTCTTGATGCGCGCTCTGATGGTACCTTTCCATCAGATCCAGGTGCATCTCATAGGGGTAGAAATCTTCATAGGATATCTGGAGTTCGGGAGTCATTGTAGCCAACATAATGCAGGACACTTTAGTAGCATCCCTCTCATGTGCAGCATACTCCGCAATCTCCTCAGGAGTAGGAGTGGACTCATTGATAACCTTAAGCTCCTTGTCAAGGACATATTCCTTGTCCTCATAGCGGGTGATCATTCTGATGTTCCTAATCCATTCATTGAAATTAGAACCATCAAAAGTGACTTTCCCACACAAGTTCATGAGGGAAAAAGAGCCTGTAGGGTTTGAGCCAGCAACAATGTTGGAAGACATCTAAAAGAAAAGAAAGACAAGTTTTAATTAGATAAAGAGTCCTTAATAAGTCACCCAAATGAAATATTAAGGCTAGGATCCTACAAACTATTTCATAACTTGGAAGAGGGATGCCGTAATCCAAGCTATAAAATATTTGAAGGTAGGTAAATGATGATTTACCAATTTCCACCATTATAAACAAAATAAATTATTAAGTTCTAATTGGATTTGAAACTCCTAGATCTTTTGAGATACATTGAACTTTCAATGGCATGTATAAATCTCGATTGTGCCCTCTCAAGTTTGTGACTGGGATGCCGAGGATCACAAACAAGGTGTTAATAGTCATGCAAATTGACTTGGTACCCTTATTTTTATCACCTAATCGATGTGCCGGTTAACCACACGCGCTCCACCGATCTATGATAAAACTTAAGTCACCCTTTGCCACTCTTACCAGTCCTTGTTAGTGTGCCGGTTAACCACACACGCTCCACTAACGACTTGGTAAGGTACAAAGTGTAATTTCATGGGTTAGCACCTATTTCACATTTTCCTAAAATAACTAAGATTGGGAATTAATAAAGGTATAGTTACTTTATAATTTCATTATACTTTTAATGAGGATTAAGGTCCTATACTACCCATTCGGCTAACTACCCTCCACCAGTCAAGGAAGTGGTGGGTGAGAGTGGACACCCATTAAACCGCCATTTTATAGGGAGTAACCTTATACCCCACTTATAGACCGGCTTCGTGAATGAGGCCTACTAACGGTAAGACCGACTTATTCTTATACATATATATAATAATTAAACTTTTAATATTATAGAAGTATAAGGGTTGAATTTTAAACTTTTAAAAAATCTAAGGTTCAATTTGGAATTTAAAGTATTAATGTGTGAGACTTTACAAATTCCAAACTTGAGGGCAAGTTTTGAAACTATTCAAGACTTTTCAACTTCATACCTTATGAGTTAATGGTTTATTAAAATGAGAGACTTTTCATTTTATGTAACCTATGTGTTTTTAATATGGACTTTAAAAGAGTGACTTTTGTTAATCCATAACTTGATGACAAATTATGGATTCCATTAAAACACATAATTGATCAAGAATTAATCATTAAACAATTCAGCAAATAATTCCTATGATCTAACAATAACTCATAAGAACATGAACATTCATATCAAAATTTCAAGAATCATATTAACACATATAAAACATGGAATTTGGATATTAGTCATTGTAAATGGATTAGCATAAGCATTACACCATCTAAAACAAGTTTTAAAACACCAAAACAATTTAGGGTAATGTTTCTAGTCCATTTCCGGCAGCAAAACTCAAAAATCTGCATTCATGGGCTCCTACTTATCAAGTTCAAGAACCTACTCGACGAGTAGGATGAATTATCACATGGACTCGTCGAGTCCCCCCATGAACTCGACGAGTTCATGCAGCAGATAGCAGATTTTTGAGCTTTTTCAACAAGTTTGCACCAAGTATCAAGAAAACAAGCCTAGGCTCTAATACCACTGTTGGGTTTTGAGCATTCTAACACTCCTATGGTGTACATGCAACCCTAGAAACCTTGGATATATGTTTTCTCTAAAATACATGCAAATTTGATTTCCAAGGTTTACAACCTAACTAGCATGTTATGGGGTACTTGTAATACAAAACTTTAAGTAGAATAACATACCTTTCTTTTGTGGTTGATTGCTTGGAGTTTTAGAGCCTAGCAACAATAGTGTGGATGCCTCAAGTGGTGTCACAAATCACCCAAAACAATTTGGAAATACTTGAGAGAATATGATGCTCACTAAAATCGGCCTACTCTTGTTTCTCACACACACTAGTGCCAATTCTAGAACCAAGGACCTCTTTATATACTATGGAGGATTAGGGTTACACCCTAATACCCATGACTCTTCATTTACCTAGGATCCATGGGTTAAAAGCTCCATGGACTATCCATGGACTTCCATATACTCTTAGCCCATCCTAAATAAATCTTAGCCCAATCCATATATATGTAAGAGTCCATATTTAATTAGCCTCTTTTGATCATTAAATTAATTCCAAAATCAATTCTTGATCAACACTAATTAAATAATATGATTTCATATTAATATATTATAACTTATAATATATTAATAGATCATAAACATCTTATATAGTTACAGACTTAGACACCTTATCCAACAGTCTGTCAATGCGCTCGTTATCAGGCTAATCCTAAACTTTCCCATTTAATTGTTGTTAAAATGATTTTTAGATACCTTAAAGGTAGCCCTAAATTGGGTCTTTGGTATCCTAAAAATCCCGAATTCGATTTATATGATTTTGCTGACAACAACTATGGAGGTTGTGATCTTTCCATGAAATCTACATCGGGTGGATGTCAGTTCTTGGGGGACCGATTGGTGTCATGGAAATGCAAGAAACAACAAACGGTGTCGACCTCGACGGCTGAGCCTGAATATGTTGCCGCCTCAGCCTGCTGCTCTCAGGTTATCTGGATTCAACACCAATTGCTGGATTATGGTTTGAATTTTCTTGACACCCCCATTTTCTGTGATAATAATGCGGCCATTCAAATTGCCAAAAAATCATGTTCAACATTCAACCAAGCACATCGACATTAAATTTCATTTTATTCGAGACTGTTATGAGCGTAAGCTCATTTGTTTAGAACAAATTCACACCGATAACAAAGTGGCGGATTTGTTCACCAAACCTTCAGTACGGCTCGCTTCGATGTGCTTGTAGGTTTTCTAAAAATGATTCGTTTCGAAGATTAATTTTTTTATTTTTTATTTTTGTGTTTAAATTTGCGCATTTATATTACTTCATTTCTTCCATATGCACAAATTTAGGGGGAGAATCCTAAAATACAAAAAAAAAATTATAAAATAAAAAGTTCATAAAAATTATAAAATCAAAAATTCCAAAAATATGTCTTCTTTCGTAAGTGTTCTTGGGAAGTGATATGAAGTTTAGTGTTAAAGGACAATCTGAAATACGTGTAATGCACTGAAACTAAATTGTTTAGACTTTGTGTTCAATGTGCTGGTAGGCACGAATGATTCAAAATGAAAGGACTAGACACTGTTGACAATGAAAGGACTTGACAGTGTTAACTCATCTGGACTTAGATAGTTACATTTGGACTGAAAATACGACTCTTGGATAGATTGAGCAGTGAGATAAACAAGGGATCCTGCGAGATACTTTAAAGTTACTGATCATCTAGAACTGTGGCTCAACACTTCTTCGATGTACGGACTTATGTCCTTAATTCTGGTGCTGATAGGGTGACCGGGGGGTTCTGATAAAGTAGGTCTGTGTGAAATTGTTTTTTCTTTCTTATCCTCTATGTCAGTCATATGTCGCCCCCTTTGTGTGATTGGAAGAGATCCGATCTGGGACGTAACATATGCATCTCTATTTCTATTCATCTCTCTCTCCATGCATCTTTCTATCTATCTATGTCAGTCATATGCTGTCCCCTTTGCGTGATTGGAAGAGATCCGACCTGGGACACAACATATGCACCTCTCTATCTCTCTATCCCTCTATCTATGTTAGTCATATGTTGTCCCCTCTGCGTGATTGGAAGAAATCCGACCTGGGACACAACATATGCATCTCTATATCTATTTTCTCTCTTAAATAATTGAACGCTCACCTAAAGTAAAGAGTTCTTTGGTATTCCTTGATTACTAGGGTATGTCATGAAGTGGGGAACACATTCTAGTGCACTTAAAGTTGAATTGATCCATGACTAAAGGTTGACTATAGAACTCGCTGCTGAATTTAAGTGGACAACAATATCCTTGGTCGTTGTCAGCTAAATGGTCTATTTAGAAACATAGCTGCAATGTCTTGTCACTTATAATCTGTCCAACTTGCAAATATCCTTTGTTTTTAAGTGGACCACAATATTGGTGATTGACCAGAGTTATCCATGCAGGTGTGTGTTGATAAACGGTATTAAAATTGCTTGACAACTTTTGATCCCAAAAGTTTTAAATTTAGTTATTAAAATGTGTTTGTTTTATTTTATTTTATTTTTGTTTTTTTGTTAAATTTGTTCATATTTTTACTCTATGCACAAATTTAGGGGGAGAATTAAAAAAAACAAAAAAAAATTCATAAAAATCAAAAATCCAAAAATATGTTTAATTATGTTTTTTTTTCAGAAAAATCAAAAAATCAAAAAATATTGTTTTTGAGCGTATTTTAATTTTATTTTTTATTCTTAGTCGTTTTATTGTGTGCTAATTTTATTTTTATTTTTATTTTTATCTCAAAATTTCATTTGTCTTAAGACGCGAATTCGAAAGGAAGAAGAGACTCAAGGAGAATTCAAAGGAAGAAGAGACTCAAGGAGATTGTATTAGAATTTTCTGATCAAGGAGAGGAAATGTGGAAAGGAATTGACGGTCATTACACTTCATACTACTTTCACAAGGAATTGAAGGCATGAAAATGTACAAACTGTCAGTTAGGCAGTTTCTTCCTAAGAACTGTCATGGCACCAGGGCGATTCACCCAACCGAGAAATAGATATCACTGAACATCCCACCCAGGGTCTTAACAATCTCTTTGTCATGCAAAAATGCGGAGACTCAAATGTATTCTTGGATACATTTTTCGCAGGTAAAGAATTAACGGTTATTGGAACTAGGGTGATACACCTCGCAAGGCACGATTATCACTGAATGTCCCGCCAAAGGGACTTGACCTCGTGTCATGCTAAACTGTGGAAATATGTCTTAACGGATATTTTTTTTCACATGATGGTTTTGTGAGTTATTCCTATTAACTCTCAATGGCACTAGAATGGTACACTCATCTGAGATTCAGAAACCATTGAACATCTCGCCAAGGGCCAAGTTAACTTGTTAACTTCAAAAACTGTATTGAGATCTTTGATCGAGGATATGCAGGGGCTAACATCAAAACTAGCCATGAGTAGTTCTCCGATACTCAATAAATCGCAGTGCGTTCCTCTGTGTTCACACATATACTGCGAGTAGTCTCCATCTGATCCAAGGATGGGTTCTTGAACAACTGTGGTGAGAAGGGTCTTGATGACTCTGTGATCCACAGGGACTTTTTAGTCATAGTTTCTTTTCAAGATGCATCTATGATCGACGAAGAATATTCATTCGAAGGAACAAGAAGTGAAGATTATTTTTCAACACACAATCTATTAATCCCAGAAGCAAGGTGAAGTTGTATTTGAAGTTATGTGACGAATTGCATTGAAGCGTCCTCAATCAATTTGCTGCTATCTGTGAACTTGCTGAAGTGATCCGGAAGAATCAGTCTTTCTGTTATAATCTCTGAAATTTCTCAAAGCAGAAAGTGCTGATTTACAAGAAGCCTCTATACCCAACGTGTGTTCAAAGTCAAAATTTAAAGTAAGTCCAACTACTAAAGATCAAGTTATTCATGTAGAAGATTAATATGTGCATCTTGTAGTCAAGTCGTGAAGAGATCAAGAAAGAGTTGAAAGTCAAGATCTAGAAAGAGCTGAAAGTCAAGATCTAGAAAGAGATGAAAGTCAAGATCAAGGAAGTTTGAAAAGAAAAGAAAGCTATAAACCAAGGGGGAGATTGTTAGGACATAAATTTGTGGTTTATACTTTGCTTTTCAATGCTTTTATAATTTTCGGTTTAGGACTGAAACCTCATTGATCTCGGATGTGTTTGGACCGAAATCACCATGTGATTTCGGTTGGGCTTTGGGCTGGGCTTTGTATTAGGTCTAGGTATAAATTTTTTGTTATCAGCTTATTCTAAGGTGATCCTCATTAGAAGATTTCGTGAATATAGAGAGACAGAGAGAACCAAGAGTGAAATAGTGAATCTTATGTACCCGACTATTAATCAAAAATAGTGTGCATTGAAGATTAACCATCATGTTCTTATTCAATATTACATCTTGCCTCATTCACTAGATTGGGATTCCGCACCATCGCAGTGAAATCGATTGATATATCACGAGATTGGGACTTACAATTACTAGATCAAATTTTAAATAATTAAATTAATAAAATAATTTTATCATTATCTTAAAATTTGACCAAATCAATCTTATTTGATAAGGAAATCAGATTACTATTCAGAAAATTCAATTTACGGTATTAAAAACGAATTATGGTAATTATCCTAATCCAAAAAAGATCTGAAAATCAAAAAATCAGGCATCTGACGAGTCAACTCGTCGAGTCAGGCTATGAACTCGTCGAGTCGACCCAACTCGTCGAGTTCCTCATTGAACTCGTCGAGTTCTTCAAACAGATTGCGAATCTGTTTTGCTTCTGCTTTGGACAGTCCACAAATGCATCAAATTCAATAGAAAAACATCCTAGGCTCTAATACTACTGATGGGGTTTGAGCATAACAACATCCTATGTGATCATGCAACCCTAATTGCTTTGGATCTAAGCTTTTCACTAATTGAACATGCAAAAGAAATTTCAAAGCAATAACCCGATATCTAGCATATATAATTCGAAATTCATTCATAAAAGGATTAAGAAGATTACCTTGATTGTTATATAGCAATAACAAGAATTCGTTGATTGATCTTGACTCTTGAAAGCTTAGTGCCTCAAATGTTGCACCTCTAATGGCTCACAAACACTTGTAGCAAGAAGATGAGAGGAAAGAGTAGGCAATATGCAGAAAATTAGCTAGGGTTTCTATGCCCTAAGCATTGGCCGAAAACCCTATGCGAAGGGGTTTTTAATTAGCTGAGGCTGCTAGGGTTTTCAAGTGGAAACCCTAATTTCATGCTTAGGTCTTAAGCAGTCCATTTACCTCCTCTTCTAGAAGCCTTGGACGAGTTCTATATGGCCTCCCTATAGTTTTCATCCACTCCATTCTAAAGGAGTCTAGCAGCCCAGTTTTACAACTATCAATGATTTGCAAAACAGCCCCCATTCTTTTAATCAGTTCCTTTAATCCCAAAATTAATTCCAAATTAATTTTTGATCAAATATTAATTAAACAATAGGATTTCTAATTAATATATTATTCTCATAATATATTAATAAATCATTTATTAACCTCTCTCTCCATAAGTCATCTTGTCAAGTTGCTAAAGTGAAGGCAACCCAAAATGACCATGCTACTATTAAATCAAGTACATACCAATTATAGTTATGGGATTAGACACCTAATCCAACATATTTTTCATAAATGCTCTCACTACTACACCATTTCCCATCTGAGATCCAAAGACCTCTTCATTAAGACAATGTTCCTCATCTCTTCTACCATGGATCACAATGAAGGGAACCTTTGAGTTTCGTCTTGGTGACTCTCATAACTCGAAGCTTTCAAAGATTGGATCCTATTAACTTCTTGGTTACAAAGACTTGTTCTTGCTCTTTTTTTTTTTGGTGAACATGAAGTTTGGAATCTATCTACAATACTTCAACGATGAAAGGCTCTCTCTCTCTTACACACACACACATACACACACACACACACACACACACACTCTCTCTCTCTCTCTCTCTCTCTCTCTCTCTCTCTTTGTGTGTTGTGAATTTTGTTTTATGTTGATGAATCCGATCTTGCTTGTGTATTCTTTTATAGACAATGTTGGGGTGCAGATATCTCGGAGAAGGGAAAATCATTTATGGCCTTTCAATTCAAAATATTTGCTGAATCGGGTCTTTCTTGTGTATTCCCGTGATGTATTACATGCACCTACCCATTCTCTCCCAACAAATCTTCTATTAAAGAAGTTGACGATTCACTATATCTACCCTACACTGATAAAACTTCGACATTCTTTGCCGATGCGTACATTCCTCACCAAAATGTATTACATGCATCATTCCATTCTCTCCTTTTATTCTTTTAATAAAAGAAGTTAATGATTCAGCATATGAAACCAAACGCTGATGAGACTTCGCAATACTATGTCAGTGAATGATACTTCAAACCCACACTATCAGGAGACATCACCATTTCACTTGTTTGTCAGCTGCAACTTCGATCCGCTGATAGAGTAACTTTGATACACTGACTGCTTCCGCTGATGATTCATTCCACTAATGCTATGTCTCACTGATACATAATTCACTTATCTCAATGGTAACTTTTGAATGACGATTGAAAGATGTAACAACATTTTAGAATACAAAAATTTTACGACACCGATTTCTCTAATCATGATTACGTAAAAGGGAAGAAAATCCACGGATAAATTATGAAAATTATCTCTCCCAGGTCACTTTTTCAACTCATCGAATTAGTAGAAGTTTTCTCTCAAACGTTTTCTCGATCATCATCGTCTCCATATCAAGTTCCTCAAGACTTTATCATGTCGAAGGTTCTCTATGTCTTTGCTCCTAATGCTAATGTAGTCAAAAGCCCTCATGCTCCTCGCACTCCCATTGTTTTCCAAGCAAACAACGTTGCTTTCTCGGATATCATCCCAAATCAATACAAGGATTTAGGGATTAAAGATTTCGTCAACTACGTCAAAAGCCGCCCTCTTCGCTATGCCTTATGTGATTTCTCGTAGCCATTCTACCCTAAGAAAGTATGTGAGTTCTACTATTCTTTCATTGCCGATTCTAATGCTCAAACCATCACCAGAACCATTGGAGACAGTTACTCTATGGTTGTTATAAATGCACCATTTTTTCGACTTGCTCTACGTCTTCCCCAATCGGAAAACTATTTTGAAACCCTTTCTGAGGAAAAATGCAAGTCTATTCGATACAGATTAGGGTATAATTTCTCTCCTTAGGGTACTACTCGTGACCCAACCAAATACACTCTTCGTCAATGCTATTGTGCTTGGTGGAAGTATCTAATAGGGGTAATTGGAAAATGTCTTGGTCATAAGACGGGAAGTTTAGACCAATTGAATCTTTTTGAGAAATGAATTATGTATGCTATGGCCTGCAATAAAAGATTGGATTTTGCACAACTCTTTTTTGATCAACTGGTTGAGTGTGTCACTAGGAAAAAGAATCCAACATACGTTTCATATCCTCTTTGGCTTGCACTAAATCTGGCTCGCACTGGAGGAGGTTGAAATGTCAATCATGGAGTCTCCATTCCAATTCCTGTTCTCTCATCAAATATTATCAATGGTCGTCCCAATGATGGGGATATACACCTTACTAATAACATGGAAAATTGGGTTGCAAATCCTTATTTTATTAATACCTATGCTTCTGAAGAAGAGGATTATGGGGGCAATAATGAAGATGAAGAATATGACACTGATGATGAAGAAGATGAATTTGACGCTGGCATGGGAGAAACCTTAAGTTAGGAAGGACTAATCCTCCCCGAAGAATAAACCAACACATTAGATTTTATTCGACCTCTACTTTATCAACAAGTCCTACATAAGATATAGCACAACATAGATCATCCCAACCTCAAGTGGAAACCGCTGATCCACTGATTCAAGTTGGGAATTTTCCAAGATCAGCGTCTCCTTCTCCTCAAGCTGCAACTGTCCCTCCAATGTCAACTCCTATACAACCTAATGCTACTTTTCAGGGGGAGTCTAGCTCAAAATTTCAAATGACTATGCTCTTTCAACTCTCCTTATTGTTTCAGATGACTCAGTCACTTGGAGAAAGACTGACAAAAGTCGAGAGTGATGTAGCTGACATCAAACGTATAATGGCCCTGATTGATGATGATGATGTGATGATTGAAGACACTCCTCCTAGCTCTCTAGGAAATGATCAACCACCTCCACCATCAAGTAATACTCCACCTTCACCACCATCAAATCCCCATCTTTGCACTCCTTCTCCACCTCATGACTCCCCTCCCAAACTGATGATGCCAAAAAGGTGGAGAATAATCAAGGACTAATGAGAATGATTGCAACTCCACTTCAGCCTGATCAGGCTGAATCAGAAATGAAAGATAATGAAGGAGAAAGGGTAGTATGAAACAGTGGGTGGTGAAAAGCCTATCCCAGACGCTGATGATTAGTCTGAGACTGATCCTGGATCTACAAGCCCAAACTACTCCTCCAAGTGTTCCTCTTCTTCTTCTTCACCACAAATACCAACAAATCACTCTCAAGCTCAAAAACTCACCAAATGCTCTTAGGGTTTCGATATCAAGGTAAAGGGAGGTGGAGGCTGGTCAATAAAGGTCCAAGAAAGGGTTTAAGTCATTTAAGTAGGGTGCAAACCCTAAAAATTAGGGTTTACCCCTTCACTACGTACGCCATGCGTACTCCACGTACGCCCTGCGTACGTGGGTGGAACCCGCGATCATCAAATGGGCTAGTACACTAAGCTTACTTATAGAGTACGCCCCGCGTACTAGCCAATGACCAAAAAGTTAACAATTTTTGCATTAAGGGATAAATGAGAAACTTACCAAAACTTGAATGTTACACCACCACTACATCTCATCACCACATGCCACTCCATTAACTTCGGATGGTGTTCACATTTCCACTAACTTGTCATGTCACAAAGGAATGGTTTCGTTCTTCTGATGGTCTTAGCTACCGACTAGCTTATTAGACAAAGTCGTAACTTACTACTCCGATGAAAATTATTCATTTCTTTACTCATTAATTGAGCACTTCTCTAGTCATTAATTAAGGTTTATCTTTTGATATCAAGATTTTAGAAAATACAAATATGAAAATTATTCACTTATCTACTCATGAAGTTACATATATAAATAGTTATTTCGGTATATTAAAAATAATAATACAAATATGATAATTTACAAGATTTACTTAATTTTCAACTTTCATTTACGTATTTTGTGGATTGTATTATATATTAAATGTGTTAAATTTAATTAATTAGGATTATATATTTAATATATATTTAATTTTTTTACAAATTATATAATTAAGAAAATGTTATTAATACCTTAAAATATGATAGTATTGAATATTAATGATATTTTCTTTTGTGATCATTGTTATGATTTTTACTTAATAAAGTGTTAGTATTCATAAAACATAAATAAGTTAAAAGTTAACTATTATTTAAATAAATAATTATAACATTATAAAATGTTATGAATTATTTAGATAAAATAAAAAAATAAAAAAATGTATGCATTATTTGAGTATTGTGAATCGATGATGCTACTTGACTTGGTACTTTGGTAGGATTCGGAAGAAAATTGACCTAGCGACCAACCAAACAACAACGCGGTTTCAAGCTAGCCTTCCCATGCAGACGTTGACTTCACTCCACCAAAATCTTCTTTAAAATATCTCCCCCATCCTTGCATTCATCAAATTCACATATACATTCGTTATGCATGCATTAAAATCACCATTAATGGCTTCTTCCCTCTATATCCGCACCTCCTTACTCATCCTTGCACTCTTCCTTTCCCCGATCTCTTCCGCCGTCGTACCATCAGCTAATTCCTCCGTTTGTCAATACACAACCTACCCATCATTCTGCCGATCATCTCTCCCCATCAACAACTCCTCCGCCGATGTCTACGACTATAGCCGCTTCTCCGTCCGTAAATCCATATCGGTAGCTCATAAATTTTCCTCCTTGATAGATAAATACCTGAGCCGCTCCTCCGGTTTGACAACTGGTGCGATTCGTGCTCTTCAAGATTGCCAATACTTAGCTGGAGTCAACATTGACTTCCTAACAAACGCTTTCCAAACCGTCGACAAATCTCAAACGGCGCTTTCTACAATGAAATCCCAAGATATTCAGACGATGCTTAGTGCCATTTTAACCAACACACAGACATGCATAGACGGCCTCCAAGCCACTGCTGCTTCTTGGAGCTCTAAAAATGGAATTTTGGCCCCCCTTGCTAACGACAACAAATTGTATAGCGTATCCTTATCTTTGTTCAACAGAGGATGGGGTGTTAAGAACAAGAGGAAAAGTTCTTCTTCGGTTTCAGCTCATAAGAAACATATTGGTTTTAAAAACGGACGGTTGCCTCTAAAAATGTCTGAAAGAAGCAAAGCCATTTTCGAGACGGTGGGAAGAAGAAAGCTTCTTCAGACCGACGATGGCGGAGATCAGGTTGTGGTGAGTGATATAGTGGTGGTCAGCCAAGATGGGTCTGGCAATTTCACCACCATCACCGACGCCATTAACATTGCTCCTAATAAATCTGCTGCCGCCGATGGTTATTTCTTGATTTATGTGACCGCAGGCGTTTATGAAGAGTATGTGAATATCCCGAAGAACAAGTTGTATCTGATGATGATCGGGGATGGAATTAATCAGACGGTCATCACTGGAAATCACAGCGTCGTAGATGGCTGGACCACTTTCAACTCTGCTACATTCAGTACGTACTAGCTAACGATCGACTTATATATATATATATATATATATATATATATATATATATATATATATATATATATATATATATATTCTCAAATTTTTAGCACAATCGAATTAAATTGACATTAATTTCATTAATGTTTGCAGTCGTGACTGCGCCGAATTTCGTGGCGGTGAACATAACAATCCGTAACACCGCCGGAGCAATAAAGCATCAAGCCGTAGCACTACGAAACGGAGCCGATTTATCGACATTCTACAGCTGCAGCTTCGAAGGTTACCAAGACACATTATACACACACTCCCTCCGTCAATTTTACAGAGAATGCGACATTTACGGCACTGTAGATTTCATATTCGGGAACGCCGCTGTAGTTTTCCAAAACTGTAATCTCTACCCTCGATCACCTATGTCCGGTCAATTCAATGCCATTACAGCACAGGGCAGAACAGACCCAGGACAGAACACCGGGACCTCAATCCAAAATTGTAATATTCGGGCCGCTGAAGACTTGGGTTCAACCAGGACCTATTTAGGACGACCATGGAAAGAGTACTCACGAACAGTTTACATAAAGACGTTCATGGATACATTGATCGACGCAGTGGGATGGCGGGAATGGTCTGGTGATTTTGCGTTGAATACATCGTACTACGCAGAGTTTGATAATTCAGGTCCCGGGTCGGACACTAGTGGGAGAGTTACTTGGCCTGGATTCCACATCATAAACGCTACGGATGCAGTTAATTTCACGGCCTCAAGTTTCATTCCTGCCGATGAATTTCTGCCTCAGACGGGAGTGCCTTACAATAGTGGCTTATAATTTTTCAGCATACATGTATAGCTGCTACACAATTTAGAATCTCCTAATTTATTTTATTTCTTCTTCTAATTCAACGAACTGTTGTATTAATAAAAATAAATATAAATACAGCCACATGAAAAAATCAAATTAAAGTATATCTCATGTATAACACCAAAATGACCAAATCCCTTATTTGTTTCTTCATATTTGATATACAACCCAACATAATATGTTACATAAAAATAGTAACAAAAGGTCTTCTATCCAGCGGTATAAGTGTTGTTATTTTTCATTAAGATCGATGGTTCAAACCTTTGTCACATAGATAAAATTAAGAGTAGTTCCAGTGCTTACGTGCACCACATGCTCGACATGACGGCTCGGCAGAAAGCGGTTTTCCAGTGCTTACGTGCACCACATGCTCAAGATTTTCTTCTGGCTATCCCTATAGATGGGCTTGGCCATCACATGTCTCCCGTGGAGTATCGTACTATTCTCAAATATCGACTCATGATTCCCATATTCCCAGCTGACGAGATATGTCATGTGTGTCGCAAGGCATGTTTGGACTCTTTTGGAGAGCATGCAGTTCACTGTAAAGAACTCCCGGGGTTTAAATACAGGCACGATATGGTTAGGGATGTTTTGTTTGACATATTTAAGCGTGTCGGGGTTTCCGCTAAGAAAGAAGCACCTGTTAATTTCTTGACTGACCCGACAGAAGGAAGGTCAACCCTTAGACCGGCTGACATTTTGATTTTTGGATGGGGAGGAGGGAAACACGCATGTGTGGATCTTACAGGGGTATCCCCTCTCGTGGGCCTGAGGGCTGGGGGTTTCACGGCGGGACATGCTGCTTTAAAAGCAGCTACAGGCAAAGTTACCAAACATGAGAAATCGTGCATGGAAAATCAACACGTGTTCATACCATTTGCATTTGATACGTTTGGTTTCCTCGCACCGGATGCGGTAGAGCTTCTTAAAAGAGTACAACGAATCATGCATAGTAATGTTATATCCCCTAGATCTTCGGATGTAGTCTTTAAAAGGATTAACTTTACCATTCAAAAAGGCTTAACGGCACAGCTTGTTGCCCGTTTGTCATCTCACTCATTGTACGATGACAATTAAAATATTGGTTAATATATTTATTTAAAAAAAAAGAGTAGTTTAAAAGTAAATTAAATTTGATTTAAAAAAACACAAAAATAATGTTGGTCAATATCTAAAAAATACTGAATACAATCTTTCTACTATTTATTAACATCAAATTTGATCTTAAAGTTTACTTGTATTAGTTAATATTTTAACTATGAATTTTTACATACACAACAAGAAATAAATCTATTAGCGGCGACAACGATGACAGACACTTTTAGCGATGATAATAGACAAACGCGCTTTTTGTCGTTGCTATTAACCTGCCACCGGCAATCCGAGTGCCCCACAGGAAAATGCATCCTGACCGTTCATTTTTAAATGATCCATCGGTTAGGGTTTCACCTCGCTTGAAGCAATAGAAACGACGACAATTGCGACGAAATGTCGTCGCTAATGCTGACGATCTGTGTGACCACCGCAGAAGAGATCTTGACCCTTCGTTTTTCTCTGATCTGACGGCTAACACTCACGTAGAAATGGCGTGTGTTTTTTCCTCCAAGTCGTCGCCACTATTGCCCTAATGTCGCCTCTAAAGGCGTCACCCCAAAAGTTGTCGCCCCTTTTGTTCCCGCGTTCATCCCAGATCAGTTTGCTGCCACTTTCTCTACATTTTCTCCGGCGACTAGACGAGTTCACCGACAAATAGCGATGATTTTCACCAGTTCATCTACCACTCACTTCACCGGCGACGCCACTTCCCTCCACTCCCACTCACCTCGCAGGAAAAACATCACACGACGCCGTACGAGAAAAACACAACTTCTCCTGCCATCTCCGGCGACGGTAACGTACTCGACATCCCTCCTTTCTCTTTCTCTTTCTCTTTCTCTTTTGGCCCTAATTCCGAACCTAATTTCATCAAATTTGATGTTATAAGAACTATTTTCCGACGACATACCACCACCGCCACAACAGGGCAGTTTTCCGTCGACCACCATCATCACAACACCGATGGATTTTCCATTTCTCTTGCTATAGGTGTAACATCCAAAAAATTCAAATAAAATTTTCATTTTTAAATTCATTTCAGTCAAACGGTAATCATACAAAAACAGTCGAGAGTATATCATAATAACATATCATCAAAGTACAAAATCCCAAAATCACGTGATGCGGAAAATCATAGGTGGATGCGGTGCGATCAGGCAGGAACCTTCCCTTTCGAGTTGGAAGTACCTGAAATATAAACTGAAAACCATAAGTACAAAGCTTAGTGAGTTCCTCTAAAATAGCCCATACCATACATCCATAACAGTCAAGCATATATGGGTGCTCGCAACACCTTCGGTCTATTTCAACCGGTACTGGGTATATTTCAACACATTCGGTCTCTTTCAACCGGTACTGGGTATTTTCTCAACTTCTTCGGTCTCTTTCAACCAGTACTAGGTATATTTCAACCCCTTCGATCTCTTTCAACCAATATCGGTCTATTTCACCCCTACCACTACCACATAATGTCATGACAAAAGAGTCACAGAGATATCAAGCAAATACAGGCATAATGGACAATTGTCACGAAGACAATCATCATACTACAAGCATAAACGAGTGGGCCGGTGTTGGTGCCTTCGACCCACGAATACAGTGAAGGAAACTCACCTCAAACTGGAGATGTCAAATCACACTTGGGATGCTGACTCGCGAAATCCGCTCACTAGATCCCAAGTATAAAATCCTAATTAGAATTTAGGTCAATAATCTATCCCGAGAGTCCAAACCCTAAATCCTAAATCTAAGGAAAAAGTTACTTAATCCTTGCGTTATTGGGCCCAACCCACCAAGGCCCACATACAATTAGGACCAAGGCCCAAAAAATGGGTCCAAGTCTAAAAGCCCATCACAGAAAAACTCACGGCCCAACAAGGGCCCAAAGTCCTTAAATCCAAGAATGGCCTGAAATAAGCCCAAGCTCCCCCTCTGGTGAGTACGCTCAATGTACTTCCAGTACGTCCGACATACTCACGACCTTCGCACCCACGGGACTTCATGAGCGTACGCGCAACGTACCTCTAGGTACGCCCGGTGTACGCTACACCCGCCAAAGTCCATCTTCAAGGTCTTAATAAGTTAAGACCTAACGTATAATTTTAGATCTAAGCTTATTAGAGTGTCTTAAGCATAAAGTTGCAAACTTTATGCTTTTGCATGTCTTGAATGGGTCATATCTTGAACTAACTTCATGAACCCAACTTGTAACACCTGTTTTCTTGGACGAATCGAATTAGGGTTTCAAGGAGTCAAAAGGTTGAGCTTTGGAGAAAGGGATCCTCACGACGTGAGGCATGGAAGCTCACGACGTGAGATGATATGCATGAGGATTTATGTCCGGGACTGAGCTCACGACGTGAGCAATAAAGGCTCACGATGTGAGGAGCGCTGCAGCCCAAGCCCATGATCTTTTAGGGTTTCCTTCGTATTTAAGCATCTCTAACCTCATTTTAGACTTTCTTATCAGCCCCAAACCCTCTTTCACCTTAGAAAAACCCTAGTGCCTATCCTTGCTTGATCTTTGGTGGTTTTGGAGCTTTTCTTGGATTGGAAGAAGAAGGAAAGAAGAAGAAGAAGGCGGTCTTGTGTTGTGGCTTGCAAGGAAACATCATCTTCATCACCTTGTATTGTTTCTGGATAATTATAAGTGATAAAGCTCCTACCTTTATGGTTATATAAGGCTAGATCTTGGTTTTGTCCCACTTTTCTTCTTGATTGAGCATTTTGAATGAATAGAAACCATAAAGTTGGCAACTTTATGGGTTATGAGGGCCTTAGGGATGTCTTGGAGTTCAGATCTAGGTAATGGTTGAGTTTTGGGACATTAATGAACGTTGGATGCCTTTTTCTTCAACTTTAGACTTAATTAAGATCAAGACATTTATTTGACATATATGTCTTAAAAGCATCGACTTTCTTGTGTATTAAGAAGTTATAAGACCCTCTGGAAAGTTGGAGTACAAGGCTTAATGGATTAAGGACTTAAAAGATGGACTTTTAGCTTTAGACTGTTTTCACGATATGATACATGGGTGTCTCACGACGTGAGGGAATAGTGACCCTGTTTCTAGTATCTTGTTGAAGCTCACGACATGAGAGAAGGGTTCTCACGACGTGAGGTCAACTTCGTTGAATTTCTTGACTGAGTTGGCCAGGTTGAGTCAAATTGTAATGTACTTAATTAGTCTTTTATTAACGGATTGAGCCTGTCCATCCGTGTATTTATGGTGCTAGGGTTAGACTATTTAAGGGTCATGCATGTATCGTTTTAGGGTTAACAAGTTGTATTGCCCTACATAGCTTTTACATAAAAATTCACGTTGAACTCTTCTAAGGCTATTGAATCTAAGCATTCGGCACTATTTGATCTTCATTGTTCTTGCTGTTTGATTCATATAGTTATAGAATCTATCGATCAAACTCTTTATTGTTTCAACACCTGTATCTGCTTGATGTCTTTGTGACTCTTATTGTTATGATTATGTGTGTAGTGGTAGGGGTGAAATAGACCCGATACCGGTTAAAAGAAACCGAAGGGGATGAAATAGACCGTTTTCCAAAAAGTGTAATTATGTTATTATACAAGAAAAAGGGAGTCGTAGTTCACGTAAATCCGTTAAGGCCCTAGTGAGACACATTCACTTCACCGTACCTACCTAGCGTACACTTTAAGTCCTGCATTATAACCAGAGTCTCCTGGAGGGAGGGCGAGATAGTTGTGTATAGATCTATACGGGATTGAGAATCCCACACCTGAGTTGTTCGCTACAGCTAGACGGGCCAGTCTAGGGTGACAAATATCTTCCCGATTCTGACGCTTGAATAACGTTGTGTCAGGCATAACAGTCCCATTAGCATGGTTATAATAACTCACTTAGGGATTAACAATACTATCTTGATTTACGGGAAGCTTACACTTCACCGGTTTTATTAAAATATAAAACTGCATACTACTTTTCTGTACATTATTGGTTACATTTATGGTCTTACGGTTTATAAGACTACAATTTTTCATACATCATGAAATATTGGATTTTCTGGGAACATACAAAGAAAACATGCATAAATACATTTTCTGTCATCGGTATCAGACATACAATTCACTATTATAGAAAATATCAGATTTTCTGGAAACATAATACACTTTTCAAAACAAAACAGATACAAACATTTTTCATACAAAAATGCTTATGAACTCACCAACATTCATTGTTGACGATTTTCAAAATGACTTGTTGTCACACCCCCAGCCATCGGCGGAAACACCGGGTGGTGTAACGTAATTCTTCGTATCACAGTTATATAACATACATTGAACAATACTAAAGAAAATACATACCTTTACTGATAACTGAAAGTAACATAACTGTTTTTCTAGAACCTATTACATAATATCCGACTATGACATACTTCTTAATGAACAGAAAGGTAATAGTAAAACTTCTTCTGTTCGAATACATACCAGCTTTTCAAGTTCCTGAAAACACATGCATTTTAAAATACGTCAACATAAAGTTGGTGAGTCCACAGGTTTTGACTCCATAAAATAATACATTTTCCACGTTCAAAAGTATATTTTTGAAAGTATAATTTTGACTCTCCAACATTTAGTATGTATATTAGGTATAATAGTTTACTTATCAATTAAGTGTTATACCTAAGCATTCCTTGAGCCTAAGGTATAAGTAGGGGGAAACTTATACTTAACATTAATACTTGTATACGACAAAGTATAATGTTTCTAACAATTTGCTACCATGAGCCTGTAACCGCTGCTATGACATAATACCTCTGATAAAACACACTCATGATTTCCATGAGAAATAACACACTCATGATTTCCATGAGAAACAACACTCATGATTTCCATGAGAACAACACCGTATGCTTCATCGACGCCGGAACAATAACAAGTAAAAGGATAGTTTGTCACTTGCTTATGGTTGACTGTAGCTAACAGTCACAAGTGGGGTGGTCAACCCGTATACTAATTATACACGACTTCCTCGCTCACACAGGATTAACGGTTACAGTTCAGAGGATTTCCGCTAAGATCCCCAATCTTAGTTGATGAATACAATTACTCATGTAGACTTCGACGACTTCCTATAGCTCTAACAACAAAAGCATTTTCATGTCTAAAACCCTAACTTACTAGACTAAGCTTTTAAACAGTACTCCTAACTTCATAACATTTAGGCAGTATAACAGCTATAACTTGAAGTAAAACCATGTTTTATCTTGACATAAAACCAATAACAACAACAACATATAACATACCAAGTTTTATCTTGTCATAAAACTAACAATAACAACATACTTTATAATTTAACATATAGAACTTCCGAATATAACTTCGGAACTATATCACACACAACATATATATAGAATCCTAAGTATAACTCAAGATCTACATAATAACATGCTAACAAGTTGATAATAGTTGTATATAAAAATATTATATTTAAAACAACTATATCCCGGTTATTATAACTATCTATGTTGATACTAATATACTATCATATAGACATAATAATAACGTATATACAACATTTAGCATGCGTTTTCCCCCAAAATATTAGAAAGTGGGGCCGTGAAATTCACCCTAGTAGTGTGATTTTATGTAATCTAAGCAAAAACGGTCAGCGGTACGAAGTCGTCGGGGCTCGGGATGCAAGAGGGCTTCAGCAAAGGAGAGAGGAGAAAGAAGTTTAGATGTAAGAATGGCTGAAGTCGGACCTGCTATTTATAGTAAGGATTTTGGACCCTCACGTCGTGAGTTTTATAAGGCTCACGTCGTGAGTCTAGCATGATCATCCCGTAGACTTGCCATTTGCGTCCCTAGCTTCGAAAGGTGTCCCTTTGACTCCTCACGTCGTGAGATATCCTTGCTCACGTCGTGAGTTTGGATCTTATCCCTTCGTAGCCTCGTCATACACCTTCTAGATTCCGAGATGTGGCAAAATGACTCCTCACGTCGTGAGTTTCTGTTCTCATGTCGTGAGCTCAGTCAGATTAAGGTTTCTGACAGCTGAATCTTCGGAATGTCGTAACTTTCACATACGAACTCCGTTTTTGACGTTCTATATATGCACGCGTACGTATTTACGAGTACTACAACTCTATTTTAGACTCCAATAGGTAATTCTAAACTATTTTAAATTCCTATTATTATAGAGATTTATAGTGTTCGGTTTATCATAACTTCTTCATGCGAAGTCAGATTCAGACATTCTCTATATTTTTGGAATCGTATGGACGTATACTTTGATTTGTATTATAAAGAAAGTTCATATTTGTATTAGAATTTATCATGAACTACATATCACTCTTATCACATTACTAGTTTAACAAAATCACATTACATGATTGGCATAATCACATGTGATTGTCTGTTGACCTATTTTTGACGGATGTTACATTCTCCCCCCATTAGAATAATTTCGTCCCGAAATTTATTTTATGGATAAGGTTTTGTCAAACAGTTGGGGGTATTTTTCTTTCATCTGATCTTCACGTTCCCAAGTAAATTCAGGTCCTTGTAAAGAGTTCCATCGAACTTTCACTATGGGAATACGACTTTGCTTTAATCGTTTGACTTCTCGATCCATGATATCAAGAGGTTCTTCTACAAAGTTGAGTTTCGTATTGACTTGTATCTCTTCGAGAGGTATAACAAGAGTGTCATCGGATAGACATCTTTTGAGGTTTGATACGTGAAAAACATCGTGCACATTACTTAGTTCTTGAGGCAACTTGAGTTGGTATGCGACAGAACCAATTCTTGCTAGAATTTCAAAAGGTCCTATATACCGTGGGTTTAGTTTGCATCGTTTCCCGAATCGAATTACGCCTTTCCAAGGAGAGACCTTGAACATTACTTTATGTCCAACTTGGAATTCTAAAGGCTTACGTCTTACGTCAGCATAGCTCTTTTGACGATCACGTGCAGCCTTTAAACGATCCTTAATTTGCATGATCTTTTCAGTTGTTTCGTGGATTCTTTCTGGTCCAGTACGTAAGGTATCGCCTGTACGTTCTCTGGCCATATGCGTATCTCCAACTTCTGCCCAACATACTGGGGAACGACATTTTCGTCCATAAAGAGCCTCAAACGGTGCAGCCTTGATGCTGGTGTGATGACTATTGTTGTAGGAAAACTCAACTAACGGTAAATGAGTATCCCACACATTTCCAAAGTCTATTACACAGGCTCGGAGCATATCTTCTAAAGTCTGAATGGTTCTCTCACTCTGACCATTAGTCTGTGGATGGTAAGCTGTACTTATATCTAGACGTGTTCCTAAGGATTTTTGTAGAGATTGCCAAAACTGTGAAGTGAATATACTATCTCGGTCAAAAATAATAGAATTTGGAACTCCATGCAATCTGACAATTTCCTTAAGATAAACTCTAGTCAGCTTCTCCATCTTGTCGTTCTCCTTAATTGGTAAGAAATGGGCGGACTTAGTCAATCTATCGACTATTACCCAAATAGTGTCGAACCCACTAGGAGTTTTAGGTAACTTAGCGATGAAGTCCATTTATATCTGCTCCCATTTCCATTCAGGTATTTCCGGTTGTTGAAGTAAACCTGAAGGCTTTTTGATTTTCTGCCTTTACTCTAGAACAAGTCAAACATTTGCTCACATAAGTAGCAATTTATGCTTTCATGTTTGGCCACCAATAATGTACTTTTAAATCTAAGAACATTTTGTCAGAGCCTGGATGCACGGAATATCTGGACTTGTGGGCTTCTTCTAAGACCAAGTCCCTAACTTCACCGAACTTAGGCGTCCAAATTCGGTTCATAAAGTATCGCATTCCGTCATCTTTTTGTATAAGTTGCTTTTCCATTCCTCACAAAGATTCGTTCTTGATGTTTTCTTCTTTTAGAGCCTCAAGTTGAGCTTCTCTAATTTGTGCGGTAAAGTTAGAATGGATAGTTATAGTTAATGCTCGTACCCGACGGTGTTTAATATATTCTTTCCGGCTCAAGGCATCTGCTACCACGTTTGCCTTTCCGGGATGATAACGAATCTCACATTCGTAATCATTCAACAATTCGACCCATCTTCGTTGTCTCATATTAAGATCTTTTTGGTTGAAGATGTGCTGGAGACTCTTATGGTCGGTAAAAATAGTACACTTAGTACCGTATAAGTAATGTCTCCAAATTTTTAGTGCAAAAACTACAGCTCCCAATTCAAGATCATGGGTAGTGTAATTATTCTCATGCACCTTAAGTTGTCGTGATGCATAGGCGATAACTTTTCCTCTTTGCATCAACATACATCTCAATCCTTGATTTGATGCGTCGCAGTATACGACGAAATCTTCTGTCCCATCTGGAAGGGATAGGATTGGTGCACTACACAACATTTGCTTTAGTTTCTGAAAAGCAGCTTCTTGTTTGTCTTCCCAGTTGAACTTCGTATCCTTCTGGGTTAGTGTTGTAAGTGGCTTGGCTATTTTGGAGAAATTCTCTATGAATCTGCGGTAATAGCCAGCAAGTCCTAGGAATTGATGCACTTTTGTTGGCGTCTTTGGTGCTTCCCAATTCCTGATTGCCTCGACTTTGGATGGGTCAACATGAATTCCTTCGTTGCTAACTACATGACCTAAAAATTGTACTTCTCTAATCCAAAACTCACATTTGGAGAATTTGGCGTACAACTTTTCTTTTCTTAGTAGTTCCAAGATTATTTGCAAGTGTTGACCATGTTCTTCCTTGGTTCGTGAATATATCAATATATCATCGATAAATACGATCATGAATTTATCCAGGTATGGTTTGCAAACACGATTCATGAGATCCATAAACACTGTTGGGGCATTGGTAAATCCAAAAGACATAACTAAGAACTCATAATGACCATAACGAGTTCTAAATGCTGTTTTTGGAATGTCGTCTTCTTGTACTCTGAGTTGATGGTATCCTGATCTGAGATCTATCTTTGAGTAGTAGCTGGATCCTTGCAGTTGATCGAATAGATCATCAATTCTTGGAAGCGGATAACGATTCTTGATCGTTAGCTTGTTCAGCTCCCGATAATCAATACACATTCGAAAGGATCCGTCCTTCTTCTTGACAAACAAGATTGGTGCTCCCCAAGGTGAAAAACTTGGTCGGATAAAGCCTTTGTCAAGAAGTTCTTGTAGTTGGCTAGACAATTCTTGCATTTCAGATGGAGCCAACCGATAAGGAGATTTCGCTACTGGTGCTGCTCCTGGAATTAAGTCGATTTGAAACTCAACTTGTCGGACGGGAAGTATTCCAGGTAGATCTTCAGGAAACACGTCAGGGAAATCACATACTTGAGGTATGTCCTTGATTTCTTTTGTCTTTCTCTTCCTATCTACAATGTGGGCTAAGAATGCGCTACATTTCTTATGTAGATATTTCTGGGTCTTAGTACAAGAGATGACTTTGAGGTTCTTCCCAGATTTTGTTGGATAAGATGTCTAAGTCCATAACTTATTTGGTATATACTTGACCCGACCCGGCATGGTCCATTTGGGTTGCACTTCACCCAAACTAGTTATGGATAATTTTATGAGAGTTGTATACTTACGATTTATTAATATATTATAAGTTATAATATATTAATATAAAGTCATGTTACTTAATTAGTTTTAATCTTGAATTAATTATGAATTAATTTAGTGATTAAAAGGAAGACTAATTAAATCATGGGCTATTATATTTATATGGTGTGGGCTAACACTCATTTGGGAATGGGCTAAGCTTATATGGAAGTCCGTGGATGATCCATGGAGCTTTTACCCATGGATCCTTGGAAAAGGAAAAGACATGGGTTATTAGGGTTTCACCCTAACCATGTACACTATATAAACAAGCTTATGTTGCATGAAAAACACCCTAAGTGTGTGTGTAAGTGTGGTGGCCAAAATCAAGAGTTAGTATACTCTCTCATACATTTTCCAAGTTTGTGGTGATTTGTGATTTCCATTTGAGGCATTCACATTATTGGTGTTTGGCTCTCAAACTCCAAGGAATCAACAATCAACAAAAGGTATGTAATTCATCTAGTTCTTTTATGGTTAAATGTACCCCATGCCATGCTAGATAGGTTATAAACCTTGGAAAATAATATTTTGCATGTATCTTAGACAAACATAGATCCAAGGTTTAATAGGGTTGCATGTACACTTAGGAAGTGTTAGAATGCTCAAAACCCAACAGTGGTATCAGAGCCTAGGCTTGTTTGTTTGATACTTGATGCAAAATAGTGATAAAAAGTCGATTTTTTGCTGTCTGACTGATGAACTCGCCGAGTCCATGGGGGGACTCGCCGAGTTCATGTGTAAACTCATCCTACTCGCCGAGTAGGTTCGTGCACTCGGCGAGTAGGAGCCTCAGAATGCAGATTTTCGACTTTTGCTGCTGGAAATGGACTAGAAACATTACCCTAAACTGTTTTGGTGTTTTAAAACTTGTTTTAGTTGGTGTAATGGTTGTTCTAATCCATTTACAATAGCTTATATCAAAATTTCATGCTTTGTATGTGTTCATATAATTCTTGAAACTTTGATGATCATGTTCATGTTCTTATGAATTTAGAAGATGATAGGAATTATTTGCTGAATTGTTTAGGATTAATTCTTGATCATTTATGTGTTTTAATGGAGTCCATAATTTGTCCTCAAGTTATGGATATCCAAAGGTCACTTCTTTTAAACACACACTTAAAACACATAAGTTACATGGAAATGAAGAGTCTTCATTTTTATGAACCTTTAATTCATAAGTTATGAAATGAAAAGTTTTGAATAGTTTCAAAACTTGTCCTCAAGTTTTGGAATTTGTAAAGTTACACACACTTTAATATACTTTAATTCCAAACCCTTAGAGTTTTAAAAGTTAAAATTCAACCCTTATACTATTTATAACATTAATGGTTAATTATTATATATATGTATAAGATCAAAGTCGTCTTACCGCTAGTACGCCTCATTCACGAAGCCAGTCTATAAGGTGGGTATAAGGTTGTTGCCTATAAAATGGCAACTTAATGGGTGTCCACTCTCACCCACCGCTTGCTTGACTGGTGGAGGGTCGTTAGCCGAATGGGTAGGACAAGGACTTATAAATTCTCATTAAAAGTATGATGAATATTATAAAGTAACTAAACCTTTTATAAATTCCCAATCTTAGTTACTTTAGGAAAATGTGAATATGGTGCTAACCCATGAAATTCACACTTTGTACTTTACCAAGTCGTTGGTGGAGCGTGTGTGGTTAACCGGCACACTAACTTGGACTAGTAAGGATCACGAAGGGTGACTTAATGTTTATCATAGATCGGTAGAGCGTGTGTGGTTAACCGGCACATTGATTAGGTGATAATATTAAGGGTACCAAGTGAATTTGCATGGTTATTCACACCTTGTTTTGTGATCCTCGGCATCCCAGTCACAAAACTTGAAGGGCACAATCGAGATTGAAACATGCCATTGAAAAGTTCAATGAATCTCAAAAGAGTCTAGGAATTTCAAAAACTAATTAAACCTAGTAATTCATTTCGTTTTCATGGTGGAAATTGGTGAATCGTCATTCACCTACCTTCAAATATATTATAGCTTAGATTACGGCATCCCTCTTCTAAGTTATAATATATTGTGTTGGATCCTAGCCTTAATATTACATTTGGGTGTATTATTAAGGATTCGATATATCTAATCTAAAATTGTTTTCTTCTTTTCAAATGTCTTCCAACAACAAAGCTTCGGGCTCTAACCCTACTGGCTCATTTTCCCTCATAAACCTTTGTGGGAGGGTCATCTTTGATGGTTCCAACTTTATGGATTGGATCCGGAACATCAGGATGGTCACTCGCTACGAGGACAAGGAATATGTCCTCGATAAGGAGCTAAAGGAGCTTGATGAGTCCACTGCTACTCCTGAGGAGGTCGCTGAGTATCAGGCACATGAAAGAGATGCCTCCAAGGTGGCATGCATCATGATGGCCACCATGACAGCTGAACTCCAAAAGTCCTATGAGGACTATTACCCTTTTGAGATGCATCAGGATCTGATGGAAAGGTACCATCAGAGTGCTCGTCAAGAGCGGTATGAAATAATCTCCTTCATGATCACTACCCGTATGAAGGATAGCGAACCAATCACGAGCCACATGCAAAAAATGCAAAGGTATGTGGACCGTCTAATGAAACTGAATGTGAACTTCCCTGAGGAGTTGGCAATTGATATCATTTTGCACTCCTTGCCATCGTGTTATGATCAATTTCGTATGACATACCACATGAACAAGGAGGAAGTCACACTCAGTAAGCTTCAAGGACTTCTGAAGACTACCGAAAGTGGTCTTAAGAGTAAGTCGGTTGCTACTCCTACTCCTACTACTACCCCTGTTTTGGCTATCGGGCAAGGCAAAGGGAAGAAGAGGAAGCACCCTTCGAAGGGTACCAAGGGAAAGTCCCTTGAAGGCTCCTCATCTGGAACCAAAGGTGGTTCTATCACTCCTTCTGCCATCCCTAAGGATGCTGAATGCTTCTACTGTCAAAATAAGGGGCACTGGAAGCGAAACTGCCCAAAGTACTTGCAGGATGTCAAGGATGGGAAAGTGAAACCATCCCATGCAGGTATTTACACTATATTGTCTAATAACTCACCATATTCTAATTCTTGGGTTCTTGATACAGGTTGTGGTATTCACATCTGTTGTGACTTGCAGGGCCTAAGAAGAAGTGAGGATGTGGAGCACGGAAAGATAAACTTAATCATGGGGAACAAGAAGGTTGCACCTGTTACCAAGATTGGAGTTTATACTTTGTTGCTAGATAGTGGGTTAAAGTTAGATTTGAATAAATGTGTGTACTCGTCTGAAATGGCGAGGAATATTATTTCCTTTCATGCTTTGTACAAACAAGGTTTTACCTTTTCTTTTGATAATGAAGTTGGTAGTATTAATGCTTTCTTTAATAATGTTCTTTATTTTAAAGCATTACCTTGTGATGGTGTGTATGAAGCTGTATCGGTTGTAGATAATTTAGGAAATAATGTATTATATATTGATTCTTCTACTAGCTTGGATAAAGCATCTTTGTGGCATTGTCGTCTTGGACATGTAAGCAAGAAACGCATAGGCCAGCTCCAAAAGGATGGAGTCTTGGAGTCGTTCGACCTCAAGTCGGATGATAGTTGTGAGTCTTGTCTACTTGGAAAAATGACAAAATCACCCTTCACTGGTACTTGTGCAAGGGGTGAGGGTTTGTTGGACCTTATACATACTGATGTATGTGGACCATTCAAAACCGCCACAAGGGATGCTAATCGCTATTATGTGACTTTTATTGATGATTTTAGTAGATACGGTTATGTCTACTTAATCAAACATAAGTCAGAAACTTTTGAAAGGTTTAAAGAGTTTAAACAGGAAGTAGAAAATCAATTGGGCAGGAACATTAAGATGCTTCGATCCGATCGAGGTGGTGAGTATCTTAGTACTGAGTTCCTCGACTATCTTAAGGAGTGTGGGATTGTCTCACAATTGACACCTCCCAGGACACCACAGCTGAATGGTGTAGCTGAGAGGCGCAATCGAACTTTGTTGGACATGGTTCGCTCTATGATGAGTCGAGCTTCGCTACCAATCTCTTTTTGGGGGTATGCCTTAGAGACTGCCGCCCACATCCATAATCTAGTCCCTACAAAGAAGGTTGCCAAAACACCTCATGAGATGTGGACTGGGAAAGTTCCCAATTTGGACCACATCAAGATTTGGGGTTGCGAGGTTTTCGTGAGGCGCGAGACTCATGACAACCTCGAACCTCGAAGTGAAAGGTGTATTTTCATCGGCTACCCACAAAAATCCTTTGGTTACCTCTTCTACAGACCCAGTGAGAATGTGGTCTTTGTGGCTAGGAGAGGGGTCTTTCGAGAGAGAGAATTTATAAGCCAAGGAGACAGTGGGAGGCAAATTGACCTTGAAGAAATTCAAGACTCAATTGGTGAAGGAACCTCAGACACTAGCAATCAACTTGAGGAGGAAATTCCTGTTGATCCAGCTGACGAGTCTATACTTCCGAGGCGTTCCACAAGGGTTAGGAACACACCTGAGTTTTATTATGGATTTCATATTACTACGGAAGGTGATACATTTATCAGTGACAGTACACTGGTAAATCTGGATGAACCTAACAGTATTAAGGAAGCCATGGCAGGCCCAGAGTCTGCTAAATGGAAGGAGGCTATGGACAGCGAGATACAGTCCATGTATGACAATCAAGTTTGGCACTTGGTTGACAATGTACCAGGCCGTAAGACAGTCGGGTGCAAATGGATCTTCAAGAAGAAGACCGACATGGATGGGAAGGTGCACACTTATAAGGCTCGACTGGTTGCGAAGGGGTTTACTCAGACTCAGGGAATTGATTATGATGAAACCTTTTCACCAGTAGCAAAGATTAAGTCTATTAGGGTTATGCTAGCCATTGCTGCATTTCATGATTATGAAATATGGCAGATAGATGTCAAAATCGCTTTCCTTAACGGAAAGTTGGCTGAGGATGTTTACATGAATCAGCCAGAAGGTTTTGTCAGTGCAGAGTACCCCAATAGGGTGTGCAAGCTTGAGAAATCCATTTATGGATTGAAACAAGCATCTCGAAGTTGGAATCTTTGTTTCGATGAGAAGGTCAAAGAGTTTGGTTTCTCAAGAAGTGAAGATGAGTCCTGCGTGTATGTCAGAGCTAGTGGGAGTATAGTTAGCTTCTTGGTACTGTATGTAGATGACATACTACTTATAGGAAATGACATCCCAACCTTGCAGGAGGTTAAGTCCTGGCTTGGGAAGTGCTTTGCTATGAAGGACCTAGGGGAAGCTGCCTATATCCTAGGGATAAGGATATTAAGAGAAATGAGTAAAAGACTAATTGGACTTAGTCAGAGTATCTACTTGGATAAGGTGTTGAAAAGGTTCAACATGCAGAATTCCAAGAAAGGAGAATTACCGATCCAAAGCAATGCCAAACTGAGCAAGGCTCAGAGCCCGAGTACAGAAGATGAGATAGTTGAGATGAGTCGATTACCCTATGCTTCCGCTGTTGGCTCGATCATGTATGCTATGACTTGTACCCGTCCTGATGTGGCCTTCGCTTTGAGCATGGTCAGCAGATATCAGGGGAACCCTGGCAAGGCTCATTGGACTGCGGTAAAGAATATTCTTAAGTACCTGCGGAGGACTAAGGATTGGATCCTTACCCTTGGTGGGAGTGATGACTTGAGAGTAGTAGGGTATAGTGATGCTAGCTTTCA
Source organism: Lactuca virosa (assembly GCF_052849685.1). Classification (NCBI taxonomy): domain Eukaryota; kingdom Viridiplantae; phylum Streptophyta; class Magnoliopsida; order Asterales; family Asteraceae; genus Lactuca; species Lactuca virosa. The sequence goes on along the minus strand of NC_136430.1, from coordinate 463,547,641 downwards.
GACTGATAGGGATAACTTCCGCTCTCAGTCGGGCTGGGTCTTTACCTTAAATGGAGGGGCAATCACTTGGAAGAGTTCCAAACAGGAGACTGTAGCTGATTCGACTTGTGAATCAGAGTACATAGCAGCGAGTGAAGCGGCAAAGGAGGCGATATGGCTGAGGAACTTCATCGGAGACCTTGGAGTTGTACCAGCTATTAAGGAGCCTATGGAGATTTTCTGTGATAGCAATAGTGCGGTTGCCTTAGCCAAGGAACCAAGAGATCATGGCAGATCCCGACACATTGACAGAAAATATCACTTCATAAGACACAAGATAGAAGAGGGACTCCTCGTGGCAAAGAGGGTATCGTCAGATGAGAACCCTGCGGATCCCCTTATGAAGGGACTGGCGAGGGTGAAGCATTTGCAGCATGCGAGGCGCATCGGGCTAAGGGACGATATTAGTTTTACAGAATAGATAGCCTTTTTCTGAAACTTGTAAAATGTAATCGACGTTTGACGATGAATAAAATTTGTGATTTATTTATGAGTAAAGTGTTGCTATCATTGTCAATTATTTACTATTGTTTCAGTTTTGCATGTTTTGACTTCCAGAATAATTAATTTATTCAAACTCTCCACAGTCGGTCATATGTCGGAAGTAGGTATGAATCAAGACTGTCATGAATTGGGATTGTAGATGACTAAAGGTGTTTAGCCATAGCAATGGTTGCTACAACATTCATGAGTACTCATAAGTTATGAATATTGGAATAAACCCACGCTCACTTGTATCACTTCATGGAATTTATCTCGAGTGATCGTGAGACGGTAATATCATATAAGTCTTCAAACCTAGAGATATGAGTTGTTACCTATGAATTGGTTGTGCATTGATTTCACGTAAACGCATCAGTAACTTGATGTTATAAAACGTGCCTTTGTGTGCAATTCAATAAGTAGTAGAACAAGCATATGAGTCGAAGTTTATCTGTTCTTCTAGAAATAGAAGCGATATCTGGGCCCCTCGATGGTTTTGTGTTGACCCATGTACCGGGCTCGGTCAGAACTAAATTGATGTGTTCAGTTAAGTTCTTTGTCAAACAAATCGGAAATCGAGAAACAACTGCTAGAAAATAAGTAAGACATTGTTCCATGTATTTGTCCGGCTGATATCATGAGAGCAGAGGATTATATGATCACTTATCTAAAATGGCGCTTCATAGTTCACAAGAGTTTTCGAGAGCTACGATTTCCGGTTGGTTCCTGAAGTAATATAGGCAAATACAGTTATTAGACTTATCCAAGTGGGAGTCTGTTGGATAAGATGTCTAAGTCCATAACTTATTTGGTATATACTTGACCTGACCCGGCATGGTCCATTTGGGTTGCACTTCACCCAAACTAGTTATGGATAATTTTATGAGAGTTGTATACTTACGATTTATTAATATATTATAAGTTATAATATATTAATATAAAGTCATGTTACTTAATTAGTTTTAATCTTGAATTAATTATGAATTAATTTAGTGATTAAAAGGAAGACTAATTAAATCATGGGCTATTATATTTATATGGTGTAGGCTAACACTCATTTGGGAATGGGCTAAGCTTATATGGAAGTCCATGGATGATCCATGGAGCTTTTACCCATGGATCCTTGGAAGAGGAAAAGACATGGGTTATTAGGGTTTCACCCTAACCATGTACACTATATAAACAAGCTTATGTTGCATGAAAAACACCCTAAGTGTGTGTGTAAGTGTGGTGGCCAAAATCAAGAGTTAGTATACTCTCTCATACATTTTCCAAGTTTGTAGTGATTTGTGATTTCCATTTGAGGCATTCACATTATTGGTGCTTGGCTCTCAAACTCCAAGGAATCAACAATCAACAAAAGGTATGTCATTCATCTAGTTCTTTTATGGTTAAATGTACCCCATGCCATGCTAGATAGGTTATAAACCTTGGAAAATAATATTTTGCATGTATCTTAGACAAACATAGATCCAAGGTTTAATAGGGTTGCATGTACACTTAGGAAGTGTTAGAATGCTTAAAACCCAATAGATTTATCACCATAGATAATCAGGGCTTCGCCGTTTGGTAAGGGTAGTCGTATGGCTTTCTCATGACATAGAATTTCGGCGTGATGTGAAGATAACCAATCCATGCCAATTATGACATCAAAACTACCGATAGGCATTGGCATGAGGTTGACGTGAAAAATGTAGTTATTAAGAGTTAACAGACAGTTTTCTAGGATTTCATGTGTTCTCTCGGTTTGACCATTAGCGATTTCTACTTCATAGATTTATTTTAATTTACTAGACTCATGACTTAACAATTTTCTAAACATCGGAGTTATAAAACTTCTATCTGCTGCACAGTCGAAGAGTATGGTAGCATATAAATTATCTATGAGAAACGTACCAGATACGACCGAAGGGTCCTAGATAGCTTCTCTACTTCCGATCACAAACGCCCTGCCACGTCCTATGCCTTCTTAACTCCTTAACTTTGGACATTCTTTCTTGATATGTCCAACCTCTCCACACTCATAACACTTTCTTCCTTCACCATGGCCTGCTCCAGTATTTGTTTGCTGATTGACTGTTGCAGGTGTTGTGCTCCTGCAGTAACTAGCAGTATGCCCCTTTTTCTTGCACTTCGTGCAGACAAAACAGTCACCTGGATGATGACGGTTGCACTAATTGCACCATGAAGATTTTGGTTGAGTGGGTACTGTTTTCGTGGCTTCATAATTGGTTGCCACTTCTTGTCTTTTCTCAGATGATTGTTTGGGATTCATCCTATTAAACTTGTGCTTGTTTGTTCCAGATTTGGGAGACTCAGCCTTTGAGACCGCTTCTGTTCCTTGGATCTTTGTGAGGGTTAGCTGATGAGCTATTCTCTTGGTGCTGTCATAGGTCGTAGGCTTTGATGCGATCACCATGCCTTTGATTTACGATGCTAAACCCCAGATATATCACTCAATCTTCTTATATTCATGGGTTACAAGTGCTGGACACATTACTGCAAGATCATTAAATCTAGCGGTATAAGCTTTTATCTCTGAACCCTTCATGGTTAGGGTCCACAATTCTTGTTCCAATTTATGTATCTCCTCCCTAGGACAATACTCTTCTACTAGCATCATTTTTAGCTCTTCCCATTTCATGGAATTTGCAGTATGAATTCCCATTGTATTCACATGGCTGTTCCACCATGTGAGTGCTGCATCAGCAAAAGTACATGCTGCAAATCGTACTTTACAATCATCGGGACAGAAGCTTATTTGAAAGACGGACTCTGTCTTTTCTATCCACCTAGTCAAATTAACTACCCTTTCAATTCCATGAAAGCTTTTTGGCCTGCAATTCATAAAATATTTGTAGGTACACGTTCTAGCGATCCCTACATGGCTTTCATTTCTAACTCCATCTCTTGTGACATTACATAGAGCCACAACAATTCTTTGAGCTATGATTTCTTCAAGTTGTACTGTACTTATTGGGGGGTTTGGTTCTGGCGGTTGTTGTTGTGGTGCTGATCGTCGGTTAGGGTTTAACCGAGCACTACTCCTTCTAGGCATTTTGTTTTAGTTCCTATTATAAATAATAAGAATTTTATAAGTTTCATGAAGAATTAGTCATTTACTACACGAGTACTAAATACTTCAATTATTCTTCAAAGTGTAAAACATAATGGATAACACAATGATTACTGTAATATATGCTTCATATTATTACCAGCGGTTACATCAGTTTATTTAGGCTTATAAGAGAAACGTTTCTATAAACATTGCAAAATTTTCAAGGTTTTCTACATCCTTGCTATACACTTTACTCTTCTCGCCTTAACTAGTCTGATTTCTCTATTTACACAACCACTAGTTTTAGCTTATCTACCAGAAACCTAAGTGATGAGCTAGCACGTCAGTGACGTTAACCACTTGCTCCTCAAGCGCTTGAGTTCTCGCCTCAAGACTTCCCGTGCGTTCTTCATTTCTTGAGGTTTGATTGTAGAGCTCTGACTCTGCAATCCTTGCATCGTGAGTAATCATGTCGTTATAAGCGAAATTTATACGATGATGGACATCCATCACCGATTCCTGATCTCGCGTCCTTTGTCCTTCTAGCCTTCGTACTCTTCCAGAGAGATGAGTAGCCCTTCTTTCGACAATTTGCATCTTATCTTCAATTTTCACACTTTTCTCGAACAATTGAGATAAAGTGTTAACTTCGGAAGAATGTGGGAGATGTGGTCAAGATGATTGACCAGTCTCATATATCTTAGCAACTCTTTCTTCCGCCACCCACCTATCAACGGTTTGTGCGATCCGTGCAGGTTCATCTTGAACTCTATGACTTCCTGAAGATGTCGCCTTCTGATTCTTCTTAATCCTTTTCCATATTGGTATGGATTTACGTGCCGTGCGTTTCATTTTTGCTCCTCCTGGAACTTGACGGTAAAGAGTATTCAGTGGTGGTAAAGATGATGCCACCGATTCTGTCTTCTCCATTGGTTCACTCTCTTCCCATTCGTTGGAGGGTAAAGGTGCTCTATCATCAGAAGGTATTGGATGAAAGGTGGTTGGATTTATAGGGTAGTAAGGATCGCCTACCATCATGGGGAATGAAACTTCCTCTTCTTCATCCGTATCCTCGATGATTATCCATTCTCGTGAATGTGCCATGTCAAATTCCTATATATTTTGGGTCACCAAGAGTTTAGTCTATCAAATATTACTCCCAAATTAAATAGTTCATATGATATGATCATAATAAAATGTAGTTGCGCACCTACACCTAATTGTGATAGGATATACGCACATATAAAATTTAGTTGGAATATTTGATCTAAATCCTTGAGATCAAAAACATTCAGGGTATTAAGGTGTATTCTCACCGCGGGTCTGAGTCTTTATATATGACTCTATATTCTTATTTATTGTATTCACGCTTTAACTATTGTTTGTTACTTCAGGTCTATCTGATAAGGCTCCGGCCAGTCAGGACAGTCGAAAGGGCAGGATCATTTTAGCATATAGCCGTTCTGAAATCCAGCAACCCAAATCGACATGTCTATCCTTGTTACCGCTCCCGTAAGTAGTCCTTCAGTAGAATAATTAATAATACTTTTTATTTGTAGGCTAAGGGATATACCTAAACCTAATAGAGTAAGTGTTGGATTAATGTCTAAGTCCATAACTATAATTGGTAAGACTTGACCCGACCCGGCATGGTCCATTTGGGTTGCATGGCATCATGCATTTGGATAGACTATAATGAGAGAAATAACACTTAAGGTTGGTTAATATATTATAAGTTCTAATATATTAATAAGGTTATTTAATTAGTTTTGATCAAGAATTAATTTGGAATTAATTAAGTGATCAAAAGGAGACTAATTAAATATATGGGTTGATTGTGTAAATCATTCATTCTTATATATGTGGGCTTGTGATCCAAGATTTCTTATGTTGGACTAAGTCCATGGGGTGACCCATGGATACTCCATGGAGGTTAAAATCCATGGAGCATAAGGAATGGGTAAAGTTATGAGTTACATGGTGTAACCCTAATAGCCACAATATAAAAGAATCCCATGGCTCAAGAAATCGTGCACTAATGTGTGAGTGTGAGGGCTAGACGATTTCAAGGAGTGTTCAAGTTTCTCTCAAGTTATTCCAAGTGTATTTGGTGTTGTGTGAACCATTTGAGGTGTCACACTTGGGGCACTAGGCACTCAAGCTTCATGAAGACATTCTACATCAAAGAGGTATGTATTCTATCTTGTTATATTTATTATTTTGTATGCTAGATTAGGATAATACCTTGGATGTTCATAATTGTATGTATAATAGAGAAAACATAGATCCAAGGTATTTAGGGTTGCATGTACACTTAGGAGTGTTAGAATGCTCATAACCCAACAGTGGTATCAGAGCCTAGGCTTGTTTTCTTGTTATACTTGCAAAAGTAGCTGAAAAATCGAGTTGGATGCATATATTCGATTGTTTTGGCTGGAATTGGACTAGGAACATTACCCTAAGATGTTTTTGGACTTATAAACTTGTTTTTGATGTGGTAATGTTCATGCTAATCCAATTTCTAAGATAATTGTCATAATTTCAAGATTTGTATTAGTTTGTATGTTCATGCTAATTTCTTGAAGATTGATGATTTGAATTATCTTGTTCTTATGAGGTTCTTAGATTAATAGAAAAGTTGTGTGAAATAGTTGTTTTCAATCCATTTTAATCTAAGAGTTGATTCCAAAGTGTGTTTTTGTAACTTGTCCTCAAGTTATATGAAAAGTCACATTTCAGAATCATAAAACTCATAAAAGTTGGCAAAGGTTACAAAATGAAGAGTCTAGTTCTAATTAAATGGTTTTATGACTCCATAACTTGTCCTCAAGTTATGGAGGTTCAAGAGTCTCTTCATTAAATTAAAAAAAAAATGTAACCTTAATTAGTTCCATAAGTTACAATAAAAAAAGTTATTTTTTTTATTAATTAGTTTAAAGTCTTCCATAACTTGTCCTCAAGTTATGGAACTTGAAGAGTTTTTTTTTTTTTTTTTTAATTAAAACTACTTTAAACTCATAAGTTATGGAATTAATTAGTTTTGAATAGTTTCAAAACTTGCCCTCAAGTTTTGGAATTTGAAAAGTTTTCACTTATGAATACTTTAATTCCAAGTTAGCCCTTAGAATTTTAAAAGTTAAAATTCAACCCTTATACTTTATAGTATTATAAGTTAATAATAAATATATGTATAAGAGAAAGTCAGTCTTACCGTTAGTAGGCCTCATTCACGAAGCCGGTCTATAAGGGGGTATAAGGTTACTGCCTATAAAATGGTAGTTTAATGGGTGTCCACTCTCACCCACCGCTTCCTTGACTGGTGGAGGGTCGTTAGCCGAACGGGTAGGACAAGGACTATAATTCTCCCTTCATTAAAAGTATTAATGATAAATACTAAGTAACTAAACTTTTTATAAATTCCCAATCTTAGTTACTTAGGAAAATGTGAATAAGGTGCTAATCCATGAAATTACACTTTGCACTTTGTTTAAACCGTTAGTGGAGCGTGTGTGGTTAACCGACACACTAACCTGGATTTAACAAAGTAGGCAAAGGGTAACTTAATATTTATCATAGTATCGGTGGAGCTCGTGTGGTTAACCGGCACATCGATTGAGGGGTAAATATTAAGGGTACCAAGTATATTTGCATGGTTACTTCACACCTTGTTTTGTGATCCTCAGCATCCCAGTCACAAAACCTGAAGGGCACACTCGAGATTGAAACATGCCATTGAAAAGTTCAATGAATCTCAAAAGAATCTAGGAGTTTCAAAACCAATTAAAACCTAATAATACATTTCGTTTATCTTGGTGGAAATTGGTGAATCGTCATTCACCTACCTTCAAATATTTTATAACTTGGATTACGACATCCCTCTTCCAAGTTATAAAATAGTTTGTTGGGTCCTAGCCTTAATATATCATATTGGGTGTTATATTAAGGACTTAAATCAACTTTACATGAATTTCTCCCATTGTTGATGTCTGGTTTAGACAACAATGATCTTCCCAAACCAAGCTTTCCTAATGAATATGACTTCCCGAGTTTGTCTCATGGAAGTCATACTTCTCTTCCTCCACCTCCTCCAATTATTCTCCCTAACCCACAAGTTCAAGGTCACTCAAGCCCTAATGGCAAGCAAGGTCTATGTATGATCACATCTTAGAGATGAAGTCACATATTGACAAGCCAGGAGAGTTGGGTGTCAAAGTCTTGAGAAAGTTGGATGTTCAATCACTTTCTAAGTCACATAGTGAGTTCCTTTGGGACTACTATGAAACAGACTATGACATGAAACTTAATGATCATATCTATTTGCTTGGTGCTACTGAATCAGCAATGATTTGGAGGACCAGTAAAGCAAATTTGATTAGAAGATCAACTTCCCAAACTTCTATGGACTTTGAAAATGGTAACATTGGATATCCAGAAAATCTTTCGCTTCCCAATGGAAAGGGATTGGCCATAGTCAACTCGGTTGACCAAATGGTAAAGAGAAAGGCAAGTCTGTGATAGTCCAGTACACCATTCCCAAAGAGTCCATGTGTTTCTCTTTCCAAAGGAAGGGGCATTGATTGTGAAGCTGCCTATTTACCTGAAAGATCATAAGGTTGATCAATTCAAGAAGTTTGACTCTTCTTCAGCAAAAAGTCCATTATCTAACTCTGTTAAGTTTCTATTATGAGATTCTCATTACATGATGTGACTGGGTCACATGTTGATGCTTTAAGAATCAAAGAAAAGTGAAGAAACTTAAAGGAAGTACATGCTGATTCTGATCACGAAGATGGATTTCGATCGCATGGTTTGGTGATCAGAATTTTTGAAGCTGTTACTTAGGAGTTATGATATATTGCTTAGGAATAGATAACAACAAGTTTTTCATATGCATTTGCATTGTAAGGATAAGTTTTTCCGGAAGTTTTAAAATAAAAGACAGTTTTGATTTATTTATTTTAAGTATCCTTACAATGACATTTGTGAAAAATTGTTGTTTACATGTTTCCATTGATAGCAATATTGGAAAATGGATTTGATTCTTTCATTTGTGGTAGTGTCATAATTCACCAAATAAGGAAAGATTCTCATTCCCAAGGCTTCAGTTGGATAGAAACTTGGAATCATGCAAGTTGAATAGTATGATGAATGAGAACTTTCAAGCATTGGAAAATTAAGACTTGTTCACATGGATGTGTGAGTCAAGTTAGGGACTAAAGGGATCGAGTACACATTCTTGTGCACTGGTCAAGTCCACCACAAAGGTCGTTAAGACTATTCGTCATGATTTACTAAATTTTAGTAAATATGGTTATACTTACAAGTTTAAGTATAATTCTGAAACATTGGAAAAGTCTCAATGTATGGCAGAACGAATGGGAAGAATCAAATTAGGCAGACAGATAAAAGTTTCTCAAATCTGAAAAGATGGGAGAGTACTTTAGTATCATGTTTTGTGATCATCTTAATGATTAAAGAACCACATCACAATTGGTCTTCTAAGGACATCTTAGTGCATTCTTATGACTAAGAAGAGGAGTCATGAATTGTTGAAATGGTTAAATCAAGAAGATGAGTCATACTTCGTTTCAAAACAAGTCTTAGAGTCATACTCCAAGACTATAAGTTGAGTGACATATCTTAAAGAAAGGTTTATAACACTTGTCAAATGTAAGAGTAAAAGTGTCCTACTCTTGTACATTTGAAGTTGGTAAGTTGTGATGTTTTGGATTAAACAAAGACCAACTAAGGCCAATTGTGTGAAGTGTTTATCTTGATAAAGAATCCGCACTATCTCTTGAATATTTGGCAAGATAGTCTTATATGTCAAGAGGACAGTGGGAGTCTTAAAGATCCTAAAAAGAATTTCAAGAACTAATCAAGAATAAAACCTGAGGTTCTTCACTAGCACACGACTTGAGGTTTATAACCTATCATGTTGACATATTCTGTGCCCATTCCAGTTAAAGTTGGCTTTGCATAGGAGTTCTGAAAGTTCTCAATTGGTTGCATAACAACTTGGAAGCAATGGCAGGCCCTGTACTGCCAGGTGGCAAGAAGTTAAGATTGCATAAGTTCAGTCCATATGAGTTTGGATTTGTCATTATCCTTGTCTTATGACTATGGTTTTGACGATTCACATGGATAAGAACACATACACCATAAAATCTAAGGGTCATAAGGTTTCTCTCCGATTCATGAAAATGATGGTGAGGAAACACTTCCACCAAGTAGATTTGAAGCAGATGGCAAAAGGTCTAAACAATTGAGACTATGATTATGGCATCCCTTTTCATAGTTTTGAAATTGTTTAGCCACACATGCATGCTATCTAAGGAAAGGTGTATGATTTTGATAAAGTTTTATCAAAGCATCTCATATCATAAATCTGAACTTTGGTAAGAAAGTCAATAAAGTATTGATTTCTAGAAGTCCAGCTGATTTCTGAGTACATGTCAAAGCTAGTGGGAGCATAAGTGTTATGCTAATAATCATCATGTTAGTGGGAGCATGATAATTATTGTTAGTGTTGCAAGTTAGCAATGTTAATTATAGAAAACAAAAGTTTCAATTCGTGAGGCTGCAGGGATTGAAAAAGTTGTTTTGCTATAATTAAGGGAGAGGATATACTTCATTTCAGATCTAAAGGCTTAGATTGAGACCTTAATCATCTTTAGTCAAGAATATATATATGAATTTCATGTTGGATTGGTTCAACTTAAGGAAATTCTATATATTGCGTTCTCAAAATTCGATTATGATTACGACATCCCTCTTCATAGTCAAATTTTGAAAACATGGCAAATAAAAATTTTGTAGCAAAAGACTGGTCTAGAATCATGTCTTTATGTGAGACATCATGAATCGTGTACCATTTGCTTTGGGTACAGGATCGATTGCATGTGCTATAATATTTGTCATTTCTAAATTTTTCCAAATGTCCAGAGGCATTAAAAAGGGAAAAGGTCTAGAATTGGATATGACTAAAATGATTAAGCAATTGTCGAGGACAATCTGAGGTTTACCAAAGATTGGTTGCTCAGAGACAGTTGGAAGTATAGTGCTAATTTTGGAAGGACCATATTGACATATTCTGAAAAGAGGCATCTCTTATTCAGAAGTGATAGTCAAAATGAGAATATGGAGTTGTCTCCATAGGTGGAAGTTATCTGTGTAAGATTAGAAAACTTAATGCAAGAAGCATGTCCAAAGCAATGTACTTTAAATATGAGACTTAGTTTCCATGGAGTTGATCTCCATTGGAGTACCTTATAATGACTGTTGACAAGTCTTTGTGACTTTGTACATATTCATTACAGGAGGGTCAGTGCATATAAGTTTAAAATCTAAACAGATTTCGATAAATGATAGGAATTTGAAATTCTCACATTTTTCGATAAGGATTTGGGAGTGTGAAATTAGAATCATTGAAATTATGCTCAATTGGTTTATTTCACAAAGTAAGGATCATAGACAAACATAGAGTGCATACTTGGTGTATGGCAAAGCTATTGTTTAAGAAAAACATAGTGTACATGCTTGGAGCATGGGACAACTAGTGTTTTTAATTCAAGTATAAAGTTGATAAAACCGAAACAATGAATAATGAGTAATCAGTATGGTGATAAATAAAAGTGTTTATTTATATTCATAGGGTTTGATACCATATTTGATTCATTTATTCTTGTGTTTCACTTTGCATGTTTTGACTTCCAGAATAACTAAGTCGCTCTTCCTGAATGATTAAGTTATTCAAACCATCCACAGTCGGTCATATGTTGGAAGTAGATATGAATCAAGACTGTCATGGGTTGGTTTGTAGAGGTCCAAGTTGGTGGACAAAGTGGTGCTATAACACTCATGAGTGCTCATAAGTTCTGAGTATTGGATTCAACCCACGCTCATTTGAATCACTTCATGGATTTTATCACGAGTGATCATGAGACGATAATATCTTATATTCTTCAAACCTAGAGATATGAGTTGTTACTATGAGTTGGTTGTACATTGATTGCACGAAAACGCATTCGGTAACTCGATGTTATAAAACGTGCCTTTGTGTATGATTCAACAAGTAGTAGAACAAGCCATATGAGTCGAAGTTTATCCATTCCTTTTACCTTCGGGATAAAAGCGATATCTGTGGGCCCCTCGATGATTTAAAGATGATACATGTGAGTGCTTGGCCAAGCCAGGACTGATTTGATTTGTTCAATCAGTCAGTCATCATGAATCGGAAATCGGGAAACAACAAATGGACAGAGAGAATGATTGATAATCCATGTCTCAGTCCATATGATATCTAGAATGGAGGAATATATGATCCCTTATCTAATGGACAAGTCATTGACAAAGGTCAGAGTTCATCGACAAGGTCAGAGTTCGACAGAAGCTTTTGAGAGCTACGATTGCTGATCGGTTCCTGAAGTCATACGCAATAATAGTTTTAGACTTATCCAAGTGGGAGACTGTTGGATTAATGTCTAAGTCCATAACTATAATTGGTAAGACTTGACCCGACCCGGCATGGTCCATTTGGGTTGCATGGCATCATGCATTTGGATAGACTATAATGAGAGAAATAACACTTAAGGTTGGTTAATATATTATAAGTTCTAATATATTAATAAGGTTATTTAATTAGTTTTGATCAAGAATTAATTTGGAATTAATTAAGTGATCAAAAGGAGACTAATTAAATATATGGGTTGATTGTGTAAATCATTCATTCTTATATATGTGGGCTTGTGATCCAAGATTTCTTATGTTGGACTAAGTCCATGGGGTGACCCATGGATACTCCATGGAGGTTAAAATCCATGGAGCATAAGGAATGGGTAAAGTTATGAGTTACATGGTGTAACCCTAATAGCCACCATATAAAAGAATCCTATGAATCAAGAAATCGTGCACTAATGTGTGAGTGTGAGGCCTAGACGATTTCAAGGAGTGTTCAAGTTTCTCTCAAATTATTCCAAGTGTATTTGGTGTTGTGTGAACCATTTGAGGTGTCACACTTGGGGCACTAGGCACTCAAGCTTCATGAAGACATTCTACATCAAAGAGGTATGTATTCTATCTTGTTATATTTATTATTTTGTATGCTAGATTAGGATAATACCTTGGATGTTCATAATTGTATGTATACTAGAGAAAACATAGATCCAAGGTATTTAGGGTTGCATGTACACTTAGGAGTGTTAGAATGCTCATAACCCAACAGTAAGCCCTAAACTAAAGATGTGCTTTCCTAAGAAAGCACTAGTTCACTATAGTTAATAGCTCCGATACCAATTTCTGTCACACCCCCAGCCATCGGCGGAAACACCGGGCGGTGTAACGTCATTCTTCGTATCACAGTTATATAACATACATTGAACAGTACTAAATAAAATACATACCTTTATTGATAACTGAAAGTAACATAACTGTTTTTCTAGAACCTATTACATAATATCCGACTATGGCATACTTCTTAATGAACAGAAAGGTAATAGTAAAACTTCTTCTGTTCGAATACATACCAGCTTTTCAAGTTCCTGAAAACACATGTATTTTAAAATACGTCAACATAAAGTTGGTGAGTCCACAGGTTTTGACTCCATAAAATAATACATTTTTCACGTTCAAAAGTATATTTTTGAAAGTATCATTTTGACTCTCCAACATTTAGTATGTATATTAGGTATAATAGTTTACTTATCAATTAAGTGTTATACCTATACATTCCTTGAGCCTAAGGTATAAGTAGGGGAAACTTATACTTAACATTAATACTTGTATACGACAAAGTATAACGTTTCTAACAATTTGCTACCATGAGCCTGTAACCACTGCTATGACATAATACCTCTGATAAAACACACTCATGATTTCCATGAGAAATAACACACTCATGATTTCCATGAGAACAACACCGTACGCTTCATCGACGCCGGAACAATAACAAGTAAAAGGATAGTTTGTCACTTGCTTATGGTGGACTGTAGCTAACAGTCATAAGTGGGGTGGTCAACCCGATTACTAATTATACACGACTTCCTCGCTCACACTGGATTAACGGTTACAGTTCAGAGGATTTTTGCTAAGATCCCTAATCTTAGTTGATGAATACAATTACTCATGTAGACTTCGACGACTTCCTATTGCTCTAACAACAATAGCATTTACATGTCTAAAACCCTAAGTTACTAGACTATGCTTTTAAACAGTACTCCTAACTTTATAACATTTAGGCAGTATAACAGCTATAACTTAAAGTAAAACCAGGTTTTATCTTGACATAAAACCAATAACAACAACAACATATAACATACCAAGTTTTATCTTGTCATAAAACTAACAATAACAACATACTTTATAATTTAACATATAGATTTCCGAATATAACTTCGGAACTATATCGCACACAACATATATATAGAATCCTAAGTATAAATCAAGATCTACATAATAACATGCTAACAAGTTGATAATAGTTGTATATAAAAATATTATATTTAAAACAACTATATCCCGGTTATTATAACTATCTACGTTGATACTAATATACTATCATATAGACATCATAATAACATATATACAACATTTAGCATGCGTTTTCCCCCAAAATATTAGAAAGTGGGGCCGTGAAACTCACCCTAGTAGCATGATTTTATGTAATCTAAGAAAAAACGGTCAGCGGTACGAAGTCGTCGGGGCTCGGGATGCAAGAGGGCTTCAGCAAAGGAGAGAGGAGAAAGAAGTTTAGGTGTAAGAATGGATGAATTCGAACCTGCTATTTATAGTAAGGATTTTGGACCCTCACGTCGTGAGTTTTATAAGGCTCACGTCGTGAGTCTAGCATGATCATCCCGTAGACTTGCCATTTGCGTCCCTAGCTTCGGAAGGTGTCCCTTTGACTCCTCACGTCGTGAGATATCCTTGTTCACGTCGTGAATCTGGATCTTATCCCTTCGTAGCCTCGTCAGACACCTTCTAGATTCCGAGATGTGGCAAAATGACTCCTCACGTCGTGAGTTTCTGTGCTCACGTCGTGAGCTCAGTCAGATTAGGGTTTCTGACAGCTGAATCTTCGGAAGGTCGTAACTTTCGCATACGAACTCCATTTTTGACGTTCTTTATATGCACGCGTAGGTATTTACGAGTAGTACAACTCTATTTTGGACTCTAATAGCTAATTCCAACTCTATTTTAAATTCCTCTTATTATAGAGATTTATAGTGTTCGGTTTATCATAACTTCTTTATGCGAAGTCAGATTCAGACATTCTCTATATTTTTGGAATCGTATGGACGTATGCTTTGAGTTGTATCATAAAGAAAGTTCATATTTGTATTAGAATTTATCATGAACTACATAGCACTCTTATCACATTACTAGTTTAACAAAATCACATTACATGATTGGCATAATCACATGTGATTGTCTATTGACCTATTTTTGACGGATGTTACACTTGTAGTCTCACGTAACCAGTAAGCAGGTACTTAAGTCATCGGGAACTGGATTTTTGTTGTATTTTGGAATTGAAACTTTTCAGTTAATGTTGTGTAAACTTGAACAAATACACTATGTAACAATGTAAGTTTGTATCTCTCAATGTATGTTGTGTGGGTTGTTATGTCCATTTATATTCAATTGTTATGATACTATACAATGACGTCATCCGCCCCCGGACGTTTCCGCCGTCCTGGTTCGGGGGTGTGACAAATTGGTATCAGAGCATTGTTTATAGTGAACTAGTATATCTAACCGTACAAGATATACAACTATAAATACAATGGGACTAAAACACTCTGACTAAAAGTATGCTTTAAATGTAACGACGTAAATTTTAAAACAATTTTTCATTTTTCAACATAATAAAACTCATATAATATTCTCAAAATCTCATGTATCAAATGTCATCATAATAAAACATATCCCAGAATCTCAAAACATAATCCTCTGCTAGTGTGTACAAATCATGCCGGCGCCTTCCCGCGATCCTCGCTGGTACCTGAAACACATATCACATAAAACGGTAAGCATAAATGCTTAGTGAGTTCCCCAAAATACCACATACAACACATAAGCCACTCGAGGCTATAACTCGGTATGACCCTCCGGTCAATGTGTCTCAGCGGGACCCTCCAGTCCCGTAGCTCGTTCGAGTCCGGTCTAGCTCGTTGGACCCTCTGGTCCGGTCTAAATCGTTGGACCCTCTGGTCCGGTCTAAATCGTAGGACCCTCTGGTCCGATCTATATAACACATAACATACATATATCACAATGCACATAAACTCAACATACACATAACACATAAGACCCTCCGGTCTGCACATAGTTACCACTCTAGGTAATGTATAGTGAGAAGACTCACCTCGGGTAATCTCAGAAAGTCTCGAACTCGAATATCTGATCTAGCCTCCGCCTAATCACATAAAGTAATTATCTCTAATTAATACGACTCTCAAAGGCTAGACTAGTCCCTCCCTATATTCTCTCAGAAGGGGAAAATACCATTTTACCCCTCCAATGGTCCAATGTCCAAATGTTGATCAAACCCTAAAAGTCAACCCCATTCATTGGTCCAACTTTGACCAGACTCGTCGAGTGCACTTGGGTGACTCGGCGAGTCCATGCGTGTCCTCTGAATCCTCCTAAGGCCTCACTCAACTCGTCGATTTAACCTTTCTCTCGACGGGTTACCACTGATCACGAATCGTGGTGCAACACGATCCGACTCGTCGAGTCCGCTCATGGACTCGACGAGTTTCTTCCATGAGAATGCTCAAACGACCTTCTGAGGTCAGATCTGTTTCTCTAACCTATAGATCTGACCTTCTAACACCCAAA
Organism: Lactuca virosa; assembly: GCF_052849685.1. NCBI lineage: Eukaryota > Viridiplantae > Streptophyta > Magnoliopsida > Asterales > Asteraceae > Lactuca > Lactuca virosa. The sequence continues at coordinate 463,531,221 of NC_136430.1, read as the reverse complement.
AGGTCTGAACTTTACGTTCATGCATCGCACATATAGCTCTATTTGATGACATAGTTCTAAAAATGGAGTCCTAGGCTCAATACTCTCATGTGACATCATAAAGCTTGGTTGTTGGGACACTCTGGACCTCTCAAGGTCCAGATCTAAAGTCTATTCCTCAATGGGACTTCACATGCTTCATAATCCAACTAAAGAAAGGGTAAAGAAACCCTAGATTCCATAAATCTACTATATACACGAAAATAGGCATGGATTCATACCTCAAACAGAATCCCTTGATGAAATAGAAGAAGTTCTGAGCCCCCTCTAAGCAGCCTAGCTTGAATCTTCCTTCCTTCCTTGCAAGAATGCACTATGGTGGTGAAATTAGCCCTCTCTCTCTCTAAGCTCTCTGGCTCGCTAGGGTTTCTCCAGGGTATGAGTGGCCGCAAATAAAGGCCATAAGGACCCTTAAGTAGGGCACATGCCCAAAGATTTAGGGTTTCTGTTCACAGTGCGGACTCATCGAGTCGACTCGCCGACTCGTCGAGTCCATTCATTAATCCTAGTCAGCAGTCGCGATCCTACTCGACGAGTCTAGTCGTCAACTCGTCGAGTCCCTCTCCTTGACTCAAAAATAAATACTCAATTTATGATACCTGGAAATCCGGATGTTACAATTCTCCCCCACTAGAATCAGACTTCGCCCTCGAAGTCTCGCTCTGCAAACAACTCTGGATGCTGATCCCGCATCTCCGTCTCCGGCTCCCAAGTCAGCTCAGACCCTCTCCGATGTTGCCACTGGACCTGAACCAAGGGCACCTCCTTGTTCCTCAGAACCTTGATCTTCCGATCCAAGATCACGATCGGCCTCTCAATGTAATTCAAACTCGCGTCCACCTGAATATCCTCTAGCGGCACAACCGCCGTCTCATCGGCTATACACTACCTCAATTGGGATACATGGAAGGTATCATGGATCTGACTCAACTCCTCGGGTAGCTCCAGACGGTATGCTACCTTACCCACCCTCGCGGTCACCCTGAACGGACCAATGTATCGGGGTCCCAGCTTGCTCCTTTTCTTGAATCGGATCACTCCTTTCCAAGGAGATACCTTCAGGAGTATGAAATCTCCAACCTGGAACTCGAGCTCGGATCGCCGCCTATCCACATAACTCTTCTGACGGCTCTGGGCTGTCAGTAACCTCTGTCTGACCTGCTGTATTTGCTCAGTTGTCTTAAGCACTATCTCAGTGCTACCCATCACTCGTTGCCCTACCTCTCCCCAATAGATGGGGGTCCGACACCTCCTCCCATATAAAAGCTCAAAGGGAGGCATACCAATACTCGAATGGTGGATGTTGTTGTAAGAAAACTCAGCCAAAGGTAGGTGTGTGTCCCAACTTCCACCGAAGTCCATAACACATGCTCGAAGCATGTCCTCGAGCGTCTGTATCGTCCGCTTACTCTGCCCGTCCGTCTGTGGGTGATAAGCAGTACTGAAGTGCAATCTCATACCCAACTCCTCATGAAACTTCTTCCAGAACCTGGAAGTAAAACGTACATCTCAGTCTGACACAATCGAGATCGGCACTCCATGCCGCGACACCACCTCTCTCACATATATTTCTGCCAGCCTCTCCACAGAAGAGCTCTCACTGATAGCAAGGAAGTGAGCGCTCTTTGTCAGCCGGTCCACAATCACCCAAATTGCATCAACACCCCTCGCGGTCCTCGGCAATTTGGTGATAAAATCCATAGAAATCTGTTCCCACTTCCACTGGGAAACCTCTAGTGGCTGCAACTTTCCATGCGGTCGCTGGTGGTCGGCCTTAACCCGGCGACAAGTCAAACACCTCTCTACTACCCATGCAACATCCCTCTTCATACAGGGCCACCAGTAGTCTCTCTTTAGGTCCAAATACATCTTAGTGGCCCCGGGATGGATCGAGAATCTCGATCTATGCGCCTCGTCCATCAGAGTGCTACGTGCCCCGCCCGTATAAGGCACCCATATCCGACCTCGAAAGGTCCTCAGCCTTCGGCTATCCGTCACAAACTTGGATACCTGCCCAACCACCCGCTCTCTCTTGAGGTTCTCTGGTCTCACAACCTCTGTCTGGGCCTCTCGGATGGTATCTAATATCGGAGTCATCACCGTCATCCTCATGCATATATCTCGAATCGGGGCGCTCTCCGCCCTGCGGCTCAGAGCATCAGCTACCACGTTAGCCTTGCCCGGGTGGTACAGGATCTCACAGTCATAATCCTTTACCACATCCAACCATCTCCTCTGACGCATGTTCAGGTTGGGCTGATCCATCAGATACTTCAAACTCTTGTGGTCCGTGTATACAGTACACCGAACCCCATACAGATAACGGCGCCATATCTTGAGGGCGAACACTACTGCCCCCAACTCCAAATCGTGGGTGGGATACCTCGTCTCATGAGGTTTCAGCTGCCTTGATGCGTATGCTATCACGTGCCCCCTCTGCATGAGCACCGCACCCAACCCCAATATAGACGCATCACAATACACCACAAAATCCTCCACTCCCTCCGGAAGGGCTAACACCGGGGCTTCACATAGTCTCTGGCGAAGGGTCTCAAACGAGTTCTGCTGCTTTGGACCCCAAGAAAAAGCAACGCCCCTCCGGGTCAATCTGGTGAGGGGGACGACAATCTTGGAGAAATCCCGGATAAATCTCTGATAGTAGCCGGCCAACCCCAGAAAACTCCTGCTCTCGGTGGGGGATCTCGGCACCTCCCAACTCATCACAGCCTCAATCTTGGCCGGATCGACCAATATCCCATTCTGATTAACGAGATGTCCCAAGAACTGGACCTCTCGTAACCAGAAATCACACTTGGAGAATTTGGCATAAAGCCTCTCCGATCTCAATACTCCGAGGATCTCCCTCAGGTGCTCCTCATGCTGCTCTCTGGTCCTCAAATACACTAGAATGTCGTCGATGAACACAATCACCGATCGATCCAACATCGGCCTGCATACTCGGTTGATGAGGTCCATGAACGCCGCTGGTGCATTGGTGAGCCCAAAAGGCATCACCACGAACTCGTAATACCCATAACGAGTTCTGAACGCCGTCTTCTGGATATCCTCATCACGCACCCTCATCTGGTGATATCCAGACCTCAAATCTATCTTGGAAAACCAAGACGCACCCTGCAATTGATCGAACAGATCATCGATCCTCGGCAATGGATAACGGTTCTTGACCGTTAACTTGTTCAACTCCCGGTAATCAATGCACATCCGGTGTGAACCATCCTTTTTCTTGACAAAAAGGATCGGCGCTCCCCACGGCGAGCTACCCGGTCGGATGAATCCCTTTCCCAACAGCTCCTGAAGCTGTGAGGATAACTCCTGCATCTCCGGTGGCGCAAGGCGATAGGGTGCCTTGGAAATAGGTGCTGCCCCCGTTACCAAATCGATGCAGAACTCCACCTGCCTCTCGGGAGGCACACCCGGCAACTCCTCGGGGAAAACATCCGGAAACTCTCGCACTATCGGTACCTCACCGACAGAACTCGGCCTCTCTGGGGCAACTCGTGTATCCATCACATAGGCTACAAACCCTCTACAGCCCTGCTGTAGACTCTGCCTCGCTCTGGCAGCCGAACAAAATGCTGACCCAGACCGGGTACCCTCGCCATACACCGTAATTACTCCCCCACTAGGGTCTCGTATGGTGAGCAACTGCCGCTCGTGGTCTATAACAGCTCCAAATCGGCTCAACCAGTCCATGCCCACGATGACACAAACATCACCCATCGCAATCGGTACCAGATCTATCGGGAACTCAACACCGAATATCTCGAGTACACATCCTCGAATCACATCAGTAGCATAAACCGCTCGCTCGTCAGCTATAGAAACTCGTAGAGGTCGACTCAACGCCTCTCGTCGGAAACTGATGTGCTGGCTAAACGCTTATGACACGAAAGATCGACTCGCACCCGAGTCAAATAACACCAAAGCAGGTACAGAACTCACAAGAAAAGTACCTATGCATACCACAGTATAAGCATAATATCTCAACTCAGTATAAGTAAATAAAAGAATACATACCAGCCACGACATCGGGTGATGCCGGACCTCCTCCGCTGTCAACTGAAAGGCTCTCCCGCGAGCCTTCGGCGCCTCGGCCTTCGCTGGACGGGCCTCGGTAGCTCTAGCAGCAGGTGCGGATCCCTGAAGTAGCTGTGGGCACTCGGCCTTCCGATGGCTTGTCTGGTTGCAGTGAAAGCAAACCGAAAATCCCTTGGGGCAATCCCTCGCGATATGCCCCTCCTTTCCACACTTGTAGCACACACCCACTCTGCACGTCCCATCATGAGTCTTGCCGCACTTCCCGCAAGTGCGGCCCTTCTGGCCTCCAGACCTCGAATCAGCGGGCTTTGCCCGCTTGGCTGCCGGTTGAGACTGAATCGGCTGCTTATCCCTCCTCTGAGACTCGGCCTCCTCCCTGGCCTAAGTCTCCAGCTCAATTTCCCTCTTCCGAGCATTTGCCTGAAGCTCGGAAAATGTCTGGTACGTCGAGTTCACCACGAACTCACGAATGTCCCTCCTCAGTATGCTCAGATATCGACTCATACGTGCCTGCTCGGTAGACACGTGCTCAGGGCAAAACAACGCCCTCTCATGAAACATCTATGTAATCACAGTCATGGACTCCGTCCCCTGCTTGAGGGACAAGAACTCCTGCGCCAACCGTTCCCTCTCCACCGGGGGAACATACTCATCTCGGAACATGGTGGTGAACCTCTCCCAGGTCACCGCTATAATCTCTGCAGGAGTGAAGTCTGCCGTAACAAACTTCCACCAGTCCTTTGCTCCCAAGCGAAGCTGGTTCAACGCGAACCGTACTCTCAGATGCTCCGGACAAGAAAAGATGTAGAAGCATCCCTCAATGTCAGAGATCCACCTCATCGCGACTATCGGATCCTGAGTCCCATCAAACTCTGGTGGCTTCGTGTTGCTGAACTCTCGGTACAGCAACGAGTCACCCCCCTGTGGCCTGGCAGCGGCGACGGTTGCGGTGGCTGCAGTAACAGCAGCCTCGGTAAGAGAAGCATACCGCTCGTCAAACGTCTCAATCAAAGTGGTCTTGATAGACCCAAACATCTCAGGAATCTCAGCTCGTATGGCTGCGGCCACCTCCTCGTGAATCAACCTACAGATCTCCTCATCACTGGTACCACTGGTACCACTGCCTCCTGGGTTGTGGCGCGTCCCGACCATGATGTCTCTGAAATACAACACAAAAAAATCAAAGACTCGCTCGAGTATACTCGCACTCGATACTCAACCCTACTTGTTATTTAGTACCCTAAGGATTCTTACTTGGACTGCTCACCGATCCGGTGTTTCTAGTAGTACGGGCCCTATACTACCTTCCACAACGCATCAGTATTCACCCCAAGTCCTCCTCCTAGGATCCCAGATCACAAGTACTCTATATCTTACTAAACTCAGGCTACCCTCCAGTAGACCACTCATCAGCTCCTCGCTGCTACCTACTCACTCTCGAAGTATCTCATAGTAACAGTAACTCCTAGGCTAAGGCATCACAAATCAGGCCCACTCTAGTCCTAACTATGAATACCTAGCCTACTTTAGCATGCATAGCATATCACATAATATCTCATAACACATAATGTAAGGGTATTTTGGGAAATCACCGTTCGGGCGCTGGCTGATCGTACACACTGCTCCGTTCTGCGTTTCTCAAAAATCTTTTTCTCTTTTTAGAAAAATTGTTTCTTTTATGCAAAATTTTCTCAAATCCTCAGTTTGAGTTCATATACGCCCGAAGGTGCATCCGAATCCCTCAAACCAAGGCTCGTATACCAACTTGTAACGACGTAAATTTTAAAACAATTTTTCATTTTTCAACATAATAAAACTCATATAATATTCTCAAAATCTCATGTATCAAATGTCATCATAATAAAACATATCCCAGAATCTCAAAACATAATCCTCTGCCAGTGTGTACAAATCATGCCGGCGCCTTCCCGCGATCCTCACTGGTACCTGAAACACATATCACATAACACGGTAAGCATAAACGCTTAGTGAGTTCCCCAAAATACCACATACAACACATAAGCCACTCGAGGCTATAACTCGGTATGACCCTCCTGTCAATATGTCTCAGCGGGACCCTCCGGTCCCATAGCTCGTTGGACCATCCAGTCCGGTCTAGCTCGTTGGACCCTCTGGTCCGGTCTAAATCGTTGGACCCTCTGGTCCGGTCTAAATCGTAGGACCCTCCGGTCCGCTCTATATAACACATAACATACATATATCACAATGCATATAAACTCAAGATACACATAACATATAAGACCCTCCGGTCTGCACATAGTTACCACTCTAGGTAATGTATAGTGAGAAGACTCACCTCGGGTAATCTCGGAAAGTCTCGAACTCGAATATCTGATCTAGCCTCCGCCTAATCACATAAAGTAATTATATCTAATTAATACGACTCTCAAAGGCTAGACTAGTCCCTCCCTATATTCTCTCAGAAGGGGAAAAGACCATTTTACCCCTCCAATGGTCCAATGTCCAAATGTTGATCAAACCCTAAAAGTCAACCCCAGTCAACGGTCCAACTTTGACCAGACTCGTCGAGTGCACTCGGGTGACTCGGTGAGTCCATGCATGTCCTCTGAATCCTCCTAAGGCCTCACTCGACTCGTCGAGTTAACCTTTCTCTCGACGGGTTACCACTGATCATGAATCGTGGTGCAACACGATCCGACTCGTCGAGTCCGCTCATGGACTCGACGAGTTTCTTCCATGAGAATGCTCAAACGACCTTCTGAGGTCAGATCTGTTTCTCTAACCTATAGATCTGACCTTCTAACACCCAAAAGGTCTGAACTTTACGTTCATGCATCGCACATATAGCTCTATTTGATGACATAGTTCTAAAAATGGAGTCCTAGGCTCAATACTCTCATGTGACATCATAAAGCTTGGTTGTTGGGACACTTTGGACCTCTCAAGGTCCAGATCTAAAGTCTATTCCTCAATGGGACTTCACATGCTCCATAATCCAACTAAAGAAAGGGTAAAGAAACCCTAGATTCCATAAATCTACTATATACACGAAAATAGGCATGGATTCATACCTCAAACAGAAGCCCTTGATGAAATAGAAGAAGTTCTGAGCCCCCTCTAAGCAGCCAAGCTTGAATCTTCCTTCCTTCCTTGCAAGAATGCACTATGGTGGTGAAATTAGCCTTCTCTCTCTCTCTCTCTCTCTCTCTCTCTCTCTCTCTAAGCTCTCTGGCTCGCTAGGGTTTCTCCAGGGTATGAGTGGCCGCAAATGAAGGCCATAAGGACCCTTAAATAGGGCACAGGCCCAAAGATTTAGGGTTTCTGTCCACAGCGCGGACTCGTCGACTCGTCGAGTCCATTCACTAATCCTAGTCAGCAGTCGCGATCCTTCTCGACGAGTCTAGGCGTCAACTCGTCGAGTCCCTCTCCTTGACTCAAAAATAAATACTAAATTTATGATACCTGGAAATCTCGATGTTACATTAAAAATCTTAAGTATTTTATGAAAAGTGTGTTGGATTAGATGTCTAAGCCCATAATATTATTGGTATGTACTTGAACCGAGAGTAGCATGGTCCATTTGGGTTGCATTGCATCGGAACAATTTGGATAGACTTTTGTGAGAAGAGGATATTTATGATTTATTAATATATTATAAGTTCTAATATATTAATATGAAATCATATTATTTAATTAGTATTGATCAAGAATTAGTTTGGAATTAATTTTGTGATCAAAAGAGACTAATTAAATAAATGGGGATTGATTTGGTAAATCATTCATTCTTATAAAGTGGGCTTATGATCCATAGTTCTTCATGTTGGGCTAAACCCATGTGGTGACCCATGGATACTCCATGGAGGTTAAAACCCATGAATCATGAGGAATGTGGAAAGTCATGAGTTACATGGTGTAACCCTAATATGCACACTATATAAGAAGCCTCATAGCTCATGAAATGTGACCTAGAGTCTTGGCAATGAGGGCTAGCCGATTTCATGAGGTGCAATATGATCTTCTCTCAGGTTATTCCAATTGTTGGTGGTGTTGTGTGATTCCATTTGAGGTGCAACACTTTGGGCACTAAGTTCTTAAAGGTCCAAGGCTTTCAACTACAAGAAAAGGTATGTTATCTAACTTGTTTTATTACCCAAGTATCAATGTTTTGTATGCTAGTTAGGGTAATACCTTGGAAAGTTCAAGTTTGCATGTATAATAGAGAAAACATAGATCCAAGGTATTTAGGGTTGCATGTACACCTTAGGAGTGTTAGAATGCTCTAAACCCAACAGTGGTATCAGAGTCTAGGCTTGCTTTCTCATATACTTGATGCTTCTTGTTTTTCCAAAGTTGAAAATGTGCCATTTTTGCATCTGACTGCTCACCACGACGTGACATCTTTTACCACGACATGGTGATGCACCTGTGAGCAAAATTTCGTGTTTTGGCTTGCTATTGGATGAGGATCATTACCCTAAACTGTTTTTTGAACCTAAAAACCTGTTTTTCAAGAGGGTAATGTTATTGGTTGTCCAGTTAAAAGATAATTGTCAAAGTTTCATGTTTTGTAATTGTTTATATGATTAATTACATGAAATATGTTTGATATAAATTTTCTTGTTCTTATGAGTTTAATTTAGTTCATAGACAAATTGATTATTTTTGTAAGTTATAATATTTGATCTAAATGGATTTTGATGAATTCCATAACTTGTCCTCAAGTTATGGATGTTATGGAAAAATGAAAAGTTTTCTTTTAAAGTGATCATTAAAATCATTGGTTATGAACTTGAAGAGTCTTTTTCCCATAAATGGTTTTATGAACTCCATAACTTGTCCTCAAGTTATGGATTGTCAAAAGTCTTTTCATTAAAATCTATATTAAACTCATAAGTTATGGATTCCAAAAGATTTTGAAAGTTACAAAACTTTCCCTCGAGTTTTGGAATTTGTAAATGTAAAAGTATAACTTTTGAAACATTTAATTCCAAACCCTAGAATTTTAAAAGTTTAAAATTTTACCCTTATACTATTATAATATTATAGGTTTAATATTTATATATTTATATATATATATATATATATATATATATATATATATATATATATATATATATATATATAAGAATAAAGTCAATCTTACCGTTAGTAGGCCTCATTCATGAAGCCGATCTATAAGGGGGTATAAGCTTACTGCCTATAAAATGGCAGTTTAATGGGTGTCCACTCTCACCCACCGCTTCCTTGACTGGTGGAGGGTCGTTAGCCGAACGGGTAGGATAGAACTCTAATTCTCCCTTCATTAAAAGTATAATGATAAATATAAAGTAACTAAACACTTATAAATTCCCAATCTTAGTTTCTTAGGAAAATGTGAATATGGTGCTAACCCATGAAATTGCACTTTGCACCTTGTTAAGCCGTTAGTAGAGCGTGTGTGGTTAACCAGCACACTAATCGGGACTGACAGTGCGTGGAAAAGGTTCACAGATCAATGGAGCGTGTGTGGTTAACCGGTACATTGATTAGGTGGTTGTAACATTGGGTATACCAAGCTAATTTGCATGGTTATTCACACCTTGTTTGTGATCCTCGGCATCCCAGTCACAAACTTGAAGGGCACAATCGAGATTTAAACATGCCATTGAAAGTCTCAATGAATCTCATAGGATCTAGTAGTTTCAATTCACTTAAAACCTAAAAATCTTTTTCGTTTTTCGTGGTGGAAATTGGTAAATCGTCATTTACCTACCTTCAAATATTTTGCAGTTTGGATTACGGCATCCCTCTTCCAAATTGTAAAATATTGTGTTGGGTCCTAGCCTTAATATTTCATTTGGGTGTTATATTAAGGACTTAAATCACCTAACTTGAATTTCTCCCATTGTATATGTCTTGTTCAGACAACTATGGTCTTCCCAAATCCTTTGGAACAAGCTTTCCTCTTGAAGATGATGTCTCGTGATTGGATCGTGGAAGTCATACTTCACTTCCTCCACCTCCTCCAATAATTCTCCCAAACCCATAGGTTCAAAGACTTGAAAAATTCAAGGTCACTCAAGCCCTACTTGCAATGAAACATCAAGATGGAAGGCCTGTGTGTACTCACGTCTTGGAGATGAAGCCATATATTTACAGGCTGAGAGTATTGTGTGTCGAAGTCTCAAGGAAGTTGGTTGTTGACTGGGTTCTTCAATCACTTCCTGAGTCATATAGTGAGTTCATTAAGGACTACTATGTGATAGACCACGGCATGACCCTTATTGATCTTACCTATTTGCTTGTTGCTGCCGAATCAGCAATAATGTGGCGCACTGGAAAAGCAAATTTGATGGGAAGATCTACTCTCCAAAATTCCATGGACATTGACAATAGAAACATTGGAAGTCCAAAAAAAATTTATCTTTCCAAGGGAAAGAGAAAGGCTAAGTCTGAGATTGTTCTGTGTACCATTCCCAAAGAGTCCATATGTTTCTGTTGCCAAGAAAAGGGGAATTGGTTGCGAAGCTGCCCTGACTACCTGAAAGATCTGAGAAAAGGTAGAATTAAAAAGTTTGACTCTGCTTCAGGTAAGTCTACTGTCCAACTCTATTAAGTTCCTAATTGTTGATTCTTAATACATGATGTGTCAAGGTTGCATTTTGATGTTTTGTAGGATAATGCATAGGGAAGGAAGCTTAAAGGAAGAGTATGATGAATCTAATCGCGAAGATGGATTTCAATCGCATGGTTCGAAGATCGGATTTTTGAGCTGCTGCTTAGGAGTTATGATAGATTGCTAGGAACTATGTAATAACATAGTTTTCATTTATAATTGCATTGTAAGGAAAAGTTTTTTTTGCTTTTTATAAATAAATGAAAATTTGTTTTTATTTATATCTCCTTACAATGGTATTTATGAAAAATTGATGTTTGTATGTTTCTATTGTTAGCAATATGGATTTGATTCTTTCGTTTGTGGTAGTGTCATATTTTACCAAATAAGGAAAGATTCTCATCACCCAAGTTTCAATTGGACAGAAACTTGGAATCATGCAAGTTGTATTGTATGATGAATGATAATTTTCATCTTTAGTAAATTAAGACTAATTCCTTGTTCACATGTGTATGTGAGTCAAGTGAAGGACTAGGGGATCGGGTACACTGGGTGTGCGCTGGTCAAGATCCACCACAAAGATCGATAAGACTATTCGTCATGATTTACTAAAATTTAGTAAACATGGTTATGCTTACAAGTTTAACTATAATTCTGAAATATTGGAAAAGGTTCAATGTATGGAAGAACGAATAAGAAGAATCAAATTAGTCAGAAAGATGAAAGTTTCTTCAATCTGAAAGGATGGGAGAGTACTGTAGTATCGTGTTTTATGATCATCTTAATGATTATGGAGAACCATATCACAATTGATCCTCTAAGGACATCTTAGTGTATTTTTATGGCTAAGAAGATGAATCGTGAATTGTTGAAATGGTTAAATCAAGAAGATGAGTCATACTTCGTTCCCAAAACAAGTATTAGAGTCATACTCCAAGATTGTAACCTTGAGTGACATAATCTTAAGAAATGTTTAAAACACTTGTCAAATGTAGAGTAAAATGTTTCTTACTCTTGTACATTTGAAAATTGTAAGTTGTGATGTTTTGGATAAAACAAAGACCAAATAAGGCCAATTGTGTGAAGTGTTTGTCTTCATTAGAATCTGCACTAACTATTGAATATTGGTTTGTCAAGTAATGTTCCTTGACAAAGTGAATCTTATATGTCAAGAGGTCAGTGGGAGTCTTAAAGATCCTGACAAGTTTTAAGAACTAATAAAGAATAAAAACCTATTGTTTATCACTAGCACACGACTTGAAGTTTGTAACCTATCATGTTAACATTTCTGTGCCCATTCCAGTTAAAGTTGACTATGCATGTGAGTTCTATGAGTTCTCAATTGTTTGCATAACTACTTGGAAGCAATGGTAGGCCCTTGTGTTGCCAAGTGGCAAGAAATTAAGATTGAACAAGTTCAGTCCATATGAGTTTGGATTTGTCACTGTAAGTCTCACAAACGTGAACCAACCAATGATCAAACACACAATCAAGCAGATAACAATAAGCAAAGAAGGAGTAGAAGCAAAGAAGTTCCAACAATGCACACGTTTGTATTCAGCCGTAAACGTCAAGTACACTCGAAACACACACACACACACACGTCTAACTGACTAACAGTAACTCTGACACATTCTGACACTAGTTATAGGACACGGCCAACCGCAAACGGGTTCACATCCGTGAACATGTTCACGGCCGTGAACACCTTACAACCGTGAACAACAGCCGCAAACACCTATTACATGACCAAAACCCTATCAGACCTATAAAGATAGATGCCTAGCCCAAACCAACAAATTATGACCTAACAGTCTCCCCCTTGGTTTGAGCTAGCATAACTTCAGTCCTTCTCGATCAGCATCACATCAGACTTTCCCATAGCCCCAAGCCACATTTTCTTTTAAATGATTGTGGCGATCATGCTTATAAACTCCTTGGAAGCCGGCTCCAGAAGCTCAGATTTGCAGACAATTTGATGGTGAGCTAAGGTGTGTATGTCCCGTTCTCTGAACCTTAGGAGATCCTTCGCGTCAACAAGACGGTGGACACCATGTGGAAACTTGATCACTGTTGTGGTTGTGGCCTCATCGAATGCCCAAAATTCCATATTGTCCAAAGATCCATCTTGATAGTATTGAACAATAGGAATCTCTTTCGTCTATTTAGTTGGAGGCCACATCACTATCATCATAGGCTCATTGGTTCTGGGATCGAGCACGTCCTTGTCTTTCCACACAAATGAATTCACAGTTTTCATCCCAGCAAACTGTCTTTTGACTTGATTCTCTAAGAACAGCTTGAAAGCAGTAGCCTGAGGATCCTGGGATGGGTTATGAAATGGAGCTTCTGAGAGTTCAGTGAGATTGACTTTTGTCCAAGAACAAAAGTCATAGTGTGTGAGTACAAAGGGTGGGCCGATTTCTAGAAGTTCTTTCTATTCTCTCAAGTTTTCCAAGTGTTTTTGGTGATTTGTGATTCCATTTGAGGCTTCCACACTATTGTGGCTAAGTGCTTAAAGGTTCAAGAATACAAGCTCCATCAAAATGTATGTCATTCTACTAGATTCTTGTATTGTATATACTTCATATTATGCTAGTTAGGATGAAACCTTGGAATATTGAATATTTGCATGTATAATAGAGAAAACATAGATCCAAGGTTTATAGGGTTGCATGTACACCATAGGAGTGTTATAATGCTCAAAACCCATCAGTGGTATCAGAGCCTAGGCTTGGTTTTCGATTATACTTGAAGCAATGCTGTAAAAATCAATTTTCTGGCTTTCTGGACCGTGGACTCGCCGAGTCCACTGGGGGACTCACCGAGTCCAAGACTAAAATCATCCTACTCGTCGAGTAGGTTCATACACTCGGCGAGTAGGAGGCCCTGTGTGCAGATTTTCAAGTTTTGCTGCTGGAAATGGACTAGAATCATTACCCTAAGCTGTTTTGGACTTATAAAACCTGTTTTTGATGTGTTAATGATTATGCTAATCCATTTTCAATGGTTATTATCAAATTTTCAAAGTTTTATATATGTTTATATGATTCTAGAAATTGTTGATATGAATGTTCATACTTATGAGTTTTAGTAGATCATAGGAATTATTTGCAAATTGTTTGATGATGTAATTCTTGATCTAAATGTTTTTAATGGAGTCCATAATTTGTCCTCAAGTTGTGGATTACCAAAAGTCTTTTCTTTTAAAGATCCATTAAAGAGTCATAGGTTACATAATTGAATAGTCTTTCTCATAAATAGTTTTATGGACACCATAACTTGTCCTTAAGTTATGGATGTTCAAGAGTCTCTTCATTAAAGTTTTTAAAACCTTAATTAAACTCATAAGTTATGAAAATCCAAAAGTTTTTAAATAGTTTCAAAACTTGCCCTCAAGTTTTGGAATTTGTAAAGTCTCACACACACTTTAATTCCAAACTCTAGACTTTTAAAAGTTAAAATTCAACCCTTATACTTTATAGTATTATAAGTTAATATATATATATATATATATATATATACATATATATATATATATATATATATATATATATATATATATATATATATATATATATATATATATGTATAAGAGAAAGTCAGTCTTACCGTTAGTAGGCCTCATTCACGAAGCCCGTCTATAAGGGGGTATAAGGTTGTTGCCTATAAAATGGCAGCTTAATGGGTGTCCACTCTCACCCACCGCTTCCTTGACTGGTGGAGGGTCGTTAGCCGAACGGGTAGGACAAGGACTAGAATTCTCATTAAAAGTATAATGATAAATATAAAGTAACTAAACCTTTTATAAATTCCCAATCTTAGTTACTTTAGGAAAATGTGAAATTGGTGCTAACCCATGAAATTACATTTTGTACCTTACCAAGTCGTTAGTGGAGCGTGTGTGGGTAACCGACACACTAACATGGACTAGTAAGAGTGGCAAAGGGTGACTTAATGTTTATCATAGATCGGTGGATCGCGTGTGGGTAACCGACACATCGATTAGGTGATAAAATTAAGGGTACCAAGTTAATTTGCATGGTTATTCACACCTTGTTTGTGATCCTCGGCATCCCACTCACAAACTTGAGAGGTCACAATCGAGATTTAAACATGCCATTGAAAATTTCAATGAATCTCAAAAGATCTAGGAGTTTCAATCCAATTAAAACCTAATACCTATTTCATTTTTCATGGTGGAAATTGGTGAATCGTCATTCACCTACCTTCAAATATTTTATAGCTTGGATTACAGCATCCCTCTTCCAAGTTATAAACTATTGTGTTGGGTCCTAGCCTTAATATTTCATATTGGGTGTTATATTAAGGACTTAAATCAACTAACTTGAATTTCTCCCATTGTAGATGTGTAGATCAGACAACTATGATCTTCCCAAATCTCTTGGAACAAGCTTCCTTAATGAAGATGATGCCCCACGATTGGATCATGGAAATCATACTTCTCTTCATCCACCTCCTCCAATTATTCTCCCTGACCCACAAGCTCAAAGACTTGAAAAATTCAAGGTCACTCAAGCCCTACTTGCAATGAAACATGAAGATGGAAGGCATGTGTGTTCTCACGTCTTGAAGATGAAGTCACATATCGACAGGCTGAGAGTGTTGGGTGTCGAAGTCTCAAGGAAGTTGGATGTTGACTGGGTTCTTCAATCACTTCCTGAGTCTTATAGTGAGTTCATTAAGAACTACTATGTGACAGACCACGACATGACCCTTATTGATCTTACTTATTTGCTTGTTGTTGCTGAATCAGAAATGTTTTGGCGCACCGGAAAAGTAAATTTGAGTGGAAGATCTACTTCTCAAACTTCCATGGACATTGACAATGGTAACATTGGAAGTCCGGAAAAGCTTTCTCTTCCCAATGGAAAGGGATCGGCTTTGGTCAACCCGGTTGACCAAAAGGTAAAGAAAAAGGCTAAGTCTGTGATAGTCCCGTGTACCATTCCCAAAGAGTCTATATGTTTTTATTGTCAAGAGAAGAGGCATTAGTTGCGAAGCTGTCCTGGCTACCTGAATGATCTGAGAGAAGGAAGAATAAAAAAATTTGACTCTACTTGAGGTAAGTACACTATCTAACTCTCTTAAGTTTCTAATTATTGATTCTTAATACATGATGTGACTAGGTTACATTCTGATGTTTAGCAGGATCAAGCAAAGGGAAGGAAGCTTAAAAGAAGAGTATGATGAATCTGATCGCGAAGATGGATTTCAATCGCATGGTTCGAAGATTGGATTTTTGAGCTACTACTTAGGGGTTATGACAGATTGCTAGGAAATATGTAATAGCATAGTTTTCATTTACAGTTGCATTGTAAGGAAAAGTTTTTCCGCATTTTATAAATAAATAAAATTTTGTTTTATTTTATATCTCCTTGCAATGGCATTTATGGACAATTGATGTTTGTATGTTTCTAGCAATAATGGAAATATGAATTTGATTACTTCATTTGTCGTAGTGTCTAAATTTACCAAATAAGGAAAGATTCTCATCACCCAAGTTTCAATTGGACCGAAACTTGGAATCATGCAACATGTATTGTATGATGAATGAGAATTTTCATCTTTGGAAAATTAAGACTAATTCCTTTTTCACATGTATATGTGAGTCAAGTGAAGGACTAAGGGATCGAGTGTACATTCTTGTGCACTGGTCAAGTCCACCATAAAGATCGATAAGACTATTCGTCATGATTTACTAAAGTTTAGTAAATATGGTTATACTTACAAGTTTAAGTATAATTCTGAAGCATTGGAAAAGTTTCAATGTATGGCAGAACGAATTAGAAGAATCAAATTAGGCAGAAAGATAAAAGTTTCTCAAATCTGAAAAGATGGGAGAGTACTTTAGTATCATGTTTTATGATCATCTTAATGATTATGAAACCATATCACAATTAATCCTCTAAGGACATCTTAGTGCATTCCTATGGCTAAGAAGAGGAATAAGGAATTGTTGAAATGGTTAAATCAAGAAGATGAGTCATACTTCGTTCCAAAACAATTCTTAGAGTCATACTCCAAGATTGTAACTTGAGTGACATATCTTAAAGAAGGTTTATAACACTTGTCAAATGTAGAGTAAAATGTTTTCTACTCTTGTACATTTGAAATCGGTAAGCTGTGATGTTTTGGATAAAACAAAGACCAACTAAGGCCAATTGTATGAAGTGTTTGTCTTGATAAGAATTCGCACTATCTCTTGAATATTTGTTTGTCAAGGAATGGTTCTTAGTAAGAGAGTCTTATATGTCAAGAAGACAGTGGGAGTCTAAAAGATCCTGAAAGAGTTTCAAGAACTAATGAAGAATAAAACCTGTAGTTTATCACTAGCTCACGACATGAGGTTTATAACCTATCGTGTTGACATACTCTTATTTCTGTGCCCATTCCAGTTAAAGTTGACTATGCATCTGAGTTCTAAAAGTTCTCAATTGTTTGCATAACAACTGGGAAGCAATGGTAGGCCTTGTGCTGCTAACTGGCAAGAAATTAAGATGAACAAGTTCAGTCCATATGAGTTTGAATTTGTCACTAACCTTGTCTTGTGATTATGGTTTTGACAAATTCAAATGGATAGGAACACATACATCATAAAATCTAAGTGTCATAATGTTTCTCTCCGATTCATGACAATGATGGTGAGGAAATGCTTTCACTAAGTGGATTTTAAGTAGATAGCAATTGTGATATTCGCATTCTCAAAATCGTTAGTGGAGCGTGTGTGGTTAACCGGTACACTAACATGGACTTGTGAGAAATGGAAAAGGTCTAAACAATTGAGACTATGATTACGACATCCCTTTTCATAGTTCTAAAAATTGTTTAGCCACACATGTGAGCTATCTAAGGAAAGGTGTATGATTTTGATAAAGTTTTATCAAAGCATCTCGTATCAGAAATCTGAACTTTGGAAAGAAAGTCAACAAAAGTATTGATTTCTAGAAGTCCAGCTGATTTCTGAGTACATGTCAAAGCTAGTGGGAGCATAATTGTTATGCTAGTAATTATTATGCTAGTGGGAGCATAATCAATTATGATAAGTGTTAATTATAGAAAAAAAATTCAATTGGGAAAAGTTGTTTTGCTATAATTAAGGGAGAGGAAATTATACTTCATTTCAACTCTAAACAGCTTAGATTGAGATTTTAATCATTCTTTAGTCAAGGATATCTATATATATATATATATATATATATATATACATATATATATATATATATATGAATTTTATGTTGGAATGGTTCAACATAAGGAAATTCTATATATATTGCGTTCTCAAATTCAATTATGATTACGACATCCCTCTTCATAGTCAAATTATGAAAACATGGCAAATAAAAAATATTGTAGCAAAAGACTGGTCTAGGATCATGTCTTTATGTGAGACATCATGAATCATGTACCATATGCTTCGGATATAGCATCGATTACATGTGCTATAATATTTATCCTTTCTAAAATTTCCTAATGCCTAGGGCATTAAGAGGGGAAAAGGTCTAGAATTGGATATGACTAAAATGATTAAACAATTGTCGAGGACAATCTGAGGTTTACCAAAGATTGGTTGCTCATGGACAGTTGGAAGTATGGTGTAAATTTTTGGAAATTACCATATTGATATATTCTGAAAAGAGGCAACTCTTATTCAGAAGTGATAGTCAAAATGGGAATATGGAAATGTCTCCGTAGGTGGAAGTTATTCAATCTGTGTAAGATTAGAAAACTTAATGCAAGAAGGATGTTTAAAGGAATGTATTTTGAATATGAGACTTCGTTTCCATGGAATTGATCTCCATTGGAATACTTTGTAATGTTTGTTACCAAGTCTTTGTGACTTTTGTGCATAGTCATTACAAGATGATGAATGCATATAAGTTTAGAATCTAACAGATTTCAGTAAATAGCAAAGAATCTTGTATTATTACATTTACGGTAAGGATTTGGGATTGTAAAATAAGCATCATTGGAATCAAGTTCAATTGGTCTATTTCACAAAGTGAGGATCATAGACAAACATAGTGTGCATACTTGGAGTATGGCATAACTATTGTTTAGAAAACATAGTGTACATGCTTGGAGCATGGGACAACTATTGTTTTAATTCAAGTATTAAGTTGATTATTTGAAACATTATACAATGAATAATGTGTAATCAATATGGTGATAAATAAAAGGTGTTTTATTTATATTTATAAGTTCTGAGACCATATTGGATTCGATTATTCTTGTGTTTCACTTTGCATGTTTTGACATCCCGAATAACTAGGTTATTCAAACTATCCACAGTCGATCATACTTTGGAAGTAGGTATTAAGGCAAGACTGTCATGAAGGGTTTGTAGTTTGTCTGGGACAAAGTGGCTGCAATGTTCATGAGTGCTCCTGGAATGAGATTCAAGTATTGGATTCAACCCACGCTCATTTGAATCACTTCATGGATTTTATCACGAGTGAATCATGAGACGATAATATCTTATATTCTTCAAACGGAGACGTGTGAGTTGTAGTTGCGCGTCAGTTGCACATTGACATATGTAAACGCAACTAGTAACTTGGTTGTTGTAAAACATATTGTTGTGTGTAATTTGATGAGTAAGTACAAGCGAACACTTGGGTCAAAGTTTATCCATTCCTTTTCTTTTACATACGTGTATCGCCTTATAACCCAATCTGATTTTTTTAAGTGTCTTTTTTGCTTCATAATTTGACCATCCTTGAGGAAATGTAGTTTGCAACAACTCAAGAAGTTGATCGCATGAACTACCAACTCATTTGTTGATCACCATGATATGCATCAGCTTTATTAAAAACTCAAGGGACGAAAACGAACATACAAGATATAATTTTAATTGGGCTTCGTCTAACAACTTTTGAAATCTATCATCGACACCGCTACCCTCTGTAACATCCCAAAAATTCAGATAAAATTTTCATTTTTAAATTCATTCCATTCGTACGATAATCACATCAAACAGTCGAAAGTATATCATAGTAGAATATTATCAGAGTACAAAGTCCCAAAATCACGAGATGTGGAAAAACATAGCTGGATGCAGTGCGATCAGGATGGACCCTTACTTTTCGAGCCGAAAGTACCTGAAACATAAACTGATAATTGTAAGCACAAAGCTTAGTGAGATCCCCCAAAATACCCCATACCATATATAACAGTCAAAAACATATTGGGTCTATATATATATATATATATATATATATATATATATATATATATATATATATAATTTTTGTGTAGATAAAATCGTGGTAACCATATCTTATGCAAATATTATTTCACATTCAATTGATAAAGATGAAACTAGCCCATATTCATAAGATAGATATGGTTTGACTTGTATCCCCACCCCCCCCCCCCCCCCCCCAAAAAAAAAGCATGAAAAACTCGAAAAATGGGGGTATGAAGCTCACCTTGGGTTAGTTTTGTGGATGATTTGAAGAGTTGTAAAAAAGACTTCGAGCCTAAACACTAGGATGCTCTTGATGAACTCCTTGAAGCTTATAATACCCTAAGAAGGTTAACACACGAATTTTGTGTGTAAAGAGGATGAAATTTACATAATAAGGTGTAAAAAACACTAGGAGTTGTCGAAATTACTTACCAAAAATCTAAGGACCACCTAAATGATGGAGATTTTTGGAAATGACTAAGCTTGTTCTTGAGAGAACTTTTTGTGAAGAATGGAGATGATGAGAGGTAGGATAGTGAAAGAAATGGTGAAGAACTTGTCTTCTGGACATGGTTTAAATGAAATGAGTGAGTATGGATATTTGATAGGTATTTGAGTGTTGTGCATAGTAGTTTGTTGGATAAAATCATATAAAGCTGAAGTATCAACTTTTGAGGTCAATACCTTATTATTTTAAGTTGTCACCGTACAGGAACTTGCTGGAACTCCTTTATGTGACCGAAATCACCCCATCCGTTGGGGATTTTGGTCCTAATGGTTCTAGAATGGAGTTTACGGCCAAACTATGGTCCATTAGGGTGTTTTCGGCCAAGCTATGGTCCATTAAAGGTGTTTACGGCCAAAGGGGTGGCCCATTGAAGTGTTTTCGGTCTTGAATGATTCCTATGGATGTGTTTACGGTTCTAGTTAATAGGAAGCTCAAATATGGTGGCCTTAGAATTCGAGTGTCCAAGGTTGTGACAAAATTACAAATTCTTGTGTTAACACCATTTGATTCTTGTTTGATTGCATTTGATTACTTAAGGCTTATTGCAACATGAGTTCCAAATGTATATTATAAAACATCATTGTATCAAAGTTAAACATTGCATATACACTTACATACAAGACCTCTTTAGACTTGGTTTGACCCGAGATTTTCTAGTTGTCATAGTGTTCAATTTGCAGAAGTACTCGGATTTTTTGTGTATGTGTGTACGCTAAAAAAAGCCATCTATATGTCTGATTTCGTGTACATGTTTGCATATGGGGTGTGTTTGTGCATATGCATGTGTTTGAAGAACAAACCCAAAAAGGATGAAGAACACAAACACACACTCAAAAACCATTTATGTGTGTTTGTTTTATGGATGAACACGAGTTTTGGGTTCATTACAATTTCTGAGTTCATTACAATTTCTGTGTTAATCATGATTTCTGATGAAGATAACATGAAACGAGTTTTGATTTTCATCACAATTCTCTGTCTCATATTTGATGCTCTAATAGATTTCAAAAACCCAAATCTGATGTATATGTGTTCTTAATCTGAAAATCAAAATGTGAGTGTCATGTGTGTTCTAGATTTGAAAATCGAAACCTTGCTTGTGTGTATTACAACTTGCCGGAAAAATATTGTTGGCCAGAGAAGATGACTGGAGCCTCGCCAGAGCTATCAAATACTCCGGAAACTAGCTAAACCTCTGATAGCAGGTCATATGGATGTTTTTTGAACAATTTAACAAGTTCAATAGGAAATGTGACCAAAAAAATAAATAAATAAAACTTAGTGACCAATTATGTATTAAAAAATATGTTACTTTTTAAATTCATTATCCCTTAATATAATTAAATTGATTATATAAGATTACTCGATTTACGTAAAAAATAACTAGTGTTTCTTGTAAATTACCAAATACAAAAGATGGTTTAGATATGATTACTCGGCTAGCATATCACTTTTCTTGATTTTTATAATAAAAAATTATCTTACAATGGTTACTAATCTAAGACCTTTATGTATAAATTCTTTTTTATAAAGAACATTATCTGACTTTATTGGATCATGAGAATCAATGCTTTTTTGATGGTATCAATTCCACTCCCACTCAGGTTCTAGTGATTGGTCCCTTCGTATCTTCCTTGGTTGATTTCATGTCTTTTAGGTCGTTCACACTTCACAACTATCATACTTTTTCTTAATTACAATGCATTATTCATATCTTCACAATGATTTGTTAAAACTCTAGTCGATATTCTGTTATATTTCAGACTTATAAATACACAATTTGTTGATTAATATTATAAACTTATATAGATCGTTAGTAAAATCAAATGCAAACAAACCGGCAAATGATACTGGAGAGTTATATTTCGAATCCTCGTTAATTATAAGATATTATTATTATTTAATTATCAAGCTTTGTCCTTAAATAAGTTTGATTCTTCATGATCAAATATGATCGTAAGAAAGATATAAAAAAAATTGTCTTGTTGCCGAACGAATAAAATTACGAGACAAAAGATTAAAACCAACCTCAAGATCACTAATTCTTGACTGTTGAAATTGCACGCAATAAATTATGTCCTTATATAATTTTACATTGCTCAATGATTGTAAGATTCAATGTAAAACTCAGAATTTAATATAAACTAGGAAAGAGTCCATGCTTCGCATGGGTTGTAAATAATTTAAAGTTTCCTAAAAAATTTCGTTGGAAATAATTTAAAGTTTTTTAAAAAAAATTGGCACAAAAGTGACAGTTGTCAAAGTTTAGTGGTGTTAGTGTAAAGAATCATCAAACTTTAGTGCCAAGAGTGTAAATAAGTAAAAATGAAAGTTTTGTGGCAAAAGTGTAAAGAAATAAAAGTAAAGTGGCAAAAAATGTGAATTGGAAAAAGTTCATGTTAAGGCAAAAGTGTAAAGAAATAAAACTAAACTGGTAAAAGTATGAATTAAAAAAAGGTTAAGGCAAAAGTGTAAGGAAATAAAAATATATTGACAAAAGTATGAATTGGAAAAAATTAAAAGTGGCAAAAGTATGAATTGAAAAAGGTTAAGACAAAAATGTAAAGAAATAAAAGTAAAGTGTCAAAAGTATGAATGGGGAAAATTTACTGTTAAAACTATCCATGTGCTTTATATATATATATATATATATATATATATATATATATATATATATATATATATATATATAATTATCGTTTTTTCCGATATATATGGAAGAACCGATAAACACAAAATGAATACTTGAAAACTCGAAAGAAAGCACAAATGCATAGAGAGTGGATCTTGATTTTTATGGTGTGGAATACGGCCTTAGAGAGTTGTATTTATAGTCGCATAAACTCTAGGAGACAACCAAAATATCACAGATTGTGACGGAGACAACCACATATCTCACAAATTTTGACTAGGCCAAGCCTTACCGCACCACATTTCTCTCCAAGCAACATGTTTTCAGGAGTCTACTAGAAGCTTCTAACATTTTATCCACGAAATCAATGCATGGTCAACATTCAACATGTTGATCGGGTTGGTCTAACAAGATCCGATCTGAATCCTGCCAAAAATAAAAGCTCCCAGCGACAAATGCAGCTTGCGAAGTGAAAAGTACGCCTATATCGTAGGATCTAATGAAATCACAATAGAAGCAATACCATAACAAAATAGATATACATAATCTAACCCCAAAATCATGGATTTGATCTCATAATCAAAGAGACAAACTAATGAACAAGTCTTTATGGCATGAGTACCAGTTTTCCATCTAGTTAGGGTTTCATATCCTAAATTAACTATTTCAGGCGAGATAAACCATTTATAGGGTGAAATGGTAGTACTTAGATGTTCTATAACCAATTTTTAGCATTAAAATATGAATAAACAACTGACCTTAAAATTTAGGTTTCTTTATTACACCAAATCATAGCTCGAATTTGAGAGAAATGGTGAAGAAGTATATCTTTCAAAGCTTCTACAACTTTAATCTAGCTTTGCTTCTTCCCTTTTCTCACATGATGAAATAGGTGGAAATAAGGGGGAAGATAATGAGTCTCTGTTATATATTTTTTCTTAATTGGCATATTAAACCTCATATTGATCATCATTCTTTCATTTCAACTAGGGGTGAACATGGGTTGGTTTTGACCTAAAACCAAACCCAAACCGACAAGCTTTGGTTTCAAAAAATTAAACCCAAATCCATGGGTTCGATTTCTCGGTTTTTGGTTTTAAATGGGTCGGTTTTTGGTTGAAATCAAGAACCAAATTCAACCTTAATTGGTGATGCATGAGAACTTTTCTATATAGAGGATACCAACAGTGAAAAAAAATTATTTGGCCCAATACAGGATCATTAATTGGTATAAGCTTGTATAATAGAAGTAAGTCGATGCTTGTACACACTCGAGATGTGGGATGCAAGCCTTAGCCTTGAAAAGAAAAAACAACTTTAAGTGAGGCGGGAGAATAGAACACGCCACCTGAGATTCCATCAGAAGTTCAACGTCCACAAAATTTACAATTGGACCAATTATAGGTTTGTGTTATTTAGTCATCAAATTCAACTATATACATATATTTACGGAATCAAAAGTCTAAAACAAGAAATGCAGTAGACAAAGACGGGCTAAACAACTTGCTCTAGATGTAACTTATGGCATTTTTTTACGATATATATATATATATATATATATATATATATATATATATATATATATATATATATATATATATATATATATATATATATATATATATATATATATATATATATATATATATACTATTTGCAGAAAAATGATATTTTTATAATTTCGGTTCATTTTTTTTATCGATTTTTATGTTTCCTCAAACCGAAACCGAACCCAATATTTTCGTTTTAAAAAAACTCAAACCCAAATCGTTGGTTTCTACTTCGATTTCGGTTTTTTTTGGTTTTCTGGTTTCCGAGTTTGGTTTTGCTCCCCCTAATTTCAACCACTAAATGAATAATCTCCAAATAATACTTCTAAATTTTAGACTTTTCCCCCAAACTACCATCATTTTAACAAATAAGTCTTTAACATTTTTAATTCCAGCCGATATAAGATCTTGTCATTCCTCATTTATTTACTCTTTTAGTCAAAATTGACTCTTTTTATTTTAATATTGACAAAATTGCAAAAATGGACCCTGTGGTATGAATGTTTTTGGGTTTTAGTTCAAACCCCGACTTTTTTTGGATTAGTGGTCCTTTTGAGCTAGTTTGCTTGCAGTTTTGGTCCCTGTCCAAACTAAAAAGACTATTATACCTTTAATGGATTTATTTTTCATTTTTCTTTCACTTTTTAATATTATTATTATTAAATATAAAAGTGGGCCCACTTATCTCTCTCTCTCTCTCTCTCTCTCTCTCTCTCTCTCTCTCTCTCTCTCTCTCTCTCTCTCTCTCTCTCTCTCTCTCTCTCTCTCTCTCTCTCCAGAGAAAGGTACATTGATATCCCTCTCTATAATCATCTTAATCACCATATTTGACCTTTTCTAGAAATCTAAAGCATTTTTACCAAAATCTAAAGCATATTTTGATTAAACACACATATATACACTCTTCAATGTCGCTACAACACACGTCCAGATGAACTCCTTGAAATCAAATCTAAAATCGATTTGGTGTGTATGTGTGTGTCTACATCCTCATAGTCTGAAACTGAGATTGGTTTTCATTTTTCTGTTTCTAGAAATTGATTTTGTTTTTTCAAATCTAAATCGATTTTGTTATTCATGAACTCAATACGAAATTCATCATAAGCATCTTTCATTTTTCATTTTAGGAGTAAGAGATCTGGGTGCAACTGTAAAATAAGCATCAATCCTACCTCCATTAATGTTCACTTCCCCTTCCTCGATGACCCTCCTCATGTATCATCTACCCGTCGTCACTTTCATCTCTGCCATCTGTAGGTCTCTAATATAGCATTTGGGGTGTGCTAGATCCGATTTAGGGTTTTAACCTAACACAAAACAGAGAGCATGGAGAATGGAGAAGTGGTATTAAAAAGGAGGATGTGGAAGGTGAAGTATGACACAGGGGAAACCATGGTTGACTATACATTTCCTCAAAACAGCTACCGCACTAACAAAGTTGGGGGATTTCTGGCTACAAACTCTACTCCATCCGTTCTTACTTAAACCTTTAACAAACACAACGATGGAGAAACCCTAATCAGAGTTAGGGTTTGTTGTGGCGACTTCGAGCTTCATCTCTGTCCTTCTACGACGACGGCTAGGAGAAAATAAGCGGTTGTATAGGGATCAAATTCCACGTCATCCATTGGTTTTTTAGGCGATGATGATGATGGTAGCCCCAATGATGGTGGAGCCAATGAGATGGCGAGACCAGCTGAATGATGCGTCGATAAATGCTGAATATGAAGGGGTTTACCGGAATACGATTTCTTCTGTCTGTATGGATCGACTGGGGATGTCGACGATGGATTTGGGGGATAAAATCTTGAAGATGAAGTGGTTTGGGTTAGGTTAGAGAGAGAGAGAGATAAGTGGGCCACTTTTATATTTAATAATAATAATAATAATATTAAAAAGTGAAATAAAAATGAAAAATAAATTCATTAAGGGTATAATAGTCTTTTTAGTTTGGACAGGGACCAAAACTGCAAGCAAACTAGCTCAAAAGAACCACCAATCCAAAAAAGTCGGGGTTTGGACTAAAACCCCAAAAAAATGCATACCACAGGGACCATTTTTGCAATTTTGTCTTTAATATTTAACCTAAGTGTAATGATGACTCATTTAATAATTAGTAATTTTATTATTTTTTATTTTATTAATTATTTAACCATTTAATAAGGTTTTAAATTAGCCCTAAAATGGGATGTAACAATTACCTCCCCTTAAGACAATTTTATCATCGAAATCACGAATCCAAGAATTATTTCAGGATTCTTTTCCTTGTTTTTTTTATGTTTTCCATGTAATGTTTGATCTTGTTGAATGTTTCCACTTTACAAGAACTAAGTCACACATCTTCATGTTCATCATCTTCACTTTTTCTATCTCTAATCTCTTCGGGTTCTTTAATCAACATTTTATTTTCATCAACTCAAACCTCTTTTAGTGGCTAAGTATTCATTTTGTCTCTAATCCATTTCCTTAAATAACATACATATAATACAATATAAATTTCATTCAATTGCATGGGTAATTCTAATCGATATGGTTGCTTCCAAACCTTCTCCAAAATATTCAACGACTAAATATATCCAGGGTTTGGTTTCCCTCTCTTCCAAGCCTTATTAATCCTTGCCATGGTTATACATTAATTAGTACTTGATCACCCACTGTCACATCCCCAGCCGCCGGCGGAAACCCCGATGTGCGCGACGTAAATCAGTGATCACAGTTATTGTACATACATTGAACAGTACAAATATAATATTCTATTATTACCGAAATATAAATTACATTGACAATGGCTATTGCTTAATCATGACAGACGCCTGACCATTTGACATCTACAAATGTATAATAAAATAACAGAGAGTCTTCTGTGCAAAATTCTTCCGACATGCTAAAGAACCTGATAATGCATGCATTAAGATACGTCACAGAATTGTTGGTGAGTTCTACAGGTATTGATACAAAGTACTTTTATAACCAAAAGTGTTTTCTAAAGTCTTATCTAGTTGACCAGCTTTTATAAAATCCGTACTTTCCTATCAAAAGTATAAAATAAATGAGTTATAAAAGTGTATTTGGACTCATTTAGAAATATTTTTTGTTCAAATCCAAAAGTACGAAATTTGTAAAATACATATAAGTAAGTTAGACTTATATCAAATGTTACGCTTCGCATGACAAAAAAATGCATTTTATATAAGGATTTTGAATGCCAAGTTATATAAAAATAAGACGTGACACCCTTTGTGAAAACATAAAACTATCAACTTTACTATTGAGATTTCGTACAAGCAATTTTATAGTTTATATGTAAAACTCCGAGATCATGAGTTTATAAAACTTATAAGATCGTGTGGTAGTAGATATTAAGGCCTCGTTTGTTTTTCTACAAAAGTACTTTTTGAGCACTTTTTCCTTCTAGCGGGTAGACGTTTCGCAAGTACACGTCTTCTTCCGCAAACTTGGAAAAAGACAAAAGACATTTAACCACTTCCAAAACAAACAACACCTAAGTGTTATCTTATTAAATTTGGTATCGACACTTAACAAGTGGGGCAAAATCCTCCTACATAAACGTAGTGTTTTTGTACAAAAAAAAGGGTTTATATAAATAAGTTATTATATGTAAGTTAATAAACCTTTCTTAGTCGTGTCATGTTACTAATTAAGTGTTTTATGACTTATTTTATGTGTTGAAAATTATCATTTTGTGTCGCAAATTATTCCACTACATACAGTCTCTTTCAACTAGTATAAGTGAACAAAACCCCCGTATAAATCCTATTTTAATTCTATACGGTAACGAAATGAATCTGGGGTCTATAATAGCTCATAACCGAACTGCGACTCGTAGCCTCTACACCAACACTAAAGAGGGGCGTGCTAAATTTCCACTTCAACGCTTTATCAACTTCGTGGAGTAACTAGTGTAGAAACGTTAACGCTTGTTTTTGACTCGTCAGGCGATGACTGTAGCTAGCAACCGTTGGCAGGATGTCTACATGTATAAATCAGTACCGTCGATCTATACCTGATGTTCCACGTTCCATATAGATTAACAATTATAACGTAAAGGACTTTGACTAATACATACATTCATAGTGTAGTTACATACATAGCCCACATGGCTAAGGAAATGATCCTAGTCTATATGGCTTTAGAAAACGAATGTAGCTCATATAGGAAGACCCACAGGTGTTAGAGCCTAACAATGTGTCTATGCATCCTGATCCTAAACTTTCAGTTATAAGATTGTTGAATAGTTATAATTATGTTATTCGGGAATAATCTTTGATTGAAGTCTTTTAGTATTTGAGATTTTTAGGACTTAAATGATTTCTAAATTTTATTTTCTGTTACGACGAAAGTTGGGCAGCAAAACGGCTGCTTCTATAACCTTTTCCAGGTTTCAACCAACGTGAAACCAACAATTTCCATAATAATAATCGATAAGTTACATAATTGACATGATACATAATTCCATAGATAACTATTCTTAAAAATCTGGATATCAATTACACAATTATATAAGACAATTTCGTAACGTAGTAGAAATGATTCATATTTGTCACACCCCCAAACCGGAACGGCGGAAACGTTCGGGGGCGGAGGACGTCATGTTCAGTATCATAACCATAGTGAAGAAAGTAAACACAACAATCATAAATATAATTTAAAAGGTTACATCGTTGCAAAAATACATGTTTCCAAATAAATTACATATGATGTCAAAACATTGCAAAAATCTGCACCTTAGCGTCTTGCCTTCAAAAATCTTGAGGTTACCTGTATTACTGAATACCTAAGAATACAAGTTGTTTTTGAAAGAGTATCAGCATTAAAGCTGGTGAGTTCATAAGCAATTTATGAATGAAAAATGGATGTTGTTCCGTAAAGTTTGTTACAAGTTTGTTTCCAGAAAAATCCAATATTTTCTAAAAGGTTTGATGTAGTCTTAACTGAAACAAGACTTAGTATATGTAAGTAAATCGTCATACTTATGTGTGGTTTTATATTTAAATAAAACTCCTTTTTGTGAGGTTTTGAACCCCCGTGAACTGTGTGTTTTGTTAATTCCCCATGTGAGTTGTTATAACCATGCTAAAACTCGAAGGCCACGTACTCGACGTTCTTCAGGCGTCAGAATGTTATGACATTTGTCACCCCAGACCTACCGTTCTAGCTGTTGTAAGCAACTTAGGTGCGGGTTTGTCAGACCCAATATAGATCTATACACAACTATCACGCTCTCCCTCCAAGAGATTCTGATTATAACTACATGACTTTTCTGTGGTACTTAAGAGTACCCCGAAGGTGAATGTCTCACAATTTTATTCATTAACAAGTTCACGTAGTTTGTAATGAAATACCCGTTTTGTAAATCGATTGTTTTACCGTTTCCTTGTTAAACGAGATGTTCAGACTATACCTATTATAGTCTATCGAAAATTTTTTATGATTTACTGAAACCTTGTTATGCATGACTTTGTATTTCAATAAAAATGACATTGAAATTACTAAGTGTAAATCTTACACACCTTGCTCAACATGTTAGAAGGTGTGAATAACTCTTAAACTTGTTTTGACAGTTTTACCCTTAACTGTCACTGTTTTAGAGTATTTATAGAAAAATCATCGTAAGTCGAAAACTGAATCCGTAAACTCGGAGAGTTTAGAAAAAGAGTCTACTATATTCATAAATTTTCTTATAATTTTTGGTGGTCTCAAACCAGTGTGAAAATGTTCATCTTCACAGCCTGGTCCGATTTTGTTGCTGCAGTGATAGGTAGTCTTGTAAAAATCACCATAAATTGTAGAAAAATCATATGGAAATGTGCAAGTAGTCATTTTAAAGGTATAAACCTTAAATATTTGAATATTAAACATTTTTGAAAATATTAAGTTTAAGTTGGGTAAAACAGTTCGTGAACAGGTCACAACTTTTCTG
Source organism: Lactuca virosa (assembly GCF_052849685.1). Taxonomy (NCBI): domain Eukaryota; kingdom Viridiplantae; phylum Streptophyta; class Magnoliopsida; order Asterales; family Asteraceae; genus Lactuca; species Lactuca virosa. Next base: position 463,500,704 of record NC_136430.1, on the reverse strand, counting down.
TTGTAGGCTGTCAAGTTAAGTTTTAAATATGTTTTGGTGTTTTAACTTGTATCCCCCCTGAAAACTAAAGAACACTGGAAAATGTATGGGTATGAACTCACCTTGAGTGATTTCTTGAAGAGTGGAAGGTCGAAGATGAGGAGTATCAAGTCAAGAACACTTGATGAACACGCGGAATTTTGGATGATCCTAAGAACGATTTTTGGTGTTCAATGTGGGTAGATGATTCAAGAGTGTTATGAAAATATGGAATAACACTTGAGTTTAGATGAAATAATTACCAAAAAGTGAAGTGTTAGCTCAAGAACACCTTCAAAAAGTGGCTGGAAGTAGAGAGAATAAGAAGCTTTCTTGAGGGGTAAGAGAAGTGTAAGTGTTTGATGGTGAAGGAAATGATCAAGGCAAACCAAAAAATCCTCCAGGGATTTCTTTATATACGAGGTTGCTGGAGCAAATTGCAAGATTGATAGGATGTTTGCCTTGGTTTGTGTGATGTGGATAGGGTTGGCTAATGAGGAGGTGACACATGGAGGCAAGTGGGCACACTTGACTCACTTGTGGGGTAGAATATCCTTAGATATTTCTCTTATTGTAAAATAATGATTTATAATTAATAAATCCTTGAGAAATGATTAAAATATGAGTTTAGGGAGTTTAAAATGATAAAAATATGAATTTGGTGAAAAATCCCCGTCAAAAACGGGCTTAACAGGCGAAAGTAGTCGAAAACCGGACATAAGGAGCGAACCTGCGAGGGTTCGGTTCTTGGAGATGAGGACCAAGAGTGGGGAGAAGGAACCGAAGGGAAGGCTTGGGTCCGAAGATGACAGAAACGGAAGTGGGTCTCGGGTCCGAAGGGAAATGGAAGCGAAATGGATCGAAGGCTCGGTTCATTTCGGTTGCTGATGAGCTTCGGTCCGAGACTGCTGACTTCGGTTCTGAAGGGGACCTTCGGTCCTGAGAGGGTTCGGTCATAAGTAGCTTCGGTCCCAAAAGAGGTGGGTTCGGTTCTATGCAGTTCGTGTTGGGTTTTGAGCAAACTAACACTCCTAAGGTGCTCATGCAACCCTAGAAACCTTCGATCTATGTTTGTCTAAAATACATGCAAAATAATTTTCCAAGGTTCATAACCTATCTAGCATACATGGGGTACTTTTAAACATAAAAGATACTAGAAGAATTACATACCTTTGTTAGTGAGTTGATTCCTTGGGAGTTTGAGAGCCAAGCACCAATAATGTGAATGCCTCAAATGGAAATCACAAATCACCACAAACTTGGAAAACTTATGAGAGAGCACTCTAATACTCTAGAAATCGGCCACACCTTATGCACACACACATAGTCTCTTTTCAAGCACCATAAGCCTCTTTATATAGTGTAGATGATTAGGGTTATGAACCATACAAACCCTAATAACCCATGTATTTTCCTATTCCAAGGATCCATGGGTTAAAAGCTCCATGGATCATCCATGGACTCCCATTCAAGCTTAGCCCATTTCCTTATGAGTGTTAGCCCACACTATATAAGTACAATAACCCATTATTTAATTAGTCACCTTATGATCACTAAATTAATTCATAATTAATTTAAGATCAATACTAATTAAATAATACAATTTCATATTAATATATTATAACTTATAATATATTAGTAGGCCACAAATATACTCTTCTCATAATGTTATCCATATAAATAGTTCGGGTGAAGTGCAACCCAAATGGACCATGCCGGGTCGGGTCAAGTATATACCAAATAAGTTATGGACTTAGACACCTTATCCAACAGTCTCCCACTTGGATAAGTCTGATAACTGTATTTGCCTATATAGCTTCAGGAACCAACCGGCAATCGTAGCTCTCGAAAACTCTGTTGAACTATGAAGCGCCATTTTAGATAAGTGATCAGATAATCCTCTGCTCACATGATATCAGCCGGTCAAATACATGGAACAAAGTCTTACTTATTGTCCAGCAGTTTGTTTCCCGATTTTCGATTTGTTTGACAAAGAACTTAATCGAACACATCAATTTAGTTCTCACCGGGCCCGGTACATAGGTCAAAACAAAATCATCGAGGGGCCCAGATATCGCTTCTATTTCTAGAAGGAACAGATAAACTTCGACTCATATGCTTGTTCTACTACTTATTGAATTGCACACAAAGGCACGTTTTATAACATCAAGTTACTGATGCGTTTACGTGCAATCAATGCACAACCAACTCATAGGTAACAACTCATATCTCTAGGTTTGAAGACTTATATGATATTACCGTCTCACGATCACTCGAGATAAATTCCATGAAGTGATACAAGTGAGCGTGGGTTTATTCCAATACTCATAACTTATGAGTACTCATGAATGTTGTAGCAACCATTGCTATGGCTAAACACCTTTAGTCATCTACAATCCCAATTCATGACAGTCTTGATTCATACCTACTTCCGACATATGACCGATTGTGGAGAGTTTGAATAAACTTATTATTCTGGAAGTCAAAACATGCAAAACTGAAACAATAGTAAATAATTGACAATGATAGCAACACCTTACTCATAAATAAATCACAACTTTTATTCATCATCAAACGTCGATTTCATTTTACAAGTTTCAGTAATAACTATCTAATCTGTAAAACTAATATCGTCCCTCAGCCCGATGCGTCTCGCATGCTGCAAATGCTTCACCCTTGTCAGTCCCTTCGTAAGGGGATCCGCAGGGTTCTCATCTGACGATACCCACTTTGCCACGAGGAGTCCCTCTTTTATCTTGTGTCTTATGAAGTGATATTTTCTGTCAATGTGTCGGGATCTGCCATGATCTCTTGGTTCCTTGGCTAAGGCAACCGCACTATTGCTGTCACAGAAAATCTCCATAGGCTCCTTAATAGCTGGTACAACTCCAAGGTCTCCGATGAAGTTCCTCAGCCATATCGCCTCCTTTGCCGCTTCACTCGCTGCTATGTACTCTGATTCACAAGTCGAATCAGCTACAGTCTCCTGTTTGGAACTCTTCCAAGTGATTGCCCCTCCATTTAAGGTAAAGACCCAGCCCGACTGAGAGCGGAAGTTATCCCTATCAGTCTGAAAGCTAGCATCACTATACCCTACTACTCTCAAGTCATCATTCCCACCAAGGGTAAGGATCCAATCCTTAGTCCTCCGCAGGTACTTGAGAATATTCTTTACCGCAGTCCAATGAGCCTTGCCAGGGTTCCCCTGATATCTGCTGACCATGCTCAAAGCGAAGGCCACATCAGGACGGGTACAAGTCATAGCATACATGATCGAGCCAACAGTGGAAGCATAAGGTAATCGACTCATCTCAGCTATCTCATCTTCTGTACTCGGGCTCTGAGCCTTGCTCAGTTTGGCATTGCTTTGGATCGGTAATTCTCCTTTCTTGGAATTCTGCATGTTGAACCTTTTCAACACCTTATCCAAGTAGATACTCTGACTAAGTCCAATTAGTCTTTTACTCCTTTCTCTTAATATCCTAATCCCTAGGATATAGGCAGCTTCTCCAAGGTCCTTCATAGCAAAGCACTTCCCAAGCCAGGACTTAACCTCCTGCAAGGTTGGGATCTCATTTCCTATGAGTAGTATGTTATCCACATACAGTACCAAAAAGCTAACTATACTCCCACTAGCTCTGACATACACGCAGGACTCATCTTCACTTCTTGAGAAACCAAACTCTTTGACCTTCTCATCGAAACAAAGATTCCAACTTCGAGATGCTTGTTTCAATCCATAAATGGATTTCTCAAGCTTGCACACTCTATTGGGGTACTCTGCACTAACAAAACCCTCTGGCTGATTCATGTAAACATCCTCAGCCAACTTTCCGTTAAGGAAAGCGGTTTTGACATCCATTTGCCATATTTCATGATCATGAAATACAGCAATGGCTATCATAACCCTAATAGACTTAATTTTTGCTACTGGTGAAAAGGTTTCATCATAATCAATACCCTGAGTCTGAGTAAAACCCTTCGCAACCAGTCGTGCCTTATAAGTGTGCACCTTCCCATCCATGTCGGTCTTCTTCTTGAAGATCCATTTGCACCCGACTGTCTTACGGCCTGGTACATTGTCAACCAAGTTCCAAACTTGATTGTCATACATGGACTGTATCTTGCTGTCCATAGCCTCCTTCCATTTAGCAGACTCTGGGCCTGCCATGGCTTCCTTAACACTGTTAGGTTCATCCAGATTTACCAGTGTACTGTCACTGATAAATGTATCACCTTCCGTAGTAATATGAAATCCATAATAAAACTCAGGTGTGTTCCTAACCCTTGTGGAACGCCTCGGAAGTATAGACTCGTCAGCTGGATCAACATGAATTTCCTCCTCAGGTTGATTGCTAGTGTCTGAGGTTCCTTCACCAATTGAGTCTTGAATTTCTTCAAGGTCAATTTGCCTCCCACTGTCTCCTTGGTTTATAAATTCTCTCTCTCGAAAGACCCCTCTCCTAGCCACAAAGACCACATTCTCACTGGGTCTGTAGAAGAGGTAACCAAAGGATTTTTGTGGGTAGCCGATGAAAATACACCTTTCACTTCGAGGTTCGAGCTTGTCATGAGTCTCGCGCCTACCGAAAGTCTCGCAACCCCAAATCTCGATATGGTCCAAATTGGGAACTTTCCCAGTCCACATTTCATGAGGTGTTTTGGCAACCTTCTTTGTAGGGACTAGATTAAGGATGTGGGCGGCAGTCTCTAAGGCATACCCCCAAAAAGAGATTGGTAGCGAAGCTCGACTCATCATAGAGCGAACCATGTCCAACAAAGTTCGATTACGCCTCTCAGCTACACCATTCAGCTGTGGTGTCCTGGGAGGTGTCAATTGTGAGACAATCCCACACTCCTTAAGATAGTCGAGGAACTCAGTACTAAGATACTCACCACCTCGATCGGATCGAAGCATCTTAATGTTCCTGCCCAATTGATTTTCTACTTCCTGTTTAAACTCTTTAAACCTTTCAATAGTTTCTGACTTATGTTTGATTAAGTAGACAACCATATCTACTAAAATCATCAATAAAAGTCACATAATAGCGATTAGCATCCCTTGTGGCGGTTTTGAATGGTCCACATACATCAGTATGTATAAGGTCCAACAAACCCTCACCCCTTGCACATGTACCAGTGAAGGGTGATTTTGTCATTTTTCTAAGTAGACAAGACTCACAACTATCATCCGACTTGAGGTCGAACGACTCCAAGACTCCATCCTTTTGGACCTGGCCAATGCGTTTCTTGTTTACATGTCCAAGACGACAATGCCACAAAGATGCTTTATCCAAGCTAGTAGAAGAATCAATACATAATACATTATTTCCTAAATTATCTACAACCGATACAGCTTCATACACACCATCACAAGGTAATGCTTTAAAATAAAGAACATTATTAAAGAAAGCATTAATACTACCAACTTCATTATCAAAAGAAAAGGTAAAACCTTGTTTATACAAAGCATGAAAGGAAATAATATTCCTCGCCATTTCAGACGAGTACACACATTTATTCAAATCTAACTTTAACCCACTATCTAGCAACAAAGTATAAACTCCAATCTTGGCAACAGGTGTAACTTTCTTGTTCCCCATGATTAAGTTTATCTTTCCGTGCTCCACATCCTCACTTCTTCTTAGGCCCTGCAAGTCACAACAGATGTGAATACCACAACCTGTATCAAGAACCCAAGAATTAGAATATGGTGAGTTATTAGACAATATAGTGTAAATACCTGCATGGGATGGTTTCACTTTCCCATCCTTGACATCCTGCAAGTACTTTGGGCAGTTTCGCTTCCAGTGCCCCTTATTTTGACAGTAGAAGCATTCAGCATCCTTAGGGATGGCAAAAGGAGAGATAGAACCACTTTTGGTTCCAGATGAGGAGCCTTCAAGGGACTTTCCCTTGGTACCCTTCGAAGGGTGCTTCCTTGTAACACTACTCAAAATAGGTCAATAGACAATCACATGTGATTATGCCAATCATGTAATGTGATTATGTTAACCTAGTAATGTGGTAAGAGTGTTATGTAGTTCATGATAAATTCTAATACAAATATGAATCTTCTTTATAATACAACTCAAAGTATACGTCCATACGATCCCAAAAATATAGAGAATGTTTGAATCTGACTTCGCATGAAGAAGTTATGATAAACCGAACACTATAAATCTCTATAATAAGAGGAATTTAAAATAGACTTAGAATTAGCTATTTAAATCTAAAAGAGAGTTGTAGTACTCGTAAATACCTACGCGCGGATATAAAGAACGTAAAAAACGGAGTTGGTATGCAAACGTTATGGCCTTCCGAAGATATCGCTGTCAGAAACCCTAATTTGACTGAACTCACGACGTGAGCATAAAAACTCACGACGTGAGGACTCAAACCGCCACATTTCGGATCTAGAAGGTGTGACGAGGCTGCGAGGGGATAAGATCCAAACTCACGACGTGAACAAGGAGTTTTTCACGACGTGAGGAGTCAAAGGGACACCATCCAAAGCTAGGGACCAAATGGCGGGTCTACGAAGTGAGCAGGATCGAGCTCACGACGTGAGCATGCTTGGTTCACGTCGTGAATGGCCAAAAATCAGCCTATAAATAGAAAATTCGACCTTAACACTTCTCACACCTAAACTCTTCTCTCTATCTCGTTTTTGGAGGCCATTTTGCATCCCGAGTCCCGACGACCTCGTACGCTGACCGTTTTTGCTTAGATAACATAAAATCACGCTACTAGGGTGAGTTTCACGGCCCCACTTTCTAATATTTCGGGGGAAAACGCATGCTAGATATTATATATATATGTTATTATTATGTCTATATGATAGTATATAGTTATAATAGCCGGGGTATAGTTGTTCTAAATATAATATTTTGAATATATACAACTATTATCAACTTATCAGTATGTTACTTTACTAATGTAGATCTTGAGTTATACTTAAGATTCTATATATATGTTGTGTGCGATATAGTTCCGAAGTTATATTCGGAAGATTTATATGTTAAGTTATAAAGTATGTTGCTATTAATAGTTTTATGTCAAGATAAAACTGGATATGTTATACGTTGTTATTGTTAGTTTTATGTTAAGATAAAACCTGGTATTGTTATTGATAGTTTTATGTCAAGATAAAACTAGGAACGTTATATGTTGTTATTATTGGTTTTAGGTCAAGATAAAACCTGGTTTTACTTCAAGATATAGTTGTTATACTGCCTAAATATTATGAAGTTAGGAGTAATGTTTAAAAGCATAGTCTAGTAACTTAGGGTTTTAGACATAAAGATGCTTTTGTTGTTAGAGCTATAGGAAGCCGTCAAAGTCTACATGAGTAATTGTATTCATCAACTAAGATTGGGGATCTTAGTGGAAATCCTCTGAACTGTAACCGTTAATCCCGTGTGAGCGAGGAAGTCGTGTATAATTAGTATACGGGTTGACCACCCCACTTGTGACTGTTAGCTACAGTCAACCAAAAGCAAGTGATGAACTATCCTTTTATTTGTTATTGTTCCGGCGTCGATGAAGCGTACGATGTTGTTTCTTATGGTAAATCATGAGTGTGTTTGTTTCTCATGGTAAATCATGAGTGTGTTCTATCAGAGGTATTATGTCATAGCAGCGGTTACAGGCTCATGGTAGCAAATTGTTAGAAACATTATACTTTGTCGTATACAAGTAGTAATGTTAAGTGTAAGTTTCCCCTACTTATACCTTAGGATTAAGGAATGTTTAGGTATAACACTTAATTGATAAGTAAACTATTATACCTAATATACATACTAAATGATGGAGAGTCAAAATGATACTTTCAAAAACTATACTTTTGAATGTGGAAAATGTATTATTTTATGGAGTCAAAACCTGTGGACTCTCCAACTTTATGTTGACGTATTTTAAAATGCATGTGTTTTCAGGAACTTGAAAAGCTGGTATGTATTCGAACAGAAAAAGTTTTACTATTACCTTTCTGTTCATTAAGAAGTATGCCATAGTCGGATAATATGTAATACGTTCTAGAAAAAACAGTTATGTAACTTTCAGTTATCAATAAAGGTATGTATTTTATTTAGTACTGTTCAATGTATGTTATATAACTGTGATACGAAGAATAACGTTACACTACCCGGTGTTTCCGCCGATTGCTGGGGGTGTGACAGAAATTGGTATTAGAGCTATTAACTATAGTGAACTAGTACTTTCTTAGGAAAGCACGTCTATAGTTTAGGGCTTACTCTATTAGGTTTAGGTATATCCCTTAACCTATCAATAAAAAGTATTATTAATTATTCTACTGAAGGACTACTTACGGGAGCGGTGACAAGGATAGACATGTCGATTTGGGTTGCTGGATTTCAGAACGGCTATATGCTAAAATGATCCTGCCCTTTCGACTGTCCTGACTGGCCGGAGCCTTATAAGATAGACCTGAAGTAACAAACAATAGTTAAAGCATGAATACAATAAATGAGAATATAGAGTCATATGTAAAGACTCAGACCCACGGTGAGAATACACCTTAATACCCGGAATGTTTTTGATCTCAAGGATTTAGATCAAATATTCCAACTAAAGTTTATATGTGCATATATCCTATCACAACTAGGTGTAGGTGTGCAACTACATTTTATTATGATCAGATCATATGAGCTATTTAATTTGGGAGTAATATTTGATAGACTAAAACTCTTGGTGATCCAAAACGTATAGGAATTCGACATGGCACATTCACGAGAATGGATAATCATCGAGGATACGGATGAAGAAGAGGAAATTTCATTCCCCATGATGGTAGGCGATCCTTACTACCCTATAAATCCAACCACCTTTCATCCAATACCTTCTGACGATGGAGCACCTTTACCCTCCAACGAATGGGAAGAGAGTGAACCAATGGAAGAAAGCGAATCCATGGAGGAGACAAAATCGGTGGCATCATCTTTACCACCAATGAACACTCTTTACCATAAAGTTCCAGGAGGAGTAAAAATGAAACGCACGGCACGTAAATCCATACCGATATGCCCAAAGATTAAGAAGAGTCAGAAGGCGACATCTTCAGGAAGTCATAGAGTTCAAGATGAACCTGCACAGATCGCACAAACCGTTGATAGGTGGGTGGCGGAAGAAAGAGCTGCCAAGATGTATGAGACTGGTCAATCATCTCGACCACATCTCCCACATTCTTCTGAAGATAACACTTTATCCCAATTGTTTGAGAAAAGTGTCAAAATTGAAGACAAAATGGAAATTGTCGAAGGGAGGGTTACTCATCTCTCTGGAAGAGTGCAAAGGCTAGAAGGACAAAGGACACGAGATTAGGAATCGGTGATGGATGTCCATCATCGTATAAATTTTGCTTATAATGACATGATTACTCACGATGCCAGGATTGCAGAGTTAGAGCTCTACAATCAAACCTCAAGAAATGAAGAACGCACGGGAAGTCTTGAGTAGAGAACTCAAGCACTTGAAGAGCAAGTGGTTAATGTCACTGACGTGCTGGGTCATCACTTAGGTTTCTGGTAGATAAGCTCCAACTAGTGGTTATGTAAATAGAGAAAATCAGACTAGTTAAGGCGAAAAGAGGAAAGTTTATAGCAAGGATGTAGAAAACCTTGCAAATTTTGCAATGTTTATAGAAACTTTTCTCTTATAACCTAAATAAACTGATGTAACCACTGGTAATAATATGAAGCATATGTTACAGTAATCATTGTGTTGTCTATTACGTTTTACACTGTGAATAATAACTGGAGTATTTAGTACTCGTGTATTAAATGATTAACAAAACTCATAAAATTCTTATTATTTATAATAGGAACTAAAACAAAATGCCTAGAAGGAGTAATCGGCTAAACCCTAACCGACCATCAGCACCACAACAACAACAACCGCAACCACCACCAGAAATAAACCCCTCAATAAATACAGTACAACTTGAAGAAATCATAGCTCAAAGAATTGTTGCGGCTCTATCTAATGTCACAAGAGATGGAGTTAGAAATGAAGGCCATGTAGGGACCACAAGATATGTACCTACAAAGATTTTATGAATTGCAAGCCAAAAAGCTTTCATGGAAATGAAGGGGTAGTTAATTTGATGAGGTGGATAGAAAAGACAGAGTCCGTCTTTCAAATAAGCTTCTGTCCAGATGATTGTAAAGTACGATCTGCAGCATGTACTTTCGCTGATGCAGCACTCACCTGGTGGAACAACCATGTGAATACCATGGGAATTGATACTGCAAATTCCATGAAATGGGAGGAGCTAAAAATGATGCTAGTAGAGGAGTATTGTCCTAGGGAGGAGATACATAAACTGGAACAAGAACTGTGGACCCTAACCATGAAGGGTTCAGAGATAAAAGCTTATACCGCTAGATTTAATGATCTTGCTGTAATGTGTCCAACACTTGTAACCCCTGAATATAAAAAGACTGAGCGATATAGCTGGGGTTTAGCATCGCAAATTAAAGGCATGGTGATCGCATCAAAGCCTACGACTTATGACAGCACTAAGAGGATAGCTCATCAGCTAACCCTCACAGAGATCCAAGGAACAGAAGTGGTCTCAAAGGCCGAGTCTCCCAAATCTAGAACAAACAAGCGCAAGTTTAATAGGAAGAATCCCAAACAATCATCTGAGAAAAGACAAGAAGTGGTAACCAATTATGAAGCCACAACTGCAGTACCTACACAACCAAAATCTTCATGGTGCAATCAGTACAACCGTCATCATCCAGGTGACTGTTTTGTCTGCATGAAGTGCAAGAAAAAGGGGCATACTGCTAGTTACTGCAGGAGCACAACACCTGCAACAGTCGATCAACAAACCAATAATGGGACAGGCCGTGGTGAAGGAAGAAAATGCTACGAGTGTGGGGAGGTTGGACATATCAAGAAAGAATGTCTAAAGTTAAGGAGTCAGGGAGACATAGGACATGGCAGGGCGTTTGTGATTGGAAGCAGAGAGGCTATCCAAGGACCCTTCGGTCGTATCTGGTACGTTTCTTATAGATAATTTATATGCTTCTATACTCTTCGACTCTGGAGCAGATCGAAGTTTTATAACTCCAACATTTAGAAAATTGTTAAGTCATAAGTCTAGCAGATTAAAAGAAATCTATGAAGTAGAAATCGCTAACGGTCAAACTGAGAAAACACATGAAATCCTAGAAAACTGTCTGTTAACTCTTAATAACTACCTTTTTCACGTCAACCTCATGCCAATGCCTATCGGTAGTTTTGATGTCATAATTGGCATGGATTGGTTATCTTCACACCGCGCCGAAATTCTATGTCATGAGAAAGCCATACGACTACCCTTACCAAACGGCGAAGCCCTGATTATCTATGGTGATAAATCTGGGAAGAACCTCAAAGTCATCTCTTGTACTAAGACCCACAAATATCTACATAAGAAATATAGCGCATTCTTAGCCCACATTATAGATAGGAAGAGAAAGACAAAAGAAATCAAGGACATACCTCAAGTATGTGATTTCCCTGACGTGTTTCCTAAAGATCTACCTGGAATACCTCCCGTCCGACAAGTCGAGTTTCGAATCGATTTAATTCCAGGAGCAACACCAGTAGCGAAATCTCCTTATCGGTTGGCTCCATCTGAAATGCAAGAATTGTCTAGCCAACTACAAGAACTTCTTGACAAAGGCTTTACCCGACCAAGTTTTTCACCTTGGGGAGCACCAATCTTGTTTGTCAAGAAGAAGGACGGATCCTTTCGAATGTGTATTGATTATCGGGAGCTAAACAAGCTAACGATCAAGAATCGTTATCCACTTCCGAGAATTGATGATTTATTCGATCAACTGCAAGGATCCAGCTACTACTCAAAGATAGATCTTAGATCAGGATACCATCAACTCAGAGTACAAGAAGACGACATTCCAAAAACAGCATTTAGAACACGTTATGGTCATTATGAGTTCTTAGTAATGTCTTTTGGATTAACCAATGCCCCAGCAGTGTTTATGGATCTCATGAATAGTGTTTGCAAACCATACTTGGATAAATTCGTGATCGTATTTATCGATGATATATTGATATATATTCACGAACCAAGGAAGAACATGGTTAACACCTGCAAATAATCTTGGAACTACTAAGAAAAGAAAAGTTGTACGCTAAATTCTCCAAATGTGAGTTTTGAATTAGAGAAGTACAATTTTTAGGTCATGTAGTTAGCAACGAAGGAATTCATGTTGACCCATCCAAAGTTGAAGCAATCAAGAATTGGGAAGCACCAAAGACGCCAACAGAGGTGCGTCAATTCCTAGGACTTGCTGGCTATTACCGTAGATTCATAGAGAATTTCTCCAAAATAGCCAAGCCACTTACAGCACTAACCCAGAAGAATACGGAGTTCAACTGGGAAGACAAACAAGAAGCTGCTTTTCAGAAACTGAAGCAAATGTTGTGTAGTGCACCAATCCTATCCCTTCCAGATGGAACAGAAGATTTCGTTGTATACTGCGACGCGTCAAATCAAGGATTGGGATGTGTGTTGATGCAAAGAGGAAAAGTTATCGCCTATGCATCACAACAACTTAAGATGCATGAGAATAATTACACTACCCATGATCTTGAATTGGGAGCTGTAGTTTTTGCACTAAAAATTTGGAGACATTACTTATACGGTACTAAGTGTACTATTTTTACCGACCACAAGAGTCTCCAACACATCTTCGACCAAAAAGATCTTAATATGAGACAAAGAAGATGGGTTGAATTGTTGAATGATTACGAATGTGAGATTCATTATCATCCCGGAAAGGCAAACATGGTAGCAGATGCCTTGAGCCGGAAAGAATATATTAAACCCCGACGAGTACGAGCATTAACTATAACTATCCATTCTAACTTTACCGCACAAATTAGAGAAGCTCAGCTTGAGGCTCTAAAAGAAGAAAACATTAAGAACGAAGCTTTGCGAGGAATGGAAAAGCAACTTATACGAAAAGATGACGGAATACAATACTTTATGAACCGAGTTTGGACGCCTAGGTTCGGTGGAGTCAGGGACTTGGTCTTAGAAGAAGCCCACAAGTCCAGATATTCCGTGCATCCAGGTTCTGACAAAATGTACTTAGATTTAAAAGTACATTATTGGTGGCCAAACATGAAGGCAGAAATTGCTACTTATGTGAGCAAATGTTTGACTTGTTCTAGAGTAAAGGCAGAACATCAAAAGCCTTCAGGTTTACTTCAACAACCGGAAATACCTGAATGGAAATGGGAGCAGATATCAATGGACTTCATCACTAAGTTACCTAAAACTCCTAGTGGGTCCGACACTATTTGGGTGATAGTCGATAGGTTGACTAAGTCCTCCCATTTCTTACCAATTAAGGAGAACGACAAGATGGAGAAGCTGACTAGAGTTTATCTTAAGGAAATTGTCAGATTGCATGGAGTTCTAAATTCTATTATTTCTGACCGAGATAGTAGATTCACTTCACGATTTTGGCAATCTCTACAAAAATCCTTAGGAACACGTCTAGACATGAGTACCGCTTACCATCCACAGACTGATGGTCAGAGTGAGAGAACCATTCAGACTTTAGAAGATATGCTCTGAGCCTTTGTAATAGACTTTGGAAATGCGTGGGATACTCATTTACCGTTAATTGAGTTTTCCTACAACAATAGTCATCACACCAGCATCAAGGCTGCACCATTTGAGGCTCTTTATGGACGAAAATGTCGTTCCCCAGTGTGTTGGGCAGAAGTTGGAGATACGCAGATGGCCAGAGAACGTACAGGCGATACCTTACGTACTAGACCAGAAATAATCCACGAGACAACTGAAAAGATCGTGCAAATTAAGGATCGATTAAAGGCTGCACGTGATCGTCAAAAGAGCTATGCTGACGTAAGACGTAAGCCTTTAGAATTCCAAGTTGGAGATAAAGTAATGTTGAAAGTCTCTCCTTGGAAAGGTGTAATTCGATTCGGGAAACGAGGCAAACTAAACCCACAATATATAGGACCTTTTGAAATTCTGGCAAGAATTAGTTCTGTCGCATACCAACTTAAGTTGCCTCAAGAGCTAAGTAATGTGCAGGATGTTTTTCACGTATCAAATCTCAAAAGATGTCTTTCCGATGACACTCTTGTTATACCTCTCGAAGAGATACAAGTCAATACGAAACTCAACTTTGTAGAAGAACCTGTTGAGATTATGGATCGAGAAGTCAAACGATTAAAGCAAAGTTGTATTCCCATAGTGAAAGTTCGATGGAACTCTTTGCGAGGACCTGAATTTACTTGGGAACGTGAAGATCAGATGAACAAAAAATACCCCCAACTGTTTAACGAAACCCCATCCATAAGATAAATTTCAGGACGAAATTATTCTAACGGGGGGAGAATGTAACACTGGTCAAAATAGGTCAATAGACAATCACATGTGATTATGCCAATCATGTAATGTGATTATGTTAACCTAGTAATGTGGTAAGAGTGTTATGTAGTTCATGATAAATTCTAATACAAATATGAATCTTCTTTATAATACAACTCAAAGTATACGTCCATACGATCCCAAAAATATAGAGAATGTTTGAATCTGACTTCGCATGAAGAAGTTATGATAAACCGAACACTATAAATCTCTATAATAAGAGGAATTTAAAATAGACTTAGAATTAGCTATTTAAGTCTAAAAGAGAGTTGTAGTACTCATAAATACCTACGTGTGGATATAAAGAACGTCAAAAACGGAGTTCGTATGCAAAAGTTATGGCCTTCCAAAGATATCGCTGTCAGAAACCCTAATTTGACTGAACTCACGACGTGAGCATAAAAACTCACGACGTGAGGACTCAAACCGCCACATTTCGGATCTAGAAGGTGTGACGAGGCTGCGAGGGGATAAGATCCAAACTCACGACGTGAACAAGGAGTTTTTCACGACGTGAGGAGTCAAAGGGACACCATCCGAAGCTAGGGACCAAATGGCGGGTCTACGAAGTGAGCAGGATCGAGCTCACGACGTGAATGGCCAAAAATCAGCCTATAAATAGCAAATTCGACCTTAACACTTCTCACACCTAAACTCTTCTCTCTATCTCGTTTTTGGAGGCCATTTTGCATCCCGAGTCCCGACGACCTCGTACGCTGACCGATTTTGCTTAGATAACATAAAATCATGCTACTAGGGTGAGTTTCACGGCCCCACTTTCTAATATTTCGGGGGAAAACGCATGCTAGATATTATATATATGTTATTATTATGTCTATATGATAGTATATAGTTATAATAACCGGGGTATAGTTGTTCTAAATATAATATTTTGAATATATACAACTATTATCAACTTATCAGTATGTTAATTTACTAATGTAGATCTTGAGTTATACTTAAGATTCTATATATATGTTGTGTGCGATATAGTTCTGAAGTTATATTCGGAAGATTTATATGCTAAGTTATAAAGTATGTTGCTATTAATAGTTTTATGTCAAGATAAAACTGGATATGTTATACGTTGTTATTGTCAGTTTTATGTTAAGATAAAACTTGGTATTGTTATTGATAGTTTTATGTCAAGATAAAACTAGGAACGTTATATGTTGTTATTATTGGTTTTAGGTCAAGATAAAACCTGGTTTTACTTCAAGATATAGCTGTTATACTGCCTAAATATTATGAAGTTAGGAGTAATGTTTAAAAGCATAGTCTAGTAACTTAGGGTTTTAGACATAAAGATGTTTTTGTTGTTAGAGATATAGGAAGCCGTCAAAGTCTACATGAGTAATTGTATTCATCAACTAAGATTGGGGATCTTAGTGGAAATCCTCTGAACTGTAACCGTTAATCCCGTGTGAGCGAGGAAGTCGTGTATAATTAGTATACGGGTTGACCACCCCACTTGTGACTGTTAGCTACAGTCAACCAAAAGCAAGTGATGAACTATCCTTTTATTTGTTATTGTTCCGGCGTCGATGAAGCATACGGTGTTGTTTCTCATGGTAAATCATGAGTGTGTTTGTTTCTCATGGTAAATCATGAGTGTATTCTATCAGAGGTGTTATGTCATAGCAGCGGTTACAGGCTCATGGTAGCAAATTGTTAGAAACATTATACTTTGTCGTATACAAGTAGTAATGTTAAGTATAAGTTTCCCCTACTTATACCTTAGGATTAAGGAATGTTTAGGTATAACACTTAATTGATAAGTAAACTATTATACCTAATATACATACTAAATGATGGAGAGTAAAAATGATACTTTCAAAAACTATACTTTTGAATGTGGAAAATGTATTATTTTATGGAGTCAAAACATGTGGACTCACCAACTTTATGTTGACGTATTTTAAAATGCATGTGTTTTCAGGAACTTGAAAAGCTGGTATGTATTCGAACAGAAGAAGTTTTACTATTACCTTTCTGTTCATTAAGAAGTATGCCATAGTCGGATAATATGTAATAGGTTCTAGAAAAACAGTTATGTAACTTTCAGTTATCAATAAAGGTATGTATTTTCTTTAGTACTGTTCAATGTATGTTATATAACTGTGATACGAAGAATAACGTTACACTACCCGGTGTTTCCGCCGATGGATGGGGGTGTGATATTCCTCTTCTTCCCTTTGCCTTGCCCGATAGCCAAAACAGGGGTAGTAGTAGGAGTAGGAGTAGCAACCG
Organism: Lactuca virosa; assembly: GCF_052849685.1. NCBI lineage: Eukaryota > Viridiplantae > Streptophyta > Magnoliopsida > Asterales > Asteraceae > Lactuca > Lactuca virosa. The sequence goes on along the minus strand of NC_136430.1, from coordinate 463,483,990 downwards.
ACTTACTCTTAAGACCACTTTCGGCAGTCTTCAGAAGTCCTTGAAGCTTACTGAGTGTGACTTCCTCCTTGTTCATGTGGTATGTCATACGAAATTGATCATAACACGAGGGCAAGGAGTGCAAAATGATATCAATTGCCAACTCCTCAGGGAAGTTCACATTCATTTTCATTAGACGGTCCACATGCCTTTGCATTTTCTGCATGTGGCTCGTGATTGGTTCGCTATCCTTCATACGGGTAGTGATCATGGAGGAGATTATTTCATACCGCTCTTGACGAGCACTCTGATGGTACATTTCCATCAGATCCTGATGCATCTCAAAAGGGTAATAGTCCTCATAGGACTTTTGGAGTTCAGCTGTCATGGTGGCCGTCATGATGCATGCCACCTTGGTGGCATCTCTTTCATGTGCCTGATACTCAGCGACCTCCTCAGGAGTAGCAGTGGACTCATCAAGCTCCTTTAGCTCCTTATCGAGGACATATTCCTTGTCCTCGTAACGAGTGACCATCCTGATGTTCCGGATCCAATCCATGGAGTTGGAACCATCAAAGATGACCCTCCCACAAAGGTTCATGAGGGTAAAGGAGCCAGTAGGGTTAGAGCCCGAAGCATTGTTGTTGGAAGACATCTGAAAAGAAGAAAACAAGTTTAGATTAGATATATCGAATCCTTAATAATACACCCAAATGTAATATTAAGGCTAGGATCCAACACAATATATTATAACTTAGAAGAGGGATGCCGTAATCTAAGTTATAACATATTTGAAGGTAGGTGAATGACGATTCACCAATTTCCACCATGAAAACGAAATGAATTATTAGGTTTAATTGGTTTTGAAATTCCTAGATTCTTTTGAGATTCATTGAACTTTTCAATGGCATGTTTTAATCTCGATTGTGCCCTTCAAGTTTTGTGACTGGGATGCCGAGGATCACAAAACAAGGTGTGAATAACCATGAAAATTCACTTGGTACCCTTAATATTATCACCTAATCAATGTTCCGGTTAACCACACACGCTCCACCGATCTATGATAAACATTAAGTCACTCTTCGTGATCCTTAATAGTCCAAGTTAGTGTGCCGGTTAACCACACACGCTCCACCAACGACTTGGTAAGGTACAAAGTGTGAATTTCATAGGTTAGCACCATATTCACATTTTCCTAAAGTAACTAAGATTGGGAATTTATTAAAGGTTTAGTTACTTTATAATATTCATTATACTTTTAATGAGAATTTAAAGTCATTGTCCTACCCGTTCGGCTAACGACCCTCCACCGATCAAGGAAGCGGTGGGTGAGAATGGACACCCATTAAATTGCCATTTTATAGGCAACAACCTTATACCCCCCTTATAGACCGGCTTCATGAATGAGGCCTACTAACGGTAAAACGACTTAATCTTATACATATATATAATAATTAACCATTAATGTTATAAATAGTATAAGGGTTGAATTTTAACTTTTAAAACTCTAAGGGTTTGGAATTAAAGTATATTAAAGTGTGTGTAACTTTACAAATTCCAAAACTTGAGGACAAGTTTTGAAACTATTCAAAACTTTTCATTTCATAACTTATGAATTAAAGGTTCATAAAATGAAGACTCTTCATTTTCATGTAACTTATGTGTTTTAAGTGTGCATAAATGAAAGTGACCTTTGGAAACCCATAACTTGAGGACAAATTATGGACTCCATTAAAACACATAAATGATCACGAATTATCAATAAACAATTTAGCAAATAATTCCTATGATCTAACAATAATTCATAAGAACATGAACATCATATCAAAAATTCCAAGAACATATGAACACATATCATCATGCAATTTTGATATAAGCCATTGTAAATGGATCAGCATAAACATCACACCATCTAAAACAGGTTTTATAACACCAAAACAGTTTAGGGTAATGTTTCTAGTCCATTTCCAGCAGCAAAACTCGAAAATCTGCATTCTGAGGCTTCTACTCGTCGAGTGCACGAACCTACTCGACGAGTAGGATGAATTTACTCATGGACTCGGCGAGTCCCCCCATGGACTCGGCGAGTTCATGCTGCAGAATGCAGAAAACTTGAGTTTTTCAACAAGTTTGCATCAAGTATCAAACAAACAAGCCTAGGCTCTGATACCACTGTTGGGTTTTGAGCAAACTAACACTCCTAAGGTGTTCATGCAACCCTAGAAACCTTGGATCTATGTTTGTCTAAAATACATGCAAAATAATTTTCCAAGGTTCATAACCTATCTAGCATACATGGGGTACTTTTAAACATAAAATATACTAAAAGAATTACATACCTTTGTTAGTGAGTTGATTCCTTGGGAGTTTGAGAGCCAAGCACCAATAATGTGAATGCCTCAAATGGAAATCACAAATCACCACAAACTTGGAAAACTTATGAGAGAGCACTCTAATACTCTAGAAATCGGCCACACCTTATGCACACACACATAGTCTCTTTTCAAGCACCATAAGCCTCTTTATATAGTGTAGATGATTAGGGTTATGAACCATGCAAACTCTAATAACCCATATCTTTTCCTATTCCAAGGATCCATGGGTTAAAAGCTCCATGGATCATCCATGGACTCCCATTCAAGCTTAGCCCATTTCCTTATGAGTGTTAGCCCACACTATATAAGTACAATAGCCCATTATTTAATTAGTCACCTTATGATCACTAAATTAATTCATAATTAATTTAAGATTAATACTAATTAAATAATATAATTTCATATTAATATATTATAACTTATAATATATTAGTAGGCCGCAAATATACTCTTCTCATAATGTTATCCATATAAATAGTTCGGGTGAAGTGCAACCCAAATGGACCATGCCGGGTCGGGTCAAGTATATACCAAATAAGTTATGGACTTAGACACCTTATCCAACAGTTCGGTCCTCCTAGTTCGGTTCCCTAGGGTTCGGTCCCTATGGGTTCGGTTCCTAGGGGTTTCGGCGCTATTTAGCTGTTTTTCAATATAACTCCCCGATTCAAGCGGTTTTTGGCCAAGTTAAGGGTCGGGATGACCCGGATGACTATAACAAGTTGAGAGAGATTTGGGAGAGATTTATTTTTATCAATATTATTGCAATGCAAGGTTCGTGAACCCCGTTATGCTTCGTTTAAGATTTTTTTAAGTCCCCAAAAGGGTCCATAGTCGTGTTTTGATGCATTTAACTCCCTTCTTAGTGTTTTACATTATTAAACACATAAATTCTCCGAGACACTTGAATTCTTGACATACAAATGCACATTTTTATACATAGAATAACTTTTAACATAGAAGTACTAGTTAAGTTTGACCGGTTTGACTTGTTGACTTTGACTTTGGCTTTTTGACTTTGACTTTGACTTGAATTTGACGGTTGTCACATTATCCCCCCGTTAGAAGGAAAATTCATCCCAAAATTTGCATTTTGAGTGGGACTTCAAGGGTTGGAGAATAGATGTGGGTACTTTTGCTTCATTTGGTCCTCACGTTCCCAAGTAAATTCGGGTCCTCGCTTGGCGTTCCAACGGACCTTTACGATGGGAATGCGGCTTTGTTTCGTCGATTTGACCTCTCGATCCATGATTTCAACAGGTTCCTCTACGAAGTGGAGGTTCTCATTGATCTCAATTTCTTCCAAAGGAATGGCAAGGGTCTCATCAGACAAACATTTCTTTAAGTTTGACACATGAAAGGTAGGATGAATGTGGTTGAGTTCCTGTGGTAATCGCAGCTTGTATGCCACCGGGCCAATCCTGGCGAGGATTTCGAATGGTCCGATATACCTTGGATTTAGTTTCCCACGTTTTCCGAAACGTATTAATCCCTTCCAAGGTGATACTTTCAGTAGTACTCGATCCCCTACTTGGAACTCCAAAGGCTTCCGTCTCTTATCCGTGTAGCTCTTTTGTCGGTCTTGCGAAGCCTTCATTCGTTCTCGAATTTGGACGATCTTTTCTGTTGTTTCCCTTATGATCTCCGAGCCAGTGAGTGCGTTGTGAGGAACTTGCCCTCTTGCTAGTTGCGTATCGCCCACCTCAGCCCAACACAGGGGTGATCTGCACTTACGACCATAGAGGGCTTTGAACGGAGCAACTTTGATGCTAGTGTGATAACTATTATTGTATGAGAATTCGATAAGGGGTAAATGAGCATCCCAAGCTTTACCAAAGTCTATCACACAAGCTCTTAGCATGTCCTCTAACGTCTGAATGGTCCTTTCACTCTGCCCGTTGGTCTGTGGGTGGTAGGCTGTACTCATGTCCAGTCTAGTTCCCATAGCTTTTTGCAGTGACTGCCAGAACCGTGACGTGAACCGACTATCTCTATCAGAGATAATGGATATCGGTACTCCGTGAAGTCGCACAACTTCTTTAATGTAAAGCCTTGTCAGTTTCTCCATTTTGTCTGTTTCTTTTATTGGTAGGAAGTGTGCAGATTTGGTTAATCTGTGGACGATTACCCAAATGGTGTCAAGTCCACCCGTTGTCTTAGATAACTTGGTAATGAAATCCATTGTGATCCGCTCCCACTTCCACTCTGGTATCTCTGGCTGTTGAAGTAGTCCCGAGGGCTTTTGATATTCCACCTTAACCTTGGCGCAAGTCAGGCACTTGCCCACAAAGGTAGCTATTTCGGCTTTCATGTTCGGCCACTAATACAACTTCTTGAGGTCTAAGTACATTTTGTCTGAACCGGGATGCACGGAGTAACGTGTTTTATGAGCTTCGTCCATGACAATGTCCCTGAATCCACCAAATTTTGGTGTCCAGATCCGGTTCATGAGACAACGAACCCCGTCATCCCTGACTTCAAGATTTTTGTCCATTCCTCTCAACGCTTCACCTGCCACGTTCTCTGGTTTCGAGGCTTCTTCCTGTGCATCTTTGATTTGTGCGGACAGGTGTGAATGGATGATCATGGTTAACTCCTTTACTCGGTGGCCCGAGTATTCCTTTCTGCTCAAAGCGTCTGCAACCACGTTGGCCTTTCCGGGGTGATAACGAATCTCACATTCGTAATCATTTAGCAATTCCACCCATCGTCTTTGCCTCATGTTGAGTTCTTTTTAATTGAGGGTATGCTGAAGACTTTTGTGATCGGTGAAGATAGTGCACTTGGTGCCGTAGAAGTAATGTCTCCAGATTTTTAGGGCGAAAACTACTGCTCCCAGTTCGAGATCGTGCGTCATGTAGTTTACCTCGTGCGTCTTTAGATGTCTTGAGGCGTAGGCAATGACCTTTCCTCATTGCATTAACACACATCCTAGACCTTGGTTTGACGCATCGCAATAAACCACAAAGTCCTCGGTTCCATCCGGTAGGGACAAGATCGGAGCACTGCACAGAGTTTGTTTCAGTGTTTGGAACACAGCCTCTTGCTTATCCCTCCAGACGAAATTCACTCCTTTTTGAGTCAAGGTGGTGAGTGGTTTTGCGATTTTGGAGAAGTTTTGAATGAATCTTCGATAGTAACCGGCGAGTCCTAAAAATTGTCGGATTTCTGTGGGTGTTCTTGGTGCTGCCCAACTTTCAATTGCCTTGATCTTTGAAGGGTCCACATGTATTCCTTCCTTGCTGACTACATGTCCGAGGAAATTCACTTCTCGAATCCAGAATTCGCACTTTGAGAATTTTGCGTACAATTTCTCCACCCTCAGTGTCTCCAGGACTTGACGTAAATGCTGGTTGTGTTCTTCCTTACTTCGGGAGTAGACTAGTATATCATCGATGAAAACAATCACGAACTTGTCTAAGTAAGGTCGACACACCCGATTCATCAGGTCCATAAATCCCGCAGGTGCATTTGTTAAGCCGAAGGGCATCACTACAAACTCGTAGTGACCATAACGCGTTCTGAAGGCTGTCTTGGGAATATCCTCCTCTTGAACTCGTAGTTGATGGTACCCTGATCTAAGTTCAATCTTTGAGAAGAAACTTGCTCCTTGTAGCTGGTCGAAGAGGTCATCGATTCGAGGCAAAGGGTATCGGTTTTTAATGGTGAGTTTGTTTAATTCACGGTAGTCGATGCACATATGAACCGATCCATCCTTTTTCTTGACGAACAACACCGGTGCTCCCCAAGGTGAGAATATTGGCCTAATGAAACCTTTGCTTAGAAGTTCATTCAATTGACTGGACAATTCCTGCATTTCGGCTCGGGCTAAACGGTATGGCGATTTGGCTACGGGGGTAGCTCCAGGAATTAGGTCGATTCAGAATTCGACTTGTCGATCAGGGGGCACTCCTGGAAGGTCTTCCGGGAATATGTCAGGGAAATTATAGACCTCCGGAATGTCTTTGATGTTTTTCACTTCTTGTTTCTTGTCCACGACGTGGGCTAGGAAGGCGTGGTACTCCTTGCGGAGATACTTTTGAGCCTTGACACAAGAGATGACCTGAAAGTTTGAGCTAGGTTTGTCGCCATAGACGACGAGGGTTTTTCCATTTGGCAGATTAAGGCGAACGGCCTTTTCTTGACATAGGATTTTAGCATGGTGAAGGCATAACCAATCCATGCCAATGATGACATCAAAACTTTTTATGGTGACCGACATAAGGTTGATTCGGAAAGAGTGATTGTTTAAGGTGAGGGTACACCCGGTGTAAATGTCGTTAGTGTTCTCTATTTTTCCGTTAGCCATTTCTACGGTGAATGTGTCTTTTAGTGTTTGTGGTTTTTGTTTAAGCAAGCGTTTAAATTGATGGCTCACGAAGCTTTTCTCCGCGCCACTATCGAAAAGAATGCATGCGTATGTATTGTTGAGGAGAAACGTACCGGTGACCACAGTTGGATCTGCAACTGCTTCCTCATGACCTATCGCCAGAACTCTGCCCACTTCACCAGAGTTGGGGTTTCTTGCCTTCGGGCAGTTCCGCTTGAAGTGTCCTGCATCTCCACAACCATAGCAGGTTCGACTCGCTCCGGCGTTGGCAGCTTGTGTGTTTTGTTGGACTGGAGCTTTACAAAATCGAGCGGTGTGCCCCTTTTTGTTGCAATTGGTGCAATGCATTTCGCGGCATGCGCCGGTATGGTGAAAGTTGCACTTGTTGCACTTGGGTAGGTTCCCGGCGTATTGCCTTATCGGAGTTGGGGTGGCAGTGGTTGTGGCAGCGTGCTTTTTGGCAGGGTCTTGAGCAGGTTGACCCTTCTTCTTGTTCCAGAACTTCCTTTTGTTGCTTCCCCCTTTTGCTTGTTCGGGGGTGGTTGTGACAGTGCCATTGATGGCTTTATGGTCGATGAGTTGCTGTGCCAGTTCTTTGGCACTGTCAAAGGTAGTTGGCTTTGAGGCCAATACGTTTCCTTGAGGTTGGGGAGATAGTTCCCATATGTATCTTTCCACCTTTTGCTTTCCGAAGGAACCATTCCGGGACACAGTATGGCTAGATCACTAAACCTTGAGGTATAAGACAGGATGTCAGAGCCTGTCATTTTGAGACCCCAAAGTTCTTCTTCCAAGTTCTGTATCTCGCCCCTTGGGCAGTACTCTTTCATTAACAAGGTTTTCAGGTCTTCCCATGTTATCAAACTAGCCACCGGAGGTGTCTATGCTTTGACGTGGCCATTCCACCAGGTGAGGGCCCTTTTAGAGAATGTGCATGCTGCAAATTTGACCTTGCTTGCTTCAGGGCATGCGCATATTTTGAAGATGGATTCGGTTTTCTCGAACGATTGCAGCAATGCTATGACACCCCCGCTTCCATTGAAGGTTTTGGGTTTGGCATTTGTAAAGTCTTTGTAGGTACACTCTCTCGAGCGTCCCTGGCTGTCCCAGTGGTTAGAATTTGTGGCACCATTACCCTCACCATCCGCATTATTGGTGCTAATTTGGGACATTGCGGCTGCTACTGCGGCTGTTACGGCTGCCTGGAACATTACTGGGTCGAACTGAGGGGGTGGTGGTGGTGCTGCTGCAGCTCCTGCGGCGCTGGCACGTCTAGGATTTCTATGAGGTGGCATTTTCTTCCATATCAATAATGAAAAGTCAATAAGTCTTTGATGACACTCACAAGTCGAGAGTTAGAACTAAACATTATTAGTTCTTAATATGCATCATGATTCCGACTTGTAAAGATATTGTAAGAATCCATTCATACTAGAGGTCTATAGATAATTAAATATAGACTTTATGAATTTTGATAGTTTTGATTCATATGAAATGTCTGTGATAGAATCCATACCGGGCCCATCTATCAATCGTTTGATGTATAATATTTATATATAATTAAGATTAAATAAACTTTCGAATCTAATGGGTCTGCCCTGGGCCCACAACCAAACAAGGAACAGGATCCAAGGCGGAACCACCATTTCTAGGTCGACATGGTCTTAATTATATATAACTTTGATTTATACATCAAACAATCATGAATTGGCCACATGTAATTTTAATCTGAAAATAATCTTTGTAATGTTCCCAATAAAACCAATAGCGCGTCAATTTCATTGATATAACTTAGTTTACAATATTTGGGGAAATTTGACCCTACAAGGGGTCTATGTTACACTAATGTATGGGAAACTTTTGACCGCCTAACGGATCCCGGAAGTGTAAACACTCAAATCGCGAGATCGGACATAAAATACTAGAAAATAATAGTAATATTTATCCGCAAACTAGATTAAACTGAAGCGAGCAGTGCAAATACTACTTGCAGCGGTTGAAGTTCTGAGGATCACAAAGTGAAGACACGAAGTTCCTTGTTTCCCTCATTTCAGCTCTGGATTCTGCCGCTTGGCGCTCTGCTTCTGCCAGACGTCCTTCTAAAGTGGCTCGGTGTTCCCGGAGCTCTTGTACTTTGGCTCGGGTCAAGGCCATTTCCCGTCGAAGAACCTCAGTGCGGTCTCGAGTCCGATCGTGGTCATCATCCAACCGGCGAAGGCAAACATAGTTGACTTGGCTGGTGGCACCAATTTCCATGAGGTGGCGGGTGTTTATCCTTTTTTGCTCCTCGTGGCGTGCGACATGGTGAACCATGATAGAAAGGGCTCTGTCGGCTGACCCTCCTCTGCTAAGGTCGTAAAAACCTCGTTGCATGCCATAGGGAGGTCGTTGACCTTGCTCTCGGCTCCATCTATGTATAGTTTCGGCCCATTGGGGCGTTTGGCCTTGGAAGTGTTGCGGAGGGATAGGGTCAGGGTGTGGATTGTAAACTTCGGGTTCTGAGTAGGTTCCATCTGAGTCTTCCACAATCCAACCGGCATTCCCTTGGTTGGGGAAGTAAGGGTCACCCGGCAAGTGAAATCCTGCCATTGCGCATGTACGAGAATAGGGATAAGGAGGATATCGCGAGAAATTTTGGGAGTAAGAAGTTACTTATCGCAATTTATAATGTGATTATTACGGTTTTTGTGTTAAAATACTCTTATAGTATTTTTATGTTTGATTCTCAAGGTTTTTGGAAAATTGAAGGCTTGTTCCTCATCATGATTCTTCTTCGTCATACATTGGTCATACCTTGGCCAAATATAGTTGATCAGGCTATATTCATCCAAGATCTGACTACATACCCCGAAGCTGGATCATGGTGTCCAACTTGTCTCGATATTATGATACTGAATTAATGGGTGCGATTGTGCGTGTACTTTTATAAAAATACAAATTTTTATTTTTAAAGTACTTTTGAAAAGCTACATCAGAGAATTTTGTCCCGTTGTATTTATCGTTTGTATATCTTAAGTGGTTCGATATACTTAGTTCACTATAAACAAAGTTCTGATACCAATCTGTCACACCCCCAAACCGGAACGGTGGAAACGTTCGGGGGCGGAGGACGTCATGCTCAGTATCATAACCATAGTGGAAAAAGTAAACACAACCATCATAAATATAATTTAAAAGGTTACATCGTTGCAAAAATACATGTTTCCAAATAAATTACATATGATGTCAAAACATTGCAAAAATCTGCGCCTTAGCGTCTTGCCTTCAAAAATCTTGAGGTTACCTGTATTACTGAATACATGAGAATACAAGTTGTTTTTGAAAGAGTATCAACATTAAAGATGGTGAGTTCATAAGCAATTTATGAATGAAAAATGGATGTTGTTCCGTAAAGTTTGTTACAAGTTTGTTTCCAGAAAATCCAATATTTTCTAAAAGGTTTGATGTAGTCTTAACTGAACCAAGACTTAGTATATGTAAGTAAATTGTCATACTTATGTGCGCTTTTATATATAAATAAAACTCCTTTTTGTGAGGTTTTGAACTCCCGTGAACTATGTGTTTTGTTAATTCCCCATTTGAGTTGTTATAACCATGCTAAAACTTGAAGGCCTCATACTCGACGTTCTTCAGACGTCAGAATGTTATGACATTTGTCACCCCAGACCTTCCGGTCTAGCTGTTGCAAGCAGTTTAGGTGCGGGTTTGTCAGACCCAATATAGATCTATACACAACTATCACGCTCTCCCTCCAAGAGATTCTGATTATAACTACAAGACTTTTCTGTGGTACTTAAGAGTACCCCGAAGGTGAATGTCTCACAATTTTATTCATTAACAAGTTCACGTAGTTTGTAATGAAATACCCATTTTGTAAATCGATTGTTTTACCGTTTCCTTGTTAAACGAGATGTTCAAATTATACCTATTATAGTCTATCGAAAATGTTTTATGATTTACTGAAACCTTGTTATGCATGAATTTGTATTTCAATAAAAATGACATTGAAATTACTAAGTGTAAATCTGACACACCTTGCTCAACATGTTACAAGGTGTGAATAACTCTTAAACTTCTTTTGACAGTTTTACCCTTAACTATCACTGTTTTAGAGTATTTATAGAAAAATCATCGTAAGTCGAAAACTGAATCTGTAAACTCGGAGAGTTTATAAAAAGAGTCTATTGTATTCATAAATTTTCTTATAATTTTTGGTGGTCTCAAACCAGTGTGAAAACGTTCATCTTCACAGCCTGGTCCGATTTTGTTGCTGCAGTGATAGGCAGTCTTGTAAAAATCACCATAAATTGTAGAAAAATCGTATAGAGATGTGAAAGTAGTCATTTTAAAGTTATAAACCTGAACTATTTTCATATTAAACATTTTTGAAAAATATTAAGTTTAAGTTGGGTAAAACAGTTCGTGAACAGGTCACAACTTTTCTGTTGTAGGCTGTCAAGTTAGGTTTTAAATATGTTTTGGTGTTTTAATTTGTATCCCCCCCCTGAAAACTAAAGAACACTGGAAAATGTAGGGGTATGAACTCACCTTGATTGATTTATTGAAGAGTGAAAGGTCGAAGACGAGGAGTATCAAGTCAAGAACACTTGATGAACACGCGAAATTTTGGATGATCCTAAGAACGATTTTTAGTGTTAAATGTGGGTAGATGATTCAAGAGTGTTATGAAAATATGGAATAACAATTGAGTTTAGATGAAATACTTACCAAAAAGTGAAGTGTTAGCTCAAGAACACCTTCAAAAAGTGGCTGGAAGTAGAGAGAATAAGAAGCTTTCTTGAGGGGTAAGAGAAGTGTAAGTGTTTGATGGTGAAGGAAATGATCAAGGCAAACCAAGAAATCCTCCAGGGATTTCTTTATATAGGTGGTTGCTGGAGCAAATTGCAAGATTGATAGGATGTTTTCCTTGGTTTGTGTGATGTGGATAGGGTTGGCTAATGAGGAGGTGACACATGGAGGCAAGTGGGCACACTTTACCCACTTGTGGGGTAGAATATCCTTAGATATTTCTCTTATTGTAAAATAATGATTTATAATTAATAAATCCTTGAGAAATGATTAAAATATGAGTTTAGGGAGTTTAAAATGATAAAAATATGAATTTGGTGAAAAATCCCCGTCAAAACAGGCTTAACAGGCGAAAGTAGTCGAAAACCGGACATAAGGAGCGAACCTGCGAGGGTTCGGTTCTTGGAGATGAGGACCGAGAGTGGGGAGAAGGAACTGAAGGGAAGGCTCGGGTCCGAAGATGACAGAAGCAAAAGTGGGTCTCGGGTCCGAAGGGAAATGGAAGCGAAATGGACCGAAGGCTCGGTTCATTTCGGTTGCTGATGAGGTTCGGTCCAAGACTGCTGACTTCGGTTCTGAAGGGGACCTTCGGTCCTGAGAGGGTTCGGTTATAAGTAGCTTCGGTCCCAAAAGAGGTGAGTTCGGTTCTATGTAGTTCGGTCCTCCTAGTTCGGTTCCGTAGGGTTCGGTCCCTATGGGTTCAGTTCCTAGGGGTTTCGGCCCTATTTAGCTGTTTTTCAATATAACTCCCCGATTCAAGCGGTTTTTGGCCAAGTTAAGGGTCGGGATGACCCGGATGACTATAACAAGTTGAGAGAGATTTGGGAGAGATTTATTTTTATCAATATTATTGCAATGCAAGGTTCGTGAACCCCGTTATGCTTCTTTTATGATTGTTTTAAGTCCCCAAAAGGGTCCACAGTCGTGTTTTGATGCATTTAACTCCCTTCTTAGTGTTTTACATTATTAAACACATAAATTCTCCAAGACACTTGAATTCTTGACATACAAATGCACATTTTTATACATAGAATAACTTTTAACATAGAAGTACTAGTTAAGTTTGACCGGTTTGACTTGTTGACTTTGACTTTGACTTGTTGACTTTGACTTTGACTTGAATTTGACGGTTGTCACAATATTTTTATAATAATTATAAAAATATAATAAAAATCGTTTTTATGTTCATTTTTGCACAACTTCATAGAATATATAATTATTAGTTGCTTTTGTTATTATTCAACTAAGACAAAACTTCAAAAATGGTCCCTGTGGTTTCCGAAAATATCAAGTTTAGTCCCTAAGTTCAAAAAACCTCACAGATGGTCCCTGTGGTTTCAAAACTTTTAACATTTGGTCCTTCCGGCTTACTCCGTTACCATTTAGCCGTTAAGTAAGGGGTATTTTTGTCATTTCACTACCTAGGGACCATTTATGAGGTTTTGTATTATTTTTTTAAAATAAATAAATAAAATTTAATATGCAAGGGTCCCACCTCTCTCTCTCTCTCTCTCTCTCTCCTGTAAACATCGAGTAAACTCAACTCCATTTGAGAATCAGAAAGAGATGTGAATACCCATTCAAGTGAGGAATGTCTTTTCTAGGTTATCGATCCAACGCCTCCACCCTCCTAAAATCAACTGCCACTGTTACCTCAACCATAGAGCTCAAAGAAACAAACCCCTAAGAGAACTTCAACCAAAGATCGAAAATCACCCCGCTTCGCCTCTGCAAACCACACCTCGACGAACAAGAAACCAATCAATTCGTCTCTCTCACTCTCCAACGACCTCACCGTTTAAAACCCTAGCATTCATCGGAATGAAGACGACGGTTGATTGCTAGGCGGTGGCGGTTGGAGAAGTACTTTTGTTCTTGAAATTGTGTGAAAGGGAAAGAGAGGTTCAGGCATCGGTTCTTATTTTGAAGGGTAAAGTTGTTTATGTGCGATGATGTAAGCATTAACGAGAGCCCTCCTGTTTATAGAGGGATGAGCAAATCGGAAGTCAAGGTCATCGTTGTCGGCGTCAATGTCAGTTGCTCGAGAAGTCATGACCTGAGCTTGAAGCTGTTGTCGGTGTCAATGTTAGTTGCTCGAGAAGTCATGACCTGAGCCTGAATCTGAGACATGACCGGAGATGAAGAAGCAGTGATGGTAGTGGGGGTGTTGGTAGATTCGCTGCTCCATTTATGTGGGTAAACCGGACTTGAGATCCGCCCCTGGTCCATTTGAAAAGGAAAGTTGATTGCACCGATTTGAGTGTGTTTTTGGATATAATCATTGATTCAAACATATTTTATTCTTCAATGCGCATACAGTTCTCTAAGAACGAATTGAATGATTTCGATTTTTGTTTCTGGAACTCAAGAACAAACCCATATTTTGTGTGTGATTTTCATTTCTGAAACGATTTCAAGGAGTATTCTTGAGTGTGTATGTGTTTATAAGAGATCGTGTCTATGTGTTATTGAGTGTGTGTATTTGTATGTATTTTGAAGAACAAAGGCATAAAAGTTAAAGTGTGTGTTTTTTTCATAACTATGTGTGTTCTTGAGTTTTGAAGAACAACCCTAGAGAGAGAGAGAGAGAGAGAGAGAGGTGGGACCCTTGCACATTAAATTTTATTTACTTATTTATTTATTTTAAAAAAAGTAATACAAAACCTCATAAATGGTCCCTGGGTAGTGAAATGACAAAAATACCCTTTACTTAATGGCCAAAAGCTAACGGAGTTAGCGAAAAGGACCATTTGTTAAAAGTTTTGAAACCACAGGGACCATCTGTGAGGTTTTTTGAACTTAGGGACTAAACTTGATATTTTCGGAAACCACAAGGACCATTTTTGAAGTTTTGTCTTCAACTAATTATCAAATAATTGTTCAAACTCCATTTTTCAACCAATTTAGGTAATGTACTTTTATGTTATACATTTTTAAATTGAAAAAAATCTAAGTTATATATAAAGCCATTTTAACATCTTTGACATATTCATACTTATATCTAACAAGGATTTTGTAACACCCAGAATAGAGAAGACCAAGAAAGGAAAGAAAAACCTCAAGACAAGAAGGCAACTCGTGCAGTCGGTGGAATGACTCGACGATTAGGAGTGGGTTTTGGGGTCGCGGGTTAAGTGACCTACTCGACGAGTCAGAGGACTGACTCGGCGAGTTGGTCTGAGCTTAGGAAACCCTAAATTCAGGCTTTTGTCCCCTATTTAAGCATCTTATTCTCCTCCCATCAGCCCCATTTCCATTCTACCTTGCCCAAACCCTAATCCACGAAACCCTAGTGCCTCCCATGAGCTTGTGAGCCGTTTATGAGTGTTCTTGAGCGATTTGAAGCTTGAAGAAGAAAAGAGAAGCTTTGAGGATACAAGAAGATACTAGTAGATCCAGAAACCTCTTGCACTCCTCATCATTTTCTGGTAAGCAAGTTCCAACCTTGATCATTATGCAATTAGATATCTTCTTTGTCACTTTATGGGGTTTTTGACCAAGGAGCTTGATTTATGGGTCATGGATGTCCCAAGTTGATTATACTTTCAGATCTGAAGTCTTTGAGGGTTGGGAAGGCATAAAGGTGCAAACTTTATGCCATTAGAGCCCCATGCAAACCCTAAGGATGATGTTATGGCCTTTTTAGCCCCAAAGGGCCATGCATGTAAGTAAAGTTTGAGGCTTTACGTGTTTATTGGGTGTCTAGGGCCTAGATCTTGGTTCTCCTGCTTTGGATTGGAGTAATAAGGATTTTGGACAAAGAATTATGTCTTAAGGAGCTAGGGTTTTGAGCTAAACTCATTAAGAAGGATTAGGAGTGGGTAAAGTTGGAAACTTTACCCTTAATAGGTCATTTCCAGTATATAGACGAAGTTTGGGGTTCTGATCTGAAGTATAGGAGCTTAATCTGTTAAGATGGCCCAAACAGATTGAGGGACTCGGCGAGTCCAGGGAGGGACTTGACGAGTCGAAGTGAGTTGTCCCGATTATGTACAGAAGGAACTCGACGAGTCTGTGAAGGGACTCGACGAGTTGGTTCGTGGTTTCGTTACTACGAGTAGCATGGGAACTCGACGAGTTAGGGGGTGACTCGACGAGTTGAGTCAACTCGGAGCGTTGACTTTGAACGTTGACTTTGACCTTGACCAAGGTTGACCTAGTCTGACTTTTGAAGACTTTTGGACAAGAGTACGTGAGGGTTGGAGTGATCTTCTACCCCAGTGAGGACTTATGGTCAAGATTATAAGAATCCCAAACTTATCTAGTTGTATGATGATCGGTAGCTCGGGGAGTCGAGAGAGCAGCAGTTCGGGGATCTTCCAGCTAGCAGCAAGGGGTTTATTCGCGGGATTCAACAGTCAGCTTGTGAGGTGAGTCTCCTCACTGTTTGTATGGGTCTACGACCATAATGTCGGCCCATTTAGTTTATGTATGGTAGGAAAACCCGGGGATTAGCCCTAGGCACTATGTATGAAAGACCAGGGGGTGGCTCCTGGCATACAATATGTTATTATGTATGATAGGAAAACTCGGGGGTTAGCCCTAGGCAATATGCATGTAAGACCAGGAGGTGGCTCCTGGCACACTGTATGCTCATTAGCTAAGCAGAGTAGTATGTATGCTTGTTGTCTTTGTAATACTTGCATGGAAGACCAACAGGCGGCTCTTGGAACTTGTCTGTAAGACCCATGGGGTGGCCCCCAGCTTGGCAAGAAAGACCATGTGGCGGCCCGTGGCATAACAGCAAGACTATGTGCGGCACATAACACCTTATTTGATATATGAGTGATATGTATGGCTCACAGTATGTATGGCATGTATGGCCCAGTTGATATGTATGGTATGTGGTATTTGGGGAACTCACTAAGCTTCGTGCTTACAATTTACAGTTTTGGTTTGAGGTACCTTCAGTTTACAGATAAGGAGCTCGAGACGATCGTAACGCATTCACCCATATTATTCCGCATTATGTGATCTCTGGGATTAGACTATGATATTTGTTTTAAATGAAATGTTTTCAATGTTTGGGACAAAGTTATTAAGTGTTTGCTTATATTAAAAACAAAATTTTTGGTCTTGAATTTTGGGATGTTACAAGTCTGTATCAGAGCCTTGGTTTGAGGGATTCGGACATACTTTCGGGTGTGTCTGAACTCAAACTGAGGACTCGGTATGAAAAGTTTCAAAATTAAATCATTTTTATAAAAGGGTTTTAAAAAGAGAAAAAGGGGTGATGCGTGCAATCGACCGATCTCAAGTAAGTGGTTCCTAAAATACCAATACATGTTTGTTATGTGATATGATATGATTATGTGATTCACATGCTAGATTAGAGCTAAGGATCTAGGAAAGATGCCTTTTTATGTTTATATGAGCTTGTAGAATTGCATGCTAGAACTGATCAGCCAGTTGTAGGATAGCCTGTTTAGGTTATGCCTAATTGTATGAGCCTTGAATTACATGCTAGTACAGATTCCTGATTAGAGGATAAAATGGTTTGATTGGAGTATGATGGTTAGATTTACCATTGTCTGAATGTTGTTTGCTTTGTGCTTTGTGGGACTCTTAGTGATGTGAGTTAGCTACTAAGTGAATATGCTAAGTCACGTGGGACACAGGCCGGATAATCTCAGAGTGATGGACTTAACCCTATTGCGCAGCTCTTGTTTGAGTCCAACCGTTCTAGGGATGATTCTTTTACTCGAAGGATTATCTGATCTCTGTTGCATGTGGTTATATTCATGAGGTAGCTAGTTGACATTACTGGGAATCTTTCAGCAGCTGAGGACTGGGTGGGTTCGGGAACCTAGGAAAGCATAGGACATGCTTAAGAAGTTTAGTAGTATGGTTCAGTGAGTACTGGCGTAATGGTTTGAGAAAGTGACTTGGAGGATTCGGGATGATGACTGAGGAAAGTATGGATAGGTGTGGAAGGTAGTATTGGGCCCGTACTACTGAAAGCACATGATCTATACTCGAATCGGTGAGAAGTCTTGGAGAATCTAAGAAGCTTTTGAGGAAAGGACCCTTGGTTATGTTTGATAGTTGGAATGTTGTATTTCAGATTGGAGATGAGCTCTCAAGGAGATGGTACAGGTTCGGGTTCTGGCTCAGGTGCAGACGCTGAGCCGATTAGCGAGCAGTTGCGAGAGTTCATTTCATCAAAGATTTCTCGCTGTGTTTCAGAGATAGTGGATGAGCGCTTGGGCGCATTTCGTACGAAGGTTATGGCTATCATTGGAGCTCGCACACTGACTTTTCAGGAGTCCCGTCCTTGTGGAGCTCCTACGTTTCATGGGGAGAGGGATCCCATCATCATTCAGAGGTGGTT
Organism: Lactuca virosa; assembly: GCF_052849685.1. Taxonomy (NCBI): domain Eukaryota; kingdom Viridiplantae; phylum Streptophyta; class Magnoliopsida; order Asterales; family Asteraceae; genus Lactuca; species Lactuca virosa. The sequence continues at coordinate 463,466,166 of NC_136430.1, read as the reverse complement.
AGCAGATATGGCTAACGCATTCAGGACGAGTTTTTGCCCCGAGGAGGCGAAGGTCAGATATGCTTCCTGCCTGTTGAAGGATCGCGCACGTGATTGGTGGGAAGAGGTCGGTAGTGAGTTGGGTGATGATGCGGTCGATGCTATGTCGTGGGATGACTTCTCAACCAAATTTCGAGCAGAGTTTGCACCAACGATCGAGGTACAGCAGTTGGCGCAAGAGTTTCTGGATCTCCGCCAAACCACGGAGACTACGGCAGAGATCACTGCCAAGTTTCGGGAGAGTGCTTTATTGGTACCGCAGTATGTAGAAGATGAGGAGATGAAGAAAGTGAGGTATCACGACATGCTGCAGGATAACATTAGGAAGTTCGTGAGTATAGCAGGGTGCGAGACCCTGAACGATATGATCTCTAGAGCCCGAGAGCGGGAGATTGATTTAGAGCACATTGAGAAGAGGAGGCCAGATCAGGTGTATACTATGGAGGGTCTTGGGAAGAGGCCCAAGACTTCAGATCAACGATTGGTAGACCGGCAGGGCCGAAGTCAGTGTAGTACGTGTGTGAAACTGCACGAGGGAGTTTGCCGTTCTAGGGGTTCAGGCTGCTACAAGTGTGGCAGTGATGGTCACGTCAGCAGGGATTTCCCTCAGGGGGCGAGCCCATTGTGTTTTCACTGCGATCAGGTGGGTCACAAGAAGGTCGAATGTCCGACGATGAGGGGAGGAGCAGGGAGTGCGTCTGTCCCAACTACTTTTAGGATTACAGATGGGCGAGAGGATAGAGCTTTGTAGTGACAGACGAGGGAGATCAGGATTCTAGCAGACCATATGGCAGGTATGTATCTTTTACTCGGTTTGGTTCTATCTGTACTTAGAGATTTTATTTTTCCCACATTGGTTGAGAGTAGTGTAGCTATGGGTTATCCCTCTGCTTGTATTTGGATTATATTTTCAAGAAATGTCATATGCCAATTGCATACCGGGAATTATTATTAGCTAGTATAAGGTCATTTCCCTTTTCTAGTTAGAAGTGTTCTGTGTTATTTCGGATACAGCCAAGATCCGTTCAGGAGCATCATGTGAAAGTCTGCGGTCAGGGTCCGCGGGGTGGTTACCTACCATCATCAGTATTCGGTGGTTTCAGTCTTGGTGTTTGGGATAGCTTTTGGAAGCATCAAGGGAAGTGGTCCATCACTGAAAAGGTTGCTCTGAGCATTGGTTAATTGGACCTTAAGGTTTGAGTGGGACGTCAGATCGAGCATATGGGATCATCGGTAGGGAGATTCAGAAAGCATTCATCCAGTTTTCAATAATTTTGTGACCTTTGGAAGTGGGCTAGCAATCGATCACTAGCCAGGAAGAGTATTGGTAACCGGGGCGCCTAGCCCGTAAGATCAAAGGAATGGGAATCCTTCAGTTATCGAGTACTATGAAGACTTAGTAGAATCCAAGTGCGGGAGAATCGTCCAGGTTTTCAGAAGCAGAAGCGGTTATGAAACGAGGATGAGTTTTGCATCCTTGTCAGGGGGAAGAACGGATCAAGCGACTGTGTGTAGTGAGGATGGTATAAGTTTGGAGTTCGGAAAACTTGCCAACATTGAGGTCGTGTTCTCAGAATGGCTGATAGCAGGTCTTAAGAAATCAGGATGGGGATTTCAGTCAGGACATGAGTTCAACTTGGGATATTAGATCGTGCATGTATGCTCGATTATGGGTATGTTCGGATTAGTAGTCAGCGAAAGACCATGGTCAGCGGTTGAGTTAGTATGGAAAGTGATATAAAACTACAGGATAGCCGTAACATTTACTAGTAGCCGGTCAGCGTGGAAAGTGTTGTAAGACCGCGGGATAGCCGTAGCATTCACTAGTAGCCAGTCGGCGGGGGAAGTGTTGTAAGACTGCGGGATAGCCGTAGCATTCACCAGTGGCCAGATAGCATGAGAAGTGTGGTAAGACTGCGGGGTGGCCTGTAGCATTAGTTAGAAAATAGTGTAGAAGTGTTGTAAGACTATGGGGTGGCTCGTAGCGTTCACTAGTTGGCAGATAGAGTAGGAACGTTGTAAGACTGCGGGGTGGCCCGTAGCATTCGTATATTGGTATAGTAAGATTGCAGGGTGGCCTGTAGCACTCGTTAGTTAGTATTCGTAAATTGGTATAGTATGACTGTGAGGTGGCCCGTAGCACTCGCCAGTTAGTATTCATATCTTGTAATAGTAAGACTGTGGGGTGGCTCGTAGCACTCGTCAGTTAGTATTTGTATATTGGTATAGTAAGACTGCGGGGTGGCCTGTATGTAACGCCCGTGTTTCTGGGCTAGGCATTAATGTTGATGTAATAGTCTAGGTTAACCTTTGTAACCCGTTTTGAAATAATAGAAATGTATTGTTTGAGTATTATGTGTTTTATGCTTAATTGTTGTGATTTAAATGAATTAAGGATAAAAATAAGCGATAAAATAAAATATTAGATAAGCCCGATATCTATGAAGGAAGTTGTATTGGTCGTGGCAAGGTTTCCGAATATATAAAGAATGCCGAAATCCGAGTTATAACGAAGAAGTTATGACCTGTCGAAGTTTCGCGACAGAACTGGCACGACACTTTATGACGTAAAATACGAATTTAAGATAGAGCGATATTTAGCCTTAGTGATCTAAACGAAAGTCGTAGAATACATTAAATCGAGAGCGTGCATAAAAAGAACGTCTAAATCTGACTTCGTATGAGGAAGTTATGATTTTTCTAAGTTTCGACTTAGCGGTATGCAGCCCGAAACTCGAATATGAGATCGAGTGAATTTTAACCGAAACAATCTAAACGAGAATCGAAGATCTCGTCGTTAGTAGTCCAACGGTAAAAAGACAGACGAAAACGGACGTCGGATGAAGAAGTTATGATTTTATAACGGAGTTTTCCTGTCCCGACCTACTAAAAATAATACAATAAAAATAAAATCAAAATTAGCCGCTGGAGTCTAAATGAAAGTTGTAGAGCATAGTCTCACCTACGCGTGGATATAAAGAATGTCGAAAACGTAGCTTGTATGCGAAAGTTATGAATTTTTGAAGTTCGAGGCACGCATACCAAAGCTTATCTGAACTACGCCCCGCGTAGATCTGCGTACGCCCATCGTACTGCTTGTAGAGGCATTACGCCCAGCGTAATCAGGATTTACGTCCAGCGTAAATCGGGGTTTCAGCCCCTATAAATAGAACTCAAGGGCTGCCGAGTTTTGTTGCTCAATTCTTCTCTCTCTCTCATTATTGCCTCGTTTTGCGTGCAACTTATACCCCGAAGCCCCGATATCATTCCCGAGACCCGAAGCAAGTCCCGAAGCCCCGAAGATCCCGAGAAGTAAAGCTTTCGAGCCGAAACTCTGCCCACGAGAAGCCCGATTTTCAAGAAAAGCATCCCGGTTTTATCAGAAAAGATTATTTTAAGAGGCGAGGTGTTGTCCGATCATTTTCTTATCAAGTGAGTGTATTTTCGTTTTCTTCTAACACATAGATATGAAGTATTCTTTATAAAATACGTGCTATGTGTTTATATATTATTTGTTTATTTGAACTAGTTGTTGAATGGATGTTTTGTACAGGTTTTAAGCTGTATATAAATGTATATATTTTATCTACTAATATGTTGGGTAGAACATGGGTAGACAGTTGGTGTGTGATGAAATAAAATGATGAGAGGCCTCGATGTTGTTGTTGATCTAGTCATCTAGCGGAGTATGGATGACGACCACAGACTCTTTCTAGACAGTCCAGTGGAACGCTAGCAGGCTCATAACATGTAGGTGTTGTGAACAATGTGTTCACCAGTGTACTCTATCCCCCTCATGGTTGCCTTTAGGACATCTATTGTTAAGGAAAACCCTTTGCAGTAAGGTCCGTCCCGATGAAAATCCTAGATTAGGTCCCTTGTAATAGTTGTTGTTTTAGGGACATAAAGTGAGGATAACGGGAATGGGTAATCGGGTTATTGTTGGTTAATGAACTAAATATAATTATTTATTGTGGGTTGAAAACCCCATATGCTCACCAGGCTCCCAAGCCTGACCCACTCAGTTTTTCTTTGTATTACAGGTAGTGGCACGAGAGCATAAGTTGGATGACATTGTCAAGATATTTTTGGGTTATAGACCCGTAGTTATATCTAACTGTTGTAAGGTCTATTTTGTATTGTTTATGCTTTTGGTATGTATCGGAACATGACATCCCGAGGTTTTGTTATATAATGAAAATACATTTCTTTAATGAAATGCTTTGATAAATTCTTATCATATTTTGTTTTGGGAACAAATTCCGCAACTCTTTTAATCAAAGGATTACTCTGATTTTATTTAAAAGCATAAATTAAACCGGTCTTCTCTGGCCGTGATTTTGGGGTTGTCACATTTGGTATCAGAGAATTAGTTTAAGCGAACTAGGAATTTGTAGGATTTCTAGACTTAAACTTAGAATGCTAAGTGAAGAATGTGAGATAAGTGTCTGTTATACTTTAGACACGAGCACTAGTTTATTTTAGGAAAGTTGCCTAAAATGCTTTTATGTGCTAAATGTTATATGTTTGCCATATATGATATTATTTGTTCGGATCTATGGTTTGTTGCCAACCGGATCTGGAAACCTTATGTGTTTAGGATTCTAAGCGTATGACGACGGTATTAGAACTAGCATGTAAACGTTTCAGAGTGATTTGGATAATTATCTGTCGTGAATGAGGATCTAAATTCACCTTGTTCGGTGTATAGATCAACGATGGCAAAAACAAGAAGTGGCGTTGGAAACGCAGATGAAAACAGGAATCAACGGCCTCAACCACCAGTGATTGAGCAAATACCTGTTGTAGCAGCAGCACCCGAGCCAATGACAATGGCTGGTGTACAATTGATGATTCAGACGATGTTGGATCGTCAGATGGAAGAAACTACATGTCTGCTTCAACAAAATCATGAAGAACTTTCAATTCAAGTTGAAGAGCCCGAAGTGAATGGAGGGCCGTCAGAAGGAGGAAACTTCAGTGGGACTGTTGGTCAAGCCAACCCACCGATTGTTAGACAAACAATCGTGATGGAGGAAATGATGGAAGAGGATGTAAATACAAGGATTTTATGGCATCTAAGCCACTGTGTCTATCCGGAAGCCCGACGCCGGTGCAAGTTATGGACTGGATCTCCGAAATGGAGACAATGTTTGAAAGTTGCGAATGCAGCAACAGGCAGAAGACCGCTCTTGCAATCCCTTTGTTAAAATATGGCGTGTTGAGTTGGTGGAAGCTGTTAGCTGACTCTATGCCCAAAGGAGAAGCGAGCAAAATGTCTTGGGAAGACTTTGTGGAACAACTGAAACTGCAATACTGCTCCGAGCAGGACCTTCTGGAAATCAATAATGAGTTTCAGAATTTGAAGAAAGGAAAAATGAGCGTTATTGAATACGCTGCAAGTTTCACAGAAAAGATGAAGCTTATTCCATATTTAGTTCCAACAGAACTCTCAAAGGTCAACAAGTTTGCCCTCGGACTACCAGCGAACTATGGTCCAATGGTTAAGCAAGCAACCACATTGAAAGCTGCCATCTGGGCTGCTAAGAATGTTGAGACTCAGATCAGGGAGAAGGGTCTGGAGAGATCAGAGGGTGGTGAGAAGAGGAAATTTGATGGGCCTTCAGGGTCCAACAAGAAAAAGAAATTCTCGAAGTCTAGTTCGAGAGGAGGAGGAGGCGAAGTGAAGTGGTGCGACAAATGTAAGAAGAAGCATCATGGGAAATGTGACGGGGAAGTCACATGCTTCAAATGTGGAAAGCCAGGGCACTATGCCAACGAATGCACCCTCACCAAGAAAGTTTGTTATGGGTGTGGGGAGGAGGGGCACATCTCGAGGGATTGTCCGAAAAAGAAGGAAGCAGCAAAACCCAACATTCACCAAAGCCGAAGGCGAGAGCCTTTCAGATGACACTGGAAGCTGCTAAAGAAGAAGCTGATGTCGCTTCAGGTACCTTTCTCGTAAACGAATTGTCTGCCCAAATTTTATTTGATTCTGGAGCCAACTACTCCTTTATTTCGCATGAATTTGGTAGAAAACTAGCTTTGCCTATTGATAGACTAGATAATGCTTTATTAGTCGAAGTTGCAAGTGGCAAGTTTGTACCTGTTAGCCATCGTATGAAAAACATCTTAATCGACCTGAATGGGAATAAGTTCCACGAGGAATTATTGCCTATCGAACTTAACGGTTTCGACATCGTGTTGGGAATGGATTGGCTTAGCGCCAATGATGTCGAAATATTGTGCCGGAAGAAGATAGTAAAAGTAAACCCGCCAGGGAAGGAGTCATTTATGGTGTATGGGGACAAACGCAGGGTAAATTCTGGAATCATTTATCTAATGAAAGCCAGAAAGTGTTTGGCCAAAGGATGTACATCATATTTGGCATTCGTGATTGACGCAAAGAAGGAGAAAAAGGAGATGCAGAGCATTCCTGTCGTGTGTGAGTATCCGGAAGTATTTCCCGAAGATCTTCCTGGATTACCGCCTGATCGACAAGTAGAATTCCGTATTGACTTGTTACCAAGAACGACACCAATAGCAAAAGAACCTTACCGATTAGCACCAACGGAGATGAAGGAGTTGATGATGCAACTTCAGGAGTTATTGGACAAAGGTTTCATAAGACCTAGTTCATAACCCTGGGGAGCTCCGGTGTTATTCGTGAAAAAGAAAGACTGGAGTATGAGGATGTGCATCGATTACAGAGAGCTGAATAAGGAAACAATAAAGAATAGATATCTGTTGCCAAGGATTGATGACCTGTTCGATCAACTACAAGGTTCAAGTTATTTTTAAAAGATCGACCTAAGGTCAGGATATCATCAGCTGAAAGTAAGAAAGCAGGATATCGAGAAGACTGCATTCAAAACACGATATGGACACTACGAGTTTTTGGTTATGTCGTTTGGACTAACCAATGCTCCAGCAGCATTCATGGATTTAATGAATAGGGTTTGTAACCCATTCCTTGATAAATCTGTGATAGTGTTCATAGATGACATTCTGATTTACTTGAAAAGCCAAGAAGAGCATGGCCAACACTTGCGCGAAGTGTTAGAAGTCTTGAAGAAGGAAAAGTTGTATGCTAAGTTCTCCAAATGTGATTTTTGGATCCGAGAAGTCCAATTCTTAGGTCACGTGGTCAACCAAGAAGGAATAATGGTTGATCCAACAAAGATTGAAGTTGTGATGAAGTGGGAACAACCAAAAAGTCCCACAGTGATCCGAAGCTTTTTGGGATTAGCTGGATATTACCGAAGGTTTATCCAAGGCTTTTCTTCGATCGCTAATCCATTAACAGCTTTGACTCACAAAGGAGCTACTTATGCTTGGAGTGATAAGCACAAAGAAGCATTCGAGTTGCTAAAGAAGAAGCTATGTGAAGCACCGATTCTTTCTTTACCCGATGGAGTTGAAGACTTCGCTGTCTATAGCGATGCGTCTGGTGTTGGGTTCGGTTGTGTTTTGACCCAAAGAGAAAAGGTGATAGCATATGCGTCTCGACAGCTGAAAGAGCATGAAAAGAACTACCCCACTCATGATTTGGAGTTGGCAGCGGTAGTATTTGCTCTAAAGATATGGAGACATTACCTCTATGGCTCGAAGTGCAAACTTTTCACTGATCATAAGAGTCTCCAATATCTCTTTAGTCAGAAGGAATTGAATATGAGGCAAAGACGCTGGCTAGAATTACTTAACGACTACGACTGTGAGATACTTTACCACCCCGGTAAAGCAAATGTTGTTGCTGATGCTCTCAGTCGAAAAGTCAATCTTGAAAGAAAAAGGCCAAGAGCGTTGAGAATAGAAGTTGTCTCGACAATTGTGGAAAGTATAAAGAAAGCTCAAGAGGAAGCTTCAGAAAAGAAGGACCGAAAGGAGGAACGTTTGGGCAAAACGTTAGTGTTTGGTACAAACGGTCATGGACTGAAGGTATTCCAAGATCGTATTTGGGTACCCAAGTCAGGAGGAATAAGAGATCTTCTAATGGAAGAAGCTCACAAAACCATGTACTCAATTCATCCTGGCAGCACTAAAATGTATAGGGACCTAAAACCCTATTACTGGTGGCCGACGATGAAGCTCGACATTGCGAAGTATGTGGTGGAGTGTGTGACCTGTGCGAGAGTCAAGCCACAACATCAGAAACCATACGGGGGTTTAGAACCTTTACCTGTGCCTATAGGTAAGTGGGAAGACATTGCTATGGATTTTCTCACTAAACTGCCCAGAACAAAGAATGGTCACGACATGATTTGGGTGGTCGTTGATCGCTTCACTAAGAGTGCGCACTTCATAGCAGCCAATGAGAAATGGTCTATGGATAAGCTTGCGAATTCTTACGTGAAGGAAATTGTGAGGCTTCACGGTGTTCCGTTAACGATTGTATCAGATCGTGACAGCCGTTTCACCTCAAGGTTTTGGAGAAGTCTACAAGAGGAATTGGGTACCAAGTTGTGTTTAAGTACAACTTACCATCCACAGACTGATGGTCAGAGCGAATGAACAATACAAACGCTTGAAGATATGCTGAGAGCATGTACCCTGGAATTCCAAGGTAACTGGGACGAACATTTACCTTTGGTAGAATTTTCCTACAATAATAGTTTCCACTCGAGCATAAAGATGGCACCTTATCAAGCTTTGTACGGACAGAAGTATCGTATGCCGTCTTGTTGGCTTGAGGCTGGGGAAAAGCAGTTTATGGGACCGGAAATAGTCCATCAAACAGCTGAAAAGTTGAAAATAATTAGGGAGAGAATGTTAGCAGCTCAGGATCGTCAAAAGAGATATGCTGACAAGAAAAGACGATCGATGACTTTTGAAGTTGGAGATTCAGTTTTGCTTAAAGTCTCGCCGTTGAAGGGACTTATAAGGTTTGGTAAAAGGGGAAAGTTAAGTCCAAGGTTTATTGGACCCTTTAAAGTTCTTCAGAGGATTGGGAACCAAGCTTACAAGCTCGAATTACCCGAAGAACCGAATGGAATTCTTAACACTTTCCATGTGTGTTATTTGAGGAAGTTCACGGGAGAAGTTCCCGATATAATTCCAATTTCAGAGTTAAGAATTGATGAGAACAAAAGGTTAATTGAAGAACCGGAGGCAATCTTTGACCGAAAGACTAAGAAATTACGAAACAAGATTGTCGAATTAGTGCTTGTCCGATGGAAACATGCGAATGGACCAAATCTCACATGGGAAAAGGAAAGTGACATGATGAGTCGCTATCCGCATTTGTTTGTTGATGTGTGATTCCGGGACGGAATCATTCTAAGGTGGAGAGAATTGTAACACCCGTGTTTCTGGGCTAGGCATTAATGTTGATGTAATAGTCTAGGTTAACCTTTGTAACCCGTTTTGAAATAATAGAAATGTATTATTTGAGTATTATGTGTTTTATGCTTAATTGTTGTGATTTAAATGAATTAAGGATAAAAATAAGCGATAAAATAAAATATTAGATAAGCCCGATATCTATGAAGAAAGTTGTAGTGGTCGTGGCAAGGTTTCCGAATATATAAAGAATGCCGAAATCCGAGTTATAACGAAGAAGTTATGACCTGTCGAAGTTTCGCAACAGAACTGGCACGACACTTTATGACGTAAAATACGAATTTAAGATAGAGCGATATTTAGCCTTAATGATATAAACGAAAGTCGTAGAATACTTTAAATCGAGAGCGTGCATAAAAAGAACGTCTAAATCTGACTTCGTATGAGGAAGTTATGATTTTTCTAAGTTTCGACTTAGCGGTATGCAGCCCGAAACTCGAATATGAGATCGAGTGACTTTTAGCCGAAACAATCTAAACGAGAATCGAATATCTCGTCGTTAGTAGTCCAACGGTAAAAAGACAGACGAAAACGGACGTCGGATGAAGAAGTTATGATTTTATAACGGAGTTTTCCTGTCCCGGCCTACTAAAAATAATACAATAAAAATGAAATCAAAATTAGCCGACAGAGTCTAAATGAAAGTTGTAGAGAATAGTCTCACCTATGTGTGGATATAAAGAACATCGAAAACGGAGCTTGTATGCGAAAGTTATGAATTTTTGAAATTCGAGGCACGCATACCAAAGCTTATCCGAACTACGCCCAGCGTAGATCTGCGTACGCCCAGCGTACTGCTTGTAGAGGCATTACGCCCATCATAATCAGGATTTACGCCCAGCGTAAATCAGGGTTTCAGCCCCTATAAATAGAACTCAAGGGTTGCCGAGTTTTGTTGCTCAATTCTTCTCTCTCTCGTTATTGCCTCGTTTTGCGTGCAACTTATACCTCGAAGCCCTGGTATCATTCCTGAGACCCGAAGCAAGTCCCGAAGCCCCGAAGATCCTGAGAAGTAAAGTTTCCGAGCCGAAACTCTACCCGCGAGAAGCCCGGTTTTCAAAAAAAGCATCCCGGTTTTATCGGAAAAGATTATTTTAAGAGGCGAGGTGTTGTCCGATCATTTTCTTATCAAGTGAGTGTATTTTCGTTTTCTTCTAACACATAGATATGAAGTATTCTTTATAAAATACGGGCTATGTGTTTATATATTATTTCTTTATTTGAACTAGTTGTTGAATGGATGTTTTGTACAGGTTTTAAGCTGTATATAAATGTATATATTTTATCTACTAATATGTTGGGTAGAACATGGGTAGACAGTTGGTGTTTGATGAAATAAAATGATGAGAGGCCTCGATGTTGTTGTTGATCTAGTCATCTAGCGGAGTATGGATGACGACCACGAACTCTTTCTAGATAGTCCAGTGGAACGCTAGCAGGCTCATAACCTGTAGGTGTTGTAAACGATGTGTTCACCGGTGTACTCTATCCCCCTCATGGTTGCCTTTAGGACATCTATTGTTAAGGAAACCTCTTTGCAGTAATGTCCGTCCCGATGAAAATCTTAGATTAGGTCCCTTGTAATAGTTGTTGTTTTAGGGACATAAAGTGAGGATAACGGGAATGGGTAATCGGGTTATTGTTGGTTGATGAACTAAATATAATTATTTATTGTGGGTTGAAAACCCCATATGCTCACCAGGCTCCCAAGCCTGACCCACTCAGTTTTTCTTTGTATTATAGGTAGTGGCACGAGAGCATAAGTTGGATGACACTGTCAAGATATTTTTGGATTATAGACCCGTAGTTATATGTAACTGTTGTAAGGTCTATTTTGTATTATTTATGCTTTTGGTCTGTATCGGAACATGACATCCCGAGGTTTTGTTATATAATGAAAATACATTTCTTTAATGAAATGCTTTGAGAAATTCTTATCATATTTTGTTTTGGGAACAAATTCCACAACTCTTTTAATCAAAGGATTACTCTGATTTTATTTAAAAGCATAAATTAAACTAGTCTTCTCTGGCCGTGATTTTGGGGATGTCACACTGTAGCACTCGTTAGTTAGTATTCATATATTGGCATAGTAAGACTGCGGGGTGGCCCGTAGCACTCGTTAGTTAGTATTCGTATATTAGTATAGTAACACTGCGGGGTGGCCCGTAGCATTCATTAGTGGACAGTTAATAGGGGAGCATGATACTGCGGGGTGGCCCGTAGCATTCGACGGTCCCTATTCGGCAGTGAGAATGTATTTGATGAGTGATCCACTTGTGGATTTCTTCAGATGGTTTAGACCAGGGCAGGACAACCCACACGGATGTGAGTAGGCCACAGTATGATTGGATTTGGAAAGCGATAGATCGTTGGAGACCAGGAGTGATGTGAGGCTACAACAGTTCTGGTAGCATTCATCTTTTGTAGTAGGCTAGGTGGCAACGGGTAGTTGGACGGTGTGATCGGGAGGATCAACAGGAATAATGGAGCCATGAGTGGCAAAGTGGATAGAGTAGTTTTCAATAGACCGAAGTTTCTTCGGAAGTCGCTGGAAGCAACTGAGAAAGTATTCTTTAGTTCAGTAACCGGTGAGAGTCCGGTATTCCAAATAATAACTGATCGGTGGGGACCAGGGTGGTCTCAGTCCATCTGGAAAGCAGATAAGAGATAACAGTATCTTCGGACATGTAGTGATAAAAGAACTCCGGAGTAGAACAGCTAGTTGATCGGGAGATGCAAAGTCGTTCACAGCAGGATTACATATTCTCAGAGTAAGGGGTTTGACACTGTTGCGCAGCTCTTGTTTGAGTCTAACCGTTGCAGGGACGAATCTTTTACTCGAAGGATTATCTGGTTTACACGTTGAGTTGAGCATTCAACATCTGGACATAGTAAGTGGAAGCATTCAGTGGGTAACAACAAAGGGACCAGCACTGGGAGTGGCTAGAGATTTAGTTACAACGAAGGGTCTGTTACTTATGGAAAGTTGCCTTGGCAAGGCCATCAACTGCACAGGGTGAAGGGGTGAACCCCCTTGGATATCCAGCGTCAGTACTCGGGGAGTACCAGAAGGATTGTTGATTGAGTAAGAGCGATGTACTCAAGGTTATAGTGATTGGACTGTTCTTAGGATGATACCTTCGAGGATTAGCATTTCGCTCAGGAGGGCAGGGCGGAAGGCCAATAAAATCGGTCCTTCGAGGATTGGACCGAGCAGGCGAAGTATGCATCGTATAGGAATGTCGTGAGAGGTTGTGGGGTAGTTGGCCGTAGCGGACTTCGAGGACGAAGTCTAGTTTAAGTGGGGGAGAGTTGTAACACACAGAATCGAGAAGACCAAGAATGGAAAGAAAAACCTCAAGAAAAGAAGGCAACTCGTCGAGTCGATGGAATGACTCGACGAGTAGGAGTGGGTTTTGGGGTCGCGGGTTAAGTGACCTACTCGACGAGTCGGAGGATCGACTCAGCGAGTTGGTCTGAGATTGGGAAACCCTAAATTCGGGATTTTGTCCCTTATTTAAAAATCTTATTCTGCTCCCATCAGCCCCATTTCCAGTCTACCTTACCCAAACCCTAACTCACGAAACCCTAGTGCCTCCCATGAGCTTGTGAGCCATTTATGAGTGTTCTTGAGTGCTTTGATGCTTGAAGAATAAGGACAAGCTTTGAGGATACAAGAAGAGACTAGTAGATCCAGAAACCTCTTGCACTCCTCATCATTTTCTGGCAAGCAAGTTCCAACCTTGATCATTATGCACTTAGATCTCTTCTTTGTCACTTTATGGGGTTTTTGACCAAGGAGCATGATTTATGGGTCATGGATGTCCCAAGTTGATTATACTTTCACATCTGAAGTCTTTGAGGGTTGGGAAGGCATAAAGGTGAAAACTTTATGCCATTAGAGCCCCATGCAAACCCTAAGGATGATGTTATGGCCTTTTTAGCCCCAAAGGGCCATGCATGTAAGTAAAGTTTGAGGCTTTACGTGTTTATTGGGTATCTAGGGCCTAGATCTTGGTTCTCCTGCTTTGTATTGGAGTAATAAGGATTTTGGACAAAGATTTATGTCTTAAGGAGCAATGGTTTTGAGCTAAATTCATTAAGAAGGATTAGGAGTGGGTAAAGTTGGAAACTTTACCCTTAAGAGGTCATTTCCAGTATATAGACGAAGTTTGGGGTTTTGATCTGAAGTGTAGGAGCTTAATCTGTTAAGATGGCCCAAACAGACTGAGGGACTCGGCGAGTCCAGGGAGGGACTCGACGAGTCGAAGTGAGTTGTCCCGATTATGTACAGAAGGAACTCGACGAGTCTGTGAAGGGACTCAACGAGTTGGTTCGTGGTTTCGCGACTACAAGTAGCATGGGAACTCGGCGAGTCAGGGGGTGACTCGACGAGTTGAGTCAACTCGGAGCGTTGACTTTGACCGTTGACTTTGACCTTGACCAAGGTTAACCTAGTTCGACTTTTGAATACTTTTGGACAAGAGTATGTAAGGGGTGGAGTGATCTTATACCCCAGTGAGGACTTATGGTCAAGATTATAAGAATCCCGGACTTATCTAGTTGTAGGATGATCGGTAGCTCGGGGAGTTGAGAGATCAGCAGTTCGGGGATCTTCCAGCTAGCAGCAAGGGGTTTATTCACGAGATTCAGCAGTCAGCTTGTGAGGTGAGTCTCCTCACTGTTTGTATGGGTCTACCGCCACAATGCCGACCCATTTAGTTTATGTATGGTAGGAATACCCAGGGGGGTTAGCCCTAGGCACTATGTATGAAAGACCAGGGGGTGGCTCTTGGCACACAGTATGTTATTATGTATGATAGGAAAACCTGGGGATTAGCCCTAGGAAATATGCATGTAAGACCAGGAGGTGGCTCCTGGCACACTGTATGCTCATTAGCTAAGTAGAGTAGTATGTATGCTAGTTGTCTTTGTGATACTTGCATGGAAGACCAGGAGGCGGCTCTTGGAACTTGTCTGTAAGATCCAGGGGTGGCCCCCAGCTTGGCAAGAAAGACCAAGTGACGGCCCGTGGCATAACAGCAAGACTATGTGCGGCACATAGCACCTCATTTGATATATGATTGATATGTATGGCTCACAGTATGTATGGCATGTATGGCCCAGTTGATATGTATGGTATGTGGTATTTGGGGAACTAACTAAGCTTCGTGCTTACGGTTTACAGTTTTGGTTTCAGGTTTATCCTTATCAGTCTAAAAACTAGCATCACTATACCCAACCACTCTCAAGTCATCACTCCCACCAAGGGTAAGGACCCAGTCCTCAGTCCTTCGCAGATACTTGAGAATGTTCTTTACCGCAGTCCAGTGAGCCTTACCAGGGTTCCATTGATATCTACTGACCATGCTCAAGGAAAAGGCCACATCAGGGCGAGTATAAGTCATAGCATACATGATCGAACCCACATTGGAAGCATATGGTACATGACTCATATCAGCTATCTCAGCCTCTGTACTCGGACTCTGAGTCTTACTCAGTTTGGCGTTACTCTAGATCGGTAATTCCCCTTTCTTGGAATTCTGCATGCTGAACCTGTTCAGCACCTTATCCAAGTAGGTACTCTGACTAAGTCCAATTAGTCTCTTACTCCTGTCTCTCAAAATCCTTATCCCTAGGATATAGGTAGCTTCCCCAAGGTCCTTCATAGCGAAACACTTCCCAAGCCAGGACTTAACCTCCTGCAAGGTTGGGATGTCATTTCCTATGAGTAGTATGTCATCCACATACAACACTAAAAAGCTAACTATACTCCCACTAGCCCTAACATATACACATGACTCATCCTTGCTCCTCGAAAAGCCAAACTCTTTGACTTTCTCATCGAAGCAAAGATTCCATCTGCGAGGTGCTTGCTTTAATCCATAGATGGATTTCTCAAGCTTACACACTCTATTAGGGTACTCTGCACTGACAAAACCCTCTGGCTGATTCATGTAAACATCCTCAGCCAATTTTCCATTAAGGAAAGCGGTTTTGACATCCATTTGCCATATTTCATAATCATGAAATGCAGCTATGGCTAGCAGAACCCTAATAGACTTAATCTTCGCTACTGGTGAGAAGGTATCATCATAGTCAACTCCCGGAGTTTGAGTAAAGCCCTTCGCCACCAGTCGTGCTTTGTAAGTGTGCACCTTCCCATCCATGTTGGTCTTCTTCTTGAAGATCCATTTGCATCCAACTGTCTTACGACCTGGTACATTGTCAACCAAGTTCCAAACTTAATTGTCATACATGGACTGTATCTCGCTGTCCATAGCCTCTTTCCATTTAGCAGCCTCAGGGCCTACCATGGCTTCCGTGTAGCTGTTAGGTTCATCCAGACTTACCAGTGTACTATCACTGATAAGCGTCTCACCTTCCGCAGTAATATGGAAACCATAGTAATGCTCAGGTGCATTCCTAACTCTCGTGGAACGCCTCAGAGGTATGGACTCGTTAGTAGGATCAACAGGAGTTTCCTCCTCAGGTTGATTTCTCGAGTTTGAGGTTCCTTCACCACTTGACTCTTGAATTTCTTCAAGATTAATTTGCCTCGCACTGTTTCCTTGGCTTATGAACTCTCTCTCACGAAAGACTCCTCTTCTTGCTACAAAGACCACATTATCACTGGGTCTGTAGAAGAGGTAACCGAAGGATCTCTGTGGGTAGCCGATGAAAATACACCTCTCACTTCGAGGTTCGAGCTTATCGTGAGTCTCGCGCCTCACGAAAGCCTCGCAACCCCAAATCTTGATGTGATCTATATTGGGAACTTTTCCAGTCCACATCTCATGAGGTGTTTTGGTAACCTTTTTAGTACGGACTAGATTCAGGATATGGGCGGCAGTCTCTAAGGCATACCCCCAGAATGAGATTGGTAACGAAGCTCGAATCATCATGGAACGAACCATATCCAACAAGGTTCGATTACGCCT
Organism: Lactuca virosa; assembly: GCF_052849685.1. Classification (NCBI taxonomy): domain Eukaryota; kingdom Viridiplantae; phylum Streptophyta; class Magnoliopsida; order Asterales; family Asteraceae; genus Lactuca; species Lactuca virosa. Next base: position 463,449,844 of record NC_136430.1, on the reverse strand, counting down.
CTCAGCCACACCATTCAGCTGTGGTGTCCTAGGAGGTGTCAATTGTGAGACAATCCCACATTCCTTAAGATAGTCAGGGGACTCGATACCCAGATACTCTCCTCCCCGATCTGATTGGAGCATCTTGATGTTCCTGCTCAGTTGATTCTCCACTTCCTGCTTAAACTCTTTGAACTTTTCAAAGGTTTCTGACTTATGCTTGATTAAGTAGATATATCCATATCTACTATAATCATCAGCAAAAGTCACATAATAGCGATTAGCATCTCTTGTGGCGGTTTTGAAGGGTCCAAACACATCAGTGTGTATGAGGTCCAACAAACCCTCACCCCTCTCACAAGTACCAGTGAAGGGTGACTTTGTCATTTTTCCTAGTAAACAAGACTCGCAACTATCATCCGACTTTAGGTCAAATGATTCCAAAACTCCAGCCTTTTGGAGTTGGCCTATGCGCTTCTTGTTAACATGTCCAAGACGACAATTCTACAAGGAGGCACTATCCAAATTATTTGAAGAATCAATACACAATACATTATTTCCTAGATTATCTACAACATTCACAACTTCATATACACCATCACAAGGTAATGCTTTAAAGTAAAATACATCATTGTAATAACCATTAATAGCACCATTATCATTATCAAATGAAAAAGTAAACCTTTGTTTGTACAAGCCATGAAAGGAAATAATATTTCTCGCCATTTCAGACGAGTAACAACATTTATTCAAATCTAACATTAACCCATTATTCAGCAATAAAGAATAAACTCCTATCTTGGTAACAGGTGATGCTTTCCTATTCCCCATGATTAAGTTTATATTCCTGTGCTCCACTTTCTCACTTCTTCTTAGGCCCTGCAAATCAGTACAAATGTGAATATCACAACCTGTATCAAGCACCCCAAGAGTTAGTTTTCAATGAGTTATTAGACAACATAGTGTAAATACCTGCATGGGTGGGTTTAACTTTCCCATCCTTTACATCCTGCAAGTATTTGGGGCAGCTTCGCTTCCAGTGCCCCTTTTCCTGGCAGTAGAAGCACTGTGCTTCTTTAGGGTTTGAAGAAGGAGGAATGGAACCTTTCTTGGTTCCACTTGAAGAAGATCCATCAAGAGACTTTCCCTTGGTACCCTTAGAAGGGGTCTTCCTCTTCTTCCCTTTCCTTGCCCAATTGCCAGAACAGGGGCAGTAGTAGGAGTAGGAGTAACAGCTGATGTACTTTTAAGACCACTTTCAGCGGTCCTTCAAAGTCCTTGAAGCTTACTCAGTGTGACTTCCTCCTTGTTCATATGATAAGTCATACGAAACTGATCATAACTTGGAGGTAAGGAATGGAGAATGATGTCGATGGCCATGTCCTCAGGGAAGTCCACATTAAGCTTTAGTAATCGGTCCACGAACTTTTGCATTTTCTGCAAGTGACCGGTGAGGGATTCTCCCTCCTTCATCCTAGCTGTTATCATGGAGGAAATGATTTCATACCTCTCCTGACGAGCACTCTGATGGTACCTATCCATCAGATCCTGGTGCATTTCAAAAGGGTAGAAATCTTCATAGGATTTTTGGAGTTCTGCTGTCATTGTGGCCAACATGATGCAAGACACCTTAGTGGCATCTTTCTCATGGGTAGTGTACTCAACAATCTCCTCAGGAGTAGCAGTTGACTCATCGATAACCTTTAGCTCCTTATCGAGGACATACTCTTTGCCCTCATAGCGAGTAATCATTCAGATGTTCCTAATCCATTCATTGAAATTTGAACCATCAAAAGTGACTTTCCCACACAAGTTCATTAGGGAAAAGGAGCCTGTAGGGTTTGAGCCAGTAGCAGTGTTGGAAGACATCTGAAAGAAAGAAAGACAAGTTTTATTAGATAAAAGAGTCCTTAATAAGTCACCCAAAATGAAATATTAAGGCTAGGATCCAACAAACTATTTATAGTTGGAAGAGGGATGCCGTAATCCAAGCTATAAAATATTTGAAGGTAGGTAAATGACGATTTACCAATTTCCACCACAAAACCGAAATAGATTATTAAGTTTTATTGAATTTTAAATTCCTAGATCTTTTGAGATACATTGAACTTTCAATGGCATGTTTAAATCTCGATTGTGTCCTCTCAAGTTTGTGACTGGGATGCCGAGGATCACAAACAAGGTGTAAATAACCATGCAAATTGACTTGGTACCCTCAACTTTATCACCTAATCGATGTGCCGGTTAACCACACGCGCTCCACCGATCTATGATAAAGTCAAGTTACCATTTGCCACTCTTACTAGTCCTTGTTAGTGTGCCGGTTAACCACACGCGCTCCACTAATGACTTGGTAAGGTATAAAGTGTAATTTCATGGGTTAGCACCTATTTCACATTTTCCTAAAGTAACTAAGATTGAGAATTAATAAAGGTTTAGTTACTTTATAATTTCATTATACTTTTAATGAGGATTAAAGTCTTATCCTACCCGTTCGGCTAACGACCCTCCACCAGTCAAGGAAGCGGTGGGTGAGAGTGGACACCCATTAAGCTGTCATTTTATAGGCAACAACCTTATACTCCCCTTATAGACCGACTTCGTGAATGAGGCCTACTAACGGTAAGACTGACTTATTCTTATACATATCTATATATTTAAACTTTTAATATAATAATAGTATAAGGGTTGAATTTTAAACTTTTTAAAACTCTAAGGTTCAATTTGAAATTAAAGTATTAGGGTGTAAGACTTTACAAATTTCAAAACTTGAGGGCAAATATTGAAACTATTCAAGACTTTTCATTTCATAACTTATGAGTTTAATGGTCCATAAAAATGAAGACTCTTCATTTTATGTAACATCTTATTCTTTAATGACACTTTTAAAGAAGTGACTTTTGGTTATCCATAACTTGAGGACAAGTTATGGACTCCATCATTAGGCATTAAGATCAAGAATCATATCTACAAGCAAGTTACATATAATTCCTATGATCTTCTAAAACTCATAAGAACATGAACATTCATATCAAAATTTCAAGAATCATATTAACACATATAAAACATGGAATTTTGATATTTGCCATTGTAAATGGATTAGGATAATCATTACCACATCAAAAACAGGTTTTAAGGTTCAAAAACACAGTTTAGGGTAATGATCCTCATCCAATACCAAGAAAAACCCCAAAATTCTGCATACAGGGGCGTCACCACGTCGTGGTAAAGACTGCCACGTCGTGGTGAGCAGTCAGATGCAAAAAAACGTAGAATTTCAACTTTTGAAACAAACATGTAGCATCAAATATCAAGAAAACAAGCCTAGGCTCTGATACCACTGATAGGTTTTGAGCATTCTAACACTCCTATGGTGTACATGCAACCCTAGAAACCTTGGATCTATGTTTTACTATGATACATGCAAATTTGATTTTCAAGGTTCATAACCTATCTAACATAATATGGGGAACTTTTAAACATAAATACTAGTTGTAGAACATACATTATGTTGTTTGGATTCCTTGAAAACCTTGTGAGCCTAGCACCTCAACTGTGATGCCTCAAATGTCTCACACAACACCACAATACTTGGAATAACCTTGAGAGAAGTTCACTAACACCTTAAAATCGGCTAGCCCTCTATCTTGTACAAGTAGTGCCGATTTTGCTAGAGTAGGGGCCTTTATATAGTTGTGGCACAAGTAGGATTACACCATGTAAACCCTAATTGTCATGGCTTTCCATATTCCATGATCCATGGGTTTGTAACCTCCATAGACCATCCATGGGGCACCTTATGGGTTTTAACCCAATCCATACAAACCATGGATCATTAGCCCACTATACAAGAATAGATGATTTACACAATTAACCCCATATATTTAATTAGTCTCTTTTTGATCACTTAATTAATTTCAAATTAATTATTTGATCAATACTAATTAAATAATATTATTAATATATTAGAACTTATAATATATTAATAACCTTAAGTGTCATTTATCTCATTTTGGTCTATCCAAGCATTGCAATGTCATGCAACCCAAATGGACCATGCCCGCTCCGGTCAAGTACATATCAAATATAGTTATGGACTTAGACACTATATCCAACAAAAACATCATTTACATCAACATTTCATTTACATTTGGGGGTAGATGCAACCTAAAAAACCCCACGTTCATTACAATCCCTCTAAGACGTGGAATTCCTAACAAATATTTTAAATAACCACAAATATTACATTTAAAAATTCATGTTTCGCTTTGAAATTTATGGTCATTTTGATACTTTAATAAAATGATGAAAAGTGTCTATTTTTGTATTTTTCCCCGATATCATTTTCTTTTATCATTCGTTAATATAAAATAGCTTTATGTTTTTTATTTTTTTGCCAACCTTACTTTATGAGTTTTTTAGGTCGGCGTCTATTTGAACGAACTAGTAACAAAAGGCCCTTGGTTACTGGTACGGATATTATTCGGGTCGGAACCGGATCGAACCGACCCAAACCCGAATAACCCGAAAACCAAATAAGGTAATTGCATGAACCGAAAACCGAACCGAATAACCAATACGGGTTCGGTTCAGTTCGGGTATTAATCGGTTCGGTTCGGTTATTACCCGAATAACATATACAAGATGATTAAGGACCTAATATAACTGAAAAACCGTATTAGAATTCTATAACCCGAATAATAGAATAACAATGTATTTCTATACATCAACATAAAACATTCAAAGACTAACATAACACAATAACACATTGAAAGAATAACATTTACATAGTAAATTAACATAATGAAAATTAATTTCTTACTTGAGTTTCTTGAATTGGAGTCTATTTTTCCATGACTAGACAAAGTAGGAATTCTTAAATCCTTAGAGACAATAGAAAGAGTTGATTTCTGAAAGTTTGAAACAAGCGGAATGATCGACAAAAGTGATTTCGAGTTTTGAAATAGATGAGAAGATTGGTCGATTTTGAAACGACGAGAACGAACATAGGGTTTTTTTTGTTATGAATGACGAGGATAGAAATGTGAATCGTAATTTTGATTTCTGTCGATCAGAGAAAAAGGAGGAGGAATGCTTATTCGGGTCCGGTATTTAGAACTGAATAAGCTCTTATTTGGGTAACCCAAACCAAATAACCTAAGAACCGAATAAGCATAATGCTTATTCGGGCCTAATTCGGTTCGGTTCGGTTCAGGTTTTCGGGTCAAATTCTCCTCCCTAGTTACTTGGACAACAGACATTTGATTTTTTTAAAATTTAATAGTTTGCACCCTCAATCAACATATCTACTCATAACGGTTCTCCCACTTTTACATTCACGAGCATTATCGATCTTTAATAACATTGTTATTGCTGCCTTTTTTTTTCGGCGTAGCCCCACCGCCCCCACGCACACTCCTCTGTCGAAGGCCGATGGACTACCCAACTGCAAAGCTAACCTTATAAAAAACGAATAATCAACTAACTACAACCTACACACAAAAACAAAAACAGACATGGAGAATATACAACATAAGTCAATCAAAGTAAATGGCATCACTATGCACGTGGCTGAGATCGGAGAAGGCCCTGCCGTGCTTTTCGTCCATGGCTTCCCGGAGCTCTGGTACACATGGCGTCACCAGATGCTGTATATATCCTCCAAAGGCTACCGTGCCATCGCACCTGACCTTCGTGGCTTTGGAGATTCGGAAGCACCGCCTTCCTCCACCAGCTACACGGCCTTCCACATCGTCGGAGACCTGGTGTGCTTGCTTGACTCGTTGGGGCTGGACAAGGTTTTCCTGGTGGGTCACGATTGGGGTGCTATAATCTCATGGTACCTGTGTCTTTTCCGGCCAGACCGTATCAAGGCTTTGGTTAACATGAGCGTCGTTTATAATCCTAGGAATCCCTTGGTGAAACCTGTCCAGTTCATGCGACAGACTTTTGGCGACGATTTCTACATCTGCAGGTTCCAGGTGATTCATGATTACTACCCTCGTTTTCATTTTCATTTTTTTCTTTTAAATAATAAATGTTAGATGAATTCTTTTTGTTAAATTATTATTATTATTATTATTGTTATTATTATTATTATTATTATGGACACATAAATTTTTAAACATATACATCTGGTATCAAAGCTTTTAAATACACAGAGAAAATAAAAATCTACATATTTAAAACAAACACTAGCTGGTAAATGATTTATTCTTTCAAAGGGCACAGGTGGCCATTAGATGGCATGGGGTGGGGGTTAAGTGCCGAGAGGGGTAGTGTGGATGGTTGGTTCGGCATTGGTCCAAGTGGGGATAAGGTTTAGTCTCGATGTTTGTTGGGTCATAGGTAGTGGCGGATGGTGGTGGTGTGATAACGTCATTGGACGTCATGGGCGACATTGAGTAGAGGAATTGATAGGATATGGGAGACAAGTATGTGGAGTCGTCAAAAGAGGGAGAACTCAAAGGTGACATGGAGCGGAAAGGAAAGGGGGTTTCATCGAAAACGACATGGCATGAGATGATGAGTGGATAGGTCGTGACATCTAAAACCTCGATGACAATTCGAGTAACCAAGGAAAACACACAGTGTTGAGAGTAAGGAGAGTTTTTTTTATGTGTGATATGAGGGTACCATAAGCACCCAAAAACTCTAAAGTGGGAAAAGGGTAGGGGTTTGTTGAAGAGTTGGATGAACAAGATTTAATTGTGGGCAGTTACAGATAGGGTAATGTATAAGAGGTAGGTTGTCATATGTAAGGCATCTACCCACTATGTTGGTGGAAGATGAACATGGAATATGAGAGTATGAGTGATGTTATTTAGGGTTCGGGTCATACATTCAGACATTCTGTTTTGTTGGGTTGTGCAAGGACACTATAAAAAAATAATAATAATAAAATAAATAAATAAATAAATAAAATAAAAAATTATTCCACTTTTGGTCTATGAGTGGAATTTGTGGTTATCGAATTCACCCATGCATTGGAACAACTTTATTTCACAAATGAACTGTGTTTTTACATAAGCGTGAAAATATAAAATTTTGGCAAATACATCATTTTTACGTCTTAATGGGTAAATCTAGAGAAAATGGAAAAATGATCCAAAAACTATACTTAGTAGTTTATCCACTGAAACTAGGTAACAGGGATGTCTATAAATTTAAGTTAACAATATTAAACAAGTTTGAAACCTTAGAAATTGAACTAGAAAAAAAAAAGACGAATATGCTTGCTAAGTTGGCAGCATGCCATGACATATTACTAGTGCTTTTATTACAATAAAGACCAATATGCTTGCCAAGGCAGTGGAAGTTGCTACTACTAATCGTAAGACGTGACTGAGGGGCGACGATTGTAAGATTTTATGCCCCGGATGTTGAGACGGCTTGCTATTTTGGCAGCGAGGGTTCCCAGAGTTTTAACAGAAATGATATAGGTTGGGACTCGAATTGGCGTGCAAAATTGTTGGAGAATGTACAGTGTTTAGAGTGGATCACTTGTGTGGGGCACGTTTTAGAGAGACATTGTTTCTCTAAAAGAAGTACTCTCTTCGTCCCAAATTAATAGTCTATGTTTCCTTTTTGGTTTGTCCCAAAATAATAGTCTACTTCTAAAAATAAATATTACTTTTTATCAAAATACATTCCCTTATTAGTTAAACTATCATTGAATTAAATGCAACCATCATGGAATTAAATGCAACAAAATGGTACAATTATCATTTAATTTAATAAAGTTAATGATAATTAATGTTTCCTGAATATTTGTGTTTTTTGTCTATAAATAATTTTGGGATGGAGGGAGTATTAAACATGCTTTGAGGAAGCTCGGGAGAGAAAAACACATTGTCAGATAACAATAGTGATGTTATCAGATTAAGGAGTAAATCTATTGATAAGGTACGTAACAAGCCTTTTCGGAACGGGAGCGTCAATATTAGCCAAGAAATTAGAAAGAAGCTTCATATTTTGGCAATATTGAGAGATTGACCAATCACCTAGAACAATTTTGTGGAATTCATTGTCCAACCATCTTTAATTTCCATAAAAAGGTCTTCGATACTTTTCCACATAGATTGGGGAGTTAGTACCCTTCTTGAGGATCATGGTAAGAAGGGAATAAGTGATATTTCCATAAATCCACATCTTGAAAATAGAGAAAAAATTATGTCATTTTGTGTCGTTGGTTTTGGTTGGAGAGGAGATCCGTCGACATGATTGATATTGTTGTAACAGATGCAATGGGTCTCAACCAGTTCACGCCATACATCATAGCTTAATTTGTTGATTTTTAGGGTTAGTGGGACATATACTTTTGATGGATTTTAGGCATAATAAAACAAACTTAAAACTCTTAAATGTGCATGCAACCTAAAACAAGATCTATGTTTTCACTATTGAACCTATAATTATGAACATCAAAATAAGAACCCTAAAAACCCTAGGTAATTTTCGAAAAACACATAAAGGGGTTTAGGATTACATACCTTATTGTTATTATAGAAAATAACAATGATCCTTGCCTTGTTGAAGCTTTGGAAGCAAGCACCACAAGCGTCATGCCTCTAATGGTTCACACCCAAGCTAGCAAGAAGGAGATTATGGAGAGAGAAGGGGGAGAGGGAGAGCAAAATTTCGGCTATTCCTTGGAACAATATGGTGTCCGAAATTTGGAGGCTCTAAGGGTCCTTATATAGTGGTACAAGGAAAGCCTAGATAACCCTAATTTGAATTAAATAATATTAATTCAAATTTGGTAATTATCTACTTCCTATTATCCACATGAGATATTCTAGAAACCCTAGAATATCTCCTCCAAAACCGTCCAAGGCTATACCAGGAAGGTTCTGGAGCCTTTTGTTCAACTATTGAACAATTGCACTTTAGACCCTGCACTTTTAATTAATTTCATTAATCCCGAAGTTAATTCCAACTAATTTCTGATTAATTATTAATTAAATATTACTATTTCTAATTAATATATTATTCTCATAATATATTAATAAATTATTTATTTCAGTTTATTAATCAAATGATAAATCAACCTCTCTCTCCAAAAATCATCTTGTCCAGTTGCTAGGTTTGAGGGCAACCCAAAAGGACTGTGATATTATCAATTCAAGTTTATATCAATTATAGTTATGAACTTACACACCTAATCCAACAATTTTGATGTTGGTAATTTGTATGTTTTTATTGGAAGTATAGGTGGGGTGTCGGCTATTAGTAGGAGAGAGAGAGAGAGAGAGAGAGAGAGAGAGAGAGAGAGAGAGAGAGAGGATTAAGAATATGATATCATATTAAACTAAAATAATTTCTTGTGAAGTAGTTTTCCTAACAAGAAAGTACAAAGTATGAGCCACATAGTAGGTTAAGAAATACAACATTAGGCTAACTTTATGAGTTAGATATATGTACACTAATACATAATATATGGCTATTCTTGGAATTGGATTAAGTTTCTATCAGCTGATGCATTGTGTCTTTACGAGGTGTGTTTAAAATATCTAAAATCAAAAAACAGCCAAAAACTGAATTCTAAAAACCAAAAAGTGTACCGATTTTTATTAAGTTACATACTACACAACTACACGTAGGTGATATTATTTATTTTTGTTAATATTTGGAAATATTTGTTTAAACTTTAAATATGAATTTATTGTTTTGACCTTCTAAAATATTGTATCCAAAGATTATCCTCATATAGAATTTTAATATGAAGCTTTTAGTTTCCACACACATTTCTTAATTAGTAAATGATCCATCAGATAACGTGATAAGAATTTCAAAGAAAAACATTTTTTCAGTAGGGTTTAGCTTTAGGTTTAGGCTCATAAAATTAACGAACCAATGGCTTTAGTTAACATTCTGAAATAAAATTATGTTTTGGTTAACTATCATGACCACCAACTATCATGACCACCACTTTATAAATGGAGGCGTGATAAGTCATCTATAGTGTGTGATATTATTATTTTTTCTTTAGAAATGAAAATTCAAAAAATATAGTCCTTATCAAGTGGTATGATCAGTCATCTATAGTGTGTCATATTATTATTTTTTCTTTAGAAATGAAAATTATAGTATTTTAAAATGTATGTACAAATGATCTTTAATTTTGATATACAAAAGGTTGTATAATTAATGGCATGCATTTTCTACATCTCTCATATTAATTTACAAACTCTTAATGATAATTGTAAATATATGTGGAGCCCAAGATTGTCTCTCCAAAAGAGTCATGTGGAGAGAATGGGAACTCCAACATATATAGCCACTTATAAGACCGTGTTGCACTGATATGGGATACAATAACGCTCCCCCTCATAGTCGAAGGCTCGATGAGGATAGACAAGGATGTGCTGAGTCACGACGGTGCGGGACGCTGACTTTGATACCATGTAAATATATGTGGAGCCCCATATTAACTCTCCAAAAGAGCCCTTGTGGAGAGAAGGAGACTCTCACATATATAGTCACTTATAAAACCGTGTCGCATCAATGTAGGATACACTAACCATAATGACGGTAAATTTAACCTAATAAATGAAAATCAATTTTGCCAAATGTCATGTTCTCATTGATTTTGCCACATGTCATTTTTTAAAATTTTTTGAATTATTTTTTTTCCACTTGTCATTTTCTTGTAATTTTCATTTTCTTAAATTTAAAATCCATATTTTAGTGAGATTTATATATGTAAAGTAGATCATTCTATTAAATTTCATAATAAATGTTTTACAGTCTTTCAAATATCTTACATTATATATTAAATTACTTACTTGATTTATTATATTCTTTGTATTTATATAAACTTATTATTTTAAAAAATATGTAATTCTTATAATTTTATATTAAACTTTTTTTCTAAACCCGTATAATACACGGGATTCACACCTAGTTAGTAATATAGTAAAACTAATAAGTTCCCAATCGATAAATTTTAATTTTATTGAAAATATTTTTATATTTCTTGTAGGAATGAGAGAACAACATATACACAACTCTTCGAAAAATGGCATGTATAATTCATATATATGACTAGTCATTAATTAAGACTTGGTTTTTCTTGAAATACGTGTGATACCAAATTTAACAAATGAAAGTTTTATTATCTTCCATGATATTTTAGAAAATACTTTGATATATATCTTTATTTTCTTCATATCTAATACAAGAACAGGCATGCATGAACAACAGTATTTCAAATAATTTTTTTTGGAAAATACTAATGTTCTAGAATAGTGTACGTTCGGCAACTACAGGAAATAGGATGGGAAGAAGAGTTTGCAAAAGTGGATACCAAAAAACTATTGGCGTCATTTTATTTCAAACGAAATCCAAGCCCACCAATGATGCCTAAAGACTACGCAAAGTTGTTTAAACCACATCAAACCACGGTACCTTGTTGGTTCACGGAAGAAGACCTCGACTACTTTGCATCCAAATATCATGCCACGGGATTTGCAGGACCATTCAATTACTACCGTTGTTTTGATCTGTATGTAGTCAAACTAACTTGCTTAATTAATTATTATTTATTGTGTAATTTGACGTTTTAGGGATACCTATCTAACTGGGTTCTAACTGTTTTGATTGCAGAAACTGGGAACTATGTGCAGCATGGACGGGATCTAAAATTGTAGTCCCCGTGAAATTCATAGTAGGAGACATAGACATGACGTATAACTTTCCAGGAATAAAAGAATACATCCATGGCGGTGGATTCAAGGAATGGGTAACGGGACTGGAACAAGTGGTGGTCATGGAAGGAGTTGGTCACTTCATCAATCAAGAGAAGCCACAAGAGATCAACAACCACATTTACGACTTCATTACCAAGTTCTAGCTAATTCATAAGTGTGTGTGGGTGTATGTTTTCTTATAATTTGGATATGATTTATGTAGCCACTCCATATGTCACTTTACTTTACATTCCAGAGTTTTCACATTAAAATTTACCTTACATTCAAAAGTTTTCATGTCAAACTTTACTTTACAATCAAAATCATGCAAATGACATGTATTCAATGCATGTTCTTACACTGTTACTTTTCATTTCCATTCTTTTACTGTACATGTTATCTACTAGTTACCACATCTTCTTTACACTTAATTGAAGTCTAATCACTTTTAGTGATATTCCAATTCTAGACCAAAATGGGAGGAACAAATTGTTGAATCTATATGCTCAAGAATCATTTTAGAATGATGTTTGCTAATAAAATATTATCATATAGGGTCGCTGTGAATACAAGGATTTGTTCGGACAAGGTTTGACAGCTCAAACCTTGAATTAATTTAAGATCAATTTCTGCTTGTAATGAAGATCCAGTCAAGTCTGGTAAACCAGTGTTGTCTCAAAATAGAGATAATCAACAAAGTGCTCAATATGGAATAATAATAAGTATGAACAATGTAAAGTAATTCAAGCACAAGAAAAATGTAAGAGAAAATGAATGACTGAATGATTTTTGATTAGAGTGAAAAAGGTGCACACTTCTCTATCTTGATATAAAGATGACAACTCCTTAAATAGGCAAGGAGTGACTAAAAGACAAATCAGATAAAGTACGCATGGACTGAGAGACTTCTGAAGATCAACAAACTGACACAGCCGTTGTTGTTGATCTTGTATCTTGTACTATACTAGAAAACAATAAGAACAATACAAAATAGTACTTGCAACAATTAATGCATTACAGACACAAAATGTTTCTAAACAACCATAGATCTCAGACAAGTCTTCACTTCGAAACATATTTACTTCAAACTCAATCTTTATATCGGAAGATTGAGTTTGAAGTAAGGATCACTTTTCCATGTTCCAACAATCTCCCCTAATTGACCTTCATCTCAGATTGCATAAGGATCACTTTTCTATGTTCCAACAATCTCCCCTAATTGACCTTACCAATCTTTTGACTTGTCACTTGGCTTCATCAAAGATAAACATGTAAGCACTCTGGAGCCAGCTTCGGGCCTCAATGTACCATTAGAGATGCTCAATAAATTTCTTCTTGATGTATTCAGAAGAATCACTCTTGGCAGCATTTGAGATGAACTTTTGAATAATCTTGGTTGGAACAAGATGTTTGTCAAGAACTCGGAAAAATTCTTTTCCACTTGTCTTTTTCTTGAGATAGAAAAAACCAAGTTCAGGTTCTTCAATAGGGCCTTCGGCTAAGATTTGAGCTTCACGAAGCTCAAGACTGATTTTAGCCAATAGATTTTCAGTTCCGAACAGGTGAGCAAACTCCACATCGGATTTATAATATTCAACAATGTAATCCTTAAGAAAACTGATAGCAGTGTTGAAAGCTCTAATTCTAGATTCATTTGTCTGACGATCTTTGATATCAATAGCCATGGTAAGAATGTCATTCGGATTCATCGAAGGAAAGTCGGCATCAATGATTGTAACAGTGGTTTCCTTGTTCCCGAGATATGAAATATCTATAGAGAAGACAGTCGAGATCAAACTTGCTCTGAACCTTTTTACCATAACCAACATTCTTGGTAATTCTTTTCCGAGACCACGCTTCCTTTTGATGCCATGCATTAATGGAATAAAAGGTTCTCAATCTCTCACGCTCAGTTTGGATGATGGTTTGTGGATCATCGGATGGATGCAATGGTGCGAACTTGATGTAATAGCGTCCTTGGGGAGGGATTGGTAAGTCAAGTTGGTCTGAGTCATTTGTTGGAAGATCAAAATACATGAAGGGCACAAAGTTGATGTCATGTAAGATTCCTTCTCGAAAAAGAGGAGAAATGTTGAACATCGGATTGGGATTATCTTTTAATTCTTGAATCCGAATGCTTTCTTCTAGAGCTTGTTGCATTTGTTCTTTGGACCAACCCTCGGCCTTTTTCAGCGACTTCACTGGGTTGTCTGATTCGAAAGCGATCCTTTTTCCCTTGTCTTAGATAGGATCTTCTTGAGTAGAAATAAAGGAAATGATTTGTTGACCGGATAGAGTGATGAGCAGCTCGGATGGAAGAGTAACCAAAGACTCTTCAGGAAGCTCATCAGGTTTCCTAGTGGGAGAACCTTTATCAATTTGGATAATCCCCAGAGCAGGAATTAGAGGAGTCATTGGCAGAGTGGTTCGGAAAGCATCAATAGTAAACTTTGTTTTTAACTTTTCCATGTCGCGACTCCTTTAGAAGGATTCTGATAGAGATGATGGCCAAGAGACTGAGGACCATTTCTTCTTAACTTCTTTCGAAAGGATTTTGGTGATGACAGTTTGTACCCTGATCGATTGAAGTCCAAGAATCGCATTACTCACCAGATAATTTTCATCAAATTCATATTCTTCTTCAAGAACTTCTACTTGGACGATTTCCTCATCGGTAGTTTCATCTCAAATCTCATATTCCGATATAGGTTTCCATTGAACTATATTCTCTCCCCCTCTTGCATGGGAATGCCATGTCTCCGATGCAAGCAATGCATCTGATTGCAAACTGTCTAACTGTTCCAACACCCGTTGAAAGCTAATGTTGATTTGCTTAGAAAGTGAATCATAAGCATCGATAGGTGGAGCTTGGGCTTTGAGATGGTCAAAAGCTTCTTACACGATTAACGGAAGCTCATCAAACTTGTGGTTCGGAGTATCCACAAAGTGTTGAACTGATCGGATGACCTGATGGGTTTTAGGCATAACAAAAAAAACTTAAAACTCTTAAGTGTGCATGAAACCTAAAACAATATCTATGTTTTCATTATTGAACCTATAACTAACACTACAAGAAAAACGTGATTTTGCTACGGAAGGAATCCGTTGTGAAAAGCTGAAATTCCGTTGCAAAAGACGAATAGCGACGGAATTCTATTTCCGTCCCTAAAAAGGCCATAGCGAGGGGTTTGCAACGGAAACGATAATTTCGTCGCAATTGTGACAACGGAATGAAATCCGTGGTAGACGGTATTCCGTCGTGTATTCCGTAGTAGGTTTCCATCATAAATTCCGTGGTAGTTCTTCCGTCACAAATTCCGTTGTAGTTAATCCCTAGCAAAATCCGTGGTGATGAATCCCTAGCAAAATCCGTGGTGATGAATCCCTAGCTAAATCTGTGCTGATGAATCCCTAGCTAAATCCGTGGTGATGAATCCCTAGCTAAATCCATGGTGATGAATCCCTAGCAAATTCCGTTTGATCACTTCCTAGCAAATTTCGTGGTCATGAATCCCTAGCAATTTTAGTGGTGTATATATTATATACCAGATTCAATATGGACCGATGGATAATTGATTTATAAATTATATCCAAATAATTTTGTAGTAATATATGAAAAACAAAAAAATCATAACCATCATATCATAAAATAACAAAATAATTATTTATTACATTGAAAAAAGAAAGTTGCTACTCTAAAATACATAATCTTCAATAAACGTATATCAACCTACTACTCTTGTTGTTTTGTAAAGCCATTAATAAGATCCAATGCTGTTTGAAGTTGTTTTTCAAGATACCCGACCCTTGCTTTGTTTTCCTCTTGTTGGGCGTTCATCATTTCTTTAAGCTCTTCGTTTTGCTGTTGTTGTTTAGCAACAAGCTCCCTCATTTCTTCTATTTCATCATTTTTTTCTAGAATGTAAGTTACATCCGTTTTATCATTCCTATTGGGAACCGCCTTTGCAAAAGAGCCTAATCCATAAAGTCTTCTTTTTTTATCATGACCACCTACACCAGCATAAAATAACTTGTCCTCCTCAAATTCAACACCTTCAGCTTCCAACTCTTCCCGTTTTTCTGTATAGGCCGCCTACAAAATAAAAATATTATAAGTTAAAAGATATCAAATTTAGGAATGATATTATGGAGTAGCTACAATATAAAAGTTAATTTAAACTGAAATGAATATTACATGAATTTGTCTATCTTTTTCATTTGTGAAAGTGACTCCATCATGATTCTTAGTGTGTGTATACAGGAACAATTCACTATGGGGTGGCTCGTGTCCTAATTTCCTCTTCTGCATAAATACCATATAAAAAGTCAAATATACAGATAAACATATGCAAACATTGATATGATGTACCACTTAAAAAATTACAAAATCAGAAGCTATCTTCAATTGACATGCGGATCCAGCGTTATGTGTGGGTTTTGCTACTCCATCAGCCACACCGTTACGCCAAATCTTCTTGTTCTGCTCAGATTTTAGCTTGTATTCTTCTGTATTCCATTTTAATTGCCAGGAGTTCCAGACTTCCTGTGGAATATGAGCTGGTTTAAAGCCATGTTTGTTTCTTTTTGGGTTCCTCATGTTGAAGAGATATTGACCATAACTTTGTGCCGCTTTCCTTGCCTAAGCTTGCCTCACCAGCGGGTCTATTGTCTCATCCCAACAACATTTTTTCTACACATTAACAATATAAACATAAGTTGAAGTGTAAATGTTTACCAAACAACAATTTATCACTTATAGTTACCTGAAACTCCTCCCAATATAATTCACGCATTTCTTTGATTACTTGTGCCCAAGCGTACCCTTCTGGATCTACTCTTTGTTTAAAGGACTGACTAATAACGTGTGCACAAGGGCCTGGTGGCATTAGCCTGCAAGTAATCATGTGATGTGTTTGGTTATGAATTGATATGTAGGTGTAAACAAAAATTTAATACATAAAAAAAAGTTGTAATTAAGATTTGAATTGGTAGCTCACGTATTTTTCCAAACATGAACATTAAAACGTCCATCTGGTCCACAATCTTCAGAGGAATTGTTTTCACATTCTACACTTTCTACTACAGATCCACTCATGGGTGGTTGTGTTGGTGATGGGGTAGATTCTGGGATAGGTGTTGTTGATGGGGTATATTCTGGGGTAGGTGTTGGGATAGATGTATATTGTGACTGGGATGCCGAGGATCACAAACAAGGTGTAAATAACCATGCAAATTGACTTGGTACCCTCAACTTTATCACCTAATCGATGTGCCGGTTAACCACACGCGCTCCACCGATCTATGATAAAGTCAAGTTACCATTTGCCACTCTTACTAGTCCTTGTTAGTGTGCCGGTTAACCACACGCGCTCCACTAATGACTTGGTAAGGTATAAAGTGTAATTTCATGGGTTAGCACCTATTTCACATTTTCCTAAAGTAACTAAGATTGAGAATTAATAAAGGTTTAGTTACTTTATAATTTCATTATACTTTTAATGAGGATTAAAGTCTTATCCTACCCGTTCGGCTAACGACCCTCCACCAGTCAAGGAAGCGGTGGGTGAGAGTGGACACCCATTAAGCTGTCATTTTATAGGCAACAACCTTATACTCCCCTTATAGACCGGCTTCGTGAATGAGGCCTACTAACGGTAAGACTGACTTATTCTTATACATATCTATATATTTAAACTTTTAATATAATAATAGTATAAGGGTTGAATTTTAAACTTTTTAAAACTCTAAGGTTCAATTTGAAATTAAAGTATTAGGGTGTAAGACTTTACAAATTTCAAAACTTGAGGGCAAATATTGAAACTATTCAAGACTTTTCATTTCATAACTTATGAGTTTAATGGTCCATAAAAATGAAGACTCTTCATTTTATGTAACATCTTATTCTTTAATGACACTTTTAAAGAAGTGACTTTTGGTTATCCATAACTTGAGGACAAGTTATGGACTCCATCATTAGGCATTAAGATCAAGAATCATATCTACAAGCAAGTTACATATAATTCCTATGATCTTCTAAAACTCATAAGAACATGAACATTCATATCAAAATTTCAAGAATCATATTAACACATATAAAACATGGAATTTTGATATTTGCCATTGTAAATGGATTAGGATAATCATTACCACATCAAAAACAGGTTTTAAGGTTCAAAAACACAGTTTAGGGTAATGATCCTCATCCAATACCAAGAAAAACCCCAAAATTCTGCATACAGGGGCGTCACCACGTCGTGGTAAAGACTGCCACGTCGTGGTGAGCAGTCAGATGCAAAAAAACGTAGAATTTCAACTTTTGAAACAAACATGTAGCATCAAATATCAAGAAAACAAGCCTAGGCTCTGATACCACTGATAGGTTTTGAGCATTCTAACACTCCTATGGTGTACATGCAACCCTAGAAACCTTGGATCTATGTTTTACTATGATACATGCAAATTTGATTTTCAAGGTTCATAACCTATCTAACATAATATGGGGAACTTTTAAACATAAATACTAGTTGTAGAACATACATTATGTTGTTTGGATTCCTTGAAAACCTTGTGAGCCTAGCACCTCAACTGTGATGCCTCAAATGTCTCACACAACACCACAATACTTGGAATAACCTTGAGAGAAGTTCACTAACACCTTAAAATCGGCTAGCCCTCTATCTTGTACAAGTAGTGCCGATTTTGCTAGACTAGGGGCCTTTATATAGTTGTGGCACAAGTAGGATTACACCATGTAAACCCTAATTGTCATGGCTTTCCATATTCCATGATCCATGGGTTTGTAACCTCCATAGACCATCCATGGGGCACCTTATGGGTTTTAACCCAATCCATACAAACCATGGATCATTAGCCCACTATACAAGAATAGATGATTTACACAATTAACCCCATATATTTAATTAGTCTCTTTTTGATCACTTAATTAATTTCAAATTAATTATTTGATCAATACTAATTAAATAATATTATTAATATATTAGAACTTATAATATATTAATAACCTTAAGTGTCATTTATCTCATTTTGGTCTATCCAAGCATTGCAATGTCATGCAACCCAAATGGACCATGCCCGCTCCGGTCAAGTACATATCAAATATAGTTATGGACTTAGACACTATATCCAACAAAAACATCATTTACATCAACATTTCATTTACATTTGGGGGTAGATGCAACCTAAAAAACCCCACGTTCATTACAATCCCTCTAAGACGTGGAATTCCTAACAAATATTTTAAATAACCACAAATATTACATTTAAAAATTCATGTTTCGCTTTGAAATTTATGGTCATTTTGATACTTTAATAAAATGATGAAAAGTGTCTATTTTTGTATTTTTCCCCGATATCATTTTCTTTTATCATTCGTTAATATAAAATAGCTTTATGTTTTTTATTTTTTTGCCAACCTTACTTTATGAGTTTTTTAGGTCGGCGTCTATTTGAACGAACTAGTAACAAAAGGCCCTTGGTTACTGGTACGGATATTATTCGGGTCGGAACCGGATCGAACCGACCCAAACCCGAATAACCCGAAAACCAAATAAGGTAATTGCATGAACCGAAAACCGAACCGAATAACCAATACGGGTTCGGTTCAGTTCGGGTATTAATCGGTTCGGTTCGGTTATTACCCGAATAACATATACAAGATGATTAAGGACCTAATATAACTGAAAAACCGTATTAGAATTCTATAACCCGAATAATAGAATAACAATGTATTTCTATACATCAACATAAAACATTCAAAGACTAACATAACACAATAACACATTGAAAGAATAACATTTACATAGTAAATTAACATAATGAAAATTAATTTCTTACTTGAGTTTCTTGAATTGGAGTCTATTTTTCCATGACTAGACAAAGTAGGAATTCTTAAATCCTTAGAGACAATAGAAAGAGTTGATTTCTGAAAGTTTGAAACAAGCGGAATGATCGACAAAAGTGATTTCGAGTTTTGAAATAGATGAGAAGATTGGTCGATTTTGAAACGACGAGAACGAACATAGGGTTTTTTTTGTTATGAATGACGAGGATAGAAATGTGAATCGTAATTTTGATTTCTGTCGATCAGAGAAAAAGGAGGAGGAATGCTTATTCGGGTCCGGTATTTAGAACTGAATAAGCTCTTATTTGGGTAACCCAAACCAAATAACCTAAGAACCGAATAAGCATAATGCTTATTCGGGCCTAATTCGGTTCGGTTCGGTTCAGGTTTTCGGGTCAAATTCTCCTCCCTAGTTACTTGGACAACAGACATTTGATTTTTTTAAAATTTAATAGTTTGCACCCTCAATCAACATATCTACTCATAACGGTTCTCCCACTTTTACATTCACGAGCATTATCGATCTTTAATAACATTGTTATTGCTGCCTTTTTTTTTCGGCGTAGCCCCACCGCCCCCACGCACACTCCTCTGTCGAAGGCCGATGGACTACCCAACTGCAAAGCTAACCTTATAAAAAACGAATAATCAACTAACTACAACCTACACACAAAAACAAAAACAGACATGGAGAATATACAACATAAGTCAATCAAAGTAAATGGCATCACTATGCACGTGGCTGAGATCGGAGAAGGCCCTGCCGTGCTTTTCGTCCATGGCTTCCCGGAGCTCTGGTACACATGGCGTCACCAGATGCTGTATATATCCTCCAAAGGCTACCGTGCCATCGCACCTGACCTTCGTGGCTTTGGAGATTCGGAAGCACCGCCTTCCTCCACCAGCTACACGGCCTTCCACATCGTCGGAGACCTGGTGTGCTTGCTTGACTCGTTGGGGCTGGACAAGGTTTTCCTGGTGGGTCACGATTGGGGTGCTATAATCTCATGGTACCTGTGTCTTTTCCGGCCAGACCGTATCAAGGCTTTGGTTAACATGAGCGTCGTTTATAATCCTAGGAATCCCTTGGTGAAACCTGTCCAGTTCATGCGACAGACTTTTGGCGACGATTTCTACATCTGCAGGTTCCAGGTGATTCATGATTACTACCCTCGTTTTCATTTTCATTTTTTTCTTTTAAATAATAAATGTTAGATGAATTCTTTTTGTTAAATTATTATTATTATTATTATTGTTATTATTATTATTATTATTATTGTGGACACATAAATTTTTAAACATATACATCTGGTATCAAAGCTTTTAAATACACAGAGAAAATAAAAATCTACATATTTAAAACAAACACTAGCTGGTAAATGATTTATTCTTTCAAAGGGCACAGGTGGCCATTAGATGGCATGGGGTGGGGGTTAAGTGCCGAGAGGGGTAGTGTGGATGGTTGGTTCGGCATTGGTCCAAGTGGGGATAAGGTTTAGTCTCGATGTTTGTTGGGTCATAGGTAGTGGCGGATGGTGGTGGTGTGATAACGTCATTGGACGTCATGGGCGACATCGAGTAGAGGAATTGATAGGATATGGGAGACAAGTATGTGGAGTCGTCAAAAGAGGGAGAACTCAAAGGTGACATGGAGCGGAAAGGAAAGGGGGTTTCATCGAAAACGACATGGCATGAGATGATGAGTGGATAGGTCGTGACATCTAAAACCTCGATGACAATTCGAGTAACCAAGGAAAACACACAGTGTTGAGAGTAAGGAGAGTTTTTTTTATGTGTGATATGAGGGTACCATAAGCACCCAAAAACTCTAAAGTGGGAAAAGGGTAGGGGTTTGTTGAAGAGTTGGATGAACAAGATTTAATTGTGGGCAGTTACAGATAGGGTAATGTATAAGAGGTAGGTTGTCATATGTAAGGCATCTACCCACTATGTTGGTGGAAGATGAACATGGAATATGAGAGTATGAGTGATGTTATTTAGGGTTCGGGTCATACATTCAGACATTCTGTTTTGTTGGGTTGTGCAAGGACACTATAAAAAAATAATAATAATAAAATAAATAAATAAATAAATAAAATAAAAAATTATTCCACTTTTGGTCTATGAGTGGAATTTGTGGTTATCGAATTCACCCATGCATTGGAACAACTTTATTTCACAAATGAACTGTGTTTTTACATAAGCGTGAAAATATAAAATTTTGGCAAATACATCATTTTTACGTCTTAATGGGTAAATCTAGAGAAAATGGAAAAATGATCCAAAAACTATACTTAGTAGTTTATCCACTGAAACTAGGTAACAGGGATGTCTATAAATTTAAGTTAACAATATTAAACAAGTTTGAAACCTTAGAAATTGAACTAGAAAAAAAAAAGACGAATATGCTTGCTAAGTTGGCAGCATGCCATGACATATTACTAGTGCTTTTATTACAATAAAGACCAATATGCTTGCCAAGGCAGTGGAAGTTGCTACTACTAATCGTAAGACGTGACTGAGGGGCGACGATTGTAAGATTTTATGCCCCGGATGTTGAGACGGCTTGCTATTTTGGCAGCGAGGGTTCCCAGAGTTTTAACAGAAATGATATAGGTTGGGACTCGAATTGGCGTGCAAAATTGTTGGAGAATGTACAGTGTTTAGAGTGGATCACTTGTGTGGGGCACGTTTTAGAGAGACATTGTTTCTCTAAAAGAAGTACTCTCTTCGTCCCAAATTAATAGTCTATGTTTCCTTTTTGGTTTGTCCCAAAATAATAGTCTACTTCTAAAAATAAATATTACTTTTTATCAAAATACATTCCCTTATTAGTTAAACTATCATTGAATTAAATGCAACCATCATGGAATTAAATGCAACAAAATGGTACAATTATCATTTAATTTAATAAAGTTAATGATAATTAATGTTTCCTGAATATTTGTGTTTTTTGTCTATAAATAATTTTGGGATGGAGGGAGTATTAAACATGCTTTGAGGAAGCTCGGGAGAGAAAAACACATTGTCAGATAACAATAGTGATGTTATCAGATTAAGGAGTAAATCTATTGATAAGGTACGTAACAAGCCTTTTCGGAACGGGAGCGTCAATATTAGCCAAGAAATTAGAAAGAAGCTTCATATTTTGGCAATATTGAGAGATTGACCAATCACCTAGAACAATTTTGTGGAATTCATTGTCCAACCATCTTTAATTTCCATAAAAAGGTCTTCGATACTTTTCCACATAGATTGGGGAGTTAGTACCCTTCTTGAGGATCATGGTAAGAAGGGAATAAGTGATATTTCCATAAATCCACATCTTGAAAATAGAGAAAAAATTATGTCATTTTGTGTCGTTGGTTTTGGTTGGAGAGGAGATCCGTCGACATGATTGATATTGTTGTAACAGATGCAATGGGTCTCAACCAGTTCACGCCATACATCATAGCTTAATTTGTTGATTTTTAGGGTTAGTGGGACATATACTTTTGATGGATTTTAGGCATAATAAAACAAACTTAAAACTCTTAAATGTGCATGCAACCTAAAACAAGATCTATGTTTTCACTATTGAACCTATAATTATGAACATCAAAATAAGAACCCTAAAAACCCTAGGTAATTTTCGAAAAACACATAAAGGGGTTTAGGATTACATACCTTATTGTTATTATAGAAAATAACAATGATCCTTGCCTTGTTGAAGCTTTGGAAGCAAGCACCACAAGCGTCATGCCTCTAATGGTTCACACCCAGCTAGCAAGAAGGAGATTATGGAGAGAGAAGGGGGAGAGGGAGAGCAAAATTTCGGCTATTCCTTGGAACAATATGGTGTCCGAAATTTGGAGGCTCTAAGGGTCCTTATATAGTGGTACAAGGAAAGCCTAGATAACCCTAATTTGAATTAAATAATATTAATTCAAATTTGGTAATTATCTACTTCCTATTATCCACATGAGATATTCTAGAAACCCTAGAATATCTCCTCCAAAACCGTCCAAGGCTATACCAGGAAGGTTCTGGAGCCTTTTGTTCAACTATTGAACAATTGCACTTTAGACCCTGCACTTTTAATTAATTTCATTAATCCCGAAGTTAATTCCAACTAATTTCTGATTAATTATTAATTAAATATTACTATTTCTAATTAATATATTATTCTCATAATATATTAATAAATTATTTATTTCAGTTTATTAATCAAATGATAAATCAACCTCTCTCTCCAAAAATCATCCTGTCCAGTTGCTAGGTTTGAGGGCAACCCAAAAGGACTGTGATATTATCAATTCAAGTTTATATCAATTATAGTTATGAACTTACACACCTAATCCAACAATTTTGATGTTGGTAATTTGTATGTTTTTATTGGAAGTATAGGTGGGGTGTCGGCTATTAGTAGGAGAGAGAGAGAGAGAGAGAGAGAGAGAGAGAGAGAGAGGATTAAGAATATGATATCATATTAAACTAAAATAATTTCTTGTGAAGTAGTTTTCCTAACAAGAAAGTACAAAGTATGAGCCACATAGTAGGTTAAGAAATACAACATTAGGCTAACTTTATGAGTTAGATATATGTACACTAATACATAATATATGGCTATTCTTGGAATTGGATTAAGTTTCTATCAGCTGATGCATTGTGTCTTTACGAGGTGTGTTTAAAATATCTAAAATCAAAAAACAGCCAAAAACTGAATTCTAAAAACCAAAAAGTGTACCGATTTTTATTAAGTTACATACTACACAACTACACGTAGGTGATATTATTTATTTTTGTTAATATTTGGAAATATTTGTTTAAACTTTAAATATGAATTTATTGTTTTGACCTTCTAAAATATTGTATCCAAAGATTATCCTCATATAGAATTTTAATATGAAGCTTTTAGTTTCCACACACATTTCTTAATTAGTAAATGATCCATCAGATAACGTGATAAGAATTTCAAAGAAAAACATTTTTTCAGTAGGGTTTAGCTTTAGGTTTAGGCTCATAAAATTAACGAACCAATGGCTTTAGTTAACATTCTGAAATAAAATTATGTTTTGGTTAACTATCATGACCACCAACTATCATGACCACCACTTTATAAATGGAGGCGTGATAAGTCATCTATAGTGTGTGATATTATTATTTTTTCTTTAGAAATGAAAATTCAAAAAATATAGTCCTTATCAAGTGGTATGATCAGTCATCTATAGTGTGTCATATTATTATTTTTTCTTTAGAAATGAAAATTATAGTATTTTAAAATGTATGTACAAATGATCTTTAATTTTGATATACAAAAGGTTGTATAATTAATGGCATGCATTTTCTACATCTCTCATATTAATTTACAAACTCTTAATGATAATTGTAAATATATGTGGAGCCCAATATTGTCTCTCCAAAAGAGTCATGTGGAGAGAATGGGAACTCCAACATATATAGCCACTTATAAGACCGTGTTGCACTGATATGGGATACAATAACGCTCCCCCTCATAGTCGAAGGCTCGATGAGGATAGACAAGGATGTGCTGAGTCACGACGGTGCGGGACGCTGACTTTGATATCATGTAAATATATGTGGAGCCCCATATTAACTCTCCAAAAGAGCCCTTGTGGAGAGAAGGAGACTCTCACATATATAGTCACTTATAAAACCGTGTCGCATCAATGTAGGATACACTAACCATAATGACGGTAAATTTAACCTAATAAATGAAAATCAATTTTGCCAAATGTCATGTTCTCATTGATTTTGCCACATGTCATTTTTTAAAATTTTTTGAATTATTTTTTTTCCACTTGTCATTTTCTTGTAATTTTCATTTTCTTAAATTTAAAATCCATATTTTAGTGAGATTTATATATGTAAAGTAGATCATTCTATTAAATTTCATAATAAATGCTTTACAGTCTTTCAAATATCTTACATTATATATTAAATTACTTACTTGATTTATTATATTCTTTGTATTTATATAAACTTATTATTTTAAAAAATATGTAATTCTTATAATTTTATATTAAACTTTTTTTCTAAACCCGTATAATACACGGGATTCACACCTAGTTAGTAATATAGTAAAACTAATAAGTTCCCAATCGATAAATTTTAATTTTATTGAAAATATTTTTATATTTCTTGTAGGAATGAGAGAACAACATATACACAACTCTTCGAAAAATGGCATGTATAATTCATATATATGACTAGTCATTAATTAAGACTTGGTTTTTCTTGAAATACGTGTGATACCAAATTTAACAAATGAAAGTTTTATTATCTTCCATGATATTTTAGAAAATACTTTGATATATATCTTTATTTTCTTCATATCTAATACAAGAACAGGCATGCATGAACAACAGTATTTCAAATAATTTTTTTTGGAAAATACTAATGTTCTAGAATAGTGTACGTTCGGCAACTACAGGAAATAGGATGGGAAGAAGAGTTTGCAAAAGTGGATACCAAAAAACTATTGGCGTCATTTTATTTCAAACGAAATCCAAGCCCACCAATGATGCCTAAAGACTACGCAAAGTTGTTTAAACCACATCAAACCACGGTACCTTGTTGGTTCACGGAAGAAGACCTCGACTACTTTGCATCCAAATATCATGCCACGGGATTTGCAGGACCATTCAATTACTACCGTTGTTTTGATCTGTATGTAGTCAAACTAACTTGCTTAATTAATTATTATTTATTGTGTAATTTGACGTTTTAGGGATACCTATCTAACTGGGTTCTAACTGTTTTGATTGCAGAAACTGGGAACTATGTGCAGCATGGACGGGATCTAAAATTGTAGTCCCCGTGAAATTCATAGTAGGAGACATAGACATGACGTATAACTTTCCAGGAATAAAAGAATACATCCATGGCGGTGGATTCAAGGAATGGGTAACGGGACTGGAACAAGTGGTGGTCATGGAAGGAGTTGGTCACTTCATCAATCAAGAGAAGCCACAAGAGATCAACAACCACATTTACGACTTCATTACCAAGTTCTAGCTAATTCATAAGTGTGTGTGGGTGTATGTTTTCTTATAATTTGGATATGATTTATGTAGCCACTCCATATGTCACTTTACTTTACATTCCAGAGTTTTCACATTAAAATTTACCTTACATTCAAAAGTTTTCATGTCAAACTTTACTTTACAATCAAAATCATGCAAATGACATGTATTCAATGCATGTTCTTACACTGTTACTTTTCATTTCCATTCTTTTACTGTACATGTTATCTACTAGTTACCACATCTTCTTTACACTTAATTGAAGTCTAATCACTTTTAGTGATATTCCAATTCTAGACCAAAATGGGAGGAACAAATTGTTGAATCTATATGCTCAAGAATCATTTTAGAATGATGTTTGCTAATAAAATATTATCATATAGGGTCGCTGTGAATACAAGGATTTGTTCGGACAAGGTTTGACAGCTCAAACCTTGAATTAATTTAAGATCAATTTCTGCTTGTAATGAAGATCCAGTCAAGTCTGGTAAACCAGTGTTGTCTCAAAATAGAGATAATCAACAAAGTGCTCAATATGGAATAATAATAAGTATGAACAATGTAAAGTAATTCAAGCACAAGAAAAATGTAAGAGAAAATGAATGACTGAATGATTTTTGATTAGAGTGAAAAAGGTGCACACTTCTCTATCTTGATATAAAGATGACAACTCCTTAAATAGGCAAGGAGTGACTAAAAGACAAATCAGATAAAGTACGCATGGACTGAGAGACTTCTGAAGATCAACAAACTGACACAGCCGTTGTTGTTGATCTTGTATCTTGTACTATACTAGAAAACAATAAGAACAATACAAAATAGTACTTGCAATAATTAATGCATTACAGACACAAAATGTTTCTAAACAACCATAGATCTCAGACAAGTCTTCACTTCGAAACATATTTACTTCAAACTCAATCTTTATATCGGAAGATTGAGTTTGAAGTAAGGATCACTTTTCCATGTTCCAACAATCTCCCCTAATTGACCTTCATCTCAGATTGCATAAGGATCACTTTTCCATGTTCCAACAATCTCCCCTAATTGACCTTACCAATCTTTTGACTTGTCACTTGGCTTCATCAAAGATAAACATGTAAGCACTCTGGAGCCAGCTTCGGGCCTCAATGTACCATTAGAGATGCTCAATAAATTTCTTCTTGATGTATTCAGAAGAATCACTCTTGGCAGCATTTGAGATGAACTTTTGAATAATCTTGGTTGGAACAAGATGTTTGTCAAGAACTCGGAAAAATTCTTTTCCACTTGTCTTTTTCTTGAGATAGAAAAAACCAAGTTCAGGTTCTTCAATAGGGCCTTCGGCTAAGATTTGAGCTTCACGAAGCTCAAGACTGATTTTAGCCAATAGATTTTCAGTTCCGAACAGGTGAGCAAACTCCACATCGGATTTATAATATTCAACAATGTAATCCTTAAGAAAACTGATAGCAGTGTTGAAAGCTCTAATTCTAGATTCATTTGTCTGACGATCTTTGATATCAATAGCCATGGTAAGAATGTCATTCGGATTCATCGAAGGAAAGTCGGCATCAATGATTGTAACAGTGGTTTCCTTGTTCCCGAGATATGAAATATCTATAGAGAAGACAGTCGAGATCAAACTTGCTCTGAACCTTTTTACCATAACCAACATTCTTGGTAATTCTTTTCCGAGACCACGCTTCCTTTTGATGCCATGCATTAATGGAATAAAAGGTTCTCAATCTCTCACGCTCAGTTTGGATGATGGTTTGTGGATCATCGGATGGATGCAATGGTGCGAACTTGATGTAATAGCGTCCTTGGGGAGGGATTGGTAAGTCAAGTTGGTCTGAGTCATTTGTTGGAAGATCAAAATACATGAAGGGCATAAAGTTGATGTCATGTAAGATTCCTTCTCGAAAAAGAGGAGAAATGTTGAACATCGGATTGGGATTATCTTTTAATTCTTGAATCCGAATGCTTTCTTCTAGAGCTTGTTGCATTTGTTCTTTGGACCAACCCTCGGCCTTTTTCAGCGACTTCACTGGGTTGTCTGATTCGAAAGCGATCCTTTTTCCCTTGTCTTAGATAGGATCTTCTTGAGTAGAAATAAAGGAAATGATTTGTTGACCGGATAGAGTGATGAGCAGCTCGGATGGAAGAGTAACCAAAGACTCTTCAGGAAGCTCATTAGGTTTCCTAGTGGGAGAACCTTTATCAATTTGGATAATCCCCAGAGCAGGAATTAGAGGAGTCATTGGCAGAGTGGTTCGGAAAGCATCAATAGTAAACTTTGTTTTTAACTTTTCCATGTCGCGACTCCTTTAGAAGGATTCTGATAGAGATGATGGCCAAGAGACTGAGGACCATTTCTTCTTAACTTCTTTCGAAAGGATTTTGGTGATGACAGTTTGTACCCTGATCGATTGAAGTCCAAGAATCGCATTACTCACCAGATAATTTTCATCAAATTCATATTCTTCTTCAAGAACTTCTACTTGGACGATTTCCTCATCGGTAGTTTCATCTCAAATCTCATATTCCGATATAGGTTTCCATTGAACTATATTCTCTCCCCCTCTTGCATGGGAATGCCATGTCTCCGATGCAAGCAATGCATCTGATTGCAAACTGTCTAACTGTTCCAACACCCGTTGAAAGCTAATGTTGATTTGCTTAGAAAGTGAATCATAAGCATCGATAGGTGGAGCTTGGGCTTTGAGATGGTCAAAAGCTTCTTACACGATTAACGGAAGCTCATCAAACTTGTGGTTCGGAGTATCCACAAAGTGTTGAGCTGATCGGATGACCTGATGGGTTTTAGGCATAACAAAAAAAACTTAAAACTCTTAAGTGTGCATGAAACCTAAAACAATATCTATGTTTTCATTATTGAACCTATAACTAACACTACAAGAAAAACGTGATTTTGCTACGGAAGGAATCCGTTGTGAAAAGCTGAAATTCCGTTGCAAAAGACGAATAGCGACGGAATTCTATTTCCGTCCCTAAAAAGGCCATAGCGAGGGGTTTGCAACGGAAACGATAATTTCGTCGCAATTGTGACAACGGAATGAAATCCGTGGTAGACGGTATTCCGTCGTGTATTCCGTAGTAGGTTTCCATCATAAATTCCGTGGTAGTTCTTCCGTCACAAATTCCGTTGTAGTTAATCCCTAGCAAAATCCGTGGTGATGAATCCCTAGCAAAATCCGTGGTGATGAATCCCTAGCTAAATCTGTGCTGATGAATCCCTAGCTAAATCCGTGGTGATGAATCCCTAGCTAAATCCATGGTGATGAATCCCTAGCAAATTCCGTTTGATCACTTCCTAGCAAATTTCGTGGTCATGAATCCCTAGCAATTTTAGTGGTGTATATATTATATACCAGATTCAATATGGACCGATGGATAATTGATTTATAAATTATATCCAAATAATTTTGTAGTAATATATGAAAAACAAAAAAATCATAACCATCATATCATAAAATAACAAAATAATTATTTATTACATTGAAAAAAGAAAGTTGCTACTCTAAAATACATAATCTTCAATAAACGTATATCAACCTACTACTCTTGTTGTTTTGTAAAGCCATTAATAAGATCCAATGCTGTTTGAAGTTGTTTTTCAAGATACCCGACCCTTGCTTTGTTTTCCTCTTGTTGGGCGTTCATCATTTCTTTAAGCTCTTCGTTTTGCTGTTGTTGTTTAGCAACAAGCTCCCTCATTTCTTCTATTTCATCATTTTTTTCTAGAATGTAAGTTACATCCGTTTTATCATTCCTATTGGGAACCGCCTTTGCAAAAGAGCCTAATCCATAAAGTCTTCTTTTTTTATCATGACCACCTACACCAGCATAAAATAACTTGTCCTCCTCAAATTCAACACCTTCAGCTTCCAACTCTTCCCGTTTTTCTGTATAGGCCGCCTACAAAATAAAAATATTATAAGTTAAAAGATATCAAATTTAGGAATGATATTATGGAGTAGCTACAATATAAAAGTTAATTTAAACTGAAATGAATATTACATGAATTTGTCTATCTTTTTCATTTGTGAAAGTGACTCCATCATGATTCTTAGTGTGTGTATACAGGAACAATTCACTATGGGGTGGCTCGTGTCCTAATTTCCTCTTCTGCATAAATACCATATAAAAAGTCAAATATACAGATAAACATATGCAAACATTGATATGATGTACCACTTAAAAAATTACAAAATCAGAAGCTATCTTCAATTGACATGCGGATCCAGCGTTATGTGTGGGTTTTGCTACTCCATCAGCCACACCGTTACGCCAAATCTTCTTGTTCTGCTCAGATTTTAGCTTGTATTCTTCTGTATTCCATTTTAATTGCCAGGAGTTCCAGACTTCCTGTGGAATATGAGCTGGTTTAAAGCCATGTTTGTTTCTTTTTGGGTTCCTCATGTTGAAGAGATATTGACCATAACTTTGTGCCGCTTTCCTTGCCTAAGCTTGCCTCACCAGCGGGTCTATTGTCTCATCCCAACAACATTTTTTCTACACATTAACAATATAAACATAAGTTGAAGTGTAAATGTTTACCAAACAACAATTTATCACTTATAGTTACCTGAAACTCCTCCCAATATAATTCACGCATTTCTTTGATTACTTGTGCCCAAGCGTACCCTTCTGGATCTACTCTTTGTTTAAAGGACTGACTAATAACGTGTGCACAAGGGCCTGGTGGCATTAGCCTGCAAGTAATCATGTGATGTGTTTGGTTATGAATTGATATGTAGGTGTAAACAAAAATTTAATACATAAAAAAAAGTTGTAATTAAGATTTGAATTGGTAGCTCACGTATTTTTCCAAACATGAACATTAAAACGTCCATCTGGTCCACAATCTTCAGAGGAATTGTTTTCACATTCTACACTTTCTACTACAGATCCACTCATGGGTGGTTGTGTTGGTGATGGGGTAGATTCTGGGATAGGTGTTGTTGATGGGGTATATTCTGGGGTAGGTGTTGGGATAGATGTATATTTTGAGGATGTGGTAGTTCCTTTACTTAAGTAGGGTGTGGTAGTTATTGTAGTTGTGGAGGATGGTAATGTAGATGCAGGTTTTGAGGTTGTAGTAGTAGATATAGGTGTTGATGATGTGGTAGTGGGTGTTGGTGTTGTGGATGGTTTAGATGATGTAGATTCTGAAGTTTTCGTTATTGATGTTCGTGTTGACGATTGTATTGTTCTAGTTTCTGAAGTTTTAAATGTTTTTCTAAAGAGGGTGTGGATGTTTTAAGTGATGCCGAGGAAGTGGTAGTCATGGGTGATGTTAATGATATAGGTTTAGGGGTTTTGTTGGTAGATGTTATAGGTGCTTTGGATGTGGTTGTTGGTATTGGCAAGTCGATTTCTTCATCTTGTAACTGTCTGTTTATGAATTTTGCAGCAAAAATCCTGTTGCGTTTCATAACTTGTGGTGCAATGAATTTAGTTGGCTTCACACCGGATGCTCCTTTTGCTTTAGAGGTCGCCATTGGTCAACATGGTAGTTGCTTAAGGTGTCCATGGTTGACATATGGATGACATATGGGCCATTGGTCAACATGGTTGTTGCTTATGGTGTCCATGGTTGACATATGAGCCATTGGTCAACATGGTAGTTGCTTAAGGTGTCCATGGTTGACATATGGATGACATATGGGCCATTGGTCAACATGGTTGTTGCTTATGGTGTCCATGGATGCCATATGCGCCATTGGTCAACATGGTTGGTGCTTATGGTGTCCATGGTTGACATATGGGCCATTGGTCAACATGGTAGTTGCTTAAGGTGTGTATGGTTGACATATGGATGACATATGGGCCATTAGTCAACATGGTTGTTGCTTATGGTGTCCATGGATGACATATAGGCCATTGGTCAACATGGTTGTTGCTTATGGTGTCCATGGTTGACATATGGGCCATTGGTCAACATGGTAGTTGCTTAAGGTGTCCATGGTTGACATATGGGCCATTGGTCAACATGGTTGTTGCTTATGGTGTCCATGGATGACATATGGGCCATTGGTCAACATGGTTTTTGCTTATGGTGTCCATGGTTGACATATGGGCCATTGGTCAACATGGTAGTTGCTTATGGTGTCCATGGTTGACATATGGGCCATTGGTCAACATGGTAGTTGCTTAAGGTGTCCATGGTTGACATATGGATGACATATGGGCCATTGGTCAACATGGTTGTTGTTTATGGTGTCCATGGATGACATATGGGCCATTGGTCAACATGGTTGTTGCTTATGGTGTCCATGGATGACATATGGGCCATTGGTCAACATGGTTGTTGCTTATGGTGTCCATGGTTGACATATGGGCCATTGGTCAACATGGTAGTTGCTTAAGGTGTCTATGGTTGACATATGGATGACATATGGGCCATTAGTCAACATGGTTGTTGCTTATGGTGTCCATGGATGACATATGGGCCATTGGTCAACATGGTTGTTGCTTATGGTGTCCATGGTTGACATATGGGCCATTGGTCAACATGGTAGTTGCTTATGGTGTCCATGGTTGACATATGGATGACACATGGGCCATTGGTCAACATGGTTGTTGCTTATGGTGTCCATGGTTGACATATGGGCCATTGGTCAACATGGTTGTTGCTTATGGTGTCCATGGTTGACATATGGATGACATATGGGCCGTTGGTCAACATGATAGTTGATTATGGTGTCCATGGTTGACATATGGATGACATATGGGCCATTGGTCAACATGGTTGTTGCTTATGGTGTCCATGGTTGACATATGAAGGACATATGGGCCATTGGTCAACATATATCATTTGTGCCGGTTGTGTATTAAAATTTAAAATTTTCAAATACTTAATTTTGTAGGAAATATTAATTTTTTAAATAATTTTATTAATAATTTAGGGTCCCCGATTAATCCCTGCTGAGTCTGATTAATCGCTTATCGCCAGTCGACCGCCGAGCAACCGACGAGCGATTTTTACAACCTTGATTAATTAAAATAGAAATTGATTTTTCTTTTAAATATGAGTTTTTACAAAACTACCATTACTAATTAAATACGAGTCATTGTATGTATTAGGATAATTTGGTCATTTTGTAATGGAACATCTTCTAGGCGCCATAATGTTTTCCGACGAAACACGTTGTTTCAGTTCTTCACTCTGAAATTCAGTCACTTTGAAACATCCCCAACTTAAAAATTCCGACAGACAACAAAACCCTAAAATCAATTTCGCAGAATCGTTATCTTAGTGAATGTTTATTATTATGGAAGCCAATACTTCATCTAAGATTCAATCAAGAAATCAAACGAAATCGCTATCAGACATGCCATTTGAAGTGATGGAGAAAATAATAGTCGACTTGGCAAAAATTTCAGCAGTGGAGGCTTTCAGGATGAAGAGTGTGTAAGTTTTGCCTTTGATCATTCTATTTTACAAGTGTATTTGAGTTGTCTTTTACATTATCGAGCGAATATTGTGTTTCATTTGCAGTTGCAGATTTTTCAACGAGGCAGGAAAAACGGATGAAGTATATAAACATATGGAGTTAGATGGATTACGATTTCGTGTTTGCTCTTACCAGAAACATACAGTTGTCAATAAATACATAGAGATGAGAAACCCAAATATTCTATTCAGGAATGGATTGGTACGTTGTTGTATATATGCATAGTAGTAATTAATCTGTTACTTGTTTTGCATAACTTTAACTAGAAATTATGTGTTTAATGTTTTTTTCAGATGGAGTTATTTTTCTTAGAAGCTGAACATGAAGGGAAAACGATGCTTGAAGAAGCATCTGCATTGGGACATTTGGATTCAATATTTGTCCTGGGAATGATGCTGATGGCTGAAGGGAGACATAGGAAGCACAAAGCTTTGGACATGTTGAACAATGCGTACCGCAGAACAAAAGGTAAGTGGAATCTTAGAGCAACTTGTTCTAAGGTTCATCTCCACTTAAATAGGGAGGGGAGGAAACATGTACACTTCCATGGCTTCCATAGATCTTGTGCATTGCATAAGTCTGTAGGTAGTGTGTCAGACGCTTTTGTGAATGGATACAAATGGGTGTTTATGTGTGACATTTGTTTATGGGATGCTTGTTTCGTTAGGTTTTCTAGGGAGTTTGGTATAATTTATGAGTAGTTTGTTGATATGTACTTTCATATTATGACAACTAATGCTATGTAGATTCTTTTGGTTTAATATAAGGGACTAAAAGAGTTAAAGTTTGGAATGATGTTTGAATGATGTTTAAATAATGTTTGAAATTTGAATAATGTATTTTGGACTTTTAATATTAGTGTTTATATTGTATTGTGATTATAGTTGTATGTCGCAAATGTTTGTTCTTTCCTAGTATTAAATACATATAAAATACATTTTTAAAGGCATAAACAAACATGTATTTTATTTTGGACTTGGTAATTTGGTTTAATATCAACTAGTGGAGTACCCATGCTTTTCATATGGTAAAATTGTAGAGGAATAAAAGTGGCAACAAAAGAAAAGTATTGTGTCTAAAATCTAATGAAAATAAGTTTACTATTAAAATCTTTTTCCACTTTTAATATGTATATTAGTACATGAATATATACTAGTAATTTGGTGAAATGTTAATATAAATGTATTACATTATGGATTATGATATATATGTTATTTTTGTCTTTTTCATTTTAACAATCAAAAGTCCAATATTACCTAGCTATAAAAGGCTATAATATTTGAATATGTGTTTTGACACAAATACCCTTAGTATTCACATATTTGGAATGATTTCAGGGGCAATTTGGTCTTTTTGCACTCTAAATTGTTAAGGCGCCATCATACATCCGACGTCACGCCGGCGTTCCAGTTCTTCAACCATTCATAACATCTCAACTTTTCCGGACGATAAATTTGTATACAAACTGTAAAAACCCCAAATCGTCTTAGAATAATCGTTCTCAAAAACGATTTTCTCCGATAATAGAGACTCATGTACTCCTCTCGACCAAATCAACATAAAGTAAGTTTTTTTCCATACCCTGTTACACTGTCTATCATATTTACGCTTACTTTTTAAAAAAAAGAAATCGAAATCAACTACTCCAATGTGTATTTTGTAAGTAGAATGTCGAATACTAGAAGTCGCCTTTTGTTAGATGATCTCCCACTGGAGCTTTTGAGTCGGATATTTGTAGTATTAGGGTCAGAATCTGCGAAAGACATCGTCTCTGCAAGACTTTGGTAATTATCAATAAACATCAACTAATGAATGTATATTTGATGAAATAAAACTTTATTTGTTTGTTATTTACTGTGTATTTAAATTTTTGAAGTTCAAAGAAGATGTATGAAGGAGGGGGTGATCCTCAAGTGTACAGAACAGCATGCATTGACATGTTTGAAGGAATGGGTCCCAAAACTCTGAAAGCTGATTCATTTATACGCACATGTGCATTGCATAATAACATTGAAGTCATGTATAGACAAGGAATTGTATGTGTAATTTCAGTAATTATATGTAATCTAAATATACCATTTATTAATATTTTGTGTCATAGATGTTATATATTGATATTGTTATTCTGTCAACAGGATGAGTACTTTTATTATGGCAATTTTGATTTAGGATTGACTTTGTTGAGAAAAGCAGCAGATGAAGATCATCTTGAGGAAATTTATTTGCATGGAATGATCTACATTTCAAGAGGGCCTCATTAATGTGATGAAGGTATGTATATATGGTATATATGTAAATTAAATTATATATATAGTTAATTAAGGCATGTTTGTAGTTTGGGGTTAGTATTTAGTTGTGTTGTGTTGTATAATATTTACTATTTTATTGAAAAGGGTACATTGGATTAATTGATGGATATTTTATTGTGTAGGTTTACAATTACTTGATGCCTATTTTGGCTGGGCAGTTCCGGATGATGGGGAGTACACGGGTGTTGTTGATAGTGCCAAAGAGTTGTTGTGGGCTATTGATGTTGTTCATAGACTTACAACGAATAACATCACATTCCAATGTCAAGAACCACGTCATTTTGTTAAAGGTGAATTAGCAATAGGCCATGAAGAGGATGAGGATCGACAAAGATATTGCACGGTTTGTCGTTGGTATGTAGAGTATGGTAGGTTTGTATATTTCTTAAAAATATTAATGGTTGATAATAGAATGGACATTGAATATTAGTGTTCTTATTGTATTGTATATGAAGTTGTATAGTACTACTATAATTTTATTTTGGTTCTGTTAAAAGGGCATTTTAGTAATTTTCTTGCTATGTTGTTTGAGTAGGATGAAGTATTTGTAAAACCCATGTTATTTTTGTGATGAAGTATAGTTAATGTAATTAAAAATAAGTTTGTAATGAATTCGTTATTAAGGAAAATAATCTACATAGATTATATATACTTTAACATGCCCGGTTAATGTAATTAAAAATAACTTTGTAATGAATTCGTTGTTAATTATTCATTATAATACTATGTTTTCAATAAATTATACACAACTTGATTAGCACAACTGGCTTAACCGCGCCCTTTTCTAGCATAAGCTTAAGTTCGAGTCTGCTTGCCAGCAATATCTATTCATTTTTACATTTTTTAGCCATTAGTTTATGCCACATATTACCAATTCAAAAACATTTCATTCAAACCATATCTTACAAACTCCAATGATCATAATAATAATTCATCCATAGTATAACAAAATTAATTAAGCATACAACATCCCAATAAATGTCGTCACAAATTAGCTACGCGTTTTGTTCCATAGCAAAACAAGCAAACGAAATCATATTCCATAGCAGAATTTCCTAACAAATACCTACGAATGGTACTTCCATAGCAATTCAACTATGGAATTGGTTTCCGTCACAAACTCCGTTGCATATTAACCACGGTGATGAATTCCTTAGCAGCAGTACAACGGAAAGTGATTTGGTAACAAATATAGTTGGAAAATTGCTACGAATTTTTGTTCCATAGAACTATCGGTAGCATAATACCAACAGATATGGAGTCGGTAGCATTTTCCCTAGCAACTCCCACTCTCGCTACCAGAAATAAAATCCGTAGACAATCTGGTAGCAACATTGCTATGGAACGACATTCCATAGCACGATCCATTGCAGATTAACAACGAAAATACGTTCCATAGCAACCTTCCCTAGCAAAATCGCGTTTTTCTTATAGTGTAAGAACATCAAAAAATGAACCCTAGAAACCCTAGATAATTTTCGAAAAACACAAGAAAGGGTTTAGGATTACATAACTTATTGTTATTATAGTAAATAATAATTATCCTTGACTTGTAGAACCTTTGGAAGCAAGAACCACAAATGTCGTGCATCTAGTGGTTCACACCCAATCCAGCAAGAAGGAGATTATGGAGAGAGGAGAAGGGAAGACAAAATTTCGTCTATCTCTCTAAGTGAATGAGTGGCCGAAATATGAAGGATTATGGTCCTTTATATATTGGTACAAGGAAGCCCTGTATAACCCTAATATGAATATAATAATAATAATTCAAATTGGTAATTATCCAGCTCCATATTTATTCACATGAGATATTCTAGAAACCCTAGAATATCCCTCCTAAAACCGTCCACCCTATGTGTGGAAGGTTCTGGAGCCTTTTGTTCAACTATTGAACAATTGCACTTTAGACCATTCACTTTTAATTAATTCTTTTAATCTCAAAATTAATTCCAATTAATTTCTAATTAATTATTAATTAAATATTACTATTTCTAATTAATATATTATCCTCATAATATATTAATAAATTATTTATTTCAATTTATTAATCAAATAACAAATCAACCTCTATCTCTAAAAATCATCTTGTCCAATTGCTAGGTTTGAGGGCACCCAAAAGGACTGTGCTACTATCAATTCAAGTTTATACCAATTATAGTTATGGACTTAGACACCTAATCCAACAGTCTCCCACTTGGATAAGTCTATAATTATAATTCCAGTATAACTTCCAGATCGATCAGCAAATTGTAGCTTCCAAAAGCAATTGTCGAACTCTGACCCATTCAGTTACGTGTCCTAAGATAAGTGATCATATAATCCTCTGCTATGCAAGATATCATTCGGACATGAGACATGGAACAGAATCAATCTCAATGTCCAATACTTTGTTTCCCGATTTCTGATTTGTAATGACATATAACTTCTAATCGAACACATCAATTTAGTCTTGTCCGGCCCTGGCACTATAAGTCAACACCAAATCACCGAGGGGCCCAAAGATATCGCTTTTCCCGTTAGGGAAAAAGGAACGAATAAACTTTGACTTATATGCTTGCATCATTTAGTTATCAAATCGTGCACAACAATACGTTTTATAACATCAAGTTACTAATGCATTTACGTATCATCAATGCACAACTGACTTGTAAACCACAACTCATATATCGCCGTTTTAAGATTATAAGCTATTATCGTCTCAGAATTACTCAAGATAAATGTTGGATTATGTGTCTAAGCCCATAACTATAATTGGTATGTACTTGACCCGATACAGCATGGTCCATTTGGGTTGTAACACTCTGGAACAATTTGATAGGATGGATATTTGAGAAAGAGGTTATTTGTGATTTATTAATATATTATAAGTATAATATATTAATTGAGAAATCATATTATTTAATTAGTATTGATCAAGAATTAATTTGGAATTAATTTAGTGATCAAAATAGACTAATTAAATTTGCAGGGACTGATTAGGTAAATCAGTAATATTTATAGTTTGGGCTAATGATCCATGTTGATTAGAAATGGTCTAAATATTTATGAGGATCAATGAAGAGTTAGTCCATAAGGCTAATAAGTTATTGGATTAAAAGCCCAAGTGAATTAAGATTTACAAGTTTAAACCTTAAGGATTCCAAACTATAAATATGATCCCTAGCTTGCTAAAATCGGCCCCTATGAGTCTAAGAGAACTATAACCGATTTTATGTCTCCATACTTCTCTCCCAAATTCCTCCCTTGTTCTTGGTTTGTTATAAGACATTTGAGGCATCACACTTGAGGTGCTAGGCTCTTGAAAGACCAATTCCTACAAGCTACAATTAAGAGGCAATCATCTAACTTACTTTTATGATTCATATGTCAAATTGTATGCTAGTTGTAGGTTTCAAGCTTTGGAAATTTTTGTTGCATTTATAACTAGAGAAAACTTAGATCCAAAGCTATTAGGGTTGTATGTGCACCATAGGAGTGTTATAGTACACAAAACCCAACAGTGGTATCAGAGCCATGAGTAGTTTTCTGTTATATATGCATTTGTTTATTGTTCAAAGTTGAAAAAAATTGCATTTTTGCACTCTGCCAGGGTGAACTCTCCGAGTCTACATATGAACTCGACAATTTCATCATGAACTCGACGAGTCCATTCCTTGACTCGACGAGTTGGGCAGTCTGGCTGCAGAATTTTCGAGTTTTTTGGCCTATTTTGGATTAGGATCATTACCACAAATTATTTTGGTTCATAAAATTTGATTTTGTTGATATGGTAATGATTATCCCCATCCAATAACATGATGATTGTAAAATTTTAATATAATTACTTGATTTTATGAAAAACTAATTATTTGTAAAATTTGAATCATTTGCTACAAGAGTTGAATTAGATCAATTTAGTAAAAGATAAAATTATATGATTGTTTTATTAGTTTAAAGGTTGATCTAAAAGTTTTTTAAGGAGTTACAAATTTTGTCATCAAATTTGGAACTCAAAAGTTTTTTAAGGAGTTACAAATTTTGTCATCAAATTTGGAACTCAAAAGTTTTTTAAGTAGTTACAAATAAATATTAGTTAAATTGATCTTAATGTTTTTGAAGAGTTCAATAAGTTATGGAACTTGAAAAGTCTCATCTTCATAAAACAAATTAACTCCTTAAGTTATGGAGTTCAAAAGTTTTCAAGAATTACAAAACTTTCCCTCAAGTTTTAAAACTTGGAAAGTCTCAATTAAGTAACATTGAATTCATAGAAACCCTAGTAATTTGAAAAGTTTTCAAAAATATAACTCATGGGTTCATAACTTAAAATTAATTAAATAGTTTGAATTTGATTTAGCACCTTGATGTTTTTTGAATAAGTTCAATTAACTCTTATGGACTTTATTAATAGTTAATTAAATGTTTAATTAAAGGAGTATTATTAAATCCATAATCATATGGTTTAAGTTTAATTAAATTAAGAGTATAATTTATTAATAGATTAAACCATCAAGTATTTTAAAAGTTTAAAATACACCCTTATACTATATAAAATTAAAATTCTAATATATTATATATGTATAATTAAAGATCAGTCTTACCGTTAGTAGGTCTCATTCACGAAGCCGGTCTATAAGGGGGTATAAGGTTACTGCCTATAAAATGGTGGTTTAATGGGTGTCCACTCTCACTCACCGCTTC
Organism: Lactuca virosa; assembly: GCF_052849685.1. NCBI lineage: Eukaryota > Viridiplantae > Streptophyta > Magnoliopsida > Asterales > Asteraceae > Lactuca > Lactuca virosa. The sequence continues at coordinate 463,408,837 of NC_136430.1, read as the reverse complement.
CTTGACTGGTGGAGGATTGTTAGCCGAACGGGTAGGATAGGACACAAACTTCCATTAAAAGTATAATGAAAATACCAAGTAACTAAACACTTATAAATTCCCAATCTTAGTTACTTAGGAAAAATGTGAATTTGGTGCTAACCCATGAAATTGCACTTTGCACCTTGCTAAGTCATTAGTGGAGCGTGTGTGGTTAACCGGCACACTAATTTTGGGCTAACAAGGGTGGCAAAGGGTAGCTTGATGTTAATCATGGATCAATGGAGCGTGTGTGGTTAACCGACACATTGATTAGGTGATTTGTAACATTGAGAGTACCAAGCTAATTTGCATGGTTATTCACACCTTGTTTGTGATCCTCAGCATCCCAGTCACAAATTTGAAGGGCATAATCGAGATTAAACATGCCATTGAAAAGTTCAATGAATCTTAAAAGATCTAGGAGTTTCAATTCATTTAAAACCTAAAGTTCATTTTCGTTTTTTATGGTGGAAATTGGTAAATCGTCATTTACCTACCTTCAAATATTTTGCAATTGGATTACGGCATCCCCCTTCCGAATTGTAAAATATTGTATTGGGTCCTAGCCTTAATATTTCATTTGGATGTTATATTACGGACTTAAATCAACTAACTTGAATTTCTCCCTCGTAGATGTCTAGTTCTGACAACTATGGTCTTCCCGAATCTTTTGGAAAAAGCTTTCCTCATGAAGATGATGTTCCCAGAAATCATACTTCACTTCCTCCACCTCTTCCAATAGTTCTCCCAAACCCACATGTTCGAAGACTTGAAAAGTTCAAGTTCACTCAAACCCTATTGGCTAGCAAAAACCAAGATGGAAGGTTTGTGTGTGCACATGTCTTGGAGATGAAGTCACACATTGACAAGCTGGGAATGTTAGGAGTCGTTGTCTCGAGGAAGTTGGCTGTTGAGTTGGTTCTTCAATCACTTCCTAAGTCATATAGTGAGTTCATTAAAGATTACTATATGACAGACCGCGACATGTCCCTTATCGATCTAACATATTTGCTTGTTGCTGCTGAATCAGCAATGATTTGGCGCACTGGTAAAGCAAATTTGATTGGAAGATCTACTTCCCAAACTTCCATGGACAATGACAATGGAAACATTGGAAGTCCAGAAAAGATTTCTCTTTCCAAGTGAAAGGGAAAGGCTAAGTCTGAGATTGTCCTGTGTACCATTCCGAAACACTCTGTTTGCTTCTATTGCCAAGAGAAGGGGCATTGGTTGCGAAGCTGTCGTATCTACTTGAAGGACCACAATGATGGTAAAGTCAAAATGTTTGACTTTGCTTCAGGTAAGTCCACTATCTAACTCTATTAAGTTCCTATTTGGATATTCTTAATACATGATGTGATAAGATTACATTTTGATTTTTTGTAGGATCGAAGAAGAGAAAGGAAGCTTAAAGAAAGAGCAGGCTGAGTCTGATCACGAAGAAATGGATTTCGATCGCATGATTCAACGATCAGAATTTTGAGCTGATGCTTAGGAGTTATGATAGATTGCTTAGAAATGTGTAGTAACATAGTTTTCATTTGTAATTGCATTGTAAGGAAAAGTTTTTTCCGCAAATTTTATAAATAAAGAAATTTTTGTTTTATCTTATTTATATTTCCTTGCAATGGCATTTATGAAAATTGATGTTTGTATGTTTCTATTTTTAGCAATATAGATTTGATTCTTTCATTTGTGGTAGTGTCTAAATTTACCAAATAAGGAAAGTTTCTCATCGACCAAGTTTCATTTGGACAGAAACTTGGAATCATGCAACTTTTATTGTATGATGAATAAGAACCTTCATCTTTGGGAAATTAAGACTAATTCCTTGTTCACATGTATATGTGAGCCAAGTGAAGGACTAAGGGATCTGGTACACATAATTGTGCACTGGTCAGGTCCACCACAGAGAGCAATAAGACTATTCGTCATGATTTACTAAAGTTGGTAAATATGGTTATGCTTACAAGATTAAGTGTGATTATGAATCATTGAAAAAGTTTCAATGTATAGCAGAACGAATAAAAAGGAATCAAACAGGCAGAAAGATTAAACGTTTCTCCAATCTGAAAGGAAAGGAGAATACTTTAGTATCATGTTTTATGATCATTTTGATGATTATGAAAACCATATCACAATCGATCCTCTAAAGACACCTTAGTGCATTTGTATGACTAAGAAGAGGAATATGGAACTGTTGAAATGGTTAAATCAATTAAGGTGAGTCATACTTTGTTCCAATATCAAGTCTTAGAGTCATACTCCAAGATTGTACATTGAGTGACATGATCTTAAGAAGGTTTATAACACACTCATCAAATGTGGAATAGAAAAGATGTTTTCTTACTCCTGCACATTTGAAATTGGTAAATTGTGATGTCTTAGATAAGACAGAGACCAACTAAGACCAATTGTGTGAAGTATTTTTTTGATAAGAACCGACACTAACTCTTGAATATTTGGTTGTTAAGTAATGTTTCTTGACAAAGAGAATCTTATATGTCAAGAGGTCAGTGGGAGTCTTAAACATCTTGAAAAGTTTCAAGAACTAATCAAGAATAAACCTGTTATTAATCACTAGCACACGACTTAAGGTTTGTAACATATCGTGTTGACATATTCTTGTTTTTGTGCCCATTACAGTTAAGATGACTACGCATGTGAGTTCTACGAGTTCTCAATTGTTTGCATAACAACCTGGAAGCAATGGTAGGCCCTTTTGCTGCCAAGTGGCAAGAAATTAAGATTGAACAAGTTCAATCCATATGAGTTTGGATTTGTCACTAACCTTGTCTTGTGATTATGGTTATGACAAATTCACACCATTAATCTAAGTGAAAACAGTTTCTCTCCGCTTCATGAAAATGATTGTGAGGAAACATTTTCACTAAGTAGATTTTAAGGAGATAGCATTTGTGATATTTGCATTCTTAAATTCGATTATGATTACTACATCCCTCTTCATAGTTCGAATTGTGAGAAATGTCAAAAGGTCTAAACATTTCAGACTTATTATTGTAAGTTCTGCAATTGGTTAGACACACATGTGAGCTATCTAAGGAAAGGTGTATGAGTTTGAGAAGCCTATATAAAGTCTTATCGAAGCATCTTGTATCAGAAAGCTGAACTTTGGTAAGAAAGTTAACAAGTATTGATTTCTAGAAGTCCAACTTATTTCTGGGTACATGTCAAAGCTAGTGGGAGCATAAGTGTTATGCTAATAAGAATGTAATTATTATGCTAGTGGGAGCACATTAAGTGTTGCGAGCTAGAAATGTTAATTATAGAAAAAAAAGTTTCAATTCGCAAAGTTGCAGAGTTTGAAAAGTTGTTTTGCTATAATTAAGGGAGAGGAACTCATACTTCATTTCAAATCTAAAAGCTTAGATTGTGAGTTTTTAATCAAATTTAGTGAAGGATATATATGAATGTTATGTTGGAATAGTTAACATAAGGAAATTCTATATATGGAAATATTATAGCAAGAGAATGATAAAGTATCATGTCCTTATGTAAAACATTATGAATCGTATCTCATATGCTTTGGGTATAGGATCAATTGCATATGCTATAATATTTATGTGTTCTGAATTTTCCAAATGCCTAGGGCATTAAGAAGGAAAAAGGACCAGAACCGGATATGACTAAAGTTGCTAAACAATTGCTAAGAACAATCTAAGGTTCGCCAAAGATTGGTTGCTTGTGGGCAATTGGAAGTATTGTAATGGATTGACCATATTGACATTATTATGAATAGACAATATTCTATTAATAATGAGCTGTCATATGGCAAATATGGAAATGTTTCCATAATGGGAGTTGGATATTAAAAAATATATGTGTAGGTTAGAAACTTTTATGCAAGAAGGATGCTCAAAGGAATGTACTTTGAATTTGAGACTTCACTTCCTTGGAATTGTTTTGTTATCAATCTCCAGTGGAAAGATTTGTAATATCGTTGGCAAAGTCTCTGTGACTTTAGTACCATGACATTACAAAAGGTTATATTGCATGATAGTTTAGAATCTAACACATTCTAGCAGTGACAAGAATTTGGTATTCTTACACTTGCAATAAGGATTTGGAATTGTGAAATGAGCATCATTGAAATGTTTTCGATTGATCTATTTCACATAGTTAGGACCATAGATAAACATAGTGTGCATGCTTGGAGCATTGGATAACTATTGTTTTAATTCAAGTATTAACTTGATAAATAGAAACATTATACAATGAATAATGTGTAATCAATATGGTGATTAAATAAAATGTGTTTTATTTATATTCAAACGTTTTGAGACCATATTGGATTCGATTATTCTTGTGTTTCACTTTGCATGTTTTGACTTCCCGAATAACTAGATTATTCAAACTATCCACAGTCGATCATACTTTGGAAGTAGGTATTGAAGTTAGACTATCATGAATGGGTCTGTAGATTGTCTAAAGGTGTTTAGACATAGCACAAGTTTGCTGCAGTATTCATGAGTACTCCTGTAATAATATTTGAGTATTGGACTAAACCCACGCTCATTTGAATCACTTCATGGATTTTATCACGAGTGATCATGAGACGATAATATATTATATTCTTGAAACCAAGGCATGTGAGTTATAGTTTAAAAGTCAGTTGCACATTGATGATATGTAAACGCACCAGTAACTTGGTGTTATAAAACGTATTGTTGTGTGTGATTTGATGAGTAACTAGAGCAATCATTTGATTCGAAGTTTATCCGTTCCTTTTAACCAATGTGGGATAAAAGCGATATCCGTGGGCCCTTCGATGATTTATTGATGACAACCCTAAGCGCTTGGCCAAGCCTTGACTGATTTGATTTGTTTAATTAGTCGGTCGTCATAAATAGGAAATCGGGAAACAACACATTAACAGAGAGAATTATTATAATCCATGTCTTAGTTCATACGATATCTAGAATGGAGGAATATATGATCCCTTATCTTATGGACGCGTTACTAATAAGATCAGAGTTTGACAACGGTCTTTTTGAGAGCTACGATTGCCAATCGGAGTTTGAAGTCTTACTTGCAATTATAGTTATTAGACTTATCCAATTGGGAGACTGTTGGATTATGTGTCTAAGCCCATAACTATAATTGGTATGTACTTGACCCGATAGAACATGGTCCATTTGGGTTGTAACACTCTGGAACAATTTGATAGGATGGATATTTGAGAAAGAGGTTATTTGTGATTTATTAATATATTATAAGTATAATATATTAATTGAGAAATCATATTATTTAATTAGTATTGATCAATAATTAATTTGGAATTAATTTAGTGATCAAAAGAGACTAATTAAATTTGCAGGGACTGATTAGGTAAATCAGTAATATTTATAGTTTGGGCTAATGATCCATGTTGATTAGAAATGGTCTAAATATTTATCAGGATCCATGAAGAGTTAGTCCATAAGGCTAATAAGTTATTGGATTAAAAGCCCAAGTGAATTAAGGTTTACAAGTTTAAACCTTAAGGATTCCAAACTATAAATATGATCCCTAGCTTGCTAAAATCGGCCCCTATGAGTCTAAGAGAATTATAATCGATTTTATGTCTCCATACTTCTCTCTCAAATTCCTTCCCTTGTTCTTGGTTTGTTATAAGACATTTGAGGCGTCACACTTGAGGTGCTAGGCTCTTGAAAGACCAATTCCTACAAGCTACAATTAAGAGGTAATCATCTAACTTACTTTGATGATTCATATGTCAAATTGTATGCTAGTTGTAGGTTTCAAGCTTTGGAAATTTTTGTTGCATTTATAACTAGAGAAAACTTAGATCCAAAGCTATTAGGGTTGTATGTGCACCATAGGAGTGTTATAGTACACAAAACCCAACAATAAATTCCATGAAGTAATTCTCTGACTGAGGGTTAATCCAATACTTAAATCTCCATTTCTAAGTACTCATGAACATTTTAGCAATACTATTACTATGTCTAAAACTCTTTAGACAATCAATAATTCAATTCATGACAATCTTATTCACTACTTACTTCCAAAAGTACGAACGACTGTGGAGTTTGAATAATCGAATTATTCGGGAAGTAAAACATGCAAAAATGAAACACAAGAATAAATAATTGATAAAAGGTAGTAAACAAACTCATAAATAATTCTCTATTATTTAATCACCAAAATTCAATTACATTTACTTTGTTACAAGTTTCAAAATAACTATATAACTACTAAAACTAATATCATCTCTTAGACCAATGCTCCTGGCATGCTGAATGTGTTTAGCCCTACTCAGACCCTTTGTGAGTGGATCTGCATGATTCTCTTCAGATGATACCCTCTTCACTATGAGGTGACATTCTTCTACTCTTTGTCTGATGAAATGGTATTTTCTGTCGATATGTCTTAATCTGCCATGATCTATTGGTTCCTTTGTCAAGGCAACCGCTCCTTCATTATCACAGAAAATTTCCATTGGCTCCTTGATGGTTGACACAACTACAAGATCTCTGATGAAGTTCTTCAACCAAATTTCCTCCTTTGATGCTTTACTTGCCGCTATATACTCCGATTCGTAGGTAGAATCAGACACTGTCTCTTGCTTGGAACTTTTCCAAGTAAATTCCCTCCATTCAAGGTAAACACCCAACCAGATTGAGAATGGAAGTTGTCTCTATCTGTTTGAAAGTTGGTGTTACTATACCCAATTACTCTTAATGTATCATTGCCACCAAGTACTCGGACCTAGTCCTTAGTCCTTCACAGATACTTGAGAATATTCTTAACTCCTATCCAATGAGCTTTACTTGGATTTCCCTAATAACGACTGGGCATGCTCAAAGCAAAGGAAATATCATGGCGAGTACATGTCATAGCATATATGATAGATCCAACAGCGGAAGCATATGGAACTCTACTCATTTCTGCTATCTCTGCATCGGTACTCGGACTCTGAGTCTTACTCAGTTTGGTATTACTCTGGATGGCAATTCTCCTTTCTTGGAATTTTCTTTACTAAAACGTTTTAGCACCTTTTCCAAGTATGTATTTTGACTAAGTCCAATTATCCTTTTACTCATATCTCTTAGAATTCTAGAATATAAGTAGCCTCTCCTATATCCTTCATAGCGAAAACTTTCCAAGCCAAGACTTAACCTCTTGCAAAGTTGGAATGTCGTTTCCTATAAGAATTATTTCATCAACATACAATACTAGGAAGGTTATTATACTCCCACTAGCTTTGACATATACACATGACTCATCTTCACTTCTAGAGAATCCAAACTCTTTGACTTTCTCGTCGAAACAAATATTCCATCTGCGAGAAGCTTGTTTCAATCCGTAGATGGATTTCTCAAGCTTTTACACTCTATTAGGAAACTTTGCATCAACAAAACCTTATGGCTGACTCATGTAAACATCCTCAGCCAACTTCCCATTAAGGAAAGCCGTTTTGACATCTATCTGCCAAATTTCATAGTCATGAAAGACAGCTATGGCTAGCATTATCCAAATAGATTTTATCTTATCCATTGGTGAGAACGTCTCATCATAGTCAATCCCTGGGGTTTGAGTAAATCCCTTTGCAACCAGTCGTGATTTGAATGTGTGTACATTACCATCCATCTCAGTATTCTTCTTGAAGATCCATTTGCAACCAACTGTCTTCCGACCAGGTTGTTGATCAACCAAATTCCAAACTTGGTTGTCATACATGGACTTGATCTCGTTATCCATTGCCTATTTCCATTTGGCTACCTCAGGGCCTGCCATTGCTTCCTTGTAGTTAGAAGGTTCATCCAAATTTACCAGTATACTATTACTGATAAACGTATGACCATCTGTAGTTATATGGAAACCATAGAACTCAGGTGGCATGCTAACTTTACTGGAACGCCTAAGAGGTAATGAATTGTCAACTGGTTCAACGAGAATCTCTTCCTCTGGTTGAACCCTAGCGTCTTCGGAGGTTCCTTTATCGTTTGATTCTTGAATCTCTTCAAGATCAATGGTACTCCCACTGTCCTCTTTGCATATGAGCTCTCTCTCGTGAAAGACTCATCTTCGTGCTATAAAGACCACGTTATCACTAGGTCTATAAAATAAATATCCAAAGGACTTCTATGGGTAGCTGATGAAAATACATCTCTCACTACGAGGTTCAAGATTTTCATAAGTCTCTCGTCTAACGAAAGCTTCACAACCCTAAACCTTGATATGTGCTAACGAGGGAACCTTCCTGTTCATATCTTGTGAGGTGTTTTGGCAACCTTCTTAGTTGGGAAAAGATTAAGAATATCGGCAACAGTCTTTAAGGCGTACCCCCAGAATGAAATTTGAAGATAAGCTCGACTCATCATGGAACGAACCATGTCCAACAAATTTCTATTGCGCCTCTCAGCCACACCGATAAGTTGTGGTGTCCTAAGAGGATTCAATTGTGAAACTATCCATATTCCATGAGGTAGTCGTGTAACTCGATACTAAGATACTCTCTGCCTCTATTTGATCGGAGCATCTTTATCTTCCTGCCCAATTGATTCTCGAATTCATGTTTAAACTCTTTGAACTTTTCAAAGGTTTCCGATTTATGGTTGATTAAGTAAATATAGTCATATCTACTATAATCATATGTAAATGTTACATAAAATCGATTTGCATCCCTTGTGAAGGATCTGAAGGGCCCACACACATTTGTGTGTATGAGGTCCAACAAACCTTCACCTCTTTCACACGATCCGATGAAATGTGATTTTTTCATCTCACCCAAAATACAAGATTGGCATGCATCATCCGACCTTAGGTCAAATGATTCCAACACTCCATCATTTTGGAGTTGGGCGATGCGTTTCTTGTTAACGTGTCTAGGACGACAATGCCACAAGCATTCTTTGTTTATCCCATTAGACGAATCAATTTGAAATACACTATTGCCGAAATTGTCTACACACATCACCGTTTCATACACTCCATCACAATGTAAAGCTTCAAAATAAAAAATATCATTTTTATAATCAGAAATTGAGCCATTCAAATCATTAAAAGAATATATGAAACCTTGTCTGAACAATGCATAAAAAGAAATAATGTTTCGTGTCATTTTTGACAAGTAGCAACAATTTATTAAATATAAACTAACATCATTACTAAGCACTAGACTATAAACTTCAATCTTGGTAACAGGTGAAGATCGCCTATTACCCATGATCAAGTTCATTCTACCGTACTCCACCTCCTCACTTCTTTTTAGCCCCTGCAAATCAGAACAAATGTGAAATTCACATCCTGTATCAAGGGCCCAAGATAGAGAAGATGACGAGTTATTATATGAAATAAGGTATATACATGCAGAAGTTGGCTTCACCTTGCCATCTTTGATATCTTGCAGATACTTCGGGCATCTTCGTTTCAAATACCCCTTGTCGTTGCAGTAGAAGCAGATAGTCTCTTTGGGATCAGAAGAGGGTGGGTGATCAGAACTGGACTTTCCTTTAGGGCCAATACTGGATGAACCTGCATGAGACTTTCCCTTCCAGTTCTGCTTGGGAGGACCTTTCCTCTTTTTAGACAAAACTGCAAGATTGGTCCCTATGGTATTATTAGATGCATTTTACATGCATCTTTTAGCATAATTTCCTCGGTATTTTGTTATAAAAAGCTAACTAACTCTTGATTATTCTTATGTTTTATGTGTTACATGGTTATTTTGTAGAATGCCTGTACTGCTCACGTTTGTTATGATTTTTTAGGGCAATTTGGAGCACATGGATGATTACACGAGTTCGGGATGCGTTATTGGATGCTTTGAAGCTTAACTGGAGTCTAGACTAAGGAAGGATGTCAAGGAATGATCAAGAATAGCTTGGAAGGTGGAACGACGATAAAAAAGAGACAAAAATAAGTACTTGCGATCGCATGTCTTATCCTTGCGATCACAACTTTGACCATGTGATTGCAAGTTTTGGTCGCATCTTCACGTCGGGGATTTTTCGTGCCAAAAATTCAAAAGGATGAGAAAAGAAAGTATATGTGATCGCAACAACACAACATGCGATCACAACTTGTCTATATGCGATCGCAGGTTGGCCAAAAAGCTTCAAAACGGTGACGTACTTCATTTAAATGGCCCGAGACACGTGTTTCTAAAAACATGTGATCGCAACTTTCGTATAGACATATAAATAGAGCCGCATACTTGTCCGGTAACCCTAATTTGCGATTCCTGACGATTCCAAGGCGATTTTCAGAGACTTTCAAGTGAAGAACGCAGATCCAAAAGGAGACGATTCGATTTCTTTTCATTGTTTAGTAAGATTTATCATTTAGATTCTGTTTCTACGGTTTGTAATTCGTTTTTAGCCATGTCAGGCTAAAAACTCAGATTTCAGTTTCGCAAGACGGAACCTTTTCGTGTGATTAATCATAAAGCACGATGTTTGAAAATGATTACTGTTTAGTTTGATCAATTCTATGTTTAATTGAATGTTTGGTTTTGATTCAATTTATGTTGGCCACTTTAATTGTTTGTAAATCAATCTTGTTATCTGATTGTCTGGATCCGTAATTGTCTAGATTAATTAGTAAAAAGTAACAAGTATTGGATTAATTATGTGTTTGGGATTAACTCCAACATGAATTGATCATACAAGTTTTTACGCCTCCGAGCTTATGAGAGGTATTAGACTTTAGTGGGAATTACATTGAGTCTAATGCAACTTTTCTTTGTTAATCAAGAGCGTGTTTGGTTAATTTGGTAAAAAGTTAGGTTTAATTCAAACAACTTATTTTGATTAAATGATTTTTTAATAGAGGTCATTAGAGCTTGTTAATGAACTTAAATACCAGTTTAAACAAGTGTACAGTCAAATATTGTGTTGAAGGTTAATTACATGATCAGGGGAGTCACCGCGGAACTAGAATGTTTTTCTCTTTATTGAATTTTCCCAACCTTTAAATTAAGTTATTCTTTTATGATTTCCAATTTTTATTAGCTTTAATTTTCAGAAATAAACCCCCTTTTTCTGTTTTATTCACTTGTCAATAATTAGTGCATGCCTTACACAAAGAGGCATAGACTTTAGGACGTATCCCTGAGGATTCGACCCTGCTTACCTGTACTAACTGTTAGTGCAATAGAGTAGTCTAATTTATATTTTTATTTGTTTAAATCGTGTGTAACGCTCGTGTTTCGAGGCTAAGCATTGATGTGACGATGTAATAGTTAGGGTCAACAAATGTAACTTAATTTGAAGTAATAAAAAGGAATTATTTGAGTATTATGTGAATTATGTGAATATATGTGTTTTATACTTGTTTATAATGATATAATAAATTAAGAATGAAAATAAGCATCAAAAATAAAATGTTAGATAAACCCGATATCTATGAAGAAAGTTGTAGTGGTCGTGACAAGGATTCCGGACATATAAAGAACGCCGAAATCCGAGTTATAACAAAGAAGTTATGGCCTGTCGAAGATTCGTGACAAAACCGGCACGACACTGCGTGACGTAAAAAGTGAGTTTACGATAACATGATTTTTAGCCTTAGCGATCTAAACAAAATTCATAGCATAAGTTAAACCGAGAGCATGCATAAAAAGAACGCCCAAATCTGACTTCGTATGAGGAAGTTATGATTTTTCTAAGTTTCAGCATAACAGTATCCAGCCCGAAGTTCGAATAGTAGATCGGCCGATTTTTAGCCAACACAACCTAAACGAAAATCGAAGGTATCATTAATAGTAGTTCAACGGTAAAAAGACAGATGAAAACGGACGTTGGATGAAGAAGTTATGACTTTTTAACGGATTTTTCATGTCCCGGCCTGTTAAAAATATCACTTTAAAAATAAAGTCAAAATTAGCCGACGAAGTCTAAACAAAAGTTGTAGAGTACGGCCCCACCTACGCGTGGATATAAAGAACCTCGAAAAAGAAGATCATATGCGAAAGTTATGAATTTTAGACGTCGAGATAGGAATTTGCGAACTAGTGCGAGGCTACGCCCATCGTAACAGTCGGACGCCCAGCGTTGACCGAAGTACGCCCCACGTACGAAGTTGGTACTCCCCGCGGTCTCTTTTCTTCTGCGGTCTGAAGCTAACCATGTAACACCAACAAATTTTGGACACCTGCCTCTATGCGCAGCATACCACCGAGGGTACGCCCAGCGGAATGCGAGGCCTCACTTCTATAAAAGGGGTACGAGAGCTGCCGCATTTTTCACACATTTCACCACTTCTTTCTCGATCTACTCTCTCTCTCTCTCTAAACCTCCCAAACACCCCTGAAGCCTAGGTAACCTCCCTAGCACTAGAAGAAAGCCCCGGAGCGCCCGAAGGCTCTGAGAAAAAGAGTTTTTCGGTTTGAAACTTTGCCCGCGCAAAACCCGGGTTTTAGCAAAACCGTTGTTTCGTTAAAGGAGATTATTTTAAGAAGCAAAGCGTTGTCTGAATCACCACCTTAACAAGTGAGTGCATAGTTACTTTCATCTTACACATAGATATGAAATATTTTATGTAAATTACGTGCTATGTGTGCATATTATCTGTTTACCTGAGATCTATGCTGGATGAAAGATCTAAACTTCTTTCTTTCCAAGATCTAAACTTTTTCTTTTCAGATCTAAACTTTTTCTTTTGAGATCTTAACTTTTTCTCTTCAGGTCTAAACTGTATATGTATTTTATACTTTGAGATCTATGCTAGATGAAAGATTTAAACTTTGTTTCTCAGATCTAGACTATATATGTATTTTATATCTACAAATATGTTGGGTAGAACATGGGTAGATGAAATAGTTGATGTGTGATGAAATAAAATGATGAGAGGCCTCGATATTGAATATGATCCAGTCATCTAGCGAAGTATAGATGACAACCACGGACTTTTCTAGACAGCCTAGTGGAACGCTAGCAGGCTCGCAACCTGTAGGTGTTTATTTGAACTCGGTGTTCGCCGAAAGTAATCCATCCCCCTCATGGTTGCCTTATTTGACATAAATTGTTGAGGTATCCCCTAAGTAGTGTTGTCGCCCCGATGAAATCTTTAGGCTAGGTCCCTTATAATAGATGCCTTAGGGACGTAAAGTGAGGATAACGAGAACGGGTAATCGGGTTTGTTTGGTTTGATGAAATTAATAAAATTATGTATTGTGGGTTGAAAACCCTATGTGCTCACCAGGCTCCCAAGCCTGACCCACTCAGTTTCTTGTATTACAGGTAGTGGCACAAGATCATAGTTGGATGACTTGACGAGAGAATTATGGATTATAGGCCAGTAGATACAAATAAATGTTGTAAAGCCTATGTTGTACTGTTTATGATTTTTATGTGTATTAACAATGACATCCTGAGGCTTTAATATAATGAAATACATTTTTTCGGAAATGATTTGATAAATCTTTATCATATTTTCTTTTGGGAACAAATTCCGCCACACTTTTCTTTAAAAGGTTACTCTAATTTGAAAATAAAGCATAAACAAATCGGTCTTTTCTCGACGTGAATATGGGAATGTCACAGTTGGTATCAGAGCATTAGTTTAAGCGAACTAGGAATTTGTAGGATTTCTAGATTTAAACTTAGAATGCTAAGCGGTGATCGTTTGATGAGTGCCTACCATATTTTAGACACGAGCACTAGTTTATTTTAGGAAAGATGCCTAAAATGATTTTATGTGCTAAATGCTTTATGTTTTCCTTATATGTTATTATTTGTTCGGATTTAGGGTCCATTGCCGACCGGATCTAGAAACCTTATGTGTTCAGGATTCTAAGTGTTCGATTACGATATTAGAACTAGCATGTAACGTTTCGGAATGTTAAGGAGGATTTAAATATCTATCGTAAGTAAAGATCTAAATTCACCTAATTTGGTGTATAGATCAAAATGGCAAGAACCCGAAGTGGAGTCGGAAACACAAATGGAAACAGGAATCAGCGATCTCAACCCCAAGTGATTGAGCAGGTGTCGACAGTAGAAGCTGCACCTGAGCCAGTCACGATGGCTGGAGTACAAGCCATGATTCGGGCTATGATGGCCGAACATAGGTAAGAAATGAGGCAATTGTTGCTGAATAACAGGGATGAACCTTCAATACATGTTGAACAACCAGAACTGAATGATGGACAGTCAGAAGAAGGGAACGACAGTAGGACCGTTGGTCAAGCTGAACCACCAGTGGTTAGAGGAAATAACCAAGGTGGAGGGAATGACAAACATGGATGAAAATACAAGGATTTCATGGCATCCAAACCACCGTGTCTTTTTAGAAGACCAAAACCGGTGAAAGTTATTAACTGGATCTCCGAGATGGAGACAATGTTTGAGAGTTGTGAATGCAGCGACAGACAAAAGACTGCTCTTGCGATTCCCCTGTTAAAGTCGGGAGTACTAAGCTGGTTGAAGCTACTAGCTGATTCGATGCTCAAGGGAGAAGCTAGTAAGATGTCTTGGGAAGATTTCCTGGTGTAATTGAAGATGCAGTACTGCTCCGAGCAGGATCTTCTAGAAATCAACAATGAGTTCCAGAATCTGAAGAAGGGAAGAATGAGCGTCACTGAGTATGCTGCAAGTTTTACAGAGAAGATGAAGCTTGTTCCTTATCTATTTCCAACTAAACTCTCCAAGGTCAACAAGTTTGCCCACGGATTACCAGCGGACTTTGGTCTGATGGTCAAGCAAGCAACCACTCTGAAAGCCGACATCTGGGCTGCTAAGAATGTTGAGACCCAAATAAGGGAGAAGGGTCTGGAGAGGGCAGAGGTTGGTGAGAAAAGGAATTTCGATGGACCTTCGAGGTCCAACAAAAAAGGTAAATTCTCGAAGTCTGGTTCGAGAGGAGGAGGAAGTGAAGCAAAATGGTGCGAGAAGTGCAGAAAGAAGCACTTTAGGAAATGTAGTGAGGAGGTAACTTGCTACAAGTGCGGAAAGATAGGGCATTACGCCAATGAGTGCACCGTCAACAAAAGGGTGTGCTATGGATGTAATGAAGAAGTGCACATTGCTAAGGATTGCCCAAAGAAGAAGGAGGCAACAAGGTCCAATGTCCCACCGAAGCCAAAAGCCAGAGCTTTACAGATGACTCTGGAAGCAGCAAAGTAGGGATGAAAGTGGGTCCAAACCCGAACCGGATGGACCCGGAACCTGAAAACCCGGATCCGGTTAACGGGATTTTGTAGAACCGGAAAAACCCGGAAAAATCGGAATTTTTTGGTAATTGCTTACTAATTAGTGGGTTGAACTTTGAAAACTTTCATATTGATATCCCGATTTTTGGGGACTGTAACTCATTGAATATGAAACCAAAATTAACAAAATTATAGTCTAAAATCATGTACAAACTATAAAATACACTCTAGAAAAAACCCGCATGTCAATCTGACTTTAAACGAATGAGATATGCATGTGTTAACATTTTCACAGAATAAAAAGTACAAAAACAAATAGCTGAAACGTTGAAAATTTTCAGTTTTGATATCCCGACTTCGGGGGACTGTAAAACATTGAATATTAAACCAAAAATGAAAAAATTATAGTCTAAACTTATGTACAAACTCTAAAATACAAGTTGTAAAAATCCATATGTCAATCCGTCTTCAAACGAATTAGATATGCATGTTTTAAAACATTCACATAATACAAAAAAACTGAAAAACTAAAAGCTTTCAGCTTTGATATCTCGATTTTGGGGGACTGTAAGTCAATGAATATAAAACTAAAAATGGAAAATTTATAGTCTAAAATCATGTACAAACTCTAAACTACACATTGGAAAAAACCGCATGTCAATCGGAGTTGAAACGAATAAGATATGCATCTTTTAAATGTTTCACAAAAACCGGTTCTGTCCCTAAAAGTGGTTCCGGTTCCTAACACCGGTTCCGGTTTTTAGACCCGGTTTACCCGGACCTGATGGACCCAAACCCGGATTACCTGGAACCCGAATAAAGCCAATTTTTAAACCCGGAACCAGAACCGGTTCTATATATTCCGGTTCTAACGGTTCTGGTTCCGGTCCGATTCTGGTTTCGGTCTGGTTTTCCGGTTCTAAATCTCATCCTTACCGCAATTGATGCAGCAGATGTCATTTCAGGTACCTTTATTGTAAATGGATTGCCTGCCAGTATATTATTTGATTCCGGAGCGAATTACTCCTTTATATCGCATAAATTTGGTGGAAGACTAGCATTGCCTATAGAAAAACTTGATAATGCTCTAGTTGTAGAAGTTGTCAGTGGCAAATTCATACCTATTAGCGATTGCATTAAGAATATCGTCATCGACTTGAACGGAAACGAATTCCATGAGGAGCTGTTACTCATTGAGTTGAATGGTTTCGACATCGTATTGGGAATGGATTGGCTTAGCGCCAATGATGCCGAGATACTGTGTAAAAAGAAAGACAATGAGGGTAAACCCACCTGGAAGAGAGTTATTTATGGTGTACAGAGACAAACACAGAGTAAATTCTGAAATCATTTCCCTGATGAAAGCCAGAAAATGTTTATCTAAAGGATGCACATCATACTTGGCATTTGTGATCGATGCTAAGAAGGAGAAGAAGGAGATGCAAAGAATACCAGTGGTGTGTGACTATCTGGAAGTCTTCCCCGAAGATCTTCCTAGATTATCTCATGATAGACAAGTAGAGTTTCAAATAGATTTGTTACCAGGATCAACCCCAATAGCGAATGTGACATCCCCTAATTTCTCGGCCAGAAAAGACCGATTTAATTTATGCTTTTTAAAATAAAGTAAGAGAAATCCTTTTAAAAGATGTTGCGGAATTGGTCCCCAAAACAAAACATGATAAAAGTTTATCAAAACCTTCCTTTAAGAAATATATAATTTCATTTCATATCAAAACCTCGGGATGTCATGTTCCGATACAGATCAAAAGCATAAACAAGACATTATAAGCCTTTCAACAGTTATTTACAACTACTGGCCTATAATCCAAAAATCTCTCATCATCCTCCGACTATGCTCGGGGTCCACTACCTGTAACATAAAAAGCTGAGTGGGTCAGGCTTGGGAGCCTGGTAAGCATATAGGGTTTTCAACCCACAATAATAATAAACTTATTAAGTTCATCAATCAACAATAACCCTGATTACCCATTCCCGTTATCCTCACTTTACGTCCCTAAACACTTATCACAAGGGACCTAGCCTAAAGAATATCATCGGGATGGACACTACTGCTAAGGGGACTCCTCATCCATACATGTACTAAAGGAAACCATGAGGGGGATGGAGTACAGCAAATGAACACCCAAGCTCATTAACACCTACAGGTTGCGAGCCTGCCAGCGTTCCACTGGACTGTCTAGAAAAGTCAGTGGTCGTCATCCATACTCCACTAGATGACTGGATCACAATCACATCGAGACCTCTCATCATTTTAACACACATCGGCTATTTCGTCTACCCATGTTTTACCCAACATATTTGTAGATAAAATACATATACAGTTTAAAACTTGTATAAAACATCTATTCAACAGTCACCTCAATTAAACAATTAATATAATTACACATAGCACGTATTTTATAGAAAATACTTCATATCTAGGTGTAAGATGAAGGTAACTACACACTCACATGATTTACTGATAATCGGGCAGCACTTCGTTTCCTAAAACGATCGTTTCTAATAAAACCGGGAGTTTTATTGAGAAACCGGGCTCTGCGAAGGTCGGGCTTCAAAACCGAAAAGATAAATTTCTCAGGCTTCTCGGGCACTTCGGGGCGTATTTCGGGTGTTTGGTATAATACCGGGGCTTTGGGGGAAGTTGGAATGAAAGAAATATTGAAAAAGGGGTTAAAAATGACAAGTTTTTAAAATATACCCGGGAGGTCTCGCACCCTTCTATTTATAGGGGTGAGGCTTCTGATCCAAGGGCTGAGAAGTCTCCACGCATCAGCAGATCCGAAGCGGAAGCACATGGCTCGCACGTGCGAGGGTCCTGGTGTAGCCTCCTGATTGGACCGAGGTCTATGGTCTGAGGGTTCGGTCGTGGCACACCATGCGAAGGTCGGACACCTCATGAGAAGGCACGCGTCGGACACCCATTGGACCGCACTTCGGATGCGAGGGCAGGCGACACGCCTTGCCAACTGCCTTCGGTAACTCAGTAGTTTCGGACACGTGGCATGCTACGAGCGAGGGTGACGTGGCCGAAATCCACCTATGCGAAATTTCTCGGATTTGGCATTTTTTCTCGATTTTTGTGCAAAAACTTCTAAAATCCATAACTTTCGCATACGGGCTCCATTTTTGACGTTCTTTATATGCACGTGTAGGTAAAATTACGATCTACAACTTTCTTTTAGACTTCATCGGCTAATTTTGACTTTAATTTTTATATTATTATTTTTTAACAGACTAGGACACGAAATCCGTTAAAAATTCATAACTTCTTCATCCGACGTCCGTTTTCATCTGTCTTTTTACCGTTGTACTACTATTGACGAGACCTTCGATTATCGTTTAGGTTGTCTCGGCTAAAAATCACTCGATCTAAAATTCGAGTTTTTAGTTGTCTACTACTAAGCTGAAACTTAGAAAAATCATAACTTCCTCATACGAAGTCAGATTTGGACGTTCTTTTTATACATACTCTCGGTTTAGTGAACACTACGACTTTTGTTTAGATCACTAAGTCTAAAAATTAGTTTATCATAAACTCACTTTTTACGTCATTCGGCACCGTGCCGGTTTTGTCGCGAAACGTCGACAGGTCATAACTTCTTCGTTATAACTCGGATTTTGGTATTCTTTATATATCCGTAATCCTTGTCACGCCCACTACAACTTTCTTAATAGATATCGGCTTTATCTAATATTTATTTTCGACGCTCATTTTTATTCTTAATTAATTAAATCCTAATAATTAAGCATAAAACACATAATTCACATAATATTCACATAATTCCTTTTCATTTCTTCAAAATGAGTTACAAAGGTTCACCTAGAGTATCAAATCAATATTAATGCCTAGCCTAGAAACACGGGCGTTACAGCGAAAGCACCATACCGATTAGCACCGATGGAGATGAAGGAGCTTATGACGCAACTTTAGAAGTTGTTGGACAACGGTTTCATTAGACCTAGTTCATCACCCTGGGGAGCTCCGGTGTTATTCGTAAAGAAGAAAGATAGGAGCATGAGGATGTGCATAGATTATAGAGAGATTAACAAGGCAACGGTGAAGAACAAGCATCCATTTCCAAGGATTGAAGACATGTTCGATCAGCTGCAAAGTTCGAGCTATTTCTCAAAGATTGATCTCAGGTCAGGATATCATCAGCTGAAGGTGAGAGAGTAGAATATTGAGAAAACCGCATTCAGAACGAGATACAGACACTATGAGTTCTTGGTTATATCGTTTGGACTAACCAATGCTCCAACGACATTCATGGATTTGATGAACAGGGTTTGTAAACCATTCCCCGATAAATCTGTGATAGTGTTCATAGATGACATTCTGGTTTACTCAAAGAGCCAGCAGGAGCATGGCAAGCACCTGCGAGAAGTGTTAGAAGTTTTGAAGAAGGAGAAGTTGTACGTAAAGTTCTCCAAATGTGATTTCTGGATTCGAGAAGTCCAATTCTTGGGTCATGTGGTTAACCAAGAAGGAATAATGGTTGACCCAGCAAATATTGAAGTTGTGATGAAGTGGGAATAACCAAAAAGCCCCACGGAAATTCGAAGCTTTCTAGGATTAGTTGGATATTACCGAAGGTTTATTCAAGGCTTTTCTTCGATAGCTGCTCCATTAACAGCTTTGACCCATAAAGGAGCTACATATACTTGGGGTGAGAAACACGAAGAAGCATTCGAGAAGCTAAAGAAGAAGTTGTGTGAAGCACCAATTCTTTCTTTACTTGACGGAGTTGAAGACTTTGCAGTTTATAGCGATGCATCTGGAGTTGGGTTAGTTTGTATTCTAACCCAAAGGGATAAGGTGATAGCATATGCATCGAGACAACTGAAGGAGCACGAAAAGAACTACCTCACTCATAATCTGAAGTTGGCAGCGGTGGTATTCGCATTAAATATATGGAGGCATTATCTTTACGGCATAAAGTGCAAACTTTTCGTGATCATAAGAGTCTTCAGTATCTCTTTAATCATAAGGAATTAAATATGAGACAACGAAGCTGGCTAGAGTTACTCAAGGATTACGACTGTGAGATACTTTACCACCCTGGTAAAGCAAATGTTGTGGCTGATGCTCTAAGTCGAAAAGTGAGACTTGAAAAGAGAAGGCCAAGAGCGTTAAGAATTGAAGTTGTCTCAACGATTGTGGAAAGCATCAAGAAAGCTCAGGAAGAAGCTTCAGAGAAGAATGACCGAAAGGAAGAGCGTTTGGGCAAAACACTGGTGTTCGATACAAACAATTAAGGATTGAAGGTATTCCAAGATAGGATTTGGGTACCTAAGACGGGAGGAATAAGAGATCTTCTAATGGAAGAAGCTCATAAGACCATGTAATCGATTCATCCCGGCAGCACAAAAATGTATAGGGATCTGAAACCCTACTACTGGTGGCCTACGATGAAGCTCGATGTTGCAAAGTATGTGGTCGAGTGTGTAACATGTACGAGAGTTAAGGCACAACATCATAAACCATATGGGAGTTTAGAACCTTTACTTGTACCCATGGGTAAATGGTAAGACATCACCATGGATTTTGTGACTAAACTGCCCAGGATGAAGAACGGTCACGACATGATTTGAGTGGTCGTAGATCGGTTCACCAAGAGTGCACACTTCATAGCAGTCAATAAGAGATGGTCTATGGATAAGCTTGTAAATGCTTACGTGAAGGAAGTAGTAAGAGTTCACGGTGTTCCTTTAACGATTGTATCAGATCGTGATAGTGGTTTCACGTCAACGTTTTGGAGGAGTCTACAAGAGGAATTGGGTACGAAGTTGTGTTTAAGTACAACCTACCATCTGCAGATTTATGGTCAGAGCGAAAGGACAATTAAAACACTGGAGGATATGCTAAGAGCGTGTACCCTGGAATTCCAAGGTAACTGGGATGAACACTTACCCCTGGTAGACTTTTCCTACAACAGTAGTTACCATTCGAGCATCAAGATGGCACCTTACCAAGCTTTGTACGGACAGAAGTGTCGTACGCTGTCATGTTGGCTTGAGGCGGGAGAAAAGCTATTTATGGGCCCCGATATAGTCCATCAGACTGCTGAAAAGGTGAAAGTGATTAGGGAAAGGATGTTAGCAGCTCAGGATCGTCAAAAGAGTTATGATGACAAAACGCGACGACCGATGACATTCGAAGTTGGATATTTGGTTTTTCTTAAAGTCTCACCGTGGAAGGGACTTATAAGATTCGGAAAAAGAGGAAAGTTGAGTCCAAGGTTTATTGGACCGTTCAAAGTTCTTCAGAGGATTGGGAACCAAGCTTACAAGCTAGAACTACCAGAAGAACTATATGGTATTCATAACACTTTCCATGTGTGTTATTTGAGGAAATTCGCAGGAGAAGTTCCCGACATAATTCCAATTTATGAGTTAAGGATGGATGAAAATAAGAGGCTAATTGAAGAGCCGGAGGCGATTGTTGACCGTAAGACGAAGAAGTTGCGACGCAAGATGGTCGACTTAGTGCTTGTGCGACGGAAACATACGAATGGGCCAAACCTCACCTGGGAAACGGAGAGTGACATGATGAGTCGCTATCCGCATCTGTTTGCTGATGCATGATTCCGGGACGGAATCATCCTAAGGGGGACAGAATTGTAACGCCCGTGTTTCGAGGCTAAGCATTGATGCGACGATGTAATAGTTAGGGTCAACAAATGTAACTCAATTTGAAGTAATAAAAAGGAATTATTTGAGTATTATGTAAATTATGTGAATTTATGTGCTTTATACTTGTTTATAATGATATAATAAATAACGAATGAAAATAAGCATAAAAAATAAAACGTTAGATAAACCCGATATCTATGAATAAAGTTGTAGTGGTTCTGACAAGGATTCCGGACATATAAAGAACGCCGAAATCTGAGTTATAACGAAGAAGTTATTGCATGTCGAAGTTTCGCGACAAAACCGACACGACACTGCGTGATGTAAAAAGTGAGTTTACGATAAAGTACTTTTTAGCCTTAGCGATCTAAACAAAAGTCGTAGCATACGTTAAACTGAGAGCATGCATAAAAAGAACACTCAAATCTGACTTCGTATGAGGAAGTTATGATTTTTCTAAGTTTCGGCATAGTAGTATGTAGCCCAGAGTTCGAATAGTAGATCGACCAAAAATTGAAGTTCTCGTTAATAATAGTTCAATGGTAAAAAGACAGACGAAAACGGATGTCGGATGAAGAAGTTATGAATTTTTAACGGACTTTTCCTGTCCCGGTCTGTTAAAAATATAACTTTAAAAATAAATTCAAAATTAGCCGACGGAGTCTAAACAAAAGTTGTAGAGTACGGTCCGACCTACGCGTGGATATAAAGAACGTCGAAAACGGAGCTCATATGCGAAAGTTACGAATTTTAGAAGTCGAGATAGGAATTTGCGAGCTGGTGCGAGGCTACGCCCAACGTTGACTGAAGTACGCCCCGCATACGAAGTTGGTACGCCCCGCGGTCTCTTTCCTTCTGCGGTCCGAAGCTAGCCACGTAACACCAACAAATTTCGGACACCTGCCTCTACGCGCAGCGTACCACCGAGGGTATGCCCAGCGTAATGTGAGGCCTCGCATCTATAAAAGGGGTACGAGAGCTGCCGGATTTCTCACACATTTCATGAAAGTCCCCAATCTGCTTGTGTATCAATCAGATCCAATTGATGGTGCGGAATCTCAATCAAACGGATGATGTCAGATCAAATAGAAGAAGAAGGAGAAGAAGAATAACTTGAATCTTGAATGTATTGATGATATGATTGAAGTTCCTTACACAAGATTCACTTTCTCTCTCTAGAAAACACCTTAGAATACACACACTTAAGCTCCTTGTTCTCTTACCCTCACATGCACTCCTCACCCTATATATATGGACCTAAGGCCAAGCCCAAAATACAAATAATCCAATGCTAGACCGAAAACACATGGGTTTTCGGTCCAAGCTACAATTAATCCTATACTATTTTCGGCCCAAATAATAAAAACAATAAATGCTTAGAAAAGCAAAGTATATACCATATTTTTAACCCAACAATCTCCCCCTTGGTTTATAGCTTTCTTTTCTAAATGACCCCACAAGCTCCCCCTAAAAAGGTAGCTGGCTTTTCTTGTTAATCTTCATTGTGAGCTTGGCTTCAGCATTTATCTTCAAATTCTTCACAACTTCAAGATGAACTTGATGAATCTTCAATGAATGACTTCATCTGGAGCAGTTGGGCTTATCTTCAAAATTTGACATTGAACGCGCATTGGGTGAGGAGGCTTCTTGAAAAGATTCTTGAAAGATAGCGCTTTCAGCTTGAGAATCTTCAGAGAGAACATCAGAGAGAACGAATCTTCTGGATCACTTCAACAGGTACATAGATAGCAGCAAATTGATTGAGGAGGCTTCAATGCAATCTGTCACATAATCTTCAAGTGCAGCTTCACCTTGCTTCTGGGGTTGAAACATTGAATGTCGAAAGAATAATCTTCATTTCTTGCTCCTTCGAATGAGAATTCTTCGATGCTCACAGATGAAGCCTCGGCTCAGAAATTTTCAATACAGTCTCCACGAGTCTCATCTACACCTAGATTCACTTTTCAAGACAAAACAAAACTAAAAGAAAACTTAAAACAGAAACAAAATATTTTTGGATTTTTGATTTTTCTGAACAAGAAATAAAACAGAAATAACACTATTTTTGGATTTTTTTAATTTTTCTGATTTTTGTTTGATTTTTGAATTTTTTTTAATTCCCCCCCTAAATTTGTGCATAGAGGAAAACTATGAACAAATTTAACAAAAACAAAAATATTTGGGATCAAAGTTGTCAAGCAATCCAATATCGTTTATCAGCACACGCCTGCATGTCTAGATCTGGTCAATCACCGGTATTGTGGTCCACTTAAACACAAAGGATGTTGACAATTTGGACATATTATAGGTGGCAAGTCATTGTGATATATATTCCTAAATGGACATTTAGCTGACTACGACCAAGGATATTGTTGTCCACTTAAATTAAGCAGCAAGATCTACAGACAATCTATTAAATGGTTCAATTTTAGATGTACTAGAACATGTTTCCCACTTCCTGATATACCCCAGTAATCAATCATTAAGAAAGAAGTCAGATATAGAAGTCAGATATAGAAGTGCATATGTTGTATCCCAGGTCGGATGTCTTCCAATCACACAGAGGGAACAACATATGACTAACAGAGATAGATGGATTGAGAGGTAGAATGTTGCATATGTTGTGTCCCAGGTCGGATCTTCCGATCACGCAGAGGAGACAGCATATGGCTAACAGATAGAAAGAATTTCATAGATAAGGAGGTGCGTAGAATTAGAGTTGCATATGTTGCAATCCAGGTCGGATATGTTCCAATCACGCAAAGGAAGCAACATATGACTAACAGATAGAAAGCAAGAAAATAATTTCCTACAGACCTACTTTATCAGAACCCCCCAGTTGCCCTATCAATACCGGAACCGGAACTAAGGACATGAGTCCATACATCAAGAAAATGTTTAGCCACAGTTCTAGATAATTAACTTTTAGTGTATCTCGCAGGTTCCCATGTTTATCTCACTGCTCAATCTACCCGAGCGTCGTATGGTCATTCCAAATGAAACTATCTAAGTCTATATTGTCTAGTCCTTTCATGGTCAATCAATGTCTAGTCCATTTGAATCCTTTGTGCCTACCAGCACATTGAATACAGAGTCTAGACAATTCGGCTTTAGTGCATTACACGAATCATAAATTGCCTTTTAGCACTATACTTCATATCACTTCCCAAATAATGCCTACTAACGAAAAACTATAAGAAAATGAAAAATTGTCTTTAAAACGAATCAGAGTAAGATAAACTCAGGAGTATAGAGAAGAAAACGCAAACTGTAATTTACCGATTGAATTTGCATCCAGAAGGTCTGAGAACAGCACGCATAATCTCAGAATAGATCCGAAAATTCTTCATGTCATTAAGCACTAACCCCATTTGTGATCTCTTCCTTTCTTCCTTTATCGCAAAAGGACACATACTCTCAAACAAAGATCTGAGTGTTGTACAGTTGAGAGATGTCTCCTATCATGTGCCTAGAACAGCCACTACCAACAAACCGAAGTCTGATGATATGCCTCCATAGCTGCTCCGACACAGAGCGGGATTAGTTGGTCTTTGGAACCCAGTCCATTTTGAAACTGGGTTGACCTTTGTCATCCTTGCATAGTACTCTCTCCCATGACATGTCCTGCTTATCACAAATAGAAGATGCAGAAATATTAGAATTGTTAGAAGATTTGGGAGAGTAAGCCTTTGGAACCCATTTGTAGTTGGGTTTAACCCATTTCTTTTTCGATCTGATGGGTGGCTCAGTACTTGGTTTTGATCTTGATGTCGGCCGTTGAGATGACTTTGACCTAACCGGTCTTTGTTTCACTGGAGCATCTCTTGGATTGGGCTTCTTGGCCGACATTCCCTTCTTGCCCTTGGGATTCGGATTCTTGGCCTTGTGGGTTTAATTCTTGGCCTTCTGCGCGTTCCAGTCACCATTGTCTGAACGTGGCCTCGAAGGGTTTCTTTTGAAGTATCTCCCACTTGGCGCGTTCTGCCAGCCGCGTGCGTAGTAAGGAACGTATGCGTGATTTGGACAGTTTCTGGCAATGTGTCCAGGTGTTCCACAGTGAAAATATGTCTTTTTCTTCACTGTGAAGTTGTTTCTTCCTGCCCCTGGTGGCGTATCCTTGCCTTGTCTCAGGTTGTTCCCATATGCACACTTGCAACAAGCCGTCGGTTTCGCTTTTTTTGGTGGCCTGCATTTCTCAACAGCAGGTTTGTTAGGAGTAACTGAGTTAGAAGCAACAGATACAGAGTTCAAGGAGTCATTGGATTGTTCAATAGTTTTCTCCTTGTTCTCATCCTCTACTACTTTACCTGCACAAGAAGTAGAATCATTAGAAACGTTCACCTTAACCTTTTCTGGCACAACCACAGCAGGTTTCCCATATTGAAGATGTGCCTCCCTATCAATTTCTTCCTGTGTCATAGGGATGGATATATAGTTATGATTGAAAGGGGGAGGAACACTATCATACCCTAGACCCTTGTTTTGATTATCTTTGAATTTTAATTGGGTTTCAAATAAGGACTCGACTGTCTTACTGGACGCAGTATAATTTTTGAAACTAACATCTGTTTTTCCACACTTAATTTTCAAAGCGTCAAGTTCTTCAGTTACAGCAACAAGTTTTTTCTTAATGTGATCGTAATTTTCACACTTGGTGCTGTAATCTTCTTGTAATTTCCTAAAGTCCTTAGTCTTGGCCTCTAATTGAGCTTTCAGAGGTTTCTGACCTTTCCTAAGAGTATAGCCTTCGTATTTGAGGTCCTCATTTTCTCTTTTTAATAAATCGATTTGATCTCGGAGAAATTTAATAGTAGTTTCATAAGATGGAGTACATGAAATTTCATTTACCGGAATTGATGCGGAACTCATTTTTTTTTTATTTATTTATTTAAATATGCCCTTTGACTAAAAACTCAAAAGTCACTTTAAAAAGTCAAACCGAAAAGCTAAATTTGAATATTTAAAAGTTAAACGAGAAAGTCAAAGGTCAAACTTTAAAAGTCAAAGTCAAAATTTTAAGGTCAAAAGTTAAAAATAAAGTCAAAAATTAAAAACTAAAATTTTTGGGTGAAAATGAAGTTTAAAAATAAAAGAAATTGATTTTTAGGGGTTAAAAGTGTCAAAATTCGAAAGTTGGAACCGAGAAGAAGGTGTTTTGAATTAAATTTCGAGGGATTGTCACAGAGGATCGGCTAGCCAAGTTGGGTAAGGCATGGGGTTGATGAACTAGAGGTCCCGGGTTCGATCCCCGGCACCCTCCAATTCTGCTTTCCTTTTTTTTATATGAAGCTGACGCGAGGACGAAGGTGCGAAGCCGGAAACGCTGCTGAGCCGAGAGCGAAGCTGCTGAGTCGTGAACCCGAGGCGAGACCGAAAATATGTGTGAACCGAACACATGCACCGGAAACCCACCAGACCGAACACGTGTGAACCTCGGACCGAAAACGTCGGACCGAACACGTGACCGAGAACCTCGGACCGAATACTCCGATTCCGACCGAAAGCTCCTCGGAAATCGCTGGTTACGACGAAAAACAGCGTTTTTTGCTCCTTTTTGCTCCAAAACTCGATCAAAAACTCGTTTTTATGAAAAACGCGAAGAACAAACTCTGATACCAATTGTAAGGTCCTTGATAGAAGGATCTTCACCAATGATCAATCAAGCAAATGAAAATAAAGAAGAAAATGAGTAGAAGATTGAATGAACTTGAGCTTGCATACGATTAACACATGAAACCGTCTGATACAACTCAATGGACCGAAAACAACAATGAACAACTGTAGATCAACAACAACATCTGACAACCTGACAACCTATATATACTAATGTGGACCGAAAACAGGTTTCGGTCAGGCTGACCGAAAGCCTGTTTTCGGTCACTTCCAACCGAGAACAATGGCCTAGACCGAAAACGTCAAATGCACACAAAAGACTCCAAAATACATTGACAAATGCCCTAACTCATCTATACATTGTTGCCTAGCCCAAACCATATATATTGGCCCTTCATTTCACCACTTCTTTCTCTCTCTACTCTCTCTCTCTAAACCTCCCAAACACCCTCGAAGCCTAGGAAACCTCCCTAGCACTATAAGAAAGCCCCGGAGCGCCCGAAGGCTCCGAGAAAAAGAGTTTTTCGGTTTGAAACTCTGCCCGCGCAGAACCCTGTTTTTAGCAAAACCGTTGTTTCGTCAAAGTAGATTATTTTAAAAAGCGAAGCGTTGTCCGAATCACCACCTTAACATGTGTATGCATAGTTACTTTCATCTTACACATAGATATGAAATATTTTATATAAATTACGTGCTATGTGTGCATATTATCTGTTTACCTGAGATCTATGCTGGATGAAAGATCTAAACTTCTTTCTTTCCAAGATCTAAACTTTTTCTTTTCAGATCTAAACTTTTTCTTTTCAGATCTAAACTGTATATGTATTTTATACTTTGAGATCTATGTTGGATGAAAGATTTAAACTTTGTTTCTCAGATCTAGACTATATATGTATTTTATATCTACAAATATGTTGGGTAGAACATGGGTAGATGAAATAGTTGATGTATGATGAAATAAAATGATGAGAGGCATCGATATTAAAGATGATCCAGTCATGTAGCAGAGTATAGATGACGACCACAGACCTTTTTAGACAGTCTAGTGGAACGCTAGCAGGCTCGCAACCTGTAGGTGTTTATTTGAACTCCATGTTCGCCAGAAGTACTCCATCCCCCTCATGGTTGCCTTATTTGACATAAATTCCAGAGGTATCCCCTAAGCGGTGTTGTCTCCCCGATGAAAATCCTTAGGCTAGGTCCCTTATAATAGATGTCTTAGGGACGTAAAGTGAGGATAACGGGAACGAGTAATCGGGTTTGTTTGGTTTGATGAAATTAATAAACTTAATTATTGTGGGTTGAAAACCCTCTGTGCTCACCAGACTCCCAAGCCTGACCCACTCAGTTTCTTGTATTACAAGTAGTGGCACAAGATCATAGTTGGATGACTTGACGAGAGAATTATGGATTATAGGCCAGTAGATACAAATAAATGTTGTAAAGCCTATGTTGTACTGTTTATGCTTTTAATCTGTATTAACAATGACATCCTGAGGCTTTAATATAATGAAATACATTTTTTCGGAAATGATTTGATAAATCTTTATCATATTTTCTTTTGGGAACAAATTCCGCAACAATTTTATTTAAAAGGTTACTCTGATTTGAAAATAAAGCATAAACAAATAGGTCTTTTTTGGCCGTGAAAATGGGGATGTCACATCATGCACGACAACGGTTTTAACAAATTGGCGCCGTTGTCGGGGACGCGGTAAACACTAATAGTTTTATGCCAAGATCTTCACGTACAGGTGATCTAATTTTTGATCCAGAGATTGAGAAGACTGCTAGGAAGCTAAAGAAGGAGGCAAAACTTCGGAAGAAGCAAGTAGGAACCCCAACCTCCTCTCCCCCATCACACTATAAAACACCCACACCACAAGGCACTCCCTTGTGGTACGAACCTGAAGCCTCATTCCTTCCTTTTCCAAAAGCACCCCCTCCTCACCTTCCACCATTCCATTCAAGAATTACTCACCTACCTCTTTCATCAAATCTGAAACACCTGAATCTTCTGATTCAGAACCGGAAACAGAAATCACCATGAGCGAAAATGGAGATGATGCTGAAAAGACTCTTCGCAAATGGGCAACACAAGAGGTTACCCACCAACCTCTATGTATCACATTTCCAGAAGCTAAAAACTTTGAGCTCAAATCTGGTTTAATCCATCTGATGCCCCCATTCCAACGCCTTGAGAATGAAGACCCTTACAAATTTCTCAATGAATTCCATGTCGTCTGTTCTGGAATGAAGCCCCATGCAGTTACTGGAGACCATATCAAACTAAGGGAATTTCCTTTATTAGTTCAAGATGCAACAAAGGAGTGGTTATATGACCTCCCGTCTGGTTCGATAACAAGCTGGAACAAACTCGCCAAACTTTTTCTGGAGAGATATTTTCCTGAGGCGAAAGTGTCAAATCTGCGCAGAGAGATTCTCAGTATAAAGCAAGGGAAAAGATAAGTTGTCCACACTTATTGGGAGCGGTTCAAGAAGCTGCTGGTCCGATGCCCACAACATGGTATTAGTGATTATCAGTTATACCAGTGTTTATGTAACAGCCATAAAATTCATGCAAATTTAAAACTTTTACAAACATCCAAAAACCATTAGTTATTACAAAATGTTTTCAAAATAGTTTCATATCAGAGAATCCCATAATCAAATTCATAAAATGTGAGGAGGTGCAAGATCAAGTCTTTTCCATCCCAATATCATTCGAAGTACCTGAAACAAAATCAACAACTGTAAGCCCGAAGCTTAGTGAGTTCCCCCAAAATACCAACGCCATACAAACTAGAACAATATCATAACAAACAATATGCATATAGAGTCTTCAGTATGACAGGACCGCCCTCACCGGGCCTTCAGTCTATCTGGCTCACTCTCATAACCTTCAGTATGTCTGGTCTTCCCTACAGGGCCTTCAACCTATCTGGACCATTCTCCGGGCCTTCAGCTTGACAGGTACGCCCCGATGGGCATTCAGTCTATTCGGGCCGCCCTAGGTCTGTTGGTCTAGAGCACGAAGCAGGACCGCCTCAACCCATCCGTAATCACACAATCAACACATAAATTTCATACGCTAGCTAGCATGTACAGACAGTCATACAGATCTACAGATCACTAATCATAGCATCATCCTATATACTAGGATACCGATCTAACAGATCACTAAACATATCATCATCCTATAACCACGATACAGATCGAACAGATCACTAAACAAATCATCATCCTATAACCAGGATACAATCCAAAAAGGGACGGCCTTAGTGCCTTAGACCCTGTTGATATAGTGAGAAGAACTCACCTCACAATGCCGAACTGTACTGAAATCTCCGACTGCTGACTCACCGAGAATCCCAAACTATCACAATAAACGAACACTAAGTCAACAGTTGAATACCAATCTTGGCTAAGGGTCCAAATATATGGTAACAGTCCATTCTATCCTTTCCTTAAGTTGGGCCAAGGCCCTACTCCAATTCCTTAATCCAAAAGCCCAATATATAAGGCCCATAATTGGCCCAATTTTCCAAATTGGACCCAACTCTCTAATTGGGCCTCATCCTAAGATCCATTTCAATATTTGGCCCAAGACACTACTATTCAAAAAGTCCAATAGGGGTCCAAACCAACTGGCCCAAAGATGGCCCAAATCCCGAAGCCCAAATCGCAAAAGCCCAACAGAAGACATACGTTGGGTGTACTCCGAAGCAATGCGGGGCGTACACGAGCCTCGTGTTAACTGGAAAGCGGGGATGTTGACTGCGTACGCGGGGCGTACCCTCGCTGTTCTCAAAACTTAAATAAGTGCTTAATGGCTTAAGCACTTAAGCCCAAATTCCAGATCCATGTGTCTTAGAACCATAAAGTCTCAAACTTTAAGACTTTGAACGTCCAGAAAGTCCTTAATTCAAGGTCTTGATCCATTAAGACCTTTCTACCACTTGCATGGAACACTTCTAGCCATTGGGACCTCATTTTTATCACTTAGAACCCTTCCTAGGGTCTGAAAGGACAGCTTAACACGTCCAAAACATAACACGCACAATATTGGGACTTTTTGGGATAAGAAAGGTGTTATAAAGCTAACAAGGCAAGATCTACATCATATAATCATAAAGGCAGAAGCTTTTTACCTCCTGGAGTTTCTAGAGAACAAGATAACCTTAGATCTTCAAGCTTGCCTCACTTCTCCAACACCTTGATGAAACTTCTTCTTCTTCAACTACTCAAAACACACACTTTTAGCTCATACACTCAAGAGAGAGGTTAGGGTTTGGGGAAAACGGCTCAAGACTATGGAGGCTGAAATGGTAGAGGGTTATGAGATCATAAGGATACTTATATACCACCCAAACCCTAAATATTAGGGTTTCCACCTGACGTGAGTACGCCCAGCATACTAGGGCGTGCCTAGTACGCTCAGCGTACCCTTATTTATGCGCAACGTACTCCTCCTGATCCAAAATTACATTATTAGCCATTAGGGCATCAGATGGCTACGCCCTTCCATCCCCAAGGACTAAAAATGACAAAATAATAACAAAAGGGAGGATCCAGAAACACCTACAAATTCCGGGATGTTACAAATCTCCCCCACTTGACCTAGAGTTCGTCCTCGAAGTCTGTTGCAACAAACAGATCTGGATAATGCTCCCGTATCTCCGCCTCCGGCTCCGAGGTCCACCTAAATGTCATCCAACGACACGACCGCATCCTCGTCTAATATGCACTTCCGCAACTGTGAGACGTGGAAAGTGTTGTGAATCTGACTGAGGTCCTCCGGAAGATCTAGTCTATACGCCACCTTGCCAACCCTGAAAATAATCCTGAATGGCCCGATGTATCGGGGACCCAACTTTCCCCTCTTCCTGAAACGGATCACACCCTTCCTGGGTGAGACCTTCAGTAACACCATTTCACCGACCTGAAACTCTAACTCAGATCGGCACCGGTCGGCGTAACTCTTTTTCCGACTCTGCGCGGTCTGCAACCACTGCCTGATCTGCTGTATCATCTCGGTAGTCTATAGGACCACCTCGGTCCGACCCATCACCCTGTGACCAACCTCACCCCAACAGACGGGGGTACGACATCTCCATCCATACAAAAACTCAAAAGGTGGAGCACCAATGCCGGAGTGAAAGTTGTTAGTGTAGGTGAACTCTGAAAGGGGTAGATAGGAGTCCCAGCTCCCACCAAAATCAATGACACGAGCCCTCAACATATCCTCAAGAGTCTGAATGGTCTGCTCGCTCTGTCCATCTGTCTGTGGATGGTATGTGGTGCTAAAATGCAGTCTCGTGCCCAGTTCCTCATGGAACTTCTGCCATAAACGGGAGGTGAATCGCACATCACCGTCTGAGACAATAGAGACTGACACCCCCTGGCGAGCAACGATCTCGCGGATATATACATCGGCCGATGAACTCTCCCGAATGACTAGGAAATGGGCGCTCATGGTCAATCAATCCACGACGACCCATATATCATCATATCCTTTCACTGTCCTCGGCAAGTTGGTGATAAAGTCCATTGTGATCTGCTCCCATTTCCACATGGGAACCTCTAGAGGTTGTAGCTTGCCATGCGGCCTCTGGTGCTCGGCCTTAACCATCTTGCAGGTCAAGCACCTCTCGACATACCAAGAGATCTCTCTCTTCATGCATGGCAACCAATAACTCAAACTCAGATCCCGGTACATCTTGGTGGCTCCCGGGTGAATACAGAAGTGAGACTTATGAGCCTCCTCCAATACAATTTTTCTGACCCCACCAGACATCGAAACCCACACTCAACCGCAACGGATCAACAACCCACGACTGTCCTGCACAAATCGGGTGATCTCGCCTCTAATCCTCTCAAGCTTCCATTTCTCCTGCCGTACACCCTCAGCCTGATCTTCCCTGATCAAGCTCACCAGTGGAGAATCTACAGATATCCTCATACATGACGCCGGAATGGAAGATCCAGCCGACTTGCGGCTCAGGGCGTCTGCCACCACGTTCGATTTACCCAGATGGTAAAGCATCTCGCAGTCATAATCCTTGACTACGTCCAGCTACCTATGCTATCTCATGTTCAGATTCGGCTGATCCACGATATGCCTCAATCTCTTGTGGTCCGTGTATATGGTACAGCGGACCCCGTAGAGGTAATGTCTCCAGATATTGAGAGCGAACACCACCGCCCCCAACTCAAGATTGTGCGTGGGATATCTCGTCTCATGCGGCTTCGACTACCGCGACACGTAGGCTATCACTCATCCTCTATGCATGAGGACCGCTCCCAGTCCTGTGATAGATGCATCACAGAATACCACAAAATCCTCCACTCCCTCAGGGAGGGTCAACACTGTGGCCTCGCAAAGTCTCTGTCGCAGAGTATCGAATGACGTCTGCTGCTCAGGGCCCCACCAGAAATCTACTCCCTTCCTCGTCAGACGAGTGAGGGGTACCGCAATTTTAGAGAAGTCCTGAATGAATCTTCGGTAGTACCCTGCTAATCCCAGAAAACTCCTGATATCCGAAGGAGATTTCGGAACCTCCCACAGCATCAACGCCTTGATCTTGGCCGGATCGACCAAAATCCCCTCCTGGTTGACGAGATGTCCAAGGAACTGAACCTCTCGCAACCATAACTCACATTTCGAGAACTTGGCACAAATCCGTTCTCGCCTCAAAACTCCCAGTAGCTCGCGGAGATGCTCCTCATGCTGCTCTCTAGTCTTGGAATACACCAAGATGTCATCTATGAACACAATAACCGAGCGATCAAGCATCGGTCTGCATACCCGATTCATCAGGTCCATGAATATTGCTGGCGCGTTGGTGAGGCCAAACAGCATCACCGCGAACTTGTAATGTCCATAACGAGTCCGGAACGTGGTCTTCTCTACGTCCTCCTCCCTCACCCTGACCTGATGGTACCCGGACCTTAATTCTATCTTGGAGAACCAAGATGCTCCCTGTAGCTGATCAAAGAGATCATCAATCCGTGGAAGTAGATAACGGATCTTCACCGTCAACTTGTTCAGCTCCCCGTAATCAATGCACATCCGGTGTGAACCATCCTTCTTCTTAACAAAGAGAATCGATGCTCCCCACGGAGAACTGTTCGGACGGAGGAACTGCTTTCTTAGCAGCTCCTGCAACTGAGATGACAGCTCCTACATCTCAGGTGGTGCCAATCGGTATGGCGCCTTGGCGATAGGGGTTGCACCTGGCACAAGGTCGATCCTGAACTCGACCTGCCTCTCCAGAGGCACTCCAGGTAATTCCTCCGGAAACACATCAACAAACTCACTGACGATTGGAACCTCTAAAACCGAGACCTGATCCCTGGCCCGCGTATCCACCACATACGCCAAATAACCCGCACACCCGTGCGAAATATACTGCCAAGACCTGGAGGCTGAACAGAACCCTGAACCCAACATGGTGCCCTTGCCGTAGATAACCAGTTCTCCCCCACTTGGGGTTCGAACTACCACATGTTGACCCTCGCAGTCGATCATGGCACCGAAACGAATCATCCAGTTCATACCCACTATAACACAAACATCCCCCATGGGAATTGGAATCAATTTAATCGGGAAGGATACCCCGAAGATCTCCACAACGTAACCCCGATAGACTGAAGAAGCAGAAATCCCGTGTTCGTTGGCGATGGAGACTCGCAACAGACACTCTAGCTCTCCTAAGGGCAAACCGAACTGCCTACTAAAAGACCAGAAGACGAACGACCGAATCGCTCCAGAGTCAAACAATACAAGAGCAGGCAGAGAATTCACTAAGAACATACCTAACATAGGTACAAACACATAAGCATAAAACATATGTAATCAATAAGATAAAGGATAAAAACAGACCAGCCACCATGTAAGGTCCTGAAACGGATCTTTACCAATGATCAAGCAACAAACAATCAATAGTAATCACAATAGAAGTAGAAGTAGAAGAAGAAACGAAATCAAGCTTGCACACGTTTATTGCATAAAACGTCTGGTACAACTCGACAGAATGAACTGTGAATACTATCGCATCAACAACTAGACAAAGACCTACAACTCCTCTATTTATACTTGACTTGGGCCGCAAACTGGGTTTACGGCGGTAAACTCACTTTTGGGCCGTAAACAGCTAAACAACACCAAAGACACACTAAAGACTCATAATGAACTATTACAATGAAAGCCTAGACCAAACCATTAACTGGACCCTTCAATCTCCCCCTTGGTTTGGTGCTAGCTTGGACTCAGTCTTTGTCAATCACCAGCACATTAGATTTTCCCATAGCTCCATTCCACATCTCCTTCTGAATAATCTCTTTAACCATCGAAGTGTACTCCTTAGCAGCGGACTCAAAAAGATCTTCAGCCACCTTGATCTGATGAATAGAGAGCTGATGTATATCCCACCTACCAAACTGAAGCAGATCCCTCTTGTCATACAAGCGGATACAACCCTCTTTAAGCTTGGTGACAGCAGAAGCTGTAGTCTCATCAAACACCCAGTATTGCATGGATTCGAGAGATCCATCTGGATGATTTTGAAGGACGGGAATCTGCTTTACTTGAGCAGTAGCGGGCCACATCACTGACCGAAGTGGTTGATTTGTTTTGGGATCAATGACACTCGGGTAAATCCTTATGATAGACTCTGCAGTCTTCATTGAGGGAAAGCCCTTAGCCACTTGATCTTCCAAAAATGTCTTGAACTGAGTCGCCTTGGGGTTATTTGATGGATTTGAGAAAGGAGCATTAGACAGCTCCGTAAGATCAATCCTAGTCAAAGAGTGAAAATCGTGAGCATCTTTGTACAGTTCAGTATTGCCACTCTTTCTTCTCACGATCCACATGTTCATAGTGTCATGGAATCCCCACGAAATGATCCCTGACCTATCACCATAAACGTCTCTGAAACGATTTTCTCCCAGATCCGTAAAGGTGATCTTTGATTGATCCCAGGGAGCATTTTGATCTGAGCTCCTTTTGAATAAAAATTGACCCTTTTCAGCTGACTTGGCCAATTTAGCACATTTCAATGCCACTACATTCGGAGCCTGTGTCGGTTCCTTGTCATAACAATCAACAATGGTGGTTGTTCTTGTAGGTGGTGGAACTATGGGAGCATCTTGATTGGGAAGATAGATCTTTGGCTCATCGACAGATGACTTGAATTTGTCGCCAAAATCTTCTTCCAGCTTCTTCTTTAGATCGTAGTAGTTGGCGGTCAATAAGCCAAAATGCGTCTGAAGATCAGTAATCTGCTTCGTCTTCAGAGCTTTATCTTCAAGAAGTTCGGCAACTTGAATATTGAGCTTTGCATTTTCAGTCTGAAGGTCTGCAACCTTGATATCCAGCTCAATATTTTTCTGATCTAAATCAATATTTTTCTGATTCAGTGCATCGATCTCCTTCTGAAGTCCAAGTATTGAAGGATTTTCTTCTCCTGAGCTGCCATCCCCAATAGAAAT
The DNA here is from genome assembly GCF_052849685.1 of Lactuca virosa. NCBI lineage: Eukaryota > Viridiplantae > Streptophyta > Magnoliopsida > Asterales > Asteraceae > Lactuca > Lactuca virosa. Next base: position 463,371,936 of record NC_136430.1, on the reverse strand, counting down.
TCCTTTGCCACGTGAGGGAGGCGTTGTGAATTGTTCTTCGGCCAAAAACCTGGCTAGCCTCACAGAAGCAGCATCATGGTCTGGCCTGGGAGGAGAGAAACCTGTGGGGAAGGAAGAGCCACCAGCTTCATAGAAGGTGCTAGGACCTTCACTGACGGGTTCAGATGAAACAATGGCGGGAGTAGTTGTTGGTGGAGTTGTAAAGCTTTGAAATACACCCGAATCAGGAATTCCCTGTCTAGGGTCAAGTCTTCGTCTCTTTATCGGAGGTTGAGAGGCCTGCGTAGTTGTGCGATCACTCTCCAATGGCTCAGATGTAGGTGAAACAACATCAAGGGGAGGAATCCCTGACACTGTCACCATAGGAATTTCTATTTCCGCCATTGGATTGGTAAGAGGAGGTGTGGCTTCGAGAACGTCTTCATTTTCCCTTATCTCTGTTGCTGGATGAGCAACTTCATCGATATTGTCAAGTAGCGTGTTGAGGTTTTCACCGGTCATGAAGTCTTCATTACTACCAAAATTTAAAGGAATTTCATCGTTATCAAACCCAGTGAGATCGAGGTCTTCATACAAATCAGTCTTCGTTCCGCTTTTTGAAGACCCCTCATTATAATCACTTTGGACCTGAACAGATGTCAGTTCATGTTCCTCAGCTACTTGTGCATTAGGAGCTAGAGTTTCTTCTTCTTCAGCACGATCCGACACTGTAATAACATCATCTTCCGAAATGACTCTCTCAGAAGAAGTAGGCTCAGATGACATTTTGTCTGACGTTCCATGAGATTCGGAGGATTCATTTATCTCAGCAACTTTTCCGAATTTCACAAGAGGATGTAATCCTTGGAAGACGACCTTGCCCTTGCGATTCTGCTTAATGAGACCAACAGTGTGGGGGCCTAACGACTTCATATCTAGTGTGTCTCCCTCTTTGACCATCTCCGGAAATTGGGTGTCAATGAACAACTGAATGAACCTAGGATACAACAAGAAAGAATCTCTGGTCTCCCGGTTTATAGCATTGATGTTTACTATGAAATCATCCAATATGAACTTTGAGAAGTTGAAGTTGATTCCTGCAGCTAGTGAAACAATTGCCCCTGTGTTCCTTAGCGAGATTTCATCAGCACCTGATCTTCTGCCCGAGATACAGCTAGTGAAACAACTCCCTGACAATCTTCTGATAGATGACTGGGTTCACAGTAATGGCAAAGGCTAGGCAGCATTCTCTCAGCCTGTAGATCATCGACCTGAAATCTCCATGAGCAGCAGGAGGATCATCCAGTACCATAGCCAAGTTATGCATGTCAGCAAACTTCAAACTTGCTATTGATCTGCACTAAACCAGGCTAAGTAAGAAAACGAAATATTTGAGCAGTTAAAGCTTTAAGTTTTCTTAATTAATCAATTTCATTTTGGCCTTAAAAAGAAATATTTTAATCAAAAATTTTGAGTTTACGGTCAAACATGGTCAAAATAGGGTTTACGGTCCAAATTGGGTTTACGGTAAAAATGGTCAAAATAGGGTTTATGGTCCAAATTAGCTTTACGGCCGTAAACCCATTGCAGTAATCTCCTGACCGTAAACGGAGTTTACGGTCGTAAGCTCCAAAAGGAGTTTACGGTCGTAAGCTTCTAGGCCGTAAGCTCAGACCGTTTACGGTCGTAAGCCCTCCCTAAACCGTAAACGCCGACGAACTGAAAAACCTCGATTAATCCCCCAGTATCAGTCGAATCGATGAACAAACAACATTTCCTCAGTCGGTTATAGCATACCTTTGATGTGGACTAAACGATTTTGCAAAAACACAAAAAAAATATTTCGAGATGAGAGAGAGTGGAGAGGGTTTGCGGCCGGAAGGATGAAAAAGAGGGTGGAAAGGGTTTCCAACAGTAAACTCCACCTTTTATACCCCTTTTGAATTTTACCTGTCTCCCACACAGTATAAGGTACAGTCCAAATCCCAATTAATTTTTCAAAAATAAAGCCTTTTGAGGATTTTAAAATTAAAGTAAAATTAAAATTAAACTAAAAATAAAATAAAATAATTTCTAAAATTTAAGAATTAAAAAAAATTAAATTTTGACAATTATAAAAATAAAATAAAAATAAAAGTAAAAATGAGATACAATAAATACAGACAAAAATTTATCTCAAAAGTCACTAAAAGTAATTTTGTGATACTGGGATCAAAGTTGTTAGACAACCTTAATCCACTTGTCGGTACCTTTATCTTCACGTCTTTGTCTGGTCGATCACCGGTATTGTGGTCCACTTAAACACGAAAAATTGTGACAGAATTATGACATACCATTAATTACAAGACAAAGTGATTCTAAGTTCCTAGATAATATTTCTTAAGGACCATTCAGCTGACGACGACCAGGGATATTGTTGTCCACCTAAATTGAGCAGCGAGATCTATAGACAATCTGTAAGTGTTCAATTTTAATTGTACTAGAACATGTTTCCCGCTTCCTGATATGCTCCAGTAATCAAGGACTTCCAGAATACTCCTTACATCGGGTGAGCAGACAATTATTAAGAGAGAAGATAGATTTAGAATGCATATGTTATACACCCAGGTCGGATCTCTTCCAATCACGCAGAGAGTGAAACATATGACTAACTAAAGTTTTAGAGGGATTGAGAAAAAGAATGATGCATATACTGTGTACCAGGTCGGATTGTGAGTCACGCAAAGGAGACAGTATATGGCTAACAGATAGAAAGAATTGCATAGATAGAGCATGCAGAGAAATAGAGTTGCATATGTTACAGTCCAGGTCGGATCTCTCGATCACGCAAAGGAAGCAACATATGACTAACAGACAGATAGAGAGAAAACAATTTTCTACAGACCTAATTTATCGGAATTCACCAGTCACCCCATCAATACCGGAATTAAGGACAGAATCCGCACATCGAGGAAAAGTTAATCCACGGTTCCAGATACAGGTTCTTTTAATATGACCAGTAGATTCCCATATATATCTCCCTGCTCAACCTATCCCAGCGTCGTATTGTCAGGCTAAACGGATTTAACTAGGTCAAGATTTGTCAAGTCTATGAATTCCTTAAGTTCAACTCTGCCAAGTCAAGTCCATTTAGAATCTTTCGTGCCTACCAGCGCATCAAACACAGAGCATAGACAATTTAATTTTTGGGTACGTTACGCAGACTCAGATTGCCTGTTATCACTTGATAATATCACTTCCCAGTACCACATCTACAAGCAAAACTGTTAGCGACAATATTGTTGATTTTTCTGAATTTTTTAATGTTTTTGGATTTTTGAATGTTTTCTGAAAAGAATAAAACAGAAACAAAAGGTTTTTGGATTTTTTTTAATTTTTCAATTTTTTTTGTTTGGTTTTGTTTATTTCTCCCCCTAAATTTGTGCATGGGTGAGAATGAAATCACTAAAATGCGTAAATTTAAACTAACCTAACCAATAACAAGAATTTAATCTTAAAAACGAATCATTTTCAAAAATCCCACAAGCACATCGAATCGAGCTTTCTTAAAAGGCTTAGTGAACAGATCCGCCACATTATTAGCAGTAGGAACCTGTTCCAGCCGGATGAGCGAGCGCTCATAACAATCTCTGATAAAATGAATTTTGATATCAATGTGCTTGGTTTTGGAATGTTGGACAGGATTTTTAGTAATTTGAATCGCGACCTCATTATCACAGTGAATGGGGGTTTCTAGATAATTCAAACCGTAGTCCAACAGCTGATGTTGGATCCAGATAACTTGAGAGCAACAAGCAGATGCAGCAACATATTTCGCTTCTGTTGTTGAGGTGGAGACGGTATGTTGTTTCTTGCACTGCCACGACACCAGCTTATCTCCAAGGAATTGGCACCCTCCTGATGTAGATTTCCTATCAAGCTCACAGCCTCCATAATTACTGTCAGCAAAAGCATATAAATCAAATTCAGAATTCTTCGGATACCAAAGACCCAATTTTGGGCTGCCTTTGATATACCGAAAAATCCTTTTGACAGCAATAAGATGTGAAATTTTAGGATTAGCCTGATAGCGAGCACATTGACAAACTGCAAACATGATGTCGGGACGATTTGCAGTAAGATACATCAACGATCCGATCATCGATCTGTAGTGTGTCTGATCTACGGATTCGCCATCAATATCTGGATTCAGCAGGGGTCTTTCAGCCATTGGTGTCGATGCAGGTTTTGCGTCTTGAAACCTGAACTTCTCAAGAATATCCTCCACGTACTTAGCTTGATGTAGCAGGATTCCGGTTGAATTTTGTTTGACCTGAAGCCCCAGAAACATGGTCATTTCGCCCAGTGAACTCATCTCAAACCGCTTTTTCATCACGCCTTCAAACTCTCTGCATAGCTGTGGACTGGTAGACCCGAAGATAATGTCGTCAACGTAGATCTGTACTAGAATCTGATCATTACCAACGTGCTTGATGAATAAGGTTTGATCAATGGTGTCGCGAGAGTATCCATGCTCGAGCAAGTGTTTTGTTAGTGTCGCATACCATGCTCGAGGAGCTTGATGCAACCCATACAACGCCTTGTCCAACTTGTAGACATGATTAGGAAACTTTGAGTTGACGAACCCAGGGGGTTGATCAACGTAGATTTCTTCCTTCACCTTGCCATACAAGAAGGCTGTCTTGACATCCATTTGGTAGACCGTTAAGTTCATGTAGGAAGCATACGCGAGAAAGATACGAATAGCCTCTAATCGAGCAACGGGTGCGTAAACCTCACTATAATCAAGACCCTCAACTTGTCGAAACCCGCGAACCACCAACCTTGCTTTATTGCGCACTATTACACCAGAATCGTCCTGCTTGTTACGATAGACCCAACGCGTGTCAAGAGACCTTTTGCCCTTTGGTAACTCAACCAATTTCCAAACCCCGAGCTTTTCAAACTGATTTAGCTCTTCATGCATCGCATCCTCCCAGCTGGGCTCATTCAAAGCCATTTCAACGTTCTTGGACTCTATTTGAGATATAAAGCAAGAGTAGAGACATGCATTGACATCTCCACTCTGACTTCTGGTTTTAACTCCATCACCCAGCTGACCAATGACGTTTTCAATAGGATGATCGCGTTGAATTCTCGAAGGTATGTCTTGGCTGATATCATTGAGTGAAACAGGAAGAGTGTGAATGTTGAAACCTCCATCATTTGTTGATTGATCCACATTAGATGAGTCTGCTACAAACTCATTAGCAATTTCTTCAGGAAAGAGTAGTTCCATAAAAGTTAGAGTGACAGCGGAAGCATCTCTAGACATGAACTCTCTTTCAACAGGGGTAAGAGGTGTAGCATCAGTATCAGGAGTTCCATTTTGAACTTTAGACTCTGGACTATCAAGTCGATCAGATGACTCCCCCTCAGGTGGAGCAGAGGACTCCCCCTCAACCGTTGGAGGTCTATAAACAACTTCTTCGTCTTCGTCTTCAGAAACAATCTTCGAACCAGAAGAGGATCCATTTGAACCATCTGAAGACACATTTAAGGATTTGAAAAGCGATGTGTAATCAAATAACCAGTCAGGACCCACTCGAGCGTCTGTTTCATTCTCCTCCAACCAGCGCACGTCATAGGATTCGACAATCTGCTTAGTCTTCTTGTTGTAAACCCTATACGCGGTGCGCGCAACATACCCTACAAAATAACAATCATCGGCTTTGGCATTGAACTTTGGGTTGGATTCCAAGTGAAGAAGGGTGCAAGGGCAGCCAAATACACGGAAATTACTGACTGAAGGCTTGTGTCCATATAGGATCTCATATGGTGTCTTCATCTGAGCTTTGTTGATTAAAACACGATTCTGCACGTAGCAAGCGGTGTTGATCGCCTCAGCCCAAAAGAAAACAGGTAACTTGGAATCACACAACATCGTCCTTGCAGCGTCTTTTAAGGTTATATTTCTCCTTTCAGCAACACCATTTTGTTGAGGCGTGTGAGCAGAGCTGTATTGACGCACGATCCCCTTTTCTGCGCAAAAATGGTCAAGAACCGCATTCTTGAACTCAGTGCCATTGTCAGTACGAAGTGCCTTCACCTGGTTGTTGGTTTGATTCTCAATCATCACAATGAACTTCTTTATCAGATCAGCAACCCCAGCTTTGTTGGATAAGAAGAAGACCCATGTAAAACGAGAGAAATCATCGGTCACAACTAGACAGTACGAACTTCTGTTGATGCTCAGGATGTTGACCGGACCAAATAAGTCCATATGCAATAATTGGAGCACCTGACTGATTGAGTTGACTTGCTTTGGCAGGTGTGGTTTTCTATGATGTTTTCCTTGGGCACAGGACACACACTTCTCAAATGTAATAAAGTCTCTGACAAGTAAGCATCGGACCATTTCATTCTTAGCAAGGCGATTTAGGTTTTTCACGTTAGCATGACCGAGTCGTCGGTGCCACAACATTGCGTTTTGTTCGGAGACTTTTGAAAATAGGCAAGTGACTTGTTCAGGTATGTTACTGTTCATGTCAATAATGTAAGCATTCCCATCCCGCTTAGATTTGACGAGAATCCACTCTTCCGGGATGACAATGCCTGGGTTGAGAATCAAGCATTCTTTATCGGTAAAATGGGTAGAATAGCCTTTATCGCAAATTTGAGAAACACTCAACAAGCTATGCTTTAACTCGGGAGCAAAGTTGACATTTTCAAAGCTTAGCACTCCATTTGTAACTGTTCCTCTCTGAGTGATCTTGCCACCATCTCCGCCCGCGAAGGAAACATACCCCTCATTAAAAGATTGAATGTCGCTCAATTGGGAGATGTCGCCTGTCATATGCCGGGAGCAGCCGCTGTCGACGTACCAAGGTCTGACGACATTCCTCCGCAACTGTCCCTGCAAAATGAGCGGGATTATTTAGATTTGGGAACCCAGGTCATCACTGTCCTGGGTTTCTTTTTCGTTTTCTCTGATTTATCTTTTAAAGTTTTCAATTTTGAATCCTCATTTCTAATCACTTCAGAGGATGATGATGATGGATTGGAAATTGATTTGGGCATCCAATGATAATTAGGTTTTATAACATTCTCATGTGGTTTTGAAATAGGTTTCTTATTAGTTTGCACTGAGCCTCTGGATGTTCTACTAGAAGTGGTTGAAGATCCAGAGCTGCTCTTTGACGAAACCGATCTTGGCGGAGCCTTGTTCGGTTTTGGCAAACTGTTTGGAGCTTTGTTATAAAGAACCTTTTTATTCTTTTGAAAAACACCCCTTTTTCTGCTTCGATCATCTTTCCAATCATCATTTCGAGAACGAGTTCTTGAGGATTTTCTAATTAAAGACCTTCCTCGAGATTCGTTCTCTCCTCTTGGTGACATATAGTTCACAAAGATCCTATTTTGACAATTCCTAGCTATATGACCACCAACACCACAATTAAAACAAATCTGTTTATTATTTGAACTTGTACTGCATTTCTCAGATTTATTTTCTTGACAGACACTCTTACTCTTCTCAGAAGAACATGCATGAGAAATAGGTTGTGAGATAAGAGAGGGTGCCTCAGATGGTGTGACTTGTGGAATTGATGGGTTTTCATGAGAATCACAAGCATCAGAATTACCAAACAGTTCATCAAACATATCAAAGAAATTAAATTCAACAGTAGCAGATGTGGAAACATCACACGAAACATTCTCAGTTTTAATATCAGAAACAAAAACTTTTTCATTTGAAACAAAAATATCAGAATCAGAAACAGAAACAGAAACAGATTCTCCAACTTCACGCTTTGCCTGATCTAAGGGTTGATCTGCAGGGGAAGTAGAAACGTTAGTACTTTCAACATTAATAAATCCTCCTGAAACGAAACCAGATGGCTTGCCGTAAACCATGAATGGTTCGTTGGCAATCTCATCTTTGGATAGGGGTTGATACTGATATGTATGATTATAAGGAGTAGGTACACTATCGTATCCTAAACCCTTTTGTTGGTTTCGTTTGAACTGCATGCAGTGATCAATCATGTTGGCAACTATCTTGCTTGATCCATCAAATTTTCTAAAATCAAAATTTGCAGTTTCAAATTGTCTATTTAATGTATCAAGCTCAGTAATTAACTTATCATTTTGTCTCTTAACATAATCATAAAGTTCACATTTTTCACTGTATTCTGTCTGAATTCTTTTAAAATCTTTTATTTTTGTTTCTAACTGGGCCTTAAGGGGTTTTTGTCCTTTCCTGAGTTGATAGCCCTCATATCTAAGGTCCTCTACTTCTCTACATAATAATTGAATTTCATCATGAAGAAGTTTAACATATTCATTACATGCCTGAGAACAAGACGGTAGATTTACCTCACTCTTCCTGGGCTCGGAAGTAGAAGACACCATCAGAGCAAACTGCAGCTCCATCATTTCTGCTTTAGGATCAGCTGCATCATTCTTCAGGGGAGCATCATCAATTTGAGCTAGGTGAGCATTTTCTGGCCCTGAAATATTCAAAGCCTGAATCTGGTCCTCCCAGTCAAAGGATTGAGCGACCATAGCAGTCTCACCATTAACCGCAGCACCTGCACTATTGTTTCCCACAGCAACCATTGTCCTGTTGTTGTTCATCCTACGATCTGGTTTTGGACACTCACGAGCAAAGTGACCCGGCTCGTAGCAGTTGAAACATCGCAGCATGCCCTTGTTGAATCCCACCTTCTTGTCAGCATTCATGCCCCAGTTGTTCTTCCCTGTCTTTTTAGCAAACTGCTTGGCCCTGAAAACAGCCATAACAATCTGCCATGTAATGTCCATTTCTTCCACGTCTTCTGGATGAATCTGATCCAGGTCAGCAAATGACAGCTGAGGTGGAAGCTCTCCAGCTACAAAAGCATTGTAGCAGTTAACAAGCCCATTGGCTAGAGCCAGATTTTCATCAGTGTCTTTCGAGTTTGAGGAAGAGGCTACAACTGGCACATTTGGAGGGGGAACAACTTGTGGAGTGACAAATGGCTGGCTTTGAGAATGAGAAATGGATGATGCAGCAGCGAAGGTCTGAATCTGAGGTTGTTGAACAGCAAAAGCTAGACCTGAGGAAGACATGATTGATGAGAGAGCATTGTTGGATGAGATTCCAAGATTTGCAGTTGAGTACGAGTTCACATGGTTAATCTCTCTCTGTTTGTCATCAATATCACAAGCTTTGATGATCGCCATGATTTCAGCAAGAGTGAGGCGATTCAGATCCTTGGTCTTCTTAATCACAGCAACATTCATGTCCCATGACCTAGGAAGAGCATTCAGAAGCTTCTTGTTAATCTCTGACTTGGTCAAGAAAATCCCAGATATATTCATGTCAGTGGTGAGAGATGTGAACCGCTGCAGCTGTGCCTCAAGAGTCTCTCCGGGAATGTAGTTGAACATATTGAACTTTTGTCGCAACATGTCCTGGCGACTCTCCTTCATATCTTCATTGCCTTCATATACCTCAATTAGGGCTTCCCACAAATCTTTAGCTGAAGTATACTCTCGGAAACCTTGAGCAATATCAGGAGATAATGCCATGGTTAGAGTGGCTAAAGCCCTTTCCTGTTCTTCCACCTTTTCAAACTCTTCATCTGTGTAGTTTTCAACAGCTTTGTCAATCACTTGTCCTCCAACTGTCATAGTGATTCTAACAGGGCCTCTAAGAATGCTTCTCCGGACTTTAAAGTCCTTCATTTTAATGTACTTTTCAATCCTGTATTTCCACTCAGGAAAACCATCTGCAGACATTAATCTTGGAATACGCGTAGTAGTGCCCATGACAGTATCAAGTTCGTGAAAATGAGTTTGACTTTGAGATTCCATCAGAAATTAAAGCAAATTAATGTCATAAAGAAGTTTACGGTTGATGTGATTACGACCGTAAACTGCGTTTACAGTTAGTGTGTTTACGACCGTAAACTGAGTTTACGGTCGGATGATTACGGTTTGGATGTTTACGGTTTAAGTGTTTACGGTTATTGAAGCTTAGTTAACGGTTAATGAAGATTCAGAGTTTACGGTTGCTTAAAGTTCTTGAGTTTACAGCCGTAAACTGAGTTTACGGTCGGCAGTAAACTCCCAGAAGTTCTTCGAAAACGCGATTTTGGAGTAGATTCAATCCCTTTAACCACGCAAACACTAAAACCAATCTCGAACAATAAAGAATGTCAGTCTAAACAGCCGAAAACTCGATTGAATGAAGCTTTGACACCGGTTTTTCTCTGATACCAATTGTAAGGTCCTGAAACGGATCTTTACCAATGATCAAGCAACAAACAATCAATAGTAATCACAATAGAAGTAGAAGTAGAAGAAGAAAAGAAATCAAGCTTGCACACGTTTATTGCATAAAACGTCTGGTACAACTCGACAGAATGAACCGTGAATACTATCGCATCAACAACTAGACAAAGACCTACAACTCCTCTATTTATACTTGACTTGGGCCGCAAACTGGGTTTACGGTCGTAAACCTGTTTACGGCCGTAAACTCACTTTTGGGCCGTAAACAGCTAAACAACACCAAAAATACACTAAAGACTCATAATGAACTATTACAATGAAAGCCTAGACCAAACCATTAACTGGAACCTTCACACCACATCCGGTGTTGTCCTGGCCTCCTTGGCTGTGAGCTGGAAGGCGCGTCCTCGAGCCCTCGGGGGCTCTGCTCTACCCTGACCCCCGTCAGTAATCCTCAAAGTAGCTGGCGCGGGGGCCTGTGCCGGCTTAGCGGCGAGCAACGCTCAGAAAACGTGTCATCTGAGCTTGCTCGGAAGCAAACTCCGGGCAGAACATCGCCCTCTCAGTAAACATCCCGGTGACTTCCGTCACCGACTCTATACCCTATCTCAAATCCAAAAACTCCTGTTCCAGACGCTCTCTCTCAACCCGCGGAATATAGCGAGATCGGAACATCTCCCTGAACTGATCCCAAGTAACCACAACTCTCTGCTCATAAGAATATGACCCCCGTCATCAATCTTCACCAGTCCTTTGCTCCGAACCTCAGCAGGTTCAGAGCACACCTGACCTTCTGGTCAGTAGGACATGAGCATGTGAAAAAGCATCCCTCCACATCAGACAGACACATTAAGGCTATAATCGGTTCCTGAACTCCATCATAGGTTGGGGGCTTCGTATTATCGAAGTCCCGATACTGAAAATCTCGACTAGCCCCACCACCTGCAACTGCTACGGCTGCGGAAGCTACAGCGGCAGCCGTCTCTGCAATGGCTGCATAGCACTCATCAAAGTACTCAACCACAACAGTCTTAATAGACCCAAACATCTCCGGCAACTGAGCCCGGAACAGTGTAGCAACCTCATCATGAAGGAGCTCCCTAATCCCGGTATCCAACTCATCTGGTCTCATCTAACCAATGGTCTCGGGCACTGTTAGTCCACCCTGACTGCCATCTCCTGATCCCGACCCGGATCCAGTTACAAATCGCCTCGCAACCACCATGCTGAAAATATACCAAGAAGATATCATACATTCCATATAATAATGGGGAACCAACTCCCAACAAAGCCCTAGGGGTTGTGACTTCCTTGCTACGCGTATGGGTCATGTGCTTTCAGTAGTACGGGCCCATACTACCTTCCACATTGTTGTGACATGATCTTCAGGGGATGGGATAATGGATGATGGATCAAACCTTGAAGTTTTCCTAAGAACACAACACAGAAGAATCGTTAAAGGACGTCCGGGTGTTCTCTCGGGCTGTCGCTCCGATGATCAAGTTAGTTTTCTGAGAGAGCGTTTAGGGTGAGTTATGTGAGGAAGAAGATGGATCCCTTCCTTCAGCTGGAAGAGATCCTTTTATACCTGTTACTAACGGATCGTGGGGACCTTTTCCATTGGGTGTGAAACGTGGCCTCCTCTTCCTGGGAGGGATGTACCCACGCTAACTAACTTGCCAGGTGACGTCAGTTTTGGGCGTCACCAAGCTCTTTGTCACGACCTGATTGGTTGTGAGTGAATGAGAATATCATGAGGAATATTCTTTCCTCGTGAAGGAAAACGAACCGCCATCCTGGTGTCGGCTCACTTATGCCAAGACTGGGCCTCGACCAAGGCCCTGACTTGATAACGTCCTGTTTATGCTCTCCGTTAAGTTTAACATGGCCGTACATAGTAATGTTAACAAGCCCCTTAGACCAGTAGGCTTCTGTGTTGATGGCGTAGCAGAGTCGTTCTGGTCTATTCACAGACACGTGGCGAGCTGGTATTGATAGCTTATGCGGTTGACAGGGCGAAATCACCGTTCTTCGGCAGTTTCATCATGAAAACGGTTTGCTGCTCATTTAGTAGCATTTAAACCTCTGTTCCTCCTGTCGTTCCCTCTTTACTTTCTGCCTTTCTCCTTTTGCCTTCTTGCCCCAAAGAACCTTTTCGACCTTTTCTTCGCATTCTTCCATGATTATTGCACGTTCTTTGGGAAGGGAACTTACCGCCGCGGAATGGGAGTCTTTTCAGTTTCGATTCGGATTTGTCCCCGAGCATGGGGTTCGGATTCCCCTTCCTGATGCGTCGCTTTACAGTCCTCGAGAGGGCAAGGTCGGCATTCCGATCGCCTTATTCGAAGCGGGTTTGTGTTTGCCCACCACAGACTTCTTCAATCTGATCATCCGTGAGTATGGATTTTCCGTGATGGAGCTAACCCCTATTTCTATAAACAAGATAGTGGGTTTCGAACTCCTCTGTCGTGCCCTAGGCCGTCAGCCAACTGTTCCAGCATTCAAATATTTCTTCAATGCTTCTACCCAGTCTGGGACCAGGACCATTTCTCGTCGGCGGGGAGTCCCTACTCTTATTAACGACAAAAAGTCTAAGAAGAACTTGTAGGAGAAGTTTATATGGGTGAACAGTGACCTTTTGGTCCTCAGCTACTGTAACGACCTGAAAATAATTTTGTTAACAATGTCGGTTTCCGTTACTCGATCGGATAGTAGTGGTTGTAAAGTAATTTGATTCTAAGAATGTATAATTAAATAAATTAAATAAAGAGAGTGTTAAGTGTTGAAACTATCATTTAAATAAGTTAAATTATATAAACCAAATGTTCAACATAAGTGAGGGTTAGAAATAATTCAAACAAAAGTAGAAGGTGTAATATGAAGAAATGAGAAAAGTTAGAGGGTTAATATTGTAATTTGGAATGTAAAATAAATTCAAAGCTACGATGAACGTTTCCTTTTCCGTCGCAAAAAAAAGGGAAAAGAATCGTACGTTAAGTTTCACATATTATAAGTTTAGAGAATCCTTGGTTTGGCTGACGTTTCAACAACAACAAAGAGATAAAGAGAGGTATAGCTAGTTGATCGGAGCACAACCTGGTCGGCTACCTTCTCCGGCAATAACCAGTGACGGCTGTAAAATGATGTGAATGTTGCGTTCATCACGAACGGTATAAGATGCCACGATGTTGTATTCGCTCGATGCTAAGCCATGTTCATCATAGCTGAAGTGTGCAAGCCAAATTATGATTAGTGGGAGGTTTGTAACTCGCCGACAAGGTTGACCGGTGAAAATCGGCAGCAAAGAAACGACACAGATACAACCTAGTTCTGTCCCTTGTTAATTATTTCATCTAATTAAGGCTACATCTTCCCTATGATGATTTCATGGGTCTTAATGGTAAGAAGAAGGAAGATATAAAGATGCTTGGTGGTCACGTGTGACTCCGACGAAGGACGTTGTTAAACACAAAAGAGACTGTGATCATGTTTTCCGATAAAGACAACTTAGGGATGAGAGTTTGCATGTGGGGTGGAAGTCTGATGATCGAGATATGGTCTCTAAGAAAGCATGAGACAACTTATCTATGTACAGGTGGTCATGAGCAATGAGAAGGGCCCTGAACCCCATGCAACGGCGTAACGAGCCTAAGGCATTAGGCATATAGTTTTGGTTCTATGGCAAATGAATTATAATTCTACTCAGCGGACGAACGAGGTAACCTCTATTAGAACTATGTCTTAAATATTGAATTTATTTTGGAGATGTGCAATAAACAGAACATATAGTTTTAAATGAAATAATAGGTAGCATAGTGTCTTTGGTCGTCGTTAATTAAATTGATTCCTTTTGGTCAACCGGTAGTATATATTAGAGATTATAACGTTAATTAACTAACATGATGTTGGTGCAGAAGATAACAATCATATTTTAGAGTTTTTGATCAATTCAATTACAAAGCATATAGTTTATAACTTAAATAGAAACAACAAAAATCAAATATAACTGTCTTAGGTAGCTAAACGATACACCCAATATGTGAGATTTAATTAAACTTGACTTGATTATTTTTAGTATTTATTTACAAATCAAAGTAAGGATGGTGACGATCCTCCACTTAGGTGCTTATGATGCCTTACTCACGAACCATGGAACATGGTAAATGAAAAATAGTTTATATTAATATCCAAAGAAGTTAAGAGATGATTAAACCTAATTATTAAACTATTTAGTTTTCATTAAACGTCTAATAGCTTATAATTACCATAATGAGGTTAGGTTATTAGTTATAACCTAATGTGTTTAAATATCATGAAAATTATATATAGGTCATTTTGATAATTCTTGGATCTTGCGAAGTGAAGGGGAAGCGAAAGCGAAAACGAAATGTCATAAGCAAATGTGAGTTCATAGTTTTATCTTACTAAGGTTACATGATTGAAACGTACAATCTATAGATGGTGATTTGATTCACTTTAGGATGACTATGTCATTACTTATGCTTGATGATGATAGGATATTTGTGATGCTAATATATGTTTTGTGCTATTGCCATGTTATGACCTAATTGTTATGTTGCTTACACTTTGATGTACTTGATGTATATGACAAGCTAGTTTTTGGTGTAAGTCGACAATTTTGTTGACTTTAGTGCATAACCGAAAACCACATCCCGTAGGTGGATTGTAGATGCAAATTAGGATTCATGCTAGATTTTTATATGCTTGGGATAATTGTTGAAAAAATGTTGTTTGCATCTTGTGTATGGTTATGCCTTGGTATCGGTTGATATGGTGATATTCATGTTATGTGATAGTTGTGAATTGCATGCGGGTATGATGTTTCATGAATTGGTGGTTATATGCTAATGTATAGTGACATCTTAACGAACTTTATTACATGATAATTACTAGTTTAAGTTGTATGAGTAACATGATTATTTTGGTGTATACATGCTTTTGCGGGGTATAATGGTGTCATGGGTAGAACCTTGCAAGTTTAATCGGTTGAAAGAGCTTAAGCCATAACGGTGATTAGTTACACAGTCTTTCTAGACGGCCGTGTGACACGTGGTTCATGTGCACCTCGGTGTACGGGAACTGGAGTGGTGTTGGCTTTATGGTGTGGCCAGATCAAACATCACGTGGGAATCGGGAGGTGTATCGGTAGAATTGACACCGTTTGTACCGATCCTGAATGACACCGTGAAGTACTTGTACTTTGCACGTCGGAGTAGCGGAAGTGGAAGTCTTGGGGTTGGGGAATTCGAGTGGAAGTCATGAGCCACTTAGAGCACTAAACTGGCTGAGCACACGAGTAGTGAACGGGGTTAAGTTGTTGGGTAGGCTGTCACTAAGAAAACCCCAAAGTAGATAATCGGTTGAAAGGTGAATATATACAATAACCGGTTGAATTGAACTTGCATATGATAATCGGTTTGATAGCAATTACATATAATAAACGGTGAATTAAATTATATGTAATAATCGGTTGTTTTAAGGTGATAACTATAATCGGTTGAATTGAGCTTTAATATTATTGAAAGAAATTATGTATAATAAACGGTGAATTAATTTATATGTAATAAACGGTTGAATTAAGTTGATAACTATATTTGGTTGAATTGAAATTAAATATGATGTAAATGGTTCAACGTTGTTCGCTATTTGGTTGGTTATGTAATTGAAGGTTGAATAGATAATGAAATGTTGTTTACATGAAATGTGATTATTTATATGCTATGCGGTTGCTTATATGGTATTTGGCTGATCATATAAGGTATGTGGTAGAATTGCAGTCGAATATATGATTGAAGAAATATGATACGTGGTTGCTTGCTATCTGTTATTTGTCTATTAATTTTTATGCTTCATAATAAAATGAATGATTGACCCATTTGGGGTTTGTATGTTTTATGTGCAACTTTATGAACTCACTCAGCAGGGGCTGACACTTGTATCTTTTCTCTTTTTTACCTTGATTGGTGCAGGTAGTTTAGAAGATTGGCCTTGGTGAGAGGGGTTCTTATGGATAGTAGATTTATATTAACGATACCACTCTTGGACACGTTTTGATTCTTTACTTTAAAGTACTTTGTTTACTTTTAAACGAGTTAGAATCATGATTTTGATTTTGGAGGTAACGTTGTGATTTGAAAATGTTTTAAAAACTAAGTCTTCTGCTAGCGTATTCTGTTAAATAAATATTTTAAAAAGAAAAAAAATTATGGTGAAAATCACAACGTTACAGCTACCCAAGGGCTAAGGCATATGTTGATCGCGCTCCAACGCTCTATGGTGTTAACAAGGACCTGGCTGATGTCTTGGAGAAGATCAGCATCAATGGCGAGGACTGGCTCGACTGCTTCTTAGCCGCCGGTGGGATGAGTATCTTCTTCTGTTTTTTCTTATCCTTCCCCCCCCCCCCCCCCCTTGACGAAAAACCCTTGGAAATTGGTTATTTTGTTAACTGTTGTTGCGTTTGCTTTGTTGTTATGTGTGGAGGAGGTTGTCTCTTTAGAGAAGGCTCTTCAAGGTCTATTCGACGGTGAACTTCAGTGTCGCGACGTCGACCTTGTAGAGACTCTTCCACCCCCTGTTTCTGGTCGAGGAATCGAGGTTACCGTCGGTTCTGAAAGTGCTACTGGCGCCGACGAGGATCCAGTTCTGCAGTACGTTGTCGTCACTAGCACTTCTCAGAAGGATCCTACACCTTCCGGGTCCCCGAGAAGTCTTCGCCATGTCAAGAGGAATTTTGCTTTCTTGGAAGCCTCTTCCGGCGGTCATGCTGAGACAGTTAGCCCTGAGCCCCCACTCCGCAAGAAACGTAATCTGAGTTTCTTGCTAGGGGTTCCAAGGGTTCCACTCGTGCCCCCAATGAAAGTCTTTTGAAACTGTTGGAGGGGGCACAAAACAGGACAACTGAACCGCCCCGTCCTACAGAGAAAGACAACACCGATATGGCCAACCCCGATCCTTCTGCTGGAGGAACCAAGGCGAAGACTGGGTATTTGCCTTCCCAAGGTCTCGTGTCAACTGCTTCTGGTAAGACAGGAACTGCCCCCCCCCCCCCCTCTGTTGGTTCTCATTCAGGTGCATACAGGCCATCTTGGAGCCTAACTCCTCAAGATCTCGTGTCCGACCACGACACTGCTCTTGAGTGGTGTCGACATGCTTTTCCGCCTGCCACCAATGAGGCTTTGGCTGTCCTAGCGGATGAGCACATGGGCGACGGTCTTCGATATGTTGATGCCCAAGTGACATCTTACCTGGTTGCATCTACTGAACGCATCTCCGATATAGAGACCATCCAGTCTGATTCGGACAAGGTGAGCATCGAATATATAGAGCTGAGAGACAAGCGCAGCTGGGAGGCCCAGCTAGAGGTGGCGTTGTGTGAGAAGGCAAGCTTGAAAGAGCAAGTGGTGAAGCTAGATGAGGAGGTGAGGCGCTTGATTGATCGTGTGGGAGTCCTGAGTTTGGAGAATGATGGCCTAAGCAATCAAACGGCAAAGCTTGAGGCTGATCTAGTTGGAGAGAACGCTGCAAGAGGGGTGTTGGAGAAGGATATTCGTGGATCCTTCGTGATGGGCTCATCCGGTTGGTGGACAGAGTGATCGAGAGCCCCCAATTTCTCCAAGTTTTGGTTTTATGTGCAGGCAGTTTTCGTTGCGGCTGGCGTGGAACAGGGGAAGAGGGCTGCGAGGGAGCATGTTGTTCCTGGATGCCAAGACCCAGGAGATGGAGGATGCCATAGCAACGTTCACTGAGATGGATTTTGTCGGCTACCTCAACCTTGGCAACTTGGATTTGGCCGGGCTCCGTGTTCTTTGTCAAGATGCCCAGGATGATGAGTCAAGCCCTGGCCCCAGCTCCCTACCCGGTGATGGCACTGCTCCTGCCCATGGATAGTGTAATTTGTCTGGCTTGTTTTGATGTAACTCTTGTGAACAATATTTTCTTTTTCTGATTATCTTTGCTGACCTAGTGGCAGTCCTAAAGTCCGGGTGTCCGGCGAATTGACAATGTTCGCTTTTGATTTATGGATATGAATGTTTCGCATTGGCGCACATATTCTTTTGTTTGGTTTCTCTGCAGATGGTTTATGTTGGCCATCATATAGTATTTATACAGGATTTGTTGAAATCCCTGGCAAGAGTTCTCATTTTTGCGAACTCCTTGTGCTTTACTAATGCTGGTCTTTGAGAAATTTGTTCTAATTTGCTGCTAAAAGACCCTAGGTGTAGCCAAGATCATCATCTTGAGGCTCACCCAGTTGTGCTTTTCTCATTAGTGGAAGGTCCTTGTTGTCACATGGGAAACGTTGGATGATCAGTCCTTGTTGTCACATGGGAAATGTACACAGCCTCTTTATTTTACTTTTCAAGCTTGAAAATATGAAACATTTGAATAGCTCTTTCTTTTTTTTAAATCTTGTTGTTGGAGTGTTATAAGACTGGAAGTGTTAAAGTAATTTTTGCTGGTTAAACTTACACTCCAAAACTAATACACAATGCCTTAGCTAGCATTGAATCTATCTTTAACACTCTTTTTAAGAATAAAAATGGCGCATGCTTTGCGCATTCCAAGTTCTTGGAATGGCACGCCCGTCCTGAGCTTCTAGGACATAAGCACCATTCTTATGGGCTTCCACAATTTTGTATGGTCCTTCCCAAGTAACACTGAGTTTCCCCAATGGTTCAGCATGACTGGACTCGTTTTTCCTCAGCACCCATTCTCTAACTTTAACATTCTTGACCCGGACTTGGCGGTTGTAATAGTTTTCGGTGCGCGATTTATATAGGGCTTAGAGCATCTGTGTCCCCTCATGTTTTTCATCGAGCATGTCCAAGTCCTGGCGTCGCCCTTCTTCGTTGGCTGCTTCCTCGAAACTCTTTGTTCGCAGGGAGCCGGCCACTATATCCACTGGGAGGACTGCTTCCGTCCCATAGGTTAGACTAAATGGCGTTTCTCCCGCGCTCGACCTTGCTGTGCTACAATATGACCACAGCACTGTCGGGAGCTCATCCACCCAGGCAGACTTTGATCTGAGTAACCTTTTCTTCAAACCATTAACTATGGTTTTTTTTGATATCTCAGTTTGTCCGTTGGCCTGAGGGTGCGCCACTGACGTGAACTGTCAGTGGATTTTCTTGTCTTCGCACCATTCCTTGAAGGGACTTCCTTCAAATTGTGTGACGTTATCGCTTATGAGGATTCTGGGAGTGCCAAAACAAGCCAAGATATTCTTGACCATGAACTTTATCATTTGCTTTCCAGTGACGGTGGCCAGCGGTTCTGCCTCTATCCATTTAGTAAAGTAATCCACGGTCACTAGCAAAAATTTTACACCCCCTGGCACTGGCGGAAATGGTCCCATTATGTCAATCCCCCATTGATGGAAGGTCCAAGGGTTGGTGATGTTGGTCAACGGCATGGCCGATTGATATTGGAAAGGGGCAAATGCTTGGCATTCTTTGCATTTTTTGGTTAGGGCTGCAGCGTCATTGTACACGTCTGGCCAATATACTCCTAGGTGGAGTATTTTACATGTGAGTGCTCGAGCGCCTTCGTGTGCCGCCGCGTCCCCGGAATGACTTTCCTCCAGGAACGTCTGCCCCTCTATCTTAGAGATTCATTTTATCCATGGGCTTAAATTACCTCTCCGATACAGCTGGTTGTCTCGGATTGCAAAATGCGACACCCTGATCTTGACTTTTCTTGCCTCCTCAGGGTCATCCGGGAGTACACCATGGCGCAAGTAATCGATGTATGGTTTGGTCCATTCTGGTATAGTCGATACCGTATTAACCCTTTGGTTATCAATGCTTCTCTCCGAGAGCACTTCAACTAGCACTTTCTTTGTTAAGTGATCATAAGAAGTTGAGGCTAGCTTGCTGAGAGCATCCGCCCTTGCATTCTTTCCCTGGGAGATTTGTTTTATTGAAAAACTTTTGAATGTGTTGGTCAGGCTGCAGACTGCATCTAGGTATTTCTGCATCCTTGAATCTTTTGCCTCATATGTCCCATTTTATCTGGTTTGTGATAAGTAATGAATCACTGAGAGCTGCTAGTTGCTTTGCACCAACTTCCTTGGCTAGCCTCAGACCCGCTAGGAGTGCTTCGTACTCTTCCTCGTTGTTAGATACTTGGAAATCAAACTGTAGCACATAAGTGATTTCTTCTCCTTTGGGGCTTTGAAGGATCAGGCCTGTGCCTGAGCCTTCCTTGCTTGTTGCGCCATCGGTGTATAGTTTCCAAAGTTATTTGCCAGCTTCAGGCTCCAATGGATCGACAGAGATTGTCATCGGCACTCCCTTGATGGTATCTGGGATTTCGACCAGGAAGTCTGCGAGGGGTTGGGCTTTGATGCTAGTCCGGGGGTGATAATGGATATCATGTTCGCCTAATTCTATGGCCCACTTGGCCTGGTGCCCAGACTTTTTCGGCCTCAGCAGAACTTGCTTTAATGGGTAACTAGTGAGGACATCCACCTTGTGAGCTTGAAAATACCTCCGTAGCCACCTAGAAGCATATACCATGGCGAGAACCAGCTTCTCTAAGGCCAGGTAATTGACCTCTGGCCCTTGCAAGGACCTACTAACAAAATGAATGGGGACCTGCTTGCCCTCCCTTTCCACCGTTAACACAGAGGGGATGGATTCTTCAGAAGCTGCTAAATAAATTTGTAGTGTCTCCCCTGATAGTTGGCAGGCGAGAGCCAGAAGTTGGTGTAAGGAATCTTCCAGTTGTTGCAATGCCTCATCTACTTTTTCTGTCCATTTGAACTGTTTTTTATCTAGGCACCCTTTGAGTGTTTGGTATAGAGGAAGTGCCTTTTCTGCAGATTTGGCAATGAATCTTCCCAATGCTGTTAGCCTATTGTTGATTTCTTGTACACCCTTGAGGTTGTGGGGGGGGGGGGGTTTCGACTCAAGGAATTCCTGGATTTTGGTAGGATTAAGCAGGATCCCTTCCTTGGATATCTGATACCCCAGGAATTGACATTCCTCTACTCCAAAGGTACACTTAGCTAGGTTTAGCTTCATCTGCTCTTTGGCTAGCGTTTTAAAAGTTTCTTCTACGTCGTGGAGCAATGTTTCTTCATTGCGGCTCCTCACCACCATGTCATCGACGTAGACTTCGATATTCCTACAAATTTGATCGACGAATATCTTGTCCATTAGCCTTTGGTATGTAGCACCCGCACCTTTGAGTCTAAACAACATTTTCTGGTAGCAGAAAGTGCCCTTCTCGGTGTGGAAGGTGGTTTTCGCCACGTCCTCTCGTTTCATCTGTACCTGATGGTAGACCTTGTACTCATCAAGGAAACATTTGAACTGAAAACCTTCAAGCGACTGAACCTTCTGATCTATCTCCGGAAGGGATAACAATCCTTCGGACAAGCGTTATTAAGATCAGAGTAATCAATGCACATTCGCCATGACTCGTTGGCTTTCTTTACCATGACAAGATTTGCGATCCATGTCGGGAACATTACTTCCTTGAGTATGTCGGCATTCACCAGATCATCTGCTTCTACATTTATAGCCCTGTTCCGGTCTTCTGCCTGGCCCCTCTTCTTTTGTTTAACAGGATTGCTTCCAGGTGTGATATTGAGACTGTGTTCTATAACCTGTCGATCCAAGCTTGTCAGATCTGTTGGTTTCCAGGCGAAAATGGTGGAATATTGCTTCGGGAGCGCTACCAGTTGTACCCTGGTCTCGTCGGATAGGTGAGCGAGCTGTTCTGGGTATTCCATGTTTATTTGATGTTGTTCGATGGAACATCCCTCCTTCAACTTCTTTAGAGCTCGCACCAACTCGGGAGCGGCTATGATCTGGTGGCAATGTTGTGCTCTGGTGTTTGTGGCGAGGATCGTCGTTAATCCCTGGCGCATGCTAAATTTAATGATGCCATGGATCGTCGATGGTATGAAGTGTAGTAAGGAGATTGTCGATCGTCCAAGCAGAATATTATGTTCTGCTAGAAACTAGATCACAGAGAATTCGATTGTTCTTGTGATTCGGTCATTTCGTCGTGACTGACCAACGTTAAGGGCAATCGGATAGTACCTAATGGCCATAAATTGTGACGCATCTGGTAGCTGCCTGAAACAGTGCTCATAGAGTATATCAGAGCAACTACCATTGTCGATGTATATTCGATGGATTTTTGTTTTACAAATGAATCCAGATATGAGGAGTGGGTCTCGTGGATCCCATTTCAATGGTCTGGGATCGCTGCTCGAAAAACTAATATTGAGTAGATTTCTCGAGAGTACCTCTATCTCGTCCTCCGCTTTGTGAGTTGTGTTTCTCTTACGAGACTTAAAGATAGTGAGTACCTTCGTATCCAACGACGGCTGCCAAAAACTGCTTTGGAGTACTGGCTTCGCAATCGGTGGGATCTGTATCTTTAGCACCTGGATTGGGGTCTCTGTTTTATACTCGCAGTGGTGTTTGTTGGTTACCGTCACCGGTATTTGAAACATATCTTCTACTGTAGTCACAGATGTTGTTGGGTTTAGATCGCCCTTTCGCAGAGAACCAGCGTTGTTTATTGGCTGTATCACTCTGAGGATACGTCCGGATGGCGCCAAATGTTGTGACATGCTCTTCGGGGGATAGGATGTTGGATGATGGATCAGACCTCGAAATTTTCCTGAGAATACAAAACAGAAGAATCGTTAAAGGACGTCCGGGTGTTCTCCCGGGACATCGCTCCGAAGATCAAGTTAGTTTTCTGAGAGAGAGTTTAGGGTGAGTTCTGTGAGGAAGAAGATTGATCCCTTCCTTCAGCTGGAAGAGATACTTTTATACCTATTACTAACGGATCGTGGGGACATTGTCCATTGGGTGTGAAACGTGTCCTCCTCTTACTGGGAGGGATGTGCCCACGCTAGGTAACTTGTCAGGTGACGTCATTTCTGGGCGTCACCAAGCTTTTTTTCACGACCTAATTGGTTGTGAGTGAATGAGAAGATCACGAGGAATATTCTTTCCTCATGAGGGAAAACGAACCGCCATCCCGGTGTCGGCTCACATAGGCCAAGACCGGGCCTCGGCCAAGGCCCTGCCTTGATAACGTCTCGTTTATGATGTCCGTTAAGTTTAACGTGGCTGTACATAGTAACGTTAACACAAACCTACCCATATTTGTCTCAAGGATCATCACAACGCCCTACCAATATACATAAGCATAGGCGAGCGCTCAATCCTCACTCCTAGAGGAAGGCTAAAACATCTCTCAATTGGCCGACTAACTCATCCATGAAACTTCCACTAACCCTGCAGCACTCGTGTATGCTAGCCATACATAACGATGAACCCTATAGATATTCGAATATCTGATCCTACCCTAAGCCCTTCATCAAACAAGAACAGGAAATAAGGCCAAACCAAACATTCTCAGGCTATAAGATCTTAGTTATATACAATTGTGATGCATAAACTAAGCAAATACAATAATGATGTCAATTTCATAAAAGTAAAGGTCCTAGGCTATCCGGCATCATATAATCAGGCAATTCTATCATGCAATTCCTGAAGATCCCTATCCTATTACTAGCATATTGTTCTAACGAATCACAATATCAAATAATAACATGGCATTTTGGGGTCTACTTACTGGCTCCGGCTGACCGTACACTTCGCATCCTCCTTTAATATTTTGAAAAACCATTTGAAAATCATTTTGAAAATATTTTCCTTAGTTTGAGGCTAGATTCACACGAGTGTTCCCCCAATTCACTCAAACCAAGGCTCTGATACCAACTTGTAACATCCGTAAAATTCATGCAAATTTAAAACTTTTACAAACATCCAAAAACCATTAGTTATTACAAAATGTTTTCAAAATAGTTTCATATCAGAGAATCCTAGAATCAATGTCATAAAATGTGAGGAGGTGCACGATCAACCCTTCGCCTTCCCACGATCATCTGAAGTACCTGAAACAAAATCAACAATTGTAAGCCCGAAGCTTAGTGAGTTCCCCCAAAATACCAACGCCATACAAACCAGAACAATATCATAACAAACAACATGCATATAGAGTCTTCAGTATGACTGGACCGCCCTCATCGGAACCTTCAGTCTATCTGGCCCACTCTCAGAACCTTCAGCATGTCTGGTATTCCCTACCGGGCCTTCAGCCTGTCTGGACCATTCTCAGGGCCTTCGGCCTGACTGGTACGCCCCGATGGGCCTTCAGTCTATCCGGGCCGCCCTGGGTCTGTTGGCCTAGAGCTCGCGCCGTCTCAGAGCAGTGCCCCCCGGAGTATATATTCTTTTCGGGTGACTCCTTTCGCCTGAACCTGCAGAACCTTCGGGCCATGCACATGCTACATCCTGCCCCACGTGGGAATGTTTGGATGCGTGGACGCTCCACTTATTTCAATGTCACAAGTCCTGATGTCATCGCCCTCGCTGATCCCATTAGCGAGACTAAGTGGGTGCTCCATTCGAACATCCCACCACCTCTTCGCCCGCATTCCCATCCTAGTGGACCATCTTCAGCTCGGCACCCTGATAGACCATCCTCATCCACTGTGCATCTTGGTTACACGGAAGCTACCCCACTACGGGCCGTCCACCACGACTCCTATAGTTAGCCTGACCCTATGCAGACTAACTTTCAGGGCGAGCCCCATCATACCCAGTCAGCCCATCCTGATCCCAACCCCCGCCCCCTTCACTTCTCAACACTATCTGGACATCCGTCAGGATATCGCTGCTCTTCAGCAAAGTGTGGCTGGTTTACGCTCGACTATCAGCTTTATATTACTCAGGTTTTCGGGTATCGAGACAAGGTTGTAGGTTATAGAGAGGATTTCACCGACTTCCGCGACGAGTTTTTCTGTCGTTTTCCACCCCCGCCACAGTAGTCGTTTTCCGCTCCTCCCTAAGCATTGAGGACAATGCTTAATTTTTAGCTTGGGGAGGGGATTTATCATCTTTCTGTACAAAGTTTTTCTAAAAACAAAGTCTAAAAGTTTAAAAAATCCAAAAATATTTTTCATTTATGTTCTTATTTTTCATTTTTCCTAGTTTCTCTAAAAAAACAAAAATATTGTCATTTTGCTGCATTTCGCATTTGCATATAAAAAAAACCAAAAAGATTTTTTGTTTTTGTTTGTTATGATTTCAAATATATATATATATATATATATATATATATATATATATATATATATATATATATATATATATATATATATATAAGAGAGATGATGACACTCTTTACATATGATAGCTCCGTGAAGTGGGAAAATGAAAATGAGAATGAAAAATATTCGAGGCGACTTGATTGTTATTGGAAGTGTAGACTCAGCTGTCATAACTAGGGGACTCAAACACCGTAATTCGAGACCACATCCTTAGAAAATAAAAAATGGTGTACTGAAACGTTTTGTGGACGGTAATAACAGCTTTGGGATGATTTGCTTCTGAATGTTTAAAAAGAATCTTTATCGACAACTCTGGACCCACAGAACATGGCCCTATTTGTTGACACACGTTATCCTCGCGGTAACATAGAGCTTAAGTATCAGATCCACGCAGTCAAGAAAGAAGAAAGGGTACAACGTCATATCCAGTACCCAAATCAAAATTTTCAAGTGCTCAATCAAAGAAATTTCAAGAAATTCCAAAAAAAAAAAGATTGAAGAATTCAAGCTCAAAACGAAGTTACAAATCCAAGTTCAATCAAATCATAAGCCGTTTTAAAATCAAATATGGCGAATAAAGAACTGTGTGATATGATACCCTTTCCTTACTCGAGGACAAGTAAGGTCTAAGTTTGGGGAGGTTTGTTAGATGCGTTTTAAATGCATCTTTTAGCACAATTTCCTCGATATTTTGTTATAAAAAGCTAACTCTCGATTATTCTTATGTATTATGTGTTTCGTGTTTATTTTGTAGAATGCTCATACTGCTCACGTTTGTTATGATTTTTCAGGGCAATTTGGAGCACATGGATGATTACGCGAGTTCGGGATGCGGTAGTGGATGCTTTGGAGCTTAACTGGAGTCCAGACTAAGGAAGGATGCCGAGGAATGATCAAGAACAGCTTGGAAGGAGGAACGACGATCAAAAAGAGAAAAAAATGAGTACTTGCGATCGCAACTTTGACCATGCGATCGCAAGTTTTGGTCGCAACTTCGCGTTAGAGATTTTTCATGCCAAAAATTCAAAAGGATGAGAAAAGAAAGTATATGTGATCGCAACAACACAACATGCGATCGCAACTTTCCTGTATGCGATCGCAGGTTGGCTAAAAAGCTATAAAACGGTGATGTACTTCATTTAAATGGCTCGAGACACGTGTTTCTAAAAACATGCGATCGTAACTTTCGTACATGCAATCGCATGCACGACGATTTTACTGCTAGACGTATAAATAGAGCCGCATACTTGTCCAGTAACCCTAATTTGCGATTCGTGACGATTCTAAGGCGATTTTCAATGACGTTCAAGTGAAGAATGCAGATCCAAAGGAGACGATTCGATTTCTTTTCATTATTTAGTAAGATTTATCGTTTAGATTCCGTTTCTACTGTTTGTAATTCGTTTTTAGCCATGTCAGGCAAAAAACTCATATTTCAGTTTCGCAAGACGGAACCTTTTCGTGTGATTAATCATTAGGCACAATGTTTGACTATGATTACTGTTTAGTTTGATCAATTCTATGTTTGATTGAATGTTTGGTTTTGATTTCAATTTCTGTTGGCCACTTTAATTTTTTGTAAATTAATCTTGTTATCTGATTGTCTGGATCCGTAATTGTCTAGATTAATTAGTAAAAAGTAACAAGTATTGCATTAATTTTTTGTTTGGGCTAACTCCAATATGAATTGATCAAACAATTTTTTACGCCTCCGAGCTTATGAGAGGTATTGGACTTTACTGGGAATTACACTGAGTCTAATGCAACTTTTCTTTGTTAATCAAGAGCTTGTTTGGTTAATTTGGTAAAAAGTTAGGTTTAATTCAAAGAACTTATTTTGATTAAATGATTTTTGTAATAGCGGTCATTAGAGCTTGTTAATGAACTTCAGTACCAATTTAAACAAGTGTACAATCATATATTGTGTTGAAGGTTAATTACATGATCAGTGGAGTCACCGCGGAACTGGAAATGTTTTCTCTTTATTGAATTTTCCCAACCTTTAAATTGAGTTATTCTTTTATGATTTCCAATTTTTATTATTTTTAATTTTCATAAATAAACCCCCCCCCCCTTTTTATGTTTTATTCACTTGTCAATAATTAGTTCATGCTTACGCAAAGAGGCATAGACTTTAGGACGTGTCCTTGAGGATTCGACCCTGCTTACCTATATTACATGTTAGTGAAATAGAGCAGTCTAATTTATATTTTTATTTGCTTAAATCATGCACGACAGCGGTTTTAACAGGTATTCAAAAAACTTTGGATAGGGTCCAAAAAGTTTTCAACTTGCATGGAAGGTCCAAAATCAAGGTTTTTCTGGATTTTTGGTCCCTGATACACTTGAAAAGTCGATTTTACCCTTTTCATTTCCTTTTTCTATTTTCTTTATTTATTTTGGTATTTAAATAATTAAAAATAAAAAATAAAAAATAAACTCAATCTCTCTCTCTCTCTCATACCCATTTTGGCATCTTGCACCTGATTTTAGTTAGCATAGAGAAAACACCACCACCACCATTACTGGCTGCTGACACCCACGACCAACTAGACCGACCGAACACCACGTCATTCTCGTCGGAAACTCCACCGACCATCTCTTCAGCCACAAATAAATAGTACGGGTTACATCGGTGTCCTTGTTTGTCATAAAAACAACAGCTAACGTCTCTAGAGCTCCAGCTCCTCACCTCCACCATCATCCTTCTTCTCCGACTAGATTAGGGTTTCGCCATCGCCTAGCTTCATGAAAACCCTATCTTGATCTATCGCTCTAACCTTCTTCGTGAACACCTTACGCAGATCTACGACCCTCGAGTTACAGCATCGCCGGAATGCTTCAGATCTATACCGAAATGACACCACTATCTACTATGAACCATCACCTCCGATGAAAGGGCTCAGACCACCTATTTTTTTCCAGAAAATCAAGGGCTCGGACCATCGTTTGTGGCCATTCAAGTGCTCAAACATGTTCGTCCCCAGAGGCAACTTGTTCAGATCGAAAACTTCCATGGCATTCAGAGGTAGATCTGGAGAGTAGCACGGATCTTCATGTCAACTTTCAGATCTGAAAGTCGTCGTCGCCACTATGAAGGGTTTCAGAACTCACTTACAGTTTGCTAAATCTCCTGAGAAGGATTTTGGATTATCTCAAGTGGAAGATTATTGTGATATTTTTTTGGATTATCTCAAGTGATTCCCAATGTTGAAGAGAGAGAGAGAGAGAGAGAGAGAGAGAGAGAGAGATTTTATTTTTTATTTTTTATTTTTTGTTTTTTATTTTTATTTATTTAAATACCAAAATAAATAAAGAAAAAAGAAATGAAAACTGCAAAATCAACTTTTTAAGTGTATCATGGACCAAAAACCCAGAAAAACTTTGATTTTGGACCTTCCATGCAGGTTGGAAACTTTTTGGACCCTATCCAAAGTTTTTTGAATACCGCAAGGACCAATCTTACAGTTTTGTCCTCTTTTTATCCTTTCCTTGACCAATGGCCAGAACGGGAGCACTAGCAGGACTGGAGGCAATACGTTTTCCCTTCATACCTGCTTCAGTTGTCTGTATTTGGTTGTGCAATTGAGCCAAGGTGGTATCACTATTGTTCAAATGATAGATCAATATGAATTGATCATAACAACTTGGTAAAGAGTTCAATACTATGTCAATAGCCAACTCCTCATCAAAATGCACATTAATCCTAACATGGCGCTCCACATAACGTTGCATTCTCTGCACGTGGCGACAGACAGATTCTCCCTCTTTCATTTTGCACACCATGAGGGACTTTACCACCTCATATTTTTCTTGGCGAGCTCGCTTGTGGTACTTCTCCACAAGGTCCTTGTTCATCTCATACGTCTAGTAATCCGTATAGAATCTATGCAACTCAGGGGTCATCATGGCGACCATGATGCAAGCAACTTTTGTTGCATCATTGTAGTGCCTCTTGTAAGCAGCTAATTCTTCAGAAGTAGCCTTCTCTTCATCAATCTCAATTAGTTCTTTCTCAAGGACATATTCTGTGTCCTCAAAACGAAGGTCCATTTTGATGTTGTGCATCCAGTCATTGTAATTGGTGCCATCCAATGTCACCTTTGAGCATATGTTCAACAACGAGAAGTTTTGATTGGAGGAGGAGGAACCAGAAGCATCATTTGGAGTAGACATCTGTAAAAGGAAAGTAGTTTTAGTCAGATAAGAATAATCCTTAATATAGCAACCCAAAAATGAAATATTAAGGCTAGGATCCAAGTATAAAATTCACAACTTAGAAAAAGGGATGTCGTAATCTAATTGTAAATTTTATTAAGTTTTGATGAAATTCCTAGATCTTTTGAGATTCATTGAAACTATTCAATGGCATGTTTAATCTCATATTATGCTCTTCTATTTGTGACTAGGATACTGAGGATCACAAACAAGATGTGAATAACCATGCAAATGTGCTTGCTAACCTCATTGTCATTTATCATCTCAATTGATGTGTTGGAAAATCACACACGCTCCATCAACAATGATAATTTATGACATACCCATTACAACTCTTTATTAGTCCTTATTAGTGTTTTGGTTAACCACACACGCTCCACTAACAACTTATAAAGTGTAATGTGCAATTTCATGGGTTAGCATACAAATTCACATTTTTCTAAAGTAACTAATATTGGGATTCTTAATAATAGTTATTTTTAATTCATTATACTTATTAATGAGAATTAATTTTCCTATCAAACCCGTTCAGCTAACGACACTCCACTAATCAAGGAAGCGGTGGGTGAGACTGAACACTCATTCAACTACCATTTTATAGGTAGTTTCCTTACACCCCCCCCCCCTCCCCTTATAGACTAGCTTCGTGAATGAGGGGTACTAGCGTTTCAATTGACTTAGTCTTATACATATAGTAATTATTAAACTTTTAATTTTACATATAGTATAGGGTGTATTTCAAAACTTTTCAAAATACTAGGTTTATAAATAAATTTTGAAAATTAAATAACTAATTTAAATTTAAAAATAAACCAAATGATTTAATATTTATCTAGTAATTAACAATTAATTAAATATATTAAATCAAATAAGGATTTACTAATTAAATTAATCAAATTATTTAATCCTAATCCTTACCCTCTAAATTTTCGAAAATATAGGGTATAGGATTTATTCCAATTTTAATTATCTCTTTTTAGGCAAGTAAAATGATAATTACCAAAATTTCAAAAACCTTAATAGCCTATCAATTTTCGAAATTTCTTGGGGAGGAAGGTTAGGGTTTCAAAACCCCAACCCTAATTTCGAAATTTTAAGCCTTTTAGGGTTAATTTCCATAAACCCTAATTTGATCAAATCCAAACATTATAGCAAATCCAATTGAAAACAAACCAAACGCTCTGATACCACTGATGGGTTTTAGGCATAACAAAAACAAACTTAAAACTCTTAAGTGTGCATGCAACCTAAAACAAGATCTATGTTTTCACTATTGAACCTATAACTAAGAACATCAAAATAAGAACCCTAGGTAATTTTCGAAAAACACAAGAAAGGGTTTAAGATTACATACCTAATTGTTATTATAGTAAATAACAATTATCCTTGACTTGTAGAACCTTGGGAAGCAAGCACCACAAATGTCGTCCCACTAGTGGTTCACACTCAAGCTAGCAAGAAGGAGATTATGGAGAGAGGAGAGGGGAGAGGGGAGGACAAAATTGCGACTATCTCTCTTAGAGAAAGAGTGGCCGAAATATGAAGGGCTAGGGTCCTTTATATAGTGGTACAAGGAAGCCATGGATAACCCTAATCTGAATATAATAATAATATTTCAAATTGGTAATTATCCAGCTTCATATTTATCCACATGGGCTATTCTAGAAACCCTAGAATATCCCTCCTAAAACCGTCCACCGTATGTGTGGTAGGTTCTGAAGCCTTTTGTTCAACTATTGAACAATTACACTTTAGACCATGCACTTTTAATTCATTCTTTTAATCCCAAAATTAATTCCAATTAATTTCTGATTAATTATTAATTAAATATTACTATTTCTATTTAATATATTATCCTCGTAATATATTAATAAATTACTTATTTCAATTTATTAATCAAATAATAAATCAACATATCTCTCCAAAAACCATCATGTCCAATTGCTAGGTTTGAGGGCAACCCAAAAGGATTGTGCTACTATCAATTCAAGTTTATACCAATTATAGTTATGGGCTTAAACACCTAATCCAACATGACCTTGATGAGAACTTCTTGTATCACCATATTCATGGCATCCTTGTGAAGAATTTCCTTCTCCACTCTCTAAGTTTGTTTTTCATGACGAATATAAGTCTGCTTGATAAGTTTGTTGGTAAAAGAGATCATGTCATCGTGGATCTTGAGCATGGTAGAGGTGGTAGAGATGTGATGATCGATATTTGCTTTGTAATGTTCCTCAGCCTCTTCTAAGGTGCGCTTCAAGCAAAAAGAAATGAGTTAGTCCAACAGATTGGCTCGATCAAGGTCTGAGGGTGCAACAGTCTTGATCTCGGAAAGAGATTTAATCACAAGATCGAGTTTCAAGTCAAGTGATGCAACCTTTTCATTGACCTTGTTGACCTTGGAATTAGCAGTGGCAACGTTGTCTCAGAGTTCCAAAAGAGAAAATGGATCAGCAATGTTTTCATCTTAGGATCCCGTGTCCGAAGTGGAACTTTTTGATTTCTTATCATTGTCATATTCATCATCTTCTGAGTCTTCAGGACCCTTGGCATCATTGTTTTGATTACCTTGAGTTGGATTTTCTTGATCACCATCCAAGGTAGTTTCTGGATGGGCAGAGGTGATGTTGAGTCCTTCTTGATTTTCTTCTCCTTCCATTTCATCCGAGGACTAAGAAGGTCCAAAGTCAAAAAGAGCCTTGGAGGAGGATGGTTTTGCAATAGGTTGAAGGCAGTAGGAACTGGGATGACACCAACGCTTGTGTTATCATCTTCAAACATGATCTCATCGGAGAGATCTTCTTCATCATTGGGCTTGGGAGTTTTGGAGATGGGCGTGGAGACATGAACATCATTTGCATCATCAGTCTTCAAAGGAGGATCATCCAACACAAAGGTTGTATTGGGAAATTCTCTTGCAGCAACGTATTCAGTCCGCGAAGGGTCATCCACTATAACGTCAGGAGTGGGAATGTCTGCACTAGGCTTAGACTTCAAAGCATCAGTAGATAGTTAGAGTTCTTGATCAGTATCTTCATCTGATGGAAGAGTGAAGGAATTCAAATTCTAACTTCCCGTTGATGCATAGAGATGAGAGTGTATTCAACTTGGTCTCTGGTAAGCTCTGGATGACTTGTGTGAGCTCTACTGACAAAATCAACCCAATCATCATTAAAAATACCCGATCGTCCTTTACATATGGCAGGTATTAGATTGGTTGAGGCTTCCGAGGTGGGAGGGACTACTCATGTCTCGGAAAGCTTGGAATCAGTGGCAGGGGCCACTGATTGTGCTTGTGTAGAAATGAGAGGGTGATTAATATTTAATCATGGGTGTGTCCTAGGGGGCTCCAAGAGACCATGTTCAATAATGGCACCATTTTTTTAGAAGGTGGGGGTAGATTATGTGTAGATTCCCCGTGATTGTGTGCAGAATGTGATATTGAAACTTCGAAGGGTACTTTGGAAGAGTAGGTAGGTGAGGTAGGCAAAGACCCAGAGTCACATCGAGATCCTATCTATGAATCCTGTTGAGAGGATTCACCGGATTTGGTTCTCATTTTGGCCTTAGGTTTCGAGGGTGATCCCTTTCGCTCTTGGCAATTTTCTTCCTTCGTCCTTCTAAAGTGGTGGATTTATTCTCTTCCGAGGCTAATTCATCTGAGACTGGGTCAGGTTGTGTTGGGTTGAACACAACCAAAGTCTCAAGATGTTGTTCTAGATGTGGAAAGGCAGAAGGAATAATAGCCAACATATGTTGGGGTAGACAGTGGATAGGTCCAAAAGATGTTTGACTAGGTAATTTGTAAGTCTTAATTGTTTTAAAAGAGCAGTATACCTATCGCATGTCGTAGTTGATTGGAATAGCTTCATGGAGCTCGAAGTAAAATTGTTGAAGAGTCAGAGCCCAGAACCTCGAACTCGGAATCTCGTTTGCCTTCCTCTTATCAGTGAACTTCTTGAAGTCTTGCCAAAGGACTTCCGGTAGGTCAACGACGTTGGATCTTCTGGTGAAGATGTTGTAGACAACATAGAGCCAATCTTTGGTCATCGTGTATTTTCCTCCGTGCTTGACGGATAATCCTCTGAGGATGAGATGCATCAAGATGGTCCAAATGCCAAGAACATTTGATTTCTTGAACTCCTTGGCTTTGAATTCGCCATTGTACACGATCTGAGTGAGGAACGATTGAAATTCGTCTGAAGTGGGTTCCTGCACTTGAAAACATTAAGGGTTTTCTACAACTCCAATTACATGAAGAATTGTTGATTTTTGCACTAGTACAATACGATCGTTTGTGATTTTCACTTCAAGAACACCATCTTTGATCTTAACATGTTCAAAAGCTTTGTGCAGAAGCCTAAGAGGGAAGTTAGGGTTGGGGATTTTGGAAAGAGGAATGGCGATGGGATGTCTAGCTATGAACTCGATCATGATTCTGACGGATTCATCGTAGTCCTTAGGATCGACGGAAAAGAGTTGGGCAGTTTCTCTAAGGATGGGTTCGGTTGAAGATGATGAAGCAAACCCCTTTGATGATTTCTTCTTAGTTGCATGTTTGGAAGTTTTCGATGCCATTGAATAGATTGAAGAAATCTGAAGAACAACAGAGTAGAGTTGAGAGGCTCTAGGAAGACAATAGTCAAAAGTGAGAAAAGTTGGAATAGTTAGGATTCAAAATCCTTTTATATGTGGATGTTTCCGAGTCGGGTCGAATAGTTGAATGATGACACCCGAACAAAGAAACGGTTTGCATTAAATGCTTAGGTCTAAAATAACTTCCTAAGTGAAAGTTGGTAACCACGAGATTGGACGTTTGTTTGTTCAATTTGGGTAACTGTCGATTCAATTCATAAACACTCAGTACATTTATTAGAATGCATGCATAAGCATGTTTATTGGGAATTAAATTACATATTTCGTACGGGTAGTTTGTATAGATAAACATTGAGTGTTTATGAATTGAATTACATAAACACTCAGTACATTTATTGGAATCAAACTCCGTTTTTTCATGTCGATGCTTCGTTTCTCTGCGATGAAAAAAGAATTGTTGATTTCACTTAACACTATGTTATACCTTTTCCGATTTCCGTTGATTTCACTTAATGCTTCGTTTCGAATGTCGTTTCTTGCAATGAACAATTAATGGAGAGGGAAGAGGACTAGGGTTTAAGAGAGAATCTACCTTCAAGAACTGGTGATTAAGTTTGGATATGATTATGAGTCCTGATTTCTTGCTATGGAATTCCTGATTTCTTGCTATGGAATTCCTGATTTCTTGCTATCGAATTTGAAACTGATTGTTGATAATTTGGTATATCAATTCAAACATCAATGCATAACTATTAAAGCTAAAAAGGGAGGGCATTTGGGGAAATTCACTTTGGTATTTTGAGCGGGAAAATCTATTAGGGAGGGCTTAGATAATGCCACGTGTCAAAATTGAACAGTGGCAATTTTTTGCGGGTTTATCAGAATCGAGTATACGACTGACCTGAAGATGGAGTAGCCTTTTCTCATTGTAATCAAGTGTATATTAAACGTACCCTGCTAAAAATCCAATGCTCGGTACATTTATTGGTGTAACATCCCAAAAATCATGACCAAAAATTTCATTTTTGATATAACGATTCATAAAACAATTTACAGAAAACATCCTCAATTATTTCATTTCATAAAACCCACAAGTGTCTCAAAAGCATGCCATAAAATAGTAACAATGTCAGAGTACAAGTCCCAAGAAACTCACATGTGGAAAATCGTGTGTGTGATGCACTGCAGTCACGCCGGCTCCTTTCCCTTCGAAGAAGAGGTACCTGAAACCAAAACTGTAAACCGTAAGCACGAAGCTTAGTGAGTTCCCCCATCATACCACATACCATACAATAAACATACTGCCAGGCATATCTGGGTGCCCGACCTACCCTGCAAAGCATACCGGGATGCTCAACCTACCCCTGCTAGGCATACCGGGGTGCCTACCCTACCCCTGTCATACATACCGGGGTGTCTAGCCTACTCCTCTGGTTTATCTCAACCGGTTACGGGGACTATTTCACCCCCTACCACTACCACATAACAACATAACATAAACATATTTCCAGGCATACCGGGGTGCCCGACCTACCCCTATGGTCCTTTTGACCGGATACGGGGACTATTCCCCCCTACTACCACTATCACATGACATCATACCATACTAGCATATAAAACATAACAGATAGCGACATACCAGAAAATTATCACAAAGACAATCATCTAACAAACAACTCCTACTAGTGGCCCGGCATTGTGGCCTTAGACCCACTCCAACTGGAAGGTAACTCACCTCAATGTCGTGAAGTAGCTGAACTGTCCTCGGCTCTAGGATCAACTCCTCTCAAAATCCTACACATAACAATCTCCATTAATTACTCTTTCATACTCATAACCCCTTCAAGGGTCAAATTTGGTCAATGGTCAAAGTCAAAGTCAACATCCTAGTCAAAGTCAACATTCTGGTTGACTCAACTCGCCGAGCTGGTCCCTCAACTCGTCGAGTTCCATAATCCATGAAACCTTGAAATCTCGATCCTACTCATCGAGTCCTTTCATGAACTCATCAAGTTCATCCTGAAAGCATAGTCGGGACCTTTTTACCCACAACTCACCGAGTCCCTCCTTGCACTCGCCGAGTTCCTCAATCTTCATAACCCAAACCATGGCCAACTTGCTGAGTCATCTTCTAGACTAAACGAGTTCGCTCAGCAACAGAAAAGGTTGGGGGACCATCACCCAACTCGCCGAGTTGTACGAACAACTCGTCGAGTTCCCCATAGTGCATCCAAATCATAGATCTGGTTCTCTAGGGTCGATATATCACGTAAAGTTTATAACTTTACGTCCATGCATGGGTTATTTAGCTCAAAAATCCCTAAAATGTGGTTCACAAGTTGCATGGGACTCCCATGGCCATAAAGTTGGCACCTTTATGCCATGGAGTCCCTCAAAGGTTCCAGATCTGAAGTCATGGCTCCAAAACATGCTTGCATCCATGAATGGTTGCAAAATATGCTCCTAAAAGCCCTAAAATTCTCCACGAAAAGATCTAATAAATGAATGGTCAAGGTATAGACTTTATACCTCAAGTGAACCAGAAATGAAGTTCTTCCTCTGGATCCAAAGCTTCTTCCTTCCACCAAGCACTTCTAGCTTCCACTCCTTCAAGTAAAAACCCAAGAATCACTCCTTTTTCACTCACACACACTCACAAAGCTCAAGATCACGAATTAGGGTTTTGCTGGACTGAGGGAGGCAATGAGGGAGGCCACAAGAAGGTGTTAAGGTCCTTAAATAGGGTACAAACCCTAAAAACTAAGGTTTCACTCTGGCAGGTCTACTCGTCGAGTTGAGGCTTCTCAACTCGAGTAGACTTCAAGTCTCGCGCCCAAAAATAATCCCATTCCTACTCGACGAGTTTGGGGCCTCCAACTCGTCGAGTCCCTTCGCAAAAATGAATAATTCTTATTAAAATACATACCAGGAACCGGGTGTTACAAATCTCCCCCATTTATTTTAGACTTCGCCCTCGAAGTCTGCTGCTGCATCTGGAAAAAGCTCATGGTAGTGCCCCCTCATCTTGTCCTCCGGCTCCCAAGTCCATTCCGAGCCCTTGCGGTGCTTCCATTGCACCTTTACTAACTCGACCTTCTTGTTCCTCAGATCCTTCGTATTCTTGTCGAGGATGGATACCGGTTGCTCGATGTAATTCAGGTTGTCGTCCACCTGAATATCCTCTAGAGGTACCACCGCGAAGTCATCTACCAGGCACTTCCGTAGCTGGGAGACATGAAAGGTACTGTGGATCTGACTAAGCTCGGCTGGCAGATCCAACCTATATGCCACCCTGCCCACCCGGGCTACAACCCTGAAAGGACCAATGTATCCGGGGCCCAACTTGCCCTGATTCCTGAACCGGATGACACCTTTCCAAGGTGACACCTTCAGGAGAACCATATCCCCTACCTGGAACTCCAGGTCCGAGCTATGCCTATCGGCGTAGCTCTTCTACCGACTCTGAGCAGTCTGAAGCCTGTTCCAGACCTACTGGATCCTCTCTGTCATATTAAGTACCACTTCGGTACTCCCCATGACCCTCTATCCAACCTCACCCCATCATATCGGGGTTCTGCACTTCCTCCCATATAACATCTCAAAGGGAGGGCGGTCGATACTCGCGTGGTCGCTATTAATGTAGGAAAACTCTACCAAGGGAAGGTAGGTATCCCAGTTACCACCAAAGTCTAGAACGCATGCCCGCAGCATGTCCTCCAAGGTCTGGATGGTCCGCTCACTTTGACCATCCGTCTGAGGGTGAAAATTTATGCTAAATTGCAGACGAGTACCTAACTCGTCATGAAATTTCTTCCAGAATCTGGAAGTGAATCGCACATCTCGATTAGAAATCATGGAAACTGGCACTCCGTGTCGAGCTACTACCTCTCTGATGTAGATGTCGGCCAGTTTCTCGGCCGAAATGCTCTCCTGAATCGGGATGAACTGAGTACTCTTGGTCAACCGATCCACGATGACCCAAATCGAATCCACCCCCCGTGCGGTCCTGGGAAGCTTTGTGATGAAATCCATAGTAATATATTCCCATTTCCACATAGGGATATCCAACGGTTGTGTCTTGCCGTGAGGCCTCTGGTGCTCGGCCTTTACCTTCATGCAGGTCAAGCACCTCTCAACGTACCAGGCTACATCCCGCTTCATGCAAGGCCACCAGTAATCAGAACGAAGATCTTTGTACATCTTCGTCACCCGGGATGGATAGAAAACTTGGATTTGTGCGCCTCCTCCATCAAAACCTGGCCAACACCTCCATGATACGGAACCCACACTCTTCGATGGAGTGTCAACAACCCACGGCTATCATAGTCGAAGGAGGAAACCTGGCCCACAATACGCTCGTTCTTCCGATGTTCCTCCTTCATAGCCTCCTGTTGGGCCTCTCGGATCTGCTTCAGAAGCGGAGTCACTACTGTCATCGTCAGACAGATGTCTCTAATCGGGGTTGCCTTGCGGCTAAGTGCATCAGCCACAACATTGGCCTTCCCCGGGTGATAATGGATCTCACAATCGTAGTTCTTCACCACATCTAACCACCGACGCTGCCTCATGTTCAGATTCGACTGATCCATAAGGTACCTCGAGCTCTTGTGACCTGTGTAAAAGGTACAACGGGCCCCATAGAGGTAGTGTCGCCAAATCTTGAGGGCGAAAACAACCGCCCCCAACTCCAGATCGTGTGTCGGGTAGTTCGCCT
Organism: Lactuca virosa; assembly: GCF_052849685.1. NCBI lineage: Eukaryota > Viridiplantae > Streptophyta > Magnoliopsida > Asterales > Asteraceae > Lactuca > Lactuca virosa. The sequence continues at coordinate 463,333,000 of NC_136430.1, read as the reverse complement.
CGTGAGGTTTCAGCTGCCTCGAGGCGTAGGCGATGACGTGCCCTCTCTTCATCAACACCGTGCCCAAACCCGAAATGGACGCATCACAGTATAATACGAAATCCTCCACGCCCTCTGGTAGGGCTAAGATTGGTGCCTCGCACATCCTCTGCCTTAGTGTCTCGAACGCTGCCTGCTGCTCAGGCCCCCAGTGAAATACAACGGCCTTCTTCGTCAGACAAGTCAATGGTACTGTTATATTGGAGAAGTCATGTATGAATCTTCGGTAATAGCCTACTAAACCGAGGAAACTTCGAATCTCAGATGGAGACTTTGGAACCTCCCATCTCATCACGGCCTCCACTTTGGCCGGGTCGACCAGAATCCCATTCTGGTTGACAAGGTGTCCTAGAAATTGCACCTTGTGCAACCAAAACTCACACTTGGAGAACTTGGTGTACAAGCTCTCCCTCCTCAGGGTATCCAATACCTCTCGCAAGTGCTCCTCATGTTGTTCCTGCGTCTTGGAGTAAACCAAGATGTCATCAATAAAGACTATCACAGACCGATCCAGCATCGGTCTGCATATGCGGTTCATAAGGCCCATGAACGTGGCAGGAGCATTGGTGAGCCCGAAGGGCATCACCACGAACTCGTAGTGGCCATAGCGAGTCCAGAAAGCAGTCTACTGAACATCCTCATCTCTGACTCGCATCTGGTGGTAGCTTGAACTCAAATCTATCTTGGAAAACCAAGATGCCCCCTGTAGCTGATCGAAGAGATCATCAATCCTCGGGAGTGGGTAACGGTTCTTCACCGTTACCTTGTTCAGCTCCCGGTAGTCTATACACATCCAATGCGACCCGTTCTTCTTCTTCACAAATAGAATCGCGGCTCCCCAGGGCGAACTGCTCGGCCTAACGAATCCTTTGTCTAACAGATCCTGCAGCTGTGTAGACAACTCCTACATCTCGGGAGGAGCCAACCGATATGGTGCCTTGGCTATTGGAGCCGCACCAGGGACTAGGTCGATCCTGAACTCCACCTATCTCTCCGGAGGTATTCCAGGAAGCTCCTCTGGAAATACGTTCGGGTACTCTCGCACCACTAGTACATCACTCACAGTCGCCTTACCCGCCTCCCGGGTATCCATAACGTAGGCGACGTACCCTGCACAACCCTGTTGAAGGTAGCGCCTATCCCTCGCTGCTGAGCACAAAGTCGGTCCTCGCTGTAGACTCTCGCCCTGAAATACCAACTCTCCCCCACTTGGGGTCCTGATACGCACTAGCTGTTGCGCACAGTCGATCACTGCCCCATTAGCGCTCAACCAATCCATACCGATGATAACCTTGTTCCCACGCAACGGAATGGGAACCCAATCCACGAGGTAGCGCTCGTCATACAACCACAAAACGCAATCTCTCAAGACCTCTGATGCCCGGACAGATCGGTCGTCAGAAATATCGACCTCTAAAGGACAATCTAACATGCCTGAAGACTCAGAAACCTCTTGCTAAGAGCAAGAGAGACAAATGATCGGGTAGCCCCCAAGTCAAATAACACCTAAACTGGGATGTCGTTCACATGGAACGATCCTAAACAAAACACATAAACATAGCACATAAATATCATAACCAACATGTAATAAGAGTCAGGGAGAAGAAAACATACCCGTCACCACATCCGGTGCGGCACGCGCCTCCTCGGCGGTCAGCTGGAAGGCTCGGCTCCTCACCACTGGAGCATCTATCTTGCCCTTTCGTCCATCCGTAATCCGCAGGGTCGCTGGAGTTGGTGCTGCCACTGGCGCTACTGCTGTCAATCTCGGGCAGTTGGCCTTTTTATGGCTCCTCTGATTGCAATGAAAGCAAATCAGGTCTGATGTCTGGATGGTAGGGGTAGGGGCTGTACAATCCTTGCTAAAGTGCCCAGTCTTGCCGCACTTGTAGCAGTTCGAGCCCCCAGCTCTGCAAACTCCCGCATGTGGCTTGCCGCACTTCCCACAGCGGCTCTGGCCCTGATGGATCTTCGACCTCGAGTCGAATCCATTGGTTTTCTTCCCAGAAACCCATGTCGCCTGCCCTGCCTCCTCCTTCCTCTTCCTGATGTACTCTATATCAATTCCCTCTCCCTCGCCCTCGCAATCATGTCATCCAAGGTCGGGCATGTCGAGTAGCTGACATGTGTCTGAATGTTAGCTCTCAACATGTCGTGGTAGTGGGTCTTCCGCATCCCCTCATCCCCCGCGTACTGAGGCATCAATAAGACCCTCTCCCTGAACTTGGCGGTAATCTCCACCACCGACTCAGTCATCTGCCTCATATCCATAAACTCCCTGGCCAGCTGCTGAAGCTCCACAACCGGCGCAAACTCAACCCTAAACCTGGTCACAAAGTCCGACCAGGTCATAGCCTCTATGGCTGGGGCTCCCAATGTGTCATTGACCGCTTCCCACCAATCTCAAGCTCGGTCCCTCAAACATCCTGCAGCATACCGGACCTTCGACCCCTCAGGGCAGAAGCTCGTCAACTGGGCAGACTCCATGTCTGCAATCCATCTCCTGGACACGATGGGTTCCTTCACCCTATGAAAGTCTGGCGCACCACATCCCCTGAAGTCCTTGAAGGAGAGTGTGTGCGTCCCTGACTGGCCAGATGCCATGTCGCTCCTGAACCCCCTGAGACGTTCCTCCATCAGCTCGATGATCCCTTCCTTGATTGACCCGAAAATAACCGGGGTCGCCTCAAGGATGCCTCTCGTAATCTCATACGCGATGAACTCATGTAGTCTGTCATCAACCAGCTCAGAACATGCACCCGAACCTGAACTTGATCCTGACCTAGAACCTGAACCTCCTGCTCCGTGACGTGTCACCACCATTCTGAAACAAAACACATAATCGACAGGGTCATACATAACCTCGAGAGGTCTCACACACTCTACAAGTTCCCTGGTTCTATCTCAGCCCTCCTTGACTCGAGTACGGATCCTCTGCTTTCAGTAGTACGGGCCCATACTACCTTCCACATTTATCCGTACTTTCCTCAAGGATTGCCTTGACTTCACCAAGTCCCTTCTACTACTACTACTCGCTGTACTAATCTCATCCTAGGCTTACCCTAGGGTAACTCTCCGACCTACTCTCCGCCATCAGCTGCATAAGAAATCCTTGCTACCCTTTCCTAACTAGCTTGTGAATATCATTACATATTACTAAGACCAGATAATTCTTAGAATGAGAGGTCCTACCCTACAACGGTTGGACTCAGACAAGAGCTACAAAATTGGGCTAGACCTAACCTTTTGAAATTATTTAGTCCTCATAATATGTAACTTAACGTATTCATTTACTAGTTAATTAAAGATAACTAGAACTCCCTAAAGCACAAAGCAAGCAGCATTCGGGCATTGAGTAACTCAACCAAGCATATCCTATTCAGGCCATCATATCACTGACTAATCAGTTCTAGCATGAAATTCAATAAGCACATATAGCAGGCACATAAGTCATCTTCCTAGATCCTTAACCCTAATCTAGCATGCAGTTCTCATATATATACAATAGGCATATAAGGCATCCTTCCTAGATCCTCAGCCCTAATCTAGCATGCAGTTCTCATAATCATCTGATATATCATAACAAACATGTACGGGTATCTTGGGGAACACTTACTTGAGCTTGGCCGATTGCACGCATCACACACCTTATTCTTTTAAAAGTTATTTCCCCTTTTCAAATTCTTTTCAAACTTCTTTTTATAAAATGATTTTTCCTTCGAAAACTTTCATACCAAGTCCTCAGTTTGAGTCCAGACACACCCGAGAGTGTGCCTGAATCCATCAAACCAAGGCTCTGATACAAACTTGTAACATCCCAAAAATCATGACCAAAAATTTCATTTTTGATATAACGATTCATAAAACTATTTACAAAAAACATCCTCAATTATTTCATTTCATAAAACCCATAGATCAAGTGTCTCAAAATCATGTCATAAAATAGTAACAATGTCAGAGTACAAGTCTCAAGAAACTCATATGCGGAAAATCGTGTGTGTGATGCACTGCAGTCACGTCGGCTCCTTTCCCTTCGAAGAAGAGGTACCTGAAACCAAAATTGTAAACCGTAAGCACGAAGCTTAGAGAGTTCCCCCATCATACCACATACCATACTATAAACATACTGCCAGGCATATCTGGGTGTCCGGCCTACCCTGCTAAGCATATCGGGGTGCTTAACTTACCACTGCTAGGCATACTGGGGTGCTTAACCTACCCATGTCAAACATATCGGGGTGCCCGACCTACCTCTCCGGTTTATCTCAACCGGTTACGGGGACTATTTCACCCCCTACCACTACCACATAACAACATAACATAAACATATTGTTTGGCATACTGGGGTGCCCGACCTACCCTTTTGGTCCTTTTGACCGGATACGGGGATTATTCCCCCTACTACCACTATCACATGACATCATACCATACTAGCACATAAAACATAACAAATAGCAGCATACCAGACAATTATCACAACGGCAATCATCTAACAAACAACTCCTACTAGTGGTTCAACATTGTGGCCTTAGACCCACTCCTACTGGAAGGTAACTCACCTCAATGTCGTGAAGTAGCTGAACTGTCCTTGGCTCTGGGATCAACTCCTCTCAAAATCCTACACATAACAATCTCCTTTAATTACTCTTTCATACTCAAAAACCCTTCAAGGGTCAACTCTGGTCAATGGTCAGAGTCAAAGTCAACATCTTGGTCAAAGTCAACATTCTGGTTGACTCAACTCGCCGAGTTGGTCCCTCAACTCGTCGAGTTCCATAATCCATAAAACCCTGAAATCTTGATCCTACTCGTCGATTCCTTTCATGAACTCATTGATTTCATCCTCAAAGCATAGTCGGGACCTTTTTACCCACAACTCGCCGAGTCCCTCCTTGCACTCGCCTAGTTCCTCAATCTTCATAACCCAAACCATGGCCAACTCGCTGAGTCATCTTCTAGACTCAACGAGTTTGCTCAGTAACAGAAAAGGTTGGGGGACCACGACCCAACTCGTCGAGTTCCCCATAGTCTAAATCCATACAGTCGTTTCTAGTCGGGCTTACTACATCCAAATCATAGATTTGGTTCTCTAGGGTCAATATATCACGTAAAGTTTCTAACTTTACGTCCATGCATGGGTTATTTAGCTCAAAAAGCCCTAAAATGTGGTTCACAAGTTTCATGGGACTCCTATGGCCATAAAGTTGGCACATTTATGCCATGGAGTCCCTCAAAGGTTCCAGATCTGAAGTCACGGCTCCAAACAATGCTTGCATCCATGAATGGTACCAAAATATGCTCCTAAAAGCCCTAAACTTCTCCATGAAAATATCTAGTAAATGAATGGTCAAGGTATAGACTTTATACCTCAAGTGAACCAGAAATGAAGTTCTTCCTCTGGATCCAAAGCTTCTTCCTTCCACCAAGCACTTCTAGCTTCCACTCCTTCAAGGAAAAACCAAATAATCACTCCTTTTTCACTCACACACACTCACAAAGCTCAAGATCACGAATTAGGGTTTTGTTGGACTGAGGGAGGCGATGAGGGAGGCTACATGAAGGTGTTAAGATCCTTAAATAGGGTGCAAACCCTGAAAATTAGGGTTTCACTCTGGCAGGTCTACTCGTCGAGTTGAGGCTTCTCAACCCGTCGAGTAGACTTCAAGTCTCGGGCTCAAAAAGAATCCCATTCCTACTCGACGAGTTTGGGGCCTCCAACTCGTCGAGTCCCTTTGAAAAAATGAATAATTCTTATTAAAATACATACCAGGAACCGTGCGTTACAATTGGAATCGAACGCTTCATAAAGATTCTTCCAAATGACATGAATAACTTTAACCGTCACCATATAAGTAATTTGGAAGAATCTACCAGGTGCATCTTCAAACCCAAACACTGTAAGAGGATCTTCAGCCTTCATCGCAAGAACTTCCTGAATAACTTAAACTGTCACCATAAATTACTCCAGGTCTCGGAAGCGAGTTTTTTTTGAGCCATCACACAAAGCGCCTAGTTTCGAACTACCCTTGGTCCAAAGCTCCAGGTCTCGGAAGTGAGTTTGTTTGTCCACCCTTAAACCCATTAAATTCCAATTATGATCTCATATTTAGGAAGTTCAACTAAATACGTTTGTTTTTTCTTTTAGCATTTTTACTGTTTACTGTTCGACACACATAACCAATTAAAATGTGACTGTAAACTAGATACAATAATATGTTTTTTTGTTTTACCGTGACCATTGTATACTTTTGGACACACAAAATAACTTAAACCGTCACCATAAAATACTTATACTCCAAGGTTTTTTTCCTTTTTACCATGACCATAAAATACTTATAGTATTACAGTTTCTTTCTTAAACAATGACCATAAATTACTTATAGTCACATGATTTTTCCTTTAGATTAGTTTGTCTGCTTTTCGACACATATAAGCAATTAAAGTGTGACCATAAACTACTAGCAATCATATATTTTTTGTTTTCATATGACTGTTATTTACTTTTAGACAAACATAAAACTTCAATCGTCACCAGAAATTACTTATAGTCGTACTTTTTATTATTATTATTAAACAATGACCATAAATTACTTATAGTCATATGTTTTTTCCTTTAGCATTAGTATTGTTACTTGTCGACACACATAAGCAATTAAAGTGTGACCATAAAGTACTAACAGTCACATATTTTTTTGTTTTACCATGACCATTGTAAACTTTTAGACACACATAAAAACGTAAACTGTCACCATACATTACTTTTAGTCACTATTTTACTTTCTTTTTCTAAGTGGCTAATAAACACCACCCATTTGTCACACAAATATGTTATGTGGCCATATGTATAAGCTTTTAGCCACATCACGTTCATGTGGCTAATTCAATTCTATGATTTAGACACACAAACAATTGTTTCATGCGACCATATACTTATATATCACCTCATATAAAAACAATCACAAACACATTCCAAAAATCAAATAAATACCATGGCGAATAGCTACATTTGGTCACATGTATCGAGTGTGGCTGGTAATTGTCACGTTTTAATCTAAAATAGTGGCTAATGTTTTCAAAAAATTATACAAACGTCACACGTATCACAAATAAATTGTGGCTAACACTAGGAGTGATTTTCAGTACTGAGCTTTAGCCACACAGAAATCGAAAGTGTGGCACGGAGGTTTCGGGAAAAGTGTGGTCATAGGTCATTTTTATACTAGTGTCGGCCAGTGCCATCCTCTAGCCCTTAGCCAGTGACATGTCACGGGATGACTCTTTTAGGCTAGTCAATATCGTGTGCCACTTAGTGCTTCTCCGACTAAGTCAGGATAACTTCGTCGATCTAGATGTACTAACGAACTTAGGAAGCAAGAGATGCGATAAGGAATGCTATGAAGTACGAAAGAAATCTTCCATTATGTAACTCAACTTCTTTACAAGGCAACTTCTTGATGGTTTGGGAAAATGATCCCTTCTCCCTATTTATAGGAACCTTACACCTCCTCAAATGGAAGTTTCTAGGTCCCGATCATGCTTGACTAATCTAGACTCTTCTTGTTATATACATGGATTTTACAAGACTCTAGAATATGGTACACTTGTCTACGATGCTCTAGAAATCTCTAGGGGTCGTCCCGACATTATCCAAATCATTCTTGTATGATCTAGCGTGTTCTAGATCGTTCTAAAGTCTTCCGGGTCGTTCTAGCTTCGTCTAGTGCCTTCTTGATTATTATGTATCGTTATCCTTTGTTCCACGGACATCTATAATATTCTAGTATATTCCAGGGTCCCGTAGAGCATTCTTGATCTCTCCGGAGACTTCTCAAGTATACTTGATCGTTCCAGAGTTCTCTAGACGATCGTGGAATTTTCCAAAAATTTGGTCCGTAACAGACAGCAGGTAAACTTATTTCTTGCCCTAATTTTTTCTGATTGGAGAAGGAGAATTCTGATTTAATCCTGGATTCGAACTTGTTTCAAGGCAAGCAATTTGGAACAGGTTGATTCTGAACATGTTTCAGCCCTTGAAAAAATCATGTTGTTTTGATTCTGCATATATAATATGTTTAGTCGAGTACATATTTTGTATATTGTTCTTCCAACAGATGAGATGGCATTTTGATTTTCATTTGTTTGTATAAATGATTTTTGTAATTTGTAGAAATTATCGGACCAAATTGCAAGAAACAAAAGATCCATGTGAGATGAGTTGCGATTTTGCTCCTGGTTTTTGCTAAAATCTGTTGTTGAGCTTGTTGAATCTGTGTATGGTGTGTCTATTGTTTTTATGCGAATGTGTATAAAATGATTGGTTAAATGTAGTAAATAATAAATAATGTGTGTTTATGTTTCTTGAATTTAGCATGTTATTGTAATTGTTAATTTTTTTCTTATTAAACCATTATATTTAAAAAGTATGATGTTATATGTCACATCCCGATGATGAGGTATTTTCAATTTTAGCCCTAAGTATGAAAGAATATTGCATTTTGACCCCCTTGGGCTTGAGAAGTTTGCAAGAATGGCCCATAGTGCATTTTGGTGATTTTGGCCAAAGGCCTAGTACGCTGGGCGTACGTTGTGTACACTGAGCGTACTAGGGCGGACCTTAGTACGCTAAGCGTACACCGCATACGCAGGGCGTGGAGAAACCTCAAACCCTAATTTGTAGGGTTTGGTGTAACATCCATAAAATTCGAGCTAATTTAAAACTTTTTAAAACATTTCAAAACACCTGATTATTACAAACTTGTTTTCAAAATAGTATATTGTCAGAGTATCCCAGAATCAAATCATAAAATGTGAGGAGCGGTACGATCACGCCTTTTCCTTCCCACGATCATCAGAAGTACCTGAAACAATAATCGATAAATGTAAGCTCGAAGGCTTAGTGAGTTACCCCCAAAATACCAACGTCATACAGTCATAATTGTATCATATAACATATAAGCAAACAGCATGTATAATGAGTCATCAGTCTGACTGGACCGAGTCCCGGTCCTCAGTCTATCTGGACCGCTCTCCGAGCCCTCGGCACGTCTGGACCGCCCTCCTCAGGGCCTTCAGCCTATCCGGACCGCTTGCTTAGCGACCATCCTAACCCAGGATGTAAATCATAAAGGGTCGGCCTTGGTGTCGTAGACCCTGTTGATATAGTGAGGATAACTCACCTCCCAAATGTCGCACTAAAGTGATAGGCTCAACTCTCGAATCGCCAACAAGAACTCCACCACCTACAGTTACCATAAACCCTTTTCCATAAACTTCCAAATTACCAAAATGCCCCCAGAGGTCAACTAGTCAACCCTTGGTCAAAGTCAAAGTCCACAGTCAAAGTCAACAGTCCATGTTGACCCGACTCGTCGAGTGTAGTTCACCGACTCGTCGAGTCCTTCCTGAACTCGAGAAGTCGTGAAATCCTTGGTTGACTCGTCGAGTTCCCCTATAACTCTTCGAGTTCATGCGTGTCCAAAGGTTCGGGAAAAACCCTATCCGACTCGCCGAGTCATTCGACTGACTCGCCGAGCCCAAGTCAATCTTCATCGGACTCGCCGAGTTGTTCATCCAACTCGTCGAGTACATGACTATCTTCATATGACTCGCCGAGTAAGGGCCAAGATGATCCTAGATCTGAAGTTGCAACTTCATATCTTGGTTCACCACTCAAATGAAGTACCAAAATGCCAAATGGCCCCAAAGCTCAAACATAGGAGAATCTAACTAAGAGAAGGTCAAGGTAACAGCCTAATACCTTCAAAAGGGTGTCAACTGGAGTAGATCTATGCTTCCCACAAGTTTCCTTGCTTCAATTTACTTGTTTTCCAAGTGCTTCTTCACCAAGATTCCTCTTCTAAGCTTTAACACACCAAGGAAACACACTCACACGATTTAGGGTTTAGGGGTGCCAAGAATTGTAAAGGGGAGGCTGGGGGAGGCCAATGATCCTTTAAATAGGGTTCAATACCCCGAAATTTAGGGTTTCATCTGCCAGCTCCTACTCATCGAGTCCCCTGGTGGACTCGGCGAGTAGGTCACTAAATCACGCGGACTAACCCGTTACTACTCGACGAGTAGGGCAACCAACTTGACGAGTAGACCTTGGAAACAAGGAAATTCTTATAAAATCAATACCTGAGAATCGGGGCGTTACAATTCTCCCCCACCTGAACTAGACTTCATCCTCAAAGTATGCCGCGGTGAACAACCCCGGATAGAGCTCCCGCATCTCAGCCTCCGGCTCCCACGTCCACTCAGATCCCCTCCGATGCTCCATTGTACCTTTACCAAAGGTATCTCCTTATTCCGTAGAACTTTCATCTTCCTCTCCAGTATGGCCACAGGCCTCTCCACATAATTCAGGCGCTCATCGACCTGAATATCATACAGCGACACCACCGCCTCCTGATCCATAATGCACTTTCGCAACTGCTAAATGTGGAAAGTGTTGTGGATCCGACTAAGCTCCTCTGGTAGCTCTAGCCTATAAGCCACCTTGCCAACCCTGGCAATGATCCTGAACGGCCTAATGTAACGGGAACCCAATTTCCCCCTCTTCCTGAAGCGGATCACACCCTTCCAGGGTGAGACCTTCAGGAGAACCATATCACCCACCTGAAATTCTAGCTCAGATCGGCGTCTGTCGGCGTAACTCTTCTGCCAACTCTGAGCGGTCTGTAGTCGCTGCCTAATCTGTTGAATCTTCTCGATAGTCTGCAAGACTACTTCCGTCCGTTCCATCACCCTGTGCCCGACCTCACCCCAACAAACCGGGGTGCGACATCTGATGGGTTATGAGCACTACATCATTCCTATGGTGTACATGCAAACCCTAAAGCTTTGGATCTAGTTTGTCTAATGAACATGCAATAATCATCCAAAGCCATAAACCCTAGATATAGCATGTGATAATCAAATAACATATGAATTAGGGTTTAGATTTTACCTTGATTGTTATGTAGCAATAACAATCTCAATTCCTTCTTGTAATTGGCTTCTAAAAGCTTAGAGTCACAAATGTCACTCCTCTAATGGCTCACAAACACCAAGAGAAAGAGGATGAAGAATGAGAAGAGGAGAGGCACTCAAAAACGTCTAGAAACCCTAAGGAAACTCTTAGCCACGTTTTTGGTGCCCTAGGGGTGCTTAAATAGTGAGGCTATTAGGGTTATCTAACAAGGAAACCCTAATTTGACTGCTTAGACCCTAAGCAACCCATGGACTCCTCCTTTAGAGGCCTTGGACGATTTCTAATGGGTTTCCCCATAGAATTCGTCCACCCCTCTAATAAGAAGTCCATTAGCCCAATATTCAACTATCACACAACTGATAGTTCTAGTCCCCTAAGTTTAATTAATCTCTTTTAGCCACAAAATTAATTCTTAATTAATTATTGACTAATATTAATTAAACAATATGATTTCTCCTTTAATATATTATTCTCATAATGTATTAATAAATCATAATTAATCCTCTCTCTCCATAATTGATCCTATCAAGTTGCTTTGGTGAAGGCAACCCAAAAGGACCATGCACCATTGGGTCAAGTACATACCAAAATAGTTATGGGCTTAGACACTAATCCAACAGTCTCCCACTTGGATAAGTCTAATAACTATTCTGCGTATGACTTCAGATCCTGATCAGCAATCGTAGCTTTTAAAACCCGTTGTCAACTCTGATCTTATCAGAAACGTGTCCTTTAGACAAGGGATCATATATTCCTCCATTCTAGATATCATATAGACGTGAGAGATGGATTGAAATCATTATCTCAGTCTATGTGTCGTTTCCTGATTTCCGATTTATGACAACTGACTAATTGAACAAATCAAATCAGTCATGGCCCGGCCGAGCACTTTCCTTTGTCATCACTAAATCATCGAGGGGCCCACAGATATCGCTTTTATCCCACTTTGGATAAAAGGAATGGATAAACTTCGACTCAATGCTCACTTTTACTCACTCACCGAATCACACACAACAATACGTTTTATAACACCAAGTTACTGGTACGTTTACATATTATTAATGTATGACCGACTCGCAAGATACAACTCACACATCTCGGTTTTAAGAATATAAGATATTATCGTCTCACCAATCACTCGTGATAAAATCCATAAAGCGATCCAAGTGAGTGTGGGTTTAATCCAATGCTCAAGTCATATTCATAAGCACTCATGAACGTTGTAGCAAACTTTTGCTATGTCTAATACACTTTAGACAATCTACACACCAATTCATGACAATCTTCTTTCATACCTACTCCCAAAGTATGAGCGACTATGGAACGTTCAAATAATTCGATTATTCTCAAATAACTCAATTATTTAGGAAGTCAAAACATGCAAATTGAAACACAATAATAATACTAATCTTATATGGCCCCAAACTTTTGAGTATAAATAAAACACTTTTATTTAATCACCATATTGATTACTCATTATTTGTTGTTTCGGGTAATCATTTTTTTACTTGAATTATAACGACAATTGTCCCATGCTCTTAGCATGCACACTATGTTTACTTATGGTCCTTACTTTGTGAAATAGTATAATTGAATAACATTTTCAATCACACTCATTTTACAATTCCCAATCCTTACCACAAGTGTAAGAATACCAAATTCTTGCCACTTATAGAATATGTTACATTCTAACACTTTATGCAACGGTCCTTTCGTAATATCACGGCACAAAATTCATCAAGACTCGGCCAATGAAATTACAAAAAGCTCTATTAGAGATTGTTACAAGTCAATTCCATAGACATGAAGTCTCGCATTCAAAGTACATTCCTTTGAACATCCTTCTTGCATAAAAGTTTTTCTAATCTGGACATAAACTCTTAACGTCCAACTCCCAATAAGGAAACATTTCCATATTTGCCATATGACAACTCATTATTAATAGAATCATTTCTAATAATAATAATGTCAATATGGTCCTTCCATTACTATACTTCCAACTCTTCACATGCAACCAATCCTTGGCGAACCTTAGATTATCCTTGACAGTTGTTTAACTAATTCAGTCAAATCTGATTCTTGTCCTTTTTCCCTCTTAATGCCCTAGGCATTTGGAAAATTTTAGAACGGTCGAATATTAAAATGACATGATACTTTACCAGTCTTTTTCTATAATAATTCTATTTGCCATGTTCTCATGATTTGAACTATGAAGAGGGATGCCGTAATCATAATCGAGTGTGAGAACGCAACAATTATTTCCATACATAGAATTCTCTTACGTTGAATCCTTTCAACATAACATTCATATATCTTTTTGACTAAATTTTATGAAAATTTATCGATCTAAACCTTTAGATATAAACGAAGTATAATATTCTCTCCCTTAATTATAGCAAAACAACTATTCAACCTATGCAACTTTGCAAAGTGAAACTTTTGTTTTCTATAATTAATATTGCTAACTTGCAATAATAATCATGCTCCCACTAACATGATGATTATATCCATACCAGCATAACATTTATGCTCCCACTAGCTTTGACACGTATTCAGAAAACAGCTGAACTTCTAGAAAACAATGCTTATTGAATTTCTTAAGTTCATATTTCCAATACGATGTGCTTCGATAAGCCTTTATCTAAGCTTCTCAAATTCACACACCTTCTTTAGATAGCTCACATGTGTGTCTAAACTAATTCAGAACTTATATCACTAAGTCCCAAATGTTCAGACTAATTGTCAAATCTCACAATTCGAACTATGAAGAGGGATGTCGTAATCATAATCGAATTTGAGAATGCAATTTACATAATCGCTATCTCCTTAAAATCTCTCTTAGTGAAAGCGTTTCCTCACAATCATTTTCATGAAGGAGAGAAACCTTATGACACTTATATTTTATGGTGCATGTGTTCCTATCCATGCAAATTTGTCATGAGCATAATCGTAAGAAAATGTTTGTGACAAATTCAACCTCTTGTGGACAGAACTTGTTCATTCTTAATTTCTTGTCATCAAGGGTCCCACCATTGCTTCCAAGTTATTTAGCAGCTCACTTATGCCAGTCAATGTACTTTCATTGATCAAGGTGTTTGCCCTTATGCATTCAATTGAGAACTCGTAGAACTCATATGCATAATCACTCAACTGGATTGGCACAGAAATAAAATTTTGTCAACACGATAGGTTACAATCCTCAAGTCGTGTGCTAGTGTTTAATAGGTTTACTTTTGAATTTGTTCTTGAAACTTTTCAAGATCTTTTAGACTCCCACTGACCTCTTGACATATAAGATTCTTTTGTCGAGAAACATTTCTTGACAAAACAAATATTCAAGAGTCAGTGTATGTCTTTATCAAGACAAACCTACACACAATTTGGTATTAGTTGGTCTTTGTCTTATCCAAGACATCACAACTTATCAAAATGTGCAAGTGTAAGAACATTCCTACTTAAGATTATGTCACTCAAGTCACAATCTTGGAGTATGACTCTAAGACTTGATTTTGGAACGAAGTATGGTTCATCTTATTGACTTAACCATTTTGACAATTCTCGACTCCTCTTCTTAGCCATACTAGTGCACTAAGGTGTCCTTAGAGGATGAATTGTAATATGGTTCTTATAATCTTTAAGAGAACCATAAAACATGATACAAAAGTACTCTCCCTTCTTCTTAGATTGGAGAAACTTTTATCTTTCTTGCCTAATTTATTCTTCTTATTCGTTATGCCATTCATTGAAACTTTTCAATGATTCAGAATTACACTTAATCTTGTAAGCATAATCACATTTACTAGACTTTTAGTAAATAATGACAAATAATCTTATCGTTCTTTGTGGTGGACTTGACCAGTGCACAACATTGTGTACCAGATCTCATTATCCTTCACTTGACTCACATACTTATGTGAACAAGGAATTAGTCTCAATTTTCCAAATATGAAGGTTGTCATTCGTCACACAATACCAGTTGCATGATTCCAAGTTTCTGTCCAATTGAAACTTGGGTGATGAGAATCTTTCCTCATTTGGTAAATTTCTAACATTACCACAAATTACATAACTAAGAACCAAATCCATTCACAATATTGCTAACAATAGAACCATTCAAACACCAATTTTCATAAAATCCATCGCAAGGAAACATAAATAAGATAAATCAAAATTTTATTTTATTGCGGAAAAATATTGTCCTTACAATGCGATTACAAATGAAAACTATGTAAATATTACTTAGCAATCTATCCTAACTCTAAAGTAGTAGCTTAAATATCTGATCCTTGAATCATACGATCGAAATCCATTTCTTCGCGATCAGACTCAGCTTGCTGCTTCCTTTAAGCTTTCTTTCCTTTCTTCGATCCTTCAAAACATCGAAATGTAATCTTATCACATCATGTATTAAGAATCTCCAAATAGGAACTTAATAGAGTTAGATAGTGGATTTTACCTGAAGTAGAGTCATACATCTTGACTCTCCCATCTCTTAGATCTCTCCAGGTAGTCAGGGCAGCTTCGTAACCAATGCCCCTTCTTTTGGCAGTAGAAACACATGGATTCTTATGGAATGGTACATAGGACTATCTCAGACTCAGCCTTTCTCTTGCGTAGAGAAAACTTTTCTGGACTTCCAATGTTACCATTGCCCATAGAGGGTTGGGATATTGACTTACCAGACAGATTTGCTGACCAGTGTGCCAAATCATTTCTGATTCAGGAGCAATAAGCAAATAAGTCAAATCAATAAAGGTCATGTTGTGGTCCATCATATAGTACTCTCTAACAAACTTACCACACGATTCGGGAAGTGACTGAAGAACCAAGTCAACAACCAATTTCCCTTAAACATCGACACCTAACAATCCCAATCTATCAATGTCTAACCTTTTATCCAAGACATGAGCACAAATAGACTTTCCATTTCCATGTCTTTTGCCAATAGGGCTTGAGTAACCTTGAACTTTTCAAGTCTTCGAACACGTGGGTCAGGGATAGTCAGGGATTGTTGACCCAGTGTGGATGGGTTTGGGCTCCTGTTTCTAGTGCGATCAGGCAGATGGTTTTGGAGGAGGCTCATAAGTCTCGTTTTTCGATACACCCGGGAGCCACCAAGATGTATCGGGATTTGAGACTAAGTTATTGGTGGTCGTGTATGAAGAGGGAGATAGTCTGGTATGTTGAGAGGTGCTTGACCTGTAGGATGTTCAAGGTCGAGCATCAAAGGCCACATGGCAAGCTGCAGCCTTTGGAGGTTCCCATGTGGAAGTAGGAACAGATCACCATGGATTTTATCACCAAGCTACCGAAGACTGTCAAGGGTTTTGATGTTATATGGGTCATCGTGGATCGATTGACCAAGAGTGCCCACTTTTTAGCCATCCGAGAGAGCTCCTCGGCAGAAAATTTGGCCGATGTGTATATTTGGGAGATTGTTGCTCGTCATGGGGTTCTGATCTCCATTGTTTCAGACCGAGATGTTCGGTTCATTTCCCGATTATGGCAGAAGTTCCATGATGAACTGGGCACGATGCAACATTACAACACTGCTTATCATCCGCAGACCGACGGTTAGAGTGAGCGGACCATCCAGACACTTGATGATATGTTGCGGGCTTGTGTGATAGATTTTAGTGGGAGTTGGGATTCCTACCTACCCCTTGCGGAGTTTTCCTAAAACAACAGCTATCACTCCAGCATTGGTGCCCCGCCTTTTGAGCTCCTGTATGGTCGGAGATGTCGTACCCCGGTTTATTGGGGGAGGTTGGTCACAGAGTCATGGGAAGGACTAAGGTAGTCCTTCAGACCACGGAGCTTATTTAGGATATCAGGCAGAGACTACAAACAGCTCAGAGTCGGCAGAAGAGTTATGTCGACTGGCGTCGATCAGAGTTGGAATTTCAGGTCGGCGATATGGTACTACTGAAGGTCTCACCCTAGAAAGGTGTGACAAGCTGCAGGTTTAGAGCAAAAGAATAATCCTATGTGCTCATGCAAAACCCTAAAGCTTGGATCTAGGTTTCTCTATTGTACATGCAATTCATCCAATACTTGAATTCCCTAATCTAGCATACATTGAAATCGAGATCTATAACAAAACAAGTTTAGATGATACCTTTCAATAGTTTTTAGGATCTTCAATCTTCAAGAAGCTTAGTGTCACAAGTGTAACACCTCTAATGGCTCACAAACACCACTTGCAAGAGGATGATCTAGAAGAGAGAAGGAGAGAAGCTAAATTTTGGCTATAGTAACTCTAGGGTTTCTTGGTGTCGCCGAAACTGAAGCCCTGGGGTTCCTTATATAGCTGAGCAGCTAGGGTTTCAGTCAAAACCCTAATTTGATGACTTAGGCCCTAAGCAGCTTGAGAACCTTCTAGAATAAGGCCTCCTTGGACGAAATTAGAGTGGGCTTCCACTCCTAATTTCGTCCCCCTTATGTCCATGAGGATTCACAGCCCAAAACCAACTATCACACAATTGACAGTTTAAGCCCCCTATATTTAATTAATCTCTTTTAGCCACAGAATTAATTCTTAATTAATTATTGACTAATATTAATTAAACTATATGATTTATCCTTTAATATATTATTCATATAATATATTAATAAACCATAATAACCTATCTCTCTCCACAAACCATCCTGTCAAGTTGCTTTGGTGAAGGTAACCCAAAAGGACCATGCACAACCAGGTCAAGTACATACCAAATATCCTTACGGGCTTAGACACTAATCCAAAAGTCTCCCACTTGGATAAGTCTAGTAACTATAAATGCAAGTACGATCCGATTAGCAATCGTAGCTCTCAAAGACGCTGTCGAACTCTGATATTATCAGTAACATGTCCTTTAGATAAGGGATCGTATAGTCCTCCGTTCTAGATATCGTGCGGACAATTACATGGAACATAGTCATACTTATTGTCCAGCCAGTTTGTTTCTCGATCTCTGATTCTTCTGACATAGAACTTAATTGAACACATCAATTCAGTCCTGACCGGGCCCGACACATAAGTCAAACCAAATCATCGAGGGGCCCAGATATCGCTTTTACCCTCTTAGGATAAAAGGAACAGATAAACTTCGACTTATATGCATTTACCATTCACTCATCAAATCATGCACAACAATGCGTTTTATAACATCAAGTTATTGATGCGTTTACGCATTATCAATGCACAACCAACTTGCAAACAATAAACCATATATCTAGGTTTTAAGACCATATGATATTATCGTCTTGCGATCACTCGAGATAAATTCCATGAAGTGATATCAGCATGCGCGGGTTTAATCCAATGCTCAAATCTTATTCATAAGCACTCATGAACGTTGCAACAAACCTTTGCTATGTCTAATACACTTTAGACAATCTACAAACCAATTCATGACAATCTTCTTTCATACCTACTTCCAAAGTATAAGCGACTGTGGAACGTTCGAATAATCTTATTATTCAGGAAGTCAAAACATGCAAAGTCAAACAATAGGTAAACAACTAACATAATACAGTAACTTTACTTTACTCAGAAGATAACCCAACAGATCCCCTTACGAAGGGACTAAGTAGGGTTAAGCACTTGCATCACGCTAGGAGCATCGGGCTGAAGGACGATATTAGTTTAGCTTAGATAGTTTAGAAACGTCTAATAGATAAATGTAATTGACATTTGATGATTAAATAAAAGAGTATTATTTATAAGTAAAGTTACTGTCTTATGTTAATTATTTACCTATTGTTTCATTTTTGCATGTTTTGACTTCCTGAATAATAAGATTATTCGAATGTTCCACAGTCGTTCATACTTTGGGAGTAGGTATGAAAGAAGATTGTCATGAATTGGTGTGTACATTGTCTAAAGTGTATTAGACATAGCAAAGGTTTGCTACAACGTTCATGAGTGCTTATGAGTTTGATTTGAGCATTGGATTAGACCCGCGCTTGCTGGAATCACTTCATGGAATTTATCACGAGTGATCGCAAGACGATAATATCATATGATCTTAAAACCTAGATATATGGTTTGTTGTTTGCTAATTGATTGTGCATTGATAATGCATAAACGCATCAGTAATTTGATGTTATAAAACGCATTGTTGTGTATGATTTGATTAGTGGATAGTAAATGCATATAAGTCGAAGTTTATCTGTTCCTTTTATCCTAAGAGGGTAAAAGCGATATCAGGGCCCCTCGATGATTTGATTTGACTTATGTGTTGGGCCCGGTCAGGACTAAATTGATGTGTTCAATTGAGTTCTATGTCAAATGAATCTGAGATCGAGAAACAAACTGCTGGACAATAAGTATGACTATGTTCCATGTATTTGTCCACATGATATCTATAACGGAGGACTATACAATCCCTTATCTTAAGGACAGGTTATTGATAAGATCAAGAGTTTTTGAGAACTGTGATTTCTAATCAGATCCAGAAGTTGCATTTGCATTTATAGTTATTAGACGTATCCAAGTGGGAGACTGTTGGATTAGTGTATAAGTCCATAACTATATTTGGTATGTACTTGACCCGGTTGTGCATGGTCCTTTTGGGTTGCCTTCACCAAAGCAACTTGACTGGAGGAATATTAGAGAAAGAGGTTATTATGGTTTATTAATATATTATAAGAATAATATATTAAAAGAAAAAAAATCATATTTATCTAATTAACATTGGTCAAGAATTATTTGAGAATTAATTTTGTGATCAAAAGAAGTTAATTGAACTAGGGGGACTGAATTGTAATTATGTGATAGTTACAAGGTTGGGCAAGGAAACCCTAAATGCTAGGGTGGACGAATTCTAAGGATAAGGCCTTAAGAATCCGTCCATAATGGGGATTCTAGAATTGTCTTATGGGCTGCTTGGTGACTAAGTAACCAGATAAGGATAATGACTGAAACCCTAATTCCTACACCTATATAAGAACCCCTTGGGCATGAGAATTCAGCTAGACCTAACCCTAGAAGTCTTAGAGCCGAATTTCTCCTCTCCCCTCTCTCTCTTGTTTCATCCAATTGCTTTTGGTGTTTGTGATTCATCAGAGGCACAACATTTGAGGTGCTAAAGTTCTCAAGGCTTCAAGATCTACAATCAACAATCAAGGTAATCATCTAGATCTGTTTTTTTATACTAATTTCGAATTATATACACTAGATCTAGGGTTATAAAGTCTTGGATGAATTGCATGTACAATAGAGAAGCCTAGATCCAAGCATTAGGGTTTGCATGAGCACATAGGATGTTATTTTGTGTAAAACCCATCAGTGGTATCAGAGCCTTGATTGGCTTCTATTGTATTGATGCTTTGTGTTTTCATTCAAGCTTTAAAATTGATTTTTTGGCCCCCTGACTGACAGACTCGGCGAGTCCCATAGTGGGCTCGACGAGTAGGATGAACTCGACGAGTCCATAAGGGGGCTCGGCGTGTCGGAGCGTCTGTCAGAGGGATTTTCGGGATTTCTTGCTGTTTTGCTTAAGGATAATTACCAAAATCGTTTTTAACTAATAAAATCCGAATTTTATTACTGTTTTATGATTATCCTTACCAAAACAAAAGATAATTGCCAATTGTTTGAATAATAAATTCCTTATATGATAATATTTGATTATTTGAATTAATTGTTGAATTATCTTGTAAATAAAATTGATTAGATCAAATTTAGATAATCATTAAATTAAATGTTTAATTTTTAAATTATTTGCTATTTGATCCTATGTGTTTTGAATATGTTCAAAACTTGCCCTCAAGTTTTGAAATTTAAATTTTTTGATTAAAAGTTTAATTTGAACTATTTAAATTTCAAACCCTAGAATTTACAAGTTTAAAATTCAACCTTATACTTTATAATATTATAGGATTAATATATATATATATATATATATATATATATATATATATATATATATATATATATATATATAACTTAAATGCTAGTCTTACCGTTAGTAGGCATCATTCATGAAGCTGGTCTATAAGGGGTGTTTAAGGAAGCGGCCTGTAAAATGACCGTCATTGGGTATCCACTCTTACCCACCGCACCCTTGACTAGTGGAGGGTCGTTAGCCGAACGGGTAGGATAGGACAATCCCTTCCTCGTTAAAAGTATAATGAAATTATAAAAGTAACTAAGTGTTTTTTACAAAATTCCCAATCTTAGTTACTTTAGGCAAAAGTGAATTGATGCAATTCCATGAAATTACACTTCGTACCCTTGCTAAGACGTTAGTGGAGCGTGTGTGGTTAACCGACACACTAATTGGGTTCTAAGCAAAGGTGGCAAAGGGTGAATCATTGTTTGTCATAGTTCGATGGAGCATGTGTGGTTAACCTACACATCGAATAGGTGATTGTAACAATGAGGGCACCATGTACATTTGCGTGGTTATTCACACTCGCTTTGTGATCCTCGACATCCCAGTCACAAACTTGAGGGGCATATCGAGATTTAAACGTGCCATTGAAAATTTCAATGAATCACAAAAGATCTAGGAGTTTTCAATACATTTAAAACTTAGCTTTAATTTGTTTTTCATGGTGGAAAATTAGTGAATCGTCATTCACTTACCTTCAAATTATTTACTTGTTAGATTACGGCATCCCTCTTCTAATTTGTAAATAATGTTGTTGGATCCTAGCCCTAATTTCTCATTTGGGTGTTTAATTGGGGATTCATTTCTAATCAAACTTTGTTCTTTTTCCTTTTCAGATGTCGAACGTCAACAACAACGCTTCTGGTTCAACTTTCTCTGGCTCGTTCTCACTCATGAACTTGTGTAGGACAGTGATCTTTGACAGGTCCAATTTCAATGATTGGATCCACAACATTCGAATGGTCACTCGCTACGAGGACAAAGAGTATGTCCTCGATGAAAAGCTAAAGGAAATCAACATCAACACTGCCTCTGCTGAAGAGATCGCGGCCTTTGAGGCCCATGAGCGTGATTCCACGAAAGTCTATTGCATCATGCTAGCAACTATGACTGCAGAACTCCAGAAGTCCTATGAGGACATGTACCCCTATGAAATGCATCAGGATCTGCTGGACCAGTACCACCAAAGCGCTAGGCAAGAAAGGTACAAGATCATCACTTCGATGATCACTACCAAAATGGGTAATGAAGAGTCCCTTACTGTTCATCTGCAAAAGATGCAGAGATATGCCGATCGTCTGATAAAGTTGAATGTGAACTTTGATGAAGAGTTGGCAATTGACATCATCATTCATTCCTTGCCTCCCTGCTATAGCCAGTTCCGCATGACCTACCACATGAACAAGGAGGAGGTCACCTTAAGCAAGCTTCAAGGACTGTTGAGGACTGTTGAGGACTGCTGAGAGCAACCTCAAAGATAAATTTGTTGCACCATCTCCAACTCCTACTGCTGCCCCAGTCTTGGAAATTGGGCAAGGGAAGGGTAAGAAGAGGAAGGCTCCCTCAAAGAGCCACCACAAGGGAAAGTCCCAAGATGGTACCTCTTCAAATGGAACCAAAGTTGGTTCTGCTAAACCCAACTCAAACCCCAAAGAGGCTGAGTGCCACTACTGCCACAAGATAGGGCATTGGAAACGAAGTTGCCCAGAATATCTGCAAGCAATCAAGGATGGGAAGATCAATCCATCCTACACAGGTATTTACACTATTACATCTAATGATTCATCACATGCTATTTCTTGGGTTCTTGATACAGGATGTGGTTTTCACATTTGTTCTGATTTGCAGGGCCTAAGAAGAAATAGGGATATGGAGCATGGGAAGATAAATTTGATCATGGGGAACAGAAGATCGTCGCCTGTCACCAAGATCGGAGTTTACTCTTTAATGCTCAGTAGTGGATTAGGATTAGATTTAAATAATTATTGCTATTCACCAGATATGGCAAGAAACATCATTTCATTTCATGGTTTGTATATACAGGGTTTTAGATATTCATTTGATAATGAAAAGGGTTCTATTAATGCTTATCTTAATGGTGTTTTCTATTTTGAAGCATTGCCTTGTAATGGAATATATGAAACTGTGATGGTTGTAGACAATTTAGGAAATGATGTGTTGTGTATTGATTCTTCCAATGATTTGGATAAAGCATGCTTGTGGCATTGTCTCCTTGGACATGTCAACAAGAAACGCATAGCCCAACTCCAAAAGGATGGAGTATTGGAGTCATTCGACCTTAGGGACGATGACGTGTGCGAATCTTGTTCACTTGGAAAGATGACCAAGTCACCCTTCACTGGCACTTATGCGAGGGGTGAGGTTTTATTGGACCTCGTACATACAGATGTATGTGGACCATTTAGATCCACCACAAGGGATGCATGCCTCTTCTACGTGACTTTTACCGATGATTATAGCAGATATGGCTATATCTACTTAATCAGGCATAAGTCGGAAACCTTTGAAAAGTTCAAAGAGTTTAAACAAGAAGTGAAGAATCGGTTGGGCAGGAAAATCAAGATGCTTCGATCAGATCGATGTGGAGAGTACCTAAGTCTTGAATTCCACGACTACCTCAAGGAATGCGGAATTGTTTCGCAATTAACGCCACCTAGGACACCACAGTTGAATGGTGTGGCTGAGAGGCGTAATCGAACCTTGCTAGACATGGTTCGTTCCATGATGAGTCGTGCTTCACTACCTATCTCATTCTGGGGTATGCCTTAGAGACTGCCACCCATATCCTTAACTTAGTCCCTACGAAGAAGGTTGCCAAAACACCTCACGAGATGTGGACAGGGAAAGCTCCCTCGTTGGCACACATCAAGGTTTGGGGTTGCGAGGCTTTCGTAAGACGAAAGACTCACGACAAGCTCGAACCTCGTAGTGAGTGATGTATTTTCATCGGCTACCCGCAGAAGTCCTTTGGATATCTCTTCTATAGACCGAGTGACAATGTTGTCTTCATTGCAAGGAGAGGGGTTTTCCGAGAGCGAGAACTCATAATCCAAGGGGACAGTGGGAGGCATATCGATCTTGAAGAGCTTCAAGAGTCGAGCGATGAAGGAACCTCTAACACTGGCGCTCAACCCGAGGAGGAAACTCTGGTTGAACCGATTGACGAGTCCTTACCTCTTAGACGTTCCGAAAGAGTTAGTTTTCGACCCCAGTTTTATGATTTTCATATTACTACCGAAGGGGATACGTTCATTAGTGATTGTACACTAGTGAATTTAGACGAACCTAACAGCTATAAGGAAGCCATGGCAGGCCCGGAGTCTGCGAAATGGAAAGAGGCTATGGACAGCGAGATTCAGTCCATGTATGACAACCAAGTTTCGAGTTTGGTTGACAATGTGTCAGGTAGTAAGACGGTCGGGTAAAAGTGGATCTTCAAGAAGAAGACCGACATGGATGGGAATGTACACACCTATAAGGCACGATTGGTTGCGAAGGGTTTCACTCAAACTCCTGGAGTTGACTATCATGAAACCTTCTCACCAGTTGCGAAGATAAAGTCTATCAGGGTTATGCTAGCCATTGTTGCATTTCATGACTATGTAATATGGCAGATGGACGTCAAAACCGCTTTCCTTTGGATTGGTAACTCCCTTTTCTTGGAATTCTCCATACTAAAACGCTTTAGTACCTTTTCCAAGTAAGTATTTTGAGTAAGGCCTATTAGTATTTTACTCCTGTTTCTCACTATCCTTATTCCCAGAATATAGGTAGCCTCTCCGAGTTCCTTCATAGCGAAACACTTCCCAAGCCAGGACTTGACTTCCTGTAGGGTCGGGATGTCGTTTCCTATGAGTAGTATGTCATCGACATACAATACAAGGAAGCTAACTATACTCCCACTAGCTTTGACATATACACATGATTCATCCTCGCTTCGCAGAAAACCAAACTCTTTGACTTTCACATCGAAACAAATATTCCATCTGCGAGACGCTTGTTTCAATCCATATATGGACTTCTCAAGCTTACACACTCTATTGGGATGCTTCACATCGACAAAACCCTCTGGCTGACACATGTAAACATCTTCAGCCAACTTCCCATTAAGGAAAGCGGTTTTGACGTCCATCTGTCATATATCATAGTCATGAAATACAGCAATGGCTAGCATCACCCTAATAGACTTTATCTTCGCAACTGGTGAGAAGGTCCCATCATAGTCAACTCCGGGAGTTTGAGTAAAGCCCTTCGCAACCAATCACGCCTTGTAAGTGTGTACCTTCTCATCCATGTCGGTCTTCTTCTTGAAGATCCACTTGCACCCGACCGTCTTACAACCTGGCACATTGTCAACCAAATTCCAAACTTGGTTGTCATACATGGACTGAATATCGTTGTCCATAGCCTCTTTCCATTTTACAGACTCCGGGCCTGTCATGGCTTCCTTGTAGCTGTTAGGTTCATCAAAATTTATTAGTGTACTATCACTAATAAATGTATCACCCTCACTTGTTATATGAAAACCATACAACACAGGTGGAACACTAACTCTACTGGAACGTCTAAGAGGTAAGGATTTGTCAATCGGTTCAACCAGAGTTTCCTCCTCGGGTTGAGCGTGAGTGTCAGAGATTCCTTCATCACTCGATTCTTGAAGATCTTCAAGATCTATTTGCCTCCCACTGTCCCCTTGGCTTATGAGTTCTCGTTCTCGGAAAACCCCTCTCCTCACAACGAAGACAACATTGTCACTCGGTCTATAGAAGAGATAACCAAAGGATTTCTGCGGATAGCTGATGAAAATACACCGCTTACTACGAGGCTCGAGCTTTTCGTGAGTCTCTCGTCTTACGAAAGCCTCGCAACCCCAAACCTTGATGTGTGCCAACGAGGGAGCCTTCCATGTCCACATCTCGTGAGGTGTTTTCGCAACCTTCTTTGTATGGACTAAGTTAAGGATATGGGCGGCAGTCTCTAAGTCATACCCCCAGAATGAGATAGGTAGCGAAGCACGACTCATCATGGAATTAACCATGCTAGCAAGGTTCGATTACGCCTCTCAGCCACACCATTCAACTGCGGTGTCCTAGGTGGCGTCAATTGCGAAACGATTTTGCATTCCTTGAGGTAGTCATGGAATTCAAGACTAAGGTACTCTTCACCTCGACCGGATCGAAGCATCTTGATTTTCCTGCCCAACTGATTCTCCGCTTCTTTTTTAAACTCTTTGAACTTTTCAAAGGTTTCTGACTTGTGCTTGATTAAGTAGATATATCCATATCTGCTATAATTATCTGTGAAAGTCACATAGAAGCGGCTTGCATCCCTTGTGGTGGATCTAAAGGGCCCACACACATCAGTGTGTATGAGATCCAATAAACCCTCACCCCTTTCACACGTACCTGTGAAGGGTGACTTGGTCATCTTTCCAAGCAAACAAGACTTGCACACGTCATCGTCCCTAAGTTCGAATGACTCCAACACTCCATCCTATTGGAGTTGGGATATGCGTTTCTTGTTGACATGTCCAAGACGACAATGCCACAAGCATGCTTTGTCCAAACTATTGGAAGATTCGATATGCAACACATCATTTCCTAAGTTGTCTACAACCATCACAGTTTCATATATTCCATTACAAGGCAATGCTTCAAAATCGAAAACACCATTAAGATAAGCATTAATAGAACCTTTTTCATTATCAAATGAACATATAAATCCTTGTCTATACAAACCATGAAAAGAAATGATGTTTCTTGCCATTTCTGGCGAATAGAAACAAATATTCAAATCTTGTCCTAATCCATTACTAAGCACTAAAGAGTAAACTCCAATCTTGGTGACAGACGACGATCTTCGGTTCCCCATGATCAAGTTTATCTTCCCATGATCCACATCCCTATTTCTTCTTAGGCCCTGCAAATCAGAACAAATGTGAAAACCACATCATGTATCAAGAACCCAAGAAATAGCATGTGATGAATCATTAGATTCAATAGTATAAATACCTGCGAAGGACGACTTGATCTTTCCATCCTTGATGTCTTGCAGATATTTCGGGCAGCTTCGTTTCCAATGCCCTATGTCGTGGCAGTGATAGCACTCTACATCCTTTAGGCTTGAAGTGGGTGCAGCGGGACCAGCCTTGGTTCCACTAGAAGAGGTGACATCACGGGACTTTCCCTTATGGTGGCTCTTTGAGGGAGCCTTCCTCTTCTTACCCTTTCCTTGCCCAATAGCCAAGACTGGGGCAGCAGTAGGAGTAGGATTTTGTGCAATGGACTTGTCCTTGAGGTTGCTCTCAGCAGTCCTCAATAGGCCTTGAAGTTTGCTCAACATGACCTCATCTTTGTTCATGTGGTAGGTCATGCGAAACTGGTTGAAGCAGGGTGGCAGTGAATGAAGAATGATGTCAATCGCCAGCTCTTCATCGAAGTTAACATTTAACTTCAGCATGCGGTCAACATACCTCTGATGGGTTTTGAGCATTCTAACACTCCTATGGTGTACATGCAACCCTAGAAACCTTGGATCTATGTTTGACTATGATACATGCAAATAATTATTTTTCCAAGGTTCTTATCCTATCTAGCATGGCATGGGGAACTTGAATCAAATAAAGCTAGTAGAATTACTTACCTTGTAGTTGTAGTTGATTGCTTGGAGTTTTAGAGCCTAGCACCAATAGTGTGGATGCCTCAAATGGAAATCACAAATCACCACAAACTTGGAACTTTGAGAGAATAGTAATCACCTTCTTGAAATCGGCCCTCTTACTTTACTCACCACAACTCGTGTGATTTCAAGAACCAAAGCCTCCTTTATATAATGTGGTGGATTAGGGTTACATCCATGTAAACCCTAATACCCATGTCTTTTCATTTCCATGAGATCCATGGGTTAAAGCTCCATGGAGTATCCATGGACTTTCCATGCAAGCCTAGCCCATTCCAAATAAGCATTAGCCCACACTATATAAATACAAGAGCCCATATTTAATTAGTCATACTTTTGATCTATAAATTAATTCTAGATTAATTATAGATCAATACTAATTAAATAATATGATTTTATATTAATATATTAGGACTTATAATATATTAATAAATCATAACTTATACTATTCTCAAACAATTATCCATAAATTGTTCGGGTGAAGTGCAACCCAAATGGACCATGCCGGGTCGGGTCAAGTACATACCAAATATAGTTATGGACTTAGACACTATATCCAACAGTCTCCCACTTGGATAAGTCTAATAACTATAGTTGCAAGTATGACTTCAGGAACCGATCAGCAATCGTAGCTCTTTAAACTATGTTGAACTATGAAGCGCCATTTTAGATAAGTGATCATATAATCCTCTGTTCTAGATATCAGCCGGACAAATACATGGAACATGGTCTTGCTTATTGTCCAGCATTTGTTTCCTGATTTCCGATTTGTTTGACATAGAACTTAACTGAACACATCAATTTAGTTCTGACCGGGCCCGGTACATAGGTCAAAACAAAATCATCGAGGGGCCCAGATATCACTTCTAATCCTAGAAGGAACAGATAAACTTCGACTCATATGTTTGCTCTACTACTTGTTGAATTACACACAAAAGCACGGTTTATAACATCGAGTTACCAATGCGTTTTCGTGCAATCAATGCATAACCAACTCATAGGCAACAAATCATATCTCTAGGTTTGAAGACTTATATGATATTACCGTCTCACGATCACTCGAGATAAATTCCATGAAGTGATACAAGTGAGCGTGGGTTGAATCCAATACTCAGAACTTATGAGCACTCATGAGTGTTGTAGCCCCGCTTTGTCTAACATCTTAGACCTCTACAAGCCAACCCATGACAGTCTTGATTCATATCTACTTCCAACATATGACCGACTGTGGAGAGTTTGAATAATATGATATAAACCATAACATAATTATTCTGGAAGTCAAAACATGCAAAAAGAAATAATAGTAAACGATTGACAAGAGATAGTAATTCTTTACTCATAAATAACAGCTTTTATTTATCATCAAATGTCAATTACATTTTACAAATTTCAAGATTATGTAACTACTAAAACTAATATCATCCTTTAGCCCTATGCTCCGAGCATGCTGGAGATGCTTAGCCCGAGTCAGTCCCTTCGTGAGGGGATCTGCTGGGTTCTCAGTCGATGATACCCTTTTTGCCACGAGGATTCCTTCTTCTATTCGATGTCGGATGAAGTGATATTTTCTATCAATGTGTATGGATCTCCCATGATCTCTTGGTTCCTTGGCTAAGGCAACCGCACTATTGCTGTCATAGAAAATCTCCATTGGCTCCTTTATAGCTGGTACAACTCCAAGGTCTCCGATGAAGTTCTTTAGCCATATAGCCTCCTTTTCTGCCTCGCTTGCTGCTATATACTCTGATTCACAAGTGGAATCAGCCACTGTCTCCTGCTTGGAACTTTTCCAAGTAATTGCCCCTCCGTTTAGAGTAAAGACCCAGCCCGACTGAGAGCGGAAATTATCCCTGTCAGTCTGAAAGCTAGCATCACTGTACCCTACAACTCTCAAGTCCTCACTGCCACCGAGGGTAAGGACCCAGTCCTTAGTCCTCCGTAGGTACTTGAGGATATTCTTTACCGCAGTCCAGTGTGCCTTGCCAGGGTTCCCCTGATACCTGCTAACCATGCTCAAAGCAAAGGCTACATCAGGTCGAGTACACGTCATAGCATACATGATCGATCCTACAGCTGAAGCATAAGGTATTCGACTCATTTCTGCTATCTTAGCCTCAGTACTATGGCTTTGTGTCTTACTCAATCTGGCGTTATTCTGGATGGGTAACTCTTAATTCTTGGAGTTATGCATGTTGAACCTTTTCAACACTTTGTCCACATAGGTGCTTTGACTAAGTCCAATTAGTCTTTTACTCCTGTTTCTCAAAATCCTTATCCCTAGGATATAGGCAACTTCTCCAAGGTCCTTCATAGCGAAACACTTCCCAAGCCAGGACTTTACTTCCTGCAGGGTTGGGATGTCATTTCCTATGAGTAGTATGTCATCCACATACAGTACCAAAAAGCTGACTATACTCCCACTAGCCTTGATATAGACACAATATTCATCTTCACTCCTTGAAAAGCCAAATTCTTTGATTTTCTCATTAAATCAAAGATTTCATCTGCGAGGTGCCTGTTTTAATCCATAAATGGATTTCTCGAGCTTACACACTCTACTCGGGTACTCTGTACTGACAAAACCCTCTGGCTGAACCATGTAAACATCTTCAGCCAAATTTCCATTAAGGAAAGCGGTTTTGACATCCATTTGCCATATTTCATAATCATGAAATGCAGCAATGGCTAACAGAACCCTAATAGACTTAATCTTGGGCACTGGTGAAAAGGTCTCATCATAATCAACTCCCGGAGTTTAAGAATAACCCTTTGCAACCAGTCGTGCCTTATAAGTGTGTACATTACCATCCATCTCGCTCTTCTTCTTGAAGATCCATTTGCACCCAACTATCTTACGATCAGGTACATTGTCAACCAAGTTCCAAACTTGATTGTCATACATGGACTGTATCTCGCTATCCATAGCCTCTTTCCATTTAGCAGCCTCAAGGCCTGCCATGGCTTCCGTGTAGCTGTTAGGCTCATCCAGATTTACCAGTGTGTTATCACTGATAAGTGTCTCACCTTCTGCAGTAATATGAAAACCATAATAATGCTCAGCTGCATTCCTAACTCTGGTGGAACGCCTCAGAGGTATAGATTCTTCAGTCGGCTCAACAGGAGTTTCCTCCTCATGTTGAGGGCTAGGGTTTGAGGTTCCTTCACCACTTGACTCTTGAATTTCCTCAAGGTCAATTTGCCTCCCACTGTCTCCTTGGCTCATGAATTCTCTCTCTCGAAAGAATCCTCTTCTTGCTACAAAGACCACATTATCACTGGGTCTGTAGAAGATGTAACCAAAGGATTTCTATGGGTAGCCGATGAAAATACACCTTTCGCTTCGGGGTTCGAGCTTATCGTGAGTCTCGCGTCTCACGAAAGCCTCGCAACCCCAAATCTTGATGTGGTCTAGATTGGGAACTTTTCCAGTCCACACCTCGTGAGGTGTTTTGGCAACCTTCTTTGTAGGGACTAGATTAAGGATATGGGCGGCAGTCACTAAGGCATACCCCCAAAATGAGATTGGTAGCGAAGCTCGACTCATCATGGAACGAACCATGTCCAACAAGGTCCGATTGCGCCTCTCAGCTACACCATTCAACTGTGGTGTCCTAGGAGGTGTCAATTGTGAGATAATCCCACATTCCTTAAGATAGTCAAGGAACTCAGTACTAAGATACTCACCACCACGATCGGATCGAAGCATCTTAATGTTCCTGCCCAACTGATTCTCCACTTCTTGCTTAAACTCTTTGAATTTCTCAGGATTCTGACTTATGCTTGATTAGGTAGATATATCCATATCTACTAAAATCATCAGTAAAAGTCACATAGAACCGATTAGCATCTCTTGTGGCGGTTCTGAAGGGTCCACACACATCCGTGTGTATGAGGTCCAACAAACCTTCACCCCTAGCACAAGTGCCAGTAAACGGTGACTTTGTCATTTTACCAAGCAAACAAGATTCACAACTATCATCTGACTTTAGGTCAAATGACTCCAAGACTCCATCCTTTTGGAG
The DNA here is from genome assembly GCF_052849685.1 of Lactuca virosa. Classification (NCBI taxonomy): domain Eukaryota; kingdom Viridiplantae; phylum Streptophyta; class Magnoliopsida; order Asterales; family Asteraceae; genus Lactuca; species Lactuca virosa. Next base: position 463,301,390 of record NC_136430.1, on the reverse strand, counting down.
TTGTCCTATGCGTTTCTTGCTTACATGTCCAAGACGACAATGCCATAAGGATGCTTTATCTAAGCTAGTGGAAGAGTTAATACACAATACATTATTTCCTAGATTATCTACAACAGATACAGTTTCATACACGCCATCACAAGGTAATGCTTTAAAATAAAGAACATTATTAAAGAAAGCATCAATACTACCATTATTATTATCAAAATAAAAGGTAAAACCTTGTTTATACAATGCATGAAAGGAAATAACATTTCTTGCCATTTCTGGCGAATAATAACATTTATTCAAATCTAATGTAAACCCACTATTTAGCACTAAGGAATAAACTCCTATCTTGGTGACAGGTGAAGCTTTCATGTTTCCCATGATCAAGTTTATCTTTCCGTGCTCCACATTCTCACTTCTTTTTAGTCCCTGCAAATCACAACATATGTGAATACCACAACCTGTATCAAGGACCCAAGACTTAGAATGAGGTGAGTTATTAGACAATATAGTGTATATACCTGCATGGTTGGGTTTTACTTTCCCATCCTTCAAATCTTGCTGGTACTTTGGGCAGTTTCGCTTCCAGTGCGACTTTTCATGGCAATAGAAGCATTCAGCCTCATTAGGGTTAGCAGAAGGAGTGACAAAACCTTTCTTGGTTTTGCTTGAAGAGGAGCCTTCAAGGGTCTTACCCTTGGTACCCTTAGAAGGGTTCTTTCTCTTCTTCCCTTTGCCATGCCCGATTGCCAAGACATTGGCCGCAGTTGGAGTAGGAGTAGGAGTAGTAACAACCGACTTACCCTTTAGACCACTTTCGGCGGTCTTCAAGAGTCCTTGAAGTTTGCTGAGGGTGACTTCTTCCTTGTTCATGTGATATGTCATGCGGAATTTATCATAACACGATGGCAAGGAGTGCAAAATGATGTCTATTGCTAACTCCTCAGGGAAGTTCACATTCAGCTTCAGTAAACGGTCCACATACCTTTGCATTTTCTGCATGTGGCCCGTGATGGGTTCACCATCCTTCATTCGGGTTGTTATCATGGAGGAGATTATTTCATATCGCTCTTGACGAGCACTTTGATGGTAGCGGTCCATCAAGTCCTGGTGCATCTCAAAAGGATAATAGTCCTCATAGGACTTTTGGAGCTCGGCTGTCATGGTGGCCATCATGATGCATGCCACTTTTGTAGCATCTCTTTCATGTACCTCATATTCAGCAAGCTCTTCAGGAGTAGCAGTTGGCTCGGGTACCTTCAGCTCCTTGTCGAGAACATATTCTTTGTTCTCATACCGAGTGACCATCCTGATGTTTCTGATCCAATCTGTAAAGTTGGACCCATCAAAGATGACTCTCCCACAAAGATTCATGAGAGAGAAGGAGCTAGTAGGGTTTGAGCCAGAAGCATTGTTATTGGAAGACATCTGAAAAGAAGAGGGAATAGATTAGATTACATATAGAGATAGTCCTTAACAAAACACCCAAATGTAATATTAAGGCTAGGACCCAACACAATATTTTATAACTTAGAAGAGGGATGCTGTAATCTAAGCTATAAGATATTTGAAGGTAGGTGAATGACGATTCACCAATTTCCACCATGAAAAACAAAATATTTAATTAGGTTTTAATTGGTTTAGAAACTCCTAGATTCTTTGAGATTCATTGAACTTTCTTCAATGGCATGTTTCAATCTCGAGTGTGCCCTTCAAGTTTTGTGACTGGGATGCCGAGGATCACAAAACAAGGTGTGAAGTAACCATGCAAATTACTTGGTACCCTTAATGTATTACCCCTCAATCGATGTGCCGGTTAACCACACACGCTCCATCGATACTATGATAAACATTAAGTCACCCTTTACCTACCTTGTTAAGTTCAAGTTAGTGTGCCGGTTAACCACACACGCTCCACTAATGACTTAACCAAAGTGTAAAGTGTAATTTCATGGATTAGCACCTTATTCACATTTTCCTAAAATAACTAAGATTGGGAATTCAATAAAGTTTAGTTACTTTAGTATTATCATTATACTTTTAATGAGAATTTATAAGTCCTTGTCCTACCCGTTCGGCTAACGACCCTCCACCGATCAAGGAAGCGGTGGGTGAGAGTGGACACCCATTAAGTTGCCATTTTATAGGCAACAACCTTATACCCCCCTTATAGACCGGCTTCGTGAATGAGGCGTACTAGCGGTAAGACGACTTGATCTTATACATATATAAATAATATTAAACTTATAATATTATAAAGTATAAGGGTTGAATTTTAACTTTTAAAATTCTAGGGGTTGGAACTAAAGTTTTTAATATGACTTTACATGTTCCAAAACTTGAGGGCAAGTTTTGTAAACTTTCAAAACTTTTCATTTCTCATAACTTATGAGTTAATGGTTATTAAAAATGAAGACTCTTCTTTTTTTGTAACCTATGTGTTCTTTTAATGGTTATTTATAAATGTGACTTTTGGTTATCCATAACTTAAGAACTAGTTATGGACTCCATTAAAACACATAAAGATCAAGAATTAATCTAATCAATTATTAGCACATAATTTCTATGATCTTCTAAACTCATATGTTTATGAATGTTCATATCAAAAATTTCAAGAATCGTAAGTACATATACAAAACTTGAAATTTTGATACGAGCTTTTAAACAAAACTTCGATTTTCAAGTTTTTTTTTTTTTTTTGCATCAAGTATCAAATAAACAAACCAGTCTCTGATAGCATGGCATGGGGAACTTGAATCAAATAAAGCTAGTAGAATTACTTACCTTGTAGTTGTAGTTGATTGCTTGGAGTTTTAGAGCCTAGCACCAATAGTGTGGATGCCTCAAATGGAAATCACAAATCACCACAAACTTGGAACTTTGAGAGAATAGTAATCACCTTCTTGAAATCGGCCCTCTTACTTTACTCACCACAACTCGTGTGATTTCAAGAACCAAAGCCTCCTTTATATAGTGTGGTGGATTAGGGTTACATCCATGTAAACCCTAATACCCATGTCTTTTCATTTCCATGAGATCCATGGGTTAAAGCTTCATGGAGTATCCATGGACTTTCCATGCAAGCCTAGCCCATTCCAAATAAGCATTAGCCCACACTATATAAATACAAGAGCCCATATTTAATTAGTCATACTTTTGATCTCTAAATTAATTCTAGATTAATTATAGATCAATACTAATTAAATAATATGATTTTATATTAATATATTAGGACTTATAATATATTAATAAATCATAACTTATACTATTCTCAAACAATTATCCATAAATTGTTCGGGTGAAGTGCAACCCAAATAGACCATGCCGGGTCGGGTCAAGTACATACCAAATATAGTTATGGACTTAGACACTATATCCAACAACCTCTGCATCTTCTGCAGATGAGCAGTGACAGACTCTCCGTCTCTCATCTTGGTCGTGATCATCGAAGTGATGATCTCGTACCTCTCCTGCCTCGCACTTTGGTGATACCTTTCAACCAAGTCCTGATGCATTTCGTAGGGATAGTAGTCCTCGTAGGACTTTTGGAGTTCAGCAGTCATGGTCGCTAGCATGATGCAATGGACTTTCGTGACATCATGCTCATGGGCCTCAAAGGCAGCGATCTCCTCGGGAGTAGCAGTGTTAACGTTCACCTCCTTGAGCTCCTTGTCGGGGACATATTCCTTGTCCTCATAGCGGGTAACCATTTGTATGTTCCGGATCCAATCATTAAAATTGGTCCCATTGAAGATCACCCTCCCACACAAATTCATGAGTGAGAATGAGCCGGAGGCGTTTGACCCTGAAGCGTTGTGGTTTGAGTTCGACATCTGAAAAAGAAAAGAGACAAAGTTAGATAAGAATCCCCAATTAAACACCCAAATGAGAAATTAGGGCTAGGATCCAACAACATTATTTTCAATTTAGAAGAGGGATGTCGTAATCTAAACAACAAATAATATGAAGGTAAGTGAATGACGATTCACTAATTTCCACCATGAAAAACAAAAGAGATTTAAGTTTTAAATGTATTGAAAACTCCTAGATCCTTTGAGATTCATTGAACTTTTTAATGGCATGTTTAAATCTCGATGTGCCCCTCAAGTTTGTGACTGGGATACCGAGGATCACAAACAGGGTGTGAATAACCATGCAAATATACATGGTGCCCCCAATGTTACAGTCACCTAATCGATGTGCCGGTTAACCACACACGCTCCATCGATCTATGACAAACATCGAGTCACCCTTTGCCACCTTTTCTTAGAGCCAAATTAGTGTGTCGGTTAACCACACACGCTCCACTAACGTCTTAGCAAGGGTATAAAGTGTAATTTCATGGAATAGCATCAAATTCACATTTTGCCTAAAGTAACTAAGATTGGGAATTTTTGTAAAAACATTTAGTTACTTTATTAATCATTATACTTTTAATGAGGAATTAGGTTGCCCTATCCTACCCGTTCGGCTAACGACCCTCCACTAGTCAAGGGTGCAGTGGGTAATAGTGGATACCGAATGGCGGTCATTTTACAGGCCGCTTCCTTAAACATACCTTATAGACCAGCTTCGTGAATGAGGCCTACTAACGGTAAGACTAGCATTTATCTTATACATATATAATAATTATTCTTATAATATTATAATAGTATAGGGTGAATTTTAAACTTGTAAAATTCTAGGGTTTGGAATTTACTAATTTCAAAATTAAACTTTTAATCCAAAAATTTTAATTCCAAAACTTGAGGGCAAGTTTTGAAACATTTCAAAACTATCTAGATCAAAATTCCAATAAACAATTAAACAATTAATTTTGATGATTATCTAATTTTGACCTAATCCATTTTCATGCAAGATAATGATCAAATAAATCAAATAATTAACATTTATCATATAAGGAAATAATTATTTAATTAATTTGAAATTATCTTTTATTTTGGTAAGGACAATCACACAATATCAATAAAATTCGTATTTTATCAATTAAAAACATTTCGGTAATTATCCCACAACAAAACAGGCATAAAATCCCGAAAATCCCTCTGTCTGACAGCCCGACTCGCCGAGTCCCCTTATGGACTCGTCGAGTTCATCCGACTCGGCGAGCCCACTTTGGGACTCGACGAGTCTGTCAGGCAGAACACCAAAAAATCGATTTTCCAAGCATGAATGACATACAAAACATCAAATACAACAGAAACCAATCAAGGCTCTGATACCACTTATAGGTTTAGAGCAAAAGAACAATCATATGTGCTCATGCAAAACCCTAAAGCTTGAATCTAGGTTTCTCTATTGTACATGCAATTCATCCAAGACTTGAATACCCTAATCTAGCATACATTGAAATCGAGATCTATAACAAAACAAGTTTAGATGATACCTTTCAATAGTTTCTAGGATCTTCAATCTTCAAGAAGCTTAGTGTCACAAGTGTAACACCTCTAATGGCTCACAAACACCACAAGCAAGAGGATGATCTAGAAGAGAGAAGGAGAGAGGCTAAATTTCGGCTATATTAACTCTAGGGTTTCTTAGTGTCGCGGAAACAGAAGCCCTGGGGTCCCTTATATAGCTGAGCAGATAGGGTTTAAGTCAAAACCCTAATTGGATGACTTAGGCCCTAAGCAGCTTGAGAACCTTCTGGAATAAGGCCTCATTGGACGAAATTAGAGTGGGCTTCCACTCCTAATTTCGTCCCCCTTATGCCCATGAGGATTCATAGCCCAAAACCAACTATCACACAATTGACAGTTTAACCCCCCCTGTATTTAATTAATCTCTTTTAGCCACAGAATTAATTCTTAATTAATTATTGACTAATATTAATTAAACTATATGATTTCTCCTTTAATATATTATTCATATAATATATTAATAAACCATAATAACCTCTCTCTCTCCACAAACCATCCTGTCAAGTTGCTTTGGTGAAGGCAACTCAAAAGGACCATGCACAACCGGGTCAATTACATACCAAATATAGTTACGGGCTTAGACATTAATCCAACAGTTAAGCCTTGGTCTCTATCTGTTAAATAGGTGACCTGTACAGTCGGTATTTGGAGCAGTGTATTGTTCAACTTTTCGTCAGACTGTGAGGTGAGTTTTCCTCACTGTACTTATGGGTTGAAGGCACCAATGCCGACCCATTGGATTAGATATCCTGATTTGTTGTATGCTGTTATGAGGAGTTATGTGGTATTGGTTATGTGATTAGATTGGTAAATCTGTAGGACTGCTTGTGTTATCTGTTATTGATTGATAATGTTATGCATTGATATGTTATGGTTTACTGGGTTGAGGCAAACCAGTGGTTAGACTGAAGGCCAAGATACCCAACGCGATCTGGATAAACCGAAGGCCTACGAGACAGACCAATCAGGCCGAAGGCCCAGAGAGCAGTCCAGATAGGATGTAGGCCCGGTGAGGCGGTCCAGTCATGTTGAAGGCTCTGTATGCATGTTATTGTTTGTTATGTTTATGTGGTGGTACCTTGGGGGAAACCCAAGGCGAAGGCGTGATTGTACACATCCTTGGTTTTATGTTGTTGATCTTGGGAGACTCTGATTTTGAATAATGTTTTTGGAAACAATGGTTATGTAAACACTTCTTTTTAGTAAATTAGTTGTTTTGAAAATTTTAAATTTGTTGTAATTTTTGATATGTTACATTATAATTGGGTATACTTTGAAAAGGCTACCAATTATAGCATTGTACTTTCAAAGTACAATGCTTTAATAAGAAAAAAGTTAAAAAGGTTGAAAGGATAAAATAGTCTACCACTACTTTTTTTTTGCTTCAGTTTGATGGCAGGTGAGTAAATAGGGTTGGTGAATAGAATTTGATGGTGTCGTGAAGGCTGTGGTGATGATGATGAAGGTCGATTACAATTGACAGGTAGGTGCTCGGTGATGGCTTTTGATGGTTGTGTGTGATGAAGAAGGTAATGGGTTGTTGCATGTTAATTGTGAAGATGTTCCGTATGTGTGTTTCTGTAGATTAGCAACATTTTTTCATTCATATGTTCAAGAACCAAAATAATTATATATATTATTTCATGTAAACCTTGTATGGGGTGTGATGTTCGACCAAATTATTGGCCATTAATTTTAATGCAATATTAGGTTGTTTAGTTTACATTGTACTTTTTTGTAATATTGGGTGTAATGTTTATATTTAGCATCCTACTTTGATGAGAAAAAAAAATATTTCACATGTATGATGTTCATTTGTAGCATCCTACTTTGATGGAATTTTTTCAAAGGTATGATGTTGTAATTGAAAGAAATGATGCAGAATGGTAAAATTGTCATTTTTATCTTTCAGCCCAACAATTCAGAGGTTCTAACCAAACGGTGTGTTAAAATTCAGACATTTTAGAAATTCAGACCTCTTAAAAATTCAAGATTACGCCAAAGAGTCATTAGCTTATATTTCTACCACTCCTCCTTAAGCTAAGACATATAGATCGAACACACATCTTGAAGCAACCAAACTATAAGATCATTCATCATTCATCACAAGTCTTGACTTTTCCATGGAGTTTGATCCAACAAAATATATTTTAAAATATTAATGTCATAACTTGATAACGAAATACTATCTTTTTTACAAAACGCGTTTATTCAAAAATAAAAATACTATCAAAAGGTAATCAACTTGAACTTTACGTTCACAAATTACCATTATTTAAACGGTATTTTTGAGCAGAGTCTAATAGTTTGTTACCTACCTATTTATGATATTTTGTTTTAACAAAAGTATTTAGTAAAATTAAAAAACAAACAGTGGCTTCCATCTATGACATAAACCCACATTACACCTTTCCCTTCCTTTTTTACACCAAAAGCCAAGGGATGGCAATACCCATATGGAAGCCTAGAAACCAACGCTATAACCAGCTTATAAAATAAAGCTCCGCCACACAACATGAGCAACCACAACAAAATGTCTATATACATGGAGAAAATACAACATAAGAATATAAAAGTAAATGGCATCAACATGCACGTGGCTGAGATCGGAGAAGGCCCTGCTGTGCTTTTCGTCCATGGCTTCCCGGAGCTCTGGTACACATGGCGTCACCAGATGCTGTATATATCCTCTAAAGGCTACCGTGCCATCGCGCCTGACCTTCGTGGCTTTGGAGATTCGGAGGCACCACCTTCCTCCACCAGCTACACGGCCTTCCACATCGTCGGAGACCTGGTGTGCTTGCTTGACTCGTTGGGGTTGGACAAGGTTTTCCTCGTGGGTCACGACTGGGGTGCTATAATCTCATGGTACCTGTGTCTTTTCCGGCCAGACCGGATCAAGGCTTTGGTTAACATGAGTGTCGTCTATAAACCTAGGAATCCGTCCGTCAAACCTGTAGACCTCATGCGACACACTTTTGGTGACGATTTCTACATCTGCAGGTTCCAGGTCATCATATCGATCATTACTGATTACTATTTACTTTTTTTTTACATTATAAGAATTATTAGATTAATGATCATCTTGTGTATGCATATTCCAACCAAGTATGTACAAAGATCTGATGTTTTCTTAAGATTATCTTAAACATACTTTTAAACAACTCAAAACGCATAAAGCGGACGACTTTGAAAGCCTGCATTTTAACTTTATTTGCTCGCTAGCTGTTTAGTACAAAAAAAAAAATGCAAGCTGTTGTATTCTTGTATTGTCTCCGACCCCACAACAAGCTGTTTGTAATGTAACTAGTAACTACACATACGTACGTACTATATGCCAGAACAGAAGAAATGAACGTATATATGGATTAATAATTAATATGAACAGGAAATTGGGTGGGAAGAGGAGTTTGCAAAAGTTGATACCAAAAAACTGCTGGCCTCATCGTATTTCCAACGAGATCCAACCCCACCAATGTTGTCTAAACACTTTGCAAACGTTTTTCAACATGCACCTCCATACACCATACCTTCTTGGTTCACTCAACAAGACCTCGACTACTTTGCATCCAAATATCATGCCACAGGATTCGCCGGACCATTTAATTATTATCGGTGTTTTGATCTGTACGTACCTACGCTATTAATTAATTAATCAACATATATATTTCATTCACACCTAGGTAAATGATATATATATATATATATATATATATATATATATATATATATATATAGGTAATAATTAATTAGCTAGGGTTTTTTTTGCAGAAACTGGGAGTTGTGTGCAGCATGGACAGGATCTAAGATAATGGTGCCGGTGAAATTTATAGTTGGGGAGTTAGATCTGGTGTATAGCTTTCCAGGAACAAAAGAGTACATACATGGCGGTGGATTCAAGGAATGGGTACCAGGATTGCAGAATGTTGTGGTGATCGAAGGAGCCGCTCATTTTATCAACCAAGAGAAACCACAAGAGATCAACAACCACATTTACGACTTCATTACCAAGTTCTAAGTTGCAACCAACTAAGCCATGCATCATTCAGTGTGTTTTGTTTGACATTTGGTCGACCTTATTTTCCTTGAAGAAAATGGTTAAAGGCTTAAGCCTTAAAGCACTAGTGAATAACATTATTTTGTGTGTATGTCATTGCCATGTTGATAAAATATAGTGGGATGGAGCGCTAGCTGTCATTCTTAGGTCATAGTCTTCTCTATATATAACCTCTCCCACTCTCGACTTTGTATGCAGTAAAAACAAAATATTGCAATGTGATTCTCTTATGAAAAAAAAAAAAACACCCATGTATTTTAAGCTTTAATTTTAGGAATAAAAGTTGCACTCTTCTATTGAAACCTTGTTTTTTATTACAACAAAACTAGTGGGAACGACGGTTACAAAATTAATTAAACTTTTTCATAGTAAAAACTCAAAATTATTAATCAATTATGTTAAATAAATTATTAATTAAGAGATATTTCTTTTTAGTTATATAAAATTATACTCGTTGATTTAAATACGTGACTTTATAATCTGTATTAATTTTTTTTTAAATTTCTATTCTAATGTTATTTAATTTAATGTAATTAAAGTGAGGAATTTAAAATTTAAATTTGAAATGGAGAATCAATAGGTTGACATGTGGCATCACATTAATTAGGAGTTTTAATAAGGTGACACATGGCAAAAGGATAATCAACTTATTCTTTTATTAGAATAGGGATTAAAGTATTTACAAAGTCAAACCTAACACATTTGTTTCAACTATCCTTCATTTCTTATCTTATGTATAACTATTGTTGTTGAATAGGGAATACCGTGTAAAACATCTACTGCTGTTGCACAGGTAGAATAAGGGTCAGTATGTAAAAAACCTGAAGACTTTAGAGATCATCGCAGTCATAGTTGTCGACTCATGACTCGAAAAGAATAATTTTCTACTCGTGACTCGACTCGTAAGAGTCATGATGTTAAAAAAAATTATATATAAAGATATAATAAACATAAAAATACATAGATATTTGTTGAATATTAATACATATTTACTAAAGATTACAAATTAACTAGTTAGAAGTTATTATGGGCGTGTTCGGCAAAATTAGCTGGTAGCGGATAGCTTGTAGCTTGTAACATTTTGTTAAACGCTACATGAAGTGGCATTCGGATTTGGAGCGTTTTGTTTAAACTGAACGCTAAAAGCTTATAGTGTCAAACAAAAATTTTTGTTCAAAACGGAGCGTTTTGTCAAACGCTGGAAGCTCTCAAATGCTCACGCCCTATATATATTTAAATAATTAACTTTTAATGCTTAATTCAAAAGATTTAGGTTATAAATCAATACATGTAGGGCTGTAAACGAACTGAACGTTCGGCGAACAGTTCGTGAACTGTTCGGCGGGAAGTTCGTTTATGTTCGTTTATTTAATAAATGAACGAATATGAACAAAAATTATCGTTCGTTTAGTTAAATGAACGAACATGAACAATGGTCTCGTTCGTTCATTTATGTTCGTGAACATTCATTTCTGATGTTCGTTTATATTCGTTTGTTTAAGTTTATTTATATTCATTTATATTCAAATTTTTTTATTATATTTCTATATTATATGTTCGTTTATGTTCATATATGTTCAATTGTTTTTTTTTATCTTTGTTCGTTTATGTTTGTTCGTTTATGTTCGTTTAGCATGTTCATGAACATAAACGAACGAACATGAACAAGTTAATTTGTTAAACGAACGAACATGAACATGAAAATCTCGTTCGTTTATCCGTTCATGTTCGTTTGTTGTTCGGGTAACTTAAACGAACGAACATGAACAAGCCATTGTTCATGTTCGTTTGGTTCGTTTACAGCCCTAAATACATGGCTATATCTTTGTGTTTCAGAAAGTCGTCAAAGTCACACGTCTATTGTTTGTATGATTAGCTTTTAATATATGTTTCACAAAAAAACCATTAAAACTACGGCCCAACTCAAATGAAGACTTGTTTACTCTAAATATTCAACCCCCTCCGCTCTCGCCTTTCAAGTTGTCATCGGCTCATCGCTGTCACCCTCACTTATCCTCTAAATCCACCATCTGTTGCTGGATGGAAGATGAAGTAGTAACCCTTCTTCATCCATCGAACCCATCATTGGGATTCTTGTTATGATATAAAACATCTACGCTACTACTCATGCTCTTCTTCTTCTTCTTCTCACTGTCATCATCCATTGGTTTACCCATCTGATCACGTGATTACCCATGAGATATATGACACGTCGGATTCACAGGTCAACTCGACTCGGTACGAGTCAGACAAGGACTCGTAAATTTTGACCGAGTCAGGCTTAAAACAGAGTCGCCTCTTTTTAGACTCATACAAGTCTAACAACTATGATCGCAGCTACAAAACATAATTTGGTTGACTGTTTAGATGTTGGAATAGCCCCTGCAACCTTCTAAACAAATAAGAAAGAAAACTAAGAGTTGTTCCCTGTTGTTGCTTACACGAAAAGAAAAAGAAAAAAGAAACAGATGGAGACTTTGTTTTCACACAAAAGCTGCTCTGGACTCAACAACTACACTTTATTGATCAAAACAAATGGCTATAAATAGCCTACTAAAAGCCCAACAGAAATAAACAATACCATCCTAAAAACTAGTCACTACTCCTAATGAAAAGGAGACTAGAATGAAAAGTACACCACGTTTTGATCTCTTGTTTTGAACTTGGTCAAACAACACTTACTCAAATACTAAATAAAACCAACAAAAGGCTAACTTTTTTGACTAAAGTCAGAATTAAACCCAACATTAGAAACACGGTTTAAAGTAACGATAGTTCTTGCAATTAAAACCTCCTACTCCATGCCAAAACCAGATCAAATAAATATAGCAACATGAATCATAAAAACCCATTCAACTCAATAAACATTTTGAAGAAATCCAGGTCCAAATCTCCAACTTCATTACCCAGAAAAAAGATGGATGTCAAAATAGCAAGTACACAAACAAGAAGTAAAGATATAATCAAGAACACAGGGAAAAAAACATGGGAATGGTGACTTAGTTTCTAAATCCCCTGCTGTTTCTTCTACCTCTGGCCTTCTCAAACTTCCTTCCCTTTGATCTCACATAAGGCTTGGTGTGGCTGTGTGGTACACCAGGAGCCTTACCAAAGTGCCTCACCGCTTCTCGTGAATTCTTTGGACCTCTAAGAAGAACCTAAAATAACCAAAACACACACATCATCAGAAACCAGAAACCTAACCCAACCATACCACAAAATATTCAACAAATAAAACTTGTTTATGGAAGGTCATCCATAAGGCATATGGCTACCCATGATTATAAACCATAAAGAGACAAAGATATCACCAAGCAAAAGGATATAACCAATGCCATGACCCTGTGCAAGACAGGTATAAGTAGCGGACTTCATGTTACTAAGCTTAGAGAAAAAAAAAAGGTTACAATAGCAAATGTGTATGTGTTAAAGATACACAAGTGTTTAATTTGTGCACATGTTTGCAATATCAGACAGTAAAAAAATGTGCATAAGAAAATAGGCAATTGTAGGTTGAGGATGCATATAGTTGTGAAAATTAAATGGCAGTGAGGATGTTTTAAGGCAAACCCCTTCAAGCACTAAGGACTGCCTTGTTTGGTTGATTGAAACAAAGAGTCATGTGCATGTGTGATAGTTCAAAATGCAACACAAGTAATGATTATCATAAAAAGGAAAAACAGACATCATAAGAAAAAGATGACACACCGTGTTCTGTCCAAGAGGAGCTCGAAGGGCCAGCTGATCAAATGTCAAACATTCTCCACCTGCCTTCTCAATCCTTGCCCTTGCAGTCTCAGTGAACCTCAGTGCAGTTACCTTCATACAAGGGATTTCATGCACCCTAACATCGTCTGTCACTGTGCCCACAATCACAGCAATCTTCTCATCCTACAGATACAAACATACCTCGAATCAAAAAGCCAGCAAGTTAATATATTACAACCATTTTAACACTATATTTTTCTAGTATTCTGTTATTCATTATTATAAGCAGTTCCATATAGTCCCTCTATTCAAAGAAAGGCGGTTGCATTGTTTGCAGGGAACAATATTACATTTCAACATCTAACTAATTTGTAGGGTAGATTTTTTTAGCAAAAATATTGGTAAACATAGCAAAGCACTTTCAAGATAGATGAAAACAGAATACTTATGGCACCAATATTACCACAAAATCAAGCCTTTTAATTAAAAAAAAAAAATATTAAGTGGTAACAAGCACCTTTCCAGACATGTAACGAATCAGACGAGAGAGAGATATCGGGGGTTTATTGACTTTGCTCATGAAGAGCCTCTTCAGTATCACAGCATTGAAGTTGCTTCCTGTTCTCCTTACCAAAAACCGGTAGAGCTGACCAAATAAGAAATAAGACAAAACGTTTAGATTTCGGCATCTTGGTTGAACGTGTGTATATGTAAATGTAAACAGGCGGAGAACTGCGCAATGTATTTGTATGAACCTTGACAAGGAGCTTCAGGTAGATGTCATCGGATCTAGGGGAGTTTCTTTTGGTTCTCTTGCTCTTCCCACCGGCAACAAGATCTATACCCTGGTATCATGACGCGAAAAAAACGCTTAAGAAAAAGAAAATTAAGAAACCTGTATGAAGATTAGGGTTTCGGCAAATGGACAATACCATAGCAGCGGCGGAGGATTTTGCAACCTAAGCAGAAATGTGGGAAAATTGAAAAACTAGGGTTTATGAACACGACGACATTAATAAGCGCCGCTCGGTATATAAATGAATAATGGGCTCTCAGTAGCCCAAGCTTAGGTTGTTAAATGGCCCGAGTAAGGTGCACAAAGAAACTTTGGTCCGTTTGGATTCAATTTTGAAATTGTTCGGGTTTTTGGGGACGGGTGCCACTAGGCTTGCACAAACCGGTTTTTTTTCTGAACCGGACCGGTTCAGAAAACCGGTTCGGTTCTGGTCAACTTAGTCAAAACCGGTTCACTCTTAAACCGGTTCGGTTCTAAACCGGTCCAGCCTCAAAATAATCCGAACATATGTAAACCGGTTCGGTTCTCTAGAAACCGGTTCAAAAAACCGGTCCGAAAACTGTTTCTTAAACCGGTTCAAAAAGGGTTCAAAACCGGTTCGACGGAAAAAAAAAATTCAATTATTTTTTTTTTTTTTAGGCTAATAATTGAAAAATAGGAATGGGTTTTTTTTTTGAATCTATTGCTTTTATTGTGTTTAACAAAAAAAAAAGGGGGGTCTCACTCTCACAGTAGGTTTTTTGGAAATGGGGTGAATTAGGAAGGCTTAGGTTTTTTGTAATATACACACTAACACACGTCCATATATATGCCAAAAGGTTTTTTTTTAATTTTTTTTTTGTTTCTTGCTTAATAATATACATATCTTTTGATGTATTAATTTTTTTTTTGTTTTAGATTTGATGTTTGTGTATATGTATAAAAACATAATGTATGTACAAAATTGTTCAACTTGAATCAACATATTTTTTGGAGCAATTTTCAACCTTTTTTTCATTTTTTTTTTGTTTTTTTATATTGGAAATACATAATACAACTTCAAACATAAAAACACAAAACATCCAAATTGTCAAACTAATACATCTTCAAATATAAAACATTGTTGTCGTCGTAGTCTTCAATCCAAGTCCGTAGTCATTGTATTTATTCGTCATCCGCCATGTCGTTGCGTAATCCTCTCTCATACTCGATCTCTTCTAGGGTGAGTGCCACCGACATTCCCATCGCTACTTCTTCCTCATGTACTCGTTGTTCGACATGCAACGATGTGTCTTCTAGTACTTCAATGTCTTGTATCCTTTCCACGCCATCAAGGTAGCATTTCAAGCAAATGCACACTTCCACCGACAAAGGGGTTAGTTTTGTTCTTCTTGGTGATATTACCCTGCCACTAACAGAAAAAGCCGATTCCGAAGCTACCGTAGAAGCTTGGGAGCTTAGTAGATCACGGGTCATAGCGGCTAGAATCGGAAATTGGGTTTCCTTTCCTTTCCACCAAGCCAAAATATCAAAATTTTCAAACTCTTGAATACACATTTGAGACAAGAAATCGGAACCAATGTACCTTCCGAGCTCGCTACTAGGGGTGTTAGACCGAGCTCGTTTGGAATTTTCATTCCTCAAAGTATTATAAAGCCTAATTGTTTCGTTATTTTGGTGAGAAGTGGATCCGGATTAATGATATGTGCAACACATCGACTATGAAAAAAAATACCATCGCAAATTGGTTTATATTTTAGTTTTAGTTGTCCAACCGCGACGGTGTTGTTTGAAGCATTATCAAAAGATATAGAAAAAATCTTTCCTTCAAGTTTATAAGTTTTGATCACACAATCTAAAATTTTAAATAAATTTCTACCGGTGTGCGGGTACTCAAACAATTCAAACGTAATCGTACGCTTCATCATTACCCAATTAGTTGGATTAATCCAATGAGCGGTAACACAAAGGTACGCATCCGGTGAACCGTGAGGAGCCGTCCAAACATCACAAGTTAAATTCACACCGGTTTCTAAAGATTGAAATCATAAAATCATTTCATTTTTTGCAAGTTTCCACATTTCAATACAATCACATCTAATAGAAGTACGACTCACATGGCAATATCGTGGTTGGAGAGTATCTTGGATAAGTGAAGTCAATCGTTTGTTGTCGAAGTGGTCAAAAGGCAAACATTCTTGAATCACGAACTTCGCCATCCTATCCCGAACTTTACCCAAATCGTAACTCCACAATGTTGCATCATTCGCCATTGTTGTTTGATTATGTCCCGGCCCAAATTTCACCGCGGGGCATCTTTTGGTCATATGAGTTTTCAATGTCGAATTCTCATCTTCATTAAAAAAAGCACCACATTTCTTGCATCGCGCTCTTTTTGTACCGTTCGACATTACACACAAATCATAGTTGCACCAAATAGCCGGATTTCTATTTGTTTCTTTGATGCTAACAACGGTAGGATTGTTTGATGAATCTCCAACACCAATGGAAGCCGAATCCATTGTTTGAATTAAGAGGGTTTTTTGAAGTAAGAGAGGTTTTTTGAGGAATTGTTAAGGTAAAGTGGAGACCTAAACATCTAATACATATATATACTATAAGGAATGGTTAATATGGTCAAAAAAGAGCCAAAATCGGGTCCTTATCAGCCTCAAACGGCTATATAGCCGTTAGGAAAAGACAAAAAAACGGTAACTCTCGAAAACCGGTTCATCACCGGTTCAAAACCGGATAAAAAAAACCGGTTCCAAACCGGTCTCAAGGGTAAAAAGGGCGAATTGGTCGGATCCGGTGGTTCGGTTCATACGCGATTCGGTTCTTAAGTGAACCGGTTCAGGCCTAAACCGGTTTCCGGTTCAGCGACCGATTCGGTTCCTGAACCGGTTTTTTTGCACACGCCTAGGTGCCACATAGTTTGGGTGTAAGTTACACGAATGCTCCTTATGGTTTAGCCTTACCGTTTGTTTTTGTTACATGAACAAAAACAAACAGTAGAGACCTTCTGAGTTAAAAAAATAAGTTAAGACCAAACGTGAAAATTACCCCAAACTATAGGGACCATTCGTGTAATTTACTCAATAGTTTGGTCATTTTTTGACCGGTCTCATGCAATCTCTTTGGGTCCATTTTACGGTCTTTGCATTCTCATTTTCAGTTCAAGTTCGGATTTTTTCCGTTCATCTTTGGCTTTTTCAATTTTACTTTTTTTCATATTCATAAAGAGTAGTATTCGGATTTTGATAATTTTATAAATGTCATGTTATGTTATTCGGATTTTGATAATTTTTTCAGTTGGTTGATTTTATAAATGTCATGTTATGTTATTCGGGTTTTGATAATTTTATAAAAAGTTTTTTATCCATAAGGTCGTCCGGTATGCATTCAATGAAGGCGTTTATGGTATACGTGGCCATGAACCACAACCGTGCACACCATCCCGGCGTGTCGTCGTGAGTCGTGGTCGTTATGGCTCGTGTTGGCTACGACGAGAGAGGACGCGAATAGGAAGGCTTGCTTTAATTTCATCCGTTCAACAGTCTAAATTTTGAATTTTTTAAATTTTATATATAGGACAATCTCCAGAAAAGTCTCAAAGTTTTGGGTCAGTTTATGATCTAGTCCTAAATTAAATTTCATTAACGAAAAATGATAGAAAACCGGCTATTGTAACCATTTTAACACTTTTTTACCTTTTCAATAGGTAACTGATGAGGTGGTGCGCCAAATGGACTTATGGGCCGAGGTGGCAGATGATGAGGTGGCACGCCAAATGGACTTATGGGCCGAGGTGGCAGGTGATATGGCTGCCTTTCCTTTAGAATTTAAAAAATCATAATTATTTGAGAAAAAAATAAGGACGGAGACTCAAACTCTTAACCTCCCACTCATAACCATACACTTTATCATGTGAGATAGAAAAATTTATTGATTTCTTTCCTTAAAATTTGCTTATAAAGGCTTATAAATCTCTTCTTCCTCACAACTCCTAACAAATATCGCCATTACCGACTCACCAAGGTTTTCTAGGAATCACTAAATCTCCAACCTTAATTTCTAATCCGCACTTAAGAAAAAATTGTTGAAAACATTCGAGATCATTTTTTCTCTTAAGCATTTCTTCTTCTCCTCTATCGATACCCGAAAAACAATTTGCTGGTTTCTCTAACCTTCTTCAAAAACGAAATTTTGATTCCAGATCTGCAGCAGGAGGAGTTGTGGCGGACTTTGTTCTAACCAAATAAAAGAAAGGGAGGAGTTGCGACGACATGTAGATCTACAAACTCGTTGGAGTACTCGACGGGTTCCGCCAATGTGGATTTTCAAACCAGAACAGAGGTGGGGTGGTCAACTTTTGAACCAAAATGAATTTTCCGATGACATATTTGCCAGAATTGAGATGAGGGACTTGGGGATAGGAGAAAGACCGAGGGAAGAAGAAAGGTCATGGACTAATGTTGACCTTGTTATTAAGAATTAATTATTAAGACTTTATAAATACAATTGAATAAATAATAACAAAAATGCTTCCGGTTCATATGGTGAGGTGTGTGGTTTAGGCGTATTCCCCCCCCCCCCCTCTCTCCTAAAAATCTGATTTTAAATCCTAAAGAAAGAGTCTGCCACATCACTTGCCACCTCAACCCAAAAGTCCATTTGGCGCGCCACCTCATCAGTTACCTGCTAAAAAGGTAAAAAAGGGTTAAAGTGGTTACAATAGTCGGTTTCCTGTCCTTTTTCGTTAATTAAATTTAATATAGGACTAGATCATAAACTACTAGCCCAAAACTTTGAGACTTTTCTGAAGATTTTCCTTATATATATATATATATATATATATATATATATATATATATATATATATATATATTGTTAGCTTAGGTGTCAAAGCCCATAACTATACTTGGTATAAACTTGAATTGATAGTAGCACAGTCCTTTTGGGTTGCCCTCAAACCTAGCAACTAGACATCATGACTTTGGAGAGAGAGGGAGAGAGAGGTTTATTTATTATTTGAGTAGTAAATTGAAATAAATGATTTATTAATGTATTATAAAAATAATATATTAATTAGAAATAATATTATTTAATTAATAATTAATCAAAAATTAATTAGAATTAATTCTGAGATTAATTATGAGATTAATTGGATTGATTAAAAGTGCATGGATTGTTTGGTTATTTATTGAAAGTTGAGGAAAGAAGCCCAATGACCTCATTGGATGAGGTAGACGAAAATCACTTGGGCAAGCCCAATGAGTTTTCGTCCAAGCCCCTTGAATGGGGGGGGGGGGAATGGGCTACTTGGTCACCAAGCAAAGGGCTTTAAGGTTTCCTCTTTAAACCTTAGCTTTAGCACCAAGCTACCTCAGCTATATAAATGACCTAAGGCCTTCACAAATTTGGCACTCCTTACCTTAAGAAGCTTTGGCCGAAATTCTTACCTCCTTCTCCTATCATCCTCTTGCTTATGTTGGGTGTGATTCCATTAGAGGCACAACAATTGTGGTGCTTGCTTCCAAAGGATCAACAAGATGGTTTCTTTGTTATTTGCTACAATAACAATCAAGGTATGTAATCTCTAACCCTATTTTGGTATTTCCAAAAATAGCCTAGTATTCTTAGGGTTTCCTTTTGATGTTCATATTTATAGGTTCAATAGAGAAAACATAGATCTTTATTAGGGTTGCATGCACACTTAAGAGTTTAAGTTTGTTTGTTTTGCATAAAACCCATCAGTTCTCCCTCTTTTAATAAAACCCATCAGTGATATCAGATACTGGCTTGTTTTCTATTGAATGTGCTATAATGGTTGAATTCATCAAATTAGGTTTATGGCAATTAAACCCTCTAGGGCAAGAATTTCGAAATTAGGGTTTCTTGGACCCTAAGTTTCGAAAATTTGGTAAAGGATGAAACCCTTACCTTGCATCCCAAGTAATCTATTTTGGGCAAGGGTTTCTTGCCTTAAATTTCGACAAAGGGCTAGGGCTTTAAGAACCCTAGCCTCCACCCCCTTGTTTTCGAAAATAAGGGCTAGGGTTTAGAAACCCTAGCCTTCCTCCCCAAGATTTTGAATTAGGCAAGGGTTTTGAGAGTTTCCTTATTTGATAATTGTTAGTTTATTTGATTAAAAAGAATAATTACAAATTTGGAATCCTTATTGAGTTAATTTATTTAATTGTTAATAATTAATTCATTTATTTTAAATTTAATTAATTTAATATTAATTTCGAAATTTAAAATATAAGCCCTAGTATTTTGAAAGGTTTTAAAATACACCTTATACTATATGTAATATTAAATGTTTAATTATTACTATATGTATAAGAATATGTCAGTCGAATCGCTAGTACGCCACACTCACAAATCCATACTATAAGGGGAGTTTAAGGAAGCGGCCTATAAAATGACCTCCATTGGGTATCCATTCTTACCCACCGCTCTCTTGTATGGTGGAGGGTCGTTAGCCGAACGGGTTTGATAGAACAATTAATTCTCATTAATAAGTATAATGTGATTAAGAAGTAACTAAACTATTTTATTTAAATCTCAATCTTAGTTACTATAGAAAAAATGTGAATTTGTATGCTAACCCATGAAATTGCACATTATACTTTATAGTAGTTAGTGGAGCGCGTGTGGTTAACTGACACACTAATAGTGACTATAAAGAGTAATAATGGGCATCTCGGAAATTATCGTTGATTAATGGAGCGTGTGTGGTTAACCGACACATTAAAATAAGATGATAAATGACATCTAATTTGCATGGTTATTGAGACTCATTGAACTATTCAATGACATGTTTAATTTTAGATTATGCTCTTCCATTTGTGACTGGGATACCGAGGATCACAAACAAGATATAGGAATTTCACTAAACTAAATTTCTTTTTTAGATGGTAGAATTGGTAAATCGTCATTTACCTACCTTTATAAAATTTACAATTAGATTACGGCATCCCTTTTCTAAGTTGTGAATTTTTTAGTTGGATCCTAGCCTTAATATTTCATTTTGGGTTGTTATATTAAGGAATGTTCTTATATAACTAAAACTACCTTTCTTTTACAGCTGTCTACTCCAAATGATGTTGGTGGTTCCTCCTCCTCCTTCGACCATCACTTTTCCTTGTTGAACATCTGCTCAAAGGTGACATTGGATAATATCAACTACAATGACTGGATGTGCAACATAAAAATGGCCCTTCGTTTCGAGGACAAGGAATATGTCCTTGAGAAACCATTAGATGAGATTGACGAAGAGAAGGTCACTCCTGAAGAAATGGTTGCCTACAAGAAACACTACAATGATGCAACAAAAGTTGCTTGCATCATGGTGGCCACAATGATTCCTGGATTGCAGGGATACCATGAGGATTACTGGCCATCCGAGATGAACAATGACCTTATGGAGAAATACCATAAGCGAGCTCGTCAGGAAAAGTACGAGGTGGTAAAGTCCCTCATAGCAAACAAGATGAAATAGGGAGAATCTGTTAGCAGCCACGTGCAAAGAATCTTAACCACTACCTCTCCACTACCTCTACAATGCTCAATATTCATGATGGTATGATCTCTGCTACCAATGAACTCATCAAGCAGACTCATGTTCATCATGAAAAACAGATTCAAAGATTGGAGAAGGAGATCCGAGAAAAAGATGGGATGAACATGATAATGCAACCGGTTTTAATCAAGGTAATTCAGTCTACCCAACACTTTATGGACATTCCGAACTACAAGTTAGATGAACTGATGACAATTTTTGACAATGTTCTCACTACCCTGGAAAACAAAGCTCCAAACGTCGATGCATATGACAATCTCACCAAAATTGTCAACGTTAGCTTTCTGAAGGTCTTCTCCAAGTTTGGCGATTTGGATGAGGAAATGGAACTTGCATCCAGGTTGCAAGAGGGGGTAAGGAGCAAGCTGTTAGGCGTGTCAAACCCAACAAATAATGGGATGAAATAATATTAATAAAGCTCAAGTCACTGCTATTTCTTATACTAAAGATAGTATAGAGTAAGCAGGGTCGGTCCACAGGAATACATGACTTCTTATCTTGCCATATTCTCACACATAATACAAATAATATTAAAATGGGGGATTGTGTTTGAACTTGAATTAAACTTCATAAATAAGAAAGATTGATAACAAAACGCAGTAAAAGAAGTACATTTCCGATTCTGACTCTTATACATGTATTATGTTGAAAGATGTAATATGATTATAACTCATGTTCAATCTAGGTTGGTAAGTTAGATATTAATAAACTCTAATATCCAAATTGGCAAAAGTATTTTATTCAAAACAAGCTCTTCAAATAAAACTTCATTTAATTGATTCAATTCAAATAAGTTCTTGCATCAAATCATTAAATGACATTAAGTTTTTGCACTAATTACCAACAATGTTTAACATTCCTCTTAAGCTTGGGAATATAAACATTTAATCTTTGATTGCACTAATTTTGATCTAATTACAACCAAGTAAGTGTGTGTTACTAACATCAAATCATAAAACATATACGAATTTCATAATTTGATTAACTAGATTGATAAGAACCCTAGTTCATTGATCAAGTGAAAAAGAGAACTAACCAAACACATGATTAAGATCAAATCAAAGATTACTAGATGTTAAACACAAATTAAGTTCAAATTACAACCTAACAACACATACTTAAGAATTCAGATTCGTAAATGATAATGAAATCAACCACACATGACTAGGTTAAACTACAAATCAAACAAGTTCAAACTTCAAATTGACTTACAAAAAGGAAATTAAAGTGTTTCCAAGTGTTAATCTACTTCCAAAAGCTCTGAAAATCTCCTTCTCCCTGTCCAAAATCCGACCTAACCCCCAACAAAACTGATTGTCCCCATTAAATGAGAGTAAAACTGCTTTAAAAACTGTCGAGACGTTTACACGGCCCGTGTAAATTATAGGGTGCCATTTACACGACCGTGTAAACAAGAAAAGAAGAACGCTCTTGCATATGCGTTTACACGGCCCGTGTAAATTTTAAGCCATCATTTACACGGCCGTGTAAATGTCTGAAAGGCTCAAATCTTCATTTCTTCATTCTCTCTCTCTTCAATGCTCCAAAACTTCTGAAACTTCGTTTCCAACTCTTTTTAACTTCCTCCATCAAGATCCAACCTTCAAAAGTCCCTGAAATATCATAAAAGTGTGTGAATGGAATTGCATCATGAAAAATCCCGAAAAATATGCAAAATGCATGAGTTTAAACCTAAATGCAATGCACTTTTATGAACTAAAACTACAAAATGAATGCATGAATATGCATCTAACAAATCTCCCCAAGCTTGAACCTTTCTTGTCCTCAAGAAAGAGCAAGAAGATTTAAACTAGAGAAAATAAAATAGAATAGAAGAAAAGAAAATTAAAGTTAAAACTATTTGAAACTTAATGCATGAAATCAAAACCAACATGAAAAGATCCAACCCAATTACCCTGTTTTGTACCATAGTTGAGAATGTACCTGTCATGCCTTGAGTTAACTTGGCTTTAGTCTCAAAATATTATATGATAATAGAAATAAGACTTTGGCCACTCCCTAATACAACTCAACAGAATCAAAGATCACAACACTAATTCCCTTTCAATATCATCAAGTCAATTATTGGAACAAATTACGGTCTTACTCTCGTGAAATTATATGTGACAAAACATGCTCAACCATCTTTGTTTCATAAAATATAACAATGCCCGATTCCAGCTATTTGTTGATCAACAACAATCTTTTTCTGAAAAATCTTTTCTAAAAATTCCCTAATATTTATCCAGATTGGTTACAAACTTCAAACCACTTACACCAGTCAAAGTAGTTAACATTCAGTCCAATGTCATAAGTTCAAATCCAAGTCCAAGGGAATCTTTTGGCAGCCAAATATTTTTCCTAAACATAATATTCAATTAAACTATAAACACAACTATATACAAACTTCTTAATTATATTTTTTTACAAATAAAGCTCATGGCTTTCTTTGAAATCCGTGTAACGGGCTTCCAACCAACACATCCAAATCAAATGACCTTAGTGTGCTAGATTTAAAGAGATCCCTCGGGTTTACTTGCCCGAACCTCAAAGGCCACATATTAGCTTTATTTGCTATTATTAAGTTCATGACTTTCTATGGAACCCATGTAACGAATTTTCAACTCAATCAGTCCCAAACAATTTAGCTTTAGGCGATTAGGTGTAAAACACCCCTCAGAGTTTACTTGTTCGAATCCCAAAGGTCACAGATTAACTTAATAATAGTTTTTTTTTTTTTTTTTTTTTTTTTTTTTTTTTAAGAATTCAAATACAAATATCTAAGTTAACACATAACACTCTTATTAATTAATTAATTTATTTATTTGACCAATTTCTTTATATTTTCGTCCTTGACTTTTCTATTGTGGGACATCTCACGGTCTATTACCGTGAGGACTTCTAAGACATTTTTCAGGGGACTAAAGGTTAACATGCAAAGACCCGTAAGTATAGTTGAAAGTTATGTCCCCAAGCAGGGTATATAAAAGGGAATGAGTAGAAATGACTTTTAGAGCGCTGGAAGGCTCGGAACATTGAGATTTTGTATTCTTTTTATGAACTTTTGAATTTGGCATTTTAAGTTCAATTGAGCATTACTACTCATAAGACCGGTCATATGTCCCAAAGAATTAACTCATACCTGCTGTTATGCTCCAATGTTGACAATCTTCTCACTTTCTGTTTTGCACAAGTAGCTTCAGGAGGTGTGTTCGTGTGCGATTAACTTGCTTTTAGATTTCAATAAAAAGAGCAAGTTTAATCTCAAGGCACATGACTCATTTATCAGCTCAACTGTTTCGAAAAGATTCGGTTGCTTAGGATTGGATCTCTTTTTTATTTATTTATTTATTTATTTTATTTTTTTTTATTATTTTTTTTTTATTTATATATATATATATATATATATATATATATATATATATATATTTTTTAAAAAATGACAAAGAAAAATAATGTAATGCAATACGTACAAAATTACATGCAACCTACATGCAACGGGATAATACATGGATGGATGGATGCCCCTCCCCAAGCTTAAAATAAGCATCGTCCTCGATGCTTGGAGAGAGGCATAGCTGGCCTATTGAGGACCGGGCGGTGGATATGGAGGGAACTGTGAAGGATAATCTGCAGGATAGTATGGAGGCCATTGGGGTTGGGAGGATGATGATTGTTGCTGCTGTGTGGGGAGCACAAGAACTCGATGGATATCGCTCATCAAATGATGAACGTTGCGGTTATGCTGCTCTTGAGCGATCCATCTCTGATCCTGCTCAGCCCATCGCAGTTCTTGTTGGGCCCAACGCTCTTCTTGCAAGTTACGGTAGTCCTGAAATTCAGAAGTGATTTCAGCGACACCCGTATAAATTTCTCCGACTTCCTGCTGTATGCTGGTGTAACGGTCGTTCAAGCGTGCAAACTCGCCCATGTAAAGATTGTGTTCAGGAAAAGGAATGGGGCGAGATGAGCTAGAGGCACCAGCAGTAGGAGCAGGAGGAGTAGAAGTGGTGGTTGAAGGTCTACGGGCAGCAGTAACACCCAAGTTGGATTGGAGGTGCCAATTGGTAGAAGGGATGTCATTGGCCAAGACTAATATCTTCTTATTTCGGTTATCGACGCGTAAGTATTCTTTACCATCGACTGTCCAATGAACATCCCCATTGGGATGGCGGTGAAAGAGATGCATGATTTCCAAAACTTCAAGTGATAAACGAGTACGACCCGGAATTATATTGGTTGGATTGTTGGGTAGATGGAGGCCAAGATGTTCAGCTATAATAGATACCATGCCTCCACAATGTAGCTGGCCACCATTGCTCAGGGCATTTTTGAGCATTTTCTGAACTACCCAACACCCAAAATGAGGGACTTCCTCGGGCTTGTTAATCATGCACCACAAAACTTCTAATTCTTTTTTGTTTGCTTTGCTAATCTCTTCTTGAGGAAATAAAAGAGAAGCAATAATCCGGTGGGTGACCTTCAGAACCGGATGAATAATGCTAGAAGCTTTTGCTGTGCCTGACTGAAACTCATCTTCACAAGAGATAGTTCTCCAAAACGTTCCACACTCGCGCTCAAATACAGCATTTCTTCTTCCTTTTGCTGTATATACATCTCTTTTCGCTTTTGGGGCACCAATAATATCACAGAGAGTATCAGCATGAATTCTATGTGATTGATTGAGCAAACGGAAAGTGAGGATGTGTGTTTGGTAATCGAAAGTGATGGATGACAAGAATTCCAACATAGGTGTTTGATAACTGATTGCATGTAGATTCAATAGCCCTTCCCAACCAATGTTCTTGAAGAGCTTGTGGACACCTTTATAGATATGAAGGTCTTTGAGGGCTTGGATGTCCACAAATTTTTGAGCCGCCATTACTCTTCCAATAAGGCTTGCATACAAAATGTTTTGTTGACTGGTCTCAAAAATAAGACCAAATTCATATGGGTTTTCCATTGGATGTTGGTCTTGTTCATCATTAGACTCTTGACCACCCATATGTGAGGTCCCAATTCTAGCCCTTTTTCCACGGGAGGCCATGGTTAAATTGGATTCAACAAAGTTTTGCACACAATGTAGAACAATTTAAACTCAAGAGTTTGCATAAAAATAAACAGCAATATCACCAAAATCACTCAAAATCACCCCAAAATCTAAGTATATGCACAAGTAAAGAGTTGGAACAATTATACCAATTTGTGCTTGAAAATGGTGGTAGGGTGATATCCAATGCTTCCCCAAGCTTTCCCAAAGCTAATCCTACAAGAAATTTCAAGCATTAGGTCGAGATTTGAAGTTCAAAAATTCTAGGGTTTTGCTCAAAAGCCCCAAAATCGGCCATGAAAAGGGTGGAATAGAGGTGGAAGACAAAGAAGATGAAGAAAAGAGAAGAATTTCATACCTTGGAGCTTGATTTTTGATGCAAAATTGAGGAAGATTGAGTATTTTGAAGGGTTTTTTCGAAGGGGGCAGTAGGGAGGAGAAAAAAAAACGCAGGTTATGTAAAAAGAATGAGTTAAAAAAATCGAGTTTTAGCTTCAGAATCGACCAGCTCTGTTTTAACGTTTACACGGCCCGTGTAAACAGAAGGGCATAATTTCCACGGCCGTGTAAATGTAGAGTTTCAACTGCGGTAGCTGGTCGTTTACACGGCCCGTGTAAATCATTAGCATAATTTTACACGGCCGTGTAAATGTCTGTAAAGGCCAAAAATTATTGATTTTTTCACTTTTTGAATTTGCAACCCGCTAAACCTCTACTGCCCGAAAATTGATTTTTAACCCTCTTTTAGCATGAAAAACAACTTGGAAGTTTGAAAACAAAGAAAATACAATGAAAATATAAGAAATGACAAAAATACCCCCGGGTTGCCTCCCGGTTAGCCGCCCCTTTTTAATGTCGTTGGCTCGACCTGGACCCCAACTATTTGTCAATCTTGATACTTTGGATCCAGTACTTCCTCCACCTCTTCATTCTTGACTTGAAATCCTTCATAATAAGGCTTCAAACGGTGACCATTTACCTTAAAAATCTTCCCGGTTTTCTCACTTGTGATTTCTATTGCACCATGCTCAAAAACATTAGTGACAACAAATGGTCCCACCCAACGGGACCTTAATTTACCAGGAATCAATTTAAAACGCGAGTGGTAAAGTAGTACCTTTTGACCTTTGTGAAATACCTTGCGTGTAATCATCTTGTCATGGAATGCTTTGGTCTTTTCCTTATAAAGAACCTCATTCTCATATGCTTCATTGCGGATTTCCTCAAGTTCTTGTATATCCAGCTTCCTCTTCTTTTCCGATTCACTTAAATCCATGTTGAACTGCTTGATCGCCCAATAGGCCCTATGCTCCAACTCAACGGGTAATCGACACGGCTTTCCAAAAACAATACGGTATGGAGACATTCCAATTGGAGTTTTGTATGCAGTGCGGTATGCCCACAAAGCATCATCAAGGCGTGTACTCCAATCTTTCCTTGTTGTATTCACGGTTTTCTCCAAAATGCCCTTGATTTGTCGATTGCTCACCTCGGCTTGTCCATTTGTTTGTGGGTGGTATGCTGTGGAAACTTTATGAGTAACACCATATTTCTTCAAAACACTCCCGAGCATACGATTGCAAAAATGTGTACCACGATCACTGATTAAGGCCTTTGGAACACCAAATCTGGTAAAAATGTTAGCCTTCAAGAAATCTATCACAACTTTTGAATCGTTAGTACGGGTAGCCTTTGCTTCCACCCACTTGGAAACATAGTCCACAGCCAAAAGAATATAAATAAAACCCGAAGATGATGGAAAAGGCCCCATAAAATCAATGCCCCAAACATCGAAAATTTCACAAACTAAAATGGGATTTAGGGGCATTTGATTCTTTGAGCTTAAAGAGCCCATCTTTTGACATTTATCACAACTTGAACAAAAGACATAAGAGTCATGGAAAATACTTGGCCAGTAAAATCCACTCTCTAAAACTTTTCTTGCAGTCCTTTGAGGACCAAAATGTCCTCCACAAGCATAAGAGTGACAAAATGTTAAGATAGAAGGTACCTCATATTGATCCACACATCGTCTAATCATTTGGTCAGCACAATATTTCCACAAATATGGCTCATCCCAAACATATCTCTTGGCTTCTTTCTTGATCTTGTCTTTTTGCCATCGAGTCAAATCTGGTGGAAATTGATTTGTAACAATGTAGTTCACAATATCGGCATACCACGGGGCAACTTTTGCTGAAAATAGGTCCTCATCGGGAAATGCATCATGAATGGGAGTTGAATCATCGGGAGAAACAATCCTGCTAAGATGATCAGCTACAAGGTTTGACTTTCCGCTCTTGTCTTTGATTTCGATGTCAAACTCTTGCAAGAGTAATACCCATCGAATGAGTCTAGGCTTCGAATCCTTCTTTGCAAGTAGATACCTAATAGCTGCATGATCAGAATAAACAATGACTTTAGAACCTAGCAGGTATTGACGAAATTTGTCTAAAGCAAAGACAATAGATAGCAATTCTTTTTCAGTTGTTGAGTAGTTGGCTTGTGCACTATCAAGTGTTTTTGAGGCATAGTAAATGACATTAGGAACACAATCTTTTCTTTGCCCTAAAACTGCACCAACTGCATGATTGCTGGCATCACACATGATTTCAAAAGGTAAACTCCAATCCGGTGATTGAAGTATAGGTGCTGTTATCAACAACTCTTTCAACTGATCAAAAGCTTGCTTGCACTGTTTGGAAAATTCGAATTCTGCATCTTTTTGTAGGAGCTCACACATGGGACGAGATATCTTGGAAAAATCTTTGATAAACCTTCTATAAAATCCTGCATGACCAAGAAATGAGCGTACCTCACGAACACAAGTGGGATAAGGTAAAGATTTTATGACATCTATTTTTGCTTTGTCCACTTCTAGACCCTTAGAAGACACAATATGACCTAGTATGAGACCTTTGTCAACCATAAAGTGACACTTTTCATAATTCAAAACAAGATTGGTCTCAATACATCTTTGCAAAATCTTTTTTCAAATTACCCAAACACTCATGAAAAGAATTACCATAAACTGTGAAGTCGTCCATAAAAACTTCAATGATTTCTTCAACAAATTCCGAAAAAATACTTACCATGCACCTTTGAAAAGTGGCTGGAGCATTGCAAAGTGCAAAAGGCATTCGCCTATATGCAAATGTTCCAAAGGGACATGTGAAAGTAGTTTTTTCTTGGTCCTCGGGTGCAACGGGTATTTGATGGAAACCGGAATACCCATCCAAGCAACAATAATGTGTTTTTCCCGCTAACCTTTCCAACATTTGATCAATGAAGGGAAGTGGGAAATGGTCTTTCCGGGTTGAGGAATTGAGTCTTCTATAATCAATGCAAACTCTCCACCCGTTTTGCACACGGGTGGGGACTAACTCACCTTGGTCATTCTTTGTAACGGTAATACCTGTCTTCTTGGGCACAACTTGGACCGGACTTACCCACTTGCTATCTGATATAGGGTAGATCATCCCTGCATTCAACAACTTCAAAATCTCCTTTTTCACAACCTCCATCATTGGAGGATTCAAACGCCTTTGAGCTTCTCGGGAAGGCTTGTAATCTTCTTCCATAAGGATTTTGTGCATGCAAAGCGAAGGACTTAGCCCTTTGATGTCGGCTATAGTCCACCCAATGGCTTCCTTATACTCTTTCAAAGTGGTGACAAGCTCTTCCTCTTCTTTTGTTGACAACTTGGTGGAGATGATCACTGGCAAAGTTTCTTTGTCTCCAAGATATGCGTACTTGAGATGCTCGAGTAAAGTTTTGAGCTCCAATTCCGGTGCCTGCACAATAGAAGGAACAAGTTTCTCATTAGACATTGGTATTTTCAGCTTTGGAACATCAAACCTCATTTTCTTCTTCTCATCCATGCAGGACACAACCTCCATAATCTCTTTATCAATTGTAAATTGATTGGCAAGTTTTTCCACTCTTTCCTTTTGAAGATTCCTGTCTAAAATGAGAGCTAACACATCAAGATTAGACAAATCAAAACACTCCTCTGTCAATGGTTCAATGACATCCACAAAATTCAAAGATGAAATATCACTTGGATATCTCATAACATCATAAATATTGAAATTTATCACCTCCCCATCAAATTCCATGGATAATGTACCATCATAAACATCAATTTTAGTCCTGGCTGTTTTCAAAAAGGGTCTTCCTAGGAGAATTGAACTCAAATTTGGTGAGTCATCATCATCCATGTCAAGGACATAAAAATCTGCTGGAAACACTAATTCATTCACTTGAACTAAAACATCTTCTAGCACACCTTTGGGATGTACTAAAGATCTATCAGCCAATTGAATGATTACCCCGGTTTTCTTCAATGTGCCAATATTTAAAGTTTTAAAAATGGAATATGGCAAAACATTGATAGAAGCTCCAAGGTCTAGCATAGCCCGTGGAACATGAAGATTACCTAATTTGCAAGGAACCGTGAAAACACCCGGATCCTTACATTTTTTAGGTAGTCTTTTATGTAACACTGCAGACACATTTTCTCCTACTTTAACAGTTTCATTCCCTTTCAACTTTTTCTTGGATGTACATAATTCCTTAAGGAATTTAGCATACCTAGGGACTTATTTGATGGCATCAATAAGAGGAATATTTACCTCAACTTTTCTAAACATCTCCATGATTTCATTGTCTTCCCTTTCACGCTTTGACTTGCTTAATCTTGAGGGAAATGGAGGAGGAGTGACTTTTGCTTCAATAGGAACTTGCTTTGAAGGTGTTTTTGACTTTTCTTCTTCTTTCTCTAGCTCCATCTCTTCTTCTTCTTCAATCATCTTAGGACCTTCATATTCTTTGCCATTTCTCAAAGTGATGGCACATGCACTATGTTTTGGATTCTTCTCGGTTTGCGCGGGTAGTTTGCCTTGTGACTCCAATTTACTCACAGAAGTGGCGAGTTGAGTCATTTGTTGCTCCAAAGTCTTGATGCTCGCCTTGGTCTCATTTTGAAATGTTTGAGTACTTGTGGCTAAACTCTTAACAATGTCTTCCAAAGACATTCCCGATCCGCTTGAACTACTTCCTTGATGCATGTTTTGAGGTTGGAATTGAGATTGATGAGGAGGTTGAGTTGGCTGGAAATGTGGTTGATAACTTTGTTGGTGATGCATTTGATTTTGAAATGGGGGTCTTGGTTGAAAAGGTGGTGGTCTTGGCTGAAAATTGGCATTAGGTTGATGCCAATTTGGATTGCTTCTTGGCTGGAAGTTTCCTTGTTGTTGACTTGAAAATCCCATAGCTTGAACTGGCTCTACATCTTCTTGTAACATTGGGCACATATCAGTGGGATGTCCAACTTGTGTACAAATACCACAAGGTCTAACTACTGGTGGTTGCACACCCTTATCCTTAGCAAGCATCATCACTACTTTAGTCAACTCATAAAGTTGACTCTCAATTTTTGGGGTAGAAATTTCTTTTACTCCTCTTGGTGCATCACTGTACCATTCTTCTTCTTGTGTTGTATGCTTGGACTCTTCTGCCATGTTCTTGATAAGAACTCTGATTTCTGTTGGAGTCTTATCAGCTATAGATCCACCACTTGATGCATTGAGTAATCTCCTATCCCAAGATGACATTCCTTCACAAAAATACTGTAACAACTGATATTCTGTAATCCCATGTTGTGGACATCTTGAGCACAATTTCTTGAACTGTTCCCAATAAGTATGCAAGGCTTCTCTCTTTTGTTGCTTGATACCAATTATCTCTCTGCGTAAAGCTGAAGCTCTCATTTCTGGAAAATATTTATCCAGAAACATCCTTGCAAGTTCATTCCATGTTGTGACTGACCCCGGTGGTAAGTCATATAACCACTCCTTGGCTGAATCTTGTAAAGCAAAGGGGAATGCCCTTAACTTGATTTGATCTTCTGTGACTTCATGTGGCTTCATACCCACACAAACAACATGAAATTCCTTAAGGAATTTATGTGGGTCTTCATTCTCAAGACCACGGAATGAGGGTAACAAATGGATGAGTCCAGACTTGAGTTCAAAGTTGATTGCTGCAGGGTAATTTATGCACAAAGGTTGTTGGGTGACATCTTGAGTAGCCCACTGTCTAAAGGTTTGTTCAGGTGGTGGGTTTGGAGGTGGGTTTTCTCCATAGTTGTCTGCCATGGTAGGAGTAGGTGAAGATGGTGGGGTGGTACTTTTGGATGTTGGTGAAGATGTGGTTGATGGATTTGATAAAGAAGCTCCGAATTGTTGTTTCTTTAAAAGTTTAGCTTGCTTCCTTCTTTGTTTTGCAGATTTCTCTATCTCCAAATCAACTGGTAAAGGTGTACCTGTGCGAAAAGATCTTGGCATAAACAATTAGTACTACCGTATCCCCGGCAACGGCGCCAATTTGTTAGGCGTGTCAAACCCAACAAATAATGGGATGAAATAATATTAATAAAGCTCAAGTCACTGCTATTTCTTATACTAAAGATAGTATAGAGTAAGCAGGGTCGGTCCACAGGAATACAGGACTTCTTATCTTGCCATATTCTCACACATAATACAAATAATATTAAAATGGGGGATTGTGTTTGAACTTGAATTAAACTTCATAAATAAGAAAGATTGATAACAAAACGCAGTAAAAGAAGTACATTTCCGATTCTGACTCTTATACATGTATTATGTTGAAAGATGTAATATGATTATAACTCATGTTCAATCTAGGTTGGTAAGTTAGATATTAATAAACTCTAATATCCAAATTGGCAAAAGTATTTTATTCAAAACAAGCTCTTCAAATAAAACTTCATTTAATTGATTCAATTCAAATAAGTTCTTGCATCAAATCATTAAATGACATTAAGTTTTTGCACTAATTACCAACAATGTTTAACATTCCTCTTAAGCTTGGGAATATAAACATTTAATCTTTGATTGCACTAATTTTGATCTAATTACAACCAAGTAAGTGTGTGTTACTAACATCAAATCATAAAACATATACGAATTTCATAATTTGATTAACTAGATTGATAAGAACCCTAGTTCATTGATCAAGTGAAAAAGAGAACTAACCAAACACATGATTAAGATCAAATCAAAGATTACTAGATGTTAAACACAAATTAAGTTCAAATTACAACCTAACAACACATACTTAAGAATTCAGATTCGGAAATGATAATGAAATCAACCACACATGACTAGGTTAAACTACAAATCAAACAAGTTCAAACTTCAAATTGACTTACAAAAAGGAAATTAAAGTGTTTCCAAGTGTTAATCTACTTCCAAAAGCTCTGAAAATCTCCTTCTCCCTGTCCAAAATCCGACCTAACCCCCAACAAAACTGATTGTCCCCATTAAATGAGAGTAAAACTGCTTTAAAAACTGTCGAGACGTTTACACGGCCCGTGTAAATTATAGGGTGCCATTTACACGACCGTGTAAACAAGAAAAGAAGAACGCTCTTGCATATGCGTTTACACGGCCCGTGTAAATTTTAAGCCATCATTTACACGGCCGTGTAAATGTCTGAAAGGCTCAAATCTTCATTTCTTCATTCTCTCTCTCTTCAATGCTCCAAAACTTCTGAAACTTCGTTTCCAACTCTTTTTAACTTCCTCCATCAAGATCCAACCTTCAAAAGTCCCTGAAATATCATAAAAGTGTGTGAATGGAATTGCATCATGAAAAATCCCGAAAAATATGCAAAATGCATGAGTTTAAACCTAAATGCAATGCACTTTTATGAACTAAAACTACAAAATGAATGCATGAATATGCATCTAACACAAGCGCAAGCCATTTTCAACCGAGAAGGCAAGTGTATGCGCTCCGATATGAGACGTCGTATGAAGAAATTGAGGAAGCTGATGAATAAGAAATTGAAAAAGGAGATGAGTTTAATGAAAATGACCTAGTGATTAATGCAATTTTAGGACTCAAAGTTGTCAAAGAACAACCTTTAGTCATCAAAACAATCTCGGAAGAGGAGAAGCTAAAATGGATAAACTGGCCATCCAATAAAGAGACATTTAAGAAAAATTCATAAATGGCTAAGGTCAAGACCAAAATCACAGTTGACTCTTTCAGATCTACACAGTCGAGAATAGATCCCACTGACAAAGGCTCTCCAATAAAGAAACCCGATGACTTACCAGATCAGCCTCAGATTCCTCCATTCTCGGAAGCTTTCATCACTCCAGTTGGTCAACAAATCATTTCTTCCACTACCACTCTGAATGTCCATGTTAAAGACAAAGGTAAAGGAATCCTTTTCGGAAGAATTAGCTCAATGAAGCCATTGAAAAAGAAATAAGGTTGGTCTTTAGAGGAAATTGACAGATCAGTGGAAAAGAGCCTTGGAATTCAAGCTATGAAGGACAATCTGAATCCCTTCTCAGGCATCTCTCCCTACTATCCTCAAGGAATGATCTATGATGATCACTTTGCTCCTTTCAAAAGCTATGCTCTTCCAACAAACGACCTCAAGCAACTAGATATTCCCATCTCTCCTCATGGTAAATTCTATTTCAATTTTGCCCCTCTCCACCCTTCTGACGAAAAAGAAACTCTCGTCTGAACTGAAAGAGGAAGATTAAACACATTCTATTCCACCAACGCCCTTCCTTAAGATAAATATTGGTATAAGTACAAAATCACAAAGTTCAGTGGTTTCATAAGGGAGATTATTGGAAAGTTTGATCTCGACTGCATTCTCTACTAGTACTACATGTTCTGGAACACTCAAGAAAAAATCAATATCTCGGATGCTGATTTCCCTTCGATAAATTTGAACGACATTCTTGTTATTGCAGCTCATCTGAAAGATCGCCAAACCTCTAAATTCAACATAGGAGCATACAACTAAGCTCTCAACTACTTGAAAGACTACACTGCTGAGTTCAGAAGATCAGATGTGTAGTTCGCTCACCTGTTCAGAACTGACAAAATTCTCTCTCCAGTCAGTACTGATCTCGAAGGAATTGATCTCCTCGATGAAGGTCCTATCAGAGATCCAGAGCCCGAATTTGTTTACATGAAGACAAGTTTGAACAAGAAGGAGTTTTTCAAAGTTAGAGACAATCATGTGGTTCCTACCACAATTCTTCAAAGATTCATCTCCAAAATGGATAATACCAATGCTTCAGAAGAAATCAATAATGAGTTTGTTGATCAACTCAACTGGTACATTGAAGTTCGAAGCTGGATGCAGAAGGATTACCTCATTGCCTTTGAAGAATCAAATTACGATAGCTAAGGATTGATAAGGCCACTTAGGGGGGGTGTTAGTACATGAAAAGTGCCCCTTAGTCAATCTAAGGTCAAGCCCATTTCCGAGATGGTGTATATTCTGGGATGAAGTAGTTTCCGAGATTATGTTCTTTCTAAGACTAGTCAAAATGTTATGTCATAACTAAAATCAAAACAAAACAGAACCTTAGGGATGCTTTCGAGTTAAAAAAACGTTAGAAATCAAGCACACACCATAAGGACCAGTCTTGTATTTTACTAAAAAAAGTTGTATTTTGTGTTTCTCAATTGAAAACAAATAAAAAACAATCCATATTTTTTTTATTTTTTTTCGTTTCTTTAGGATTTATTTCATTCAAAACTTAAAAATAACAATTGTCTTTGTTTTCGCTCACTCCCATTCATTTACCATCTTTCACACGTTAAGTTAAAGTGGGGAAGAGAAGTTGGGGCTAGCCCACTTGGCTAACATGGAGGTTTAAACTAATAATTAACTAGAAGGTATTAGGTTCAATCCCAATGCCACATAGGGGGGATTGTTAGTACATGAAAAGTGCCCCTTTGTAACATCCCAAAAATACAGACCAAAAATTTATTTTTAAAATCATTTATAATAAAACCATAAGTCATCCATCATCATAAAGAAAATCATAAATCATGTATCTCAAAACATCATGTCAAATATTGTATCAATCAAATGAAAAAAATATCAGAGTCTAAACAATCCTATGATGAAACTGTGGTGTGTGCCATGCGATCATCCCGAACCCTTTCCCTTGCTAGTGGAAGTACCTGAAACCAAAACTGAAAACTGTAAGCACGAAGCTTAGTGAGTCTCCCCAACTACCACATACCATACACATTTCACATAACATATCCTGGGCCCCACCTCCTGCTACATCGAGTCAAGCTCGACATCGGCTTTCCCGGCATCGAGCCCCGCCTGGCATCGAACCCTATTCGGCATCAGGCCCCGCCCGACATCGAGCAGATCTCGGCATACATATACATAACAACAAACATATAACATAAGCACATAACCCTAGCATATAAACATTCCTCGGGCCCCGCCCGGCATCGGACCTAGATCCGGAAACATACTAACATTCCTCGGGAATCGCCCCGGCAACGGACCGGAGTCCGGAACATACTATCATAACATATTAATGTCACACCCCCGAAACCAGACGGCGGAAACGTCCGAGGGCTCGCGTGACTTAAATTGAATATCATCACAATGAATATACATGAATCGTAACATAAACATCACCATGCATCAATACATTACAACTGATATTGTTCACATCCAGTACATTGTTTTAAATATTACACATTCATAACATAAATTGTTTGAGAGTTTTCAAAACATAACATCCTAACGTACTTGATATTACCCTTCAGCTTACCTGTTACCTGAGAATACAAGTTATTTTGAAAAACGTCAACATATGAAATGTTGGTGAGTTCATAAGTAGGGTTGTGATAAAAATGATTTGTGTAGTTTGTAAAACCCAGAAAATCCGATATTTTCTGAAAAGACAATAGTTTACCAAAGTGTGAAGATCCATAAGTTGATGCATGAATGATTTCAAAACGTGTATAAAAAGGGAGTTTTGTATTATAGTTATAGAAAAATACAAGCGAGTGATGTTGATTTCCTCGAAAAACCCGATGTTTTCCGAATACATAAAATACAGTTGTTTCTCAAATTGCTATACCGCCACAACGAATGATTTTGATTACTCTTCCTTGATTACTCGGATGGTATTGGATTAATTAATTTTTGTGAGTCGTTATAACCATGAATAATAATGACTAGTTCGTCTGTCTTGGCAACCTATCGTGCGCCGGGATTGATCTTAAGATTTTGTCACCCTAGACTGGCCGAGTCTAACTGTAGCGAACAGCTGAGGTGTAGGGGAGTCACCCCCGTATAGATCTATACACAAACTCTCGCTCTCATTCCAGGAGACTTTGATTATAACTACAGACTACGAACGACCCTTAGAGGTGTCGCCCGTTATTACTCACTTAATCCAAACAATATTGATTACTATTGATTAACGACCTGAATTTGTTTACTTTGATTACGCATAAGCCTAACAAACGAGGAGAAGAGGAATACAAAGCCCTGCTACTTTCGTGAGTTATTTTAGGCTGTTGGGTATACGAAGGACACGTTGGCCCATTTCGCATTTTATTACTTGGACCTTACTAGCAATGTTAATGGGCCACTAAGGCCCAATAGCACTTAAAAGCCATTGAGGGTCCCTTTAATATGAAATTGGGTCATAGAAGGCCCAATAACATTTATTATTATTATCCCTTGGGCCCAAAAATCATGTTAATAGATCACAAAGGCCCAACAACATGTTTGGAACTTTCAAGCCCAAAGTTTTGAATGTTTACTTGTTTTAGGTATTGCATATTTGTTGGAAGGTTTGATTGAACGATTGATAATTTCGGATCGGCACGAGGCCGTTCGGTTGTTTTTAACGATCTTTGGAATTATACATATATTCACCTTCATGAGTTGTAGTTTTGTATTTTTTTTTTACTCAAACATCTTAATAGTAAAAGAAGTGATTCAAAATATTGGTTTGACTTTTTCAGCCCTTCTTTAATAAAAATGACAATTTTAGTCCCTTATATAAAAAAAAGACATTTTAGCCCTTAAACCATTTTTTTGACACATTTGACCCATAGACTTGTTCAAGTGATATTTTTTTTTTCGCTCAAAACTTATTCTTTGGCAGTTTCAGCCCTTCCAGCAAAGTGTTTTTCGGTTAAAGTCCAAACTTTTTGCAACTTTTACAATTTTAGCCCAAAATCCAAAAACTTTACATTTTTGATCCTTTTTGGAAAAGAAAGCATTTTAACCCTTGAAATAGTTTTGTTTAACTTCTTATCCCCTGTTTTGAAGAATTTACCATTTCAGCCCCTTGAAAATCATGTTTTTCGCAACTTTGGGCTTAATGGGCCGAAAAGCCCAAAAATTGGCCCATTAAGCTAATATTTACATTTCAAGTCCTTTGAAGAGCATAATATTCATAAAAACATATATATTAACTGTTTTGACTCTTTTGACCCTTAAGAAAACCGTGAATGGCAATTTTAAACCCAACTTTTGTTTATTTGACAATTTAAGTCCAAAAATTGGTTTTATGTTACAATATGTTTATCATAATCTTGGAGGGTAATTTTCTTGACTTGTTTAGTGTAATATATCTTAGTTCATGTTTGTTTTCCTTCTTATGCCATAGATTTCGTGATTTCTTCCCTCTTGTTACATATTTACCACATAAACACTTATAATCACACATACATGCATAAAATCATACATAACATACACATACACATAGATCTACACATTTTACTTGTATTCTCCCCTATAAAACTTATGAAAACCGAAAAAAGAGGGGTATGAACTCACCTTGAGTTTGTGGGTTCGGTTTTGAAGAAGAATGGAAGAAGTCTGATGCTATTCTCGGCCT
Organism: Lactuca virosa; assembly: GCF_052849685.1. Taxonomy (NCBI): domain Eukaryota; kingdom Viridiplantae; phylum Streptophyta; class Magnoliopsida; order Asterales; family Asteraceae; genus Lactuca; species Lactuca virosa. The sequence continues at coordinate 463,262,071 of NC_136430.1, read as the reverse complement.
AGCAAGCTTCTTGGAGGATCTTTGGCTTAGATGTGTTCTAAGATGCAAGATCACGAGTTTGAATAGATTAGGAGGAGATTTTTGATGAAATGAAGTAGTTAGATCATGGATTTAAGCATCAACTTACCTTAGATGATGACTCTTAGGGAGAATCCTACTTGAAAGCTCTTAAATCTCGAAATTTTTGAAGAAGAAGTAAGAGTGTTCTTTGAGAGTGTTTGAGTGAATTGTGTGTGTGTGTCTTTCCCTTTGTGTTCTCGGCCGAAGAAGAAAAGAGAGAGGAGAAGAGAGAGTGTGAAGTGATAGGTGCTTGGGAGTATGAGATGTTGCATGGATATCCTTTGTGTAATTGTGAGGTGGCATGTAGGAAAGTCAACTCTTTTTCCCCCCATTTGTGTAGTTGGGCCGAGAGAAGGAGAAGGAAGAAAAGAAATTGGGCCTTCTTGTGCTTAAGTCCATATTTTGTCCCAATTGGATGATTTTTGGTCCAATTGGTCTTTAGAGAGGGTTCATGGCCCAAAATAAGTCAAGAATGAGTTTTATGGCCTTTTTAAGTTAATTACATTTGTTATGGCCCATTAGGGTATTTTATTTCATTCTAGGCCCAAAATTTTAAAATAAATGAGAGTGGTTCCAATTAGAGTCCATATAGAAGTTCTAAGCCCAAAATAGTCAAATTGGAAGCTTATTGGTCCATTAGGCCCAATAAGAAAATCCTAATCCAAAATGAACTTAATCGGGATTTATAGGGTTTCCAATTCTTTGTTGACTATTTGCAGTGCTTGTATAAAGTGTTTGATGGAATTTTGTTGTTATTGAATAAGCATCATACATGCTTTCACATTTTTGGTTCACAAATGTTATCATTGTTGTTGTTACAAAGCATCAAAATTCCTAGTTGTGACATCATCCCCCTGTTAGAGGGAATTTCGTCCCGAAATTCTTTTGAAAGCTAGATTTGAGAATGCGAGAATAGGTGTGGGTACTTCTGCTTCATTTGGTCTTCACGTTCCCATGTGAATTCTGGTCCGCGTCTCGCGTTCCATCGAACTTTCACAATCGGAATGCTACTTTGCTTAGTACGCTTCACCTCCCTGTCCATGATTTCGACTGGTTCTTCGATGAACAGGTGATGTGTGTGAAACGTACTAGTTTTAATCCTACTAACTTAAACAAAAAAAAAACAAACACACAAAAGGCAGTGTACCTATCGATTATTAGTTTAGTTCAGGTAAGTAGGGTATCGAACACAGGGAACGGTAAACAATTAAAATAAATGCTAATATTATCTAAATAAAACAATATAAAAGGGGGTTTCTCTAGTTTTGCAAGACTAGAAACTTAAACAATCAATTAACACTCAAACAAAATACAGTTAACAATTAAGAAGAACAAGAAAGGACAACTAGATTCAATGATAAAAGAGACTTCTGTTCAGATTTGATTCACTTATTCCTATGGTTGATTTCGTGGCAAGTGCAATGGATCAATATGTCAATGGTTACCGATTCCTAAAATGATTGGGTTCATGTTCACTATTACCAATCCTTTAGTAGACAAGTTAATTCAAACAGTGGCCAGTTGATTAAACTAACAAGTTTTCTAGTGTTCAGTTCGTATCAAGTAAGACTTGTAATAATAGCTAATCAAATTTGTTCAATTCAATCAACTCATATATGGTTGTTCATCACACATGCTCACACATTGATTTACATATTTTCTAGTTAACCCTAGTTTCATGTTCACTATTCCTAGGCATACAATCTTGTATTCTCAAAATTATATGAATCAAGTAATCAAGATAACTCACTTATTAACAGAAAATATTTATCATCAGTACATGAGGATATTTAACAAGCTTAACAAGATAAATAACCAAATTAATATTAATCCAACCACTCAATCAAACCATGTTCATAAGATTATCTCATCCAAACAAAAGTAAAAACCTTTTAGCTCATATCTACAGCAAGTAATAACCTAAAATCAAAATCTAATTATTCAAACATGGTTCAAAACAAAGATTAAGAAAAGAAGAATGATTATTTGCCTTTGATTCTCTTCTAAATTGTCTCTTATGTTGCAATCTAGAAAACTGAAGCTTCAAGAACCCTTCTGGTCTTCAATAATCGCAGCTAGCCTCCAGAAAGTGTTAGGGTTCGAATGAGAAGTGTTTCTATATATAAATTCTGAAAACAGGGCCAACTCGACGAGTTTTCACCAAAAACTCGTCGAGTTTTTTCGATAATCCGCGTATACAGCATGTACGGCAAGGCATCTTCGAATCAGGAACATTCTGACCAACTCGTCGAGTTTTGGGTCAACTCGTCGAGTTCTCTTGGAATCAACATTTTCTCAAAACACGAAAGCCGTCCGAAATTGTGTCTAGTTTTCAGAACATTTTGAATCTCGTGAATCGGAGTTACGGTTCATGAGATATGGCCAAAACACTGACGAGGGGTCAAGCTGTCTAATAACATCCTTCTTTCTCCAGTCTTCAATCTCCAAGCTTCCAATCACTCAATCCTCTTCCTTTTTCAACAATAATTAATAAGGTAATGAATGATTTCTATGACTAAATAAGCCCATATCAAAATAACCCACACTTGACTTTTGCTTGCCCCCAAGCAAAACTGAATTTTATCACACCAATATCATATAAGACAATCCAAATCGAACCCAGCCATTATGCCAAGACCGCAACGCATGCATTGTGTCTAAAAATTTTCCTAATGACCCCCCTCAATTCTAAATACTTACAATCCTCATAAACACTCGCCCACTTCTTTTGAACATTGCTCATTTTATGCATCCCTCCGAATCCATCCCCAGAAAACTTTCTTAACCTCAAGTCATTTTTGGTTAAACCCCCAAGCATACATATGATAAAATAACCTAGAAAAGAGAATTACAATAAAAATAAATACTACTTTTGATTGAATCTTTTATACTTTGTAGCTTTTCTTCATGATATTCTTCTTTGTCTTCATAGCTTTGTAGATTCTTTATTCAAACATTTCATCACTCTTTTTTTTTCAACGCACTTTTTCCACTCAAAACTAAAAACATAGAAAAACATATGCTTAAGCAAGGGAATTTAACTTCATCCTTTATTGGTTAAAGGCATTTTCCTGGATACATTTCAAGTACACGATGCTAAACATGTTGAGATCCTCAAACTAAGCGAGGTTGTGTTTTTGTCCCATGATTTCACTAGAATAAAGGAGGCCACAAATGCACTATAACGTATATTGGCTCAACTAAACATTTGGGTCTTCATAGAATCATCAAACACAATAATAGCATGGAACCCTAATTGCTCTACCAAATTTGTCTGAATTAACCCTAGCAAAATTTTTATGCAAATTTTTTTTTCAAACCAAGGATTCAAAAGATTCTAATATTTTCACTAAATGTAATCAACCCCCTACCCCACACTTAAATTATGCAATGTCCCCATTGCATGTTATGCATGAAAAAGAACATAAAAGTAAAGAAAGAATTAGAACAAACTCCCCTGGGATAGTAGTTGCGAGGTTGATATTCTTCTTGTTAAGTTCCATCTTCAGTTGACTTTAGACATGGGAACAGCTCATCCACGCCTTGGGTGTCAAATCTCGTGTGGTTAGGCTCCAAAATATAGAGGAAAAAGGTCTTGGAAATTCTCGGAAATTGATCTTTAATAGTATAGCCAATTGCCCTTGTCAAATGTAATCCAATGTTTAATTATCGGACTCGTAATTAGACTCAATTCTCCCATTCTTCTCGTTTTAGACTCGATCTCACGTTTTATTCCTCACGTTTTATTCATTCATTCTATCCCTCACCCTATATTCTGAAAAGATCAAAAACAAATACCAAGTAATAAAAAAAACATCAAAATAAAAATCCTAAATTATCCCTAAATACTAGAAGTTTAGAAAGAAAAAGAAAAGCAAACTCTAATGACGGGTTGCCTCCCGCAAGCGCTTCTTTTTGTGCGAGTCTTTAGCTGGACTCTCAACTTAATAAACTTCCAATAAACTCAATGCCAATCCATCTGTTGCATTGAATATTTTCTTTGGACCAATTCGTAAGATTTGGCTCTTTGGTTCAAAAATTGGCCAAACGAGCTTGAATATATAAAACCCAAGAATCTTGATAAGGGTTGGGATCGGTTGGATACCAATCAGAAATGGATCGCGCTTCAGAACTTTCTCCAAAGTTGGAGTCGTCACCCCATGCTTAGAAACACAATCTGGGAAAACAGGGGGCCACGGCGTGGTAATGGTCAAACCACGGCTTGGTTCCTGCAACTCAGCTTGTTCTTGTTCTTCATCTGACCCTTCTGCTAGCAATCTTTCCAGCTCCTCCAAATCTCTTTCTGGATTAAATTCTTCATCTTTTAACTCTAGCTCTTGTAACTCAAATTGCTCTTGTTTATTAGGCAAGATGTTATCTAACCATCTTCCAAATTCCTTCAAATCATCATCTGAGTCATATTCCTCATCTTCTTGCTCAATTTCCTGTACTACTTCCTCAAGAAAAGCATCAAAAGCATCGAGCTTTTGAAAATACATAATAAATATTAAAACAAAAAAAACTCGTAAATTTATATGAGATAAATCTCACACAAAGGATCGATAATACTAGCAATTAAAATAAATTTTAGAACCGTTCCCCGACAACGGCGCCAAAAACTTGATGTGTGTGAAACGTACTAGTTTTAATCCTACTAACTTAAACAAAAAAAAAACAAACACACAAAAGGCAGTGTACCTATCGATTAGTAGTTTAGTTCAGGTAAGTAGGGTATCGAACACAGGGAACGGTAAACAATTAAAATAAATGCTAATATTATCTAAATAAAACAATATAAAAGGGGGTTTCTCTAGTTTTGCAAGACTAGAAACTTAAACAATCAATTAACACTCAAACAAAATACAGTTAACAATTAAGAAGAACAAGAAAGGACAACTAGATTCAATGATAAAAGAGACTTCTGTTCAGATTTGATTCACTTATTCCTATGGTTGATTTCGTGGCAAGTGCAATGGATCAATATGCCAATGGTTACCGATTCCTAAAATGATTGGGTTCATGCTCACTATTACCAATCCTTCAGTAGAGAAGTTAATTCAAACAGTGGCTGGTTGATTAAACTAACAAGTTTCCTAGTGTTCAGTTCGTATCAAGTAAGACTTGTAATAATAGCTAATCAAATTTGTTCAATTCAATCAACTCATATGTGGTTGTTCATCACACATGCTCACACATTGATTTACATATTTTCTAGTTAACCCTAGTTTCATGTTCACTATTCCTAGGCATACAATCTTGTATTCTCAAAATTATATGAATCAAGTAATCAAGAAGATGTTCATACAACTTAATAACTCACTTATTAACAGAAAATATTTATCATCACTACATGAGGATATTTAACAAGCTTAACAAGATAAATAACCAAATTAATATTAATCCAACCACTCAATCAAACTATGTTCATAAGATTATCTCATCCAAACAGAAGTAAAAAGATTTTAGCTCATATCTACAGCAAGTAATAACCTAAAATCAAAATCTAATGATTCAAACATGGTTCAAAACAAAGATTAAGAAAAGAAGAATGATTATTTGCCTTTGATTCTCTTCTAAATTGTCTCTTATGTTGCAATCTCGAAAACTGAAGCTTCAAGAACCCTTCTGGTCTTCAATAATCGCAGCTAGCCTCCAGAAAGTGTTAGGGTTCGAATGAGAAGTGTTTCTATATATAAATTCTGAAAACAGGGCCAACTCGACGAGTTTTCACCAAAAACTCGTCGAGTTTTTTCGATAATCCGCGTATACAGCGTGTACGGCAAGGCATCTTCGAATCGGGAACATTCTGACCAACTCGTCGAGTTTTGGGTCAACTCGTCGAGTTCTCTTGGAATCAACATTTTCTCAAAACACGAAAGTCGTCCGAAATTGTGTCTAGTTTTCAGAACATTTTGAATCTCGTGAATCGGAGTTACGGTTCATGAGATATGGCCAAAACACTGACGAGGGGTCAAGTTGTCCAATAACATCCTTCTTTCTTCAGTCTTCAATCTCCAAGCTTCCAATCACTCAATCCTCTTCCTTTTTCACCCGAGCATGTCTTTTATTGCTGAAATTGAAATATTAAGCTAATTAAGTACCTTTTGTCCATAAAATGATATAAAATCAACAATAATTAATAAGGTAATGAATGATTTCTATGACTAAATAAGCCCATATCAACAGGAGATTCTCGTTGATTTCAATTTCTTCAAGTGGAATGATGAGGGTTTCGTCAGATAAACACTTTTTCAAATTGGAAACATGGAACACGGGGTGTACACTGCTGAGTTCAGCGGGTAACTGCAGTCTATAAGCCACTGGACCTATTCGGGCAAGAATCTCGAAGGGTCCAATGTATCGAGGGTTTAGTTTTCCCCGTTACCCAAAACGAATCACCCCTGTCCAAGGAGAGACCTTTAATAACATCCTATCCCCGACTCTAAATTCCAAGGGCTTTCGCCGCTTATCGGCGTAGCTCTTTTGTCTGTCTCGTGATGATTGTAGTCGGGCCCTGATCTGAATTATCTTCTCGGTCGTTTCGCGTATGATTTCTGGTCCTGTTAATGCATTGTCTGGTGTTTGTCCTTTTGCTAGCTGAGTGTCACCTGCCTCAGCCCAACACAACGGTGATCTACATTTACGCCTGTACAATGCCTCGAAAGGAGCAACTTTGATGCTTGAGTGATAACTGTTATTGTACGAGAATTCGATCAAAGGCAAGTGGATATCCCACGACTTTCCAAAGTCTATCACACATGCGCGAAGCATATCTTCTAGCGTTTGGATGGTTCGCTCGCTTGGACCATCCGTTTGTGGGTGGTAGGCAGTGCTCATGTCAAGTTGTGTTCCCATAGCTTTCTGAAGTGATTGCCAAAAGCATGAAGTAAACCTAGTATCTCTATCTGAGATGATAGATATTGGCACTCCATGGAGTCTCATGATTTCCTTGATATAGATCCTTGTCAGACGTTCCATCTTGTATGATTCTTTTATTGGCAGGAAATGAGCGGATTTTGTTAATCTGTCAACTACTACCCATATGGTATCCAAACCATCAGTCGACTTGGGTAGTTTGGTCACAAAGTCCATAGTAATCCTTTCCCATTTCCACTCGGGAATTACTAGTTGCTGTAATAATCCCGAGGGCTTCTGATATTCCACCTTTACTTTAGCACATGTGAGGCATTTGCTAACGTAAGTGGCAATCTCTGCCTTCATGTTAGGCCACCAATAATGTTGCTTGATATCCAAGTACATTTTATCTGAACCCGGATGGATGGAGTATCGCGTCTTGTGGGCTTCATTCATGACCACTTCTCTGAATCCCCCAAGTTTAGGGACCCAAATGCGGTTCATGAAATAATATGCTCCGTCCTCCTTCACTTCGAGATTCTTTTCCATTCCACGTAACGCTTCGCTCGTTCTGTTTTCTGCCTTCATGGCATCCGACTGGGCTGCTCTGATTTGCGAGGTCAGGTGGGATTGGATGGTTATTGAGAGAGTCTTCAAACGACGATTCGAGTAATCCTTCCGACTCAAGGCATCAGCTACTACGTTAGCTTTAACTGGGTGGTACTTGATTTCGCACTCGTAATCGTTCAGCAATTCAACCCATCTTCGTTGCCTCATGTTCAACTCCTTTTGATTTAAGATGTGCTGGAGACTCTTGTGGTCGGTGAAAATGGTGTACTTGGTACCATAAAGGTAGTGCCTCCAAATTTTCAGGGCGAAGACCACAACTCCTAATTCCAGGTCATGGGTGGTATAATTCACTTCATGTGTCTTTAGTTGTCGGGATGCATAAGCTATCACCTTTCCACGCTGCATGAGTACACAGCCCAAACCCTGATTCGACGTATCACAGTAGACTACAAAGTCTTCTGTTCCTTCCGGTAGTGATAGCACCGGCACACTGCAGAGTGCTTGCTTCAGAGTTCGGAATGCAGCTTCTTGTTTATCTGTCCATTCAAAAGGTACGCCCTTTTGTGTAAGCGAGGTAAGTGACTTGGCTGTTTTGGAAAAGTTCTGAATGAATCTCCTGTAGTAGCCTGCGAGGCCTAAAAATTAGCGAATTTATGTGGGTGTTGTTGGGATCGCCCATCCTTCAATGGCCTTGACCTTGGAAGGATCCACATGTATCCCTTCTTGACTAACAACATGACCTAAAAATTTCACACTACGGAGCCAAAACTCACACTTAGAGAGTTTTGCGTATAACTTTTTGGTTCGCAGGTTTCCAGGATTTGTCGGAGATGTCGGCCGTGTTCTTCTTCGCTTCGAGAATAGACGAGGATATCGTCGATGAAAACGATGACAAAGTTGTCAAGGAATGGTCAGCAGATTCGATTCATTAGGTCCATGAATGCGGCAGGGGCATTCGTTAGACTGAAGAGCATTACGACAAATTCATAATGTCCATAACGTGTTCGGAAGGCGGTTTTGGGGATATCCTCCTCCCGGACTTTGAGCTGGTGGTATCCAGATCGCAGATCTATCTTAGAGAAGTAACTTGCTCCTTGGAGTTGGTCAAATAGATCGTCGATTCTCGGAAGTGGATAGCGATTTTTTATAGTGAGCTTATTAAGTTCCCTATAGTCAATACACATCCTAAAGGTACCGTCTTTCTTCTTAACAAAGAGAACCGGAGCTCCCCAAGGTGAGAAACTGGGTCGGATGAATGCTTTGTCCAAAAGCTCGCTGAGTTGACTGGACAACTCTTGCATCTCCGCAGGAGCCAATCTGTAGGCCGATTTGGCGATGGGAGTAGCTCCTGGCACTAGATCAATTCGGAACTCGACTTGTCTTTCTGGGGGTATCCCCGGAAGATCCTCCGGAAAGACATCCGGGAAATTGCAAGCCACCGGGATGTTTCGAATATTGATCTCTTTTTTGGACTTATCCACTATATGAGCTAGAAACGTCAAGTCCTTCTTTCGTAGATACTTCTGTGCCTTAATGCACGAGATAAGACGAAGGTTCGTGCTGGGTTTGTCTCCGTATATAATTAGGGTTTCGTGATTTGGGAGGTGAAGGCGAACGGCCTTCTCGTGACACATAATTTCAGCATGGTGGGGGCTTAACCAATCCATGTCGATAATCACATCAAAACTCCTAATGGAAACAGGCATTAAGTTTATTTGAAAGACGTGATGATTTAAGGTCAGGGTACATCCGATGTAGATTTCCCCAGTGGATTCTGTTTTCCCATTAGCCATTTCCACCGTAAAGGTTTCATTAAGCTTCTGGGGTTGTTGTTTTAACAAGTGTTTGAATTTATTACTCATAAAACTTCGTTCTGGCCCAGTATCAAATAGGATGCATGCATAAGTGTGGTTTAGGAGAAACGTACCGGTAACAACAGCGGGATCCTGAACCGCTTCTCCCTGGCCCATAGCTAGCACCCTTCCTGTTCCTCCGTTCCCAGGGTTGTTGATGTTGGGGCAGTTTCGACGGGTATGCCCAGCCTTTCCACATCCATAGCAGGTGGGGCTTGATCCTGCATTATTGCCGCTGTTGTTGGTGTTGTTGTTGTTGCGGTTGTTGTTGTTGTTGTTTCCTTGTTGTTGGCTCTGGGGAGGATAGGTCCTGCAATACCTTGCCGTGTGACCCTTCCGATTGCAACTGGTACAATGCATCTCCCTGCATTCACCATTATGATGGAGGCTGCACTTGTTGCACTTCGGGAGATTCCCAGAATACTGCCTAGGGGCACTTGGATTAGCTGAAGCTGGAGCATGTGGTGTGGAGGGTACTTGGGTGGTTGCAACATTGACTGTCACTGTTTGTTGTTTCTTTGACGACTCTGAGCCTTGTCGCCCTTTTCTCTTGTTGTTCTTTCCATTCTTGTTGTTGCTCTCCTTCTTGCCTTCAGTTTCCACTGGCTTCTCGCCCTTCTTGTTGTTGTGGTCGTACAGTTTCTTAGCCAACCTCTTGGCACTGTCGAATGTTTCAGGATTTGCAGCTATTACATTTCCTTGGATTGGGGAGGTTAATCCCCAGATGAATCATTCGATTTTCTTTCCCTCTGAAGTGATCATGCCAGGGCACAACAATGACAGTTCGCTAAACCTTGATATGTATGCATCTATATCAGAACTTCGGACGGTGAGATTCCACAGCTCTTGCTCCATTTTCTGAATTTTGCCTCACGGGCAGTACTCAACCATCAGCATTTCTTTCAATTCCGCCCACGACATAGCGTTGGCTACGGGGAGAGTCATGGCCTCTACATGTCCATTCCACCAAGTGAGAGCTTGGTCAACGAATGTGCATGCGGCGAACTTCACTTTCACCTCTTCGGGGCATTCACATATCTCAAATACTGATTCCACCTTTTCCATCCATCTCTTTAGGGTTATCATTCCACCCGTGCCATTAAAGGTTCGTGGCTTGGAGTTGGTGAAGTCCTTGTAGGAGCATGTCTTGGTAGGTCCTTGATTTATTCCGTTGTTCGAACTTCCAGCCCCTTGTCCATTGACTCCACCATTGTTCCCTTGGTGGATTTGCGTCATGGCCGCAGTAACCGCAGCAGATACAGCTGCTTGGAATGCAGCTGAGTTGACTTCGGGTGTGGTTGGTCCAGGGTTTCCACGGGTTGGTCGTTGGGGCATCTTTCTGTCATGGAACGGAAAGATGTTTAGTGCCTATGATTTTTGTGAGATTGTGGTCCTATAAACTAGGTGTATTGCATGAACTTAAGTAGTTTCACAAATTATCATACAATCATGGATACATAACACATAGCAGATCACAACATTACAATAGAACACATAAAATTTTTCCATTAATATTATCCGCACTTTGTTACATGAAAATTTGCTCGAAAGAGCATACACAAGTGGTGCAAGTTCGGCAGCGTAACGACTCTATGAGTAGTGTAATCACTTAAACATAGAGTCGATGGTACATAGCATAGATCATATAAGCATAATACTAAGGATAGATACGACTAGTCCTAGTCATGATGGGATGTGCCAGGGGGTGGTGTTGAAGAAGTGGACGCTCCCTGAAGGCGAGCCACCTGTTGTTCCGCATCTCGGAGGCGAGTCTCCCACCTCACCTGCCTCATGTGGAACTCTCGGATAACCTCTCGCGTCTCCTGTTCTGCACGCTCAACTCTAGCCCGCATCTGGTGCATATGATCGACGATGCTCTGAGCTAGGTCACCAGTGTTCCGCAATCGTCTCACCATGGTCGGAAGCGCGCGATCAGCTGGTCCTCCCTCCCTCAAGTCGTAGAACTCGCGTGCCATGCCAAACGGAGGTCGCTGTCCCTGCTGTCTGCTCCACCTCCAAAGATCGATACCTGTAACGCCTGTGTTTCTGGGCTTGTCATTAATGTTGATATAGTAGTCTAGGTTAACCTTTGTAACTCATTTTGAAATAATAGAAGTGTATTATTTGAGTATTTTGTGTTTTGTGCTTAATTGTGTGTCTTAATTGAATTAAGTATGAAAATAAGCGTCAAAATGAAATGTTAGATAAGCTTGATATCTATGGATAATGTTGTAGCAGTTGAAACGAGGTTTCCGAATATATATAGAATGCCGAAATCCGAATTATAACGAAGAAGTTATGACCTGTCGAAGTTTCGCGACAGAACCGACACGACGCTGAATGACGTAAAAAGTGAATTTACGATAGAGCGATATTTAGCCCTATTAATCTAAACAAATGTTGTAGAGTTCGTTAAACCGAGAACGTGCATAAAAAGAACGCCCAAATCTGACTTCGTATGAGGAAGTTATGATTTTCCGAAGTTTCGACTTAGCAGTGTGCAGACCGAATACTCGATTTGAGATCGAGCGGTTTTTAGCCGAAACAATCTAAACGAGAATCGAAGATCTCGTCGATAGTAGTCCAACGGTAAAAAGACAGACGAAAACGGACGTCGGATGAAGAAGTTATGAATTTATAACGGAGTTTTCCTGTCCCGGCCTACTAAAAATAATATAATAAGAATATAATAAAAATAAAGTCAAAATTAGCCGACGAGTCTAAACGAGAGTTGTAGATCATAATCTCACCTACGCGTGGATATAAAGAACGTCGAAAACGGAGCTCGTATGCGAAAGTTATGAATTTTTGAAGTTCGGGGCGTGAACCCCAAGGTTGTGTCAGTTCACGAGGTGAGCATTAGTGACTCACGAGGTGAACAGATGATGGACGTCTTCCAGGGCAAGTGGCCGTGACGAACGCAATGACGTATCGAGCTCACGAGGTGAATATTAGAAACTCACGAGGTGAGCCAGTTCACGAGGTGAACTCAGAAAATTCACCCTATAAATAGAAATCGAGGGTCAGCCGAGTTTGGTTGCTCATCTCTTACTCTCCCACTCCCGATACTCTCTCTAAGCCCTATTTTAACCCCCGAAGCCCCGATATCATTCCCGAGACCCGAAGCGAGTCCCGAAGCCCCGAAGATCCCGAGAAGTGCAATTCCCGAGCCGAAGCTCTGCCAGCGAGAAGCCAATTTTTGTGAAGATCTTCCAGATGTACCGAAAAATAATACTTCTACAAGCCGTAGTGCTGTCCGATCATCTTCTGATCAAGTGAGTGTGTAGTTACTTTCTTCTAACGCATAATTATGAAGTATTTTATACGAAATACGTGTTATGTGTATATTTTGTTGTTATATGTGTGAATGTATATTCACTTTCTTCTATCTCATAGATATGATTTATTCTCTATGGAATACGTGTTATGTGTGTGTGCCTCATCTGTTATGTGGAATATGTATTGAATGAACATGCTATACAGGTTTTAAACTATGTATAAAAATATATATTTTTATCTACTAATATGTTGGGTAGAACATGGGTAGATAGTTGATGTGTGATAAACAGATGAGAGGCCTCGATGTTGTTGTTGATCTAGTCATCTAGCGGAGTATGGATGACGACCACAGACTCTTTCTAGACAGTCCAGTGGAACGCTAGCAGGCTCATAACCTGTAGGTGTTGTGAACGATGTGTTCACCGGTGTACTCTATCCCCCTCATGGTTGTCTTTAGGACATCTATTGTTGAGGAAACCTCTTGCAGTAATGTCCGTCCCGATGAAAAATCCTAGATTAGGTCCCTTGAGATAGATGTTGTTTTAGGGACGTAAAGTGAGGATAACGGGAATGGGTAATCGGGTTATTGTTGGTTGGTGAAATTAAATATAATTATTTATTGTGGGTTGAAAACCTTATATGCTCACCAGGCTCCCAAGCCTGACCCACTTAGTTTTGTTTATATTACAGGTAGTGGCGCGAGAACATAAGTTGGATGACTTAATCAAGATGTTTTGATTTTAGACTTGTTGTTATATGTAACTGTTGTAAGGTCTATACTGTGTTGTTTATGCTTTTGGTATGTTTATCGGAACATCACATCCCGAATATTGTTATATAATGAAAATGCATCTCTTGATGAAATGCTTTGATAAATTCTATTTTATCATGTTTTGTTTTGGGAACAAATTCCGCAACCCTTTTTAATCAATGGATTACTCTGAAATTATTTTAAAAGCATAAATGAAACCGGTCTTTTTTGGCCGTGATTTTGGGGATGTCACAATACCCCAGGGGGGTGTAGGGCCAGTCGGGCCTATCCGGTGAGCGGGCACCCTAGTCGGGTAAGGGGGGTTGATGACTTCGGACTCCGTGTCCGAATCACTATCATCGCTAGGTTCCTCCTCGAAGTCCTCTTCGACTTCTTCTTCTTCCAGGACCTCCACGGGCTCGGCAGGTCCGCCCTCGACTTCTGCCTCAGGTTCCTCTTCGGACCCTTCCTCAGGGTCTTCTTCAGGTTCCTCCTCCAGCCATCCGTTATTTCCCTGATTAGGGAAATACGGATCTCCGGGGTGATGGAAGCCGGCCATACAGTCTGCGAGAGTATATAAATGTACTAATATTATTCCTAAGATGTTTTAGTTATTACGTAATTTGAGTTGATGTTCTTCTCTTGGTAACAAGGGGTATGTTTTTAGGTTTACCGTCCATCGAGGTTTTTACCGGGGCATGTATTAGTTGTACCTCGGAGGAAATGTAGTCGATCATGCTACATTCACCCCCTTAATACCACTATGAACAGTCCTGACTTAACGGAGATGCCAACATTATCTCATTTGATTTGGTATTATGTTATTTTCCCTATATTGTACAAGTAGGGGTGTTTTATCGTTGTGTTTTATTCGTTTTGTTCAGAGTTGTTTTTGTCCCTCTTTGGTTTATAGTTGCATATCAATGTGTGGTTAGATATGCCAGTTCACTATAAACAGAGCTCTGATACCAACCTGTCACACCCCCGAAACCAGACGGCGGAAACGTCCGAGGGCTCGCGTGACTTAAATTGAATATCATCACAATGAATATACATGAATCATAACATAAACATCACAATGCATCAATACATTACAACTGATATTGTTCACATCCAGTACATTGTTTTAAATATTACACATTCATAACATAAATTGTTTGAGAGTTTTCAAAACATAACATCCTAACGTACTTGATATTACCCTTCAGCTTACCTGTTACCTGAGAATACAAGTTATTTTGAAAAACGTCAACATATGAAATGTTGGTGAGTTCATAAGTAGGGTTGTGATAAAAATGATTTGTGTAGTTTGTAAAACCCAGAAAATCCGATATTTTCTGAAAAGACAATAGTTTACCAAAGTGTGAATATCCATAAGTTGATGCATGAATGATTTCAAAACGTGTATAAAAAGGGAGTTTTGTATTATAGTTATAGAAAAATACAAGCGAGTGATGTTGATTTCCTCGAAAAACCCGATGTTTTCTGAATACATAAAATACAGTTGTTTCTCAAATTGCTATACCGCCACAACAAATGATTTTGATTACTCTTCCTTGATTACTCGGATGGTATTGGATTAATTAATTTTTGTGAGTCGTTATAACCATGCATAATAATGACTAGTTCGCCTGTCTTAGCAACCTATCGTGCGCCGGGATTGATCTTAAGATTTTGTCACCCTAGACTGGCCGAGTCTAACTGTAGCGAACAGCTGAGGTGTGGGGGAGTCACCCCCGTATAGATCTATACACAAACTCTCGCTCTCATTCCATGAGACTTTGATTATAACTACAGACTACGAACGACCCTTAGAGGCGTCGCCCGTTATTACTCACTTAATCCAAACAATATTGATTACTATTGATTAACGACCTGAATTTGTTTACTTTGATTACGCATAAGCCTAACAAACGAGGAGAAGAGGAATACAAAGCCCTGCTACTTTCGTGAGTTATTTTAGGCTGTTGGGTATACGAAGGACACGTTGGCCCATTTCGCATTTTATTACTTGGACCTTACTAGCAATGTTAATGGGCCACTAAGGCCCAATAGCACTTAAAAGCCATTGAGGGTCCCTTTAATATGAAATTGGGTCATAGAAGGCCCAATAACATTTATTATTATTATCCCTTGGGCCCAAAAATCATGTTAATGGATCACAAAGGCCCAACAACATGTTTGGAACTTTCAAGCCCAAAGTTTTGAATGTTTACTTGTTTTAGGTATTGCATATTTGTTGGAAGGTTTGATTGAACGATTGATAATTTCGGATCGGCACGAGGCCGTTCGGTTGTTTTTAACGATTTTTGGAATTATACATATATTCACCTTCATGAGTTGTAGTTTTGTATTTTATTTTACTCAAACATCTTAATAGTAAAAGAATTGATTCAAAATATTGGTTTGACCTTTTCAGCCCTTCTTTAATAAAAATGACAATTTTAGTCCCTTATATAAAAAAAGACATTTTAGCCCTTAAACCATTTTTTTGACACATTTGACCCATAGACTTGTTCAAGTGATATTTTTTTTCGCTCAAAACTTATTCTTTGGCAGTTTCAGCCCTTCCAGCAAAGTGTTTTTCGGTTAAAGTCCAAACTTTTTGCAACTTTTACAATTTTAGCCCAAAATCCAAAAACTTTACATTTTTGATCCTTTTTGGAAAAGAAAGCATTTTAACCCTTGAAATAGTTTTGTTTAACTTCTTATCCCCTGTTTTGAAGAATTTACCATTTCAGCCCCTTGAAAATCATGTTTTTCGCAACTTTGGGCTTAATGGGCCGAAAAGCCCAAAAATTGGCCTATTAAGCTAATATTTACATTTCAAGTCCTTTGAAGAGCATAATATTCATAAAAACATATATATTAACTGTTTTGACTCTTTTGACCCTTAAGAAAACCGTGAATGGCAATTTTAAACCCAACTTTTGTTTATTTGACAATTTAAGTCCAAAAATTGGTTTTATGTTACAATATGTTTATCATAATCTTGGAGGGTAATTTTCTTGACTTGTTTAGTGTAATATATCTTAGTTCATGTTTGTTTTCCTTCTTATGCCATAGATTTCGTGATTTCTTCCCTCTTGTTACATATTTACCACATAAACACTTATAATCACACATACATGCATAAAATCATACATAGCATACACATACACATAGATCTACACATTTTACTTGTATTCTCCCCTATAAAACTTATGAAAACCGAAAAAAGAGGGGTATGAACTCACCTTGAGTTTGTGGGTTCGGTTTTGAAAAAGAATGGAAGAAGTCTGATGCTATTCTCGGCCTAGCAAGCTTCTTGGAGGATCTTTGGCTTAGATGTGTTCTAAGATGCAAGATCACGAGTTTGAATAGATTAGGAGGAGATTTTTGATGAAATGAAGTAGTTAGATCATGGATTTAAGCATCAACTTACCTTAGATGATGACTCTTAGGGAGAATCCTACTTGAAAGCTCTTAAATCTCGAAATTTTTGAAGAAGAAGTAAGAGTGTTCTTTGAGAGTGTTTGAGTGAATTGTGTGTGTGTGTCTTTCCCTTTGTGTTCTCGGCCGAAAAAGAAAAGAGAGAGGAGAAGAGAGAGTATGAAGTGATAGGTGCTTGGGAGTATGAGATGTTGCATGGATATCCTTTGTGTAATTGTGAGGTGGCATGTAGGAAAGTCAACTCTTTCCCCCCCCCCCATTTGTGTAGTTGGGCCGAGAGAAGGAGAAGGAAGAAAAGAAATTGGGCCTTCTTGTGCTTAAGTCCATATTTTGTCCCAATTGGATGATTTTTGGTACAATTGGTCTTTGGAGAGGGTTCATGGCCCAAAATAAGTCAAGAATGAGTTTTATGGCCTTTTTAAGTTAATTAGATTTGTTATGGCCCATTAGGGTATTTTATTTCATTCTAGGCCCATTATGGCCCAAAATGTTAAAATAAATGAGAGTGGGTCCAATTAGAGTCCATATAGAAGTTCTAAGCCCAAAATAGTCAAATTGGAAGCTTATTGGTCCATTAGGCCCAATAAGAAAATCCTAATCCAAAATGGACTTAACCGGGATTTCTAGGGTTTCCAATTCTTTGTTGACTATTTGCAGTGCTTGTATAAAGTGTTTGATGGAAGTTTGTTGTTATTGAATAAGCATCATACATGCTTTCACATTTTTGGTTCACAAATGTTATCATTGTTGTTGTTACAAAGCATCAAAATTCCTAGTTGTGACAATTAACTAGACATTCCTCGGGATTACCCCGACATCGGACCGTAGCCCGGAACACATACCACATAACAACCATATGCAAGAATCACAAAGACATCAAGCATACAAGCATTCCTCGGGACCCCCCCGACATCGGACCGGAATCCGGAAAACATATAAACCTACTTTGGGCCCCGCCCGGCATCAGACCGTGGTCCGGAACTACTGCGATCTAAACGGGCCGGCCTTGGTGCCTTAGACTCGTTCCTACTGGAGAAAACTCACCTCGCAAATTTGTCTGCAAAAACTCGCTGTGAGGAATATCTGATAGCTGCTCCAACGACTCCCCGACTATCAATATCACAATAATACTTAGTCAGAATATGATAATCCTTCTCATGGTAAAATGACCATTTTACCCCTGGTCAAAGTCAACATCTTGGTCAAAGTCAAAGTCAAGGTCAACTCCCAGTCAACCCCAACTCGTTGAGTCATCTCCCAACTCGGCGAGTTCATGGACAAATCAGACCCGTGGTCAACTAAGTCAACTCGTCGAGTCCCTTCCCAGACTCGTCATGTTCTTCCTGTCATAACATCGTGGCATATTGACTTTGAATTGTCGAGTCCCTCCTTGGACTCGTCGAGTTCTTCAGCTTCCGAGTCCTAATCGTGTCCAACTCACTGAGTCATCTCCTAGACTTAATGGTTTCACTCACAACCAGAAAAAAGGTTAGGGTTCACGACCCGACTCGCCGAGTCCAAGAACAACTCGCCGAGTCCTCCACGTGACATACCCATTCAGTCGATTCTAATCCATTCCAATGCTTCTAACTCATAGATCTGGACTCCTTAGACTAGCATTACACGTAAAGTTGCTAACTTTACGTGTATGCATGGTGTTATGAAGCTAAAACACCCAAAACAAGCCAAAATGAAGGTCTAAATCATAGAATGGAGTCATGGCTGAATAAAGGTGGCAACTTTGAGCTTCTAAAGCTCAAGAATGCCCAGATCTGAAGTCCTCACATCCCCAAAGGTCCAAAACTCGGAATGACCTTGGAAATGACCCAAAAATGACAACCTACAAGCTAAGAAGGAGATCTAAGTGAATAATAGCCAATGTATAAGCTTTATACCTCTATGAAGACAAAAATGAGTCCTTAGCTCTGGATCTTTGACCTTCCTTCTGCAACTCCAAGCCTTTTGCTTCTTTCCTCCAGCTTTAATCACAAAATGGCAAGAAATAGCTCAAGATCACTCAAGGTTGATTAGGGTTTTGAGATTAGGGTTTTGAAGGTGATGAAGGTTGGGATGGAGGCCAGATATGATGCTTAAATAGGGTGCAAACCCTAAAGATTAGGGTTTCATCCAGTCTGTCCTACTCGTCGAGTCAGGACTTCGACTCGTCGAGTAGCTTACTAAAAACCCGCACCTAATCTGCCTTCTACTCGACGAGTTAGGGCTACCAACTCGTCGAGTAGCCCTTCCAAAATAAATAAATAATAAGGTTAAATGCGTATCAGGAACCAGGCGTTAAACCCTTAGTCAATATGAGATCAAGCCCATTTCCAAGATGGTGTATATTCCGGGATGAAGTAGTTTCCGAGATTAGGTTCTTTCTAAGACTAGTCAAAATGTTATGTCAGAAGTGAAAGTACCCGTTTATTGTTTACTGTTTGTTTCTTAGTGTCGTGCAACCGACAAGATCAACATCAACGGTTGTGTCTGGTTGTTGATCTTCAGTCCATGCACACTTTATTTATATTTGTATTATGTAACTCCTTGGCTATAAAAGGAGTGTCAATCTTTGTAAACAGTAGCAACTAGAGAACCACTTCATTCAATCAAATCAAGAATTATCCAGTCAATCATTTCTCTCCAGCATTCTTCTTGTTTCTTATATTGTTCATTGGTCATACTTTATCACATTTTACTTTACTTGAACACTTTGTTGAAATTATATCAGTCAAGGCTTGACTGGTTTATCCAGACCTGACTGGACTTAAGATCATTAACAACCATTGTCGTTAGTTAATTCAAGGTTTGGGTTTTCAAACCTTGTCCGCACAAATCCTTGTACCAACACTAAAAGCTTCGAAAACGATTTTAAATCATTTTTTTATTTTAGACAAATATCAACAATTAAGTAATTATTTGTATAAGTTTAGTATGTCCTCTATTGAAAATATAGTTATAAGCATGTCTATTTTTATTAAAGTAACAAGATTATGCACTAATTGTAGGAAATAATACTTGGTTTTGAAACTGAAGGAAACGATGATAGTCGCCGAAGTTCCTGGAAAAAAAAGGTAAAGGAAGGTGAAGGAATGAGGATGGGGTGGTGGGACCTGATAGTTTTATTCATTAATTTGAATAATAAAAAAACTCAAAAATAAATAATAACAATCATTTTAGGTAGGATATGAACTAAAATCAAAACAAAACAGAACCTTAGGGATGATCCTAGTTAAAAAAACGTTAAAAATCAAGCACACACCATAAGGACCGGTCTTGCATTTTACTAAAAAAAAAGAGCTGTATATTGTGTTTCTCAATTGAAAACAAATAAAAAACAATCCATATTTTTTTTTCATTTTTTTTGTTTCTTTAGGATTTATTTCATTCAAAACTTAAAAATAACAATTGCCTTTGTTTTCGCTCACTCCCATTCATTTACCATCCTTTCACACGTTAAGTTAAAGTGGGGAAGAACAAGTTGGGGCTAGCCCACTTGGCTAACATGGAGGTTTAAACTAACAATTAACTAGGAGCTTTTGGGTTCAATCCAAAAAGATAACAATTAACTAGGAGCGCTTGGGTTCAATCCAAAGTGAGGAGAAAAATATATAATTATTTGCGGTTTAAAAAAAAAGTTTAAGTGGGGAAGAGGATGTTAGGCTATCCTTATTGGTGAGCTAGAAAGTAAGGGGCCATTTGATGTTCGTCTGACTCGGGGTGGGTCAGCGATTTGGGCTGACTCGGTCAGCTAGAGTCGTTTGATGCGTCGCTGAGTCGGTAAGATGTTTGACTCGTTTGGCTTTCTCGGTCAGCTTCAGCCATTTGCTGACTGGAAAAACAGATAGACGATGCCCTCCCTTTATTTCTTACGTCCCTTTGTCTGTGTGACCTAAAAAAAGAACAACTTTTCTTCCGCCTCCATCGACAACGCCCCATCGACGCACCAACATAGAGGCTGCCAATCGCCGGACCTACGCCTGCCTTCAGTCGCATCTCCGCCTCCTCAGTCGGACCTCCTTCTTTTCCGGCTAGTGCTTCGTCAATACAAACAGACAAGGACAGGTAAGCAAAATTTTCCTTTTGCTGTGTAGAAGCTATGAAATTAATGGAATAAGTTGTTTATATTTCATTTGTATGGATTTTTGTTTCAGTGGTTTTCATATGTCAACCAAGGGAATAAATCGTTTAAAATAATGAGTGGCTGAATTTTGTTTCAATAGTATTGTTTCAACAGCTTACCCGATCTACATATTGGATGGATTTTTGTTTCAATCAATGTGATAAAGATAGAAAACTAAAGATAGAAAACTATGGATTTTTGTTTCAATAAATAGTGGTGTTTGTATATGTTGAATTTTGTTTACTGTGGAATTTTGTTTCACTCGTTTTTCGGTATGTATATTTCATTTGGTTTGATTTTTGTTTCAATCAATGTGATAGAGATAGAGATAGAAAACTATGTTGAATTTTGTTTGGCTTGATATAATTGATAAACATAGTTAACGTTTTATTGATAGAAAATTGTTTAATGTTTAAATATTATGTTAGCTTTTTATTTTTGTGAATTGGAAGCAATTTTGGTGTTCATCTTCATCTTGATATAAGTTATGATAAATTAGTTAATATTTATGTTTTGGGATGTTGGTTTGGAATGAGTGTGAGGACAAAACTTTTTTTGATGCATGTATCCACGATCTAACTACTAATGGTCATGTGTAATTTACATTTTGTATGACAATCTATATATTTTTATAATTATTCAACAACTTCATCCATCACTATATAGAGTAGGAGGGTAAAATGACCATTTTTCATCAGTCAGTACATTCAGTTAGATGTACAATCAAACAACAAAGTTTCTTTCTCAGTCATGATTTCTTACCCAAACAGACCTTTCCCAGTCAGCACTTTCTCAGTCAGCAACTATCAAACGGGGCCTAAGGCTCACCAATAAAATATTTAAAAATAAAAGAAAATTTGAAGAAATCCCACGATCTGCTCATGCCCACGATCCAAGCTCACCAATTTCTTAAACTTTTCATTGCCCACGTGTCCATCTCTCAAAGGTGGAATTAAATTAATTTTTATAAACCAGAAGTAATTTTGAAATAAATATACTTTATCTTTATTAAAAAATAAAATAAAATATACCAAAATACATGATTTATTTTTCTTTACAAAATGAGATGAATATTATTATATATATATTAAAGTTATGAAAAGTTTTAACAGTAAATTGGCATATTTTTTGTTTTGGTCCTCCAACTTACAACATTGACCCTTCATCTTTATGTTTTTGTTCACAAACAACCATTTCACTTTGGTTTGAATTTTTCATAACCCTCGCATTTTATTACATATTATTAGTATTTAGTCTTTTGGCAGAAATGGTCCCTCATCATTATTATTATTATTGTTAGACAAAATCACACGATTGGTCCCTGTGGTTTACCAGATTTAACATTCTCTTTTTGGTTTTAAATTAATGTTTTATTTATTAGAAAATACCCACCCAATACCATAAACCCACCCACCATCTGCCATCACCACCACCACCACCGCCAAAATTACATAAATGGTCCATATGGTTTACCCATGGTGACAAATTCAGTCCCTACTATCTGAAAAGACCAAATTACCCTCGTATTAACGGACAAAAAACAACCAACATGCTACTTTACTTTACAAAGCAATACTTTCCGATTCCGGCAACACCGGAGAATCTTTTCTGGTTGATATAATTTTTTAGCTAAAAATTGGGTTGGGTTGGATTAAGTGATAAAATTTTGGTACGATTGGGTTGAGTATTTTAACGAGAAATAATATTTTTTTAATAGACAACACCCAATCCATTGATGAGAAATAATAATTTTTTAATGAGAAATAATAATTTTCTTGCTTTTGTCTGTGTGCGCTCCTTGCCGTCCAGTCCATTGATCATCGATTCTTAATTTATACCGCACAGTTGCAAGAACAAACCAGAGGAAGAACACTATACCAGAAAGCAAGAAAAAGCGACCAAGCTGATGGCGATGAAAGCCAAAACCCAACTGGTGATTGGAGACGACGGTGTAGCTATCATCACCCTCAACAACCCCCCTCTCAATTTACTCTCTTTTGAAGGTAATACCTAGTACGAGCATACATACAATTACAAATACCTACAACTGTTTTTCATCGTTGAAATTGATCAAGAACTTGTTTATGAGAGAGAAACACTCCGACCCGTGATTTCTTATACGAGAATGGACTGATTTCTACTTCAGAACTGTCACGAAGTAATGCTTTTTAGAGGAAAACTATGAATAAAGTAAAGCTTGCTGAGAAATTCTTCTTCGTAAAGTGTTAGGGTAGCTATTTATTTATGTAGTTGAACACACAGTGGCTAAATTGTCCACGAATACGAATTTTCGGTTCTTCATTGACACATTAAAATGTCCTAAGTCGTAACTATGAATATGTGCAGGATGTGTTTGTTCTATTTATGAAATACTTACTCATGGAATCTACCTTACAACTATGTCTTGGTTTGCTTTTGTATGTTGACAGCTACGCTAATGATTAATTTTCAGAACTTATTACTCTGGATGACTGTATTTATCTACTCCATGTCCAAGATAATTGCTTTTTTCTTGTCATGCAGTTATGCTTAGCTTAAAAAGCAGCATTGAAGAAGCCCTGCTATGCAATGAAGTTAAAGCGATTGTGGTAAATGGTATGCATAAATTTTTGACCTTTGTTATTCAAGGTACTGTATGGTAAGTGATAACACACACACACACGCTTATAATATATATGATAAACAATGAGTTGATTGAACAGGTTCAAGGGGTAAGTTTTCTGGGGGAGCCGACGTGACAGTTTTTGGGAAATCTGAGATGGTAAAAAGTGAGTAGTAAACCAAGTTTATGTTTATTTCTTAGAATTGCATGTGTTGCTATCTTTGTGAATTGTGATACTTAATATTATTCAACAGAACGAAACGAGGTTGGTTTCTTATCAATAGAGTTGATCACAAACCTTTTGGAAGGTATGTCATTCATTATATCTCTGTGATTTCTCAATTTGTAATAGGTATCTACCAAAATCAATGCCAATGTTGATGATACCAATTCTCTCTATATGACATGACTCATGAGTACTATGGGCTTTTTCACATGAAGTATTTAAAGGCAAAACCATCTTTATATTATTGCTGTTATTAGTTTTGTATGATAATTCTCAAAATCTTGTGGTTATTTTGATGTGATGGACTTTAATAAAAACTTTCATTTCATCTAGTTGAGTGTAAGTATAAGGGCAAAGCACAACGTAGTTTCACCAATCTGATTGATTTTTACCCACTTGACTGTTTCTTTTTTTTTTTTTTTTTTTTTTTTTTTTTTTTTTTGGTGTGTGTGTGTGTAATGATAAAACCAATATACTTTTATGTCTTATTGAAAACAGGTAATTTTATTGACACAACGACGGCGGTTACATTTACATACTTTTGAACAAGACAATTAAATTGTAAGGGTTTAATCAACAAAAAGAAGTTGAGGGACTTAATCAGTAAAGTTGTGAAAGTAGGTTGTCCTTTTTTACATGTTGCGGTTATTAATATAATGTCCAACTCAAACGGGGTAAACAGGCAAAAACAGAGTTTTCTATAAGTGAAACAAAGTATAAACCGTCATTAAAATTACAAATCTTGGACCCCTGATTCACATAACTATCTATTATTTCATTTATATACTCATATTTTTATTCTTTAATTACAAAACTAACTTGTAAGTTGTAGCAAAGTTTTTTTTTTCTTTTTTCCATTGATAGATGGGTCACCTGACCTGCATAGGGGATCTGGGGCTTCAGTCAGGAGAAGAGTCGCGGTGTCTTAGAGTAAATATTCATTATAATTTATATGCATGAGTGTGGTCTGTGGATAATCAATCGTGTTTTATTAGTTAGCACTTAGCTTAAGCTGTGGTCTGTGTTTTATGCTGCACGCAGCTGCAAGAAAGCCTTTAGTAGCAGCCATAGATGGGCCTGCTTTTGGTGGTGGACTAGAGATAGCACTGGTAAGAAACATGATTCACCTTCACCTTCCTTTCATTTCAAATGACAACTTTTTTCTTTTTAATGCTTTAATTTGTTTGTTAGGCATGTCATGCACGCATATCCACACCTACCTCACAACTTGGCTTGACAGAACTGCAATACGGGATCATTCCTGGATTTGGAGGTGACATTTTTTCACACATAAATATAAAAAAAAAAAAACCTTTCTGTATGATCCATTATAATAGCTACCATCTGAACCAGGCACTCAGCGTCTTCCACGCCTTGTTGGCCTTCCTAAGGCTCTGGAGATGATACTGGTATGCTACATATATACAACTTGTGCATTCTGTTTGTTGCTTCTTTAATCATGTGTTAGATGAACTGATCCCACTCTCTCTCTCTCTCTGTGTCAAATAATAGATGTCAAAACGAGTAAATGGGAAGGATGCTTTTAGTATGTCCCTTGTTGATGCTCTAGCCCCTGCTGATGAACTAATCAGAAGTGCATCTAGATGGGGTTTGGATATTTCAGAAGCTAGAAAACCATGGATTCGTAGCCTTTACAGAACCAACAGACTAGAACCGTTAAAAGAAGCAAGGTTAATACTGAACATGGCGAGAGATGAAGCACAAAAACAGAACCCAAATGTGACTCATCCATTAATTTGCATTGATGTCATTGAAGAGGGTATAGTTTCTGGTGCTCGTATTGGACTATGGAAGGTACATTTCATTGCATTTCTTAGATTGTTTGAATGTGATGAATGGATGCTGAAAAAGTTCTGGTGGCAGGAAGCAGAGGCCTTGAATGAACTCCGGCAATCTGAAACTTGTAAAAGTTTGGTCCACATCTTCTTTGCTCGATATAACACTTCCAAGGTTTGTACACCTTTCTTATACTAACAGTTAATGTTGATGAGATGACTTGTTAAAAGCAGTTACAGATTTCAGGTATAACTGATATGGGGTTGCAGCCTAGGAAAGTAAATAGAGTTGGTGTTATTGGTCCGGGGTCAATAGCAATAGCAACAGCTTTTATCCTTGCTAACTTTCCTGTAATTCTTAAGGAGGATGATGAGAATTATCTGGTGTCTGCACTTGGTGAAATCAAAGGTCAGCTGATAACTTAATTATGTTTGTGTTCCCATATGAGCTTAAAAGGGTTTTATTAGTTCTTGATGTAATTAACTTTAGGTAATCTCTTTGTGTATGAATGAGGGTTGCAAGATTTCTAGATTAATCACAGTCAACTCACAACTCTTACTTGGTTATCTTCATCTTCAGCCAATTTGCAGAGCCATCTTATGGCAGGGAAAATGACCACGGAGAAGCTTGAAAGAGCTGTATCTCTGTTGAAGGGTGTACTCAATTATGATAGCTTCAAAGATGTGGATTTAGTTGTAGAGGTGAGTGTATTCATCTGTTACAACAAGGGTTTTGGCAGATAAGTCCCTGAAAAGGAATTGCATTGCATGATGTAAATTTCTTAAATTGGAACACATGAGAACTATCTAAACTTTAACGATTACCAGATGTTGAGGTTTTTGTCAGACTGCTAGTGACACAAGTATCAAACAGAAACGTGGTAGCCGAATACAAATGACAAAACAAAAACCAATGTCATGTGGTATCAAACACATGACAGTACTGAAAAGAATTGTGATCTATATTTCACACAATAAAGATGTACAGGGGCTTAATTTATACTAGAGCCTATCTCACTAATTTAGGCAACTATGTAAACATGGAAATTAGACACCTTGATTTACTCCTAATTGACAGCCTAATATACAGCTAATTTACAGTTAATTTCCAACACCCCCCTCAAGCTGGAGCGTACAAATTGTATGTTCCAAGCTTGTTACAAATATAATTAATCCTTGGCCCTGCGAGAGACTTTGTGAATATGTTTGCTAGTTGATCATTTGCTTGAGCAAACTTGTAGCAATCTCTCCTGAAAGAATTTTCTCTCGAATGAAATGGCAGTCAATCTGTATGTGCTTGGTTTGTTCATGAAAGACTGGATTTGATGCAATATGAAGAGCAGCTTGATTGTCGCATATCAACTGCATCTGTTGAACCTTTATAAGATTCAACTCTTCAAGGAAATGCTTCATCCATATAAGTTCACATGTTGCTTTTGCCCTGGCTCGATATTCGGCTTCGGCAAATGGTTTCTTGTTTTTCCATGAAACAAGATTACCCCCAATAAAAACGCAATACCCAGTGGTTGAGCGTCTTTCAAATGGACAACTCGCACCATTAGCATCTGTATAGCCTACTACTTGAGTCTTTCCTTTGTTCTCATATAATAGGCCCTTTCCCGAAGTTTTCTTGATGTATCTCAAAACCCGGACGGCTGCATTCCAGTGGCTGTCACATGGCATACTCAGGAATTGGCTAAGGACGCTCATTGGGAACGTTATATCAGGACGTGTTACCGTGAGGTAGTTAAGTTTGCCAATAAGTCTTCGATATTTGCTCGGGGTCTGGTAAAGGTTCCCCCTATCTGGAAGTAGCTTGACATTCGGATCCATTGGACTGTCTGTAGGTTTGCAATCAGTCATGCCGGTTTCTTTCAAAATATCCGATGCATACTTTCGTTGGGAGATGAAGACGCCCTGTTGGTATTGTGCCACTTCTATTCCCAATAAGTACTTGAGTTTTCCTAAATCTTTTGTCTCAAAGTGCTGGAATAGATGTTGCTTGAGCTTCTGAATTCCATCCTGATCATTTCCAGCAATCACGATGTCATCCACATAAACAACCAAATGATAAGCCTGTATTTGAGAAATGTATTTGAGAAACAGGTATTCTCCCAATAGTTAAAGACTCAATTTTATTAAAGCATAAATATCCTAAGCTATGGAGCGTTATATTTATAACGTCCTGCTACAAATCCAGAATAACAAACTCCCTAACTCAAATAATAGATTATACTAACTTTAAATCCTAACTAATAGTTATCAGCTTAAATATAAAATAAACCCTTATCCCAAATTTTGAGCCAAACCATGTCTTTGATACTCTCCCAAAACGCCTATCAATCAAAGCCGACTTATCAGTACTCCCCTGCCAAACTTGAACCTTGTCCTCAAGGTTAAACTTCGGAAACTGCCTGTTGATCGCAGCAAACAGCTCCCAAGTTGCTTCATACTTAGGCAAATCCTTCCACCTAATCAACACCTCCCGACCTTCGAGCCCCTCGCGCACCCCCTCCACCTGTCCCGGTTGCAAAATCACTACCATCTCATCCGTGAGGGTGACTGGTAACTGTGGAGTAGCGATACGATTCTCAATCAACTTCTTCAATTGGGAGACATGAAAAACGTCATGAATCCTAGCTGTCTCCGGAAGTTTCAGCCTATAAGCCACGAGTCCCACTCTCTCCAAAACTTCAAAGGGCCCCGAAATACCTAGGAGCTAATTTCTCGTTCCTCCTCCTTGCCACCGTATGCTGTCTATAAGGTCGCAACTTGAGGAATACCTGGTCACCCACCTGAAAAGAAACATCGCGCCGCCTTCCATCAGCTACACACTTCATCTGCTGATGTGCCTTTATTAAATGCCCCCTCAATTCCTGCAGCATCCAATCTCGTTCCTCCAAGAATGCTTCAATGGTACCCACCAATGTCCGTTTGCACCCGTAATATAGCAGCTGTGGCGGATCTCTACCATACAAAACCCGAAAAGGAGTCGTTTTAGTGGATGTGTGAAAAGAGGTATTATACCAAAAGTCTGCCGACGGTAACCACTTTACCCATTGTTTGGACACATCTTGCACAAAGCACCTTAAATACGTCTCCAAACACCTATTCATCACCTCAGTTTGACCATCCGTTTGAGGATGGTACGCCGTACTTCTCTTCAGAGTCGTACCCATTGCTTTAAACAACTCCCGCCAAAACTGACTAACGAAAACCTTGTCCCGATCAGACACAATTGACTCTGGAACCCCATGCAAACGAACAATTTCCCTTATAAACACCCCGACTACTAATGGCGCTGTGTAAGGATGTTTAAGAGGGATAAAATGGGCATACTTACTCAATCTATCCACCACTACAAAAATGACGGTATTACCCTCTGACCTTGGTAAACCGTCTATGAAGTCCATAGCTATATCAGACCATACCCTCATCGGCAATTCCAGTGGCCGAGGTAATCACCCCGGAGCCAAGGTCGAGTACTTCTGCCTTTGACATGTATCACACTCCGCTACCCACCTGGCAACATCCGTCCGCATACCCTGCCAAAAAACTTCACGCGACAACCGCTGGTACGTTTTATGAACTCCCGAGTGTCCTCCCACCACTCCCTCATGGTATTCCTTAAATAAAATCGGTACCTAACGAGAAGCTTTCGGAATGACCAGCCTTCCTTTGAATAACAGCCTTTCGTTTTCACACGTGTACCCCACAGCTTCGTCTCCCCCTGACTAAGCTTTTGCTTGACAGCTTGAATACCCGGGTCCACATCTAATTCCTTCCAAAGTTCAGCACAATCCACCTGACAACTAGCATGTAACGAAGCCATAACCGGATCCTCTACCTGCCTAGACAACGCGTCTGCCACCCCATTTTCTTTTCCCGGTCGATAAACAATGTCGAAATTATACCCCATCAGCTTAGAGAGCCATTTTTGGTGGTCCTCCGATACTGTACGTTGCTCGAGTAAGTACTTTAAGCTGCGTTGGTCGGTACGTACCACAAACTTCCGACCCAACAAATACGGGCGCCATTTTTGAATGGCGAAGACGATGGCCATGAGCTCACGTTCGTATACTGACTTCAGTCGTGCCCGTGCCCCCAAAGTGTGGCTGTAGAAAGCCACTGGTCTATCATCTTGGAGTAAAACCGCACCCAATCCCTAACCGGACGCATCCGTCTCAACTATGAATTCCTTTGAGAAATCTGGAAGTGCAAGAACGGATACCTTTGTCATAGCTTGCCGGCGTTTTCGAAAAGCTTCAGTAGCTTCATTAGTCCAATGAAAACCATCTTTCTTCGATTGCTCTGTTAACGGCCAAGCAATTTTCCCATAATCTTTGACAAATTTACGATAATACCCCGTGAGACCCAAAAAACCCCGCAACTCACGCAAGGTTTTTGGGACCGGCCATTCCAGCATAGCACTGATCTTCGTAGGATCAACAACAACTCCTTCCCTGGATATGATATGGCCTAAGTACTCGACCCGAGCTTGACCAAAAATGCATTTTTTCTTATTAGCAAACAACCGATTCAGTTGTAATTTCTCCAAAACTGAGGACAAATGTTGGACATGTTCTTTCTCGTTTTTGCTATACACGAGAATATCATCAAAGAAAACTAGAACAAACTTCCTCAAAAACGATCGGAATACCTTGTTCATCAAGGCTTGAAATGTCGCAGGAGCGTTAGTCAACCCGAAGGGCATGACAAGGAACTCGTAATGCCCCTCGTGAGTACGAAAAGCGGTCTTTTGAACGTCCTCGGTCTTCATCCTAATCTGGTGGTAACCCGATTTAAGATCGAGTTTGGAAAATACCAAGGTTGTAAAAATCGCTCGACGTTAGCTAGTCGGTGGACTGGGGTTAAGGGATTAATCGGCTAGGCGGAGATTAATCGGGGGATAAATCGGGGACCATTAATTGTTAATTTGTTAGATTTTAAAAAATTAAATATGACTAATATCATATAAAAGTTCGTAAATGCCACTAATATCATAACAAAATAGGTTAATATGAAAAATACAACACTAATCACACCTCAAATAATTTTTATTGAGATATAAATTCTTCAAAGTGTTAAAATTTCATCGTGTTCTACTGTTTCAGTCATTATGTATGCATGGATTAATCGCTAGGCGCTCTCTAATCGGTCGAGTAGCGCCTAGGGATTAATCGGGATTTTTACAACACTGGAAAATACCGCTGCCCCACTGAGTTCATCTAAGAGCTCATCAATCACCGGTATCGGAAACTTATCCAAAACCGTCGCCTTGTTCAACACTCGATAGTCGACGCAAAACCGCCAACTCCCGTTTTTTTTTTCACGAGCAACACCGGACTCGAAAAGGGACTCGTACTTGGCTGTATGATTCCCGCATCCAACATTTCTTATACCAATTTTTCGATTTCATTTTTTCGGATATGGGGATATCTATATGGACGGACACTACTCGGGGCCGTACCTTCGCGCAGAGTAATGGCGTGTTCGTGGCTTCGGTTCGGGGTAACCTCGTTGGCATATTGAAGACGCCACTAAACTCATCAAGGATTGCTTGCACTGACCCGACATCATGGGTTGTGCAGTGCCCTCGTGTACCATACCAAGCTCGAGCAAACACCCCTCCCCTTCTTCTTTGAGAAAGCGACACAAAGCTTTACAAGATACCACTGATTTCGATAGACTAGGATCCCCTTGTATGGTTACCAACCTTCCCTCCTCCCAATATTGCATCTTCAATGTCCGCCAATTAACTACCATATCCCCCAAACGCTGAAGCCAAGTCATCCCTCAAATAAGATCCGACCCGCCCAGATCCAACAGAAAGAAATCTTCAATTATTTCAGCCTCAGGAAGGTTTAGTATGACCTTGCAAGCCCGCAACTTGTATCAGTCCTCCCGTTCTCTAGTGTCACTACCACCTTTCGCCTACCCGAACTCTCCAACCCTAACCTCCCCGCTGTGGCCTTGGAGATGAACGAGTGAGTAGACCCGCAATCTATCAAGACCACCACCTTATTGCCTCCAATTTTTGCCCATACGTTCATCGTGTGAGGAGGGGTTAACCCACTCACCGATTTCAACGAAATCTCCAAGGTCTCAAAGTGGGCATGTTCCCCCCCTTCATCCTCTGGTTCCGCATCATCATCTTCCTCGTGGACCATCATAACCTGTAACGATTTGTTTGGGTATCGGTGACCCGGCCCAAACTTCCCGTCACATTTAAAACATAACCCCTTAGCCCTTTTATCCAGGAATTCTGCTTCTGTGAGCCTTTTAAAAGTTGAATTAGGCCCACTCTCTTTCTTTACCGCCTGACTTGGGTTAGTATTAAATTGATTGGGTTTGGTTTGGAACCCGAATCCCCCCTTAGACACAGAACCGGATCCGGACTTTGCTGCCGTACCCGGTTTGACAATACTACCCCCTTTATTATCATCAATCTTAATTGTCACCCTAATTGCTTGTTCTAGTGAAATCGGCTCCGCAGTTCGTACCTCTGCCCGAACTTCCGGTTTCAGTCCCTTGATGAAGGTGCACTCCATTATGTCGTCCGGAACACCCAATAACTGACCAGCGAACCCTTCGAATTTGTCAACATACTCCCGCACTGTGCCCTCTTGACGGATGTCAAGAAATTGCTCTTTGACACTTCCTTCCTGTGATTGTTAAAACCTCTCCAGCAACTTGCGTTTAAAACGAGACCATGAACCAAAAGGCGACTTCTTCTCCTTTCAACGAAACCATGACAGAGGTGGACCCTCTAAGCAGATTCCCACGGCTTTCAATTTATCCTTCCCACGGAATTGATGCAATTCAAAATACCTTTCAACCCTGTAAAGTCAGCCCTGTACATCGTCCCCTGAGAAAATTGGTATCTTCATCTTCCTACAATCGCGGACCAAGTCACGTTTCTTTCCCTCTTTCCCTTTCCTTGATCACTTTGAAGCCCCCGATTTTGACCTTCTGTCCGACAAATCCGAGTCTTCATCCGACTCGTCGTTGGGGTCCGATGGTGAGTCGTATTTGGATTGCTTCTTCTTAGATCCACCCATAGTCACCGTTAATTCCGCCACAGCCTGGGTTAACTGTTGGATTTGATCAGCAAATTCCGCCTGGCGAGCCTCAGACGATTCCACAACCTTGTTGACAACATCCTCCAACGCCACAATCCTTTCGGTGTTGCTGCCTTTGCCGGAAAGCTTTCTGGATTCTGACATCAAGAGCGAACGGCTCTGATACCAACGTGATAAGCCTGTATTTGAGAAGAAACAGGTATTCTCCCAATAGCCGGACTCAATTTTATTAAAGCATAAATATCCTAAGCTATGGAGCGTTATATTTATAACGTCCTGCTACAAATCCAGAATAACAAACTCCCTAACTCAAATAATAGATAATACTAACTTTAAATCCTAACTGATAGTTATCAACTTAAGTATAAAATAAACCCTTA
The DNA here is from genome assembly GCF_052849685.1 of Lactuca virosa. Lineage (NCBI taxonomy): Eukaryota > Viridiplantae > Streptophyta > Magnoliopsida > Asterales > Asteraceae > Lactuca > Lactuca virosa. The sequence goes on along the minus strand of NC_136430.1, from coordinate 463,229,068 downwards.
TCCCAAATTTTGTGTCAAACCACGTCTTTGATAGACCCTCCCAAAACGCCTATCAATCAAAGCCGACTTATCATCAAATATATGCAATGGTTAGAGGAGCAACGATAGAAGACAGAATGATCCGTTTCGCTCCGCTTCATACCAAATTTTTGATCATCATAAACAACCAAATATATGCAATGGTTAGAGGAGCAACGATAGAAGACAGAATGATCCGTTTCGCTCCGCTTCATACCAAATTTTTGAAGGACCGAGCTAAAACAACCAAACCATGCTCGTGGGGATTGTTTAAGCCCATAGAGAGAACGCCTCAGTCGACATACCAATTTAGACTCCCTCGAGCAACAAACCCAGGAGGTTGCTCCATATAAACTTCTTCTTGCAACTCCCCATGTAAGAAAGCATTTTTTATGCCCAACTGGTAGAGAAGCCATTGATGAATCGCAGCCATAGAAAGAAAAATCCATATTGAAGTCATTTTAGCAACTGGTGAGAACGTGTCACTGTAATCAAGCCCATAAACTTGCGTATAGCCTTTAACAACCAACCGTGCTTTTAACCGGTCGATATTTGCATCAGGATTGACTTTGACGGTATAAACCCAACGACAACCGACTGTCGATTTTCCCGGAGGAATCGGAACCAAATCCCAAGTACCTGTAGAGTGCAATGCATTCATCTCATCGACCATTGCCTGTCTCCATCGCGGGTCTGTAACAGCCTCCCTTAGATTTTTAGGAGTGGAAACAGAAGACAAAGACGATACAAAGGCAGTATAGGAAGGGGATAAACGATGGTCGCTCAAGAAATTATAAATTGGATAAGGATTACGAGTGGAACGAGTACCTTTCCGTTCAGCTACGGGACGGTCTAAATCAGGTTCCAACACAGAAGGCGTGATCGGCGTAGCAGGTGAGTCCGGTAGGCTTGAAGTATCATCAGGCTCACTCAAAGGTTCTGTTGTTGGTGAAGTCATGTGCTCAGGAGTATGTTCATCGAAAGAAGAGTCAGTCGGTTGGGCCGGCCGACGTCGATGGTAAGTACGCAAAGGTGGCGGCGCATTTGTGATAGGGTCCACGGGTGGTGACGAATCATTGATTGGATTTGTGATCGGATCCTCAGAGTGGAAGTTTGGTGGGTTCTATGGATCATCTTCAGGGACGAAATCAAGAGAGCACTTACTACGGTCGGTATGACTGAAGAATGGGGTAGTTTCGAAGAAGGTTACATCAGCGCAAATGAGATGTCGTCCAAGATTGGGAGAGAAACATTTGTAACCTTTTTGTGTTCGAGAATAACCCAAGAAGATACATTTGAGAGATTTTGCGTGTAGTTTATCTTTTCCGGGTGTGAATCATGGACAAAACACGTGCAACCAAAGACGCGAGGTGGAAGGGAAAACAGTGGTTGAGTAGGAAATAATAAAGAATGAGGGATTTGATTTTTTAACACCGAAGAAGGCATGCGGTTAATTAGGTAGCATGCTGTGAGAACAGCATCTCCCCAAAAACGCAGCGGAACATTGTTATGAAGGAGAGTACGTGTTGTTTCGATCAAGTGTCTGATTTTCCGTTCAGCCACTCCATTTTGTTGTGGGGTATATGCACACGAGGATTGATGAAGCATACCCTCTGAGGTCATGAATGATTGAAATGGAGTTGAAAAATACTCTTTTGCATTGTCACTTCGTAGGATACGTATGGGAATACCGAATTGAGTTTTAATTTCAGAACAAAAAGACTTAAAGATAGAAAATAATTCAGATCTATTTTTCATTAAGAATAACCAGGTACACCTTGAGTAATCATCAATGAAGGTGACAAAATAATTAAAACCCAAATGTGATGTAACACGACTAGGGCCCCACACATCTGAATGAACTAAAGCAAAAGGAGATCCAAACGATGATGAATAATGACAGGAGAATCAGTAGCAATACATGTTGTGGGTGAAGATGGTGATGTGAGGTAGTATAGCCCATGTTACTCACGTCCTACACCAATCGTCCTCCCAGTGTTTCGATCCTGCACAAGAAACAAATCATCCAAAAAAGTAACTTTATATGGTGGGGTTTTAGCTAGTTTACTAACAGAAATAAGGTTGAATGGACAACCAGGTACAAAAAAGACATCAAGAGATAATGAAGGCAATGCCCGTAGCTTTAGTTTGTGAGCCATTAAACATGGTAATATGGGACAATGTATCTGAGTATGTAATGTTAGAGAATAAGTTTCTGTTACCAGACACATGTTCGGTAGCACCTGAATCAATCACCCAAGGACCCATTGGGGATGATTGAGATATGCAAGCAATGGAAGATTGTTTATCTTCTCGTAGTTTCAGGAGTTCTTCATAATCAGCAGCAGAGATAGACACATTGCCCGGCGGGGTTCCCTCATGTGCAACATTAACTATCTTAGGTGGTTTAAGCTGAAAGCATCGGTCAACTGTATGACCAATCTTATTGCAATGGCTGCATCGGGGTCGGTTTTTATTCCCTCGACCACGGTTGCCTCCCTCCTTAGATGCAACAAGAATTGCAGAATCAGTGATGTTGGAACCAGGAGTGATGTTTGTTGGTGCTGAAATACGAACTAGCTGCTCAAACACATTATCAAGATTTAGAATCCCAGGAGTAGCTGGGATTTGGTTACGAACAGACTCAAGATCTGAACGTAATCCTGCAAGTGCAAGAACCACAAAGAATTTTCCACGTTGCTCTTCTTGCAATTCGAGATTGGTAGAGAATGGCATCAGCTCATTGAACTCTTGTCGGATAGTCTCTATGTTCCCAAGATATGTCTGCATATCCTGTTCTTGTTGCATGATTTTCTTCATATTAGAGACCACTGTGTATAAACGATTGATATCGTTCGAGTAAAGTTTCTTTGCTTTCTGCCAAACCTCATAGCAAGAGCGATACGATCGATATTGAGCAACAATAGTTCGATCTATAGAATTCCAGAGGGCATTACAAAGGAAGGCGTCAATATGCTTCCACTTGGGTTGGTCTTTGGCATCAATGTTTTTCAGTTGCTTTGTCAAGTGATCATCAAGACCTTGACCAATAAACCACAACTCCACAGTAGATGACCAAGTCATATAATTATCAGAACCTGTCAATTTTTCAGCAGAGAGAACTGGAGAGGAAGAAAGATTGAACATATTGTTTGTTCCAGACATTGTTTAACAAAACAGAATAAAAGAAATGCCTGTAACAGGAGTATGATAACCGAAAAATAACTTCTCAGCAAAGACGAAAGGATCTGGAGTATATGTTGGCCGGGGTCTGGTCCCTAAAGGTCTGAAAAGAAAAAAGAAACACAGCAGGAATAATAACACTGCTCTGATACCATGAAAATAATTGTGATCTATATTTCACACAATAAAGATGTACAGGGTCTTAATATATACTAGAGCCTATCTCACTAATTTAGGCAACTATGTAAACATGGAAATTATACACCTTGATTTACTCCTAATTGACAGCCTAATATACAGCTAATTTACAGTTAATTTCCAACAAGTACAAAAGCAACGGGGTATTTTTTTTAGTTAAAGGACTTGCTCATGCAAATAATTATTCTTCAGAGGCTTATTTGCGACATGTGTGAAAGTACATAGGGTTTTTTAATATAACCCTAATAAAATAACTTCAAGAATCACATTTTTGAAAGAAAGAAAAAAAAATACCTATAGTTTTCAGGTGTTCCAATAAGTTAAGGGGACTAAATCATGCAAAGAGTTTTCTCCAGGGACTTGTTTGCGAGAAGTGTGAAATAGGCTTTTTTTGAATTAAAACCGTGTAAAATAATCTCAAATCAAATTATTGAATAAATACCTATAGTTTTCGAGTGTTCCTATAGGTTGAGGGGACTGAATCATGCAAAAACATTTTCAGGGATTTGTCTATGGAAAAAGAGTGAAAGTATATAGGTCAAAATCCTTTTCTTAGAGCACATTGAGCTGAAATTATGTTACGTTAGGTGTGGTTTCTGGTAGTTAACGAGTCTATTAGCCCTATCTATGTTATAAATGAGTTGAATGAAAATGCAGTAAGTTTTGGTGTGTTGGCACTTGGCAGGCAGTGGAGGGAAGCATCCAGTTAAAGCAGCAAGTTTTTGCTGATCTTGAGCATTATTGCCCTCAACATTGCATTTTTGCAAGCAGTAGTCCCACACTTGACTTAAATCTAATTGGAGAAAGAACAAAATCCCAATTCCGGATTGCTGGGGCCCACTTGTGTAGGTAGGTAATCATATGTACTCGGTCGGTGTCTTGGTATGATCATTGGTACACAATGAGTGATATATCCTTGTAATAATATTATCACCCCTTCCAGTTCCTCTGTCCTGGAAATAGTTAATACTGAGTGTACATCGCCCCAAGTAATTGTTGACTTACTTGATGTGGCAAAGAAGATGAAGAAAACACCAATTTTGGTACGTAATGGCAGTAGCAGTGGACTTGTGGTGAACAGGATCTGTGGCATGTATTCTCAAGCAGCAATGTTTGTTGCTGCTGAACATGGTGAAGAAGGGAAGCACCATGTGGAAAAAGTGATGGAGAAATTTGGGATGGGCATCAGTCCATTCAGGTAGGTAGGCTGTTGGAACTTGGAATGTTTGCTCATAATTGTCATATCATTATAACCATGTTTTGCAAAATATATATATATATATATATATATATATATATATATATATATATATATGACAGAATGATGGACGTTGTTGTTGTTGAGAGCATGTCAACCCTATTACAAAAGAAGCAAGATACTGGTAATAAATATTGACTTGTGCTGCTGTTGACTGTTGAGTTGATTCCAAAAACAAAAAGAAACTATGTATATATAATTTATTCTTTTAAAACTTAGTTTGATGCCGCTCCTCCTGCAGGCTCAGGTACCTGGAACGAGGCAAAGGATTCGCCAAATGATTTTAAGGTTAGGTGGTATAGTATACTTACTGTATACCTCTTGCTTTCTTTCTTTCTTTCTTTCTTGTTGTTATCACTGTTGCTTAAGAAAGTAGTGCAATAACAATCCATATGATATTGAACTTTATTCCTTTATACCTTATTATATCCCATTTTTAATTAATAAAGCAGGTGGCAAAGTTGTCGGAAGAAGATATAATGAAGATGATATTATTTCCGGTTGTGAACGAAGCCTGTTGCATCATGGAAGAAGGAAGCGTTGTGAAGGCTTCTGATATCGATGTTGCTTCTGTTGTGGCAATGGGATTCCCCTCTTATAGGTACCTACCTTATCTTACTTCTTTAATTTCCTCTTCTCTTCTCTTCATATATGTACATTAAAAAGGAAAAAAGAGATCATTATCAATTCATGATTGATCAGGGGTGGAGTTGTTTACTGGGCCGATCATACTCTTGGATCCAAATATATCTGCTCAACACTCGAAACCTGGTCAAATACATACGGACCATTCTTCAAGCCTTGTGCTTATTTAAGGAAACATTCTTCAATTGTAAGGAAGAAATTTTAGTAAAATATAAATGTTTCCATATCACCCAACACTCTTAATTAACGATAGCTGTTCATCTCATAAAATCGCAGGGGACACCACTTATGCAGATCAAATCACACCTCTAGAATCGATCATCACCTCATGCTTTGCCTTTGCTTTCTTCATGTTGTAAGAAAATGTGCATTTATGCTTCCTAGTCGAGATGGTATTTAATTATGTGCTTCCAGAACTTGCTTATATCTAGGCAATCTCAATTGTTTTCTTCCAAGTGGAAAAGAAACACTAATTTATTATTATTTTGTTTATATCTTGATAGAATTTAAGGCGGATTAGGGATTCATTTGGGAGGTGCTTGTAATTTTTATAGATGGTTATTCAAACTTTTTATTTATTTTTCAGTTATTACTATTTTTTAATAGGTATAGTTATAAAATTGACCACATGATTATGCATGATAAAAACCGGGAATGACCCAGTGTCCCAATGCCTATATGACCACATACTATATATATATATATATATATATATATATATATATATATTAACATTGTGAATGACCCAGTGTCTCAATTTCTAGAGCTTATTCTTTATCGAAAAAAAAATCTAAAAATATCTAAATTTATATATTAACATTGTGAATGTGAAAAATATTTTTCGGATTCACCGTGTGAATCTGGATTCATATTGTGAATTTTCAAAGATTCACATTGTGAATTTAACGTAAAAAAAATAAATTCGAATTTGATATCATTGGAAAAAGGATAAAAAGTTATGAATTTCTGTATTTTTAGTTTTTTTTTGATAAAAAATAAGTTCTAAAAGTTGAAAAAAAGATTGGTTCCTTGGTTAATTATGGTAATCTAACCCTTGTAAACGACTTTATTAATAAAAATAACCTTTTTTTTAAAAAAAATGACCACTTGCTTCAGAATATCGTATTCCGAAGTTCGTACGGCCATTCCGGAGTTTGGTCGTACAATGAAGTTGGTGGGTGGTTGGTAGGGTTTGGGTCTGGAATCTGACATCGTCGTTCGTTTCGAACTGAAAAGTGCATTCCGAACTATAGCTCGGAATGACCGTACATTCCGGAGAGGCAAAAATAGGGCATTTGTGTGTTTTTCTACCTTATATGCAGTCCGTTTGTTTGTTTGGTAGTTTTCTTATACGTTCTGGAATGAATATGTATATAGCAGGGGCAGACCTAGGGGGTCCATGGTGACACCGACAACCCCTAACTTTTCCGGCTGCAATGGAAAATTTTTTGAAAATTTTATTTTTTCTAGTACCGTGCAACCCTTGACTTTCCATGCAACCCCTACTGTGAAATCCTGCGTCCGCCCCTGGTATACAGAATTCTTTCGAGTGTCAGTTTCTAGTGGAGGACAATGACAACGTATCGAGAGATCTATGTAGTATATTGTTGTAGACTGCACATGCTTTGGTGTAGATATAAGCAATGATATCAACTTCGTTGGGTTAATTACGTTGGTTGTTTCCAAGTCCAGGTTACATACTAATCAAATACGTCTATTTTTTTTCAATTTCCTGGATCAAATATAGTTATGCAGATTCTTGACAATAGTGATGTCATATATTTTCTTAGTTTTATTAGTAGCATGACTCCTAATACAATACAATTGTTTGTTGTTAATAATGTTATGGAAAGTGATATTCATCGATTTGTCGGGGAAAATCGTTTTAGTGGAAATGGGTCTTCCGGTGCTGGAAGTAACCAAATTTGTAAACATATGACAACCAACCATGTTCCTCTTACAATGACTCTATTTATGGGGGTGGTTATAAGTATACATGTAAGGCTATTGATGATGTTTCTCCAACAGTTGATGTTGATGAATCTGCAAATGATTAGCAAAAACTAATGTTGTTGGTGGATGATGGTAATATAATTCCACATGGAGAGCCACTTGAACATTTTCAGAGTTACATTGAATTTGATGGAGATGATATTGAATGTGAACAGGAGGAAGCTGATCCCTTACAACCTTGAAAACCACAACATGAAAAGTTTCCTTATTATTTTTCCGATTTTGAAGAAACACAAACCACCTATTGGGGTATGCATGAACCTTTACCATTGCCCGAATTAGATCAACAAAAACGTAAATGTGAAGTTATTACAACTCTTCAAAAGCAAAGAACTTAAGCTTAATTTAGGATTCAAAAGTGTTACTAAAGGCTTCTAATATAGAGTGTCAAAATCTACAAAAGACAGGTTTGAAGCTGTTTGCTTTATGAAAAATTTTGACTGGCGGATACAGGCAACAAAACAAAATACTATTGATACATTTCAAGTGGTTAAACTATCGGAGAGACACACTTTCTCAAACACTTAGCTACGTCCCCATCATCGACAAGCCAACAAAAAAGGTATTGGGTCACTTCTTGAAGGGCATATTAGCTGATAGTATGTAATATGTTGCGGGGGAAACAAATCCAACGAACTTTAAATGACCGTCTTAGTGTACATATTTCATACCGACAAACATGAAGTGCTAACATGTATGCTCTAAATCTGTTGAGAGGGAGCCATGAAGAAAACTTTCAAAGACGTTTACACATATAAAGACAACTTATGACAACAAATTTGAATACTTTTTCATGGCTATCGGTTATGCGGTAATATTTCTTATATAATGAGTTCTTTATATTTATTGTTGTTACACGTGTGATCGCTTTAATGAGTAATATATTAATGTTAATTACTTTTGAGGTTCGAGCATTTCAAACTTGTTTGCGTCCTATTATTATCATTGACGGAGCACACCTTAAAAGGAAATATTTGGGCACGATGTTCCTAGCAATAGGCATGGATGGTAATAACCAAATCCTCCCTATTGCTTTTGGTGTTGGGAAAACTAAAAATGAGGAGTCATGGATATGGTTTTTATCAAGACTCAAAGAAGGTAGTGGGGGCAGGCCCTCTTTGGCTATCATATTAGATAGAGCAAATTCAATTGAAATGACCATTCAAGCTGTGTTCCCGAACGCATATCACAGACTCTGATGTAGTCATTTGTTGATGAATATGAAACAAAGATCGGCAAACAATAGAGAACAAAGATTTTGTTTTGGGAGGCTATAAAAGTTTACTGTCAGTCTGATTTTAAAGAAAGCTTGGGTAGGCTACATCGTGCCCTTAACAAAGATTGTCGTACATGGCTAGACATAATCGGTTACAAGAAATGGGCAAGGTCGTGTTTCCATGTGGTTCGACATAATAGTATAACATCAAACAACGTTGAGTCCATCAATGCGTTATCAAGAGACACACAAAAACTACCAATAACAATGTTTATTGATTTCTTTTGAGTAACTATGCAACAATGGTGGTGTCGGCGACATAATGCTGGAGGTAACTATTTATATTATAATACTTCCATGATAATTATAGTATAATTTTTTGTGCATGACAACATGTACGTAAATTTTTTTTATAGCTGAAAGCAAAAAAGATATTACTGAGTGTGCTAAGAAGGTTATCGATAGAAGGATCAACAAATCCTCTGGTTTTCGGATATACCACATTGATCAAACAGATATGAGGTGACCGACCGAATGAAATTTGGTATAATAAACTTAGAATCTCGTTGTTGCACGTGTGGGAAATGACAGTTATCAGGTATACCTTGTTCTCATGCTATGGCGGTATTCAAGGAACTGAGATATCAACTGTAACGCCCGTGTTTCGGGGCTAAGCATTAGTAGATGATGTAATAGTCTAGGTCAACCATTGTAACCCATTTTAAAGTAATAAAGATGAATTACTTGAATATTATGTGTATTATGTGCTTTTGTGTGATTATTACTTGTTTATAATAATATAATAAATAAAGGATAAAAATAAGCATCAAAAATAAAATGTTAGATAAACCCGATATCTATGAAGAAAGTTTTAGTAGTCGTGACAAGGATTCCGGAGATAAAAAGAACGCTGAAATCCGAGTTATAACGAAGAAGTTATGGCATGTCGAAGTTTTACGGCAAAACCGGCACGACACCAGGAAACGTAAATAGTGAATTTACGATAGAAGACTTTTTAGACTTAGAAATCTAAACAAATGTTGTAGTATACTTTAAACCGAGAGCGTGCATAAAAAGAACGCCCAAATCTGACTTCGTATGAGGAAGTTATGATTTTTCTAAGATTTGGCATAGCAGTGCACAACCCGAAATTCGAATTTTAGATCGATCGGTTTTTGGCCAACGCAACCTAAATGAGAATTGAAGATCTCATTAAAAGGAGCTTAACAATAAAAGATAGACGAAAACGGAGTCCGTATGTAGAAGTTATGAATTTTACGTAGTTATTTAACAGTATAATCTTCTCATACTGTTAAATTTAAAATCAGTTGAGAATTAGCCGACGGAGTCAAAAGGAAAGTTGTAGATCTTGTCTTTACCTACGCGTGGATATAAAGAACGTCAAAAACGGAGTTCGTATGCGAAAGTTATAAATTTTTAAAGATTGGTTGTTTTACCTACGTCCGACGCCACGTGTCAGCACCAGACTTCGCCTTGGAGCCTACGCAAGGCTCACGACGTGAGCACCCTTTCTCACGACATGAATCGGCCCAGACAGCCTATAAATAGAGGCACAAATCACCCCCAAAACACACACCTTTCATACCCTTTCTCTCCCATTACCCCCAAAACCTCTCTTCCATTCCCTAGTACTTCCTAAGTGCTAGAAGCGAGTCCCGGAGAGCCCGAAGGCTCCAAGAAAAAGAGTTTTTCGGCTTGAAACTCTGCCCGTGCAGAGCCCCGTTTTCAAGCAAACTTCCCGGTTTCGTCAAAGAAGATTATTTTTAGAAGCGAGGTGCTGTCCGAATCACTCCGTATCAGGTGAGTGTATAATCACTTTCATCTTACACATAGATATGAAGTATTTTATATAAATTATGTGCTATGTGTATATATATGTTATCTGTTTACCTGAGATGTTTGCTGGATGAAAGATCTATACTTCTTTCTTTCAGATATGAAACTTTTTCCTTCAGATCTACACTTTCTCATCTCAGATCTAAACTTTTTCTTCATATCAAAACTGTATACTTTGAGATCTATGTTGGATGAAAGATCTAAACTTCTTTCTTTCAGATCTGAAACTTTTTCATTCAGATCTACACTTTCTCATCTCAGATCTAAACTTTTTCTTCAGATCTAAACTGTATACTTTGAGATCTATTGTGACAACCCGAAACTTCTATCTTGTACACTTAGTCAATTCAGTCAATATTCAACTTGTTTTGTTGATTTCTTGTACTATTTAAGGGTTCATTTAAGTGTTCTAAGCTTGATTATGACCAAGGTTGAGTTTAGGAATGAGTCAGACTGTCGTATAGTGAGAAAACCGGGTCATACACACCTCTAAGAGGAGTGTACGGCCGCACACATGGGTGTGCGGCCTCACACCCACTCCCTTGGCAACACACTCACTTTTTGACAGCACTCACACCCCTATATAAAGGGTAGACCCCTTTCCTTTCATACCTTTAACACCTTGGCAGCACACAACATCATTTCTCTCAAGCTTCTTCAACCACAAACCCTCCAAAGCTTCAAGAACGTGAGTAATTCATCCTATAGCTTGCAAACCATGAAAGACCACTCTATCTAAGCCTTAAGTGTGCAATATTCGTCATGTTCTTCGTGTTTGGAAGTGAGTGCGGCCGCACACCCACATAAGGTGGCCTCACACTCCTAAAAGACCCTCCAAAGTGAGAGTTTGACTTCCATATTTGAGTTGGACATGACCCTAGCTTTGCTACACCTTGGAAATGGCATTTTTGGACACAAAACTTGATGGGTGTACGGCCACACACTCCTGTGTGCGGCAGCACACTCCCTTGTGCAGCAGCACACACCTTTGTGCGACCACACACACATCCTAGGACCACAAACCCATTTCTAAGACCCTAAACTTGTACTACAACCTAGTATGGACCTAGGACAATTCATGGATGCAAGAATGGACCTTGAATCACCTCAAAGACACTTTCCAACATGAGTGTACGGCCGCACACCCATGGCCGTACACACCTTTAAGGTGGCCATACACCTACCTCATGCAATCCTTTAAGGTCCTAGCACTTAGTGCGAGTAGTCCCAAGTTCTTAGAGTGGTTCTTCATCACATCTAGTGGTGAAATACCTTCATTTGACTCCTTTATGTGTCATTACATGTTAATTAGGATCAAATCGTGTTCAAGGCTTCACTTGAACATCCCGCATTCCGTATCGATCCTTCATTCAAACCGCCCGAGGTGAGTTCATACCCCTACATTTTCCGTTTTTTTAATGTTTTCAGGGGAGAATACAAGCCAAACTCAAAGTATTTTATTAGGTTTTAAACTTATTAATGCAGTCCAACGATTTCCACGTTTAATAACATATTCGGATATTTTATCTCTTTTTGTAATATGTTGAGCATAATGGAAACTTCTATTTTGGAAATTTAACTTCATAGCTTTCAGAAAGGTTTCTACAAAGCATTTTCCATATCAACTCTAATAAACTATAATGGGTATAGTTTGGGATAACCTTCTAGGCACTTTCTACCTAATCAGATTTCATAAATGAATATATATAAACTATGACAGATTTAGTTTATGTTATATATTTCCTCAGGAGTATAAAGTACTATTATTCAAGGATAATTATTGTTTTATACTGTTTCTCGCTAGTAAACTAGATTATACAAAATTGTGAGGCTCTACTTCAATACTGTACCCTTAGGTGTATAGTGATAAATCCTATCTCAGTATAACCAGAGTCTCCTGGAGGGAGAGCGTGAGATTTGTGAATAGATCTATTCGGGACTGACAATCCCACACCAGAACTGCTAGCTACAGTTAGGCAGGCATGCCTGTGGTGGACAAATGTCATTTAGCTTAAACGCCTGAAGAACGTTATAAAGGTCTCTAGGTCATATCAAGTATGGTTATACGACTCGCAAATAAGTATAAACTAACTTTGGTTTACGGACTCTATTCTTCATTTGTTTTATTTTAAGTAATAAAGCTACTTTCTTATATACTGATAGTAATCAGGGATTTCTAAACTTGCATCTCTACCTCTAGGACGGACAACTGTTTTTAGGAAAATGTGGGATTTTCCCAGGATAACACCGGCATTTCCAAAACTGATGGTTTATTTTCTACTAATAGATATTCATATTTATTCCATGATTCCTTGGATTGTACATATCTTGTATGAATCTGGAAGTCATGGAAGGAATGGGTTTTCAAACATGCTTTTCATAAGAAAATATAGGATTTTCTTGAGGAACATTTTTCAAAAGGATTCAAAGAACATTTTTCCACCAAAACTAAATGCTTATGAACTCACCAGCTTTATGCTGATATTCTTTCAAAACTGCTTGTATTCTCAGGGAATTAGTAGACATGTACTTCCAGGAGTTCGGAGAAGTCGGAGCGTTAGAGTCACGTCTTTCCATTTTACTTTTGATATGAACAAAACTATGTATTAAACAATGTAAACCTTTTTCATATATGTATTCAATGTCTGGTTGTGTTTACTATGCTTGCTATGATACAATTGTTGTGATACTACGCATGACGTCCTCCGCCCCAGAACGTTTCCGCCGTTCCGGTTTTGGGGTGTGACAGATTGGTATCAGAGCCCTTGTTTATAGCGAACTAAGTATACCGAACGTTACTTGGTATACATCTATAAATACTAAGGGGCCTAAGTGCTCTAAACTAAAAGTATACTTTCGAAAATATAAGTATTTTATAAAAAGTATACAAGTATATCTAGGTACTGGAATCAGTGTCATAAGTAGAATAAAACAAAAGTATTTGGATGTTGGGACGCTGCGGTTAAACCTGAGCAGTTATGTAATCATGTCTAGGGTGAATATAGCCTGATAAACTATATTCAGTCGAGACATGACCAACATGTGTTTGGGAGTGACTGTGGTGTTGCAGCAAGCCTAAAACTTACCGATAACAAAAACATTCACCATAAAATACTATAGGAGTATTTTAGCTAGAGCCAAATTCCGTATATAGATTCATTCCAGGTGTTGCTACCTATTCTTTCTGAAGCGATAACTTACTTGCATTACTAACCTTTCGTTGCTTATCGCTTGGTAGAACACTTTTATTATCAGGATGAGATATATATTTTGTTTCATATATCTTGAGGACTTACCATCCTCTTCTTCCTGGTTGTTGCTAGAACAAGATGCCTCTCGAGAGAAGGTCCAACCGAAGAAACAACACCCCACCACCACCACCACCCCCTCAGTTCGACCCCGTCATGTTCCAGGCAGCAGTTACCGCCGCTGTAACCGCAGCAATGGCACAAGTGAACTCTGGTGGGGCTGGAGGTGGAACCGACCCCCAGCGGCAAGACGGAAGTCAGGGACATCAAAAGGAGTGTTCCTACAAGGACTTCATGACCACAAAACCCAAGCCTTTCGACGGAAATGGAGGTGTTATCGCTCTAACTCGATGGTTCGAGAAGATTGAATCCATCTTCGAAATTTGCGCCTGTTCCGAAGCCAACAAGGTGAAGTTCGCTGCTTGCACCTTTACCGACAGAGCCTTGACCTGGTGGAATGGTCGAGTCAAAACCCTAACCCTGCCAGTGGCTAATGCCATGGGTTGGGAAAGACTGAAGGAACTCATGCTTGCGGAATACTGCCCGAGGGGCGAAGTGCAAAAGTTGGAGCACGAACTTTGGAACTTGAAGATGAAGGGTTCTGACATCGCTGCCTACACCGCTAGATTCTGTGATCTGGCTCTCCTCTGTCCGGGAATGGTCACCCCAGAAAGCAAGAAAATCGAGAGGTACATTTGGGGACTGACACAACCAACCAAAGGAAATGTCTTGGCTGCTAGACCAACTACATTTGAAAGCGCCAAGGATCTGGCGCAGACTCTGATCGATCATGGAGTCGATCTGGATGAGGCATCAGCGGTCGCCGAGCCACAAAAGGAGAGTGGTGAGAAGAAGAAGAAATTTTGGAACAAACGCAAGGGCCAGTTTCCCCAGGAGCCCTCCAAGAAACAACAAACGGTGGCAGTCCACGCTGCCACTACTCCTACTGTTGCTCCAACTGCTGCTCCGACCACCCAAGCTCCTACCGGTGGTTATTCAAGGAAACTACCTCTGTGCAACAAGTGTACCTTTCATCATCACGGACCCTGCCGTGAGTTGAATTGCAACAATTGTGGAAGGAAGGGACACACGACCCCATACTACAGGGCACCAGCCCAACCAACTAATCCGACTCCTGGTGCGGGTGCCAGCCAAGCCTGCTATGGATGTGGGGAAGTTGGGCATTTCAAAAGAAACTGCCCCAAGGCGACAACGGGCGGTAATACAGGAAGAGTGCTGGCGATGGGCCAGGAGGAAGCGGTCGCTGATCCTACCGTTGTTACGGGTACGTTCCTCCTTGACAACTCTTACGCATGCATTCATTTCGATTCTGGTGCGGAGAGAAGTTTTGTTAGTCATGCATTCAAACATCTAATCAAATGTAAATCCCAACCTTTAACCGAAACATTCATCGTCGAGATGGCTAACGGAAATAAAGAGAGCACGAACGACATATTCATAGGCTGTACTCTTACCCTAGGCAATCATTCCTTTCCCATCGATCTTATGCCTGTATCTATTAAGAGTTTCGATGTCATTATCGGTATGGATTGGTTGAGCCCCAATCGTGCTGATATCCTTTGCTTCGAGAAAGCCATCCGTCTCAATCTTCCCTCTGGTGAAGCCCTCTTGGTTTACGGTGATAAGCCCAGTTCGAACCTTCGTATCGTTTCATGCATCAAAGCCCAGAAATATATGCGGAAGGAATGCCATGCATTTCTAGCTCATGTGGTTGATGATACGCAAAAGGTTAAAGACCTCGAGAGCATCCCCGAAGTCTGCAACTTTCCTGATGTCTTCCCCGAAGATCTCCCAGGAATTCCTCCTGAGCGTCAAGTCGAGTTTCGTATCGACTTAATCCCCGGAGCTACTCCTGTAGCTAAGTCTCCTTATCGTTTCGCGCAAGCAGAAATGCAACAATTATCCAGCCAGCTCAATGAGCTGATCAACAAAGGGTTCATAAGGCCGAGTTCCTCACCCTGGGGAGCTCCGATCTTATTCGTGAAAAAGAAAGATGGATCCTTTCGGATGTACATTGACTACCGAGAACTGAACAAGCTGACCGTCAAGAACCGTTATCCCTTACCCAGAATCGACGATCTCTTCGACCAACTTTAGGGAGCCAGTTATTTTTCAAAGATAGATCTAAGATCAGGGTACCATCAGTTGCGAGTTCAAGAGAATGATGTGCCCAAGACAGCATTCCGAACTCGCTATGGACACTACGAGTTTGTAGTGATGCCCTTTGGTCTGACCAACGCACCAGCAGTATTCATGGATCTGATGAATAGGGTGTGCCGCCCTTTCCTGGACAAGTTCGTAATCGTGTTCATTGACGATATACTTGTCTATTCGCGGAGCGAGAGCGATCATAAACATCACTTGAGGCAGGTGTTGGAAACATTAAGGGCAGAGAAGCTATATGCGAAATTCTCAAAGTGTGAGTTCTGGATAAGGAAGGTAACTTTCCTTGGTCACGTGGTTAGCGAGGAAGGAATACACGTGGACCCTTCCAAAATCAAAGCGATTGAGAATTGGTCTGCACCAAAGACACCCACAGAAATCCGGCAATTCTTGGGTCTCGCAGGCTATTATCGCAGGTTCATCCAGAACTTCTCCAGAATCACTAAGCCTTTAACTACCCTGACACAGAAAGGTGTAACCTTTAGTTGGGGAGTCAAGCAAGACACTGCGTTTCAAACATTGAAGCATGCCTTATGTAGTGCGCCTATCTTGTCCCTGCCCGAAGGGACGGAAGACTTCGTTGTCTACTGTGATGCATCCAATCAGGGCCTAGGCTGTGTGCTCATGCAACGAGGAAAGGTTATCGCCTATGCCTCGAGGCAGTTGAAAACACACGAAGTCAATTACACAACTCACGATCTAGAGTTGGGAGCAGTGGTCTTTGCGTTAAAGATCTGGAAACACTATCTCTACGGAACCAAGTGCACTATCTTCACCGACCATAAGAGCTTACAGCACATCTTTGATCAGAAGGAGTTAAACATGAGACATCGGCGGTGGGTAGAGCTACTCAGTGACTACGAGTGCGAAATACGATACCATCCCGGCAAGGCCAATGTGGTAGCGGATGCCCTCAGCCGAAAGGAGTATTCAGGGCGTAAGGCAAAGGCACTAACAATGACCATTCATTCCCATTTGTCCGCGCAAATCAGAGAGGCTCAGCTGGAAGCCTTGAAACCAGAGAACACAGCAGAGGAAGCACTGCGGGGAATGGACAAGAACTTAGAGGTCAAGGGAGACGGAGTTTACTATTTCATGAACCGGATCTGGACCCCAAAGTATGGCGGGTACAGGGAGGTTGTCATGAATGAAGCTCACAAGTCTAGATACTCCGTTCACCCAGGTTCAGATAAGATGTATCTAGATCTCAAACAACTCTACTGGTGGCCAAACATGAAAGCAGAGATTACAACCTTCGTGGGCAAGTGCTTGACTTGCGCCAAGGTGAAGGTGGGGTATCAAAAGCCCTCAGGTTTACTTCAGCAGCCAGAGATACCTGAGTGGAAGTGGGAAAGGATAACAATGGATTTTATCACCAAGTTACCCAGATCTCCGAATGGGCACGACGCCATCTGGGTAATTGTCGATCGGTTGATTAAATCCGCCCACTTCCTGCCAGTCAAAGAAAACTTCAAAATGGAGAGACTCACGCGGATCTACATTCGAGAAATAGTTCGCCTCCATGGGGTACCTGTATCCATTATCTCCGACCGAGATAGCAGGCTTACCTCAAGATTTTGGCAATCACTGCAGAAGGCTCTTGGAACTAAGTTGGATATGAGCACGGCTTATCATCCACAAATATATGGACAGAGTGAGAGAACAATTCAGACATTGGAAGATATGTTGAGAGACTGTGTCATCGATTTCGGCACGTCATGGGACACTCATCTTCCTTTGGTCAAATTTTCCTACAACAACAGCTACCATACCAACATCAAGACTGCGCCATTTGAAGCCCTCTATGGCCGTAAGTGCAGATCCCCTCTGTGCTGGGCTGAGGTGGGTGACACGCAGCTAGCCAAAGGTCAAGTCCCCGACAGCACTCTCACTGGTCCTGAAATCATCCGAGAGACAACCGAAAAGATTATACAAATCCGGGAACGACTGAAAGCTTCACGAGATAGACAAAAGAGCTACGCCGATAAGAGACGAAAACCATTGGAATTCCAGGTTGGTGACCGTGTCCTTCTGAAGGTCTCACCCTGGAAAGGCATGATACGTTTCGGAAAACGTGGAAAGCTAAACCCAAGATACGTTGGACCATTCGAGATCCTTGCTAGGATCGGTCCCGTAGCTTACAGACTTAAGTTACCACGAGAACTCAGCAACGTCCATCCTGTCTTCCATGTGTCGAACCTAAATAAGTGTCTGTCCGATGAGACACTTGTAATTCCCCTCGACGATATCGATCTAGACGAAAGCCTACGTTTCATGGAAGAACCTGTTGAGATCATGGACCGAGAAGTCAAGGGTACGAAGCAGAGTCGCATCCCGATAGTGAAAGTCCGCTGGAACGCCAAGCGGGGACCTGAATTCACTTGGGAGCGCGAAGATTAGATGAAGCAGAAGTACCCTCACCTCTTTCCTAGTCCATGAATTGTACTCTATTCTTGAATTTTGGGACGAAATTCCCTCTAACGGGGGGATGATGTGACAACTCGGAACATCTATCTTGTACACTTAGTCAATTCAGTCAATATTCAACTTGTTTTGTTGATTTCTTGTACTGTTTAAGGGTTCATTTAAGTGTTCTAAGCTTGATTATGACCAAGGTTGAGTTTAGGAATGAGTCAGAGTGTCGTATAGTGAGAAAACCGGGCCATACACACCTCTAAGAGGAGTGTACGGCCGCACACCCACTCCCTTGGCAGCACACTCACTTTTTGACAGCACTCACACCCCTATATAAAGGGTAGACCCCTTTCCTTTCATACCTTTAACACCTTGGCAGCACACAACATCATTTCTCTCAAGCTTCTTCAACCACAAACCCTCCAAAGCTTCAAGAACGTGAGTAATTCATCCTCTAGCTTGAAAAACCATGAAAGACCACTCTATCTAAGCCTAAAGTGTGCAATATTCGTCATGTTCTTCGTGTTTGGAAATGAGTGCAGCCGCACACCCACATAAGGTGGCCTCACACTCCTAAAAGACCTTCCAAAGTGAGAGTTTGACTTCCATATTTGAGTTGGACATGACCCTAGCTTTGTTACACCTTGGAAATGGCATTTTTGGACACAAAACTTGATGGGTGTACGACCACACACTCATGTGTGCGACAGCACACTCCTGTGTGCGGCAGCACACTCATGTGTGCGGAAGCACACTCCTGTGTGCGGCAGCACACTCCTGTGTGCAGCAGCACACTCCCTTGTGCAGCAACACACACCTTTATGCGACCACACACACATCCTAGGACCACAAACCCATTTCTAAGACCCTAAACTTGTACTACAACCTAGTATGGACCTAGGACAATTCATGGATGCAAGAATGGACCTTGAATCACCTCAAAGACACTTTCCAACATGAGTGTACGGCCGCACACCCATGGCCGTACACACCTTTAAGGTGGCCATACACCTACCTCATGCAATCCTTTAAGGTCCTAGCACTTAGTGCGAGTAGTCCCAAGTTCTTAGAGTGGTTCTTCATCACATCTAGTGGTGAAATACCTTCATTTGACTCCTTTATGTGTCATTACGTGTTAATTAGGATCAAATCGTGTTCAAGGCTTCACTTGAACATCCCGCATTCCGTATCGATCCTTCATTCAAACCGCCCGAGGTGAGTTCATACCCCTACATTTTCCGTGTTTTTAATGTTTTCAGGGGGGGAATACAAGCCAAACTCAAAGTATTTTATTAGGTTTTAAACTTATTAATGCAGTCCAACGATTTCCACGTTTAATAACATATTCAGATATTTTATCTCTTTTGTAATATGTTGAGCATAAGGGAAACTTCTATTTTGGAAATTTAACTTCATAGCTTTTAGAAAGGTTTCTACAAAGCATTTTCCATATCAACTCTAATAAACTATAATGGGTATAGTTTGGGATAACCCTCTAGGCAGTTTCTACCTAATCAGATTTCATAAATGAATATATATAAACTATGGCAGATTTAGTTTATGTTATATATTTCCTCAGGAGTATAAAGTACTAGTATTCAAGGATAATTATTGTTTTATACTGTTTCTCGCTAGTAAACTAGATTATACAAAATTGTGAGGCTCTACTTCAATACTGTACCCTTAGGTGTATAGTGATAAATCCTATCTTAGTATAACCAGAGTCTCCTGGAGGGAGAGCGTGAGATTTGTGAATAGATCTATTCGGGACTGACAATCCCACACCAGAACTGCTAGCTACAGTTAGGCAGGCATGCCTGTGGTGGACAAATGTCATTTAGCTTAAACGCCTGAAGAACGTTATAAAGGTCTCTAGGTCATATCAAGTATGGTTATACGACTCGCAAATAAGTATAAACTAACTTTGGTTTACGGACTCTATTCTTCATTTGTTTTATTTTAAGTAATAAAGCTACTTTCTTATATACTGATAGTAATCAGGGATTTCTAAACTTGCATCTCTACCTCTAGGACGGACAAATGTTTTTTAGGAAAATGTGGGATTTTCCCAGGATAACACTGGCATTTCCAAAACTGATGGTTTATTTTCTACTAATAGATATTCATATTCATTCCATGATTCCTTGGATTGTACATATCTTGTATGAATCTGGAAGTCATGGAAGGAATGGGTTTCAAACATGCTTTTCATAAGAAAATATAGGATTTTCTTGAGGAACACTTTTCAAAAGGATTCAAAGAACATTTTTCCACCAAAACTAAATGCTTATGAACTCACCAGCTTTATGCTGATATTCTTTCAAAACTGCTTGTATTCTCAGGGAATTAGTAGACATGTACTTCCAGGAGTTCGGAGAAGTCGGAGCGTTAGAGTCACGTCTTTCCATTTTACTTTTGATATGAACAAAACTATGTATTAAACAATGTAAACCTTTTTCATATATGTATTCAATGTCTGGTTGTGTTTACTATGCTTGCTATGATACAATTGTTGTGATACTACGCATGACGTCCTCCGCCCCAGAACGTTTCCGCTGTTTCGGTTTTGGGGTGTGACATCTATGTTGGACGAAAGATCTGAACTTCTTTCCTTCAGATCTGAACTTTTTTTTTCCAGATCTAGACCGTATATGTATTTTATGCTTTGAAAGTTATGCTGGATGAAAGATGTAAACATTATTTTTTTCAGATCTATACTATATAAATATTTTATGCTTTGAAAGTTATGCTGGATGAAAGATGTAAACATTGTTTTTCAGATCTGGACTGTGTATGTATTTTATATTTACAAATATGTTGGGTAGAACAATGGGTAGATGAAATGGATGATGTGTGTTAAAATGATGAGAGGCCTCGATGTTTACGGTGTTTAAGATGATCCAGTCGTCTAGCGGAGTATAGATGACGACCACAGACTTTTCTAGGCAGTCCAGTGGAATGCTAGCGGGCTCGCAACCTGTAGGTGTTTTTTGAAGATGTACTCCATCCCCCCATGGTTGCCTTACGGACACATATGGCTGAGGAATCCCCTTAGCAGTAGTGCCCATCCCGATGAAATTCCTTAGGATAGGTCCCTTATAACCGATGCTTTAGGGACGTAAAGTGAGGATAACGGGAACGGGTAATCGGGTTAGTGATTTGATGAAAATAAATAATGAACTTATTATTGTGGGTTGAAAACCCTATATGCTCACCAGGCTCCCCAGCCTGACCCACTCAGTTTTCTTGTATTACAGGTAGTGGTAAAAGCATAGTTGGATGACTTGACGAGAGATTATGGATTTGAGGCCAGATTGTGTTTTGTGGCCTAGAATGTTTATTTCTTTTTGGTTTATGCTTATGGTCTGTATCGATGATTGACATCCCGAGTTTTTGTAATGTAATGAAAATACATTTCTTTAAGAAATGCTTTGATAAAATTTATATCATATTTTGTTTTGGGAACAAGTTCCGCAATACTTTTCTTAAGAAGTTACTCTGATTTTTATTAAAAAGCATAAACAAAATCGGTCTTTTCTGGCCGTAAAAATGGGGATGTCACATCAACACTACAGTACATGGGTGTCATCATACTTCACACTAGAAACATATCGATCAACATATATAGAGGTTGTGTTTCATGTGCCAGTCCAGTTGAATACGAACAACCGTATGAATTCATGGTTGTATTACCACCATTGATGGACAAACGACAAGCCAAACAACCATGAAACCATAACCGTATCCCATCCCAAGGCAAAGGACCGATTCAGAAAAAATACAGCCGTTTCCAAAGGATCGGTCACACAAGCAGAAAGTGTGACGCTCAGTTTCCTACAAATTCAATAAAAACTGAATCTTCTAGTAGGACCAAGTCAAGTGTCAAAAGTAACGTTAAGTCTAAGAGTAGATCTAACGTTAAAACTACTTAAAAAAAATTAGTCAACAATATGAAATTGTTGATCTAAAAAACCCACAGTGATGTTTGTACAAAATTATAACATTCTACAAAATGTTGTTTAGAAGGATAAACTTGTTTTTGGTACATGGTGATTAGGAAATTGTTTAAAACATGCACAATAAAGAACCATAACTCAAATATATGGATAATCTGCCGCATCTATCCACGTGACACTCTCACTCCACCACAAAGTAGCACACTCCTGCAGAGTAGGTTGCAACAATTCGTTGGGGGGACACTGCATAAAACAACATATAAAGGTTAATTTTATGTTATTTTCTCATAGCAACTTATAGATTATAATGTGAACTAAGCTACATACATTTCTAACATCAAGAATACGTTCACAGTTAGCAGCATGGAAACGCCTCATCGCAGGGTATGCAACTACCCAAGGGATAGCACCCGGTATAGGGGAACCAACTATACTACTATTGGAAAACGTCTCCATGATCCAAATCTACAAAATTAAGATGTAAAACAATTAACCAACATTTTACAATACTTGTTTCTTAAAAATTATTATGAAACATAGTCGACATACCTTAAATGCATAGACAAATCCCTGCACAATATATTTATATGTTTATTGCCGACTCTTGCCTCGATGGGGTTCAAATGCTCCTTGGTCTTATCAAAGACATTACGTAGTTGTACGTAAGTGAAATACCATATAACTCTGCCCCATAGGTACCTATGTTAACAATTGCACTTAATAAGTATGTGTATCATTTGATCTAATGTAAGTAAATAACTGTATACCTGTTAAACGCGTCTAAATTAGAGACGATTGCAAGACGTTCATTAGTAACCAGCTGTCGAGGGTATTTCCCCAAAAATCCCTGCTCTAGCATATACAAGAGGGAGACTTTCACCGCGTCTGCATCACCTAATTGATGAAGTAAGTCATTGAACACATGCATAAGCTCAATTATTCTCACCGAACGTGAAGCCGACACAAATAGAAATTCACGTTGTCTAAATTGTGCAAAATCAGAACTTGGGGGAAATAGTCTTTAAACCGCAAGCCGGTAATCAGACATAAAGTTTTCCTATCGAAGCAAACCCGATAGTTGTGTATCGGAAATAGAAGCTCCTGTAGGTCAACTGGAGTTAAAGTAGAGTATTCCTTGCACATAACATAGTGACAGAGTAAATAGTGACTTTCTACACCCATCGACATGTGAACCGGGCCATGATTTCCCGCCGGAGTTCAGGCCTACAAGTTCTAATGACAACCGTTTCATATGTTCTATCATGATACAATCAAAAGAATCATTAATTATGCAATTTAGCATGTATGTTCCGGAAGGACAATTCTGGAATACACTATTCCGGATCACATATTCAGATCATAATTTTGGATCAAAATTTCGGAACCCATTTTCGGATACGGACTCCGGATAATAACATTCCATATCCATATTCCGGAACTGTTCGTCAGATTCCGGAGTAGATCTTAATATTTTGGAGGTGTTATACAGATTCTAGATTCGTTTCGGACGAGTCAAAATAAGGATAATTGTGAGATTTTTCAATGTAGCATACATATATAACTAAATTTAATCCTATAATTCTCTTTAAATCACTAAAAATCATCGAAAACAAATAAAACCTATATAATTGCATAAATTATATAGGTTTTAACATACAATTTGTAGTAAAGACGTATAATTATAAATTTCCATATAAATGTGATACTTTTCACCGCTAGACGAAGACATTTGGGAATTACCGAGTTCGAAATGGTCTCTGGAATGAAGGTTGTAGCAGTTTGGAACGGTTTCTGGAATGTATGTTCGAGAAATAACGTCCAAAATGAACTCCGAAACGGTATTTATAGGGGGACCACAAAACCCGAGTCGGATCCTATAACGTTACCATTTCTTGGTTATTTTTCAAAAAAAAAATGTTATTGTTTTTAAAATACCATTGAAAAACGGTTAGATTATTCAGTTTCCTCAATATTTATCCACTACCAAAAATGACAACGCATCTGAAATTGGTCATTTTGGATTTCGGAAACATAATATCTGATTTTTTTTCCTTATTTACACAAATTACTTATAAAAGGTTCTCTCTTGTTCTTAAATCCATGATTTTTACCATCACCGTTTCTTTCAATTAAATTAAACTAGATATTTAAGTTTGTTAGAATTATGTGAAAAATGAATTATTTTCGTGAAAATTTAGATATGTTCTTTGGATTTCATACATTTAAAAAGAAGGGTAAATTACAGGAATTGTCCCTGGTGTAGTTGTCAAAAAACACGTTCAGTCTCTATTTTCAGAAATTAACTCGGACTGTCATTGAGTAGTCATTTTATTGCACGGTTAGTCACTATCATCATTAGTCGTTAGTGGTTGCCGTTTAAATGTCCCATGTGCCTTGCGTGCAGGGGTATTTTTGTCTTTTTAGGGGGTATTTTTGTCTTTTTAGGTCTAGAAATGTACATGAGTAAATAGTTGAAGGACCAAAGTTCTAACATACTCAAAACATTGGTGGAACCCTCCAATTTGACACATAAAATGCAATCCGTAATCTCCTCCTCCTATACTTTCCTCAACCCCCAATCTCAATCCTCTTCCAGTCTTCTGTTTTCACAATAGACTTGCCAAATTTTTCCATCGACAAATCTCGCCAATATAAACAACCACAATACCGTCCACTGTTCATCATCTACACATTTTCCCCAAGGTATTCCAAAAAAACCCAAATGAATTCATGAGTTTACTCCAACATTTGACTGGCTCATTTGCTTCATCCCTTAAGGCTCATCTTTTCCGCTTTTCAAGACGACAGTGGGGCTACCGGAACCAGAACCCGATGGAACCGGTCGGGTCGGGCCGGGACCAGGACGATATTTTTGTGGATTTTTGGAAACGGGAACCGGTGGGAACCGGACCCGGGAGAACCGGCAAAAACTGGAACCGTATGTTGCTATTTCTCGATGACCGGTTCCAACCTTGAAGACACGGCAAGAACCGACAGGAACCGGGAACCGGTAAAACCGGAACAGGTAGAACCGGCGGTCCGGTTCGGTTCTTAATTTCGGCCGACTTCGGTTCCCGGGCCGGGTCCGGTTCGGGCCGGTTCCAGCCGGGTCGGTTCCTTTGCTCATCCCTATTAGCCGGAGTGCCAGACGCTTGCTGCCTATCGTTGCAAACGCTCTGTTGGTATTGCTGGTGTGAGGTTTAAGCATCATTTCTGAGGTTTGATTATGGAGGTCGATTTCCAATCTCCGTCTTCTCATCTATCCATCGTACCACGTATGAGACTCGTGGATTCCGTTTGTGTCAGGAATGGTAATTCCACCCTACTCTTACATTTCCGGTGAGGTCTGAGCGTGTGGGTGGGAAGAATAGAAATACATAACGGTGATTTAGGGACAATTAAGGAATTGAGATGGGGTTAGACCTGAAAAGACGAAAACACCCATGCATGCAAGGCACGTGGGGCACTTAAATGGCAACAACTAATGGTTAACGTCGATAAGGACTAAGCATGCAAGAAAAAACAAACACGTTGACAATCCGAGTTAATAGGGACTAAATGTGGGTTTTGGCATATGCACGAGGGACGATTGGTGTAATTTACCCTAAAAAGAAATACTAAAGTAAGTTTCTTTTTACTTTGTTCGTGATGTTTAGGGCGGAATTTCATATCCATATGTGTTTTCTTTCTTCAGAAATGTACCTTTGATGAGGCATACATCTTTAGAGTGTGTTTAGCAACAAATTTTTAAGAGCTTTTGGCTTTTAAATTAAATAAAATCTCGAATAAAAGGACAAATTTTGTTTTGAAATATGAACTTAATGCTTTTATTTCATTAGATCAAAAAAATTCTGATCCAAACAACTAAACAATAGCTTTTAAATTTTTATGAGCATTCTTTACCCATGCGATGTGAGCTTAGTGATTGAAATGCGAAATTTCACACATGAGATCCATAGTTCAAATCGTGACATACTTAAAATATTTTTAGTGTTCCACAATTGACTTCTCATGTGATACCCTACAGCGGGTTCAATATGAATCGTTTAGATTATGCGGTTTACCATTTTAGAAGTTTTTAAATTTTAGTTTTTATATAGTTTTACATATTTCAAAAAAACTTAAAACTGCTTTTGCCAAAAACATTTATACAAATAAAAGCTATAAAAGGCTTAACAACTTACAACTTTTTTTCAAACATACTCTTAGTCGAAAATGGCCCTTTTCAGACATGATGATCATTTCGGTAAATAGATAAAAAAAAATGGTCATTCTCCTATATTTCTTATAACGGTGTGGTCATTTTTTTGATGAATTTACATATGATTTTGTTAGTACTTTTTAATTAGGAGAGTAAATCACAAAAACGATCCCTATTGTTATGTATTTTCTTGTCTTTTCAATTTGGACACAAATTGTTCTTAATGTTTGTCTTTGTCAAGGAACGGTATCTGGCATACACTAAATGACGAAATTACCCTTATCATTTTTTTTAAAAAATTATTATTTTTTGTTTATAAAAGAGGAAAACATCCAACCCCATCGCTCTCCCCTTCCCCTTTCCATGTCACCAACCACCTTCTCCTTTGATGATGTTGCCTTTTCAATGAGCCTCTCTCTCTCTCTCTCTCTCTATATATATATATATATATATATATATATATATATATATATATATATATATATATATATATATATACTAGGTTATAACTAGTGGAAACCACGGGAGGTAAGTTAAAAAAAAATTATACACCAAAAAAATTAATAACTGTAAAAAAGCATTTGATTCTTGATGGTAAATAAGTACAACTTTATTTGATAAGTAAAACAAACATAAGAGTTTAACATAGGTTTTGAAATACTTCCTTGAACACAACATTGGAAGTTTTATTAGTCAAATTACCATTTTTATCTAAAATCAATAACTTCAATCCTTCTCTGCTCTTTACTCTCGATAAAGCAACATATAACTGACCGTGTGAGAAAACCGGTTCTCGCAAAAACAACCCAACCCTTTTCAACGATTGGCCCTGACTTTTATTTATGGTCATAGCAAAACAAACCGCTAGGGGAAATTGTCTCCTTTTGAACTTATATGGAATTTTGTTGTCTGAAGGTGTTAAAGACAACCTTGAAATAAAAACTCAATGTCCAATGTTACTTCCAGTTAAGACCACTGTTTCTATGACACGATTACCCAATGATACCACCTGAAGTCTAGTACCATTACATAACCTATTTTTCTGGTCGATATTTCTTTGTAAAGATGTTATAATATATCGAGAGTTAAATAATCACATTCAAATAAAATTACATTGGATTATACATTTGCAAATTGATATATATATATATATATATATATATATATATATATATATATATATATATATTGGAAATAATATCATATTTCTTAATTAATTACATTTAAAAATGTATTGTTTAAGTGAAAGCCAAGGGGCCAAAAATTTATGTTAATATAGTCTAGGGACTATAATTGTAACTCACTCTACTAAAACAACTTTATGTGGCAACGAACAGATGAATAGACTAATTTGTCTAAAGGGGAAGGAATAGAAATCTAGCAGTTTCGCCAAATCTACTCGGCGGAGTCAAGCCGCAGTTAATATGATATTGTGGTGAAGTTCTATTATAAATAATCGTTTGGATTTGCGTTTTAAAACAACTTACAGGTTCTTCAGATAAAATGAATTTTCATAACCTAATACCCTAAACTATTCTAACCTTGCGATTTTTTTATTTTTTTTTCAACCTGGGTGCAACTTTGTTTTTGAATAAGGAATGAATAGAGAGTAGAGAAGAAAGATATCTGGATGGAGGTCAAAATCTGGAAAAATGGTTTTGAAGAAATAATGGCGTCGTTGCTGAAACACGTTTGAAGAAGAGGAATAAAGGTAAAATCAAAAATTTTCGTTCTTTGTAGAAGATGCACAAATAATTGTATGAATAGATTCCACATTAAGTATTTATTAAATTGTTTAGGTGATTGCATTTGAAAATCGAATTTTGAATTTTTAGTGTTAATGTGCGTAAAATTCAAAATAAAACATCTGAAATTTTGGTTTTATATAGTATTTCCTTTATCATGTATTTTGAAATTAAGGAAAATGATGATTTTTTAAAAATACCTCAGTTTAAGGGGTGTTTGGCTTAGCTTTTCACAGGCAAAAAGTCCTTTTTCGAAAAGTTACAAAAAGTCAGGTTTTCCTGATTTTTCCAAAAAGTTCATTTTCCTTATATCAAAACTCCAAAAGTAGCTTTTAAAACTAGTTTTGTCAAACATCTTTTGCTTTTTTTTTCTTTTCCAAATATGACAGGGGTGTAAGTATAATACTAAAAATTAGTTGATTACGGTATTAAACATTTAAATTTTCTTTTATAAAATCACATATTAAATCAAATATTTGTTACTAAGATAATTACCTTACTTGTTGAGCAATTTCCTTGACTATATGATTATATATGAACAGATATGCCATGGAACTACATCTTGTCTACCTCAGCATGGATGGCAAAATAGCAGTGTCATTGTTGTTATTTATAATATTCGCAAACATGACCATTTTTTTTCAAAGGTAACCTTTTACTGTTCTTAACTTTTTTATTGTTTTATTTTGCACCACCTAATTCTCTTTCGTCAAAGAGTAACTTATTACTTTTTTTTTTACTTGTGTTTTCATCATACCTAACATTTAGGCACAAGTATAAATTCATATTAAAACGAATTTAAAAAAAAATAACAATATTCAATAAAGGTAAAACCAAACCAAACATAATTGTCTTAAAATCCATAAATGCAAAATAGTAATGAATTGTACTTTTCAAAGTACAATGTTATACTAACTTATTCACCAAGTGGCAAGAATTATTAAAAACTTCATGGGTACTTATAAATAAACCTAAAGCAAAAACTTTTAATATAAACGTTTCTCTTCTTATTTTTCAACTTTTGGTATCAAAAGCTTGATTTCCTCTCCGGTTCCTGTTGAAAGACGCGGTGTTTTTGTTGATGACGAATTCGAATACTGTTCCACATCATACACTTCTTCAAACTTGCGTGTTAAATTCATCGGAGTAGTTTTCATATGATGAGAACTTGTAGGTGTCAAAATATTCCCAGTAGACAGTGTAACAGTTTCATCGGAATGTGAAACCAAATCCTTAAAACATAAAATTAAACCATATTATGTTAAAAATCAAGAAGTAAAATACTTATAGTGGCATTATATTAGTGTGTTATATGATACCTTGGTAACTATTTTTTCTTGGGAATTGGAGTCGGATGGTCCATCGTTCAAAGACTCTAAACTTGCAGGCTATACATGTCACAATATATGTTAATAATGTGATACATGTACCAATAACATAAACAGATACATACACATCAACATAAACAAACATGGACTGCAAAAATTACTGTTTTACCCTTTATGCATTAAGTTTACATGAACAAATATAAAACATAAGTAAATTTGTTTACTTTCATCTTTTATATTGACATATTTTTCAAATTTAAGTATATGTGCAAATACAAATATACTTGGAAACTAAATTGATATATTAGGGCAGATTAGAAAAATGAAAATAAAATATTGTATTTGGGCAACATACTTTGTAACTGTGATAAATTTTTGTTGTAGTGTAAATTACTCATTAAAAAGGTAATATGTTATTATGCCAATGGTAGAATGGAAATTTTTGTAATGGGGCACAATGGTCCAAGTTGTCCATGTTTCAATAAAGCTTCTTAATAGTTATAAAAAAATATGCATAAGAATAATTTTTCACATTCACAAGAATATACTCCAACCTTTAACATTGTAATTTGATAAATGACGAAATTGGTCCCTGTTTTTTAAAATCTACCGAAACTGCCCCTATTTCAAAGAACATTGCTATAAAAATTTAACATGGACCATTACTTGTATTTTTTTATTTTAATAATATATATCAACTTTATATGAAATTGCCAATCTGATTTATTATTATTAGTTTATAAACAACTCATATTTACAGTTAGCATTTCATAAAACAATGAGATTGGATACTACAAAAAAAAAACAACATATCAGACCTGATACATACGTTTATCATGAATGCACTTAATTTTAAACCAAACTCTTAGTGGTTAAACCGGAAGAAATTGGTCCCTGTTTGATAAATGACGAAATTGGTCCCTGTTTTTTAAAATCTACCGAAACTGCCCCTATTTGAAAGAACATTGCTATAAAATTTAACATGGACCAATATTTGTATTTTTTTATTTTAATAATATATATCAACTTTATATGAAAATGCCAATCTGATTTATTAAGATTATACATATCAACTCATATTTAGAGTTAGCATTTCATAAAACAATGAGATTGGACACTACAAAAAAAAAAAAACATATCAGACCTGTTACGTTTTCCATGAATGCACTTAATTTTAAACCAAACTCTTAGTGGTTAAACCGGAAGAAAATTGGTTCGGTAAGTAAATTGAAAGAAAAAAAAAATACAGTGCATTCATGGATAACGTAGCTATTATTTAATAAAAAAATATTCTTCACATTTCTTTGATTATATATCAAAATGGACCAAAGTTAATCTGGTATGCAATTATAAACTTTGCAAAAAATAATTGGAAATTTTCTTACGACATTATTACATATCATAATACAGAAAAAAAAATAAGAAAACAAAATAAACACATCAAAATCTATATGAAATCAGTGAATCAAAACATATATGGAGAAATCGAACTAGACATAGATGAGTAAAGTAGGATGCATCTGAAGAAAGAAATAAGAACTGAAAGTAGAATGGTATTAAAGTATTTTCAGAAAAAGATTAGAATTATTGGTTTACGAACATATGAAGATGAACTAACCGGATTTCTTTTATGATGTATCTTCTGCAGAAAGCTTAATGCTGAAGAAGAAAGCACAATAAAAGTCGACAATTGGAATTGGAACGCAAATGAAAGACGTATTATTGGAGTTTTCGATATGTATAATCTTAAAATTTGAATTGAAAATGCTGATTTTTTGGGATTCTTTAAAATCTTTAAAATGATTCAAAAAATAAATAGGATATGTAACCAAAAATTTACAACGTCAATTGATTTTGTTTCCAAAAAAAAAATGGAATTTGAAATTGAAACATTGAACCATTCAATCGGAAGTATAGGAATTTTGTATTTGATATAATATATAATTCGGAAGTATAGGGATTTTTGAATTTGAAATGTGCAATCCTGATTAATTGTTGTATTAATTTATGTTAATTTTAATTTTTATTTTTGGGAAATATAGGGATGTTGTATAACATGACACGTGGCAAAGTGGCAATTTAGAATAGGGACATGTGGCCAAAATGGGTTTTGTTTATTAAAGGAGGGATATATATATATATATATATATATATATATATATATATATATATATATATATATATCTCCTCCCTCTCTATCTTTCTTCCCGCCTACCTCCATCCCAACACCCATATCTCCCTAATAAACCCAAAACACCATCTTGATTGTGATCTTTTGGGTTTATAGACCCAACTAAAAGTCCATGAAGGGCAGTGGGTGACGTCTTGGTTGTGATCTTTTGGGTTTATAGAGATGCAAATAAAAGAGTACAAAAAAATACCAACATGAGTTTTCAATTTCTTTGTGGTAAGGCATATGTTTTTCAAAGAGGACAATCATCATAATTATTAAGGATATAGAGCCCAAAGATACAGAGCCCAGTGATAACACACAATAGCCCAGCTCATGAACACAACACGTGCACAAGCATTACCCAATTGTTATTCAGTTGTATATTCAAATTGTATAGTCAATATAATTCCTATATGTTCTCCTATAGAATAGCTCATATTCAACTGTGTATTCAGCATATATAAGGCATGTAAATCAATTGAATAGAAGATAACAATTCATTCCCAATTATATGCTTTCATATGGTATCAGAGCATATATAGCTCCTTCGAGTCTTCCCAAAATCTCGATCCTCCAAAACTTCCACTCAAAACAAAAGCACTATGCAATGTTTTGACAACCGGTTTGAACTGGCCGGTCGAACCGGTTGGACCGGAAACCGCGAGAGGGAGCGGTTCAACTATCACCGGTTTTACATTGATTTATGAACCGGATTGAACCGGCCGGTTTTTAGAAAAAACCGGTTGAACCGGTCAAAATAAACCGGTTGAACCGGTTAAACCGAATAAAAACACATGAAAAAGAACCAATTACATAATAAACTTTGGTGATTTTTTTCAAATTTATTTAGTTTTCTCTAAATAAAAACATATGGTAAATGTTATAAATTCTTTTGATGTGTTTGTATTCATCAAAAACTATATTTCGTTTCGATGTTATACTTTATTTTCTTTTGACGTATATGGATTGATGTAAAACACTAAAACTTATGGTTATGAGTTATTTTAATGTATTTGAATTCATCTACAACTTATTTTTATGTGTATTTTTAATGTTTGAACTTGTAAACATCAAATTCATAATTTTTATATGTATGTATGTGTAGGAAAATAGAAAAAACATGAAAAATATAGAAACCGGTTCACCCGGCGGTCGAACCGGTTGAACCGGGAACCGGTCACCATACCGGTTCAACTAAAAAACCGGTTTTTAAAACATTGGCACTATGACGTCCATTGTTGAAGTCGCCACTCATACTCACTTTCCAATCAAACTCACCGCCTCCAATTTTCCTATCTAGCGAAAGCAAGTGGTCGCAACCCTAACCGGGCTTGGACTTGACGACTACATAAAAGACTCTACTGAATCAAACTTACCGCCGCCAAAAGTTCTGTCCACCGACAACACAAAATCAAACCCAACTTATCTCCTCTGGTTCCGCCAAGATCAAATTATTCTTGGTGCTCTACTTGGAAGTTGTTCAGAAACTATCCAACCAATTGTCTCATCTGCTGAGACTGCACAACAAGCATTTAAACGTCTCACTGAAAGTTATGCTAGCGTCTCCAGGTCTCGTATAATCTCATTGAAGTCCAGATTGGCAAACAATCCCAAAGGTACCCGCTCCATAACTGAATTTCTTCTTGATATGAAGAACATAGCAGATGATCTTGCTTTAGCTCAAAGTCCTGTTGATGACGAAGACCTAATTGTCCACATACTGGGACAACTAGGTGAAGACTATACACATATCTCCTCTGCCTTTAAAATCAGAGACACACCCATCACTTTTCCTGATCTCTTTGACAAACTAGTAGATCATGAACGCACCCTAAAAGACACTCAACCAACACCGGTCATTACCACAGTCAACAATACTCAAAAGTACTCCAACAAATATTCACCCAAATCCAACTATGACAACCGAAACTCAAACAGGTACAATAACTCAAGTGCAAGATCATATCGCCCTCCTGGTCAACACAATGGAAGCAACAACTATCAAAGAAGTAACTGCAATCCTAGCTACTGTCAATATTGCAATATCCCTGGGCATGAAACTAAAGATTGTAGGAAGCTTGCACGATTTCTCAAAGAAAACAACATCACAATCAACATGAGCTCTTCATCAAATCCAGTGGTCAACACCACTTTAGCAAACTCCTCTTCGTCTCCACCACCATGGATGTTTGACAGCGGTGCATCTAATCATGTAGCATCTAATCCCGCATCATTCCACACTCTATCAGAATATGGAGGACCCGATGAAATTGTGTTGGGTAATGGTAAAGCCCTATCTATCTCTCACACTGGTCATTCCACTCTTTTAACTTCCTCCCGTCCCTTAAATCTTCATAATGTTTTATTCGTTCCTCAGTTAAGAAATAATCTCATCTCAGTAGCTAAACTGTGTAAATGTAACCATGTTTCTGTTAAAATTCTCTCCACTTTCTTTCTTGTCAAGGACCTGCGCACGGGAACAATACTCATGCGGGGAGTGAACGTCAATGATGTATACTATGCAACCATCTGTTCCCTTCGCAAGCTACCACAAATAAACTCAACGATCATCTCCAATCAATCAATCCTTTCCTGGCATAACAAGCTTGGTCACCCGTCTATCAAAGTTTTCAAGTTCCTTTTAAGTCGTTTAGGATTTTCATGTAATGAATTATCATCAATTTCATTTCATTGTGATTCATGTTCTATCAATAAAAGCCACAAATTACCTTCTGGTACAAACTCTTTCAAAGCATCTAAACTACTGGAACTTGTTTATTCATATGTATGTATGGGGTCCAGTACAACTTTCAAATGATGGCTACACTTACTATGTCACATTTGTTGATTTCTACTCCCGTTATATTTGGTTATACCCAATGAAAAACAAGTCTGATGTCTCCACTTTGTTCCTAAAATTTCGAACCCTTGTTGAAAAATACTATAATACCCATCTTGTCTCTTTATTCACTGATAATGGAGGAGAATTCATTAAACTCACCTCATACCTCCGACAACATGGTATATCTCATTTTACTACTCCTCCTCACACACCAGAACAAAATGACATAGCTGAAAGACGTCATAGACATATAGTTGAAACCGGACTCTCCTTGTTACATCATGCTAATCTCCCTCTCACATTCTGGACCCATGCGTTCCAAACAACTGTTCATCTTATCAACCGGCTACCCACACCAGTTCTCGCTTTTCAATCACCCTATGACAAACTACATAACACATCTCCCACATATCAAAAGCTCAAACCCTTTGGCTGCTTATGTTACCCATGGTTGAAACCTTATTCCTCCTCCAAACTTCATCCAAGATCCAAGAAATGCATCTTTCTTGGTTATTCTTCCTCTAAATCAGCCTATAAATGTTATGAACCTACCTCTCATCGCTTATATCACTCTCGCCATGTTGAGTTTGTTGAGCATATCTATCCGTACCAAACTGAAACCTCTTTCTCACTACCCACTGCCGATAAGTTTTGCTCTACCTCTTCTATTGATTCTGATGTGCCTCCTACCTCCACAAATCCATCTTGTTGTCCTCCATCTTCTATCACTAACACCATACCCATCTCTACTTCACCAACCAACTCCACTACCACATATGATGATAACTCATCTCCTTCATCACCACCGCCACATTCGTCATCTCCTCAACCTTCCTCCCCCTTACCACCACCGGTTCACATGGCCCCTCCAACATCCCCACCAGCTGCAGCTTTATTTGAGCACCCAATTCGAAACAGCAAACGCAACCCAAAATACTTTAATGCCAATCTCATTAACACCACTACCCTACATCCAATACCCTCCTCCCTTGAGCCTTCTACCCACAACCAAGCGCTTAAAGATCCTAAGTGGCGACATGCTATGGACGTAGAATACAATGCATTACTTCAAAATCAGACATGGGTTCTCGTTCCTTCTTCCAATCATACACCTATCGGATGTAAGTGGATCTTTCGAATCAAAAGAAATCCGGATGGATCTGTTTCCAAATACAAGGCCCGTCTTGTTGCCAAGGGCTACCTTCAACAACATGGAAAGGATTACTTTGACACGTTTAGCCCTGTCACCAAACTTGTCACCATTCGAACTATTCTCTCCATAGCACTTGTAAACAACTGGCCCCTACGTCAATTGGACGTAAACAATGCCTTTCTTCACGGCACACTTCATGAAGAAGTGTTCATGTCCCAACCACCTGGATATATTCACCCTCAATATCCCAACCATATTTGCAAACTAAAAAAAATCTATCTATGGTTTAAAGCAGGCCCCTCGTGCATGGTATATCGAACTTACTACCTTTCTCCTTCATTTCAGCTTCAAAAAATCCTTAGCTGATGCTTCCTTATTCATCTATCAAAATCAAGGAGTTACTTGCTATTTTATGGTCTATGTCGATGACATAGTTATCACGGGAAACAACTCCAAATTTATTGACTCCTTCATTCACGCCTTAAGCACAAAATTCTCTCTCAAAGATCTTGGAATGCTCCATCAATTTTTAGGAGTAGAAGTCATTCCCACTCCTACAGGCCTCTTCCTTTCCCAACACAGACATATCTGAGACATTCTACTCCAGTATCATATGGACGAAGCCAAAGACGTGACCACACCTTTAAGTGCTACTGAACCTCTGTCTCTTGCAGATCAGTCACCCACAGTTGATGCTACTCCATACCGAAAAAATTGTAGGCTCTCTACAGTACTTAGCCTTCACTCGCCCAGACATTTCATTCGCCATAAACAAACTCTCACAGTTCATGCATAATCCCCGTCAAACTCACTGGCAAGCCCTCAAACGGGTTCTTCGTTATCTCAAAGGCACCATTCATCATGGGCTTCTCCTGAATAGAAACTCTTCTTTAACACTATCAGTCTTTTCAGATTCTGATTGGGGTGGTGTTCATAGTGCGGGAAGATCAACTATAGCTTATTTACCATATCTTGGTACCAATATAGTTTCCTGGAAATCAACAAGGCAAAAGTCTGTTTCTCGCTCATCCACGGAAGCTGAATACAAGGCGCTTGCAAATGCATCAGTTGCACTAATTTGGCTCAAAAACTTATTAAGTGAATTAGGGGTACCTACAACAACTACTCCAACATTGTTCTGCGACAATGCTGGAGCTACTTACCTATGCGCCAATCCTGTGTATCACTCTCGAATGAAACATGTGGCCCTTGATTATCACTTTGTTAGAGAACAAATTGTTGTTGGTCTTCTCAAAGTTCTCCATGTAAATTCTCAAGACCAACTTGCAGATATGCTATGAAACATCCCAAAAATCACAGCCAAAAATTTCGTTTTCAAAATCATTTAACAACATGAATATCATTACCATAGTATAAAATCGTAAAATATGTATCTCAAAAATCTCATAAGATCTGTCATCATATTACAATCTCATATATAAAATGTTAGAGTAACTCCCAGGCAAAGAAAAACTGTGGTGTGTGCCATGCTATCATCCCGAGCCCTTTCCCTTGCTAGCTGAAGTACCTGAAACTAAAACTGAAACTGTAAGCACGAAGCTTAGTGAGCTCCCCCAAACTACCACATACCATACAATAACACATAAAACACATACTGGGCCTTGCCCACTGCATCATATCGCAGTCCGGAATAACTTGGGCCTTGCCCACTGCATCGGACCGAAGTCCGGACTAACTTGGGCCTTGCCCACTGCATCGGACCGAAGTCTGGACTAACTTGGGCCTTGCCCACTGCATCGGACCGAAGTTCGGACTAACTTGGGCCTTGCCCACTGCATCGGACCGCAGCCCGGAATAACTTGGGCCTTGCCCACTGCATCGGACCGCAGCCCGGAATAACTTGGGCCTTGCCCACTGCATCGGACCGCAGTCCGGAATAACTGAACATATCATATACATAAACATGTAACATAAACATATAACTACTGCATCGGACCGAAGTCCGGAACACAAGGCACATAACATAAACATGCATGAATCACAAAGACATCAAGCATACATACTACTTCTCGGGACCACCCCGACATCGGACCGAAGTCCGGAAACATATAAATTGCATCGGGCTAACCCCGACATCGGACGAAAGTCCGGAAACATATAAACTGCATCGGGCTAACCCCGGCATCGGACCAAAGTCCGGAACTACTAACATCTAAACGGGCCGGCATTGTAGCCGTAGATTCGCTCCTACTGGAAGGAAACTCACCTCACACTGCTGAAGTCCCACTGATAAAACCATAGCTGCTGGATGACAGATTCCCGATCTGTCAATATCAAAATAACACCTAATTAATAATTGGGTTCCAACTCATAACCATAAGTCCATACTTTGGGTAAAAGACTACTTTACCCCTATCTTAGCTTGACTCAAGCCCAAGGCCCAATCCAAAGGACCAAAAGTCTAATAATGGACCAAGGCCCAACTATGAAAATTGGGCCCAAACCTCTACATGGAGTTCCCTTAAGGCCCAATTGTTTAGTCCAGTCCAACATGTCTCATTCTAAGGGTCCAATATCATACAACCATCTAGTCCCCAAACTATGGCCCAATTTTCCAAATTGGGCTCAATCCTTCATATGGGCCTTACCCTAAAGCCCAACTAATTACTCTAGTCCATTTGATTATTCTTGGATGGTCCATCTGATTATTCTTGGATGGTCCATCAATAGCCCAAAACATCTAGGCCCAAAAGGAGGCCCAACTCCAAACCCAACAAATTAGGGTTTTCACATGGAATGATGATTAGGGTTAAGTGTCTCTTACTTGACCCATTAAGAACTTAATCCATTAAGTCATTTACTCTACTAGATAAATGATATGGAGTTAATACACAATCCAATCTCAATGGCCCAAAGGTGGGTCCAATAAGTCCAAGGCCCAAATACTCACAATTAGGGTTCTCTAAACCCTAATTAGGGTTTCCACCCAAACATGGCCCAATAGGCCCAAAACTAATCTCTAAGCCCATTAGGGTTTTGCTAGTGGGGCACCACCCACTACCACCTCGGGTAGTGGCGGTCAATGGCGGCTCACGGCGGCGGCCACCACCTTACGGTGGTGGTTATTATTATTTTTATTATTCAATGCTAATTACAGTTACAAGGCTTTTATCCAAAATAACACACACACACTCACTAACACACACTAACTAATACACACACTAACTAATACACACACACATAGCCACACCATGGTGGCCGGCGGTGGCGCTTGGCGGCAGCCACCACCTCACGGTGGTGGTGGTGGCGGTCCTCGGCTTTCCGGCTTGACAAACACGCACATAAAAATGCTAGACTGCATACAACACTTCAGCCACCCACCTGGTGGCTCAAGGCGGCGGCAGGCAACAACATCCAGCGAAGGGCGGTCCTCACAAGCCCTTTTCTGATGACAGCAAGGTAACACACACACACACACAAACGTCGCCGGAGATCCTGAAGCACGTCAACGGGAGTGACAACATTGGTGGCTAACAACGGCGGCAACAGCATAATTGGCGGCAACAACAACAGCTTGACACCGATGGCGGCCTAAAACCCGTCCCCGATTCTCGACTATTGGAGCCCACAACATCACATGCAGTGGTTGTGGCGTTTGGGGTGGCGAAATAGCAGCGACAACGTAGCAGTGGGATGGTGGCGCCGATCCTTGGTGGTCGTAAGGCTCTAACAGCGGCAGCAAGGGTGGGTAACTCCCACCGGTTACGAAGCTAAGTCAACGAACAGAAGAGAGGTGAGGAAGGAGTGAATACGACGAGGCAGAAGGCGGCGGCCTTCCCACAATATACAATTCCAACCCCTCCTTCTCTTATTCCTTTCAATCTAAGTCCCTATTTTACCCTTTTAACCCCATCCTCTGAAATTCTTTACAAATAAGCTCCGGAATTTACCAATTAGCCCCTTGACTTCTAAAATCTTTTCAAAAGAAGTCCCATAAATTACCATTTAGTCCCTGCCTTCATAAATACTTACAAAACTAATCTGGAACTTACACTTTTAACCCCCAACTTCTAAAATTCTTCACAATTTAGTCTGGGACTTACATTTATTAATTTATTTAAATAAACGGGGCGTTACAACTCTCCCCCACTTAAATTAGATTTCATCCTCGAAATCATTTCTTACCATTCCTTACACGCCCAACCACTATAGTGAGACGATCACCATCCTGGGCACACCCTAGCCTTCTTAGGGTAGCCATGACCGCTCTTTGCAAAGCCTTAAATTCCACTGGTGAACGAATTTCTCGCAACAGTCCATATCTACTCTGTCTGAAATCTGCTGTCTTGAGATGGTCTGATTCCCTGACAGACCACTCATACTAAATCATTATCGATGAAACCAGCCTGCTTATCTCTCAACTGACCCCTCAACATCCTGCTAGCTCGAAATTCCCACTACAAAACAGGTTCACAAACCTAATTATCCCTGTAGATCACTTATAATTGGCCAATGCTCAGTTATTTTCGCAGTGAGTGACTTGTCACTTCCCAATAAACCAGCTATCCTGTCTGTACTTGCAACTTAGGGCACAATTACTAACATTGCCCAAACGATAAAATTGCCCGAACACTGAACTGCCTGAAGCAGTATGCTGCCACATGGCTGCTTTCCAAAATCTAATGAGACCTCCCTGGTGTCAGTTCGTTCACCAATTATCTGAAAAACCGGGTTCCGGCCCGGTTATGGAGCCAAAGGGACCCCTACTTAGTCGACTCGCACGACTTCTGAACAAATCCTTCTCTCGAACTAGTTGCCACTAGTTATCATGTCACTGAGGCTCTAACAACCTCCTGATCCAACCGATCGGGTCCATACGTCGAATCCTGATATTACCAAACCACGGCTAAACGCGATTGCTACATGACCAATTGTAGCCTTATATAACAAGCAACCTTAAGCAATTCATTGCTTCCTCGGTCTCAAAACTGCAGTGGCGATCCTACAGTCTTATCACTGGCTCAACTAGATCTAATCCATCCAGATAATTCCGAAATTCAATCCGTGGATTTCCATATCCTTACTGCTACACCCAAACTGGTGGGTACTACTGCTCCTTCCGTGTCTTAATAACGCGCCCATGCTGTCTACCAACCAAGTGAATTCTACTGCTACGCCCGCAGTCTCACAACACTCTAGCATAACCTGACTGCTAGTGAGTGCTACGGCTACACCCGCAGACTTACAACACTCTAACACTATCTGACTGTTAGTGAATGCTACAGCTACACCCGAAGACTTACAACACTTTCTCACACTATCTGACTGCTAGTGAATGCTACGGCTACACCCGCAGACTTACAACACTTTCTCACACTATTTGGCTGCTAGTGAATGCTACGGCTACACCCGCAGACTTACAACACTCTAACACTATCTCATTCGCTAGTTACTAATCCGAACACATCCAACGTCGAGCATACACACGACCTAACATCCAAAACTAAACCCATGTCCTGACTGGAATCCCCCACCTGATTCCCTAAGGCTTGCTGGCATTCATTTCGAGAACGCGATCTCATCATGAGCAAGTTTTTCCGAACTTCCATTTCATACTACCCTCAAACTATACAGCCACTTGGGCTGTCTTCCTTCCTGACAAGGATGCGAAGCTTATCCCAGTTTCAAAACTGCTCCTACTTCTGAATCCCTAGACGATTCTCCCCCACTTAGCTTCAACTAACATTCCACAACACACAATACTGGAAGGATTCTCAATCCTTCTTACCACCCATGACCAATCTGCTAGAAACCACGCTTACCATTGCTAGTGTTTCAACACCAGCTAATCCAAAAGATCACACAACTTCTAAAAATCCGAATAAATCTCTGGTAATAACCCGCTAGACCCAGGAAGCTCCGAATCTCAATTGGAGACCTCGGAATCTCCCACTGCATCACGGCCTCTATCTTGGCCGGAACGATTAGAATACCCTTCTGATTGACAAGGTGCCCAAGAAGTTGCACCTCGCGCAATCAGAACTCACATTTGGAGTACCTTGCACAAGGTCTCTCCCTCCTCAAAGTCTCTAGCACCTCCCTCAGGTGCTTCTCGTGCTGCTCCTCAGTCTTGGAATAAACCAAGATGACGTTGTACTCTCCCAATCCCGTAATTTGGGAAATGATTTATCGCTATCCGCTAACAATTCTCGGTATACAATTGGCATACGACATCTCTTGAAAATATAATTCAAACTCAAACATAGAATAACCCAGAGTTACACTTAATCATACCCTTGGAATGGAAAACTCCATCGTGCAGTTTCCCGCACGTGCTGTACCGAATCTGGTCCTGCTGGCCTCTCAAAAGCTAATCCTAAATCTTGGGTCTCCTCCCGAGATCCTTCAATATAAGCAACTGAACTGGTTCCCTCTTACCAATGTGCTCCAAGTCCATATCTCGTTCTCAAGCTCTAGAAGTCATATCATTCAGGGTCTTGCACCCCTAGATACTCACGATCTCCC
This sequence comes from Lactuca virosa, assembly GCF_052849685.1. Taxonomy (NCBI): domain Eukaryota; kingdom Viridiplantae; phylum Streptophyta; class Magnoliopsida; order Asterales; family Asteraceae; genus Lactuca; species Lactuca virosa. The sequence continues at coordinate 463,186,949 of NC_136430.1, read as the reverse complement.
TCCTATCATTCTACAGTATGTTCTGATAACTTACCTTCTTCATTTCCTCATCTGCTGCATACTGTGGTACCAACTAAGCTCTCTCCCGATACTTGGCAGTGATCTCTGCCACAGTCTCAGTAGTCTGGCGGAGATCTAACAATTCTCGTGCCAACTGCTGCGCCTCAAATGCTTGGGCACACTCTGCCTAGAATCTAGTCTAAAAGTCATCCCATGACATAGCATCAACCGCAACATCACTCAACTCACTATCAACCTCTTCCTATCAATCTCGTGCTCTATCCCTCAGGAGGCAGGAAGTAAGTCAGATCTTGTCTCCTTTCGAGACAATGTCTGGTACAAAAAGTGTTGGTGACATCTGCCAACCATCTGCTGCTAACAATGGGGCCCCTCACCCCCTGACAATCTGAAGCTTCACAAGCTCTGAATTCCCGAAACATCAACGTACGGGTCCCTATCATGACTGCTGTCTCAGTGCAAAATGCACTCGGCCTCTCATCACAAATCTCTATAATGCCCTCCTTGATCACACTGAGGATCACAGGAGTCTGGTCAATGATATTGCGCGTAATTCTCAGATGGAATGAACTCCCTCTTCTGATCATCGAGCTGCCCGGCTACAGAGTCCAAGTCTGATCCCTCGTCGACACCAGAACTACCATCTGGTCTACCACGTAGCGTCACTATACTCGGTAATATACCATCACTAACATCGCAATACTCATCAAAACTCGAGGGATCTCACACACTACAAGTTCCCTGATCTTATCTCAGCCTTCCTTGATTCGAGTACGGATCATCTGCTTTCAGTAGTACGGGCCCATACTACCTTCCACATCTATCCGTACTTTCCTCAAGTACTGCCTCGACACCACCAAGTCCCTTCTACTACTACTGCTGATCTCTTGCTAATCTCATCCTAGGCTTGCCCTAGGGTAATCACCAACCCACTCTCCGCCATCAGCTGCATAAGAAGTCCCTGCTTTATTCCCCTAACTAGCTCACGAATACTATTACATATGACTCAGACTAGATAGTTTTTTGAATGAGAGATCCTACCCTACAAAGGTTGGACTCAAACAAGAGCTGCGAAATAGAGCTAGACCTAACCTCCTGAAATTATTTAGTCCTTGCAATATGTAACTTAACATATTCGTTTACTAGTTAGTGAAAGACAGCTAGAACTCCTAAAAGCACAAAGCAAGCAGCATTCGGACATTGAGTGCATATAATCAAGCATATACTGATCAGGCTATCATACTGACTAATCTGTACTAGGATGCAATTCATAGAGCTGAGATACATATAACAGGCACATAAGGTATCCTTCCTAGATCCTTAGTCCTAACTAGCATGCAATTCTCATAAAGCTGATACACATATAATAAACTTGTATGGGTAATTTGGGAGTACTTACTTGAGCTCGGCTGATTGCATGCACCACGCCCTTTTCTCTTTTTCAAAATTCTTTTCTCTTTTTCTAAAACTCTTTTCTTTATACTTTTTCTAAAATTGTTTTCTTTTCTCGAAATCCTTTTTTTAACATGTTTTTTCTTTTGAAAATTTCATACCACTTCCTCAGTTTGAGTTCAGACACACCCGAAAGTGTGCCTGAATCCCTCAAACCATGGCTCTGATACCAACTTGAAACATCCCAAAAATCACAGCCAAAAATTTCGTTTTCAAAATCATTTAACAACATGAATATCATTACCATAGTATAAAATCGTAAAACATGTATCTCAAAAATCTCATAAGATCTGTCATCATATTACAATCTCATATATAAAATGTCAGAGTAACTCCCAGGCTAAGAAAAACTGTGGTGTGTGCCATGCTATCATCCCGAGCCCTTTCCCTTGCTAGCTGAAGTACCTGAAACCAAAACTGAAATTGTAAGCACGAAACTTAGTGAGCTCCCCCAAACTACCATATACCATACAATAACACATAAAACACATACTGGGCCTTGCCCACTGCATCGGATCGCAGTCCGGAATAACTTGGGCCTTGCCCACTGCATCGGACCGAAGTCCGTACTAACTTGGGCCTTGCCCACTGCATGGGACCAAAGTCCGGACTAACTTGGGCCTTGCCCACTGCATCGGACCGCAACCCGGAATAACTTGGGCCTTGCCCACTGCATCAGACCGCAGCCCGGAATAACTTGGGCCTTGCCCACTGCATCGGACCGAAGTCCGGACTAACTTGGGCCTTGCCCACTGCATCGGACCGCAGTCCGGAATAACTGAACATATCATATACATAAACATGTAACATAAACATATAACTACTGCATCGGACCGAAGTCCGGAACACAAGGCACATAACATAAACATGCATGAGTCACAAAGACATCAAGCATACATACTACTTCTCGGGACCACCTCAGCATCAGACCGAAGTCCGGAAACATATAAATTGCATCGGGCTAACCCCGACATCGGACCAAATTCCGGAAACATATAAACTGCATCGGGCTAACCCCGGCATCGGACCAAAGTCCGGAACTACTAACATCTAAACGGGCCGGCATTGTGGCCGTAGACCCGTTCCTACTGGAAGGAAACTCACCTCACACTGCTGAAGTCCCGATGATAAAACCATAGATGCTGGATGACAGATTCCCGATCTGTTAATATCAAAATAACACCCAATTAATAATTGGGTTCCAACTCATAACCATAAGTCCATACTTGGGGTAAAAGACTACTTTACCCCTATCTTAGCTTGACTCAAGCCCAAGGCCCAATCCAAAGGCCCAAAAGTCTAATAATGGACCAAGGCCCAACTATGGCCTAATTTTCCAAATTGGGCCCAAACCTCTACATGGACTTCCCTTAAGGCCCAATTGTTCAGTCCAGTCCAACATGTCTCATTCTAAGGGCCCAATATCATACAACCATCTAGGCCCCAAACTATGGCCCAATTTTCCAAATTGGGCTCAATCCTTCATATGGGCCTTACCCTAAAGCCCAACTAATTACTCTAGTCCATTTGATTATTCTTGGATGGTCCATCAATAGCCCAAAACATCTAGGCCCAACTCCAAACCCAACAAATTAGGGTTTTCACATGGAATGATGATTAGGGTTAAGTGTTTCTTACTTGACCCATTAAGAACTTAATCCATTAAGTCCTTTACTCTACTAGATAAATGATATGGAGAAATTGGGCTTAATACACAATCCAATCTCAATGGCCCAAAGGTGGGTCCAATAAGTCCAAGGCCCAAATAAATACTCACAATTAGGGTTTCCACCCAAACATGGCCCAATAGGCCCAAAACTAATCTCTAAGCCCATTAGGGTTTTGCTAGTGGGGCACCACCCACTACCACCTCGGGTAGTGGCGGTCAATCTAAGTCCCTATTTTACCCTTTTAACCCCATAATATACAATTCCAGCCCATTAGGGTTCCCGAAGAGTGACGGGTTTATATACCCGGTTATTTCCAAACTTCCCATAATATACAATTCCAGCCCCTCCTTCTCTTATTCCTTTCAATCGAAGTCCCTATTTTACCCTTTTAACCCCATCCTCTAAAATTCTTTACAAATAAACTCCGGAATTTACCAATTAGCCCCTTGACCTCTAAAATCTTTTCAAAAGAAGTCCCATAAATTACCATATAGTCCCTGCCTTCATAAATACTTACAAAACTAATCTGGAACTTACACTTTTAACCCCCAACTTCTAAAATTCTTCACAATTTAGTCTGGGACTTACATTTATTAATTTATTTAAATAAACGGGGCGTTACATGTTAACCAAGCCTCTCACTCGAGCACCATTTCTTCGTAACAGATCCAAGATTGGAGTATCCGATGGATCCTCCATCTGGCGGGGGGCGTATTAAGGATATAGAGTCCAAAGATACAGAGCCCAGTGATAACACACAACAACCCAGCTCATGAACACAACATGTGCACAAGCATTACCCAATTGTTATTCAGTTGTATATTCAAATTGTATAGTCAATATAATTCCTATATGTTCTCCTATAGAATAGCTCGTATTCAACTGTGTATTCAGCCTATATAAGGCATGTAAATCAATTGAATAGAAGATAGAAATTCATTCCCAGTTATATGCTTTCATAATAATAACTCACATAGTCCTAAAAACGATTTGAAACTATACTTTAGAACCTAAAAAATCAACAACAAACCTCAAAAAATGAAGATGCTGATGATATCAAATGATTGCATTTGCGTTTAGAGAGAGAGGCTCCAACATCGTCAAAGCTTATGGCGACAGAGCTTATGACGACAAGGACATGGAAGGGGTGTAGGGTGGGGTTGGGTTGGGGGCCTATTTTCTAAAAACAAAAAAATATGATAAGGGTAATTTTGTCATTTCGTATATGTCATAGATCATTTTCGTGAAAAACATTTAGGACGGTCTGTGTCCAAATTAAAAACACATGGCGTGATGCAAGAAGAATACATAACCACATCGACCATATTTGTAATTTACTCTAACTAAAATATTATCATTATAGATAATTCTATTTAACAATATAAAACTAAGAGAAAAGTTATAAATTTGGTCCATATGGTTTCTAAAAACATTTTATATTAATAAAAAGTTGGTCGACTTTTTACACGATTTCTACTTTTAATAAAAAATTAGATCAACTTTTATACTAATTTTCTATAATTAATATGTAAAATTAAAATTCTTATTTATCAATAACCCTAGTTTAATATTTATCTTACATTATTTTAAAAGCAATTTACTTGATATAACAATGTACTCCTGATCAATCATTTCGACCATATGAAATTATACATCAATGTACTATTGATCAATCATTTTGATCATTCTAATAGACTCCTAAAATCCATCTACTTATCTAATAAACCAATAATCCATGAGAAAAACATTAAATTACATGAAAGAAAAAAAATGCATACATTACCATCAGAAAGTATAAAAATGTTTTCAAATCACATTCATCAATGAAAAAGAATCATCAAACTACTTTAAAAAAACTAAACATGCCAAATTAAAACATCAAATTCCTTCCCATTTTTTCACCTCCAATGCCAGGTTTAGAAAATATTTATGAGTCGCCATAAAAAAATGGTAATCCTGCTTTTGCCTCTTTATGCTTGCAATAAGTTTATCAATTAAGCTCTTCAATTGTAGCTCACTCTCATTTGCTTAAATAATGTAAACCATTGTATAATTCCTTACTTCATTATTAGCACCTCATGCAAGGCTTCCAACAGTTTGACTCTATTTTCTTCATCAACAAATAAACAAGTATTTTCGTCATTAAATAGTGGCTTTCTTTCATCATATGTATTGATCTCCTCCGTAAAATAGGATGCAAGTTGTTGTTTGTATTCTTAGGGGTGAGGTGGATGTTGGTCATTGTGAATCTAAATGATGAAGAAATAACAAAATAGTTTAATAGTATTGTATGATATATTAGGTATGTATGGCTAATATATGTCTTTTATAAGCATATAAAAAGGTGTATGAAGAGTTTCATAAGACATTATTTCTACTAGGGTCTAGGTATGATCGTTATTTCCTAACCAAGTAAAACTAATGTTTAAACAATAATTACTATCCAAGTATATGAAGCAACCCCTAAAAGAGTGCTATAGCTAATAATGGGATTGTTGAGCTTATCCTTATTAATAACCATAATCCACAACTAAAAAACACTTTTAAACATAGTAAATCTTCAAAACCTTATATTTTCTAACTAACAATCAATGGCAAGAAGGTTGAGATTCGATTCTCAACTCATCAATGAAATCAAAGACGACATATGAAAGGATTTTGAAAAACAAAAACTTATCCAGGATTAATGTGGCAATATATGAGCAAGATATGAGGAAAATGTGAGATATTTCAGCAGCTAAATTAGTTATTGTACTGCATAAAAGGCTCAATCCAAGAGGTTTGTCTCCTTGGCTCCAGAGTTAAAGATTTAGACATCCTTATTGCTTGATCAGTTTTATGGAGGTCCTTGGTCATAGAGTGAAGCTGAGGATGACAATTCTTGAGAGGGGTTTAGATTTTTGAAGGTCCGTTCAGGTTATAATTTTTTTTTTAGATGTTTGGATTTATTCCATCTTTCCCATAGGTTTAAGCTTCGGGTGTTTTGTAAAATCGTCCAGTTTTAATATAAACATTGTTCGTGTAAACATCATAGTAATCATCATGATAGAAACAAAAAGAACATTTATGTGAAATACCTTCGATTAGATGATGATGCCATCTCAAATTAGTTTTCTAATCAGGGAGAAGTGTGCTTGAACTAGAACGATATGAGAGACAAAAGCGAGAGGATGGAGAATTAGGATTCTTTACGAATGAGTGTAATAAAATAGTGGAGAGAGATGAGATGCATAATAACTAATATACCATGACATGAGTTAAAAAAGATACAGTGGGCCCACGGCGAAAGGAAAAAATGGACCCCTCCAAAGTCATAAATAAAATAAAAATTAAATAAAAAATAGACACACCGTTATAAAATTCATAAATTTCACTATTAATATTAAAAAACAAAAATATGGTCACAACATTACAAAAATAATTAATTTAAAGAAAAATACTTCTAAAATTTTTAGATAAGTTAATTTCTCTATATATATTATATATCCTAGAAATTTTGGATCCCTTAAGGAGGAGGGAGTCATTCCCTCCCAACCCACTGAACTCACTGCCACATCAGCTTTTCTCTTTCATTTTTCTTCATCTTTCCCAACCCACGATACACGGAAACCCTATCTTTTTCAACCCACTCAATTAAAAAAAATACAAAATAATCAAGATAAAATCTTAATTAGCAATAGAGTTAACGTCAGTACCACTCCCTCTTCAGCGGGTTGTTTAATTGGTTTCACTAACCCACTTCATCCTCTCTCTCTACTTTCTCTCTCTCGCTTTCTTTTGTACCACTTGTTTTAAGACTTGTACCTTAGTTGTTTAGTATTTTTTTTAATTGAATGGGTTGAGTGGGTTGAGAAATATAGGATTTCCGTGTGTTGTGGGTTGGGAAAGATGAAGAAAAATGAAAGAGAAAAGCTGATATGGCAGTGGTTTCAGTGGGTTAGGAGCGAATGACTCTCTCCTCCCTTAGAGACATGGACCCTGGACGTCCTTCCAGGTTGCCCACCGTTTAGGCCGAGCTACAGTAACTACAATGCAACATGCTAAAAAAGACCAATTTTACAATTTTAAAACCATAAGGACCAAAAAAAAATACAAACTTTGTTAAATGGATCTAAACTTAATTATTGTAATTTTAAGTTTTTTAATACATATATAAGAATCTAATATTGTTACATGAAATAGAAGTAGTAGGTAGGAACGTGGGGTATATAAAATTCCCCTCATCCACGTCTCATTAGTATCGGCTATACCAGTAAACACACTTTGACTTTCCGTATTCCCAAGATGACGTCTCCGGTGGCCCTGCTCTCTTTCCTCCTCCTATCTCTTCCACTTCTCTACTCCGCCGCCCCACTCACAGCTTACGAAGCCCTCGAACAATACGATTTCCCGGCGGGACTGCTTCCACTGGGAGTCACAGGCTACACTCTCAACGAGGACACTGGAGAATTTGAGGCGTACCTGAGTGAGACATGCTCTTACTCCGTCGAAGGCTACGATCTCAAATACAAGTCCACCATCAGCGGAAAAATCAGCAAAGACAAGATCACCGACTTGAAAGGTATCAGCGTAAAAGTTGTGTTTTTCTGGGTGAACATCGTGGAGGTCACCCGCGACGGCGATGAGTTGTCTCTCTCCGTGGGGATATTGTCGGCGTCATTTGACATCAGTGGATTCATCGAGTCCCCACAGTGTGGATGTGGGTTCGATTGCAACGATATTCGAATTGATGAGATTACGGAAGAGAATAAGATGGATATGGTTTCGGTTTCGTCCTTGTGAATCAATCAAACAGGTTTTGTTGATTATAATAAACTTGTTTTCCACCTTCAGGAAAAATCATAGCTAGCATCGTTTTCTCGATGGTTTAGGGCTTTCGGTTGTATACCTAATTTTTAATTGTTAGGTTAGCTAATAGTTCGTTACAAGCAAATTACAAATTCTATTGTATGAATTGGTTACAAATTTAACAAGTTAAAATATCTATATCTATATATATTTATATAACATTTTTTTTCAACCAGATTAGTATAACCCTAACTTTTTCAAATTTTTTTTAAATTAATACATTATGGGGGTGTTTGGATATGAAAAAAAAGGGGTGCTTATTGCATATTGCTTATTCCCATCACAATAAACTAAGTTTAAGTGTTTTGATAAAATCCTTAAGATCAGCTTATTATGTTAGGAATAAGCTAAATAAGCTAATTTTAATAAGCATCTCTCCTCTTGTTTGTTGCTAATTCTCACCACAAATAAGCTAATAAGCAATAAACTAATAAGCTAATCCAAACACCACCTAAATCCTAATGGTATTGTAATTTCAATATTAATTTTTTATAAAACTTCAAAAATGGTTTCTATGGTTTCAAAAAATCTGAAGTTTCGTCCCTAATTTAAAAAACCTCACGGATTGTCCCTGTGGTTTCAAAACTTTTAATGTTTAGTTCACTTTCCTCTTTTATGTGAGCAAACTTTTCTATGATATAAATCCGTATCACTTCAAGCATGGTGATAAAAGGTTTTTTTCCTAGCATCCAATATTATTGAGTTGAAGCACTCTCAGATCCCTTTCTCAACTGCTTCACATGCATATCTTGATCTGAAAAAGGCTCTGCACCATGTATTTGGTTCTTTTGACATCAAATACTCATATGCAGAAGGGCTCAAAATCTTAATGCATTTCATATGCCTCTTGAAGTCACCTTCCACACAACTAATAAAGAACTTATTGTAATAAAGAACTTATTGTACTCCAACCCTGTGAAGGCCTTTCTAAAATTAGCATAAATGTCCCTATCACATTTCATGTGCTCAACATGAGGTGGTATATCTTTTACATATTCAAGTAAACCCTACAAGACAATGATTTAATTAGTTTAATAGATGACAAGTTTGTAATAAGATAATTATGTATATAAATAGAGGACAAGTATGTAAACTTATACCTTATGTTGGTCTGATATCACTACTAAACCTCTCCCACCATCAAGCTCTAAATCATCCCTCAGAAGCTCAAGAAACCATGTCTAATTAGGCTTATTCTCAACATCCACAACAACCCAAGCAATTGGGTAGACTTGATTATTGGTATCTCTACCTATGGTTGTCAACAACTCACCCTTTACTGACCCCTTCAAAAAGCACCCATCCAAACCAATGACTCTTCTACACCCTCTTTTCCAGCCTTCATATATAGCTTTGAAACCAATATAAAACTATGAAAATAGTTTTTCCCATCTGGATTGACAGTTACACACACCTTACATGTAGAGTCTGGATTGGATCTTAACAACTCTTGTGTATAATCCTGTATTCTTAAATAATGTTCAGACAAATTACCTTCAATTAGCTCCTTGGCCCATTTCTTTGCCCTACGACATTGGCCTATAAACACAACACACCTACACCTTTGTCTGATGTCAGTAATCATCTCTTTCAGCTTCATCTTAGGTTTATTTGCAATTTTAGTTACATAGTGTTTACCTATCCATTCAGGAGTAACCATAAAGCCAAGTTTAAACTTCCTACCACAACCATGATTAGCTTTTAAACTCGTGATCTGAATAGATCTTTCATGGAGCATCCATGAGGCATACAGTTAAAAGGACAAATATTATTCTCATTTCTTTTCCCACATCTTGCAACTATTTTGTTACTGTCACGCTTTTCAAAGTACAGTTGATAGCCGTTGTGGACTGCATAGTTTTGGATACAAAACTTCAGCTGTGTAACAGTTTCGAAAATGTCACCAAGCTTTGGTTCCATTTTGTTTTTGGATAATGTATTATGTACTTGTTTTTCACCTGCTCTTCCTCGTCTTCATCACTTTGCAAATTATTCACATAATACACTTGTGTTCTTACTTCATCAGCTAAACTAGAGTTTCTAAGATTTTCATCAGTTAGCATTAAGAAATACGTCCTTACACTTGTCTAGTGGAGTAACGAACTCTTGCTTTGGTTCATGATCCATGTATATTCCATGAAGCTTGAAATCCATCTCACTAAGACCACATAAAGGCTCACGTAAACCAAAAAATGGGTCTGTGTTGCCTTCGTCTGCTGAATCCAAATCCATCACAAGAACCCAAGGTTCTAAAAAGCTCGCCATGGCACGCCACGACTCCAAGGCTTGTACTTGCCGCCAAGTTTTATCAAAAGACCGCATTAACTCATATATGTGTATAAATATGAATAATAATTGAAAATACATATAAAAATATTAATTATATACAAAATTGCCGCCTTAAGTCACGCCTTACAAACGACGTGGCTCTTCAAGGCTCGAAAAAGCTTGAGGCTTGACATTGCCGCCAAGTCACGTCTTACGTTATTTAGAACCTTGCAAGAACCTGAAAAAGCACACACATTCATGTTCACCTCTCAAGAACAAAAAGATTAAACATGAACCGTAACAACTTAACATGTGAAATCAATTCTCCGATAACCTCACATTGCACCTTTTAGAACACTTTTACAACGAAATTGAACCCTAATCTTCTTCAAGAACCCCTTAATTTGATATGGATGTTGTCGATTATCCAAACATTTCTGAATGCAGGTGTACGTTTAAGTGCAAAAAGGTGATGGTAGAGTGATAGGTTCACTTCTCTAGGTAAACGGACGTAATCCATTAACATCGTTTGCCAACTCATCCGTTAAATGCCACTTAGCTAAAGGGTTATTGGTTACCAGCTAAAACTAAATAAATGCACCATTTAATGAAAATATCCAGTTTTATTAACCCAAAAACTTTTCCAAGGGTAAAACTGTGACATCCCCTAATTTCTCGGCCAGAAAAGACCGATTTAATTTATGCTTTTTAAAATAAAATCAGAGAAATCTTTTCAAAAGATATTGCGGAATAGGTCCCCAATATAAAACATGATAATGTTTATCAAAACCCTTCTTTAAGAAGGTATATATTTCCCATATATATATCAAAACCTCGGGATGTCATGTTCCGATACAGATCAAAAGCATAAACAAGACATTATAAGCCTTACAACAGTTATTTATAACTACTGGCCTATAATCCATAAATCACTCATCATCATCATCCGACTATGCTCGGGGTCCACTACCTGTAATCATAAAAAGCTGAGTGGGTCAGGCTTGGAAGCCTGGTGAGCATATAGGGTTTTCAACCCACAATAAATAAATTTATTGTACTTAAACATCAATCAATCAACCAAATTACCCCAACCCCATTATCTTATTTATTTCTTAAGGGTTTACCCTAAGATTCAACTATCACTCCTTCCTAAGGATTCATCCTAAGGAATAGGCACAAGGTCACACCATCACCAGGGTTTATACAACAGGGGCTAAATTCATAGCTCTTATTTATTGACAGTATTATTGACAGTATTCACCCCTGTCATACATGTCAATGGGTTTTTAGAGTACTCCAAATGAACATATAGTTCATTACACCTACAGGTTGCGGGCCTGCTAGTGTTCCACAGACCATCTAGAATAGTCCATGGTTGTCATCCCTACTCTGCTGAATGACGGGGGCCAACATTTTGGGTAAGTGATTCTCTCAAATTTCACCACTCACCCTCAACTCATGATCAATATTACTGATCATCTCCTTTATCCAACTCACCTATCATCACACACCCATTATTTCATCTACCCATGTTTTACCCAACATTTTTGTAGATAAAAATACATATACAGTTTAAATTATTTAAAAACATGTATAAATCACACCTTCAACATCCAACTCAAATAAACAAACAATAAATATTCACACAGCACGTATTTTATGTAAAATACTTCATATCTATGTGTAAGGTGAAAGTAACTACACACTCACCTGATTTAATGAAAATCGGGCAGCAATTCGTTTCCTAAAACGATCGTTTCTAATAAAACCGGGAGTTTTATTGAGAAACCGGGCTCTGCGAAAGGTCGGGCTTCAAAACCGAAAAGATAAATTTTTCGGGCTTCACGGGCACTTCGTGGCGTATTCCGGGGGTTATAATCGATATCGGGGCTTCGGGGAATGTTAAGATGAAGAAAATATGAAGAAAGAGGTGAAAGATGGTGAAATCCCAAAAGTACCCGAGAAGGCTCGCAGGACCCTTCTATTTATAGGGGTCCGAAGTCGGTTCTGGTGGTGGGGTCCGCAGGCGAGGGTGCGCAGGTGGCTGCACGTGCGAAGGCCTCGTTGTCCTCTCCTGATTGGACCGAGGTCTAGTCCGAAGTAGGGGGAATCCGTGGCATGCTGCGAGGGTTCGGTCTCGTGCAAGAGAGTATGTGTCGCACCGCTATTGGACCACTTCGGATCAGATCAGGTGCTCGGATGACTCAGCAGCTCGGACACGTGGCTCGCCTGACTCACCCATTTCGGACACGTGCCACGTTCTAAGCGAGAGTGACGTGGCAAATCGTGACTATGCGAATTTTCTCGGTTTTTGTGCAAAAACTTCTAAAATCCATAACTTTAGCATACGAGCTCCGTTTTTGACGTTCTTTATATGCACGTATAGGTAAAATTACGCTCTACAACTTCCGTTTAGACTTCGTCGGCTAATTTTGATTTTAATTTTTATATTATTATTTTTAACAGACCGGGACAGGAAATCCGTTAAAAATTCATAACTTCTTCATCCGACGTCCGTTTTCGTCAGACTTTTTACCGTTGTGCTACTATTTACGAGACCTTTGATTCTCGTTTAGGTCGTGTCGGCTAAAACTCACTCGATCTAAAATTCGAGTTTTTAGTTGTCTACTGCTAAGCTGAAACTTCGAAAAATCATAACTTCCTCATACGAAGTCAGATTTGGGCGTTCTTGTTATACCTACTCTCGGTTTAACGAACACTACACGTTTCGTTTAGATTACTAAGGCTAAAAAGTATTTATCAAAAACTCACTGTTTACGACATTCGGCACCGTGCCGGTTTGTTGCGAAACTTCGACAGGTCATAACTTCTTCGTTATAACTCGGATTTCGGCATTCTTTATATATCTGTAATCCTTGTCACGCCCACCACAAGTTTCTTAATAGATATCGACTTTATCTAAAATTTAATTTTTGACGCTCATTTTTATTCTTAATTATTTAAACCCTAATAATTAAGCATAAAACACATAAAACACATAATATTCACATAATTCCTTTTCATTTCTCCAAAATGAGTCACAAAGGTTAACCTAGACCATTATGTCAATATTAATGCCTAGCCTAGAAACACGGGCGTTACAACTCTCTCCCCCTTAGGACGATTCCGTCCCCGGAATCACACAACGACAAACAACTACGGGTAGCGACTCACCATGTCACTCTCCGTTTCTCAGGTGAGATTTGGCCCATTTATATGTTTCCAACGCACAAGCACTAAATCGACTATCTTACGTTACAACTTCTTAGTCTTACGGTCAACGATTGCCTCAGGTTCTCCAACTAACCTCTTGCTCTCATCCAACCTTAATTCAGAAATGGGAATTATGTCGGGCACACCTCCCGTGAACTTCCTCAAATAACACACATGAAATGTGTTATGAATACCCTCCAGTTCTTCCGGTAATTTTAGCTTGTAAGCTTGATTCCCGATCCTCTGAAGAACTTTAAATGGTCCAATAAACCTTGGACTCAATTTTCCCCTTTTACCAAATCTTATAAGTCCCTTCCATGACGAGACTTTAAGTAAAACCGAATCTCCAACTTCGAATGATATCGGTTGTCTTTTCTTGTCAACATAGCTCTTTTGAGCAGCTAACATCCTTTCCTTAATCACTTTCAACTTTCCAGCAGTCTGATGGACTATTTCAAGTCCCATAAACTGCTTTTCCCCAGCTTCCAGCCAACATGACGGCGCTCGACACTTTTCTCCGTACAAAGCGTGATAAGGTGCCATCTAGATGTTCGAGTGGAAACTGTTATTATAGGAGAATTCTACTAGAGGTAAGTGTTCATCCCAGTTACCTTGGAATTCTAGGGTACATGCTCTCAGCATATCCTCCAATGTTTGAATCGTTCGTTCGCTCTGACCATCAGTTTGCGGATGGTAAGCTGTACTCAAACACAACTTGGTACCCAATTCCTCTTGTAGACTCCTCCAAAACCTTGAGGTAAAACGGCTGTCACGATCGGATACAATCGTTAACGGAACACCGTGTAGCCTCACAATTTCCTTCACGTAAGAATTCGCAAGTTTATCCATAGACCATTTCTCGTTAGCGGCTATGAAATGCGCACTCTTAGTGAAGCGATCAACGACCACCCAAATCATGTCGTGACCGTTCCTTGTTCTGGGCAGTTTAGTCACAAAATCCATAGTGATATCTTTCCATTTACCCATGGGTACAAGTAAAGGTTCTAAACTCCCATACGGTTTCTGATGTTGTGCCTTAACCCTAGCACAAGTTACACACTCGGCCACATACTTAGCAACATCGAGCTTCATCATCGGCCACTAGTAATAGGATTTTAGATCCCTATACATTTTCGTACTGCCGGGATGAATCGAGTACATGGTTTTGTGAGCTTCTTCCATCAGAAGACCTCTTACTCCTCCCGCCTTCGGTACCCAAATTCTATCTTTGAATACCTTCAGTCCTTGACCGTTTGTATCAAACACCAACGTTTTGCCCAAACGTTCCTCCTTTCGGGCGTTTCTCTCTAAAGCTTCCTTTTGAGCTTTCACAATTGTCGAGACAACTTCAATTCTCAACGCTCTTGGCCTTTTCTTTTCAAGATTTACCTTCCGACTAAGAGCATTAGCAACAACATTTGCTTTACCAGGGTGGTAAAGTATCTCACAGTCGTAGTCCTTGAGTAACTCTAGCCAGCGCCGTTGCCTCATGTTCAATTCCTTCTCCATACCTTTAAGGCGAATACTACCGCTGCCAACTCCAGATCATGAGTGGGGTAGTTCTTTTCATGCTCCTTCAATTGCCTCAATGCATACGCTATCACTTTATTCCCTTTGGGTCAGAACACAACCTAACCCAACTTCTTTAACAACGAACGCGATACTTCTATTGATCGCTTTGATCATTTCTCACTTCAATCTTCTGGCTTAAGTCAAATACTACATCGAACTTGGTTCTCTGAACCACATAATAAACTCATCTTAGTCGGACTCGATTCGATATGACATCTAAGGTCGGAATAACAATCATCTTCTTAGTCATTACCGAAACGATGGTAACGACAGACTAGAATAAGATGGAATCAATTACTAGCTCCTTGGTAACCTTGTGACTTTCCCTGATCCAAGTGTGAGTCCTGTGCTTCCAGTAGTATAGATCTCTACTACTATTCACTCCTACTCATACTCGTCCCAAGTACTGTCTCGCAGTCCCCAAGTCCTAAAATCACAAAACAATTTAACACATACGAATGTGTCCAATTAATCATAAAATTTTCCTAGACTCTACTAGGACTTCTTCCATGCGTATCTTCAATCATCAATTCTGCTTCAACTTGGTTGGTGATGGAAATTCCAGACGATTGGGACAACTTCAAGAATTACACCAACCATTCATCATCCTGCCAATCCGAGGTGTACTTCAGACGTACCGTATCCCTCTAAACGTTCCGTTATTTTATTAGACATATTCTAAAGGCAAGATACCACTCTTATGATATCTTCTGATAGGTATCATTCACTATCATAAGCTTTTCATTTCCTCCATCTACTCAATTCTCTACGAGTCTTCACCATAATGTTTTGTACACCCAAGCAGGCGTTCGGTGTACCGGGCGAGAATTTAAGATAGGAAAGCTTTATTTACGATAGACGTATAAATCTCCTTATCACTTCGAAACGTTTACATGTTAGTTCCAATCTCGTAATCATACGCTTAGAATCCTGCACACATAAGGTTTCCAGATCCGGTCGGCAACAGACCATAGATCCGAACAAATAATAGCATCATTATAGCTATAACACAAAACATTTAGCACATAAAAGCATTTTAGGCATCTTTCCTAAAATAAACTAGTGCTCGTGTCAATTGAGGTGTACTACCTAAAATATAATAGACACACTCAACTCACAATCATCGCTTAGCATTCTAAGTTTAAGTCTAAAAATCCTACAAATTTCCTAGTTCGCTTAAACTAATGCTCTGATACCAACTGTGGCATCCCCTAATTTCTCGGCCAGAAAAGACCGATTTAATTTATGCTTTTTAAAATAAAATCAGAGAAATCTTTTCAAAAGATATTGCAGAATAGGTCCCCAATATAAAACATGATAATGTTTATCAAAACCCTTCTTTAAGAAGGTATATATTTCCCATATATATATCAAAACCTCGGGATGTCATGTTCCGATACAGATCAAAAGCATAAACAAGACATTATAAGCCTTACAACAGTTATTTATAACTACTGGCCTATAATCCATAAATCACTCATCATCATCATCCGACTATGCTCGGGGTCCACTACCTGTAATCATAAAAAGCTGAGTGGGTCAGGCTTGGAAGCCTGGTGAGCATATAGGGTTTTCAACCCACAATAAATAAATTTATTGTACTTAAACATCAATCAATCAACCAAATTACCCCAACCCCATTATCTTATTTATTTCTTAAGGGTTTACCCTAAGATTCAACTATCACTCCTTCCTAAGGATTCATCCTAAGGAATAGGCACAAGGTCACACCATCACCAGGGTTTATACAACAGGGGCTAAATTCATAGCTCTTATTTATTGACAGTATTATTGACAGTATTCACCCCTGTCATACATGTCAATGGGTTTTTAGAGTACTCCAAATGAACATATAGTTCATTACACCTACAGGTTGCGGGCCTGCTAGTGTTCCACAGACCATCTAGAATAGTCCATGGTTGTCATCCCTACTCTGCTGAATGACGGGGGCCAACATTTTGGGTAAGTGATTCTCTCAAATTTCACCACTCACCCTCAACTCATGATCAATATTACTGATCATCTCCTTTATCCAACTCACCTATCATCACACACCCATTATTTCATCTACCCATGTTTTACCCAACATTTTTGTAGATAAAAATACATATACAGTTTAAATTATTTAAAAACATGTATAAATCACACCTTCAACATCCAACTCAAATAAACAAACAATAAATATTCACACAGCACGTATTTTATGTAAAATACTTCATATCTATGTGTAAGGTGAAAGTAACTACACACTCACCTGATTTAATGAAAATCGGGCAGCAATTCGTTTCCTAAAACGATCGTTTCTAATAAAACCGGGAGTTTTATTGAGAAACCGGGCTCTGCGAAAGGTCGGGCTTCAAAACCGAAAAGATAAATTTTTCGGGCTTCACGGGCACTTCGTGGCGTATTCCGGGGGTTATAATCGATATCGGGGCTTCGGGGAATGTTAAGATGAAGAAAATATGAAGAAAGAGGTGAAAGATGGTGAAATCCCAAAAGTACCCGAGAAGGCTCGCAGGACCCTTCTATTTATAGGGGTCCGAAGTCGGTTCTGGTGGTGGGGTCCGCAGGCGAGGGTGCGCAGGTGGCTGCACGTGCGAAGGCCTCGCTGTCCTCTCCTGATTGGACCGAGGTCTAGTCCGAAGTAGGGGGAATCCGTGGCATGCTGCGAGGGTTCGGTCTCGTGCAAGAGAGTATGTGTCGCACCGCTATTGGACCACTTCGGATCAGATCAGGTGCTCGGATGACTCAGCAGCTCGGACACGTGGCTCGCCTGACTCACCCATTTCGGACACGTGGCACGTTCTAAGCGAGAGTGACGTGGCAAATCGTGACTATGCGAATTTTCTCAGTTTTTGTGCAAAAACTTCTAAAATCCATAACTTTAGCATACGAGCTCCGTTTTTGACGTTCTTTATATGCACGTATAGGTAAAATTACGCTCTACAACTTCCGTTTAGACTTCGTCGGCTAATTTTGATTTTAATTTTTATATTATTATTTTTAACAGACCGGGACAGGAAATCCGTTAAAAATTCATAACTTCTTCATCCGACGTCCGTTTTCGTCAGACTTTTTACCGTTGTGCTACTATTTACGAGACCTTTGATTCTCGTTTAGGTCGTGTCGGCTAAAACTCACTCGATCTAAAATTCGAGTTTTTAGTTGTCTACTGCTAAGCTGAAACTTCGAAAAATCATAACTTCCTCATACGAAGTCAGATTTGGGCGTTCTTGTTATACCTACTCTCGGTTTAACGAACACTACACGTTTCGTTTAGATTACTAAGGCTAAAAAGTATTTATCAAAAACTCACTGTTTACGACATTCGGCACCGTGCCGGTTTGTTGCGAAACTTCGACAGGTCATAACTTCTTCGTTATAACTCGGATTTCGGCATTCTTTATATATCCGTAATCCTTGTCACGCCCACCACAAGTTTCTTAATAGATATCGACTTTATCTAAAATTTAATTTTTGACGCTCATTTTTATTCTTAATTATTTAAACCCTAATAATTAAGCATAAAACACATAAAACACATAATATTCACATAATTCCTTTTCATTTCTCCAAAATGAGTCACAAAGGTTAACCTAGACCATTATGTCAATATTAATGCCTAGCCTAGAAACACGGGCGTTACAACTCTCTCCCCCTTAGGACGATTCCGTCCCCGGAATCACACAACGACAAACAACTACGGGTAGCGACTCACCATGTCACTCTCCGTTTCTCAGGTGAGATTTGGCCCATTTATATGTTTCCAACGCACAAACACTAAATCGACTATCTTACGTTACAACTTCTTAGTCTTACGGTCAACGATTGCCTCAGGTTCTCCAACTAACCTCTTGCTCTCATCCAACCTTAATTCAGAAATGGGAATTATGTCGGGCACACCTCCCGTGAACTTCCTCAAATAACACACATGAAATGTGTTATGAATACCCTCCAGTTCTTCCGGTAATTTTAGCTTGTAAGCTTGATTCCCGATCCTCTGAAGAACTTTAAATGGTCCAATAAACCTTGGACTCAATTTTCCCCTTTTACCAAATCTTATAAGTCCCTTCCATGACGAGACTTTAAGTAAAACCGAATCTCCAACTTCGAATGATATCGGTTGTCTTTTCTTGTCAACATAGCTCTTTTGAGCAGCTAACATCCTTTCCTTAATCACTTTCAACTTTCCAGCAGTCTGATGGACTATTTCAAGTCCCATAAACTGCTTTTCCCCAGCTTCCAGCCAACATGACGGCGCTCGACACTTTTCTCCGTACAAAGCGTGATAAGGTGCCATCTAGATGTTCGAGTGGAAACTGTTATTATAGGAGAATTCTACTAGAGGTAAGTGTTCATCCCAGTTACCTTGGAATTCTAGGGTACATGCTCTCAGCATATCCTCCAATGTTTGAATCGTTCGTTCGCTCTGACCATCAGTTTGCGGATGGTAAGCTGTACTCAAACACAACTTGGTACCCAATTCCTCTTGTAGACTCCTCCAAAACCTTGAGGTAAAACGGCTGTCACGATCGGATACAATCGTTAACGGAACACCGTGTAGCCTCACAATTTCCTTCACGTAAGAATTCGCAAGTTTATCCATAGACCATTTCTCGTTAGCGGCTATGAAATGCGCACTCTTAGTGAAGCGATCAACGACCACCCAAATCATGTCGTGACCGTTCCTTGTTCTGGGCAGTTTAGTCACAAAATCCATAGTGATATCTTTCCATTTACCCATGGGTACAAGTAAAGGTTCTAAACTCCCATACGGTTTCTGATGTTGTGCCTTAACCCTAGCACAAGTTACACACTCGGCCACATACTTAGCAACATCGAGCTTCATCATCGGCCACTAGTAATAGGATTTTAGATCCCTATACATTTTCGTACTGCCGGGATGAATCGAGTACATGGTTTTGTGAGCTTCTTCCATCAGAAGACCTCTTACTCCTCCCGCCTTCGGTACCCAAATTCTATCTTTGAATACCTTCAGTCCTTGACCGTTTGTATCAAACACCAACGTTTTGCCCAAACGTTCCTCCTTTCGGGCGTTTCTCTCTAAAGCTTCCTTTTGAGCTTTCACAATTGTCGAGACAACTTCAATTCTCAACGCTCTTGGCCTTTTCTTTTCAAGATTTACCTTCCGACTAAGAGCATTAGCAACAACATTTGCTTTACCAGGGTGGTAAAGTATCTCACAGTCGTAGTCCTTGAGTAACTCTAGCCAGCGCCGTTGCCTCATGTTCAATTCCTTCTCCATACCTTTAAGGCGAATACTACCGCTGCCAACTCCAGATCATGAGTGGGGTAGTTCTTTTCATGCTCCTTCAATTGCCTCAATGCATACGCTATCACTTTATTCCCTTTGGGTCAGAACACAACCTAACCCAACTTCTTTAACAACGAACGCGATACTTCTATTGATCGCTTTGATCATTTCTCACTTCAATCTTCTGGCTTAAGTCAAATACTACATCGAACTTGGTTCTCTGAACCACATAATAAACTCATCTTAGTCGGACTCGATTTGATATGACATCTAAGGTCGGAATAACAATCATCTTCTTAGTCATTACCGAAACGATGGTAACGACAGACTAGAATAAGATGGAATCAATTACTAGCTCCTTGGTAACCTTGTGACTTTCCCTGATCCAAGTGTGAGTCCTGTGCTTCCAGTAGTATAGATCTCTACTACTATTCACTCCTACTCATACTCGTCCCAAGTACTGTCTCGCAGTCCCCAAGTCCTAAAATCACAAAACAATTTAACACATACGAATGTGTCCAATTAATCATAAAATTTTCCTAGACTCTACTAGGACTTCTTCCATGCGTATCTTCAATCATCAATTCTGCTTCAACTTGGTTGGTGATGGAAATTCCAGACGATTGGGACAACTTCAAGAATTACACCAACCATTCATCATCCTGCCAATCCGAGGTGTACTTCAGACGTACCGTATCCCTCTAAACGTTCCGTTATTTTATTAGACATATTCTAAAGGCAAGATACCACTCTTATGATATCTTCTGATAGGTATCATTCACTATCATAAGCTTTTCATTTCCTCCATCTACTCAATTCTCTACGAGTCTTCACCATAATGTTTTGTACACCCAAGCAGGCGTTCGGTGTACCGGGCGAGAATTTAAGATAGGAAAGCTTTATTTACGATAGACGTATAAATCTCCTTATCACTTCGAAACGTTTACATGTTAGTTCCAATCTCGTAATCATACGCTTAGAATCCTGCACACATAAGGTTTCCAGATCCGGTCGGCAACAGACCATAGATCCGAACAAATAATAGCATCATTATAGCTATAACACAAAACATTTAGCACATAAAAGCATTTTAGGCATCTTTCCTAAAATAAACTAGTGCTCGTGTCAATTGAGGTGTACTACCTAAAATATAATAGACACACTCAACTCACAATCATCGCTTAGCATTCTAAGTTTAAGTCTAAAAATCCTACAAATTTCCTAGTTCGCTTAAACTAATGCTCTGATACCAACTGTGGCATCCCCTAATTTCTCGGCCAGAAAAGACCGATTTAATTTATGCTTTTTAAAATAAAATCAGAGAAATCTTTTCAAAAGATATTGCAGAATAGGTCCCCAATATAAAACATGATAATGTTTATCAAAACCCTTCTTTAAGAAGGTATATATTTCCCATATATATATCAAAACCTCGGGATGTCATGTTCCGATACAGATCAAAAGCATAAACAAGACATTATAAGCCTTACAACAGTTATTTATAACTACTGGCCTATAATCCATAAATCACTCATCATCATCATCCGACTATGCTCGGGGTCCACTACCTGTAATCATAAAAAGCTGAGTGGGTCAGGCTTGGAAGCCTGGTGAGCATATAGGGTTTTCAACCCACAATAAATAAATTTATTGTACTTAAACATCAATCAATCAACCAAATTACCCCAACCCCATTATCTTATTTATTTCTTAAGGGTTTACCCTAAGATTCAACTATCACTCCTTCCTAAGGATTCATCCTAAGGAATAGGCACAAGGTCACACCATCACCAGGGTTTATACAACAGGGGCTAAATTCATAGCTCTTATTTATTGACAGTATTATTGACAGTATTCACCCCTGTCATACATGTCAATGGGTTTTTAGAGTACTCCAAATGAACATATAGTTCATTACACCTACAGGTTGCGGGCCTGCTAGTGTTCCACAGACCATCTAGAATAGTCCATGGTTGTCATCCCTACTCTGCTGAATGACGGGGGCCAACATTTTGGGTAAGTGATTCTCTCAAATTTCACCACTCACCCTCAACTCATGATCAATATTACTGATCATCTCCTTTATCCAACTCACCTATCATCACACACCCATTATTTCATCTACCCATGTTTTACCCAACATTTTTGTAGATAAAAATACATATACAGTTTAAATTATTTAAAAACATGTATAAATCACACCTTCAACATCCAACTCAAATAAACAAACAATAAATATTCACACAGCACGTATTTTATGTAAAATACTTCATATCTATGTGTAAGGTGAAAGTAACTACACACTCACCTGATTTAATGAAAATCGGGCAGCAATTCGTTTCCTAAAACGATCGTTTCTAATAAAACCGGGAGTTTTATTGAGAAACCGGGCTCTGCGAAAGGTCGGGCTTCAAAACCGAAAAGATAAATTTTTCGGGCTTCACGGGCACTTCGTGGCGTATTCCGGGGGTTATAATCGATATCGGGGCTTCGGGGAATGTTAAGATGAAGAAAATATGAAGAAAGAGGTGAAAGATGGTGAAATCCCAAAAGTACCCGAGAAGGCTCGCAGGACCCTTCTATTTATAGGGGTCCGAAGTCGGTTCTGGTGGTGGGGTCCGCAGGCGAGGGTGCGCAGGTGGCTGCACGTGCGAAGGCCTCGCTGTCCTCTCCTGATTGGACCGAGGTCTAGTCCGAAGTAGGGGGAATCCGTGGCATGCTGCGAGGGTTCGGTCTCGTGCAAGAGAGTATGTGTCGCACCGCTATTGGACCACTTCGGATCAGATCAGGTGCTCGGATGACTCAGCAGCTCGGACACGTGGCTCGCCTGACTCACCCATTTCGGACACGTGGCACGTTCTAAGCGAGAGTGACGTGGCAAATCGTGACTATGCGAATTTTCTCGGTTTTTGTGCAAAAACTTCTAAAATCCATAACTTTCGCATACGAGCTCCGTTTTTGACGTTCTTTATATGCATGCGTAGGTAAAATTACGCTCTACAACTTCCGTTCAGACTTTGTCGGCTAATTTTGATTTTAATTTTTATATTATTATTTTTAACAGACCGGGACAGGAAATCCGTTAAAAATTCATAACTTCTTCATCCGACGTCCGTTTTTGTCAGACTTTTTACCGTTGTGCTACTATTTACGAGACCTTCGATTCTCGTTTAGGTCGTGTCGGCTAAAAATCACTCGATCTAAAATTCGAGTTTTTAGCTGTCTACTGCTAAGCTGAAACTTCGAAAAATCATAACTTCCTCATACGAAGTCAGATTTGGGCGTTCTTGTTATACCTACTCTCGGTTTAACGAACACTACAAGTTTCGTTTAGATTACTAAGGCTAAAAAGTATTTTATCAAAAACTCACTTTTTACGACATTCGGCACCGTGCCGGTTTATTGCGAAACTTCGACAGGTCATAACTTCTTCGTTATAACTCGGATTTCGGCATTCTTTATATATCCGTAATCCTTGTCACGCCCACCACAAGTTTCTTAATAGATATCGACTTTATCTAAAATTTAATTTTTGACGCTCATTTTTATTCTTAATTATTTAAACCCTAATAATTAAGCATAAAACACATAAAACACATAATATTGACATAATTCCTTTTCATTTCTCCAAAATGAGTCACAAAGGTTAACCTAGACCATTATGTCAATATTAATGCCTAGCCTAGAAACACGGGCGTTACAAAAACGAACAATTCTTGGAAAACTTAAGGGCTTTTATGTCACTTGCCCCTGCTAAAAATCATACAAATAATATATTTTTTACCCTTCCTACGAAATATTTCCGTTTTACTGGATCTATATCCTTAAAACATAACCATCAAAATATGGTTTTACAAAAACCAAAACAATTTACTTTTCGTTTAAAACGTTAACGGGTGTACAAAGTGATAACTTACAAAACCAAATAAAAGTTTATATATACGTTCACTGAGCACATACTCAATAACACAATTATAAAGTGGTGTTATCTATTATAACTATAAATTGATCAGCACATGCACAATAACACAATTATAAAAGTGGTGTTATCTATTATAACTATAAATTGATCACATAGACCGATATCTCCCAATCTGTTTATACAAGGATCTAATTCAAAAGACAAGTCACAGTACCATTGATATAGCCTCTAAACTCAAACATCTAGCAAAACCTGCCTTTACAAGGCAACCAATTTCTCCATTTCCAATAGAAGCCATGAAATGTTATTTCTTAAAATTGAAATTGACATGAACAACATAGCGCATCCTGATCTGATCGACATTGTAAGCAATATACTCATTGTATAATAAGCTAGCCTGCAATAAATTCACAAGACATCAGTCATCATCATCATCATAATAATAACCAAAGTAACACTAGAAAGAAAAGTAGGTGATAGTGATATAAACTATAAAGAGGAGTTGAGTTGACCTTTGAAGTCAGCTGCTTTTTGGGGTGTCCTAGGGGAACAACAACACCATCCTCCAGTGTCTCAATCTCTGACATATCAGGGGCAGTAGCCCCAACTCCTTTCGTGCTGACACCACACCACACACAAAAGAGAAATCACGGTAAAGCTCTCTACTTTTTATATGATATTTTATGCCCTGTTTGGCTTTGTTTTAGGTTTGGATGCAGAGGAATTAATATCTTTTACATACCTTAAGACAGTATAGAAAGAGAAGAGAAAAAAAAAAAAGGATGTTTTCTGTTTTTGATTGTATCTTATTGAGGTGAGGTGATGAGAAAGAAGCAGATATGGATAAATAGTACCTTAGCTTTCCTTGTGGCAACTTGTCAGCATCGTATTTAGCTGTTAGTAGCTCAGCCATCTCCCCAAGTGCAACCTAATTAGAAAAAAAAAAAGGTGGGGAAATTAGTTAAAGAGGAGGGGGCAAAGTGTTTTTGGAGGATATGATATGCTAAAAAGGAAAACAGCATAAAAAGCAACCTCACACAAAAGCAGCACACCAGCTGAAGCTTGGTGAGAGGCACAACAATAGTTTGCACTCTTTGAGAACATGTCAGCAAAATAAACACCTTTCCCAAACATGTACCCTGTTACAGGTGCTTCTGGAGGAGCAATCCGCAAACCTGGTGTTTTGTTTTGTTTTGTTACTCATTTGATTGATTCAAGGAAATGAATATGTTAGATTAGATAGAGGGAAAGAAAAATTAAGCTAACCTTGAGACAGGATTCCAGCCCAATTTGTTAGCCGAGAACCATGCCACAAAAGCATCCTATTTTTTGTATTAGAGAACTGTTGACAATGCAGCAGCACACAACACCTTTTTATTTTATTTTTATAAAACAAACTTGGATAAATCTAAGAAGCTAAGCTTACCTTGCTGAAACGATCGGCTTCTCCATGCCTTGAGGCTCTAAAAATCTGAACGATTTCAACACTATAATCTGAATGTGTCTTGGCATGAGTGTTCTTCATGTACTTGGTGATCTAATGGTCAAAGAAAGTTTATATTTGTATACAAGTAACAACATTTGCTAAAAGTTTATTTTGTAAGAGAGCAATGCCAGATAAGAACCACACCATGTGAAACTCTTTGGAATCAACTTCTACCGGTGTTAGTTCACAGCCAAGGCGTTCATAACGTGAAAGGATTGGGTCTTCCTGTTCCTGTGGAAATGAATAATATTAATAGTAGACTTGAGCCATGAAAACAAAGATTCACCTTTCTGTTTCTGGAAGCCAATGTATCAAAAGAAAGAAATATATATTTTTTTATAATATACCTCCCCGAAAAAATTGTATAACACTTGGGATATAAATCTAGTTCAATGTCATAATCATCTTTTTGATCACCTAAATAAATTTTTCTGAAAAAACAACACGTTAAAAGCTTTAAGCATTACCTCCATCCCAGCATTGTCCTCCAGCAACTTTGTTGCAACCTCAATTTCACCAAGGGCTTCAACCTTTGATGAATCAACATCTACAAGTCATTAAACCAAACTAGAGATATAAAGATCAGCTATTTAGCAAAAGCAAGACAAGATTACCATTTCTAGCTTGCGTTTTAACTTTTGAGGGGTATCAATTACGAATTCACCTGTGAGGTAGGTATACACACTACTGTTAGTAACCCAATAACTAGGTGAAGTGAGAGAGTCATATGTTACAGAAATATCTATACACTTACGCATCTTTTTAAAACCAAAATCATGGGGAATGATGGTGTAAAATTCTCTGCAATTATTATGTCAAACCATTATTACATTATATACTGGAGCCTAGAGGTAAACATTTACTACACACTTGACAAAATGATGGAAACAAAGTTGATTACACATTATAATGAAATTTAAAACTCAAGGAACAAATACATACCCGCTTAACTGCTCAAGCTTTTTCCTATTGTTTTGACTAATCACATCAGCAACTCTCTTCAAAACCTCATAACCCTATTTTTTTTTTTCAGATTATCACCAGGACAGGACATATGACAAACTCACAAAAGTAAAACCAAATATATCGTTGATAAAAAGGCAATATCCGCCAACAAAAAGAATTACATGTAGAAATTGGCAGGTCAAGTATATAGGTAACATCAAGTGTTGGCTCTTGAGAAACAGAGAATGGAGTGCTAGAGAACCTTCCTTTTGATAGTTGTTAAAATATATGAATTTTACTTTTAGGTTCAGCATCACCAATTCATGGAGAAATTGGATGATAAATGAAATTTAAGAATCTTTTATTAAGCTGTGCCTGTACAGCATATGAGTTAAAATATATCTACTCAGTGTTCACCAGAGAACAAAAGTAAAATTCAGGGTTAAGACCTCTTTTTCAATATTGATAAAATTATTTCCACTTGATTCAAACAAAGGGTTTGGCCTATCGTGTGTGAGTTCATAGATATACAGAAAATGGTTTCTAATAGAGAAATATAATCCTCTTGTTGCAATCCTGCACAAACAATAAAATAAATAAACAGGATTTGGTTTGCATAATTATCTCTACTTAAGTTGTGTTAAATATAATGCTGCCTGTTTCCTTGCAAGGATGCCAGGTCTTGGTTCTCCCCATCCATGAGATGGAACCATAAATAAAATACTCAAATATTTTAAACAATCTAGTAAAGTGCAACAAATCTAGTAAGATAACCAACCTTTGAAATCGTAGCTTTGCTTAGCTTACCAAGTGGCAACTTTTCAGCATTGTAGCCTACAAAACAATGTTCAGTCATATCATAATTCATATACCAAGCAGTAAAAAATATGTACATATATATATATATATATATATATATATATATAGATATTTAAAAAAGTGAATAAGACCTATAGCAATATACAAAGAGGAAGATTTTAGAAGTAACCTATTTCCATCATTTGCTGTTTCATCATACTGACATTGCAAATAAGAGAGATGAACTTTGCAATGCGTTGTTCTAGTTTCGTTTCTCGAGGCTGAATATCCACTTTCCTGCTCAAGTCTCCATGGACCTGTTCATGAATGTGAATGTCAGAACCACTAATGCAATATGGTGAACATTCTAATTTCTAAAAGAAGCAGAAGCAACTCACAGCAGTTTGTTTCCCTTCTTCTCCATAGTCCATTTCCAACCAAGTGTAAGCTTTTGGGTGAGAAACAAAGTCTTTGCGCTCAGACCAGCAGTTCTTAGTCTTGGCATGGAACTTCTGTTCAAACTCATCTAATGCAGACTGTACACAAGAGTAGGGACCATGCAACTTATCTTGACCCTTAATACCAACCCTACCCCATCTATTGTAAACCATAAATGTAGAACCATCATCGGATTCTGCATAAATATACAGTTTAAATAAACCTCGGCCTCAAAGATTAATAATTTTGAGATGTAATGTAACCTAGTGCTTGTATGATATAAAACTTGTTATTGTTCTCCCCAACATTTGTTTGATTCAGCGTGGCATCATAAATTTCATTACCCTGCATTTGCATTTAAAACTCCATTAATGAAGATGAAGCATAGATACTTAGATAGGGTTGAAAACTTGCATTCTTTTACCTGTTGCAGTACATGGTACTGAGACTTAACCTGATCCGATATATATTGATCTAATACGGCCGAACCTTTCTTTGTGGCAGTAACCAGCTTTTCCTTCTTCCTCTCTTTTCTATCTTCCTCCTCTTCAATTTCTACACCCACAATAGCAATAAAAACAGATGATACAAATCAACACTCAACTGTACCTTACATGCCAAATTCTTTCATTCTAATTACTTCCAAAAAGTGATTATTATTTCATGTGATTGATGTTCTTCTAGACTAGGTCTCCAACTCACGTTTTATTACAATTTATTTTATGAATCTGATTACTTTCAAAAAGCACATACAAACACCCCTTTTGCTCGTGTTAGGTATGTAAGTAGGTGATAGTAATGATGAAAAATAGGTTTCATGAATGAAAACATAAGCAATATTCGGAATCAAATGCAAATACCTTCCACAATGTCATCATTGTTCGTTTGGGGATCTTTGCACAACCTCTCTAAAAGTTCTTTCTTTGATCCACTTGCCGAAACCCCGCTAAGAGACGCTTGTTCGCGCAACTGTTTTATGTTCAATTTCCTTAAGTCGTCTATGGCCCTAATTTTCAGAGAGCCGCAATTAAAATCCCCATCTTCAGGTTTTTCCCTATCTCTCTTTAGTAATCTATTATTTAAATCCCATTCAGGAACAGACTCTTTGCGAATAGCAGATTCAAGCCTTTTCACCTGAAAAAAAAAATGTGTAGAGTGTAGCTTTAGAATGTCAAAAGTCTTGTAAAAAAAGAAGCAGATTTCGAAATGAAGAACAAAAAATAGCGTACCAGTGTGCTTTTAATACCGGCGGTGCTGAGCCCTCTTTTGGAGAGCTCATCTCTGAGTTCATCAACTTTGAGATTAGTCGCCATTATTGGTGAGGATGCAGAACAGCAGAAGAGAGGAGATGGTTTTTAAACTGGCGTAGTGAAAAGCTTCCAGAGGAAGAGAACTATCTACTCAGTGCTCAGCACGATTTTGCCCGCCACTTCGGAGTTTGGACTTTGGACTTTGGACTTTGTATCGCTCTATTGAAATGACTACTTCACCCTTCATTTTATCCCCTTTTTAGACCGGTGCGGGAAGGAGGGGCGAGGCGTTTCCCGTTCCGATGAACACCGCACGGGGTGCGGGAAACAATGTGTGGTTTGTTTGGATATGGCATGCATTCTTTGGTCCATCTTATGCAAACAATGACATCAATGTGTTAGACCAGTCGCCGATATTCAACGATATCTACCTTGGAAAGTCATGCGATGTACCTTTTCAAGCAAATGGGGTAGCATATAAGCATGGATGTTATCTTACTGACGGTATATATCCTCCCTTGTCTATTTTTGTGAAATCGTTTACATGTCTTAACGACCCGAAAAGGAAAAAGTTTAAAGAGGCGCAAGAGTCAGCTAGGAAGGATGTGGAGCGAACATTTGGTGTACTTAAGAGGTGTTGGCAAGTACTAGCAGTCGGGGCAAGGTCATATGAAGTGAGAAGGTTACAGCACGTAATGTATGCATGTATCATATTGCATAATATGATTCTTGAAGACGAATGAAGAACAATATGTCGGTACAACGAAAATGAAGTTTTGCCAAATGTATAAGGAGTAGTCGTTGGTACACAAGAGTATAGGGCAAATAGAAGATAAGTACACAATCGCGACATTCATCACGCCCTTCGTGCTGATTTGGTGGAGCACGTTTATAGGGCTCATATTCAGCCGCCGATAGAGTATTGACACAATGATTTGTTTGACGAATCAGACGAGGATTCTGATATGTTCGTCGAGAGCGAAGATTCCAATTACGAGAGTGACGTTCAGGAGAATGATGAAGACGATGAGGTCGATGACGAGGACGATGATTCTGAGTGACGTATTTTGGTTTTTTTAAAATTAGAATATTAATTATGTTTTCTATGTTGTGGTTTTTTTGATTTTTTGTTTGTGTTTTTTTTTTCCTACTTATTTAAATATTAGGTTTAATGTAATTTTTATTTTAATTAATGAAATGCTTTTTTCTTTTAATTGAATTTTATGTTTATTATTAATTTAAAAATTATAAATCATAAAAATGAATTAATTTTATTTTAAAAAAATAAAAAAACAAATAGTGAGGGAAACTCCCCACTCATTCATTGGGTTTTAGTAAAGGAAAGGAAAGTGAGGGAAAGGATGACGTGGCAGGGAAAAAGTGAGGGAAACTCCTCACCCATACCCTGCGGTCTTATTCACGGTTTTTTGGGACCAGTTTCGAAAGGGTCTTATGTTTTTTGGACTTATATATATATATATATATATATATATATATATATATATATATATATATATATATATATATATATATATATATATATATACACGTGCCAGGGAAAAAGTAAGGGAAACTCCTCACCCACACCCTGCGGTCTTATTCACGGTTTTTTGGGACCGGTTTCGAAAGGGTCTTATGTTTTTTGGACTTATATATATATATATATATATATATATATATATATATATATATATATATATATATATATATATATATATATATATATATATATATAGGCTTAGGTTATTCTATTCAAACTAAGTATTGTGTTATTGTATGCATAATTGTGGACCAATCATTTTACTTAATTTTGGAAAGTGAATAATACATATTATTAAATTAAATATAATTAAAAAATACCAACTAATTTCATTCTAAGGGTATTTTAGTCAATTAACATAAATTTAAAAAAGGAAAATTACATATTTTAAGGAAAATAGATTCTATTAATTTTAAAAATCGGATTGTATGGATGATAATTCTCCTAAATCGAAAATTCTGACGGAATATGTTTATCAATATATTAAAAAATAACAAATATGATTGAACCATACAATAATTACACATTCTGACATAATATATATTTTGATTTAATGAACTTCTTGTAGAATAACAAATTCTTGAACAATCAATTGAATAATAAAAACAAAAAATACATTATTTCTTATAGAATACGAGTAACAATTGTTAAGAATTACATTTATTGTTAAAGAATAAAACTACAAAAACTTTCAAAACGCGTAAGAAAACATCAAAATGTAACAACGATACTAATACATTCTAAAAGAATAATGTTTATTAGAATCACTTTCAATTTTGTGGTCCGTTCTTCAAGCATCAACTTCTGTGATTCCAACAGAATTGGAATTCGTCATTCCATTCCAACAGAATTGATGACTATTTGGAATTTATGATTCCAACAGAATTGGAATTTGTGATTCCAGCAGATCATGAGGAAAAATTTGTGATTCCAACAGAATTGGAATTTGTGATTCCAACAGAATTGGAACTTATAGTCTTGTACAACCCCATTGGAAAATCAAACTGATCAGTTGGGTAGTGAATCAAGCCCTAAAATAAGCAGAAGCAACAAATATCATTAACAAAATTAAACAAAATAAACAATCAAAATTCAATGAAACCTAACACTGTCTTTCAATTCACTAAACCAACCTAAAATTGAAACAAAACTCTTCCTCGTCCCTCTCAATTCTTTGAAACCTGCAAATGAAACAAATAAAAAAAGAATTTTATAGCAAATATATTAAAATCCAGAAAAGCAAAACACAATCTGTTGAAAGGGGGAGAGTTAGGGTTGAAGCAATTCACTAGGGCCGCCCTAAAGAGTCACAAAGAGTCACAAAGCAAATGCCTAACATAATTACCAACCAAAATCTAAGATTAAAGAAGAGATCTTCCAAGTAAAATGACTAAATTAGTAACACAGAGCATTACATTGGAATTAGCAATACACCTTTTGATAGCAAAAGCAAATGCCAGAAATGTGTCTGATACTAACAATTCTAAGCGGATCTAATCGAAGGTGCTAAAACAAAAAGCAAAATAGCATAAAAGAATTGAACGACTAAAAGAAAGAAATGAAATCGAACCTTGTGTTTGACCAGGGGAAGAGGAACAGATGAACAAAAGAAACACGAATGAAGTAGACAAACTCCTCCAATGGCTCATATGTCGAGCGGAGGGAAGAGGAATTCAGAGGCGAATCGGATGGCTCTATGAGGGAATTCCATCGTGGAGAAGAGGGAGAAGGGGTCGTCAAGGCCGTCGATTCTTCCTAGGCCTCATGATTTTGTCATCGACAACCACCGATCGGGAATGACAGCAGCGGTGGTTGATGATTAAGGGGGCATTTGGCTGATTTAGTCAACGGAAAGGATGAAGAATAATGCAAACAGCGACGGGAAGGATCGGAAAAGCACCTCTAGTGCCTGAAATTTTTTTAAGAAGGAGAAGGCAAAGGCAGTGGTGACGATGGGTTGTTTCCTGCCGCCTCTTGACTGGTCTGGTAGCAAAACACGCAGGGGAGGGAACTCAAGATCGATTTTGTAGTTCATTCTAATTTTGCAGATCGGGAACGAGATTTAAATTGGAGAGATTAGGTCAATACCATGATTATAGAGATTAATTTTGGAAGTTACTAAATAAATTACTAAATTACCCTTATTTATTTATTTAATTATTTAATTTTTTGTTTAATTTTGATTGGCCCACATTTATGTATACAATAACACAATACTTACTTTAAACAAATGAACCTAGCTATATATATATATATATATATATATATATATATATATATATATATATGGTGTGGTATTTTTCCCAAGGGATAATGACTTAAAAGAATAATATATTTTTCGATTTGTATATATTTGGTCACTGAGTTTGTTTTTCGTCTACATTTATCCCTTCAACTTGTTAAAGTGTATACATTCAGTCCTTATGACTGGCTATTCCAGGTTAACCGGTGAAAATGACTTAATAGAGTAATATATTTCTCACTTTGCACACATTTAATCCTTAATATTTATTGTACACATTTAGTCTTTAATATTTTTTTTGTTGAAATAAGTCATTTTTATTTTTTTACTCATTCGGTACTTATGAATGATTTCTTTATGTTTTTCTTACGACATCTTACGTGGGACAATCATTAATTAGGTGTTTGGGGCTTTTGATGCTTATGTCCATCGTGATCTTGACTACTTTGTTGCTTAGGTCATGTGTTCTGAACGTCATAACGTTTTCATACGATCTCGAATTTTAACGATTTTTATATTCATGTGTTCGTATTTAAGTCTACTACAACTTTGGCTTAGATTACTCCCGTTAAAAAGTAATATATTTTTACTTATGATCTTTATATCCATGTGTTTTTTATGAATGCATGTATATTTTTTTTATAAAATCATAGGTAAAAATATATTACATTTTAACGTGAGTAATCTTAATGAAAGTTGTAGTAGACTCAAAAAACGAACACGTGTATATAAAGATCGTTAAAACTTGATATCGTATGAAGAAATTACGACGTTCAAAACACAAGACCTACACAACCAAACAATCGAGGTCGCGATGCACACAAGCATCAACAGCCCCAAACACCTCAGCAATAATTGTCCCACGTACGATGTTGTGAGAAAAACCTAAAAAATCATTCATAAGTACTGAATGAGTACAAAAACAAAAAAGACTTATTTTGAAACAGAAAAATATGAAGGACTAAATGTGTACAAAAATATTAATGACTAAATGTGTACAAAATGAGAAATATATTACCCTATTAAGTCATTTTTCCCGACTAGCCTAAAGTAACCAGATATAAGGACTGAATGTGTACAGTTTAACAAGTTGAAGGGGTAAATGTGGACAAAAAAAACTCAGTGACCAAATGTGTACAAATCGAAAAATATATTACCCTTTTATGTAACACTCTAAATTTTCAAACAAATTTTTTTTTTATTTTTAAGATTCCTAAAAACATAGTCTTTAACACCATTCCACATCAAATATAATTGTCAAATACATAA
Organism: Lactuca virosa; assembly: GCF_052849685.1. NCBI lineage: Eukaryota > Viridiplantae > Streptophyta > Magnoliopsida > Asterales > Asteraceae > Lactuca > Lactuca virosa. The sequence continues at coordinate 463,152,743 of NC_136430.1, read as the reverse complement.
CATCATAAAACCAAGCCAGAGTATCCCATAATCCACAAATATCCCCATTAGCAGACGAGTGTGTACAATCATGCGGCGCCTTCCTGCGATCCTGAGATGTACCTGAAACACATTTACACCAACACTATAAGCACGAAGTTTAGTGAGTTCCCAAAAATAGCACATACATAAATAACTAGCCTGTCGTGACTATAAAGCAATATGGACCCTCCGGTAATGTGTCTCAATGAAGACCCTCTGGTCTCACGCCTCGGTATGGACCCTCCGGTCATAACTCAATATGCAGACACAAAATAACATAATAGCATAAGTCACAAAGACAGAATGCATAACAACATATATATATATATATATATATATATATATATGCAATTAAGACCCTCCGGTCAATATCACGAATAAGACCCTCCGATCACACATAAATCACCACACATGTAAGTATAGTGAGAAGACTCGCCTCTCGTAGAAAGCAAGTAAACCTCGCACCCGAAATGTCGGTCTAGACTCCTCCTAAAATATGCCACATGTAACTCTAACTAATAAATAATATTAATAACCTCGAATTGCTAGACCAAGCCTCTAAACTAAATCGCAGAAGGGTAAAAAGTCCATTTTGCCCCTCCTTGGTTAAAAGTCCTCAATTTGACCTAAAAGTCAAAAGTCAATGAAAGTCAACACCCAGCACGTACGTTGGGCGTACAACTCTCCACACCGGGCATACAGCTGGCTAAGATGTTGAGCTTATTAGTATTGTGTCAAATACGCTTTGTATAGGTTTATTTATCCCGAGATGGGCCTGTCCATTCTCGTGTTTATGCTTATCGTCTAGCCTATATATATTGCATGCATGTATTATTAGGGTTAACGTTTTGTCGCCCTACATAGCTCTTACAGAGAAGTTCTCATTGAACTCTTATAGGGTTATTATAATCAAAGCATTCGACACTATTTTGATCTTTGTTCTTGTCATTCAATTCACGTTATTTAATATAGAATCTATCGATCACATTTATTATTCTTACAATTGGTATCAGAGCCGGAGATAGTGTAATTAATTTGCTATTCTTCTGTCTAGTTTTTACTAGGGTTTTTCGTTTTTCTTGAATATGTTCTTGTTGTCTCAATCGCTTCAATCGGTTGTAGGCTACAGATCTAGATCTCTAGTTTCTCTCTAGTACTCAATTCACGTTTTTTTACATATCTGATTCTATTTTCATTCCTGTGAATTCTTGTAAGATGGCTAACGAAGATCCACACGCTCTTTCGTTCAATCTCTCCAGCAGTATTGGATCCACGACAAGGATTCCAATCCTCTTTCCTCAAGACTATGAAGGTTGGGCATTGCACTTTGAAGATTATGTTCTTGGAATCGAAGAACATGGAGCCACAATATGGCATTTGATAACGGAGGAAACGTTCACGTATTCTGGTACAAGGCAGCAGATAAAGACTTTGGCTGAATATAATAAACTTCTTATTGAACACAAAGATGTTGCAAATGATGAAAAGAGTGCACTTATGGCTAACATAAAAGCTATGAGAATTATTCATTTCGCTCTACCTCCAGATACGTTTCGTCTTGTGAGCGCTTGCACTACTGCAAAAGAAATATGAGATAGGTTGAATGAGCTCTATTCAAACGATGCTGATTTAGAACACTCCGTGCAAACATTGCTCTTATATGAGTTTGGAGCGTTTGTATAGAAATCCGATGAGACACTAGATCAGATGTTCAATCGTTTTAACCATTTGTTAAGCAAAATGCTCAAAAATAATCTCGAGCGTGAAATCATTGAAAAGAAAGTCACGTTTATGAATGGGTTAAGATCTGAATGGAAGGTTGTTGTTTCCACCGTTAAGGCTCACGAACAGTTTAAAAGCTATACCTTGGCCAAACTAGTGGGAATCGGAAGTCCCGTGAAGATGAAGTAACAAAGGATGCGAAGCTTGTTTTCAAGTATGGGAACCTTAGCATTAGGTGCAAAGAGAAAGAAGTTTGTTAAAGAAAACTCTGGATTTCTGAAAGTGAAATCTCAAATGAAGAGTATGCTCTTATGGTGTCCAATCTGAAGAATTTCTTTAAGAAGAACTACTTTAGATTCAGAAACAGAAACAAGAAAGGCAACTATAGTTCAGAAAAGCCTAGAGAGGATAGTTTCAAGAATCTCGTAAATGAAGAGGAGAAAAAGGAAAAGAAGTTGTCGGGCGATTCAGACTATGATTGCAGTTATTGTCATGGCAAGAATCACTTTGCAAAAGAGTGCATGCTTAGGAGGATGAATGAAACGAAAGAAACTGAGAATGATGAAGCCTGATATCTTCAGAAGATAGAGGAGCTTCGGAAAAATAAAGCATCAAGTGCTAAGCCGGTGTTGATCGTACAGGAAGGAAGTGACGATGAGGGAAGAGTTGAAGTCTAGTCTACAGACTCTGAAGATGATGAAGTCTGAAAACCCACACATGGTGGGTGCTTTGTTGCAAAGTCAAAAGTGCAAAGTTATGAAGGAAGATGCTTGATGATTCAGAACGGAGCTTCGGAACATAGGGGATACGCTACTGATGGTGGTCGAGCTTCCGAAAGTTGTTTTGTTGCGAAGACTGTTTCAGAGCAAGTGAAGGAATGCGAGAAGGTGGTTGATAAGGTACACTCTATACTCATATCTCTTAACATTCTTGTTTCTCACTATGACTCTGAACTAGACGATTTAAAATATATTGTCTCTAATTTCAGTGATAGTTTAAAACGAACTCGTCTAAGTAATTCTAATCTGACTAATCAACTTAACAGGGCAACATTTAAAAGTGAAGAGAGGATATTAACAATATAGGCCTTGGAACTAGAGCTTACTAGGTCACATGATGATGTTATTTATCTTAAGCGAGATAGTCGTGCACTTATGAAACAAAGGAATATTTTATGTTTAATAGGTAAGTGTTTATATTTCAACATTACTCAATTGCATCTTGATTGTGAAATAGGAAAAGGTTTGCACAAAATGATTTTGACCTTTCTTGAATTGAAAGATGATGAACTCGATGCAGAATGTTATAAGTGTGAATCCATTGTTTATTCTGATGATGTTTCTGATTCTTATCGTATTGGATTTGAGAAAATAGAAGAATACATTAAGTCCAAAGAACATAAAATGATGTTGAAAGATTTTTAACTGACAAAGATAAGGAAGAAATCAAATTGACGTCCATGCAGAAGTATGACTTATTATGCAAAAAGTTGAATTCGGAAAATACTCTTGAACATGAGAATATTTCCGATTTCGATGAAAGCGAAATGAGTGAGATTACTGTAGAGGATGAAGTTGACTGTTCGGCTTTTGTATAAAATTTTGACGAACCTAAGAGAAATTTAATTTCTGAAAATTCAGTGGAATTTGTTAGAATAACTAAAAATAAAAGTTAAAAGGTTTTAAAATAAAAAGCAACTGTTTTTCCAAAGGTTCAAACCGTTCCAAACCAAGTGTTCGTAACAAAAGGTCTAGACAAAACTGATACTCCAGAACTAACGTCCTTGGTTAATACTGATAATGTTGATGGCTGTAATGAATTATTTTGGTCCGAGCCAATCGACAATGCGGATGAAACAAAAGGTCTTTCAGAAATTACCTCTTGGAAAAGCAAAGGGAAATACGTTTCGGAACCACTGAACCGAGTTGACTTTCGTTACGATCAGGCAGGGCCAAGTGGCACAACAGATGCTCCCAGTGAAACCTCTTCATAACAGCATGAAACGCCAGTTAGAAAAGAGAAACCAAAGTCTAACATTCATAAATCTGCTGCTAAATTGATTGAAAAGAAGAGGCAGTTGAATGCTAGATACAGGAAAAATCTAAAAGAAAGAAAACGCTTTTGGAAAAATAAGAATTCAAATCAAAGTTATGTTAATTCATAAAGAGTTTCAAATCAAAATACGAATTCTTCTCCAATTTCGAAACCACACACAAAATCTTTTTCAAAACCTCAAAAATCAACACCACAGGTTTCAAAATTGCATGTTTCAAAACCTTTTGAAAAGCCAAAAACTAATTGTTCTCCAAAAACACAATTTTCAAAACCGGTCAACACATCAAAGGATGTTAAGGGCAGAAGTAAAGTTGTTTCAGAACCAGAGATTTCTCTCGAGGAATACAAAGCAAATTTGAAAAAGGAGGAAAAGGCTTTTGCGAAAAGGATGGCTCAGAAACATAAAGAATTTATTCAACGAAAAATAATTCTTGTTGAAATAAATCTTTGCGAGCACAAAGTGGAACTTTTCAAAATCGAAATGGGGACGAACCATGTTTTGAAAAGAAAATCTTTCTTGGTTGATAAGACTATGATTTTTCCTGTTGTTACGAAATCCTCACGATGACCCAATATGGTTTGGGTACCTAAATCTCTCTAATTCTTGCAGGTAATGCGTGACGAACAATACGATTCTGAATGGTACATCGACAGTGGCTGTTCTCGTCACATGACTGGGAGAAGAGAAGAATTGAGAGAGTCTAGATCGTTATCTGATGGCGGTAGCATGAAGTACGGAAATAATGCTACTAGTGAAATCAAAGGATACGAAATGATTACAAATGGTCAATTATCCATTCTGAAAGTAGCATACGTTGAGGGACTGCAACACAATCTGATAAGTGTTTCGCAGTTGGTTGTTGTAACATCCCAATCCTCAGGTATGAAATTTAATTCTTTTATCATGTTTTTTTTGGAACTCAGCGAGTTAGAAGCCTCAACTCGACGTGTTGAGGTGACTTTGGGCCGCGAATATTAATGAACCAACTCGGCGAGTCGAGGTGCCTCAACTCGACGAGTTGGAAGCTGAGTTAGAAACCCTAACTTTTAGGGTGTTTTACCCTATTTAAAGGCCTTAAGTCCCTTGGTTGGCCTCCTTACCAGCCTCCTCTGTCCATAAACCCTAAATTTGTGTATCATCTTTCAAAGTTAAGTGTGTGAGCTTGTGGAGAGCTTGGAGAGTTGATTTTTGGTACTCTTTTGAATAAGCCTTGAAGTTTGGGGTGTCTAGTTTGAAAGGAAGGCTGTAGATCCAGAACCTCCCTACTTGTGGCAGTCTTTTTGAGGTATAAAGTCGACACCTTGCTTCCTTATTTCTTAGATCTCTTCCTTGAAAGTTTTATTGTGATTATTGGTTCATTATCGGATTGTTCAAGGGGTTGAGCATTTTATGGGTTGTTGCTTTAGATCTGGCCATTTGGTGGCCTCTTTTGGCTTAAAGTTGCAAGCTTTATTAGGTTCTGTGCCTCATTCATGCATTAAGTTCTTTATTAAGCCTTTCATGAGTTCTAGAGCTTCTTTTGGCATGCATGAACGTAAAGTTGGCAACTTTACGTGGTTTTCCAACTCTAGGGTATCAGATCTATATTTTGAAGCCTTAGATTCGATAAAAGGACTAAATATGTTAAGTTGGGGAAAACTCGACGAGTTTTCCAGCCAAATCGGCGAGTTGGATAGGATTTTCCCGACCTTCTGAGTGCTATAGAAACTTGACGAGTTTGTTGGTGCACTCGATGAGTTAGGTCAATATGGACTGTTGACCTTGACCTTTGACTTTGACTTTGACCATGGTTGACCAAGTTGACTTTTGAGGGCATTTTGGGTATTTCGAGGTTTTGATGGAATTGGTCACATGGTGTGTAACTCCCGTAGATCCGGGCTAGTCGGTTTAGAGATAATAGGGGTCGAAAACGACTTTTCGACAAAAGATTATTTAGAATAAATAATCTTAACCAAGTTGTAGAATATGTCTCAAGGGTTCCGTACATATAAAGAACGTCGAAATCCGAGTTATAACGAAGAAGTTATGACTCGTCAAAGTTTTACGGCAAAACCGGCACGACACCGGGAAGCGTAAATAGTGAATTTACGATAGAGCGAGTTTTAGCCTTAGCGATCTAAACGAAAGTCGTAGAATACGTTAAACCGAGAGCGTCCATAAAAAGAACGCCCAAATCTGACTTCGTATGAGGAAGTTATGATTTTTCGAAGTTTCGGCTTAGCAGTGTACAGCCCGAAGTTCGAATATTAGACCGAGCGGTTTTTAGCCGACACAACCTAAACGAGAATCTAAGATCTCGTTATTTGTAGCGTAACGATAAAAAGACAGACGAAAACGGACGTCGGACAAATAAGTTATGAATCTTTAACGGACCAATCCTGTCCCGGCCTGTTAAAAATATAACTTTTAAAATAAAGTCAAAATTAGCCGACAGAGTCTAAACAAAAGTTGTAGAGTGCGTTCCCGCCTACGCGTGGATATAAAGAACGTCGAAAACGGAGCTTGTATGCGAAAGTTATGCTTTTTAGAAGTCGGGAAAGAAAAATGCGAAACTGCGAGGGGGTGATGACGTGGCTCAATCAGGGTCGTCGCTTGCTGATCACGGTCTGGTCTTCGGATTCGGACACGTCGCCTTGCTTCGCCCTACGCCCCGCGTCCAAGGTTGGTACGCCCAGCGTACCTTCGGACCTTATCCTCTTCCGAGTGCGAGCCAGCTGTACGCGAGCTGGAGCCTTATCCGAGCTACGCCCAACGTAAATCCGAGATCAGGCGCCTATAAAAGTCATGCGAAGGGTTCCGAGTTTTTCACACATTTTCACACCAATTCTCTTTCTCTCTCTAGTTTCTTTCTCTCTCTAAGACCCCAAACCACCCCTAAACCCTAGGAAAAATCCCTAGCACCCAAAGGAAGCCCCGAGGCTCCCGGAGTCCCGAGAAAAAGGGTCTTTCGGTTCGGAAACGCTGCTCCGAGCAAAGCCCGGTTTTTAATAAAACCCGCTGTAAGTGAGCTACGCCTATGCAATTTTAATATAACTTTTAAATAATTATAGTAATGTTATTAGGTCCTTAAAATAATTATTTGGGCTATTGTTATGAGTTATATTGAGTGTTATTTAACGTTTATATAATAATAATAATAATAGCTAAACTATTAATTAGTCGCGGTTAACGTTAGACTAAACCCTAGTGGTATTGATACTAGGTTTTGTCAAGGGAAATTGTTTTGAGATAACGAAGCGTTGTTCGAGTACCGAGTCACCACCTTATCAGGTGAGTGCATAGTTACTTTCATCTTACACATAGATATGAAGTATTTTATATAAACTACGTGTTATGTGTGCATATTATCTGTATACTTGCTATCTATGCTGGATGAACGATTTTATACAAGTTTTATAGGATTTAAACTGTATATGTAATTATATCTACATAATATGTTGGGTAAAACATGGGTAGATGGAATATGAGTTGGATGATGAGTTGAGAGGTGTTATAGACCACGAGGTGAGTGTGAGAGGTGGACGATGTGAGAATCCTTTCCCAAATGATGGCCCCGTCATCTAGCAGAGTATGGATGACAACCACAGACTATTCTAGACAGTCCAGTGGAACGCTAGCAGGCTCGCAACCTGTAGGTGTTGTGAACGATGTGTTCACCTGGTGTACTCTAAACCCTGGCGATCATGCAGACTTGGTGCCTAAACCTTGGCGATCATGCAGACTTGGTGCCAAAACCCTAGCGACTATGCGGACTTAGTGCTTGTTGTATAAACCATGGCGACTATGCAAACTTAGTGCCTAAACCCTGGTGACTATGCGGACTTAGTGCCTATTGTATAAATCCTGGCGACTATGCAGACTTAGTGCCTAAACCCCGGTGACGATGGACTTCGTGCCGATTCCTTAGGATGATCCTTATGAATGAATGAACGAGGAATAGTTGATTCTTAGGGTAGATCCTTAAGAGCAAAGAAGATAATGGGGATGGGTAATTGGGTTGATTATTTGATGTTTAAACATAATAATTATATTATTGTGGGTTGAAAACCCTATGTACTCACCAGGTTTCCCAACCTGAACCACTCAAGTTTATTTGTATCACAGGTGTCAATATGAAGCTACTTTACACTGAGAGATTTAAAAGAGATATAGATCACTAGTGTAAATGAATGTAAGTTCTGTTTATGCTTATGTTTTTGTATTGACGATGACATCCCAAATGTTTTAAAATGAATAAAAATACATTTCTTAAGAAATGCTTTGATAATGTATTTATCATGTTTTACTGGGAACAAAAAATCGCAACATTTTTATTAAAAGAAGTACTCTGATTTTTATAAAGCATAAACAAAATCGGTCTTTTCTGGCCGTGAAAATGGGGATGTCACATGGTGGTTGTAGGCATTTGAGTCGAGAGTTAAGATTCAGAGTTAGATCTTATCAGTTCAGCACTACTTGTGAGGTGAGTTTTCCTCACTATACTTTCGGGTCGAAGGCACCAAGGTCGGCCCATTGGTTTGATAACCTAACATTATTGATATGTTGAGTATGGTATAGTTATGCATGCTAGTTTTGATATGCTAGTCTGGTAGATCTGTAGGACTACGTGTGATACTATCTGTTTGTCTGTATAGGATATTATATGTTATATGTCGACATATTGTATGGGTTGGGTTGAGGTTGTACAGCTCCATGTTGTAGCCAACAAACCCTGGAGTATGTTAGATATGAGCTGAGGGCCAAGGAGGGCATGCCAGACTCATACTGAGGACTCATGAGCATTCCATATACGAGCTGAGGGCCGGAAAGGGCATGCCAGACTCGTACTGAGAGCTTAGCGGTATTCAGTACAAGGACTGACCAGGCCGGGGAGCAAACCAGACATAAGTTGTGGGCCGAGGGCAAGCCAGACTTATGTTGTGGGCTCAGGGGTAATCCAGTCTGTTAAGTTGTGGACCCATTACATGCTGATATTATATTTTTGCTATTTGTTATGTATCAGTATTTTGGGGGAACTCGCTAAGCTTTGGGCTTACAGTTTGGGATTGTGTTTCAGGTACCTCAGAGGATCGTGACAAGGCGAAGGCGTGATCGTGCACCTCCTCATGTTTTTTTGGTTTTACGATTTTGGGATTTCTCTGATGTGAAACTTATTTTGAAAACAATTTGTAAACAATGATGGTTTTTGGGTTGTTTAAAAAGTTTAAAATTTTCAAGAATTTTATGAATATTACAGTTGTTGGTACAGGTCTGAAGGTATCGTTCGATGATGAAGGTTCAGAGATTATTGAGAAGAAAACTAAAGCAGTGCTTCTGAAGTCTAAACGAAAAGTAGAGATGTATCCACTGAACTTGGATCCGATTAAGGGAAACCATCCATTTGCTTACTTACGAAAGCATCTTCGGATGACAGCTGGCTATGGAATATGAGACTTTCCCATCTGAACTTCAAAGATATAAACAAGTTAGTGATTGGTGATTTGGTTCGTGGTATACCTCTTCTGAAATTTGAGAAGGAACATATGTGCGCTTCTTGTGAGCTCGGAAAGCAAAGCAGAAAGAGTCACTCTTCAATAATTAACACCAAGATTATTGAACCACTTGAATTGATGCATACTGATTTATGTAGACCATCTGCTATTGAAAGCATCGGCGGTAACAAGTACATTCTAGTTATTGTTGATGATTTTTCTATATTTACGTGGGTGTTTTTTCTTAAACAAAAATCTGAAGCAACACAGAATCTAATAGGCTTTATCAAGCAAGTCGAACTTCAACTACGAAAGCCTGTTCGGAAAATTCACAGTGAAAATGGTTCGGAATTCAAGAACCAAGCGTTTAAATATTCTTGATCGGGAAAGGGATCTCTCATAATTTCTCTTCCCCTTACACTCCACAGTAGAACGGGGTTGTTAAAAGACGAAACCGCTCTCTTTGTGATGCTGCAAGAACGATGTTGTCATTTGCGAATCTCCCTCTCTACTTCTGGGCTGACGTTATAGCAACTGCTTGTTTCACATAGAATCGTTCCTTAATCAACAAAAGATTTCTCATTACTCCTTATGAAATCTTGAACAATAGGAAACCGAATGTTAAATTCTTCCATGTGTTCTGATCCAGATGCTTCATTTTCGATTCCAAAGAACGTCAGACCAAATTCGATGTGAAAGCAGACGAAGGAATCTTTATGGGCTACTCTTTAACTTCAAAAACATATAGGATTCTGAACAAGAAATCAAAAAAGATTGAAGAAACCTACTATGTCACCTTCGATGATAACTACTTGAAAAATTATCAGAAAGAAGATTCTCAGTCTGGGGAAATCTTTTCGTCAACAAAATCTATGACGATTCCTCTCATGAACCTATATGAGGAATTTATGAATTTGTTTGATGAACCCGAAAAAGCCATATCTTCATAATCGAAGGCGAACGATAATAAGGAAGATGAATTGAAAAAAATCATTGACGAGGCTGCTAAAGATATGGGTTCAGAGCCACCAATTCCGAAGGCTTCTGAAATTCCACCTCAGCCACAACCTTCTCATGCTCCAGTCGAGGGGGAGAGTTCCACTTCCAACTCCAATGTTGGTACACCTATTTAGGGGGAGAATTTTGATCCAGGAGTCAATGCTGATATGCTACTCCAGGGGGAGAATCTAATTTCGGACGTCGGACCACATGCAAACTTCCAGGGGGAGAATGAAAACAATGATTCTGATGTACAATCGGAATTTGAGGAAGTTGTTCCTGAAATCAATCATGCATATGATCCGAACTATCCACCTATGACAAAGTGGACCAAAGATCATCCCAAATATCAAGTTATTGGAGACTCATCTTCATGCGTTCTTACAAGAGCTCCACAAAAGGACAAACAAACTGCATTATTTTCAAAAATGGAATTTTGCATGTTTAATTGTTTCATTTCTAAAATTGAGCCTAAAACTATGAAAATTGCTCTTGATCATGCAGATTGGGTGCAAGCAATGCAGGAAGAACTCAACGAATTTGAGCGTAATAAAGTATGGAGGTTAATTCCAACTTCGAAGGATGCTTCAGTGGTCGGATAAAAATGGGTATTCCGGAATAAGTTGGATAAGGAAGGTAACGTGATTAGGAACAATGCACGATTAGTTGTGAAAGAATATTGCCAGGAGGAAGGTATAAACTATGAAGAAACGTTCGCACCGGTTGCAAGGCTGGAATCTGTTTGGATTTTCCTTGCTTATGCAGCTCACAAAAATTTCGAAGTCTGTCAAATGGACGTGAAATGTGCGTTTCTTAATGGTGAACTAGAGGAAACAGTTTATGTGGAACAGCCACCAGGTTTCGTAAATGAAAATTTTCCAAACTATTGTTATATCTTGGACAAGGCTGTGTATGGTCTGAAGCAAGCACCTCATGCATGGTATGAAACCCTTACTCAATTTCTGAAACAATCAAAATTTAAACAAGGTTCGGTTGACCCAACCTTCTTTCGTAAGAAATAGGGTGACCATTTAATGATCGTTCAAATTTATGTTGATGAAATCATTTTCGGATCCACTAATCCTAAATTAACTGTTGAATTCCAAAAACTGATGGAAACTAAATTTGAAATCAGCTTAATGGGCCCAATTAACTTTTTCCTTGGTTTAAACATTAGACAGGGTTTTGAGGGTATTTTTATCATCCAAGAAGCCTACACGAAGACCTTGCTAGCGAAATTTGGCATGGTGGGTGATTCAAAGGTCAAGGTTCCTATGGCATTCAGAACCAAACTAACTCCATCCTTGGACAAGCCAACAACAGATCTAACATTATTTCGGCAGATGATTGGATCTTGAATGTATCTAACATCAAGTCGACATGATATTATGTTTGTAGTATGTTATTTTTCCAAGTTTCAGGCGAATCCCCGTGAACCACACATGATTGTTGTCAAGAACATATTCTGATATCTCAAAAGAGTAACCTCTCTCAGAATATGGTATCCTTCTAACTCCGGATTCTTTGTGCAAGAGTATTTTGATGCTGATCTTGGTGGATGCGGTCTTGATCGAAAAAGTACAACTGGGGGATGTCAGTTTCTGGATGGCAAACTAGTTAGTTGGCAATCTAAGAAGCAAACATGTGTCTCCTTGTCCACTGCCGAAGCTGAGTATATCGCAGCTGCATCATGCACTTCTCAAGTTGTATGGATTCAGAGTCAACTTAGAGACTATGGTATAAATATGAAGAGAATAACTCTATATTATGATTCAGAAAGTGCAATCAGAATCTATCATAATCCAGTACAACACTCAAAGACGAAACACATTGCGCTAAGGTATCACTTTATAAAGGATCATGTAGAGGATGGAAACGTTGAAGTACACTTTGTTAAATCCTCTGATCAACTGGTTGATATCTTTACAAAAGCCTTACCTGAACCTACATCCAATCGAATTCTACAAGGCTTAGGAATGATCGAAGCGGACTCAGTTCCGAAAACCCCTTCGTAGTCGGAATATAATGTTCAAAGTTGTGAATGGTTCCGAGCTTTGGAATGGCTCGGAATTCATTTTCAAATTCCGATTGGTTCCGAACTTCAAAATGATTCGGAATCTACTATTCATCAAGGGTTTCGGAATGAGTTGTATACTTTGTACATTAAGTCATTTTCGATTGATTCCGAGCTTCGGAATGGTTCAGAAGTTACTGTTCATTTGTGTTTCCGAATTTTATTTCTGTTTTTATTTCTTTTAAGAAAATAAAAAAATCACAAAAACATTTTCTTTATTTATGTTCTTATTTCTTTTTCAGAAAATCCAAAATTCCCAAAATATATTTATTTGTTTCTGTTTTATCTTTTTCAGAAAATTGAAAATACCAAAAATATTTTTTGAATGAGCTAATATTACTTTCAGGTACATATTCATTATTATCTCAATTCATATTAATAGGGCAGGTATAATTCTGATTCTTTACACTAGTTAAGTGTCCCTAGAAGCATGTTGTCCCAAGCCTCTGAGACTCTATGTTTGAAGCCTTAATGAAACTTTCGTTCCGATAGAGTCTTCCCAATCAGGCTGATAATTCACATAAGTCGTCGAGCTACCTTACTCTTCTCACATTAAGTTAAGAGTTGACTGCTTAGTCATTCGTTTATAGAAGAGGTACATCTTCTTCAAAACCAATCTCAGTTTTCTCCATCACATTCGCTTCCATAATCATAACCCTTGAGACTCTTAGAAATTACCATTGAAGTTTATGGTTACACCACATCTGTGCTTATTATCTTGAAATCGTTATCACCGTGATTTTGAGTAAGACCCAAAATCTAAAACCAATTTCTGAATTGACGGTGAACAATTACATGTTCTAGCTATTTTCACCAACGAACTGATGAATAAAACCTTTATGGTTTGTACCTATTATAGTTGAAATATCATTTTTCTTTTTGGGTGATATTAATGAAATGGTCTCATCCCAATACATTTCCGCCCAATTAGATCCAATTTTATTGTTTTTTTTAGATTTCCACTTTATCCAGTCACTTAAAAAACATTCAAACCATACTTGTTCTTATGGATACACTGGTCAAACAAGTACTCCATTCAGGTTTTTGGACTTATGTTGAGTTTCGGAATCTTGTTGGAGCTTAAGCCACCCATATAAGCCTATGAAAGAAGCCTTTCACTGTTTCTTAACAAATAGATGATCATAATTCAACGGGATACCACACAAGCATTTTCGAGTCTCTCTTGACTCCGAAGGAAGAGATTGTTGTCCGGGATCCATCTGAATTTCATGTCAATTTTATTTGACATCACAGAATCCCACAAATATAAGTTGATTTATTTCTTTTTCTTTGGCACACTCTTGCACAAAAATCTTTATGATTTTTCACATTCTGGTTCTAACTCCTGTTGATTACTTTCCATTCAGAGAATAGGTCTTCATGGATTGGTTATTAATTCCGAATGAGTTGAAATTGAAACAACGGTTTATTGGCGATAAGGATTCAAATCAGGCGCGTCTTTTTCAAATCCCTGACATCACACGTGTTAGTTAGGCGGCGTATGACACATGATTAGCTGTCATGCTATCCCAGACTACTTTTATGAGATTTTACGTCAATCGGCGGTTTTCTCTCACATCAGATGACGTATAAAAGGGTTTTCGAAGATTTTTTTTCTCTCACCGCTCACACAATTATCAAAACCCTTCAAGCAAAAACCCTTTTCTCTCTACTGTTCATCGTCTTCCTCAAGCTACAATGGCAGGATCATCTGACACTACTTCATTCGTTGATCATGATGGGTTTTGCGCATTCTAACACTCCTAAGTGTACATGCAACCCTAAATACCTTGGATATATGTTTTCTCTATTATACATGCAATTATGAACTTTCCAAGGTATTACCCTATCTAGCATACAATACTTGATACTTGGGTAATCAAATGGATAGAATACATACCTTTGTTTGATGTAGCTTGTCTCCATGAAGCTTGGGCGCCTAGTGCCCCAAGTGTGACACCTCAAATGGTTCACACAACACCAAATGCACATGGAATGACTTGAGAGAAATGGAACACTCCTTGAAATCGTCTAGCCCTCATATTCACACATTAGTGCACGATTTCTTGAGCCATGGGATTCTTTTATATAGTGGCTATTAGGGTTACACCATGTAACTCATAACTTTACCCATTCCTTATGATCCATGGATTTTAACCTCCATGGAGTATCCATGGGTCACCCCATGGACTTAGTCCAACATAAGGAATCTTGGATCACAAGCCCACATATATAAGAATGAATGATTTACACAATCAACCCATATATTTAATTAGTCTCCTTTTGATCACTTAATTAATTCCAAATTAATTCTTGATCAATACTAATTAAATAACCTTATTAATATATTAGAACTTATAATATATTAACCAACCTTAAGTGTTATTTCTCTCATTATAGTCTATCCAAATGCATGATGCCATGCAACCCAAATGGACCATGCCGGGTCGGGTCAAGTCTTACCAATTATAGTTATGGACTTAGACATTAATCCAACAGATCAATCATCCTCTGTCCTCATGCTGAACATCAAGCCTAGTAAAAATCTTATACTTGATCTTGACTCTTCTCGCTACAACAAAGTTCTACGGCCGATGATTGAATGTTTACGATTCTCTCCACTGGCTCAAGCCCTAACCATGGCATAATCAATTCCACTAGTTCATCTTTCCAAGGCGTATTCTTCTGTCACCTACATTCAAGTTGAATGGATCATTAAATTCGAGGTTTCCACTAACAAGACCTCGATCAACAAAACCCGTTTCTACAGAATGCTAGGGCTTGCTTCATCTGAAGGATTGGTTGATCCTGACTTGATTACCTATTTTGCACTCATCGAGATGTTTTACCAGATGGGATACATTGGGGATATCTCATTATTGTTGAGGTTCAGGAAGCCTAATCTTCCTCCAATGCGGAACGCATATTTACTCTTTTGTTCAAGAGCTTTTCAGAACGAGTCGCTGGATCTGACAGCGCGAGTAAGCTATTTTATACGATTATTTATGGTCTTTACCATGGCATCAATCTAGATTATGGTTCAATCTTATGGACTCAAATTGTTTAGTGTACATATTCTACCACTCGTAATGTTGAGATTTCATGTGCTCGATTTTGGTCCTTAGTGGTCAAACGACCCCTAAACCCCTAAACCACTGCAATTCCTATTCTTCAGACCTTCACCTTTATGATGTCTGACCCAACCAAGTTTAATTTTGTGGGTTCTATTCTGGAGGCTATGTTGGGGAAAATTTCATTTGATAATGCGATTGTGAATGAGTATCGCAAGCAACCATCATTTGGAGTTCGTCCCATGTCAGAAGAACTAAGAAAGGCTATAAAAGAAGGGACCAAAGAAAAAAGAGGAGGAAAGAGAAAAGCAAAAGTTGCTCCTTAGGAAGTGGTGAAAGCTCCGAAGAAAGTCAAGAAGCAAGCACATAAAAAGAGATCACCATCTCTGGTTGTTCAGGAGGCTTCGGAATCCAGAACTCATACCGACATTTAGGATGATACGATTGTTCGGAATGATATAGAAGACACAATCGCAACTTCGTAACCATCAACAACCGTATCAATTCTGAAGGTATCCACTCCACCTACTTCTTCTTGTCCTTTCTCTTATTTCTTCCATATGAACACACTTCCATCCTCTCCGATTACCACTACAGTTCTGATCACTATTGCTCCTCTACCACCAAATATTTTTGTGGGTGTTTCTCTACCACATATATACATTCCTCTTTCTACACCGATCTTTACCGATTCCACTGTTCCTCCCACTACTACAGTCACAAGTACACCAGAAGTCACTATCACCAAGTCCATTTTGGAGGCGGTACAAACTTTACGTATTCATGCCAACGTATCTGATACGGGGCCTAATGCCAACATTGGTGTGACCAAGGAACCAACCACCTCTGCTGCTTCTCCTACATTTGATTCAGATCCTGATATTCTATTTGTTGGATTAGGTGTCTAAGCCCCTAACTATTTTGGTATGTACTTGACCCGATTATGAGCATGGTCCTTTTGGGTTGCCTTCACTCATGCAACTTGATAGGATGACAAGAGGAGAGAGAGTATAATTTATTATATGAATAATAAATTCATACTCAAAATGGTTTTATTAATATATTACAAGATTAATATATTATTTGGAAATCATATTATTTAATTAGTATTGATCGGAAATTAATTTGGTGATCAAAAGAGACTGGTTAAATAAAGGGGATTGATATTGCAATTATCTGATAGTTGCTAGTTGGGCTATGGATTCCTAATAGAAAGGGATTAGACGAAATCTATGGAGAGTACAAGAAGATTTCGTCCAAAGGCTTTCTAGATGGGCTCCATGGATTGCTTAGGGCCTAAGCAGAGAATTAGGGTTTCCAGCTGAAACCCTAGTAGCCCACACAACTATAAATAGATCCTCATACATAAGGATTTCGGCCGATGTGTTTTAGAAGGAACCCTAGCCGATTTCCTCCCCTCTCCTAAGTCATCTTGTTGCAAGAGTGTTTGTGATTCCATTAGAGGTGCAACATTTGAGACACTAAGCTTTCAAAGGTCAAGGAGTTCTTGTTATTACTACATAACAAATTGAGGTAATCATTTTAACTTGTTTATTATGTTAATTTTGAAATAAGCATGCTAGATTAGGGTTTATTGCTTTGGTATTCAATGTTGTATGTTCAAATTAAAAAACCTAGATCAAAGCAATTAGGGTTGCATGAACACGATGTTATGCCCATAACCCAACAGTGGTATCAGAGACTAAGTCGTTTTTCTAGTTGAATAGATGCAAAAGTGAACTGCCAAAGGATCAAAAAGTCGAATTTTTACTGTCTGCGAAGCCGACTCGGCGAGTTGCATGAACTCGGTGGAGAGTCCAGGGTGCTGTTGATAGGATTCTCGATTTTGTGAGCAGATTTTGTTAAGGATGATTACCAAAACTCGTTTTTATTGCCTAAAATCGATTTTTTATGTTTGGAATGATTATCCTTATCAAAATTAATGGATTTGGTTAAATATGGATAATATAGG
This sequence comes from Lactuca virosa, assembly GCF_052849685.1. NCBI lineage: Eukaryota > Viridiplantae > Streptophyta > Magnoliopsida > Asterales > Asteraceae > Lactuca > Lactuca virosa. The sequence goes on along the minus strand of NC_136430.1, from coordinate 463,135,357 downwards.
ATTATTATAATTCAAATATTTGACCTAGTAAGTTTGAAAGTTTCAATTTACACCATTTAGGTTTTATAGTTTAAATTTGAACTTAAAAGTTTTAGCTTTTGAAATTTAAATAGTTGAACCCTAATATTTTGAAAGTTTTCTAAACTTGTCCTCAAGTTTTGGAATTTAAAATTTAATTAAAAGGTATTAATTTTGAAATATTAAATTCTAGAACCCTAGTATTTTGAAAAGTTCAAATTACGCCCTTATGGTTTTATTAATTTAATTAAGAGTTTAATTAAAAGAGATAATTAATATATCCATAATTATATGATTTAAGATTAATAAAATTAAAAGGTTAATTTATTAGGTTAAACCACCTAGTATTTTAAAAGTATAAAATACACCCTTATACTATATAAAATTAAAAGTTTAATATGGTTCACACTAGATGTGCATTGATTACCGGAAGTTGAACAAGTTGAGGGTGAAGAACCGCTATATGTGGCCCATGATTGATGACCTATTTGACCAGTTGCAGGGAGCATCTTGATTTTCCAAGATTGATTTGAGATATGGATATCATCATGTGACATCCCCAATTTCACGGCCAGAAAAGACCGGTTTAATTTATGTTTTTTAAAATAATTTCAGAGTAATCATTTGATTAAAAGTGTTGCGGAATTTGTTCCCAGAAAAACATGATAAATATGTTATCAAATCATTTCCGAAGAAATGTATTTTATTCACTTAAACCATTGGGTTGTCATTGTCAATACAAAAACATAAGCATAAACAAAACTTACATTAATTTACACTAGTGATCTACTTCTCTTTTAATCTCTCAGTGTAAAGCAACTTCGTATCAATACATGTGATACAATTAAACTGAGTGGGTCAGGCTTGGGAGCCTGGTGAGCATATAGGGTTTTCACCCCACAATAAATAAATTTATTATGCTTAAACATCAAACAATCAACCCAATTACCCAATCCCCATTATCTTATTTATTTCTTAAGGATTTACCCTAAGAATCAACTATCACTCATTCCTAAGGATTCATCCTAAGGAATAGGCACGAAGTCCATCGCTGCCCAAGGTTTATACTACAAGCACTAACAACGTCGATCCCCACATACTGATCCTATACAGTGATCTTACTAGATCTAGCCTAAAGGAACGATATGAACAACCAACTAACGAAACTGCTTCGGAAATCCCCTAGCAACAAACAAGGATCGATAAATACATCAAATGAATGGAATAAGTTTAACCACGAACTTTGGTCCGTAAAAGAAAGAACCACAAGACAATTAAGTCAGGGGTAGTTATCAATGCCTAGGCTGTGGTCTGAATATCGTGAGGTATGTAACCCCCAGACTCACCCCTATCCGACATCGAGAATGGAAACGCTGACTAATGCCTAGGCTGTGGTCTGAATATCGTGAGGTATATAACCCCCAGATGCACCCTATCCGGCAATAGAAACGCTGACTCATGCCTAGGCTGTGGTCTGAATATCGTGAGGTATATAACCCCCAGACGCACCCTATCCAGCAATAGAAACGCTGACTCATGCCTAGGCTGTGGTCTGAATATCGTGAGGTATATAACCCCCAGACACACCCTATCCGGCAATGGAAACGCTGACTCATGAAGCTCGTCCGATCACTTCATAAAAGAAACAAAGACTCCAAAGCTCTTCAAAATAAAAGTATAGGGAAAATACTAATAAAGTACTCCCGTACGCTCCCGTACCCCGACACGTAATATTGTCAAAAAGAAGAACTAACGGATGAACACATAGTTCAAAAACACCTAATGAACATATAGTTCGAGAACACCTTATGAACATATAGTTCAAACATACCTACCGATTACAAGTCTGCTAACGTTCCACTGGACTATCTAAAATAGTCTGTGGCCGTTGTCTATACTCTGATAGATGACTAGATCATCTTAAACATCGATCCCTCTCATCACTTTTATTTCATCACACATCATCTAATTCATCTACCCATATTTTACCCAACATATTTGTAGATAAAAATACATATACAGTTTAAAACTTGTATAAAACATCTATTCAACAGTCACCTTAATTAAACAATTAATATAATTACACATAGCACGTATTTTAAAGAAAATATTTCATATATATATATATATATATATATATATATATATATATATATATGTAAGGTGAAAGTGACTATGCACTCACTTGATTTAACGATAACCGGGCAGCACTTCGTTGCCTAAAACGATCGTTTCCCAGGCTTCTCGGGCACTCCGGGACGTGTTTCGGGCGTTGGAAATGATCTCGGGGCATCGGGGGAAGTCAAAATAGCTAAAATATTGAAAAATGGGCCAAAATTGCCAATTCTTAAATTCTAGCCGGGAGGGTTCGCACCCTCCTATTTATAGGCTACGAGACCGAGGATCAATGGCTGAGAAGGAGACACGCGGAAGCAGATCCGAAGGGGGCAGCACCTGGCTCGCACGTGGGTTGCGCATGCAAGAGTAAAATTACGCTCTACAACTTTCGTTTAGACTTCGTCGGCTAATTTTGAATTTAATTTTTATATTATTATTTTTAACAGACCGGGACAGGAAATCTGTTAAAAATTCATAACTTCTTTATACGACGTCCGTTTTCGTCTGTCTTTTTACCGTTGTACTACTATTTACGAGACCTTCGATTCTCGTTTAGGTTGTGTCGGCTAAAAATCACTCGATCTAAAATTCGAGTTTTTAGCTGTCTACTGCTAAGCTGAAACTTCGAAAAATCATAACTTCCTCATACGAAGTCAGATTTAGGCGTTCTTTTTATACATACTCTCGGTTTAACGAACACTACGACTTTCGTTTAGATCACCAAGGCTAAAAAGTAGTTTATCAAAAACTCACTTTTTACGACATTCGGCACCATGCCGGTTTTGTCACGAAACTACGACAGGTCATAACTTCTTCGTTATAACTCGGATTTTGGTATTCTTTATATATCCGTAATCCTTGTCACGACCACTACAACTTTCTTAATAGATATCGGCTTTATCTAATATTTATTTTTGACGCTCATTTTTTATTCTTAATTAATTAAACCCTAATAATTAAGCATAAAACACAAAATATTCACATAATTCCTTTTCATTTCTTCTAAATGAGTTATAAAGGTTAACCTAGACCATTATGTCAATATTAATGCCTAGCCTAGAAACACGGGCGTTACAACTCTCTCCCCCTTAGAATGATTCCGTCCCCGGAATCACACATCAGCAAACAAATACGGGTAGCGACTCATCATGTCACTCTCCGTTTCCCAGGTGAGATTTGGCCCATTCGTATGTTTCCAACGCAAAAGCACTAAATCGACCATTTTGTGTCACAACTTCTTAGTCTTACGGTCAACGATTGCCTCAGGTTCTTCAATCAACCTCTTGTTTTCATCCAATCCTTAATTCAGAAATGGGAATTATGTCGGGCACATCTCCCGTGAACTTTCTCAAATAACACACGTGAAAGGTATTATGAATACCCTCTAGTTCTTCCGGTAATTCTAGCTTGTAAGCTTGATTCCCGATCCTCTGAAGAACTTTAAATGGTCCACTAAACCTTGGACTCAACTTTCCCCTTCTACCAAACCCTTTAAGTCCCTTTCACGGTGAGACTTTAGGTAAAACCAAATCTCCAACTTCGAATGATATCGGTTGTCTTTTCTTGTCAGCATAGCTCTTTTGACGATCTTGAGCAGCTAACATCCTTTCCCTAATCATTTTCAACTTTTCAGCAGTCTGATGGACTATTTCAAGTCCCATAAACTGCTTTTCCCCAGCTTCCAGCCAACATGACGGCATTCGACACTTTTCCCCATACAAAGCGTGATAAGGTACCATCTTGATGCTTGAGTGGAAACTATTATTATAGGAAAATTATACTAGAGGTAAGTGTTCATCCCAGTTACCTTGGAATTCCAGGGTACATGCTCTCAGCATATCCTTCAATGTTTGAATTGTTCGTTCGCTTTGACCATCAGTTTGCGGATGGTAAACTGTATTCAAACATAACTTGGTACTCAATTCCTCTTATAGACTCCTCCAGAACCTTGAGGTAAAACGGCTGTCACGATCGGATACAATCGTTAACGGAACACCGTGAAGCCTCACACTTTCTTTCACGTAAGAATTCGCAAGTTTATCCATAGACCATTTCTCGTTGGCTGCTATAAAATGTGCACTCTTAGTGAAGCGATCAACGACCACCCAAATCATGTCGTGACCGTTCCTTGTTCTGGGCAGTTTAGTCACAAAATCCATGTGATATCTTCCCATTTACCCATGTGTACAAGCAAAGGTTCTAAACTCCTATACGGTTTATGATGTTGTGCCTTAACCCTAGCACAAGTTACACAATCGGCCATATACTTAGCAACATCGAACTTCATCGTCGGCTACCAGTAATAGGGTTTTAGATCCCTATACATTTTTATACTGCCGGGATGAATCGAGTACATGGTCTTGTGAGCTTCTTCCATCAGAAGACCTCTTACTCCTCCCGTCTTAGGTACCCAAATCCTATTTTTGAATACCTTCAGTCTTTGACCGTTTGTATCAAACACCAACGTTTTACCCAAACGTTCTTCCTTTCGGTCATTTTTCTCTAAAGCTTCCTCCTGAGCTTTCTTTATACTTTCCACAATCGTCGAGACAACTTCAATTCTCAACGCTCTTGGCCTTTTCTTCTCAAGATTTACCTTTCGACTGAGAGCATCAGCAACAACATTTGCTTTACCAGGGTGGTAAAGTATCTCACAGTCGTAGTCCTTGAGTAACTCTAGCCAGCGCCGTTGCCTCATGTTCAATTCCTTCTGATTAAAGAGATATTGAAGACTCTTATGATCAGTGAAAACTTTGCATTTAGTACCATAAGGATAGTGCCTCCCTATCTTTAAGGCGAATACTACCACTGCCAACTCCAGATCATGAGTGGGGTAGTTCTTTTCATGCTCCTTCAATTGCCTCAATGCATACGCTATCACTTTATCCCTTTGGGTCAGAACACAACCTAACCCAACTTCTTTAACAACAAACGCGATACTTCTATTGATCGCTTTGATCATCCTTTACTTCAATTCGGCATAAGTCAACTGCTACATAGAACTTGGTTCTCTGAACCACGTAACAAACTCATCGTAGTCGGACTCAATTTGATAGGGTCGGAATAACAATCATCTTCTTAGTCATTACCGAAACGATGGTAACGACAGACTAGAATAAGAAGGAATCAATTACTAGTTCCTTGGTAACCTTGTGACTTTCCCTGATCCAAGTGTGAGTCCTGTGCTTCCAGTAGTATAAATCTCTACTACTATTCACACCTACTCATACTCTTCTCAAGTACTGTCTCGCAGTCCCCAAGTCCTAAAATCACAAAACAATTTAACACATACGAATGTGTCCAATTAATCATAAAATTTTCCTAGACTCTAATAAGACTTCTTCCATGCGTATCTTCAATCGTCAATTCTACTTCAACTTGGTTGGTGATGAAAATTCCAGACGATGGGACAACTTCAAAAATTACACCAATCATTCCATCATCCTGCCAATCGAAGGTGTACTTCAGACGTACCGTACCCCTCTAAACGTTGCGTTATTTTATTAGACATATTCTAAAGGCAAGATACCACTCTTACGATATCTTCTAATAGGTATCATTCACTATCATAAGCTTTTCATTTCCTCCATCTACTCAGTTCTCTACGAGTCTTCACCATAACGTTTTGTACACCCAAGCAGACGTTCGGTGTACTGGGCGAGAACTTAAGATAGGAAAGCTTTATTTACGATAGACGTATAAATCTCCTTATCACTTCGAAATGTTTACATGTTAGTTCTAATCTCGTAATCATACGCTTAGAATCCTACACACATAAGGTTTCCAGATCCGGTCGGTAACAGACCATAGATCCGAACAAATAATAGCATATAAGGCATCCTTATAGCTATAACACAAAATATTTAACACATAAAACATTTTAGGCATCTTTCCTAAAATAAACTTGTGCTCGTGTCTAAAATATAGCAGACACTCATCTCACAATCATCGCTTAGCATTCTAAGTTTAAGTCTAGAAATCCTACAAATTCCTAGTTCGCTTAAACTAATGCTCTGATACCAACTGTGACATCCCCAATTTCACGGCCAGAAAAGACCGGTTTAATTTATGCTTTTTAAAATAATTTCAGAGTAATCATTTGATTAAAAGTGTTGCGGAATTTATTCCCAGAAAAACATGATAAAATATGTTATCAAATCATTTCCGAAGAAATGTATTTTATTCACTTAAACCATTGGGATGTCATTGTCAATACAAAAACATAAGCATAAACAAAACTTACATTCATTTACACTAGTGATCTACTTCTCTTTTAATCTCTCAGTGTAAAGCAACTTCGTATCAATACCTGTGATACAATTAAACTGAGTGGGTCAGGCTTGGGAGCCTGGTGAGCATATAGGGTTTTCACCCCATAATAAATAAATTTATTATGCTTAAACATCAAACAATCAACCCAATTACCCAATCCCCATTATCTTATTTATTGCCTAAGGATTTACCCTAAGAATCAACTATCACTCATTCCTAAGGATTCATCCTAAGGAATAGGCACGAAGTCCATCGCTGCCCAAGGTTTATACTACAAGAACTAACAACGTCGATCCCCACATACTGATCCTATACAGTGATCTTACTAGATCTAGCCTAAAGGATCGATATGAACAACCAACTAACGAAACTGCTTCGGAAATCCCCTAGCAGCAAACAAGGATCGATAAATACATCAAATGAATGGAATAAGTTTAACCACGAACTTTGGTCCGTAAAAGAAAGAACCACAAGACAATTAAGTCAGGGGTAGTTATCAATGCCTAGGTAGTTATCAATACCCAACATATTTGTAGATAAAAATACATATACAGTTTAAAACTTGTATAAAACATCTATTCAACAGTCACCTTAATTAAACAATTAATATAATTACACATAACACGTATTTTAAAGAAAATATTTCATATATATATGTGTAAGGTGAAAGTGACTATGCACTCACTTGATTTAACGATAACCGGACAGCACTTCGTTGCCTAAAACGATCGTTTCTAATAAAACCGGGAGTTTTATTGAGAAACCGGGCTCTGCAAGGGTCGGGCTTCGAAACCAAAAAAATAAATTTCCCAGGCTTCTCGGGCACTCCGGGACGTGTTCCGGGCGTTGGAAATGATCTCGGGGCATCGGGGAAGTCAAAATAGCTAAAATAGTGAAAAAGGGGCCAAAATTGGCAATTCTTAAATTCTAGCCGGGAGGGTTCGCACCCTCCTATTTATAGGCTGCGAGACCGAGGATCAATGGCTGAGAAGGAGACACGCTGCAGCAGATCTGAAGGGGGCAGCACCTGGCTCGCACGTGGGTTGCGCATGCGAGGGCCTCACTGGAGGGTTCTGATTGGACCGAAGTTCGCGTCCGAGGAGGGGGGCTCGTGGCTCCTGCGAAGCTCGGATGGATCAAGGCGACACGGGGCGCGCATGCAAGGTTCCAGCGCATCGGACACATCATCGATTCAGAAACGTGGCACGATTTGAGCGAGGTGACGTGGCCGAAGTCCACGTATGCGAAATTTCCCGGTTTTGATATTTTTTTCTCGATTTTCGCGCCAAAACTTCTAAAATCCATAACTTTCGCATACGAGCTCCGTTTTTGACGTTCTTTATATGCACGCGTAGGTAAAATTACGCTCTACAGCTTTCGTTTGGACTTCATTGGCTAATTTTGACTTTAATTTTTATATTATTATTTTTAACAGACCGGGACAAGAAATCCGTTAAAAATTCATAACTTCTTCATCCGACGTCCGTTTTCGTCTGTCTTTTTACCGTTGTACTACTATTTACGAGACCTTCGATTCTAGTTTAGGTTGTGTTGGCTAAAAATCACTCGATCTAAAATTCGAGTTTTTAGCTGTCTACTGCTAAGCTGAAACTTCGAAAAATCATAACTTCCTTATACGAAGTCAGATTTGGGCGTTCTTTTTATACATACTCTCGGTTTAACGAACACTACGATTTTCATTTAGATCACCAAGGCTAAAAAGTAGTTTATCAAAAACTCACTTTTTACGACATTCGGCACCGTGCCGGTTTTGTCGCGAAACTTCGACAGGTCATAACTTCTTCGTTATAACTCGGATTTTGGTATTCTTTATATATCCGTAATCCTTGTCACGACCACTACAACTTTCTTAATAGATATCGGCTTTATCTAATATTTATTTTTGACGCTCATTTTTTATTCTTAATTAATCAAACCCTAATAATTAAGCATAAAACACATAATATTCACATAATTCCTTTTCATTTCTTCTAAATCAGTTATAAAGGTTAACCTAGACCATTATGTCAATATTAATGCCTAGCCTAGAAACACGGTCATTACACATCAGATGAGGGTTTGAGAGGATGATATTCTGAAAATGAATTTTTGGACTCGTTATGGGCATTACGAGTTCGTGGTTATGCCTTTCGGGTTCACCAACGCACCGATAGCGTTCATGGATCTCATGAACTGGGTGTGTGGGCCCATGTTGGATCGATCGTGATTGTTTTCATTGATGAAATTTTGGTATATTCGAAGACCAGGGAACAACATGAGGAGCATCTCCGAGAGATTCTTTTGGTGTTGAGGATGGAGAGGCTTTATGCCAAATTCTCCAAGTGTGATTTTTGGTTATGAGAGGTCCAGTTCTTGGGACATCTCGTTAATCATAATGGTATTTTGGTCGACCCAGCCAAAATTGAGGCAGTAATGCAGTGGGATGTGCCGAGATCCCCATCCGAGATTAGGAGTTTCCTTGGCTTGGCAGGTTATTATCGGATATTTATATGGGATTTCTCCAAAATTGTTGTTCCTCTCACCAAGCTGACCAGGATGGATGTTGTTTTTATTTGGGGGCCTGAGCAGTAGGCATCATTCGAGACTCTCCGCTAGAAATTATGTGAGGCTCCAGTGCTAGCCATCCCGGAGGGGGTGGAAGACTTCGTGATTTATTGTGATGCATCGATATCAGGATTGGGTGTTGTGTTGATGCAGAGAGGGCATATGATCGCATATGCATCAAGGCAGTTGAAGCATCATGAGACGAGGTATCCCACCCATGATTTGGAGTTGGGGGCGGTGGTATTCGCCCTCATGATTTGGTGCCATTCTCTTTATGGTGTCCGTTGTACCATTTTACACGGACCATAAGAGCTTGATGTACCTTATGGATCAGCCCAACCTGAATATGAGGCAAAGGAGGTGGCTGGATGTAGTGAAGGACTACGATTGTGAGATTTTGTATCATCCATGCAAGGCTAATGTGGTAGCCGATGCCCTGGGTCGCCGAGCAGCGAGTGCCCCGATACGAGATGTATGTATGAGGATGACAGTGATGACTCCAGTCTTGGATGTCATCAAGGAGGCCCAAGCGGAGGCTATAAAGGAAGAAAACCACAAGAGTGAACAGGTGTTCGGGCAAGTTTCGATGTTTGACATAGACAGTAGCGGGCTTTTGACTCTCCATAGGCGTGTATGGGTGCCATATGCGGGTGGAGCCCGACGGATTTTGATGGAGGAGGCCCACAATTCAAGATTTTCTATCCACCCGGGGGCCACAAAAGATGTATCTTGACTTGAAGCACAATTATTGGTGGCCCTGCATGAAGAGAGATGTGGCATGGTTTGTAGAGAGATGTTTGACCTGTCGCAAGGTCAAGGCGGAGCACCAACTCCCTCATGGCAAGTTGCAGCCTCTGGAGGTTCCACTATGGAAGTGGGAACAAATTTCTATGGATTTCATTACCAAGTTACAGAGGACTACAAGGGGTGTAGACACTATATAGGTGATACTGGACCGGTTGACAAAGAGTTCTCATTTCTTATATATAAGTGAGAACTCTTCCGCAGAGAAGTTGGCTGAGATCTATGTTCGAGAGGTGGTGGCTTGGAACAGGGTGCCGACATCTATTGTGTCCGACCGAGATGTGCGTTTTACTTCCAGATTCTGGAAGATATTTCATGAAGAGTTGGGTACCCGACTACATTTTAGCACCGCGTACCATCCGCAGACAGACGGGCAGAGCGAGTGGACGATTCAGACGCTCGAGGATATGCTTCGAGCTTGCGTTATTGATTTTGGTGGGAGTTGGGACTCCTACCTTCCTTTGACTGAGTTTTCTTACAACAACAGCCACTACTCAAGCATTAGGATGCCTCCATTTGAGCTTTAATATGAGAGAAGGTGCCAGACTCCTATCTGTTGGGGGAGGTCGGACAGAGGGTTATGGGGAGCACCGAGATAGTGCTCAAGACGACAGAGCATATCCAGTAGATCAGACAGAGGTGGTTGACGGCCCAGAGTCGTCAGAAAAGTTACGCAGACCGTCGACGTTCTGAGCTAGAATTTCAGGGCGGTGACTTTGTTCTCCTGAAGGTATCACCATGGAAGGGTGTGATCCGATTCAGGAAGCGGGGCAAGTTGGGCCTCAAATTCATTGGTCCTTTCAGAGTGGTTGCTCGAGTGGGAAAGGTAGCTTATCGGTTAGAGCTGCCTGAAAAGTTGAGTCAGATTCATGACACCTTCCATGTATCCCAGCTGAGGAAGTGTGTAGCCAACGAGTCGACAGTGGTTCCTTTAGAGGACATTCAGGTTGATTATCGCCTGAACTATATTGAGAGGCCGGTGGCGATTGGATAGGATAGTAAAGACCTTGAGGAAAAAGGTAGTGAATTTGGTCAAAGTTTAGTGGCAGCACCGTAGAGACTCGGAGTGGACTTAGGAGCCAGATTCCGAGATACATGAGCAGTATCCAAAGTTGTTTATGGAGGATGACTTCGAGGGCGAAGTCTGATTCTAATAGGGTAGAATTGTAACATCCCAAAAAGAGGTATAGCTTCTCTGGCCTTAATCTTTTATGTGTATGTCAATACTAATCCTTATTGTGAAAAGGGTGGCATTTGAGTACGCGGGGAGTACGCATGTGTACGTGCAGCGTACTCATGCACTTTGAATGATCACGGAGGCCACCTAGTACGCTGGGCGTACTAGGCTCAGAATGAAACCCTAATATCTTATTGTGTCCTTATTTAAAGAACATGATGGCCTCATTTATAGCCACCATTATCAGCCTCCAACCTCCTCCAAACCCTAATCTCGTTCCCCTAGCTTGTATGAGTGCTTGTGGCTCATTTAAGTGTTCTTGTGAAGCTTTTGGTGGAGAAGGAACCTTGAAGGAAGGATAGCTTGTGCTTTTAGCTCTTGGATCTGAGTTCTACTTTAGTTGATGCATCTTCCAGAGGTATCAAGTTCAAAACTTGTTCATCGTTTGTTATAGTTCTTGTTTTGGGTCCTTTTTAGGGTTTTAGGTCCCAAGTTTGGAACTTTATGAGTTTGGTGAACTCCATAGCTATTCTTATGTCCTTTTAGGTGTATTAGAGTGTTCTAGTCCATAAAAATGGGTGCTTGGACGTCTTAATCTCTTCATGCATGAGTTGTATGGTCTTTTGTGTTAAGAAAGTTAGAATTTTTGAAATTGGGTATTGACTAGCCATGCAAAGGCTTAAAGTCAACAAGTTTACGAAGTAATAGGTCTTATTTAGCTCAGATCTATGGTTGGAATGCTTGTCTTAACGGGTTAAGACCAAAATAAGTGAGAAGAGGGAGACCGAGGAGTACGTCGTGCGTACTCCCAGCTACGCGCAGCGTAGGGTGGAGAATCCCCGTCGCATGCTTATGTAAGAATAATAAATGTGATCGATAGATTCTATATTAAATAATGTGAATTGAATGACAAGAACAAAGATCAAAATAGTGTCGAATTGTTTGATTATAATAACCCTAGAAGCGTTCAATGAGAACTTCTCTGTATGAGCTATGTAGGGCGACAAAACTTTAACCCTAACAATACATCAAGGTGCTTGTTTGTGTATTGCAGCTTCACTGAAAGAACCTTGGCTTTCTCAGTCTTCTTAGCCAATTTATCCATAAGGTTATGTTCTGCTGCGAGGTCTTTCTGAAATTGCTCAAGCTTAGACACAACAGAGGCATTGAGCTTTGAATTATCAACCTTGATTTTAGAGCGAACACAATAAAGTGCTTGCTTCTCAACTTGTAGAGTGGAGCCAAAACCTGTAATACTTTATTGACAACTTTGGTATTTTCATCTGAAGATCGTCTGAAGTCAGCCATGAATTTCGTTACTTCATCATGTAGTTTTTCGACTTTTGCAGTCGTTTCTGAAATGGTTTTCTCGGAAGTTTGATTTGCCTTGGTCGAGTCTTCAAGGACTTTCGCATTTGCCTTTGTGAGCATTTCAACAGTGGTACGGTGGGACTTCAACATATACTCATAATTAGATGAGGATACGGAGGACTCCAAAATAGAATCCAACTTTTCATTAAGCTGTTTAAATTGCCCTTTAGTCATTGGCGCTTCATCATCATCACTGGTTAGATTGACGGTGAAAGGTCTGAAAACAAATTCTGCAAAATTGTCTTGATCATCCCCGAATAGTGATGGGTTATGAGCATAACATCAATCCTATGGTGTTCATGCAACCCTAATTGCTTTGATCTAGGTTTTCTAATTTGAACATACAACATTGAATACCAAAGCAATAAACCCTAATCTAGCATGCTTATTTCAAAATTAATATAATAAACAAGTTAAAATGATTACCTCAATTTGTTATGTAGTAATAACAAGAACTCATTGACCTTTGAAAGCTTAGTGCCTCAAATGTTGCACCTCTAATGGAATCACAAACACTCTTGCAGCAAGATGACTTAGGAGGGGGGAGGAAATCGGCTAGGGTTCCTTCTAAAACACATCGGCCGAAATCCTTATGTATGAGGATCTATTTATAGTTGTGTGGGCTGCTAGGGTTTCAGCTGGAATATAACACCCATAAAAAAATTGAGCCAAATTAAAACATTTTAATTCATTCAAAAACCATTAACTTCATACATCTCGTTTTCAAAATAGTTTATTATCAGAGTATCCCCCATAACCATATCATATAAATCATAAAACATGAGGAGCGGTACGATCACGCCTTGGCCTTGCCACGATCTCCTGAAGTACCTGAAACAATACACTGAAACTGTAAGCCCGAAAGCTTAGTGAGTTACCCCAAAATACCAACCACACATAAACATACTCATAACATATCACAAATAGAACAGCCACGCACATCGGGTCTACTGTGTGACTGGTCCGCCCGCACCGGGCCTTCAGTCCACCTGGTCCACCCTCCGAGTCTAGCCATGTACATCGAGTCTACAGTGTGATTGGTCCGCCCGCACCGGGCCTTCAATCCACCTGGTCCACTCCCTGAGTCTACAGTATGACTGGTCCGCCCACACCGGGCCTTCAGTCGGCATGGTCCACTCTCCGAGCCTCGGCACGTCTGGTCCGCCCTCTTGGGGCCTTCTGCCTATCCGGACCGCTCGCTGGGCCTTCGGAATATCCGGTCCGCCCTGGGTATGTTTGCCTACAGCACAAAGCAGGACCCGCCTCTACCCAACCCCGTCAAACAACCATGTGCACATAAAACAATTAATCACATAACAAATCCTCAACCAGACAAACAGTCTAACAGATCACATAGCATATCAACATCCTAACCAGGATTCCGACCTAACCGGTCACTAGCATAACATTACCCTATATACCGGGTACCGACCTTAACCAGGTCACTAACATAACACCATCCTAAATACCAGGATGCAGATCTAGCAAAGCAATAACATAACAACAATACCCAGATTTCCATCCGATAAAGGGCCGGCCTTGGTGCCGTAGACCCTGTCGATATAGTGAGGATAACTCACCTGAAATTGCCGACTGAAAGGATAAGATCAGCTGCTCCGACCACCGACACGAACTCCACCACCGAACACTACCAAAGAACCAATTCCATAAATACCAAAATCACCAAAATACCCTTGGTAGACAAACTGGTCAACTCTTGGTCAAAGTCAAAATCCTCAGTCAAAGTCAACCTCCCTGACTGACTCTACTCGCCGAGTCGACCCGTCGACTCGTCGAGTCCCTATACTCAGAAAATCTCATAACATGACTCTACTCGCCGAGTCACCCCAAGACTCGCCGAGTCCAACGATCTCCGAGTCCCATCCTGCTCAACTCACCGAGTCACCTCCCGACTCACTGCTTCAAGGTTTAACCAGAAAAGATTGGGGTTCTGCGAACAGACTCGTCGAGTCCAAGAACAGACTCGCCGAGTCCAAGACAAATCTTCAACAGACTCGTCGAGTTGTTCTTCCACTCGCCGAGTCCATGCACATGTTCATACGACTCGTCGAGTACACCCATGTGACTCGCCGAGTCCCTTCTGTTCTCAATCCATACAGAGGCTTTTCGAGCCATGCAGAGGCTCCAATCCATAGATCCACTCTTCTACAGCCTAACCCTCACATAAAGTTGCAAACTTTACGTGAAACCAAGGAGATATAAGTCCAAAACACTTCTAGGGCTAGGGTTTATGACAAAGGGGCTTCCCCAACAACTCAAAGACTGATGCTTTATGACTTTCTGGACCAACACAAGTCTAGATCTGAAGTAGCAACCTCAGATCTAAGCTTCTAACTCAAAATAGCTCACAAATAAGCTATGGAACTCCACATCAACCACCAAGGATGAACAAAAAAGGAAAGCAGCATAAGATTATGGCTTTTTACCTCTGAAATGTGCCCAAACAGATGTAGATCCCAGATCCACACAAGCTCCTTGATGTTAGCCTTTAATTCCTCAAGCTCTTTTCACCAATTTCCTCTTCCAAGCTCCAATCTCCTCAATAATGAAGCCTCACACGAAAATTAGGGTTTCTGGAACTCTCAGGGGGATTAGGAGGTTGGGAGAAGGACATAAAGTCCTTTAAATAGGGTGCAACCCTCAGGATTAGGGTCTTCTTCCTACAACACCAACTCGTCGAGTCCAAGTCTCCAACTCGGCGAGTTGGCCACTTAAACCCTGATAGAATCCCGCTCTGACTCGGCGAGTAGACGGACCTACTCGTCGAGTCCCCCTCCTAAATTTACACTTTGTACCCTCCAACTTCTTGCTTCCGAACTTGGGATGTTACATGGAAACCCTAATTCTCTGCTTAGGCCCTAAGCAATCCATGGAGCCCATCTGGAAAGCCCTTGGACGAAATCTTCTTGTACTCTCCATAGATTTCGTCCAATCCCTTTCTATTAGGAATCCATAGCCCAACTAGCAACTATCAGATAACTGCAATATCAGTCCCCTTTATTTAATCAGTCTCTTTTGATCACCAAATTAATTCAAATTAATTTTCAATCAATACTAATTAAATAATATGATTTCCAAATAATATATTAATCTTGTAATATATTAGTAAAACCATTTTGAGTACGAATTTATTATTCATATAATAAATTCTACTCTCTCTCCTCTTGTCATCCTATCAAGTTGCATGAGTGAAGGCAACCCAAAAGGACCATGCTCATAATCGGGTCAAGTACATACCAAAATAGTTATGGGCTTAGACACTTAATCCAACAGTCTCCCACTTAGCAATCGTAGCTTTCAAAAGCCGTTGTCGAACTCTGATCTTATCAGTAACGCGTCCTTTAGATAAGGGATCATATATTCCTCCATTCTAGATATCGTATGAACTGAGACATGGATTTTAATCATACTCTCTGTTCATGTGTTGTTTCCCGATTTCCGATTTATGAAGACTGACAACAGACTACAATTGAACACATCAACTTAGTCCAGGCTTGGCCAAGCTCTTAGGGTGTCATCATTAAATCATCGAGGGGCCCACAAATATCGCTTTTATCCCTCTTAGGGTAAAAGGAACGGATAAAATTCGACTCAAATGCTCGCTTGTACCTACTCATCAAATCACACACAACAATATGTTTTATAACACCAAGTTACTGGTGCGTTTACATATTATCAATGTGCAACTGACTTGTAAATTACAACTCACATGTCTCGGTTTCAAGAATATAAGATATTATCGTCTCACTAATCACTCGTGATAAAATCCATGAAGTGATTCAAGTGATCGTGGGTTTAATCCAATACTCAAATCTTATTTCAGGAGCACTCATGAACACTGCAGCAGACCTTTGCAATGTCTAAAACGCTTTAGACAATCTACAGTCGGATTCATGACAGTCTTACCTCATTACCTACTTCCAAAGTATGATCGACTGTGGATGGTTTGAATAATCGTATTATTCGGGAAGTCAAAACATGCGAAGTGAAACACAAGAATAATCGAATCCAATATGGTCTCAAACTTTTGAGTATAAATAAAACACCTTTTATTTAATCAACATATCGATTACACATTAATCATTGTATAATGTTTCAGATAATCAACTTGATACTCGAATTGAAACGATAGTTGTCCTATGCTCTAAGCATGCACACTATGTTTACCTATGGTCCAAATTCTTGCCACTATCATAATATGTTAGATTCTAACATTTCATGCAATGACCCTTTCGTAATGTCACAGCACCAAAGCCACCAAGACTTTGCCAATGATATTACAAAGTGCTCTATTGGAGATTTTTACAAGGCGATTCCATTGATATGAAGTCTCACATTCAAAGTATATTCCTTTGAACATCCTTCTTGCATAAAAGTTTCTAATCTAGACATAGATTCTTGATATCCAACTCCCATTTATGGAAACATTTCCATATTTGCCATATGACAACTCATTCTAAATAGAGTCCTATCTATTCATAATAATGTCAATATGTTCCATCCAATACTCTACTTCCAACTGCCCATGAGTGACCAATCCTTGGCGAACCTTAGATTGTTCTTGACAGTTATTTAATTAATTTCAGTCATATTTGGTCCTGGTCCTTTTTCCCTCTTAATGCCCTAGGCATTTGGAAAGTTTAGAACAGTCGAATATTACAGCATATGCAATCGATCCTATACCAGAAGCGTATGGGACACGATTCATGAAAAAACGTGATACTTTACCAGTTTCTTGCTATAATATTGTCATATATAGAATTCCCTTATGTTGAATCTTTTCAATATAACATCCATATATATCTTTTTGACTAAATTTGATTAAAATTTCTCGATCTAAGCTTTTAGATTTGAAATGAAGTATAATATTCTCTCCCTTAATTATAGCAAAGCAACCTTTCAACCCCTTCAACTTTGCAAAGTGAAACTTCTGTTTTCTATAATTAATATTGCTAACTTGCAACATAATAATCATGCTCCCGCTAACGTGATAATTATTACTTTACTAGCATAACACTTATGCTCCCACTAGCTTTGACATGTGCTTAGAAAACAACTGGACTTCTAGAAATCAATATTTATTGATTTCCTTACCAAAGTTCATATTTCTGATACGAGATGCTTCGATAAGACTTTATCTAGGCTTCTCAAAATCATACACTTTTCCTTAGATAGCTCACATGTATGTCTAAATAATTTCATAACTTACAATAATAAGTCTTAGTTGTTCAAACTAATTGCCAAATCTCACAATTCGAACTATGAAGAGGGATGTCGTAATCATAATCGAATTTGAGAATGCAATTTACACAATCGCTATCTCCTTAAAATCTTCCTAGTGAAAGAGTTTCCTCACAATCATTTTCATGAAATAGAGAGAAACCTTATCACTTAGATTTTATGGTGTATGTGTTCCTATCCATGTGAATCTATCATAACCATAATCACAAGACAAGGTTAGTGACAAATCCAAACTCATATGGACTGAACTTGTTCAATATTAATTTCTTGCCACCTGGCAGCACAAGGGCCTACCATTGCTTCCAAGTTGTTATGCAAACAACTAAGAACTCATAGAACTCACATGCATAGTCAACTTTACTAGAATGAGCACAAAAACAAGAATATGTCAACATGATAGGTTACAAACCTCAAGTCGTGTGCTAGTGTTTAACAATAGGTTTACTCTTGATTATTTCTTGAAACATTCAAGATCTTTAAGACTCCCAATGACCTCTTGACATATAATACTCTCTTGTCAAGAACCATTCCTTGACAAACAAATATTCAAGAGTTAGTGCAGGTTCTTATCAAGACAAACACTTCACACAATCGGTCTTGGTTGGTCTTTGTCTTGTCCAAGACATCACAAGTTACCAATTTCAAATGTGCAGGAATAAGAAGATATTTTCTACTCCACATTTGATGAGTGTTATAAACCTTCTTAAGATGATGTCACTCAAGTCACAATCTTGGAGTACGACTCTAAGAGTTAATTTTGGAACAAAGTATGATTCACCTTTTGATTAAACCATTTCAACAATTTCTGATTCCTCTTCTTAGCCGTAGTAGTGCACTAAGGTGTCCATGGAGGATCAAGTGTGACACGGTTTCAAAATCACTAAGTTAATCATAAAACACGATACTTAAGTACTCTCCCTTCTTTTCAGATTGGAGAAACTTTTATCTTTCTGCCTAACCGATTCTTTTTATTCGTTCTGCTATACATTGAAACCTTTTCAATGATTCAGAATTACACTTAATCTTGTAAGCATAACCGCATTTGCCAAACCTTTAGCAAATCATGACGAATATTCTTATCGTTCTTTGTGGCGAACTTGACCTAGTGCACAACAATCCGTACTAGATCTCCTAGTCCTTCACTTGACTCACATACTTATGTGAACAAGGAATTAGTCTTAATTTCCCAAATACGAAGGTTCTCATTCATCATACAATACTAGCTGCATGATTCCAAGTTTCTGTCCAATTGAAACTTGGGTGATGAGAATCATTCTTTATTTGGAAATTTCTGACACTACCACAAATAACATAACTAATAATCACATCCTTTTCAATATTGATATCAATAGAAACATACAAACATCAATTTTCACATATGTCATTGCAAGGATATATAAATAAGACAAAAACAAAAATTTATTTTATTTATAAAAGTGTGGAAAAACTTGTCCTTACAATGCAATTACAAATGAAAACTATGTTACTAAATATTTCTAAGCAATCTATTCTAACTCTTAAACAACAGCTCAAAAATCCAATCATCAAACCATGCGATCGAAATCCATTTCTTCGCAATCAGACTCAACATACTTTTCCTTTAAGCTTCCTTTATTTTCTTTTATAAAACATCAAAATGTAATCATACCACATCATGTATTAAGAATCCACAAACAGGAACTTAATAGAGTTTAATAGTGGATTTCACCTGAACCAGAGTCATACATCTTGAGTCTCCCATCCTTGCGATCCCTCAGGTAAATATGGTAGCTTCACATCCAACGCCCATTCTCTTGGCAGTAGAAGCAAACAGACTCTTTTGGAATAGCACACGGGACAATATCAGACTTAGCCTTTTATGGATTTCCAATTGCGCCGTTTCCAATGTCCATGGAAGTTTGGGAGGTTGATCTACTAGACAAATTTGCTTGACCAGTGCGCCAAATCATTGATGATTCAACATCAATAAGCAAATAAGTCAAATCAATGAGGGTCACGTCGTGGTCCATCATATAGTAATCTCTAATGAACTCGCTATATGAGTCAGGAAGCGATTGAAGAACCCAGTCAACAGCTAGCTTCCTAGAGACAACAACACCCAACAT
Organism: Lactuca virosa; assembly: GCF_052849685.1. Taxonomy (NCBI): domain Eukaryota; kingdom Viridiplantae; phylum Streptophyta; class Magnoliopsida; order Asterales; family Asteraceae; genus Lactuca; species Lactuca virosa. The sequence continues at coordinate 463,115,665 of NC_136430.1, read as the reverse complement.
TCCCAACCTGTCAATGTGTGACTTCATCTCCAAGACGTGTGCACACACAGACTTTCCAACTTCATGTCTTTTTGCCAATAGGGCTTGAGTGATCTTGAACTTTTCAAGTCTTCGAACACGTGGGTTAGGGATAATTATTAGAGGAGGTGGAGGAAGTGAAGCATGATTTTCATTTCCATGATCCAATCGTGGAACATCATCTTCATGTGGAAAGCTTTTTCCAAAGGATTCGGGAAAACCATAGTTGTCAGAGTTTGACATCTACAAAATGGTAGAGATTCAAGTTAGTTGATTCAATCCTTAATATAACACCCAAATGAAATATTAAGGCTGAGATCCAACACAATATTCTACAACTAGGAAGAGGGATGCCGTAATCCAGTTAAAGAATATTTGAAGGTAGGTAAATGACGATTTACCAATTTCCACCATGAAAAACGAAAATTGAAAATTTGGTTTTATATGAATTGAAACTCCTATATCTTTTGAGATTCCTTGAACTTTTCAATGGCATGTTTAATCTCGATTATGCCCTTCATGTTTGCGACTGGGATGCCGAGGATCACAAATAAGGTGTGGATAACCATGCAAATTAGCTTGGTACTCTCGAAGATGTCTATCACCTAATCAATGTGCCGGTTAACCACAGACGCTCCATTGATCTATGATAATCTACGAGCTACCCATTGCCATCCTTCATTGGTCCCATATTAGTGTGCCGGTTAACCATACATGCTCCACTAACGACCAACAAGGTGTAATGTGCAATTTCATGGATTAGCACCAACTCCACATTTTTCCTAAAGTAACTAAGATTTCGGAATCTTTATAAAAGTGTTTAATTACTTTGTATTTCATTATACTTATAATGGAAGGTTTGTGTCCTATCCTACCCGTTCGGCTAACGACCCTCCACTAGTCAAGGGTGCGGTGGGTAAGAGTGGATACCCAATGGCGGTCATTTTACAGGCCGCTTCCTTAAACACCCCATATAGACCAGCTTCATGAATGAGGCCTACTAACAGTAAGACTGACATTTACTTATACATACATAAATACATATATATATGTATATATATATATATATATATGTGTGTGTGTGTGTGTGTGTGTGTGATCAAGAAACAATCATACACATATACATACATAAGGGTTGATTTCCAAACTTGCTAAACACATGTAACAAATCTATTTATAACATAGATATGTAAAAAATCAGAAAAAAATGTTAACTCAAATATGTAGCAAATCTGTTTTCATCAAACATTTATCATGTGGAGCATATCATGAAACATTCATTCTTGGACCTCATTAATTGTTAACACATATATGTAGCAAATTCAAGGTAAATCAAATGTTATCCAAATTGTTAACACATATATGTAGCAAATCAGAAAAATTGAACCTCATTCAATAGAAGGGAAAAAAAACTTGAAGAAAATGAGGAAGAAAGCTTGAAGGCAAGAGTTATCCAAGAACGTTAACACGAAAAAGCTCAATCCCACAAAAAAAAGTTCAGAAAAAACAAATGAATCTCTCTCCCGAGGAAGAAATTTGAGGAAAGGGTGGGTGGACTCGGTGGAGGAAAGAGGAAGAAGTTGTGGAGGCGGAGGCTGCATGGTCGCTTTTCGGGATATCTCCAGAAAAGTCCCAATATTTTGGGCAAATTTTTAATAAAGTCCTAAATTTTATTTTTTGAATAAAAAAGTCCTGACTTTTTCATATTTTGAATAGAAAAGCCCAAGAAACCGGCTAATTTATTCACTTCAGCCCTTTTTGACCTGTTCAGGAGGTCATGGGACCAAATTGTTAATTTTTCGAAAATAATGGGACTTTTTTGCAGATTTCGTCAAAAATTTTATATAATGTATAAACATATTTTTTACATATCTATATCTATTTTTATGTATTTGTGTATTTTTTATATTTTTATATGTATATATTTACGTATTTTAAATGTATAAACGTATATTTTTACTTATTTATATGTATTTTTAACCATTTTACATATTTTTTATGTATTTTTATGTATTATGTATTTATATGTATTTTTGTATATTTTTACGTATTTATTTATTTTTTAAGCTTTTTATATAGATGTTTATGTATTTTAAGTGTATAAACGTATTTTTTACGTATTTATATCTATTTTTAAGTATTTTACATATTTTTTTTATGTATTACGTATTTATGTATTTTTTTAAAGTTTTTTATATAGATGTTTTTGTATATTTATTTTACATAATTTTTGTGTGTTTTTATGTGTTTTTTTATGTATTATGTATTTATATATATTTTTGCGTATTTATGTATTTTTTTAGTTTTCTTATATAGATGTTTATGTATTTTTATGTATATTAAATGTTTAATTGTATTTTTCTTGACAAAAAGGATCGGGACTCCCCACGACGAACTACTCGGTCGTATAAACCCCTTCCCCAACAGCTCCTGAAGCTGAGAGGATAAATCTTGCATCTCGGGCGGCGCAAGACGATACGGTGCCTTGGCCATAGGCACCGCCCCCGGAATCAGATCGATCTGGAACTCCACCTGCCTCTCAAGAGGTACACCCGGTAACTCCTCGGGGAAGACATAAGAAAAGTCGCATACGACCGGAACATCGGAAACATAAATCGACCCCTTCTTCACAACCCGAGTATCCACCACATAAGCCAGAAAACCCATACACCCATTTTGTAAGCTCTGTCTTTCCCTGGCGGCAGAACAGAAAGTTGATCTCGATCTAGTAACCTTGCCATAAATAGTAAGCACTCCACCACTGGAGTCTCGAACAGTCACCAGCTGCCATTCACAATCAATCAAAGCTCCAAATAGCCTCAAACAATCGATGCCCACTATAAAACAGACATCCACCATCGCTATCGGCACCAGGTCAATCGGAAACTAGACACCAAAAATCTCCAAAACACAGCCACGAAAGACATCGGTAGCAAAAACCGCATGCTTGTCGGCTATGGAAACCCTCAATGGACGACTCAAGGCCTCGTGCCCGATGCTAAAACAACGACTAAAGGATCATGACACAAAAGATCGACTCACACCCGAGTCAAATACCTCTAAAGGAGGTACAAAATTTTAAAAGAAAAGTACCTACATGAAAAACAAGATAAGCATAAACAGATCAAATTAACAACATAAATAACGAGATACATACCAGCAACACCATCAGGTGTCACGCGGAACTCCTCGACAGTCAGCTGAAAAAGGTCTCCCACGAGCTCTCGGAGCCTCGACCTTCCCCGAACGACCATCAGTAATACGCGAGGTAGCAGGAACAGGGGCCTGAGTAGAGCTCTGAGTGAGTTGAGGACACTCAGCCTTCCTCTGGCTTGTCTGGTTGCAATGAAAGCAAACCGAAAATCCCTTGGGGAAATCCTTCGCCATATAGCCCTCCTTGCCGCATTTGAAACAAATCCCCGATTGGCAAGATCCATCGTGACTCTTACTGCACATGCCACAAGTGCGGCCCTTCTGGCCTCCTGCTGTAGAATCAGCAGGCTTGGCCCGCTTGGTCGCCGGCTGCGACTGCACTGGTCTCCTGTCTCTCCCTTGAGACTCTCCCTCCTCCCTCGTCTGAGTCTCTAGATCGATCTCCCTCCTCCTGGAATTGGTCTGCAGCTCAGCCAATGTTTGATATGATGAGTTTGCCACGAACTCCCGAATATCCCTCCTCAAAATGCTCAAGTACCGGCTCACACATGCCTGCTCCATAGACACATGTTCATGGCAGAATAATGCCCTCTGATGGAACATCCTCATGATCTCAGTCACCGTCTCTATCTTCTACTTGAGAGACATAAACTCCTAGGCCAATCGTTCCCTCTCCACCTGGGGAACGAACTCATCTCAAAACAGCTCGATAAACCTCTCCCAAGTCACTGCAGCATGTTATGCGGGAGAATAATCAGTCGTCACAAACTTAGTTATTATAAAACCATAAGTATAAAAACATCCATAATAACATCCCATGTCAAAACCAAAGTGTCGATAATCAAAATGTTATCATAAAGTAATATCAGAGTGTAATCCCAAAGATCTCATGTGTGGAAAGCATAGTGTGATGCGCTGCGATCGAGCCGACTCCTTTCCCTTGAAAACGAATACCTGAAACCAAAACTATAAATCATAAGCACGAAGCTTAGTGAATTCCCCCATCATACCACATACCAGATAACAAACATACTGTCAGGCAATTCTGGGGTGCCCGACCTACCCTGCCAGGAAATTCTGGGGTGCCCGACCTACCCATGTCAAGCAATTTTGGGGTGCTTGACCTACCCTGCCAGGCAATTCTGAGGTGCCCGACCTACCCTTCCAGGCAACTCTGGGGTGCCCGACTGTCACACCCCCAAACCGAAACGGCGGAAACGTTCGGGGGTGAATGACGTCATGCGTAGTATCATAACAATTGCATCATAGTAATCAAAGTAAACACAACCATTACATTGAATATATATAAAAGGTATTTACATCTGTTTGATTCATATTCATACACATCAAAAGTATAACAAAATATAAAGACGTGACTCTATATGCTCCGTCTTCTCAAAAGTCTGCTAAGGTATCCGACTATTGATTTCCTGAGAATACAAGCGATTTTGAAAAGAGAGTATCAGCATAAAAGCAGGTGAGTTCATAAGCATGTTTTTGTGATGAAAACCTGTTAATGAATCAGTGAAAATGTTTATATGTTTCCAAGAAAATCCAATATTTTCTAATGTATGAGTTTGTTACAGTGATCTATAAGTACGAAAACCTTGGCTATCACCAGTATGTATAGAAGGTTCTGTTGGAAAAACCCTGGTAATTACTAGTATGTATAGTAGTTTTATTAATTAAAATAAAACTAACGAAGAATGAAATTCTGTAAACGAAAGGTTAGTTTATACTATTGTGAGTCGTATAACCATGCTTGATTTGACTGATGACCTCTACGACGTTCTTCAGGCATCGGACAGTATGATATTTGTCACCCCAGGCATTCCTTCCTAACTGTAGCTAGCAGTTTAGGTGTGGGATTGTCAGTCCCGAATAGATCTATTCACAAATCTCACACTTTCCTTCTAGGAGACCCTGATTATACTAAAAGAAAGGATTTAACCTGTACCTCAAAAGGTACAAATGAAGAGTTGTCTCACAATCATGTATTAACTAGTTTACATATAGTTTTGTATTGTTCTTTTGTAACTAAATCAATTTGTATACTTTATAGAGGAATAATTATACTTAAATAACTATTCGGTAATGAATTTTTGTTACCTGAGAGATATAAATGAATGACATAAACTAAGCATGTGAACGGATTACGACCCTTGAAGGTTTGAATATTTGAAGGGTGTACGACCGTGAACTCAAGAACAGAAAAGCTCGATTTGATGAAAAATGGATGTTTTTATGCTCCAAAACGAGTTCCAAGGCGGATAGAGTGCTAGATGAAGAGAAATCTGGTGTTTTCAGGTGACGATTTTTAGAGAGAGAGAGGGTGTTCGCGGCGAGAAAAATGTAAATGAGGGGTAGGAGTTCATATATATAGGGGGTTCATGGTCGGTGGTGGGTCCACCAGCCGTGAACGGGTTTACGGTCATGATCGGGTTCACGGCCGTGAACACTAGTCAGGCCGGTTTTCAGTGATTTTCAAAGTAGCTCGGGTTTTCGCATGATTTTGTTTCCGACTCTTATAAAAACGATCTTCTAAACCATAAGAATTTAACGGAACAAATATAATTCGTAATTTATTTAATGGAAAACGGATAACTTTAACGGAAAAAGGTTCGGGTTGTCACATCATCCCCCCGATAAAGGGAATTTCGTCCCGAAATTCAAACATAGAATTACAAATCATGGACTCGGATAAAGATGAGGATACTTCTGTTTCATTTGATCTTTGCGCTCCCAAGTGAATTCAGGTCCCCGCTTGGCATTCCAACGGACCTTCACTATCGGTATGCGACTTTGTTTCGTTCTTTTGACTTCTCGATCCATGATTTCGACTGGTTCTTCCACGAAATGAAGGTTCTCATTGATCTCGATCTCATCAAGAGGGATCACAAGGGTTTCGTCAGATAGACACTTTTTAAGGTTCGAGACGTGGAAGACGGGATGGATATTGCTAAGCTCTTGGGGTAAACGAAGTTTGTATGCTACGGACCGATCCTAGCGAGGATCTCGAATGGTCCTATGTATCTCGGATTCAGCTTTCCACGCTTTCCAAAACGTATCATGCCTTTCCAGGGTGAGACCTTCAATAGAACACGGTCACCAACCTGTAACTCCAAAGGTTTTCGTCTCTTATCGGCGTAGCTCTTTTGTCTATCTCTTGAAGCTTTTAGTCGTTCTCTGATTTGTACGATCTTTTCTGTGGTTTCACGGATGATTTTTGGGCCTGTGCGAGTGCTATCGGGGACTTGACCTTTGGCTAACTGCGTGTCACCCACCTCAGCCCAACATAGAGGGGATCTGCACTTACGACCATAGAGGGCTTCAAACGGCGCAGCCTTGATGCTAGAATGATAGGTTTTGTTATAGGAGAACTCGACTAAGGGCAAATGAGTATCCCACGACTTACCAAAGTCGATAATGCACGCTCTCAGCATGTCTTCTAAAGTTTGGACGGTCCTCTCGCTCTGCCCATCGGTCCGTGGATGGTAAGTTGTGCTCATATCCAGCTTAGTTCCAAGAGCCTTCTGTAGTGATTGCCAAAATCTCGAGGTGAATCTGCTATCCCGATCGGAGATAATGGACATGGGCACACCATGCAGACGAACTATCTCTTGGATGTAGATTCGTGTCAGTCTCTCCATCTTGAATGTTTCTTTGATTGGCAGGAAGTGGGCAGATTTAGTCAATCTGTCGACAATTACCCAGATACTGTCATGGCCACTCTGGGTCTTGGGTAATTTGGTAATGAAGTCCATTGTGATTCGTTCCCACTTCCACTCAGGTATTTCTGGATGTTGAAGCAAACCTGAGGGCTTTTGATATTCCACCTTCACCTTGGCGCAAGTCAGGCACTTGCCCACGGAGGTAGTGATCTCTGCTTTCATGTGCTTTCAACTGTCTCGAGGCATAAGCAATAACCTTTCCTCGTTGCATGAGCACACAACCTAGGCCCTGATTGGATGCGTCGCAGTAAACCACTAAGTCCTCCGTCCCTTCAGGCAGAGACAAAATAGGTGCGCTGCATAGGGCCTGCTTCAATGTTTGGAACGCAGTGTATTGCTTTTCTCCCCAACTAAAGGGTATACCTTTCTGAGTCAGGGTGGTTAAAGGCTTAGCAATCCTTGAGAGAATTTTGGATAAACCTGTGATAGTAGCCAGCGAGACCCAAGAATTGACGGATTTCTGTGGGCGTCTTCGGTGTTGACCAATTCTCAATCGCCTTGATTTTGGAAGGGTCCACGTGTATACCTTCCTCGCTAACCACGTGACCAAGGAAAGTTACTTTTCTGATCCAGAATTCACACTTTGAAAACTTTGCATAAAGTTTCTCCGCCCTTAGAGTTTCTAGCACTAGCCTCAAGTGTTGTCTATGATCTTCCTCACTCCGAGAGTAGACAAGTATATCATCAATGAACATTATCACTAACTTGTATAGGAAAGGGCGGCACACCCGATTCATCAGATCCATGAATATTGCGGCTGCGTTGGTTAGACCAAATGGCATTACTACAAACTCGTAGTGACCATAGCGACTTCGGAATGCTGTCTTGGGAACATCACTCTCATGGACTCGCAACTGGTGGTACCCTGATCTCAGGTCTATCTTTGAGAAATAGTTGTCTCCTTGGAGTTGATCGAAGAGGTCGTCGATTCTGGGTAGGGGATAACGGTTTTTGATGGTAAGCTTGTTCAGTTCACGATAATCTATGCACATCCGAAAGGATCCATCTTTCTTTTCACAAACAAGACCGGGGCTCCCCAGGGTGAGGAACTTGGTCTGATGAATCCCTTGCTGAGTAGCTCATTGAGTTGGCTGGATAACTCTTGCATTTCTGCCGGCGCTAGACGGTAAGGGTATTTGGCTACGGGGGTAGCTCCGGGAATTAAGTCGATTCGGAACTCGCCTTGGCGCTCGGGAGGGATTCCGGGAAGATCTTCGGGGAAAACATCAGGAAAGTTGCAGACTTCGGGGATGCTCTCGAGGTCTTTAACTTCATGCCTCTCATTAATGACATGGGCTAGGAATGCATGACACTCCTTTCGCAGTTATTTTTGGGCTTTTGATGCATGAAATGATACGAAGGTTCGAGCTAAGTTTATCACCATAGACTATGAGGGCTTCGCCCGAGGGCAGATTGAGGCGAATGGCTTTTTCATAACAAAGGATATCAGCACGATTGGGGCTCAACCAATCCATGCTGATGATGACATCGAAGCTTTTTATGGAAACTGGCATAAGGTCGATTGGAAAGGAATGGTAATTTAGGGTAAGGGTACAGCCTATGAATACGTCGTTAGTGCTCTCTTTCTTTTCGTTAGCCATCTCGACGGTAAATGTTTCGGTTAAAGGTTGGGATTCGTGCTTGAGAAAATGCTTAAATGAATGACTAACAAAACTTCTCTCCGCACCAGAATCGAAAAGAATCCATGCATAAGAGTTGTCGAGGAGGAACGTACCCGTAACAACGGTGGGATCAACGACCGCTTCCTCCTGACCCATGGCTAGCACTCTCCCTGTATTACCAGTTGTTGTTGTCTTGGAGCAATTTCTCTTGAAGTGCCCGATCTCCCCATAGCCATAACAGGCTTGACAAACGCCCGCTTCAGGAGCCTGATTGGTTGGTTGGGCTGGTGTCTTGCAAAATCGAATTGTGTGTCCCTTCTTACCACAGCTATTGCACAACATCTCGCGACACTACCCATGATGATGAAAGTTGCACTTGTCACACCTTGGAAGGGTACCAGCATATCTACTGGCAGGTGCTTGAACTGTAGGGGTAGTAGCAGGAGTGGTAGCATCATGAACTGCTACTACTTGTTGTTTCTTGGAGGGCTCCTGCGAAGACTGGCCCTTACGCTTGTTCCAAAACTTTTTCTTCCCACCACTCGCCTTTGGTGGTTCGGGAACGACTGCCACTGCATCAAGATCAACCCCGTGATCTATAAGAGTTTGCGCTAAACACTTGGCGCAGTCGAATGTGAGAGGTTTAGCAGCCAAAACATTTCCTTGAGTTAGGGGTGTCAATCCCCAAATGTACCTCTCGATCTTCTTGCTTTCCGGGGTGACCATCCCCGGACATAGAAGAGCCAGATCACAGAATCTAGTTGTATAAGTGGCAATGTCGGAACCCTTCATCTTCAGGTTCCAGAGCTCGTGCTTCAACTTCTGCATCTCGCCCCTTGGGCAGTACTCAGAAAGCATTAGCTCTTTTAAACTCTCCCAACCAATGGCATTGGCTACTGGCAGAGTTAGGGATTTAACCCGGCTATTCCACCAAGTCAATGCTCTATCGGTGAAAGTGCAGGCGACAAACTTCACCTTGCTGGCCTCAGAACATGCACAAATCTCGAAAATTGATTCGATCTTCTCGAACCACCGGGTTAGGGCAATGACTCATCCATTGCCGTCGAAGGATTTGGGCTTCGCATTCATGAAATCTTTGTAGGAACACTCCTTCGGGTGTCCCTGGCCGCCGTCAAGATTACAGGGATTGGGTCCACTTCCTGATCCGCCAGCGCTGCCCTGATTCATTTGTGACATCACAGCAGCCACAACGGCTGTAACTGCTGCCTGGAACATGACAGGATCGAACTGAGGAGGTGGCGACAGCGGAGGATCATTGTTCTGCTTGTTGGGTCTTTTCCTGGGAGGCATCTTTCTCTAAAATATACAAGGGAAAAATGACGATAAGCCTTCAATGCTGATCATGAATTGGATATTTTTGAGCAAGATATATCTAAACCCTACTGCGATAACAGAGATCTACAATAAAGGTTTACTATCATAAACAAGGAATTGCAGGCCTTTCATGTGTGAGGATTAGTACTACTTGTGCAGTGTTATAGAATCATAAAATACTCCTATAGTATTTTAACTATGTGCTTAATTAGTATATGATTTGGTGAGTTTTAGACTTGTCACAACACCATTGTCACTCCCAAACACATGTTGGTCATATCTCGGACAAATATAGTTGATCAGGTTATATTGGCCCCAAGTATGATTACATAACTATTCAGGCTTAACCGTAGTGTCCAACTTGACCTAAATATTTTATGTAGTTCTTACTAAGTTATAGCTTCTTGTACATATGTATACTTGTATACTATTGTAAAATACTTAAATTTTAAAGTATACTTTTAGTTTCAGAGCGCTTCGGCCCCTTTAGTGTTTATAGTTGTATACCATGTAAGGCTTGGTATACTTAGTTCACTATAAACAAGAGCTCTGATACCAATATGTCACACCCCCAAACCGAAACGGCGGAAACGTTCGGGGGTGGATGACGTCATGTGTAGTATCATAACAATTGCATCATAGTAATCAAAGTAAACACAAAAATTACATTGAATATATATAAAAGGTATTTACATCTGTTTGATTCATATACATACACATCAAAAGTATAACAAAATATAAAGACGTGACTCTATATGCTCCGTCTTCTCAAAAGTCAGCTGAGGTATCCGACTACTGATTTCCTGAGAATACAAGCGATTTTGAAAAGAGAGTATCAACATAAAAGCTGGTGAGTTCATAAGCATGTTTTTGTGATGAAAACCTGTTAATGAATCAGTGAAAATGTTTATATGTTTCCAAGAAAATCCAATATTTTCTAATGTATGAGTTTGTTACTGTGATCTATAAGTACGAAAACCCTGGCAATCACTAGTATGTATAGAAGGTTCTGTTGGAAAAACCCTGGTCATTACCAGTATGTATAGTAGTTTTATTAATTAAAATAAAACTAATGAAGAATGAAATTCCGTAAACAAAAGGTTAGTTTATACTATTGTGAGTCGTATAACCATGCTTGATTTGACTGATGACCTCTACGATGTTCTTCAGGCGTCGGACGGTATGATATTGTCACCCCGGGCATGCCTGCCTAACTGTAGCTAGCAGTTTAGGTGTGAGATTGTCAGTCCCGAATAGATCTATTCACAAATCTCACACTCTCCCTCTAGGAGACTCTGATTATACTAAAAGAAAGGATTTAACATGTACCTCGAAAGGTACAAATGAAGAGTTGTCTCACAATCTTGTATTAACTAGTTTACATATAGTGTTGTATTGTTCTTTTGTAACTGAATCAGTTTGTATACTTTATAGAGGAATAATTATACTTAAATAACTATTCGATAATGAATTTTTGTTACCCGAGAGATATAAATGAATGTCATAAACTAAGCTTGTCATAGTTTATATGTTTAACAATGTATAAGCTCTGAATTTGTAAAGCTGTATATTGAAACCCCAAACTATACCTATTATAGTTTGCATGAGTATTATGTATTTGGTTCATGAATTGATCTGAAAACTATGCAATTTGGCAGTAAGTTGAAAACGTCTCTTATGCTCAACATAATACAAAAGGGATAAAATATCTAAATATTTTATAAAATGTGAAAAACGTATGGATGTATCAATTGCATCAGTTTTAATCGTGTTGGAATCCTTTTGTATAAATTCACAAAATCGTTTGTGTTTGGCTTGTACTCTCCCCCTGAAAATATTAAAAACAGAAAAAGCATAGGGGTATGAACTCGCTGTTGGTTGCGTGAAATGTCGGACAACGAAACAGGGAGTGAAGACCCTCGGGTTGATGTACGCGGCACTTAACGGGATCATAATATCAATTAAATACATATATGCATTTATTAGCGAAACCATTATTTATAGTGTTGGAAAAACACTTGCTTTTGGTTTAGGAATGTTACCGGGACTCGATTGAATCAGAGAAAGCGGGTTTTCAGCCAAGTTCACGACTTGGGAAGGTTTGCGGCCGTGAAGGGGATTACGGCCGTGAACAGCCCCTTGAAGGGTTTACGGCCGTGAACGGTGTTCTTGAACGGAACAAATATAATTCATAATTTATTTAACGGAAAACGACTAACTTTAACGGAAAAAGGTTCGGGTTGTCACACTGACCTACCCATGTCAAGCAATTCTGGGGTGCTTGACCTACCCTGCCAGACAATTGTGGGGTGCCTGACCTACCCTCCGATTTATCTCAACCGGCTACGGGGACTATTACACCCCCTACCGCTACCACATAACAACATAACAAAAACATATTGTCAGGCATATGTGGGGTGCCCGACCTGCCCTTCGGTCCTTATGACCGTACTCGGGGACTATTCCCCATACTACCTACTATCAAATAACATCATATAATGCTAGCACGTAAACATATCAGGTAGCAGAAAACCTAGATGATTATCACAAAGACAATCATCTATCAAACAACTCTACTCGTGGTCCGACATTGTGGCCTTAGACCCACTTCTACTGGAAGGTAACTCACCTCATACTGCTGAAGTCCCGCGGACAAAACCCTGGTTGCTGGATGACAGATTCCCGAACTGTCAACATCAAAACAATACCCAATTAATCATTGGGTTCCAACACATAGGGGTGTCGAACGGGTAAAATTTTCGGGTTTCGGGTAGCACGGGTCGGGTAGAACGGGTATTTCCTTAAGAAACTAATACCCGATACCCGACCTATATTGTAATTTGGGTTTTTGGGTTTCGGGTATTCGGGTTTGAGGCCGGATCGGGTAATTATCGGGTATACCCGAAAATTTCTTAAATGACACTTATTGATAATTTTTTTTATTTTTATTTTTTTATTTTTACATGTTGGTTGGTTTAATAAAGAATCGGGTAGGAAAATACTTCATACAGTTAACAAGTACATATATAATAACAATACAAATCATTATAATATGTTATTTACTTTTTTAATTCCATTCTGTGCGATAGTGAGAAACTGAGAATTGTGATGACGGTTCAGGACTTCAGCTTCAATGTCGTATTCCTTTTGAAAGTTTGCGTCGATTGTCGAATCGTCGTTCATAAGAAGGAAACGAAGGGTTTTGTTTTATTTGAAGTGTGCGTACGTGACTGCATTGTATATTTGGTATTATTTGATAAACGAATTCGGGTATACCCGAAATTAATATTCATACCTAAAACCCGACCTATATTATTATCGGGTTAACCTATTACCCGAATGTTCATACCCGTTACCCGTTCTACCCGACCCATTCTACCCGAATTCGGAACGGGTCGGGTGGGTAGAACGGGTTTCAGGTTTTTTCGACAGGCCTACCAACACATATCCATAAGTCCATGCTTGGGGTAAAAGACTACTCTACGCCTAAATTAGCTTGATTCAAGCCCAAGGCCCAATTCAAAGGCCCAAAAGTCAATTATGAGTCAAGGCCCAACAAATTTTCCAGTTTTCCAAATTGGCCCCAAACCCTCATATGGGCCTTACCCTAAAGCCCATCTAAATATTCTAGTCCAAATGATTATTCTTGGATGGCCCATTATTGGCCCAAACACCAAAGCCCAATAGAAAGGCCCAACTTAACGCCCAAGTGAAATTAGGGTTTTCATATAAAATGACGATTAGGGCAAAGTGTTTCTCACTTAACTCATTAAGGACTTAATCCATTAAGTCCATCAATCTATTGGTTCAATCATGTAGTGTGGTCGGGTTAATACATAATCCCAACCCGGTCATCCAAAATGCGGGTCCCGACAATCCAAGGCCCATATATCCAAAATTAGGGTTTTCTAAACCCTAATTAGGGTTTCCCACCCATCACAACCCAATTAGGCCCAAAAGCTAAGTCCTTAGGCCCATTAGGGTTTCATTAGGACAATTAGGGTTTTCCTAAGTCGGGCACCACCCACTACCACCTCGGGTAATGGTGGTCAACGGCAGCGGCCACCAACTCATGGCGGTGGTTATGGTTCTAGTCCATTCTTGTCCAAGCATCCCAAACGAAATCTAAACACAAACTAAGCACACCGCCACCCAACACGGATGTTGGTGGCGGCAGGAGGCGGTAGCCACCACCTCACGGTGGTGGTTATGAGTTATCTTTTCATTATTTCATCACCGATTACAATATACAACACCAAATCCCAAAATAAACACACACACAAACAGATAAACACACATACATCCACCATTGTGGTGGCCGACGGTGGTACGTGGTGGCAAACACCACCTCATGGTGGTGGTTCACTTTTGATTCCTAATCTCGCAACACACACAAGGTAATCACACACACCTAAATAAATAGTAGAACACGCATACAACCACCTTCCACGGTGGCTGGTGGTGACGGAAAAATGGCAGCAGGCGGCGGCAAAAGATGTGACAGAAACGGCGGCCCCCATGGCTGGCGGAAATGGTGGTTCTTCTCGGTTACCGGCCAACAAACACATGCCAACCACTAAAGCACGGACACATACACGAGCTGGAACATGCACCACAATTGGTCTTCAAGCTTGGATGAGGACGACGACGGAGGGCTATGCAACGAACGACAATGAAACAACGGCAACGGTGGCGCCGACAACACGAGCAGAGGCGCACAACGGAATAAACGGGGAAGAGGAGGGAGGTCGCGACCCCGTCTGGCAACGGCAGCAGCGGCATATCACGTTCCTCTAATTCGCCCACTGCCTTGACGTCCAAGGGCAACCTTCATCTTCAACGGAATGAATGCATCGGTGGTTGTAGTTCGTCCTTGACTTCGTCGATGACAGTAGTGAGGGTGGTGCCTCGACGGCTGGCGGCGCCGGAGGTGGAAGGGAGGTATAAGGGTGGTGGTGGCGGCTGATGAGGTTCCATTAGGGTTAGGGTTTGATACAATATATATATATATATATATATATATATATATGAAGGCAACTAGGAGGGTGATGGGTTATGCCTGTAAATTTTCAAATCTTGTTTCATTTTTACACTTCCAGCCCTCCCCATAAGAATCTTTTCAAATTAGCTCCAATATTTACCATTTAAACCATGCCTTCTGAAATCCCTTACAAATCAAGTCCGGAATTTACCAAGTAGCCCCTCCCTGTACAAAACCTTCTCAACTTAGGTCCAAAATTTACTCTTTAGCCCCTGTTTCCATAAATCCTTTCATTTTAGGTCCAAATGATACCAAACCCCCCTGTCTTCTAAAAATCTTTACAACATAAATCCTGAAACTTACACTTTTAACGCCTAACTTCTAAAACTGTGACAATTAACTCCTTGAGACCAACCCTTGTTATATAATTATTGATTTTAGGGCTACTATTCGTTCATTAATTTGTTTATTTATTTATTTAATAAACGGGGTGTTACATAATCTCCGACGAGATGAACTCATGCATCCACTCATCAATCGGCTCATTACTTGCACCTGAGTCTGAACCATAACCCGAACCTCCTCCATATGTGCTCATCACCATTCTGAAAACAATCATACAAATAATCAAAACATACCCAAAAATCCTCATCCCACAGGTTTCCTAGATTCTCCAAGACTCTCATCGAGTCGAGTATGGATCCTGTTGTTTCAATAGTACGGGCCCAATACTACCTTCCACACCTATCCATACTTTCCTCATGAATCATCCTGAATCCTCTAGGCCACCTTCTCAAACTGGTACTCCAAGTACTTGCTAAACAACGCAACTAAACCCACTGCAACACTTCCAAGGCTTTCCTATGTTCCCGACCTCACCCTGACATCAGCTGCTGAAGAACTCCCACTAATCCCAGTTAACTACCTCATGAATATAATCACATGCCACGGAGCTTAGATAATCCTTCGAGTAACAGACTCACCCCTACAACGGTTAGACTCAAACAAGATCTGCGCAATAGAGTCAAACCCATCACTCTGAGATTATTTAACCTTTGAAACATGTGACTCGACATATTCACTTATTAGTTAACTCGTATCACTAAGGGTTCCACAGAGCATAAAACAAGCAGCATTTGTGCAGTAACACTCCAAGCCATGAAATAACCAAAGAACATCCAAGCTCACATACTACAACTCATGCTAGGAACTTCCACTTGCACTGTCGGTTGCCTTATACATGCAAATTATACACAATACATGATCAAATAGACTAATGAGTAAAAGACTCTGCCCTAGGACCAAAACCAAACACGGAACAGGAAATAAGGCCAACTCAGTCATTCTAGGGCTATATGATCCTAATCGTATACAATTTTTAAAGCATACATTTAGCAATTATTATTACCAATACATATTCCCAATCATAGCATCCAATGCTTCTTAGGTTACAAGGCATCACATATCAGACCAATCTATCATGCAATTCCTGAAAGTATCCCTAGCCTTATCCTAACATGCAAACATTCACATCATATAACATATCAACATGTATGGGTATCTTGGGAATCACTTACTTGAGCTCGGCTGATTGCACGCACCACACCCCTTTATTTTATTAGAAAATCCTTTAATAAAATATTTATTTTATGAAAATCTACCAAACCCCCAGTTTGAGTTCAGACATACCCGAGAGTATGTCCGAATCCCTCAAATCAAGGCTCTGATACCAACTTGTAACGTCCCAAAATTTATGAGGTAAAAATTTCATTTTTAATTCAACAAAACACCAATTATCTTTTATTCAAACATTCAAAGTGTAACATAATAAAACAGTCATCAGAGTACAATCCCAAAATCATCATATTGCGGAAACATGGGTGGATGCGCTGCGATCAAGCCGGACCTTTCCCTTTCGAATTGCAAGTACCTGAAACCATAACCATAGAACCGTAAGCACAAAGCTTAGTGAGTTCCCCAAAATACCACATACCATACATAACATTGGGCCTCAAACCAAGGCTCTGATACCAACTTGTAACGTCCCAAAATTTATGAGGTAAAAATTTCATTTTTAATTCAACCAAAACACCAATTATCTTTTATTCAAACATTCAAAGTGTAACATAATAAAACAGTCATCATACTACAATCCCAAAATCATCATATTGCGGAAACATGAGTGGATGCGCTGCGATCAAGCCGAACCCTTCCCTTTCGAACTGCAAGTACCTGAAACCATAACCATAGAACCATAAGCACAAAGCTTAGTGAGTTCCCCAAAATACCACATACCATACATAACATTGGGCCTAGCCCGCATATTGGGCCCATCCCACCATAATGAGCCCAGCCCATCATACAAATACAAGAGTCACAGATACAGCTAACACCCTACGTAACATACAATGGGCCTAGCCCAACATAATAAATGGGCCTAGCCTGTCATACAATGGGCCTAACCCAACATACACATGGGCCTAGCCCAACATTCCATGCAAGAGTCACAAATACAACTAGCATAACATATCCTAGTAGGCCGGCATCGGTGACTTCGACCCATAGGTACAATGAGGAAACTCACCTCAAACCAAGATAACCGATCACACGAGTTGCTGCTGCTGGAATCCTCATACTGAATATAACCAAATTATCCCTGATCAACAATTAAGATAAATTCCCATTATCTAAGGTCCAAACAATATTTTATCTTCCTAAAGGCTAAAAGACCATTTTACCCATCCCATAATTGGTCCAACATCTCATAGTCCACATCCCAAAAGGCTCAAGGCCCCAAAGGGCCCAAAATGAACATATTGGGGAGTACGCCCCGCGTTTCAGAAACGTACGCCCCACACACTCACCCCGAAACACAACGTACAAGTTGCTGACGCATGAACCACACATTACGTTGAGCGTGCTCCTACGTACGTCCAACGTACTCATCATAGAACCAAAATCCATAATAAGCTCTTATTGGGTTAAGTCTAAAACATTCAAACATAGATCTGACCCTTAAGGGGGTGTCTTAAGTCATAAAGTTCCTGGCTTTATGACTTTTCATGGCTTAATGGAGCCCAAACCATAATCTAAGCTTCCCAATCTTCATAAAAGGCCACTAATACTTGCATGAAGGAGTAAAACCCCACAAGATGACATTCTAAGCTCTTGGAGTAGCTCATACTCATAAGGATGACCCTCTAAGGACCAAAAAGAACCCAAAACATACCCTAGAATAGATCTAGCACGTAGAGTCATCAATTTAGAAACTTTATACCTCCTGGAAGTTGATGAAGATGATTAGAGCTTGGATCTACAAGCTCCAAGCCAAGCAATGCTTCCAATAAGATCTCCTTCTTCTCCAAGGCACACCAAAATCACACCAAAAACCTCAAGAATGCTCAAATGAAGGCTAGGGTTTCAAATCTAGGGGTTAATAAGATGGAGGCTGAAAATAAGAGGGTTTGGAGTTGAGTTAAGGCCATTAAATAGGGTCCAAGACCCTAAATTAGAGTTTGCATCTGGCTGGAGTATACCCAACGTACTCCAATGGGCACCTACAATCAACCTGCCTAGTACGCCCAACGTACTCCTATGTACGCCCAACGTACTAGGCTTAACCCTTAAACCTCCAAACTTTCGAAAGCCATAACTTCTTCGTTCCAGGTACGATTTCGACGATCCTTATATCCACGAAAAGGTAATGAGAAGCTCTACACTTTTATCCACTAACTCTTGCCTTAACACTTTCCGAACTTAAATCCAAAATTCCTAAAAGGCCCAAACTACCACTTTACGATTGTAACCTTGGTCTCCAAAACACAAACCGAACTCTCGGATCACCTAATCTATATTATCCCCACGCAAAAAGGGTTTAAACCTCTCCTTCCCCAAGGCTCCAAGCCATATAATGACTGATATTTGGGTCACGACCCCGAATTAGGAAACAATTCAGAACAGGGTGTTACATGTTTTTTCCATTTGTTATGAAATAAATAGAGAATAAATTAATTTATACCACTACTTTGAATGGTGAAAGACATCCATGCTCAACACCAGGAACCTTAAAGCGCTCACTATCAACTATTTTAGTTTTACCACGTGTTGGAACTATCCCCAACAAACACACCGGAAGTGAATTAAAGTTGACTGAGCTCTTAATTTCTTGATAAATATCAAATGAGTTACCTGTCAAAACAATCACTTTTACATCATCTCTCTCATAACATCTCAATCAATATTTGGTTAATAAAAATTAAAGCAATGATATGATCATAATGAAATCGGTGATGTAGGTTATATAAATAAAAAACAAACAAATTATGGCAGCAAAGAACAAATATACATATTAATGAAAAATAAATCAAATTTTACTGCTAGGTAGGGGTTGTTGAATGTCTTCGGATCCAAGTTCAAAGTTGGTATAACTTCTTAATAAGATGGAAACATAGATTAAATCAATGTAATTATGAATAACACTAATCAAACTTTATCTAGATTATCCTAAGATATTGAAATAATAGAAATTAACTGCAAGTAAATTCCATCGTATTCTTTGTCATCCCACACACCATTAGACACAATTGAAAAGGCAAACCATTAAACTTCTTGTGGGTTTCCAATTAATCACCAATAAGCTCAACGTCCTACTTCTCTTCTACCTGAAACACAACGGACATCTGTCAGACTTAATACACACAATCAGAATCATATCAGTAGAAAAAAACAAAAAAAACAAACATGATGGGAGAAAGAGGAAGAGAGGCATATGAGTATGGATAATAGATTCTTCAACTAAAATGCCATAACTTCAGGAGTCATGTAAGGAGTTGAAGAGATATCGGTTAGGTGTAGTTTAGGGTTGACGTTAGTGTTTAGAATCGAGCAAAAATGAGAAAAGGTAGTAATGCTATAACCATTTAATTGTAAAATTATGTTGTACCCGTTAAAGAAATTGGATGTCGAGAATTGTAATCTGACTTAATAAACACAAATTAACGAAAACATGAAGAGAAAAAATGGAAACAGTGAGCGAGAGAGGGATTCTGAGCTAGGGTTATGAGGAGAGGCGGGTAGAGATTGGGAAGCGAGAAAAATAGATGGTAACACACTTGGACTGAAGAGAGATACATAACACTATCCCATATTTATCTCTGGTTGATCGATATGGTTGTTTGGCGGTGGTTGCTTGATCCGCATGTGGTATTGTTTCGATGGTTTTTAAATTTGAATCTCCGGGAAGAAAGGTTTGGGTGATATACATGAAATTGAAGGTAAATAAGGAGATATTTCAAAAATATCGGTGCTGATTTCGTTTGTTTCCGGTAAAGAACTACACAATGGTACTATGAAAAGGAGATATTCAAAATGCAAACGATGGTGGTGGAAGAGATTGCTCTCGATGATTACTAATTTTCTTGGAATGGATTAATGCTTGCTGATTTCTTGGGATACCTTATATGATAACGAAGATTCAAAATCAAGTATAAAGACCTATGGGTACATAAGTAATTTAACTTTAGGTGAAAAGGCATACGAGAAAGACATGTGGCAAGAGGGTACTCTTTTATTAGAGTAAGAGAATTTTTCAGCTTAAATCATTTTGAAAAATAAATCGATACAAAATGGTAAAGAAACTGTAAGTCCCGAATTCTCCTACGTATCAATCGAATTCACCTTGATGGTGTGGAATCCTAATCAAAGTGTATAATGCAAGATATAAGATGAATAAGAACAATATAATCAATCTTCAATGCACACTATTATAGATGAATAGTCGGGTACATAAGATTCCTGATTACAATTCGTTTTCTCTCTTGTTCTCTCCAAAACGTGTTCTTGGCTTGTTGGCAGCCCCTAGAACGTCCCTTACCCTTTACAATGGTAAAGTAAAGCTATTTATACCTAGACCTAATAACCAAGCCCAAGCCCAAAACCCAAACAAGCCAATATTAAACCTAACCAAAATCACATGTGATTTTGGTCCAAACAACACCAAAACATGGTGTTTTCGGTTCTAGACCGAGAACTCTAATAGCTTATGAAAAGAAAATTATAAACCACAATTTATTGACCTAACAATATCCCCCTTGGTTTATAGCTTTCTTTTCACTTACAACAAACCATAATATAGTCCTAACAATCTCCTCCTTCGTTTACTGCTTTCTTTTCATTTCATTGTTCACTTTGTGCTTGGCTTCAACTTTTGTCTTTTCAATCTTCCTTGGTCTTTGGCTTTCAGCTCTAATCTTTGATTTCTTCACAACTTCAAGATGAACATATGAATTTTCTTCATGAATAACTTCACCTTGAGTAGTTGGACTTCCTTCTAAGAATTTGACTTTGAACGCACATTGGGTGTAGAGGCTTCTTCTAAATGTTCTTGAAAATCAGCGCTTGCGGCTTTGAAATACTTTAGAGAAAATAACAGAGAGACCGATTCTTCTGGATCACTTCAGCAAGTTCATAGATAGCAGCAAATTGATTGAGGAGGCTTCAATGCAATCTGTCACATAACTTCAAATACAACTTCACCTTGCTTCTGGGGTTGAAAGATTTGTGTTGAGAAACAATCTTCACTTCTTGTTCCTTCGAATGAATGCTCTTTAACAATCACCGATGCGTCTTGAAAAGTAACCATTGACTAAAAATTCCATGTGGATCACAGAATCATAAAGACCCTTCTCACCATAGTTGTTCAAGGACCCAGCCTTGGCTCAGAAAGAGACTTCTCGCAGTATCTGTGTGAACATGGAGGAACGCATTGCGATTTGTTGAGTATCGGAGAACTACTCATGGCTAGTTTGATGTTAGCCCCTGTATATCCTAGATCAAAGATCTCAATACAGTTTTTGAAGTTAACAAGTTATGTAACACCCATAAAAAATTATGCCAAATTTTAACTTTTAAAAACATTTCAAAACCATTAATCATTACAAAACTTGTTTTCAAAATGTATAATATCAGAGTATCCCATAAACATAAACATAAATTTGAGGAGTTGTACGATCACGCCTTTGCATTTCCGCGATCACCTGATGTACCTGAAACAATAAACTGAAACTGTAAGCCCGAGGCTTAGTGAGTTCCCCCAAAATACTGATACACTGCACATAACACATATACAAATAACAGCATGTACTGGGTCTACAACTTTACAAACCGGATTACCCCTGGGCCCACAGTGTGAGTCTGGATTGCCTTCTGGGCCCACAGCTCACATCTGGATTGCCACCGAGCCCACAGTACAAGTCTGGTATGCCCCACCCGACCCTTAGCCCGTATCTGGAATGCTCCTGAGCCCACAGTACGAGTCTGGCGTGCCCCACCCGACCCTCAGCTCGTATCTGGAATGCTCCTGGGTTTGTTGGTTACCGCACGGAGCAGTATCACCTCAACCCTTCCCACATAATATGTCGACATATAACACAACTAATACGCATACATATAATCACATAATAATACAGGTAGTCCTACAGATCTACCTAACTGGCATAACAACTAGCATGCAACACTAACTTATACTCAACATACTACCAACTGCTAGGATATCATATCCAATGGGCCAACCTTGGTGCCTTAGACCCCTTAGTATAGTGAGGATAACTCACCTCGCAAGTAGTGCTAAAATAACTGAAAACCTCTGATCGATGTATCACCGGGAATCCTGAACTATCACATAATAAATACCAAGTCAATACACAAGATATCAGTCTTGACTAAGCGTCCACACAATCCATCTTGTCCTTTCTCTTTATTGGGCCAAGGCCCAATGCCAAATCCATAATCTTGAAAGTCCTCATGTAAAGCCCATTATTGGCCCAATTTACCAATTTGGGCCCAACTCCCTATTTGGCCTTATTCTAAGATCCATATTCAAAACTGGTCCAAAACTCCCTTATTCAGAAAGCCCATCAAGACCCAAGTCCAACTAGTCCAAAGGTGGCCCAATCCCGAAGCCCAATTCAACAAAAGCCCAACAGAGGATGTACGCGGGGCGTACTCCTCTGGTACGCTGGGCGTACTCCTCCTGACGTTGATCACCATCGGGGTGGTTGACTCAAAACGCTGGGCGTATTGGATTTACGCTGGATGTACGCGGGGTTTTTTCAAAACCCTAATAAGTGCTTAATGGCTTAAGCACTAAAGCCCAAACTTCAGATCCATTGACCAAATGTGCCTAGGACTCATAAAGTCACAAACTTTAACACTTTGGACGTCCATAAAGCTCTTAATACTTGGTCTTAATCCATTAAGACCTTCCTACTCCAAGCATGGGACATCTTAAGCCATTGGGACCTCATTTTTATCACTCAAAACCTCTTCAAGAGTCTAGAAGGACAGTTTATTTCGTCCAAATCACATCATGCACCATCTTGGGACTTTTGGGACAAGAAATGGTTCCTTAAGTCTAGAATAGCTAGATCTATATCATGCAAGCATAAAGTTTGAAGCTTTTTACCTTTTGGAGCTTCTAGGGCACCAAACAACTTCAGATCTACAAGCTTTATCTCCTTCTCCAACACCTTGATGCAACACCTTCTTCTCTTACTACTCAAAATACACTTTATAAGCTCACACACTCAAGGAAATGATTAGGGTTTGGGGAAAACAGCTCTAAACAGTGGAGGCTGAGGTAAGGGAGGGTTATGAGCTCATAAGGTTGTTTATATAACACCCAAACCCTAAATATTAGGCTTTCCTTCTATCATGAGTACGCCCAGCGTACATAAGTGTACGCCCAGCGTACTAGGGCGCGCCTAGTACGTGCCGCATACTCCTCCTTATCCCAAAATTGCAATTTAGCCCTTAGGCTTCTCATGGATTCACCCTTCCATCCTCAGAGACTATAAATGACAAATTTTGGGATGTTACAATTCTCCCCCACTTAAACTAGGCTTCGTCCTTGAAGCCTGATGTGGCAATCAATTCATGATAATGTTCCCGCATCTTGGACTCCATTCCCAAGTCTACTCGCATCCCTTCCGATGCTGCCACTGGTCTCCCTACATAGTTTAAGTGCTCTCCGACTTGAACATCACCCATCGATATAACCGCCTACTCATCCAATATGCGCCTTTGCAGCAGCCAAACGTGAAAAGTGTCGCGAATCTGACTGAGCTTCTTTGGAAGGTCTAACCTACTCGCCATTTTGCCAATCCTGACAATAGTCCTGATGATCCGAAGTATCGGAAACCCAATTTTCCCTCTTCCTAAAACGAACCCTTTGTGCTGACAGGATAACGCGTCCTTCAGCTCCTGAAATATCATACGTAATCCACCCACTAACAAACACGAATACTCATGTCTGGCCCAATCAACCTCGGGCTGGAATACCAGGCATGCTTACGACGGGTCCAGTCATCCCTACGATGGAATACCCTCGTATCGCGCACATGTTCGGCCCAATCAACCCTCGGGTTGGAATACCAAACATGTCAGGTCCAATCAATCATAGGGTTCGGTCATCCTCAGGATGGAATACCCTAGATTGGAATACCTCTATGAACATAAATCAGGTCTACTCATAACTTGAGATATACGGTCTATCCTTGAGTCTCATCCACAATCCTCTGATTCCCCACCACCGAGTACAACTCCCCCGAATCTCAACGATACATCCATTCCGAACGCGCTCCTACAAGAGACATAACCATCACACTCTCTATGCCCACAGCCTATGACTGGAATACCCTTACATGGTCCTCAACATAGGTCTGGATTGCTTCTGAGCCCACAACATGAGTCTGGTATGCCCTCTCCGACCCTCAGCTCATGACTGGAATGCTCCCGATAACCTATCGACACTGTTGTCGTCACTTCAGTTTCTCAACACTCCATCCTGGAGATACTCACCTCCTCCATTGCCCAAATAGGCCTAGTCAATGTCCTTCACGACATCAACAGGGGCCACAGTACTGAAACCTCACCATACACTATCCGCTTTATAGAACAAGTTGCTACCCCATAGTTTCCAAACTCTCCTTCATAACCACCGACAGTTCCTAATAGCATTCTATAAGTGATAACTAGCAAGCGCATAACATACGGTTCCATGGGTTATTATCACTAAACCTCATACTCACTACCAGAAAACAAACCTACTGATTGCTACCGCATAACATATACTCAATACCCGATCATATAGCTAACAAAACCCATGCAAAGTCTTCAGCATGTATGGACCGCCTCACCGGGCCTTCAGTCTAACTGGTTTCCCCCGATGGGCCTGCAGTCTATCCGGGCCGCCCTAAGTCGGTTGAGCATAACCCTGGACCCATCCTGGTGCCTTCTCCCATATAGCTAGTTCTCCCCCACTTGGGGTTTCAGACTCCTGATCCAATCCACAGACTATAAATCCCGATCTAACTCTAGACCTCATATTGATCGCCTACCCTCTCGGGAAAACGTGGTCTGATTCCTGACCCGCGCATCTCCACCTATGCTAAATAACTCGCACACTCGTGCTGAATGTACTGTCGAGCCTTGGCAGCTAAACAAAACCCTCAATCTATCAACCCAAAGACCCTCAGAGTCGAGCACACACTCGACCGAACGCCCGAACTGAACTCAATTCATGACTAGAACCCCAACATGTTTCCCCAAATTCTGCTATCAAGCACCAAGAAGACGCGTTTCTCGTGCTGGGGAGTTTTACCGAACCCCCAACCAACACAACCCCAAACCAAACAGCCACTTAGGCCGCCTTCCTCCCTGACGGAAATGCGAAACTTATGCCAGTCTCAAAATCGCTTCTGCTTCTGCATTCCGGGACAATTCCCCCCCACTTAGATTCGACTAGGTCTTCACAATACGTGAAAATTGGAGAATTTCCCAATTCTTCTCACTTTCCAACGATCGATCCGATGACAACCAACTCCTTCCAACTAGTGCTCCATTACCAGCCAATCCCAAGTGATCACACACTTCTAAAAGCTAGTTGAACACTTCCTGAATCCAGGGAAATCGACAGTCCCTAATACTTGAATGATCCCACACTCAAATCATAAATACCTAAAGATAGGTGCTCCAACTAATATCTCAGCAACGAGCTACTTCCCTTGGCGCTCTCATACGCCAATCAATAACGGGTTCTCAAACCACTGAATCCTGACAACGCTGAATAACCATCCTGTGGGACCCTGTCCGTAGACCTTCCACATCATACCCCTCTTTCCAAGGTGCTCCAAACAAATCTCCCGCTTTCGGCTCTAGAAATCATATCATTCAGGGTCTCGCACCCTGACTCACTCACCCGCTCGGTCGTCCTCAGCTGAACTGCAGTAGCTGAAGCAATCTTTGCCCCATACCGGGCTACAAGCTACTCCCAAGACATAGTATCCAATCCTAAAAGTGCAATAAATTGCACAATCAATCCTTACAGCCCGATACAAGAGATCCAAGGCGAATCGGATCTTAGCTCCTATGGGTAGGGATGGTAATCGGGTATGCCTCACAAGATAATCATGCAACATCAACTCACAGGCGTTTACCAGCGCTGAAATACTGTTGCCAACCCTTGCGACCAGCGGACCCCGGGCTGGAAATACCACCTGTCCCTGGGTCACAAGCCTGTTCACTCCGGTGATCATGGAAGAACTGAAATGGTACCACCTTCTCCATAGGTGAAAAAAATTCCAATCCATCAATCAACCATCTACTTCCCATCAACTGATGAAACCCTGAACTCTAACTACCTACAATCCTTTGATAATAAAGTTCTCCTGACACCTCCAATGACCTAACGACTCATGAAGCTCCGCAACATATAGATCAGACAAAACAAGCAACTAACCTGAAATTACCGCTTACCCACACTTAACAATATTCCAAGACAAAATAATTACCGATCAAAGAGGATTTGACCATAATATTATTACAGAATGGGGTTTCCAATTACATATCAGAGGCTTCTTGCGGCTCGAATTTGACCTCCTGAGGAACGATCACCGCTGGAGTCTGAATTCTTTCCGCCCTCAACGTAGGACAGTTGGACCTGAAATGACCTAAACGGTGATAGTGAAAGCATATCTGATCCTTCTTGCAATCCCGTTGCACATTCCCTCTCTCCCCGCACTTGTAGCATCTGAATTTGTGACAAGCAAATTTGTGGGTCCCCCCACACTTGTCACACACCTCCTGACCCTCTTGACTTCCAGTACCCAGGTTAGCAGCCTCCAACTCTTTGTCCTCTGCTGGAAAGTCCCTCCTCCTCTTCCCTAGTTGTGAGCCCACCACCGACACTCCCCCAGTAGTCATCCCAGTAGCAACATCTCTCACAGTTTGCAGGGCCACAATTTGCTCCTCGAGCTTGGCGATCACCCTGACGGTGACCCGGTTCACGACACCGAACAATTCTTCTTGTACAATCTGAGATACCTCCATGGGAATTATCTCCTGCATCTGATCGATGGACAATATCGCCCTATCCTGGCCGCTGGCTCCTCCCCCTGCCGCCATTACAGCTGCTGAAGCTGTTGCGGTAGCCGTCTCAGCAATGGCTGCATAACGATCATTGAAATACTCCACCATAGCGGTCTTGATAGACCCAAACATCTCCGGCAACTGAGGTCGAAACATAGCAACAACCTTATCATGCAGGATCTCCCGGATCCTGCCATCCATCTCGTCTGGCCTCATCTGCCCGATAGTCTCGGGCACTATCGGCGCCTCATGTCCGCCCTCTCCTGATCCTGACCCGGATTCAGTCACGAATCGTCGTGTAACCACCATGCTGAAAACATACCGAAAAGATATCAAATACTCCTCATAACAATCCGGGAACCAACTCCCAACCCAAAACCCTAGGGGTTGTGACTTCATTGCTATACGTATGAGTCATGTGCTTTCAGTAGTACGGGCCCATACTACCTTCCACACCTACCCATATTTGTCTCAAGTATCATCACAACTCCCTAACTGTATACATAACATGCCGAGCGCTCAATCCTTACTCCTAGAGGAATGCTAAATATCTCG
The DNA here is from genome assembly GCF_052849685.1 of Lactuca virosa. Classification (NCBI taxonomy): domain Eukaryota; kingdom Viridiplantae; phylum Streptophyta; class Magnoliopsida; order Asterales; family Asteraceae; genus Lactuca; species Lactuca virosa. Next base: position 463,087,847 of record NC_136430.1, on the reverse strand, counting down.
TAACTGGCCTCTCGGCCTCGCACAACCCATCCATCTATGAACTGCCACACGACCCTCCATTGGTGCCAGTTAACTATTGTGACAACCGTCAATTTCTAGTCAAGTCAAAGTCAAATAAAGTCAACAAGTCAAACTGGTCAACTCATTTAACCGTTGTATATTAGGGTTTACATCGTGCTTACTATTGTACAACGCACTATCTTAATGCAAAGTATCACTTTGAGTCTTCACGTGTTCAGAAAATCTAAACCCTAATCAGGGTAAGTGATGGAACTACTCGATAAAACATTAATACATACCCTTCTGGGGCGTATAACGCTCATAACAAGGCAAAACGGGGTTTACAAACCTTGCATTTCGAAGTTAAACACTCGCAAAGGTCACAAACAAAGTCTCTCTCAATATTTCTCCCTCTATCTCTCCCTATCTCTCTCTATCTCAAATCTCTCCCAAATCTCTCTCAAAACTTATTTCAACTTTTTATAATCACTCGGGGCATCCCGACCCTTAACTTGATCAAAAATCACTCAAAACGGAAAGATTACTCGAAAAATAGCCATATAGGACCGAAACCACTATATGAACCGAAGCCTCCCTATAGGAACCGAACCTAGCCTTAAGAACCGAACCCTAAGGACCGAACCTGTCAAAACGGAAACTTGCTTAAAGACCGAACTCACCCTTCGGTTCGGATTCCTGAGCGCCTCTCGGTCCATTTCGCTCCAAATTCGCCTTCGGTCTATTTCGCATGCGAGACTCCTCGGACCGAACATACCTTCGGTTCTCACCTTCCTTCTAGGACCGAACCTACTCTCGGTTCTCAGCACCATGGACCGAACCTCGCCTCCTGACCTCGGATTTTCGCATATTCGCTTCTTTTTCCCGGTTTTCGACTACTTTCGCCTGTTAAGCCCGTTTTTGACGATTTTGACGGGGATTTTTCACCAAATTCATATTTTTATCATTTTAAACTCCCTAAACTCATATTTTATTCATTTCTCAAGGATTTATTAATTATAAATCATTATTTTACATTAAGAAGAGTATCCTACACCACAAGTGGGTCAAGTGTGCCACTTGTCTCCATGTGTCATCTTCTCATTGGTCCAACCCTATCCACATCACACAAACCAAGGTAAACATCCTTTCAACTTTGCAAGTTGCTCCAGCAACATCTATATAAATAAATCCATGTAGGATTTCTTGGTTCACTTTGATCACTCTCAAACACGTATACACTTCTCAAACCATCAAGAGAGCCTCTTTTTCTCTCTACTTCCAGCCACTTTTTGGAAGTGTCCTTGAGCTATTACTTCACTTTTGGTAAGTATTACATCTAAACTCAAGTGTTATTCCATGTTTTCATAACACCCTTGAATCATCTACACACATTTAACACCAAAAATCGTTCTTAGGATCATCCAACACTTCACGTGTTCATCAAGTGTTCTTGACTTGATACTCCTCGTCTTCGACCTTCCACTCTTCAAGAAATCACTCAAGGTGAGTTCATACCCCTACATTTGTCCGGTTTTCTTTAGTTTTCAGGGGGGAATACAAGTTAAAACACTAAAAACATAACTAAACTCAAACATCAGCTTTCAACAGGAAAGTTTAGTTCCATTCACGGACTGTTTTGACCATCTTAAACTTAATATATTTCAAAACTGTTTAATATGAAAATAGTTCAGGTTCATACCTTCAAAATGACTACTTGCACATCTCCATACGATTTTTCTACAATTTATGGTGAATTTTACAAAACTGCCTATCATTTCAGAAACGAATTCGGACCAGTCTGTGAATATGAACACTTTCACACAAGTTAGAGACTTCTAAAAATCATAATAAAAATTATGAATAAACTAGACACATTTTTTAAACTCTCAGAGTTTACGGATTTAGTTTTCGACTTCGTATGATTTTTCTAGGATGTTTTCAAAACAGTGCAAAAAGGTTAAAAACTAGTTACATAGCTTACCATATTAACAACACTTTGTAGTATGTTGAGCAAAGTGCATAACACTAAGTTTCTAAATGTTGGATGCATTCTTGTTAGTTTATCATCATAAAAAGAAATTAGTCATTCATGATAAGGTTTTTCCATTCATTTCGAACACATATAATAAACTACAATAAAGTATAGTTTATGGATTTTTCGATAAATGCATACTACATGAAAAAGGTTTTACTCTCAAAACAAATGAGTTTTTCATATACTACATGATAAACCATAATAGTAATAGTTTATGGATTTCATATCACTAATTTATTTCATAAAAAGTGATTTCACTTCCACCACGGAAGAGGTTTTATACTCAAACTATATGTAAACTAGTTAACGTAGGTTGTGAGATAATTCTTCCATCGTACTCTTAGAGTACGGGTTCAAATTCCTGTAAGTTATAACCAGAGTCTCTTGTAGGGAGAGCGTGATAATTATGTATGGATCTATATTGGGATTGACACCCCACACCTCGCTGCTAGCTACAGCGGGACCGACAGGTCTACGGGTGATAAGAGTCATAGGATCTTGACGTCTGAAAAACGTTGTTGCAGGTTATTTCTCGTTATAGTATGGTTATAACGACTCACATAGGGAGTTAACAATCTTTCAAGTTTACAGGGAAAATTCTACTTTGAAAAAGGGTTTTATCTATTTAAAAACTATTATAAACATTATAAGTACAAAACTCACACATATCCTCGATCTTGGGATTTAAGGCTACATAACTTTTTATAAGGAAAATATTGGATTTTCTTTGGAAACGCATTACTATTATAAACATTATAAGTACAAAACACACATACATATTCTCGGTCTTGAGATTTAAGGCTACATAACTTTTTATAAGGAAAATAAGGGATTTTTCTTGAAGTATACATGACAAAGTACCAGGTTTACACTAAATGGCTTTCATGATATTAAAACTACGTTTCATCTAGAATTGTTAGACTTCAACTATAATTTGCTAAGTGTACATGTTGGAGTTATATAAGAATTTAGTCGCAATCGACTTAGAATTGGTGGGCCCGCCTTACTTCCTGTTCCTTGTTTGGTTGTCGACCTAGGGCAGACCCATTATATTCGACGGTTTATTTAACTTAAATTTTATATAACTTATATACACTGGGTGATTATAGAAGGAATCTACAGGTCTTTCTAGGGTACATTATTGCATAACATAGGAGCGTTCATTTCACACTTAATAAAGAAAATATTGAATTTTCTGGAATCGTACTCTATCGCTTTTACAAGGAAAACGACTTCTTTCTCAAATAAAACTCTTATGAACTCACCAACTTAATTGTTGACACTCTTTCAAAACTATTTGTATTCTCAGGAAATCAGTGAAACAGGAAATCAACAGCTTTTGAGGATGGGACGTTAAATCGTCAAACATTTCATTTTGTCATCATAGTGTAATTGATTTGAAAAATGTAAACACATACTATGGTGTAACTTTTTCAATTATATCTATGATGGTTGTATTTACTTTGAGCACTGTTATACTCGTTGTTGTGATACTATACATGAAGTCCTCCACCCCCGGACGTTTCCGTCATCCTTGGTTTGGGGGTGTGACAGATTGGTATCAGAGCATTGTTTATAGTGAACTAAGTATATCGAACCACATAAGATATACAAACTATAAATGCATTGGGACTAAAGTCTCTGATTAAACATTTTCAAATAACAATAACTTTTAGAAATAAATAGTTTCTTGTTAAAAGTATGAGTGCATGCATACATACTAGTATAGTATCATATCTAGGACAATACAAAAGTTAAAAATAGAGGAGTTGTGCAATGTGAATATGCCCTGGGATATGCAATCAAGTCTGGAAGGAATATAGCCTGATCAACTATATTCGTCCAAGAAGTGACTAGTATGTGCCGGGGGATAGTCATAGTGGACAACAAGTCTATCAACTTACCAACACCCATACCAGAAAATCGTAAAGAACCAAACATAACATTTAAAATACTATAGGAGTATTTTGTGGTACTATAACTTATGTGAAAACTAAACAGATTCTTGCTAGTAGATCTACAATCACTAAGTGGATACGCTGAAGTTATATATAACTTGGATATCATAGACTTAGAATCTGTGATCATTGCTTTACTTCCTGTCCCTTGTTTGGTTGTGGTTTTGGAGTATGATCACTTATTCGAATGTCTATTATATCTTTTGTTATATGTAACTGGTATGCACCATGTCATTATAGAAATAACTAAGGAGGATCAAACCCCTATAAGTATTTCTAGGAATATGATTATTATATGCCTCTTACCTCACCCCTATTCTCACACGGACATCATGGCAAGATTTTACTTACCAAGAGACCCCTACTTTCCGAACCCGGAGAGTTAGTGGGTGATTAGGAAAAGAGTCGGAAGTGGAGCCAGATGTCGACAACTCTCCTTACATAGCCAGGACTCTCGCGAACCGTTTCGACTACGTCGAACTTGTGCCCCGTTGGGCAGCATTGATCGAGGGGTGGAGTAGCCATCAGCAACAACAATCGCCATTTGGAGACCAACGAGGTTGCGATGACCTCAACCATGGGGGACCGGTTAACAGAGCCCTCCCGGTGATGACCCAACAGATCACGAACATCGAGTTAGGGAACTGCGCGCTGTTACAGACGCTACCATCTCACAAACTCGAGACTTAGAAAGAGACTACTATTTCAGAGACCAACTCATTAAGGAACTTATCGCCGTACAGGCGAAGGAAAAGGAATATTAGGATAGACACTTGACGCTCGAAGAGAGAGTGGTCACAGCCGAGCATAGGTTGGCAGAACTACAAGACGCATCTGCTTCGTTTCAAGCACCACTGGGGACGTATTGTCGTGAGCAGAGTTCATTTTACTCACAAGACCTTGTAGATTAGGTCTACGAGTATGCGTTGGTGCTACTCCCCTCCATGTGTAGGCCCGACCCTGCGAGTTAGTAATTACACTAGTAGAGAGATTTATTTGCGGTCCAAACTTTTCCTTGCAATGATGTGGTGTAGACCTGCATCAGGCACAAAATTTTCTCTAAAACTAAATATACTAGAATCATACAAATGAAATGGGCATGCGTATTATTTCATTGGGAGCAATACTACCAAAAATTCATAAGTTTATTTCATATAGACTCCCGTTATGAATTGTTTTCAGAACACCATAAAAATTGGAACACGATACACTCAGAACTAAGATAAACTTAGCGAGATAACTCCCGACGTATAAACCCTTATTCAAGACTCATTATCATCTCACTTTTTTTAAAACCTCATAGTTGAAAGGTGCCTTTTTTATAGACCTATAGGGTGCGATCATACCAGCACTAATGCACCGGATCCCATCATAACTCCTCAGCTAAGTGTGTTTGGACAAACATAATCCTAGGATGGGAAAAACTTAACGCCCGTACAAAACCTACTCCTACCCACTACCATAACTCCGTCTCAGGAACGTTAGCAGAAACATTGAGAATAGTTCAGTAAAGTGCGAAATTTATATATGTGTATATAAATGGTAAGGATATAACTAGAGATAATCATCCCCACTTACGAGATCGTTTCTCCCCATGCAACAGAGTTATGTCTTCACAAGGAGGTAACCAGCCAACAAGCAAGGCAGCAATCCTGCAGATAGACTCTGCTACTTTTCAAGCTGCGGTCACGGCATCCGTGACAGCCGTCATGGCGCAACTCAATGCTAATAACACCAACAGGGGTGAAGGCGGTGTCGGTAATACTAACCGCAGTAACAGTCAAGAACACCAGCAGGTGTCTACCAACGAAGACGCCTCATACCACAAACCCAAGAGCAAGAAACGAAAGTTTCAGGACAAAAAGAAGTGCAATATACCTCAACATCTCGCTAAGAGGCAACAATCCGTGGTTGCCCCTGTAATTACGACAACAGTCACGACTCATGCCTCGACACTAGCCACAATGCCTGTCACTCAAGCACCGGTCAGACAATATATGGGAACACTCCCAAAATGTAACAAGTGTGGCTACCTTCACAATAGGGTTTGCCGGGTGCCGTATTGTAAAAACTGCAACAAGAACGGACATATTGCCCGCTTCTGTAGGACCCAGACCCGACACATCGCTTCAATCACCTATACCAGTGTAAGTCCAGTATGCCACCTATGCGGTGAAATGGGACACTTCAAGAGAGACTGTCCAACTGAGAGAAATGACGGAGGAACAGGAGGAGTGTGACAAACAAACCAGCAGGAACAACAAGGAACCTTATTAGGACTTTTGTACTGTTCCAAAAACAACAACGTTTAAGTACCATATGTTTGTAATGAATTTGGTATGTTTGCTAAAATTACCATCTTTCAAAAAGTAGTTAAAATACTCTCTCGTTCAATCAAATCAAAGACACTCATATATGACCTTAGGATCATTACCGGTGAATTATGATGACTCGGTGTACACATCAAGGTTAATTATAATTAAAATACTACAGACTTAAAGCGAATAATTCATGTTCCATGTCTAGTAGTGGGGTTAGGGTAGAGCCACTCACTCGACGATTTCATCAATACCAAATTACATACGACTTGCATATACCGCTCGATCATAGAGTGACCTGTCGGGGATCATGATATAAAGTATCATTACTAGCTATCAGAACACACTTACTACTAGCACTAGCTGTTGTGGTATGAATCATTTGCAGTAACAATAACATCGATCAAAACGGAACACACTGAAAAGAAACACAGGATGCACTATCACTCTAACGAATATCTCTTACGAATACAACTTAACACATGTATCACTAAAAAGATCGGTTGTCGTCATTCAATTTTGATTAGTATAGTCCTCACCTTCCCGATTAAACGGCTACGAAAAGACCCTTCACCTAACCCACTGAATATCGAAACCCTCGCCTTTCATAAATGCAAATCCGATATGGACCTCCGGGCCATCTCTCGTTGCGAAACCCCAAAACACTCACCAGAGGAGTATTATACCTTCCGAAACCTTTCCACAAGTAGTTCCAGAAGACCCTTCGGGAATGTCATGCATGCAACAGATAAGGTTCAAGCACAGAAGCTTGGGACGAATACGGTTAGTCTATCACTACTAAGTGTATACGCGAGGACAATATATAATTAAGATTCTACGGACATTGGATGTGTGTTTCCGCCCTATTTCCTATTCCTTGTCTGGTTGTGGACTTGGGGTAGAGTCACCTATCCAACTGTCTTACCAACCCTAATTACATACGACCTATATGCGCAAGTTAATGATAGATGGACCAGGTACGAGTCCTACCATGAACTTCGGGACAAGGCGATCCAGGAGTGCGAATGAACGTTCTACCATCCGAATAAGTCTAGTCGCGTAAACCGAACCCATATGCTCCCTACTGATCTAATCAAACGAGAAACACTAAAGCAGGCCCTATGCAGCGCGCCGAGGAGAAGTTATTACTTATGACTTAGTACAAATTCGAGAAAGGCTGAAAGCATATCGAAACCGACAAAAGAACTACACAGATAAGCGATGCAAACCCTCAGAATTGCGGGTTGGTGACCGACTTTTGCTAAAGGCCTCAGCGTTGAAAAGAATGATATGTTTCGGTAAACATGGGAAACTGAAACCAAGGTACAGCGGGCCATTCAAAATCCTCGCTAGGATTGGCCCGGTAGCATACAAACTCCGACTGCCGCAAGAACCTAATAATGTACATCCAACCATCCACGCGTCAAATTTAAAGAAATGTATGTCTGACGAGACTCTTGTGATACCTCCCGACGAAATCAAAACCAACGAGAGTCTCCACTTCGTGGAAAAACCGATAGAAACCATGGATCGAAAGATCAAAAGAATGAAATCAAAGTCGCATCCCCATTGTGAAGGTCCTTTGGAACGTAAAACGAGGACCTGAGTTCACCTGGGAACGCGAAGACCAGATGAAACAAAAATACCCGCATCTTTCCCCAACTCTCGAAGTCCCGGTCAAAGTGCTAATTTCGGGACGAAATTCCTTCTAACGGGGGGATGATGTGACAACCGTCAATTTCTAGTCAAGTCAAAGTCAAATAAAGTCAACAAGTCAAACCGGTCAACTCATTTAACCCTTGTATATTAGGGTTTACATAGTGCTTACTATTGTACAACGCACTATCTTAATGCAAAGTATCACTTTGAGTCTTCACGTGTTTAGAAAATCTAAACCCTAATCAGGGTAAGTGATGGAACTACTCGATAAAACATTAATACATACCCTTCGGGGGTGTATAACGCTCTTAACAAGGCAAAACGGGGTTTACAAACCTTGCATTTCGAAGTTAAACACTCGCAAAGGTCACAAACAAAGTCTCTCTCAATCTTTCTCCCTCTATCTCTCCCCATCTCTCTCTATCTCAAATCTCTCCCTAATCTCTCCCAAATCTCTCTCAAAACTTATTTCAACTTTTTATAATCACTCGGGGCATCCCGACCCTTAACTTGGTCAAAAATCACTCAAAACGGAAAGATTACTCGAAAAATAGCCATATAGGACCGAAACCACTATATGAACCGAAGCCTCCCTATAGGAACCGAACCTAGCCTTAAGAACCAAATCCTAAAGACCGAACCTGTCAAGACCGAAACTTGCTTAAAGACCGAACTCACCCTTCGGTTCGGATTCCTAAGCGCCTCTCGGTCCATTTCGCTCCAAATTCGCCTTCGGTCTATTTCGCATGCGAGACTCCTCGGATCGAACATACCTTCGGTTCTTGCCTTCCTTCTAGGACCGAACCCACTCTCGGTTCTCAGCACCATGGACCGAACCTCGCCTCCTGACCTCGGATTTTCGCATATTCGCTCCTTTTTCCCGGTTTTCGACTACTTTCGCCTGTTAAGCCCGTTTTTGGCGATTTTGACGGGGATTTTCCACCAAAAGAAATTTGTTTCAAGGGACTTGGTCCTTGTCCAAAAGAAATTTGTTTCAAGGGACTTCCACAAGCACAAACACAAGAACATTTAACAGATTGTTTAACAGACTGTTTAACAGATTGTTTAACAGACTTTTGTGGCTTGGGTTTTTCCACAGTGGGAGTATCAGCATCACAAGATTTTGAATCATTTTCAGCGGACTCAAAATTGATTTTATTCTGCTTACTCCCATCTTGCACTGCTTCTTTATCTACACGTGAAGTAGAAGCATTAGAATCGCTCACCTTATTACAAGTTTTTGAACCTTTTTCAGCAAAACAAGAGTTATTCTGTCCTGCTCATGCCCATCTTGCACTGTGACCTGCTCTGCACATGAGGTAGAAACATTAGTATCGTTCACCTCAATATTCTTAGTTTGGCTGGATTGTTCAGTCTTAACTGAAGCTGGTACAGGTGGCTGGCCATACCGAGCAGGTATCTCTACCTCATTGGTTTCAAGGGGTGGGGTATAGTTGTCATTGAAGGGAGGTGGAACGCTGTGATATCCTAGACCCTTGTTCTGATTATCTTTAAATTTTAATTGTTTTTCAATCATGGACTCAACTTTCTTACTTGACACATCAAAATTTTTAAAATTAAAGTCTGCATTTTTAAACTTATTTTTCAATGTGTTAAGCTCGGCAGTTAGACTGACAATCTTTTGTTGAGCATAATCATAATGTTCACACTTTGTGTTTTATTATTCTTGAAGTTTTCTAAAGTCTTTGATTTTGGCCTCTAATTGATTTTTTAAGGGTTTTTGTTCCTTTCTGATAGTATATCGTTCATATTTAAGGTCCTCAATTTCCATAATTAATAATTCATGTTGATCACGATAAGATTTAATTTTAGCTTCACAGGACTGAGAACATGAAGCTTCATTAACCTTGGTGATTGAAGAACTCATTATTCACCAAAAAGAATAATTCACCAAAAATAGATCTGATTATGAAGCCAAGATAAAATGCCCTTTGACTTGAAACCTCGAAAGTCAAACTTGAAAAGTCAAACTTTAAAGACAAACTTGAAAATCAAACTTGAAAGTGAAACTTGAAAAGTCAAACTTGAAAAGTTAAACGAGAAAGTCAAATTTAAAGGTCAAAGGTCAAACTTGAAAGTCAAAAGTCAACTCTGAAAGTCAAAGGTGAAGATCAAAGATCTTTGTTAAAAAGAATAACCTTGACCGAAAACAAAAATTTCTAAACCGAAAACAAATAATTCTAGACCAAAACCAAGAGTATTTGACCAAAAACGAGAGTATTTGACCAAATACATGACTTTTTGACCAAAAACAAAGCTTTATGACCGAAAACAAAATTATTGTATCGAAAATATGGCTTTTTGACAAAAAATAAGTCAAAATGTTGAAATTCCGAAATTGTGGCCGAGAATGCGAGGCTGGATTCTCGGACCGAGAAAAGAAGTCTAAAATCTGAACCGAAGAAGTAGAACCGAGAACGCGATGAAATCCGAGTACGATGCAAGATCTTCAGACCGGAAACGAGGACTTCGCTGCTGACCGAGAACGTCCGAATCCGTCCGAAATTGCTGTTGAGCTCCGGAAATGCTGCTGGCCGCCTAGGGTTTGACCGGATGCGAGGGAATCCGCCTAGATTTCGCAAATTTTGACCTAAAATGCCCAAAACTTGCCAAAAACACGGGATTTTCAATATTTTAATGCCAAACTCGATCTAAACTCCTAAAATATGAAGAACACGAAGAACAATGGCCAAAAATTCGTCAAAAATAAATTAAAAACACCAAGAATTTCCAAGAAAAACTCTTAAAAATATATTGCAATGACCCGATTGCTACCGATCCAAGCTCTGATACCACTTGTAAGTCCCGAATTCTCCTACGTATCAATCAGATTCACTTTGATTGTGCGGAATCCCAATCAAAGTGTATAATGAAAGATATAAGATGAATAAGAACAATATAATCAATCTTCAATGCACACTATTATAGATGAATAGTCGGGTACATAAGATTACTGATTACAATTTGTTTTCTTTCTTGTTCTCTCCAAAACGTGTTCTTGGCTTGTTGGCAGCCCCTAGAACGCCCCTTACCCTTTACAATGGTAAAATAAAGCTATTTATACTTAGACCTAATAACCAAGCCCAAGCCCAAAACCCAAACAAGCTAATATTAAACCTAACCAAAATCACATGTGATTTTGGTCCAAACAACACCAAAACATGGTGTTTTCGGTTCTAGATCGAGAACTCTAATAACTTATGAAAAGCAAAGTATAAACCATAATTTATGACCTAACAATCTCCCCATTGGTTTATAACTTTCTTTTCACTTACAATAAACCATAATTTAGTCCTAACAGAAACAACAGAACATGCTATAAGAGGAAGAAGATATAAGGTGCAACGAAAATAATAAACGATAAAAAGGAGCATAAATGATGAACAAAGAACGAGAAGAGAATAAAAATGTATAGGGTATATTTGTCAAATGTTTCTTATTCCATTGTGTTCCATCTTTTTGGGTGGGACTAAAACTTGAACAATTAGGCTATGTTTGGCGTACTAGCTGAAAAGCTAACTGTTAGCTGAAAAGCTAGCTATTAAATCAAAAGCTAGCTGATAGCTGAAAAACTAGCTGATAAAAAATGACGTTTGGTAAAACAAACTGAAAAAAAATATGAAATGACATAAAATGACATTTAAAAGAATGTGTTTTTATAATAAATTAAGGGTATATTTGAATTTTTTTTAAAAAGCTTCTAAAAAGCTAGTCTAAGGCTGTGTTTGGCGCGCCATAGCTAGCTTATTTTTCGATCTTTTTTATGTTGTATTTTTTGGTAAGCCAAAAAGGAGTTTATAAGCTAGCTTTTTGAAAAGCTACTTAGACTAGCTTTTTAGGAGTTTTTTTAAAATTTCCAAATATACCCCTTAATAATTATAGAAACACATACTCTTACATGTCCTTTTATGTAATTTTATATATTTCAGCTAGCTTTTCAGCTAGTTTTATCAAACGTCATTTTTTATCAACTAGCTTTTCAACTATCAACTAGCTTTTTATTTAATAGCTAGCTTTCCAGCTATCAGCTAGCTTTCCAGCTAATACACCAAACATAGCCTAAGTAGCTTTTTAAAAAGCTAGCTTTTAAGCTACTTTTTGGTTTGCCAAACACGACAACTTAAAAAAGCTTGAAAAATAAGCTAGTTTTTCAGCTAGCTGTGACGCGCCAAACACAACCTTAGTCTCATTTGACTTGCTCAATAACTTATTTTGTTCTTGTTCCATCTCTATCAAAAGCCTTTAGAAAAAAAAATTGTTATGTTCTATCCATTTCTATTCCATCCACCAAACGCTACCTAAATAACATTTTTTTTACCTATATAAGAAATGGGTACTTGCGGTAGCAATAATATTTTGTAAAATGAAACATCAGTTCATTACCCTTGATAACGTTTTTTAAGTTGGAAGGTATTTTCTGAATGTATTAAAAAGTTGGTTACCTATTGTGACATTATGCTCATACTCTTTATTATACGCCCGGACTAGCTAGACCTGAAAATAGAGAGAAACCTCCTCGGTTGTGTTGCGCCGCCTCATAAGACAATAAGAACCTCCACTTGCTGTCCGACACCGTAGAGAGATGGCGGAGACGAAAAGGAAGAAAACCCTAGCTTCTACAAACAGTTTAAAGAGAAGAAAGGGAGGAGATAAAGAAAAGAACTGGAAAAAGGGTCCCCATTTACCCAACGCATTGCAAAAAGAGCTTAATTCCCTAAACCCTACAGATAGAAGCGACGAAGAGATCCACTCCGATGACGACATCGATGTTTATGAATACGAAGAAAATATCCCTGAGGAAGAGTCGAAGAAGAACCGCAGGTACGACCCCGTTGATAACTTCGAGTATGAACTCCCCAAGGATTTCGAGGTAATTCCATGATATTTGAATCAGTTTTTGCGTATTATGTTTCATTTTTCTTGTCTTTCAGCGAACAACTAAGCTTTGAATATGGATATCAAAGGCGTTAATTTTTGGATTCGAAATGGATTGAATTCTGAACTTTTTGTATAATTTTTTTCCAACTACATCGAACATTGTAACAAGTAGGATGATTTTTTACCATCTGAATGGACTGGACTTTTCAGTAAAATCGCATTCGGTTTTGTATTTGAGAAGTGTTAGGTTTGATATTCAAATATCAAAAAAATTTCATGAATACAGGATATTATAACATGCTATTTAGTTTAGAGCTCACTTATTTTTTAATTTCGTTCTTTTATCATGTGTTGGTTTCATTTGTGATTGTTGGGCTTAGTGTCCTGTAGTTTCATGACTTATCTGATCATTGTAATAAATTCCTGATGACAAGATAATAAGCGTAGTTTGATAATTTAGTGTGGTGGTATAAGCAAAGTAATGACAACAATGCTCTCATTAAGCTGTAAGTTGTAGGTAGGTAGCTACTGGTGTCTTTGAGGAAAGAAGTATACTATAGACGGAGTCACCAAGCTTGTTTCCTTTTTTATGGAACCGAGAAAGATTGTTGTTTTCAGTGGTTATGCTTGCATAATTTTGTGTTTGTTGATAGGATGAAGATGTAGCCTCTGATGATGATGAGGAAGAAAAGGGAGACAGTGATGAGTACGATGAGGAAAAGCATGCAAGGATGTTACAGGATATTACTGGACTGCCTGGCGATGCTTTTGAAGGTAATTTACAGGACTATTTAATAAAAAAAAAAAAAAATAATTTTTTGTTGTTAGTTATAAGTTGTGAATTTCCAGGCAAGAAGAAGAAAAAAGATGTGGTAATATTTGAGGCATACCCGGAGTCTGAATATAATCCGAGCCGTGATGTGTTGGATGGTGATGGGCGCATTACTGTTGATGACCTTCTAAATCCCCTTCATGGGAAACCCGGATTCAGCAAAATAAGAAAAGATGTGCAGCGAATGGATAAAAAGTCCATGTCCATACAGCCTCCTCTTCCAAAACCACAGCAACAAAAAATAGATAGGAGAAGTGCTTATGTGTATTCAAAAAAGAAACTTCATGAATATGAAGCATTGGTGAAGAAAAATAGAGAAGCACCAACCATCTACTTTGATGAAGACATAGATGTGGGATATTCCACTGTAGGGGCAATAGCTTCTGAGTTTAGGCCCAGGACTGAGTTTGAGAAGAAAATGGATTCTTTAATTAATGGTAAAGAACTCTCAGAGGCACATAAGGGTGATGGTGCAAGGCTTCTACAACTTAACAAGGTGTCTCTAGAAGATGTGAAGGAACGCCAGGACCGACTTTCTAAAATGCGTAATCTTTTATTTCGTCATGAACTCAAGGCCAAAAGGATTAAACATATAAAGTCCAAAACATATCGCCGTTTGCTGAAGAAAGATAAATCAAAAGCCACTGAGATTGAAATGAATCCGGAAGCTGCTAAAGAACTTGCAGAGAAAGAGGAATTTAAGAGGGCTGAGGTGATTTAACATTCATTTCTCTTACCTGGTTTAACAAATAATATAAACTGGTAGAGACTTTTAATCTGTTGTATATGGCAGGAACGTATGACTCTAAAGCACAAGAACACTTCTAAATGGGCTAAGCGCATTAAGAAGCGTGGTGTTGATGTCCAAGATGATGGAACACGGGCTGCTATATCAGAACAGCTTCAGCAACATGCTCTTTTAACTCGAAAAAGGAATTCCATGCATGATGATGAGAGTAGTAGTGATGACAGCACAGAGGATGATGATGATGACATCTCAGGAGATGAGGACGATGCATCCAAACTAAAATTGTTAGAGAATGGAAAGAATAGGACACTTGAAGTGTTAGGGGAAGATGATGATGATGATGACATGCCCAAATCAGGAGTCCTTTCTCTACCTTTCATGGTACGCTTTAGCCTTTATGTTTGTTTATTGTATGTAACACTTAATCTCTCGCAACTGAAAATCTTGGTGATGCATTTGGTAGGTTCGTGGGCAGAAGAAGAAAAAAGAGGCAGCCGAAGAAGAAGCCAGGCTTGCTTTTCAAGACTATGATTCATCGTTGAAGCAGTTGGATGGTGATGAGGATTTCAAAGACAATGCAGGAGCTTCTTTGAGTGGTAGAAAGGTATATGGTGGTGCACAAAAGAAACAGGTTCCACAGTCCAAGAAGAAGGTTAAGGCTAACACAGATAATTACTTTGACAATATGGATAGTGAAGATGATGATGATGATGATGATGATGATGATGATACCATGGATAAACATGGGAGAATGACTTATACACAGAAAGATGTCAATATTGACCCTAATATTCTTCGAGAGGAGTCGGAGATCGGGCATGATCCTTTGTTTAAGGTGATTAAATCGTCAAGAAATATAAATCTCTATAACCTTCCAGTCCCACATGATATAACAAGTTTTAATGTTTTATTGCATATAGAGCTTTGATGATATTGATAAAGATGAAGGGCCTAAGATCGAATATGAAGTTTCTTTGTCCGCAACCAATTCTTTAAAGAAGGTATGGTATTGGTATTGTGTTATGCTGGTTTGAGTTTTAGGAATTGTTGTAATTCTAAATTTGTATTTGCAGAAGAGGAATAGGAAAGATTGTAATCAGATAAAAGGCAAGAAATCACAGGTTGCAGAAGTGGCATCTGACATAGAGGAGGTACAAGTATCAATAATAGCACATGATGTTGTTTGTTTGGAAAAAGTTTCTTAGTTTGTGTATCGGATGATGTGTTGTTATATGTAGCAGCATGGAGATGATGATGATGAAGGTGGTATCGTGGATGGAATCATAACATCGGGGACGGATTATGAGTTGCCATCACAGGATGATCTGATAAGACGTGCTTTTGCGGGTGATGACGTGGAGGAAGATTTTGAGATGAGCAAACAAGAGATATTGAATGAGGAAAACCCGGAGCCTGAAAAGCCGGTGTTGCTTCCTGGATGGGGGCAGTGGACTCATATACAGAAAAAGAGAGGGCTGCCGTCTTGGATGTTGGCTGAGCATGAGAGAGCCAAAAAGAAGAGGGACCAGGACCTCAACAGAAGACCCGATGCACATCTTAAGCATGTAATCATATCCCAAAAGCTTGACAAAAAGGTACATTCCACACATCTCCACTCCATATTTTTTACTAAATAATACTATACTGTTTCCTAATCATTTTGATTTTTGATTTTTGATGCAGGCTGAGAAACTGCAGACAAAGGTGTTGCCATATCCATTCAAGGACAAGGAGCACTTTGAACGGAGCAACCGTATGCCTCTTGGTCCAGAGTTTAACCCTGCAACAACAATCGGCTCACTTAATCGCCCCGACGTACATCATTTTTCCCTTTTTCACTCACTAATACTTTGTTTCTTATTTTCATTTGTTTTGAATATTGTTTATTATTTAATATTAAAGGTGGTGAAGAAGCCTGGTGTCAGCATAAAACCAATCAAGTTAAGGAAGCATCATTGACTGACTTGAACAGAAACATCATCATGCCAATCAGTTTTGACTTTTGAATGGGATCCATCAGATCACCTGTAATTGTAATTCTTTCTCTCGCTTATTTTTGCAGTTTCTCCGGATTTTGACATGAAAAAACTACAAGTTATGTAATCTTTTGATTTGTTAAGTGAGTTGGAGCTTTTATTTTTGCAAATACTGTCTGTGGTTTACCTTCCCAAACTTGATATATAAATTTATAGTAATTAATAAATGGTGGTTAGATGTATCAATGTGTATCATTGTGTATGAGGGGAGATTAATATCAAATGACTGCACTGGATTGAACCAAAGGCCAAAGGCCAAAGGATCAATTTAATAATCCTGTTTAGACTTTTAGATTGGCTGTTTGGTGTGAGTCAATATGTTCCTAGCTGTCTTGTATAAAAAGCATTTAAATTTTTGAGAATCGTCGGAACTTCTAACAACATAAGTCCAGTCTCTCAAACTATAGGTTGCAATCTTGAATCTTTGATGATCAAGTGTTTAACAAGTATATAACATATGACACCAGGAATAATGACTTTGTTCTTGAATCTTTGATGATCAAGTATAATAAGACATTAATTTTATTATTTTATTTTATTTTTTATTATTTTTTTTAAACAAAATATAGTTCAATACATATATCGATGGAAGGCAAACGGACAACAAGTTGCGCTGCTAGTCCTTTTTGGATGGCAAAACTAATTCTTTTGAAAACATCTGTGGATCTAGGAGATATGACATTAGAATGCATGACCCGTTGGACTCTGTTGAGGAGCTCCACCGTCTCTGGTGCGGGAAAACCAAATGTATCAAATGCAAAAGGTACAAACACATATTGATTTTCTATACATGCATTCTCGTGCTTTGCCATTTTGCACGCAGCGACTTTCAAAGCAGCATGTCCTGCTGTGAAACCCATGTTCCTCAAACCGACGAGAGGAGAGACCCTAGTAAGATCCACACACGCGTGCTTCCCTCCTACCCATCCAAAGACCAAAATGTTAGCCGGCCTGAGTGTGGATCTTCCATCCTGTGAGTCCTTATTAGTGAAACCGCTATAGTCGAATCCTGGAAGTCATATCACATAGGTAATCAGAGTCCATACATGCATCTATCATAGTCATATCATTAAATAACATTTACTTGCGGTTTGCGTTTAAATATAATTAAATATGGTTTCGATTTATTATTACAATTTCACATTATGATTAACTAATTTATAAATTATTTATCTATTGATTTTTTTTAAAATAATTTTGATCATAATGATGTTTGAAAGTCAACGCAATGTAAGTTTTTTTTTTTTTTTTTTTTTTATTTTTTTTTTTTTAATATCTACATTCACAATAGTTAAACCTTTTTAACTATTTTGAGAAATAATATTTAATATATTTTTAAGTTTATTTTAAATTTTGATTTATGTTTTAATATTTAAATTAACGAATCAGTATATTATAATAATCATCTTAATAGTCTATCAATAATAAGATCAAATTTTGTATTTAATAACATATTTTAATTAATTGTTTAATTATATCAAGTTAAAAATTGAAAGGCTAGTGAGGTTTCAAATGCATATGTTGATAAGAAAAATGTCTCATTTATAGTATAATATGAAGCATGGTTGTTAAGATCCTGATCTTGATCTTAAAATCTTACGATTTTAAGATCCTACGAGCCAAAAATGATCCTGATCTCACTAGGATCTATCTGAAGTAAGATTTAAAATGGGATCTTAAGATCACAACTATGATCTTAAGATTTTAATACAATCCAATTATACCTCTCTAGTTTTATTATATATATAGTCGAGTCTCATAGAGTTCCATTAATTCATTTCGAATTAGGCATGTCACACTCATGATATTTCATTTGTAATCTTAAGTCTTTAGTTGTACATGATCATAATGATCTTGTTTCCTTTTACAATTAAGATGTTTTCTTAATTATTTTTATGATTTGCATCAATAAAAATTATGGTTCATATTTGAAAAGTTAAAGTAAACTCCATATCGATGTCTTAGTCAACATCAAACTTTGCACACTCAATACTTTACAAACAAATTTGAATATGAGTTCATTTTGGTAGGATCTTAGGATCCTGATCCGATCTTATGATCACGATTTTGAAAAACATAAAACAATATTGGGTGAGATCCCGATTTTAACAACATTGGTATGAAGTATGATATAATATGATATTTCAATAATAAAATAGATATATTATATATTGTTATGAAAGTTATATATAAAAAGGTTTAAAATCACTTTACCATATTAAATACAAAATCACTTATATTGTTAACTAACTTTGAATGTTATAACTTATGTCTATGTAGATGTTTTATTTTTATTGTTTATACTTATTTAACATTAATTAAATGTATAATCATTATTAGAGAAGATTTGGTGAAAGAAAAATGTTTCTATAGTTAAAATTTGGTAACTACATGTTGAAAATAATTTATTCATTGATATTACTTGTGAAATAATAATTTCTTACACAAATTTGTTATGTAAATTTGTAATGAAATTGAGATCATATCATTTAATTGTCGTTATTTGAAATTAACATGTGAATAAAATTAAATATAATTCTCAATTTAGTATTACTTTTAACGTTATAATTAATTTAGAAATTACTTATTTGATCTTTTTTTATACGGTAAAGTAATATAATTTTAAACTTTATGTTATTTTAACTATTATTATTGTTAATTAATTTAAAAAACTTTATGTTATTTTAATTAGTTTATGATTTTTTTAGTCAATTTTACATGTCAATTTAAATATAACTTTCAATACATGTAAACATTTTAGAAAAATAGTCTTTAAGTTTATTTGATATTTTGCTTTATATTTTGGATTTATTTTAAAGACAAATCTAATTTTAAACTACTCTTAAACTCCTCATATGTCCCTAATGAGACTTAAACCCATGACCTCAAGAAAAGAAAGACAACATCTGATACCGCTTGCTAGAAGACATTTGGTTAACATGGTATCTAAATTAATATTTTAGAAGCCCTTTGGTTAGCATGATATCTAAATTAATATTTTAAGTTTAAATATTGATAATTCAAAAAATCTACCACTAATATGATAATATTTCATATTTAATAACATATTTAATTTTAAATAAAAGTAGATATATATGATTGAAATTTAAAAATATTAGGGGTTTTAAATACATGTTATGCATGTAAAAATTCCTTACTTTATAGTATATATTGATACTAATAATAGATAATAGATTCATAATATAAATAGATATAAATTTTATATTCTATGTTTAAGAGTCTGATTGAATATGATTATAACCGAACATTTACGGTTATTAAAGAAAAAAAAAATATTGTTTTATATGACTTAATTGATTAAATCGTTTAAATTGAACGATTAGTGATGAAAAGTAAAAACCGTAAAAAGAATTTTCAGAAACGATCCATTTAATTAGAGAATGGCTAAATAAACACCCCCATTTACTAGAAACACAACCTATGCTAAAAAAACACCATAATAAAAAAAGTCAACAATGTCTTTTTACATTGAAGTTTGTATACCCTACTTTTTGTTTTTTTTTAATTCACGTGCATTCTTTTTATTTTTATTTTCTTTACTTTTTATTTATATTTTCTTTTTGGAGTAATTAAAACATAATATATATATATATATATATATATATATATATATATATATATATAAATTAAATATAAATGATTAATTATTTATTTTTAATTAATATAGATTAATAACGTATATATATTTGTATATTATTTAATAATTAAATATAAATGAATACATAAAAACAAAAATATGATGCAAAAAACAATAGCATTAGCAATCCTTCATGAATACATAAATGCATAATTCGAGAGAAAATTAATACCCTCTAACAATCCTCTATAGTTATAAAAGGTATTTCAGGATTGTAAGATTTCAGTTGTCTATAAAGTTCTAGACGTGACATGAACATAGTTTCCCATCCAGCTGCACATGGGGCTTTGTGGCGGATCCAGAAAGCTGAAATGGTAGGCAGCGGGCAATCTTCTTCTAATTGTACCATCACATAATGATTACCATATACAAGTGAAATCGTAATAACGCGATGGTACAAAAATTCTTCCGGACCTTTCCAAAGAGGAAAGAAAGTGAGAGAGCCTTGGTTGGTTAAAAAAGTAAGGACTACACCAAATCTGTTGGCAATGAGGATACCTGTTTCAGGCATAAGTAACCGGTATCTTTTAGGTGCCGGCGATTCTAAGAAATTCAACGAAGTATATAGTTCACCGATTCCATCAGTGAAAACTCTAGCATATGCATCGTACGAACTCAATAACTCGTCTAGTAGTTGACGTCGAACATAGAGTCAGTCATTCTCGCCATACCCAAGACAAACAGATATTGCTCGAAATCCACAGTTTCCATCCCCCTCTACATCTTGTATATGTGTGATGTAAGGATGAAATATCACTTGAATTGCATCTATTAGTCGATGATTGTAGCATGATTGAGGCTCTTCCTTCAAGTCTGGAATTTCATTCAAGTCTGGCTCTTCTTTCAAGTCTGGAATTTCATTCAAGTCTGGAATTGTGGTTATGTATGAACTATGTCTTGCCGGTTCCCTATTGTTCAACTCAAAAATTTTTGGCATGGTTGAAAAGCTGGGTCTTCTAGGAGCTTGATTGATAGAATAAGTTTGTTTTTGTTTTTGTTTCTTCAAACTTGGTCGTCCACGTGTATTTTTTTGAATTGCGGGTTCTCTAATGTGTGTTTTACTAGGCTGGAATATATCTAGTAGCTTTCTCATCATGCTTTTTTTTCACAGCTTCCGGTTGCTTATTGTAGGTTTCTTTAAACACTTCAAATTTACCATCACCACATATATCCTCATTTTCCATAGGAATTGACGGTGAAATTTTAAGTTTTCTCCAGAATACATCTATTGATTCCAATGAAATACACTCACCTGTAATGAAATATCATTAATATATAAACAATCAATATATAACTTAAATGTAAAAAGTAATTGTCAAATGCACCCACTAAAGTTCAAGTATGTTGATAACATGTAAGCACATGGTAAGCCACAACTATTTTGTAGTTTACAACCACAGTTTGAAGAGTCAACTTGATGTACCCGTTGAAGTTCCTCTACAAGCATATCCAGAGCTTTAAGTGAAACATTACCCCGCAACAAATCGAAACACGAAAATTTGTGTTCGTGTTTGGAGACGATCATGCTCTTTTCAAAACTCTCATTTATCGTTGTAAGTTGAGACTTCACAAACCGATCAATAGCACCAACAAACTTGGCTAAAGAATAATTTTTTTCTTGTAAGTACTTCTTTAACGCTGAATGTTGGTCCTCAACTCTGCTGCTGGTTCGTTGTCCAAAGTTCAAATGTTGATCAATCCAAACAGAGACAAACATTTCCTTATACTTGTTTAACCAAACATCGTCCAAATACTGTAAAACATCTGGAATCATATAAATGTTATTTATGTATAAAAACCCTTCTAAATTTATAAACAAGTAGTTACAAAATACGTAGAATTGTACCTTCATGTTCTCTTAACATTGACTGTAGTTTTCTGTAGTTTTCAGTGTACGATGTCCATGTTGGAGAGTCAACAATTATACTCCACATAGCACGAAAGGATTTCCACAAAGCTTTCGATGGGATTAGCTTCTTACAATGCTTTCTAATATTTTCGGTAATGTGCCATCGAAAAAGTAAGCGAGTTGCATAAGGGAAAACTTGTTGGCATGCATTCACCAATGCCAACTCTCTGTCCATCACTATAACGCGTGGTTGCATGCACTTTTCTAGTGTCAACCTTAGACACGTTAACACCCACTTATAACTTTCCTCCTTTTCGTTAATGATAAAGGCAAAAGCAATGCTAAATGTCTTGTTGGTTGAAGTTACTCCAACAATCTCAACAAAAGGCATATCATATTTGTTTGTTTTGTATGTTGCATCAATAATCAAAACGTGTGGAAATGCTTGCCATATATCTAACGACAGTGGATGAATGAAAAACAGGTTTTCCAATTCATTTGAAATATTATTTACGGAAAACTCGATAACAAATTTTTTATCATTCAAAATTCCCAAAAGAACCTACATTGAAATATCGTTAATTAATAAAATTCAATATATAAATTATATGTAAAATATACTTGTTGAAATATTATACCTGCATCGGAGTTTTTCCATCATTTTGGGACGAGTGAAGCTTGTACTGTGCATTGTATATGGTTTTGAGTATAGAAACATTATTCTCATCATGCTCTTTTAGTATCGAGAGTATGTTGCGTGGTTCAACATTCTGACTTGTCAAGTCAGCCACCAACTTTTTTTCGTTTTCTTTCAACCGCCTAGCATAAGCATGTCCTTCCATATGTTGTGCAGGTGGATGGTTATGTTGATCACATTTCACCCTCAATGTCCAACCATCAAATTGTTTTATATACGAACCTACCAATTTAAATGGACAATTGATTTTTTTGGTGCCGGAATTTTTACTTGTTGCTTTAATTTTGTATTCACCACCACGATCACAAATAAGTGTGACATAAGACACCACATCATTTTCATTTGTCTTTGATCTTCTTCTAACGATAACATAACCAAGAGAAAATGCTCTGTTTTGTACCCATCCCATCAATTCATTTAGAGAATCGAACACCTAAAATTCAAATAATATCTGTTAATAACTAGTGAACATTACAATGATTAAAAAAAATTAATATCATGATAAGTATTATACCCGTTCGGTGAAAAATGGTGACATCCCCATAGAGAACTCGTTGCCTTCATTTGAGTTTGCCCCGTAAAAATTCGCCATCTTTTCGATAAAACTATGAACATAACAAAAAAATTTGTTAAAAAAACTAAAATAATATAAAATAACTAATTAAAAATAAACATATATGTTTTTAAAAGCTGATTAACTTTTAAAAATCAAAATCAATGGCAGCCGTGCTTGAAATGTCTAATGTCCACTTATCTAAAAAGCTAATTTATTTTAAAAAAACAAAAAGCAACAATTCATTTAGTTTAAAAAACTGATTTATTTTAAAAAATGATTTATCATATTAAGTGGTCAAACCACTTAAAGGTTAGCCCACTTAAAATGTTCAGGCCAATTATCCGATGTTCAGCCCATTTATCCAATTAATACACAAAACCCTAAAACCACAAAATATTATCATTTTGCAATGTATTTGCTGTGAAAGAGCAACAACCGTCCCCCATCTGCCGGAGCACAGCAGCCGCCGACGACTTGATGCCACCGGAGAATCGCCGACATCAGACCTCCGACGAAGAGTCCATGCAACCAGAGCATCGTCACCACCATGAAGCTCTCCCTATCTGTTTTTTCTTCGATCTGTCTCTTTCCACGTTTTCTCTTTTCCGGCACCGGAGATCTAGACGACGCCTCCGGCGGCGGTGATGCTCGCCGTCGGTCATGATTACCATAACTCGTTCCCTATCTCTCTCATTGATTGATCTGTCTCTATCTCTCTCTCTCTCTCTCTCTCTCTCTCTCTCTCTCTCTCTCTCTCGATGTTTTACACTTTTCCGGTGGCGGTGCTGCTAGCCGTCGGCGATGATGACGGTGGTTGGACTTTAACAATCACAGTTATATTTTAAATCCTGAAATAATAAACAAAGTTAGAAATTTACCTAAACTGTATTAGATGGTTAGATTAATGTTAACCTATCTTTTTTATAATAAAACATAAGTTGTTATTAGTTAAATTGATATTAATGTAATCCCTTTATTATATATACAATTTACGAGACACAGCTTTTTATGTTTGAACTTTTTTAGGTACCCAATATAGCTATTATATAGGGTGTTTTTTAAGAAAAAATAGTTTGACTTTCAAAATAGGGTGTATATGGGTTGTTTATTTTGCAGCTACCTTTAATTAGTATTTGTAGAAAAAAAAAATAACAATTAATTCCCTATTTGTATTTAAAGATACGGACGGTATCATCGTTATCCTCGCCAGTCGCCACTGAACACCCTCCCTCGCACCAAACCACAAAAACCATATTACACCCTACTGTTGCACACAACAGCTTATCTTCTTCATTCTTCAAACACACCCACCAAAAATGGAAGCTAAACCTCATGAATTCGAAAACCCTGATTCCGAAACCCCAACTGAAGACCAATCGCACCTCTCCATTGCTCCCTTTACCTCCATTTCACTTTCTCTTCCCATCCACTTCATCTCCCCACCAAAAATCTCACCTTTCCCTTCCCAAATCCCTAAATTTGTGAAAATCCATAATCAAATCTCTTCCCTTTGCAATCTTTCTCTCTCTTCCAACACCCTCAACCCCACCAAACCATTCTTCAAGTCCACCGTCTCTGCAAACCCTCTTCAAAACCCATTATCTCTAAACCCTCGCCGCCCATCTGACCCCTCCAATGCCGCTGGCGGACGTCGCGCCTCCGTGGTATGGTTCCGTAACGATCTTCGCGTTCACGATAATGAATCTCTGTCCTCTGCTAACAATGAGTCAATGTCAGTGTTACCAGTTTATTGTTTCGACCCTAGAGACTACGGGAAATCTTCATCTGGGTTCGATAAAACCGGGCCATACCGTGCATCTTTCTTGATTGAATCGGTTTCCAATTTGAGAAAGAATCTTCAAGCCAGAGGGTCGGAGCTTATAGTTCGAATTGGAAAACCTGAAAAGGTTTTAGCTGAGTTAGTAAAGGAAGTAGGCGCAGAGGCAGTGTATGCACATAGGGAAGTGTCTCATGATGAGGTGAAGGGTGAAGAAAAGATCGAGACAGCATTGAAAGACGAAGGAGTGGATGTAAAGTACTTCTGGGGAAGTACATTGTACCATATTGATGATTTACCCTTCAAGTTGGAAGAAATGCCCACCAATTACGGTGGGTTTAGGGAGAAAGTGCAGGGGTTAAAAATCAGGAAGACGATTGATGCACTTGATCAGTTGAGAGGGTTGCCGGCTGGTGGTGACGTGGAGCCTGGTGACATTCCTTCTTTGGTTGATTTGGGTCTTAATCCTACTGCTACCATGAATCAGGTATGAGTTTATTATGGTCGTGTGGATGAATTTATGTTGATTAGGTATTGAGATTTGAGAGTGTGGTGTTAGGCGAAAGCAACTGCAAATGCATCACTTGTTGGAGGTGAGACTGAAGCACGTGAGAGGCTTAAAAAGTTTGCTGCAGAGTGCCAAGCACAACCTCATAAAGAAGGAAGCAATGATAGCAGCAGCAGCAGCATATATGGTGCAAATTTCTCTTGCAAAATCTCCCCATGGCTTGCAATGGGATGCCTTTCCCCTCGTTCCATGTTTGATGAGTTAAAGAAATCTGCTTCTAGGTATGTAATATGTTGTATTTGTTGATAAAGTCTTTTTTATTTCATGAGCTTGAAAAAAGAAATAAATTTGTAGAACCATTTCTGCCCGCAAAGATGGTATTGGTGGTGACACCGGGACCAACTGGTTGATGTATGAGCTCCTGTGGAGGGATTTCTTCAGGCAAGTGCAAAGTCAATGTCAATCAAAATCAACCAAATTTGTTTTTGTGATTTTTTAACTTTTAAGATGATGTTTATTTGTCTATAAATAAAAAAATCGCACAGATTCATCACCAAAAAGTACAGTTCTGCCAAACAAAATAATGCTGCTCCAGTCACAGCTTCTACAACAGGTGCAACAGTGGCATGATCATGTTATGAGGAATTGAGATATGTTTCAAGACCAGAAACACACACAGATTTGATGCCAACATGTATCTCTTCTTTTGGTCAACCGCATCCCATATAACTTGAGAGATTATTCAGTCGAACAATGTTTTTGTTTCATTAGACTCTAGTGTCTTGTCATTTGAGATGCTTTATGAATTCCATGTTAATGCATATATATATAATATATATATATATATATATATATATATATATATATTCTGTGTAAAACATTCATATTATATGGCCGACAGCAATTCAAGAACATGGTATTTCTTTTACTTCTATACCAGCCCAGGTGCAATATATAATAAATCCAATCCAAACAAGTGTGGCCTGTGGGGAATTTATATAAAGCATCTGAAGAAAAAAATACATACATAAAATTAAAAATACAAAGCAATGGGCAAAATTAATAAATACAAATAGAAATGGAAAAAGAATAAAGTCAAATGATTCCAGAAACTTTTAGGGAGGATAAGACTACGAATATGAGCCAAAGCAACATGAAATACGCACATGTGACCCAAGCCCAAACCCGTGGTCCTCCAAGCTCACCACCAAACACAATCCGTCTGACTACCAAAATTGAGATACAGCCAACAGAAGTTGAGAAGAAAACCAGCAATGAGAAACTCAGCCCCTCTGCATTCTCAATTCGCAGAGGCTCTCCATATGCTATGAAGTTGTAAACTGTGTCAATCAGCCATGGAACTCCAATCCCCACATAGATGTTCACTGAATTGCTACATACATACATACCAAAACCAAAACCATCATCTTCAGTTTCAGTTTCAGTTTCTTTCCAAAACCAAAAAGCATATTATTATTAAATATTAATTTAACCTGCAAGTAATGTTTGCAATGGCAGAATCTGCAGTTGTTTGCCTTTCAGCAGCAATTTTACTTGCCACTAGATCCGGCCACGAGGTTCCACCTGCCAATGCAGTGAATGCTATCACATAACTGTTGATTCCTGCAAAGGATCAACTCGAATTCAAAGAATTGTTTGTTTGTTTTAAATTTAAAATCAGTTGTTGATACTTGATACGCACCTGTAACACAGCTGATGAGGTCCGTGAGCCTTGTAACAATATAAGCTATTCCACTGATGAAAATCAGAGAACAGATAAAAGCAATCCACCCATGAGCTATCTGATATGGAGGCACAAATGCAAACACCAGTTTCCATGGAGCAACAATAACATTCCAGAAAACCTTTGCCCAACCCACACCCCCACCCACGCCCCCCCTGTTATTTGTATCTCTCAGTTTCGTGCTATCCAACTGTTGAGTGTTGAAGAAAAAATAAACCAGGATAATGAACAAACAGCTTTACACCACACCTATTAAGTAAATACTCAAAGACCATAACAACATGTGGTACCAATTTGCCATACCATGAGAGCATCGACAAATTGGTGCTTCCAAATTGAAGCAACATCAGATTCCGGATAGATATCAAAATGCTTATCAGATGGATCACTTAAAGGCAGATGTTGATAAGTAGAGTCTGCAGCAACAGCACAATAATTACAACAACTTCACATAAATGCATAATTATTATATTCTTGATTTGTGAAATACAAGTAATACCTGCAGCATTTCCTTGGTGGATGGAAAATATATCTGCAATACCTTTTTCTGCTGGAACCCATTCCTCTGGTCTTTCACTCCGGTCCCTGTAACATATATAAATGCTAAGCTTTTACAAAATATTGATTAGCAAGTAGCAACTTCCTAGAGAGAGGGAGGCATGGTATCATACAGAGGAAGAGACACCAAGGGCCAACGTTTGTCTTGGGCATATGCGTGTACAAGCAACATCCCAAATTGCAGCACAGTCAACAACGCCTCCCACACAGTTATAACATTTGGACTCCATACCTGCAACAACCAAATTCCCAAATTCAAATTATTACATAAACCCTTTTCCTTTCCCTACAAACAAATAAAATACCACCTCCAGAATTATGTAGAGCCAAATATATGCCCAGAACGACCAAAACAGTTCTACAATCCAAACTCCCAAATCCGATATCTTTTTCACTTCCCCAGCTTTCGGAACCACCACACACACCGCGTGGATAGGAAACAGGTCGAATGCAGCAGACCCAACAAGCGTTCCAGGCCCTAACCCTATCAATTTTAACCACACACACACACAATAAAATCGTTTGCAATTGCTGTGTGTTTCTCTAGTCTATCATATAAAACAAACTGCTTGTGGAGTGATCGATCACGCACCTCCAGCATACAGTTTGCCAATATTTCGTATTGCATCGATGGTAGCCAAAGAGATCTGTGGGAAGCTAGTACCAAAAGCCAACAGAGTAATGTCTGCAATCGTATAATTCCACACTTTTTCATGTCTCACACGTTGTGTATTGTTCCGAGGATCTATCTCCACCACCGTTCGAGTTTGTTGCACAACATGTTCCATGGACCGGAAAAACCTTTCAGTTATTGCCGATAGTCCAATGAAACAATAAGCAAGTGCTAAGAAATAAAAAAATGTACGAAACCCATCTCCCATTGATGTTTCTCCGGGGAAAAGAAAATAGGTTTCGCATGCCTTCTCCACAATAATGTGGTTAAATGTCTTTCCGGCTGCCGTTTTATCATCATGTACCATTTCCTTTAACACCGTAGATCAGAAACCCTGGTTAATTTATGACCAAAGGAGGGGTATGGGATGTATCAAATCAAATTAATTTGGAAGGAGTGAAAGTAAGAGAGAAACGGGCGAATTGGGATCGACAACCAGAACCAGACGTCCAGGCATTCATGATCCATATGTCATTGTTTTGATTTGTTAATTAATCTATAGGAGCAGCAGGAACACGTCTCTTCAAAGTCAGCCACGGGATTCACACTTCATAATTCATTCTTCCCTACTAAATCAAAATGGGTTTTACTTTTTATAACACCATCCTGATCCAATGCACACCAAATATTGTGTTGACCTATATATTTGATCTATATATTTGACTCTAACTTTCTTTTTATTTCTTAAACACAGCTTTTGACACTAGTGACGCAATGATTAACTAACGAGAATAGAAAAACAATAAAATACATTTAATATTACGTTTATGCCCCTTTATTTATATATTATTTTCTATTTTCCTCCCTTTAACTTTACAAACATATACAACATATTGTCTTTTATTAATTTTATTTTTGAATATATTTATTTCGTGTTATTTTTAATATAAATAATCTCACATATAAACAAATTCGACATGTATGATACTTCATTAGTTATATTGGTTTCTATTTTTTTTAACATTAAGTATCATTATTTTGATCTTTTTTAGTTATATATATATATATCGTGTACTACTAAAAGTTTCCCCTTGGAAAGTAATGATACGATTCGGCAAACGCGGGAAACTAAATCCAAGGTACATCGGGCCATTCGAAATCCTTGCTAGGATTGGGCCAGTAGCATACAAACTTCGATTACCTCAGGAACTCGACAAAGTACATCCCACATTTCACGTGTCGAACCTAAAGAAGTGTTTGTCTGATGAGACACTCGTAATACCACTTGATGAAATCGAAGTTAACGAAAATCTCCACTTCGTGGAGGAACCAGTCGAAATCATGGATCGGGAAATCAAACGAACGAAACAAAGTCGTATTCCCATCGTGAAGGTCCGTTGGAACGCTAAACGAGGACCCGAATTCACCTGGGAACGCGAGGATCAGATGAAACAAAAGTATCCACATCTCTTCCCAAACTCTTGAAATCCCAGTCAAAATGAAAATTTCGGGACGAAATTCCTTCTAACGGGGGGATGATGTGACAACCGTCAAATTTCGGTCAAGTCAAAGTCAAACAAAGGCAACAAGTCAAACCGGTCAACTCCAATAACCCTTGTATGTTAGGGTTTACGTTATGTAATCACTATATAATTCGCTATTTTAATGAGAAATCATCATTTGGAAAGTTCATGTGTTTGATTTTTCTTAGCCTTAACAGTGCTAAACAACGAACCAAAGCGATAAAACACTATTGCACAATCATCGGGATTGTGTACGACACTAAAACACGGTTTAACGGGGTTTACGAACCTTGCGTTGTGAAGCCGGACACTCAAATTAATCACAAACGAAACCTCTCTAAATCGTTTTCACTCTATCTCTTTCTATTTGAAATCTCTCCTAAATCTCTCCCAAATCTCTCTCAAAAAGTTACTTTAACTTTTTGTAATCATTTGGTTCATATCGACCCTTAACCGGGTCAAAAATCGCTTGAAACGGGGTAAAAACGGGTAAAATAGCTTAAGGACCTGGAACTGAAGCTTCAGGACCGAAGCCTCTCATCCGAGGCCTCGGATCCGAAGCCTCTCATCAGGACCGAAGCTGAAGCCTCTCAGGAGACCGAATCTGAAGCTCTCAGACAGCAGCCTCGCATGCGAGGGTCCGAAGTCTCGGCCCCCATCCGAGAGGCCTCGCAGACGGCCCCTTTTTACCGGTTTTTCGACTACGACTTCGTTTTAACTCCGTTTTTCATTATTTTAACGTGGGATTTTCACCCAAAACTTTATTTTATAAACTAAGGCCCCAAAATATATAAATCTCCAGGGTTTTATAAAAATATATTAAAAGAATTAGTGGTTGAACTAATTATTGAGGGAATATTTGCTTTTCCTTAATTTATGGCAAAAGCAAACCACCACCACCTCACTCTATGATCAGCCACTCTTTCCCACTACCCCTTGTCTCCTTAGTGGACCTTTACACCCAATCTCCAGCTCTTCCCACGTTCTAAGAGCTGGAGGATTGATCCTCTCTCCTCATTCTCCATAAAGTTCTTTCATTCTACACTTAGCAACCAAAGGACACTCTCCAAAATTCTCTCATCTTTTCTCTCAACTTCAAGAACTTCAAGGCTTTCTTCAGGGATTTCTTTCTTCAATTAGTAAGTATCTTCATCATTCATATAATTATTACACTTCATTCTACTCAAATCATTGATATCTTACACAAATTCCATCTTATTCGATGTTAGATTCTCGAATCATCAAGACATCTTCTTAGTGTCCTCGGGTTGAACACTTCCTCCCTCTCACTTTCATCTACTGAAACCACATAGGGTGAGTTCATACCCCTACATTTACATGTTTTTCTTAAGTTTTAAGGGGGGAAATACAAGTAAAATCATCAAGAACACAATTAAACTTTTTCTATCAGATTACATCAGAAAAGATGAACTTCGATCACGGACTGTTTTGGTCAACTTAAACATTTTAGTTTTCAAAACTGTTACAGGTGAAAGTAGTTCAAACTCTTAGCTTTAAAATGGCTACTTGCACATCTCCATATGATGTTTCTACAATTTATGGTGATTTTTACAAAACTGCCTATCATTTCAAAGGCAAACCCGGACCAGTCTGTGATTATGAACATTTTCACCTCTGTTAGAGATCACTAAAAATCATGATAAAATTTACGAATAAACTAGACTCATATTCCAAACTCTCAGAATTTGCGGATTTGAATTTAGAGCTTTGATGATTTTTCTATAAATTTTCTAAGAACAGTAACAGAAACTGTATACAACAAAAAGTTGCTGTCAATTTCATTTCACCTTGTAACATGTTGAGCAAGGTGTATATCTTTATGTGATTATATGTTATTGCAATATATGACATTTTATCTTAATATTTAGACACACATCAGTTTACAAATGGATTTGGACATATAAAATATAAAGAATAACAAGTGATTATAATCAAAGTACAACCGATACATTCAAACATTTAATAAACTATTTTGAATATAGTTTGCATACATTACTACGTACTACCCTTGGTGGATAAACTATAATAGGTATAGTTTATGATACATTACATAACACATACATTTAAAAAGGGTACATTTATACAAAGGATATTTTCATTAAGCAAGGTACGGCCATACGGTACCAAGTTTTCATAACACGTAATTCCGTTAATGACTTTGTGAGACATTTACTTCAAACTACCATTAAGTCCTGTATTGTAACCAGAGTCTCCTTGAGGGAGAGCGTGATAGTTGTGTATAGATCTATATTGGGTTTGACAAACCCACACCTAAACTGCATGCAACAGTTAGACCGATAGGTCTGGGGTGACAAATGTCATAACATTTCCGACGCCCGAAGAACGTCGTTTTAGGCAACCTTGGTCATAGCATGGTTATAATAAACTCACACAAAGTATTAATAAATATTGGAATTTACGGGAACTTCATTAAAATTAAACGAGTTTATGTCGATTTAAACTTACATTATTTATTATAAGTAAGAAAAGTTACTTATACATTTCGGTCTTTAAATTTAAGACTACATATACATTTTAAGGAAAATATTGGATTTTCTAAAACAAATACTACTTTTACAAACGAAAGGCTTTTAATAATATCAAACAAAAGCTTATGAACTCACCAACCTTTGTGTTGACACTTTTTCAAACAACTTGTATTCTCAGGAAATCATTAAACAGGTAACCAAGTGCTTTTGAGGATGGGACGCTAAGGCGTCTACTATTTCATATTTTGTCAACATATTGTAATTGATTCGTAAACATGTAATTCATACAATGATGTAACTTTTTCAATTATATATATATTGGTTGTGTTTGCTTGAATTACTATTACAATTGTTGTTATGATACTATACATGAAGTCCTCCACCCCCGGACGTTTCCGCCATCCTTGGTTTGGGGGTGTGACATATATCCTTTCAATCTTAATCTCTTCTTTCAATTCCATTCGTTTTTATATCCTTTAAGTCAATTTGTTTTAATTTACATATAATGTTACATGTCCTTTCAATCTTAAATTGTTCTTTCTTAATGCACTCTTAATTGATTTCATTATCACCACTAAACTTGAATGTTTTTTTTTCCTGTATAATTTATTAAGTATAAGTGCAGGGGCATACAAAACTATATCTATCATATGATATGTGTTTTTTTTGTTTGTACTTTATCAAGGCTCAACTCATCAGTGTTTTTGTGGATTGCATAATCAGGTACTGATCTTCTCCTTCGTATGTGAAATAGATATTATGCATGCACGAATAAAAGTGATTGTAGAATCATATGTTAACAGTGCATGGGCATAATGGTAATAATTTTAGAAGGGTAGAATGGTTTTTTTTTTGTTATAATTTGTGTATTACTACTTATTTGATTATATCTGATTTTTGTGACATGGATATTATAAAGTGTTGTTCCTACTTTAATAATACATTGTCATTGTTGATGCAAATATAGTAAAAGATCATCAATGGTATAATTGTAATTTTGTAAATTTATTTCTTTGTTTGCAGGGAATTAAGTAGAATATTAATCATAAAATATTCTGTACAGTACCCATTATGTATTGTAAAATATTCAAGCCATTTTTCTGTTTAATTAATGTAACATCCATAAAAATCAAGCCAAATTTAAACTTTTTAAAACATTTAGAAACCAATAGTTATTACAATTTGTTTTCAAAATAGTTCCATATCAGAGTATCTTAGAAACATAGTCATAAAATGTGAGGAGCTGTACGATCACGCCTTTGCCTTCCCGCGATCATCTGAGGTACCTGAAACCAAAACTGAAACTGTAAGCCCAAAACTTAGTGAGTTCCCTCAAAATACCCATACACACAACAATACACAAATAATCACAAACAACATACTATGGGTCCAATCAACCATCGGGTTGGAATACCCCAGACCCTCAACCATCGGGTTGGAATGCCACCATACTATAGGTCTAGTCATCCTCGGGATGGATTACCCCAGGCCCACAACCATCGGGTTGGAATGCCCTCATACTACGAGTCCAATCATCGTCGGTATGGAATACTCACTGCCCACAACCATCGGTTGGAATGCCCATGTCTGTTGGCTCTCGCATAAAGCAGAGGAGCCTCAACCACCAATCAACATGTGCATATATATTAGATAATCACATAACAGTCTATAGACATACAAACCGATTTAACTAATCATACTAGCATAACATCATCCTATCTACCAGGATACTGATCTACAGATCATAGCAATATTGTAACATCCCAAAAATACAACCCAAAAATTTTTGTTTGAAAACCTTACTAAACCATAATATCAAATATTAAAAGATAAAACCATGAATCATGTGTCTCAAAATGTCATAATAAATTTATCAAATCGAAACTAGTGTCAAGATCATATTAATATATCAGAGTCTAACTCCCAGGCTAAAACTGTGGTGTGTGCCATGCCATCATCCCGAGCCCTTCCCTTTGCTAGCTGAAGTACCTGAAACCAAAACTAAAACTATAAGCACGAAGCTTAGTGAGCTCCCCCAAACTACCACATACCATACAATAACATATAAAGCACATATTGGGCCTTGCCCACTGCATCGGACCGAAGTCCGGAACTAACTAGGGCCTTGCTGTAACACTAGTCAAAATAGGTCAATAGACAATCACATGTGATTATGCCAATCATGTAATGTGATTTTGTTAAACTAGTAATGTGATAAGAGTGTTATGTAGTTCATGATAAATTCTAATACAAATATTAACTTTCTTTATGATACAACTCCAAGTATACGTCCATACGATTCCAAAAATATAAAGAATGTCTGAATCTGACTTCGCATAAAAGAAGTTATGATAAACCGAACACTATAAATCTCTATAGTAAGAGGAATTTAAAATATACTTAGAATTAGCTATTAAAATCTAAAAGAGAGTTGTAGTACTTGTACATACCTACGCGTGCATATAAAGAACGTCAAAAACGGAGTTCGTATGTGAAAGTTACGACCTTCCGAAGATTCAGCTGTCAGAAACCCTAATCTGACTGAGCTCACGACGTGAGCACAGGACTCACGACGTGAGCACAGGACTCACGACGTGAGAAGTCATTTATCCATATCTCGGAACCTAGAAGGTGTGTGGCGAGGCTGCGAGGGGATAAGATCCAAACTCACGACGTGAGCAAGGATATCTCACGACGTGAGGAGTCACATGGCCACCTTCCGAAGCTAGGGACGCAAATGGCAAGTCTACGGGATGAGCATGCAGGACTCACGACGTGAGCCTTATCAAACTCACGATGTGAGGTTCTAAAATCCTTACTATAAATAGCAGGTCCGACTTCAGCCATTCTTACACCTAAACTTCTTCCCTTTCTCTCCTTTGCTGAGGCCCTCTTGCATCCCGAGCCCCGACGACCTTGTACGCTGACCGTTTCTGCTTAGATTACATAAAATCACACTACCAGGGTGAGTTTCACGACCCCACTTTCTAATATTTCGGGGGAAAACGCATGCTAGATATTATATATATGTTATTATTATGTCTATATGATAATATATAGTTATAATAGCCGGGGTATAGTTGTTCTAAATATAATATTTTGAATATATACAACTATTATCAACTTATCAATATGTTAATTTACTAATGTAGATCTTGAGTTATACTTAGGATTCTATATATATGTTGTGTGCGATATAGTTCCGAAGTTCTATATGTTAAGTTATAAAGTATGTTGCTATTATTAGTTTTATGTCAAGATAAAATTGGATATGTTATATGTTGTTATTGTTAGTTTTATGTTAAGATAAAACTTGGTATTGTTATTGATAGTTTTATGTCAAGATAAAATAGGAACGTTATATGTTGTTATTATTGGTTTTAGGTCAAGATAAAACCCGGTTTTACTTCAAGATATAGCTGTTATACTGCCTAAATATTATGAAGTTAGGAGTAATGTTTAAAAGCATAGTCTAGTAACTTAGGGTTTTAGACATGAAGATGCTTTTGTTGTTAGAGCTATAGGAAGCCGTCAAAGTCTACATGAGTAATTGTATTCATCAACTAAGATTTGGGATCTTAGCGGAAATCTTCTGAACTGTAACCGTTAATCCCGTGTGAGCGAGGAAGTCGTGTATAATTAGTATACGGGCTGACCACCCCACTTGTGACTGTTAGCTACAGTCAACCAAAAGCAAGTGATGAACTATCCTTTTATTTGTTATTGTTCCGGCGTCGATGAAGTGTACGGTGTTGTTTCTCATGGTAAATCATGAGTGTGTTTGTTTCTCATTGTAAATCATGCGTGTGTTCTATCAGAGGTATTATGTCATAGCAGCGGTTACAGGCTCATGGTAGCAAATTGTTAGAAACATTATACTTTGTCGTATACAAGTATTAATGTTAAGTATAAGTTTCCCCCTACTTATACCTTAGGATTAAGGAATGTTTAGGTATAACACTTAATTGATAAGTAAACTATTATACCTAATATACATACTAAATGTTGGAGAGTCAAAATGATACTTTCAAAACTATACTTTTGAACGTGGAAAATGTATTATTTTATGGAGTCAAAACCTGTGGACTCACCAACTTTATGTTGACGTATTTTAAAATGCATGTGTTTTCAGGAACTTGAAAAGCTGGTATGTATTCGAATAGAAGAAGTTTTACTATTACCTTTCTGTTCATTAAGAAGTATGCCATAGTCGGATATTATGTAATAGGTCCTAGAAAAACAGTTATGTAACTTTCAGTTATCAATAAAGGTATGTATTTTCTTTAGTACTGTTCAATGTATGTTATATAACTGTGATACGAAGAATAACGTTACACTACCCGGTGTTTCCGCCGATGGCTGGGGGTGTGACACTTGCCCACTGCATCGGACCGAAGTCCGGAACTGCATCAGACCGAAGTCCGGAACTGACTAGGGCCTTGCCTACTGCATCGGACCGAAGTCCTGAACTGCATCGGACCGAAGTCCGGAACTGACTGAACATAGCATAACATAATCATAGCATATAATATGAACACATATACTGCATACTGTATCGGACCATAGTCCGGAACACATAACACATACCATGCATGTATCACAAAGACACCAAGCATACTGAACTACTGCATCAGACTGAAGTCCGGAAGTACTGCTAACTAAACGGGCCAGCATTGTGGTCGTAGACCCGTTCCTACTGGAAGGAAAAACTCACCTCGTAAGGCTGGCTGCTGAAATGCTGCTCGGGAACTGTCTGACTGCTGCTCCGGTAACTCCCCGGCTACAATTCCCAAAAGACACTTAATCAGACACTGATAACTAATCTTAGGGTAAAATGACTATTTTACCCCCTGGTCAAAGTCAACAATCCGTTGACCTGACTCGCCGAGTTGGGCATCCAACTCGTCGAGTCCCTATCTTTCCTTCTACTCCCCTTCCCGACTCTACTCGTCGAGTTTAACCAAAACTCGACGAGTTCTCCTTCTTTACTGATATCCTGCCAACCTTCATCCGACTCGCCGAGTTGTATGAACAACTCGTCGAGTCTGTTCTTACGGGTAAGGAGATTGCCTTGGACTCGCCGAGTCAGGTCGTAGACTCGCCGAGTCCCTCTACACTCAGATCCATGTCTTAACTCACTGAGTCTTTACTCCACTCACTAACGGACTCGCTACTACTGAACAGGGAATCTAAGACTCGCGACCGGACTCACCGAGTCCGAAGAACGACTCGCCGAGTCCTTTGCATGCAGTTTCTATTCAACCGATTCTAATCAGTTTCAGTACATCCAATTCATAGATCTGGGTTTCTGGGACAATCTGAACACGTAAAGTTGCCAACTTTACGTGTATCTATGATGCAATGAAGCAATAACACTCAAACTTGGCTATAATGGGGGTTACTTGTCTAGAACAAGGCCATGGCTGCCAAAAGGTGGCCTTCTTGAGCTCCTGGAACTCAAGAGAGGCTAGATCCGAGATATGGCTTGATTACAAAGCTTCATCACTAGGGATTTGGGGTTTTTGAGCTCAAAACCATCAATTTGGGGACAAAATAGATCTAGCAATACAATAATCAA
Source organism: Lactuca virosa (assembly GCF_052849685.1). Taxonomy (NCBI): domain Eukaryota; kingdom Viridiplantae; phylum Streptophyta; class Magnoliopsida; order Asterales; family Asteraceae; genus Lactuca; species Lactuca virosa. The sequence continues at coordinate 463,049,791 of NC_136430.1, read as the reverse complement.
GATGAAAGCTTTATTACCAGAAAGGATGGCCAAAGAGGAGTATAATCTGGATCTACTTCTTCTTCCTTGAGTTCTTCTACCTTCTCCTTCTTCTTCTTGCTCAACAATGCACCAAGATTCCTTCACAAGGGAAAAAATCACTCACACACACTTCAAGGAAGCTAGGGTTTCGGGAATAAGTCTCTGAGAGGTGAAGGAGGCTGGTTTGGGGCTATAATGGTGTTTAAATAGGGTACACTCCCTAAAATTAGGGCTTCACCCAGACTGGCGGACTCGCCGAGTCCGGAATATGGACTCGTCGAGTAGCCACGCCAACTCCACGTGCTGACCTGCTGCTACTCGACGAGTTAGGGCCACTGACTCGTCGAGTAGCTTCTAAAATAAGAAGAAAAATAATGTTTTAAATGCCTACCAGGAACGGGGCGTTACAAATATAATACCATCCTCTCTACCAGGATGCTAATCTAACAGCTCCTACTAGCATAACATATCAGAGTCACAATCAAAAAGGGTCGGCCTTGGTGCCTTAGACCCTTGAGCATAGTGAGGAAAACTCACTTCACAACTGTCGAACTGAAATGATAAGCTCAAACTCTCGAACCACCGCCACTAACTCCACCACATATAGTTACCATAAGACCATTTCCATAAATTTCCAAATTAACAAAATACCCCCAGAGGTCAAACTAGTCCACCCTTGGTCAAATTCAAAGTCAATAGTCAAAGTCAACACTCCATGTTGACTCAACTCGTCGAGTGCAGCTAGCAACTCGTCGAGTTCCTTAAGGGTTCAGAAGGTCATAAAACCCTCACTGACTCGCCGAGTTTACCACAAACTCGTCGAGTCTATGAGTAATTTGAAGTCGAGAAAACCCTAACTGGCTCGTCGAGTCACCGTACTGACTCGATGAGTCCATGCAGAGACCTTCAAGGCCAATCTTCATCGGACTCGCCGAGTTGGTTATGCAACTTGTCGAGTCCCTTCAGTCCTTTCTCCATCCAGATGATTTTTAAGCCACTTAAAGCTCCATAATGCAGATCTAAGCTCTTAAGGCATACTTCCTACGTAAAGTAGCAAACTTTACGTACATGCAAGGTGATAATGACCCAAATCGAGCTAAAGAAAGGTTCTAAGGGATGAAGAAGGTATTAACTCACTAAAGGCTGAAACTTTATGATCTTACAGACCCAGATAAGCCTGGATCTGAAGTTGCAACTTTAGATCATGCCTAACACCCAAAATAACATATCAACATTGCCAACATGGCCCTAATCTCATACATGCATAGATCTAGGTAGAAGAAGGTCAAGGTAACAACTTGTTACCTCAAAAACGGTGCTAAGATGAAGAAGAACTCGGATCTACAGCCTTCCTCTTGTTTCAAGCTTGAGCACTTCAAGATCTTCCTTCCACAATTCACCACAAGGCTTAATATCACACAAAAAGAGAGGAAAACAACGATTTAGGGTTTTTGGACTCACAAAGGGCTGTAAGGGGAGGCTAAGGGGGCAAAAGATCCTTTAAATAGGGTGAAAAACCCTCCGGATTAGGGTTTCTCATTCCAGCTCCAACTCGTCGAGTCTGTCCTCCGACTCGTCGAGTCGGTCACTTAAGACCCGCGACCAAAACCGTGCCTACTCGACGAGTCAGTGCATCCAACTCGTCGAGTCGACCTTTTCAATGGAAATATAAGACTGAAAGTTTGTACCTGAGAGTCGGGGTGTTACAATTAAACTCAAACTGTAACAATTGTGACACAAGTTCCCGAAAATACCCCTTGAGCATTGTTTTCAACGATTCTTAGTATCCTTTATTTGGTTTAAAACTTGTGTCCCCCTTTTCATCATCATCATAATACTAAGAAAAGAAATATGTGTCATCGTCATTTATTTGATCTTGTTGTTGTGTAGGGAACCAAATAAGATGAGTTATTTCAAACTCTAATCTTTATGCGACTTCTGACATTGATATTAAAAAGATTAAAAAATCATCTTAATTTGCTAATCCGAATGTTCATGGCTTTTTAAAACAACCATTCGACCCCCCTGCGTCTTTTTTGCTCAACTGAAATAACTACATAACCTTAAGCATTTTCTTTTTCCCTTTTCTTCTTTATGAGCTCATATGTTGGCATCAAGGCTATTTAATTACAGGTTCGAAAAGAAATAAAGATATCACAAATTCAAATGAGAATTTTTGGACTCATAGAAAGATAATATATCATTGCATACTAATAGGATTCTTGAAATGCAAATTATATGGGCATGGTGACTTCAAAACTGCCAAAACTACCCCTAGACAACAGCCATAGGCCCTAAATCCCCTTAAAAGAAAAAAAAAAGTAGTTTGAAGGAGAAAATGAAGATGGGAGGGAAAGGGAAAAATGGTAATTATTTTAGTAATAGTAGATTTCTACACAAGGTCGGACCATTTTGCCCTTGGGACAATTATAAAGATGGTGGTCTTTGTTCGGGATGAAGTGCAGTTTGTGAACTCACCAAATTGGTGTTGTATGAATTTCATGCTCGAAAAATATTGACTTACTTTGTTAATGCATAGATTTTATAGGCAAAAATGATCAACTGGCCTCTCAATGATTTGAAAATAGGAAGAACAAGGCTCACCAACAATCAACATGGGTATCAATAATCCCTAGATGACAACGGTCAAAGTTACCAAATTGACCAAAAAGTCTACAACTGTCATTTTTTGGTATAATTACTTAACTAGGGACCATTTCTATTATGACTCATTCAATAAAGTACATTGCTATTTATTTAACCATATGCATCATTACTAACATTTTTCCCCTATACCAAAATTGAAAAAGTAATAACAAAAGCATATTCAAAAACATCATATAATCGATTACCATTTCATCCAGTTTTTCATTTTGTTAAAACCCCAAATTTGTCATATTATATAATTTTTTGTTTCACGCTCATTTTATTTCTATCAATTAACTTTTATTTATGTATATAGGCGTGTACATTCACATATGTCATTTTATTTGATAGAACTGTAATTATATGAAAATACTATGTAATTTTTTGAATTGGCTACATTAGTATTAGTTTTTTTGTTCCTTTTGTAACAGATCCAAATGACCAAGAAAAAACTAAAAAGGTCAAAATTGTCAAATTGACAAAAAAGGTAAAAAAAATTAATTTTTTTTTTCAAAAATAATTATACGTCATGTTATATGACTTTCACATCATTATAAAGTTTTTTTTTTCTATTTTAACTCGTCCAAATTAAAACAAAGACCAAAATGGTCAATATAACCAAAGAATATAAAATGGTAATTTATTGTATAATTACTTAACCAACGAAAGTAGAATGCTATAAACATACCGAGAGGTATAAATGCAACAACTTGAGTGCCTCAAGAAGAATAAGTTCAGCCAAATGAAAACAAAGAAAAAAAAGGTCAAATTTACCAAATTAACCAAAAAGTCTAAAATTGATATTTTTTTGGTATAATTAGTTACTTATACACCATTTCTGTTATGACTCATTCAAAAAGTACATTGCTATATATTTAACCATAAACATCATTACTAACATTTTTCTCTGTATCAAAACTGAAAAAATAATTACAAAAGCATATGCAAAAACAACAACAAATAGTAAATTACCATTTCATCCAAATAGTATCTGTCATATTATATAATTTTCTGTTTTACGCTAATTTTATTTTCTACCAATTAACTTTTATTTTTGTATAGAGGCGTGTACATTCACATGTGTCATTTTATTTTATATAATTATAATTATATGAAAATATTATGTACTTTTTTGAATCGGTTACATCCGTATTAGTTCTTTTGTTCCTTTTTAGCAGGTTCAAATGACCAAACAAAAAACAGAAAGGTCAAAATGGTCAAATTAACAAAAAAAATGTCAAAATTGACAATTTTTCAAAAAATAATTATATGTAACGTTATAAGACTTTCATATCATTTATAAAGTTCTTCTTTGTTCTTTTTCAACTCATCCAAATAACAACAAAGACCAAAAATGAACAAATATACCAAATTGACCAAAAAGTCAAAAAGGTCATTTATTGTATTTTTACTTAACCAACTACCATTTCTGTTATGATTCTTTAGAAAATGAGTCCTATTAGATGCAAAAAAAAAGGGTACACAAGTAGGATGCTATTAGATAATTAGTAACAACTTTTCAGTAACATTTTTTCCATGTACAGAAACTTAAAAAGGTAAGATAAGTAGGATGTTATTAGATGTAAGAACAACATTAGAAGAATTACATTGATAATTACTAAAATTTATTCTCTGTACCAAAAAATGTTACTAAAAGAATTAAGAAAAGTAGGATGCTTTTACAAAATTAGGATGTTATTAGATGGAAAAACAACATTGGAAACATTTCATTGATAATTATGATCATTTATTTATTCCTTATACCCAAAAATGATACTAAAAAAACTAAGAAAAGCAGGACGCTATTAGAAAAGTAGGATGCTATTTGACACAAAAAAAAACATTGAGAAATTCTATATATTTACTACTGGGATCATTTCTGTAAATTTAGTTAGCCAAGGACATCATTGGTTTCATCTTTTCTTGTACCAAAACTAAAAAAATAACAAAAGTAAGATGTTATTACATGCAAAGACAACAAGCAAAACTGGTCAAAATGACCAAATTTACCAAAATGGTAAAAATGGTATTTTTCACTAAAAATAACTTTGACTTTATGCTTTGAATAACTCCATAAAGTACTTTGCAGTTTAATGTATTTATACCATGAATCAGCCAAATACGATAAATACAAATATACTTTTACACACAAAATCAAATAACAATGGTCTTTTTTATGACAGTTACCAACTTTTCCAATTCCAAAAATGAAAATAAAAATTAAGTTGCTTTTAGATGCAAAAACAACATTGGAATAATTAATACTTGGAGTGAATGGTTGATTTCGGTAAGTTTCTCATATATGCATATGCAATGTACACCAGGAAGACAATGTGAATGGTTGATTTCAGTAAGTTTCTCATATATGCATATGCAATGTACACCAGGAAGACAATAATGGTTGCAATCTTGAAAGTGTAATGGTGATCTTCTTTCTTTTTCTATGTAATGATGTTTTCTGTAGATTGAAGGGTTCCCAACTTTCCTAAAGTTTGTCAATCTTGTAATGTTTAGATATGAAACTCACGTTTTCATTCCTCTTAAAACCTTCTCCAATACCTTTATTTTATCAGGATATGCTGTTAGATACCGTGTGTTCTTAATAGGCTCCACATCATTGTCACATTGACCTCCTGAATTACTCTGCCTTCCTCTACCAAAGTATACAAATCACCAAATTTTCATATCGATTTTCATGATTTTCACGAGATTTGAAACTGGGATTGTTTTTTAGACAACTAGTGTTCACTTATGGACAATTATATGTTGCATTGTTCAGAGTTAAAGGCATATATGGATTAAAAATATTATTTTTAGACAATGACGGTAAACTTAGTAATAAGACATCTAATGTTATATTCAAAGAAGTATTTGGAAATTTGTGATTCATAACAATTATTTACAATATGGCAATTGTTATTTTTTATTAGTATAGATTCAATTACCTATTTATTCATCATTTCGTTTGTATTTATTTCGAATGTTACTTTAAAAAATGTTTAATATTTACATCTTGATTTTCAGCACAATTATTTAAAATATACCAATAGTTTAATTATTAGTATAGATTTAATTACTTATTTATTCATCATTTCGTTTGTATTTATGTAAAAGTATTACTTTAAAAAAATGTTTAATGTTACACCTTGATATATTACGTTTTTTTTAATAAACCCGTGTAATATACGGGTCTCACACCTAGTTAATTATAAACAAAAACACAAATTTTACACAAACTCATAAGCTTGTTTCATGATAGCCAAAAAAAATTTAGATCCAACAATTAAAAAAGAATTCTTCCACCTTATTTTTTATCTTTTATTTACCAAAAAATGCCACGAACAAAACAATTTTTCTTATATTCGTTACACAAATGTTAAGTCTACGAAAAAAAATCTTAGAAAAAAATACATGTGAAAATAACAAGAAAATTGAAGGTTGCGTTTAGTTACGGAAAAACAGTTTTCATTTTCCATTTTTCGTTTTCCCTTTCCAGTTTTCGTTTTCTGTTTTCACTTTTCATTGAAAAATTTGGAAAATGCGTTTAATTAAAAATTATTTATTTTTCATTTCCAGTTTTAGAAAATTAGAAAACGTGTTTAGATGTGTATTTTTCTATCGGTTTTCAATTTTAGAAAACGGTAGCGATGGTAGGGTGGGGGCGGCGGCGGTGGTGTTGATGACAGGCGGTGGTGGTGGCGGCGACAATTGTGGCAGTGATGGTGACGACGGTGGTGATGGTGATGGTGATGGCAGGTCGATGATTGTGGTAGTGGTGTTGGGTGGGTGGGTGTGTTTATGTGTGTTTGTGGGGGTGGGGTGGGTGTGTGTTTGTGGGTGTGTATGTGTGTTTGTGGGGGGTGGGGGTGGGTGTGTGTGTGTATGTGTGTGTGTGTGGGGGGGGGGGGAGGGGTTATCGGTTTTCCAAAAATTTCAAACTTCATTGTAATTTTAGAAAACGGAAAATTTTCATTTTCCATGAAAAATTTAGAAAAATAGACGAACTAAACGCGTTTTCAAAATTCTCATTTTTATTGTAAAATATTTCCGAAAAACGGCCAATTTTTTCACAACTAAATACAACCTAAATTTTTTGGTATTTACCCACACCTTCATGAAAATATCTTTCTTAGGAAAGATCGCGAAAATACCCAAAAATTTCATTTTTTTTTTAAGTTCCGCATGTGTTTAAATTTAATTGTCTTAGATCTAAGATGTTTTTTCCTTAGACTTAACATTTGCACAACAAAGACAAAAAAAATTCCCTTTTTTACAATAAATCTTTGTAAATACCAATAATAATAACAATAATAATAATAATATGATTTTCTTCTTTTTCTTTCGTATGTATCTATCCTAGATCCAAGATGATTTTGTTGTAGATCTAAGTATCTAACATTTACATATAAATATTATGAAAACACAACTTATTCTAGTGAAAATGAAATTTTATTTTATTCGTTTTGAAAATGGTTTAATAAAATTTTAAGTTGGACTTTTTGTAAAATGAAGTTAAAATATAAAAAGATTAGGGGTGGGTTTGGTTGTGGAAAATTTTTCAGCTTTCTAGGAAAATTTTCCAAGAAAAATGGAAACTTTGAAAACGCGTTTGGTTCGTTCAATTTTCCAAAGTTTTCTAAGAAAATGAAAATTTTCAGTTTTCCAAATTGTATGTAAGTTAGAAAAGCGAGTTTTACAGTTTTCCAAAGCTTTCCAAATTTCTAAGGTGGAAAATGAAAACTTCACCGCTCCCAACCAAACGCGTTTTTAAAATTTTCATTGAAAACTAAAAATGAAAACTCAACTTTATTTTCTGAAAACATTTTCTAAGAAAATGAAAACAGTTTTCCACAACCAAACGCATCCTAGGTTTTTACGAAAAGGTTGTGTGCCTTTTTATTTTGAATTTTACAAACCATATAGATAAATTAGGTAGACTGGTTGATAGCTTTTCTTATCATACAAATTTAGACAAACCATATAGACCAGTGGTGAGTTTTGTTTATCTCCTATTAGGAAGCCTTTCTCATTTAGAAATTAAAAGGGAACAAATTTAAAATCTAAAAGTATTTCTCATTTTAGAAATTAAAAGGTAACAAAATCTAAAAACTAATGAAATAGAAGAATCCAAAGGGGGGAGGAGAAAGATATTTGTTGTCCCTGAAAATCAAAAGTATGTTATTCTCGTCGGACCCACTGACCCTGATAGGTGTGCCCAACTCGTGTTACATGTTCAGAAAACTACCCATTATTATAATATTAATTAATATTATCAAAAACAAAATCATTAAAGATCGTAAATAAGTGTTTATATCGTATAATGGACTTTATTATATTACTTTTTCTATAACACGAAACGTGAGCAACCTATTCTATAAATAAAGAAAGAAAAATATTTCATATGTTTAAAGAATTTAAAATAAAAACATAAAACACCTCATCTAAACGGCACATATTGCACTCGTCCTAGTTTTGGATGTCTGATATTCTAATGTTAAACTTTCTATATAGAATTTCACATCTCGACCGTTCGACTTTTATCTTATCCTGTATATAATTATTTATGAGTTTGGTAGTAAAAAAAAACTATTCATAAAACAGTTTTGTAAAGTCCATTCAACGAAACAAGTGGTTCTTTTTATGATAAATGATCTAATCATTTCATAACATAGCACCATCAGTTTTAGTATTTTAGTGGTTAACCTTGTTAAATAATAAGAGATACATAATTTAAGTTAAACGCGTTGCGGGGATTAGATGAGTGTTGGACGCTTTCGCAGTATTTCATAGAAACGATAGAAAACTAACAACCTATATGAAGTCAACAGAAGTAACAAATTAGAAGGAAACAACTGAAAAAGAACCTCAATTGAAGCTAATGCAATAGTTTCTTTATGAGTGGAAACTCAATAAAACCCAAGAATCAAATTCCATTAACAAATTGAAAACCCAAATCCGAATTAACATCGCTACACATTCCAAGGTAATAATGTGTATTCACTGTTTTAATCTAAAGTCGATTTCGTGAACACATCCGCTGCAATTGTTTTTCCAAATCTAGTAAAATTACCTAAGAAGACATTTGCTACAATTGTCGACATCAGGTAGCAAAATACTATCTTCATCATAATACACGAACCAAAATAAGCAGCTCCATGGAAACAAAGAAAAAAAAACCTCATATAAATGAGAAAAATCTATATCTATATTGTCTAATAAAGCAGGCGGTGGGAACGCAAGGTGGAGATGCCAACAGAAAAATGGGCGAACAATCATCAGATGGTTGCGGTGAGTAATCCGATGCTCTCATTAATTTCTGCAAACGAAACAAAAAGAGGCAGAACTTTCAATGAAAGTAACAACATGCTACAATAAACAAACAGACGAAGTAGATTGGTAAATATGACAGAGTTTTATCTCAATGACCAACATGAAGGAACTCTAAAATACATGGAATCGAATTACAAAGCTGGAAATAGTTGCGAAGGAAAAAAGTTACAGAACAGGGGCATTTTCGGAATTACACTTACAAATGCTGAAAATAGAAGTGTATTAGGTAAATTTTATGTATTTGTGTTACATTAACAGAAATGGCAACTTACTTTCATTTATTTGTTTATTATAGCAATATACTTTTAATTCCTTCTATTATAGAATTGTAATTCCAATTAGGTAATTCTTTAAAGATGACAGTTTTGCCCCTGCCTGTTCGTCAAATAATGAGCTTCGTTGTGATAAAGCAAAAGATGTAGACAACAATGATAATCACTTGGTGATGACTGATTAAGAAATGATGCTTACCGAATTCTTAATTAACAATCAGACAATTAAGCATCCTTTCATGTTTGTTTAATTCTTAATCAGTTTCAACTCAATTTTTTTTGTCTTTTGGTGATTCTAATCAATTTATATCAGCCTGCAGAGAATCAAGATCTTACAGAATCTGGAATAGACAGAGCATAAGAAAGAAGAAGCCACTGTAATTTTGAAAAATAACAAACTTCAATAAAACACCAGACTCCTCGTTGTTGATAGATCCAAATAGATATATTCGGTTGATGACCTAGATCAGAAAACCGACAGAATGAAAAAACAAATTGAACAACAATGCATCTTTAGAATAAACCAAATATACAAATACACAAGGGTAAAGTAGTCATTTTCTCATATTCATATAGAGTGCATTATAATTTAACAAAATTCAGAAAACGTACCTTGTATTGTTTACAGATAGAAAGGCTATGATCATTATTTACTTGTAATTGAAACATATAAATACACAGAGTCAAAGACAAATACATACAAATACATAAATACATATAAATACATACACATATACATAGAAATAACTATAAAAATCTACCAATGCAAAAACACTGACCTTGTAATTAACCGACCTTGTAATCAACTGCAGTAAAATTGATCAGATGTAGGGTAAAAAACAACATCAAGAAGATGAAAATCAGATATCATAAGTAATGGTGGTTGTCCAAATGTGGATATGAAGAAGGGTGATGTCATACCTGTAGGAGTCACCTGACATATCGGTGTAGACGGCGTCGAGAAGATGATCAACAGTGTGACGTTGAGGAAAGCTGATATGGGGGATTCACTTCATCACATCGACAGCTGCCCTCATCTTCTTTTGTTCGTTTGACCACACAACAACACAAGGGAATCGAGAACCCTTGTGCTTCTTTTACGACAGTGTAATTGAAAACAGATAAGGCAATAAAACGGTGGTAATAACCCCCACATAACAAACGCAACAGGTTTTGCAGACCTCTTGCTTTGGCCTTTTTGTTGAATCATGTCGCTTACCTGATGTTATGGAAAATCAACAAATTACATCGATAAACAAATCAAAAAGCAAAATCAGAAGAAACCTAACAAATGACATGAAGTACAGTTGAATAATCATTGAATGTTTCAATAGAAGGAATTAAGGGAATAATCATTGAATGTTTCAATAGAAGGAATTAAGGGCGTCCACAATGCATTAAACTTGTTAGAGTTTAATGGATTGACGCATCATCATTTTACTTGCTATACAACTCTATATTAATTTCCCTACAATGCATTGAACTCAATAGAGTTCAATGGAATATATATTTAATAGTTAAAAGGTTTCCTTTTTCCCATTGAAGAGTTCAATGGTCATTGAACTCCATATCCATTAAATGCCAACATGACATCACAATGGTAGAGTTTAATCCACTGAATGCCAATTAGACATGCCACCTCATTCAACTCTCTCATTGAACTATGCATTGTTGATGCTCTAAGTGGTGATTATGATTGAATATGTATTTAATGGATTATGAGTGATGTTGTATAGATGTTAATGGATGATATGACAATCCATTAAACTCTATAAAGTTCAATGGATTGTGGATGTCGTAATGCCAATAGATATTAGGAGGTCTGCTAATGAGTTTGGCATTTATTTTGCTACGGTGGCAATTTTTATGTTGAGGTGAGATCTATTATATATGGTATCTACTTCCCAATAAGAAAAACGCATTATAGCAGACATCATGAAGAACCATGATTTCTCCCACATCTCTTTGTCTTCGTCCCTAAATTCACACATCTTCGTCCCAAACCAGCCTCCATCACCCTCCCAACACAGAGAAACCCTAGATTGAAACCCTAAACCATTATTGAGTGTTCTTGAAGCTTGTTGGTGACCTTTTGTGCATTTGAAGTTGGAAGAAAAGAAGAAAGCCTAGGAGTTGAAGGGGAAGCTAATAGATCCAGAGGTTTTGCTTCATTCTCAGTTCATTCAAGGTAAAAAGCTTGAACCTTGACCATCTATCTCCTAGATCTTGTTTTGGAGCTATTTTCTACCTTTTCTAAGCTTTTGAGAGGCTATGTTCAGATTTGATTGTATAAGTGGGTTTGTGCTTCAGATCTGGAACCATTGAGGGTTCCCATGGCATAAAGGTGCCAACTTTATGGCCATGGGAAGCCCATGCACCATATAAACCCCATTTTATAGCCTTTTGAGCCAAAAACCCCATGCATGGACATCAAGTTTGAAGCTTTACGTATAAAATGGGCCCTAGGAGGCCAGAACTATGGGTTTGACGCGTTAAGACCCATTATTATCGACTATAGAGTATTGGACAAAGAGGGACGCGGCGAGTCACTTGGGTGACTCGGCGAGTCGGGACGCTTTTTTCCCCCAAAGTGTCTCCTGGAAATGGTTTTGGTTGAGTGGAAGGAACACTCAGCCTGTTAGGGGTTTGTTTTGGACCTGGAAATCATGGGACTCGACGAGTGTATGAACAGACTCGGCGAGTCCAAGGCAATCTCCCAACCCTTGAAGACGGACTCGACGAGTTGTTCATACAACTCGGTGAGTCATAGACTGAACACGTTCGTATGATGGAGATGAACTCGACGAGTTCAAATGGAACTCGACGAGTCGGTTGAAGATGGTCGTGATGCTATGGATGAAGGCGAACTCGTCGAGTTCTTGCTAGAATCGACGAGTAGAGTCGGGGTTGTATCACTTGAAAGGATAGGGACTCGACGAGTTGGTGGACCAACTCGGCGAGTCAAGTTAACTGGATGTTGACTTTGACCAGGGTTTGACCTTGACTTTGACTTGGATTTGGATGACCCTTGTAAGGGTTATGAGTATGCAATAGTAATCGGAAAATGGTTGTTATGTAGGGATTGGGGAGTAGAGACGAGTCGATTCCCGTGCCGAGGACCTTACAGATACTACACGACATCGAGGTGAGTTGCCTTCCAGTAGGAGTGGGTCTACGGCCACAATGCCGGCCCACTAGTAGGAGTTGTTTGTTAGATGATTGTCTTTGTGATAATTATCTGGTGTGTTGTTATCTGATATGCTTTATGTGCTAGGATGCTATGACATATGTGTTAGTAGTGGTAGGGGTGATATAGCCACTAGTTACCGGTTGAAAGATACCGAAGGGGTAGATAGTACCCATGCATGCCTAGCAGTATGATTATGATATGTTATTATGTGGTAGTGGTAGGGGTGAAATAATCCCCGGTTACCGGTTGAAAGATACCGAAGGGGAAGTTAGCTCCCGATTACCGGTTGAAAGATACCTAAGGGGAGGTTAGCTCCCGGTTACCGGTTGAAAGATACCGAAGGGGAGGTTAGTTCCCGGTTACCGGTTGAAAGATACCGAAGGGGAGGAGATTCCCGGTTACCGGTTGAAAGATATTGAAGGGGAGCCCAGCTCCCAGTTATGCCATATAGATACCGGTTGAAAGATACCGATGAATATGCATTATGTGGTATGTGGTATGATGGGGGAACTCACTAAGCTTCGTGCTTACAGTTTTCATTTTTGTTTCAGGTACCTCTTCAACGAAGGGGAAGGAGCCGGCGTGGTAGCGGCACATCACACTCACGCATGATTTCCGCATTGAGTTTTCTGGGATTGTACTCTGATTATTATTATTATTATTATTATTATTATTATTATTATTATTATTATTATTATTATTATTATTATTATTATCCGATGATATGTTTTTGAGACACGACGTAATGGTTTTATGAATTAATATAATATTAGCAATGTTTGATAAATGATTTTACATGTTACTTAATTAAAAATGAAATTTTTAGCCTTGAAAATTGGGATGTTACAAGTTGGTATCAGAGCCTTAGTTTGAGGGATTCAGATACACTCTCGGGTGTGTCTGAACTCAAACTGAGGACTTGATATGAAATTTTTCAAAAAGAAAATCATTTATGAAAAGAAGTTTGAAAAGAGAAAAAGGAACTTTGAAAAGAACAAGATGTATGATGTGCGCGACCGACCGAGCTCAAGTAAGTTTTCCCCAAGATACCCACACATGTTATGTTATGATTATGAGAACTGCAGGCTAGATTAGGCTAGCGGATCTAGGAAGGATGCCTTATATGCCTACTGTATATGTATGAGAAATGCATGCTAGATTAGGGCTAAGGATCTAGGAAGATGCCTGATATGCATGCTATATGTGTTTTTGAGCTGCAAGATGTTACTGATTAGTTAGTTATATGATAGCTTGGATAGAGTATGATTGGATTGGGTTACTCAATGCCCGAATGTTGTTTCTTTGTGCTTCGGGAGTCCTAGTTATCTTTAGCTAACTAGTAAACGAATACGTTGAGTTACATATTGCGAGGACAAAATAATTCCAGAAGGTTAGGTCTAGCCCTACTGCGCAACTCTTGTTTGAGTCCAACCGTTATGGGGTAGGACCTTTCATTCGAAGAATTATCTGGTCTTAGTAACATGTAATGGTGTTCGCAAGCTAGTTAGGTAAAGGTAGTAGGGGTTCCTTATGCAGCTGATGGCGGAGGGTAGGCCGGAGAGTTACCCTAGGGTAAGCCTAGGATGGGATTGGCAAAGAGAGAAGCAGTAGTAGAAGGGACTTGGTGAAGTCGAAGCAATCCTTGAGGAAAGTACGGATAGATGTGGAAGGTAGTATGGGCCCGTACTACTGAAAGCAGAGGATCCGTACTCGAGTCAAGGAGGGCCGAGATGGAACCAGGAAACTTGTAGAGTGTGTGAAACCTCCCGAGGTTTATGTATGATTCTGACGATTATGTGTTATGTTTCAGAATGGTGATGATTACACGTCATGGAGGGGGAGGTTCAGGATCAGGATCCGGTTCAAGATCGGGTTCGGGGGCAGGTTCCGAGCCAGTGGATGAGGGACTACGTGAGTTCATCGCGTCTGAGATCACAAGAGGTATCCTTGAGTCGACCCCGGTGATTTTCAGGTCGATCAAGGAAGGGATCATTAAGCTGATGGAGGATCGTCTCAGGGCATTCAGGAGCGATATGACACTCGGTCAGTCAGGATCACGCACACTGTCCTTCAAGGACTTCAGGGGCAGTGGTGCGTCGGATTTCCATGGGGATAAGGACCCCATCGTAGCCAAGAGATGGATTGCAGACATTGAGTCTGCACAGCTAACGAGCTTCTGCCCTGAGGGGTCGAAGGTGCAATATGCCGCAGGTTGTTTGAGAGATAGGGCCAGGGATTGGTGGGAGTCGGCTGGTGACTCGTTGGGAGCCTCGGCTATTGAGGCTATGACTTGGTCGGACTTTGTGACCAGGTTCGGGACTGAGTTTGCGCCAGCTGTGGAGCTTCTGCAGTTGGCCATGGATTTCCTTTATATGAGGCAGACGACAGAGACGGTGGCGGAGATTACCGCCAAGTTCCGGGAGAGGGCATTGTTGGTGCCCCAGTATGCGGGAGATGAGGATATGTGCAGGACCCGCTATCACAACATGTTGAGAGCTGATATTCGGGAGCATGTCAGCTTCTCAGCATGTCCGACCCTGGATTCCATGATTGCCAGGGCGAGGGAGAAAGAGATAGACTTAGAGCACATCAGGAAGAGGAAGGCGGAGGAGGGACAGGTTACTGGGGCTTCGGGGAAGAAGCCCAAGGGATTCAACTCTAGGTCGAATGGGCCAGCATGGCCGGGGCCACTGTGGGAAATGTGGCAGGTCACACGAGGGGGTTTGCCGCACTGGGACGGGATCAGGCTGCTATAAGTGCGGCAAGACTGGGCACTTTCGTAGGGATTGTACTGCCCCTGCCCCCACCTTTCATACATCAGACTTGATTTGCTTTCATTGCAATCAGAAGGGCCATAAAAGGGCCAATTGCCCTCAGTTGACAGCAGCAGCGCCAGTGAAGGCGCCAGCTCCAGCGACTCTGCGGATTACTGATGGCCGGCAGGCCATCACAGAGGCTCCAGTGGTGAGGAGCCGAGCCTTCCAGTTGACTACCGAGGAGGCACGCGCCGCACCCGATGTGGTGACGGGTAAGATTTCTTCTCCCTAGCTTTTATTTTATGCCGCTTATGATAATGATGTGCCATATGATATGTCTTGTCTATGATCGTTCCATGTGAACAGTATTCCAGTTCAGGTGTTGTTTGATTCGGGTGCTACCCGATCATTTGTCTCTCTTGCGCTTAGCAATAGGTTCCCTGAGTCTTCAGGCATGTTGGATTGCCTTCTAGAGGTCGAGATTGCAGATGATCGATCAGTGCGAGCTTCAACGGTTTTCAGAGATTGTGTTTAGAGGTTATTCGAGGAGCGCTACCTGGTAGACTTGGTTCCCATTCCGTTGCATGGGAACAAGGTGATTATAGGCATGGATTGGTTGAGCCACAACGGGGCAGTGATCGACTGTGCGCAGTAGTTGGTTCGGATCAGAACCCCGAGTGGGGGAAAGCTGGTGATTCAGGGCGAGAGACCACAACGCGGACCAGCACTGTGTTCAGCAGCAAGGGCTAGGCGCTATCTTCAGCAGGGTTGCGCTGGGTATGTCGCCTATGTTATGGATACCCAGGAGGCGGGTAAGACGACGGTGACAGATGTTCCGGTAGTGCGAGATTACGCGGATGTATTCCCAGAGGAGCTGCCTGGGATACCTCCAGAGCGACAGGTGGAGTTCGGGATCGACCTACTCCCTGGTGCGGCTCCGATAGCCAAGGCGCCATATCGGTTGGCTCCTCCCGAGATGCAGGAGTTGTCTACACAGCTGCAGGAGCTGTTAGGCATGGGATTTATCAGGCCCGAGTAGTTCGCCTTGGGGAGCCCTGATCCTGTTTGTCAAGAAGAAGGACGGGTCGCATCGCATGTGCATAGATTACCGGGAGTTGAACAAGGTAACGGTGAAGAACCGTTGCCCACTCTCGAGGATAGATGACTTGTTCGACCAGCTTCAGGGAGCATCTTGGTTTTCCAAGATTGACTTGCGGTCGGGCTACCATCAGATGAGGGTCAGGGATGAGGATATACAGAAGACTGATTCCCGGACTCGCTATGGTCACTACGAGTTCGTGGTGATGCCCTTCGGGCTCACCAATGTTCCTGCCGCGTTCATGGACCTCATGAACCGCGTGTGCAGACCGATGCTAGATCGGTCTGTGATAGTTTTCATTGATGACATCTTGGTTTACTCCAAGACGCAGGAGCAGCATGAGGAGCATCTGTGAGAGGTTTTGGATACCTTGAGGAGGGAGAGCTTGTATGCCAAGTTCTCCAAGTGCGAGTTCTGGTTGCGCGAGGTGCAGTTTCTTGGGCACCTTGTCAACCAGAACGGGATATTGGTTGACCCGGCCAAGGTGGAGGCCGTGATGAGATGGGAGGTTCCGAAATCTCCATCTGAGATTTGGAGTTTCCTCGGACTGGCAGACTATTATCGAAGATTCATTCAGGACTTCTCCAAAATAGTCGTACCCTTGACCCGACTGACGAAGAAAGCCGTTGTTTTTCGCCGGGGGCCTGAGCAGCAGAGACGTTGAGACAGAGAATGTGCGAGGCGCCGATCCTCGCCCTGTCCGAGGGCGTGGAGGATTTTGTGGTATATTGTGATGCGTCCATCTCAGGGTTGGGCGCAATATTGATGCAGAGAGGGCACGTTATCGCTTACGCTTCGAGGCAGCTGAAGCCTCACGAAGCGAACTACCCGACGCATGATTTGGAGTTGGGGGCGGTCGTC
This sequence comes from Lactuca virosa, assembly GCF_052849685.1. Taxonomy (NCBI): domain Eukaryota; kingdom Viridiplantae; phylum Streptophyta; class Magnoliopsida; order Asterales; family Asteraceae; genus Lactuca; species Lactuca virosa. The sequence goes on along the minus strand of NC_136430.1, from coordinate 463,032,616 downwards.
TTCGCCCTCAAGATTTGGCGACACTACCTCTATGGGGTCCGTAGTACCATCTACACGGACCACAAGAGTTTGAGATACCTCATGGATCAGCCGAATCTGAACGTGAGGCAACGTCGGTGGTTAGATGTGGTGAAGGATTACGATTGCGAGATCCTTTACCACCCGAGGAAGGCCAATGTCGTGGCTGATGCGCGTAGCCGCAAGGCAGCGCCGATCTCGGACATCTGCATGAGGATGACCGTGGTGACTCCGCTTTTGGAGCAGATCCAAGAGGCCCAGCTGGAGGCCATGAAGGAGGAACATTGGAAGAGCGAGCGTATTGTGGGTCAGGTTTCCTCCTTCGACTACGACAGCCGAGGGTTATTGACCCTACATCGTAGGGTATGGGTTCCCTATCATGGGGGTGTGTACCAGGTTCTGATGGAGGAGGTGCACAAATCTCGATTCTCGATTCATCCCGGGGCGACGAAGATGTACAGGGATCTTCGACCCGATTACTGGTGGCCCTGCATGAAGCGGGATGTGGCCTGGTACGTACAGCGGTGCTTGACCTGTAGGAAGGTTAAGGCCGAGCACCAGAGGCCACACGGTAAGATGCAACCGTTAGACATTCCCATGTGGAAATGGGAAGATATTACTATGGATTTCATCACCAAGCTTCCCAGGATGACACGGGGAGTGGATTCGATTTGGGTCATCGTGGATCGGTTGACCAAGAGTGCCCAATTTATACCGATCCAGGAGAGCATCTCAGCCGAGAAGCTGGCCGATATCTACATTCGAGAGGTAGTAGCTCGGCACGGAGTGCCAGTTTCGGTGATTTCAGACTGAGACGTGCAGTTTACTTCCAGGTTCTGGAAGAAGTTTCACGACGAGTTGGGTACTCGTCTGCACTTCAGCACCGCGTTCCACCCGCAGACGGATGGTCAGAGTGAGCAGACCATCCAGACTTTGGAGGATATGTTGCGGGCCTGCGTTCTAGACTTTGGTGGTAGCTGGGATACCTACCTTCTATTAGCTGAGTTCTCCTACAACAACAACTATCACGCGAGTATCGATCGTCCTCCCTTCGAGATGTTGTACGGGAGGAAGTGCAGGACCCCGGTATGTTGGGGCGAAGTCGGACAGAGGTTCATGTGGAGCACTGAAGTGGTGCTCAAGACGACAGAGAGGATTCAGCAGTTTAGGAGGAGGCTTCAGACTGCTTAGAGTCGGTAGAAAAGTTTCGTCGACAAGCGCCGATCAGACCTGGAGTTCCAGGTCGGGGATATGGTCCTCCTGAAGGTATCGCCTTGGAAAGGCGTCATCCGATTCAGGAAGCGGGGCAAGTTGGGCCCCAGGTACATTGGACCTTTCAAGGTTGTATCTCGGGTGGGCAAGGTGGCATGTAGGCTGGACTTGCCAGCCGAATTCAGTCAGATTCACAGTACGTTTCACGTCTCCCAGTTATGGAAGTGCCTGGTGCACGACTCGGCAGTGGTACCCTTGGAGGATATTCAGGTGGATGACAGCCTGAATTACATCGAGCGGCCAGTAGCGATCCTCGACAGGAAGTCGAAGGACCTGAGGAACAAGAGAGTGGAGCTGGTTAAGGTGCAATGGCAGCACCGCAAGGGATCGGAATGGACTTGGGAGCCGGAGGAAGAGATGAGGGAGCACTACCCCGAGCTTTTTCTAGAATCAGCAGCAGACTTCGAGGACGAAGTCTAAAATAAGTGGGGGAGATTTGTAGCACCCGATTCCTGGTACGTATTTAATTTCATTGATCGGGGGTTTAAGTGACCTACTCGACTTATGATCGGGGGTTTAAGTGACCTACTCGACGAGTCGGAAGACCGACTCGACGAGTAGGAGCTGTCTGGACAAAACCCTAATATTTAGGGTTTGCACCCTATTTAAACACTTTATCTCGTCCCAAACCAGCCTCCATCACCCTCCCAACACAAATAAACCTTAGATTGAAACCCTAAACCATTATTGAGTGTTCTTGAAGCTTGTTGGTGACCTTTTGTGCATTTGAAGTTGGAAGAGAAGAAGAAAGCCTAGGAGTTGAAGGGGAAGCTAATAGATCTAGAGGTTTTGCTTCATTCTCAGTTCATTCAAGGTAAAAAGCTTGAACCTTGACCATCTATCTCCTAGATCTTGTTTTGGGGCTATTTTCTACCTTTTCTAAGCTTTTGAGAGGCTATGTTCAGATTTGATTGTATAAGTGGGTTTGTGCTTCAGATCTGGAACCATTGAGGGTTCCCATGGCATAAAGGTGCCAACTTTATGGCCATGGGAAGCCCATGCACCATATAAACCCCATTTTATAGCCTTTTGAGCCAAAAACCCCATGCATAGACATCAAGTTTGAAGCTTTACGTATAAAATAGGCCCTAGGAGGCCAGAACTATGGGTTTGACGCGTTAAGACCCATTATATACGACTATAGAGTATTGGACAAAGAGGGACTCGGCGAGTCACTTGGGTGACTCGGCGAGTCGGGACGCTTTTTTCCCCCAAAGCGTCTCCTGGAAATGGTTTTGGTTGAGTGGAAGGAACACTCAGCCTGTTAGGGGTTTGTTTTGGACCTGGAAATCATGGGACTCGACGAGTGTATGAACAGACTCGGCGAGTCCAAGGCAATCTCCCAACCCTTGAAGACGGACTCGACGAGTTGTTCATACAACTCGGCGAGTCATAGACTGAACACGTTCGTACGAGGGAGATGAACTCGACGAGTTCAAATGGAACTCGACGAGTCGGTTGAAGATGGTCTTGATGATATGGATGAAGGCGAACTCGTCGAGTTCTTGCTAGACTCGACGAGTAGAGTCGGGGGTTGTATCACTTGAAAGGATAAGGACTTGACGAGTTGGTGGACCAACTCGACGAGTCAAGTCAACTGGATGTTGACTTTGACCAGGGTTTGACCTTGACTTTGACTTGGATTTGGATTGACCCTTATAAGGGTTATGAGTATGCAATAGTAATCGGAAAAGGGTTGTTGTGTAGGGATTGGGGAGTAGAGACGAGTCGATTCTCGTGCCGAGGACCGTGCAGATACTACACGACATCGAGGTGAGTTACCTTCCAGTAGGAGTGGGTCTACGGCCACAATGCCGACCCACTAGTAGGAGTTGCTTGTTAGATGATTGTCTTTGTGATAATTATCTGGTGTGTTGTTATCTGATATGCTTTATGTGCTAGGATGCTATGACATATGTGTTAGTAGTGGTAGGGGTGATATAGCCCCTAGTTACCGATTGAAAGATACTGAAGGGGTAGATAGTACCCATGCATGCCTAGCAGTATGATTATGATATGTTATTATGTGGTAGTGGTAGGGGTGAAATAGTCCTCGGTTACCGGTTGAAAGATACCGAAGGGGAGGTTAGTTCCCGGTTACCGGTTGAAAGATACCGAAGGGGAGGAGATTCCCAGTTACCGGTTGACAGATACCGAAGGGGAGCCCAACTCCCAGTTATGCCATACAGATACCAGTTGAAAGATACCGAGGAATAGGCATTATGTGGTATGTGGTATGATGGGGGAACTCACTAAGCTTCGTGCTTACTGTTTTCAGTTTTGTTTCAGGTACCTCTTCAGCGAAGGGGAAGTAGCCAGCGTGGTAGCGGCACATCACACTCACGCATGATTTCCGCATTGAGTTTTTTGGGATTGTACTCTGATTATTTTTATTATTATTATTATTATTATTATTATTATTATTATTATTATTATTATTATTATTATTATTATTATTATTATTATTATTATTATCCGATGATATGTTTTTGAGACACGACGTAATGGTTTTATGAATTAATATAATATTAGCAATGTTTGATAAATGATTTTACATGTTACTTAATTAAAAATGAAATTTTTAGCCTTGAAAATTGGGATGTTACACAGCAGCACCCGAGACTGTGATACAGATGGGGACAGAGGAGCTAGATGCCAGGATTCGAGAGATCTTGCATGATGAGGTTGCCGCTATGTTTCGGGCACAGCTACCAGAGATGTCTGGGTCTATCAAGACTGCCATGGTCGAGTACTTTGACGAGCGCTATGCAGTCCTTGCGGAGGCGGATGTCGCGGCAGCTACTGCAGCTGTATCAGCAGCAGGGGTAGGAGCCAGTCGGGCTTTTCAATATCGGGCCTTCGATAACACGAAGCCCCTGACTTTCGATGGGATTCAGGACCCTATCATAGCCATGAGGTGGCTATCGGACATCGAGGGATGCTTTTTCACATGTTCCTACCCGGCTGACCAGAAGGTCAGGTGTGCCCTGAACATGTTGAGGTCCAGGGCGAAGGACTGGTGGAGGTTGATGACGGGGTCTTATTCAGATGAGCAGAGAGCTGCAGTTTCTTGGGATCGGTTTAGGGAGATGTTCTACTCCTGTTACATTCCACGAGTCGAGCGTGAACGGCTAACTCAGGAGTTCTTGGAGTTGAGAGAGGGTACAGAGTCGGTGACGGAGATCACCCGTATGTTCACTGAGAGGGCGATGTTCTGCCCGGAGTTTACTTCCGAGTAGGCTTAGATAACGCGTTATCTGAGCATGCTCAAGATTGACATTAGACAGTTTGTTGCTACCCAACGATGTGATACGTTGCTGGATTTGCAGGAGGCCGCTAGGCGGCGTGAGCTGGATATTGAGTTACAGTTGCGAGAGCAGAGGCAGGCCCCGATGCAGTCGCAGTCGGTGCCAAAGCGGTCCAAGACCGCTGATTCTAGGTTTGGAGGCCAGAGCGACCGCACATGTAAGAAGTGCAGGAAAGGTCACTTCGGAGTTTGTAGGTCTGATGGTGTGTGTCGCAAGTGCGGAAAAGAGGGGAATTATGCGAGGGATTGTCGCCAGTTGGCCCCGATTCAGGACATGAGGATTTGTTATCACTGCCATCAGGTTGGTCACGTGAAGACCAACTGTCTATAGCTGGTTGCTAGACTGGTGCAGGCTCCAGCGTCAGCTACATTGAGGATTACTGACGGGGGTTAGGGTAGAGCAGAGCCCCCAAGGGCTCAGGGACGTGCCTTCCAGCTTACAGCAGAGGAGGCCAGGACAGCGCCAGATGCAATTGCTGGTATGTTTTCTACCTCTTATCTTACTGTTGTAATTATATTGTGAATTTTCCATCTCCTTCAGCATATGACATTAGGACATAGGAGGGTTGAGGAATTTAGTAGTGAGGGGTTGTAGACGGTTAGGATCCAGGGATGTTTGAGAACGGGAAGTTAGGATATAGGCTCACTATTCTAGGGCCAAAAACTGTGAACTGGAGATGTGAAAGTGTCAACTGGGATTCGGGTTTCTTCTGAAGTTCGGTTGCTCCATGCCAGGAGGGTTGTTTTGCGGAGATTATTCGTTTCAGGATTCATCGTTCTATGGTGAAGTGTGGAAATTCTTGGTTTGGATGGTTAAGTAGTGTTTTGATTTCGTCACTACTAGGTAGTGGTTAGTGTCCCAAGTGGGGGAGAATTAGGAATTCTCAGATTGAGCATCAGTCGTTGAGGGCTTTGTTAGCTGCCAGGGTTCGGCAGTATATTCAGCACGAGTATGCGGGTTATTTAGCGTGTGTGGTAGATACGCGGGTCAGGGAGCAGACCACGGTTTTCCGAGAGGGTGAACGATCGTCATGAGGCCTAGGGATAGGTCGGGGGTATAGTCCGCAGTATAGATCATGAGTTTAGATCCCCAAGTGGGAGAGAACAGGCTGCATAGGAGAGAGCATTAGGAGGGGTGGTCCAGGTAGATGCTCAACAGCTTAGAGCGGTCCGGATAGACTGATGGCCGGTGGGGCGTACCAGTCAGGCCGAAGGCTCGGAGAACGGTCCAGACATGTTGAAGGCCCAAAGAGGCGGTCCAGACATGCTGAAGGTTCTGAAAGTGGTCCAGATAGGCTGAAGGCCTGGTAAGGCGATCCAGTCATGCTGAAGACTTAGTATGTGTTTGTAGATCTATATTCGGGTGTTGAGTAGGCTGCTATGCTATAACAATCAGTAGGTCTGTTCCAAATATTGAACCTGTTGCTGGAGTAGGCGGAAGACTCCGGTGTATTTTGGTTGATCGGAAGTTGTTATTAGAGATCGGATGGAGTACAAAGTGTTGGGTTTTGAGCATTCTAACACTCCTAAGGTGTTCATGCAACCCTAAATACCTTGGATCTATGTTTTCACTAATTATACATGCAATGGTGTTTCCAAGGTATTAAACCTATGACTAGCATACAATTGTCATATGCCACACAAGAATCTAGTTAGGATAACATACCGTATAGTGGAGATTGAAGTCTTGATGTATCTAGCCTTAAGAGCTTAACCCCAATAGTGTGGAAGCCTCAAGTGGAATCACAAATCACCATCAACAACTTGGAAGAACTTGAGAGAATATGGAGCTCGCTAAAATCGGCCACTTCTTCATTTTCACACACACTAGTGCCAATTTTGTGAGCCAAGGACCCATTTATATATTATGGAGGATTAGGGTTACATACATGTAAACCCTAATACCCATGACCTTTCATTTACATAGGATCCATGGGTTAAAAGCTCCATGGACTATCCATGGACTTCCACACACTCTTAGTCCATCCTAAATAAACCTTGGCCCATTCTATATATATATATATATATATATATATATATATATATATATATATATATATATATAAGAGTCCATATTTAGTTAGCCTCTTTTGATCACTAAATTAATTCCAAATTAATTCTTGATCAATACTAATTAAATAATATGATTTCATATTAATATATTATAACTTATAATATATTAATAAATCATAAATATCCTTTTCTCATAAATCTATCCATACAAATTGTTCCGGTGAAGTGCAACCCAAATGGACCATGCCGGGTCGGGTCAAGTCATACTAATTATAGTTATGGACTTAGACACTAATCCAACAGTCTCCCACTTAGATAAGTCTAATAACTATTATTTCAAGTACGACTTCATAACCCGACTAGCAATCGTAGCTCTTAAAGCCGCTGTCGAACTCTGAACAAATCAAATGACGCGTCCATTAGATAAGTGATCATATATTCCTTCATTCTAGATATCATATGGAGTAAGACATGGATTATAATCATTCTCTCTATCCATTTGTTGTTTCCCGATTTTCGATTTATGACAAATGACTAATTGAACAAATCAAATCAGTCCAGGCTTGGCCAAACACTTAGGGGTGTCATCACTAAATCATCGAGGGGCCCACAAATATCGCTTTTATCCTTATGAGATAAAAGGAATGGATAAACTTTGACTCATATGCTTGTACTAACTACTTGTTGAATCATACACAAAGGCACGTTTTATAACATCAAGTTACTAATGCGTTTTCGTACAATCAATGTATAACCAACTCATAGTCAACAACTCATATCTCCAGGTTTGAAGAATATAAGATATTATCGTCTCATGATTCACTCGTGATAAAATCCATGAAGTGATTCAAATGAGCGTGGGTTTAATCTAATACTCGAATCTTATTCCAGGAGCACTCATGAACACTGCAGCTAAGTCTATCCACCTAGACAAACTACAGACCCATTCATGACAGTCTTGCCTGAATACCTACTTCCAAAGTATGATTGACTATGGACGGTTTGAATATCCTAGTTATTCGGGAAGTCAAAACATGCAAAAATGAAACACAAGAATAATACTAATCCTATATGGCCCCAACAATTTGAGAGTAAATAAAAAATACCTTTTATCTAAGCACCATATTGATTACTCATTATTCATGTAATGTTTCGAATCATCAACTTAATACTTAAATTAAAACAATAGTCATGCCATGCTTCAAGCATGCACACTATGTTTACCTATGGTCCTTTCTTTTGTGAAATAGATCAATTGAACACGACTCCAATGATGCTCATTTCACAATCCCAATCCCTTTTGTAAATGTAAGAATACCAAACTCTTGCCATTTACTGTAATCTGTTAGATTCTAAACTTATATGCAATGATTCTCTTGTAATGACTGTGCACAAAAGTCACAAAGACTTGGCAACAAATATTACAAAGTATTCCAATGGAGATCAATTCCATGGAAACGAAGTCTCATGTTCAAAGTACATTCCTTTGAACATCCTTCTTTGCATTAAGTTTTCTAATCTTACACAGATTCAGAGAATAACTTCCACCTATGAAGACAATTCCATATTACCATTTTGACTATCACTTCTGAACAAGAGTTACCTCTTTTCAAAATATGTCAATATGGTCCTTTCCGAATTTACATTATACTTCCAATTGTCCACGAGCAACCAATCTTTGGTAAACCTCAGATTGTCCTCGACAATTGTTTAATCATTTTAGTCACATCCGGTTCTATTCTTTTTTCCCTCTTAATGCCCTAAGCATTTGGAAAATTTAGAATGGACCGAAGCAAACTTTTTTATTTGCCATGTTCTCACAATTCGAACTATGAAAAGGGATGCCGTAATCATAATCGAATTTTGAGAACGCAACATATATAGAATTTCATTATGTTGAACCATTCCAACATAACATTCATATATATCCTTGACTAAAGTTGATTAAAATCTCAATCTAAGCTTGTATAATTGGAATGAAGTATAAAATCATCTCCCTTAATTATAGCAAAACAACTTTTCAAAGCGAATTGAAACTTTTGTTTTCTATAATTAACATTGCTAACTTGCAACACTTAACATAATAATTATGCTCCCACTAACATGATAATTATAATTTAAATAGCATAACACTTTATGCTCCCACTAGCTTTGACATGTACCCAGAAACCAGCTGGACTTCTAGAAATCAATACTTTATTGACTTTCTTACCAAAGTTTAGTTTTTCTGATACGAGATGCTTTGATAAGACTTTATCAAAATCATACACCTTTCCTTAGATAGCTCACATGTGTGTCTAAACAATTATGAAGAGGGGTGTCGTAATCATAATGTTTAGACCTTTTGCCATTCTCACAAGTCCATGTTAGTGTGCCGGTTAACCACACGCGCTCCACTAATGACTTTGAGAATGCAAATTATCATAATTGCTATCTACTTAAAATCTACTTAGTGAAAGAGTTTCCTCACCATCATTTTCATGAATCGGAGAGAGGCCTTATGACACTTAGATTTTATGGTGTATGTGTTCCTATCCATGTGAATTTGTCATAACCATAATCAATAGACAAGGTTGGTGACAAATCCAAACTCATATGGACTGAACTTGCCTTAATCTTAATTTCTTGCCACCTGGCAGCACAGGGCCTACCATTGCTTCCAGGTTGTTATGCAAACAATTGAGAACTCATAGAACTCACAAGCATAGTCAACTTTTAACTAGAATAGACACATAAATAAGAATAAGTCAACACGATAGGTTACAAACCTCAAGTCGTGGGCTAGTGATTAACAATACTCTTGATCGGTTCTTGAACCTATCTCAAGATCTTTTAAGACTCCCACTGACCTCTTGACATATAAGATTCTCTTGTCAAGAACCATTCCTTGACAAAACAAATATTCAAGAGTTAGTGTGGATTCTTATCAAGATAAACACTTCTCACAATTGGTCTTAATTGGTTTTTGTCTTTTCCAAAACATCACAACTTACCAATCTCAAATGTACAAGAGTAAGAAACATGTTACTCTACATTTGATAAGTGTTATAAACCTTTCTTAAAATTATGTCACTCAAGTTACAATCTTAGAGTATGACTCTAAGACTTGTTTTGGAACGAAGTATGATTTATCTTTTGATTTGACCATTTCCACACTTCATGATTCCTCTCCTTAGCCAAACAAATGTACTAAGGTTTTCTTAGAGGATCAATTGTGATATGGTTCCATAACCACTAAGATAATCATAAAACAAGATACTCAAGTACTCTCCTATCTCTTCAGATTGGAGAAACTTTTATCTTTCTGCCTATTTTGATTCTTCTTATTCATTATGCCAATCATTGAAACCTTTCCAATGTTTCAGAATTACACTTAAACTTGTAAGCATAACCATATTTACTAAACTTTAGTAAATCATAATGAATAACCTTATTAGCCTTTGTGGTGGACCTGAACAGCGCACAACCTAATGTACTCGATCCTTTATTCCTTCACTTGACTCACATGTACATGTGAACAAGGAATCAGTCTTAATTTACAAAAAAAAAAACAGAAATTCTCATTCATCATACAATACAAGTTGCATGATTCCAAGTTTCTATCCAACTGAAACTTGGGTGATGAGAATCTTTCTTTATTTGGTAAATTATGACACTACCAAAAATGAAAGAATCAAATCCATTTTCCAATATTGTTATCAATGAAATCATATAAACGACAATTTTTCACAAATGCCATTGTAAGGATACTTAAAATAAATAAAATCAAAACTTTTCTTTTATTTTAAAACTTGCGGAAAAAACTTATCCCTACAATGAAAATACATATGAAAAAACATGTTGTTATCTATTCCTAAGCAATCTATCATAACTCTTTAAGCAGCAACTCAAAATTCTGATCACCGAACCATGCGATTGAAATCCATCTTCGCGATCAGAATCAGCATACCCCTTTTTTTCTTTGATTCTTCCAAAACATCAAAATGTAATTACATTACATCATGTATTAAGAATCTCCAAAAGAGACTTCATAGAGTTAGATAATGGACTTTACCTGAAGTAGAGTCAAACTTTTTGACTTTACCATCCTTATGATATTTCAGGTAAATTAGGCAGCTTCGCAATCAATGTCCCTTCTCTTGGACTCTTTGGAAATGGTACACGAGGCTATCTCAGACTTAGCCTTTCTCTTTATCATTAGGTCAAACGACTTGATCATGGCTGATCCCTTTCCATTGGGAAGAGAAAGCTTTTCTGCACTTTCAATGTTACCATTACCAATGTCCATGGAAGCATGGGAAGTAGATCTTCCAATCAAATTTGCTTTACCATTGCTCCAAATGATTGTTGATTCAGTAGCATCGAGCAAATATGTAAGATCATTAAGGGTCATGTCATGGTCTGTCACATAGCAGTCCTTAAAGAACTCACTATATGACTTGGGAAGTAATTGAAGAACCCAGTCAACAGTCAACTTCCTTAAGACTTTGACACCCAACTCTCCCGGCTTGCCAATATGTTACTTAAGTGACCTTGAACTTGTGGGTCAGGGAGAATTATTTGAGGAGGTGGAGGAAGTGAAGCTCTATCCAAAAGGATAAGGAAGACCATAGTTGTCTGAACTTAGACATCTATGAGGGAGAAATTCAAGTTTCAGTTGATTTAAGTCCTTAACATAACACCCAATATGAAATATTAAGGCTAGGACCCAACAAAATATTTTATAACTTGGAAGAGGTATGCCGTAATCCAAGCTACAAAATATTTGAAGGTAGGTAAATGACGATTTACCAATTTCCAGCATGAAAAACAAAATAAATTATTAAGTTTTAATTGGATTGAAACTCCTAGATCTTTTTGAGATTCATTGAACTTTCGATGACATGTTTCAATCTCGATTGTGCCCTCTCAAGTTTGTGACTGGGATGCCGAGGATCACAAACAAGGTGTGAATAACCATGCAAATTGACTTGGTACCCTTAATTTTATCACCCAATCGATGTGCCGGTTAACCACACGCGCTCCACCGATCTATGATAAAACTTAAGTCACCCTTTGCCATACATTGTCAGTCCCATGTTAGTGTGTCGGTTAACCACACACGCTCCACTAACGACTTAACAAGGGTGCAAAGTGTAATTTCATGGGTTAGCACCATTTCACATTTTCCTAAGTAACTAAGATTGGGAATTTATAAGTGTTTAGCTACTTAGTATTTATCATTATACTTTTAATGAAAGGAGAATTAGAGTCCTATCCTACCCGTTCGGCTAACGACCCTCCACCAGTCAAGGAAGCGGTGGGTGAGAGTGGACACCCATTAAACTGCCATTTTATAGGCAGTAACCTTGTACCCTTATACCCCCCTTAGAGACCGGCTTCGTGAATGAGGCCTACTAACGGTAAGACTGACTTTGTTCTTATATATATATATAAGTATTAACTTTTAATATTATAATAGTATAAGGGTGTATTTTACACATTTAAAATACTTGGTGGTTTAATCTTATTAATTAAACTATACTCTTAATTTAATTAAACTTAAACCATGTCATTATGGAACTATTAAATCTTTTAATTAAACACTTTAATTAATTTAATGAAGTCCATAAAGTTTGAATTTTAACTTTTAAAATTCTAGGGTTTGGAATTAAAGCATTAATGTGTGTGAGACTTTACAAATTCCAAAACTTGAGGGCAAGTATTGAAACTTTTCAAAACTCTTGGATTTTCATAACTTATGAGTTTAATTAAAGTTTTAAAGACTTTAATGAAGAGACTCTTGAACATACATAACTTGAGGACAAGTTATGGAGTTCATAAAACTATTTATGAGAAAAAGACTCTTCATTTTGTAACCTATGACACTTTTATGAGTTTTAAGATTCATAAATGTGACTTTTCATATAACTTGAGGACAAGTTACAAAAACACATATTATGAACAACTTTTAGATTAATTTGGATTGAAAACATATTATCACATAACTTTTCTATTAATCTAAATCAACTCATAAGAACAAGATAATTCAAATCAAACACTTTTCATGAAATTAGCCTAACCATTAAAATAATACAAAACATGAATCTATTGACAATTATCATTTATTTGGATGAGAATAAACATTACCATAACATTAAAATCAAGTTTTATGAACAAAAACACTTTGTGGTAATGATTCTAATCCAAAACATGCCAAAAAACTAATTTTTTTTTCACTGAACAGTCACCACCTCGTGGTAAATTTTACCACCTCGTGGTGAACTGGCAGATTCCAAAAAAAAAACGATTTTCCTTGCAAATAGCATCAAGTATAATTGAAAACAAGCCTAGTCTATGATACCACTGTTGGGTTTTGAGCATTCTAACACTCCTAAGGTGTTCATGCAACCCTAAATACCTTGGATCTATGTTTTCACTAATTATACATGCAATGGTGTTTCCAAGGTATTAAACCTATGACTAGCATACAATTGTCATATGCCACACAAGAATCTTGTTAGGATAACATACCTTATAGTGGAGATTGAAGTCTTGATGTATCTAGCCTTAAGACCTTATCCCCAATAGTGTGGAAGCCTCAAGTGGAATCACAAATCACCATCAACAACTTGGAAGAACTTGAGAGAATATGGAGCTTACTAAAATCGGCCACTTCTTCATTTTCACAGACACTAGTGCCAATTTTGTGAGCCAATGACCCATTTATATATTATGGAGGATTAGGGTTACATCCATGTAAACCCTAATACCTATGACCTTTCATTTACATAGGATCCATGGGTTAAAAGCTCCATGGACTATCCATGGACTTCCACACACTCTTAGCCCATCCTAAATAAACATTGGCCCATTCCATATATATATATATATATATATATATATATATATATATATATATATATATATATATCCCCTCTTATAATAAAATAATCCTTTTTTGTCAACGTGTCATCTTCTTAGCCTAAAAATTTACAAAGTAAACTTCCGAATTTGCCCTTCTAACCTTTAAAATCAGCGTTTACGATCTAGTTTATTTGAATTTCGACTCTCTAAAGTAAAACCTAACGCTTCCCCTCGCTTCCACCATCACACACCTCCCTTAAGAATCCTAGATATGTACTTCTCTATCGCTCCACCTGTTGTTGGGGATTCGTCCAATCTTTGACAAATCCTTTTTGATTTTGCATATTCAAATGAAGAAGAACCGGTAAGTTGGTAAGCATCTTTGTGTCGTTTTTTTTACTTTTCTTTTCTTTTCTCATTTATTCTTTTCTTGATTTCTAAGTTCGAGCTTTTGTATTTTGATTTCCCATAAACCATTCTCCCTCTCTAACTGTTTATACATGTTTGTTTTGTTTTACATGTCCTGAAATTGATTGACGATTTCATCTTCATCATTGGAGATATGGTTACAGGTATATCATACGTTTCATTGTTCTTTTTTCACTGATTTGTATCTTGATTTTGTTTTGAAATATAACATCAATTTATTGCAGTTACATTTAATGAAGAACATAGGGTTGTTTCTTAACTCTAAATCTATATGAATTGTTATGTTTTGGTTTTAGAAACACAAAATTACCTTTATATCAATTTATGGTCGTTGTTTATCAGGGGACAACTTTGATATACATATTGTTTTTATGCAATCGTTCAACAACTTGATAAACCCTATCAATTTCATCTTATCCATTGCTTTTAAAATTTCTAATTTGTCTAACTCCTCCATGGTTTTGCTTTGATGTTCCTCTTAAATGCTTCTATTTTTAATGAGGTTTCTATGTACATTATTGATTGCTCCAATAAAGGTTAAAGACCATGTTTAATAGTCTTTGTGTTGTTGTACTATTGTTGTAGGTTTTCATCGATCCCATTAATGTAACTAGATTCTTTTACAAAGCAACAGATTATGAGTTGCCAATAGAAACAACAGTCCAACTGGATAGAAGGAAGTATGCATCAACCAGTAGCATCAACTTTGATATTATTCTGTTTGTAGTTTGTAAATCCAATTCTTTGATTATAACATTTTAATCTCACAAGCAAGAAATTTTATCTACTATTTGTTCAAAATGACATCTTTTTCAAGGTATTCATTACTTTACAGTTTACAGCTTTCTATTCATGGGATGGTTTGAGAATTTTGAATTCCGGAAAATGAATTAAGATGGCACTGAGACAGGAGACCCGATAGATGAAGACATGTGGACAAATTATTTTAAACGCAATAAAGGTTAGAGACCATGTTTAAAAAGATTATTTATTATTTAAAACCAAAATCCTTAGAATATGAATGAACATATGTTTTTTTTGGTATGACAAGTAAAAGCAACTTGAGGTGACTCGAGCACTAATAGACTTTGTTTTGCCCACAGTAGGAAACTGACCCAATTTCAATCGGGCAGGGATAGGAAGTTGTATCATGTATGTATGTTAAGCGAGTTTATCTTTTAGCCTTTTCCATTTCACCTTCAAATTGGTATTTTTTAGATCGTTATTATTACTACTAACACGTATAATATTTTAATTAATGAAGAAATATTGAATTTGATCTTTTGGCTAAATGTTTTGTGATGGAACCTTGAGTTTTGAAGCTATTTGTGGGGTTCTCATTATGATTGCTACTAACACATATAATATTATAATCAAGGCTTTCATCTCATTTGGGGGTTTCTTTTATGTGTATTAATGGCTTAAAAACAATATTGATCGGGTATAAGTTGATAAAGATTTGTCAGAATTTTGCACGGGTATTTGATAGATCTTATATAATACACATTTCTTTTTAGGGGACATAGGAATTTCGATGCTCTGTCATATGGTTTGCATCCACCAAGGTAAAACAAATAGCTTTAAGATCTAAAATCTTACTTCTTTTCTCTGATTTTTTCCATTGACTTATTTTGCAAATTTCCATCTAGAAAATGCATGGAACTCATGGTAGATATTGGTTTCATGAATCTTTGTAATCCTTTTTTTTTTCTGGGTCATCTATGAGCCACTACAATTTATAGCTCTTCATATCCAAATTTTTGTTTGTCATATTATATTTTTTCAAGAGAAAGGTAATTTAACTTTTGTTTAGCTTCCATAGGAGGTATTTGATCAGCTTGGAAAGAACTTAGCATGTGAATGGGGAAAAACAATCTTTGATGGTGTGGGAATGCCAAAGATATGAGAGTAAAAAAAAATTGTTTGCTTTATATTTGCTCCAATGACTATGTTTCACTTGGACTCTTAATTTTTTTTTATAGTTTTTCATTGTATTCTAAAAGATTGTTTTTTTGTTTTGTATGTATTTCACTTGGAATCTCAATGGATTTTATTTTCAGTTTGACCTATAAATAGTAAAACATACATATTAGAAGGTTAATGAGTTTGATGTATAAATAGTAAAGCATCAATTCATTATCCACCTATTTTAAAAATTTTGTACTTTAGCTTTTAAAAATGATCTTATAAAATAAATATGGGATTGAAACTTTTCAAAAAAAAGTCTGTTAGAAGGTTAATGAGTTTGATGTATAAATAGTAACGCATCGATTCATTATCCACTCATTTTAAGATTTTTTTGTACTTCAGCTTTTAAAAATGATCTTATAAAATAAATATGGGATTCGAACTTTTCAAGAAAATACAAATAAAAAATTGGTTGCATTTAGATGCTAAGTTATATTAATTGTTATTTATGATGGTTTTTGAAAGTTAAGTAACTAAACTAATTTTGATTGTTCAATAAGAAAAATAGAAGGGATCTGTATTTATAATAAATTGTTAAATAAAGAGCATTTTTAGCGTGTATTTATAATAAGTTGTTAAATAAAGAGCATTTTTAGCGTGATTTTTTTTTGTTGAATACATAGTTTAATTTAGCACATGGTGTCATTTCTAAAAAAAAGGTTGTATTGTGTTTGTATCTCTTTCATCTCAACTAGAATGGAACAAAATCTGTATTCAAATTTTATATAATCAATATAAAAGTCTAAACAAAACTTATATTATTAGTTTAATAAAATTTTATAAATATTTTACCCGTGGTTTCTACGGGTTGTAACCTAGTGTGTGTGTGTGTGTATATATATATATATATATATATATATATATAAGAGTCCATATTTAATTAGCTATTTTGATCACTAAATTAATTCCAAATTAATTCTTGATCAATACTAATTAAATAATATGATTTCATATTAATATATTATAACTTATAATATATTAATAAATCATAAATATCCTTTTCTCATAAATCTATCCATACAAATTGTTCTGGTGAAGTGCAACCCAAATGGACCATCCCGGGTCGGGTCAAGTCATACCAATTATAGTTATGGACTTAGACACTAATCCAACACAAAGGATCTGGGTGATCTCATCAGTTCAGATTGTCTCCGAGGTTTCGTCTTCTTGAATCGGCTAATACTCCAGTTGGGAACTGGGAGTAGATCCGAATGGGTATTCATCAGCTTTAGGAAGGTTTGAGATTAGAAGGTCCTGCTCTGTGCAGTAAGCTAAGATACCAGGTGCGGGCCGACTGAAAGTCGTAGGCACGGAGGCTCAAGGGGAGCGGTAGGGTTGAGGCGGTAGGCCAACAAACACTGAGAATTTCAACGTGATGGTTGAATTGACTTGACATATTGGTATTCCAACCCGAAGGGGGTGATATGGACTAGTTATGAGTATCGTACTGGTTGACCAGTAGAGGTAGGTATGTTGTTGGTGGTAACCGCTTGCGGGACTGTATTCTATGGAAGTGACGGGCAAACGGTAAGTTGTGGGCACATGGGGTTAGCATAATATGACCCATGGTTCTATTTATGGGTAGAAACCTCAGGTTCCCAGGGCTGAGTAGTTCGTTAGTAGTAATGGGAAGGGAACTAGCACGGGTTGGTATGTGTGGTCTGTTAGGGAGACGGACTGAATCCAGGTTTCTAGATTACAGGTTTTAGGTGGTGAAGGATTGTGTGCCGCATGGGATTGTGGAATCGTCTTCTCTGGAATGAAAAGATTCCCATTGGGTTTTGTCTCCTTCGAAATTCGTCGGATGTCATGGTTGTGGAGGTGCCCCTCAGGATGTCGGGTTACCAGGGATGGTAAGGAATGATTTAGAGGACAAAATCGAATTTAAGTAGGGGAGAGTTGTAACATCCCAAGTTTTGTCATTTGTAGTCCCTGGGGATGGAAGGGTAAATCCATGAAGAGCCTAAGGGCTAAATTGTAATTTTGGGACCAGGATGAGTACGTTGCGCGTACATAAGGGTACGCTGAGCGTACACTTGTGTACGCTGCGCATACTCATAACAGAAGGAAACCCTAATATCTCGGGTTGGGGGCTATATAAACATCCTTATGGCTCATTTTCTCTCCTCCTTCTCAGCCTCCATCTTCCAGAAACGTCCCCAAACCCTAGTTCTTGTGTGTGAGAGTGAGTTGGTGGGTATTTTGAGCTCTTGAAGGTGAAGCCATTGCATCAAACAGTTGAAGAAGGAGATTGGCTTGTAGATATGAAGTTGTGTTGTGCCCTAGAAGCTACAGAAGGTAAAAAGCTTCAAACTTTATGCTTGTAGGTCATAGATCTAGCCTTTCTAGCATTATGGAACCATCTCTTGTCCCAAAAACTCCATTATGGTGCATGATGCATTTTGGACGAGATAAGTTGTCCTTTCTGGACCTTGAAGATGTCTTAAGTGATAAAAATGAGGTCCCAATGGCTTAAGATGTCCCATGCATGTAGTAGAAGGGTCTTAATGGATTAAGACCTTGGATTAAGAGCTTTCTGGACGTCCAAAGTGATAAAGTTCGAGACTTTATGAGCCCTAGGAACATTTGGTCACTGGATCTGGAGTTTGGGCTTAAGTGCTTAAGTCATTAAGCACTTATTAGGGTTTTGGTGAAACCCTGCGTACGCACAGCGTAAGGTTTTGTACGCCCAGCGTACTGAGTCAATGACCCCGTTTTCCAGTCAATGCGAGAC
Source organism: Lactuca virosa (assembly GCF_052849685.1). Classification (NCBI taxonomy): domain Eukaryota; kingdom Viridiplantae; phylum Streptophyta; class Magnoliopsida; order Asterales; family Asteraceae; genus Lactuca; species Lactuca virosa. Next base: position 463,014,029 of record NC_136430.1, on the reverse strand, counting down.
TCGTGTACGCCCCGCGTAGCCTTGGGGTACGCCCAACGTACGCCTTCTGTGGCCTTTTGGTGATTTGGGCTACTTTTTGGGCTAGTAGGGTTTGGGCCTTGCTGGACTTTCTGAGTAGATATGTTTTGGACCAGTCTTGGTGATAGTGGATCATGGGGTTAAGCCCAATAAGGAAGTTGGGCCCAATTTAGTAAATTAGGCCAATAATGGGCCTTGCATAAAGACTGTCAAGGTTATGGACTTAGAATTGGGCCTTGGCCCAATAAAAGAGAATGGACATGATGGATTGAGTGGACCTTTAGCTAAGACTGTTATGTTGTGTATTGACTCGGCATATATTATGTGATAGTTCGGGTCTTCCGGTGAGACAACGATTAGAGGTTTTCGGTGCAACAACACTACTTGTGAGGTGAGTTATCCTCACTATATCAACAGGGTCTAAGGCACCAAGGCCGGCCCTTTCTCGGATTGTATACTGGTTTGTTGGATATGTTTATTGATCTGTTAGATCGGCGTTCTGGTAATTAGGACGGTATTATGTTTAGTGACCTGGTTTAGGTCGGTATCCTGGTATATAGGATGATGCTATGTTTAGTGACCTGGTTTAGGTCGGTATCCTGGTATATAGGATGATGTTATGTTAGTGACCAGTTAGGTCGGTATCCTGGTTGTAAGATGTTGCTATGCTATATGATCTGTTAGATCAGTTTGTTTGTCTATAGACTGTTATGTGATTATCTGTTATATGTGCACATGGTTGTTTGATTGGGGGTTGGGTTGAGGCGGGTCCTGCTTTGTGCTGTAGGCCAACATACCCAGGGCAGGCCGGATAGACTGCAGACCCGGGAGGGCACATAGTCAGACCGAAGGCCCGACGAGCGGTCCGGATAGGCTGAAGGCCCCGATAGGGTGGTCTAGACGTGCCGAGGCTCGGAGAGTGGGGCAGATATACTGAAGGCCTGGTGCGGGCGGTCCAGTCATACTGTAGACTCAGAGAGTGGACCAGGTGGAATGAAGGCCCGGTGCGGGCGGACCAGTCACACTGTAGACTCAAGATGCATGGTTGTTCTATATTTGTCGATATGATATGATTATGGTTATATGAGGTTGGTATTTTGAGGGTAACTCACTAAACCTTCGAGCTTACAGTTTCAGTTTATTGTTTTAGGTTCAGCGGACGACCGCGGGAAGGCGAAGGCGTGACCGTACACTTCCTCGATTGATGATTATGATTCTGGGAACTCTGATGCTTAACTATTTTGAAAACACTATGTAATAATTAATGGTATTTTGGATATTTAAAAAGTTTTAAATTGGATTGATTTTTTTTATGGATGTTACACTACAACCAGCATACCAATCGAAAACCTAAAAGTCGCCGCACCCATCAGAAATCTAAAACAATCATCAATCCCACCAGAAACTAAAGTACTCATCACACCCATCATCCTTTTTAATATGCAATTCGAGAACATAAGGAAGAAGGGGCTACGATTTGAATCTGTACAGATGAGAAGAAAGGCGTACAGGAAAAAAAGGGCATCTCAGTCTCGATCTTCGAAAGTGATGGGTGGGTCTAGTTTTCTTGAGGTGTACCTGGTGCTCGATTCACACGAGTTTAAATATGATATGGGCATCTCTCTTTCTCTCTTGTTCTTCATATACTGCAAAAGTGATTATGATTATCAATTTTTAGTTCACTGAAATATGCCCACAAAGTGTTTGTTAAAATGCCAAGGAGAGTTTTTAGTTGTTATGATCCATATTTTCCTTAAACCCTTTTTTGTTATTATGTGAATTTGTGATTTCGTTAATATTTAGGTAAATTTAAAGATAATATTATGCATAAATTAAAGAAGAAAACATAGATTGGTTTATAGGTGGGTGCCGATATGGTCAAAGTTGTGATTTTAACATGGTTCTCAGTTTTAGAAACTATATACTGTATTTGATTTGATTGTGTGTTGTAAACCAATGTGTGATCAGAATTTACTTTCAGTTAAGAATGATATGCTTGGAGAGAAAGATAGAGAGAGAGAGGGAGAAAGAGAAAGAGAGAGAGTGGGACCCCCTTTGCATATTATTTCATTTTTTTTCTTTTCTTTTTAAATAAGTGAAAACATCATAAATGGTCCATGTAGTAGTGAAATGAGAAAATGCCCTTCATTTAACAGAAAAAACTTAACGGAGTTAGCAATAAGGACCAATCGTCAAAAGTTTTGAAAGCACAGGGACCATCTATGATGTTTTTAAACCACGGGGACTAAACTTCAGATCTGAGGAAGCCACAGGGACCATTTATGATGTTTTTTCTTTTTTTTTTATTTTAAAATAATAAAACATTCAATGTATTTTTCATAAAAGATCATCATTGTCAACAATGTTTCAAAAACAACATCAGAGTATCAGCAATTCATAAATGTGAATCTCCAGTGGATGCGACACAATCATGCCATGCCCTTCCCTTTCGAACTGGAAGTATCTGAAAATGTTAAACCACAAAACCGTAAGCACAAAGTTTAGCGAGTTTTCCCAAAATACCACATGCCATACAAATCAGTGGGGCTAGTCCTAGGGTATACTCCAACTTAACATACAATAATGGGCCCAACCTTGGGGTATATTGCAACCCAACACATCATAATGGGCCCAACCCTAGGGTTTATCTCAACACAGACATACAATAATGGGCCAACCCTGGGGTGTATTTCAACCCAATCATACATGCAAGAGCTACAAAGACAACTAGCATTCTACATAGCACAATCCAGTGGACCGACATTGGTCCCTTCGACCCACAAGTACAGTAAGAAAACTCACCTTAATCGATAGCCAGATAAAAACTTACACTCGAACTGTTGCTACTAAAGCTCCTCACACTAAACTTATCCAAAACAACTCCAATTAACAATTAAGGTAATTATCCCAACTTAGCAAGTCCAAAATACCAAGGCAAATCCTTATTTGGTTAAAAGACCATTTTTCCCTTCCAAGTATTAAACCCCTCACAGTTGACCAAAAGTCAATCTGGTAAAAAAGTCAACGGTCAGCCTTTTGTTAACCTACACGCTGTGTACTCTAGCTCTACGTTGGGCGTAGAGTCTTAATCCATAAAAACATGATCAAATCAAGCTACACATTGCGTAGCTAAGATTACGCCATGTGTAATCTTGCTGTTTTCCAACTTTCTTATTAAGACCTTAATGCCTTAAGACCAAACATCCAACTCTCATATCTGAACCTCATGGATGTCTTAAATGATAAAGTCACAACCTTTATTCCTTTGCATGGCTACAACAATCCCTAAGTCCTATAATGACCCAAAAGCTCAAAATATTAAGCATGGATGAATGGGAATGATCAAGATCCTATTTTTATGGATAACTAAGCTTAGTAATGGTAAAAGACACTCCTCATGAGGTCTGGAATTTCTCAAACTCCCTAGATCCAAAATTAAGGGACACAAAATCATAAAAACTCGCAACTAGCTAGATCTAACAAAAGGATCAACAAGATTTAGACTTTATACCTTCTGAAGGATGTTGAGGATGAGTAGAATCAAGATTTATAAGCTTTGGACTTCCAAGTGTTCCTTCAAAGGCATCATTCTTCACCAAAATACACAAAAGGCTACTCAAAATGCTTCAAGGATCACACCAAGGGCTAGGGTTTTGAAATGACTAATTTAGAGAGTGGAGGATGAGGTTAGAGAGGCATCAAGGGGGGTTAAGGTCTTTAAATATGGTCAAAACCCTAAAAATTAGGATTTTGAGTCAGCACACATACGCGTTGCGTACACAAGGGTATGCCCCACGTAGAGTTTTAAATTTCCACATCCATTCACTCTACTATGCCCTGCGTAGTAAGCCACCCACGCACCGCGTAGGACCATTTTTTCAAGAATTAAATACTTTAAGCCAAAAATGAAAAGTACCTAAGAAACGGGTGTTACAACTCTCCCCCACTTGAATCAGACTTCGTCCTCGAAGTCCGCCGCTACAAACAACTCGGGTTAATGCTCTCTCATCTCCACCTCAGGCTCCCACGTCCACTCTGAGCCCTTCTGATGCTGCCATTGCACCTTACTAAGCCAACCACCTTGTTGCGTAAGGTCTTCGTCTTCCTATCAAGGACCACTATCGATATTTCCACATAGTTCAGGCGCTCATCCACCTAAACGTCATCCAAGGGGACCACCGCGGAGTCATCGTCTAAACACTTCCGTAACTAAGAGACATGGAAAGTGTTGTGGATCTGACTGAGCTCATTAGGCAGATCCAGCCAGTATGCAACCTTGCACACCTGAGCGATAATCCTGAAGGGTCCAATATATCGCGGGCCTAATTTTCCCCGCTTCTGAAATTGGATGACACATTTCCAAGGTGACACCTTCAGAAGGACAAAATCCCCCACCTGGAACTCGAGGTTTGATCGTGTCCGGTCAGCATAACTCTTCTGGCGACTCTGTGCAGTTTGCAGCCAACCGTGCACCTGTTGTATCAACTCGGTAGTCTTGAGTACTACCTCGGTACTCATCATAACTCGATGCCTGACCTCTCCCCAACCAACTAGGTTCCGACATTTCCTCACATAAAGCATATCGATTGGTGGTCGATCGATACTGGAATGGTAGCTATTGTTGTAGGAGAACTCGGCCAGTGGAAGATATGTATCCCAACTCCAGCTAAAATCTAGCACACACGCCCTGAGCATATCTTCGAGTGTCTGAATCGTCCGAACACTTTGTCCATCGATCTGGGGGTGGTATGTTGTACTGAAATGTAGATGAGTACCTAAATCCTCATGAAATTTCCTCCTAAACCTGGAGGTGAAGCGAACATCTCGATTCGAAACTATCAAAACTAGAACCCCGTGCCGAACCACCACCTCCCGAATATAGTTGTCAGCCAATTTCACGGCGGAAATGCTCTCGGCAACATGTATGAAATAAGCACCATTGGTTATTCTATCCATGATGACCCAAATAGAATCAACCCCACGTGTCGTCCTTGACAACTTTGTGATAAAATCCATGATGATCTCTTCCCAATTCCACATGGGAATAAGTAAGTGCTGTATTTTTTCGTGGGTTCTCTGATGTTTGGCCTTGACCTTCCGAAAAGTCAAGCACCGCTCCATAAACCATGCTACCTCCCTCTTCATACATGGCTACCAGTAATCCAATCTCAAGTCTCTATACATCTTCGTGGCACCCGTATGTATTGAAAACTTTGACTTATGAGCCTCTTCCAATGATGCCTGTCTAAATCCGTCAACAACTAGAACCCAAACCCTACCACACTGAGTCAATAACCTGTGACTATCCCGGATAAACAATGGAATCTGACCCCTAATCCTCTCATCCTTCCAATTTCCCCTTTTCAACCCCTCCACTTGCGCCTTCTTGATCAATTCCAATAGTTACAAGACAACAACCATCCTTAAATATATATCTCTAATAGGTGCACTCACTGCCTTGAAGCTCAAGGAATCGGCCACAACATTGTCCTTCCCAGGGTGATACAAAATCTCACAGTCATAATCTTTCACCACATCTAACCGCCTTCGCTCCCTCATATTCAAATTCGGTTGGTCCATCAGATATCTCAGGCTCTTGTGGTTAGTGTAAATAGTGCACCTAACCCCATACAATTAATGTCTCCATATCTTGAGGGAGAAAACCACAACCCCCAACTCTAAATCGTGTGTAGGGTAATTCACCTCATGAGGCTTTAGCTGCTTCGAAGCGTAAGCAATCACGTGACCTCTCTGCATGAGTATAGTCCCAATCCTGAGATAAACGCATCATTATAAACCAAAAAATCATCCACACCCTTGGGAAAAGTGAGAATCTGGGCCTCACATAATCTCTGCCTCAGTGTCTCAAAGGCTGCCTGCTGATCAGGCGCCCATCGGAAAGTGACATTCGTCTTCGTCAAACGGGTCAATGGTACATCGATCTTGGAGAAATCCTGGATAAACCTCCGATAATAACCTATCAGACCAAGAAAACTCCAAATCTCAGATGGTGTCCTCAGGACCTCCCACCTCATCACCACCTCAATATTGGCCGAATTGACCAAAATACCATTCTAGTTGATGATGTGCCCCAATAATTGCACCTCGTGTAACCATAATTCACATTTGGAGAATTTGGCTTACAACCTCTCCCTCCTTAGGGTCTCCAAAACCTCGCGTAACTACTTCTCATGCTGCTCTTTGGTCTTGGAGTAGACCATAATATCATCGATAAACACAATTACCGTTCGATCCAACATGGATATGCATACTCGATTCATGAGATCCATGAACGCTGCTAGTGCATTGGTGAGCCTGAATGACATCACCACGAGCTTGTAATGACCATAACGAATTCTGAAGGCCGTTTTCTACACATCCTCCTCTATGAACCTCATCTGATGATAACCGTGCGGTAAATCATTGGAGAACCAAGATACACCCTAAAGCTGGTCAAATAAGTCATCAATCATCGGGAGTGGGTAACAGTTCTTTGCTATTAGCTTATTCAACTATCGGTAGTCAATGCACATCCTATATGAGCCGACCTTCTTTTTCACGAACAGGATCGGTGCTCCCCATGGTGAACTACTCGGTCTAATAAACCCCTTGTCTAACAGCTCCTGGAGCTGCGTAGACAACTCTTGCATCTCTGGCGGTGCTAATCGATATGGTGCTTTGTCTATCAGAGCCGCACTGGGAACCAAATAAATCCAGAACTCAACCTGCCTCTCAGGAGGCACTCCAGGTAAATCCTCAAGAAACACATCGAGAAAATCCCAAATGATGGGCACATCACTCATAGTCACCGTGCCCCCAGCTCGAGTATCCGCCACATAGGCGAAAAATCCAGAACAACCTTGCTGAAGATATCTCTTGGCCCTCACGGCTGAACAGAGAGCTAGTCCGTGCTGAGAACCCTCGCCATGATTAATTAGTGTAAATATAGATAGATATATAGATTGTATGTACCTAAAATTAGGAAGAATATTGTAAGTGGTGGATGTTTGATTAGTGATGGTTACAAACAAGTTTATGAAGGTATATCCTATCTCGAAGTGGTAGTTTAATTTACCGGGTTCGGTTATTATTATAATATAATGCTTCTTTTAAATGTTGTCAAAAAATTGCTTCGGTAGATAATTTTGTTTTTAAGTCATCGTCTTCTTCTAAAATTGATGATTTTATACTTTCATATGCAAAATTAGGCCATGTTAGTTTTTGAATAAAACAAAAAAATATAAAAAGATGGATTAATTGCAACTTTTGATATCAATATAGAAAAATACAAGACTTTTATGTTAACAAAAGTTACAAAACAACATTTTTTATTATTATTAGAAAATAGATTATTTTAGAACTTAAATGACTTCTGTGATTTCCACCATACAACTTCCTTAGAACTGCAACAGATTTGGAAAAGCAAACATGACCGAATTGCCAAAGTATTCGATTTCGACTACCAAATGTCTTTAGTAGAAGGTTCAAGAGATGAACTTGGACTTCATTATTCATATTATTATATTATTGAATGACCCAAAGACCTTTATAGAGGCTATGGAGTCTCGAGATGTTGCTTCTTGGAAAGAAGCAATTGATGATGAAATTTAATCAATTCTTGAGAATAACACTTGGGTGTTATCAGATTTGACTTCGGGTTTTATACCATTTGGTTGTAAATGGAGTTTTAAAAAGAAAATGAAATTTAACAGGTCAATTGATAAGTTTAAATGTCGCTTGGTCATTCAAGGATTTATGCAATAACCCGAAATTGAGTATTTTATACATATGATCTAGTAGCTCGAATTCCAGCAATTAGATTGTTGCTTGGCTTGGAGGCTATTTATAATCTGATTATTCATCAAATTGATGTTAAAACAAAAAATTTAAATGGTGATATTGATGCAAAAGTTTACATAAAACAACATGAATGTTTTGTTACGTTGGGTGCTGACATAATGTATGTAAACTTGTAAAATCTGTGTATAGACCGAAACAATCACCTATGAAATGTCATTGAAAGTTTGATGAAGTTATATTTTCAGGTGTTTTTGCTTTAAACCAACGTGACAAATATGTTTATAGTATATTTGATGTTATTGGTTCGAGTGTTATTATTTGTTTATGCGTAGATGACATGTTGATTTTTGTTACCAACTAAAATCAAAATGAAACTAAGAAGTTGTTGGCATCTAAATTTTATATGAAGGTAGTTGAGGAGGTTGATGTAATCCTTGGTATAATGATATAATGATTACATGGGTTAATGTCATTTTTTTTCATTTTTGCCTTTGTTACCTACCGGGGCAAAACCAACAAAATTTGACAAACTCAAAGACTTTTATGTTAAATTTGAAAAACATATTTATGTTATAAACATAAAAGATTAGTAAATTTAAGAGTTTTTTTTTTTTTTTTGCAAATTTATAAAACATACTTAGGATAAAAACATTAAAAATTTGTAACAAAGACAAAAAAGGAAAGAAAAAGAAACATGCCAAACTTTGGGCATTAATAGAAAAAAAATCACAAAACCAACAAAATTTAAAAAACTTAAACACTTTAATATTAAAAGCCCAACAAAATAGTATTTGTATTATTTTTAGACGTCAATTTAAAATAATATAATTGAGTTGTAGATGGTTTTAAAGGCGACAAAAATGAGTATTTTTTTTTTCTTATTGTCTTTTCGTAAGTGACAAACATTTTTTTATAACCTAAGAAGCTACTAAATCAATAAATCATTTAAAAAAGAAATCCAAAACACCCATCTATTATTGATTCTTGAGAAAGATAATTTAGACAAACCCAAACACCTCATAAAGTTGAAGAACGTGAACGAAATACAATTAGGCAATAATAGGAGGGTTTCAATTGAAATTTTCCAAAGCGACATTCTACCGTGTGAAAACTTGGGCCCAAAAGCGGTATCCTCCGAAGGAGAGAGAAAAGAAGGAGAAGATGGACACAGAGTGGTCCAAAGACGTTCCCTGCTCTTCGATCGCCGTCGAGTCCATCATTAGCGTCGGAACTGTAAGTTCTCTCAAAACGCGTTTTTAAGTGATATACCACGTTAAGAGTTGTAACACTTAGAAATAAAATCAAAATCTTAAAATGGTAGGGCGGATTAATCTGGGGTTCATGTGCTGGTTCCTACGATGCGAAACAAATAGGTAAACCTACCTTATGAGCTATTTGCAGCTATTGATTTGCGTTATCAGTTGCACCTTGATTTTTTACTCAATCATATATACAAACATTTGATATGTTTTGATGCTAAATTGACCCATCGATTGAGGATTTGTTGTTAAAAGAGAGTGAAGCTATCTAATTAGTAAAAAAAAAAAAATCAGTTTCTGAATTGTTTGTTGTGTGAACATGATTTAGGTCTGACTGGCATTCCCCGCGCTTCTTTCGTGGTAGGTTTCTTCCCTCATTCTTTCTTATTTTAGTAGAGCATTTGACCTCTGGATTTCGATTTGAAGAGTTGAAAAAATGACATGAGGGAGAAATGCAGGCAGGCATATGGTGTAACCAATACTGCAGCAGCTTATTGTGATTAAAGAAGCAGAAATGGGTTAACTAAGTTTGTTGTATTTAATAGTTTGGTATCTGATGTTCACTTGCAGGCCAAGACGGTTGGTAAATACGGGTTCCAATGTGGTAATCTCATATTTTTAAAGAAAAAATTAAAGTCTACAAGTTGTTTAATGATGATTGTGCTAAGTTTATGAGTAATTGTGGTCCGTTATTAGGACTGTTTGCTGGAATATTTTCATTTACACGGTGTGGGATTCGAAGATACCGCAAGAAAAACGATTGGGTAATTAATAACCTTACCACACTCTCATTCCTATCTTGTTTGCAAATTGCATGATATGTGGGTTGTTGATTTATTGTAAGTTGGAACAGGTGAATGCTCTGGTTGCAGGTGGGGTTGCAGGGGCAGCCATTGGTGCTGGAACCCGAAACTGGAAGCAGGTGGCTTTAATGACTGCTTTCCTTTCTGGATTTTGTGCCATTGCTGACCAATCAACACCACCAATCTGAACAATCAATCTTCTTCCTTCTTCAACTTCAACAACACCAACACCAACAACCTGCTGATTATTATAACATATGTTGCTCACCAATCAAAAGAGTAGACATTGTTATATTTATAGGCTATAACATGATTCCAACTTTAGATTAGGGAGGACTGAGGAGGTTTAACTCAAACTATATGAAACTGTGGATTGGAACCTATTATGTTATGTTATCTCACTGATTAAACCCCATATTTTTTTAATCAACAACAAAAATATTTATTTAGTTTATATGATTCTATGCTCAACTTGCTTAATTAAAATTAGGCAGGCCTAAGCACATGAGGCAGGTGAACGTTGAAACCCTCCCCTTGGGCCCTGGGTTTGTTTTGGTGTATAATCATATTATAGTTTGTGTTATGTTATCTGCACATTTAATTTTGGGTACCATGCCCTCTTTCTTATCTCGTAATCAATTGTCATTACTGTTTCCCCAACACCGCTCTTACCCATTTATTTATTTATTATTATTATTATTATTATTATTATTTTGGAGGGAACAAATTGAATCAATTCCTTATATTTGACAAAAATAAAACATAATTTTTTTAAAGGGTTAACATTTTTTTGCCCTTCTTTCCAGAAGAGACTTTAGAAACCTTTTGAAGTTACAACAAACCCAAAAAATATTATATATTATAAAAAGGTAATGAATTTTAGAGTTTTAGATCAGCATTCTGGTCAACATATCCAAACTTCTACTTCTGGCTCGGTGCAGCCTGCTATCAGAGATGTCATGCTTTGACTCCGTAACAATGGCTTCAGCATCCTAGCCCTTGCTTTACATCTTTAAAAAATAAAATAGAAATTACAAACCTTTCCAAACATAAATTCATTTATATTGTTGTAACCAAGACTAGAGCTTAGATTCATTTACATCTAGATTATTGTAAAGAAGCAGACATGGCATATGTATATGTTGTTCAACTTTTGGTTTGGTATTTGATGTTCACTTGTAGGGAGGGCACGACCATGACCGTTGGGAAATACGGGTTCCAATGTCACGGTTACATTTTTATTTATTATTTACGTTTTACAAGTTCTCTTAGTCATATGATTGTGTTAAGTTTATCAGCACCAAATTCTAACACCTTTGCCTTATTGTCTTCCAAAAAATTTCGAATGCTAAAGCTATCCATGAGGCATAACCTGCACTGCATATTGCGTATTTGTGTTTTGAAATAGCTGCCTGGCTAGGATGAGAAAGATCAGTGAAGTTGTGTTTTGTTTGAAAAACCTTTGTGATTGTGATTTCGCCAAACCAAAAAAGTTGGGCCTAAGATTTGATCTTCTTCTCATGCTCTATGATCAATCTATGATGATCATGTTATGCGCACATGCTATCTTATCTCATCAATCATAAATCATCATCGATGATGATGATGAGAGAGAGAGGGAGAGAGATTGTCCGTATTCACGCCATGTCTAAGTTGTAATGGATGCCCACCACCACCGCCTCATCTCTTTAACTTTATTTCAATATATATTTTTTTTCTTCAAGGAAACAAATTAATACAAAATGGTTTTAAAACTATCATATTTCGTGATATAATTAATTATTTTAATTTGATGTTCAAAACGATTAAAAAGTTTTAGTAAAAAAACATGAAAATAAAAATAAAAAACGTCCCATTTACTTTACTTTTGATACGTTTCGATTGCCATCCCATTTGTTTGCAAAAAAGAATTTTATTTTATGTTGTTTTTTTAGAAAATGCAATATTTGTAATTTCTACCCCTTTTAATATATTTACACATGTATTATAAACTATTATTACAAGCCTTCTCAACATTTTGTTTTGTTTTGTTTTTGGATAAACTCTAGCTAGGTCTTCTTGTGTTGTAATCTATTATGAAATATAAACATAATTAAATCCGGTGTATATCTATATCTATATATAAAGGAAAAAGATATAACGGGCAGGAGAGATAACAAACATTCTCCACGTCATCGTGATGGCTGCTAAAATAAAATGATGGAAACACACGGTCACAGGGCATGGGTCTGGTGTAGCGCAGAGAAAACAAGAAAGAAGCAAACGTCACTCTTTTTCTCCATAACCATAACCTCTCTTTCCTGAGTTCCTCTTTTCTCTCCTTTGGCTTTCCAACTCATCCTTGCCAACAACATTAATGGAGGTCAAGTATCAAGAGGTTGTTTTAATTTCTTCATCTCTCTCAATCTTTAGCAAATCTGGCATAAAAATCTAATCTTTTTTTAATCAACTTACCTTTCAGGAGTACATAAGGAATTCAAGAGGAGTGAACCTTTTCACTTGCAGATGGCTGCCTGTGTCTTCTCCAAAAGCTCTCGTCTTCCTCTGCCATGGTCAAAACTCACAAAAACGCAACATTCTTCAAACATTCTGATTTTCGGATTTACTAGCTAAATAATGATTCATTTTTTTGTAGGTTATGGCATGGAATGTGGTGACTTCATGAAAGGTTCTTAACACTTCATGACGCTTTTTTTTTTTTTTTTTTTTTTTTTTCTTATTCTTTCTCTTTTAATCCACTTTATGTGTGTTCAATTCCTTTGCATTTCAGTTTCTCGTGACATTTTCTATATCACTATACTATTCTTCAGTTTTGACCATGTCTGCCTGACTGCCTGCCCGCCATCATAATCGCTCCCGACTTTGATTATCCAATGATTCCATATTTTAACTGACAATAACAATTCTGTGTTTGTACTTTGTAGATAGATTAAACTACAACAATATTGTATATGGGTACATAGAATCAAGTTTTTCCATAGAGAGGATGATAGAGACCAGTCTTTTGTAGCTTTCTCATTAAGGAATACATTCAAGTGTAGATGTGGGTGTTCTTTCCATTGTTTTGCTGTTTTAAAAACGTTTTCCTAAAACATGAATCGATATCCATAACTAATAAACTGATAGAACCTACATTTCTCCCTATTTGTTTATGAGAAATATCTTGCTATTTATTAACAAATTTAATTACTTTGTTTTAAAGAATTTGTGAGCAAGAATAAGTTGTTTGTGACTTTATATGCTCTAATTCGGAAAATTATATAAAGGTACATGTTTGACCTTAGGACATCGATGTACCCCCACCAAATGGTGTGTTGGGTGATGTGGCACTGCAGGGGTGGGGGAACACCACCTCACCTCACCTCACCCGGTGTTTTCTCACCACACTCAAACCTCTTTTTCTTCTTTGCGCGCGTGCGCACACACACATACATACATATATATATATATATATATATATATATATATATATATATATATATATATATATATATAGTGAGGAAAAGTGTGGGATGATCATTTCTTAAGTTATGGGAGAGTTAGAGAAAAATAAAGTGACACTGCAGGGGAAAAGTGAGGAGAGTACATCCTCTGGTCTTTGACTATCCACAATTCATAGTTTGATGGAAGTGCTAGAATGAGTTGGAATATATAGTTGGCATTTAATTAATTAAACTCAACCATACTGAGATGTCACATTGACGTTCAATGGAGGAAAAGGAAACACTTTCAAGTTTAAATACATATTTGATATAGAAAAAAATATAAAGTTTAACAAACATAAATAGTTACCGTAGTCAGGTAAATATGGTTTTTGGGAGCGTGTTTGGTGAGTTTTGTTAAGGTTAATTTATTAACATAACAAGCAATTAATTGAATCCAGTTTGGAGTTTTTAGAGTAGAGTAGTATTATTTGACATGGATATTGATTTTTATGGTTGAAAAGTTAGATATGATTATGAAAGTTGTAAAATAGAATAGAGAAATAGTAATTGGAGGTGTGTATTGTATGTATGTAGGATGTGGGACGAAGCTAGCAAGTCATGGATTTGCGGTGTTTGGGATAGATTATGAAGGTCATGGGCGATCCATGGGTGCACGTTGTTACATCAAAAAGTTTGATGACCTTGTCGCCGACTGTTGCACCTACTTCAAATCCATATCAGGTCAGGTCAGCTCATTCATTTTCATAAATCATGATATTTTTCTTCTCTTCACTGTAAACAAATCACCCAGCCTCATTGAATAACATGTTATGGACCACAAATCATGCATTATATATATATATATATATATATATATATATATATATATATATATATATATATATATATATATTTGGCAAAAATAAAATGGCAGGCGTTAATTTTATTAAATTCTCAGAAAAGGAAGAATACAGGAAGAAGAAAAGATTCTTATATGGAGAATCAATGGGTGGTGCAGTTGCCCTTGTTGCACACAGAAAAGAAGCCCATTTCTGGGATGGTGCTGTTCTAGTGGCTCCCATGTGTAAGGTAGTAGGATCTATTAATTTAGATTGATTTTATTAAGTAGTTAATTGGTACATATACATACGTAGATATCTGAGAAGGTGAAGCCCCACCGCGTGGTGATAAGCATACTAACAAAAGTAGAAGATGTGATCCCCAGATGGAAGATTGTTCCTACAAAGGATGTCATCGATTCTGCTTTCAAGGACCCTGTTAAGAGAGAGAAGGTAAGTCCATTACACTATATACATATTTGATATTTCATGAGTGTAGACTGTAGAATGTGAAATTAATTCATGTGTGAATGGAATATTAGATACGCGGGAACAAGCTGATATATCAAGAGAAGCCGAGGCTTAAAACAGCTCTTGAATTGCTTAGAACAAGCATGGCGCTTGAACAGAGCTTGAACCAGGTAGGTAGCAGCAGTAGTAGTCTCCTTGTGTTGAGTGTTTAATTTTGGAAATGGCAGGTGAGGCTCCCTTTCCTTGTGTTGCATGGAGAAGCAGACAGTGTGACAGATCCAGAAGTAAGCAAGGCTTTGTACAATGAAGCAAGCAGTAAAGACAAGAGCATAAAGATATACCCTGGTATGTGTCATGCCTTGACCGCTGGTGAGACCGACCAAAATATCCATATTGTATTTGCTGACATCATCTCTTGGCTCGATGCCCGATCATCATCATCCCATGCTAGACACCTGCTGCACCACCACTCCGCCATGTAAAACAAAATTCAGGTCCCGTTTGATAATTACTGATTAAGAAAGTGCTGATTGGCAAATATCTGTCTGGGTAAAAAATCCTGACTGAGTAAGAAACCATGCTGTTTGATTGTACATCTTACTGAATGTGCTGAATGATGAAAAATGACCATTTTACCCTGCGGATATATACAGTGATGGATGAAGTTGTTGAAGAGTTATAAAAACATATATTTTTAAGCACAAATTTGATTCAACATTTAGAACAAAACATACATATAATATTTTTGTACCCAAAATACCCCTCCTCATGAAAATGCCATAAATAACAAAACAAATCAACAATACATCAATTAGCAATCCAAGACCATTGATCGAACAATTTCCTCTTGACGCAAGATCAAGTTCATAAGGCAAGATTATGAAACTATGATGCAAGATTTCTTCCTAGGCGGATGAAAACAGTGACAAGGACAAACCCATAACAAAATTCAAGATTTCTGCAAAAAAGAGATAAAAACTTGTTCAAAATAAGTGTATAGTGATTGCTCCGAGTTTAAACCCCACAAGAACAACACCATATAGACCATACAATTAGGTAAAAAAAATCCACATAACATCAATAGCAACGAGCACAGCAACAACAACCAAAAAAAAAAAATCACAACAAAATACAAAATCGAAAAAATCACAGCAACAAGTCAACAACAACAAAGCAACAGGTCGGAAGGTACATCAAGGCACAGCAAAATCGAAAAGGAATATTGAAAAAAGATGTATACATACACATAAATAAAAATTCAATATGTTTTTGAAAAAAGATTTAACTGATTGAAACAAAGGAGGAAGGACTTTGAAACGACATCAAAAGAACAACATCAATTAGCTCTCATATTACAGTTTCAGAAATAAATATAATACCCATTAACAATCAATTCTTCCTTAAGTTTAGATGTTGCTGTGATTTTCATAATCTATTATTCTTTTCAGTTTAGGTAATCTGATGTTGGAACAAACTTATCCAGATTTAAGAATCTCATAATGCAAACAATTCTTCATTAACAACAAACATCAACAGATCAGAAAAAAAATCAGAAAATTTTTCATTAACAACAAACATCAACAAAGGAGAGAATTTCGGAAGAAAAACAGAAAACGCAAGTGAAAGAGGAGAAGATCAGCGTACCTGAGGAATGATGAGAAGAGGGGTGTCGATCGGTGAGGGGGTAGGTTCATCAATCTCAAACTCAAGCGCTCAGATCGTTGTTTTCGCTGAAAGAGGAGGAGAAGGTTTTTTTTGGAGGCGCTGAAAAGGAACGTTAGGGCAAGGGCATATTAGGAACACTTCTCAGTCAGCCAATTTTCATCGGTTTTCCCACTTAGATGTCTCTTACCGAGTCAGCCATCCAAATTTCGTTTAACAAACAACTTCAGTTGACCCAGTCAGCAAAAAAAATCAAACAGCCCCTCAGACTTACTTGCATCAATTCAATTATAAAAATATTATTAACATCATACAACCATCCATATATAGGAAACTACTCATCAGAACTGAAGCTACTAAATTAAAAAACAATAACCATCACCATCCCTCTAATTCCCTCTATCTTTAAAATAAATCGATCTCCAAACCATATCGGTATTTGTATTCGTGTGCATGCCTAAATACTAATTAAGATCAGGAAAAAAAAAACATCTTATTAAGTTATTATATACCATTGTTCAAAATTCCATCCTTGTATGCCAATTGCCCATTACCATTAGTATTATTAGCACCATCCAACTCTTGTCATTAATAACTAACTCTTCATTACAACTTTCAATTTTGTTCCAATTAATGTTGTAAAAACTTTACAGCAATTGTTCTTGTAAACTATATACGTCATTCTTAGTTTTTGTTTCGTATGTAATAACTTCAACTGCTTGATTGGTTAAACAATTAACTTCACAACATTGGAAATTGAAAGTTGAGTGAAAATATTTGGGGTTAACTCGGCTCCTTTGTAGTCACTAGATGCATGAAACAATTGCGAGGATGATTATTACTTATTATTAGTGAAGAACTATAAAATAGAAAGAAAAAAAAAAAAAAGGGTATTGTAGTCCAATCCCATCCCATAGTTAGGCTAACCCCGACCTCACAATTCTTATATTCTATTTGTCCATATCTAACCACTTCAAGTCTTGATTGAACTTTGAACCGCAAGTTACCAAGTCATGAAGGAGAGATATTACCTCATATTCAATGTGCGAGTAGGAGTCAACAACAGATCGAGACAACCTGGAGAAACTAGGGTAGTTTTCATGCTCTAGACATAAACCCTAAAATGGTGGCTGTAGATGGAGATATGGAACTAATAGGGTGTCTGTAAATGGTTAATCGATGCCACTAGATTTCACAAAGATTTCACAAAGGATTTAATGTTTTGCCTATGAAGATTTTGGGTATTAATTTTTTAGATAAAATTAGGGAAAACCACAAAAAAAAAACTTATCTATTATTGGTCCATGCTTAAAAAAACTCTTTTACTATTTTTAGGTCCATTTAGAGGGTGTTCGGATAAATTAGTTTATAGTTTATTACCTTATAGTTTATTAGTTTATAACGGTGAGAGAAAGCAACTTTTGTAAAAATGTTTAGATTATAAATAAGCTTAAATGGGGGAATGCTTATTAAAATTAGCTAATTTGGTTTATCCCCATTACAATAAGCTGATTTTTAGTGTTTTCTATCCAAACATTTAAACTTAGCTTATAGCGGTAGAGATAAACAATAAACAATAAACACCATCTTTTTTTCCATATCAAACACCCTCTTTCTTTCATCAGCTTTTCATAGTTAACCGGTTAACAATATCCAACGTGGCTTACGTCTCTTCCTAATCTCCATTTTCAAGAACATGCAGTCGACAATTAGAACAATATCGCTGACTTCACGATCCCTGACAAAATTGATTATTGGAACTAGGGGTGTAAATGAGCCGAACCCGAGCCTGACCAAGCTCGAGCTCGGCTCGTTTAAATTTTTAGGAAGCTCGAGCTCGAGCTCGAGCTTGATTCGAACCTTAAAATGAAGCTCGAGCTCGGCTCGTGAACAATTTAGTGGGCTCGCGAGCCTAAATGAGCCTCTATATGTGTGTGTGTGTGTATATATATATATATATATATATATATGTGTGTGTGTGTGTGTGTGTGTGTGTATATAGGCTCGTTTAAGCTCGTTTAGGCTCGCGAGCCCACTAATTAAAGCTCGGCTCGAGCTCGTTTAATAAACGAACCTCATATTTAGGCTCGAGCTCGGCTCGGGCTCATTTAATTCGATCTCGAGTCGATCTTTTAACGAGTCGATCCCGAGTAGCTTACGAGTAGCTCGGCTCACTTACACCCTTAATTGGAACGTGTTTGTACCGATCGGACTAGGTCCAATTCGTGATTGGGGTCGCCAATTTGGCGTTTGGGATCGCCAATTCGGAGTTTGGATCGCCGACTTGGAGATTGGCGGGAAAACCAGTGTCGACTAAACAAAATTAACAATCCACAATAGACCCTTCGATTTAGGTCCTGATGCTTCAATTAATGCTTCCAATAGATTCAACTGATTATATATTACATATTCCTAAACTCCTATTCTACCATTCCTTCAATTACCTATATCGAAAATCGTCAACTCCAAAATATGGAAAATCAACCGAAAAGAGACAAAGCAACAACAACTACCAAAAGCAAATGAGCAGAAACCATGAAGTCTAGAACCCATATATGTTAATACTTCAAACATCAGACCGGGACCGTGAAGTCTTATTTATGGATTTTTCAAGGGTATAGTTGTCACTCATTATAGGTCTGGAAAGATGAACTGATGCATCAATTAATGAATTAAACAACAATTAACTTAAAATATGAAAAATTACACTACATGTATTTTAAAACAAATTGGTATGAGGTCTGATGCAAATTAAATTGATTTTTAAGTGTAATTGTCACTTTCTTTTGTCACCCCATGCATGGAGTTTTTATATTTTTTGGTATGTACAGATCTGATATGATGCTACCCAGAAACAAAAAGTTGAGTAGAATTTGAGGATTTTGTCCAACTGCAAACATAATCGATTCAAAGAAAAGAAAAATAAAAACATGAAAAATTCTCATATTGCCCCTGATGTGGAAAATAAAAACAGAAAGGAGATCACCATTTTGCCTTTGGTTTGGGTCTTTAGCATACCAGAAAATGGGACAGAATACACAATGCAAAACAAAAAATGGGATTACTAGATTACGTGCATTTGACTATTTTCCCCTTGGTGTGATAAACAAAAAATGGGACAAGAATACACAATGCAATATATAAAACAGTTATACCACTCCATTAACAACATAGCAAGAATATAAACATGTTAAAAGGGGACATACATTACAAAAGGCTAGGAATACTAAGTTCCAAGTATCAAAAAAACATCACAAACGGCTAAAGTTTTGTCATATTCCTGTTCATAAATATATTGTTCTAAATTAACAGGTTTGTCCTGTGTAGATCCACCTCTAGCCTTATCAAAAACTGGGTTTCAGAGCTTGATCTTAATAATTCTTTCAGATGGCTTTCTTGGCTTGAGCTTTGTACGAATAATAGGCACATCAGTTGCTATCCCGCCATCAACCATATGAAATTGATCTTCCAAATTAGGTACACAAAATTTAAAAGTTTTACATTTTATAAGTTTTGACTGTTGGTTTAATCACTTACTTCTTGTGTCTCCAAGAAAATAAGAACTTAAGTATTATGTTCTGAATATTTTAAATACCACCCTTCAGCTTATTTGCAAATAAACGGGGCATTACTTTATTGATTTCGAATCTAGACTCTGCATTAGCAAAATCCTAATTTCTTACAATTCGGCTTCAAAAGATAAGCAAGTTTTGCAAAAGGGAAACATCACCAGGCAATTTGCCATTATTACAACCGAAAATTAAATCTTCTCCATTATTAGTGTTTAGCTTACCATTTTGGTTAAAAAAATCATATGTAGAGAATCAAGTTTGTGAATTGAAAGATATAGGGGATTTAAGGAAGTACATGATGGATTTTGTACTATCCTAACGAAAATAGAAAACTGAAACAATCAGAATTCCAATCCCCTGTTGATGAACAAACAAACGATTATGATATGATTTATAATCAATAAGATACAATTTGTCTAACAACATGTGAAACTAACGTGTAAGAATGTGCCTTAGCAGTTACTTGCCTACACAACTACAACGAGGCCTGAAGTAGCGAGAAGTGTAGAAGATCCAATGGCAACAAGATCGAGAAGGAAAACGGGTGAAAACTCCAAAGCGAACGACGCAAAATCGGATGGTAAACGGTATGTCAACGAGGCTAAACTCAAAAGAAGAAGTAGAAGAACGAGATTGCAGCTTCTGGAAAAATAGAATGAGATGCGCCCAATTTAACCTGTAAAACCACATCATCTATTTAAGGCCATGTCATCTAATATAAGCCACATCAGCCATTTTACCGGTTGCTTAAGGCTAACCGGTCACAAATCATGAAAACAATCCAAGTAATAAGTTGATTTAAAAACTGACTTTTTGGGTTTTTTAAGTATTGAGGTATAATATATAAGGTTTCTCTGAGTTTTTCCCATTAAATTAGGCAAAAAAATGACTTTTCCAAAAAGTCATAACTTTTTGGAAAAGTTAATAAGTTGGTTTAAAAACTTACCCAAACACGCTTTAACATCTGTTTCTGTTGTTCCTGAGTTTAGTGAAAGAAAAAAAAAGGAAAGAAAAATGAAAGAAACAAACAAAAATGAAAAGGACTGGAAATAAATAATGTAGTGTATTACTTCGAAAGAAAAAAAAAATCTAAATTAATATTTGACAAAACTATAAAAATGATCATGTTGTTTATTAAAGGTCACAAACTTAGTTCCTTTTTATTTTTTTGTTTTTTGTTTTTTGTTTTTTTCTTTTTTTTATGTAGATGGTCATTGTGGTTTGCAAAACTTGCATGGATGGTCATTGTTAGGGATTGAATTCGTGAGGGTATTTCGTCTTTTTAGGTATAAGATGACTGAATTCGTGATATTTGGTATAAGAGTGATTGAATTTGTTTTAAAATAATATAAATGCTAGAAAATAAAAGGATGAAGATTCAAATCTGGGACCTCCTCCCCTCTCACTCATCAACCAAAACCCTAACTAATTAGGCTAGGGTTAAACATGTTTTATATTTTCAAAAGTAATTAATATTATCTAAACTCGTAATAACATTAATAATAAAAAATTAAAAAATCATATTTTATAAAAGTAAATTATAGAAATGGTCCCTATGGTTTGATCAAATTTGTAGGTTTGGTTCAACCTTTGAAAAATTGATATAAACCATCCTTATGGTTTGGAGAAATTACAAAAACGATCCTTTCATCTAACTTTGTTAAAAAGATTTTGTTAAAACCTTATAAAATGACTAATATGTCACTAATACCTTAATTTTTATTTTTGTTTTTATTTTAATTTCATATAACTATTTTATATACTAAGGGACCTACCCAACCCAAATCAAAGATACTTAATTGTGTTTCCTAGAACCAAGCATTTTGACAATCAGCTAGAATCCTAATCTAAATATGAACATAACATTGCCCTGTCTCAAAAATTTAAATCTATAATATGACTCTGATTCCTGATTCTTTAAGTAAAACTACATCCAAAAATCCTTCTTTCACCATTCAGTTTCAGAGGATCATATAAGAAAAGGAAAACGAAAAGAAATGTACAGGCTATTATTAAAGATGGAAGAGATCAAAAACTACAAATCCAACTTCTGGGTTTTATAAACCCAAACAAAATAAAAAAAATCGAGATCTAATTTGCATATATTTCGAGTTGAGATTGGGTTCGATTGAGCCGCTTTTTAACAAGTTTTTAGGTTTTGGGAGGTTGAACAAGTTGTTGCTTGTGAAGCTGGTCGGAGGAGCCTGACAACCACCACTTGCATCCATAGGGAGGAGATCAAAGAACTGGGCAGAGACCAAAGAACAAACCCACAACAACAACTAAAATCACCACCTGCATCCAATAAAGGCCGATGAAAATAGGAAACAAATGAAATTCAAATAAACAATCAAATTTTCCCAATTAAGAATCAAAGAATCAAGGATGGGATTTGTGTGTTAGTTTTGGTTTCCTGATCTGGTCTCCACTTCTAATCTGGATTTGCAACATGTTTTTGTTCCCTTCCCCTCTCCAGAAGAAACGATCTTATTTTCACTGTTCACCATCAAGGTTTGAAAACGTCTTTGTTGTAGATCTGTTAAGATGGTGGATGATGGAGAGTAAAAATGAATGTAAGGATTGGAGACTGGAGAACAAAGGGATATGGTATGCTAGAGACGCAACGGTGAGATGAAGGTGTTAACGGGAGACCGAAGGGACGGTGGATCACCGGAGACGCAAAACAGTGAGGGATGGGGATCGTTGGGAACTTACATGGTGTAAGATGAGGCCGAGGGGAGCTGTTTAGGTACAACTAGGTTTTAGATTGAGGATGGAACATGAGCCCAGGTCGTCGGAGGATGCTGCTACTGTTGGATTAGGTGTCTAAGCCCATAACTATAATTGGTATATACTTGAATTGATAGTAGCACAAGTCCTTTTGGGTTGCCTTCACTCTTGCAACTTGACAGGATGACTTTTGGAGAGAAGTTGAATTTATTAGTTGGAATAATAAATTGATATGAATGATTTATTAATATGTTATGAGAATAATATATTAATTAGAAATCATGTTATTTAATTAATATTTAATCAAAAATTAATTTTGGGATTAAATGAATCGATTAAAAGTACAGGGGCTGTTTTGTAAATCATTGATAGTTGTGAAACTGGGCTCTTAGACTCCTTTGATAAGGGTGGAAGAAAATTCTAATGAGCCCTATAAGTTTTCGTCCAAGGCACCTTGATGGGAAGTCCATGGGCTGCTTAGGCCTTAAGCAGGAAATTAGGGTTTCCTTCTAAAAACCCTAGCTTTGGGACTAAGCAATCTTAAGTATTTAAGGAGCCTAACCCCTAAGGATTTCGGCCCCCAATGCTTCTTACCCTAGAAAAGCCGAATTTATTAGAGTATTCCCTCCTCTCTCCTCTCATCCTCTTGCAAAGAGTGTTTGTAAGCCATTAGAGGTGTCACATTTGAGGCACTTGTTTTCAAGAGCTAAATGTCACACCCTGAAATCGGAATGGCGGAATCGTTCCGGGGTGGAGGACGTCATGTTTAGCATCACAACCAGTGTATAATAGCAATCATAGCAACACAACCAATACAATGGATACATATATGAAAAAAAATGTTTACATCAGTTTTAAACTTGTTTTAAATACATCAAAAGTATGTAAAAAAACATGACTCTTATTGCTCCGGCTTCTCAAAATCCAAGAAGTACCTGTCTACTGATTTCCTGAGAATACAAGCAGTTTGAAAGTATATCAGCATAAAGCTGGTGAGTTCATAAACATTTAGTTTTGATTGAAAATGTTCTTTGATCCTTTTGAAAAGTGTTCCTCAAGAAAATCCCATATTTTCTTATGAAAAACATGTTTGAAAACCCATTCCTTCCATGACTTCCAGATCCATACAAGATATGTACTATCCAAGGAATCATGGAATGAATATGAATGTCCCTTTAGATAAATGTTAAATCATCCGTTTATGAAAATGTCGTGTTATCCCGGGAAAATCCTATATCTTCCTTAAAAGTTGATTGTTGGTTATCCGTTCTAAACTGAAGTGTACAAGTATCTACCATACTTATATCGATAAACGTAGTCTCCTTTGAAAAACCATGGTTACTCCTAGTGAGGTATATTAGCCTTATTACATAAATAGAACTAATAAAAAGAAAACTTGTTGAACTAAATCCTGAAGGTATTGTTAATACCCTCCAGTAATCAACCGGTTATTACTTTGAGGTTAGTTCACTTGATCCATTATTACATAAGTAAATCTTTGTTATCTATATTGCGAGTTTTACGACCGTACATTAACTTGATATGGCACGTATCAGGGCCAGTATCCTTTATGACTTTGTCACCCGTAGACCTGTCGGTCCCACTGTAGCTAGCAACGAGGTGCGGGATAGTCAGTCTCGTATAGATCTATACACAACAGTCACGCTCTCCCTACAAGAGATTTTGGTCATAAGTGCTAGTCCTACACTCTGTTTCGGTGGTGAGTGTTACCAAGGACGTGTCTCCAACTTAGACTAACAAATTTACAAGTAATAATATTGAAAATCCTTTTCGTGATTAACATGAATCCTTTATAAAATGATACATTTTACTTCATGATTCATAGGTTCATTGCCCTAGTTTTGAAAACTGTTTCGGCGAGTTGATTTCTTAACCGTTTGGTAAAATTGTTTTCCATGTTAAAAGTATACTGAAAATATAATTATCTTAAACAAAATAATATATTTTGAGCACAATATTCCTTATGCTTTTGCTTGTATTCTCCCCCTGAAAACATGAAAACTCAGAAAAGCATAGGGGTATGAACTCACCTCGGGCGATTTGAATGAAGGATCGATACGGAATGCGGGATGTTTAAGTGAAGCCTTGAACATGATTTGATCCTAAGTAACATGTAATGACACACAAAGGAGTCAAATGAAGGTATTTCACTACTAGATATGATGAAGAACCACTCTAAGAACTTGGGACTACTTGCACTAAGTGTTAGGACCTTAAAGGACTGAATGAGGGGGGTGTATGGCCACCTTAAAGGTGTGTGCGGCCCAAGGGGTGTGCGGCCGTACACTCATGATGGAGGGTGCCTTTGAGGTGTTTTCAAGGTCCATACTTGCATCCATGAAGTGTTCTAGGTCCATACTTAGTGGTAGTACAAGTTAAGGGTCTTAGAAATGGGTTTGTGGTCCTAGGGTGTGTGTGTGGTCGCACAAAGGTGTGTGCTACCGCACAAGGGAGTGTGTGGTCGCACAAAGGTGTGTGCGGCCGTACACAGGGGTGTGCGGTTGTACACCCTTCAAGTTTGTGTCCAAAATGCCAATTCTAAGGTGTAGCAAGGCTATGGTCATGTCTAACTCGAAGGTGGAAGCCAAACTCTCACTTTGGAGGGTCTTTTAGGAGTGTGCGGCCACCATATGTGGGTGTGCGGCCGCACTCCTTCAAAGAGATGAAGAACATGACGGGAATCGATTATTCAAGGCTTAGATCAAGTGGTTCTTCAAGCACAACAAGCTAAGGGATGGATTACTCACGTTTTTGAAGCTTTGGAGGGTTTGTGGTTGAAGAAGCTTGAGAGAAATGGTGTTGTGTGCTGCCAAGGTGTTAAAGGAATGAAAGGAAAGGGGTCTACCCTTTATATAAGGGTGGGTGTGCTGCCTAGAAGTGAGTGTGCGGCCAAGAGGTGAGTGTGCGGCCACACACACAGGTGTACGGCCGTATACTCCTCCTAAAGGTGTGTATGGCCCAGTTTTGACACTATACAGCTTGTCGACTCATTCCTAACCTCAACCTTGGCTATACTCAAGCTTAGAACGCTTAAACGAGCCCTTAAACAACACAAGAAGTCAACAAAACAAGTTTAACATTGATTGGATTGACTAAGTGTACAAGATAGAAGTTCTGGGTTGTCACATCACCCCCCCGTTAGAGGGAATTTCGTCCCAAAATTTAAGAATGGATTACAAATCATGGACTAGGAAAGAGATGAGGGTACTTCTGCTTCATTGAATCCTCGCGCTCCTAAGTGAATTCGGGTCCCCGCTTGGCATTCCAGCGGACCTTCACTATCGGGATGCAACTCTGCTTCGTACGTTTGACTTCCCGGTCCATGATTTCGACAGGTTCTTCCACGAAACGTAGACTTTCATCTAGAGTGATCTCGTCGAGAGGAATCACAAATGTCTCATCGGACAGACACTTCTTTAGGTTCGACACGTGGAAGACAGGATTGACGTTGCTGAGTTCTCGTGGTAACTGGAGTTTGTATGCTACGGGACCGATCCTAGCAAGGATCTCGAATGGTCCAATGTACCTTGGGTTTAGCTTTCCATGCTTTCTGAAACGTATCATGCCTTTCCAGGGTGAGACCTTTAGAAGGACACGGTCACCAACCTGGAATTCCAAGGGTTTTCGTCTCTTATCGGCGTAACTCTTTTGTCTATCTCGTGAGGCTTTCAGTCGTTCTCGGATTTGTACGATCTTTTCAGTTGTCTCTCGGATGATCTCAGGACCAGTGAGAGTGTTGTCAGGGACTTGACCCTTGGCTAGCTGTGTGTCACCCACTTCAGCCCAACACAGAGGGGATCTGCACTTACGGCCATAGAGGGCTTCAAATGGCGCAGCCTTGATGCTGGTATTGTAGCTGTTGTTGTAGGAAAATTCGACCAAGGGAAGATGAGTGTCCTACGACGTGCCGAAGCCGATGACACAGGCCCTCAACATATCCTCCAATGTCTGGATCATTCTCTTACTCTGTCTATCTGTCTGCGGATGATAAGTCGTGCTCATATCCAAATTAGTTCCAAGAGCCTTCTGCAGCGATTGCCAAAATCTCGAGGTGAACCTGCTATCTCGGTCGGAGATAATGGATACAGGTACCCCATGATGGCGAACTATTTCTCGAAGGTATATTCGGGTGAGTCTCTCCATCTTGAAGTTTTCTTTGATTGGCCGGAAGTGGGCGGATTTAGTCAACCGATCGACAATTACCCAGATGGCGCCGTGCCCACTCTGAGAACTGGGTAACTTGGTGATAAAGTCCATGGTGATCATTTCCCACTTCCACTCAGGTATTTCCGGCTGCTGAAGCAAACCTGAGGGCTTTTGATATTCTACTTTTACCTTGGCACAAGTCAAGCACTTGCCCACGAAGGTAGCAATTTTTGCTTTCATGTTCGGCCACCAATAGAGTTGTTTGAGATCCAGATACATTTTATCTTAACCTGGGTGAACGGAGTATCTTGTCTTGTGAGCTTCGTTCATGACAACTTCTCTGTAACCACCATACTTCGGGGTCCAGATACGGTCCATGAAATAGTAAACTCCGTCTCCCTTGACCTCTAAGTTCTTTTCCATTCCTCGCAAGGCTTCATCTGACATGTTCTCTGGTTTTAAGGCTTCCAGCTGAGCCTCTCGGATTTGTGTGGATAATCGGGAATGGATGGTCATAGTCAATGCCTTCACTCTACGACCTGAATACTCCTTGCGGCTGAGGGCATCTGCTACCACATTGGCCTTG
This sequence comes from Lactuca virosa, assembly GCF_052849685.1. Lineage (NCBI taxonomy): Eukaryota > Viridiplantae > Streptophyta > Magnoliopsida > Asterales > Asteraceae > Lactuca > Lactuca virosa. The sequence goes on along the minus strand of NC_136430.1, from coordinate 462,986,697 downwards.
CCGGGATGGTAGCGTATTTCGCACTCGTAATCACTGACTAGCTCTACCCATCGCCGCTGCCTCATGTTTAACTCTTTCTGATCAAAGATATGCTGTAGGCTTTTATGGTCGGTGAATACAGTGCACTTGGTTCCATAGAGATAATGTCTCCATATATTTAATGCGAAGACCACTGCTCCCAACTCTAAATCGTGAGTTGTGTAATTGACTTCGTGTGTTTTCAACTGCCTCGAGGCATAGGCGATAACCTTTCCCCGCTACATGAGCACACAGCCTAGGCCCTGATTGGATGCATCACAGTAGACAACGAAATCTTCCGTCCCTTCGGGCAGGGACAAGATAGGTGCGCTGCATAGGGCCTGCTTCAATGTTTCAAACGCAATGTCTTGATTTTCTCCCCAACTAAAGGTTACACCTTTCTGTGTCAGGGTGGTTAAAGGCTTAGCGATTTTGGAAAAGTTTTGGATAAACCTGCGATAATAGCCAGCAAGACCCAAGAATTGGCGGATTTCTGTGGGTGTCTTTGGTGCTGACCAATTCTCAATCGCTTTGATTTTGGAAGGGTCCACGTGTATGCCTTCCTCGCTAACCACGTGACCAAGGAAAGTTACCTTCCTGATCCAAAACTCACAATTTGAGAATTTTGCATATAGTTTCTCCGCCCTTAGTGTTTCTAGCACTAGTCTTAAGTGCTGTTTATGATCATCCTCGCTCCGCGAATAGACAAGCATGTCGTCAATGAAGACGATCACGAACTTGTCTAGGAAAGGGCGACACACCCGATTCATCAGATCCATGAATACCACCGGTGCGTTGGTTAGACCAAAGGGCATTACTACAAACTCGTAGTGTCTGTAGCGAGTTCGGAATGCTGTCTTGGGCACATCATTCTCGTGAACTCTCAACTGATGGTACCCTGATCTTAGATCTATCTTTGAGAAATAACTGGATCCCTGAAGTTGGTCGAAGAGATCGTCGATTCTGGGTAAGGGATAACAGTTCTTGATGGTCAGCTTGTTCAGTTCTCGGTAGTCAATGCACATCCGGAAGGATCCGTCTTTCTTTTTCACGAATAAGATCGGAGCTCCCCAGGGTGAGGAACTCGGCCTTATGAATCCTTTGCTGATTAGCTCATTGAGCTGGCTGGATAATTCTTGCATTTCTGCTGGCGCTAAACGATAGTGAGATTTAGCTACAGGAGTAGCTCTGGGGATTAGGTCGATACGAAACTCGACTTGACGCTCGGGAGGAATTCCTGGAAGGTCTTCTGGGAAGACATCAGGAAAGTTTCAGACTTCGGGGATGCTCTCGAGGTCTTTAACTTTTTGCGTCTCATCGACCACATGAGTTAGGAGTGCATGGCATTCCTTCCGCATGTATCTCTGGGCTTTGATGCATGAAATGATACGAAAGTTTGAACTGAGCTTATCACCGTAAACCATGAGAGCTTCTCCAGAGGGAAGATTGAGACGGATCGCTTTCTCGAAGCAAAGAATATCAGCACGATTGGAGCTCAGCCAATCCATGCCGATAATGACATCGAAACCCGTGATGGATACCGGCATAAGATCGATGGGAAAGGAATGATTGTCTAGGGTAAGAGTACAACCTATGAATATGTCGTTAGTGATCTCTTTCTTTCCATTAGCCATCTCGACGGTGAATGTTTCGGTTAAAGGTTGGGATTTACATTTGATTAGATGTTTGAATGCATGACTAACAAAACTCCTCTCCGCACCAGAATCAAAAAGAATGCATGCATAAGAGTTGTCAAGGAGGAACGTACCCCTAACCACAATAGGATCAGCGATCGCTTCCTCCTGGCCCATCGCTAGCACCCTTCCTGCATTGCCACCTGTTGTTGCCTTAGGACAATCTCTCCTGAAGTGCCCAACCTCTCCACAGCCATAACAGGCTTGACCGGCACCAGCTCCAGGAGCCTGATTGGTTGGTTGGACTGGTCCTTTGCAGAATCGAGTTGTGTGTCCCTTCTTGCCACAGCTGGTGCACGACATCTCCCGGCACTGTCCCTGATGATGGTAGTTGCACTTGTTGCACAGAGGTAGTTTTCCAGCATAGTGACTGGGGTTTGTTGGAGTAATGGGAACTGCTGCAGGAGTAGTAGCAGCGTGGACTGCCACTATTTGTTGTTTATTGGAGGGCTCCTGAGAAGACTGGCCCTTCCGTTTGTTGCGGAACTTCTTCTTCTTCCCACCACTCTCCTTTTGTGGCTTGGGGACGGCTGCCACCTCATCAAGGTCGACTCCATGATCGATCAGAGTCTGCGCCAGATCCTTGCCGCTTTCAAATGTAGTCGGTCTAGCAGCCAAGACATTCCCTTTGGTTGGGGTCGTCAGTCCCCAGATGTACCTCTCAGTTTTCTTGCTTTCTGGGGTGACCATTCCCGGACAGAGGAGAGCCAGATCACAGAATCTAGTGGTGTAGGCAGCGATGTCAGAACCCTTCATCTTCAGGTTCCACAGTTCGTGCTCCAACTTTTTCACTTCGCCCCTCGGGCAGTATTCCGCAAGCATGAGTTCCTTCAGTCTTTCCCAACCCATGGCATTAGCCACTGGCAGGGTTAGGTTTTGATTTAACCATTCCACCAGGTCAAAGCTCTGTCGGTAAAGGTGCAGGCGGCGAACTTCACCTTGTTGGCTTCGGAACAGGCGCAAATTTCGAAGATGGATTCGATCTTCTCGAACCATCGAGTCAGGGCGATAACACCTCCATTTCCTTCGATCTTCTCGAACCATCGAGTCAGGGCGATAACACCATCGGAACAGGCGCAAATTTCGAAGATGGGTTTTGCGGTCATGAAGTCCTTGTAGGAACACTCCTTTTGATGTCCCTGACTTCCGTCTTGTCGTTGGGGGTCGGTTCCACCTCCAGCCCCACTAGAGTTCACTTGTGCCATTGCTGCAATTACAACAGCGGTAACTGCTGCCTGGAACATGGTAGGATCGAATTGTGGAGGTGGCGGTGGCGGGGTGTCGTTGTTCCTTCTGATGGGTCTTCTTCGGGGAGGCATCTTGTTCTAGAATAATAAGGAAGAAGAGGATGATAAGTCCCCTAAATTTAAATCAAGATATATGAAACAAGATATATCTCATCCTGATAATAAAAGTGTTCTACCAAGCGATAAGCAAAGAAAGGTTACTAACGCAAGTAAGTTATCGCTTAAGAAAGAAGAGGTAGCAACACTTGGAATCTATATATTAAATTTGGCTCTAGCTAAAATACTCCTATAGTATTTTATGTTGAATATTTTTGTTCTTGGTAAGTTTTAGGCTTGCTGTAACACCACAGTCACTCCCAAGCACATGTTGGTCATGTCTTGAATGAATATAGTTGATCAGGCTATATTAACCCTAGACATTATTACATAACTGTCCAGGTTTAACCGCAGTGTCCCAACATCCAAATACTTTTGTTTCGTTCTATCTATGACTTTGGTTCTGGTACTCAGGTACACTTGTATACTTTTTATAAAAATACTTATATTTTTGAAAGTATACTTTTAGTTTAGAGCACTTAGGCCCCTTAATTTTATAGTTGTATACCATGTAAGGTTCGATATACTTAGTTCGCTATAAACAAGGGCTCTGATACCAATCTGTCACACCCCGAAACCGGAATGGCGGAATCGTTCCGGGGTGGAGGACGTCATGTTTAGCATTACAACCAGTGTATAATAGCAATCATAGCAACACAACCAATACAATGGATACATATATGAAAAAAAATGTTTACATCAGTTTTGAACTTGTTTTAAATACATCAAAAGTATGTAAAATAAAATAAAAAAACATGACTCTTATTGCTCCGGCTTCTCAAAATCCAAGAAGTACCTGTCTACTGATTTCCTGAGAATACAAGCAGTTTGAAAGTATATCAACATAAAGCTGGTGAGTTCATAAGCATTTAGTTTTGATGGAAAATGTTCTTTGATCCTTTTGAAAAGTGTTCCTCAAGAAAATCTCATATTTCTTATGAAAAGCATGTTTGAAAACCCATTCCTTCCATGACTTCTAGATCCATACAAGATATGTACTATCCAAGGAATCATGGAATGAATATGAATGTCCCTTTAGATAAATGTTAAATCATCCGTTTATGAAAATGTCGTGTTATCCCGGGAAAATCCTATATCTTCCCTAAAAGTTGATTGTTGGTTATCCGTTCTAAACTGAAATGTACAAGTATCTACCATACTTATATCGATAAACGTAGTCTCCTTTGAAAAACCCTGGTTACTCCCAGTGAGGTATATTAACCTTATTACATATATAGAACTAATAAAAAGAAAACGTGTTGAACTAAATCCTGAAGGTATTGTTAATACCCTCCAGTAATCAACCGGTTATTACTTTGAGGTTAGTTCACTTGATCCATTATTACATAAGTAAATCTTTGTTATCCATATTCCGAGTTTTACGACCGTACATTAACTTGATATGGCACGTATCGGGGCCAGTATCCTTTATGACTTTGTCACCCGTAGACCTGCCGGTCCCATTGTAGCTAGCAGTGAGGTGCAGGATAGTCAGTCTCGTATAGATCTATACACAACAGTCACGCTCTCCCTACAAGAGATTCTGGTCATAAGTGCTAGTCCTACTCTCTGTTTCGGTGGTGAGTGTTACCAAGGACGTGTCTCCAACTTAGACTAACAAATTTACAAGTAATAATATTGAAAATCCTTTTCGTGATTAACATGAATCCTTTATAAAATGATACATTTTACTTCATGATTCATAGGTTCATTGCCCTAGTTTTGAAAACTGTTTCGGCGAGTTAATTTCTTAACCGTTTGGTAAAAAAATTCCATATTAAAAATATACTGAAAATATAATTATCTTAAACAAAATAATATATTTTGAGCACAAGATTCCTTATGTTTTTGCTTGTATTCTCCCCCTGAAAACATGAAAACTCGGAAAAGCGTAGGGGTATGAACTCACCTCGGGCGATTTGAATGAAGGATCAATACGGAATGCGGGATGTTCAAGTGAAGCCTTGAACACGATTTGATCCTAAGTAACATGTAATGACACATAAAGGAGTCAAATGAAGGTATTTCACTACTAGATATGATGAGGAACCACTCTAAGAACTTGGGACTACTTGCACTAAGTGTTAGGACCTTAAAGGACTGAATGAGGGGGGTGTATGGCCACCTTAAAGGTGTGTGCGGCCCAAGGGGTGTGCTGCCGTACACTCATGATGGAGGGTGCCTTTGAGGTGTTTTCAAGGTCCATACTTGCATCCATGAAGTGTTCTAGGTCCATACTTAGTGGTAGTACAAGTTAAGGGTCTTAGAAATGGGTTTGTGGTCCTAGGGTGTGTGTGTGGTCGCACAAAGGTGTGTGCTGCCGCACAAGGGAGTGTGTGGTCGCACAAAGGTGTGTGCGGCCGTACACAGGGGTGTGCGGTTGTACACCCTTCAAGTTTGTGTCCAAAATGCCAATTCCAAGGTGTAGCAAGGCTATGGTCATGTCTAACTCGAAGGTGGAAGCCAAACTCTCACTTTGGAGGGTCTTTTAGGAGTGTGCGGCCACCATATGTGGGTGTGCGGCCGCACTCCTTCAAAGAGATGAAGAACATGACGTGACTCGATGATTCAAGGCTTAGATCAAGTGGTTCTTCAAGCACAACAAGCTAAGGGATGGATTACTCACGTTTTTGAAGCTTTGGAGGGTTTGTGGTTGAAGAAGCTTGAGAGAAATGGTATTGTGTGCTGCCAAGGTGTTAAAGGAATGAAAGGAAAGGGGTCTACCCTTTATATAAGGATGGGTGTGCTGCCTAGAAGTGAGTGTACGGCCAAGAGGTGAGTGTGCGGCCACACACCCAGGTGTACGGCCGTCCACTCCTCCTAAAGGTGTGTATGGCCTAGTTTTGACACTATACAGCTTGCCGACTCATTCCTAACCTCAAACTTGGCTATACTCAAGCTTAGAACGCTTAAACGAGCCCTTAAACAGCACAAGAAGTCAACAAAACAAGTTTAACATTGACTGGATTGACTAAGTGTACAAGATAGAAGTTCCGGGTTGTCACACTAAAGATCTACAATGTTTTCTTGTTATTACTACATAACAAGTAAGGTACACATCTAAACCCTATTTTGTATAGATTTCGAATTATATACTAGCTTCTTAGGGTTTCTCTTTTGTATTCAAGTTTGCATGTTCAACTAGCGAAAACCTAGATCCTTAATTATAGGGTTGCATGAACACATAGGATTTGTAGTTATGCTCATAAGCCATCAGTGGTATTAGAGCCTAGGATGTTTTTCAGTTGAACTTGATGCAATTATGAATTGTTCAAAGGAGAAGGGAGCAGAATCGTCATTCCGTTCATAGAACTCGACGAGTTGGCCCAACTCGACGAGTTGGCGTGTCAGATCCCTGATTTTTCAATTTTGATAATCTTGGCTTGATTGAGATTATTACCTTAATTCATTTTTCTGCCTAAAATTGGATTTTTATTAAAGGTAATTGTATATCCTTATCAATTTTTATGATTTGGTTAAATTTTTAGATAAAGACAAAATTAATTTATTAATTTAATTATTTTAAAAAAAATTGATCTAGTATATTTTGAAAGGTTTTAAAAAATACACCCTTTGGTTTTGTAATTTAAAATTTAATTAAATAGTTTAATATTGAAATCTTAAATTTTAGAACCCTACTATTTTAAAAGATTTAAAGTACATCCTTATGGATGTTATTAATAATTTAATTAAGTGTTTAATTAAAAAATATCTAATAAATCCATAAAAGGTTTAGATTTAATCAAATTAAAAGTTTAATTTATTAAAATCTTAAACCCCTAGTATTTTAAAAGTTTAAAATACACCATTGTACTGTATAAAATTAAAAGTTTAATGTGTGTGTGTGTGTATATATATATATATATATATATATATATATATATATATATATATATATATATATATATATATAAGAAAAGTCAGTCTTACCGTTAGTAGGCCTCAATCACGAAACTGGTCTATAAGTGAGTTTAAGGAAACGACCTATAAAATGACCATCATTGGGTATCCACTCTTACCCACCGCTCTCTTGACTAGTGGAGGGTTGTTAGCCGAACGGGTTTGATAGGACACTAAACTCTCATTAAAAGTATAATGAATTATAAAGTAACTAAACCTTTTTCTAAAATCCCATTCTTAGTTACTTTAGAAAAAATGTGAATTTGATGCTAACCCATGAAATTGCACATTGCGCCTTATTGGTTGTTAGTGGAGCGTGTGTGGTTAACTGACACACTAATATAGGACTAATACTGATGTAATGGATGTCTCGTAAATTATCATTGAGGTAATGGAGCGCGTGTAGTTAACCGGCACGTTAATTTCAGATGATAAATGACATCAAGAGTACCAAGCTAATTTGCATGGTTATTCACATCTCGTTTGTGATCCTCGGCATCCCAGTCACAAAGTGAGAGCATAATCGAGATTAAACATGTCATTGAATAGTTCAATGAATCTTAAAAGATCTAGGATATTCATTAGATTGAAACTGGTAAATGCATACCTACCTAAAATAGTTTCGAATTTGATTACGACATCCCTCTTCAGAATTCGAATCGGAAATATGGATCCTAGCCTTAATTTAATTTTTGGGTTAATAATTAAGGATTAAAATCAACTAACTTGAATTCTTTTCTCCCTTTATAGATGTCGAGTTCAGACAAAAATGGTTCTTCTGGAAATGGTTTTCCTTCTGAAGATAATATTTCACAAGTTGATCGAGGTGAAAGAATGTTCCCTTCTTCAAATGGTGGAACTGGAAATCATGCTTCTCTAACTCTTCCTCTACCTCCTCAAGTAATTCTCCCCGACCCACGTTTCGTCAACTTGAAAAGTTCGAAGCTACTCAAGCCCTTTTGGCATTCAAACACCAAGATGGAGATTATGTATGTGCGCATGTTCTTAATTTTATGAAGTCGCACATTGACAGATTGGGAATGTTGGGTGTCGTTTTCCCAAGGGAGCTAGCCGTTGACTTGGTTCTTCACTCGCTTTCTGAATCATATAGTCAGTTCGTTAAGCACTACTATATGACTAATCATGACGTGACCCTAATTGATCTGACATATTTGCTAATTGTTGTTGAAGCAGAAATGATGAAGAGCATTGGTCAAGCAAATGTGTTTGAAGGATATGTCTCCCAAAACTCCATGGACAATAGCAACAATGGTAGTCCATAAAAGGTTTCTCTTCCTAATGGAAAGGGATCGGTCAAGGTCAAACCGTTTGACCATATAGTAAAGAGAAAGGCCGGTTCTGAGATAGTCCCATGTGCTGTTCCTGAGGAGTCCATATGTTTTTATTGCCAATTGAAGGGACATTGGATGCGAAGCTGCCCTGTCTACCTGAAAGATCGCAGAGATAGTAAAGTCAGGTTGTATGACTCTACTTCAGGTACATCCACTATCTAACTCTATTGTATTAAGTTCCTATTCGTAGATTCTTATTACATGATGTGATAGTCACATTTTAATGTTTTGCAGGATCTAAGAGAAAGAAGGAAGCTTAAGAAGAAGTAAGTTGATTTTGATCGTGGGAGATGGAATTCATGTTGGATTAGTGTCTAAGTCCATAACTATTTTGGTATGTACTTGACCCGATGGTACATGGTCCTTTTGGGTTGCCTTCACCAAAGCAACTTGATAGGATGAATTATGGAGAGAAAGGATTAATTATGATTTATTAATATATTATGAGAATAATATATTAAAGGAGAAATCATATTGTTTAATTAATATTAGTCAAGAATTAACTGATAATTAATTTTGTGGCTAAAAGAGATTAACTAAACTGAAGTGACTGGAACTGTAATTATAAGATAATTGCATTTGGGCTATGGATCACCTTGGAATAATAGGTTGGACGAATTCTATGGGGAAACCCATTAGAAATCGCCCAAGGGATATTCTAAAAGGGTACATGGGCTGCTTAGGGCCTAAGCAGTCAGATTAGGGTTTCCTAGTTGAAAACTCTAATAGCCTACATGTATATATAGTACCCTTAAGCCCCAAAAACGTGGCTAAGAGTTCCACCAGGGTTTCCACACGTTTTGGGCAGCCTCCTCTTTCCTTATTCTTCATCCTCTTGCTCTTGGTGTTTGTGAGCCATTAGAGGAGTGACACTTGTGACTCTAAGCTTTCTAAAGCCATTACAAGGAGGATTTGAGATTGTTATTGCTACATAACAATTAAGGTATGATCTAAGCCCTAATTCATATGTTAATATTGATTATCACATGCTAGATCTATGGTTTATAGTCTTGGATGAATGCATGTACAATAGAGAAACCTAGATCCAAGCATTAGGGTTTGCATGAGCACATAGGATGTTCTTATGGCCTAAACCCATCAGTGGTATCAGAGCCTTGATTGGTTTCTATTGTATTGATGCCTTGGTTATTTGTTCAAGCTTCAAAATCGATTTTTTGCCTCCCTGACTGATGAACTCGGCGAGTTCCAATGTGGACTCGGCGAGTTGCTCCAACTCGGCGAGTCCATAGAGGAACTCGGCGAGTTCGAGCGTCAGTAAGAGCAGATTTCGGGATTTCTTGCTATTTTGCTTGAGGATACTTGCCTTAATTGTTTTGGGTCTTTAATATTCGAATTTTATCTTATATTTGAGAATATCCTTGATTAAACAAAAGATAATTACCAATTGATTAGATAATAACTTCCTTATATGATTAAAGATTAATTATTTGTATTAATTGGGTAACTTATCTTGCAAGAAATTGAAATTAGGTCAAATTTAGATAATCATTAAATTAATTGTTTAATTTAAATTATTTGCTATTTGATCCTTGTGTTTTTGAAATGTTTCAAATACTTGCCCTCAAGTTTTGGAATTTAAATTTTGATTAAAAGGTTTGATTTGAAATATTTAAATTCTAAACCCTAATGTTTTGAAATGTTTCAAAACTTGCCCTCAAGTTTTGGAATTTAAAAGTTGATTAAAAGTTTAATTTAGAAATGTTAGATTCTAAAACCCTAGTATTGTTTTTGAAAAGTTCAAATCACACCCTTATGGTTTTATTAAATTAATTAAGTGTATAATTAAAAGAGAGTTAATAAATCCATAGTGATATGGTTTACATTTAATTAAATTAAAAGTATGTTTTATTAAATTAGACCACCTAGTATTTTAAAAGTGTAAAATACACCCTATACTATATATAACATTAAAAGTCTAGTATTATATATATGTATGAGTAAACAGTCAGTCTTACCGTTAGTAGGCCTCATTCACGAAGCTAGTCTATAAGGGGTGTTTAAGGAAATTGCCTATAAAATGGCGATTGAATGGGTATCCACTCTTACCCACCGCACTCTCGACTAGTGGAGGGTCGTTAGCCGAACGGGTAGGATGGGGCAAACCCTTTCCATTAAAAGTATAATGAAGTATTAAGTAACTAAATGTCTTATACAAAATTCCCAATCTTAGTTACTTTAGACAAAAGTGAATTGATGCAATTCCATGAAATTACACTTTGTGCCCTTGCGAAGACATTAGTGGAGTGTGTGTGGCTAACCGGCACACTAAATGGTACTGAGCAAAGGTAGCAAAGGGTGACTCATTGTTTGTCATAGTTCGGTGGAGCGTGTGTGGTTAACCGGCACATCAAATAGGTGACTGTAACATTGGGGGCACCATGTAAGTTTGCATGGTTATTCACACCCTGTTTTGTGATCCTCGGCATCCCAGTCACAAATCGAGGGGCATATCGAGATTTAAACATGCCATTGAAATGTTCAATGAATCTCAAAAGATCTAGGAATTTTCAATAGATTTAAAACTTAAATTTCTTTTTCGTTTTTCATGGTGGAAATTAGTGAATCGTCATTCACTTACCTTCAAATGTTCTGCAATTTGGGTTACGGCATCCCTCTCCCAAGTTGTAGAGTATTGTGTTGGGTCCTAGCCTTAATATCTCATTTGGGTGATTTATTAAGGACTCAATCAATCAACTAACTTGAATTTTTCTCCCGTTTTGTAGATGTCAAAGTATGACAACTATGGTCTTCCCAAATCCCGTGGAACAAGCTTTTCACATGAAGATGATATTCCACGATTCGATAGAGGAACACGAGATCATGCTTCACTTCCTCCACCTCCTCCTATTGTTCTCCCTAACCCACAAGTTCAAAAGGTTGAAAAGTTCAAACTCACTCAAGCCCTTTTGGCAAGTAAACATGAAGAAGGAAAGTCAGTGTGTGCATACGTCCTAGAGATGAAGTCGCACATTGATAAGTTAAGAATGTTGGGGTCTGTTGTCTGTGAGGAGCTGGCTGTTGACTGGGTTCTTCAGTCACTTCCTGACTCATATAGTGAGTTCGTAAGAGAGTACTATATGATGAACCACGACGTAACCCTCATCGATCTCACCTATATGCTTATTGCTGCTGAATCAGCAATGATTTGGCGCACTGGAAAAGCAAAGTTTGATTGGTGGATCTGCCTTCCAGACCTCTATGGATATAGACAATGGCAACGAAAGGCATGCCATGATCGAAAATTTTGATCATAAGAGAAAGGCAAAGTCAGAAGTAGTTCCGTGTGTTGTTCCAAAAGAGTCAATTTGCTTTTATTGCCAAGAGAAGGGGCATTGGAGACGAAGCTGCCCTATTTACCTAAGAGATCTAAGAGATGGGAGAGTCAAAACGTATGGCTCTACTTTAGGTAAAATCCATTAACTAACTCTTTTAAGTTCCAATTCTAGATTCTTAATACATAATGTGATAAGATTACATTTCGATGTCTTGTAGGATCGAAGAAAAGAGAGGAATCTTAAGGGAAGAAGTGAGCGGAATCTAATCGTGAAGAAATGGATTTCGATCGCATTACTTGAAGATTAGAATCTTAAGCTACTACTTGGAGTTAGAATAGATTGCTTAGGAATATTTAACAACATAGTTTTTCAGTTGAATTGCATTGTAAGGACAAATTTTTCCGCAATAATATAAATTTTGATTTTATATTATTTATTTATCCTTGCAATGGCGTGTATGAAAAAATTGATGTAAGTTTCTATTATTAGCAATAATGGATTTGATTCTTAATTATGTTATTTGTGGAAAGGTCAAGAATTTACCAAATAGGGAAAGTTTCTCATCACCCAAGTTTCAATTGGACAGAAACTTGGAATCATACAACTTGGTTGCATGATGAATGAGAAATTTCATATTTGGAAATTAGACTAATTCATTGACAAAGTGTCAAGTGAAGGACTAGGAGATCGAGTACACAAGGTTGTGTGTTGATCAAGTCCACCACAAGAGTAACAAAGATATTCGTCATGATTTACTAAGGTTAAGTAAATATGATTATACTTATGAGATTAAGTGTAATTCTCAATTGATTGAAAGAGTTTCAATAAATAGCAGAACGAATAAGAAGAATCAAGTAGGCAGAAAGATAAAAGTTTCTCTATTCTAAGAAGAAGGGAGAGTACCTTTTTATTTTGTTTTATGATAGGTCTTAATGATTAAGAACCATATCTCAATTGATCCTCTAAGTGAGTCTTAGTGCAATTGTATGTCTGAGAAGAGGAATCAAGAATTGAAGAAATGGTTAAATCAAGAAGTCAATCATACTTCGTTCCAAAACCAAGTCTTAGAGTTAAGATTGTGAATTGAGTGACAAGTCTTAAGAAGGTTTATAACATTCATCAAATGTGAAATTTGAAAAGGTTTTCTTATTCTTGCACAATTGGAAAGTTGTGATGTCTTGGATAAGACAAAGACCAACTAGGGCCAATTTAGTGAAGTGTTTTGTCTTGATAAAAACTACACTAACTCTTGAATATTTGTTTGTCGAGAAATGTTTATTGACAAAAGAATCTTATATGTCAAGGAGTCAGTGGGAGTCTTAATGGTCTTGAAAAGTTTCAAGAACTAATCGAGAATAAACCTTATCGATCATCACTAGCACACGACTTGAGGTTTACAACCTATCGTGTTGACATTATTTTGTTTCTGTGCCATTCCAATTAAGTTAATTATGCATGTGAGTTCTATGAGTTCTCATTTGAACGCATAAAAGGCAAGCACCTTGATCAATGAAAAGTACGTTGATATGAAAGGGTGAGCTGCTTAACTACTTGGAAGACATGGTGGGCACTCGTGTTACCATAAGGCAAGAAATCAAGATTGAGAAAGTTCAGTCCATATGAGTTTGGATTTGTCGCAAACTTTGGTTTTGACAAATTCGCATGGATAGGAACACATACACCATTAAAATCTAAGTGTCATAAGATTCCCTCCTTCATGAAAATGACTGTGAGGAAATGCTTTCACTAAGAGAGATTTTAAGAAGATAGTGATTGTGAAATTGTATTCTCGAATTCTATTATGGTTACGGCATCCCTTTCCATAATTCGATTGTGAGATTTGGCAATTAGTCTGGATTGTTTAGACACACATATGAGCTATCTAAGGCAAAGGTGTATAAGTTTAAGAAGCTTAGATAAAGGATTATCAAAGCATTAGGTATTAGAAATATGAACTTCAGAAATTCAATAAGTATTGTTTTCTGGAAGTTCAGTTGTTTACTAAAACATGTCAAAGCTAGTGGGAGCATAAGTGTTATGCTTATATGATAATAATCATCATGATAGTGGGAGCATAAATGTTGTGCTTGTATGATTATTAAGGCAAGTATTGCAAGTTAGCAATATTAATTATAGAAAACAAGAGTCATACTTTGCAAAGTCGTAAGGGTTGAATAGTTGTTTTGCTATAATTAAGGGAGAGAGTATTGTACTTCGTTTACTTCGTTTCAAAATCTAAAGCTTAGATTGAGAAATTTTAATAAATTTAGTAAAAGGATACATAGTGTGTTCTTAAATTTCGATTATGATTACGACATCCCTCTTCATAGTTCGAATTGTAAGAACGAGACACATAAAATATTATGGCAGAAGATGGATAAAGCATCATATCTTTATGTAAGACATTATGCATCGTGTTCCATACGCTTCGGGTATAGGATCGATTGCAAGTGCTATAATATTTGACCATTCTAAAATTTTCAAAATGTCTAGCGCATTTAGAGGGAAAAAGGACTAGAATCGGTTTTGACTAAAATAATTAAACAACTATCAAAGGACGATCCAAAGCTCGCTGAGGATTGGTCGCTTGTGAGTAGTTGGAAGTATGGTATTGGATGACATTATTATGAATAGATAAGATTCTATTAAGAATGAATTGTCATATGCCAAATATGGAAATGTTTCCATATTGGGAGTTAGATATTAAGAATCTATGTCTAGATTAGAAACTTTTATGCAAGAAGGATGTTCAAAGGAATGTACTTTGAGTGAGAGACATCATATCTATAGAATTGTTTCTGATAGAGATTGGCCGAGTCTTGATGATTTTGAGCTGTGACTTTACGAAAGAATCATTGCATAAAATGTTAGAATCTAGCATAAGTAACAAGAATTTGATATTCTTATACTTGTGATAAGGATTGGGAGTTGTGAAATGAATATGATTGGAAATGTGTTCATTTGATCTATTTCACAAAGAAAGGACCATAGGTAAACATTGTGTGCATGCAGAGAGCATGAGACAAGTGTAGTAATAATTCAAGTAAGAAGTTGATTACCCGAAATAACAAATAATGAGTAATCAATATGGTGATTAAATAAAATGTTTTATTTATACCCAGAGTTTGGGGCCATATGGGATTAGTATTATTCTTGTGTTTCACTTTGCATGTTTTGACTTCCTGAATAATTAAATTATTTCAGAATAATCAAATTATTCGAATGGTCCACAGTCGTTCATATGTTGGAAGTAGGTATGAATGAAGACTGTCATGAATTGGTTGGTAGATTGTCTAAAGTGTATTAGACATAAGCAAATGTTTGCTGCAACGTTCATGAGTGCTTATGAATATGATTTGAGCATTGGATTAAACCCACGCTCACTTGGATCACTTCATGGATTTTATCACGAGTGACTGGTGAGACGATAATATCTTATATTCTTGAAACCGAGATGTGTGAGTTGTATCTTGTGAGTCGGTTACACATTGATAATATGTAAACGCACCAGTAACTTGGTGTCATAAAACATATTGTTGTGTGTGATTCGGTAAGTGAGTGCAAGCAAGCATTGAATCAAAGTTTATCCGTTCCTTTTATCCAAAGTAGGATGAAAGCGATATCTGTGGGCCCCTCGATGATTTAGTGATGACAACTAAGCGCTTGGCCAAGCCGGGACTAATTTGATGTGTTCAATTGTAGTCTGTTGTCAGTCGTCATAAATCGGAAATCGGGAAACAACACATAGACAGAGAGAATGATTTAAATCCATGTCTCAGTCTATACGATATCTAGAATGGAGGAATATATGATCCCTTATCTAAAGGACACGCTTCTGATAGGATCAGAGTTGACAGCGGTTTTTGAAAGCTACGATTGCATATCAGGATCTGAAGTCATACGCAGAATAGTTATTAGACTTATCCAAGTGGGAGACTGTTGGATTAGTGTCTAAGTCCATAACTATTTTGGTATGTACTTGACCCGATGGTGCATGGTCCTTTTGGGTTGCCTTCACCAAAGCAACTTGATAGGATGAATTATGGAGAGAAAGGATTAATTATGATTTATTAATATATTATGAGAATAATATATTAAAGGAGAAATCATATTGTTTAATTAATATTAGTCAAGAATTAATTGATAATTAATTTTGTGGCTAAAAGAGATTAATTAAACTTAAGGGACTGGAACTGTAATTATAAGATAATTGCATTTGGGCTATGGATCACCTTGGAATAATAGGTTGGACGAATTCTATGGGGAAACCCATTAGAAATCGCCCAAGGGATATTCTAAAAGGGTACATGGGCTGCTTAGGGCTTAAGCAGTCAGATTAGGGTTTCCTAGTTGAAAACCCTAATAGCCTACATGTATATATAGTACCCTTAAGCCCCAAAAACGTGGCTAAGAGTTCCACCAGGGTTTCCACACGTTTTGGGCAGCCTCCTCTTTCCTTATTCTTCATCCTCTTGCTCTTGGTGTTTGTGAGCCATTAGAGGAGTGACACTTGTGACTCTAAGCTTTCTAAAGCCATTACAAGGAGGATTTGAGATTGTTATTGCTACATAACAATTAAGGTATGATCTAAACCCTAATTCATATGTTAATATTGATTATCACATGCTAGATCTAGGGTTTATAGTCTTGGATGAATGCATGTACAATAGAGAAACCTAGATCCAAGCATTAGGGTTTGCATGAGCACATAGGATGTTCTTATGGCCTAAACCCATCAATTCAATCACATGGTTCGATGATCAAAATTTGAAGCTGCTGCTTAGGAGTTATGATAGATTAATAGATTGCTTAGGAAATATGTAGAAATATAGTTTTCATATATTTGCATTGTAAGGACAAATTTTCCTCATATTATAAATAAAATGAACTATTAATTTTATGTATCCTTGCTATAGCATTTATGAAAACTGGTGGTTATATTTCTATTATTAGCAATGTTAACAGTGGATTTGATTCTTTGTTATATCATTTGTGGTAACGTCATAATTGACTAAGTGAAAAGGGAATTCTCATCACCCAAGTTTCAATTGGATAGAAACTTGGAATCATACAATTCGAATTGTGTGATGAATGAGAATTTTGATCTTTGGAAAATTAAGACTGGTTCGTTGATCACATGTTTATGTGAATCAAAGTGAAGGACTAAAGGATCTAGTACACATTAATGTGGACTATTTAGATCCACCACAAAGGACTATAAGTACATTCTTCGTGATTTATTGATGGTCAGTAAACATGGTTGTGTTTATAAGATTAAGCAAAATTGTGACACTTTGAAATTTTTTCAAAGAGTGGCAGAACGAATATGAAGAATCTGTTAGGCAAAATGATAAAGGTTTCTCTAATCTGAAAGGAAAAGAGAGTACTTTGGTATCGTGTTTTATGATCATCTTAATGATTATGCAACCATGTCACAATTGATCCTATAAGGACATCTTAGTGCATTTGTATGACTAAGAAGAGGAATCAGATATTGATGAAATGGTTTAATCGAGAGATGATTCATACTTCGTATCAAATCAAGTTTTAGAGTCACACTCTAGTAACTTCGAATCATATATTGAAACTCATTTCAAACTAAGTAGGTTTATAACACCTCATGAAATGTTGAGTGGAAATGTTTTCTTACTCTAGCACATTTGGAATCGGTAGTTGTGTTGTTTTGGATAAAACAAAGGAAAAACTAAGACCAATTACATGAAGTGTTTTCTTATCGAGAATCCACACTAACTTTTAAATATTTGTTTTTTCTTGTCAATGATTGTTTCTTGAGAGAGAAACGTATATGCCATGAAGTCAGTGGGAGTATTATTGGCCTTGAAGAGTTTCAAGAGTCAATCAAGAATAAACCTTTTAGTTATCACTAGAACACGACCTGAGGTTGATAACCTATCGTGTTCAGTTGACACATTCTTGTTTCTATGTACCCTACAGTTGAGTTGGCAATGCATGTGAGTTCTATGGTTCTCATTTGACTGTAAAAGGAAGAGCACGATGGTCAGTGATTGTACATTGGTCAATGGAAGTGAGCTACTTAAACAACATGGAAGACATGGTAGGCCCTTGTGCTACCAGATGTCAAAAAATTAAGAATAAGCAAAGTTTAGTCCATGAAAGGAAAAACAAAATTTGATTTTAGTTGTCCTCCACCTTGTCTTATGATTGTAGGTTGGAATTGATAAATTCACATGAATAGGAACACATACACCTTAAAATCTAGGTGGAAAATGTTTTCGCTCTTATTCTTGAAAAAGATTATGAGGAAACACTTTTGCTAGTAGATTTTAAATCTGATTGATATCATGGTTAGCAGTGTGATAATTGCATTCTCAAATTCGTATATTATTACAGCATCCATTTTCATAGTTCGAATTGTGAGAAATGGCAAGTAATAGTTTGAACATTCAGGATTTATCGCTATAAGTTCATAAAGGGTTTAAACACACACATATGCTATCTAATGAAGGTATATGAACTTGAGAAGTCTAGATGAAGACTTTTCAAAGCACCACGTATCAGAAATCTGAACTTTAGAAAGAAAGTCAATAGTATTGATTTTAGAAGTCCAGCTTATTTATGGATACATGTCAAGGTAGTGGGAGCATAATTGTTATGCTAGCAAGAATATTATTGTTATGCTAAGTGTTGCAAGTTAGCAATACTATTTATAGGAAACAAAGTTTTCAAATTTGCAAGTTGCAGAGTTTTGAATTGTTTCGCTATAACAAAACTTAGGGGAGAAGACACTTATACTTCATTTAAAATCTAAAAGTTTAGATTGAAGAATTTTAATGGAACTTAGTCATGAACATATATGAATATCGTGTTGAAGTAATTCAACATAGGAAAATTTGATATATGGAAATATTATAGCAAGAGACTGATCAATTATCGTGTCTTTATGTAAGACATTATGTGTCGAATCTCATATGCTTCAGATATAAGATTGATTACATATGCTATAATATTCGCTTGGTCTAATTTTTCAAATGCCTAGGGCATTGAGAGAGAAAAAGGACTAGAACAAGATATGACTAAAGTTGTTAAAAAATTGTCAAGAACAATCCGAGGTTCGCTGAAGATTGGTTGCTTGTGGACAGTTGGAAGTATAGTAATATTTGGACGAACCATATTGACATGTTTCTGATTGGGATAATTCTTGATCAGAATTGATAGTCATATGGGAATATGGAAATGTTTCCATATTGGGAGTTGGTTATTGAAATCTACATATGAGTTAGAAACCTTAATGCAAAGAAGGTGTTCAAGGAGTTACCTTGAATCTGATACTTCATTACCATGAAATTGTTTTAAGTAAAAAAGTTTCAATGGAGCATTTTGTGACATCGTTGACAAAGTCTTTGTGACTTTTAGGCCACGTCATCACAAAAGGATATTGCATGAAAGGTTAGACTCTAACATATTTAGTGATGAATTTTTTTGGAATTCTTACTAGTTCTAATAAGAATTTGAAATTGTGAAATGAGCATCATTGGAATAATGTCCAATCGATCTATTCACAAAGGAAGGACCATAGAGAGACATAATATGCATGTTTAGAACACGGCATGACTGATGTCTAATTCAAGTGTTTAGTTGATTAATCGAAACATTATACAATTAATAAAGTCTAATTAATATGGTCATTAAATAATAAGTGTTTTATTTATATTTAATAGTTTTGAGACCATAGTTAATTAGGTTATCATTGTGTTTCACTTCGCATGTTTTACTTCCCGAATAATTGTGTAACATCCTAAAAATCATGACCAAAAATTTCATTTTTAATTATTAAATAAAACATAGTTACCAAAATCATTTCATCCAAAAACATAAGTCATCGTATCTAATCAGAGTATCATATCAAAACACATGTCAATATATCATAGTAAAACATCCCAGGCTAAACAAAATGGTGTGTGCACTGCAGTCATCCCGAGCTCTTCCCTTGCTACCGGAAGCACCTGAAACCAAAAATGAAAATTGTAAGCATGAAGCTTAGCGAGTCTCCCCAAACTACCACATACCATACACATAATCACATAATCACATAATAACATAACATGGGCCTTGCCCGCTACATCGGGCCCCGCCCGGCATTGTACTGAGATCCGGCACCGGGCCCCGCCCAGCATCGAGCAAAGCTCGGTATACATAATAAGATATCAACAAATACACATAAATAGTCACATAACATAAAACATATAAACATTCATCGGGCCCCGCCCGACATCGAACCGAAATCCGGAAACATATAAACATTCCTCGGGCATTGCCCGACATCGGACCGAAGTCCGGAAACATACAAAGAAGTCACATGCAAGAATCACGAAGACATCAAGCATACAAACATTCCTCGGGCACCGCCCGACATCGGATCGAAATCCAGAAACATATAAATCTACAACGGGTATTGCCCGGCATCGGACCTTAGTCCGGAACATACTAACATACATAAACGGTCCGACATTGGTGCCTTCGACCCATTCCTACAGGAGGAAACTCACATCACACTGCTGAAGTCGCACGGATAAAACTCTAACTGCTGGATGACAGATTCCCGAACTGTCAACATCAAATTAACACCCAATTAATAATTGGGTTCTAATACATAATCATAAGTCCATGCTTGGGGGTAAAAGACTACTTTATCCCCAACCTATCTTGATTCAAGCCCAAGGCCCATACACACACTCCGAAGGCCCAAAATCCAAACAATGATCCAAGGCCCAACAAATGGCCCAATTTTCCAAATTGGGCCCAAGCCTCTACATGGTCTTACCTTAAGGCCTAACCATTTATTCTAGTCCAAACACTTGGCATACCAATGGTCCAATATCTCATAATCATCATGGCCCAATTTTCTAAATTGGGCCCAAGCCTTTCCAATGGGCCATATCCTAAAGCCCAATAATTTCCTTAGTCCATAAACCTATTCTCAAATGGCCCACGAAGGCCCACAGCAACTTAGTCCAAGAAATGGCCCAACAAGAACCCAAACCTAATTAGGGTTTCTCACATAAAATGACGATTAGGGTTAAGTGTTTTTACTTAACCCATTTAGGACTTAATCCATTAAGTCCGTCACTCCACTAGGCCAAACATACAATGGGATCGACATAAGTCATAACTTCAGTCCACTGGTCCAAATGCGGGTCCCGACAATCCAAAACTAACATCTTCCAAAATTATGGTTTTCTAAACCATAATTAGGGTTTCTTGTTGGACTAGGTGTCTAAGCCCATAACTATAATTGGTATGTACTTGACCCGATAGTAGCATGGTCCATTTTGGGTTGCCTTCACCAGTACAATTTGATAGGATGGATATTTGAGAAAGAGGTTATTTGTGATTTATTAATATATTATAAGAATAATATATTAATTGAGAGATCATATTATTTAATTGGTATTGATCAATAATTAATTTGGAATTAATTTAGTGATCAAAAGAGACTGATTAAATTAACAGGGGCTGATTATGTAAATCAGTGATACATATAATTTGGGCTAATGATCCATGATTAATTAGTATTGGAATAAATTCATATGAGAGTACATGAAGTGTTATTGGATTAAAAGCCTAGGTGTATGAATTAGGGTTTACAAGTGACCTTGAGATTTTACACTACAAATGTGTTCCCTTAGCTCCAAAATCGACACACAAGTATTCCAAGAAGAAGCTAGCCTATTTTGGTGTCTCCTAAACCTCTTTCATATTCCTCTAATTGTTCTTGGTGTTTGTGACTTGATTGAGGCATCACACTTGAGGTGCTAAGCTCTTATAAGGCCAAGTTCTACAAGCTACAACAAGAGGTAATCATCTAACTAGTTTTTATGATTCATATATCAAAGTTGCATGCTAGTTAAGCTTCATGCTTTGGAAAATGAATATTGCATGTGTAACTACATAAAATTAGATCCAAAGCATTAGGGTTGTATGTGCACCATAGGGATGTTAGAGTACATAAAACCCAACAGTGGTATCAGAGCCAGGTTGTTTTTTGTTATATTGATGCAATTGTGTTATTTTCAAAGCTGAAAAAATTGCAATTCTGGATTCTGCCAGACTGAACTCGACGAGTCCCATAAGGGAACTCGACGAGTTGGATCATATGATGATGAACTCGACGAGTCCATTGCCTGGCTCGACGAGTTGGATCATCTGTTGACAGAATTTTCGAGTTTTGGCCTGTTTTGGATTAGGATCATTACCACAAACTACTTTGGCTCATAAAATTCGATTATACTGATATGGTAATGATTATCCCCATCCAATAACATGGTGATTGTCAATTTTTTTAAGATAATTACTTGATTTTATGAAAAACTAATTATTTGTAGAATTTAAAATTATCTTGCTATATGAATAGTATTAGATCAAATTGGTAAATGATAAATTATATGATTATTTTATTAGTTTAAAAGAAAATTGATCTAAATGGCTTTGGAGAGTTACAAAACTTGTCATTAAGTTTTGGAATTCCAAAGGTCTTGAAGAGTTTCATAACTTGGCCTCAAGTTATGGAATTTGGAAAGTCTCATTTATGTAACATAAATTCTAAAATTCAAGAGGTTTTGAAGAGTTTCAAAAATTGTCCTCAAGTTTTGGAATTTGAAAAGTCTCATTTATGAAACTTTAATTCCAAACCCTAGAATTTTAAAAGTTTAGAATTCAACCCTATACTATTATAATATTAAAAGTTTAATACTTATATATATGTATAAGACAAGTCAGTCTTACCGTTAATAGGCCTAATTCACGAAGCTAGTCTATAAGGGGTGTTTAAGGAAGCGGTCTATAATATGACCGCCATTGGGTATCTACTCTTACCCACCGCACTCTTGACTAGTGGAGGGTCGTTAGCCGAACGGGTAGGATAATACATTAATCCTCATTAATAAGTATAATGATATTATAAAGTAACTAAACTTTTATAAATTCCCAATCTTAATTACTTTAAGAAAAATTTGAAAATGATGCTATTCCATGAAATTGCACTTTGCACCTTGCAAAGTCGTTAGTGGAGCGTGTGTGGTTAACCGACACACTAATTTGGGACTAACAAGGGTGGCAAAGGGTAGCTTGATGTTTATCATAGATCAATGGAGCGTGTGTGGTTAACCGGCACGTTGATTAGGTGATAAGTAACATCAAGTGTAACGACCCGGGTTTCTTTCGTTAGTGAAATTAGTGTTCCTTTATATATGATTAAGTTTTATGTGTAGTTATCATTTAACAATATGCCGATTGTACGATGATGATGATGATGATGATAATAATAATAATAATAATAATAATAATAATAATAATAATAATAATGATGATGATGATGATAATTAAATATATGTGTATATATAAGATAGGAAGGTTGTAAATAATTCAAACCAAAGTGAATGGTGGTTTTTGAACAAAGATATAAAACACAAGGGTTAATATTGTAAGTTAGCTTTAAAACCAATTCAATTTGTACGATCAAATTCAAATAACGCTTCATGTGGTAAAAAAAAAAAAGATAACCATCGCTATATACATTAAATCATACACATGATGAAGTGAACCTCCTTACGATCAATCTTCATCATGCACATATAACCATAAATATAACGTACGTCTAGGGTTAAGGTGGGAGGAGTACATGGCTGAAACTTGAGGGACTACAAGGATAAAATCGCATTAAATCTTCCTGCGGTTACGTCCGATGGAATTATAAGGATCGATTAGACTTCATACGTTTCTTGATGGGTTATACACTTGATCAGGAGAAGTCTACTTGGGTTGTTGAGTGTCGATCATTAGGAGGGAAGAAAAGGGTGCGTTTCTTCATCTCGTGTGTGCGCATAAAGAAAAAAAAACCATTGAGGGAGCCTTGTCATTGTCAGTCGAAGTTCAAGGAGAGAAGGAAAAAAAAAACGTCGGCTTGTGTGAGTGGGGCATGGCTTGTGTGAGGGGGGCATCATCGAACCGAGAGGGAAGGGGGGGGGAGGAGACTCCACCTTGATCGATTCTAGAAGGCGTGGGAGGCTGCGATTCTTGACCAATTGTGATAAAAAAAATTAACTTCTAATCTCTTCTATGGTGTTAATATATCAAATTCCTTGTTAATTGGTGATTGTTGTTGTCAATTTTTTTCCTAATTGGTGATTACAATCTCATATTCTTCTTCTTAGAAACCTTGAAGGTTCATATAATTCAATTTCACTTTTATTGGGTGTTTATGATGGTTTAATTGCTGTCAAAATTGCTTATGAACACCTTCATTAAGTTTATTGCTCAAGTTTATGTTGTGATCAAAGTTTTGGAGTCACAATTATTCTTGTTGATTTCTAAAACTTATGTTAAATTCCACCATGAATCAAATGGATATGTTTCTGTGATTAAATCATGCTATTTCTGTTAAGAAGATAATTTTTACCCTTATAGGTGTTCTTAGTGATGGCTTAATGCGTTAAGTGGTAAAAAAGCCTTTGAAATCCAAAGCTGGGAAATTCAGCAAGAATTACCAATCTGTCCCTGTATTGGATAAATTATAGAAAAATCACCAGGAGTCCGATTAATGATACGGAAACTCTCAAAGTTTCCATTTTGAGTCTAGTTTATCCATGAATTTTTCCAGAACCTGTTGTTGCTTATAACTTAGGTTAAAATCTCCCTTTTCACCAGCTGGTTAGAATTTAGCTGCATTGATAGACAGTTTTGTAAAAATCATATAAAATTGTAGAAAAATCATTTGGACCTTAAAAAGTACTTTATGAAAAGCTAAAAGTCCGAACTTCTGGAATATGAAATAAAATTGGAAGTTCTACAGGTTTCAAGTGTGCTAAAATAGCTCTAAATAGGTGGCTGTTTTGGGTCCAAAACTGAGAATTTTAATTGTTAGTTGATTTATGTGTTTGGGTTATAAATTTGTCATCTTTGGCATTATAGAACTCCAATAACCTTTTTATTTGAAATTTAATAGGGTCAAGGGTGATATTTCAACCAATACAAGATTGGAAGTGTGAGTTGGTCACATCTTTGGAAAAGGTGAGTCAACTTGTGGTTTTAAAAGTACATTGTTAGGAGTATCTCATATCTTAGATGGATTGGGATGAACCTAGTTATCTAGGATGCATGTGCCCCTTTTGATGATTGATTGTAATGCCATTCTTGTTGAAATGTTTTATGTGTAATGATACCTAGGGTGTTGCATGCTAGACTCTTCTTTGTTTGGTGTGAGATGTGATCTAGGGTCATGCTAGATTGAGTGAAGTGTATGAACATTATGTGAGCATGTTAATTCTTATTTGAAAATATTTGTTTAAAATGTTTTAGGACAAGCATGCTAGTGTTGTATCAACTTCATTGATGTGTTGTGTATGGAAGTAGTGTGCGATGTAAAATGTAATAACTTCATGAAATTACATGTTTGCATGAAAATAACCCTTAAGGAGGTAATATGTTAATAAAAGAATATTCAAATAATTACATGATTACTTGAAAGGGTAAAAGTGTAACTCCTTATTTAATTAATCATTATTAAATTAAAAAGGGGAACACACTAGCGGGGCGAAGGGTAGAAACCTAGACATAGGTATATACTCAATCCGGATATTATGATGGCCTAGTGGGTTGAAAGATACATATAGGAAAAAGAGCTTAAGCCAACTGTGACGCCGACTGGTTTTTCTAGACAACCACTCGGGACATGGTCTTGGTACACCTTGGTATACCGGGACTGGAGTGTTGTTGGTCAAGCGGTGGGACCAGCGCAAACATCACGTGGGATTTGGGAGGTGTATCTGTTTGAATTGGCACCGCTCGTACCTAGGGCTGTCAAATCGGGCAGTCGTGTCGTGTTTTTGTCTGACACGACACGACACGACAAGGTTTTGTATAACATGAACACGACACGACACGATGTCGTGTTTTTTTCATTAACACGAAAACGAACCAATTAAAACACGACAACACGACACGACACGACAAAGATAATATTACATAACTATTAGTGTATTTCATTCATACTTAAAGATATATAACACAATAAAAACGACAAAAACGAAAAACCCGACAACCAAATGCTTAATCGTGTCAATTCTGTGTTGATTTATGAACACGAACACGACACGACACGACACGACATTGTGTTTTTTAATCTTGACACGAACACGAATTCGAATTTTGATTTCGTCCAGATTTCGTTTCGTTTCGTGTATTTTTGTCGTGTCGTGTCATTAATTGACACCCCTACTCGTACCAATCCTGAACGACAACGCATGTATACGTATGTGCACAGTCGGAGTAGCGAACGCAGCGCACCGGAAACAATGATTACGGGTGAGAGTCGCACCTCACTTAGTGCATTGGGTCGTGCCGGTCACGTTAGTAGCGAACGGGGTCTTGCGTTAGGGGTTTTTGCGGTGAATAAATAGACCCTAACTAGGAGGTAATACTTTAATAATTACAGCGGTGAGCGGTGAGTAATTATTAATGTAAAGAGGAGAAACAAAATATTATATATTAATATTTAAGCGGTGAATCAATAAGATTAAATTAGTTACAACGGCGTTGAGGAGAGTAACTAATAAAACAAGCTCTAACTGAAGAACTAAAGTAAATTGAGCTAAACCTGTGTTTGTTATGTGGTGTGATGTTGTATGTATTGCTAGTGAGTCTTTGACTGTATGTGGATGTATTGTGTGAATCTATCTATGATATGTGTGTTCTCTTAACACTGTACTATATTGACTCACGTAGCTTATGCTAACACTTGTTCTTTGCTTGTTGGCTTTCCTTATGTGTTGGAACAGGTAGCTTGACATGATGCTTTGGTGAGGATGGGAGCTTTTGGGTAGTCTTAGTTAGTATCTTTAGTTATGATACCATTTGGACATGTGGAGTTTCATCATTATGTTTTTATGAACTTTAAATTTTGATGGGTGTGTTTTGACACGAAAATAACTTCGGTGATGTTTTTGAAATAAACCTAATAAGTCTTCCGCAACGTATTCTGATAAACAATTGTTTTTAAAAATAAAAAAATTTGGGTGAAAAATCACGATGTTACATCAAGAGTACCAAACACATTTGCATGATTATTCACACCTTGTTTGTGATCGTCGGTATCCCAGTCAAAAACTTGAAGGGCATAATCGAGATTTAAATATGCCATTGAAAAAGTTCAATGAATCTCAAAGAATCTAGGAATTTAAATTCATTTAAAACCTAATCTTCATTTTCATTTTTCATGGTGGAAATTGGTAAATCGTCATTTACCTACCTTCAAATATTTTGCAATTGGATTACGGTATCCCTCTTTCGAATTGTAGAATATTGTGTTGGGTCCTAGCCTTAATATTTCATTTGGGTGTTATAATAAGGATCATTATCTAATCTAAACTTTGTTTTTTTAGAGATGTCTACTTCAAACACTGCTTCAAACTCAACTGCTTATGGCTCTTTCTCCCTCATGAACTTATGTGGGAGGGTCATTTTCGATGGGTCGAACTTCAATGACTGGATTCGAAACATTCGCATGGCCATTCGATACTAGGAAAAGGAATATGTCCTCAATAAAGAGCTAAAGGAGATTGATGAAAACACTGCCACTCCTGAACAGATTGCTGAATATAAGGTTCATGAGAGGGACGCGACAAAGGTGTTGTGTATCATGATTGCTACCATGACTGCTGAGCTTCAAAAGTCCTATGAGGATTTTTGGCCCTATGAGATGCACCAAGACTTGATGGAAAGGTACCATCAAAGTGCTCGAAAAGAAAGGTATGAAATCATTGCCTCCATGATCACAACAAAAATGAAGGATGAAGAGTCCATCACGGCCCACTTGCAAAAGATGCAAAGGTTTGTGGACCGCTTGCTAAAGCTAAATGTCAACTTCGATGAAGAGTTGGCCATTGGCCATTGACATTATCCTACACTCTTTGCCTTCTTGTTATGATCAGTTTCGTATGACTTATCATATGAACAAGTAGGAGGTCAGTTTAAGCAAGATTCAAGGCCTTATGAGAACTGCTGAAAGTAGTTTGAAAGGCAAGTCTGTTGTACCTACTCCTACTGCTGCTGCCACTGTCTTGGCAATTGGACATGGGAAGGGAAAGAAGAGGAAGGCTCCTTCTAAGAGCCACAAGGGAAAGTCCCATGATGGATCCTCTTCTAGTGGGACCAAAGTTGGTTCTGCTAAACCCTCTTCCAATCCAAAGGAAGCAGAGTGCTTCCATTGTCATGAAAAAGGGCACTGGAAACGAAGTTGCCCCAAATACTTGCAGGACATAAAGGATGGGAAGATAAAACCCACCTTTGCAGGTATTTACACTATTCTATCTAATAACTCATCACATGCTAATTCTTGGGTCCTTGATACAGGATGTGGTTTTCACATTTGTTCTGATTTGCAGGGTCTAAAAGGAAGTAGGGATGTGGAGCACAGGAAGATGAACTTGATCATGGGGAATAGGAAAGTGTCGCCTGTCACCAAGATTGGAGTTTATTCTTTATTGCTTAGTAGTGGGTTAAATTTAGAGTTGAATAATTGTTGCTACTCGTTTGATATGGCAAGAAATATTATTTATTTTCATGGTTTGTATAAACAAGGTTTTAATTTTTCATTTAATAATGAGATTGGTGGTATTAATGCTTATTATAATGGTAAATTTTATTTTGAAGCATTACCTTGTAATGGTATATATGAAAGTGTGATGGTTGTAGATAATTTAGGAAATAATGTGTTGCATATCGATTCGTCCAATGGTTTGGATAAATCATGCTTGTGGCATTGTCGTCTTGGACATGTCAACAAGAAGCGCATAGCCTAACTCCAAAAGGATGGAGTGTTGGAGTCATGTGACTTAAAGTCAGATGATACATGTGAATCTTGTTTGCTTGGAAAGATGACCAAGTCACCCTTCACTGATTCTTGTGCAAGGGGTGAGGGTTTGTTGGATCTCATACACACCGATGTGTGTGGACCCTTAAGATCTGCCACAAGGGATGCTAACCGCTTCTATGTGACTTTTACCGATGATTATAGCAGATATGGGTATATCTACTTAATCAAACATAAGTCAGAAACCTTTGAAAAGTTCAAAGAGTTTAAACAAGAAGTGGAGAATCAGCTGGGCAGGAAGATAAAGATGCTCTGATTCGATCGAGGTGGTGAGTATCTTAGTATCGAGTTCCATGACTATCTTATGGAATGTGGAATTTTTTCACATTTGACGCCACCTAGGACACCACAACTTAATGGTATGGCTAAGAGGCGCAATCGAACCTTGTTGGACATGGTTCGTTCCATGATGAGTCGAGCTTCGGTACATATCTCATTATGGGGTATGCCTTAGAGACTGTCGCCCATATCCTTAATCTAGTCCCAACTAAGAAGGTTACCAAAAACCTCACGAAATGTGGACATGGAAGGTTCCCTCGTTAGCACATATCAAGGTTTGGGGTTGCGAGGCTTTCGTAAGACGAGAGACTCACGACAAGCTCGAACCTCATAGTGAGTGTTGTATTTTCATCGGCTACCCACAGAAATCCTTTAGATATCTCTTCTATAGACCGAGTGACAATGGTGTTTTCTGCGAAAGAGAACTCATATGCCAAGAGGACAGTGGGAGAAAAATTGACCTTGAAGAGCTTCAAGAGTTAAGTGATGGAGGAACCTCAAACACTAGCGCTCAACCCGAGAAGGAAGCTCCAGTTGAACCAGTTGACGAGTCCTTACCTCTGAGACGTTCCAGTAGAGTTAGAATGGCACCTGAGTTTTATGGTTTCCATATTACTACAGATGGTTATACATTTATCAGTGATAGTACACTGGTAAATTTGGATGAACCTAACAAATACAAGGAAGCCATGGCAGGCCCCAAGTCTGCAAAATGGAAAGAGGCTATGGACAACGAGATTCAGTCTATGTATGACAACCAAGTTTGGAACTTGGTTGACAATGTACCAGGTCGTAAGACGGTCGGGTGAAAATGGATTTTCAAGAAGAAGATCGACATGGATAGGAAAGTACACACTTATAAGGTGCGATTGGTTGCGAAGGGCTTTACTCAAACTCATGGAGTTGACTATGACGAGACCTTCTCACCAGTAGCGAAGATAAAATCTATAATGGTTATGCTAGCCATATCTACATTTCATGATTATGAAATATGGAAAATGGATGTCAAAACCTCTTTCCTAAATGGGAAGTTGGCTGAAGATGTTTACATGAGTCAGCCAGAGGGTTTTATCAATGCAAAGTATCCTAATGGAGTGTGTAAGCTTGAGAAATCCATTTATGGATTGAAACAAGCATCTCGCAGATGGAATCTTTGTTTCGATGAGAAAGTCAAAGAGTTTGGTTTTTTGAGAAGCGATGATGAGTCATGCGTATATGTCAAAGCTAGTGGGAGTATAGTTAGCTTTCTTGTATTGTATGTAAATGACATATTGCTCATAGGAAACGACATTCCAATCTTGTAGGAGGTTAAGTCCTGGCTTGGGAAGTGTTTTGCTATGAAGGACCTTGGGGAAGATGCTTACATTCTAGGGATAAATATATTGAGAAATAAGAGAAAAAGACTAATGGGACTTAGTCAAAGTACCTACTTGGACAAGGTGTTGAAACGTTTCAGCATGGAGATCTCCAAGAAAGGAGAATTACTTATCCTGAGCAATACCAAACTAAGTAAGACTTAGAGTCCGAGTACCGATGCTGAGATAGCATAAATGAGTCAAATACCATATCCTTCTACAGTTGGCTCGATCATGTATACTATGACATGTACTCGCCCTGATGTGGCTTTTGCTTTGAGCATGGTCGACAGGTATCAAGGGAATCCTGGTAGAGCTCACTGGACTGCGGTAAAGAACATTCTCAAGTACCTTCGAAGGACAAAGGACTGGGTCCTTACCCTCGGTGGGAGTGATAACCTGAGATTGACATGGTATAGTGACGCCAGCTTTCAGACCGACAGAGATAATTTCCGCTCTCATTCGGGCTGGGTATTTACCTTAAATGGAGGAGCAGTAACTTGGAAAAGTTCCAAACAGGAGATTGTAGCTGATTCAACGTGCGAATCAGAGTACATAGCAGCGAGCGAAGCATCGAAGGAGGCGATATGGCTAAGGAACTTCATCGGGGACCTTGGAGTTGTACCAGATGTAAAGGAGCCTATGGATATTTTCTGTGACAACGAGGGTGCGGTCGCCTTAAGCAAGGAACCAAGGGATCATGGCAGATCCAGACACATTGACAGAAAATATCACTTCATAAGACATCGAGTAGAAGAAGTATTCATCGTAGTGAAGGGGGTATCATCAGAGGAGAACCCAGCAGATCCCCTTACGAAGGGACTAAGTAGGGTTAAGCACTTGCAGCACGCTAGGAGTATCGGGTTGAAGGACGATATTAGTTTTAGTGATTAGATAGATATTTAGAAACTTGTAATAGCTAAAATGTAATTGACATTTGATGATTGAATAAAAAAGAGTTTTATTTATAAGTAAAGTAACTATCTTATGTCAATTGTTTACTATTGTTTCATTTTTGCATGTTTTGACGTCCAGAATAATAAGATTATTCAAACTATTCACAATCGATCATACTTTGGAAGTAGGTTATGAGACTAGACTGTCATGAATGGGTTTCTAAGATTGTCTAAGGTGTTAGACATAGCAAAAGTTTGCTACAACATTCATGAGTGCTCTTTAAATAAGATTTGAGTATTGGACTAAACTCACGCTCACATGAATCACTTCATGGAATTTATCACGAGTGATTGTGAGACGATAATATCGTATAGTCTTCAAACCAAGATATATGAGTTGTTGATTACAAATTGATTGTACATTGATAATGCGAAAACGCATCAGTAACTTGATGTTATAAAACATATTGTTGTGTATGATTTAACGAGTAGTTAGTACAAGCATATAAGTTGAACTTTATATGTTCCTTTTATCCTAAGAGGAGTAAAAGCGATACCTTGGGCCCCTCGATGATTTTTTTACTTATGTGTCGGGCCCGGTCAGGACTCAATTGATGTGTTTAATTAAGTTCTATTTCAAACAAATTGGAAGTCGGAAAACAAACTGTTGGACAATGAGTATGACTTTATTCCATGTCTTTGTCCACACGATATCTTGAAGAACAAAGGATTATATGATCCCTTATCTAATGGACGCGTCAGATTGGTATGTACTTGAAGTCGTGCTTATAATTTTAGTTATTAGACTTATCCAAGTGGGAGACTGTTGGATTAGGTGTCTAAGCCCATAACTATAATTGGTATGTACTTGACCCGATAGTAGCATGGTCCATTTTAGGTTGCCTTCACCAGTACAATTTGATAGGATGAATATTTGAGAAAGAGGTTATTTGTGATTTATTAATATATTATAAGAATAATATATTAATTGAGAGATCATATTATTTAATTGGTATTGATCAATAATTAATTTGGAATTAATTTAGTGATCAAAAGAGACTGATTAAATTAACAGGGGCTGATTATGTAAATCAGTGATACATATAATTTGGGCTAATGATCCATGATTAATTAGTATTGGAATAAATTCATATGAGAGTACATGAAGTGTTATTGGATTAAAAGCCTAGGTGTATGAATTAGGGTTTACAAGTGACCCTTGAGATTTTACACTACAAATGTGTTCCCTTAGCTCCAAAATCGACACACAAGTATTCCAAGAAGAAGCTAGCCGATTTTGGTGTCTCCTAAACCTCTTTCATATTCCTCTAATTGTTCTTGGTGTTTGTGATTTGATTGAGGCATCACACTTGAGGCGCTAATCTCTTATAAGGCCAAGTTCTACAAGCTACAGCAAGAGGTAATTATCTAACTTGTTTTTATGATTCATATATCAAAGTTCCATGCTAGTTAGGCTTCATGCTTTGGAAAATGAATATTGCATGTGTAACTAGAGAAAACTTAGATCCAAAGCATTAGGGTTGTATGTGCACCATAGGGATGTTAGAGTACATAAAA
This sequence comes from Lactuca virosa, assembly GCF_052849685.1. Taxonomy (NCBI): domain Eukaryota; kingdom Viridiplantae; phylum Streptophyta; class Magnoliopsida; order Asterales; family Asteraceae; genus Lactuca; species Lactuca virosa. The sequence goes on along the minus strand of NC_136430.1, from coordinate 462,954,080 downwards.
CCCAACATTTCTAACCCAAGCACATGACAATTAGTCAAACGGTTACGCTTTTAGGTCAATTAGGGATTCATTAGGTCGAGCACCACCCACTGCCACCTCGGGCGGTGGTCATCGACGGCGGTAGCCACCACCTCACGGTGGTGGTTATGATTCTAGTCCAATCATGTCCAAGCATCCCAAAATCATTCCAATCACACGCAAATGCACACCGCCACCCAACACGGCGGCTGGTGGCGGCAGAAGGCGGCAGCCACTACCTTACGGTAATGGTAGTGGGTTTTTCCTTAATTAATCCAGCCAAAGAAATACATACAACATTATACTCAAAATACATTCAAACACACCAAGACACGCACACAGCCACCACCACACGGCGGCTGGTGGTGGCAGAATAGAAAAAGGTGACGACAACCACCATGGTAGGCAGCCATGGTGGTTTTCCATGGTTTCCGGCCAATGAGCACACGCACACTCCTACAGCAACACCAAAACACGCATACACACTAGCTGAACACGGAAAACACACCCCATCAACAATCTTGTGGCGGCAGGCGGTAGTTTGCGATGACAGCCACCACCTCACGGTGGTGGCGATGGTTTCTCTTGATCCCCAGCCTAGCCAAAACGTCAACAAAAGCACCCATTTCGCGAGTCCACGGACACAACCACCATTTCACGGTGGTATGCGGTGGACGGAGGGCGTCATCGGAATAGAGCAGCCTCCTGATGCAACCATCAAAAGAGAAATGGATAAAGGAGAAGGTGGTGCGAAACCCACATAGTACAGCAGCAGCAGCGGAGAGAGACGCATGCTCGTGATCCTCGTCGGAAATTGGAGCAACGACGGCGCTGGATGGTTGACAGCTCACACTGGTGGCAACGTCGTCAGCTGGGAACGGTAGGTGTTCGCCGGTCTTGCCTGATCGGAACAACAAAGAAAAGGGTGGTGGCGGCTGGGTAGTCATGAACGGCGACGAATGAAGGGAGGGCTAGGGTTAGGGTTTCCTTGAGACACATCATTCAACCGGGTAAGCAGGTATCGGGTTTAATCCCGTCTCCATGCTCCCAAACATCATACGAAAATTAACACAAGTGGTCCCTCCCACACATAATCTTTTCAATGCAAGCCCATAAGTTACCATTCAGCCCTCAACATTCCAAAATCCTTTCTTTTTAAGTCCAATAATTACCAAACACACCCTGACTTCTGAAATCCTTTTCAAATTAGATCCAAAACTTACCAAACAACCCTCAACCTTCAAAATTCTTTACAAACTAGCCCGAAAATTATACTCTTAACCCCCAAAGTCCGAATTATATCATTTAACCCCCAAACCAACGCCTTGCTAATTTATTCCGAAATTAGGGCTACTATTCATTTATTAATGTTATCTATTTATTTATTTAATGAACAGAATGTTACAAATTGGATTATTCAAACATCCACAGTCGCTCGTACTTTTGGAAGTATGTAGTGAATTAAAACTGTCATGAATTGAGTTGTAGATTGTCTATGGGGATTAGACATAGCAATGGTTTTGCTGCAATGTTCATGAGTACTTGAAAATGGAGATTTTAAGTATTGGATAAACCCACGCTCAGAGAATTACTTCATGGATTTTATCACGAGTAATATTGAGACGATAATATTTTATATTCTTGAAATGGAGATATATGAGTTGTTTACTAGTCAGTTATGCATTGATAATATGTAAACGCATCAGTAACTTGATGTTATGAAATGTATTGTCGTGCGTGATTTGATGAGTGAATAGTGCAAGCATATAAGTCGAAGTTTATCCGTTCTTTTTTCCGTAACGGGAAAAGCGATATATGTGGGCCCCTCGATGATTTGATGATGACATCTTAAGCGCTTGACCAAGCCTGGACTGAATTGATGTGTTCAATTAGTAGTCTGATTTCAGTCGTCATAAATCGGAATTTGGGAAACAAAACCTTAGACAGATAGAATGAGTATAATCCATGTCTCATGTTCATACGATATCTTGTAGAACGGAGGAATATTTGATCACTTATCTAAGGACACATATCTGACTAGGTCAGAATTCGACAACGGCTTTTGAAAGCTACGATGTGCTGAATAATTTTTGAACTTGACAGGATGACTTTTGGAGAGAAGTTAAATTTATTATTTGGAATAATAAATTGATATGAATGATTTATTAATATGTTATGAGAATAATATATTAATTAGAAATCATGTTAATTAATTAATATTTAATCAGAAATTAATTTGGAATTAATTTTGGGATTAAAGGAATTGATTAAAAGTACAGGGGTTGTTTTGCAAATCATTGATAGTTGTGAAACTGGGCTCTTGGACTCCTTTTATAAGGGTGGAAGAAAATTCTAATGAGGCCCTATAAGTTTTCGTCCAAGGCACCTTGATGGGAAGTCCATGGGCTGCTTAGGCCTTAAGCAGGAAATTAGGGGTTCCTTCTCAAAACCCTAACTTTGGGACTAAGCAACCTTAAGTATTTAAGGAGCCTAACCCCTAAGGATTTCGGCCCCTAATGCTTCTAACCCTAGAAGAGCCGAATTTCTAAGAGTATTCCCTCCTCTCTTCTCTCATCCTCTTGCAAAGAGTGTTTATAAGCCATTAGAGGTGTCACATTTGAGGCACTTGCTTTCAAGAGCTAAAGATCTACAAGGTTTTCTTGTTATTACTACATAACAAGTAAGGTACATATCTAAACCCTATTTTGTATAGATTTTAAATTATATACTAGCTTCTTAGGGTTTCTCTTTTGTATTCAAGTTTGCATGTTCAACTAGTGAAAACCTAGATCCTTAATTATAGGGTTGCATGAACACATAGGATTTGTAGTTATGCTCATAACCCATCAGTGGTATCAGAGTCTAGGATGTTTTTCAGTTGAACTTGATGCAATTATGAATCGTTCAAAGGAGAAGGGAGCAAAATCATCATTCTATTCATAAAACTCGATGAGTTCATGTTTGGAACTCGACGAGTTAGCCCAGCTCGACGAGTGCATTGCACAGACTCGACGAGTTGGCATGTCAAATCCCTGATTTTTCGATTTTGATAATCTTGGCTTGATTGGGATTATTACCTTAATTCGTTTTTCTGCCTAAAATTGAATTTTTATTAAAGGTAATTGTATATCCTTATCAGTTTTTATGATTTGGTTAAATTTTAGATAAAGACAAAATTAATTTATTAATTACTTATTTAAAAAAAATTGATCTAGTATTTTTTGAAAGGTTTTAAAAAATACACCCTTTGGTTTTATAATTTAAAATTTAATTAAATAGTTTAATTTTGAAATCTTAAATTTTAGAACCCTGGTATTTTAAAAGATTTAAAGTACATCCTTATGGATGTTATTAATAATTTAATTAAGTGTTTAATTAAAATATATTTAATAAATCCATAAAAAGTTTAGATTTAATCAGATTAAAAGTTTAATTTATTAAAATATTAAACCCCTAGTATTTTAAAGTTTAAAATACACTCTTATACTATATAAAATTAAAAGTTTAATTTATATATATATATATATATATATATATATATATATATATATATATATATATATATATATATATAAGAAAAGCCAGTCATACCGTTAGTATGCCTTATTCACGAAACTGGTCTATAAGGGGAGTTTAAGGAAACGGCGTGTAAAATGACCGTCATTGGGTATCCACTCTTACTCACTGCTCTCTTGACTAGTGGAGGGTCGTTAGCCGAACGGGTTTGATAGGACACTAAACTCTCATTAAAAGTATAATGAATTATAAAGTAACTAAACCTTTTTCTAAAATCTCATTCTTATTTACTTTAGGAAAAATGCGGATTTGATGCTAACCCATGAAATTGCACATTACGCCTTATTGATCGTTAGTGGAGCGTGTGTGGTTAACCGACACACTGATATGAGACTAATATTATTGGTAATGGGTGTCTCGTAAATTATCATTGCGTTAATGGAGCGCGTGTAATTAACCGGCACGTTAATTTCAGATGATAAATGACATCAAGAGTACCAAGCTAATTTGCATGGTTATTCACATCTCGTTTGTGATCCTCGGCATCCCAGTCACAAAGTGAGAGCATAATCGGGATTAAACATGTCATTGAATAGTTTAATGAATCTTAAAAGATCTAGGATATTCATTAGATTGAAACTGGTAAATGCATACCTACCTAAAATAGTTTCGAATTTGATTACGACATCCCTCTTCAGAATTCGAATCGGAAATATGGATCCTAGCCTTAATTTAATTTTTGGGTTAATAATTAAGGATTAAAATCAACTAACTTGAATTCTTTTCTCCCTTTATAGATGTCGAGTTCAGACAAAAATGGTTCTTATGGAAATGGTTTTCCTTCTGAAGATAATATTTCACAAGTTGATCGAGGTGAAAGAATGTTCCCTTCTTCAAATGGTGGAACTGGAAATCATGCTTCTCGAACTCTTCCTCTACCTCCTCAAGTAATTCTCCCCGACCCACGTTTCGTCAACTTGAAAAGTTCGAAGCTACTCAAGCCCTTTTGGCATTCAAACACCAAGATGGAGATTATGTATGTGCGCATGTTCTTAATTTTATGAAGTCGCACATTGACAGATTGGGAATGTTGGGTGTCGTTTTCCCAAGGGAGCTAGCTGTTGACTTGGTTCTTCACTCGCTTTCTGAATCATATATTTTCAGTTCGTGAAGCACTACTATATGACTAATCACGACGTGACCCTAATTGATCTGACATATTTGATAATTGTTGTTGAAGCAGAAATGATGAAGAGCATTGGTCAAGCAAATGTGTTTGAAGGATCTGTCTCCCAAAACTCCATGGACAATAGCAACAATGGTAGTCCATAAAAGGTTTCTCTTCCTAATGGAAAGGGATCGGTCAAGGTCAAACCGTTTGACCATATGGTAAAGAGAAAGGCCGGTTCTGAGATAGTCCCATGTGCTGCTCCTGAGGAGTCCATATGTTTCTATTGCCAATTGAAGGGACATTGGATGCGAAGCTGCCCTGTCTACCTGAAAGATCGCAGAGATAGTAAAGTCAGGTTGTATGACTCTACTTCAGGTACATCCATTATCTAACTCTATTGTATTAAGTTCCTATTCGTAGATTCGTGTGATAGTCACATTTTGATGTTTTGCAGGATCTAAGAGAAATAAGGAAGCTTAAGAAGAAGTAAGTTGATTCTGATCGTGAGAGATGGAATTCAATCACATGGTTCGATGATCAAAATTTGAAGCTGATGCTTAGGAGTTATGATAGATTAATAGATTGCTTAGGAAATATGTAGAAACATAGTTTTCATATATTTGCATTGTAAGGAAAAATTTTCCGCATATTATAAATAAAATGAATTATTGATTTTATATATCCTTGCAAAAGCATTTATGAAAATTGGTGGTTATATTTCTATTATTAGCAATGTTAACAGTGGATTTGATTCTTTGTTATATCATTTTTGGTAACGTCGTAATTGACTAAGTGAAAAGGAAATTCTCATCACCCAAGTTTCAATTTGATAGAAACTTGGAATCATACAATTCGAATTGTGTGATGAATGAGAATCTTGATCTTTGGAAAATTAAGACTGTTTCGTTGATCACATGTTTATGTGAATCAAAGTGAAGGACTAATGGATCTAGTACACATTAATGTGGACTATTTAGATCCACCACAAAGGACTATAAGTACATTCGTCGTGATTTACTAATGGTCAGTTTACATGGTTGTGTTTATAAGATTAATTCTGACACTTTGAAAAATTTTCAAAGAGTGGCAGAACGAATATGAAGAATCTATTAGGCAGAAAGATAAATGTTTCTCTAATCTGAAAGGAAAAGAGAGTACGTTGGTATCGTGTTTTATGATCATCTTAATGATTATGCAACCATGTCACAATTGATCCTCTAAGGACATCTTAGTGCATTTGTATGACTAAGAATAGGAATCGGATATTGATGAAATGGTTTAATCGAGAGATGAGTCATACTTCGTATCAAATCAAGTTTTATAGTCACACTCTAGTAACTTCGAATCGTATCCTGAAACTCATTTCAATCTAAGTAGGTTTATAACACCTCATGAAATGTGGAGTGGAAATGTTTTCTTACTCTAGCACATTTGGAATTGGTAGTTGTGTTGTTTTGGATAAAACAAAGGAAAAACTAAGACCAATTACATGATGTGTTTTCTTGTCGAGAATCCACACTAACTTTTGAATATTTGTTTTTGCTTGTCAAGGATTGTTCCTTGAGAGATAAACTTATATGTCATGAAGTCAGTGGGAGTATTATTGGTCTTGAAGAGTTTCAAGAGTCAATCAAGAACAAACCTTTTAGTTATCACCAGCACACGACTTGAGGTTGATAACCTATCGTGTTCAGTTGGCACATTCTTGTTTCTATATACCTTCCAGTTGAGTAGGCAATGCATGTGAGTTCTGTGGTTCTCATTTGGCTGCAAAAGGCAGAGCATGTTGGTCAGTGATAGTACATTGGTCAATGGAAGTGGGATACTTAAACAACATGGAATACATGGTAGGCCCTTGTGCTACCAGATGGCAAGAAATTAAAAATAAGCAAAGTGTAACACCTGATTCCTGGTATGGATTTTATTCAAGAATTGTATGTATTTTCTCTGGGACTCGACGAGTGGGTGGCCCAAATCGTCGAGAAGAGACGGGATCCGCGGGAAGTTTAAGTGACCTACTCAACGAGTCGGGATACTGACTCGACGAGTAGGTGCTGTTTGAGTGAAACCCTAAATTTGAGGGTTTGCACCCTATTTAAACACCTTATCTCAGCCTCCATCGGCCTTATCACTCCCAGAAAGCTGTGAAACGAAACCCTAGCCATTTTTGTGTGTTCTAAGGCCATTTTGGTACATTTGGTGGGTGGTGTAGCTTGGAGAAGAAGAAAGAAGCTTGAGGGTTCGAGTTGGGGCTTAGAGATTCAGGGATCTAGTTCCATTTTCAGCTCAATCAAGGTAAAATGCCCCTATCTTGGTATTCTATGTGTTTATTCATCTTTGGACTTGGGTTTTGGGCACATTTAGGGCTTTCCAAGCCATATTCGGATTTGTGGAGTGTTATATGAGGTTTTGACTTCAGATATGAGTCATTGGAAGGGTCTCTTGGCATAAAGGTGCCAACTTTATGGCCATGAGAGCCCCATGCATCGTGTGGATCACTTTTAATGGCCTTTTTGTTGGATTAATGTCTAAGTCCATAACTATATTTGGTATGTACTTGACCCGACCCGGCATGGTCCATTTGGGTTGCACTTCACCGGCACAATTTATATGGATAGTCTTTTGAGAATAGTATATTTATGATTTATATTAATATATTATAAGTTCTAATATATTAATATGGAATCATATTATTTAATTAGTATTGATCAAGAATTAATTTAGAATTAATTAAGTGATCAAAAAGAACTAATTAAATATGGACTCTTATATATATATGGAATGGGCCAAGTTCATTTAGGTTGGGCTAAGCTTTCATGGATGGTCCATGGAGCTTTTAACCCATGGATCCTATGTAAATGAAAGGTCATGGGTATTAGGGTTTACATGGATGTAACCCTAATCCTCCATAATATATAAAGGGGTCCTTGGCTCACAAAATTGGCACAAGTGTGTGAAAATAAGAGTGAGCCGATTTTAGTGTGCATACATATTCTCTCAAGTTCTTCCAAGGTGTTTTGGTGATTTGTGATTCCATTTGAGGCTTCCACACTATTGGGGCTAAGCTCTTAAAGCTTGAAGACATCAAGCTACATCAAAAGGTATGTCATCTAACTAGAACTTTGTAGTATAGGTGCTTCATAATATGCTAGTTAGGATGAAACCTTGGAATAGTTAATATTTGCATGTATAATAGAGAAAACATAGATCCAAGGTTTATAGGGTTGCATGTACACCATAGGACTGTTAGAATGCTCAAAACCCAACAGTGGTATCAGAGCCATGGATTGTTTTCTGTTATATTGATGCAAATGTTTTATTTTCAAGTTGGAAAAAAAGGAAAAAAAAAACATGAAGTTTGTCAAATTTTAAGATAATTACTTGTTTTGTGAAAAACGAATTATTTGTAAAATTTGAATCATTTGTTATATGAGTTGAGTTAGGTCAAATTTAGTAAAAGATAAAATGATATGATCATTTTATTAGTTTTAAAAGTTTGATCTAAATGTTTTAAGGAGTTACATATTTTGTCATAAAATTTTGGAGCTCAAAATTTTTTTTAAAGTTGTGATCTTAAGGGTTTTTGAAACTTCCATAAGTTATGGATATGAAAGTTTTAAAAAAAAATGATTCAAATTTTTTATGGAGTTACAAAATTTGGTATTAATGTTTTAAAGAATTCCATAACTTGTTCTTAAGTTATGGAACATGGAAAGTTTCATCATAAAACACCATTAATTCCATAAGTTATGGAATCCAAAGGTTTTCAAGAATTATAAAACTTGCCCTCAAGTTTTGGAATTTGAGAAAAAGTTTTTATGAAAAAAAAAAGAATTGAATTCTAAAACTCTTGGGTTCATAACTTAAACAATTAATTAAATGGTTTTAATTTTGAGTTTAATAATTGGAATTATGATGTTTTGTTGAATAGTTCAAAATAACTCTTATGGACTTTATTAATAGTTAATTAAAGCGTTTAATTAAAAGAGTATTATTAAATCCATAAATATATGGTTTGAGTTTAATTAAATTAAAAGTCTAGTTTAATTAATAGATTAAACCACCAAGTATTTTAAATGTCTAAAATACACCCTTATACTATTATAATATTAAAAGTTTAATATATTATACGTATAAGAGCAAGTCGTCTTACCATTAGTAGGCCTCATTCACGAAGCCGGTCTATAAGGGGGTATAAGGTTACTGCCTATAAAATGGCAGTTTAATGGGTGTCCACTCTCACTCACCGCTTCCTTGACCGGTGGAGGGTCGTTAGCCGAACAGGTAGGACAAGGACTATAATTCTCCCTTCATTAAAAAGTATTAATGATAAATACTAAGTAACTAAACACTTATAAATTCCCAATCTTAGTTACTTAGGAAAATATGAATAAGGTGCTAATCCATGAAATTACACTTTGCACTTTGTTTAAGCTGTTAGTGGAGCGTGTGTGGTTAACTGGCACACTAACCTGGACTTAACAAGGTAGGCAAAGGGTAACTTAATGTTTATCATAGTATCGTTGAAGTGTGTGTGGTTAACCGGCACATCGATTGAGGGGTAAATATTAAGGGTACCAAGTATATTTGCATGGTTACTTCACACCTTGTTTTGTGATCCTCGGCATCCCAGTCACAAAACCTGAAGGGCACACTCGAGATTGAAACATGCCATTGAAAAGTTCAATGAATCTCAAAAGAATATAGGAGTTTCAAAACTAATTAAAACCTAATAATACATTTCGTTTATCTTGGTGGAAATTGGTGAATCGTCATTCACCTACCTTCAAATATTTTATAGCTTGGATTACGGCATCCCTCTTCCAAGTTATAAAATAGTTTGTTGGGTCCTAGCCTTAATATATCATATTGGGTGTTCTATTAAGGACTTAAATCAACTTTACGTGAATTTCTCCCATTGTTGATGTCTGGTTTAGACAACAATGATCTTCCCAAACCAAGCTTTCCTAATGAATATGACTTCCCGAGTTTGGCTCATGGAAGTCATACTTCTCTTCCTCCACCTCCTCCAATTATTCTCCCTAACCCACAAGTTCAAGGTCACTCAAGCCCTAATGGCAAGCAAGGTCTATGTGTGATCACATTTTCGAGATGAAGTCACATATTGACAAGCCGGGAGAGTTGGGTGTCAAAGTCTTGAGAAAGTTGGATGTTCAATCACTTTCTAAGTCACATAGTGAGTTCCTTTGGGACTACTATGAAACAGACTATGACATGAACCTTAATGATCATATCTATTTGTTTGGTGCTGCTGAATCAGCAATGAGTTGGAACGATAGTAAAGCAAATTTGATTAGAAGATCAACTTCCCAAAAACTTTATGGACAGTGACAATGGTGACACTGGAAATCCAGAAAAAGCATTCTCTTCCCAATGGAAAGGGATTGGCCATAGTCAACCCGGTTGACCAAATGGTAAAGAGAAAGGCTAAGTCTGAGATAGTCCCATTACCAAAGGGTCCATATGTTTATTTTGCCAAAGGAAGGGGCGTTGATTGCAAAACTGCCAAATTTACCTAAGGATGTTAAAGTCAATAAGTTTGACTCTACATCAGGTAGAGCCCATTATCTAACTCTGTTAAGTTCTATTCTGAGATCCTCATTATATGATGTGACTGGGTCACATGTTGATGTTTTAAGAATCAAAGAATAGAGAGAAATCTTAAAGGAAGTATATGTTGATTCTGATCGCGAAGGTGGATTTTTATCGCATCAGAATTTTGAGCAGTTGCTTAAGAAGTTATGATATATTGCAAAGGAATAGATAACAACAATTTTCCATGTGGATTGTAAGGATAAGTTTTTCCGCAAAGTTTTAAAATAAAAGAAAATTTGTTTAATTTTATTTATTTGAAGTATCCTTACAATGACATTTGTGGAAAATTGTTGCTTATATGATTCCACTGACAGCAATATTGGAAAATGGATTTGATTCTTTCATTTGTGGTAGTGTCTAAATTTACCAAATCAGGAAAGTTCCTCATCGCCCAAGTTTCAATTGGACCGAAACTTGGAATCATGCAAGTTGAATAGTATGATGAATGAGAACTTTCAAGCATTGGAAAAACAAGACTAATTACTTGTTCACATGGATGTGTGAGTCAAGTGAAGGACCAAAGGGATCGAGTACACATTCTTGTGCACTGGTCATGTCCACCACAAAGCTCGTTAAGACTATTTGATTTACTAAAGTTTAGTAAATATGGTTATACTTACAAGTTTAAGTATAATTCTGAAACATTGGAAAAGTCTCAATGTATGGCAGAACGAATGGGAAGAATCAAATTAGGCAGAAAGATAAAAGTTTCTCAAATCTAAAAAGATGGGAGAGTACTTTAGTATCATGTTTGTGATCATCTTAATGATTTAGAAATCATATCACAATTAGTCCTCTAAAGGTCATGTTAGTGCATTCTTATGACTAAGAAGAGGAGTCATGAATTGTTGAAATGGTTAGATCAGGAAGATGAGTCATACTTCGTTTCAAAACAATTCTTAGAGTCATACTCCAAGATTGTAACTTGAGTGACATATCTTAAAGAAAGGTTTAAAACACTTGTCAAATGTAAGAGTAAAAGTGTCCTACTCTTGTACATTTGAAATTGGTAAGTTGTGATGTTTTGGATAAAACAAAGACCAACTAAGGCCAATTGTGTGAAGTGTTTGTCTTGATAAAGAATCCGCACTATCTCCTGAATATTTGGCAAGATAGTCTTATATGTCAAGAGGATAGTGGGAGTCTTAAAGATCCTAAAAAGAATTTCAAGAACTAATCAAGAATAAAACCTGAGGTTCTTCACTAGCACACGACTTGAGGTTTATAACCTATCGTGTTGACATATTCTGTGCCCATTCCAGTTAAAGTTGGCTTTGCATAGGAGTTCTGAAAGTTCTCAATTGGTTGCATAACAACTTGGAAGCAATGGCAGGCCCTCTACTACCAGGTGGCAAGAAGTTAAGATTGCATAAGTTCAGTCCATATGAGTTTGGATTTGTCATTATCCTTGTCTTGTGACTATGGTTTTGACGATTCACATGGATAAGAACACATACACCATAAAATCTAAGGGTCATAAGGTTTCTCTCCGATTCATGAAAATGATGGTGAGGAAACACTTCCACCAAGTAGATTTGAAGCAGATGGCAAAAGGTCTAAACAATTGAGACTATGATTAAGGCATCCCTTTTCATAGTTCTGAAATTGTTTAGACACACATGCATGCTATCTAAGGAAAGGTGTATGATTTTGATAAAGTTTTATCAAAGCATCTCGTATCAGAAATCTGAACTTTGGTAAGAAAGTCAATAAAGTATTGATTTCTAGAAGTCCAGCTGATTTCTGAGTACATGTCAAAGCTAGTGGGAGCATAAGTGTTATGCTAATAATCATCATGTTAGTGGGAGCATGATAATTATTAGCAATGTTAATTATAGAAAACAAAAGTTTCAATTCGCGAGGCTGCAGGGATTGAAAAAGTTGTTTTGCTATAATTAAGGGAGAGGATATACTTCATTTCAGTTCTAAAGGCTTAGATTGAGACCTTAATCATCCTTAGTCAAGAATATATATATGAATTTCATGTTGGATTGGTTCAACTTAAGGAAATTCTATATATTGCGTTCTCAAAATTCGATTATGATTACGGCATCCCTCTTCATAGTCAAATTTTGAAAACATGGCAAATAAAAATATTGTAGCAAAATGGTCTAAAATCATGTCTTTATGTGAGACATCATGAATCGTGTACCATTTGCTTTGGGTACAGGATCGATTGCATGTGCTATAATATTTGTCATTTCTAAATTTTTCCAAATGCACAGAGGCATTAAGAAGGGAAAAGGTCTAGAATTGGATATGACTAAAATGATTAAGCAATTGTCGAGGACAATCTGAGGTTTACCAAAGATTGGTTGCTCAGGGACAGTTGGAAGTATAGTGCTAATTTTGGAAGGACCATATTGACATATTCTGAAAAGAGGCATCTCTTATTCAGAAGTGATAGTCAAAATGAGAATATGGAGTTGTCTCCATAGGTGGAAGTTATCTGTGTAAGATTAGAAAACTTAATGCAAGAAGCATGTCCAAAGCAATGTACTTTGAATATGAGACTTAGTTTCCCTGGAGTTGATCTCCATTGGAATACCTTATAATGACTGTTGACAAGTCTTTGTGACTTTGTACATATTCATTACAGGAGGGTCAGTGCATATAAGTTTAAAATCTAAACAAATTTCGATAAATGATAGGAATTTGAAATTCTCACATTTTTCGATAAGGATTTGGGAGTGTGAAATTAGAATCATTGAAATTATGTTCAATTGGTTTATTTCACAAAGTAAGGATCATAGACAAACATAGAGTGCATATTTGGTGTATGGCAAAGCTATTGTTTAAGAAAAACATAGTGTACATGCTTGGAGCATGGGACAACTAGTGTTTTTAATTCAAGTATAAAGTTGATAAAACCGAAACAATGAATAATGAGTAATCAGTATGGTGATAAATAAAAGTGTTTATTTATATTCATAGGGTTTGATACCATATTTGATTCATTTATTCTTGTGTTTCACTTTGCATGTTTTGACTTCCAGAATAACTAAGTCGCTCTTCTTGAATGATTAAGTTATTCAAACCATCCACAGTCGGTCATATGTTGGAAGTAGATATGAATCAAGACTGTCATGGGTTGGTTTGTAGAGGTCCAAGTTGGTGGACAAAGTGGTGCTACAACACTCATGAGTGCTCATAAGTTCTGAGTATTGGATTCAACCCGCGCTCATTTGAATCACTTCATGGATTTTATCACGAGTGATCATGAGACGATAATATCTTATATTCTTCAAACCTAGAGATATGAGTTGTTACTATGAGTTGGTTATACATTGATTGCACGAAAACGCATTCGGTAACTCGATGTTATAAAACGTGCCTTTGTGTATGATTCAACAAGTAGTAGAACAAGCCATATGAGTCGAAGTTTATCCATTCCTTTTACCTTCGGGATAAAAGCGATATCTGTGGGCCCCTCGATGATTTAGCGATGACACATGTGAGTGCTTGGCCAAGCCAGGACTGATTTGATTTGTTCAATCAGTCAGTCATCATAAATCGAAAATCGGGAAATAACAAATGGACAGAGAGAATGATTATAATCCATGTCTCAGTCCATATGATATCTAGAATGGAGGAATATATGATCCCTTATCTAATGGACAAGTCATTGACAAGGTCAGAGTTCGACAGCGGCTTTAAGAGCTACGATTGCCAGTTAGGTTTTGAAGTCATACTCAATAATAGTTTTAGACTTATCCAAGTGGGAGACTGTTGGATTAATGTCTAAGTCCATAACTATATTTGGTATGTACTTGACCCGACCCGGCATGGTCCATTTGGGTTGCACTTCACCGGCACAATTTATATGGATAGTCTTTTGAGAATAGTATATTTATGATTTATATTAATATATTATAAGTTATAATATATTAATATGGAATCATATTATTTAATTAGTATTAATCAAGAATTAATTTAGAATTAATTAAGTGATCAAAAAGAACTAATTAAATATGGACTCTTATATATATGGAATGGGCCAAGTTCATTTAGGTTGGGCTAAGCTTTCATGGATGGTCCATGGAGCTTTTAACCCATGGATCCTATGTAAATGAAAGGTCATGGGTATTAGGGTTTACATGGATGTAACCCTAATCCTCCATAATATATAAAGGGGTCCTTGGCTCACAAAATTGGCACAAGTGTGTGAAAATAAGAGTGGGCCGATTTTAGTGTGCATACATATTCTCTCAAGTTCTTCCAAGGTGTTTTGGTGATTTGTGATTCCATTTGAGGCTTCCACACTATTGGGGCTAAGCTCTTAAAGCTTGAAGACATCAAGCTACATCAAAAGGTATGTCATCTAACTAGAACTTTGTAGCATAGGTGCTTCATAATATGCTAGTTAGGATGAAACCTTGGAATAGTTAATATTTGCATGTATAATAGAGAAAACATAGATCCAAGGTTTATAGGGTTGCATGTACACCATAGGAGTGTTAGAATGCTCAAAACCCAACACTTTTGAGCCAAAGACCCCTTGTATGTGCACCAAGTTGGAAACTTTACGTGTAAAATGGACATTAGGGGACCAGATCTATGGTTTTGATGAGTTAAGACCCATCTAAATCGACTGTATAGTAATGGTCATGGATGGGCTCGACAATTCGTTCTTGGGACTCGGCGAGTCGGTGTGTATTGACCACCAAATCCTTTCTGTGGATGGACCAGTTGTTAGGGAAGGAAGTCCCTTAGTTGTTTGGACACAAAAATGGGGCCTGGGAATCATGGGACTCGACGAGTAGATGAACAGACTCAGCGAGTCCAAGGCAATCTCCCAATCTTTGAAGACGGACTCGACGAGTTGTTCATACAACTCGGTGAGTCATAGACTGGACAAATTCTTATGAGGGAGATGAACTCGACGAGTTCAAGGATGAACTCGGCGAGTCGGTTGAAGATGGTCCTGATGGTTTGAATGAAGGAGAACCCGTCGAGTTCTTGCTAGACTCGACGAGTAGAGTCGGGGTTGGATCGGGTTAGTGAAGTATGGACTCGACGAGTTGGTAGACCAACTCGGCGAGTCAAGTGTGATTTACCTTCCAGTAGAAGTAGGTCTAAGGCACCAAGGCCGGCCTACTAGTAGTTGTTTAGCTGAGATGATTGTCTTTGTGATAATTGTCTGGTCTGTTATTGCTTGATATGAGAGTATGCTAGTTTGCTTGATATGTGACTATGGTAGTTTGCTATGTTACGTGCGATAGTATCAGTAGAAGGGGACTAGTCCCCGAATCGGTCGTTAGGACCAACGGGTAGGTCGGACACCCCAGATATGTCTGACAGCATGATTGAGATATGATATTATGTATTAGCAGTAGGGGTGAAATAGTCCCCGTGTTCGGTTGAAAGACTGGAGGGTAGGTCGGCACCCCAGAACAGCCTGACATGGGTAGGTCAGCACCCCAGAATGGCTTGACATGGGTAGGTCAGCACCCCAGAATGGCTTGACATGGGTAGGACGGGCGCCCCAGAATCGCCCGGCAGTATGTATGCTATGTGATTGTATGGTATGTGGTATGATGGGGGAACTCACTAAGCTTTGTGCTTACAGTTTTACTTTTGGTTTCAGGTACCTCTTCGTCCAAGGGGAAGGAGTCGGCGGTGTAGCAACGCATCACACACACACACATGGTTTCCGCATTGAGTTTTCTGGGAATGTACTCTGATTTATTTTACTTTTGACGATATGATTTTCAGACACATTGTTAAGTTTCTTTTTACAAATGACATGGCATGAGAAATGTTTTGGTAAACTATGTTGTGAATTACTTAATTAAAAATGAAATTTTTGGGCTTGAAATTTGGGATGTTACACAAAGTTCAGTCCATGAAAGGAAAAACAAAATTTGATTTTAGTTGTCCTCAACCTTGCCTTATGATTGTAGGTTGGAATTGATAAATTCCCAATGATATTTTATTATTTCAATATATTAGGATATTTTAAATAATTTAATAAAAAAAATATGCCAAAAATTTGTGGTGTTACACGAGGAGGTGACGACGTTACACGAGGAGGTAACGGTGATGGGTATATCGATGGCAACACGAGCAAGGAGAAAGAAAGGGAGGGAGAGAGAGATAGAGAGAGATTGAGAGATTTAGGTTTTGGGGTTCTCTTGGTTGCTACAAACGATGCAAGGAGAAAGGGAGACTAAGGTCTCTCGTCACCTACATAAACACGTGCACACACATGCATAATTTTTCGACTATTGACAAAAGTGGTCCCTACTTCACAAAACTTTACAATACTACCAATAATCGCAGGACCCTTCCATGTTTTGGTACATTTTCGAAAACCTCAATAATTGTTCATAACGGTGATTACTTTCTCGTCGGGATTAAATCGCGAAATCCTTATAAGGTTTAAGGCCCTAATGAACAAATTATGATAACTTAGTGAATACATTAGGGTCAGTTGTAGTTATACCTGGCTTGTATACACCGAACGATCATAGAGAGATCTAGTAGGAACCATTTCATAAGAGTTCATAGTTTCAAAACGTCAGGACCCTCGTGTTAGTAGTACCCAGTAACTTCGAATCAAACACAGAAAACACCAGATGCTTTCATCTAGGGATACCAATGTGCTAACAAAATGATCCTCCTGGATTAACATAACGCACGATTCTACGACGTTATCCTGTTTAGTCCGACTAAGTCTACGATATACCAAACCCTTTGGCCTTAAATCGTTCAATCACAAAACTCTCGTCGCTCGTATCGACGAGCTAGATGTGAACTTCAAAAATACATCTCTCTTCGAAACCCGAACGTATTCATGCGAAGAGTATCATCCACAAAGAGATTAACAGAGTAAGGGCAATCTATACAATTGAAGATGCGTCGTGGGACACTTATCTACCCTTAATTGAACTATCTTGCAACAACGGTGACCTTCTCAGTATCGAGGTTGCACCGTTCGAATCCCTCTATGGCCGAAGGCACAAATCCCCTCTGTGTTGGGCTGAGGTGGGCGACACGCATCTAGTCAAGAGTCAAGTCCCCGAAAGCACTTTCACGAGTCATGAAATCATCCGAAGAACGACTGAGAAGATCGTACGAAATGGGCTACGCCGATGAGAGACAAAAACCATTGGAGTTCCAGATTGGTGGACGTGTCTCTTGCAGGTCTCACCCTGGAAAGGCCTTATACGCTTCGGAAAGCGAGGAAAGATAAAATCAAGACACGTGGGACCGTCCGAGATCCTTACTAGAATTGGTCCCGTAAGCATACAAACTCCAGTTACCCCGAGAACTCAGCAAAGTCCATCCCGCCTTCCTCGTGTCGAACCAAAATGAGTGTTTGTCCGATGAGACACCTGCGATTTCCGCTTGACAACCTCGAGTTAGACGAGAGTCTATACTTTGTGTGAGAATCATCTGAACTCACGGATCAAGAAGTCAAACGAACGAAACAAAGTCGCATCCCGATAGTGAAGGTTCGCTGGAATGCCAAGCGGGGACCTGAATTCACTTGGGAGCGTGAGGATTCAATGAAATAGAAGTACCCTCATCTTTTTCCAAGTCCATAAGTTGTATCTCTATTCTTGAATTTCGGGACGAAATTCCCTCTAACGGGGGGATGATGTGACAACCCGAAACTTTTCCGTTTCCATTATGCGCTTTCCGTTAATAAAATTTGAATTTTATTAATCTTCCGTCGAACCCTTTGATTTAGAAAATCATCTGGTATTATATAATTAAACTTATATATTCAAGTCGGAACCAAAACCACGTGAAACTCGAATTATCCTCGAAAAACATCATGTTCACGGCCTGATTGGAGTTCACGACCGTAAACTCGTTTGCGGCCAGCGTCGGGTGGACCCCACCCACCGACCACAAAACCCATATAAATATGAGACCCCCACCCTCATTTGAACACCTTTGACCGGAAACTCTCTCTTTCTCTCTCTAAAACTCTTGACCGTAAACACCTAGAAGGCCTTCAATCTTCGAGAAAACACCGAGAAACACTGTTTAGAGTTATTTTGAGGCATCTGGAACACATTTCTCTTCAAAATCAGCACCCTTGTTCTTGAGTTTACGACCCATCTTCAAAGGTCGTAAACCCGTTTACGGCCCATCTTCAAAGACCGTAAACCCAGTTCACGGCCGCAAACTCTTCCTAAGTGGTGAAAGCTCGTTTTCTCGATTCAAGCAGGTTCCGGTAACATTCCTTAACCGAAAGCAAGTGTTTTCCTAACACTTTATCTAACGAAATCGCTAATTTAGATACATATACGTATTTATTGATATTAGGATTCCGTTAAGTGCCACGTACAAAACCCCGAGGATCTTCGTTTCCAGTGGACGTTTCCACACAACCACAGTGAGTTCATACCCCTACGCTTTTTCCGAGTTTTTCATGTTTTCAGGGGGGAATACAAGCAAAAGTACAAGGAAACTTGTGCTCAAAATATATTATGTTGTTTAAGATAATTATATTTCCAGTATGCTTTTAACATGGAAAACAGTTTTTACCAAACGATTAAGAAATCAACTCGTAGAAACAATTTTCAAAACTAGGGTAACGAACTTGTGAAGCATTTCGTAAAATGTATCATTTTATAAAGGATTCCTGCAAATCATAAAAAGGATTTTCCATATTATTACTTGTAAATTTGTTAGTCTAGTTGGAGACACGTCCTTGGTAACACTCACCGCCGAAATAGAGTGTAGGACTAGTACTTATGACCAGAATCTCTTGTAGGGAGAGCGTGAATGTTGTGTATAGATCTATACGGGACTGACTATCCTGCACCTCGCTGCTAGCTACAGTGGGACCGGCAGGTCTACGGGTGACAAAGTCATAAAGGATATTGGCCCCGATACGTGCCATATAAGTTAATGTATGGTTATAAAACTCACAATATAGATAACAGAGATTTACTTTTGTAATAATGAATCAAGTGAACTAACCTCAAAGTAATAACCGATTTGATTACTGGAGGGTATTAACCGTACCTTCAGGATTTAGTTCATCACGCTTTCTTTTATTAGTTTTATTTATGTAATAGGACTAATATACCTCACTGGGAGTAACCAGGGTTTTTAAAAGAAAACTAGGTTTATCGATATAAGTATGGTAGATACTTGTACACCTCAGTTTCGAACGGATAACCAACCATCAACTTTTAGGGAAGATATAGGATTTTCCCGGGATAACTCGGCTTTTCATAAATGGATTGTTTAACAACTATCGGATATTCATATTCATTCCATGACCCGTTGGATTGTACATATCTCGTATGAATCTGGAAGTCTGGAAGGAATGAGTTTTCAAACACGCTTTTCATAAGAAAATATAGGATTTTCTTGAGGAACACTCTTCAAAAGGATTCAAAGTAACATTTCTCCCACCAAAACTAAATGCTTATGAACTCACCAGCTTTATGCTGATATTCTTTCAAAACTGCTTGTATTCTCAGGGAATTAGTAGACAAGTACTTCCAGGAATTTGGAGAAGTCGGAGCGTTAGAGTCACGTCTTTCCATTTTACTTTTGATATGAACAAAACTATGTATTAAACAATGTAAACCTTTTTCATATATGTATTCAATGTCTGGTTGTGCTTACTATGCTTGCTATGATACAATTGTTGTGATACTACGCATGACGTCAACCACCCCCGAACGTTTCCGCCGTTCCGGTTTGGGGATGATGTGCAGAAGACTGCATTTCGGACGCGTTATGGCCACTATGAGTTCGTGGTGATGCCTTTCGGGCTTACCAATGCTCCTGCCGCGTTCATGGACCTCATGAACCGCGTGTGCAGACCGATGTTGGATCGGTCTGTGATAGTTTTCATCGATGACATCTTGGTTTATTCCAAGACGCGAGAGCAGCATGAGGAGCACTTGCGAGAGGTTTTGGATACTTTGAGAAGGGAGAGCTTGTATGCTAAGTTCTCCAAGTGTGAGTTATGGTTGTGTAAGGTGCAGTTTCTTTGGCACCTTGTCAACCAGGACGGGATATCGGTTGATCCGGCCAAGGTTGAGGCCGTGATGAGGTGGGAGGTCCCGAGGTCTCCATCCGAGATTCGGAGCTTCCCGGGATTGGCAGGCTACTATCGGAGATTCATTCAGGACTTCTCCAAGATAGTCGTGGCCCTGACCAGGCTGACGAGGAAAGTCGTGGTCTTTCGCTGGGGGCCCGAGTAGCAGACTGCGTTTGAGACTTTGAGACAGAGATTGTGCGAGGCGCCAATCTTAGCCCTGTCGGAGGGCATGGATGATTTTGTTGTATACTGTGACGCGTCCATCTCAGGTTTGGGTGCGGTATTGTTGCAGAAGGGGGATGTTATTGCTTACGCTTCGACGCAGCTGAAGCCTCACGAGGCGAATTATCCGACGCACGATTTGGAGCTGGGGGCTGTTGTTTTCGCCCTCAAGATTTGGCGTCATTACCTCTATGGGGTTTGTTGCACCATTTACACGGACCACAAGAGCCTGAGGTATCTCATGGACCATCCAAATCTGAATATGAGGCAGCGTCGGTGGCTTGATGTGGTGAATGATTATGATTGTGAGATCCTCTACCACCCGGGGAAGGCCAATGTCGTGGCCGATGCGCTTGGCCGCAAGGATTATGATTGTGAGATCCTCTACCATCAGGGGCATCTGTCTGAGGATGACAGTTGTGTAACGCCCCGATTCTCAGGTATTTTTTAAATAAGAGTTTAATTGGTTTCAAGGCCTACTCGACGAGTTGGTTTCCCTACTCGTCGAGTAGCAACGGGTTTGATACGCGTGTTTAATGACCTACTCGCCGAGTCCATGAAGGGACTCGACGAGTAGGAGCTGGCAGAGAAAACCCTAAATCCCAGGGTTTTGCACCCTATTTAAGGAAGCATAAGCCTCCTTTGGCCTCTTTGCAGTTCTAGAGAGTTCTTGAGAAACCCTAATTCGTGTGGTGCTCTTTTGTGTGTGTATTAAGCTTGGGAGGAAGATCTTTGGAGAAGAGGAACTTGGAAGGCAAGGGAATTGGAGCAAGGAAAGTGTGGGAATCAGAATCTACCTCAGTTAGCATCTTCCAGAGGTATCAAGTCGCCACCTTTACTTCTTTTTCCTTCTAGATCTCTTTTTGGTTGAGTTTGGGGCTTTTATGGATCTTTGAGTTGATAAGGTGGACTATGGGCTAGATCTGAAGTTGTAACTTCAGATCTGGACCCTTCCTAAGTCCTAAAGTCATAAAGTTTCTGGTTTGGGCGTGAATGAAACCTCTTTGAACATGAAACCCCCATTATAAGCTTGGATTTAACATTAAGAGCCTTTGTAGCTATGCATGCACGTAAAGTTTGCAACTTTACGTGAAAAGCATGCCTTGGCAGCTTGGATCTGTAGTTTGGAGCCGCTGCATGGCTCAAATGAGTCTGTATGGCAAAAAGGACTGAAGGGACTCAGCGAGTCGCATGGTCGACTCGGCGAGTCATATGAAGATAGGCATTAACTCGGCGAGTTGGAAGAACAACTCGGCGAGTCCAATGAAGATTGCCGTAGACTCGACGAGTGGATGAACAACTCGGCGAGTCGGATGAGGTTGCCCCAACTTATGTATGCGCGGGTAACTGTCGAGTTGCAAGAAGGAAGCTTTACAAGTGGCCTTAGGGTCTCGATCGTAAACCAAAGGAACTCGACAAGTCACTCAGGTGACTCGGCGAGTGGGTTAGTACTTCAAGGAACTCGGCGAGTAGCCGGGGGTACTCGACGAGTCAAGGTCAACATAGACTGTTGACCTTGACTGATGACTTTGACTTTGACCAGGGTTTGGTTAGTTGGCTTAAGGGGTACCTTGAAGGGTTGGGAACTTATGGGTATGATTATTCTATGGTAATAGGTGGTGGAGTTTGTGGCAGTGATCCGAGGGTTGAAGTTTATCTACCGAGACGACATCTGCAAGGTGAGTTATCCTCACTATATCGATAGGGTCTAAGGCACCAAGGCCGGCCCTTTAGTTGTTATTGTTATGGTATGCTACATAAGGATATGATCTGTTAGATCAGAATCAGGATAGACAGTATGTTATGCTCTTATGATCCGTAGGGATTGATATGTTAGTGACCTGCTAGGTCAGTGCTCTAGTTATGAGAGATTGATATGTTTGGTAATCAGTGAGATAGATATGTTCGATGTTTGTATATGCCAGTAAATGTTAGTTATGCGCACATGGTTAATTGTTTGTCGCTTGGGTTGAGGTGGTCCTGCTTTGTGTTGAAGGCCAACACACCCTATGAGCGGTCCGAGAGACTGTAGGCCCACGAGGCGGTCCAGTCATGCCGAAGGCTCGGTATAGATTCAGTTGGACTGTAGGCCCTGTAGGGCGGTCCAGTCAGGTCGATGGCCCAGTATGCATGTTGATTGATTGGTTATTATGGATATGGTATTATCAGTGTGGTATTGGTATTTTGGGGGTAGCTCACTAAGCCCTCGGGCATACAGTTTTCAGTTTATTGTTTCAGGTACTTCAGGAGTTCATGGCAAGGTGAAGGCGTGACCGTACCACTCCTCATCCTTATTATCTGGCTTTTGGGACACTCTGATTGAATAATGAATTGAAACACTTTTGTAAATAATTACTATTTGGTTTTATTTATGCTTGAAAAGTTTAAATTTGGCGTAAAATTTTGGATGTTACAAGTTGGTATCAGAGCCTTGGTTTGAGTGAATTGGGGGAAACACACGTGTGAACCCAGTCTCAAATCAAGGAAATTTTCGAAATAAATTCTAAAATGGTTTTCAAAATAATGGATGGAGGATGCAGAGGGTACGATCAGTCGGAGCCTGTAAGTAAACCCCAAAATACCATACAGTTATTATGATATGTTAGAACAACATGTTAGTGCTAGGCTAGGGATCTTCAGGAATCGCATGATAGACTTGCCTGATTATATGATGCCTACTAGCCTAGGGTTTCTTGTATATGGAATTGACATCATTACTGTAGTCGTTATTGTAGGCGCCACGGTTGTGCATAATCAAGATCTTATAGCCTGAGAATGTTTGATCCAGTCTTTAGATAGGATTGGGTATTCGAAAGTCTATTGGGTCTAGTGTTATGTGCGACTAGCCTGCACTAGCACTGCAGGGGTTGATGAAAGTTTCATGGATGTGTGGGTTGTGAGGAGCTGTGAGATCAGTTGTGGGATGGGCGATGTTTCCCTAGGAGTAAAGGTTGAGCGCATATTATGTTGATGATAGTGTTAGGGTGTTGTGGTGATACTTGAGACAAATATGGGTAGGTGTGGAAGGTAGTATGGGCCCGTACTACTGAAAGCACAAGACCCATACGCGTAGCAATGAAGTCACAACCCCTAGGGTTTGTGGGTTTTGGTCTCCCGATATTATGTTATTTATCTGATGACTTGTATATATATTTCAGTATGGTGGTGACGAGACGTGTTGCTACTGGATCCGGATCAGGATCAGGATCGGGAGACGGAGACGGAGGGTCAGAGGTGCCGATAGCACCTGAGCCCGTGGTACAGATAGGGAACGAGGAGTTGGATGCCAGGATCCAGGAGATTATGCACGACGAGATTGTTGCAGCGTTCCGAGCGCAGCTGCCAGAGATGTTTGGGTCGATTAAGATCGCGATGGTCGAGTACTTTGATGAGCGATATGCAGCTCTAGCAGAGACAACTACCGCTGCAGCCACTTCGGCTGTAACTGTGGCAGGGGTTCGAGGAGGAGCCAGCAGGGCTTTCTAGTACCGGGACTTCGATAATACGAAGCCCCCGACGTTTGATGGTACATAGGATGCGATCAGGGCTATGAGGTGGTTATCTGACGTGGAGGGATGTTTCTTCACGTGTTCATGTCCTGCTGACCAGAAGGTCAGGTGTGCCCTGAACCTGCTGAGGCTTGGGGCAAAGGACTGGTGGAGATTGACGACAGGGTCGTACACGGATGATCAGCGAGCTGCTGTTACTTGGGAGCAGTTTCGGGATATGTTCCGCACCCGCTACGTTCCACGTGTTGAGCGGGAGCGGCTTGCTCAGGATTTTTTGACATTGAGACAGGATGGGGAGTCAGTGATGGAGATCACTCGTATGTTCACGGAGAGGGCTATGTTCTGCCCGGAGTTTGCTTCAGAGCAGTCTCAGATGACTCGTTATCTGAGTATGCTCAAGACTGATATTCGACAGTTTGTTGCTACGCAACGTTGTGAGACTCTTTTGGATCTTCAGGAAGCCGCGAGGCGGCGCGAGTTGGAGATAGAGCTGCAGTTGAAGGAGCAGCGTCAGGTTCCGGCACAGTCTCAGCCGGCACCTAAGCGGTCCAAGACCGCTGATACTCGGACCGGGGGTCAGCAGAGCCGCACTTGTGGAAAGTGCGGCAGGGGTCATTCAGGGATTTGTCGAGCAGGAGGTGGTTGCCACAAATGTGGCAAGGAGGGGCACTATGCCAGGGACTGTCGCCAGTCCACCCCTCCAGCAGATATGAGGATTTGTTATCATTGTCATCAGGTTGGTCATGTGAAAACCAACTGCTCGCAGCTCGCCGCCAAGCCGGCGCAGGGATCCGCACCGACTACTTTTAGGATTGGGGATGGGAGGCCAGTCAAGGCGGAGCCTTCGAAGGCTCAGGGGCGCGCTTTCCAGCTCACGGCCGAGGAGGCCAAGGCAGCACCGGATGTGGTTGCTGGTATGTTTCTATTTTCGGTTTCAGTCATTTTATCTATGTTGTGCTTATCGTTGGTGCCTGTGTTTAGGTACGTTTTTAGTAAACTCTTTGCCTGCATTGGTTTTATTTGACTCGGGCGCGAGTCGGTCGTTTGTATCTCAGACTTTCAGTAGAGAGTTCAGTGTGTCGGTAGATGAGCTTGAGTGTCCGTTGCGAGTTTCGATCGCCAACGAGCGCGAGATTTCTGCTTCTTCAGTTTACCGGGGATACGAGCTGGAGATTTTCGGGGTATCATTCTTGATAGATTTGATTCCTATTCCCATAGGGGAAGTATGTGTGATCGTAGGGATGGATTGGCTCAGCTGGTTTGGCGCCATGATCGACTGTGAGGGACAGCGAGTAGTAGTTCGAACCCCAAGTGGGGGAGAACTAGTGGTATATGGTGAGGGCACCAGATTAGGATCAGGGTTTTGTTCGGCCGCCAGGGCTCGGCAGTATATTCAGCACGGATGTGCAGGTTATTTAGCGTGTGTGGTGGACACGCGGGTCAGGGATCAGACTTCAGTTTCAGAGGTCCCGGTGGTTAGAGAGTTTGCTGACGTGTTTCCGAAGGAGTTACCTGGAGTGCCTCCGGAGAGGCAGGTAGAGTTCAGGATTGATCTGGTGCCGGGGTCGGCCCCTATCGCTAAGGCGCCGTACCGACTGGCACCGCCAGAGATGCAGGAGTTGTCATCTCAGTTGCAGGAGCTGTTGGGTAAGCTATATTATTTGTCCGAGTAGTTCCCCATGGGGAGCACCGATCCTCTTCGTCAGGAAGAAGGACGGTTCGCACAGGATGTGCATCGACTATAGGGAGTTGAACAAGCTAACGGTGAAGAACCGTTATCCACTCCCAAGGATAGATGATCTTTTCGATCAGCTGCAGGGCGCATCTTGGTTTTCCAAGATCGAATTGAGATCCAGGTATCACCAGGTCAGGGTGAGGGAGGAAGACGTGGAGAAGACCGCATTTCGGACTCATTATGGTCATTACGAGTTCGTGGTGATTCCGTTTGGGCTCACCAACACGCCTACAGTATTCATGGATTTGATGAATCGGGTCTGCAGACCGATGCTCGATCGCTCGGTCATTGTGTTCATAGATGATATCTTGGTGTATTCCAAGACCCGATAGCAGCACGAGGAGCACCTCAGGGAGCTGCTGGAGGTTCTGCGACGAGAACGGTTGTATGCCAAGTTCTAGAAGTGTGAGTTTTGGTTACGAGAGGTCCAGTTCCTCGGACATCTAGTTAACCAGGAGGGGATTTTGGTCGACCCGGCCAAAGTCGAGGCGGTTATGCAGTGGGAGATTCTGAAATCTCCCTCCGACATCAGGAGTTTCTTGGGATTAGCAGGGTACTATCGGAGATTTATTCGAGATTTTTCCAAGGTTGCAGTACCCCTCACTCGTCTAACGAGGAAGGGGTGGATTTCCGGTGGGGCCCTGAGCAGCAGAGGACGTTTGAGACCCTCCGGCGATGTTTGTGTGAGGCGCCAGTGTTGACGCTCCCCGAGGGAGTCGAGGATTTCGTAGTATTTTGTGATGCGTTCATCACAGGTCTGGGGGCGGTCCTCATGTAGAGGGGACGGGTGATAGCCTATGCATCACGACAGCTGAAGCCGCATGAGATGAGATACCCTACGCACGATCTTGAGTTGGGAGCGGTGGTTTTCGCTCTCAAGATTTGGAGGCATTATCTGTACGGGGTTCGATGTACTATATACACGGATCACAAGAGTTTGAAGCACATCATGGATCAGCCGAACCTGAATATGAGGCAGCGCAGGTGGCTGGATGTAGTCAAGGACTATGATTGTGAGATCCTTTACCATCCTGGTAAAGCGAATGTGGTTGCGGACGCTTTGAGCCGCAAGTCAGCTGGGTCTTCTACCCCGGCAAGGTGTATGAGGATAGCGGTGGATTCCCCGCTTGTGAGCTTGATTAGGGATGCTCGGGTCGAGGGCATGAGACCAGAGAACTGGAAGATGGAGCGGATTAAGGGCGAGAACGCCCGGTTTGTTCAGGATAGCCGCGGATTGTTGACCCGACACGGTCGGGTTTGGGTCCCGATGTCCGGAGGGATCCGACAGAAAGTGATGGAGGAGGCTCATAAGTCTCACTTTTCTATACACCCGGGGGCCACTAAGATGTACCGGGATTTGAGTTTGAGCTACTGGTGGCCGTGCATGAAGCGAGAAATCGCTTGGTACGTTGAGAGGTGCTTGACTTGTAGGATGGTCAAGGCCGAGCATCAGAGGCCGCATGGTAAACTGCAGCCCCTAGAGATTCCCATGTGGAAATGGGAACATATCACGATGGACTTTATTACCAAGTTGCCGAGAACGGCGAAGGGGTTTGATGCTATATGGGTCATCGTGGATCGATTGACCAAGAGTGCCCATTTCTTGGCCATACGGGAGAGTTCGTCGGCCGAGAGATTGGCCGATATGTACGTCAGCGAGATTGTCTCTCGCCATGGGGTTCCAGTCTCCATTGTCTCCGATCGGGATGTCAGGTTTACTTCCCGTTTTTGGCAGAAGTTCCACGAGGAACTAGGTACGCGGATGCACTTTAGTACAGCTGTCACACCCCCAAACCAGAACGGCGGAAACGTTCGGGGGCGGATGACGTCATGCTTAGTATCATAACCATAGTGAAGAAAGTAACACACGACCATCATAGATATAATTTAAAAGATTACATTGTTTCCAAAATACATGTTCCAAAAATACATGTTTTCAATTAAATTACATATGATGATAAAATGTAGCAAAATAATCTACGCCTTAGCGTCTTGACTTCAGAAATCTTGCGGTTACCTGTATTACTGATTACCTGAGAATACAAGTTGTTTTGAAAAGAGAGTATCAGCATAAAGCTGGTGAGTTCACAAGTATTTTATAAAGATGAATGTTGTTTCCTTAACGTTTGTTACAAGTTTGTTTCCAGAAAATCCAATATTTTCTAAAAGATTTTTTGTAAACTGAATTGAAACAGGGCCTAGTACGTGTAAGTAAATCGTCATACTTATGTGTGTGTTTTATATTTAAATAAAACTCCTTTGTATAAAGCCCTAGAATTTCCGTGAATTTTATGCTGTGTTAATATTCCATGCGAGATGTTATAATCATACTAAAGACTAGATGGCCTTGAATGCGACGTTCTTCAGGCGTCGGAAAGTTATGACACTTGTCACCACAGACCTGTCGGTCTAGCTGTTGCAAGCAGCTCAGGTGCGGGTTTGTCGGACCCAGTATAGATCTATACACAACTATCACGTTCTCACTCCAAGAGATTCTGATTATAACTAAAGGACTTTTCTGTGGTACTTGGAGTACCCCGAAGGAGAATGTCTCACAAATATTCATTAACGAGTTCACGTAGTGTGTAGTGAAAGTTCGTTTTGTAAATCGATAATGTTATTGTTTTCTTTGTTAGATGTAGTGTTCAAAATTATACCTATTATAGTTTATCAAAAGTGTTGTATGATGGTATTAAAACCTGGTTACGCATGTATATGTATTTCAAATAAAGGACATTGGAAATACTAAGTGTAAATCTTACACATCTTGCTCAACATGTTACAAGGTGTGAATAACTCTTAAATATGTATTTGACAGTTTTACCCTTAACTGTCACTATTTTTGAGTAATTATAGAAAAATCATCGTAAGTCAAAAACTGAATCCGCAAACTCTGATTATTTGGAAAAAGTGTGTAAAGTGTTCATAAATTTTCCCATAATTTTTGGTGGTCTCAAACTAGTGTGAAAATGTTCATTTTCACAACCTGGTCTGATTTCGTTGCTGCAGTGATAGGAAGTTTTGTAAAAATCACCATAAATTGTAGAAAAATCGTATGGAGATGTGCAAGTAGTCATTTTAAAGGTATAAACCTGAACTACTTGCATATTAAACAGTTTTGAAAAATATTAAGTTTAAGTTGGGTAAAACAGTTCGTGAACAGGTCACAACTTTTCTGTTGTAAGCTGTCAAGTTGAGTTTTGAATATGTTTTGGTATTTTAACTTGTATTCCCCCCCCCCCCCCCCCTAAAAACTGAAGAAAACTAGAAAATGTAGGGGTATGAACTCACCTTGAGTGATTCTTGGAAGAGTGGAAGGTCGAAGACGAGGATTATCAAGTCAAGAACACTTGATGAACACGTGAGAGTTCGGATGATCCTAAGAACGATTTTTGGTGTTAAGATATGAGTCAATGATCCAAGAGTGTTATGAAATTATGGAATGACACTTGAGTTTAGATGGAATACTTACCAAAAAGTGCTGTAGCAACTCAAGAACACTTGCACAAGATGGTGGAAAGTAGAGGGAAAGAAGCTTTCTTGAGGTGATATGAGAAGTGTGTAAGTGAAGGATTTATCAAAGTGAACCATGAAATCCTCCAGGGATTTCTTTTTATAAATGTTGCTGGAGGAATTTGCAAGATTGAAAGGATGTTTACCTTGGTTTGTGTGATGTGGATAGGGTTGGACTATTGAGAGGATGACACATGGAAGGCAAGTGGGCACACTTGACCCACTTGTGGGGTAAATATCTTCTCAATATAAACTAATGATTTTTAATTAATAAATCCTTGAGAAATAAATAAAATAAGAGTCCTGGGGGTTAAAAATGATAAAATATGGATTTTGGTGAAAATCCCACGTTAAAATCATGAAAAAACGAGCTTAAAACGAAGTCGTGGTCGAAAACCGGGTGGAAATGGGAAATCCGAAGGGGAAACGGACTGCGGTTCGGAGGCTGCGGCTCGCTGGCCGCGGTTCTCTGGCTGCGGTTCGGAGGCTGCGGCTCGCTGGCTGCGGTTCTCTGGCTGTGGTTCGGAGGCTGCGGCTCGCTGGCTGCGGCTAGATGGCTGCGGCTAGCTGGCTGCGGCTAGATGGCTGCGGCTACACAAGGGGACTCCGGTTCAAGTAGGGTTTGGTCCCTATAGAGGGACTTCGGCCCTAAAAGGCTATTTTCCAAGATATCTTCCCGTTTCGCATGGTTTTTCACCAAGTCAAGTGTTGGGATGTCCCAAATGATTAAAATAAATCAAAAGAGTGTTTTGAGAGAGATTTGGGAGAGATTTGGCATACTTGGAGAGATTTGGCATACTTGGAGAGATTTGGGAGAGATTTCACATACTTGGAGAGATTTCACATACTTGGAGAGATTTCACATACTTAGAGAGATTTGGGAGAGATTTCATATACTTGGAGAGATTTGGGAGAGATTTCACATACTTAGAGAGATTTGGGAGAGATTTCATATACTTGGAGAGATTTGGGAGAGATTTCACATACTTTGAGAGATTTGGGAGAGATTTAATATACTTGGAGAGATTTGGGAGAGATTTCACATACTTTGAGAGTTTTGGGAGAGATTTAATCTTAGCCATCATTATCGTATAATCTCGTAATGCAAGGTTCGTGAACCCCGTTATGCTTCGTTAATGATCGTTTTAAGTCCCCGAAAGGGTCCTTAGTCGTGTTTTGATGCGTTTAACTCCCTTTTTAGGGTTTTTACACTGTTAACACATAGATTTTTCGAGACACTTGAATTTTTGACATACAAATGCACATTTTTATTCATAGAATAACTTCTAACATACAGGCACTAATTAAATTCGATCGGTTTGACTTGTTTGACTTTGACTAGAATTTGACGGTTGTCACAACAGCTTTCCATCCGCAGACCGACGATCAGAGCGAGGGGACCATTCATACCCTCGAGGATATGTTGAGGGCGTGTGTTATTGATTTCGGTGGGAGCTAGGATTCTCACCTACAGCTGGCAGAGTTCGCCTACAACAACAGCTATCATTCCAGTGTTGGTGCCGTGCCTTTTGAGCTGTTGTATGGTCGGAGATGTAGAACCCCGGTCTGTTGGGGTGAAGTTGGACACAGAGTGATGGGACGGACGGAGGTAGTCTTGCAGACTACCGAAAAGATCCAGCAGATCAGACAGCGGCTGCAGACCGCTCAGAGTCGGCAAAAGAGTTACGCCGATAGACGTCGATCGGATTTAGAGTTTCAGGTTGGTGACATGGTACTTCTGAAGGTCTCGCCCTGGAAGGGTGTGATCCGCTTCAGGAAGAGGGGAAAATTGGGTCCCGGTTATATTGGGACGTTCAGGATCATTGCCAGGGTTGGCAGGCTTATAGGCTAGAGCTACCTGAGGAGCTCAGCCGAATTCATAGCACGTTCCATGTTTCGCAGTTGCGAAAGTTTATTACAGATCAGGAGGCAGTAGTATCGCTGGATGATATATAGGTCGATGAGCGCCTGAATTACGTGGAGAGGCCTGTAGCCATCTTGGAAAGGAAGAAGAAGATTTTGTGGAACAAAGAAATACCTTTGATAAAAGTGCAGTGGGAGCATCGGAGAGGATTCGAGTGGACGTGGGAGCCGGAGGCGGACATGCGGGAGCATTACCCAGCGTTGTTTATTCCAGCAGACTTCGAGGGCGAAGTCTAGTTCAAGTGGGGGAGAATTGTAACGCCCCGATTCTCAGGTATTGTTTAAATAAGAGTTTAATTGGTTTCAAGGCCTACTCGACGAGTTGGTTGCCCTAGTCGTCGAGTAGCAACGGGTTTGATACGCATGTTTAGTGACCTACTCGCCGAGTCCATGAAGGGACTCGACGAGTAGGAGCTGGCAGAGGAAACCCTAAATCCCGGGGTTTTGCACCCTATTTAAGGAAGCATAAGCCTCCTTTGGCCTCTTTGCAGTTCTAGAGAGTTCTTGAGAAACCCTAATTCGTGTGGTGCTTTTTTGTTTGTGTATTAAGCTTGGGAGGAAGATCTTTGGAGAAGAGGAACTTGGAAGGCAAGGGAATTGGAGCAAGGAAAGTGTGGGAATCAGAATCTACCTCAGTTAGCATCTTCCAGAGGTATCAAGTCGCCACCTTTACTTCTTTTTCCTTCTAGATCTCTTTTTGGTTGAGTTTGGGGCTTTTATGGATCTTTGAGTTGATAAGGTGGACTATGGGCTAGATCTGAAGTTGTAACTTCAGATCTGGACCCTTCCTAAGTCCTAAAGTCATAAAGTTTCTGGTTTGGGCTTGAATGAAACCTCTTTGAACATGAAACCCCCATTGTAAGCTTGGATTTGACATTAAGAGCCTTTGTAGCTATGCATGCACGTAAAGTTTGCAACTTTACGTGAAAAGCATGCCTTGGCAGCTTGGATCTGTAGTTTGGAGCCGCTGCATGGCTCAAATGAGTCTGTATGGCAAAAAGGATTGAAGGGACTCAGCGAGTCGCATGGTCGACTCGGCGAGTCATATGAAGATAGGCATTAACTCGGCGAGTTGGAAGAACAACTCGGCGAGTCCAATGAAGATTGTCGTAGACTCGACGAGTGGATGAACAACTCGGCGAGTCGGATGAGGTTGCCCCAACTTATGTATGCGCGGGTAACTGTCGAGTTGCAAGAAGGAAGCTCGACGAGTGGCCTTAGGGTCTCGATCGTAAACCAAAGGAACTCGATGAGTCAATCACGTGACTCGGCGAGTGGGTTAGTACTTCAAGGAACTCGGCGAGTAGCCGGGGGTACTCGGCGAGTCAAGGTCAACATGGACTGTTGACCTTGACTGATGACTTTGACTTTGACCAGGGTTTGGTTAGTTGGCTTAAGGGTTACCTTGAAGGGTTGGGAACTTATGGGTATGATTATTCTATGGTAATAGGTGGTGGAGTTTGTGGCGGTGATCCGAGGGTTGAAGTTTATCTACCGAGACGACATCTGCAAGGTGAGTCATCCTCACTATATCGATAGGGTCTAAGGCACCAAGGCCGGCCCTTTAGTTGTTATTGTTATGGTATGCTACATATGGATATGATCTGTTAGATCAGAATCAGGATAGACAGTATGTTATGCTCTTATGATCCGTAGGGATTGATATGTTAGTGACCTGCTAGGTGAGTGTTGTAGTTATGAGAGATTGATATGTTTGGTAATCAGTGAGATAGATATGTTCGATGTTTGTATATGCCAGTAAATGTTAGTTATGCGCACATGGTTAATTGCTTGTCGCTTGGGTTGAGGTGGTCCTGCTTTGTGTTGAAGGCCAACACACCCTATGAGCGGTCCGAGAGACTGTAGGCCCACGAGGCGGTCCAGTCATGCCGAAGGCTCGGTATAGATTCAGTTGGACTGTAGGCCCTGTAGGGCGGTCCAGTCAGGTCGATGGCCCAGTATGCATGTTGATTGATTGGTTATTATGGATATGGTATTATCAGTGTGGTATTGGTATTTTGGGGGTAGCTCACTAAGCCCTCGGGCTTACAGTTTTCAGTTTATTGTTTCAGGTACTTCAGGAGTTCATGGCAAGCCGAAGGCGTGACCGTACCACTCCTCATCCTTATGATCTGGTTTTTGGGACACTCTGATTGAATAATGAATTGAAAAACTTTTGTAAACAATTACTATTTGGTTTTATTTATGCTTGAAAAGTTTAAATTTGGCGTAAAATTTTGGATGTTACAAGTTGTGACTCCACTGTTGGAGCAGATTCGGGAGGCCCAGCAGGAGGCCATGAAGGAGGAACATCGAAAGAGTGAGCGAATTGTGGGTCAGGTTTCCTCCTTCGACTATGATAGTCGGGGATTGTTGACTCTTCACCGTAGGGTGTGGGTCCCTTATCATGGGGGTGTGCATCAGGTATTGATGGCAGA
The DNA here is from genome assembly GCF_052849685.1 of Lactuca virosa. Taxonomy (NCBI): domain Eukaryota; kingdom Viridiplantae; phylum Streptophyta; class Magnoliopsida; order Asterales; family Asteraceae; genus Lactuca; species Lactuca virosa. The sequence continues at coordinate 462,920,401 of NC_136430.1, read as the reverse complement.
GGCGCACAAATCCAGGTTCTCTATCCATCCCGGGGCGACGAAGATGTACAGGGATCTTCGTCTCGATTATTGGTGGCCTTGTATGAAGAGGGACATAGCCTGGGTTGTGGAGAGGTGTCTGACCTACAGGAAGGTCAAGGCTATGCACCAGAGACCTCACGGCAAGGTCCAGCCGTTTGATATCCCGTTGTGGAAGTGGGAGAATATTACGATGGACTTCATTACGAAGCTTCCCAGGACCGCGCGTGGAGTGGATTCGATTTGGATCATCGTTGATCGGTTGACAAAGAGCGCCCATTTTATTCCGATTCAGGAGAGTATTTCGGCTGAAAAGTTGGCCGACATCTACATCAGAGAGGTAGTGGCGCGGCACGGGGTGCCAGTTTCAGTGATTTCCGATAGGGATGTGCGGTTCACTTCCAGGTTTTGAAAGAAGTTTCATGACGAGATGGGTACTCATCTGCATTTTAGCACCGCCTTTCACCCACAGACGGATGGCCAGAGCGAGCGGACCATCCAGACACTAGAGGATATGTTGCGGGCGTGTGTTTTAGATTTCGGAGGTAGTTTGGATACTTACCTTCCGTTGGCGGAGTTCTCTTATAATAACAGTTATCACGCGAGCATCGACCGTCCTCCTTTCGAGATGTTGTATGGGAGGAAGTGATGGACCCTAATATGCTGGGGAGAGGTCGGACAGAGAGTCATGGGAAGTACCAAAGTGGTACTCAAGACTACGGAGAGGATCCAGCAGGTTCGGAGCAGGCTTCAGACTGCTCAGAGTCGGCAGAAAAGTTATGTCGACAAGCGTCGATCGGACCTGGAGTTCCAGGTCGGGGATATGGTGCTCCTAAAGGTGTCACATTGGAAGGGCGTCATTCGATTCAGGAAGCGGGGCAAGCTGGGCCCCAAGTATATTGGACCCTTCAGGGTTGTAGCCCGAGTGGGCAAGGTGGCATATAGACTGGATCTGCCAGCCAAACTCAGTCAGATCCATAGCACTTTCCACGTCTCCCAGCCGCGGAAGTATCTGGTGGACGATTCAGCAGTGGTGCCTTTAGAGGATATTCAGGTTGATGACAACCTGAATTACATCGAGCGGCCAGTGGCAATCCTTGACAGGAAGTCAAGGGATCTGAGGAACAAGAGGGTGGAGCTGGTAAAGGTGCAGTGGCAGCACCGCAAGGGTTCGGAATGGACCTGGGAGCCGGAGGACGAGATGAGGGAGCATTACCCCGAGCTTTTTCCGGATTCAGCGGCAGACTTCGAGGACAAAGTCTAAGATAAGTGGGGGACATTTGTAAAACCTGATTCCTGGTATGTATTTTATTCAAGAATTGTATGTATTTTCTCTGGGACTCGACGAGTGGTGGCCCAACTCGTCGAGTAGAGACGGGATCCGCGGGAAGTTTAAGTGACCTACTCGACGAGTCGGGATACTGACTCGACGAGTAGGTGCTGTTTGAGTGAAACCCTAAATTTGAGGGTTTGCACCCTATGTAAACACCTTATCTCAGCCTCCATCGCCCTTATCACTCCATAAAGCTGTGAAACGAAACCCTAGCCGTTTCTGTGTGTTCTAAGGCCATTTTGGTACATTTGGTGGGTGGTGTAACTTGGAGAAGAAGAAAGAAGCTTGAGAGTTCGAGTTGGGGCTTAGAGATTCAGGGATCTAGTTCCATTTTCAGCTCAATCAAGGTAAAATGCCCCTGTCTTGGTCTTCTATGTGTTTATTCATCTTTGGACTTGGGTTTTGGGCACATTTAGGGCTTTCCAAGCCATATTCGGATTTGTGGAGTGTTATATGAGGTCTTGACTTCAGATCTGAGTCATTGGAAGGGTCTCATGGCATAAAGGTGCCAACTTTATGGCCATGAGAGCCCCATGCATCTTGTGGATCACTTTTAATGGTCTTTTGAGCCAAAGACCCCTTGCATGTGCACCAAGTTGGAAACTTTACGTGTAAAATGGACATTAGGGGACCAGATCTATGGTTTTGATGAGTTAAAACCCATCTAAATCGACTGTATAGTAATGGTCATGGATGGGCTCGATGAGTCGTTCTTGGGACTCGGCGAGTCGGTGTGTATTGACCACCAAATCCTTTATATGGATGGACCAGTTGTTAGGGAAGGAAGTCCCTTAGTTGTTTGGACGCAAAAAGGGGGTCTGGGAATCATGGGACTCGACGAGTGGATGAACAGACTCGGCGAGTCCAAGGCAATCTCCCAATCTTTGAAGACGGACTCGACGAGTTGTTCATACAACTCGGTGAGTCATAGACTGGACAAATTCTTATGAGGGAGATGAACTCGACGAGTTCAAGGATGAACTCGGCGAGTCGGTTGAAGATGGTCCCGATGGTTTGAATGAAGGAGAACCCGTCGAGTTCTTGCTAGACTCGACGAGTAGAGTCGGGGTTGGATCGGGTTAGTGAAGTATGGACTCGACGAGTTGGTAGACCAACTCGGCGAGTCAAGTCAACTGGGTGTTGACTTTGTCCAATATTGACTTTGACTGGACTTGAGTTGACCCTGGTTAGGGTTGTATGTTCTGTTTGATGACTTGAGGGTTGTCGTGTAGGGATTGAGGAGTCGAGGAGAGCCGACCTTCATGCCGAGGACAGTTCCGACACTACACGACATCGAGGTGAGTTACCTTCCAGTAGAAGTGGGTCTAAGGTGTTGGATTAATGTCTAAGTCCATAACTATAATTGGTAAGACTTGACCCGACCCGGCATGGTCCATTTGGGTTGCATGGCATCATGCATTTGGATAGACTATAATGAGAGAAATAACACTTAAGGTTGGTTAATATATTATAAGTTCTAATATATTAATAAGGTTATTTAATTAGTATTGATCAATAATTAATTTGGAATTAATTAAGTGATCAAAAGGAGACTAATTAAATATATGGGTTGATTGTGTAAATCATTCATTCTTATATATGTGGGCTTGTGATCCAAGATTCCTTATGTTGGACTAAGTCCATGGGGTGACCCATGGATACTCCATGGAGGTTAAAATCCATGGAGCATAAGGAATGGGTAAAGTTATGAGTTACATGGTGTAACCCTAATAGCCACCATATAAAAGAATCTCATGGCTCAAGAAATCGTGCACTAATGTGTGAATATGAGGGCTAGACGATTTCAAGGAGTGTTCCATTTCTCTCAAGTCATTCCATGTGTATTTGGTGTTGTGTGAACCATTTGAGGTGTCACACTTGAGGCACTAGGCACTCAAGCTTCATGGAGACAAGCTACATCAAACAAAGGTATGTATTCTATCCATTTGATTACCCAAGTATCAAGTATTGTATGCTAAATAGGGTAATACCTTGGAAAGTTCATAATTGCATGTATAATAAAGAAAACATAGATCCAAGGTATTTAGGGTTGCATGTACACTTAGGAGTGTTAGAATGCTCATAACCCAACAGTGGTATCAGAGCACTCTAACACTCCTAAGTGTACATGCAACCCTAAATACCTTGGATCTATGTTTTCTCTATTATACATGCAATTATGAACTTTCCAAGGTATGGAATTAAACTCATAAGTTATGGAATTAATTAGTTTTGAATAGTTTCAAAACGTCCCCTCAAGTTTTGGAATTTGAAAAGTTTTCACTTATGAATACTTTAATTCCAAGTTAGCCCTTAGAATTTTAAAAGTTAAAATTCAACCCTTATACTTTATAGTATTATAAGTTAATAATAAATATATGTATAAGAGCAAGTCAGTCTTACCGTTAGTAGGCCTCATTCACGAAGCTGGTCTATAAGGGGGGTATAAGGTTACTGCCTATAAAATGGCAGTTTAATGGGTGTCCACTCTCACCCACCGCTTCCTTGACTGGTGGAGGGTCGTTAGCCGAACGGGTAGGACAAGGACTATAATTCTCCCTTCGTTAAAAGTATTAATGATAAATACTAAGTAACTAAACACTTATAAATTCCCAATCTTAGTTACTTAGGAAAATGTGAATAAGGTGCTAATCCATGAAATTACACTTTGCACTTTGTTTAAACCGTTAGTGGAGCGTGTGTGGTTAACCGGCACACTAACCTGGATTTAACAAAGTAGGCAAAGGGTAACTTAATATTTATCATAGTATCGGTGGAGCTCGTGTGGTTAACCGGCACATCGATTGAGGGGTAAATATTAAGGGTACCAAGTATATTTGCATGGTTACTTCACACCTTGTTTTGTGATCCTCGGCATCCCATTCACAAAACCTGAAGGGCACACTCGAGATTGAAACATGCCATTGAAAAGTTCAATGAATCTCAAAAGATCTAGGAGTTTCAAATCCAATTAAAAACCTAATTACATTATTTCGTTTTTCATGGTGGAAATTGGTAAATCGTCATTTACCTACCTTCAACTATTTTATAACTCGGATTACGGCATCCCTCTTCCAGTTATAAATAGGTTGTTGGATCCTAGCCTTAATATTTCATATTGGGTGTTATATTAAGGACTTTAGATCAACTATCTTGAATATCTCCCAAAAGATGTCTAGTTCAGACATCTATGATCTTCCCAAATCTCTTGGAACTTTACTTCCTCCACCTCCTCCAATTATTCTCCCTAACCCACAAGTTCAAGGTCACTCAAGCCCTAATGGCAAGCAAGGTCTATGTGTGATCACATCTTAGAGATGAAGTCACATATTGACAAGCTGGGAGAGTTGGGTGTCAAAGTCTTGAGAAAGTTGGATGTTCAATCACTTTCTAAGTCACATAGTGAGTTCCTTTGGGACTACTATGAAACAGACTATGACATGAACCTTAATGATCATATCTATTTGCTTGGTGCTGCTGAATCAGCAATGATTTGGAACGATAGTAAAGCAAATTTGATTAGAAGATCAATTTCCCAAAAACTTTATGGACAGTGACAATGGTGACACTGGAAATCCAGAAAAAGCATTCTCTTCCCAATGGAAAGGGATTGGCCATAGACAACCCGATTGACCAAATGGTAAAGAGAAAGGCTAAGTCTGAGATAGTCCCATTACCAAAGGGTCCATATGTTTATTTTGCCAAAGGAAGGGGCGTTGATTGCAAAGCTGCCAAATTTACCTAAGGATGTTAAAGTCAATAAGTTTGACTCTACATCAGGTAGAGCCCATTATCTAACTCTGTTAAGTTCTATTCTGAGATCCTCATTACATGATGTGACTTGGTCACATGTTGATGTTTTAAGAATCAAAGAAGAGAGAGAAATCTTAAAGGAAGTATATGTTGATTCTGATCGCGAAGGTGGATTTTGATCGCATCAGAATTTTGAGCAAGGAATAGATAACAACAATTTTCCATGTGGATTGTAAGGATAAGTTTTTCCGCAAAGTTTTAAAATAAAAGAAAATTGTTTAATTTTATTTATTTGAAGTATCCTTACAATGGCATTTGTGGAAAATTGTTGCTTATATGATTCCACTGACAGCAATATTGGAAAATGGATTTGATTCTTTCATTTGTAGTAGTGTCTAAATTTACCAAATCAGGAAAGTTCCTCATCGCCCAAGTTTCAATTGGACCGAAACTTGGAATCATGCAAGTTGAATAGTATGATGAATGAGAACTTTCAAGCATTGGAAAATCAAGACTAATTACTTGTTCACATGGATGTGTGAGTCAAGTGAAGGACTAAAGGGATCGAGTACACATTCTTGTGCACTGGTCATGTCCACCACAAAAGATCGATAAGACTATTCGTCATAATTTACTATAGCTCAGTAAATATGGTTATACTTACAAGCTTAAGTGTAATTCTGAGACATTGGAAAAGGTTCCAATGTATGGCAGAGAGAATAAGAAGAATCAAATTAGGCAGAAAGATAAAAGTTTTCTCAAATCTGAAAAGATGGGAGAGTACTTTAGTATCATGTTTTGTGATCATATTAATGATTTAAGAACCACATCACAATTGGTCTTCTAAGGACATCTTAGTGCATTCTTATGACTAAGAAGAGGAGTCATGAATTGTTGAAATGGTTAAATCAAGAAGATGAGTCATACTTCGTTTCAAAACAAGTCTTAGAGTCATACTCCAAGACTATAAGTTGAGTGGCATATCTTAAAGAAAAGTTTATAACACTTGTCAAATGTAAGAGTAAAAGTGTCCTACTCTTGTACATTTGAAGTTGGTAAGTTGTGATGTTTTGGATTAAACAAAGACCAACTAAGGCCAATTGTGTGAAGTGTTTGTCTTGATAAAGAATCCGCACTATCTCTTGAATATTTGGCAAGATAGTCTTATATGTCAAGAGGACAGTGGGAGTCTTAAAGATCCTAAAAAGAATTTCAAGAACTAATCAAGAATAAAACCTGAGGTTCTTCACTAGCACACGACTTGAGGTTTATAACCTATCATGTTGACATATTCTGTGCCCATTCCAGTTAAAGTTGGATTTGCATAGGAGTTCTAAAAGTTCTCAATTGGTTGCATAACAACTTGGAAGCAATGGCAGGCCCTCTACTACCAGGTGGCAAGAAGTTAAGATTGCATAAGTTCAGTCCATATGAGTTTGGATTTGTCATTATCCTTGTCTTGTGACTATGGTTTTGACGATTCACATGGATAAGAACACATACACCATAAAATCTAATGGTCATAAGGTTTCTCTCCGATTCATGAAAATGATGGTGAGGAAACACTTCCACCAAGTAGATTTGAAGCAGATGGCAAAAGGTCTAAACAATTGAGACTATGATTACGGCATCCCTTTTCATAGTTCTGAAATTGTTTAGACACACATGCATGCTATCTAAGGAAAAGTGTATGATTTTGATAAAGTTTTATCAAAGCATCTCGTATCAGAAATCTGAACTTTGGTAAGGAAGTCAATAAAGTATTGATTTCTAGAAGTCCAGCTGATTTCTGAGTACATGTCAAAGTTAGTGGGAGCATAAGTGTTATGCTAATAATCATCATGTTAGTGGGAGCATGATAATTATTGTTAGTGTTGCAAGTTAGCAATGTTAATTATAGAAAACAAAAGTTTCAATTCGTGAGGCTGCAGGGATTGAAAAAGTTGTTTTGCTATAATTAAGGGAGAGGATATACTTCATTTCAGTTCTAAAGGCTTAGATTGAGACCTTAATCATCTTTAGTCAAGAATATATATATGAATTTCATGTTGGATTGGTTCAACTTAAGGAAATTCTATATATTGCGTTCTCAAAATTCGATTATGATTACGGCATCCCTCTTCATAGTCAAATTTTGAAAACATGGCAAATAAAAATATTGTAGCAAAAGACTGGTCTAGAATCATGTCTTTATGTGAGACATCATGAATCGTGTACCATTTGCTTTGGGTACAGGATCGATTGCATGTGCTATAATATTTGTCATTTCTAAATTTTTCCAAATGCCCAGAGGCATTAAGAAGGGAAAAGGTCTAGAATTGGATATGGCTAAAATGATTAAGCAATTGTCGAGTACAATCTGAGGTTTACCAAAGATTGGTTGCTCAGGGACAGTTGGAAGTATAGTGCTAATTTTGGAAGGACCATATTGACATATTCTGAAAAGAGGCATCTCTTATTCAGAAGTGATAGTCAAAATGAGAATATGGAGTTGTCTCCATAGGTGGAAGTTATCTGTGTAAAATTAGAAAACTTAATGCCAGAAGCATGTCCAAAGCAATGTACTTTGAATATGAGACTTAGTTTCCATGGAGTTGATCTCCATTGGAATACCTTATAATGACTGTTGACAAGTCTTTGTGACTTTGTACATATTCATTACAGGAGGGTCAGTGCATATAAGTTTAAAATCTAAACAAATTTCGATAAATGATAGGAATTTGAAATTCTCACATTTTTCGATAAGGATTTGGGAGTGTGAAATTAGAATCATTGAAATTATGTTCAATTGGTTTATTTCACAAAGTAAGGATCATAGACAAACATAGAGTGCATACTTGGTGTATGGCAAAGCTATTGTTTAAGAAAAACATAGTGTACATGCTTGGAGCATGGGACAACTAGTGTTTTTAATTCAAGTATAAAGTTGATAAAACCGAAACAATGAATAATGAGTAATCAGTATGGTGATAAATAAAAGTGTTTATTTATATTCATAGGGTTTGATACCATATTTGATTCATTTATTCTTGTGTTTCACTTTGCATGTTTTGACTTCCAGAATAACTAAGTCGCTCTTCCTGAATGATTAAGTTATTCAAACTATCCACAGTCGGTCATATGTTGGAAGTAGATATGAATCAAGACTGTCATGGGTTGGTTTGTAGAGGTCCAAGTTGGTGGACAAAGTGGTGCTACAACACTCATGAGTGCTCATAAGTTCTGAGTATTGGATTCAACCCGCGCTCATTTGAATCACTTCATGGATTTTATCACGAGTGATCATGAGACGATAATATCTTATATTCTTCAAACCTAGAGATATGAGTTGTTACTATGAGTTGGTTATACATTGATTGCACGAAAACGCATTGGTAACTCGATGTTATAAAACGTGCCTTTGTGTATGATTCAACAAGTAGTAGAACAAGCCATATGAGTCGAAGTTTATCCATTCCTTTTACCTTCGGGATAAAAGCGATATATGTGGGCCCCTCGATGATTTAAAGATGATACATGTGAGTGCTTGGCCAAGCCAGGACTGATTTGATTTGTTCAATCAGTCAGTCATCATGAATCGGAAATCGGGAAACAACAAATGGACAGAGAGAATGATTGATCATCCATGTCTCAGTCCATATGATATCTAGAATGGAGGAATATATGATCCCTTATCTAATGGACATGTCATTAACAAAGGTCAGAGTTCATCGGAAAGGTCAGAGTTCGACAGAAGCTTTTGATAGCTACGATTGCTGATCGGTTCCTGAAGTCATACGCAATAATAGTTTTAGACTTATCCAAGTGGGAGACTGTTGGATTAATGTCTAAGTCCATAACTATAATTGGTAAGACTTGACCCGACCCGACATGGTCCATTTGGGTTGCATGGCATCATGCATTTGGATAGACTATAATGAGAGAAATAACACTTAAGGTTGGTTAATATATTATAAGTTCTAATATATTAATAAGGTTATTTAATTAGTATTGATCAAGAATTAATTTGGAATTAATTAAGTGATCAAAAGGAGACTAATTAAATATATGGGTTGATTGTGTAAATCATTCATTCTTATATATGTGGGCTTGTGATCCAAGATTCCTTATGTTGGACTAAGTCCATGGGGTGACCCATGGATACTCCATGGAGGTTAAAATCCATGGAGCATAAGGAATGGGTAAAGTTATGAGTTACATGGTGTAACCCTAATAGCCACCATATAAAAGAATCTCATGGCTCAAGAAATCGTGCACTAATGTGTGAATATGAGGGCTAGACGATTTCAAGGAGTGTTCCATTTCTCTCAAGTCATTCCATGTGCATTTGGTGTTGTGTGAACCATTTGAGGTGTCACACTTGGGGCACTAGGCACTCAAGCTTCATGGAGACAAGCTACATCAAACAAAGGTATGTATTCTATCCATTTGATTACCCAAGTATCAAGTATTGTATGCTAGATAGGGTAATACCTTGGAAAGTTCATAATTGCATGTATAATAGAGAAAACATAGATCCAAGGTATTTAGGGTTGCATGTACACTTAGGAGTGTTAGAATGCTTATAACCCAACATAAGGCACCAAGGCCGACCCACTAGTAGTTGTTTAGCTGAGATGATTGTCTTTGTGATAATTGTATGGTCTGTTATTGCTTGATATGAGAGTATGCTAGTTTGCTTGATATGTGACTATGGTAGTTTGCTATGTTACGTGCGATAGTATCAGTAGAAGGGGACTAGTCCCCGAATCGGTCGTTAGAACCAACGGGTAGGTCGGACACCCCAGATATGTCTGACAGCATGATTGAGATATGATATTATGTGTTAGCAGTAGGGGTGAAATAGTCCCCGTGTTCGGTTGAAAGACTGGAGGGTAGGTCGGCACCCCAGAACAGCCTGACATGGGTAGGTCAGCACCCCAGAATGGCTTGACATGGGTAGGTCAGCACCCCAGAATGGCTTGACATGGGTAGGACGGGCGCCCCATAATCGCCCGGCAGTATGTATGCTATGTGATTGTATGGTATGTGGTATGATGGGGGAACTCACTAAGCTTTGTGCTTACAGTTTTACTTTTGGTTTCAGGTACCTCTTCGTCCAAGGGGAAGGAGTCGGCGGTGTAGCAACGCATCACACACACACACATGGTTTCCGCATTGAGTTTTCTGGGAATGTACTCTGATTTATTTTACTTTTGACGATATGATTTTCAGACACATTGTTAAGTTTCTTTTTACAAATGACATGGCATGAGAAATGTTTTGGTAAACTATGTTGTGAATTACTTAATTAAAAATGAAATTTTTGGGCTTGAAATTTGGGATGTTACACAAAGTTCAGTCCATGAAAGGAAAAACAAAATTTGATTTTAGTTGTCCTCAACCTTGCCTTATGATTGTAGGTTGGAATTGATAAATTCCCAATGATATTTTATTATTTCAATATATTAGGATATTTTAAATAATTTAATAAAAAAAATATGCCAAAAATTTGTGGTGTTACACGAGGAGGTGACGACGTTACACGAGGAGGTAACGGTGATGGGTATATCGATGGCAACACGAGCAAGGAGAAAGAAAGGGAGGGAGAGAGAGATAGAGAGAGATTGAGAGATTTAGGTTTTGGGGTTCTCTTGGTTGCTACAAACGATGCAAGGAGAAAGGGAGACTAAGGTCTCTCGTCACCTACATAAACACGTGCACACACATGCATAATTTTTCGACTATTGACAAAAGTGGTCCCTACTTCACAAAACTTTACAATACTACCAAGATACTGCAAAATTATGCTTGGAGAGAATTAAAATGAACATTTTTTAAGTTAATATCATATAGAGGGAAATAAAATTTTCTAATTTATTTGGAGGGAAATTAAAAAATTTATACTTGGAGGGAATTAAAATTAATAATGTAAATTTTGTAAAAAAAGTTGCAATTTTTAATAAAATTAGCAACTTTTTAAAAACAAAGTTGCATTAAATCTTCTAGTGCGACCTTTTTTTTCGGCAAGACATTTTTGTTAATCAAATGCATCTCTTGTGAAAAATGTTTGTAACGTCCCATTTTCACAACAAAAAATTTCATTTTTAATTAAGGTAAAACTTCACTTTGATAGAATCCAAGTTAAGAAAACCATTTGTTCCAAAGTACATTTGTTTAAAAATCAGAGTAATATAATAAAGGCGGAATCTCCATTGTTGTTGATGAATGTATACAGTCACACCTTCGCCTTCTCACGATCATCACTGGTACCTAAAAAATATTTAATCCACAACTATAAGCCAAAGCTTAGTGAGTTACTCCAAAATATTATACACCACAATATACATACAATGCATTCACATCGAGCCCACAACATGAAGATTGGATTGCCCCGAGCCCAAAGTATGAAGACTAGATTGCCCCGGGGCCCAAAGTATGAAGACTGGATTGCCCCCGAGCCCACGACACGAAGACTGGATTGCTCCTGAGCCCACAACTTAAGACTGGATGGCCCCCACCCGGCCAACAACCTAAGACTGGATTGCTTCCGGGTTTGTTGGCCTACAACACAAAGCATAACCGCCTCGACCCACCCTACTATAATCTGTCGACATATGCAACAAATAGGTAATCGAGTAATCACATAAGCACAAGAAACTATCTACCATGGTCTACATGTCTAGTAGTTCACTACTGCCTAACCGACCTCACACAGTACTACACCACTACTGGTAGATCTCTAAGGAACTCATAGTGTTAACATGTTGTCGTGGGCATATTAAGCAAATAAAATTTCACTGCTGGTTGCACTAATAATATAGCCACATGGAAGCATGGTCGAATTCTCAGGGACACAACCTAACAGTCAATGCCTTTTTGCATCAGGAACATTCTAGTCAATAAACAGAAATTATAAAAGGGGGATTTTGATTTAAACTAAAAACTAAAAATTTCAATGAAAATAAACCAAATAAAACTCAATAATAAAAACAATTTGTAACACCTCAAATTTTAGACCAATTTTTTTCATTTTTAAAACTTCCAAAACATAGTTTCACAACCAAATATCAAGTACAAGTCATCCCAAAACCACAAGTGTCATAGTTATCAGAGTACATAAAAGATCATGTCCCAGTAGTAAATTCCCAGTGCATGTCTATAATCAGACCTTCGCCTTCCCACGGTCCTGCGAAGTAGCTGCCACATATAAATCCACATTTGTAAGCACAAAGCTTAGTGAGTTCCCCAAGATACCATATATAAATCAGCATAAATAAACAGCTATGGGTTATATGCAACCCTGGGACTATCAGCAGTCCCGGTGAGCTAACAACATGCTCGGGAGGTTATCCGCAACCCCCGATTGGTTAACAGCAGCATCAGCTAAACAATATCATATCATCACATAACATAGCATAACATAACATAACAACTAGACCCAGCTTGTCACAATATTACAGTTATCCTACCACATAGGTAAGAGTGAGTGAGGAGACTCACCTGATACTGATGACGTGAAAACCTAGCACCCGAACGGCCAGAACTAGACTCCGCCTAGTTAACAAAATAATTCACCTCGATTAAAAATTAAGGTCCAAACCACTCACGAGTCCAAGGTCCATGGTTAATCCTTCTAGGGGCAAAAAGGGCCATTTTACCCATCCCTAGGTCCAAAACCCTAAACTTTGACCAAAAGTCAAGGTCAACAGAAGCAACACCCAACGAGTACGATGGGCGTACTATCAGACTAAGCACTCGACGGGGATCCTCCAGACTATGTTGCGCGTAGCTGTGAGTACGCACGACGTACTCCACAGACTTCTATTTTCATACTTTTGGGGTCTGACTAATTTAAGACCTCTTAATCCATAAAGGCGTGGGCTTTAAGCCTTTACATGGATAGGAGAGGCTAAAACACCATTTTACTCATTCTAAAGTACTTTACTCATGCATGAGGTCAAAAGAAAGATTAGGCAATCATTTTTATCAACCTAGGTGCCTTAAGATACATGAAAGGACAGCTCAAACTCTCTGGAGAGTCTCAATACTCAAAAGGTCCAATCTTGGGGACTTAAACTCATGAATCTTGCACTAAAGAGGTCTAGAAGAACAATAGCCAAGGTATAAGCTATATAGGTGAAAATGATGCACAAGGATAGGGAGTTTCTGGATCTCTAAGCTGGATGGCACCTTCTTCTTCTTCTATAACCTTCTTCTTCTTTTACAAGAGTCAACAACCACTCAAAATTTTCAAGAACACACACTCAAGCTACACACACAAAATTAGGGTTTTAGAGAGGGTTGGAGACTGATAAGGGTGGCTAGAAATGAGACCATCATGTTCTTTATATAGGGACCAAAGAAATATAAGGGTTTTACATCTGAGTACCAGAGCTTGTTAGCTTTTCTCAGTACCAGTTTAGATAGAACGCATTCTGAATAACTAGACCTGGTGTAGTTGTAATTAATCGATTTTATGAAATGAAATCAGAGTATAGAAAGAATTATGAACACATGATGTAAATATTATCTGGTTGGCTCGATTACGCTTTTTCAAGATACAGAGAAAAACAGAGTACAAGTCGAAGACTAAAAAATCATTACTCTAACTCTAGTACCTATCCCCTATTTATAGGGATGACAAAAGCGTACAAAAAATACATAAGAGACTAAACAATATAACTTCGACACTAACAATGCCCTTATGCAAAAACAACAAAGCAGTCTTTGACACTAAGACATGACCAGGAATGCTTCGACACCTCACAACCAATTTTGACCCCTACATTCTCCCCCTTTGTGAGAAGTGTCGAACCTAAGTCATCAGCATTTGGACTGCTTAATGTAATACTCTCCTTATCTCATCATACCAATTGATAGTCTTTCGAATTTCTGCTTTATCACCATCATTGTTTTTCTTGTAGCTATTCATTCGAACAAGCAAATTTGTATATTGAGAACTTGTATACTTTTCCACATCACAAACTTGGAAAAGATACTTGGTGTTTCTTCCTTTCTTGTTTTTCCCAATAAAAACTATTCCCAGAGGCTTCAAACAGATTTCACCATCTTCATAGTTTTTCAAACTTCCTGTTCCTTTTAAGATTGATATATGTACAAAAACATGTTTTCCCATTGCTAAAGCCAATTCGACATCAGTCATTGCAAGACAATCAAAGTAATTGTCAATGAATAGCTTTATGTGTGCATGCCCAATTAAGAAGTCTTATTTGTTTGTCATTTGAAGCTTCAAAATATCAACTCCCTTCAACATCCTTGCCACACTGATAAGATCGTTAAAATTCATTAATGGGAAGTCTGCAACCGAGAAGTCGAATGCAACATTGTTTGCTCGGACTGCATAATAACGAAAATTTTGCAACACTCCTTCGAATAAGACATCCTTGCAAATGTTGAGAACTCTTACTATTTTCACCAGAGACCAAACTTCTTCTTCTCTCTTTGCAAGGACAGCATGGAATCGAAGCTTCAACCTCATGAATTCTTCTTTATCTTGAAAATTTTCAACAATCTGATATTGACTAGACTTGAACATCATTTCGTTAATAGGGAAGTCTAATTGATTGAAGTTAGAGTTTTCAGTAGCATAACTCTTCTTGGGAATCTTTTGGAAATCATGCATTTCCCCATATAACACCGTAGATTCTATAGTTTCATAGCAATAATGTTTCGTAGGATCACCTTTTTTCAGACCAAGAGGGTCACTTTTCATTTAATGAAGAATGTTTTGAATTTGTCTTTGCCTTTCTATTTCTTTTTCTAAGGCAACCTTCTTCTCTTCGGCAGTTGGTTCAACACTAATACCCTTTCCCTTGCCTTTTTCTACTTCAGTTGATTGAGATGTCTTCGATGAACTTGATTCCCCAATGTCAACTCCTTTCGTTACAGGCCTCGTTGTAACCGTAGTGGAAACAGTTGAAAATGAAGTCTTGGGCAACGAAGTAGGAATTTGAGTAGATATTACTCTTCCAACGACCTTCGCATCACTACCATCTTTTGATGAATCACTTTCCCCATACCAGCTTTCGATCCCATGCCAACACTCACACCTCCTTCTCCCCCTTGCTCCCCTGTGGAAACATGCGGGGCATCAGTTGGCATCATATTAATCAACTTTGTGAGTGGAGCTAATTCCGCTTGAATAGTAGACTCCAACAATCGAAACTTCTGAGTTACAAAATCCGGAGTAAGCAATGATGATGAAAATGAACCAAGATCCAAAACAGACTCCTTGAGAGTATTCAAGAGCTCTTTTCACTTTGCGATTTCCTGAGCATCAGACTCAACCTTTGAATCAAACTTTGGAATTAAGGAATTATACCAATTAACCACATTTATGACACCATCAACAATAATATCCACCTTGGTGTGAAGAGATGAATAATTGTGATCAAGAGCTGCAACTCCCTTTGCCATTTCAGAACGAAGTTCCTCAATCTTCAGATTCACATCCTCACGAACCTTTTTAACATCTTGAATAAACAAAATATGTCTTTCTTTTGCAACTGCTTTCAACTCCTTGACCTCGTGATTGAAAGAATCAGGCTGATACTTCATTCGCAACTCATTATTCTTGTCCATTTGATCTATTGTATTGTTCAAACGAAGCTCTTGCTCCTTAAGCATCACATCTACTTCGATCCTAGAGACATGATTTCTACTCCTAACATCAGCTTGAAGTTGTAATAATGAATTGAGCTTCCTTTTGAGAATTTTATATTGCTTACCAGACAAAAGCATATGATCTCGTATATTCTCTTCTTCGGGATCAAACTGAATGTCAGCAAAAGAGACCATTTCATCATCACCTTCAGTGGTATCATCAGGGACGGATTTAGGACCTTTAGTGGATTGAGAAAGAAATAACGAAGTAATGGGTTGTTCCAGGATGTTTTGAAAAGTTGGTGATGTAGTGGATTGAGGTAATGTTGGAGAAATGGGAGTATGAAATGGTGGTAGAGAAGTAGTGGTATCAATGGTAGATGTGTCGAAAGTGGATGAAATAAGAATGGTAGATGTACCTTGGGCTTCGTTATTCAACAACCCATCACCCTTGTTGACATTTGTGTCCATATCAGATATGTTCGCAGGGATGCCTGAAGTTCGAACCTCTTCAGAAACTGATTCGGCAGTCGAAACTCCGGGTGGTATGACTGTAGTCTGCTCAGGGGCGGAGACTTGCGAACGATCACCTTAATTGGTGGTTATGTCCACATGAGATGCTTCCACATTGCCACCAGGACCTCCAGTCTCCTCGAAAATCGAATTGAGTGGAGAACCCCTCGACGGTGATGGAAAGCCCATATCATCTTGACGATTTGGAGAATGAGAGTTGCCACTATCTTCGAAGTCAGTCTCAACACCCACTTCGTCCAACGGATCTTGAACATGCTTTTGCTTCTTTTGAATATTCTTGACCATATCTCTTGCCCTTCGCTTTTTGGATGCTGGAGAAACTGGAGCAGGAATCTCACGAATCTTGATTCCTTTGCGAGAGAGTTGAGGATTGCGAATTAGTTTTGAACCAGAAACCCCTTTTCGATAATAGGCTGCTCAGGAGAGTGTAGAGGACTATGAGCCATTTTCTTTATACGTTTGAGAACCCCAGACTTCGGAGGCATAACCTCCTTATCAGATTCTTGAACAACCTTCTCTTGAACATGTTTCTTTGTTTCCTTCTCAGTAGGCACAAAAGCAGACTTAACAATCTTTTTAGGAGAAGGACCAGGCTTCGATGGACTAGCCTTGGTAACCTTCTTGGAAACCTTATTGCGTTTAGAAGTACCATCAACGCCTTTCACCAATAACACCCCAGATGTAATTGAGGGATTGATAGTTTGAAGATAAGCAAGAAGAACAGGATCAGCAGGATCGACTTTGCGAAGCATAGTATCAGGAATCCGCGCCACAGTCGAAAAAACATCCAAATCATCCGTCGCAACCTTAGGATGTTGGTAAATGCCAAACTCAACCTTAGGATCATCAACAGGAACCATGATCCCTTCTTTTTCATAAACATACTTTAGTATCAAGCTCCAATAGCGAGCACAAGAAACTCCAACAACAACATTAGTATTAGCAATACTATTCGCAAACTCTTGCCACAATTGAGTTGCGTAATCAACCTTTAAATCATTGTACAATCCTGCAACCATAACATAAATCTCTAGTTTCGCCTTATCCAATCCAACACTTCGACCAGTTAGGCATCGAAGAAATATCCCAAAAAGAAACTTCCATATACAAGGAAGAGATGATTTCTTAAAGTCACTTATCTTGGTAAGCAGTGGTTGATGACCCATTTTGTTGAACATATGAACCACATGTTCATTCGAAACCTCATAAAAAGGTTCTTCGTTGGGTATGTTGAATATTTGAGCAAACTGCTTCTTTGTTAACTTGTACTTATTCTCATTTGTCAACTAAAAAGTAACCACTTTGGTCGTCTTGTTGAACACACTAGTGGAACCAGCAAGCGAAAGCCATGCCATTGGAACAGAAAAAGAGGTTGACATTACAGTAGATAAAACCGAGTGATTCAAAGCGACAATAAGCATCTGCGGTTCTTCATGATACTGACCAATATCAGGTTGAACTCGGTAATTAGTACCCTGAATCTTCAGTAATGGTTGAGATGTGTTTTCATCGATGGTTTGAGAAGGATCAATGTTAGCTGCTCCCAAAGTACCGCTCCACTCGAACTATCTGAAAATGACACAAAAATGCAAGCAGTACGGGAATTCTGATAAAAGACATGAGCTAAACATAATTTAAAATAATGACATGCAAATACACAAATTATGATGCTAAATGATAATAAAAACTACCCTAAAAGATGCATAAAATGGCATTTATCACATAACTATATGTAACTAGAGGTGAGTAGACATTTGAACAGGAAATCTCACTCTAAAGCCACAACCAAATAAGGAACAAGATAGAAGACCTAGATCAAGAGTTCTCAGGCTATCCTACGTGACATATAGCCCCTATGGCACTCCACTAGACGATCACCAACTCACTGGTACTCTAACCACCATACTACTATTACTACTACTACCATATCCTAACATACAAGGATATACACTATAATACATAGTATGGCAAGGAAACTCACCTGAATTGGAGACCCAAGAAACATTACGACATGTTCACTCTCTGCAATGATGGCTCCTACGAGCCTACTGGCACCAAAACACGGTAGAACCTTAATCAATAATCCAATTCCTTTAAGCTTGACCCAAAGTCACAATGGTTAAAATGTCAATGGTCAAAATCAACAACCAACATCACTGGCTTCTTGGACGACACGACTAGCTTCTTTAATGATTTTGGTTATTCTAAACTTTCAACTGTAATGAAAACACTTGAAGATTGTTACCATTTATCTTTGAAGGTATATGACATTTTTTTCACGGTATTAGGCTGCACCATGTCTACTGAACTTGGGAATGATACATTATTGCAGATTTACAATCCCAAGTTGCATCTCACTGCATTTTGCATGATGCAATAATACACATGATCCATATTGGCGATACAATTTTAGGAGAAGAACACCTCTTAATGTCATATGCCAATGAACCAAGATTTGGACAGAAAATCTTCAAGGAATTAAGGTTGACGGATCGATGCTGTGACTATGCAGCTCGGAGGGTTTTTTACAAAACGGGTCAAATTATCAGGAATACATATCATATGTCTTCTTCCAAAACAAAGAACTAACAGGGTAAAGATTCTACTTGACCAACTTGAAGTTTTGTTTAAAAGTACAAGGATTATATGAAACACAGTATGTTTGTAAGATCGTGACAAAGTACACATTTCTTTGAGAATTTGAAAGTACAAGGATTATTAAATATAAAAAACATACTTTGATTTGTTTGAAAATAATGAGAAAATGAATGTGAAAGTTGTGGTTATAAGTAACTGGGTTGCTTGTTTTCTAATTTTAAAGTTGTGTTGAAATAGATAGTGGACTTGAGACTTAAAGTGGCAAGCCTGTAGTGGTGGATAAAGTTCTATGCCGATTAAGTAAAACAGAAATAACACCCAATGTTTGTTTTTCTATGGTTGTTCTAACAGATTTCTTCTAAAGATGACCCAGCCCCTTGTTGTTTGAAAAAACCCTCCACTTCAATTGGTATTTTTATAGATGACCTTCTTTATGTGAATGAAGTAGAAGGTCAAATTGCAATAAATGTCAATAAATAGAAGTGTGGATGTGGAAAGGGAACAACAGTTGACTGATGAAGAACGATAATAACATTGTAAACTGTTAATAAACTAATTTTATAAAATGAAAAAGATTAGATATTTAGGTTTACGGTCATTTTTGTTTGCAGTTCTTTGAAGACAAATATGGGATATGTGATCAAGATTAGAACGGCAATTTTGAAACAAGGAGGCAATGTGATTACAAGAAAAGGTTCAATTACAAGTGGGGGTAACTTCATATGGGTTTACTTTTGTTTCATTACTTAATTGACAACAATTAGCCTTATTCTGTTGATGGAGACGTTTATCTTTCCATGGGCATTCCTTGTAATTACAGGAAGTTATCAGGAAAAAAGCCTAAAGAATATAGAGTTGGTGAATGGATTGCTATAGATTCAAACTGATTTTGCATTGTGGAAAGTACATTTCCTTTTTCTGTAACGACCCAAAAACTAGGATAAAATTTTTCATTTTAAAAACAAGAGTTACAATCATCACATTGTTCCAAAACCATCACATAACAATAATGTCAAATCATCAGAGTATAATATCAAAAGTGTGGAAAATAGTGAGGAGTGAATGTTGTGCCATCATGTCGGGCCCTTCCCCTTAGTACCAGAAGTACCTGAAACCACAATATAAAATATAAGCAAAATCTTAGTGAGTTTCCCCAAAGTACCACATACTAAACATAAATAAAATAGTGCTATGGCCCAAACCATAGTCTTACAAGTACTTTCCTGCTGAGGGCCAAATCCCGGTCTTCGATATAGTTGTCAGGGGCCAGATCCTGGTCTTTCACACAGATGCCAGCGGCCATTTCCTGGTCTTTCATACAGTTGCCATGGGAAAAACCCTGGTCTTTCATACATATATCCCAAATATATCTAACACCCTATATCACAACTAATGGTCCGGCCTTGGTGCCTTCGACCCATTGATACACTGAGAAAACTCACCTCAGCCTGCTGATATGTAATTAAATGCTCGGCTACCGAACTGGAATATCCCACACTAACCACAAACAAATCATCCTAATCAGAAATAGGTTATAAACCATAACCGTGGGTCTGAATCCCAAATCTAAACCCCTAAGGTAAAAGCCCATTTTACCTTTCCCATAATGGGCCTAACCAAACTTGGCCTAATAACACAATAATGGAATCCAAGGCCCAAAAAGGCCCAAATCAAGCAACTTAAGGCCCACTAACAAAATCATAAGGCCCACTCATGCATCAAACAGTCCAAGGCCTAAAACCTAACTAAGGCCCAAAAGTCCAAAGCCCAACCAAAGGCCAAAAGCCCAAGGAAAAGCTCTGCGAGGCGTATGCTCGGCGTACGCGTTGTACGCTTCGTGTACTCGACCACTCATTAATACGCGCAGCGTACCCCTTGGTACGCCCGACGTACTATGCTGCTTGCCACCTTAAGCCAATAAGTGCTTAATCCGTTCAGCCATAAGGTCCAACTTTCAGATCCCGTCCATTTTAGGGTTCTAATACATAACGTTGGCAACTTTATCCCTTAGCATGTCTTAATGAAGCCCAACATCCATTTTTATCCATCAAGGCTCATATTAAGGACTCAAATTCATGCATGGACTCATATCAACCATCAAGATGACATTTTTATGCATCTATAACAACAAAGGGACAAAGATCTAACACCTCTAACTCCCGAAGTTGTCCAAACTCGCCAAGAGAACGATGGGACCAAATAAAGCTCATATCCAAACCCTAAACTCTAACTATCAAATGGATCATAAAGGTAAGAACTTTTTACCTTCAAAATCTCCCAAATTTGATGAAGACTCTGGATCTAGAAGCTCAACCTCAACAATGCTTGGTCTCCAAGTTCCTTCTTCTTTAATACACACCAAAATATCACAAAAAGTCACTTCAAAGCGCAAGAACACTCAAAACGATGAATTAGGGTTAAATGGGACGTAATGAACAGGGGAGGTTGATGTGGGTGAGTGTCCAAATGCCATAATGTTGTTAAAATAGGCTCGACACCTAAAAATTAGGGTTTGGTCTTGGTTGTCGTACGCCCTGCGTACACCACGTACGTTGGGCGTACGTTGTTAAGTTCCCCGATCCCATGCGCGCATGTACGCTAAGCGTACCAAACGTATGAGAGACCATTTTTACAAAATTTTCAAACTTAAAGGTCCAAACAAGAACATACCTAGAATCGGATGTTACAAATCTCCCCCACTTGAATTAGACTTCGTCCTCGAAGTCCGCTGATGCAAACAAATATGGGTAGTGCTCCCTCATCTCGCCCTCCGGCTCCCACGTCCACTCAGAGCCCTTTTAGTGCTGCCATTGCACCTTCACCATATTCACCACCTTATTGCGCAAGTCTTAGTTTTCCTGTTGAGAATCGCAATAGGCCTTTCCACATAATTCAGACGCTCATCCACCTGAATGTCATCCAACGAAATCATTGCTGAATCATCGGCTATACACTTCCGCAGCTGAGACACGTGGAAAGTGTTATGGATCTGGCTGAGCTCATCAGGCAAATCCAGCCGGTATGCAATCCTTCCTACTCGGGCAGTAATCCTGAAGGGACCAATAAATTGGGGGCCCAACTTGACCCGCTTCCAAAACCGGATGACACCTTTTCAAGGTGACACCTTCAGCGGCACCAAGTCCCCCACGATGATAATTGTTGTTATATGAGAACTCGGCCAGTGGAAGGTAAGTATCCCAAATCCTTCCAAAATCCAATACACAAGCCCGAAGGATATCCTCAAGTGTCTGGATCGTCTGCTCGCTCTGGCCATCGGTCTGAGGATGGTATGTTATATTGAAATGCGACTGAGTTCCCAACTCCTCATGAATCTTCCTCCAAAACGTAAAGGTGAAGCAAACGTCCCGGTCCGAGATCACCGAAACTGGCACCCCGTGCCGAACTACCACCTCCCGGACATAAATATCAGCTAGCTTCTCTGTGGATATGCTCTCAACAATCAGGTTAAAATGCGTACTCTTGGTCAATCTGTCCACAATGAACCAGATAGAATAAACACCACATGCCGTCTTGGGCAATTTTGTGATGAAGTCCATAGTGATGTCCTCCCACTTCTACATGGGAATGGGTAACGACGGCATCTTGTCGTGGGGTCTCTGATGCTCAGTCTTGACTTTCCTGTAAGTCAGGCATCGCTCAACAAACCAAGCTATCTCCCTTTTCATATATGGCCACCAATAGCTCAACCTCAAATCCCTATACATCTTCATGACCCCTGGATGGATAGAAAACTTTCACTTATGCGCCTCCTCCAGTACCGTTTGTCTCACCCCACCTGAGGCGGGAACCCAAACCCTACCACACTGAGTCAGCAATCCACGGATGTCCCTGACAAACAAGGGAATTTGCTCCCTGATCCGCTTGACCTTCCAATTCTATTTTTTCAAACCCTCCACTTGGGCTTCCTTGATCAAATCTAACAGAGGCGAGGTGACGACCATCCTTAAGTAAATATCTCTGATAGGAGTACTTGTCGTCTTGCGGCTCAACGCATTGGCCACCATATTGGCCTTCCCAGGGTGGTACGTGATCTCGTAGTCGTAATCCTTTACCACATAAAACCATCTTCGCTTCCTCATATTCAGATTCGGTTGGTCCATCAAATATCTCAAACTCTTGTGGTTGGTGTAGATAGTACACTCGACCCCTTACAAATAGTGCCTCCAGATCTTGAGGGCGAAAACCACGACCGCCGAATCCAAATCATGCATGGGGTAGTTCGCCTCATGGGGCTTTAGCTGCCTCGAAGCGTAAGCAATCACGTGACCCTTCTGTATAAGCACAACTCCCAAACCCGAGATAGAGGCATCGCATAAACCACAAACTCATCTAAACCCTTAGGGAGCACAAGAATCAGGGCCTCACACAATCTCTGGCTCAGAGTCTCAAAAGCCAACTGCTGATCCGGCCCCCACCGAAATGTCACATTCTTCTTTGTCAAACGGGTCAATGACACAACAATCTTGGAGAAGTACTGGATAAATCTCCAATAATACCCCGCGAGACCTAAGAAACTCCGAATCTCTGATGCGGTCCTCAGGACCTCCCAACGCATCACAACCTCGATCTTGGCCGGGTCGACTAAGATTCCTTCCTGGTTGACGACGTGCCCCATAAACTGCACCTCGCGCAACCAAAACTCACATTTAGAGAATTTGGCATAAAGTCTCTCCCTCCTCGGGGTCTCCAACACCTCTCGCAAATGTTGTTTGTGTTGCTCCTTGGTCTTGAAGTAGACCATGATATCATCAATGAAAACAATCACAGACCGATCCAACATCGGCATGCATACCCGGTTCATGTGAACCATGAATGTTTCTAGTGCATTGGTGAGCCCGAAAGGCATCACCACAAACTCGTAATGACCATAACGAGTTTTGAAGGTTGTCTTCTGCACATCCTCATCCCTGACTCTCATCTCGTGGTATCCTGACCGCAAATGAATATTGGAAAACCAAGATGCACCCTGAAGTTGATCAAACAAATCGTCAATCCTCGGGAGTGGGTAACAGTTCTTTACCGTTAGCTTATTCAACTCCCGATAGTCAATGCACATCCTGTGCGAACCGTCATTCTTCTTCACAATTAGGATCGGTGCTCCCCTTGAAGAATGGCTCAGACGAATAAAACCATTGTCTAGCAGCTCCTGCAGTTGCGTAGACAACTCCTGCATCTCAGGCGGTGCCAGGCGATACATCGCCTTGGCTATCGGAGCTGCACCATGTACCAAATCAATTCGAAACTCGACCTGCCTCTCGGGAGGCACTACGGGCAACTCTTCGGAAAAAACATCAGGAAAATCCCACACAATGGGTACCCTGCTCAACTTCGTCGTGGCCTTAACCCGCATGTCAGAAACATAAGCTAGAAACCCAAAACAACCCTGCTGCAGATATCTCGTGGCCCTCGCAGCTGAACAGAGAGCTGGCCCATGCGAAGCTCTCTCACCAGTAATAAACAGTTCTCCCCCACTTGGGGTTCGAACTCTCACCAACTACCGCTCGCAATCAATCACGACCCTATTGGGGCCCAACCAATCCATCCTGATGATAACCTTCGATCCTCTCAAGAGAAGCGGAACCAAATCAATAGAGAACCTCTCATTGAACATGTTAAGGACACACCCAAGGAAAACACTCGAAGCACTCATGGTACGGTCATCCGCAATCTCCACCTCTAGAGGGGAATCCAAAGTCCTCAGAGCGTCTCAAAACTTCTTGCTGAGCGCAAGAGATACGAAGGATCGGGTAGCCCCCGGATCAAACAGAACATGAGCAGACAAACCGTTGACCAAAAAGGTCCTTATACAAGATCATAATAAACATAAGCATAAAACAAGGAAAGCAATAAAAGATAGGGTTAGAACACATACCAGTAACTACATCCGACGCTGCACGGGCCTCATCGGTGGTCAGCTGAAAAGCCCTGCTCTTCACCATAGGAGCCTCCGTCTTGCCCTGGCGGCCATCGGTAATCCTCATGGTGGTTAGCGCAGGCGCCACCACTGCTCCCACAGACAATCTCGGACAATCGGCCTTTTTATGGCTGGTCTGATTGCAATGAAAGCAAATTAGAGCCCTCTTGGGGCAATCCCTGCTCACGTGACCCGACTAGCCACAGACGAAACATCCTGAACCTGCTGATCATCAAGCCCCAATGTGCGGCTTGCCGCACTTGGCGCAACGCCCTGACCCTGTTGGCCTCTAGAGTGAGTATCAGAGGTCTTGGGTCTCTTTGCCTGACCCACAACTGTCTGAACATGCTCCGACTTCTGCTTCGTCCGGAGCTCCAACTCAATTTCCCGCTCACTGGCCTTCTCGATCGTGTCATTCAGGGTCTTGCACCCCAAGAATCTCACAAACTCCCTAATATCGTCCCTCAACATATCATGATATCTCGTCTTCCTCATCTCCTTATCCACAACATACTGCGGGACCAACAATGCTCTCTCCCTGAATTTGGCGGTGATCTCCGCCACAATCTCTATAATCTGGAAAAGGTGTCGTAATACCCTTGCCAGCTGTTGCACCTTTATAGCTGGTGCAAACTCCCTCTGAAACCTCTGAACGAAGTCCTCCCATGTCAGAACAGTCATTGTTGCCGACCCTACCGCTCGGGTAACCTCCTCCCACCAGTCTCGCGCTCTGTCCCTCAGTAAGTAGGACATGAATCCCACTTTTGCCCCCTCAGGGCAAAATCTCGTACGCTGATCATTCTCCATGTCAGCGATCCAGCGACGGCTAGTGATGGGGGTCCTTAACCCCAAAAAACTCAGGCGCTCCATACGCCTTGAACTTCCGAAATAAGGGATTTCGCGCCCCAACCTGCCCTAAAGTAATCTCGGCTTGAAAAGACCTGAGCTGCTCCTCTATGAGCTCCAAAATCCCCTCCTTGACGGTTCCGAAGATCACGGGGGTAGCGTCAAGAATACCGCGAGTAACCTCGGCTGCAATAAGCTCACGCAGCCTCTTATCAATCGGTTCTGAGCTAGAGCCAAAACCTGAACCCGATATAGAGCCATAACCAGTACCTCCCGATCCCAAATGAGTGGCCACCATCCTCAAACTGAAACACTAGATATAAACAATCAGCAAACACTCGAGGGAAAGTCGCAACACACAGGTACACTTAGAATCCATAGATCTACACTTGTCTTAGGTATCGGACCTGTGCTTCCAGTAGTACGGGCCCAATACTACCTTCCACACCTACCTATACCTTCCTCAAGGTAAATTATGATTCCTATAAGTTACCACACTTTAACCAAGAACATCATATGCTACATAACATACATATCCTAGACTTTTCTAGGAACTCTCAACCCTCACCACTATCAGTACCAAGAACCTCAATCAACAACCCTGCTGCAGATATCTCGTGGCCCTCGCAGCTGAACAGAGAGCTGGCCCATGCGAAGCTCTCTCACCAGTAATAAACAGTTCTCCCCCACTTGGGGTTCGAACTCTCACCAACTACCGCTCGCAATCAATCACGACCCTATTGGGGCCCAACCAATCCATCCTGATGATAACCTTCGATCCTCTCAAGAGAAGCGGAACCAAATCAATAGAGAACCTCTCATTGAACATGTTAAGGACACACCCAAGGAAAACACTCGAAGCACTCATGGTACGGTCATCCGCAATCTCCACCTCTAGAGGGGAATCCAAAGTCCTCAGAGCGTCTCAAAACTTCTTGCTGAGCGCAAGAGATACGAAGGATCGGTTAGCCCCCGGATCAAACAGAACATGAGCAGACAAACCGTTGACCAAAAAGGTCCTTATACAAGACCATAATAAACATAAGCATAAAACAAGGAAAGCAATAAAAGATAGGGTTAGAACACATACCAGTAACTACATCCGACGCTGCACGGGCCTCATCGGTGGTCAGCTGAAAAGCCCTGCTCTTCACCATAGGAGCCTCCGTCTTGCCCTGGCGGCCATCGGTAATCCTCATGGTGGTTAGCGCAGGCGCCACCACTGCTCCCACAGACAATCTCGGACAATCGGCCTTTTTATGGCTGGTCTGATTGCAATGAAAGCAAATTAGAGCCCTCTTGGGGCAATCCCTGCTCACGTGACCCGACTAGCCACAGACGAAACATCCTGAACCTGCTGATCATCAAGCCCCAATGTGCGGCTTGCCGCACTTGGCGCAACGCCCTGACCCTGTTGGCCTCTAGAGTGAGTATCAGAGGTCTTGGGTCTCTTTGCCTGACCCACAACTGTCTGAACATGCTCCGACTTCTGCTTCGTCCGGAGCTCCAACTCAATTTCCCGCTCACTGGCCTTCTCGATCGTGTCATTCAGGGTCTTGCACCCCAAGAATCTCACAAACTCCCTAATATCGTCCCTCAACATATCATGATATCTCGTCTTCCTCATCTCCTTATCCACAACATACTGCGGGACCAACAATGCTCTCTCCCTGAATTTGGCGGTGATCTCCGCCACAATCTCTATAATCTGGAAAAGGTGTCGTAATACCCTTGCCAGCTGTTGCACCTTTATAGCTGGTGCAAACTCCCTCTGAAACCTCTGAACGAAGTCCTCCCATGTCAGAACAGTCATTGTTGCCGACCCTACCGCTCGGGTAACCTCCTCCCACCAGTCTCGCGCTCTGTCCCTCAGTAAGTAGGACATGAATCCCACTTTTGCCCCCTCAGGGCAAAATCTCGTACGCTGATCATTCTCCATGTCAGCGATCCAGCGACGGCTAGTGATGGGGGTCCTTAACCCCAAAAAACTCAGGCGCTCCATACGCCTTGAACTTCCGAAATAAGGGATTTCGCGCCCCAACCTGCCCTAAAGTAATCTCGGCTTGAAAAGACCTGAGCTGCTCCTCTATGAGCTCCAAAATCCCCTCCTTGACGGTTCCGAAGATCACGGGGGTAGCGTCAAGAATACCGCGAGTAACCTCGGCTGCAATAAGCTCACGCAGCCTCTTATCAATCGGTTCTGAGCTAGAGCCAAAACCTGAACCCGATATAGAGCCATAACCAGTACCTCCCGATCCCAAATGAGTGGCCACCATCCTCAAACTGAAACACTAGATATAAACAATCAGCAAACACTCGAGGGAAAGTCGCAACACACAGGTACACTTAGAATCCATAGATCTACACTTGTCTTAGGTACCGGACCTGTGCTTCCAGTAGTACGGGCCCAATACTACCTTCCACACCTACCTATACCTTCCTCAAGGTAAATTATGATTCCTATAAGTTACCACACTTTAACCAAGAACATCATATGCTACATAACATACATATCCTAGACTTTTCTAGGAACTCTCAACCCTCACCACTATCAGTACCAAGAACCTCAATCAACACTGCTGGTTGCCCTATGCATGCAAGTTGTACACAAGATAGGATCGCATAGACTGTAGAATGAAGATTCTACCCTAAGTCCACAACCAAACAAAGAACATGAAATGAGGCTAAATCGATCATTCTAGGGCTATATGATCCTAAGCATATACAACTTTGAAAGCATACACATAGTAAATAAGTGAGCCGATATCGATTCCAAGTGATACATGACATCAAGTTCTATCGAGCTATAAGGCATCATGCAAATCAGGCAGTTCTATCATATGATTCCTGAAGGTATCCTTAGCCCTAATTTAGCATTCAGTTCACATATTCAGCATATGATGTGTGTAAACTCAACTAGTTTTAATCCTACTTTTAATTATAAAATTGACACACAAAGGCAGTGGACCTATCAATTGTGGTGTAGTTAAATAAATAGGGTATCGAACTCAGGGAACGGAAAATTAAAACTAAAAACTAGAATTAACTAAAAACAAGTAATAGAAAATAGGGGTTTCTCTAGTTTTGCAAGACTAGAAACTTAAGTAAAACTTAACTAAAACTTAACTACTCAATTAAAAGCTGAAAACACGTAAAAACAAACTAAATTCAATGATCAAAAAGGGTTTCTATTTAGGTTCAACTTATTTACTCCTATGGTTAATTTTTATGATAATATAATAGATTGATTGTTATTGGTTACCGACTCTAGTGATTAGATTCGCGTTCGCTATTACTAATTCTTAGAAAACATACCAATTCAAACAATGGCCAGTTGATTAAACTAATAGATTTCCTAGGTTAATTATTCGGGTTAAATAAGACTTGTAGCTAGCTAATTAAGTTTGGTGATTCAGTTAACCTCTTGTTGATGGTGTATCATACAAGCTCACACATTAATTTACCCATTCTCTAATTAATCCTAGTTTCATGTTCATTATTCCTAGGCATATAGTATTGTGTTCACATAAATTATATGAGATAAGCAATTAAGAGATGTTCATGCAGCTTAATCACTTAGCAATTAACAGAAAATAGTTATGGTTAATGCATAAGGGTCTTTAACAAGCTTAATTTAACAATATCACCAACTAACAATTAATCAAAAGAGTAAATTAAACCATAGGAGCAAAATTGTCTTCCCCAAACAGAAACTAACGAAATTAGTTCATTATTTCAGTGTAAGAAAGCTTAAAAACGAATTCAAATAATCCTAACATAATTCTATTCAAAGGTAGAGTGGAAAATTAAACCTAAAGTGCCTTAATCTCTTAAGAATGAAGGATTAGGGTTCTTCACACGTTCTTCTGATCTCCAGCAAGTTCCTTAGTCGCCAAGTAAGTTCTCCAAAAAGCCAGAGAGTCCTCAATTCGGGTTTGTGAAGTCTATTTATAGTTTTCTCAAAACAGGGGCTACTCGTCGAGTAGATAACTGACTCGACGAGTCCCTTTGTTGAATCCGTATGCGGCAAGGACTTCTCGTATTTCTTCGCTAACCTTCGTGTCTACTCGTCGAGTAGACGACCCCACTCGCCGAGTAGCTTCAGAATTAAGCCTTTTCCTTCTTTCTTCCATTCCCGAGCTTTCGATCGTGACTCCTGCTTCCTTTTGCTTCCGAGCACGACTTCTGGACTGAAAATATAATTCAAACATTATTAAGTACCTTTTGTCCATAATATGCGAATAATTAGCTAATAATTGATAAAAATCTATACTAAAAATATGGCTAAATATGCAAATATCAGCATACTAATCACAATAATAAGTATGGGTAACTTGGGAAACACTTACTTGAGCTCGGCTGATTTCACGCATTGTGTAACATCGTAAATTTCCAAACAAATTTTTCATTTTAAAATCATATAATTCTCATAAAGCATTTCACAATATCTCATTTATTTAGTTTACAAAACGTATCTCCATAATTCTTTGATTAATAATCCATGATCCTCAAAACATAACTCTTTCTCTGGTGTGTACAATCGAGCCGTTGCCTTCCCGCGATCCTGAGAAAAACCTGAAACACATAACACATAACACGGTAAGCACGAAGCTTAGTGAGTTCCTCAAAATACCACACACATCTCAGTAGCCTCTCATGGCTATACTCAGATAAGACCCTCCGGTCCCAGAACTCAGGTGGACCCTCCGGTCCTAACTCAATAAGCTCATAATAACAATACTCATCATAAATCACAGAGACATAATGCAGAATATCATAACACACAAATAAGCACATAAGACATCTCAGTTACACAAGGATACCACTCATGGTAAGTATAGTGAGAAGACTCGCCTCGGATGAAGAACAACCCCTAAAAACGCTGCTGCTGCGCACCAGCCTCTAACTCTGAGCCAAACCCATAATTAACCCAATTAGGAACTAAGTCCAAACTCTCACTCATTAGGTCTAAGGGTAGACCATTAACCAGCTCATTAATAGCCTAAAATCCATTGGGCCCACCAAGGCCCAATAATAAATGGGCTCTCCCAAGGCCCAACTCTCAATCTAAATGGCAAGCCCAACTTAAGGGCCCAAAGCACAATATAATATTTCTCTGCTCAAAGTCACTAATACACAAGCCCAAAAATCCAGGCCCAACCCTTAAGGCCCAATAATAAATTCAGCCCAAAAGCTCACAGAGAGGTTACGCGGGGCGTACCTTCCTTGGTACGCTCAGCGTACACTAGCATGCACGAATATGATCGGGGACACCAACCCAGTACGCGGGGGGTACTGGAATTACGCTGGGTGTACACCCAGTTTTGCTTAGTCCATTCTCTTGGTCTTAACCCGTTAAGACCTTAACTCATTTCATAGATTTGGACTCCCTAATAGCTCTTACTCCATAAAGTCAGTGACTTTAAGCCTTTGCATGGCTGATATGGTCACAAACACACAAAACACTCACTCTCTTATCTCAAAAAGCTCATAACTCATGCATGGCTTGATACCAACGTCCAAAACCTCATTTTTATGGATCCTCTCCACTAGAAATACTCTAAAGGACAAACATTAGGCTCTGGAGTGCAACAACTCATAAAGCTTCAAGCTTTGGGACCAAAAACCCTAAAATGGACCATAACATGTACAAATCAAAAGTATGGGGAAGCTTTGAGCTTTATACCTTCAAATGATGCTCCATCCACAGAAAAGCTCAGATCCAAAGCCTGGACTCCAACTCTATTCTCTTCCATGCTCCTTCTCCTCTCCAAAATCTCACAAGAACACTTAAAACACTCAAAGGCTCTCAGATGCATCCACAAACTCCATGAATGAAGGTTTAGGGTTTAGGAGGGTTTGAAATTTTAGGGTCGTGGCCAGGAATGAGGCCATCTCATTCTTTATATAGGGACACACCCAAAATTAGGGTTTTCACTCTGTGCCTAGTACGCCCAGCTTACCCAATGGTACGCCCAAAGTATTAGGTGGCTCCACTTAAAAACCACACACATGACTACGCTAAGCGTACACACACGTACGCCCAGCGTACTTAGCTGCCACCTTTCTCAAATTAAGGGACTTATCCTGCCAACACTTCAAACTTCCAATGCTTCCTTGTTATGACTCCGTTTCCAAAGAACCTCATACCCACGGAAAGGTGACGAGATGCCTTACACTTCTAGCAACTCGTCGCAACCCCGAGACTTCCTCATGTCCGGGTTGCAGCCCACGAACCCTAACCACTGACGACCCGAAACATGATGTTACATATTGCACTCCTCTTTTCTTAAAAGAATCCTTTTAAAAAATTCAAATTCTTTTTTATTTTGAAAATGTTATCATTTCCTCGGTTTGAGTTCTGACACACCCGAAAGCGCGGATCCCTCAAACCAAGGCTCTGATACCAACTTGTAACGACCCAAAAACTAGGATAAATGTTTTCATTTTAAAAACAAGAGTAACAATCGTCACATTGTTCCAAAACAATCACATAACAATAATGTCAAATCATCAGAGTATAGTATCAAAAGTGCGGAAAATAGTGAGGAGTGAATGCTGTGCCATCACGCCGCGCCCTTCCCCTTAGTACCGGAAGTACCTGAAACCACAATATAAAATATAAGCAAAATCTTAGCGAGTTTCCCCAAAGTACCACATATTAAACATAAATAAAATAGTGCTATGGGCCAAACCATAGTCTTACAAGTAATTTCCTGCTGAGGGCCAAATCTCGGTCTTCCATACAGTTGCCAGGGGCCAGATACTGGTCTTTCACACAGATGCTAGGGGCCATATCTTGGTCTTTCATATAGTTGCCAGGGGCCAAACCCTAGTCTTTCATACATATATCTTAAATATAGCTAACACCCTATATCACAACTAATGGGCCGACCTTGGTGCCGTCGACCCATTGATATAGTGAGAAAACTCACCTCAGCCTGCTGATACGTAACTAAATGCTCGGCTACCGAACCGGAAGATCCCACACTGAACACAAACAAATCATCCTAATTAGAAATAGGTTATAAACCATAACCATGGGCCTAAATCCCAAATCTAGACCCCTAAGGTAAAACCCATTTTACCTTTCCCATAATAGGCCTAACCAAACTTGGCCCAATAACACAATAATGGACTCCAAGGCCCAAAAGGCCCAACTCAAGCAACTTAAGGCCCATTAACGAAATCCTAAGGCCCACGCATGCATCAAACAGTCCAAGGCCCAAAACCTAACTAAGGCCCAACAGTCTAAAGCCCAACCGAAGGCGAAAAGCCCAAGGCAAACCTCTGCGAAACGTACACTCGACGTACGCGTTGTACGCTTGGCGTACTCGACCACTCATCAGTACACACAACGTACCCCTTGGTACGCCCGACGTACTGAGCTGCTTGCCACCTTATGCTAAAAAGTGTTTAATCCGTCAGCCATAAGGTCTAACTTTTAAATATAGTCCATTTTAGGGTTCTAATACATAAAGTTGGCAACTTTATCCCTTATCATGTCTTAATGAATCCCAACATCCATTTTTATCCATCAAGGCTCATATTAAGGACTCAAATTCATGCATGGACTCATATCAACCATCAAGATGACATTTTTATGCATCTATAACAACAAAGGGACAAAGATCTAACACCTCTAACTCCTGGAGTTGCCCAAACTCGCCAAGAGAACGATGGGACCAAATAAAGCTCATACTCAAGCCCTAAACTCTAACTATCAAATGGATCATCAAGGTAAGGTAAGAACTTTTTACCTTCAAAAGCTCCCAAAGTTGATGAAGACTTTGGATCTAGAAGCTCAACCTCAACAAATGCTTGGTCTCCAAGTTCCTTCTTCTTGAATACACACCAAAATGTCACAAAAGTCACTTCAAAGCTCAAGAACACTCAAAAGGATGAACTAGGGTTAAATGGGACGTAATGAACAGTGGAGGATGATGAGGGTGAGTGTCCAAAGGCCATAATGTTGTTTAAATAGGGCTCATGCCCTAAAAATTAGGGTTTGGTCTTGGTTGTCATACGCCCAACGTACGTGGTTAAGTTCCCCGATCCCATGCGCGCATGTACGCTAAGCGTACCAAGCGTACGCCCAGCGTACGAGGGACCATTTTCACAAAAATTTCAAACTTAAAGGTCCAAACATGAACATACCTGGAATCGGATGTTACATTTTCAAACATTTTCTTAAAGGTTGGTTGTCTTTTACTTTTAAGCTTATATATGCTTTTTTAGACTACTAAGCTAGCATAGATCGGTTAGGTCAGTCCGTGGGGCGAAGGCAGTGCAATAAGTGCAACTTACTTAACATAAAATTTTGATATTTAAGAATCGAGTGACGAGGCTATGGAAGAAGTAAAGAAACAGTTAGAAAGAAAGAGCAAGTTCTTGAGTAATTTAATATAAAAGAAGAAAGCTACCGATCAACAAAACCTCCATCAACAACTCAATATCACAATCAAAGCTTCTGATATGTCCATAGTTTTGCAAAACAAAGCTTTTAAGTGTGCAAATATCATCTTGATTCCATGTCTCCTAAAAATGAAATCAAGGTTGACAACAAATGCCTTGTCCATACCCTCAAGAAGGTAACAATCTTCCTAAAATCTCTTTTTTCACTTTATTTTCAAGATACGATTCCGGGATTCGACTGTAGCGGTTTCACTAATAAGGACACCGCCCCCCTAAATCACAAAAAACATTGGCGTGTGCCCTTTTTAGTAAAATCGTCGAAGATATGGAAGTCGACTTCGACATGACTGTTAGATAGAAAGCAGTCTTTTTGAAGTGCCTTCGGGTACCTCATGCTCATGATTTTTTGCTAACTATCCCTATTGATGGCCTTGTCCAACATATGTCTCCGGTGGAGTGCCAAACTATCATTCGTTACCGCCTCATGATTTCTCTATTCCCAATTGACGAGATATGCCCAGTTTGTCGCAAGGCATGTTTGGATACCTTTGGGGAACATGCGGTTCATTGTAGAGAGCTCCCTGGTTTCAAGTATAGACATGATGTGGTTAGGGATGTTCTCTTTGATGCTTGTCGGTGTGCTGGTATTTCTGCGAAGAAAGAAGCGCCAGTGAAATTTTTGACGGACCCGCAAGATGAAAGATCCACACTTAGACCGGCTGACATTTTGGTATTTGGATGGGTAGGAGGGAAGTACACGTGTGTGGATCTTACTTGGGTCTCTCCTCTCGTCGGTTTAAGGAGCGGGGGTTTCACAGCAGGGCATGCCGCTTTGAAAGCCGCTGCGTGCAAAGTGGCAAAGCACGAGAATGCATGTATAGATAATCAACATGTGTTTGTACCTCTTGCATTTGATACATTTGGTTTTCTCGCTCCAGAGGCGGTGAAGCTCATCAACAGAGTCCAACGGGTCATGCATTCTAATGTCATATCTCCTAGATCCACAAATGCTGTTTTCAAAAGAATTAGTTTTGCCATCCAGAAAGGGCTAGCGACGCAACTTGTTGCCCATTTGCCTTCCATCAATATGTATTGAACTATATTAGTCGTATTATTAAATCAAATTTTCAAGAATGCATAACAATAAAAGATATTTTTATTTTTATTTTTTTATATCTTAGTGCAAGACTCTCAAATTAGTTTGTGACAATAATAAAAGCAATTTTCAGTGTTTAAATGATTTTGGCCGTTTGATTTTTCTTGATTATATGAAACAAGGTTTTTTTTTTTTTTTTTTTTTCAATTTTTATGCTTTCTTGTGTGAGATTTTTTAATTTTCAATCACTTGTCTTCTATGAACGATCGAATATCACAAATCTAGAACAAGAAAAAAAAACTTTTCTTTTGCTGTCTCTACTAAGATCATTTAATGAAAAGTAAATATATTACTTAATCTGTCTATCTTCTACACAACCCACTGGGAAAATGACTCTTGAGGGTAATTAACTTTTACGTTTGTACTCATTTGGTCCCTTTTTTTTATATTCAATATACCATCGAACTTGTTGTTTGTGTTCACCATAACCCTTTTGACCGACTTTTGACCTGTGATAGCCGGTCAAAGGGTTATGGTGAACACAAACAACAAGTTCGATGGTATATTGAGTACAAAAAAAGGAAATGGACCAAATGAGAACAAATACAACAGTTGGTTACCCTCCTGATTAATTTTCCCTTTACTCATTTACAACAAATCTCACGTCATCTCCTACTGATATTAATGACTTTATGAGATTCATTCTTGCTTCTCTTCAAAACATAACCCACGAAAGAACATTATTCATACATGTACAACTTTGTAATGCACTTGAATATTTATTAGGGGAATCTTGACTAAGCAGACGCATTTCATGACTACATTTACATTTCCAATCAAATGATTTATCGTATCATGGATTCTAGACAAGTTTACAAACGAGTGGAATCACAAGTGCTGTGATTTTTGATTTTAAGCTTTAAGATCGAATTCATGGGATAAGATACAACATCAATATGTACAATATCATGCTGCTTTTGTAGACACATCACCATAATATACCTTGAGGTAAACGTTTATGCTGATAATATACCTCTCATACACAGTCGTATCCTTTTGTAGAGAGGTGTTGACAACTAACTACAGTAAGCATATCATAGATCATGTTTTAACGAGGTTACCCCTTTGAAACGCTCTGCACATACGTTATAGCCAATGAAGGTTGCAGTCTTTGATAATTTTGCAACTTTAATTTCATTTAACTTTTCGGGGAAAATGACTCAGGAGGATAACCAACTGTTGAGTTCGTTCTCATTTGGTCCCTTTACTTTTTTTTGTACTCAATATACCATCAAACTTGTTGTTTGTGTTTACCATAACCCTTTGACCGGCTATCACATGTCAAAAGCCGGTCAAAAGGGTTATGATGAACGCAAACAACAAGTTCGATGGTATATTGAATACAAAAAAAAAGAAAGAGACCAAATAAGTACAAACGCAAAAGTTAATTACCCTCAAGAGTCATTTTCCCATAAAATAATGCAAACAAACAAGAAACATAAAAAAAATCTGTCCGGACCATTTTTAGTAGTTATTATTATGTATAATACAAGCAACAACATTTCATGAGAATAAACGAAAGTTATAGGCTATGGGCCTGATGAAGGTTTAGGATTTTGGTAAACAAAGTTAAATTGGGCTGACTAGTTCTGGGCCGGCTTCATATATGTTTTACCCGAACTGCAAGTTCCGCCGCTAGATTTGGGTTCAAATTGAGTTCCACCGTACGCAAAACACAGGAAATCATAGCACATGTTTTGGTTTCTAACAACTCTACTAACTCATCGTTCTCTGAAGTCTGAACCCTACCGACGCTGGCGGCCGGATCTACCACATTTACTAAGGTAAGCCGCTCCATATTTACATCGTCCTTTATACGGTTAACTTTTACGATTTCCCATGCGCACATACTAGTAGTGCGTCTCTATCCACCTTCAAGCTTCGATTACATCGGATAAAGTTTCAATCTTTTGAATTTATTTCCAAATGGTTCATCAACATCGGATGAAGTTTCAATCTTTTGAATTTACCTAGCGTCATGATTCTGTTTTATTTAATATAATCGTCGTTTTTTTTGAGTTTTGTAGCTCTTGATGGTTGTTCGAGTTTAGTTAATTTGTATTCATTTTGATGGGTTTTTGGTTTTTCTATAATTATTATCTTACCAGAAAAGATGAGTCGCTCAAGCAGAACGCTCTATGTTGGGAATCTTCCTGGGGATATTCGCGAACGGGAAGTGGAAGATTTGTTTTACAAGGTGAAGAACTTTGACTCTCTCTATTATGCTGTTTTTGATCCTATTTCTTTGAATAATCAGCGGTACCCCATGGTTTAGTAATTCAGTTTGTTTATTGAAGCTGGATTAGATGTGCCCAATTAATTATTATGAATTATTTGATCGAGTAATTAACAGCTTACCTTGAAATGTAACTGATATTTAGGGATAGTTTCCTCTTTGGGCTTCTATTGAATATGAGAAATAGGAGAATTCAGTTTATTATTTTCAGATGATTTTTTGGGTATCAACTCTGATAAAGTGATAATGGAAACTGAAGTTTGTGCTCTGTTTCTTGAGGAGGAAATTTAATTTGTTCATCAGCACATTAAAATGCGTAGAGAATAATATTCATGGGTTTTATGGATGAAGCAAATGATAGAGAATGATTAGTATATTGGTTTTGAAAGTGCAGTATGGTCGAATAGCCCGCATTGATTTGAAAGTCCCACCAAGGCCTCCGGGTTATGCTTTTGTTGAGGTGAGCTTCAAAAGGTTTACAGCCACTTTTCTTTTGTTTTATTACTCATATATTATATTATATGTATAATAGTATGGTGAATGGTGTTGGTGTTCTTTTTTATAGTTTGAAGAGTCCCGAGATGCTGAAGATGCAATCAGGGGTCGTGATGGGTATGATTTTGATGGTCACAGATTAAGGGTAGGTGATGGTCCCACACATACACAATTACACATACCAAAGTAAGAAAATAATGTTTTAATAACAATGATAATAATAATAGGTGGAACTTGCCCATGGTGGACGTGGAAACTCATCTTCGACAGATCGTCATAATAGCCATAGCAGTGGTCGGGGAGGCCATGGTGGAGTTTCTAGACGATCTGATTATAGAGGTTTGAGATCTATTCTTAGCATGTTTGTTAATTGGTTGGTTCTCAAACTCAAATAAATAAATAAATAAATATGTTTTTATATTGCAGTTTTGGTGACTGGGTTACCCTCTTCGGCGTCATGGCAAGACCTTAAGGTACGTAACATTTATTTAAGGCAATGATTGATTTCTAAACTAATAAACTTGACTCTTGTTGTTTTCCTTCCATTCCAGGATCACATGCGTCGAGCTGGGGATGTTTGTTTCTCCCAAGTTTTCAAGGAGGGTGGTGGTAAGATTAAACATGCAATAATGCAAAGTATGTGCCTATCCTATGACAAGTCTGACTATTGTAAATTGCAGGTACCACAGGGATTGTGGACTACACAAACTACGATGACATGAAATATGCTGTAAATAATTAATTAATTCTGTTGGTGTTACAAACCTGTGGCTGTGGTGTTATCTAATATTATTGTTTTTGTGGCAGATACGCAAATTGGACGACTCAGAGTTTCGAAATGCTTTCTCACGTGGAGTGATACGTGTATGATTTAAAACTATTAACATGCTAATAGGATATATATATGTGTGTGTGTTTTTTTGTGGTATGTGCTTTACTAATTACTTTTATACATGCATACAGGTGAAGGAGTATGATTCGAGTCGGTCTAGGAGCCATAGTCGCAGCCGTAGCAAGAGCTATAGCCGCAGCCGCAGCAGGAGCAGAAGGTCAGAAGTCAGAACCACTATATTTTTATTAAAAAAAAGCCGTAATTGATAATAATAAATTGGGTTTGGTTTCCTTGTAAACAGCAAGTCCCCAAAAGCAAAACCATCTCGGCGCTCAAAATCCCGTTCGAGGTCGCGTTCTCGTTCTCGTTCTGGATCAGAACCCGCGCGCCCATCAGCAAGGTATAACTATTTTTTCTGCTCAATTCCTAATTTATCTAAATATCATACCAACTCCTTACTTGCCTCTTGTATATTACCCTTACCCATATCTTTTCATGTCCTGGACTTGGACAAGTCTGTAGATGGATGTTTCTTTTAATTTTAATATATATATATATATATATATATATATATATTATAATATATGCAGTAAGAATGAGAGCTGTACTTGTATATAGGATAGGATTTAAAACGAGAGTAAATACCTGGGGGTGGGGGCTGGTTTATGATTTTGTGTCAACTAGCATTGATTCTTGATTCTGCCTTTTTAGATATGGATATGGATATATACAGCTTGTCAGGGGATGGGATTGCATGTTAGGATTGATGGATATGGATTGCAATGAAAAGGCTGGATTTTGAATAGGGGAGTGGGGGCTATTGCATTGCTGTCATGATTTAAAAAGTTGTTGGATGGATCTCCAAATTTACACAAGATAATTTGTTTAAACATATTGGCATGATTCATGAATGAGAAGGCTACTGTTGGATAAGAGGAACATACATTTGGATG
This sequence comes from Lactuca virosa, assembly GCF_052849685.1. Lineage (NCBI taxonomy): Eukaryota > Viridiplantae > Streptophyta > Magnoliopsida > Asterales > Asteraceae > Lactuca > Lactuca virosa. Next base: position 462,880,692 of record NC_136430.1, on the reverse strand, counting down.
GATGGATATTATTAAACTCGCTTGTTTCTGGAACTTTTGCAGATCTCCTTCAAGATCCAGATCCCCCCCACCGTCTGTAAGTCAAACAAAACCTTGCTTGGTTGACTGCATCTAGACACGTATAATATCTATATGTATATACTTTGTTCTTCATGTTACCATGATTTACCCACCTTGATATATTTATTATTGTGTGTGTTGTGTTATGTTGTGTGTTTTTGTACTAGCGTCCAAAGCCTGCTGCTGCTACCAGTAAAAGTCCAAAAAGCAAGAGCAAGAGTAAGAGTCCAAGCAGAAGCAGAAGCAGGAGCAAGAGTTTATCAAGGTAGGTGATAGATGCCTTCCCTTGTTCATTTACAATTAGGTTTTTAAATTTGCTGGGTTTTTTTGGCAGGTGAGGTGATGGAGTAGCAGAAAAATGGTTGCTTGCCCAAACAACTCTACTCTAAATTCACATATATTTGACATTTCTTGTGATAAAAAAGGATATGGGAAGCCAAGCTCAATATTGGCCTATTTATATTTGCTAGACAAATTTGCTCAACTTTGTTGTACTCCAATGTGTATTGTTGACTTCTTTTATTTGGATCCCAATATAAAGCCATATTGATTCGCCTAAAGCTATTTCATCAAATTTTAATTTAGGATTGATTGCCTACTTGGCGAGGATGTCTAACCTTGATTGCAAGGCTCAATTACGAATGATGAATTATGTCATTTTCACTTACACTTACACACTATCAATCATGGTAGGCTTGGCTACAATGCTAGCCAATGATCTTATGGACGTCCATGAATTGGAAAAGCTGATTCTATAATTATTCTATTCCACACCTGTCTGTCTGATCTTGATAAAAGTAAAGTGCTTGAAATTCTTTTGGATGGATTTCAAAGATTAATTAAGCAGTCTAGTGTTGTTTGTTTTAGGTTGTAAGATTCGAGTTACATTTTATTTTACTTTGTGTGCTGTGTCATTCGGCCTGTAAATTTTGTAGGAGATTCATTATTTGGTCCAAGTAATGAATCATAATGGAATTATTATCAGAATTTAAGTGCTGGTTGGTTATCCAAGTTTCAAATGGTTTATCAACTAACGATTGAAATTAACTAACAAAATTTGTGTTAGTCACAATAAATCTATTAATCTTTGTGGATGGTGTAGTATGATATGAATATTTATATCTTAAAACTAATCTTTTTTTGGGATATTCATAAAAATGACCATCATCAGAAAGGGTGATACCCGAGAATACCAAAAGGGTGATATATCTCTTTATGACTAACGTTTTAGGTATTTGCAAAAGTGATCATATTGTTCGAAATGCTGCATCTCGGACTGATGTATGTCTTCACAATAAACTATGTATTGAAAGTTTGGATTTGGGATTTCGGGCAACTTTTTTTTACACACAAAACATTTTCAAATTTTATTCGTTTATTCACAAGAATAATGGTGATGCACTATTGTTCAAATGATCCAAACTTTCAAATTTACGTGGTTTTAATGGATGTTAGTGTTTTGATTATTTTGATGTTCTAAAGGTCCTTATATCACTTTGTATCGTTTTCATATGCAATGGGGTGTGAAGGAGTACCAATGAAAAATTCATATGCAATATTAGGTTTCTAAGGTCCTTTTATCTTTTTTTTTCATCTTAATTCTTCTATCAAAACGATACAAAGGGATACAAGGACCTTAGAAACCTATTATAATGATATAAATGGATACAACGATAGCCGTTGAAATTTGAATACTATTGGGTTGTACAAATACAATTTATAAGAAAAATTCATATGCAATGGGGTGTGAAGAGGTACCAACGAAAAAGATAACGTGATAGAGAGTTGTAGCAGGGAATAAGAAATGGTGGCAGGCCTAGTCGTTGACGGCAAAAGATGGATGTGGGGGAGTCCAATTCAATTATCAGGTTAGGAGAGAGTGAAAGTGTTGGTGATTTTAGTGTCACCATGTCCTTTTATGTAATTGGAACTAACATGTGAGCTAAGAGGCTTCATAATTTGTACTCTAATATATGTACGGGTTGGTGCGGAGTGCATACATGTATAAGATCAAATTAGAAGTTGGTTCGACGACAAGCCGGGGGTCCGGGGGCAGCGCCCCTGGGTCCGGGGTTTCCAAAGGGGTGGCGCCCCTTTGGCGGGGTCTAGGGGCAGCGCCCCTGGCTGGGGTCCCGCTGGTTTTGGTAACCCTAAATCCTCATTAAATCCGTATTACCCGACTTGCTTCTAAAGCAACTAATGACGGCCCAACCCTAATGAAACCCTAATCTCGTTTATTATATAGACGACTCTTCCTTTTGGGAAGATAGATACACACGAAAATTAGATCTCGGTTTTCATACACTGACAAAATCTTTCTAGCAAATTGGCTTACGATTTCTGTGCCTAGAATCGTAAGTGTCCACTTGGATTATCCTAGGCTGAATTTCTTGCAACCCAGACATAGGGTATAAATATCAGTTTGGAAAGTGTTCTCACGATCCAAGTTGGTATCCAAATCTCCACTACAAACCCTATATTTTCCAACATAAAGTGTCATTAATTAGTGAGGGGGTTTAATAAGAATAATGAGAAAATTGCAAATTTGATCCTTGTAATTTCATTTGGTTATAATTCAACGACTTTAAAAATTGTGATTATGGTACCTTCATCACGTTCACCTCCTGTTGCTACTACAACCGGCCGCCTACTGTCACACCCCGACCGAGGCGGCGGAACATGTCAGGCCGTGCGACTTAGTTAATGGATCACAGACAATTGGATATATAACACAAGTACAATGATAAACAAAACAATAGTTATATTTCAGCTTGAAGTTTGAATACAAGGTTCTTACATATAATAATAGAGTACATGGATTGCCTTAAACAAGTAGGCCGGTAGAACAAAAACTAGAAAACTAGGTCGCCTGCAATCCATGACTATTCTGTCATCTGAAATGTCGGTTTAATGATTTCCTGAGAATAAATGTAGTTTTGAGGGTCAAAACAAGGTTGGTGAGAGTTACAGGTTTTTTGCTAGAGCAGTAGTGATACTTTTAAAATGACCAAAAAATATTTTCTTTTGTAAGTAAAACCATACTTATGAAGGAGTTTGTAAAGAGCCTTCAGAGAAGCTTTAAAAACCAAAAGGTGTTTTTCCATAAGTAAAACGATATTTATAACAGTTTTGAAGTGAGAGAGAAACCAAGTCAATGGTTTGTAGTGATGCTATCAATGTTTATAGTGAGTTTTATAACCGAGCTATACGACTAGAGTACCCTCTACGATGCTTCATTGGACGTTGTAGCGCTGATAAGATAAATATCACCCGCTTCGATTTTACATCTTGGTTGTAGCTAGCATCGCAGGTAGGGGTGTCAACCCGTATAGATCTATACATATGTATCTAGCTCTGAATAATTAACGGTTATCGTAGTAGGGGTCTTCTAAGTATTTTTATCTAGGGATATGAATAGCGTCTCACTATAAAAGCCACTGACTAGTGTATACAAAAAACTCCCAACCCTAACTTATACGTGGATAAGAAATGATTTACGTTGCATAAAGTTTATAAAAGCCGAGTATGTTCGATAAGTATATACGTAAAAGTGCTTGATACTCGCTTAAATAGGTGGTAAATTTCATAAGTACATGTATAAATTTCAAGTTATAATATTTATAACTTATATATATATATATATATATATATATATATATATATATTGAATACTACAAAGGTGATAAACTTTATGACACATATTTTTCACATAAAATCATGGCATTTTGTAGTAAGTTGTCTTGACTAGTTGTATCATTTTAAAACAACTATAACACATGCATATATCATATTTATGACTAGTTTATTTGTAAATGAAGTGTTACTTGACAAAATAACATTTATAAACTAGATATGATGCATTTTCACATAAAATGATAACTTGTTGTAGTATGTTTTTAAGAGTGTTTTGCAAGAATGAAATATTGAGCACATGTCTCTCTCCCCCCCCCTCCCCGCGAAATATATAAAAGCTATTAAAAAGGGCCGTAACCACTCACTTTCGATGTGTGATTTGTAAATTAGAGTCGAGAGTGCGATTATCTTTGAGAACACCTCGAGAAAACACGAACGATAACTTGTTGTTTGGACTCGAAATAACCCGCGAAACAAATATAAAACCTGAGACTTGGACTTAGCAAATACCACAGAAAAATTAGAAACAAGAGATGGAAACAAAGGTGGTGGCCGAGGGATGGTTTAACCGTGGCAGTGCGTGGCGAGGGGCTATTTCGGCAGCTTCCTCGGTTGCCTTCTTGTTGTCGGCAGAAAAACGCGAAGGGAAAGGCAGTAGCGAACAACGGGGGTCGGAGGGAGGGAGGAGGCAGGTGGTAGTGGTGGCTGGTCAATGAAAACAAGATAAGAAGGAGGGTGGTTCTCGGTGGTCGAGGGCCACCTCCGGTGGGTGTTTTCTAGGCCGAGAGAGAGAGAGAAAGATTAATGGTTGTGAATTGAGTGTTAAAATGAAGAGGAAATGGCCTATATTTATAGTTCAAGCAAGTATCTAAGGGTAGCCAAGCTCCATGCTTTGATGGCTAGTCAAACACACAACCAACCATGCTTTGTACTTGAAATGAGAGGGTAAGGGAGGTAAGGTGTCACATCCATAATCCAGAGGTACCAATCTATTTAATTATTAATTCGAGCTTTGAGGATTTCCGACTTACGCGGGGCGTACTAGCCATGTACTTATTTGAGTCAGGACGGAGGCAGTGTACGCTGGGCGTACGAGGGAGTGTCAGGCGTACGTGAGCTGATGCGAAACCCTAATTTTTAGGTTTTCACCCCTATTTAAACACATTAAATCACCCTTGGACCTCCCATGATCATGCTCCATTCCCTTTAAACCCTAATATCGAACCCTAGCCTTGAGAGTGAAGATCTTGGAGCCTTTTTGTTAATTTTGTGCATTCTTGTTGAGGAAGAAGGTCATTGAAGAAGGTGGTGTTGCATGAAAGCTTGTGGATCCAGAAACGACCTCACTTTGTGCATCTTTTGAAGGTATAAAGTCCATACTTTGCTGATGTTCTTTCTTGATCTCCTTAGATGGGTTTTTATGATCTTTTTGTCCCAAAGCTTGGACCTTTGTGAGTATGGGGTACTCCAGAGCATGTTGGCTGTCCTTTTAGATGTATTAGAGTGCTTAGATTCATAAAAATGGTTGCTTGATCATTTCCTTTGGCCTATGCATGAGTTAAGTGACTTAGAGTGTTGTAGAAGTTAAGGTTTTGTGTATTGATCCCTATCTAGCCATGCAAAGGCTTAAATTCAATGACTTTATAGGTTAAGACATTCTATAGTGGTCAGATCTGAAGTTGGGATAAGTATCTTAAAGGATTAAGACATAAAAAGTTGGGGTTTGGGACAAGGCAGAGTGCGCCGGGCGGACTCCTAGCTACGCCCCGCGTAGCCAGGCCTGTCCCTGGTTTCACCGATTCGAGTTGTACGCCCCGCGTAGGAAGCGTACACCCCGCGTATGGACGAGAAGGTTGACTTGTTTACTTTTGCTGACTTTTGACCTTTGGTTAAAAGATTGAGGGTTTTAGACCATGGAAGGGCAAAATTGTAACGCCCGTAGATCCGGGCTAGTCAATTTAGAGACGATAAGCATCAAAAATGACTTTTTGATGGAAGATTATTTAGAATTAGTAATCTTAACTAAGTTGTAGTATATGTTACAAGGATTCCGTACATATAAAGAACGCCGAAATCCGAGTTATAACGAAGAAGTTATGACCTGTCGAAGTTTCGCGACAGAACCGGCACGACACAGCGCGACGTAAATAGTGAATTTACGTTAGAGCGATATTTGGCCTTAGCGATCTAAATGAAAGTCGTAGAATACGTTAAACCGAGAGCGTGCATAAAAAGAACGTCTAAATCCGACTTCGTATGAGGAAGTTATGATTTTTCGAAGTTTCAACATTAGCAGTATGCAGCCCGAAACTCGAGATTGAGGTCGAGCGATATTTAGCCAAAACTTTCTAAATGAGAATTGAAGATCTCATAAGTAGTAGTCCAACGATAAAAAGACAGACGAAAACGGAGTTCAGATGAAGGAGTTATGAATTTCGAACAGAGTTTTCCTGTCCCGGCCTACTAAAAATAATATATTAATAATATATTAAAATTAAAGTCAAACTTAGCCAACGGAGTCTAAACAAGAGTTGTAGAGCATAATCTCACCTACGCGTGGATATAAAGAACGTCGAAAACGGAGTTCGTATGCGAAAGTTATGAATTTCTGAAGTTCGGGGCGCGAAACCCCAAAACTGTCAGAGTTCACGACGTGAATACAGTGTTCACGACGTGAACTCAGTATTTATGACTTCTGGAGCCTGACAGACGCAAGTGGCGATGACGCACCTGATGACTATTGAATTCACGACGTGAGAACTTAAAATTCACGACGTGAGAGCTGAAAAATGACCCTATAAATAGAAATCGAGGGTCAGCCGATTTTGGTTGCTCTATCTCTTCTCTCCCACTCCCGATACCCTCTCTAAGCCCTATTTTAACCCCCGAAGCCCCGATATCATCCCGAGACCCGAAGCAAGTCCCGGAGCCCGAAGATCCCGAGAAGAAAAGAGTTTCCGAGCCGAAGCTCTGCCCGCGAGAAGGCCGGTATGTCAAGATCTTCTAGTTTCACCGAAGAAATACTACTCTTAGAGCCGTAGTGCTGCCCGATCATCTTCTGATCAAGTGAGTGTGTAGTTACTTTCTTCTACCGCATAGATATGAAGTATTTGCTATGAAATACGTGCTATGTGTTTATTCGTTGTTTGTTTACTTGAGATGGTTGTTGGAATGAATGTTTTATACAGGTTTTTAAATGAACTAAACCATATATGTAATTTATATCTACGAATATGTCGGGTAAAACATGGGTAGATAAGTGATGTGGTATGAAAGATGTTATAGATAATCTTAGCAGATGCGCTAAATAGTAAATGTCATAATACTAGCAGATGCGCTTATAGGATAATCCTGGCAGATGCGCTTATAGGATAAGGTCGGCAGATGCGCCAAATAGAGAATGTCATAATACTAGTAGATGCGCTTATAGGATAATCCTGGTAGATGCGCTTATAGGATAAGGTCGGCAGATGCGCCAAATAGAGAATGTCGTAATCCTGGCAGATGCGCTTAAAGGATAATGTTGGCAGATGCGCCTAATAGTGTATGTCGTAATCCAGGCAGTGGCGCCTAATAGTGTATGTCGTAATCCAGGCAGTGGCGCCTAATAGTGTATGTCGTAATCCAGGCAGTGGTGCCTAATAGTGAATGTCGTAATCCTGGCAGAGGCGCTTAAAGGATAAAGTTGGTAGATGCGCCTTACGTAGCAATGGATTTTGTGCCAATTCCTTAGGTCAATCCTTAGGAATGAATGAATGAAGGATAGTTGATTCTTAGGGTAAAACCTTAAGAAATAAAGAAGATAATAAGGATGGGTAATTGGGTTGATTGTTTGATGATTAAATATAATAATTATATTATTGTGGGTTGAAAACCCTATATGCTCACCAGGCTCCCAAGCCTGACCCACTCAGTTTTTCTGTATTACAGGTAGTGGAAAAAGAGCATAGTTGGATGATGACGAGGGATTTTGGGTTATAGATCAGTAGTTATAAATAACTGTTGTAAGGTCTATTTTATACTGTTTATGCTTTTGGTCTGTATCGGAACATGACATCCCGAGATTTTATTATTTAATGAAAAGTACATTCTCTTTGAGAAATGTTTTGATAAAGTTTTATCATATCTTGTTTGGGAACAAATTCCGCAACCGTTTTCTTTAAAGGATTACTCTGATTTATAAAACAAAGCATAAACAAATCGGTCTTTTCTGGCCGAGAAATTGGGGATGTCACAGTTGGTATCAGAGCATTAGTTTAAGCGAACTAGGAATTTGTAGGATTTCTAGACTTAAACTTAGAATGCTAAGCGATGATTGTGAGATGAGTGTCTACCATATTATAGACACGAGCACTAGTATATTTTAGGAAAGATGCCTAAAATGCTTTTATATGCTAAATGTTATATGTTTTCCATATATGATATTAGTAGTTCGGATCTATGGTCTGTTGCCGACCGGATCTGGAAACCTTACTTGGTTAGGATTCTAAGCGTATGAATACGATATTAGAACTAGCATGTAAACGTTTCGGAGTGATAAGGAGATTTATACGTCTATCGTAAATAAAGCTTTCTTATCTTAAATTCTCGCCCGGTACACCGAACGTCTGTTTGGGTGTACAAAACGTTATGGTGGAGACTCGTAGAGAATGGAGTAAATGGAGAAAATGAAAGGCTTATGATAGTGAATGACACCTATCGGAAGATATCTTAAGAGTGGTATCTTGCCTTTAGAATATGTTTGATAAAATAACGGAACGTTTAGGGGAGTACGGTACGTCTGAGGTACACCTTCGATTGGCAGGATGGTGGAACGATTGGTGTAATTCTTGAAGTTGTCCCATTGTCTGGAATTTCCATCACCAACCGAGTTGAAGTAGAATTGATGATTGAAGATACGCATGGAAGAAGTCCTAGTAGAGTCTAGGAGAATTTTTATGATTAATTGGACACATTCGTATGTGTTAAACTGTTTTGTGATTTTAGGACTTGGGGATTGCGGGACAATACTTGGGACGAGTATGAGTAGGTGTGAATAGTAGTAGAGATCTATACTACTGGAAGCACAGGACTCACGCTTGGATCAGGGAAAGTCACAAGGTTACCAAGAAGCTAGTGATTGGTCTCGTTTTATTCAAGTATGTCGTTACCATTGTTTCGGTAGTGACTAAGAAGATGATTGATATTCTGACCCTAGCGGTCATATCAAATTGAGTCCGACTACGATGAGTTTGTTACGTGGTTCATAGAACCAAGTTCGAGGTAGCATCTGAATCAAGTCAGAAGATTGAAATCAATGCGATCGGTAGCATCGCACTCATTGTTAAGGAAGCTTGTAGCTAGAAATGCTACATGTAAAAATGTGATTATATCACATTAGAATATGAAGGAAGGCATATTCCATTCTGGAATTTGACTCTAAGAGACTTGAGTCTGAGCGTTGCATCATACGATGAGAGGTCATTAGAACACGACCCATCGGTCTGTTACAATAGATAAAGGAATGTACTTATTCTAAGAAGAAGAAGGAGTTCTCAGTAAGGATTTATTTTGTAACTTGAAGGTTACGATTGAAAGTCCAACATAGTACGAAGAGCAGATGCAGGATTGAGCACTACCTGCTATCGAGAAGTCCAAGAGTTAGATACTCTTTCGAGGAAACATAGAACTTACAGTTATTACCTAGGATGAAGAGATAACTTATGGAATCATTATACAAGTCCTATTTCGTTGATGATTCCGAGACGTAATCATCCTAAGGGGGAGATAATTGTAACGCCCCTAGATCCGGGCTAGTCAATTTAGAGACGATAAGCATCAAAAATGACTTTTTGATGGAAGATTATTTAGAATGAGTAATCTTAACTAAGTTGTAGTATATGTTACAAGGATTCCGTACATATAAAGAACGCTGAAATCCGAGTTATAACGAAGAAGTTATGACCTGTCGAAGTTTCGCGACAGAACCGGCACGACACAGCGCGACGTAAATAGTAAATTTATGTTAGAGCGATATTTGGCCTTAGCGATCTAAATGAAAGTCGTAGAATACATTAAACTGAGAGCGTGCATAAAAAGAACGTCTAAATCCGACTTCGTATGAGGAAGTTATGATTTTTCGAAGTTTCAGCATTAGCAGTATGCAGCCCGAAACTCGAGATTGAGGTCGAGCGATATTTAGCCAAAACTTTCTAAATGAGAATTGAAGATCTCATAAATAGTAGTCCAACGATAAAAAGACAGACGAAAACGGAGTTCAGATGAAGGAGTTATGAATTTCGAACAGAGTTTTCCTGTCCCGGCCTACTAAAAATAATATATTAATAATATATTAAAATTAAAGTCAAACTTAGCCAACGGAGTCTAAAAAAGAGTTGTAGATCATAATCTCACCTACGCGTGGATATAAAGAACGTCGAAAACGGAGTTCGTATGCGAAAGTTATGAATTTCTGAAGTTCGGGGCGCGAAACCCCAAAACTGTCAGAGTTCATGACGTGAATACAGTGTTAACGACGTGAACTCAGTATTTATGACTTCTGGAGCCTGACAGACGCAAGTGGCGATGACGCACCTGATGACTATTGAATTCACGACGTGAGAACTTAAAATTCAGGACGTGACAGCTGAAAAATGACCCTATAAATAGAAATCGAGGGTCAGCCGATTTTGGTTGCTCTATCTCTTCTCTCCCACTCCCGATACCCTCTCTAAGCCCTATTTTAACCCCCCGAAGCCCCGGTATCATCCCGAGACCCGAAGCAAGTCCCGGAGCCCGAAGATCCCGAGAAGAAAAGAGTTTCCGAGCCGAAGCTCTGCCCGTGAGAAGCCCGGTGTGTCAAGATCTTCTAGTTTCACCGAAGAAATACTACTCTTAGAGCCGTAGTGCTGCCCGATTATCTTCTGATCAAGTGAGTGTGTAGTTACTTTCTTCTACCGCATAGATATGAAGTATTTGCTATGAAATACGTGCTATGTGTTTATACGTTGTTTGTTTACTTGAGATGGTTGTTGGAATGAATGTTTTATACAGGTTTTTAAATGAACTAAACCATATATGTAATTTATATCTACGAATATGTCGGGTAAAACATGGGTAGATAAGTGATGTGGTATGAAAGATGTTATAGATAATCTTAGCAGATGCGCTAAATAGTAAATGTCATAATACTAGCAGATGCGCTTATAGGATAATCTTGGCAGATGCGCTTATAGGATAAGGTCGGCAGATGCGCCAAATAGAGAATGTCATAATACTAGTAGATGCGCTTATAGGATAATCTTGGCAGATGCGCTTATAGGATAAGGTCGGCAGATGCGCCAAATAGAGAATGTCATAATACTAGTAGATGCGCTTATAGGATAATCACGGCAGATGCGCTTATAGGATAAGGTCGACAGATGCGCCAAATAGAGAATGTCGTAATCCTGGCAGATGCGCTTAAAGGATAATGTTGGCAGATGCGCCTAATAGTGTATGTCGTAATCCAGGCAGTGGCGCCTAATAGTGTATGTCGTAATCCAGGCAGTGGCGCCTAATAGTGAATGTCGTAATCCTAGCAGAGGCACTTAAAGGATAAAGTTGGTAGATGCGCCTTACGTAGCAATGGATTTTGTGCCAATTCCTTAGGTCAATCCTTAGGAATGAATGAATGAAGGATAGTTGATTCTTAGGGTAAAACCTTAAGAAATAATGAAGATAATGGGGATGGGTAATTGGGTTGATTGTTTGATGATTAAATATAATAATTATATTATTGTGGGTTGAAAACCCTATATGCTCACCAGGCTCCCAAGCCTGACCCACTCAGTTTTTCTGTATTACAGGTAGTGGAAAAAGAGCATAGTTGGACGATGACGAGGGATTTTGGATTATAGATCAGTAGTTATAAATAACTGTTGTAAAGTCTATTTTATACTGTTTATGCTTTTGGTCTGTATCGGAACATGACATCCCGAGATTTTATTATTTAATGAAAAGTACATTCTCTTTGAGAAATGTTTTGATAAAGTTTTATCATATCTTGTTTGGGAACAAATTCCGCAACCGTTTTCTTTAAAGGATTACTCTAATTTATAAAACAAAGCATAAACAAATCGGTCTTTTCTGGCCGAGAAATTGGGGATGTCAGAAAAATGATCTTTTTTCCCTTCAAGGTCATAGTTGTGGGATTTGGACCGTGAGTCAGGTTATGACCTTAATTGACTAGGGTTGCTTTTTGTGTTTATTAGGCGGAGTCTAGTTCCCACAGTTCAGGAGTGAGATTTACCAGTCATTAGTATTAGGTGAGTCTCCTCACTTATTCTTACATGTGTGGTAGAGTAGCTGTATATATTTACATGTGATGACCAGCGAGGTGTAACATCCTTAAAAATACGGTCCAAAAATTTCATTTTAAAATCATTAGTGAAAGCCATAATCATCCGCCATTTCATTCATAAACAAAACTGTTATATCAAATCAGAGTAAAATCTCAAAACATATTCTTTTTATCAGAGTAAAACATCCCAGACTAAACAAACTATGGTGTGTGCCATGCGATCACCCCGAGATTTGTTTAGTTTGTTTAGCCTGGGATGTTTTACTCTGATGAAAACTGAAAACTGAAAATTGTAAGCACAAAGCTTAGTGAGTTCCCCAAACCAAAACTGAAAACTGGATTTTACTGAAAACTGAAAACTGTAAACTGTAAGCACCTCAAGTACCTGGGATGTTTTACTCTGATAAATCTCTTTTCTGGCCGAGAAATTGGGGATGTCAGAAAACTGTAAACTTAGTGAGTTCCCCGCTACCGGAAGTACCTCAAACCAAAACTGAAAACTGTAAGCACAAAGCTTAGTGAGTTCCCCAACCTACCACATACTACATACATAACCACATACTGGGCCCCCGCCCGCTGCATCGGGACTTGCCCGACATCGGACTAACTCCGGCATCGGGCCCCGCCCGGCATCAGGCCCCGCCTGGCATCGAGCCCCGCTCGGTATACAGATCTGTTTCTCTTAGGCCCTGCCTGTCTCTGGGCCTCACCCGCTAAACACATACCAACATATAACATACACATAACAAATAGCTAATCATACTCTATTTTACTCCTAATCTAAGGCCCCGCCTAACTTAGGCCTCACCCCTGTCATGTTACTAATGAGTCATGGAACCCCGTCCACGCTCCTGCTGATAGTGAGATACGGCCTCCCGCCCACACTCACCTCCCTCCTAACTCGGGCCTCGCCCCTGCTATGTTACTAATGAGATACGAAACCCCGTACGTACTCGGCTAGTGATGAGATACGGGGCCTCGCCCGAACTCACCTCCCTACTAGGCACATACAAGTATCACAAAGACAACAAGTATAACTACACATACACTACTGCCTCGGGTACCACCCGACATCGGACCGAAATCCGGAACATATAAACTACATCGGGCTAACCCCGGTAGCGGATCTAAATCCGAAACATGTCACAATGAGTGCCTAGGGCTAACCCCCGGGTCTTCCTACTATACATAAACATAAACATAATGGACCGACATTGTGGCCGTAGACCCATGCACACAGTGAGGAGACTCACCTTGCACTACTGAAGCTCTTGCTGATACCCTCCTGACTGCTATCCGACCACTCTCCGAACCGCTGCTCCTCTAGCTCCCCGAGCTACCAACACCAATATAACACTTAGTCCTAAACTGTCCCCCAAAAGTCCAACTAAGTCAACTCTGGTCAAAGTCCTTCTCAAGGTCAAAGTCCTGGTCAAAGTCAACCTTCCAGGTTGACCCTACCCGCCGAGTCAGCCTAATGACTCGCCGAGTTACTAACCTCAGAAACTCTTCAACTCGCGACTCGACTCGCCGAGTCACCCCATGAACCGTCGAGTCCTTCCATCCCCGAGTCCTATTCCTGTCCAACCCACTGAGTCACCACTCAACTCACTGATCTGACTCATGACCAGAAGAGATTACGGTTTACGGCCCGAATCTCCGAGTTCAAGAGCCGACTCGCCGAGTCCACTTCGTGTCATCTCTATTCTGTCAATTACAGTCCATTCCATTGCTTCCAACTTGTAGATCTGGACTCCTAAGGCTAGCATTACACGTAAAGTTGCTAACTTTACGTGCATGTAAGGTGCTATGAAGCTAAAACACTAATTCCAAGCTACAATGAATGTCTAAATCATGGGATGAAGCCATAGCTGGGTAAAGCTACCCATTCAGAGCTTCTAAAGCTCAGAAATGCTCAGATCTGAACTCCTTTTCGTCCTCAAGGATCAATACTCGGATTGGCCTTGGAAATGGCCCAAATGTGACAAGATCTAAGCTAAGAAGGGGATTTATCTAATGAATGCTCAAGGTATTGACTTGTTACCTTCTACCAGCTGCCAAACCGAGATAGAGGCTGGATCTAGACTTTCTTCCTCGTCCCTTACTCCTAAACCTTCAAGATTCACTCCAAAGGGACCTTTAATCTTCACAAGAGCTCAAGAAATGAAGTTGGGTGGCTAGGGTTTCGGTCTGGACTAGAGAGGCTGTAAATAAAACCCTAGGGAGGAGAATAGGATGCTTAAATAGGGTACCAAGTCCCGAAACTAGGGTTTTCCCAACCCAGACCTGACTCGCCGAGTCAGTCCCCCGACTCGCCGAGTCAGTCCCCCGTCTCGCCGAGTCAGCTACTTAATCTGCGACACGGAACTCACTCCGACTCGTCGAGTTCTTCCTTGGACTCGACGAGTAGACCTCTTGACTTGGGGTTTTTCTTTCCTTTCTTGACCTTTTGAATTCGGGGTTTTACAACTCTCCCCTACTTAAACTGGACTTCATCCTCGAAGTCCGCTCCTGCTCACAACCCCGCATCCACTCACAGCATTCCTAAACGTCACATACCTTGCCTGCTTGGAACAACCCTCGAGAATTTCATCATGAGACGATCCAATCACTACAACCTTCGAGTACAACACTCTACTCAACTGGTAATCCTTTCGGTACTTCCCGGACACTTACACTTGACATCCAAGGGTTCACCCCCTCCTTGCCCGGCGCTGCCACTGGTCTTCCCAAGGCAGCTTTCTGTAAACCACAATCCTTTCCTATCTTTGACAAGAATAACCTTCTGCGGAAATTACAGTCCCGACCATCTTCTAATCACCCAACTGTCCTACGCACGACTTCTCTTATTACCACTCCTGCCTGAAATCCTGCTGGATCTCATTCGCCTCCGGATGAACCATGACCACCCTGGTCCCAACTAATCTGTCATTATCCGGGATACCGGACTCTCATCGGTTACTGAACTCAAAATCCATCTCCTAGCCGCTCTCAGCGACTTCTGCAGAAAACTTCGGCTACCTGAAACGCTCTATATACCTTACCACTCTGGCTCCATAAGTCTTAGGATCGTCGATCCCCTATCTTGACTCTAAGGTCTCTACCAGGTCCCACCTGCACTGCTAAAATCTCACGGGCCTCGGCCACGGGTCTTACCCAAACTATATCTTAGAGCGGTCTCTCCCTCAAGTCTCACTTGTCTTGCTACTATCGCAAGGGCCTCGCCCACAGGTCTCACCCAACTATACTACTGAGCGAACCTGCCCCCGGTCTCACCTATCTAGGGCTACGCGGGTCCTAAACCATCCTGAATCCTCAACGGACTATCCTTTCTCGATCTCTATCAGGCTGACTAGGAGATACGGGCCTCGCCCACACTCCGCTAACTAGGAGATACGTGCCCTTGCCCATACTCCTTTATCTAGGAGATACGGGCCCTCGCCCATACTCATCTATCTATGAGATACGGGCCCTCGCCCACACTCCTCTAACTGGCTACTAACAAATGTTGCGGCTATCCCACAGTCTTACCACACTCCCCATGCTGCCTCTACACTGACTACTAATCCGAAAGCATCCCATGTCGGACATTCACTCAATCTGTATCTTGACTCACTCGAGTCCTGCTGGCGATCCTCCAACCTGGTTTTCCAAACCAGCCATCAACTAACGTGAATACTACAGTCATCCGTAGCCTCACTACACTTCTCGCACTATCTACCTACTGGTGAATGCTACGGCTATCCCGTAGTCTTACATCCTGGCTAAACTCACGTCCTGCCGAGGAAACCTCCAACCTGGTTCCCAACCCGACATCAACTATTGCGAATACACGAACTCAACGTCGGGAAGTTTTCCAAACTCCCGAATTCCAAGCTGCTCTATCCAGGCAGCCGCCCAGGCTGCATCCCTTCTCATCAAGAATGCGAACACATCCAAGTTGCGATCTTACCTCAGCTCCTGACTACTAGGTGATTCTCCCCCACTTTGATTACACTAAATCCTTACAGCTCCGAGCTTGGAAAGGATTCCCGGTCCTTCTCCCTATCTAAAGGGTCGATCTGCTGACAACCAATGCTTACCACTGCTAGTGCTCCTAAAACTAACCAATACCAACTCTGAACCACTCTTGAAGAATAACATAACACCTCCCTAGCCCCAATCACACTTGCTACAGTGACTACATCATGAGGACCTGCTCAAAAGGGAGACATCTTCGAACTACTACTCTAACATTCGTGGTATGCAAATGGCATATAACTCATTCATAAGCAGGAAACATAATATTCTGAGATACACTCACTAACCTTGATGCAGTACCATAACAATAAAATCATAAACATAAGCTGAATTTGGAAAACATACCAGCGATCTATTGCGGCTCGATCTTGACTTCCTGCGGAATCATGGGCGTTGGAACCTGAACTCCCCCTCTCTGTCGAAGTATCTGCGATGAATCCTGAGCTGCCTTAACCACTATACGGGGGCAACTTGCCTTGATATGTCTGGGCTGATGACAACGATGGCACAACTCTACTTCCAATGTGCATTCCTAGCGATTGTGTCCTTTCCACCCGCACCTGCCGCACTTAGACCTAATGTGAACATTCTCATGTGTCCCTTCATCCCTTGCACACCCTTCTCGTCCACTCGGGTCTCTTGCGTCAGCCCTGGCAGCTCCCGAATGCTGAGATCGTTGAGCCTGACTAGAGATCCGCTTCCTCTTCCCTAACTGTACATCCAAACCAAACTCTTGCTCCCGAGTTACCCCGACTACCCCATCAACCGCCTGAACAGCCCGTGACTGACCTTGAAACCTAGCGGTTACCCTATCAGTAACACGCTCAATAATGTCGGGTAACTCCTCGCGTACGGGTCACGAAACCTCCACAACGATCCGATCGTATAGTGGACTCTCCTAGAGACAAGGCACGTAACCCCCCTCCGATCCCTGATGAAAAGAGCTGACAACGGGACCCTCCCTGCTGAGGGATCCCAGAGATCCATAAACATTGGGTCTCAGAGGAACCCCTAATTGCCCCGTAGCGATCTCGGCCCGAAAGGCCTCGAGGCGGCTATCCAAAAGCTCCAAAATCCCCTCCTTGACTGTACCGAAGATCAAAAGGAGTCTAGTCCAGTATACTGCGCGTAATCTCAGCTGAAATAAACTCTCGCATCTGCTCCCCGAGCTACTCGGCTCCTGCACCCGAGCCTGATCCCTCACCTGCACCAGGACTGCCCACTGGCCTACCTCGTAGCATCACCATGCTGCAAACATACCATAACTACCATAAGAATACTCCTCACTACTGAGGGATCTCACACACTCACTACAAGTTCCCTGGTCTTATCTCAACCCTTCTTGAATCGAGTACGGATCCTCTGCTTTCAGTAGTACGGGCCCATACTACCTTCCACATCTATCCGTACTTTCCTCAAGAATTTCCTTGACTCCACCAAGTCCCTTTCACTACTACTAATACTGCTCCCAACACTAATCTCATCCTAGGCTTGCCCTAGGGTAACCTCCAACCAAAACCCAGTCCTCAGCTACTGAAGGTATCTTCATAATGCCAATTAGCCACTACCTGAATACCAACACATGTAACGAGGCTTAGATAATCCTTCAAGTAAAGGACTCATCCTTACAACGGTTAGACTCAAACGAGAGATGCGCAATAGGGCCAAATCCCGCACTCTGAGATTATTCAACCCTGGTCACATGTGACTTGACGTATTCACCTAATGGCTAACTCCCATCACTCAGAGCCCCACAAAGCACAAAGCAAGCAACATTCAGACAAAAAGGAAAATCTAACCAGAACATAATCAAGCAATTCTATTCACATATCAGGAATCCGTACTAGCATGCAACTTATAAAGCTCCTACACATAACAGTCACATAAGGCATCCTCCTAGATCCTTAGTCCTAATCTAGCATGCAGTTCTAAAGCACATATCATATCATAAACTTGTATGGGTAATTTAGGAGAACTTACTTGAGCTCGGCTGATTGCATGCACCACACCCTTTTCTCTTTTCAAATCCTTTTCTCCTTTCAAATTCTTTTCTCTTTTCAAGGTTCTTTTCTAAAAATTGATTTCTTTTTGAAAATTTTCATACCAAGTCCTTAGTTTGAGTTCAAACACACCCGAGAGTGTGCTCGAATCCCTCAAACCAAGGCTCTGATACCAACTTGTAACATCCTTAAAAATACGGTCCAAAAATTTCATTTTAAAATCATTAGTGAAATCCATAATCATCCGCCATTTCATTCATAAACAAAACTGTTATATCAAATCAGAGTAAAATCTCAAAACATATTCTTTTTATCAGAGTAAAACATCCCAGGCTAAACAAACTATGATGTGTGCCATGCGATCACCCCTAGCTCCTCCCTCCGCTACCGGAAGTACCTGAAACCAAAACTGAAAAGTGTAAGCACGAAGCTTAGTGAGTTTCCCAACCTACCACATACTACATACATAACCACATAATGGCCCCCCGCCCGCTGCATCGGGACTTGCCTGACATTAGACTAACTCCGGCATCGGGCCTCGCCCGGCATCAGGCCCTGCCTGGCATCGAGCCCCGCTCGGTATATATATCTGTTTCTCTTAGGCCCCGCCTGTCTCTGGGTCTCGCCCGCTAAACACATACTAACATATAACATACACATAACAAATAGCTAATCATACTCTATTTTACTCCTGATCTAAGGACCCTCCTAACTTGGGCCTCGCCCCTATCCTGTTGCTGATGAGTCATGGAACCCCGTCCACGCTCCTGTTGATAGTAAGATACGGGCCCCCGCCCATACTCACCTCCCTCCTAACTCGAGCCTCGCCCCTGCTATGCTACTAATGAGATACGAAACCCCGTCCGTACTCGGCTAGTGATGAGATACGGGGCCTCGCCCGAACTCACCTCCCTACTAGGCACATACAAGTATCACAAAGACAACAAGTATAACTACACATACACTACTCCTTCGGGTACCACCCGACATCGTACCGAAATCCGGAACATATAAACTACATCGGGCTAACCCCGGTAGCGGATCTAAATCCGAAACATGTCAGAATGAGTGCCTAGGGCTAACCCCCGGGTCTTCCTACTATACATAAGCATAAACATAATGGGCCGGCATTGTGGCTGTAGACCCATGCACACAGTGAGGAGACTCACCTTGCACTGCTGAAGCTCTTGCTGATACCCTCCTGACTGCTATTCGACCACTCTCCAAACCGCTGCTCCTCGAGCTCCCCGAGCTACCAACACCAATATAACACTTAGACCTAAACTGTCCTCCAAAAGTCCAACTAAGTCAACTCTGGTCAAAGTCCTTCTCAAGGTCAAAGTCCTAGTCAAAGTCAACCTTCCAGGTTGACCCTACCCGCCGAGTCAGCCTAATGACTCGCCGAGTTCCTAACCTCAGAAACTCTTCAACTCGCGACTCGACTCGCCGAGTCACCCCATGACCCGTCGAGTCCTTCCATCCCCGAGTCCTATTCCTGTCCAACCCACTGAGTCACCACTCAACTCACTGATCTGACTCATGACCAGAAGAGATTAGGGTTTACGGCCCAACTCTCCGAGTTTAAGAGCCGACTCGCCTAGTCCACTTCGTGTCATCTCTATTCTATCGATTACAGTCCATTCCATTGCTTCCAACTTGTAGATTTGGACTCCTAAGGCTAGCATTACACGTAAAGTTGCTAACTTTACGTGCATGCAAGGTGCTATGAAGCTAAAACACTAATTCCAAGCTACAATGAATGTCTAAATCATGGGATGAAGCCATAGCTCAGAGCTCCTAAAGCTCAGAAATGCTCAGATCTGAAGTCCTTTTCGTCCTCAAGGCTCAATACTCGGATTGGCCTTGGAAATGGCCCAAATATGACAAGATCTAAGCTAAGAAGGGGATTTATCTAATGAATGCTCAAGGTATTGACTTGTTACCTTCTACCAGCTGCCAAACCGAGATAGAGGCTGGATCTAGACTTTCTTCCTCGTCCCTTACTCCTAAACCTTCAAGATTCACTCCAAAGGGACCTTTAATCTTCACAAGATTAACTCCTCGCGTACGGCTCGCGAAACCTCCACAACGATCTGCTCGTATAGTGGAATATCCTGGAGACAAGGCACGTAACCCCCCTCCGATCCCTGATGACAAGAGCTGACAACGGGACCCTCCATGCTGATGGATCCCAAAGATCCATAAACATTGGGTCTCAGAGGAACCCCTAATTGTTGATTACATGTGTTTCAGGTACTTCTGTGGCACTATGATATTTGTAGTGATGATTTGTATTTGATACTTGTGATTTTGTGATGGTTTGGTTTATGTTGAATCATGAAAAGTGACCCTCTTGAACTTCAGCTACTGCAGCCAACAAGCTACCGCAGTCAAGCTCCCTCTTCAGCATCCGAAGTCATCAAAGCCAACCGCAGTCACTCTTTGTTACTTAGTTTATTTTTTTTACTGTAATCCTCTCTATTGTCCAGTATGCCTTGCATGGCTACTCTTAGAGAGTGAATCTAATGTAACTACTTGAGTCTCTATAAATAGAGCTCATTCTCTTGTATTCATTACGGACCTATCATTCTGAATACACATCTCTGAAGTTATCTTTTCTATCTCTCTATCTAATTACTCATCTCTTCTTACTCACAAATCTTACTAGAATATAACCGATTGCAATCTCTCTTCGGAGCAAGTCTTTTGTGACTTAATCACTAAGTTTGATCTCACTTATTAACTTGGCTTGAATGCATTCCTTGTTATGAATCAACTTATATGTATACTTGATATAACAATTGTTGTCATTTCCATTTCTTTACTTTTCCGCAACTAACTCTCTAACTATCTAACTCTAAATATTATTGTTGAGCTTTTAGATCCTTCGAGATTAACTATTCCGCAATATACTTGTTCTAACGTTTGTTTAAGTGTGTCTCAAAGTTTTTCTCTCAACAATTGGTATCAGAGCCATAGTGGTTGCTTTTTGAAAACGGAACTCTGATTTTCAAAGGGCCTTCTATACCACTGAAGCTCATTTCTTAAAAAAAACTTCAAAAAAAAAAAAACAAATGACACAATCGTTATCTCTGAATGTTTCTAACAGTGTTGGTGGTTCTAATCGAGCCCCAATACTGGTAGCAAATGAATATCATCACTGGTCCCAATGAATGGAAAGATACTTAAGGAGACTTGGTAGAGATGTATGGCGATCCGTAGAAGAAGGACTACATGTCCCAGTCCTTACACCAGTCCAAACTGACGGCGCTATAACCAGATTAGGAGGAGGTCAACCAATCATGAACCGTCCAACCAAGGATGATCTCGATAAAATGGAAAATGATGCTGTTGCTTTTTATGAAATCTCCTGTGGAGTTGCTCCTGACAACTTCGATATTATCATAAATTGCAAATCAGCAAAAGAGATCTGGGAAGTTCTCAAGAATTTGTACGAAGGCTCAGAACAAGCACAAGACAAGAAGCTTACTACCGCACTCAATGAGTTCAACAACTTCAAAGCTCATACTGGCGAAAGCTTGGAAGACTCTTTCAAAAGATTCAACCTGATAGTCACCAAATTATCCAATGCGGGCACCATCCGCAGTAACCATGAAACAAATCTTCAGTTTCTTAATGGTTTAGGAAGACATTGGACTAAGGCTAAGATGATAGTCCAAGGCGATAGAAAGATTCATTCTTTGTCACTCTACAAGCTCTATGGAGAACTGCAAGCACAAGAATCCACCGTACTCAAAGACTGTGCTGAATTCGGAGGACCACTTGCTCTCATAGCACAAGCTCCACATAATCAATCTTACTCTCCCTCGTATGACACACCACCGCAGTCATACGAAGTTGACTCAGAGTATGACGATGAAGAAGAATTTCAGAAGGATATTGCTCTGGTTAGCCAACAGTTCAACCGTCTACCACCTCCTTCCTTCCGCAAGAATCAACAGTTCAACAAATCTCCATTCAACCGTAACTTCAGTTCCCAGAATAACCATCCTCGATATCCCAAAAGTTCTCATCCACCACCGTAATCTCAAAATAATCAACCAAAGGAGGCACCGTAGTCTACTCAAACCACTGACTCCGGTACTCCCTCAGAAGACAAGACTGATGTTGTAATTTGTCACAAATGCAACAAAGAGAATCACTTTGCAAGAGATTGTAAGGCCAATGTAGTAAAAGACAGAGCATTCTACCTTAGAATGGCTCAAGAGTTGGAAGATAAGGAAAAGGCAAGGGCATACGTAGCCCATGTCAAAAGAGACCATCAAGTTTGGTCATCCGGAGACGAAGATGAAGCCATCAGCAGTGTCAAAGGAAAAGGGAAAATCTGCATGCTGGCAACTGCGGATGATGATGGGTCTACAAAGCTGGACAAAAACTACTGCTACATGGCAAAGGATGGAACTCTAAGCATCGTCGAACAGGTAAAACTTATGATCCAAACTCTAAACTATAGCATACATGAGTGTCAACCCTACATAGATGATCTTAATGACACTTGTGATGCCGTCCTTACAGACTATAACAAAGCCTTAGATGAGAAGAACATTGCGTCCCAAGAGATGTTCCACGTGAGAGGACGACTGGATAACAAAAGACTTAAAATGGCTATGTTAGAAAAGGACTTAGAGTTAGAAAAAGATGCAAGAATGTTGAGTGAAACAAAATTAGAGATAGCTTTGAACCAGAGAGATTTAGCTCAGAGTGAAATTGTACGCTTAAATCTCTTAATCGAAAAATTGTTTAATGAAAGTGAAGCTATTGAAAATTTGGTAAACAATGGAACCGTGGACAATACATACAATTGGGGTTGGTCAAATGGATATCCTACCGCAATGGATTCCTCACCCCGGTTCAACAAAGACAGACTGTATGTCCCTCCAGATCGAGAATTTCATTTTCCAGTCAATGACAAGACCTTTCCCGAAGACATCAAAACTCACTTCGGTAGACTACATAATCTAAGCAATAATTGTGTCATTGAGGAAATTGTGCCTGAGGTTTCGGGTCACACTTGTGATCAAATTCCTATCTGTGACACCATTTACCCAAATTCTCAAACCTCATCCGTAGTTGATGAAGAAATTGTCATTGAGGGCCCCGAAGTCTCGAAAGACTTTCCATCTCTGTCCTCAGACCGCAGTGTCTCACACTGTAGTCAAAAGTCCCACAAAAGTCCCACTAAAGTCCCAACTCAGACTTACTCTGCAGTAGTCAAATCATCACTACCGCAGTCATCGGTAGAAGGAACTGTGACTCTTCAGCCAATTCATCATGAATTACCCATAGAAAACTTTGAAGTAGGTCAATGCTCTCAAACCCTTGAATCTTCAAGTTCAGATGACTCAAGCCCACGTTTTCAAAAATTTTCTAACAATTCCAGGAAACCGCAGTTGAACATCAAGGACTGCGGTTCTCCAAAAACTTTAGCAAAAAAGGCTTTCAAAGTGGAAATTCGCTCCCGAGGCACAAATAGACAAATCATTTCGAAAAACAAGAAGCATGTCAGACTTCCAAAGTCCAAAAGTCCAGAAAAATTTGTTTTCTCACACTACTTTTTGAAAAACTCTCCCATCAAGAAAACATACAAAAAGGAATGTACAGTTTCAACAGTCATTCCTATTTCATCTAACACAACCCAAAAAGGTGTAAAGTCTTTTCGAAACAATGGTTTTCAAATCTATTCCTCAGATGATCCGAAATGGAAAGGTATTTTACCCACTCCAACACTTTTAAAGTCACATCAAAATTTTAACAAGTGGAAGGGTATTCTACCAAATCCAACAAAAAGAACACAAAGATCTACATGTGCTAAACCTTTTTCAAAACAAACTTTTCAGAAACCAAACAACACTCATATCAGATCTTTTCAACCTCGGACCGGTCACACGCCCAACTCATTCTTTAGACCGCTGACCAAGCATAATGTCAGATCAAAAGACAAAATCTCTTTTTGTAAATGTCAATGTAATTGTCAAAAGGATTCATCCTATGTCAAATCTAGTCGGAGTCAGAAACCTCGTATTTTTTCAAAAACTCACAACACTCCAAAACTGCACAAACACCCAGGACTAGGATTAAAAGTTGACAAGAGACCCGTCCTTGCAACCTTGGTCCATGCATCATTCAGAAACTCATCTGTTGTCCCAGGCTCCAAACTAGTTTGGATGCCTAAACTAACCGTGTAATTCTCAGGCTTTGTGCAAGGAGGAACAAGAAGAAGAATGGTTAATCGATAGTGCCTGCTCCTTGCGAATGGGATCATCCGTGGTTACGGTGTTCTCACTACGGGGAACTTCTCTATTCAAAAGGTTGCTTATGTAGAAAGCCTTAAACACAATCTCATCAGTGTTGGCCAACTATGTAAGACAGGCCATCGAGTTGAATTTGATGATCAATTTTGTTATGTAATGACAAGTGATAGGAGCACATGTTTGATCAAATCTCGATCCGAAGGTACTATGTATCCTCTGGATGTCTCTCTGATCATAGGCAAACCGCAGTTATGTTTCCTATCCAAACCAGTATCCGAAGTCAGCTGGCTATGGCACCGCAAGCTAGCTCGTCTCAACTTCAGATACATCAACAATTTGGTCACTGGAGAACTAGTCAGAGGACTCCCTATTCTCAAGTTCAGTAATGATACTCTCTGCCCTGCATGTGAATGTGGGAAGCAATCCAAAGCAAGTCACCCCATGGTGATTGACTCTTCAATTTCTGAACCACTAGAGCTCCTTCACATTGATCTCTGCGGTCCATCAACCATAGCCAGTCTCCATCACAAGAAGTACATATTGGTTATAGTAGATGACTTCACACGCTTCACATGGGTTTTCTTCCTCAGACTCAAGTCAGAAACACCACAGATTCTCATCAATTTCATCAAGGAAATAGAACTTCAGATAAAGCTGCCAGTACGACGCATCCGTAGTGATAATGGAACCGAGTTTACTAATCATCTCCTCAACAGTTTCTTGGTGTCTAAGGGTATCACTCACAACTTCTCAGCTCCCTACACACCGCAACAAAATGGGGTAGTAGAGAGAAGGAACCGCACTCTAGTAGAAGCAGCCAGATCCATGCTCAACTTCGCACACCTTCCTCTCTACTTCTGGGCTGAAGCTGTAGCAACCGCATGCTTTGTA
Organism: Lactuca virosa; assembly: GCF_052849685.1. Classification (NCBI taxonomy): domain Eukaryota; kingdom Viridiplantae; phylum Streptophyta; class Magnoliopsida; order Asterales; family Asteraceae; genus Lactuca; species Lactuca virosa. Next base: position 462,855,496 of record NC_136430.1, on the reverse strand, counting down.
CAAAACTGAAGCATTGTGTGCAAACGCCTCAATAAAACACCGTATGAGGGCCTTAACAACCGCAAGCCAAATGTTCGCTTCTTTCATATCTTTGGGTGTAGATGTTTCATGATCAACAATAGAGATCAGCTTAACAAGTTTACACCGAAGTCTGATGAAGGCATCTTCCTTGGCTACTCCATTAACAAGGTTGCTTATTGAATTCTCATTAGACGTACAAGGTTGATCATTGAAAGCTTCGATGTGAAATTTGATGACTATCACATCCGCAACACCCCTCCATCCACTGAAACCACCGCAATCCTGGAAAGTGATATTCCTACCTCTTCGGGTCCATTAAATCTTATTGAAGTCAATTATGACGATCTCTTCGACCCTGTAGAAACAGCCAAGTTATCCGAACTTCTTGTGCCTCAAGAAGCTCAACAGCAGCACGCTGATGTATCTGGTCCTTCACTATCCGAAGTAGCATCTCTCAATACTTTCACCTCGCCGGTTGAGGGGGAAAGCTCTACTCCGGATCAAACAACAACCATCGAGGTTCCAGTACTTGATACAGCTCAAGTTCCCATCCGTAGAGAATCATTACCATCCATCGTTTCTTCCGACTCGGATGGTGAAAACATAGAAAACATCGACACAAGAACAGACTCTAGGATTATCACTCTTCCATCCGCAGTCCAAGGGGAACCTTCTCAGGTTCCAGAGGAACTCCCATCAGCAATCCAGGGGGGAACCTCTTCCAACTGCTCAAGAAAAATCCATTCTCGTTCCAACAAACCAAGATGATTCCGCAGGATGTTCCAAGTCCAGGGGGAACTGCCATCTCCAACCGCAGAATCTTCTGATATTGAAGATATTCCCTCTACCACAGCTGTTGATCATCTACAACCCCGTCTACATGTATGGACGAAGGACCACCCATCAGGTCAAATCATTGGCAACCCATCCGCAGGTATCCAGACTCGATCTTCCAAGGACTTATCTGATCATTGTCACTACGCAACATTTATGTCCTCAGTCGAGCCCCGAACGATCAAAGAAGCATTACTAGAACCTGATTGGATATCCGCAATGCAAGAAGAGCTAGAAGAATTCAAAAGGAAAAAAGTATGGAAGCTCATCCCGAAGCCACATGGTCACACCATTGTTGGTACTAGATGGGTATTCAAAAACAAGCTGGATGAATCTGGTGCGGTAGTCAGAAACAAGGCAAGGTTAGTTGCAAAGGGCTACAGTCAACTTGAAGGTGTTGACTATGATGAAACGTATGCTCCGGTGGCACGAATGGAAGCCATCCGAATCTTCTTAGCATACGTAGCCCACAAGAACGTCAAGGTACACCAAATGGACGTTAAGAGTGCATTTCTCAATGGGGAATTAAAAGAAGAGGTTTATCTTCAACAACCTCCAGGCTTTGAAAGTATTGAATTCCCAGACCACTGCTACAAACTTGAAAAAGCAGTCTACGGTCTGAAGCAAGCCCCAAGAGCATGGTACGAGACTCTCTCTGAATTTCTTGTCTCGTTCGGATACAAAAGAGGAGTGATTGATCCCACTTTATTTAGAAAAGCAAATGGTGACCACCTTATGCTTGTACATATATATGTGGATGATATCATCTTCAGATCGAATGATCAAGGAATGGTGGATGAATTTGCTAAGCTCATGACCAACAAGTTCAAAATGAGCATGAATAGAGAGATTAACTTCTTTCTAGGACTTCAAGTGAAACAAGTTCCGCAAGGGATATTCATTCATCAGGAGAAATACACCACTGAACTGTTAAAGAAATATTCTATGGACAACTGTTCTTCGGCTAAGGTTCCCATGTCCTTCGGATATAAGATCTCTGCTGATCCCTGAGGCGAATCTGTGGATCACAAGACTTATAGAGGTATCATAGGCTCTTTGATGTACCTCACCGCAAGCAGGCCAGACATTGTCTTTTCAACAGGTGTATGCGTAAGGTATCAGGCTGACCTAAAAGTGTCACATATGACCGCAGCCAAACAGATACTACGGTACCTGAAAGGAAGCAAGTCTCTTGGATTATGGTACCCCGCAGGCAATGATTTCAGCCTTCAAGCATTCACAGATGCGGATCACGCCGGATGCAGACTAGATCGAAAAAGCACCTCAGGTGGATGTCAATTTTTGGGTGGAAGACTCGTCAGCTGGTCATCAAGGAAACAAAGTTGTGTATCTCTGTCTATCGTAGAAGCTGAATATGTGGCCGCAGCCAGCTGTTGTTCACAAGTCCTATGGATGAAGACACAACTTATGGACTACGGATACAGAATGTTGCGGATACCAATTTACTGTGACTCTGAAAGTGCTATAGCGATTTCTCATAATCCTATTCAGCACTCCAAGACCAAGAATATTGAACTACGGTATCACTTCATCAAAGACCACATCCTGAAAGGTAACATTGAACTCATATTTGTCCATACTCATGAAGAGATTGTTGATGTATTCACAAAAGCACTTGACTCTACAAAGCTCAACACTTTCTTACAATTTTTAGGAATGATGAATCCGGACCCACAATTCTTCTTGAATTGATAGGTACCGCAGACCATCCTTGGTCTCTGTTGCGGTCCTAACTGAAGTTACTTATGATAGATAGTTTTGGTATATATTGTGTACCGCAGTCTATGTACCGCAACCATATATCATATTTATCTTTCACTGGTCCTTATTGTTTGTTGTTACTAACTTCTTGTACAAGTGCTCTTCGCAGTTCTTCTTCTGCAGTCACACATCTACCCATCCGCAATAGCAAAGGTTCCATCCACAATGAAGTTTCCATCCGCAATCACATTGATAATTTCTCAACTGTTTCATCAATCCCTGAATCATGGTGTGCTATTTAATGATCCTTCATTAAATATAACATTAAATAAAAACATTCCTTGAGTAACTGTCTCATTCTCTTTTTGAATAAACCTTGTGTCAGACCTATTTTAGGTATGATGACAAAAAGAACGTTTTTCCATAAACACATCCTTAATCTGTCTTTTCCTCTTACCCAACACGTCCCATCCGTTACAACTTCTTTTCCCCTCACCACACGATCACCTGACGTGATGATGTACGTCTGACTTTTCATTAAATGCAAATCCCTTTATCCGAAAAATCCAAAAAATTTTAAACCGTTTTATAATGTGTGGCTGAGATTTTATCTCCCAAAATCAAAAGAACCCCCAATTTTTTTTACCTTATCTTTTTTTTCACCTAGGGTAAATAAAAAAAAAACGTTTCCCGCTCCCAGAAGCCCCTATAAAAACCTTTCTTCTTCCCCAAGAACAGTTTACGCTCTCTGAACATTGAATCCTCTCTCCATTATCATACTTTGTTTTCTTCACTTTCTCTCAAACTACTACAATGGTGAAATCCGGTGTATCCAAGAAACAATCCAAGGCATCTGGATCAGTGAACCCTACTGGTTCAGACTCTGCTTCACGTCATCTCACACCTACGATTGCTTCAAGAAACTTCAGAGTCGTGTTCGAAGATCATTCATCCTACAATGCTCCGATCAAGCTGATGATCAAGTTTCTGAAAAATCACCCCCTTTTTGGCCCCTTCGATGCTTTCACAGACGTTGTCCCACTCTCAACCCTATTCAAATGTGCTTTTTCAGCCTATCGACCACTCGAAAACCCACAAGAAGTACATCTTAACCTGGTTAACGATTCTTTGGTCATTCTGTCCAAAGAAAAGTTTCTTTCTGCCATTAACCTCCTTGTTCATCCCTCCATCAAGGTCTTTACTCCATCCATGGCGGACATCACTTTTGCACTTTACCAAATGGGTTATCAGAAGAAGATTAAAGGGATTGGGGAATTCATGAAAAACCAACTGCCTACGGTCTGGCAATTCGTTTGCCATTTCGTCATCCGCAGTCTATCCTGCAGAACCGGAGGCACGGACAATATGGGACTCAAACTCCTGGAGTTAGTATGGAGTATTTTTAGTGGCCACGACGTGAACTACGGTCAGATTCTATGGGATGATTTTCTACAATACATTCCCAAGGAGAACCCAAGGGAGAACCCTACCGAGCTCACGTTTGCAAGATTCTGGTCCCTCTGCATTTCAGACCTCCATGCGGACGCAGGGATCAGCATGGGCAACGACATCAACTACTTTGTCACCAAGGATCTCAACAGGTACAATCCCTCATATAATCAATCTGTCTTTGGACCAATTAGAAGACTTCCAACCCATATTCTCACCACTCTTGGTCTTGAGACTGCTGATGTCTCAGATCATATTGAGGCTACGGAAGGTATTGCCCCATACCTTCCTACCCCGCCTCTTCAAACCCCATCCGCAATCATTACCCCTGGAAGTACCGCAGTCCCTTCCTCCACTACTCTCTCAAATCTTTCTCAAAGAAGAAAGAAATTGGCCTCAACTCATCAAGGCCCCCGCAATGTCTCAAAGAAACAAAGAACCCCTAAGAAAGATGCTCCCAAACCAACTGCACCCTCCAAGAAACGCAAAACCAAACCAACCACACATGACAAGGACTCTGATGAGGATGCGCAACCAATTGCCATCCTTAAGAAACGAAAAACCAATCCCACTGGCCATATGCGTGAGTGGATTGATACCTCAGCCTCTCAAAAGGCTCCGGTAGTCCTTGGGGTGGCCGCAGACCCATTCAACACCACCATCGAATACCACTCAAGCTCAGAAAGTGATTCTGTTTCATCACCTCGTGGAGACTCCCCCCCAGTTCATTCCCAAGAGGATAACACTGGTTCTCACCCTAAGGTCTCCAGGGATTCCCGACTGCATTTCTTTTCCCCTGAGGAGTTGAACTCCATCCTCTTGAATGTCACCCATACACTTCAAACACCTTCCCAACCGCAGGGCTCTTCTTCCGCCCTTGCCGGAACTGAGCCGAGGCCAAACTTGACTACGGGTTAAGGAGACCAAGGAAGCTCAGGAAATCCTACTCTGCTTACATCTGTAACAGGTGGTTTAGGCACGGTGAGCACAAATGTGCAAGGATCCGTGGACCCGAAGGACACTTCGGTGCGATACCAAGGATTTGACGGTGATAACTCTAATGACTCATGGTTGAACTACACTCCGGTATCTGAAGCCGACATCCAGAAGTATGCTGCTTTCCGTAGGGCATTCTAAGCACGAAAAGATCAACAAATCAAGCAACAGCAGCAAAAAGAACAAGAAATCCAAGCTGTGGCTAAGTATTGGGCAAATACAATTAACAATGCCAATACCGTAGCCACCATATTGAAAGTTCAAGATTGGATGTCTGAGATGGCAGAAACTCTCCGCAAGACTCAAGAAGCAACTACTGATCAAAATGCTTCCAAAGTCCCTCAAACTCACACTATCCAAGAATCACAAGACGAAGCAACCGCAGTAGAAGTTAGCTCTGCTCCCACCTTCGGTTTTGATGATGTTGATCTACAAGAGTTAAACAAACCCTCTCCATCTGATGATGATCTTATGATGTTTGATGAAGAAGAAGAATCCAGCGGCTCTCACCATTCCACTTCTAAGCCCAAAGAGAAGAAGAATGCTGTCACACGGAAAGAATTTTTGAGCCTGGAAGCAAAGGTTGATCAAATTCTCGCTGCGGTCAAGCCAACTCAACCGCAACCAGAAGACACCCCCGGACCGCAGTCATTGATCGAACGGATAGAGCGCTTGGAAACTCGTGAGAGATTGACTGCTGAGCGTATCTCCCTCAAAGTAGAAATGGGGATCCGGTCCCTTGACAACAATCGACAAGCCGATCACAAGAACTTCATGGCTGCTGCGGAACGCCTCATCTCTGAGGTGACCGTAATCAAGAAAGATCTCCAAGCAGCCATTGCGGATCAAGCCACCCAATCTCAAAAGCTGATAGCTGAGACTCGCACTGCCTATGAGTCCACTATCTCAGTCCTTCAAGCTACAATCAACCGCCTGCAACGCTCCTTGTCAACCAACTTCCATGGTCCTGAAATCCTTCAACTCACCAAGGACATTCATAGGCTGCTCTTCAACTCCACCATCCCCAACAATCAACAACTGGCAGATGCCCTCAAAGCTCAATTTCAAGAAGTTTTTGCCAAAGTTGATGGCCTTCGAAAATGGCTTGAGGAAGCTCCTGGGTTGCATTCCTCAAGAGGGGGAAGTGAAGAAGAAGTCCATCACTCCAATCACTCCATCTCACAACATCAAATTCCCTCCATCATTACAGAAAAAATTCCTACACCGCAACCATCTCATCATACTCCACCTCATAACACTCCACCGCAAAAGGAGATCACTCCTGAGAAACCAGAGACTCCCCCTCACTTCAAAAAACTGGTGGAGCACATGTCCTCTCCAAGCTCAAACGACTCCCCTGCCACTACCCAAAGGAAAAAAAATTGGAAAGCAGCTAAACTTGCTGAGATTATATGGAGAGAATGCGGTTTTGACACTATCATGGATGAATCCTTGATAAACTCCTGGATCAATCCTCACCGCAGACTGCTGGATGATGACTACAAGCCATACCTCACATATGCTGAACCCCCCTCGGATGGCTACTGGGATGTTCCAATATCCCCAAATGCTAAATACTTCACAGTGTTTGAGCCATTTGATCGCAGCCTTCCAGACCACAAAATACTGCCAATGGAATTCGAGAGACTTAACCATTTTTATGCTAAACATTCCTCTCCCATTGAGAAAATCTGGTCTAACGACAGACCATCCGCAGTCAAAAACTACAAGCCTCGGAAGTTCATGAAGGCTGACTTCATCCAATACACTCTCACTAGAAGGGAACACGACTATGTCAGCACCCAAGCTGACTTCCCCTGCATGAATCGTGAAGAAGTCTTTCTCATAGCAAAGGTGTTCCAGAACAAGTCGGAGAAACACCCGAAGATGAAGATAACTCTTGAAAGAGCTAGTATGTTTTTGAAAGAGACTGTCTGTGATTTTGCTAAAATCGACGCAGACATTTACCCCACCATTGCCAAGAAGTTTGATCTACCACCACTCGATCCTGCACCAATGCCTACCAAAGGTTATCAAGAAAGATCCTTAGGTGCAACCAACTTCCCTGAACTCGGAGTCATTTTCAAAAGGAAGACCGATAAAGTCAAAAACTTTATTCCTATGACTGCCATGAATCGCCTCACCAGGAAGCAACTTGAAATCTGCCGAACCGCAGTCGAAAGATCAAATCATACAACTGCCGAAGTCAAGTTCGAGATTTTAAGGAGAATCACTTGGTTGGAAAACGTCAGGAAGTTTTGGTGGATCCTGATCAAGTTTCTTAGACTTGATAGCTGAACAAAAGTTAAAGAGGTCACTTAGGGGGAAATTGTTGAATCATGAAAAGTGACCCTCTTGAACTTCAGCTACCGCAGCCAACAAGCTACCGCAGTCAAGCTCCCTCTTCAGCATCCGAAGTCATCAAAGCCAACCGCAGTCACTCTTTGTTACTTAGTTTATTTTGTCTTACTGTAATCCTCTCTATTGTCCAGTATGCCTTGCATGACTACTCTTAGAGAGTGAATCTAATGTAACTCCTTGAGTCTCTATAAATAGAGCTCATTCTCTTGTATTCATTACAGACCTATCATTCTGAATACACATCTCTGAAGTTATCTTTTTCTATCTCTCTATCTAATTACTCATCTCTTCTTACTCACAAATCTTACTAGAATATAACTGATTACAATCTCTCTTCGGAGCAAGTCTTTTGTGACTTAATCACTAAGTTTGATCTCACTTATTAACTTGGCTTGAATGCATTCCTTGTTATGAATCAACTTATGTGTATACTTGATATAACAATTGTTGTCATTTCCATTTCTTTACTTTTCCGCAACTAACTCTCTAACTATCTAACTCTAAATATTATTGTTGAGCTTTTAGATCCTTCGAGATTAACTTTTCCGCAATATACTTGTTCTAACGTTTGTTCAAGTGTGTCTCAAAGTTTTTCTCTCAACAGTTTATGAACAATATTTTGGGTAAATTAAAAATGAAAATTTTGGTTTGAAATTTGAGGTGTTACAATTTGGTATTTAGAGCCCTGGTTTGAGGGATTTGGATGAACTTTAGGGGAATTCCAAACTCAAACTAAGGATCTGAATATTTTCATAAATATTTTTCAAAGAAACAAAATTTTTTACAGGAGAAAAAACCAATGAAGCAGCATGTACAATCAACCAGAGCTCGAGCGGTAGTTTCCCAAAATATTTTGAATTATATTATGAGTAGTGTAGAGCTGATATCTTATGAGCTGATAGAAATGCATGCTAGTGATAGGTGAATGATCCTATAGGAAATATGTGATAGGGTTGCCCGATTTGTGATGTGTAACACCCTGTTTCGAAAATAAACCCTAAATCTGGGAATGTATTTTAAGTATTATTTTCCGATAAATGAAATTTAAATAAAGGTTTTTAGTGAGGAAGGGTGTAATTGGCATTATAAATTGTCTTGGAGGTGTAAAGGGTGCTTTCAGGGTTTGTGGTGTAAAGAATAATTGAGCATGTGGTTAAAGAAAAATTATTTGGATTTGTTTTGTAGCTTTTGGGCTTAAATTGAAAAGATTTTGGAAGCTGGGGGCTGAATGGTACTTTTTGGATTTATGTTGAAAATAATTCGGAGAGGAGGTACCAAAAGCGTATTTTTGGCATTAGAGTTTGATTTGGAGACGGGGCTTAAACCAGTCCCCTTCCTTTCTTCCTTCCCACTCGTTACATGAAAACCCTAACCATAAGAGAGTCTCCAGCTGCCACCTTATCAACTCTCCAACTTCTAGCAGCCGCTACCACCTCCTTACTGTCGTCGTGAGCCTCCACACCGAGTCGAGCATCGTCGCCACTGTTCTGCTGCCATTGAAGCCGTGAATCGCTGGCCGACGTCGATTTGTGGATTGTCGGAAGATTGAAGCTCGTGGCTATCGTCCTTCTCTCCGATTGAGGCGCCTTCACCCTCTTCGCTTCTTTTTCTGTTGCGTTGTCACATCCCGCCGCCGCCGCTCCGAGTGGTGGTTCATTTTTTTGATTGTTCTTCGACTATCGTATGCCACCGTGAGTGGGTGGCTGTGTGTTACTATGTTTCAGGTGTGTGTGTTGCTGCTGCAAGTCGAAGACGTGCGTGTGTGTTTCCTGTTGGCTGGAAAATGAGGAAAAACCACCATGGCAGCCAACCATGGTGGCTGTCACCTTGTTGCCGCCATCAGCCACCGTGGAAGGTGGCTGTGCGTGTGTTTTATGGTGTGATGTTGTATGAGCAATCTTTGGCCGGAAAACCAAGGAACCCCCCCCCCCTACACCACCACCGTAAGGTAGCCGTGGACCGCCGTCGACCACCACCGCTCGAGGTGGCAGTGGGTGGCGCCCGACCTAGTGAAACCCATATTAATCTAAAAACTTAATCTTGGACCTAGTTGGCATGTGCTTGGGTTGGAAACCTTAATTACGGTTTAGAAAACTCTAATCTAGGAGACTTTAGTTTGGGACTTGTCGGGACCCGTGATTTGAACCGTTGGATTGGAATTGTGAATTATGCCCGACCATATTGTATGATCGACCTAGTAGAGTGATGGACTTAATGGATTAAGTCCTTAATGATTTAAGTGTTTTTACTTAACCATAATCATCATTTTATGTGAAAACCCTAATTGTGTTTAGGCTCGAGTTGGGCCTTTTCTTTTGGGCTTAGGTGTTTGGGTTCTTGATGAGCCATCTGAGAACATGTAACGCTCAGTCTAGGTATTATTTATATTTTGGTCCCTTATATGTTGAATTATTGCTTTTGGACCTTATAATTAGCAAGTTTGAAGGAATGAGGGACCGTTTCTGCCAATTTAGGATTTTGGAGGCATAGCCCGAACGCGGGGCGTTCACTTGAGGAAAGCGCTTCGATCATGTGCAGAATGCAAACCCTAAATTTTAGGGTTTGGGACCTATATAGAGAACATTATGTCCCATACCTCAACCTCCTTACCAGCCTCTTCAACTCAGAAACCCTAAAAACCCTAATCTTCTTAATCTTTGTGTGATCATGATCTTGTGAAGTCCATTTTAGTAGCTTGGAGCCTTGGAAAAAGGAAGAGGAAGTTAGTGAAGGAGAAGTTGTGTAGCTTGAGCTTAAGGATCTGAGTTATCATCATCATTTAGCACTCACTTGAGGTAAAAAGTTCAAAACTTGCTTCATGAATGCTTAGATCTTTTGTAGTGGGTTTTTGGACCTTTTTGGTCCCAAGAATGAAGCTTTATTGTTCCAAATTCGTTTTTAGGCTTAGGGTTGCCACCCTTGGTGCTATTTGAGTCCCTAAGACAGAAAAGTTACCAGCTTGAGGGTCTTGATGAGCCCATGCATGAGATTAATCCCCTTTTATGGAATTTGATTGCTATTTCTTGAGGTTGGGACTTTTGGGGGTATGCAAAGTCACCAAGTCCGTGACTTTATGATTGTAGAGGTCCTAGATGGCTTGGATCTACGTTTGGATAGCATGGCTTTAAGAATTAAGTGCTTAATAAGCCTTTTTGGAACCAGCATGCGAACGCGCCGCGTATGGTTGAGGAATGCCCTGCGTTCCTATTTGGGTCTGCGATCTGAGTCAGTGGCAAATGGCCAACGCTCTACGAGGGAACGCCATGCGTTCGGGGAATCAGTGGGACTTCGAACCTTTTTGCCTTGGACTTGGTTTTGGGTTTTGGGCTTTATGTGATTGGGCCATTTTCTTAGACTTTGCTGCTATGGGCCTTCGTGGATCATCATTTGGGATTTAATGGACTATGTCTTATTTTGGGGCTAGGGTTAGGCCCATTAGAGGGGTTGGGCCCAATTTAGAAAATTGGGTCCAATGGTGGGCCATTAGCGGGCTTGGGAAGTCTACCTAGTATTGGGCCTTTCATGTTATGGTTTTGGGCCTTAGGCATGGACCAAATTAGATCAGGGGTAAAATGGTCATTTACCCTAAGAGGGATTATTGGTTTTTGAGTAAGTGTTATTATGGTTTTGGGCCGTTATAGATTCCTTACGGTGAGATTCTGCATTCAGCTTTACGAGGTGAGTTTTCCTCCTGTAGGAACGGGTCGAAGGCATCAATGCCGGCCCGTATATGTATGTTAGTATGTTCTAGACTAAGGTTCGATGTCGGGCAGTGCCCGATGAATGTTTATATGCTTTCTGGACTACGGTCCGATGTTGGGCAATGCCCGAGGAATGTTCGTATGCTTGATGTCTTCGTGATTCTTGCATGTGTCAGTGTTTATATGTTTGCCGGACTACGATTCCATGCCAGGCGGTGCCCGATGAATGTTTATATGCCTTCCGGATCTCGATCCGATGTCGGGCGGTGCCCGAGGAATGTTTATATGCTTATGATTATGTGTTTATTATATGTGTATTGTTGATATGTTTATATGCTTACCGGACTACGGTTCGATGCCGGGCGGGCCCCGTTGCCGAACATTGTCCGATGCCGGACGGGGACCGATGTCGGGTTGGGTCTGATGTCGGACATTGTCCGATGCCGGGCGGGGCCCGATGAAGGGGTGGGGCCCACGATATGTTTATATGTGATTGTGTGTATGGTATGTGGTAGTTCTGGGAGACTCACTAAGTTTCGTGCTTACAGTCTTCAGTTTTGGTTTCAGGTACTTCCAGTAGCAAAGGGAAGAGCTCGGAATGACTGCATTGCACACACCATGATGTTTTTAGCCCGAGATGTTTACTATGATATATTTGACAGATGTTCATGATGTTTTGAGATACTATGACTTATGATTTGACAATATGATTTTGATAACTATGGTTTTATTAATAATTAAAAACGAAATTTTTGGACCGTATTTTGTGTATGTTACAAGTTGGTATCAAAGCCTTGGTTTGAGGGATTCGGGCACACTCTCGGGTGTGTCTGAACTCAAACTGAGGACTTGGTGTGAAAATTTTCAAAAGAAAATCATTTTTATAAAAAGGATTTCCAAAAAGAGAAAAGGGTGTGGTGCATGCAATCAGCCGAGCTCAAGTAAGTTCTCCCAAATTACCCATACATTTTTGTTATGATATGATATGATTATTAGAACTGCATGCTAGATTATGGCTAAGGATCTAGGAAGGATGCCTTGTATGCCTGCTGTATGTGTATGAGAACTGCATGCTAGGTAGGGCTAATGATCTAGAAAGGATGCCTTGTATGCCTACTGTATGAGATTATTGAACTGCATGCTAGTACTGATTAGTCAGTGATATGATGGTCTGATTAGGATATGCTTGGTTTTGTTTACTCGATGTCTGAATGTTGTTTTCTTTGTGCTTTTAGGAGTTCTAGTTACCTTTAACTAACTAGGAAACGAATATGTGAAGTTACATATTACGAGGATTAAATAATTTCAGAAGGTTAGAATTAGCCCTATTTCGCAACTCTCGTCTGATTCTAACCGTTGTAGGGAGAGACCTCTCATTCGAAGAATTATCTGGTCTTAGTAATATGTAATAGTATTCGCGAGCTAGTTAGGGAAAGGTAGCAGGGACTTCTTATGCAGCTGATGACGGAGAGTGGGTCGGAGATTACCCTAGGGCAAGCCTAGGATGAGATTAGCGGAAAGAAGTAGTAGTGAAAGGGACTTGGTGGAGTCAAGGTTATTCTTGAGGAAAGTACGGATAGATGTAGAAGGTAGTATGGGCCCGTACTACTGAAAGCAGAGGATCTATACTCGAGTCAAGGAGAGCTGAGATGAACCTAGGGAACTTGTAGTGTGTGTGATCCCTCGAGTTATGATGAGTATTCTGATGTTTGTTATGGTGTATTTTTATTATGGTGACGCTACGCACTAGACCAGTTGGCAGTTTAGGTACCGGCGAGGGATCAGGCTTGGGCTCTGGATTCGGGCAGCTCGATGACCAGATGCGAGAGTTTATTTCATCTGAGATTACACGCAATATTATGGACCAAACTCCTATGATCTTCGGTACGGTCAAGGAGGGCATTTTGGAGATTCTTGACGAGAGGTTGGGTGCATTCCGCGCCGAGATGGCGGCCATGATGGGGACCCCATTGCTAGCAGCAGGTGGTTGGCTGACGTCGCCAACGCCTTCCGTACTAGCCGATGTCCCGAGGGGGACAAGGTCTGACATGCTATTGGATATGATGTCGCTATTGATGCGATGACTTGGATTGATTTCTCGACTAGGTTCAGGGTCGAGTTTGCACCAGTGATTCAGGTGTAGCAGCTAGCACGGGAGTTCTAGGATCTCCAGCAGACTACCGAGATGGTGACTGAGATCACCGCTATGTTCAAGGAGAGGGCCCTTCTTGTTCTGCAGTACGTGGCAGACGAGGAGACGAAAAAGGCCCGGTACCATGAGATGCTGAGGAGTGACATCTGTAACGCCCGTAGATCCGGGCTAGTCAATTTAGAGACGATAATCATCAAAAACGACTTTTTGATGGAAGATTATTTAGAAGGATTAATCTTAACCAAGTTGTATTATATGTCTCAAGGTTTCCGGATATATAAAGAATGCCGAAATCTGAGTTATAACGAAGAAGTTATGACCTGTCGAAGTTTCGCGACAAACCGGCACGGTGCCGAATGTCGTAAAAAGTGAGTTTTTGATAAACTACTTTTTAGCCTTAGTAATCTAAATGAAACTCATAGTATTCGTTAAACCGAGAAGTTCGATAAAAAGAACGCCCAAATCTGACTTCGTATAAGGAAGTTATGATTTTTCTAAGTTTCAGCTTAGCAGTAGACAGCTAAAAACTCGAATTTTAGATCGAGTGATTTTTAGCCGACATGACCTAAATGAGAATCGAAGGTCTCGTCATTAGTAGCACAACGGTAAAAAGTCTGACGAAAACGGACGTCGGATGAAGAAGTTATGAATTTTTAACGGATTTCCTGTCCCGGTCTGTTAAAAATAATAATATAAAAATTAAATTCAAAATTAGCCGACGAAGTCTAAACGAAAGTTGTAGAGCGTAATTTTACCTACGCGTGCATATAAAGAACGTCAAAAACGGAGCTCGTATGCGAAAGTTATGGATTTTAGAAGTTTTGATGCGAAAACCGAGAAAATTCGCATAGTCACGTTTTTGCCACGTCACCTTCGCTGAAAGAGTGCCACGTGTCCGAAATTGGTGAGTCATGCGAAGCCACGTGTCGCCTTACCTCGCATGAACAGTAGCTGCGTGTCGGATTCTGATTCGACCGAAGGGAGGCCCAATCCGAAGCTCGCAGCTGGACCGAGCCTCGCACCGTCTTAGCCTCCGAGCCTCGCAGATGGACCACTAGACCTCGGTCCAATCAGGAGAGGACAGCGAGGCCTTCGCACGTGCAGCCACATGCGCACCCTCGCCTGCGGACCCCACCACCAGACCGACTTCGGACCCTATAAATAGAAGGGTCATGCGAGCCTTCTCGGGTACTTTTTGGAAATTGTCACTTTTAGCCCCTTTTTCCATATTTTCTTCATCTTAGCATCCCCCAAAGCCCCGGTATCGATTATAACCCCTGGAATACGCCACGAAGAGCCCGTGAAGCCCGGAAAATTTATCTTTTCGGTTTTGAAGCCAGACCTTTCGCAGAGCCCGGTTTCTCAATAAAACTCCCGGTTTTATTAGAAACGATCGTTTTAGGAAACGAATTGCTGCCCGATTTTCATTAAATCAAGTGAGTGTGTAGTCACATTCATCTTACACATAAATATGAAGTATTTTATATAAAATACGTGATATGTGTATATATGTTGTTTGTTTATTTGAGATGGATGTTGAATGAATGTTTTATACATGTTTAAAATGATTTAAAATGTATATGTATTTTATCTTCAAATATGTTGGGTAAAACATGGGTAGATAAAGTATGAGGGATAAAAGTACAGTATAGATGTACGTTGGTAGCTATGAATTTAGTACAATACAGATGTACGTTGGTAGCTACGGATTTAGTATGTTGGCAGCTATGGACTTAGTGCTTGTTGTATAAACCTTGGCGACGATGTGACTTCGTGCCTATTAGATAAACCCTGGCGACTATGAGACGTAGTGCCTATTAGATAAACCCTGGCGACTATGAGACGTAGTGTCTATTGTATAAGTCCTGGCGACTATGAAACGTAGTGCCTATTGTATAAACCCTGACGACTATGAGACGTAGTGCCTATTGTATAAACCTTAGCGACTATGAGACGTAGTGCCTATTGTATAAACCCCGGCGACTATGTGACGTAGTGCCTGTTGTATGAACCTTGGGCAGCAATGGACTTCGTGCCTATTCCTTAGGATGAATCCTTAGGAATGAGTGAGATTTGATTCTTAGGGTAAATCCTTAAGAAATAAATAAGATAATGAGGATTGGGTAATTGGGTTGATTGTTTGATGTTTAAGCATAATAAATTATTTATTGTGGGTTGAAAACCCTATATGCTCACCAGGCTTCCAAGCCTGACCCACTCAGTTTGTTTGTATCACAGGTATCGATACGAAGTTACTTTACACTGAGAGATTAAAAGAGATGTAGATCACTAGTGTAAGTGAGTATAAGTTCTGTTTATGCTTATGTTTCTGTATTGACGATGACATCCCAATGGTTTAAGTGAATAAAATACATTTCTTCAGAAATGATTTGATAATATAATTATCATGTTTTTATGGGAACAAATTCCGCAACATCTTTTAAAAGGATTACTCTGATTTTATTTTAAAAAGCATAAACGAAATCGGTCTTTTCTGGCCGAGAAATTAGGGGATGTCACAGTTGGTATCAGAGCATTAGTTTAAGCGAACTAAGAAATTGTAGGATTTCTAGACTTAAACTTAGAATGCTAAGTGATGATTGTGAGATGAGTGTCTACCATATTTTAGACACGAGCACTAGTTTATTTTAGGAAGGATGCCTAAAATGCTTTTATGTGCTAAATGTTTTGTGTTATAGCTATAATGATGCTATTATTTGTTCGGATCTATGGTCTGTTGCCGACCGGATCTGGAAACCTTATGTGTGTAGGATTCTAAGCGTATGATTACGAGATTAGAACTAACATGTAAACGTTTCGAAGTGATAAGGAGATTTATACGTCTATCGTAAATAAAGCTTTCATATCTTAAATTATCGCCCGGTACACCTTACGCCTGCTTAGGTGTACAAAACATTATGGTGAAGACTCGTAGAGAATTGAGTAGATGGAGGAAATGAAAAGCTTATGATAGTGAATGATACCTATCAGAAGATACCATAAGAGTGGTATCTTGCCTTTAGAATATGTCTAATAAAATAACGGAACGTTTAGAGGGATACGGTACGTCTGAAGTACACCTCCGATTGGCAGGATGATGAATGGTTGGTGTAATTCTTGAAGTTGTCCCATCGTCTGGAATTTCCATCACCAACCAAGTTGAAGTAGAATTGATGATTGAAGATACGCGTGGAAGAAGTCCTAGTAGAGTCTAGGAAAATTCTATGATTAATTGGACACATTCGTATGTGTTAAATTGTTTTGTGATTTTAGGACTTGGGGACTGCGAGACAGAACTTGGGACGAGTATGAGTAGGTGTGAATAGTAGTAGAGATCTATACTATTGGAAGCACATGACTCACGCTTGGATCAGGGAAAGTCACAAGGTTACCAAGAAACTAGTGATTGATTCCGTTTTATTCGGATATGTCATTACCCTTGTTTCGGTAATGACTAGTAAGTTGGTTGTTATTCCGACCCTAGTGGTCATATCAAATTGAGTCCGACTACGATGAGTTTGTTACATGTTTCGGAGGACCAAGTTCAATGTAGCATCTGACTAAAGTCAGAAGGTTGAAATTAATGTGATCGATAGCATCGCGCTCGTTATTAATGAAGCTTGTAGTTGGGAATGCTATATGCTAAAATGTGATTATATCACATTAAGATACGAACGATGGTATATTCCATTCTGGAATTTGACTCAAAGAGACTTGAGTCTAGACGTTGCATCATCTGATGAAGGTCATTAGAACATGACCCGTCGATCTGTTACAATAGATAAGGGGAGGTACTTATCCTAAGAAGAAGAATGAGTCCTCAATAAGGATTTATTTTGTAACATGTAGGTTACGATTGAAAGTCCAACCTAGTACGAAGAGCAGGTGTAAGATTGAGCATTATGGTTATTACTTAGGATGGAAAGATAACGTATGGAATCATTATACAAGTCCTATTTTCGTTGATGATTCTGGGACGTAATCATCCTAAGGGGGAGATAATTGTAACGCCCGTAGATCCGGGCTAGTCAATTTAGAGGCGATAAGCATCAAAAACGACTTTTTGATGGAAGATTATTTAGAAGGATTAATCTTAACTAAGTTGTAGTATATGTCTCAAGGTTTCCGGATATATAAAGAATGCCGAAATCCGATTTATAACGAAGAAGTTATGACCTGTCGAAGTTTCGCGACAAACCGACACGGTGCCGAATGTCGTAAAAAGTGAGTTTTTGATAAACTACTTTTTAGCCTTAGTAATCTAAACGAAACTTGTAGTATTCGTTAAACCGAGAAGTTCGATAAAAAGAACGCCCAAATCTGACTTCGTATGAGGAAGTTATGATTTTTCTAAGTTTCAGCTTAGCAGTAGACAGCTAAAAACTCGAATTTTAGATCGAGTGATTTTTAGCCGACACGACCTAAACGAGAATCGAAGGTCTCGTCATTAGTAGCACAACGGTAAAAAGTCTGACGAAAACGGACGTCGGATGAAGAAGTTATGAATTTTTAACGGATTTCCTATCCTGGTCTGTTAAAAATAATAATATAAAAATTAAATTCAAAATTAGCCGACAAAGTCTAAACGAAAGTTGTAGAGCGTAATTTTACCTACGCGTGCATATAAAGAACGTAAAAAACGGAGCTCGTATGCGAAAGTTATGGATTTTAGAAGTTTTGGCGCGAAAACCGAGAAAATTCGCATAGTCACGTTTTTGCCACGTCACCTTCGCTGAAAGAGTGCCACGTGTCCGAAATTGGTGAGTCATGCGAAGCCACGTGTCGCCTTCCCTCGCATGAACAGTAGCTGCATGTCGGATTCTGATTCGACCGAAGGGAGGCCCACTCCGAAGCTCGCAGCTGGACCGAGCCTCGCACCGCCTTAGCCTCCGAGCCTCGCAGATGGACCACTAGACCTCGGTCCAATCAGGAGAGGACAGTGAGGCCTTCGCACGTGCAGCCACATGCGCACCCTCGCCTGCGGACCCCACCACCAGACCGACTTCGGACCCTATAAATAGAAGGGTCATGCGAGCCTTCTCGGGTACTTTTTGGAAATTGTCACTTTTAGCCCCTTTTTCCATATTTTCTTCATCTTAGCATCCCCCAAAGCCCCGGTATGGATTATAACCCGCGAAATACGCCACGAAGAGCCCGTGAAGCCCGGAAAATTTATCTTTTCGGTTTTGAAGCCCGACCTTTCGCAGAGCCCGATTTCTTAATAAAACTCCCGGTTTTATTAGAAACGATCGTTTTAGGAAACGAATTGCTGCCCGATTTTCATTAAATCAAGTGAGTGTGTCGTCACTTTCATCTTACACATAAATATGAAGTATTTTATATAAAATACGTGATATGTGTATATATGTTGTTTGTTTATTTGAGATGGATGTTGAATGAATGTTTTATACATGTTTAAAATGATTTAAAATGTATATGTATTTTATCTTCAAATATGTTGGGTAAAACATGGTTAGATAAAGTATGAGGGATAAAAGTACAGTATAGATGTACGTTGGTAGCTATGAATTTAGTACAATATAGATGTACGTTGGTAGCTACGGATTTAGTATGTTGGCAGCTATGGACTTAGTGCCTATTGTATAAACCTTGGCGACGATGTGACTTCGTGCCTATTAGATAAACCCTGGCGACTATGAGACGTAGTGCCTATTAGATAAACCCTGGCGACTATGAGACGTAGTGCCTATTGTATAAGCCCTGGCAACTATGAGACGTAGTGTCTATTGTATAAACCCTTGCGACTATGAGACGTAGTGCCTATTGTATAAACCCTGGCGACTATGAGACGTAGTGCCTATTGTATAAACCTTAGTGACTATGAGACGTAGTGCCTATTGTATAAACCCCGACGACTATGTGACGTAGTGCCTGTTGTATGAACCTTGGGCAGCGATGGACTTCATGCCTATTCCTTAGGATGAATCCTTAGGAATGAGTGAGATTTGATTCTTAGGGTAAATCCTTAAGAAATAAATAAGATAATGGGGATTGGGTAATTGGGTTGATTGTTTGATGTTTAAGCATAATAAATTATTTATTGTGGGTTGAAAACCCTATATGCTCACCAGGCTTCCAAGCCTGACCCACTTAGTTTGTTTGTATCACAGGTATCGATACGAAGTTACTTTACACTGAGAGATTAAAAGAGATGTAGATCACTAGTGTAAGTGAGTGTAAGTTCTGTTTATGCTTATGTTTCTGTATTGACGATGACATCCCAATGGTTTAAGTGAATAAAATACATTTCTTCAGAAATGATTTGATAATATAATTATCATGTTTCTATGGGAACAAATTCCGCAACATCTTTTAAAAGGATTACTCTGGTTTTATTTTAAAAAGCATAAACGAAATCGGTCTTTTCTGGCCGAGAAATTAGGGGATGTCACAACATCCGATAGTTTGTTAGCCGCTCCAACTGCAAGACGCTGGAGGATATGATAGCCATGGCTCGGGAAAGAGAGATGGATTTGGAGATGGAGAGAAAGAGGAAACCAGATGGGGTTCAGATAGGGAGTTGGGGAAAAAAGCCTAAGGTATCGGATCACAGATCGAGGAGCCAGCAGGGCCGCAGTCGCTGTGGCAAGTGCGGAAAGTTGCACGAGGGGGCATGCAGGGCGGGTAGTTCGGGCTGCTTTAAGTGCGGCTAAACCGGTCATGTCAGTAGGGATTGTACTGCTACCACCACCACCACTGTAGTATCTGATCTGATTTGCTTCTAGTGCAATCAGAGGGGCCACAAGATGTCCTAGTGTCCGAGTTTAGCAGTAGCAGCAGCGGGACAGGTGGCAGCACCCACTCCTACAACACTGAGGATTACTGATGGCCCTCAGGGCCGGACAGAAGCGCCTACAACGAGGAGCAGGGCTTTTCAACTGACTGCAGAGGAGGCACGTGCAGCTCCCGATGTTGTGACGAGTATGTATTTTCTCCTTATCTCATTATTTATATTGATTTATTGCTTATGTTTTTGTGTTTCATTATAGGATCGTTCCTTGTGAACGGTATATCTGCTCTGGTATTATTTGATTCGGGAGCTACCCAATCTTTTGTATCGCTCGCGCTCAACAAGCAATTTGTTGGAGTTCCAGGAGAGTTGGACTGTCCACTTGATGTAGAGAAAACGGATGATAGGACCGCTCGGGTTGCGAGGGTTCATCGGGGATGTACACTGCAGTTGTTGATGAGCAGTTTTCCGTGGATTTAGTCCCTATTCCTCTGCGAGGGAATAAGGTTATCGTGGGTATGGACTGGTTGAGCCCCAATGGAGCAGTGATCAACTGTGAGCAGCAGCTAGTACGAGTTAGGACCCCAAGTGGGGGAGGGTTGGTGATTCAGAGCGAGAGGCCGCAACTGTTGGTTTTTGAGCACTATAACACTCCTATGGTGCACATGCAACCCTAAATGCTTTGGATCTATGTTTTCTCTAATTATACATGCATTTTCAATTTTTCCAAAGCATACATCCTAACTAGCATACAAATTGACAATTGAACAATACACTAGTTAGATAACTTACCTCTTAATAGGACTTGTAGTTCTTGGCTTTTGAAAGCTTGAGCACCTCAAGTGTGATGCCTCTAATGTGTCACAAACACCAAATGCAATAGGAGGCTTGAGAGAATAAGTTACTTAGCACAAAATCAATATCAAACTCTTAAAATGATGTGTTAGCCGATTTTAGCTCTAGTGGAATCCTTTTATAGTGTAACAAATGCTAGGGTTACACCTTGTAAACCCTAATGACCTTTCATATTACTTAGGCTCCATGGGTTAAACCTCCATGGACTATCCATGGATTATCTCATTGGTTTAGCCCATCCTAAATAACCATGGATCATTAGCCCACACTATAAGAATCATTGATTTACATAATCAATCCCCACAAATTTAATTAGTCTCTTTTGATCACAAAATTAATTCCAAATTAATTCTTGATCAATAATAATGAAATAATATGATTTCTCAATTAATATATTAATAAATCACAAATAACCTTATTCTCAAAAGTCCATCCTATCAAATTGCACTGGTGAAGGCAACCCAAAAGGACCACGCTACTATCAGGTCAAGTACATCCCAATTATAGTTATGGGCTTAGACACCTAATCCAACAGTCTCCCACTTGGATAAGTCTAATAACTATAATTGCCAATGCAACTTCAAATCCGATTAGCAATCGTAGCTCTCAAAACCCACTGTCGAACTCAGACCCAGTCAGTGACACGTCCTTTAGATAAGGGATCATATATTCCTCTGTTCTCAAGATATCCATGCAGACAAATACATGGAACATAGTCATACTTATTGTCCTACAATTTGTTTCCCGATTTCCGCTTCGTCTGACATAGAACATAACTGAACACATCAATTTAGTTCTGACCGGGCCCGACACATAGTCAAAACAGAATCATCGAGGGGCCTAAGATATTGCTTTTAATCCTCTTAGGATAAAAGGAACAGGTAAACTTCGACATTATATGCTTGTACTAACTACTCATCAAATCATGCACAACGACACATTTTATAACATCAAGTTACTGATGCGTTTTCATGCCATCAATGCACAACCAAATCGTAGTCAACAACTCATATATCTTGGTTTGAAGATTATATGATATTATCGTCTCACAATTACTCGTGATAAATTCCATGAAGTAATTCAGGTGAGCGCGGGTTGAATCCAACACTCAAGTCTTATTTCAGGAGCACTCATGAATGGTGTAGCAAACTTTTGCTATGCATAACGCCTTAGACAATCTACAGGCCAACTCATGACAGTCTAGCCTCATTACCTACTTCCAAAGTATGATCGACTGTGGATGATTTGAATAATCTTATTATTCTGGAAGTCAAAACATTCAAAGTGAAACAATAGTAAACAATTGACACAAGACAGTAACTTTACTTATAAATAAAACTCCTTTTATTTAATCATCAAATGTCAATTACAATTTAGATATTACAAGTTTCTATTTATCTAAATACTAAAACTAATATCATCCGTTAGCCCAATCCCCTTGCATGCTGCAAGTGCTTAACCCTAGTTAGTGCCTTTGTAAGGGGATCTGCTGGGTTGTCCTCTGACGATATCCTCTTCACCACGAGGTGTCCTTCTTCTACTTGATGTATTATGAAGTGGTACTTTCTGTCGATATGCCTGGATCTACCATGATCTCTCGGTTCCTTGGTTAAGGCAACCGCCCCTTCATTATCGCATAAAATCTCCACAGGCTCCTTTATGGATGGTATGACTCCAAGGTCTCTGATGAAGTTTTTTACCCATATCGCCTCCTTCGATGTTTCGCTTGCTGCTATGTACTCTGATTCGCACGTTGAATAAGCTACAGTCTCCTGCTTGGAACTTTTCCATGTTACTGCTCCTCCATTCAGGGTAAACACGCAGCCCGACTGAGAACGGAAATTATCTCTGTCGGTTTGAAAGTTGGCGTCAGTATACCCTGTCACTCTCAAGTCATCACTCCCACCGAGGATAAGGACCCAGTCCTTAGTCCTCCGATGGTACTTAAGAATGTTCTTAACTGCAGTCCAATGAGCTTTACCTGGATTACCTTGATATCTGATGACCATGCTCAAAGCAAAGGCCACATCAGGGCGAGTACAAGTCATATCATACATGATCGAGCCAACTGCGGAAGCATATGGTATTCGACTCATCTCTGCTATCTCAGCCTCTATACTCGGACTCTGAGTCTTACTCAGTTTGACATTGCCTTGGATAGGTAAGTCACCTTTCTTGGAGTTCTCGATGCTGAAAAGCTTCAACACCTTGTCCAAGTAGGTACTTTGACTAAGTCCTATTAGTCTTTTACTCCCATTTCTCAATATCCTTATCCCTAGGATGTAATCAGCTTCCCCAAGGTCCTTCATAGCGAAAGACTTCCCAAGCAAGGACTTAGACTCCTGTAAGGTTGGGATGTCATTTCCTATGAGTAGTATGTCATCCACATACAACACCAGAAAGCTAATTGTACTCCCACTAGCCTTGACATACACACAGGACTCATCCTCGCTTCTCAAAAATCCAAACTCTTTGACTTTCTCATCGAAACAAAGATTCCATCTGCGAGATGCTTGTTTCAATTCATAAATGGATTTTTCAAGCTTACACACTATATTAGGGTACTTTGCATTGACAAAACCCTCTGGCTGACTCATGTAAACATCTTCAGCCAACTTTCCATTAAGGAAAGCGGTTTTGACATCCATTTGCCATATTTCATAATCATGAAATGCAGCTATGTCTAGCATAACCCTTATAGATTTAATCTTTGCTACTGGTGAGAAGGTCTCATCATAGTCAACTCCATGAGTTTGAGTAAAGCCCTTCGCAACCCGTCGCGCCTTATATGTGTGTACTTTCCCATCCATGTCGGTCTTCTTCTTGAAGATCCATTTGCACCCGACTGTCTTACGACCCTATACATTGTCAACCAAGTTCCAAACTTGATTGTCATACATGGACTAAATCTCGCTGTCTATACCCTCTTTCCATTTTGCAGACTCGGGGCCTGCCATGGCTTCCTTGTAGTTGTTAGGTTCATCCTGTAACGACCCAAAAATCAAGGGTAAAAATTTCATTTTTAATATAGTCAAAACATAGCTATCATTTATTCAAAACATCCAAAACATCGTTAATTAAAACATTTATCAGAGTTCATCCCAAAATCATTCAATGCGGAAAACATAGGTGTGTGCACTGCGATCAATCAGAGCCCTTCTTTTCCAAATCGATGATACCTGAAAACAATAAACAAAACTGTAAGCACGAAGCTTAGTGAGTTTCCCAGAGCATACCATACACACAATCCACATATCACATATCCTGTTAGCTATAAAATCAACCTATATCACATATCCCTCTAGCTATAGAAGCTACCTATAACACATAAGCCATGCATACATAAACATAGGATTGCCATGGGCTACCCCACATGGTCTTACATCCAACGTGTCATGGGCTCCCCCACATGGTCTTTACCTAGGAATGCCATGGGCTACCACACATGGTCTTACATCCCATTGCCACAGGCTCCCCCCGAGGTCTTCCATGCAATAACATACATAATCACATAACATATCACATATCACATAAATATCTACACATAATGCAAACATAAACCTGTAAGAATGCCATGGGCTACCCCACATGGTCTTTACCTAGGACTGCCATGAGCTACCCCACATGGTCTTACATCCAATTCCATGGACTACCCCACATGGTCTTTACCTAGGAATGCCATGGGCTACCCCACATGGTCTTATATCCAATGCCACGGGCTCCTCCTGGGGTCTTCCATGCAATAACACACAATCACAAAGAATAACAAATCATAGAAGTGACTAACACATATACCATAATCACATAATGGGCCGGCCTTGGTGCCTTAGACCCATGGGTATGGTGAGAAGACTCACCTGGAACTGTTGAATTCCCACAGATAAAACTCCAGTGCTGGTTGACAGGTACCCGAACTGTCAACATCAAATATTACCCAATTAATAATTGGGTTCCAACTCATAATCATAAGTCCATGCTTGGGGGTAAAAGACTACTCTACCCCTAACTTGGCTTAATTCAAGCCCATGGCCCAATCCAAAGGCCCAAAAGTCCAACTATGGCTCAAAGCCATGGCCTTATTCTAAGGCCCAACCAAAAAGTCCAGTCCAACATTTGGCATTTCTATCTATGGCCCAATTTTCCAAATTGGGCCCAAACCCTCATATGGGCCTTACCCTAAGCCCATCAACATATTCTAGTCCATATGATTATTCTTGGATGGCCCATTAATAATCCAATCATCAAGGCCCAATAGAAAGGCCCAACAATAAACCTAAGTGAAATTAAGGTTTTCACATGAAATGATGATTAGGGTTAAGTGTCCCTACTTAACCCATTAAGGACTTAATATATTAAGTCCCACCTGGCCTTAGGTTAATTGCAATTGGTTATTAATTAATATTTTAAGTTCATTAAATAATTCCGATGCGGTCCCGATAAGTCCCAATTTAGGGTTCCATGGCATTAGGGTTTTCCAAACCCTAATTAGGGTTTCCAACCCATATTAGCCCAATAGGCCCAATAACTAGGTCCTTTGACTAATTAGGGTTCATTAGGCCCATTATGATTCCACTAGGCCCATTAGGGTTTCAAGCATCCCAACCGAATCAACACAACAAGGCAAAGCACACCGCGACCTGACACGACGGCTGGTGGCGGCAGGAGGCGGCAGCCACCATCTCACGGTGGTGGTTTGAGTTTCTTTTCACTTCTAGTTACATTTTACAATGCTAAACCCCAAATAATCATACACACACACACACACACTAATACAAACACATATACACAACAACCTAGTGGTGGCCGGTGGTGGCACGTGGTGGTGGTGGCTGTTCTTGAGAGTTCCAGCCAATGAAACCAAGTACAAAACACACACACACATACGCTTTTGACTTGTGAAATAGACCCAACCACCCACCTGGTGGCGTTTGGCAACGGCGACAGTCACACAAGCGGCAACAACAGCGGCGTAACGGTGATAATAGCGACAGCCACCATGGTGGTTCTTCTCAGTTGCCGGCCAACAAACACGGCGGCGCAGGTGGCACACAACGAGCGGAAGCAACATCACCTTTGGCAGCCGGCGGCGGATAATATAACAGTGAAAGAAGGTGGCAGTAGGACAGAAGGCGGCAGCTGGAGTAGTCGTCGGAACCGCAACAGCGAAACATCGGGACAAACAGCCATTGCTCATCGTCGCCAGCAATGGAACAACAGCAACATTGGCGCCATCGGCCGGAGATAGCGGCGGCAGTGGCGCTAATCGACTCATTTCTTCGTCTCCGCCTGAACGATATCCTTCCACGCTGGTCTTCGATGTTGTCGGTGAAAAGGGCTGCTTGATGGTGCAAGGGTGGTCGGAGGACGGATGGGCGAATGGTGGCGGCGGCGCCGGAGACAAGGAAGGGGGTGACGGCTACAATACTCGATTAGGGTTAGGGTTATGGAGGGATCGACAGTTTTATACCCAGCTCCTACAATCTCATTGCCATAATGGAAAAAATGGTCCCTCACTCAGGAATCATTTTGAATTAAATCCCATATTTACCTTTTTAACATTGCTTCCTGAAACCTTTTACAAATCAAGTCCAAAATGTTACCAACCAGCCCCTGCCTCCATAAATTCTTACAAATTCGATCCCTAATTTACCAAACAGCCCCTTAGCCTCAACAATCTCTTCAAACGGAGTCCCAAAAATTACCATTTAGTCCCTGCCTTCAATAATACTTACAAATTAAGTCCCAAAATTATACCTTAACCCCCGAATAATCTAATTTATGACATTTGGCTCCCCAAAACCCACTCCCCATTAATAATACAGATTTAGGGCGACTATTCGTTCATCAATTTTATCTATTTACTTGTTTAATAAACATGATGTTACAACTCTCCCCCACTTAAATTAGATTTCGTCCTCGAAATCATTCCTTACCATCCCTTGCACGCCCGACGACTTGGAGGACATGGTCCAAAATCATAAGCATACTCCAGCCTTCCCAGGGTAGCCAAAACCATCCCCCGCAGGGTTCTGAAACCTGAAGATGAACGAATTTATCGCAACATGATCGCATCTACTCCGTCTAAATTCCTCAGTCTCGAGAGGGTCTGTCTTCCCTGACAGACCGCCCGCACTGAATCATTGTCGAATTCATTACACTTATCTCCCAATTGGCTACGCAACTTCTGATAACTTGAGGTTCTCATTAGAAAATAGAGTCACAGACCAAATTTCCCTACAGTATACTCATATCTGACCGAAGTCAGATAATCCCTCGAAACAATGGACATCTATTCGTTTGCTGAGCCAAAACATACTCAGCAGTCCCACACGACCTCTGAAGGATACCTCTTCCGAAGATAACTGCTCTAACTATACCGCCACTCATGGCTCATCTAATTCTTTTGATCCATCCGATCATGGTAGGCTGACACTCTGTCGCTGCTGAATCTGACGCAAAAAGGTGAATGCTACCAGAATAACTGTACTCTTACATCATACCCGGTCTCCTTCGACCTACCGTTTCCGGATTCAATTATGTTGTGACCTACTCACAACCTTGCGAACTGGCCCACACTGGCCTAAGTCATCTGAACGAATCCATGAATGTCACAGCTACCCTGCAGTATGCCTGTATCTCCTACCCTATCTGGATGTTGCGAATGCTACGGCTCCCCCGTAGTCTTACAATGCTTTCCACACTATCTGACCACTAGTGAATGCTATGGCTCTCCCACGTAGTCTTACAACACTTCCATACCAACTGGCCATTAGTGAATGCTACGGCTCCCCCGTAGTCTTACAACACTTCCATACCAACTGACCATTAGTGAATGCTACGGCTCCCCCGTAGTCTTACAACACTTCCATACCAACTGACCATTAGTTAATGATATGGCTCCGCCGCAGTCTTACAACACTTCCATACCAACTGACCATTAGTGAATGTTACGGCCCCCCATAGTCTTACAACACTTTCATCCTAACACAACCGCAGCCCAATACCTTACCCATGATCTATTGATTCGAAAGGCATACAGAGTCGAGCACGCACTCCACCGAACACCCGAACTAAACTCCATGCATGACTGGAGCCCCAGCCTGTCTCCCCAAATTCTGTTATCAAGCCTCCAAGAAGCCGCAATTCACATGACGGGGAGTCTTACCGGACTCTAAGCTCGCACAACCCTCAAACCAAATAACCACTCGGGCTGCCATTTTCCCCTCGATGGGAACGAGAAGCCCATCCCGGTCTCATACATATCCCTGCCCTGAATACCTGCGTGGTTCTCCCCCACTTAGATTCAACCAAGTCTTCGCAATACATGAGATTCGAAGGATTCCCGATCCTTGTTACTCTTTAATAACCAATTGCTGACAACCTGTTTCTTGTCCGTGCGAGTGCTCTATTACGGGCCCAAATCCCCAAGGACCACACAACTCCTAAAGATCAGACAAACACTTCCCGAATCCTAGCGAAATTAATAACCTCAGACACCTTGAAATGATGCCCCACATTTATCTTGAGGTTCGAATAACCGATGTCCAGGCCAAGGCCTCAACAGTAAACCAATTCCCCTGGCGCTTCCAAAAGCCGACTCGAGCATAATGGTCGAGTCACCAATCCTGTCCGTAGTCCTTCCGCATCATGTCCCTGAACCGATCTCGACCCTAGACCCAAATAACATTGAACGCTCCAAATCAGCAAAGAAGGAAACAACTTTTCACTAACCACCTCGTAACTCATGGTATGCAAATGGCATATGACAAATGTTTGAATGTATAGTCCAAACACAAACAGGGCAACACACCCAGAGATACACTTACTAAAACTCTCGAAACGAAAACTCCCTCGTGCAGTTTCCCGCAAGTAATGCACTAAATTTGGCCCTGCTGGCCTTACACAACTAACTCGAACCCTTGGGTCTCTTCCCGAGACCCTCCAATATAGGCACCCGATCTATTCCCCTCTTCCCAACGTGCTCCATAGACCCTCCAATATAGGCACCCGATCAATCCCTGCTCTCGAGCTCTAGAAATCATATTATCCAGGGCCTCGCACCCTAGCCCACTCCACCAGCTCAATCGTCAATGGCTGACTGCAATAGTTGGAGCAACCTCTGCTCTATACCGGGCTACTAACCATTCCCAAGACATAGTCTCCAATCCCGAAGGTGCAATAGAACGCACAATCAACCTGTGTCGTCCGATACGAGAGATCCACGATGATCTCAAAATCCTGACAGTCCTTCTGCTATTTGGCTCACCACCGGAGCCGGGACCAGACCCTGGTCCTCCCTCGTGTGTGCTCATCCTCATCTGGCAAAGCAGCTATCCCCACTATCAGAACGTAACCAAGAATTCCCCTTCCCATAAGCTTCTTAGATTCTCCAAGACTCTCACTGATTTGAGTATGGATCCTGTGCTTTCAGTAGTACAGGCCCATACTACCTTCCACACCTATCCATACTTTCCTCAGCAATCCTCCCGAATCCTCTATGTCATCTATCCCACTGATGCACCAAATATCCGTCAAACAGCAACACAATATCCACCGAAGCACCTACTATGCTCCCCCTAGGCTCCCAACCTCACTGAACCGCCCCAACTAACTCACTGGAGCATATCCTAGGCTTTGCTAGGTTCCCCACCGCGCCCTGCCATCAGTTGCTGAGGAACTCTCCATGATGCCAGCCATCCACCTCCTGGATATTGTCATATCCACTTAGTAGCTGACTCCCATCACTCAAGAGTCCACAAAGCACAAAGCAAGTAGCATTCGTGCAGTAGCACTCCGATCCAAAGAACTATCATAGAACATTCTGCCCACATGTCGCGACTCGCACTGTCGACATCCATCCATCCTCACGGTCGGTTGCCTTATGCATGCAAATTATACACAGAACAGTATCTAATAGACCGTCGAATAATAGACTCTACCCTAGGACCACAACCAAACAAGGAACAGTAAATAAGGCCAAATCTATTATTCTAAGGCTATAAGATCCTAACCGTGTACAATTTTAAAAGCATACACGTGGCAGTTACTAATACCAATAATCATTCTCATTCTAGCATGGCATCAAATATTCCCAAGGCTATAAGCATCACATATCAGGCCAATCTATTGTTGACTACTCAACACTAGCATGCAAGTCTACCAGCTCATACAGCGTATAAAGGCATCTCCCCTAGCCCTAACTAGCATGCGATTCTCAGATTCACAAATCAATTCATAACAGATGACATATATGGGTATTCTGGGGAAACTTAATTGAGCTCGGCTGATTGCATGCACCACACCCTTTCTTGTTTTAGAAATTCTTTACTTAAAAACATTTTCCTTTTGAAAATTTTACACATCCTCAGTTTGAGTTCAGACTCACCCGCAAGTATGTCCGAATCCCTCAAACCAAGGCTCTGATACCAACTTGTAACGACCCAAAAATCAAGGGTAAAAATTTCATTTTTAATATAGTCAAAACATAGCTATAATTTATTCAAAACATCCAAAACATCGTTAATTAAAACATTTATCAGAGTTCATCCCAAAATCATTCAATGTGGAAAACATAGGTGTGTGCACTGCGATCAATCCGAGCCCTTCTTTTCCAAATCGATGATACCTGAAAACAATAAACAAAATTGTAAGCACGAAGCTTAGTGAGTTTCCCAGAGCATACCATACACACAATCCACATATCACATATCCTGTTAGCTATAAAATCTACCTATATCACATATCCCGCTAGCTATAGAAGCTACCTATAACACATAAGCCATGCATACATAAACCTAGGATTGCCATGGGCTACCCCACATGGTCTTACATCCAACGTGCCATGGGCTCCCCCACATGGTCTTTACCTAGGAATGCCATGGGCTACCCCACATGGTCTTACATCCCATTGCCACGGGCTCCCCCCAGGGTCTTCCATGCAATAACATACATAATCACATAACATATCACATATCACATAAATATCTACACATAATGCAAACATAAACCTGTAAGAATGCTATGGGCTACCCCACATGGTCTTTACCTAGGACTGCCATGGGCTAGCCCGCATGGTCTAACATCCAATGCCCTGGGCTACCCCACATAGTCTTTTCCTAGGAATGCCATGGGCTACCCCACATGGTCTTATATCCAATGCCACGGGCTCCTCCCGGGGTCTTCCATGCAATAACACACAATCACAAAGAATAACAAATCATAGAAGTGACGAACACATATACCATAATCACATAATGGGCCGGCCTTGGTGCCTTAGACCCATGGGTATGGTGAGAAGACTCACCTGTCACTGTTGAAGTCCCGCAGATAAAACTCCAGTGCTGGTTGACAGGTTCCCGAACTGTCAACATCAAACAATACCCAATTAATAATTGGGTTCCAACTCATAATCATAAGTCCATGCTTGGGGGTAAAAGACTACTCTACCACTAACTTGGCTTGATTCAAGCCCATGGCCCAATCCAAAGGCCCAAAAGTCCAACTATGGCTCAAAGCCATGGCCTTATTCTAAGGCCCAACCAAAAAGTCCAGTCCAACATTTGGCATTTCTAATGGCCCAATATCATATAATCATTAAGGCCCAAACTATGGTCCATCTATGGCCCAATTTTCCAAATTGGGCCCAAAACCTCATATGGGCCTTACCCTAAGCCCATCAACACATTCTAGTTCATATGATTATTCTTGGATGGCCCATTAAGAATCCAATCATCAAGGCCCAATAGAAAGGCCTAACAATAAACCCAAGTGAAATTAGGATTTTCACATGAAATGATGATTAGGGTTAAGTGTCCCTACTTAACCCATTAAGGACTTAATCCATTAAGTCCCACCTGGACTTAGGTTAATTGCAGTTGGTTATTAATTAATATTTTAAGTTCATTAAATAATCCCGGTGCGGTCCCGATAAGTCCCAATTTAGGGTTCCATGACATTAGGGTTTTCCAAACCCTAATTAGGGTTTCCAACCCATATTAGCCCAATAGGCCCAATAACTAGGTCCTTTGACCAATTAGGGTTCATTAGGCCCATTATGATTCCACTAGGCCCATTAGGGTTTCAAGCATCCCAACCGAATCAACACAACAAGGCAAAGCACACCGCCACCCGACACGACGGTCGGTGGCAGCAGGAGGCGGCAGCTACCACCTCACGGTGGTGGTTTGAGTTTCTTTTCATTATTCGTCTTTCTAGTTACATTTTACAATGCTAAACCCAAAATAATCACACACACACACACACACACTAATACAAACACATATACACAGCAACCTAGTGGTGGCCGGCGGTGGCACGTGGTGGTGGTGGCTGTTCTTGAGAGTTCCAACCAACGAAACCAAGTACAACACACACACATACGCCTTTGACTTGTGAAATAGACCCAACCACCCACCTGGTGGCATTTGGCGACAGCGGCAGTCACACAAGCGGCAACAACGGTGGCACAACAGTGATAATAGCGACAGCCACCATGGTGGTTCTTCTCAGTTGCCGGCCAACAAACACGGCGACGTACTAGATCTGGAAACGACCTCCCACCAGGTGGCGCACAACGAGCGGCAACAACAGCACCTTTGGCAGTCGGCGGCGGATAATATAACAGTGAAAGAAGGTGGCAGTCAGACGGAAGGCGGGGGCTGGAGTAGGCGTCAGAACCGCAACAACGAAACATTGGGACAAACAACCATTGCTCGTCGTCGCCAGCAACGGAACAACAGCAGCATTGGCGCCATCGGCCGGAGATAGCGATGGTAGTGGCGCTAATCGACTCATTTCTTCGTCTCCGCCTGAACGATATCCTTCCACGCCGGTCTTCGATGTTGTCGGTGAAAAGGGTTGCTTGATGGTGCAAGGGTGGTCGGAGGACGGATGGGCGAATGGTGGCGGCGGCGCCGGAGACAAGGAAGGGGGTGACGGCTACAGTACTCGATTAGGGTTAGGGTTATGGAGGGATCGACGGTTTTATACCCAACTCCTACAATCTTATTTCCATAATGGCAAAAATGGTCCCTCACTCCGGGAATCATTTCAAATTGAATCCCATATTTACCTTTTTAACCTTGCCTCCTGAAACCTTTTACAAATCAAGTCCATGTTACCAACCAACCCCTGCCTCCATAAATCCTTACAAATTTGATCCCTAATTTACCAAACAGCCCTTTAGCCTCCACAATCTCTTCAAATGGAGTCCTAGAAATTACCATTTAGTCTCTGCCTTCAATAATACTTACAAATTAAGTCCCAAAATTATACCTTAACCACCGAATAATCTAATTTATGACATTTGGCTCCCCAAAGCCCACTCCCCATTAATAATACGGATTTAGGGCGACTATTCGTTCATCAATTTTATCTATTTACTTGTTTAATAAACAGGATGTTACACATCCAGGTTTACCAGTGTGCTATCACTGTTAAATGTATCACCTTCAGTTGTTATATGAAAACCATATAACACAGGTGGAACACTAACTCTACTGGAATGTCTCAGAGGTACAGACTGGTCATTCGGTTCAAAAGGAGTTTCCTCCTCAGGTTGATCGCTAGTGTTTGAGGTTCCTTCACTACTTGACTCTTGAAGCTCTTCAAGGTCAATTTTTCTCCCACTGTCCCCTTGCCTTATGAGTTCTCTCTCTTAAAAGACTCCTCTCCTTGCAACAAAGACAACATTGTCACTCGGTCTATAGAAGAGATATCCAATGGATTTCTATGGGTAGCCGATGAAAATACATCGCTCACTCCAAAGTTCGAGCTTGTCGTGAGTCTCGCGTCTCACGAAAGCCTCGCAACCCCAAACTTTGATATGGTCTAACGAGGGAACCTTCCCTGTCCACATCTCGTGAGGTGTTTTGGAAACCTTTTTGGTAGGGACTAGATTAAGGATATGGACGGCAGTCTCTAAGG
Organism: Lactuca virosa; assembly: GCF_052849685.1. Classification (NCBI taxonomy): domain Eukaryota; kingdom Viridiplantae; phylum Streptophyta; class Magnoliopsida; order Asterales; family Asteraceae; genus Lactuca; species Lactuca virosa. The sequence continues at coordinate 462,821,730 of NC_136430.1, read as the reverse complement.
CATACCCCCAAAATGAGATAAGTAACGAAGCTCGACTCATCATGGAACGAACCATGTCTAGCAAGGTTCGATTGCGCCTTTCAGCCACACCATTAAGCCGTGGTGTCCTAGGTGGCGTCAATTGTGAAACAATTCCACATTCCTTAAGATAGTCTAGGAACTCAATACTAAGATACTCTCCTCCTCGATCGGATCGTAGCATCTTTATTTTCCTGCCCAATTGATTCTCCACTTCTTGCTTAAACTCCTTGAACTTTTCAAAAGTTTCCGAATTATGCTTGATTAAGTAGATATAGCCATACCTACTGTAATCATCAGTGAAAGTCACATAGAAGCGGTTAGCATCCCTTGTGGCGATTCTGAATGGTCCACACACATCAGTGTGTATGAGATCCAACAGACCTTCACCCTTTTCACAAGTAGCAGTGAATGGTGACTTGGTCATCTTTCCAAGTAAACAAGATTCGCAAGTGTCATCCGACTTCAAGTCGAATGACTCCAAGACTCCATCCTTTTGGAGTTGGGCTATGCGCTTCTTATTGACATGTCCAAGACGACAATGCCACAAGCATGCCTTGTCCAAAACATTGGACGAATCAATATTCAACACATTATTTCCTATGTTATCTACAACCATCACAGTTTCATATATACCATTACAAAGTAATGCTTCAAAATAAAAAACACCATTACAATAAGCATAAATACCACCATTTTAATTATTAAAAGAAAAGGTAAAACCTTGTTTATACAAACTATGAAAGGAAATAATGTTTCTCGCCATATCGTCCGAGTAACAACAATTATTCAAATATAAATTTAAACCATTACTAATCAATAAAGAATAAACTCCAATATTGGTTATAGGCGACAGTTTCCTATTTCCCATGATTAAGTTTATCTTCCCATGCTCCACATCCCTACTTCTTTTTAGTCCCTGCAAATCAGAACAAATGTGAATACTATAACCTGTATCAAGGACCCAAGAATTAGCATGTGATGATTTATTAGACTGAATAGTGTAAATACCTGCAAAGGAGGAATTGATCTTGCCATCCTTTACGTACTGCAAGTACTTGGGGCAGCTTCGTTTCCAGTGCCCTTTTTTGTGACAGTGGAAGCACTTTGCATCCTTTGGATTGGAAGAGGGATTAGCAGAACCAACTTTGGTCCCACTGGAAGAGGATCCATCAAGAGACTTTCCCTTGCGGCTCTTGTAGGGAGCCTTCCTCTTCTTTCCCTTCCCATGTCCAATTTCCAGAACATGGGCAGAAGTAGTAGTAGTAGGAGTAGACACAACCGGCTTGCCTTTGAAGTTGCTTTCTGCAGTTCTTAGAAGGCCTTGAAGCTTGCTAAGAGTGACCTCCTCCTTGTTCGTATGATAGGTCATACAAAACTGATCATAACAAGAAGGTAAAGAGTGTAGAATAATATCTATGGCAAACTCTTCATCAAAATTGACATTTAATTTAAGCAAGCGGTCCACATATCTTTGTATCTTTTGCAATTGGGCCGTGATGGGTTCTCCATCCTTCATTTTGGTTGTGATCATGGAGGCAATGATCTCATACCTCTCCTGCCGAGCACTTTGATGGTATCTTTCCATCAAATCTTGATACATTTCAAAAGGATAGTAGTCCTCATAGGACTTATGCAGCTCAGCAATCATGGTAGCAATCATTAGACACGACACCTTTGTCGCATCCCTCTCATGAGTAGTATGTTTAGCGATCTGTTTGGGAGTAGCAGTGGTGACATCAATCTCCTTAAGCTCTTTATCTAGGACATATTCTTTGTCCTCATAGCGAATAGCCATTCGGATGTTTCGAATCCAGTAATTGAAGTTCGAGCCATCGAAAATGACCCTCCCGCATAGGTTCATGAGGGAGAAAGAGCCCGACGGGATTGAGTTGGAAGCATTGTTTGGGATAGACATCTGAAAAAGAAGAAGAACAAAGTTTATATTAGATGATAATCCTTAATATTACACCCGAATGAAATATTAAGGCTAGGACCCAACACAATATTCTACAATTGCAAAAATGGATGCAGTAATCCAATTGTAAAATATTTGAAGGTAGATAAATGACGATTTACCAATTTCCACCATGAAAAATGAAATAGATTATTAAGTTTTAATTGGATTGAAATACCTAGACCCTTTGAGATTCATTGAACTTTTCAATGGCATGTTTAAATCTCGATTGTGCCCTTCAAGTTTGTGACTGGGATGCCGAGGATCACAAAAAAAGAGTGAATAACCATGAAAATTAGCTTGGTACACCCAATGTTACAAATCACCTAATCAATGTGCCGGTTAACCATACACACTCCATTGATCTATGATTAACACCAAGTTACCCTTTGCCACACATTGTCAGTCCCATATTAGTGTGTCGGTTAACCACACACGCTCCACTAACGACTTAACAAGGTGCAAAGTGTAATTTCATGGATTATCACCATTTTACATTTTCCTACAGTAACTAAGATTGGGAATTTTAATAAAAGTTTAGTTACTTTATATTTTTATCATTATACTTTTAATGAGGGAGAATTAATGTCTTATCCTACCTGTTCGGCTAACGACCCTCCACCAGTCAAGGAAGTGGTGGGTGAGAGTGGACACCCATTAAACCACCATTTTATAGGCAGTAACCTTATACCCCTTATAGACCGGCTTCGTGAATGAGGCCTACTAACGGTAAGACTGACTTGTCTTATACATACATATATATATATATATATATATATATATATAGATATATATATATATATATATATATATATATATATATATATATATATATATATTAAACTTATAATATCATAAAGTATAAGGGTTGAATTTTAACTTTTAAAACTCTAGGGTTTGGAATTAAAGTTACATTAGTGAGACTTTACAAATTCCAAAACTTGAGGGCAAGTTTTGAAACTTGTCAAAACACTTCATTTCTATAACTTATGAGTTTAATTGCATTTTAATGAATGAGACCTTTCATTTTCCATAACTTGAGGACAAGTTATGGAGGTCATTAAAAGCATTAAGATCAACATTTTAACTAACATATATTATCAAGTAATTTATCTATGATCTAGTAAACACATAAGTCACGATAATTCATATCAACAATTGCAAGAAATTAGCCTAATCATATAAACTAATACAAATATTCAAATTTTGACAATTATCTTTTAATTGGATGAGCATGATCACTACCATATCAAGAAAACAGATTATATGTTTCAAAAAACAGTTTGTGGTAATGATCCTAATCCAATTGTAGCCAAAAACACAAAATTCTGCACTCAGAGCCATCTACTCGGCGAGTGCAAGAACATGACTCGTCGAGTTGGTCATTTACTGAGTGGAATCGTCGAGTCAGCCAGTGGACTCGGCGAGTTCATCAGTCAGAGGCCAGAAAATCGATTTTTTCAACTTTGGAAAGCAATAAGCATCAAGTATAACAGAAAACAAACCTAGGATCTGATACCAGTGTTGGGTTTTGAGCACTATAACACTCCTATGGTGCACATGCAACCCTAAATGCTATGGATCTATGTTTTCTCTAATTATACATGCATTTTCAATTTTTCCAAAGCAGACATCCTAACTAGCATACAAATTGACAATTGAACAATACACTAGTTAGATAACTTACCTCTTAATAGGACTTGTAGTTCTTGGCCTTTGAAAGCTTGAGCACCTCAAGTGTGATGCCTCTAATGTGTCACAAACACCAAATGCAAGAGGAGGCTTGAGAGAATAAGTTACTTAGCACAAAATCAATATCAAACTCTTAGAATGATGTGTTAGCCGATTTTAGCTCTAGTAGAATCCTTTTATAGTGTAGAAAATGCTAGGGTTACACCTTGTAAAACCCTAATGACCTTTCATATTACTTAGGCTCCATGGGTTAAACCTCCATGGACTATCCATGGATTATCTCATTGGTTTAGCCCATCCTAAATAACCATGGATCATTAGCCCACACTATAAGAATCATTGATTTACATCATCAATCCCCATAAATTTAGTTAGTCTCTTTTGATCACAAAATTAATTCCAAATTAATTCTTGATCAATACTAATTAAATAATATGATTTCTCAATTAATATATTAATAAATCACAAATAACCTTATTCTCAAAAGTCCATCCTATCAAATTGCACTGGTGAAGGCAACCCAAAAGGACCATGCTACTATTGGGTAACCTACATCCCAATTATAGTTATGGGCTTAGACACCTAATCCAACAACAACATGGGCCGGCTTTGTGTTCGGCAATGAGAGGTAGGCGCTACCTTCAGTAGGGTTGCGCAGTTTATGTCGCCTATGTTATGGATACCGAGAATAAGGGTAAGACGATAGTGCATGATGTATCAATCGTACGTGAGTACCCGGACGTGTTCCCAAAGGATTTTCCTAGGGTGCCTCCGGAGAGGCAGGTAGAGTTCAGGATTGGCATGGTTCCTGGTGCGGCTCCGATAGCCAAGGCACCATATCGGTTGGCTCCTCCCGAGATGTAGGAGTTGTCTACACAGCTGCGGGAGCTATTAGACAAGGGATTTATCAGGCCGAGCAGTTCGCCCTGGGGATCCCTGATTCTGTTTGAGAAGAAGAAGGACGGGTCGCATCGGATGTGTATAGATTACCAGGAGTTGAATAAGGTAACGGTGAAGAACCGTTATCCCCTCCCGAGGATTGATGACTTATTTGACCAGCTTCAGGGAGCATCTTGGTTTTCCAAGATTGATCTGCGATCAGGCTACCATCAGATGAGAGTCATGGACGAGGATGTGCAGAAGACAACCTTTCGGACTCGATATGGTCATTACAAGTTTGTGGTGATGCCGTTTGGGCTCACCAATGATCCTGTCGCGTTCATGGATCTCATGAACTGCGTGTGTAGACCGATGTTGGACCGGTATGTGATAGTTTTCATCGATGATATCTTGGTTTACTCTAAGACTTAGGAGCTGCACGAGGAGCACCTGCGGGAGGTGCTGGAGACATTGAGGAGGGAGAGACTTTTCGCAAAGTTCTCAAAGTGTGAGTTCTGGTTACGCGAGGTGCAGTTTCTGGGGCACCTTGTCAACCAGAAGGGTATTCTGGTCGATCCGGCCAAGGTAGAAGCCGTGATGCAGTGGGAGGTTCCGAGGTCTCCATCTGAGATTCGGAGTTTCCTTGGTCTGGTGGGTTATTATCGGAGATTCATCCAGGATTTCTCCAAGATTGCTGTTCCACTGACCCGAATGACCAAGAAGTCGATGACATTCCGCTGGGGGCCTGATCAACAAGTAGCTTTCGAGACTCTCAGACAGCGGTTGTGTGAGGCACTAATTCTGACTTTTCTGGAGGGTGTCGACGATTACATGGTTTACTGTGACGCTTCGATCACGGGCATGGGTGTAGTGCTGATCAATAGGGTCGCGTGATTGCGTACGCGTCGAGGCAGCTGAAGCCTCATGAGGCGAACTATCCGACGCATGATTCTGAGTTGGGGGCTGTGGTTTTCGCCCTCAATATTTGTCGACACTACCTCTATGGGGTTCGTTGTACCATTTACACGGACCACAAGAGCTTGAGGTGTCTGATTGTGACAACCGTAAAATTTCTGGTCAAGTCGAAGTCTATGAAAGCCAACGAGTCAAACCGGTCAACTCAACTAACCCTTGTATATTATGATTTACATTATGTTTACTGTTGTACAACTCACTATCTTAATGCAAAGTATCACTTAGGGTTTTCACGTGTTTGGAAAATCTAAACCCTAATCAGGGTGAATGATGTAACTACTTGATAAAATACTATTACATACCCTACGGGGGCATATAACACTCATAACAAGGTTTAATGGGGCTTACGAACCTTGCATTTCAAGGATAAACACTCACAAAGGTCACAAACAAACTCTCTCTAAATCTCTCTCACTCTATCTCTATATCTATCTCTATCTCAATCTCTCCCAAATCTCTCTCAAAATCTCTTTCAACTTTTTATAATCATTCGGGGCATCCCGACCCATAATTTAGACCTTTCAGACCTTTCAGACCAAAGCTTCATCTACTCTCAGTTCAGTTCGCTTTCGCCTCCCATCTGACACTTTCACATGTGAGCTCCTTGGACCGAACCCACTTTCGGTCCTCAGCATCATGAACCGAACCCTCGCAGGTTCGCTCCTTAGTTCCCAGTTTTCGACCATCTTCGAGTTTTGAGCCGTTTTTCATGTTTGTAATGTGGGATTTTCACCCAAATCCATATATTAACCCTCTAACATCAGGATTTATCCATATCTTGGAGTTCTTCTAAGATATGATCCATAGCATTGAGTATAATAAAGGTGCAAAGTACAAGAAGGTACTTTGACTTTTCCCATAAAGCTATGACAACAAGCCACCCCCATACCCACTCTAGGACAACCTCCAGTCACTATTCACTGTCCTTTATGCACCTTCTAACACTCTAGGGATTCTCTAACCAAATCTTAGACAAACACTAGCTTTTCTTCTAAGATTTCACCCTTCTCACCAAAATACAAACCCATTTCTCTTTCTCACATTCTCTCTCTAAACTCGAGATTTCAAGGTTGTTCTTGAGCATTCTCCTCCAGGATTGGTACGTATCTTTATCTTACACTTGAATACTCTATACTCCTCTACTCAAATCATGAATCTCTTACACAAATATCGACATATTTGTGCCTAGGATCTTCAAATCTTCAAGCACCTCCCAAGTGTTCTTGACTTGTAAACCTCTCCTCTTCCACATTCATCTCAGGAAATCACTCAAGGTGAGTTCATACCCCTACATTTTCATGTTTTCTTCGAGTTTTAGGGGGGGGGGGATACAAGTTAATACACCAAAAACCTAACTAAACTCAAACATCAGCTTTCATCAGGAAAGTTAGTTCCATTCAAGGACTGTTTTGAACATCTTAAACTTTTTAGTTTTCAAAACTGTACAAGGTGAAAATAGTTCAGGTTCATACCTTTCTAATGACTACTTTCACAAGTTTATACGATTTTTCTACAATTTATGGTGATTTTTACAAAACTGTCTATCACTGTAGCAAAGATTTCGGACCAGTCAGTGAAAATGGTCATTTTAACACTAGTTATAAATCATTAAAAATCATAATAAAAATTGTTAGTATACTAGACATATTTTCTGAACTTCTGTAGTTTACGGATTTAGATTTCAACTCACGATGATTTTTCTGTGATTTTTACAAAAACAGGGACAGAAAAGTAAAATTTATAAATAACAGTTTACAAGTTATTCACACTTTGTAATATGTTGAGCAAAGTGTTTATCTATGATGACTGCATATTGTACATGTGTTTTCTATTAAGTTACATTTAAAATAATAGAAATTACTCATTCACTGTAAGGGTTCTTAGTCATTACAAACATACAAAATGAACTATAATAATTATAGTTTATAATTTTGCTAAATTACTAATCACTATGAGAAGGTTCAACTCTCACTACAAACGGGTTTTCATCACTACACGATAAACTATAATAGGTGTAGTTTATGGTTCCCTACACTAAAAATACACTACAAAAATAAAATAGGGTTCAGTTACACTACAGAAAAGGTTTTTCATTTCACTCTACACGTAAACTCGTTAACGTAAATTGTGAGACACTACTTCATTGTACTCTTAGAGTACGGGTTAAAAATCCTGTAAGTTATAACCAGAGTCTCTTGTAGGGAGAGCGTGATAGTTGTATATAGATCTATATTGGGATTGAAAACCCACACCCAAGCTGCTTGCAACAGCTCGGCCGGCAGGTCAGGGGTGACAAATGTCATAACATTCTGATGCCTGAAGAACGTTGTAACAGGTCCACTATGTCATAGTATGGTTATAATGACTCACATAGCGAGATAACGACACATATAGTTTACGGAAATTTCTACTTTAAAAAGGGGTTTTACTTATCTAAAACTGCATACACTATTACAAGTACGAAATAACACTCAAACACCAGGTCTTGGGTTTTAAGACTACAATTCATTTTATAAGGAAAATATTGGATTTTTCTTGCGTATACATTATATTTACAAACACTACATCTAAAAGCTTATGAACTCACCAACTTAATTGTTGACACTCTTTCAAAACTACTTGTATTCTCAGGAAACCAGTGAAACAGGTAACCAACTACTTTTTAGAATGGGACGCAAGACGTCAATTAATACATTTTTGTCATCATAATGTAATTAATTTTGGAACATGTAATTCATACATCGGTGTAACTTTTTCAATTATATTTATGATGGTTGGGTTTGCTTTGGTCACTATTATACTCGTTGTTATGATACTATACATGAAGTCAATTCCCACCCCCGGACGTTTCCGCCATCCTTGGTTTGGGGGTGTAACACTGATGGACCAGCCGAATCTGAACACGAGGCGGCGTCGTTGGATGGACGTGGTGAAAGATTATGACCGTGAGATCCTTTATCACCCGGGGAAGGCCAATGTGGCGGCCGATGCTCTTAGCCGCAAGGCGGTCGCGGCTCCAATTCGGGATATCTGCCTGAGGATGACAGTGATTACTCTGCTGTTGGAGCGGATTCGAGAGGCTCAGGTCGAGGGTATGAAGGAGGAGCGCCGGAAGTGTGAGCGGATCATAGGACAGGTGGCTTCATTCGACTATGATAGTCGGGGGTTGTTGAACCTGAATCGGAGGGTCTGGGTTCCTTACTGGGGCGGTGTACGCCAGGTTCTGATGGAGGAGGCTCACAAGTCGAGATTCTCCATTCATCCCGGGGCGACGAAGATGTATCGAGATCTTCGCCTTGATTATTGGTGGCCCTGCATGAAGCGGGACATAGCTTGGTATGTGGAGCGATGCTTGACTTGTAGGAAAGTCAAGGCTGAGCAACAGCGACCTCACGGCAAGATGTAGCCTTTGGAGATTCCTGTGTGGAAATGGGAAGACATCACTATGGATTTCATCACAAAGCTTCCCAGGACCGCACACGGAGTGGATTCTATTTGGGTCATTGTGGATCGGTTGACCAAGAGTGCACATTTCATCCTGATCCAGGAGAGTATATCGGCTGAGAAGCTAGCCGAGATCTACGTACGCGAGGTGGTGGCACGTCATGAAGTGTCGGTTTCGGTTGTTTCAGACCGAGATGTTCGCTTCACTTCCAGATTTTGGAATAGGTTTCATGACAGATGGGTACTCATCTTCACTTCAGTATAGATTTTCATCCTCAGACGGTGGGCAGAGCGAGAGGACGATTCAGACCGTAGAGGATATGTTGCCTGCATGTGTACTAGATTTCGGTGGGAGTTGGGATACGTATCTTCCGTTAGCGGAATTTTCGTATAACAACAGTTATCACGCTAGCATAGACTGGCCTCCCTTCGAGATGCTTTACGTGAGGAAGTGTAGGACCCCGATTTGTTGGGGTGAGGTCGGTCAGAGAGTCATGGGGAGTACCAAGGTGGTACTCAAGACTACCGAGATGATCCAACAGGTCCGGAGCAGGCTCCAGACTGCTCAGAGTCGGTAGAAAAGCTATGCCGACAAGCGTCGATCAAATCTAGAGTTTCAGGTAGGGGACATGGTTCTCCTGAAGGTGTCACATTGGAAAGGTGTCATCCGGTTCAGGAAGCGGGACAAGTTGGGCCCCCAGGTATATCGGTACGTTCAGGGTTGTGGCCCGGGTGGGCTGGGTTGCTTATCGTTTGGATCTTCCAGCAGAGCTCAGTTAGATTCACAACACCTTTCATGTCTCCCAGTTGCGGAAATTTTTGGTGGATAATTCCGTGATCGTGCCTTTGGAGGATATTCAGGTGGATGACCGCCTAAATTATATTGAGAGACCGATAGCGATTCTCGATCGAAGCAGAAGACTATGAGGAATAAGGTCGTGGGGTTGGTTAAGGTACAATGGAAGCACCGAAAGGGATCAGAATGGACATGGCAGCCTGAGGAGGAAATGAGGGGGCATTACCCTAAGTTGTTCGAGGCGACGGACTTCGAGGATGAAGTCTGATTCAATTGGGGGAGAATTGTAACACTCAGTCCAGGTATTATTTATATTTTGGTCCCTTATATGTTGAATTATTTCTTTTGGACCTTGTAATTAGCCAGTTTGAAGGAAGGAGGGATTGTTTCTGCCAATTTAGGATTTTGGAGGCGGAGCCCGAACGCGGGGCGTTCCCCTGAGGAACGCGCTGCGTTCATGTGCATAATGCAAACCCTAACTTTTAGGGTTTGGGACCTATATAAAGAACATTATGTCCCATACCTCATCCTCCTTACCAGCCTCTTTAACTCAGAAACCCTAAAAACCCTAATCTTCTTCATCTTTGTGTGATCTTGATCTTGTGAAGTCCATTTTAGTAGCTTGGAGCCTTAGAAGAAGTAAGAGGAAGTTAGTGAAGGAGAAGTTGTGTAGCTTGAGCTTAAGGATCTGAGTTATCATCATCATTTAGCACTCACTTGAGGTAAAAAGTTCAAAACTTTCTTCATGAATACTTAGATCTTTTGTAGTGGGTTTTTAGACCTTTTTGGTCCCAAGAATGAAGCTTTATTGTTCCAAATCCATTTCTAGGCTTAGGGTTGCCACCCTTGGTGCTATTTGAGTCCCTAAGACAGAAAAGTTACCAGCTTGAGGGTCTTGATGAGCCCATGCATGAGATTAAGCCCCTTTTATGGAAGTTGATTGCTATTTCTTGAGATTGGGACTTTTGGGGGCATGAAAAGTCACCAAGTCCGTGACTTTATGATTCTAGAAGTCCTAGATGGCTTGGATCTATATTTGGATAGCATGGCTTTAAGCATTAAGTGCTTAATAAGCCTTTTTGGAACCAGCATGCGAACGCGCCGCGTAGGTTTGAGGAACGCCCTGCGTTCCGATATGGGTCCGCGATCTGAGTCGGTGGCGAATGCCCAATGCTCCACCAGGGAACGTCGTGCGTTCGGGGCATCAGTGGGACTTCAGACTTTTTGCCTTGGACCTTGTTTTGGGGTTTGGGCTTTCTGTGATTGGGCCATTTTCTTGGACTTTGCTGCTATGGGCCTTAGTGGATCATCATTTGGGCTTTAATGGACTATGTCTTATTTTGGGCCTAGGGTTAGGCCCAATAGAGGGGTTGGGCCCAATTTAGAAATTTAGGCCAATGGTGGGCCATTAGAGGGCTTGGGAAGTCTACCTAGTATTGGGCCTTTCATGTTATGGTTTTGGGCCTTAGGCATGGACCAAATTAGATCAGGGGTAAAATGGTCATTTTACCCTAAGAAGGATTATTGGTTTTTGACTAAGTGTTATTTTGGTAATGATAGCTCGGGGAGTCGTCAGGGCCACCAGTAGAGATTCCTTACCGTGAGATTATGCATTCAGCTTTACGAGGTGAGTTTTCCTCCTATAGGAACGGGTCGAAGGCACCAATGTCGGACAGTGCCCGATGAATGTTTATATGCTTTCCGGACTACAGTCTGATGCCGGTCAATGCTCGAGGAATGTTCGTATGCTTGATGTCTTAGTGATTATTGCATGTGTCTGTGTTTATATGTTTGCCGGACTACGGTTCGATGACGGGCGGTGCCCGATGAATGTTTATATGCCTTTCGGATCTCGATCCGATGTTGGGCGGTGCCCGAGGAATGTTTATATGCTTATGATTATGTGTTTATTATATGTGTATTGTTGATATGTTTATATGCTTACCAGACTACGGTTCGATGCAGGGCGGGGCCCAATGTCGGACATTGTCCGATACCGGGCGGGGCCCAATGTCGGACATTGTCTGATGCCGAGTGGGGCCCGATGCCGGGCGGGGCCTGATGCCGGACATTGTCTGATGTCGGACGGGGCCCACGGTATGTTTATATGTGATCATGTGATTATGTGTATGGTATGTGGTAGTTTGGGGAGACTCAATAAGCTTCGTGCTTACAATTTTCAGTTTTGGTTTCAGGTACTTTCGGTAGCAAAGGGAAGAACTCGGGATGACTGCATTGCACACACCATGATGTTTTTAGCCTGGGATGTTTACTATGATATATTTGATAGATGTTCATGATGTTTTGAGATACTATGACTTATGATTTGATGAGATGATTTTGATAACTATGGTTTTATTAATAATTAAATGAAAGTTTGGACCGTATTTTGTGTATGTTACAGAACAAGTGTATGGACTAGGATATTTGGATGGGATTTAGGGTAAGGCCCATATAAGGGGTTTGGGCCCAATTTGGAAAATTGGGCCATAGTTGGGCCTTGGTTGATTATTTGGCTTTTGGGCCTTCAGAGTGTGAGTTTGGGCATTAGTCTTGGACTAAGCTAGGTTAGGGGTAAAATTGTTTTTTTACCCCAAGTGCGGATTTATGGTTATGCATCGGAACCCAAATTGTTAATTTGGGTTTTGTTTTGATGTTGACAGTTCGGGGATTTGTCAGCCAGCAGCCATAGATTTATCCGCGGGACTTCAGCAGTGCGAGGTGAGTTTCCTCACTATGTTTAGTGTAACGCCCCGTTCCTGGTACGTATTAATTTATTAAAAGTCTTTTATAAAGAGCTACTCGACGAGTAGTAGTCCTAACTCGTCGAGTAGATGCCAGGTTGGACGCGGGTTTTAAGTGATCTACTCGGCGAGTCCGCGCCTAGACTCGACGAGTAGGCCAGTCTGGATGAAACCCTAATCCTTAGGGTTTGTACCCTATTTAAACGTCCTTATAGCCCCCATCCCAGCCTCCAGCACCCTAGAGCGTTTCCCCCTCAAAACCCTAGCCTCCATTGGTGAGTTTGAGTGATTACTTCTTGATTTTGAGTGTTTTGGTGTATTCTTGGAAGTGTAGAAGAGAAGGAAAGAGAGACGGTGTAAAGGAGAAGAAGGAGATCCAGAAGCTAGTTTCCATTTGCTACTTCATCTGGTAATAAAGCCTCTACCTTGTTCATTTTCCTAGTAGATCTTCATATATGCTTGTTTTGCCACTTTTGGGACATTTCAAGGTCCAAACTCGAGTTTGGAGCTCCCTTAGGGTAGTGAGCTATAGATCTGGACATCATTGAGCCCCAGGAGCTCAAAGTAGCTACCTTTATGCAAAGCAAGGCCTTGTTCCAAACCCTAGGTTCCCATTTCTAGCTTATTTTGGTGTTTTAGCTTCATACCTCTATGCATGTACGTAAAGTTGGCAACTTTACGTGTTATATCGGCCCAAGAAGCTCAGACCTATGAATTGGATGCACTGGAATCGATTAGAATCAACTGTTTAGTGAGGACATGCATAGGACTCGACGAGATGTTCTTGGACTCGGCGAGTCGGAGCGCAAACTCCTGATTTCTCCGATTTTAGAGTTGTGAGTTGAATCAGCGAGTGGAAGAGGACTCAGTGAGTTAGAACAAGGATCTGGAAGTAAAGGGACTCGGCGAGTCGAGTCGCGAGTTAGAGAAGTGTGAGTCCGAGAACTCGGCGAGTTCATAGTAGGACTCGGCGAGTGGAGTCAACCAGGAAGTTGAATTTGACCAGGAAGTTGACTTTGACCAGGGGTAAAATAGTCATTTTACCCTGAAAACAGTTATCAATATCTGATTTAGTGTTTATGGGATTGTAGCCGGGGAGTTCCGGAGCAGCAGTCAGCCAGTTTCAGATTTAGCATCTCAGCAGCCAGCGTTACGAGGTGAGTTTCCTTCCAGTAGGAACGGGTCTACGGCCACAATGCCGGCCCGTTTAGTTAGCAGTAGTTCCGGACTTCGGTCTGATGCAGTAGTTCAGTGTGCTTGATGTCTTTGTGATTCATGCATGTCTTTGTGTTATGTGTTTCGGGCTTCGGTCCGATGCAGTATGCAGTATCTGTGTTTATGCTAGTAGTTATGATTATGCTATGCTATGTTCGGTCAGTTCCGGACTTCGGTCCGATGCAGAGGGCAAGTCCCTGGTTAGTTCCGGACTTCGGTCCGATGCAGTTTCCGGACTTCGTTCCGATGCAGAGGGCAAGGCCATGGTTAGTTTCGGTCCGATGCAGTTTCCGGACTTCGGTCCGATGCAGAGGGCAAGGCCCTGGTTAGTCCCGGACTTCGGTCCGATGCAGTTTCCGGACTTCGGTCCGATGCAGTGGGCAAGGCCCAGTAGTTGCTTTATATGTTATTGTATGGTATGTGTAGTTTTGGAGGAGCTCACTAAGCTTTGTGCTTATAGTTTCAGTTTTTGGTTTTAGGTACTTCCGCTAGTAAGGGGAAGAGCTCGGGATGATGGCATGGCACACACCACAGCTTCAGTTTATCCTGGGAGTTTTATTCGGATATTTTGATATGTTTTGACATCAGTTGATTTGATAAACTTATTATGACATTTTGAGACGCATGATCCATGGATTTATCTTTTAATATTTGATATTATGATTTAGTAAAGTTTTCAAACGAAAATTTTTGGGTTGTATTTTTGGGATGTTTCAAGTTGGTATCAGAGCCTTGGTTTGAGGGATTCAGGCACACTTTCGGGTATGACTGGACTCAAATTAAGGAAATGGTAAAAGATTTTCAAAAGAAAAATGTTTTCGAAAGAATTTTTGAAAAAGAAACTTAAAAAGAAAAGAGTTTTGAGAAAATGAAAAGGGTGTGGTGCATGCGATCAGCCGAGCTCAAGTAAGTACTCCCAAATTACCCATACAAGTTTATGTTATAATTATCAGTTCCAGTTTCAGTAGAACAACATGCTAGAATAGGACTAAGGATCTAGGAGGATTCCTTATGTGCCTGTTGTATGTGTTTCAGCTTTATGAGAATTGCATGCTAGTATTGAGTAGACAGCAGTAGGATAGCCTGTTTAGGTTATGCCTGATAGTATGAGCTTAGCATTGTATGCTAGTACATTTTCTCGTTATGAAGATAGATTTGCTTGAGTAATTTCCTGTGTCCGAATGCTGCTTGCTTCGTGCTTTGTAGGAATCGGAGTGATGGGAGTTATCCATTAGGTGAATACGTCACGTCACATGTGATCAGGGTTGAATAATCTCAGAGTGCTAGATTTGGCCCTATTGCGCAGCTCTTGTTTGAGTCTAACCGTTGTAGGGACGAGTCTTTTACTTGAAGGATTATCTGAGCCTCGTCACATGTGATGGTATTCAGGTGATGGCTAATTGGCATTACAAGGAGGTCTTCAGCAGCTGAGGACTGGATTGGGTGGAGTCAGAGATTTCCCTAGGGCAAGCCTAGGATGAGAGTAGCATAGATCAGTAGCAGTAGAAGTGACTTAGTGGAGTCGAGGCAGTACTTGAGGAAAGTACGGATAGATATGGAAGGTAGTATGGGCCCGTACTACTGAAAGCAGAGGATCCGTACTTGAATCGAGGAAGGCTGAGATGAGACCAGGAAACTTGTAGTAGTAGCGATCCCTCGAGATATATCAGTGTTTCTGACGTTTGTCATGATGTGTTTTCAGAATGGTGGTTTTACGCCCTAGGCCAGCAGTCGGCAGTTCAGGAGCCGGCGAGGGATCAGGATCAGGCTCGGGGGCCGAGCATCTCGATGAGCAGACCAGGGAGTTCCTCTCTTTAGAGGTTACTCGCACCATACTTGAGCAGACTCCTGTGATCTTCGGTTCGATCAAGGAGGGTATTTTAGAGCTGATGGACGAGAGGTTGAGCACCTTCCGTGCTGAGGTGGCGGCCATGATGGGGTCGCGCACACTCACCTTCAGGGAGTTCCAGGGTTGTGGAGCTCCAGACTACCATGGGGTGCGGGATCCCATTGCGAGTACCAGGTGGTTGGCGGATGTCGCCAATGCGTTCCGCACCAGCAAATGTCCCGAGGGGGACATGGTCAGACTAGCATCCTGTCTTCTGAAGGACAGGGAACGAGATTGGTGGGAGGAGATCGGGCATGTCATCGGGGATGACGCAGCGCTTGATGCGATGACCTGGGTTGATTTTACTACCAGGTTTAGAGCCGAGTTTGCATCGGTTATTGAGGTGCAGCAGTTAGCCAGGGAGTTTCAGGATCTCACCCAGACTACAGAGACAGTGGCGGAGATTACCATCAAGTTCAGGGAGAGGGCTCTTCTCGTTCCTCAATACGCAGCTGATGAGGAAATGAAGAAGGCCTGTTATCATGAGATGTTGCGGAGTGATATCCGCCAGTTTGTGAGTCGGTCCAGTTATAGAACGATGGATGATATGATTGCGAGGGCTCGTGAGAGAGAGATATAGATTTGGAGATGGAGAATAAGAGGAAGCCAGAGGCGGCATCTGGCACAGGGAGTTCGGGCAAAAAGCCCAAGGTATCAGATCACAGATCTAGAGGACAGTAGAGCCACAGTCGGTGTGGCAAGTGTGGGAGATTGCACGATGGGGCGTGCAAGGCAGGTAGTGCCGGTTGCTATAAGTACGGCCGGACCGGGCATATGAGTAGAGATTGTACAGCTACCACCACCACCACTACAACAGCTGATCTGATTTCTTCCAATGCAATCAGAGGGGACATAAAAAGTCCCAGTGCCCGAGTTTAGCCGCAGCAGGGAAGGTGGCAACACCTGCCCCTGCTACTTTGAGGATTACAGACGGCCGTCAGGGCCGAGGTGAGGCGCCAGTGGCGAAGAGTAGAGCTTTTTAGATGACAGCAGAGGAGGCGCGAGCGACTCCTGATGTGGTGACGGGTATGTATTTTCCTCTTATCTCTTTATTGATATTGATTGTTTCTCATGGTTATATGTTTTCGTATAGGGTCGTTCTTAGTGAACGACATTTCAGCTACATTATTGTTTGACTCGGGGGCTACCCGATCATTTGTTTCCCTTGCGCTTAGCAAGAGGTTTAGCAGAGCTCCGGGGGAGCTGGATTGCCCACTTGAGGTTGAGATAGTTGATGACAGGACCGTCAGGGTCGCGAGAGTACATAGGGCGTGTTCGCTGTAGTTATTTGATGAGCAGTTTTCAGTGGACTTGGTTCCCATTCCCCTGCGAGGGAATAAGGTTATAGTGGGTATGGATTGGCTGAGCCCCAATGGGGCAGTGATTGATTGTGAACTGCAGTTAGTGAGGGTTCGCACTCCTAGTGGGGGAGAGTTAGTGATTCAGGGCGAGAGGCCACAGCGCGGACCGATTATGTGTTCGGCAGCGAGAGCGAGGCGCTACGTTCAGCAGGGTTGCGCAGGGTACGCCGCCTATATCATAGATGCCCGGGAGAAGGGTAAGGCGACAGTTGACGATGTGCCAGTAGTACGAGAGTACCCGGACGTATTCCCAGAGGATTTTCCTGGAATACCTCCGGAGAGACAGGTCGAGTTTCAGATTGATCTGGTTCCTGGTGCGGCTCCGATAGCCAAGGCCCCGTATCGGTTGTCTCCTTCAGAGATGCAGGAGTTGTCTACACAGCTGCAGGAGCTGCTAGACAAGGGTTTCATCAGGCCGAGTAGTTCACCATGGGGAGCCCCGATCCTATTCGTAAGGAAGAAGGATGGGTCGCACCGTATGTGCATAGATTACCGGGAGCTGAATAAGGTAACGGTGAAGAACCGTTACCCACTCCCGAGGATAGATGACTTGTTTGACCAGCTTCTGGGAGCATCTTGGTTCTCCAAGATTGATCTGCGGTCAGGGTATCACCAGATGCGGGTCAGGGATGAGGATGTGCAGAAGACCGCTTTTAGGACCCGCTATGGTCATTATGAGTTTGTGGTGATGCCGTTCGGGCTCACCAACGCTCTAGCCGCATTCATGGATCTCATGAATCGCGTATGCATACCGATGCTGGATCGGTCAGTGATAGTGTTCATTGATGACATCTTGGTTTATTCCAAGACTGAGGAGCAGCATGAGGAACACCTGAGAGAGGTGCTTGAGACCTTGAGGAGGGAGAGACTTTTCGCAAAGTTCTCCAAGTGCGAGTTCTGGTCGCGCGAGGTGCAGTTTTTGGGACACCTCGTCAACCAGAAGGGTATATTAGTCGATCCGGCCAAGATAGAGGCCGTGATGCAGTGGGAGGTCCCGAGGTCTCCATCAGAGATTCGGAGCTTCCTGGGATTGGCAGGGTACTATAGGAGATTCATCCAGGATTTCTCCAAGATAGTAGTACCATTGACCCGACTGACCAAGAAGTCGGTGGTGTTTCGTTGGGGGCCTGAGCAGCAGGCAGCATTTGAGACCCTCATACAGAGATTGTGCGAGGCGCCGATTCTCACCCTGCCAGAGGGAGTAGAGGATTTTGTAGTTTACTGTGATGCTTCGATCACAGGTATGGGAGCAGTGTTGATGCAGCGAGGGCATGTGATAGCTTATGCCTCTAGACAGTTGAAGCCTCACGAGGCTAACTATCCGACACACGATTTAGAGCTGGGGGCAGTGGTGTTCGCCCTCAAGATTTGGAGAAATTACCTCTATGGGGTCCGCTGTATCATTTACACGGATCACAAGAGTTTGAGGTACCTCATGGATCAGCCGAATGTGAACATGAGGCAGCGCCGATGGTTAGACGTGATAAAGGATTATGACTGTGAGATCCTTTATCATCCGGGCAAGGCCAACGTAGTGGCTGACGCCCTGAGCCACAAGGCGGTAGCAGCCCCGATCAGGGATGTATGTCTGAGGATGACAGTGATTACTCCATTGTTGGAGCAGATCAGAGAGGCACAGGTTGAGGGCCTGAAGGAGGAGAGGCAGAAGTGTGAGAGGATTGTGGGCCAAGTAGCTTCCTTTGACTATGTCAGTCGAGGATTGTTGACCCTTCATGGGAGAATATGAGTACTGTATTGGGGCGGAGTATGGCAGGTGTTGATGGACGAGGCTCACAAGTCTCGGTTCTCCATCCACCCAGGGGCGACGAAGATGTACAGAGATCTTCGACCCGACTATTGGTGGCCCTGCATGAAGCGGGACGTAGCTTGGTACGTGGAGAGATGCCTGACCTGCAGGAAGGTTAAGGCGGAGCATCAGAGACCCCACGGCAAGATGCAGCCGTTAGACATTCCCGTGTGGAAATGGGAGGATATCACTATGGATTTCATCACTAAGCTTCCCAGGACCGCACGTGGAGTTGATTCGATTTGGGTCATAGTGGATCGGCTGACCAAGAGCACGCATTTCATACCGATTCAGGAGAGCATATCGGCCGAGAAGCTAGCCGATATTTATATGCGCGAGGTAGTGGTACGGCATGGAGTGCCTGTATCAGTAGTATCAGATCGATACGTCCGGTTCACTTCCAGGTTTTGGAAGCGGTTTCATGACGAGATGGGGACTCGTCTTCACTTCAGCACCGCTTTCCACCCTCAGACGGACGGGCAGAGCGAGAGGACGATTCAGACTCTCGAGGACATGCTGCGGGCATGTGTTCTAGCTATTGGTGGCAGTTGGGATACGTATCTTCCATTAGCGGAATTTTCGTATGACAACAGTTACCACGCTAGTATTGACCGCCCTCCTTTCGAGATGCTTTACGGTAGGAAGTGTAGGACCCTGAATTGTTGGGGCGAGGTCGGTCAGAGGGTCATCGGGAGCACTGAGATGGTGCTCAAGACCACAGAGTTGATCCAGTAGGTCCGTAGCAGACTGTAGACTGCGCAGAGTCGGCAGAAGAGTTACGCCGACAGGAGGCGTTCGGACTTGGAGTTTCAGGTGGGCGATATGGTCCTCTTGAAAGTGTCACCCTGGAAGGGTGTTATCAGATTTCGGAAGAGGGGCAAGCTGGGCCCCAGATTCATTGGTCCGTTTAGGGTTTTGGCCCGGGTGGGTCGGGTTGCTTATCGGTTAGATCTTCCAGCAGAGCTCAGCCAGATCCACAGCACGTTCCATGTTTCTCAGTTGCGGAAGTGCTTAGTGGATGATTCAGCAGTGGTACCCCTGGAGGACATTCAGGTTTACGATAGCCTGAACTATATCGAGAGACCAGCGGCGATTCTAGATCGCAAGGTGAAAAAGCTGAGGAACAAGACAATAGAGTTAGTTAAGGTGCAGTGGCAGCACCGCAAGGGTTTGGAGTGGACGTGGGAGCCCGAGGAAGAGATGAGGGAGAACTACCCAGAGTTGTTTCCAGAGTCAACAGACTTCGAGGACGAAGTCTAAGATAAGTGGGGGAGAATTGTAACGCCCTGTTCCTGGTACGTATTAATTTATTAAAAGTCTTTTATAAAGAGCTTATCGACGAGTAGTAGTCCTAACTCGTCGAGTAGATGCCAGGTTGGACACGGGTTTTAAGTGGTCTACTCGGCGAGTCCGCGCCTGGACTCGACGAGTAGGCCAGTCTGGATGAAACCCTAATCCTTAGGGTTTGTACCCTATTTAAACGTCCTTATAGCCCCCATCCCAGCCTTCAACACCCTTAGAGCGTTTCCCCCTCAAAACCCTAGCCTCCACTGGTGAGTTTGAGTGATTCCTTCTTGATTTTGAGTGTTTTTGTGTATTCTTGGAAGTGTAGAAGAGAAGGAAAGAGAGAAGGTGCAAAGGAGAAGAAGGAGATCCAGAAGCTAGTTTCCATTTGCTACTTCATCTGGTAATAAAGCCTCTGTTGGATAAGGTGTATAAGTCCATAACTATTTCTGGTATGTACTTGACCCGACCCGGCATGGTCCATTTGGGTTGCATGGCACCATGCAATTGGATAAACTAAAATGAGAGAAATAACACTTATGGTTTATTAATATATTATAAGTTCTAATATATTAATAATATTATTTAATTAGTTTGATCAAGAATTAATTTAGAATTAATTAAGTGATCAAAAGATAACTAATTAAATATATGGGTAGATTATGTAAATCTTCCATATCTTATATAGTGGGCTAAGAGGCTCCATGGATTATCAAGTTGGGTTCCACCCATAGGATGCTCCATGGATGCTCCATGGGACTTACAAACCCATGGGTCATGGAAATGAAGAGTCATGACACATTAGGGTTTACATGGTGTAAACCTAGATGTGTCAACACTATATAAGAAACCCATTCTCCACCAAAATAGGCGACACTAAGAAGCAAGAGGGCTAGAGCCGATTTTGCAAGTGTAAGATTCTCTCAAAGTTTACTCCTTTGCATTTGGTGTTGTGTGAAGCATTTGAGGCATCACACTTGGGGTGCTAGGCTCACAAGGTTTCAAGGATCATAATCAACAACAAGGTAAGTTATTCTATCTTTCATTCAAGTTAAAAATGTTCCCCATGTATGCTAGATAGGAATATAATCTTGGAATTCAACTTTGCATGATTATTAGACAAACATAGATCCAAGGTTATTAGGGTTGCATGTACACTTAGGAAGTGTTAGAATGCTCAAAACCCATCAGTGGTATCAGAGCCTAGGTTTGTTTGTTGTTTTTTTTGTGTGTGCAAACAGCTTGAAAAAAAAAATCGTTTTTCTGTTTTCTGCTCGTATGAAAGTTTGCACATTTGTTGCTGGAAATGGACTAGAAACATTACCCTAAACTGTTTTGATGTTTTAAAGCTTGTTTTAGATGGTGTAATGTTTATGCTAATCCATTTACAATGGTAATTATTAAAATTACAAGTTTTTTTTAAGTGTAATTTTTGATTCTTGAAAGTGTTCATATTCATGTTCTTGAACTTATGAAGATTAGATGATCATAGGAATTGTTTGTAACCTTCATGGTAGTTTAATTCATGATCATAATGTGTTTTAATGGAGTCCATAACTTGTCCTCAAGTTATGGAAAACCAAAAGTCTCACTTTTATTAAAGCCATTAAAAGAACACAAGAGTTATAAAAATGAAGAGTCTTCATTTTTATTACTCAATTAATTCATAAATTATAAGAAATGAAAAGTTTTGGAAGTCTACAAAACTTGCCCTCAAGTTTTGGAACATGTAAAGTCTTGATTAAAACTTTAGTTCCAACCCTTAGAATTTTAAAAGTTAAAATTCAACCCTTATACTTTATAATATTATAAGTTACTAATATATATATATATATGTATAACGTCAAGTCGTCTTACCGCTAGTACGCCTCATTCACGAAGCCGGTCTATAAGGGGGGTATAAGGTTGTTGCCTATAAAATGGCAACTTAATGGGTGTCCACTCTCACCCACCGCTTCCTTGATCGGTGGAGGGTCGTTAGCCGAACGGGTAGGACAAGGACTTATAAATTCTCATTAAAAGTATGATGAATATTATAAAGTAACTAAATACTTTTATTAAATTCCCAATCTTAGTTACTTTAGGAAAATGTGAATAAGGTGCTAATCCATGAAATTACACTTTACACTTTGTTTAAGTCGTTAGTGGAGCTCGTGTGGTTAACCGGCACACTAACTTGGACTTAACAAGGAAGGTAAAGGGTGACTTAAAGTTTATTATAGGTCGGTGGAGCTCGTGTGGTTAACCGGCACATCGATTGAGTAATAAACATTAAGTGTACCAAGTGATTTGCATGGTTACTTCACACCTCGTTTTGTGATCCTCGGTATCCCAGTCACAAAACTTGGAGGGCACACTCGAGATTGAAACATGCCTTTGAAAAGTTCATTGAATCTCAAAAGAATCTAGGAATTTCTAAGAACCAATTAAAAACCTAATATCTATATTTCGTTTTTCATGGTGGAAATTGGTGAATCGTCATTCACCTACCTTTCAAATATGTTATAGCTTGGATTACGGCATACCTCTTCTAAGTTATAATATATTGTGATTGGATCCTAGCCTTAATATTACATTTGGGTGTTTTATTAAGGACTCTCTTAATATCTAAACTAATCTTGTTCTCTTCTTTCAGATGTCTTCAAACAATGCTGCTTCTGGCTCTAATCCTAATGGCTCCTTTACCCTTATGAACTTGTGTGGGAAAGTCACTTTTGATGGATCCAACTTCAATGAATGGATCAGAAACATCAGGATGATTACCCGCTACGAGGACAAAGAATATGTCCTTGACAAGGAGCTTAAGGAGATTGATGAGACCATTGCAACTCCCCAGGAGATCGCTGACTTCCGGGCACATGAAAGGGATGCTACAAAAGTGGCATGCATCATGTTGGCCACCATGACAGTGGAACTCCAAAAGTCCTATGAGGACTTCTACCCTTTTGAAATGCACCAAGATCTGATGGAAAGATACCATCAAAGTGCACGACAGGAGAGGTATGAAATCATATGCTCTATCATAACAACCATGATGAAGGACGGGGAATCTGTCATGAGCCACATGCAGAAAATGCAAAGGTATGTGGATCGGTTGCTGAAGCTTAATGTGAACTTCCCTGAGGAGCTTGCAATAGATATCATTTTGCACTCCTTACCATCGTGCTATAATCAATTCCGCATGACATATCACATGAATAAGGAAGAGGTCACACTCAGCAAACTTCAGGGACTCCTCAAGACCGCAGAAACAGGTCTTAAGGGTAAGTCGGTTGTTAACACTCCTACTCCAAACTCCGCCCCGGTTTTGGCAATCGGGAAAGGTAGAGGGAAGAAGAGGAAGAGCTCTTCGAAGGGTACCAAGGCTAGGACCCTTGATGGCTCTTCTTCAAGTGGAACCAAGAAAGGTTTTGTCACTCCTTCTTCTGACCCTAAAGAGGCTGAATGCTTCTATTGCCATGAAAAGTCACATTGGAAGCGGAACTGCCCAAAGTACCAGCAAGATGTGAAGGATGGGAAAGTTAAACCCAACCATGCAGGTATTTACACTATCTTATCTAATAACTCACCCCATTCTAACTCTTGGGTCCTTGATACCGGTTGTGGTATTCATATCTGTTCTGATTTGCAGGGACTAAGAAGAAATGAGAATGTGGAGCATGGAAGAATAAACTTAATCATGGGGAATAGGAAAGCTTTACCTGTCACCAAGATTGGAGTTTATACTTTATCGCTAAGTAGTGGGTTTAGTTTAGATTTGAATAAATGTTGTTATTCGCCAGAAATGGCAAGAAATATTATTTCCTTTCATGCATTGTATAAACAAGGTTTCACCTTTTCATTTGATAATGAAGTTGGTTCGATTAATGCTTTCTTTAATAATGTTCTTTATTTTAAAGCATTACCTTGTGATGGTGTGTATGAAACTGTATCTGTGGTTGATAACTCAGGAAATAATGTATTGTGTATTGATTCTGTTAATGATAATAACTTGGATAAAACATCGTCTTGGACATATAAGCAAGAAACGCATAGGCCAACTCCAAAAGGATGGAGTATTGGAGTCATTTGACCTAAAGTCAGATGATAGTTGCGAATCATGCTTACTTGGAAAAATGACAAAGTCACCCTTCACAGGTTATTGTGAGAGGGGTGAAGGTTTGTTGGATCTTATACACACGGATGT
Source organism: Lactuca virosa (assembly GCF_052849685.1). NCBI lineage: Eukaryota > Viridiplantae > Streptophyta > Magnoliopsida > Asterales > Asteraceae > Lactuca > Lactuca virosa. The sequence goes on along the minus strand of NC_136430.1, from coordinate 462,797,484 downwards.
GTGTGGGCCCTTCAAACATGCCACAAGGGATGCTAATCGTTATTATTTGACTTTTACTGATGATTACAGTAGATATGGATATATCTACTTAATCAAGCATAAGTCAGAGACTTTTGAGAGGTTTAAAGAGTTTAAACAGGAAGTCGAGAATCAATTGGGCAGGAACATTAAGATGCTTCGATCCGATCAAGGTGGTGAGCATCTTAGTTCAGAGTTCCTCGACTATCTTAGGGAATGTGGGATTGTCTCACAATTGACACCTCCCAGGACACCGCAGTTGAATGGTGTAGCTGAGAGGCATAATCGAACCTTGTTGGATATGGTTCGTTCCATGATGAGTCGAGCTTCGCTATCAATCTCATTTTGGGGGTATGCCTTAGAGACTGCCGCCCATATCCTTAATCTAGTTCCCACAAAGAAAGTTGCCAAAACTCCTCATGAGATGTGGACTGGTAAAGTACCCAAACTAGACCACATTAAGATTTGGGGTTATGAGGCTTTCGTGAGACGCGAGACTCATGATAAGCTCGAACCTCGAAGTGAGAGGTGTATTTTCATCGGCTACCCACAGAAATCCTTTGGTTACCTCTTCTACAGACCTAGTGAGAATGTGGTCTTTGTAGCTAGGAGGGCTTTCTTTCGAGAGAGAGAGAGTTCATAAGCCAAGGAGACAGTGGGAGGCAAGTTGACCTTGAAGAAATTCAAGAGTCAAGTGGTGAAGGAACTTCAAACCCTAGCACTCAACTTGAGGAGGAAACTCCTGTTGAGCCAATTGACAAGTCTGTACCTCTGAGGCGTTCCACAAGGGTTAGGAATGCACCTGAGCATTACTACGGATTCCATATTACTGCGGAAGGTGATACACTTATCAGTGATGAGACACTGATAGGTCTGGATGAACCTAACAGTTACGCGGAAGCCATGGCAGGCCCTGTGTCAGCCAAGTGGAAAGAGGCAATGGACAGCGAGATACAGTCCATGTATGACAATCAAGTTTGGAACTTGGTTGAGAATGTACCAGGTCGTAAGACTGTAGGGTGAAAATGGATCTTCAAGAAGAAGACCGACATGGATGGTAATGTATACACTTATAAGGCACGGCTGGTTGCAAAGGTTTCTCACAAACTCCGGGAGTTGATTATGATGAGACCTTTTCTCCAGTGGCCAAGATTAAGTCTATTAGGGTTCTGTTAGCCATAGCCGCATTTCATGACTATGAAATATGGCAAATGGATGTCAAAACCGCTTTCCTTAATGGAAAGTTGGCTGAGGATGTTTACATGAGTCAGCCAGAGGGGTTTGTCAACACAGAGTACCCTAATAGAGTGTGTAAGCTTGAGAAATCCATTTATGGGTTAAAGCAAGCACCTCGCAGATGGAATCTTTGCTTTGATGAGAAAGTCAAGGAATTTGGCTTTTCTAGGAGTGAAGATGAATCTTGTGTATATGTCAAGGCTAGTGGGAGTATAGTTAGCTTTTTGGTATTGTATGTGGATGACATACTACTCATAGGAAATGACATCCCAACTCTGCAGGAAGTTAAGTCCTGGCTTGGGAAGTGTTTCTCTATGAAAGACCTAGGAGAAGCTGCCTATATTCTAGGGATAAGGATCTTGAGAGACCGGAGTAAAAGACTAATTGGACTTAGTCAGAGTACCTACTTGGATAAGGTGCTGAAGAGATTCGGCATGCAGGACTCCAAGAAAGGAGAGTTACCCATCCAGAGTAACGCCAGATTGAGTAAGACACAAAGCCCTAGTACTGAGGCTGAGATAGCAGAAATGAGTCGAATACCTTATGCTTCAGCTATAGGATCGATCATGTATGCTATGACGTGTACTCGACCTGATGTAGCCTTTTCTTTGAGCATGGTTAGCAGGTATCAGGGGAACCCTGGCAAGGCACACTGGACTGCGGTAAAGAATATCCTCAAGTACCTACGGAGGACTAAGGACTGGGTCCTTACCCTCGGTGGGAGTGAAGACTTGAGAGTTGTAGGGTATAGTGATGCTAGCTTTCAGACTGATAGGGATAATTTCCGCTCTCAGTCAGGCTGGGTCTTTACCTTAAATGGAGGAGCAATTTCTTGGAAGAGTTCCAAGCAAGAGACAGTGGCTGATTCAACTTGCGAATCAGAGTATATAGCAGCTAGCGAGGCAGCAAAGGAGGCGATATGGCTGAAGAACTTCATTGGAGACCTTGGAGTTGTACCAGCTATTAAAGAGCCAATGGAAATTTTCTGTGATAGTGAAAGTGCAGTTGCCTTAGCCAAGGAACCAAGGGATCACGGGAGATCCAGACACATCGACAGAAAATACCATTTCATCAGACATCGAATAGAAGAAGGACTCCTCGTGGCAAAGAGGGTATCATCGGATGAGAATCCAGCAGATCCCCTCACGAAGGGACTGACTCGGGTTAAGCATCTCCAGCATGCTCGGAGCATAGGGCTGAAGGATGATATTAGATTTAGTAGTTAGATAACCTTGAAATTTGTAAAGTGTAATTGACATTAGATGATGAATAAAAGGTGTTTTATTTATGAGTAAAGTGTTGCTATCTCTTGTCGAATTTTTTACTATATTTCTTTTGCATGTTTTGACTTCCAGAATAATTATGTTTGGTATATCATATTATTCGAACCTCCACAGTCGGTCATATGTCGGAAGTAGGTATGAATCAAGACTGTCATGATTGGTTGCAGAGGTCTAAGTTGTTGGAGATGGCTACAACACTCATGAGTGCTCATAAGTTCTGAGCATTGGACTCAACCCACGCTCACTGGAATAACTTCATGGAATTTATCTCGAGTGATCGTGAGACGGTAATATCATATAAGTCTTCAAACCTAGAGATATGATTTGTTACTTATGAGTTGGTTATGCATTGATTGTACGTTAACGCATTGGTAACTCGATGTTATAAAACGTGCTTTTGTGTATAATTCAATGAGTGGTAGAACAAACATATGAGTCGAAGTTTATCTGTTCCTTCTTGGATTAGAAGCTAATATCTGGGGCCCTCGATGATTTTGTTTTGACCTATGTACCGGGCCCGGTCAGAACTAAGTTGATGTGTTCAATTAAGTTCTTTGTCAAACAAATCGGAAATCGGGAAACAAACTGTTGGACAATAAGTAAGACATTATTCCATGTATTTGTCCGGCTGATATCTAGAACAGAGGATTATATGATCACTTATCTTAAATGGCGTATCATCATCTTCTCAGTTCCGAGAGACCTTGAAAGAGCTACGATTGCCGATCGGTTCCTGAAGTATTGCAGTTATAGTTATTAGACTTATCCAAGTGGGAGACTGTTGGATAAGGTGTATAAGTCCATAACTATTTCTGGTATGTACTTGACCCGACCCGGCATGGTCTATTTGGGTTGCATGGCACCATGCAATTGGATAAACTAAAATGAGAGAAATAACACTTATGGTTTATTAATATATTATAAGTTCTAATATATTAATAATATTATTTAATTAGTTTGATCAAGAATTAATTTAGAATTAATTAAGTGATCAAAAGATAACTAATTAAATATATGGGTAGATTATGTAAATCTTCCATATCTTATATAGTGGGCTAAGAGGCTCCATGGATTATCAAGTTGGGTTCCACCCATAGGATGCTCCATGGATGCTCCATGGGAGTTACAAACCCATGGGTCATGGAAATGAAGAGTCATGACACATTAGGGTTTACATGGTGTAACCCTAGATGTGTCAACACTATATAAGAAACCCATTCTCCACCAAAATAGGCGACACTAAGAAACAAGAGGGCTAGAGCCGATTTTGCAAGTGTAAGATTCTCTCAAAGTTTACTCCTTTGCATTTGGTGTTGTATGAAGCATTTGAGGCATCACACTTGGGGTGCTAGGCTCACAAGGTTTCAAGGATCATAATCAACAACAAGGTAAGTTATTCTATCCTTCATTCAAGTTAAAAATGGTCCCCATGTATGCTAGATAGGAATATCACCTTGGAATTCAACTTTGCATGATTATTAGACAAACATAGATCCAGGGTTATTAGGGTTGCATGTACACTTAGGAAGTGTTAAAATGCTCAAAACCCATCAGCCTCTACCTTGTTCATTTTCCTAGTAGATCTTCATATATGCTTGTTTTGCCACTTTTGGGACATTTCAAGGTCCAAAGTCGAGTTTGGAGCTCCCTTAGGGTAGTGAGCTATAGATCTGGACATCATTGAGCCCCAGGAGCTCAAAGTAGCTACCTTTAAGCAAAGCAAGGCCTTGTTCCAAACCCTAGGTTCCCATTTCTAGCTTATTTTGGTGTTTTAGCTTCATACCTCTATGCATGTACGTAAAGTTGGCAACTTTACGTGTTATATCGGCCCTAGAAGCTTATGAATTGGATGCACCGGAATCGATTATAATCAACTGTTTAGTGAGGACATGCATAGGACTCGACGAGATGTTCTTGGACTCGGCTAGTCGGAGCGCAAACTCCTGATTTCTCCGATTTTAGAGTTGTGAGTTGAATCAGCGAGTGGAAGAGGACTCAGTGAGTTAGAGCAAGGATATGGAAGTAGAGGGACTCGGCGAGTCTACGTCCCGACTCGGCGAGTCGAGTCGCGAGTTAGAGAAATGTGAGTCCGGGAACTCGGCGAGTTTATAGTAGGACTCGGCGAGTAGAGTCAACCAGGAAGTTGACTTTGACCAGGAAGTTGACTTTGACCAGGGGTAAAATAGTCATTTTACCCTGAAAACAGTTATCAGTATCTGATTTAGTGTTTATGGGATTGTAGCCGGGGAGTTCCGGAGCAGCAGTCAGCCAGTTTCAGATTTAGCATCTCAGCAGCCAGCGTTACGACGTGAGTTTCCTTCCAGTAGGAACGGGTCTACGGCCACAATACCGACCCGTTTAGTTAGCAGTAGTTCCGGACTTCGGTCTGATGCAGTAGTTCAGTGTGCTTGATGTCTTTGTGATTCAAGCATGTCTTTGTGTTATGTGTTCCGGGCTTCGGTCTGATGCAGTATGCAGTATCTGTGTTTATGCTAGTAGTTATGATTATGCTATGCTATGTTCGGTCAGTTCCGGACTTCGGTCCGATGCAGAGGGCAAGGCCCTGGTTAGTTCCGGACTTCGGTCCGATGCAGTTTCCGGACTTCGGTCCGATGCAGAGGGCAAGGCCCTGGTTAGTCCCGGACTTCGGTCCGATGCAGTTTCCGGACTTCGGTCCGATGCAGTGGGCATGGCCCAGTAGTTGCTTTATATGTTATTGTATGGTATGTGTAGTTTGGGGGAGCTCACTAAGCTTTGTGCTTACAGTTTCAGTTTTTGGTTTTAGGTACTTCCGCTAGTAAGGGGAAGAGCTCGGGATGATGGCATGGCACACACCACAGCTTCAGTTTATCCTGGGAGTTTTATTCGGATATTTTGATATGTTTTGACATCAGTTGATTTGATAAACTTATTATGTCATTTTGAGACGCATGATCCATGGATTTATCTTTTAATATTTGATATTATGGTTTAGTAAAGTTTTCAAACGAAAATTTTTGGGTTGTATTTTTGGGATGTTTCATTTAGCGGGTCGAAGGCACCAATGTCATCCCATAGTTTGTTATGCTTAGTATGCTTGTTGTCTGTGTGGCTCTCGCATGGGTTATGTGTTTATGTTTACCGAGCGGTGCTCAATGCCGGGCGGGGCCCGATGCCAGGCGGGGCCTGATGAGTATATTGTATGCTAGTTATCTGTATGTGTTTTTATGATTACCGGGTACAACCCGATGCCGGGCGTGGCCCGATGATAGGTATGTATGTTATTTATCTATGTGATTATGGCATGTGGTGTGTGTTATATGTTTATGTGTTTATATGTTTACATGTTATATGTTTATATGTATACCGGGCGGGGCCCGATGCCAGGCGGTACCTGATGACTTACAGATCTGTATACCGAGCGGTGCTCGATGTCGGGCGGGGCCTGTTATGTGTTTATTTGTAAATGTATTGTATGTGGTATTTTGGGGAACTCACTAAGCTTCGTGCTTACGGTTTTCAGTTTGTGTTTCAGGTACATCCGGGTGCAAAGGGAAGAGCACGAGCTGACTGCATCGCACACACCACTGGGATTCCGTATATGATATTCTACTCTGCTTTTTATGTCGTTTGATACATTGGTTTTCTTTTGAGTTGTATGTTTGGTTTGTGAAAATACTATCTTATCTATTTAAAAATGAAAATTTTGGGACCATATTTCTGGATGTTACATGATGCCTTTAGCCTAGGAGTTTTCTCTTATAGGATTGAATCTGTCATTGGTATTTGCTTGGTGTATGCTGCAGAATTGTACATAGTTAGGATTTTATAGCCTTAGAATGCCTGATTTAGCATTTCTTCCCATTCCTTGTTTGGTTGTGGATTTGAGGTACAATCATTTATTCTAATGTCTACCGAGTCTCGTATTGTGTACGATTGGCATGCGCAAAGCAAATGGCGAGGATAGTGGAGATCTTGTGAGGTGGAGCAGTGTTGGGAGCTGTCTAGACTGAGTACCCAGTTGTTTAGTAGTGGTTCTGAGGAACCAGCAGGGCGAGTGTATAACTGATCTTGAGAAATAGAGTCCTTGTGACTTAGGATCTTGAGAGGACGAATTAAGACACATACATGTTGGTGTGGAAGGTAGTATTGGGCCAGTAATACTGAAAGCACCGGATCCGTACGCGGCTCAAGAAGGAGTCTTAAGGAATTAAGGAGCTTGCAGGAGAGTGTGGATGTTTGTGTATGCGCTTTAGCCTAATTCTGATGGTCATTTTGTGTGTTTCAGTATGGTGGTTACCTGAGGTTTAGGCTCTAGTGACCCCGAGAGGCCGAGTGCCAGTGATGATGAGATCCGTAGGATTGTTGCCGCCGAGGTGGCCGCGACGATCAGAGAGGCTAAACCAGATATGTTTGGGTCTATTAAGACCACATTGATTGAGACTTTTGATGAACATTATGTCGCCATCACTGAGGCTGCTGCTGCCACAGGCACTGCAGCCATTGCTGCTGCGAGACTGCAAGGGGGTGATTCGTTGTGGTATCGGGAGTTCAAAAACACGAAGCCACCAGAGTTTGATGGGACCCAGGATCCAATTGTTGCGATGAGATGGATTTCTGATGTTGAAGGTTATTTTTACACTTGCTCCTGTCCGGAGAATCTGAGGGTTCGTTTCGCGCTGAACCTGCTTTGCTTGGGAGCGAAGGATTGGTGGAAATTTGTGACAACTGATTATACTCTTGCAGATCATTCTGTAGTGACCTGGGAGAGATTTACTGAAATATTCAGAGATGAGTTCGTACCAGTGGTTGAGAGAGCGAGAGAGAGGTTGGCCCAGGAATTCTTGTTTCTCAAGCAGAAGATAGAGACGTCGACTGAGATCACCAGGATGTTTCATGAGAGGGCCACGTTTTGCCTTGAGCATGTGTCGACTGAGCAGGCACGTGTGAGTCGGTACCTGAGTATTATGAGGAGGGATATCCGTGAGTTCGTGGCGAACACTTCGTATCGGACATTGGCTGAGTTGTAGACTAATGCCAAGAGGAGGGAGATCGAGCTGGAGACCCAGGTGAGAGAGGAGAGGGAGACTCAGTCCAGATGGATTCTGGTACTCTTCTTTGACTTTGGAGCAAGTCAAGCATTTACTTACATATGTGGCAATCTCTACCTTCATGTTGGGCCACCAATAAAGTTTCTTAAGATCGAGATACATCTTATCTTATCTGTGATGTATCGAATATTTCAACTTATGAGCTTCATTTAAGACTAGACTTCACCAAACTTTGGGGTCCAAATTCGGTTCATGAAATATCATGTTCCGTCTTCCTTGAGGTCAAACTATTTGTTCATTCCTCGTAGGTTTTCTTCTATGGGATTTTCGGGTTTGAGTGCTTCCAGCTGAGCGTCTCGAATTTTGGTGGTAATATTGGAGTGGATTGTTATGGTTAAAGCCTTTACACGAAGTGTATTTTCTTGTTCTTTCCAGCTCAAATCATTTGCTACGACATTCGCTTTACCAGGATGATAACGATTTTCGCATTCGTAATCATTTAGCAATTCGACCCACCTTCATTGTCTCATGTTGAGCTCCTTCTGATCGAAGATGTTTTGAAGGCTTTTGTGGTCGGTGAACACGATACACTTCATTTCGTATAGGTAGTGTCTCCAAATTTTTAAGGCAAACACTACAACTCCTAATTCTTAGTCATGGGTAGTGTAGTTGGTCTCGTTTGGCTTAAGTTGTTTGGATGCCTATGCAATGACTTTATTCCTTTGAATCAATACCCATCCTAACCCTTGGTGAGAGGCATCACAGAATACTACAAAGTATTTTGTTCCCTCTGGAAGAGAAAAAATTGGTGCACTGCACAACAATTATTTCAATTTCTGGAAGGTAGACTCTTGTTTGCTCCTTAATTGAACTTATTGTCTTTCTGGGTTAGAGCGGTGAGAGGCTTGGATATTTTTTTGAGAAATTTTCGATGAATCTCCGGTAATAGCCCGCAAGCCCTAGGAATTAGCGTACGTCGGTTGGCGTTGTTGGTGCCTTCCTATCCCTAGCCGCTTCGATCTTCGCGGGATCAACATAAATCCCTTTGCTACTGACCATATGGCCAAGAAAATGCACTTCGTTCATCCAGAACTCACATTTGGAGAACTTTGCATAAATTTTCTCCTTTCTTAACAGTTCCAGAATTAATTGCAAGTGTTGTCCATGTTCTTACTTGGTTCATGAATATATTAATATGTCATCGATGAACAAGATCAGAAATTTATCCAAATAGGGTTTATACACCCGATTCATAAGATCCATGAATACGGCTGGTGTGTTGTTCAGTCCGAATGGCATAACCATAAACATCTTAGTGAGCGTACCGAGTCCTGAATGTTGTATTTGAAATGTCAGCTTCTTGAACTTTGTGTTGATGATAGTCGGATCTCAGATCGATCTTTGAGTAGTAGTAGGATCTTTGTAGCTGATCAAACATGTCATTGATACTCAGGAGTGGATATCAATTTTTGATGGTGAGTTTGTTTAATTCTCGATAGTTGATGCACATCCTGAATGATCCATCAAAAAACAGATTTTTCGACGAAAAACAAATGAAAAATGTAAAAAACATATAGGATTTGTAAAACAAGTGGAAAATGTCTGAAACTGACCATCTTATTTGTAGAAAACAGATAAGATTTCTCACTATCTTATTTGATAGGATAACAGTCAGACATCTTATTTGTAAAAAAGAGAAAAAGATTTCTATTTTAATACTTCATTAATTTTTAACCAAAACTATAGGGGCTAGTTTGTAAATATGATAAAGCGGGCGAGAAATCCCGACGAAAATCATCTATGTTCAGTGTACATATTGTGAGATCTCCTCCCTTAGCCCCACCAACCATTTCATTCTTGAATTGAATCGCGAGGCTAAAAAGAACTCTAGAGTGTTTCAACAAGAAGGAACTTCTGATTCGTTTTCGCAGATCAAGGAGAGAATTTGCTGTGTGTTTTCCCAATTATTCGACGAAAAACAAGTGGAAAATGTCTGAAACTGGCACTGAAAATCTGTTCTCCTATCTTTCCGACGATGTTGTTCTAAACATATTTTTCAAGATCGAAGATGATCCTCGTAACTGGTCTCGTCTCGCTTGCGTTTGTACTAAATTCTCGAATATGATTCGCACGATTTGCTGGAAAACCAAATGCCATCAGACAATCCCTTCCGTCGTCTCCGATCTCCTCCAATCGAACACTCCAATCACCTCTTCCATCTCTCCACCTGGCGGCTGGGCGTCCCTTCACAAGCTTTCCGTTTGCTGCCCTGGCCTCCTCCACTCCGGCGTCCTCCTCGAAAATTCAGATCTCGGGCTCGAACGCGAACTAGGTCCAGATGAAAACTATCATGAAACTAATCTGTTTCAACCGGGTAAATCCGTATCAAATCCTTCTTGTTCTAGAATTACTGACGATGATAAGATGAAAGAGCTGAAAAGTTCCGTTAACAGCTCTGATTGTTCTTGGTCTTTGTACGACGATCTCTACTATGATTCTGCTTACGGTAATGTTTGCCATAAATCCGAGGAGGTTTCTGAAGAAGGAACAGAAGGTAACGACGGCATTGTTGTTGTTGTTGATTTTGGTGTCTGTAAACGAAGAAAAATTTGTAGATCTTCAAGGTCCCATTTGGCATCTGGTGCTTGGAATTTGAGCCGTGAGCAAGGAAATAAATTGTTGGCAAGTCGATTCAGGGGTGATTGTTTATACATTTGTGATTGGCCTGGTTGTGTGCACATCGAGGAGAAGCGTAATTACATGCTTTTTAGGGGGGTGTTCAAGGATTTTAAGAGATCTAGGGTTTGGAGGACGATTAAAGATGGGAATCGCAGCAGAATTGATTTGAATTGTGCTTATTGTTCTATTAGTCAAGTGTATGACTTGCATGCGGCTTTCTGTTTGCGGCCTGCGTATGGGTTTCATGACGATGGGGAGCCAGTTGTTCGAGCTTATGTCTGTGAGAATGGGCATGTGTCTGGTGCGTGGACCGATTGGCCCTTATACACGTAAAAATTTAAAATGCTTAATCCATATCCAATGCTCCTTCTTTCTTTCTTTCACTTAGATGCATAGATTATTTCCAAGCTCATATCATTTACTAACTTAGAGATGAATTTTGAGCATATATTATGCTATATGTTATCAGTTAGATGCTTCTGTCTTGCCATTCCGTGCCTTGAATTATTCTGAACAATGGCAATGTGCAAGCTTTAGAAATGGATTTACATATTGTCAGTTTTTATGAGTTTAAGTGTGTGCAAGAATCATCCTTCCAAATTGCATGTTTTATGTAAGGGATTACTGCCAACCAGATTTTGTTTGTTGTTCCCTCATCTTTATTTGGTTTGGTGGGAAACATATTAATATATATGATCTTAATTTCACCCTCAGAAATCAGAATAGATATGTCGGTACAGAGATTTCTGGCTCCACAATTAGTAAGGTCATACTCATACAATACATATTAATTTTAATTATACCAACTTGCAAAACATACATTTCGTAAGGCCTAAGCATCTTATTGAAAAACATATCAAAACAATTATTTTTTCATATGGATTGAACAGGTTGACCAACAATCGACTTTTTGTTATTTTCTAAGGTTTGCGACTCAGCAAGTGCAAGTGCAGAAATCTCAAAATTTTTACAATATATATTGGCACAAAAGATTCTTTAAAAAATTTATGTGATTTAGGTGGAATAATTGCATCCCCTAGTCGCATAGTAAAACCATCAAATTTCATGCATGTAAATTTGTAAGTTCAAATTTTTTAAATATTCAGAACATTTGATACCTAAAACTTATATTTAAATGCTTAAAGTTTCATTTTTTTAATCGTCAAGATTGATCTACAAAACAAAACCGAGCAGTAGCAAAAGGCTGTCAAGAGAATTAATTAACTGAAGCAGGTTTTATTAAGATAATGACAATCGACTATAATTAAGATGTTTATAGTGTAAATACAAAATACATACACAAATATTTGAAGTTGCAGGTAGTTTTAGTAAGGAAATACACACCAATAATTTCTTAAATCTTCAACCTAACAAATAAGCAATAACAATGGTAGAAGGCCCAGATTTGGAAGAATAAAGGCACCATTTGTGACATGATGTTCAGCTCAATCCTCTCAATGTTTGGTCTTGGGCTTCTTCACTATCATCACGGTGCAATGGGCATGATGAGTAACATAGTCACTCACACTTCCCAAAACCGCCCTACAAAAAACCAAAAAACAAAAGCACTAGTTTTGTAGGGTGTTAAAATACTTTGGGTACATTAAACACAAGAATGAAGATTTGATAGAATGCATTCCCAAATCCATCTGATCTAAACTGCAATTAGTTTCCAACAGTCGAGTTGATGCATACATAAGTGATAAGTAAACAAGATTACCTTTTAATTGCTCCATAACCATGGCTACCAACTACCAATATGGTGGCATGGTGCCTCTCTACAGCTTCACATAGAACGTTCCTAGCATCGCCTTCCACAACTTCCACATTCACATCATCTACCTACAATACAAAATCATCATCATCTTCTACAAACGATCCAAACAATTAAAATGAAACCAAAAATTTCAGATGCGTTACTGATACGGCCTAGGGTTACTTTATAGTTTATACTCAAAGTTTCGTTTTGTTTGCGGAGTAAATTGCAACAACGAGTTGACATCTATCCGCAGAGTTAGATTCCACTGAAAAGATGAAACAAAGTACAAACCGATTTCGAATGGCAAAGCTCTTTTGCCCTTTCCACCACTCGAGCAGCGATCTTCTTCAAATCCGCATCCACAAACGGAAAAACATCCGCCGCACCTGAATTCAATAGACAATGGTATGCGATTAAACAAATTAATTAGCATCCAATTCCAAGACACAGAAAAGTAGTGGTATAAAGTGTCAGATCAATTGATTCACCAGGACCCGCGAAGCCGATTGCAGAAGTAGGAGAAGGCTTGGAGTGAACGACGATTAGTTTGAAGGGAGAATTGGGAGAAGATGGAGTTAGGAAGTGATCCAAAGTCCACTCAAGTGCGTAAAAGCTATGCTCGCTGTCATCTACTCCGACGATCATCACCGGCACCGGTTTCTGTTCCGCTTCCATTTTTCACACTTTAGCTTTAGCTTCAGCTTCGTTCGCTGGATTTCTATACTCTCGTCTCTACAAATACTTGTGCTGTGCAATGTGCATACGTAATTCCAGAATAGCCGAGATCGAACTTATTCCACGGAGAATTAACGCCGTTACTTATGAATGACGATGATTTGACGCCGGTGGACCCCACAGCACTTCGTATGGAAATCGGTCACCACTTCCTTGCATATATTCGTGGGGCTCACAAGTCACAGCCTCGTTTGGAAATTGATCACCGAACTTACATAATTATCTCCAACATAAATCTGTAGTCTATGGGAAGTGATATTTCCACATGTTTATTTGATTCTTCCACTTAAATTTTTTTTTTTGTTTTGACATCTTTGTCCTTATTTAAATTTTTTAAAAAAACATAAAAATATATAAATGAGTTAGCCGTTTATTATCCATGAAAACACAATGTTTCCTTTTTCTCCATTATTTATCACCTAAAAAAATTAATTCGTGTTTTTATTTATTAATCAAACCAGCCCACTAATTTATTTTCTGAAACTTTGTTTTTTCCTATTTATCATTTAATTATAAAATCTATAAATTTTAACCTGTTTTCTTATTTATCTATAAATATCACAATAATATATAACAAATATTAATTTGTTCCATACCAATGCATAGCAGATAAAATGTTTAAACTAATATATAAAATCACAATAAAATGTTACCTCGATATCTTGGTAGATAAGATGATGTTATGCTTAGTGATCTGTTAGATCTGTCTGTTATATGTTCTGGCTATATGTTTTCCAGTAGCATGTGTTGATGTAGTGTGGTTGGGTTGAGACTGTACTGTTTTGTGCTGCCGGTCAACAAACCCGATAATATTTATATCGATATGTTATATGTATGCTTATTGGTTATATATATGTCGACATGGTTATGTGTGGTTGGGTTGAGGCGGACCTGCTTTGTGATGAAGGCCAACAGACCCAGGGTGTCCCAGATAGACTGAAGGCCTGTGGGGCGTACCAGTTAGGCTGAAGGCCCCGAGAACGTTCCAGATAGGCCGAAGGCCTGGTGAGGCGTACCAGTCATGCTGAAGGTTCTGTGAGCGTACCAGAAAGACTGCAGGCCAGTGTGGCGTTCCAGTCAGACTGAAGGCTCTGTGGATGGACTGTAGGCCGGTGAGGCGTTCCAGTCATGATGAAGGCCATGTATATATGTTGTTATTTGTATATGTTATTTGGTTGGGTGTTGTATTTTGGGGGAATTCACTAAGCTTTGTGCTTACAGTTTTGGTTTATGGTTTCAGGTACTTCAGCGGATCTTGTTTGGGTGAAGGCGTGACCGTACACATCCTCACGTATTGGACTTAGGATTTCTGGGAAACTATGATAATATGAATGTTTTGAAAACTATGTTGAAAGAGATTCTGATTTTTAAATAATGTTTTGGAAACAACGGTTTTTGTAAATACTTCTATAGAAAAATGGTTGTTTTGAAAGGTTTAAATTTTTATGAAATTTTTGGGATGTTACAATAACAGTAAAAAAATTACAACAAAAAAACATGCCTTATAGTAGTTACACAAAAGACGCAAAATTCAGGACATGACAATTTAAGTAGCCAAAACAGCAGCACCTGTATAGGATCCAAAGTTCAGTTTTATAATAGGGAAAATGTAAATTAAACAAATTACTCGTGGGATACCGGTTCATAAATGATTTTTTTGACAATATCAAGGATGTTATTTCCTTGCAGCTCTCCATAATATGGATATGTTCCTCAAAATCTTCACATACTTACCATTGAATACAGAACCTAAAAAGGTTTTAAATGATGTAAATTATAGGAAATAGTTCATTTTCGAAGTAGCACGACTTTCTCAATACAATGGTGAAATAAGACTTTTTTCAAAGTACAATGCTAAAATAGGAAGATTATCCAAGTACATTGCTAGAATATGGCCTAAATAGTACCAAAAATACAAAACGTGGAACATTATTAAAGTACAATGCTGAAATAGGAAAATTTCAAAGTACAATGTTGAAATACGATTTTTTTAAAGTACAATGCTGAAATAGGACCAAGAAATAAACACAAAGAATATAAGCAAACCAATAAAGAGCTTTTAAACCAAGCCTAATGTCTTTACTAAATCCATTTCTTGTTCACAATCCCGAAATAAGAAACTTCTCGAAATAGGATGTTACAATATATATATATATATATATATATATATATATATATATATATATATATATATATATGTGTGTGTGTGTGTGTGTGTGTGTGTAACACCCCGACTCTCAGGTACAAACTTTCAGTCTTATATTTCCATTGAAAATGTCGACTCGACGAGTTGGATGCCCTGACTCGTCGAGTAGACACGGTTTTGGTCGTGGGTCTTAAGTGACCGAGTCGACGAGTCGGAGGACAGACTCGATGAGTTGGAGCTGGAATGAGAAAACCCTAATTTCAAGGTTTGCACCCTATTTAAAGGACCTTAAGTTCATTCCTTCAGCCCCCTTATCACTTGTTGACGGCTAAAAGGAAACCCTAATCAATCTAGACTCCATTCTTGAGTGTGTGAGGAACTAAAGTGTGTTTTGGTGCTTTCATTAAGAGAACTCAAAGATTTAGAGGCTTGGATTGAAGAAGAGGAAGTGGATCTGCCATCTACATCGTTTTGGGAGCTAGCCTGAGGTAAAAAGCTTGTAACTTGACCCTTTTATACTTAGATCTCTTTATGTTAAGATTAGGGCCATTTTAGCTTGTTTGGTGTTTCATTTCGGGTAATGATCATGATCTGAAGTTGCAACTTCAGATCTAGGCTCATCTTGGTTCTTATGGTCATAAAGTTTCAGCCTTTAGCAAGATAATGCCTTATCCTCACTTAGAACCTCTTCTCTAGCTTGATTTTGGCCCTTAGCACCTTGCATGTACGTAAAGTTTGCAACTTTACATAGGAAGTATGCTCTAGGAACTCAGATCTGCAATATGGAGCTTTGGGGTGGCTTATAAGCATCTGAATGGAGAAAGGACTGAAGAGACTCGACGAGTTGCTTGGCCAACTCGGCGAGTCCGATGAAGATTGGCCTTGAAGGTTTCTGCATGGACTCGGCGAGTCAGTAGGGTGACTCGACGAGCCAGTTAGGGTTTCCTCGACTTCAGATTACGCATAGACTCGACGAGTTGGTGGTAAACTCGGCGAGTCAGTGAGGGTTTTATGACCTTCTGAACCCTTAAGGAACTCGACGAGTTGCTAGCTGCACTCGACGAGTTGGGTCAACATGGACTGTTGACTTTGACTTTGACCAAGGGTTGACCAATTTGACCTCTGGAGGGGTATTTTAGTAATTGGGAATTTATGGGAGTGGTCTCATGGTAAATATAGGTGGTGGAGTTTGTGGATGTGGTTCGAGAGTTTGAGCTTATCACTTCAGTTCGACAGCTGTGAGGTGAGTTTTCCTAACTATGCTCAAGGGTCTAAGGCACCAAGGTCGGCCCTTTTTGATTGTTACTCTGATATGTTATGCTAGTATGAGCTGTTAGATTAGCATCCTGGTAGATAGGATGGTATTATCTTGCTATGATCTGTAGATCAATATCGTGGTAGATAGGATGATGTTATGCTAGTATGATCGGTTAGATCGGTTTGTATGTCTATAGACTGTTATGTGATTATCTGATATATGTGCACATGTTGATTGGTGGTTGAGGCTCCTCTGCTTTGTGCGATAGCCAACAGACCTGGGCATTCCAACCCGATGGTTATGTGTGACAACCCAAAATTTCTATCTTGTACAGTCATTCAATTCAATCAAAGTCAGACTCGTTCCTGCTATCTTTTAGCATTGTTTAGGGTATGTTTGAGTGTTCTAAGCCTAGTACATTCAAGGTTTGGGTTTAAGGATGAGTTAGCTTAACTTCATAGTATTGCAATCGGACCAAACACTCCTTCAAGAGGAGTGTACGGCCGTACACATGGGTGTACAGCCGTACACCCATTGTGGCCGTGAACTCATGCCTTTATGAAGGATAATCCTTCATTATTCTTCATTTCTTACACTTCCAAGTCAAGAAAAGTCAATTCTCTCTCAACTATCATCAAGCATTTCACGTGGATCTTCAAAAATGTAAGCATTCCTTCCATTTTTAGTTGATTATCCTTCTTGATCTAGTAAAATCCCTTGATTTCATCCGTGAAATCACCTCTTTTGGGTTAGATCTTCAAGAACACCAAGAACATCAAGAACACCTACTTGTTCTTGGGCCGTGAACTCCTTAGAAGCCTTCAAAAGTGTGAGTATCTCTCCTATCTGCTAGTTAAGCTTGCGAAACACTTGTTTTTAGCCTTGGATCGTCATCTTAATGCATAAACATGAAGGGTGTACGGCCGTACACACCTCATATGGTCGTAAACCCTTGTTTACTGCATGTATTGGCCTAAAAAACACCCCATATCCCTACACTTGATCATAAACACTTAATGGATGCTACATAGGGCCATAAAACACCCTTTTTGCATACTTCATCCATGAGTGTACGGCCGTACACTCCATGACCGTACACCCATTGGCCGTACACACCAATGGCCGTACACACCCTAGTGTGGCCGTAAACCCCTTTGATGCAATCATATGTGATTATAACACTTCAATCTAAGTGTTTCCTAGTCTATAAGGTGTTTTCCTTGCATGATTAGTTGTATATACACTAATTATATACATATATGTGTCACTATATGCTTATTAGGATCCGTTTGTGCTCGAGGCTTCACTTGACACTTAACATCCTTTATCGATCTTTCATTCGTATCACTCACTGAAGGTGAGTTCATACCCCTTAACTTATCTTTTAAATGATTTTAAATGCTTTTATGGGGGGGGGGGGAATACAAGTAGAAACATTTATAGTTATTATATCAATCATATGTGATTAATAACTATCAAACAACTGGATTTCTTATACTTCAAACTGTGTTATCAAACAAACTGCTTCAAATCATTTTATAAACTCTTTTATATGCAAAACACTTTATCAAAACTCTTTTAAACTTATATATTGTCAAAATCATGTCTATATGGATATAGTTATATAAGTAGGATTGAAAGGGCTTAGGACAGATACCTCGCCTTATTTCCTGTTCCTTGTTTGGTTGTGGACTTAGGGTATCGGTTGTTTGTCCGAATGTCGTTTGAATCTTAGTTACATATTATGTATATGTATATAGATGTCAAAGTTCTTAGTTCAGTTCAATACCTTTGGGTAGCAAAGGTGTACAAACATGTTCACTCATACAAACAACATTGCTAGTAAACTATAATAGGTATAGTTTAGGAAGTCACTACTTACTATTTCTAGAACAATGAAACATACAAGAGTCAGTTCATACATGAGTTAGTTCAAACATACTATAGCGAGAAACAATACATACTATAACGAGAAACAATACATACTATAACGAGAAACAATACATACTATACACTGAGACAGAGAGAACATACTATACAAATACAAGAATACTATAACATTAATGTGAGCCACTACTTCATGGCATGGCAATATACTGCTGTGTCACATTTTGTATCCAGAGTCTCCTGGAGGAAGAGCGTGAATTTGTGTATAGATCTATACGAGATTGACCATCCTACACCTTGCTGCTAGCTACAATGGGACCTGCAGGTCTACGGGTGACGAATGTCATATCATTTCGACGTCTCGAACTTCGTGTTATACTAGTCAGTCAAGTATGGTTACAATCTTATCACATTTTACCTTAATTAAACAAACAGGTTTAAGGTAGTTAGTACATTGGTAATTACTTAGATAAAACTATAGTACATCTTCATTTTTCCCATTTCATTCACATTGTGATCTTCTCACATAAACGGTAATGAAAACTATATTTTGGTAATGATAGTCAAACTTTGGGAAAACACTCACTTTTACAAAAGAACAAACATAAAGAACAGTTGGGTCTTGGTAGAAGACTACTTTAGTAGAAAATATAGGATTTTCTAGGAAGTTTACAAACATTTACATCAAACACTTACACACTTTTACATCAAACATTTACAAACACTTTCTTCAAACTTATACAAACAATGACACTAAAATACTTATGAACTCACCAGCTTTAATGCTGATCTACGCTTTCAAAATAACTTGTATTCTCGGGTCACCAGTAGACAGGTACCGATGACCAGATTTTGAGAAGATGGAGCACGTTCAAGACTCATCTCTTATTTTGATTCTTACTTTTGGTGTCTTTCAAACTATTCAGAACACGCTTGTATTAAATTATACTATTAATGCAATGGATGATGTTGTTGCTTGTTTTACTATTATGTATTGTTATGATACTGTACATGATGTCCTCCGCCCCTGAACGTTTCCGTCGTTCTGGTTTGGGGGTGTGACATTCGGTTTGCACAACATCTCAATTTCAGTTTCGATCCCAACCAGTTTTGGTCTAGTAATGTTCGTGAACCATGCTCACCCCTGAAACATGTGGGACCAAACCGGTTCAATTGATCTGGCTAGTCCGGTCGAGTCTATTAATTTAGTCGGTTTGGTTTATAAAATTATGAGTAAATTATATAAATGGTCCATATAATAAGGTGAAATAGGTCATTTTGGTCCAAAATTTTTTACATCGTTGATCCTTGTGATTTATGTTTGCTACAATGTCCATCCTTTTGGCTAATGTCATTTGCTTTGTGATTTATACCATGTGAGGGTAAATTGGCCCATGTTTTTTTTATCTCTAGTATTGGTTAATATGTTGACACTATTAGTGATGGTAATTATACCTTATAGTATCATTATTCATCCAAGAAACCCATTGTCTTCTTCGTCCTTCCACGTACAAAAAGTTTTTGAGAAACAAAAAAGAAAGCCATTTTTCTACATTCCTTCCTTTTGCTTTTAACAATGTGAAGTATTCGGGGAACCTTTTCCCAAGTAGATGTTAATGTAGTATACAATGAGTTTGTAATGATTTTATTTTTCTTTACTCTACTATTGGTTTCTTGGTTTCTGAAGGTTGATGATGATTTTCTTTTGTTTCTTCCCGAATTGCAACTGTATTGATAACATTTTCATAATATTGATTCACCATAGTAGGAAGTGTTAGGGTTTAGAAGGGTCACGGTGGAGAACCAAATTCCTAATGGATCGTGTAGGTTCGCTTTCCGAGCTGATATTTCAACCATATACAAGGGCAGAACTTTATAGGGGCAAGGGGGGTTGTGCCCCCCTGATTTTTTGTTAGAAATGGCCCATCTATTTTAATTTTATACATATTAGGCCCAAAAATATAAAATTTGTGTAAGATTAGGAAACTTAATGCAAGAAGAATGTTCAAAGGCAATGAACTTTGAATATGAGACTTCGGTTCCATGGAGTTGGTCTCTATTGGAGTACTCTGTAATGTCTGTTGACAAGTATTTGTGACTTTGTGCATAATCATTACAAGAGGACCCATGCATATAAGTTTAGAATCTAACAGATTTAAGTAAATAGCAGGAATCTGGCATTCGTGCATTTGCGGTAAGGATTTGGGATTGTGAAATGAGTATCATTGGAATTAATGTTCAGTCGATCTATTTCACAAAGTAAAGATCATAGACAAACTTAGTGTGCATACTTGGTGTATGGCATGACTAATGTTTAGACAAACATAGTGTGCATACTTGGTGTATGGCATGACTAGTGTTTTAGAAAACATAGTGTACATGCTCGGAGCATGGGACAACTATTGTTTTAATTCAAGTGTAAAGTTGATAGTTTGAAACAGTATACAATGAATAATGTGTAATCAATATGGTGATAAATAAAAGGTGGTTTTATTTATATTCATAAGTTCTGAGACCATAGTTGATTCGATTATTCTTGTGTTTCACTTTGCATGTTTTGACTTCCAGAATAACTAAATCGCTCTTCCTGAATGACTAAGTTATTCAAACCATCCACAGTCGGTCATATGTTGGAAGTAGATATGAATCAAGACTGTCATGGGTTGGCTTGTAGAGGTCTAAGATGTTGGACAAAGTGGTGCTACAACACTCATGAGTGCTCATAAGTTCTGAGTATTGGATTCAACCCACGCTCACTGGTATCACTTCATGGAATTTATCTCGAGTGATCGTGAGACAGTAATATCATATAAGTCTTCAAACCTAGAGATATGACTTGTTGCCTATGAATTGGTTATACATTGATCGTACGAAAACGCATTGGTAACTCGATGTTATAAAGCTTGCCTTTGTGTATGATTCAACAAGTAGTAGAACAAGCATATGAGTCGAAGTTTATCTGTTCCTTCTTGGATTAGAAGCGATATCTGGGCCCCTCGATGATTTTGTCTGGACCCATGTACCGGGCCCGGTCAGAACTAAGTTGATGTGTTCAAATAAGTTCGATGTCAAATAAATCAGAAATCGAGAAACAAACTGCTGGACAATAAGTAAGACATTGTTCCATGTATTTGTCCCGCTGATATCTAGAACAGAGGATTATATGATCACTTATCTTAAATGGCGTATCATCATCATCTCAGTTCCGAGAGACCTTGAAAGAGCTACGATTGCTGATCGGTTCCTGAAGTCATACTTGCAGTTATAATTATTAGACTTATCCAAGTGGGAGACTGTTGGATAAGGTGTCTAATTCTATAACTATTTATGGTATGTACTTGACCCGGTTTGGCATGGTCCATTTGGGTTGCATGACATCATGCATTTGGATAGACTAAAATGAGAGAAATAACACTTATGGTTTATTAATATATTATAAGTTCTAATATATTAATAGTATTATTTAATTATTATTGATCAAGAATTAATTTGGAATTATTTAAGTGATCAAAAGAAGACTAATTAAATATATGGGTTGATTGTGTAAATCACTCATACTTGTATAGTGGGCTAATGCTCCATGGATTATCAAGTTGGGCCAAAACCCATAGGATGCTCCATGGATGCTCCATGGTGGTTATAGAATCCATGGGTCATGGAAATGAAAGGTCATGACAATTAGGGTTTACATGGTGTAACCCTAATTGTAACACACTATATAAGGATCCTTATGTTCACCAAAATCGGCACTTAAGGAAGAAAGAAGAGGGCTAGCCGATTTCAAGTAGTGTGGCATTTCTCTCAAAGTTTATTCCAAGTGCATTTGGTGTTGTGTGAGACATTTGAGGCATCACACTTGGGGTGCTAGGCTCTCAAGGTTTTTCAAGGAATCCAAACTACTACAAGGTACGTTTTCTAGCTTACTACAAGTAGTGTGGCATTTCTCTCAAAGTTTATTCCAAGTGCATTTGGTGTTGTGTGAGACATTTGAGGCATCACACTTGGGGTGCTAGGCTCTCAAGGTTTTTCAAGGAATCCAAACTACTACAAGGTACGTTTTCTAGCTTACTTTTATGTTTAAAGTTCCCCATGTATGCTAGATAGGATTATGAACATTGGAAAATCAATTTTGCATGTATCTTAGTCAAACATAGATCCAAGGTTTCTAGGGTTGCATGAACACCTTAGGAGTGTTAGAATGCTCAAAACCCTTCAGTGGTATCAGAGCCTAGCCTTGTTTGTTTGATACTTGATGCGAAATAGCTGAAAAAGTCGAAATTCTTGCTGTCTGCACAGGGGACTTGCCGAGTCCATGGGGGGACTCGACGAGTCCAAGCGTATCTTCAAATAACTCGGCAAGTCAGTTCTTGCACTCGACGAGTTGGCCAGGCAGAGTGCAGATTTTCGACTTTTGCTGTTGGAAATGGACTAGAAACATTACCCTAAACTGTTTTGGTCTTATAAAACTTTTTTTAGATGGTGTAATGGTCATGCTAATCCATTTTCAATAGCTATTATCAAAATTTCAAGTTTTATATGGTTAATTTTATGATTCGTGAAATAGATGATATGCATGTTCATGAACTTATGAGTTTAGAAGATCATAGGAATTATTTGTAACTTGCTTGTTAGTTTAATTCTTGAGCATTATGTGTTTTAATGGAATCCATAATTTGTCATCGAGTTATGGATTACCAAAAGTCATTCTTTTAAAGTCCATTAAAGAAACACATAGGTTACATAAAACGAAATGTCTCTCATTTTAATAAACCATTTAACTCATAAGTTATGAAAGATGAAAAGTTTTGAAAGTTACAAAACTTGCCCTCGAGTTTTGGAACATGTAAAGTCACTTTAAAAACTTTAGTTCCAACCCCTAGAATTTTAAAAGTTAAAATTCAACCCTTATACTTTATAATATTATAAGTTAATAATAATTATATATGTATAAGAACAAGTCGTTTTACCGTTAGTAGGCCTCATTCACGAAGCTGGTCTATAAGGGGGGTATAAGGTTGCTGCCTATAAAATGGCAGCTTAATGGGTGTCCACTCTCACCCACCGCTTCCTTGATCGGTGGAGGGTCGTTAGCCAAACGGGTAAGACAAGGACTTTAAATCTTCATTAAAAGTATGATGATCATAAAGTAACTAAATGTTTTATAAATTCCCAATCTTAGTTACTTTAGGAAAAATGTGAATAAGGTGCTAACCCATGAAATTACACTTTGCACTTTGCTTAAGTCGGTTAGTGGAGCGCGTGTGGTTAATCGACACACTAGTTGGACTTAACAAGGTAGGCAAAGGGTAACTTAATGTTTATCATAGTATCGATGGAGCGCGTGTGGTTAACCGGCACATCGATTGAGGGGTAATACATTAAGGGTACCAAGTAATTGATATGGTTACTTCACACCTTGTTTTGTGATCCTCGGCATCCCAGTCACAAAACCCGAAGGGCACACTCGAGATTGAAACATGCCATTGAAAGTTCAATGAATCTCAAAAGATCTAGGAGTTTCAAATCCAATTAAAACATAATAATTTATTTCATTTTTCATGGTGGAAATTGGTGAATCGTCATTCACCTACCTTCAAATATTTTATAGCTTGGATTACGGCATCCCTCTTCCAAGTTATAAATTATTGTGTTGGTTCCTAGCCTTAATATTTCATATTGGGTGTTATGTTAAGGACTTTAAATCAACTATCTTGAATATCTCCCAAAAGATGTCTGGTTTAGACAATTATGATCTTCCCAAAATTCTTGGAACAAGCTTTCCTAATGAAGATGATGTCCCGTGATTGGATCATGGAAATCATACTTCAATTCCTCCACCTCCTCCAATTATTCTCCCTAACCCACAAGTTCAAGGTCACTCAAGCCCTATTGGCAAGCAAGGTCTATGTGTGATCACATCTTGGAGATGAAGTCACATATTGACAAGCCGGGAGAGTTGGGTGTCAAAGTCTTGAGAAAGTTGGTTGGTCAATCACTTTCTAAGTCACACAGTGAGTGTCCTTTGGGACTACTCTGAAAAAGACTATGACATGACCCTTAATGATCTTATCTATTTCCTTGGTGCTGCTGAATCAGAAATGATTTGGAGCTCTAGTAAAGCAAAATTGATTAGTAGATCAACTTCCCAAACTACCATGGGCATTGACAAATTGGTGACATTGGAAATCCAAAAAGCTTTCTCTTCCCAATGGAAGGGGATCGGCCATAGTAAACTCGGTTGACCAAATGGTAAAGAGAAAGGCTAAGTCTGAGATAGTCCTGTGTACCATTCCTAAAGAGTCCATATGATTATATTGCCAAAGGAAGGGGCATTGGTTGTAAAGCTGTCCTATTTACCTGAAAGATCATAAGGTTGGTCAAGTCAAAAGTTTGACTCTACTTCAGGTAAGTCCACTATCTAACTCTGTTAAGTTCCATTTGGAGATTCTTATTACTTGATGTGACTGGGTCACATGTTGAAGTTTTAAGAATCAAAGAAAAAAGAGGAAGCTTAAAGAAGAGTATGTTGATTCTGATCGCGAAGATGGATTTCGATCGTATGGTTCGGTGATCAGAATTCTTGAGCTACTACTTAGAGAGTTATGATAGATTGCTAGGAAATATGTAATAGCATTGTTTTTCATTTAAAGTTGCATTGTAAGGAAAAAGTTTTTTCCGCATTTATAAATAAATAAAATTTTGTTTTATTTTATTATATCTCCTTGCAATGGCATTTTATGAAAAATTGATGTTTGTATGGTTCTAGCAATAATGGAAATGTAAATTTGATTATTTCATTTGTGGTAGTGTCTAAATTTACCAAATAAGGAAAGATTCTCATCAACCAAGTTTCAATTTGACCGAAACTTGGAATCATGCAAGTTGTATAATATGATGAATGATAACTTTTAGCTTTGGAAAATTAAGACTAATTCCTTGTTCACATTTATATGTGAGTCAAGTGAAGGACTAAGGGATCGAGTACACATTCTTGTGCACTGGTCAAGTCCACCACAAAAGATCGATAAGACTATTCGTCATGATTTACTACAGTTTAGTAAATATGGTTATACTTACCAGTTTAAGTATAATTCTGAAACAT
Organism: Lactuca virosa; assembly: GCF_052849685.1. Classification (NCBI taxonomy): domain Eukaryota; kingdom Viridiplantae; phylum Streptophyta; class Magnoliopsida; order Asterales; family Asteraceae; genus Lactuca; species Lactuca virosa. The sequence goes on along the minus strand of NC_136430.1, from coordinate 462,772,351 downwards.
TGGAAAAGTTTCGATGTTTTGCAGGACGAATGAGAAGAATCAAATTAGCCAGAAGGATAAAAGTTTCTCAAATCTGAAAAGATGGGAGAGTACTTTAGTATCATGTTTAGTGATCATCTTAATGATTAAGAAACCATATCACAATTGGTCCTCTAAGGACATCTTAGTGCATTCCTATGGCTAAAAAGAGGAATCAATAATTGCTGAAATGGTTAAATCAAGAAGGTGAGTCATACTTCGTTCCAAAACAAGTATTAGAGTCATACTCTAAGACTGTAAGTTGAGTGACATATCTTTAAAAAAAGGTTTATAACATTTGTCAAATGTAAGAGTAAAATGTATCCTACTCTTGTACATTTGAAATCGGTAAGTTGTGATGTTTTGGATAAAACAAAGACCAACTAAGGCCAATTGTGTGAAGTGTTTGTCTTGATAAAGAATCTGCACTATCTCTTGAATATTTGGCAATTGAGTCTTATATGTCAAGAGGACAGTGGGAGTCTTAAAGATCTTGGAAAAGTTTCCAGATCTAATCAAGAAAGAAAAAACCTATAGTTTATCGCTAGCACACGACTTGAGGTTTATAACCTATCGTGTTGACATATTCCTATATCTGTGCCCACTCCAGTTAAAGTTGGCTTTGCATATGAGTTCTGAGAGTTCTCAATTGGTTGCATAACAACTTGGAAGCAATGGCAGGCCCTTGTGCTGCCAGGTAGCAAGAAGTTGAGACTGCACAAGTTCAATCCATATGAGTTTGGATTTGTCACTAACCTTGTCTGGTGATTATGGTTTTGACAAATTCACATGGATAGGAACACATACACCATATAATCTAAGTGTCATAAGGTTTCTCTCCGATTCATGAAAATGATGGTGAGGAAACACTTTCACTAAGTAGATTTTAAGTAGATAACGGTTGTGATATTTGCATTCTCAAAGTCGTTAGTGGAGCGTGTGTGGTTAACCGGCAAATTAACATGGACTTGTGAGAAATGGCAAAGGTCTAAACAATTGAGAGTATGATTACGACATCCTTTTTCATAGTTCTGTAATTGTTTAGACACACATGTGTGCTATCTAAGGAAAAGGTGTATGATTTTGATAAAGTTTTATCAAAGCATCTCGTATCAGAAATATGAACTTTGGTAAGAAGGTCAATAAAGTATTGATTTCTAGAAGTCCAGCTGGTTTTTTTTTTTTTTTTAGTACATGTCAAAGCTAGTGGGAGCATAAGCTTCATGCTAATAATGATCATGCAAGTGGGAGCATGATAATTATAATAAGTGTTGCAAGTTACCAATGTTAATTATAGAGAACAAAAGGTTTCAATTGGGAAAAAGTTGTTTTGCTATAATTAAGGGGGAGGAAATTATACTTCACTTCAATTCTAAAAAGCTTAGATTGAGGTTTTAATCATCTTTAGTCAAGGATATATATATGAATTTCATGTTGGAATAGCTCAACATAAGGAAATTCTATATATGGGTCCGTTATTTGCGTTCTAAAATTCAATTATAATTACAACATCCCTTTTCATAATCTGAATTATGAGAACTTGGCAAATAGAAATAGAAATATTATAGCAAAAGACTGGTCTAGTATCATGTCTTTATGAATCGTGTCCCACATGCTTCGGATATAGGATCGATTGCATGTGCTATAATATTCATCTGTTCTAAATTTTTCCAAATGCCCAGAGCATTAAGAGGGAAAAAGTACTAGAACTAGATATGACTAATTTGATTAAGCAATTGTCGAGCACAATCTAAGGTTTACCAAAGATTGGTTGCTCAGGGACAGTTACGAGTGCTAGAGGAGGATGTTCCGAAGACAGCCTTCCGAACTCGTTATGGACACTACGAGTTTGTAGTGATGCCGTTCAGATTGACCAATGCGCCCGCAGTATTCATGGACTCAATGAATAGGGTGTGCCGTCCTTACTTGGATCAGTTCGTCATTGTATTCATCGATGACATACTTATCTACTCTCGTACTAAGGAGGAGCATAGTCAACATCTACGTCAGGTCTTAGAAACACTGCGATCAGAGAAGCTTTATGCGAGGTTCTCTAAATGCGAGTTTTGGATTCGAAGAGTCGAATTCTTGGGTCACGTGGTTAGCGAAGAGAGAATTCACGTGGATCCTTCCAAAATCAAAGCCATTGAGAACTGGTCAGCACCGAAGACGCCTACAGAAATTCGTCAATTTCTATGCCTCGCTGGCTACTATTGCAGATTCATTTAGAACTTCTCAAGGATTGCAAAACCACTTACAACATTGACCCAGAAGGGCGTGGCCTTTGACTGGGAAGAGAAGCAAGAGATAGCGTTCCAAACGCTAAAGCGAGCCTTATGCACCGCACCGATACTATCCCTCCCAGAAGGGATAGAATACTTCGTGGTTTATTGTGATGCATCCAACCAAGGGCTTGGTTGTGTTCTGATGCAACGAGGTAAGGTCATCGCCTATGCCTCAAGACAGCTAAAGACACACGAGGTAAACTACACCACACACGATCTTGAGTTAGGAGGAGTGGTATTTGCTCTGAAGATCTGGAGACACTATCTGTATGGTACGAAAAGCACTATCTTTACAGACCACAAGAGCCTTCAACACATATTCGACCAGAAGGATCTCAACATGAGACAACGACGGTGGGTCGAGCTACTCAGTGACTACGAATGTGAAATTCGTTATCATCCCGGTAAAGCCAACGTAGTAGCTGACGCCCTAAGTCGGAAAGAATACTCTGGTCGTAGAGTCAAATCATTGACTATGACTATCCATTCACACTTGTCCACACAAATTAAGGAGGCTCAGCTTGAAGCCTTGAAACCTGAAAATGTGGCGGGTGAATCCCTGAGAGGAATGGATAAAAACTTAGAAGTGAAGGGTGGCAGAGCCTTTTATCTCATGGATCGGATCTGGACACCGAAACACGGTGGTTTCAGAGACTTGGTCATGACCGAAGCTCACAGCACTCGATATTCCGTCCACCCAGGTTCAGATAAGATGTATTTGGATCTTAAAAAGTTATACTGGTGGCCTAACATGAAAGCAGAGATTGCTACCTTCGTGAGCAAGTGCCTTACTTGCGCCAAGGTTAAGGTCGAATACCAGAAACCCTCAGGTTTGCTACAACAACCGAAGATACTTGAATGGAAGTGGGAGCGGATGATAATGAACTTCATAACCAAGTTGCCCAAGACATCGGGTGGCCTCGATACCATTTGGGTGATCGTAGACAGGTTAACAAAGTCTGCACACTTCCTGTCTATCAAAGAAACTGAAAAGATGGAGAAACTAACTAGAACATACATTAGGGAGATCGTACGACTGCATGGTGTTCACATATCCATTATCTCTGATAGAGATAGTAAATTCACTTCTAGGTTCTGACAGTCGCTACAAAGTTCCCTAGGAACTAGGCTGGACATGAGTACAGCCTACCATCCGCAAACCGACGAACAAAGTGAGAGGACTATTCAAACTTTGGAAGATATGTTGTGAGCCTGTGTGATAGACTTTGGGAAGGCATGGGATACTCATTTACCCCTTGTCAAGTTTTCCTACAACAATAGTTATCACACGAGCATAAAGGCTGCTCCATTTGAAGCCCTCTATGACCGTAAGTGCAGATCCCCTCTGTGCTGGGCTGAGGTGGGCGATACTCAGTTAGCTAAAGGTCGAGTTCCTGACAGCACTCTCACAGGTCCAGAGATCATTCAGGAAACGACAGAGAAGATCGTTCAGATTCGTGAACGACTGAAAGCCTCTAGAGACCGACAGAAAAGCTACGCAGACAAGAGAAGGAAACCTTTGGAATTCCAGGTGGGCGACCGTGTTCTATTGAAGGTTTCACCCTGGAAGGGCTTGATACGCTTCGGAAAGCGTGGAAAGATAAATCCAAGATACGTAGGGCCTTTCGAGATTATCGCTAGAATCGACCCTGTAGCTTACAAACTCAAACTACCTCGCGAACTTAGTAACGTACATTCTACTTTCCACGTCTCGAACTTGAAAAAGTGTCTGTCCGACGAGACTCTTGTAATCCCACTCGACGAGATCGAGATCAACGAGAGCCTCAACTTCGTGGAAGAACCAGTAGAGATCATGGACCGAGAGGTCAAGCAAACGAAGCAAAGTCGTATCCCGATCGTGAAGGTTCGCTGGAATGCCAAGCGAGGACCTGAATTCACTTGGGAGCGTGAGGATCAAATGAAACTGAAATATCCTCATCTTTTTACTTTGTTATTTGTAATTACCTAATTGCTTAAACTCTAATTTCGGGACAAAATTCTCTCTAACGGGGGGATGATGTGACAACCCGAAATTTCTATCTTGTACAGTCATTCAATTCAATCAAAGTCAGACTCGTTCCTGCTATCTTTTAGCATTGTTTAGGGTCTGTTTGAGTGTTCTAAGCCTAGTACATTCAAGGTTTGGGTTTAAGGATGAGTTAGCTTAACTTCATAGTATTGCAATCGGGCCAAACACTCCTTCAAGAGGAGTGTACGGCCGTACACATGGGTGTACGGCCGTACACCCATTATGGTCGTGAACTCATGCGTTTATGAAGGATAATCCTTCATTATTCTACATTTCTTACACTTCCAAGTCAAGAAAAGTCAATTCTCTCTCAACTATCATCAAGCATTTCACGTGGATCTTTAAAAATGCAAGCATTTCTTCCATTTTTAGTTGATTATCCTTCTTTATCTAGTAAAATCCCTTGATTTCATCCGTGAAAGCACCTCTTTTGGGTTAGATCTTCAAGAACACCAAGAACACCGAGAACACCTACTTGTTCTTGGGCCGTGAACTCCTTAGAAGCCTTCAAAAGTGTGAGTATCTCTCCTATCTGCTAGTTAAGCTTGCGAAACACTTGTTTTTAGCCTTGGATCATCATCTTAATGCATAAACATAAAGGGTGTACGGTCGTACATACCTCATATGGCCATAAACCCTTGTTTAGGGCATGTATTGGCCTCAAAAACACCCCATATCCCTACACTTGATCATAAACACTTAATGGATGCTAGATAGGGCCATAAAACACCCTTTTTGCATACTTCATCCATGAGTGTACGACCGTATACTCCATGACCGTACACCCATTGGCCGTACACACCAATGGTCGTACACACCTTGGACGTACACACCCTAGTGTGGCCGTAAACCCCTTTGATGCAATCATATGTGATTGTAACACTTCAATCTAAGTGTTTCCTAGTCTATAAGTGTCACACCCCCAGCCATCGGCGGAAACACCGGGTAGTGTAACGTTATTCTTCGTATCACAGTTATATAACATACATTGAACAATACTAAAGAAAATACATACCTTTATTGATAACTGAAAGTTACATAACTGTTTTTCTAGGACCTATTACATAATATCCGACTATGGCATACTTCTTAATGAGCAGAAAGGTAATAGTAAAACTTCTTCTATTCGAATACATACCAGCTTTTCAAGTTCCTGAAAACACATGCATTTTAAAATACGTCAACATAAAGTTGGTGAGTCCACAGATTTTGACTCCATAAAATAATACATTTTCCACGTTCAAAAGTATAGTTTTGAAAGTATCATTTTGACTCTCCAACATTTAGTATGTATATTAGGTATAATAGTTTACTTATCAATTAAGTGTTATACCTAAACATTCCTTAATCCTAAGGTATAAGTAGGGGGGAACTTATACTTAACATTAATACTTGTATACGACAAAGTATAATGTTTCTAACAATTTGCTACCATGAGCCTGTAACCGCTGCTATGACATAATACCTCTGATAGAACACACTCATGATTTACCATGAGAAACAAACACACTCATGATTTACCATGAGAAACAACACCGTACGCTTCATCGACGCCGGAACAATAACAAATAAAAGGATAGTTCATCACTTGCTTTTGGTTGACTGTAGCTAATAGTCACAAGTGGGGTGGTCAACCCGTATACTAATTATACACGACTTCCTCGCTCACACGGGATTAACGGTTACAGTTCAGAGGATTTCCGCTCAGATCCCCAATCTTAGTTGATGAATACAATTACTCATGTAGACTTTGACGGCTTCCTATAGCTCTAACAACAAAAGCATCTTCATGTCTAAAACCCTAAGTTACTAGACTACGCTTTTAAACATTACTCCTAACTTCGTAATATTTAGGCAGTATAACAGCTATATCTTGAAGTAAAACCGGGTTTTATCTTGACCTAAAACCAATAATAACAACATATAACGTTCCTAGTTTTATCTTGACATAAAACTATCAATAACAATACCAAGTTTTATCTTAACATAAAACTAACAATAACAACATATAACATATCCAGTTTTATCTTGACATAAAACTAATAATAGCAACATACTTTATAACTTAACATATAGAACTTCCGAATATAACTTCGGAACTATATCGCAAACAACATATATATAGAATCCTAAGTATAACTCAAGATCTACACTAGTAAATTAACATACTGATAAGTTGATAATAGTTGTATATATTCAAAATATTATATTTAGAACAACTATACCCCGACTATTATAACTATATACTATCATATAGACATAATAATAACATATATATAATATCTAGCATGCGTTTCCCCGAAATATTAGAAAGTGGGGCCGTGAAACTCACCCTAGTAGCGTGATTTTATGTTATCTAAGCAAAAACGGTCAGCGTACGAGGTCGTCGGGGCTCGGGATGCAAGAGGGCCTCAGCAAAGGAGAGAAAGAGAAGAAGTTTAGGTGTAAGAATGGCTGAAGTCGGACCTGCTATTTATAGTAAGGATTTTAGAACCTCACGTCGTGAGTTTTATATGCTCACGTCGTGAGTCCTGCATGCTCATCTCGTAGGCTTGCCATTTGCGTCCCTAGCTTCGGAAGGTGGCCATGTGACTCCTCACGTCGTGAGATATCCTTGCTCACGTCGTGAGTTTGGATATTATCCCCTCGCAGCCTCGTCACACCTTCTAGATTCCGAGATATAGATAAATGACTTCTCACGTCGTGAGTCATGTGTTCACGTCGTGAGCTCAGTCAGATTAGGGTTTCTGACAGCTGAATCTTCAGAAGGTCGTAACTTTCACATACGAACTTCATTTTTGACGTTCTTTATATGCACGCGTAGGTATTTACAAGTATTACAACTCTCTTTTAGATTTTAATAGCTAATTCTAAGTATATTTTAAATTCCTCTTACTATAGAGATTTATAGTGTTCGGTTTATCATAACTTCTTTTATGCGAAGTCAGATTCAGACATTCTCTATATTTTTGGAATCGTATGGACGTATACTTGGAGTTGTATCATAAAGAAAGTTAATATTTGTATTATAATTTATCATGAACTACATAACAATCTTATCACATTACTAGTTTAACAAAATCACATTACATGATTGGCATAATCACATGTGATTGTCTATTGACCTATTTTGACTAGTGTTACATTCTCCCCCCGTTAGAATAATTTCGTCCCGAAATTTATCTTATGGATGGGGTTTTGCCAAATAATTGAGGGTATTTTTCTTTCATCTGATCTTCATGTTCCCAAGTAATTTCAGGTCCTCGTAAAGAGTTCCATCGAACTTTCACTATGGGAATACGACTTTGCTTTAATCGTTTGACTTCTCGATCCATGATCTCAACAGGTTTTTCTACAAAGTTGAGTTTCGTATTGACTTGTATCTCTTTCGAGAGGTATAACAAGAGTGTCATCGGATAGACATCTTTTGAGGTTTGATATGTGAAAAACATCGTGCACATTACTTAGTTCTTGAGGCAACTTGAGTTGGTATGTGACAGAACCAATTTTTGCCAGCATTTCAAAAGGTCTTATATACTGTGGATTTAGTTTGCCTCGTTTCCCGAATCGAATTACACCTTTCCAAGGAGAGACCTTCAACATTACTTTATCTCCAACTTGGAATTCTAAGGGCTTACGTCTTACGTCAGCATAGCTCTTTTGACGATCACGTGCAGCCTTTAATCGATCCTTAATTTGCACGGTCTTTTCAGTTGTCTAGTGGATTATTTCTGGTCCAGTACGTAAGGTATCGCCTGTACGTTCTCTGGCCATTTGCGTATCTCCAACTTCTGCCCAACATACTGGGGAACGACATTTTCGTCCATAAAGAGCCTCAAACGGTGCAGTCTTGATGCTGGTGTGATGACTATTGTTGTAGGAAAACTCAATTAACGGTAAATGAGTATCCCACGCATTTCCAAAGTCTATTACACAGGCTCGAAGCATATCTTCTAAAGTCTGAATGGTTCTCTCACTCTGTCCATCAGTCTGTGGATGGTAAGCTGTACTCATATCTAGACGTGTTCCTAAGGATTTTTGTAGAGATTGCCAAAATCGTGAAGTGAATCTACTATCTCGGTCAGAAATAATAGAATTTGGAACTCCATGCAATCTGACAATTTCCTTAAGATAAATTCTAGTTAGCTTCTCCATCTTGTCGTTCTCCTTAATTGGTAAGAAATGGGCGGACTTAGTTAATCTATCGACTATTACCCAAATAGTGTCGGACCCACTAGGAGTTTTAGGTAACTTAGTGATGAAGTCCATTGATATCTGCTCCCATTTCCATTCAGGTATTTCCGGTTGTTGAAGTAAACCTGAAGGCTTTTGATGTTCTGCCTTTACTCTAGAACAAGTCAAACATTTGCTCACATAAGTAGCAATTTCTGCCTTCATGTTTGGCCACCAATAATGTACTTTTAAATCCAAGTACATTTTGTCAGAGCCTGGATGCACGGAATATCTGGACTTGTGGGCTTCTTCTAAGACCAAGTCCCTGACTCCACCGAACTTAGGCATCCGAATTCGGTTCATAAAGTGTCGCGTTCCGTCATCTTTTTGTATAAGTTGCTTTTCCATTCCTCGCAAAGCTTCGTTCTTGATGTTTTCTTCTTTTAGAGCCTCAAGCTGAGCTTCTCTAATTTGTGCGGTAAAGTTAGAATGGATAGTTATAGTTAATGCTCATACCCGTCGGGGTTTAATATATTCTTTCCGGCTCAAGGCATCTGCTACCACGTTTGCCTTTCCGGGATGATAACGAATCTCACATTCGTAATCATTCAACAATTCAACCCATCTTCGTTGTCTCATATTAAGATCTTTTTGGTCGAAGATGTGTTGGAGACTCTTGTGGTCGGTAAAAATAGTACACTTAGTACCGTATAAGTAATGTCTCCAAATTTTTAGTGCAAAAACTACAGCTCCCAATTCAAGATCATGGGTAGTGTAATTATTCTCATGCAACTTAAGTTGTCGTGATGCATAGGCGATAACTTTTCCTCTTTGCATCAACACACATCCTAATCCTTGATTTGATGCGTCGCAGTATACAACGAAATCTTTTGTTCCATCTGGAAGGGATAGGATTGGTGCACTACACAACATTTGCTTCAGTTTCTGAAAAGCAGCTTCTTGTTTGTCTTCCCAGTTGAACTTCGTATTCTTCTGGGTTAGTGTTGTAAGTGGCTTGGCTATTTTGGAGAAATTCTCTATGAATGTACGGTAATAGCCAGCAAGTCCTAGGAATTGACGCACCTCTGTTGGCGTCTTTGGTGCTTCCCAATTCCTGATTGCTTCAACTTTGGATGGGTCAACATGAATTCCTTCGTTGCGAACTACATGACCTAAAAATTGTACTTCTCTAATCCAAAACTCGCATTTGGAGAATTTAGCGTACAACTTTTCTTTTCTTAGTAGTTCCAAGATTATTTGCAGGTGTTGACCATGTTCTTCCTTGGTTCGTGAATATATCAATATATCATCGATAAATACGATCACAAATTTATCCAAGTATGGTTTAAAAACGCGATTCATGAGATCCATAAACACTGCTGGGGCATTGGTTAATCCAAAAGACATAACTAAGAACTCATAATAACCATAACGAGTTCTAAATGCTGTTTTTGGAATGTCGTCTTCTTGTACTCTGAGTTGATGGTATCCTGATCTAAGATCTATCTTTGAGTAGTAGCTAGATCCTTGCAGTTGATCGAATAGATCATCAATTCTTGGAAGCGGATAACGATTCTTGATCGTTAGCTTGTTCAGCTCCCGATAATCAATACACATTCGAAAGGATCTGTCCTTCTTCTTGACAAACAAGATTGGTGCTCCCCAAGGTGAAAAACTTGGTCGGATAAAGCCTTTGTCAAGAAGTTCTTGTAGTTGGCTAGACAATTCTTGCATTTCAGATGGAGCCAACCGATAAGGAGATTTCGCTACTGGTACTGCTCCTGGAATTAAGTCGATGCGAAACTCGACTTGTCGGACGGGAGGTATTCCAGGTAGATCTTCAGGAAACACGTCAGGGAAATCACATACTTGAGGTATGTCCTTGATTTCTTTTGTCTTTCTCTTCCTATCTACAATGTGGGCTAAGAATGCGCTACATTTCTTATGTAGATATTTCTGGGTCTTTGTACAAGAGATAACTTTGAGGTTCTTCCCAGATTTATCGCCATAGATAATCAGGGCTTCACCGTTTGGTAAGGGTAGTCGTATGGCTTTTTCATGACATAGAATTTCGGCGCGGTGTGAAGATAACCAATCCATGCCAATTATGACATCAAAACTCCCGATAGGCATTGGCATGAGGTTGACGTGAAAAATGTAATTATTAAGAGTTAACAGACACTTTTCTAAGATTTCATGTGTTTTCTCAGTTTGACCGTTAGCGATTTCTACTTCATAGATTTCTTTTAATCTGCTAGACTTATGACTTAACAATTTTCTAAATGTCGGAGTTATAAAACTTCGATCTGCTCCAGAGTCGAAGAGTATAGAAGCATATAAATTATCTATAAGAAACGTACCAGATACGACCGAAGGGTCCTGGATAGCCTCTCTGCTTCCAATCACAAACGCCCTGCCACGTCCTATGCCTCCTTGACTCCTTAACTTTGGACATTCTTTCTTGACATGTCCAACCTCCCCACACTCGTAGCATTTTCTTCCTTCACCACGGCCTGTCCCATTATTGGTTTGTTGATCGACTGTTGTAGGTGTTGTGCTCCTGTAGTAACTAGCAGTATGCCCCTTTTTCTTGCACTTCATGCAGACGAAACAGTCACCTGGATGATGACGGTTGCACTGATTGCACCATGAAGATTTTGATTGTGTAGGTACTGCTGTTGTGGCTGCATAATTGGTTGCCACTTCTTGTCTTTTCTCAGATGATTGTTTGAGATTCTTCCTATTAAACTTGCGCTTGTTTGTTCTAGATTTGGGAGACTCAGCCTTTGAGACCACTTCTGTTCCTTGGATCTCTGTGAGGGTTAGCTGATGAGCTATCCTCTTGGTGCTGTCATAAGTCGTAGGCTTTGATGCGATCACCATGCCTTTGATTTGCGATGCTAAACCCCAGATATATCGCTCAATCTTTTTATATTCAGGGGTTACAAGTGCTGGACACATTACAGCAAGATCATTAAATCTAGCGGTATAAGCTTTTATCTCTGAACCCTTCATGGTTAGGGTCCACAGTTCTTGTTCCAGTTTATGTATCTCCTCCCTAGGACAATACTCCTCTACTAGCATCATTTTTAGCTCCTCCCATTTCATGGAATTTGCAGTATCAATTCCCATGGTATTCACATGGTTGTTCCACCAGGTGAGTGATGCATCAGCGAAAGTACATGCTGCAAATCGTACTTTACAATCATCTGGACAGAAGCTTATTTGAAAGACGGACTCTGTCTTTTCTATCCACCTCGTCAAATTAACTACCCCTTCATTTCCATGAAAGCTTTTTGGCCTGCAATTCATAAAATCTTTGTAGGTACATGTTCTAGCGGTCCCTACATGGCCTTCATTTCTAACTCCATCTCTTGTGACATTAGATAGAGCCGCAGTAATTCTTTGAGCTATGATTTCTTCAAGTTGTACTGTACTTATTGAGGGGTTTATTTCTGGTGGTGGTTGCGGTTGTTGTTGTTGTGGTGCTGATGGTCGGTTAGGGTTTAGCCGATTACTCCTTCTAGGCATTTTGTTTTAGTTCCTATTATAAATAATAAGAATTTTATGAGTTTTGTTAATCATTTAATACACGAGTACTAAATACTCCAGTTATTATTCACAGTGTAAAACATAATAGACAACACAATGATTACTGTAACGTATGCTTCATATTATTACCAGCGGTTACATCAGTTTATTTAGGTTTATAAGAGAAAAGTTTCTATAAACATTGCAAAATTTGCAAGGTTTTCTACATCCTTGCTATAAACTTTCCTCTTTTCGCCTTAACTAGTTTGATTTTCTCTATTTACATAACCACTAGTTGAAGCTTATCTACCAGAAACCTAAGTGATGACCCAGCACGTCAGTGACATTAACCACTTGCTCTTCAAGTGCTTGAGTTCTCTGCTCAAGACTTCCCGTGCGTTCTTCATTTCTTGAGGTTTGATTGTAGAGCTCTAACTCTGCAATCCTGGCATCGTGAGTAATCATGTCATTATAAGCAAAATTTATACGATGATGGACATCCATCACCGATTCCTGATCTCGTGTCCTTTGTCCTTCTAGCCTTCGCACTCTTCCAGAGAGATGAGTAGCCCTCCCTTCGACAATTTCCATCTTGTCTTCAATTTTCACACTTTTCTCAAACAATTGAGATAAAGTGTTATCTTCAGAAGAATGTGGGAGATGTGGTCGATATGATTGACCAGTCTCATACATCTTGGCAGCTCTTTCTTCCGCCACCCACCTATCAACGGTTTGTGCGATCCGTGCAGGTTCATCTTGAACTCTATGACTTCCTGAAGATGTCGCCTTCTGACTCTTCTTAATCTTTTGCCATATCGGTATGGATTTACCTGTCGTGCGTTTCATTTTTACTCCTCCTGGAACTTTACGGTAAAGAGTGTTCCGTGGTGGTAAAGATGATGCCACCGACTCTGTCTCCTCCATGGATTCACTTTCTTCCATTGGTTCACTCTCTTCCCATTCGTTGGAGGATAAAGGTGCTTCATCGTCAGAAGGTATTGGATGAAAGGTGGTTGGATTTATAGGGTAGTAAGGATCGCCTACCATCATGGGGAATGAAACTTCCTCTTCTTCATCTGTGTCCTCGATGATTATCCATTCTCTTGAATGTGCCATGCCGAATTCCTATACGTTTTGGATCACCAAAAAGTTTTAGTCTATCAAATATTACTCCCAAATTAAATAGTTCATATGATCTGATCATAATAAAATGTAGTTGCGCACCTACACCTAGTTGTGATAGGATATATGTACATATAAACTTTAGTTGGAATATTTGATCTAAATCCTTGAGATAAAAAACATTACGGGTATTAAGGTGTATTCTCACCGCGGGTCTGAGTCTTTATATATGACTCTATATTCTTATTTATTGTATTCATGCTTTTACTATTGTTTGTTACTTCAGGTCTATCTGATAAGGCTCCGGCCAGTCAGGACAGTCGAAAGGGCAGGATCATTTTAGCATATAGCCGTTCTGAAATCCAGCAACCCAAATCGACATGTCTATCCTTGTCACCGCTCCCGTAAGTAGTCCTTCAGTAGAATAATTAATAATACTTTTTATTTATAGGCTAAGGGATATACCTAAACCTAATAGAGTAAGTCCTAAACTATAGACCTGCTTTCCTAAGACAGTACTAGTTCACTATAGTTAATAGCTCTGATACCAATTTTTGTCACACCCCCAGCCATCGGCGGAAACACCGGGTAGTGTAACGTTATTCTTCGTATCACAGTTATATAACATACATTGAACAGTACTAAAGAAAATACATACCTTTATTGATAACTGAAAGTTACATAACTGTTTTTCTAGGACCTATTACATAATATCCGACTATGGCATACTTCTTAATGAACAGAAAGGTAATAGTAAAACTTCTTCTATTCGAATACATACCAGCTTTTCAAGTTCCTGAAAACACATGCATTTTAAAATACGTCAACATAAAGTTGGTGAGTCCACAGGTTTTGACTCCATAAAATAATACATTTTCCACGTTCAAAAGTATAGTTTTGAAAGTAGCATTTTGACTCTCCAACATTTAGTATGTATATTAGGTATAATAGTTTACTTATCAATTAAGTGTTATACCTAAACATTCCTTAATCCTAAGGTATAAGTAGGGGAAACTTATACTTAACATTAATACTTGTATACGACAAAGTATAATGTTTCTAACAATTTGCTACCATAAGCCTGTAACCGCTGCTATGATATAATACCTCTGATAGAACACACTCATGATTTACCATGAGAAACAAACACACTCATGATTACCATGAGAAACAACACCGTACGCTTCATCGACGCCGGAACAATAACAAATAAAAGGATAGTTCATCACTTGCTTTTGGTTGACTGTAGCTAATAGTCACAAGTGGGGTGGTCAACCCGTATACTAATTATACACGACTTCCTCGCTCACACGGGATTAACGGTTACAGTTCAAAGGATTTCCGCTAAGATCCCCAATCTTAGTTGATGAATACAATTACTCATGTAGACTTTGACGGCTTCCTATAGCTCTAACAACAAAAGCATCTTCATGTCTAAAACCCTAAGTTACTAGACTATGCTTTTAAACATTACTCCTAACTTCATAATATTTAGGCAGTATAACAGCTATATCTTGAAGTAAAACCGGGTTTTATCTTGACCTAAAACCAATAATAACAACATATAACGTTCCTAGTTTTATCTTGACATAAAACTATCAATAACAATACCAAGTTTTATCTTAACATAAAACTAACAATAACAACATATAACATATCCAGTTTTATCTTGACATAAAACTAATAATAGCAACATACTTTATAACTTAACATATAGAACTTCCGAATATAACTTCCGAACTATATCGCACACAACATATATATAGAATCCTAAGTATAACTCAAGATCTATACTAGTAAATTAACATACTGATAAGTTGATAATAGTTGTATATATTCAAAATATTATATTTAGAACAACTATACCCCGACTATTATAACTATATACTATCATATAGACATAATAATAACATATATATAATATCTAGCATGCGTTTTCCCACGAAATATTAGAAAGTGGAGCCGTGAAACTCACCCTAGTAGCGTGATTTTATGTTATCTAAGCAAAAACGGTCAGCGTACGAGGTCGTCGGGGCTCGGGATGCAAGAGGGCCTCAGCAAAGGAGAGAAAGGGAAGAAGTTTAGGTGTAAGAATGGCTGAAGTCGGACCTGCTATTTATAGTAAGGATTTTAGAACCTCACGTAGTGAGTTTTATATGCTCACGTCGTGAGTCCTGCATGCTCATCTCGTAGAGTTGCCATTTGCGTCCCTAGCTTCGGAAGGTGGCCATGTGACTCCTTACGTCGTGAGATATCCTTGCTCACGTCGTGAGTTTGGATCTTATCCCCTCGCAGCCTCGTCACACCTTCTAGATTCCGAGATATGGATAAATGACTTCTCACGTCGTGAGTCCTGTGTTCACGTCGTGAGCTCAGTCAGATTAGGGTTTCTGACAGCTGAATCTTCGGAAGGTCGTAACTTTCACATACGAACTCCGTTTTTGACGTTCTTTATATGCACGCGTAGGTATTTACAAGTATTACAACTCTCTTTTAGATTTTAATAGCTAATTCTAAGTATATTTTAAATTCCTCTTACTATAGAGATTTATAGTGTTCGGTTTATCATAACTTCTTTTATGCGAAGTCAGATTCAGACATTCTCTATATTTTTGGAATCATATGGACGTATACTTGGAGTTGTATCATAAAGAAAGTTAATATTTGTATTAGAATTTATCATGAACTACATAACATTATTATCACATTACTAGTTTAACAAAATCACATTACATGATTGGCACAATCACATGTGATTGTCTATTGACCTATTTTGACTAGTGTTACAATAAGGTGGTTTCCTTGCATGATTAGTTGTATATACACTAATTATATACATATATGTGTCATTATATGCTTATTAGGATCCGTTTGTGCTCGAGGCTTCACTTGACACTTAGCATCCTTTATCGATCTTTCATTCGTATCACTCACTGAAGGTGAGTTCATACCCCTTAACTTATCTTTTAAATGATTTTAAATGTTTTTATGGGGGGGGGGGGGAATACAAGTAGAAACATTTATAGTTATTATATCAATCATATGTGATTAATAACTATCAAACAAATGGATTTCTTATACTTCAAACTGTGTTATCAAACAAACTGCTTCAAATCGTTTTATAAACTCTTTTATATGCAAAACACTTTATCAAAACTCTTTTAAACTTATATATTGTCAAAATCATGTCTATATGGATATAGTTATATAAGTAGGATTGAAAGGGCTTAGGACAAATAACTCGCCTTATTTCTTGTTCCTTGTTTAGTTGTGGACTTAGGGTATCGGTTGTTTGTCCGAATGTCGTTTGAATCTTAGTTATATATTATGTATATGTATATAGATGTTAAAGTTCTTAGTTCAGTTCAATACCTTTGGGTAGCAAAGGTGTACAAACATGTTCAGTCATACAAACAACATTGCTAGTAAACTATAATAGGTATAGTTTAGGAAGTCACTACTTACTATTTCTAGAACAATGAAACATACAAGAGCCAGTTCATACATGAGTCAGTTCAAACATACTATAACGAGAAACAATACATACTATAACGAGAAACAATACATACTATACACTAAGACAGAGAGAACATACTATACACTAGACAGAGAGAACATACTATACAAATACAAGAATACTATAACATTAATGTGAGCCACTACTTCATGACATGGCAATATACTGTTGTGTCACGTTTTGTATCCAGAGTCTCCTGGAGGGAGAGCGTGAATTTGTGTATAGATCTATACGGGATTGACCATCCTACACCTTGCTGCTAGCTACAGTGGGACCTGCAGGTCTACGGGTGACGAATGTCATATCATTTCGACGTCTCGAACGTCGTGTTATACTAGTCAATCAAGTATGGTTACAATCTTATCACATTTTACCTTAATTAAACAAACAGGTTTAAGATAGTTAGTACATTGGTAGTTACTTAGGTCCCGTTTGATAGTTTCTGTCCGGGAAAGTGCTGTCTGGTAAAGTGCTGTCTGGGAAAGTTTTCTGACTGGGAAAGAAACCATGTTGTTTGATTGTACATCTGATTGACTGTGCTGAATGATGAAAAAAAGTAATAACTCAATAAAAAATAAATTTTAAAAAAGTTATTTAAAAAAATTAATAATCCAATAAAGAAAGAAAGAGGCGGGGTTTGGTGTATAATTGTCTTTCCAGCCCATTCAGCCAGAAAGATATGATTTTGGGGCTTTCTGGGAAAGACATATCGTACCGGGAAAGACCCATTCTTTTGTGCAAATCAAACAGTCTTTCCGGTCCATTCAGCCAGAAAGATCTGTTTGGACCTGGAAAGATGCGTTTCAAACGGGGCCTTAGATAAAACTACAGTACATCTTCATTTTTCCCATTTCATTCACATTGTGATCTTCTCACATAAACGGTAATGAAAACTATATTTTGGTAATGATAGTCAAACTTTGGGAAAACACTCACTTTTACAAAAGAACAAACATAAAGAACAGTTGGGTCTTGGTAGAAGACTACTTTAGTAGAAAATATAGGATTTTCTAGGAAGTTTACAAACATTTACATCAAACACTTACACACTTTTACATCAAACATTTACAAACACTTTCTTCAAACTTATACAAACAATGACACTAAAATACTTATGAACTCACCAGCTTTAATGCTGATCTACGCTTTCAAAATAACTTGTATTCTCGGGTCACCAGTAGACAGGTACCGATGACCAGGTTTTGAGAAGATGGAGCACGTTCAAGACTCATCTCTTATTTTGATTCTTACTTTTGGTGTCTTTTAAACTATTCAGAACACATTTGTATTAAATTATACTATTAATGCAATGGATGATGTTGTTGCTTGTTTTACTATTATGTATTGTTATGATACTGTACATGACGTCCTCCGCCCCCGAACGTTTCCGCCGTTCTGGTTTGGGGGTGTGACATTGTGGGCAGTGAGTATTCCATCCCGAGGATGATTGGACTTGTAGTATGAGGGCATTCCAACCCGATGGTTGTGGGCCTGGGATATTCCATCCCGATGATGACTGGACGTATAGTATGAGTGACATTCCAACCCGATAGTTGAGGGCCTGGGGTATTCCAACCCGATGGTTGATTGGACCCATAGTATGTTGGTTGTGTTATATGTATGTTGATGTGCGTATGGGTATTTTGGGGGAACTCTCTAAGCTTCGGGCTTACAGTTGTTGATTTTGTTTCAGGTAATTCTGATGATCGTGGGAAGGCGAAGGCATGATCGTACACCTCCTGTTGTATATGATTTGATTCTGGGATATTTGACATTAAACTATTTGAAAACAACTTTTGTAATAATCAATGGTTTTGGGATAATTTTAAATTTTAAATTTGACATGATTTTTATGGATGTTACAGTATATATATATATATATATATATATATATATATATATATATATATATATATATTACTTTATTTTTAAACTAATATTTGATATTTAAAATATAAAGATTGATCGAAATAAAAAAATGGCCATATAAGTTATATTCAGGTTAACTATAACAATAAATCAAAGTAATGCAAAGTTGAAAATATATTTAATCTTATTTATATGCAATTCGAATACAAGGGTAAAACACTTTTGAGATAAAAAAAATGTTTATCTTATCACATTATAATAATCTCATACAACGTGTGGTTATACACCTAGTTGATTTAATAAAGAAAGGCTAAGAATCCTTATTTTTTGAGAGCTACTCACAACTAATAGAATACATAATTACATCTTATATTTGAAAGAAATAGGCTAGTGTGTCGATGTTAATATAAACACGATGGTTAAGGGAAGGAGATAGTTGTATGATATAGTAAAATTAAAGGTGTCACCGGCTTCCATTTGCGTCCTTTAATAAATAGTTATAGATGTAATAGCAGAACTTTGGCAAAATATAACTTATAACATAAGGAAACCTTGATGTTCATAAGCTATAAATTTGGTCTTAGTTCTGTTTGGCACCAAAAAATGAACCAGTACCTATACATATATTCTGTTCGATTTTCGATTTGCACAACATCTCAATTTCAGTTTCGATCCCAACCAGTTTTGGTCTAGTAAGGTTCGTGAACCATGCTCACCCCTGAAACATGTGGGAGCAAACCGGTTCAATTGATCTGGCTAGTCCGGTCGAGTCTATTAATTTAGTCGGTTTGGTTTATAAAATTCTGAGTAAATTATGTAAACGGTCCATATAATAAGGTGAAATAGGTCATTTTGGTCCAAAAATTTTTACATCGTTGATCCTTGTGATTTATGTTTGCTACAATGTCCATCCTTTTGGCTAATGTCATTTGCTTTGTGATTTATACCATGTGAGGGTAAATTGGCCCATGTTTTTTTATCTCTAGTATTGGTTAATGTGTTGACACTATTAGTGATGGTAATTATACCTTATAGTATCATTATTCATCCAAGAAACCCATTGTCTTCTTCGTCCTTCCACGTACAAAAAGTTTTTGAGAAACAAAAAAGAAAGCCATTTTTCTACATTCCTTCCTTTTGCTTTTAACAATGTGAAGTATTCGGGGAACCTTTTCCCAAGTAGATGTTAATGTAGTATACAATGAGTTTGTAATTATTTTATTTTTCTTTACTCTACTATTGGTTTCTTGGTTTCTGAAGGTTGATGATGATTTTCTTTTGTTTCTTCCCGACTTGCAACTGTATTGATAACATTTTCATAATATGGATTCACCATGGTAGGAAGTGTTAGGGCTTAGAAGGGTCACGATGGAGAACCAGATTCCTAATGGATCGTGTAGGTTCGCTTTCCGAGCTGATATTTCAACCATATACAAGGGCAGAGCTTTATAGGGGCAAGGGGGGTTGTGCCCCCCTGATTTTTTTGTTAGAAATGGTCCATCTATTTTAATTTTATACATATTAGGCCCAAAAATATAAAATTTTGGCTATGCCCCCCCTGTTCACTGATTTTTATACATATTATATTCCCTCCCCCCCCCCCCCCCCCAAAATCAAATGTTGAAGCTCCGCCCCTGACCATATACCCAGATTACAAGAAATTCAATCTAAGATAATCCAAAGGGATACTTACGAATCTCGGCACATAAATATATGCCAAATTTCTAGAGAGTTTTGAGTTCGTTAGAGTAGAAGAAGAGCTGAAGAAGGGTGTCAAACGGCTCAATAGAGGAGTTGTATTTATACTTGAAAATTAGGGTCACCGTCTTCTAAATTAGTTAAGTAAATCATGAAATTAATGACATAATCAATGGTTTCTAAAACTATCAAGATTTGTCAGTTTTACCATAATCACTCACTAGAATTCGAATTTTCCACTATGGGGCGCTGCCCCTAGGACCCTGCAAGGGGTTGTGGTCCCCTTGACCCCACCAGTTTGTCGTACCAGCTTATAATTCGATCTTCTATATATGTGCACTCCACATACACTAAACATATAATGTAAAGTACAAATCATAAGCCATTTATCTCATATATTTAGTTCCAATTACACAAAATGTCTAGTGACACTAAAATCACCAACAAGAAGTACACTCATCCTCCGCAATGTAGATATATACAAAGGTAAAGTCAGGTACGTCACTTGTGTGGACATTATCGGGTTTTCCCTTCACGAGTTGAATACAAATCTTAAAGAGTTAGGGTATGTGTTCCTCAATGGAGAAACCATCTTCTATTATCTTTTATACCCAAAGCTCATTTAGATTATGGGCTCTAATGTCTTGGTAATACCAAGATATGGTAGTTATTTCAAGGTATGTTATTAAGAACAAAGAGATACACATTTACATTGAAGTGGGCATCGAAAGCCAAAAGTTGTCAAAAAAGTATATGAATTATGATTTATGATAGTGACTTATAGCAAGTGTCACAATCATTGTTGCAGAAATCGGCCTTGGCGGCGGATTAATAGTTTGTCGGCCTAGAACCGATTACGATTAGGGTACTTAGTGGAAATTGGTCAAAATCTATCAAACTCGGGCTTGACGGTCCCTGGAGGTTATAGACGGAAAATATTTAAAAAAAAATCAAATTTTTTTAATTTTCAAATATTACACCAAAATTTTAAATTTTAAGTTTTCAAATTTTAAAATATTATACTAAAAATTTCAAAATTTTAAATTTTCAAATACTTATTTTTTTAGGATATATTAATTTTTTAAATTATTTAATTAATAGTTTAGGGTCCCCGGTTAATCCTCGCCTAGTCCAATTAATCACTTAACGTCAGTCGACCCCCGGACGATTTTCACAACTTTGGTCACAATCGAGTTAACAACTCTAGGAGTTATAAGGGACATTGCGGACTAGGTGAGAGTTCAAAGAAGAAAGTAAAAGTTGGGAAGAAGGCACATGTGGTTTAAGTGATTTGGTTGTTTTTTTAGTTTATGTGATTGATCTCATACTTGGTAAATACCAGTGCTGGTTTGGTAGTTGGAAAACAATAATGAGTGATTTGGTAGTTTATGCTTTTAGTTTGGTACTTCAGTTGTCGTTGTTTTGAAACAATAATTTGGTTTGGTATTTGGTAAACAATGTCTATTACTTTTTGAACATGTTATGGTAGGTTTAACTTCATGATCATGTTATTGTTTTTTTTATTTTTTTATTATTATTATTATTATTATTATTATTATTATTATTATTATTTTGGTCTTGAAAAGCTTATGTTATGGCCATTGTGGAAAATTACATATGTTTTGTTATTGAAATGATAATGATATGGTAAATGTGGAAAAGTACTAGTCTTTTGTAAGGATGACATGAACTTCAATGCAACAACAAAAATTAGTAAAACAGGCCAACAGGGTAACATTAACCAAGACAATTTTCATTTCACTATTACATTACAACTTGCATACATAACCTTTAAAAGATCAATCCTGTTACAAAATAGTAGATAACTAACATTTCATACCCTACAATAGGTAGAAAGAAGTCCAAAAGAAGACCACACAAAAACAAGGTCAAAAACAATATATATATATATATATATATATATATATATATATATATATATATATATATATATATATATATATATATATATATATCATTTTGTTTGTATATATTTTGAAATTTTATTTTAAAAAATACTTAATGTTTACACTTTGGTATTCAATGTTTTCTTTAAAAAAATACTTAACGTTTATATCTTTATATATAAATATTTTTAATCAACCCATGTAGCGCACAGGTTTCACACCTAGTATATAATTCAGAAAAAAAAAAAAAAACAAACTAGCTATGAACATAATCTTGTACCGTACTTCCTTGCTTCAAAACTTCTTTTAGCGACTCTTCAATTACACGACAACAAGTATGAGATGATATCCGTTATGCACATTGTTGGGTCTACTCTACCAATGAATGAGAACTTTGATCCTTGTTTTGAACACAAGCATATCCTTAGACATAGGTTGTTGTTTGTATAAGAAGTCACAATGATGGCTCTTCGTCCACACACAAACAACCATTGTTGGATTCGATTTTAAGGAAAAGAAAAGAAAGGAGACAGTATTTGTAGGTCTTAACGAAGAGGACGGTAGATAGAGGGGTTTTCAAGATTAACAAAGAGATGGGAGATAAAGAAAAAAAATGGTAGGCACGTGAAGGGGTTAAACATTTAAACATCAGAAGATAAACAATGTCGATGGACGCTACAATAAACTTAACATAGGGACCACCGATGTAACAAAAAGAAGTTGGACCAAAGTTGTCTATTTCACAATACAATGGAACCTTTTATGTAATTTACTCTAAAATTTTAATCAGAAATTATTTAGGGGGTGTTTGGATAGGGAAAAATTAGACTGCTTATTGCTTACTGCTTAATTCCACAGCAATAAACAAATTTAAGTGTTTGGATAGAAGTATTTAAAAATCAGCTTATTGCGGTAGGAATAAGCTAAATAAGTTGATTTTAATAAGCAAGGTGGGGAATGCTTATTGTTTATTGCTTATTGGTCATTTACTCATATAAGCTGTTTTATTTTGCCAAACACTTAAATGCTTATTGCTTATTGCTTATTCCCACCGCAATAAGCTAATCCAAACACATTTAAAAAAAAATGTTTATTGCCACCGCAATAAGCAAATAAGCAATAAGCTAATAAGCTAAAAACTATTTATCCAAACACCCCCTTAACCAGCATTTTGCGACCTTGCCATTAACCGACAACCGGCCACCGGGCAGTCAAATTGCATTTTTTAGATGCATCTAAATTACACTAAATAATAGAAACACATAGTAAACCATTTATATTTATATTATACGACGACCTTAATATTCTCTAAAAATTAAGGACATAAACCCAGTGTCATCACCAAAACTGCAAGCCAGCCAGAAGCATTCAAGTGTTCATAGACCAGAGGAGCGGTTAGCATACTCCTGAACCAATGCCCCAAAGAGTGAAGGCCTCTCGATCAAACGTGAAGGTTTGTCAAATTCTTTAGCATAACCTGTTTCCAGCAGCAAACACATGATCATGTTTTGTTTAGCACACAAACTCCATCAACAAGTATTATTATTATTATTATTATTATTATTATTATTATTATTATTATTAATTAATTAATTAACAGAGAAAAACAAGCTAGGGTTACCTGCATCGATGACAAGAACACGGTCACAGTCCATGACGGTTGGAATTCTGTGAGCAATACTAATGATGGTACAGTCGGCAAAGTCTTCTCGTATGATTTTCTGAATGACAGCGTCTGTTTGTGAATCCACAGAAGCCGTTGCTTCATCCATGAACAACAACCTGCTGTGCTTCAGCATCACCCGCCCCAAACAAAGAAGCTGCCTTTGTCCCACGCTCCAGTTATCCCCATTATCCACAACTACAAACAAAACCAATACATATATCTATATATATTTAATCGACCTTTTGCTTGTGTATTAACCAAGAAATCAAGTCTTTGGATCGGTTTTTCTAATACCTGCAGAATCTAGTTTACCAGGTTTTGAAGCTACAACATCACTAAGTTGGCATCGTTCAAGACTCTGCAAAAAAAAAAAAATAATAAAAAGATTAAGATGGATATATAAAAGTTGTCATGCATGCATGGTCCATAGAAAAATAAAAATTACATACGTACCCTCCAAATCTCTTCATCAGAATGTTGGCCAATAGGGTCGATATTGCTTCTCACAGTGCCTTCAAAAAGGATTGGTTCCTGAGGAATGATCCCAAATCGAGACCTGAGATCATGGAGTCCGAGGGTGGAGATGTTGATGCCATCAATGATTATGCTTCCACCAGAAGGCTCCACCAACCTAAACAGAACCTGGATTAGAGTTGATTTCCCACCTCCGGTTCTACCAACCACACCAATCTTTTCACCTCCTCTAATGTTCAGAGTAATCCCTTTGATCACCAAGGGCGTGTTTGGACGATATCTAACCTGTGCTCACAACCAAACATACATCTACTTCAAATCATATCATATTTACTCTTAAAAATGGCCATAAGCTTTAAGTAAGTTACCTGCAAATCTTTGAGCTCCACATTGCCATGTGAAGGCCAATTTGAAGGAGGGGCGTTGTCTTTCTTCACCCATTCAGCTTCTGAGGGTATGTTGGTGAACTGTTTAATCCTCTCAACAGAAACCATACGGTTTTCCACAAAGCAGCTCATGTATAAAGCCCAAAACAGCACTCCATTGAGTGACAATCCGTATGATAGTGATAATCCGACATTTTCTGTGATCATGATCACTTATATTTAAATAAATAACAACACTAGCTATAGCTAGGAAGGAATTATGGGGTTTGGTTGTGACTTGTGAATATACCTGGTTTAACGATACTGCTAGGCAAGATGATCATAAACACAGTGGAAACACATAAAAATAAGCTTCCAATGAACTCCAAACGGAAACCTAACCACCCATTGGATCCATTGTTGTGGAAATCCATTCTCAGGTTTCCATTCACACGATCAACATTTTCTTGAACAAACCTGTCCTGCTTTCTGAAACACCGAATTGTCATAACCCCAGAGATGCTCTCCGAGAAATGGTGAATAACGGGTGCCTTTGTGATCGAGTCAAGTCGCGTTATTTCACGAGATGTTGCAAGATAGTACGCCTGAAACAATCAAAACATTAATTTAATTACCTTATTGTACGTATGCTAATTAACTTGTTAATTAACACATGCAGATGAAACATACCCGATACGAGAAATTGAGCCAACCCAATGGAACCAGTAGGAACACGGTTGGCCAAGCATACTGACACGTGATGATGATAATGCTAATCACTGTTATGTACATAGCAAGAGTCAGGCTCATCATAAACGGAAGGAACACATCGATATTTGTTTGATCACTTGATGCCTGAAAAGATTGAACAGATAAGCTGCTGCATAAGAATGGTCTGTGCACATGTTAGCAGTCAGTCCAACAGAAATGGGAATGTATGCATTAAGAAACTTTACCCTACTAAGAATCCTTCCTGAAGGTGTAGTGTCGAAAAACGACATTGGAGCATGAAGGATGCTGTGAAGTATCTGTTTAAAGAAACTCTGGGAGGTTTTCAGCCCGAGGATTGTTGAAGAAATGACTCTACCAAATACCAAAAGAAAGGACAGACCGGCTATCGCTGTATAAACTTGTATAAACAATGAGGGGTTGAAAGAGGCTGCTCGGTCCTCAGAAGTTTCATAGGCCAACCAGTAGTCACTTGCCATCTGTGCGCCTTGCCATAAGAATGAGAAAAACAAAACAGCAATCACACCCCACCATCCAAAAGCCTCAGTCAGGTACACTTTATAGACACTTAAGCTGATCCTTCCTGTTTCCCTCTCCTCTTCTTCGATCAATTTCGATGTGCCTATGACAGAACTGGACTTGGATCTTTCTAAAGCCTTGTCATCTTCTTCCCTTGGGTTATGGCTAGGAGACTTTTGAAGAGGTCTTGGGGAAGGACTTTCAGATGTTGTAGCTTCCATTTCTACCAGTTGCATAGAGGTGTCGTGGGCGGATACTAGAGCCTTAAAATCCAGGCCAAATTCTAGTAGATCGTCGTACTTTCCTGATTGAACAATCATGCCATCTCGCATCACCTGATAGTTAAATTCAATAATCAATACGTGTCTCTAAACATTAAAACAGACTTGTGGTGTACAGTTACTTACTAATATTTGATCAACGTTATGGAGGAAATCAACTTGGTGGGTAACGAGCAAGATTGTCTTGTTTCTGAGGGCTCCCCTCACACACTCCTGCACCATCAAAAACAAAAAATAAATCTGAGAATTTGTATAGCAACAAACACAAATATGCATCAATTTTCATATTCTACTATGTATGATTCATCAATCAATCACCTTGAATATTGAGGAACCAGTGTGAGCATCTACGGCACTAAAGACATCATCAAGAAGATAGATGTCACAATCTTGATAAACGGCTCGGGCAAGTTGAATCCTCTGTTTCTGACCACCACTCAGGTTAATCCCACGCTCTCCGATTTCAGTCTGATCTCCGAATTCCATCATTTCCAAGTCTTTCTCCAAGCAACAAGTCTTGATTACTTCCTTGTATTTCTGTTTATCCATTGGCAAACCGAACAGAATGTTTTCTTGGATTGTCCCATTCTGTATCCATGCCGTTTGTGCAACATATGCAGTGCTTCCACACACCCTCACCTGTTTCATATATCAACAACAAAGTTTATTAACTAGTATTTCACTAGTGTTTTTCTGGGATCATAATCACGTCCTAAAGATAAAGATTATTGGTTTAATTACCTTCCCGGAGATTTTGTGCATTTCGCCAATAACGGATGAAAGAAGAGATGACTTCCCAGAACCTACAGTCCCAACAATTGCTGCAAGTTCACCTTTCTTGATGTTAAAGTTCAAATTCTTGACTACGCCTCCTTCAGCAGCTTCATCGTCCCAGCTAAAAGACCCATCTTCAACCTCAACTGCTGTCGG
Source organism: Lactuca virosa (assembly GCF_052849685.1). Lineage (NCBI taxonomy): Eukaryota > Viridiplantae > Streptophyta > Magnoliopsida > Asterales > Asteraceae > Lactuca > Lactuca virosa. Next base: position 462,745,238 of record NC_136430.1, on the reverse strand, counting down.
GCCACTGCAACCCTCCTGTCTCTCCACCGCCCCCTCATCCAACTCCTTACTCAACATGAATCCATCCAATCTCCCCAACGAGATCATGGCCTGAGAGAGGGAGATCATTGACTGAGGGAAAGTTCGAATCGGCTCCTGCAAGTTCTTGAACAGCGATGTGGCAGTGAAAACTGTCCCTGCATCAAGTGGGATCCCAAGCAAAATTGCAGTCCCAAAGGTGAGCGAAGAGATAAACAAAGGGGAGCTCCACAAAACGATCATGTTTCCACCAATGGAGATCATGAATTTGGTAAGCCACCCGTATTCAGACTCACGAAAGGCCTGAATCCTCTTGTTGAAATGTTCCTCCCATGCTTGGAACTTGATCACCCTCATGTAGTTAAGCATCTCGTTGGTGGCTTTCATCCTCGAGTCACGGTTTTGCATTATATTGAACTGAAACCTGTTATTCCTTTTGGTTCCCAAAACCACGTAAATGATAACTGCCACCAGGCCGACCAAAGCTACCAAGGAGGGTGTACCAAGGTACGAGTAAAGAATGGCTAATGCCACCGACACTTGGAGTGGCATAAGCCAGATAGCATGCAACTGAAGCATCATATCTGACAGCTGTTGAGCATCTACTGCCATGTAGTTCACAATCTGTCCAACACCATGAGACTGTCGAGCCGAGCAAGAGAGCCGTAACCCCTTTTTGTAAAGGGAAGTTATAAGGGTGGACCGGATTAACATGCCCAGCTTCTGAGAATTGAAATTGAACTGGTGGGATGACAAAACTTCAATGAATTTCGCAACAAGAAGGATTAGTATCAAATAGTACCCCTCGTATGGGGAGGTGCTCTTCCCTGAGGTGAAATCCACGAATCTTTGGATCAACAGAGGTCCGACATACATAACACAGAGCCTTATAATGGCAAGAAACGCAGTGAAGGCAACATGTTTCCAGAAACAACGAAGCAATGTGACTCGAACAGGATGTTTTGAATTTTCGTGAGGCTTAGGCCAATTCTGTTCAAAGAGCTTGGCCATTTTCTCTGCCCGGTGTTCGGGTGAAAGTGTTGGGATGTCCTCCAGTTTTAGGGGGCTCTTGTACCCTTTCTGCAACAATGGGTTCATCCACAGCCAAAAGATTTTTGATGGGATTGAAGCGGATGCCCATCCACTCACTTTTATCGACTTGCTCAACTCATCACCCTCTGATACTTTACCATTGCCATTGCCATTTCCGTTCAGTGATTCTGATTCTTTTTTCACTATGATTCCGGTTGAGCCAGTTATGGAAAGAATTAAGAGGAAAACCGAAAATGGTAGAGATATCAATGAAACTATGTCGTCGGATTTCAAAGGTGTAGTGTTTCTGGTGCCAGAAACTAGACGGGCGATACCAGAAGCAGCCATTAAAGTAATGATGATGAAATTTACAACCCAGAAAACACGGAGGGAGAGCGGATGCGTTGAGGCTTGAAATCTCTTCTCGTGGATGATCAACACTGTGATTACAAGGAAAGTTACAGCTTGGATTACCCAACAGATTCCATCTACTAGCTTCCATGGCACCTGGGGATTTCGTGTGAATGCCAAAATAGACGAAACAATAGATAGAACCACTAAAATGGATGTCACGAGCAGAGATATCTTAAACCAAACATTGGTATTCACAAGTACTCTACTTTTAGGAATAAGAGGTTCTTCGTTGGTGGAATGGCCATTGCTGGCGGAGGTGAATCTTGAATACAGCTTTTGAATAGCAAAAACGAAGAGGATAAGCAAGAACAGGACATCAATGGAGGATAAAAGCGCCCTTTGAGGGCAGGGAGTGAGGAAGATGAACCTCAGCCATTGGAGTACGAATGAAATTCCTGAGGCGTCCTCCGCCACAACAGAGCTTGAAGAACATGAAAGAGAAGTCATCCAATATGAAGCACCAGAAACCATCTCTACTAATAAATCAAAATTGATTTCCGCTCGAACCCACCAAAGATTCAGCGCCAACCCGTGGAGAACTTACGATTTTTATTCTACGCTTCCACCCATTTGCATCCTGTAAAAAAATAATAATAATAATAATAATAAAATGTGTTAAACCAGACAAAAGAAGAGTCCCACCACAATATGACCAGTAATCCAAGTATGTACAGTACAAAAGATGAGACAAATTTCTTAGGTTCATGAAATCATATTAAGATCAAAACTGATGTTTGCAACACGTGAAAAATCTGATAAGCAGAAGATAATATTAATATGTTAGACATCTGAGCTAGGGATGATGAATTCGATGTATGTGTTCCTCGTTAAAATTTGAAAAGAAAGATAAATTAATATCCCATTCATTAAAATACACCAACATACTGTTTGAAATCTTGTTGCATATGATGCAATTATCAAATACCCAGAAGATAGAAAAAGAACTATGAAGACTGTGAAAAGGTACAGATTTTGTTGGTGGAGAAGAATTTTTTTAAAGAGTCAAAGATTTTAACCCACGTCCCAATGAACTTAAATCAATGATTTCATAAAAGAAAATGAAAACTCAAAAAGATCGTAGACTTTTGTAAAGAGATGACCCAGCAACCAGCTTCTGGTGACCGGAGACTACAGACGCTGATACAATGGATGGAAATACGAGTTGTACATGATGCATAGATGGTGGTAACATCTTTCTCACCTTTTTCTTGGTGTGGGAGGGAGGCGATGCAGCGGCGGGTGTATTTAATGGTGTTTCAAATATATATTCACAAAAGGGTTACGTAGCGGAAGGTAGATTTTGTGGTCGACGTTGAGCCGATGAAAATTGAAAGGCAAAACAGAAAAGAATCTATAAGCGGATTAATGGCGTTTTTAGGTGAAATTTTAGTTGACTTCATTGCTTACGTAGGTAGGTATTGTATAGTGATATAGATACATGGTTTAAATCCACTCGTTGGCCATACCTACTCCCTCACGGAAACCCGATACAATAATAGTCAAATAATTTGCGTGATTTACATATTTGCCCTTCATTTTTCCGATGAAATGATTTTTGGACAAAACTATAAAAATGGTCCCTATGGTTTATTAAAGGTTACAATTTCAGTCCCTGTTAATTTTTTTTTGACAAACATGGTCCTTATGGTTTCCAATCTGTTAGTGTAAGAGTTTTGGTTTTTTCAAATAGCATGCACTGAGTTTTGTGAGTATGGGTAACCATAGGGACCATTTATGTAAATTTTTCTATACTTTATGTTTATGAGTTTGTGGCTTTTCTACCATTTTTTTTAAAAAAATATCACTTTGAACCTTTTTCTTTTGAACTTTGAAAAATGTTACTTTCACTTCTTTATTTTTTAAATTTTCGTGTTTAATCTCGTATTATATATAATTTGATTTTTATTAATAATTTCCGTTCGTTTATCTAAAAAAAACTATTTTTACGTGTTTATTTTTATATATTTGTCGGTATAATTCAAGATGGTCAACATTTCGACTTTAATTTAGAACTTTTATTTTTATTTTTTTTTTTAAATTTAAATGTTTTTTTTTATAAAATTGTCAGTTTAAATTCGAGTTTGTCTAAGTTTCTGCGTAACTTTATATAAACGTAGACGGATCATATATAATAACTTTCGCTTATTAATTTTAAAAAACGTATTATATTTGAGTTTGTCTACGTTTCGACGCTTTTTTATACGTTTTTATGCTTAGTTTTATATACATTCCAATGTATTTTCGGGTCACATATAATAACTTCATTCGTTAGCTTAAAAATGTATTATATCTAAGTTTGTCTACGCTTCGACATAACTTTTTTTACGTATCAGTATAAATTCGAGTTCATCTACATTCGACATAATTTTTTTATATTTGGTGCTTATTTTTCTGTACATATTTTTTTCGTTCGTGTTTTATTTATGTCGAAACGTAATTTTTATCAATACAATCATCAAAATTCAACTTACAAAATTCAATGTTTATAATTACGCTTTTATCTATTATATGTGAACAAACCCTATGTAGGAATATACATAAAATAAGCACCAAAATGTACAAAAAAAATTACATCGAAACATTAAAAAAAAAAACTCAAATTTATATCTACGTGTACATAAAAATAAATAAGATTTTTTTTAGTTAACAAACGAAAGCTTAAATAATAAAAAACGTATTATATATGACCAAAGTCATACGTATGAAATATACATAAAATTAAGCACGAACACGTTAAAAAAATACGCTTGGCGAAACATAGACAAGCTCGATGATAATACATTGTTTTAAGTTAACGAACGAAAATTATTATATGTGACGCAAATGATGCATAGGAATGTACATAAAATTAAGCACAAAAAATGTAAAAAAAAAAAACAAAAAACAAAAAACAAAACAAAAAAACAAAACAAAACAAAAAAAAATTATGTCGAAACGTATACAAACTTAATATAATACGTTTTTTTTTAAATTAACAAACGAAAATTATTATATGTGACGCGTCTATACGTAAGAAACATACATAAAATTAAACACAAAAACGTAAAAATAAATAAATAGATAAATAAAAAACTATGTCGAAACAAACTCAAATTTAAACCGACAATTTTATAAAAAAAAACCATGTAATTTTTAAAAAAAAAATTAACAAAAGAAAGTTTTAAATTAAAGTTGAAACGTTGATCATCTTGAATTATAACGACAAATATATAAAAATAAACACGTAAAAATAGTTTTTTAGGTTAACGAACGAAAGTTATTAATAAAAATCAAATTATATATAATACGGGGTTAAACACGAAAATTTAGAAAATAGATGGGTGAAAGTAACTGTAACGCTCGGTCTCTGGTACGCATTTATTTTCAAATTATTCATTTTTATAAAGCTACTCGACGAGTTGGAATCCCCAGACTCGTCGAGTAGAATTGAGTTTTTGGACGCGGGATTTCAGCCACCTACTCGACGAGTCAAGAGCCCTCGACTCGGCGAGTAGGCATGTCAGAGTGAAACCCTAATTCTGGGGTTTTGCATCCTATTTAAGCATCTTAATCCCCACCTTTTGGCCTCATTTCCAGCCTCCAAGTCCTAAACTCTAATACACGATACCATAGAGTATCTTGTGAGTGGTGAGCCATTCTTGAGTGTTTTGGTGTGTTCTTGAAGCTAGAAGAAGGAGAAGGAGCTAGAAGGTTCAAGGAGAAGATAGTAGATCCAGGGATGTCCTTCCATCCTCATCACTTTCTAGTAATCAAGTCTCTAACTTGATCATTCATTTCTTAGATCTAATTACTTCCATTTTATGAGGGTTTTGGTGCAAGAACTTTGGCCTTTGGGATTTGGACGTCCCAAGTGACTTATATTTCAGATCTGGGATCTAGGAGGGGTTTCATGGCATAGAGGTGCAAACTTTATGGCCATGGAAGCCCCATGCAAGCTTATAAGCATTAAAATGGCCTTTTTAGCCCTAAGAGGTCATGCTTGGAAGGAAAGCTAGGAACTTTACGTGTCCAACTGATGTTCAAAGCCTAGATCTAGAATAGTGTGCTTTGGTTTAGGGTATTATGGCTTGTGGACCAAGATCTATGTTCTAGAGAGTTAGGGATTGAGCTAAACCCATTAAGAAGGACTAAGAGCGGGTAAAGTTGGAAACCTTACCCTTAAAAGTGTATTCCCAGTGTGTAGATGAAGTTTGGAGCTTGGATCTGAAGGGTAGGAGCTTAATCCCTTGAGATGGATCAATCAGGTAAAGGAACTCGGCGAGTCCATAGAGGGACTCAACAAGTTGAGTTGGTTTGCCCCGTTTTTAGCTAAAGGTAGAACTCAACAAGTCGTTGAAGGGACTCGACGAGTTGATTCAGTAAGATCGCGATTTCAGGTTCTAGGACTCGACGAGTTGATGGAGCAACTCGACGAGTTGGGTCAACCAAAAGGTTGACTTTGACCGAAGCGTTGACTTTGACCAGGGATAAAATGGTCATTTTACCCTAAGGAGAATTATCGGGTTTTGACTAAGTGTTATTGTAATATTAATAGTCGGGGAGTCGTGGGAGCAGCCGTCGGAGATTCCTCACTCGAGATTTCAGCAGTCAGCTTTGCGAGGTGAGTTTCCTTCAGTAGGAACGGGTCTATGACACCAAGGCCGGCCCGTAGTATGATATGTTAGTAGATGAGTGTGGGCGGGGCCCGAATCTCATAGTAGTTGAGTGTGGGCGGGGCCCGAATCTCGTAGTATTACTTTGAGTATAGATATGTGCCTGATTGATAGAATTAGATATACTTGTTGTCTGTGTGATACTTGTATGCATGTTAGACAGTGGAGTGTGGCGGGGCCCGAATCTCCTAGACAGCGGAGTGTGGGCGGGGCCCGAATCTCCTATACAACTGAGTGTGGGTGGGGCCCGAATCTCCTAGACAGCGGAGTGTGGGTGGGGCCCGAATCTCCTAGACAACGGAGTGTGGGCGGGGCCCGAATCTCCTAGACAGCGGAGTGTGGGCGGGGCCCGAATCTCCTAGTTGCGTGTTATGTGTATGGTATGTGGTAGTTTGGGGAGAATCACTAAGCTTCGTGCTTACAGTTTTCATTTTTGGTTTCAGGTAGTTCCGGTAGCAAGGGGAAGGGCTCGGGATGATTGCAATGCACACACCATTTGTTCAGCCTGTTGTGATATACATTGATATGATGTTTGAGATATTATAACATGTGTTTTGGATAAATATGGTTTTATTAATAATTAAAAATGAAATTTTTGGTCTGTATTTTTGGGATGTTACAAGTTGGTATCAGAGCCTTGGTTTGAGGGATTCGGGCCCACTCTCAGGTGTGTTTGAACTCAAACTGAGGACTTGGTATGAAAATTTTCAAAAGAAAAGTATTTTTACAAAAAGAATTTTGAAAAGAGAAAAGAACTTTGGAAAAGAGAAAAAAGGTGTGGTGCATGCAATTAGCCGAGCTCAAGTAAGTACTCCCAAATTATCCATACAAGTTTATGTTATTATATGTTTATGAGAACTGCATGCTAGATTTGGACTAAGGATCTAGGAAGGATGCCTTATGTGCCTGTTATATGTATCAGCTTTATGAACTGCATGCTAGTACAGATTAGTCAGTATGATGGCATGATTAGTATATGCTTGATTACGTGTACTCAATGCTCGAATGCTGCTTGCTTTGTGTTTTTAGGAATTCTAGTTATCTTTTACTAACTAGTAAACGAATATGTTAAGTTACATATTGCGATGACTAAATAATTTCAGAAGGTTAGGTTTAGCCTTATTTTGCAGCTCTCGTTGGAGTCTAACTTTTGTAGGGTAGAACCTCTCATTCGAAGAATTATCTGGTCTTAGTGATATGTAATGGTATTTACGAGCTAGTTAGGGGGAGATGGCAGGGACTTCTTATGCAGTTGATGACGAAGAGTGGGTTGGTGATTACCCTAGGGCAAGCCTAGGATGAGTTTAGCATGAGATCAGCAGTAGTAGTAGAAGGGACTTGGTGGAGTTGAGGCAGTTCTTGAGGAAAGTACGGATAGATGTGGAAGGTAGTATGGGCCCGTACTACTGAAAGCAGAGGATCCGTACTCGAATCAAGGAAGGCTGAGATGAATCCAGGAAACTTGTAGTGTGTTAGATCCCTCGAGGTATGATGAGTATACTGATGTTTATTATGGTATATTTTCAGTAAGGTGACGCTATGCACTAGACCAGTTGGCACTTCAGGCACTGGTGAGGGATCGGGCTCGGGCTCTGAAGTGGGGCAGATGGATGAGCAGACGATGGAGTTTATTTCATCTGAGATCACACGCAGCATTTTAGAGAAGACTCATGTGATCTTTGGTTCGGTCAAGGAGGGTATTTTGGAGCTTCTGGACGAGAAGTTGAGCGCTTTCTGCACCGAGGTGGCGCCCATGATGGGGTCGCGCGCACTGACTTTCAGGGAGTTCAGGGCTTATGGGGCTCCCGACTACCATGGGGCTCGGGACCCCATTGCGAGCACCAGATGGTTGGCGGATGTCGCCAACGCATTCCGCATCAACAGATGTCCCGAGGGGGACAAGGTTAGACTTGTTCTTATCTTTTGAAGGACAGGGCACGTGACTGGTGAGAGGAGGTTGGGAGAGCCATTGGAGATGATGTAGTTTTTGATGGGTTTCGAGCAATACATCATTCCTATGGTGTACATGCAAACCCTAATAGCTTTTGGATCTAGTTTGTCTAATGAACATGCAATTGAATATCCAAAGCTATAAACCCTAGATCTATCATATAAGAACTGAAATAAGGGTTTAGTAATAACCTTTGATTGTTATATAGTAATAACAATCAATTCCTTACTTTGATTGGCTTCAGAAAGCTTAGTGCCTCAAGTGTTGCACCTCTAATGGAGTCACAAACACCACTAAGCAACTTGGATGAAGAGGGAGGATAGAGGAGGCACCAAAAACGGTTGGAAACCCTAAAGGATTACTTGTCCACGTTTTTGGGGCTTAAGGGTCCTTTATATACATGTAGGCTATTAGGGTTTACAGCTAGGAAACCCTAATCTGACTGCTTAAGCCCTAAGCAGCCCATGGACCCCTTCTGGAACATGCCTTGGACGATTTCTAATGGGCTTCCCCATAGAATTCGTCCAACCAATTATTCCAAGGTGATCCATAGCCCAATTATGTAATTATCTTATAATTACACAACAAGTCCCTTAAGTTTAATTAATCTCTTTTAGCCATAAAATTAATTCTTAATTAATTCTTGACTAATATCAATTAAACATTATGATTTCTCCTTTAATATGTTATTCTTATAATATATTAATAAATCATAATTAAACCTTTCTCTCCTTAATTCATCCTACATATTGCTATGGTGAAGGCAACCCAAAAGGACCATGCTCATAATCGGGTCAAGTACATACCAAAATAGTTATGGACTTAGACACTAATCCAACAGTCTCCCACTTGGATAAGTCTAATAACTATTTTGCATAACTTCAGAACCTGATCAACAATCGTAGCTTTCAAAAGCCGCTGTCAACTCTGATCTTATCAGATACGCGTGTCCTTTACATAAGGGATCATATATTCCTCCATTCTCAAGATATCGTATAGACGCAAGACATGGATTTAAATCATTCTCTCTGTCTATGTATTGTTTCCCGACTTCCGATTCATGACGACTGACAACAGACTACAATTGAACACATCAACTTAGTCCCGGCTTGGCCAAGCGCTTAGAGTGTCATCACTAAATCATCGAGGGGCCCACAGATATCGCTTTTATCCCACTCTGGGTAAAAGGAATGGATAAACTTCGACTCAAATGCTTGCTTGCACCTACTAATCGAATCACACACAACAATAAGTTTTATAACACCAAGTTACTGGTGCGTTTACTTATCATCAATGTGCAACCGACCAGCAAATAACAACTCACACGTCTCGGTTTCAAGAATATACAATGTTATCATCTCACTAATCACCCGTGATAAATCCATGAAGTGATTCAAGTGAGCGTGGGTTTAATCCAATACTTTAATCTTATCAAAGCACTCATGAACTCTGTAGCAAACTTGTGCTATGTCTAAACACTTTAGACAATCTACAGACAAATTCATGACAGTCTTCCTTCATACCTACTTCCAACGTATGACCGACTGTGGAGGTTCGAATAACCCAGTTATTCTGGAAGTCAAAACATGCAAAGTGAAACGCAATAATAATATTAATCCTATATGGCCCCAAAACTTTTGAGCGTAAATAAAAACACTTTTATTTAAACACCATATTGATTACTCATTATTCATTGCTTACTGTTTCAGAAAATCAACTTATTACTCGAATTACAACCACAATTGTCCCATGCTCCAAGCATGCACACTTTGGTTTCCTATGGTCCATACTTTGTGAAATAGATCAATTGAAAAACTTTTCCAATGAAACTCATTTCACAATCCCCAATCCTTATTATTGGTATAAGAATACCAAATTCTTGCTACTTTTAGAATATGTCAGATTCTAACATTTTATGCAACGATCCTTTCGTAAAGTCATAGCACACAAGTCACCAAGACCCGGCTAATGAAATTACAAGGTATTCTATCCGAAATTGTTACAAGACAATTCCATAGACGTGAAGTCTCACATTCAAAGTACATTCCTTTGAACATCCTTCTCGCATAAAAGTTTCTAATCTAGACATATTTCTTAATATCCAACTCCCATTAATGGAAACATTTCCATATTTGCCATATGACAACTCATTCTTAATAGAATCTTATCTATTCATAATAATGTCAATATAGTCCATCCAATACTATACTTCCAACTACTCACAAGCGACAAATCCTCAGTGAACCTCAGATCGTCCTTTGATACTTGTTTAATTATTTTAGTCAAAACCATTTCTAGTCCTTTTTCCCTCTTAATGCCCTAGGCATTTGGAAAATTTTAGAATGGTCAAATATTATAGTATATGCAATCGATCCTATACCCAAAGCGTATTGGACACGATGCATAATGTCTCACATAAAGACGTGATACTTTATCAGCCTTCTGCCATAATATTTTATGTGCCCTGTTCCCATAATTCGAACTATGAAGAGGGATGCCGTAATCATGATCGAATTTTGAAAATGCACTATGTATCCTTGACTAAATTTATTAACATTTCTCGATCTAAGCTTTAGAATTTTGAAACGAAGTATAATATTCTCTCCCTTAATTATAGCAAAACAACTTTTCAACCATTGCAAATTTGCAAGGTGAATCTTTGTTTTCTATAATTAATATTGCTAACTTGCAATACTTACCATAATAATCATGCTCCCAGTAACATGATGATTATTTTCTTACCAGCATAACACTTATGCTCCCACTAGCTTTGACATGTATTCAGAAAACAGTTGAACTTCTAGAAGACAATGGTTATTGAATTCCTTAAGTTCATATTTCTAACACTTGATGCTTTGATAATCCTTTATCTAAGCTTTGTAAGCTCATACACCTTTGCCTTAGATAGCTCACATGTGTGTCTAAAGAAATTCAGAACTTATGTTACTAAGTCCCAAATGTTCAGACTAATTGCCAAATCTCACAATTCGAACTATGAAGAGGGATGTCGTAATCATAATCGAATTTGAGAATACAATTTTCACAATTGCAATCTTCTTAAAATATCTCTTAGTGAAAGCATTTCCTTACAATCATTTTCATGAAGGAGGGAAACCTCATGACACTTAGATTTTAAAGTGTATGTGTTCCTATCCATGTGAATTTGTCAAAACCAAAGTTTGAGACAAATCCAAACTCATATGGACCGAACCTGCTCAATCTCGATTTCTTGCCTCATGGTAACATGAATGCCCACCATGTCTTCCATGTGGTTCACCCCTACATATCAATGTACTTTCCATTGATCAAGGTGCTTTGTCTTTATGCATTCAAATGAGAACTCATAGAACTCACATGCATAATTAACTCAACTGGAATGGCACAGAAACAAGATAATGTCAACACGATAGGCTTTAAACCTCAAGTCGTGTGCTAGTGATGGTCAACTAGGTTTAACTCTTGATTTGTTCTTGAATCCTTTCAAGACCATTAAGACTCCCACTGACTCCTTGACATATAAGATTCTCTTGTCAAGAAACATTTCTTGACAAACAAATATTCAAGAGTTAGTGTAGCTTCTTATCAAGCTTAACACTTCACACAATTGGTCTTAGTTGGTCTTTGACTTATCCAAGACATCACAACTTACCAATTTCAAATGTGCAAGAATATGAAAACTTTTCCAAATTCCACATTTGATGAGTGTCATAAACCTTCTTAAGATTTGTCACTCAATTCACAATCTTGGAATATAACTCTAAAACTTGATATTGGAACGAAGTATGATTGACTTCTTGATTTTAACCATTTCTACAATTCTCGATTCCTCTTCTTAGACATACAAATGCATTAAGACTCACTTGGAGGATCAATTGAGATATGGTTCTTAATCATTAAGACTTATCATAAAACACAATAAAAGGTACTCTCCCTTCTTCTTAGAATAGAGAAACTTTTATCTTTCTGCCTACTTGATTCTTCTTATTCGTTCTGCTATTGATTGAAACTCTTTTAATCAACTCATAATTATACTTAATCTTATAAGTATAACCATATTTACTAAACTTTAGTAAATCATGACGAATATCTTTATCACTCTTGTGGTGGACTTGATCAAAGCACAACCTAGTGTACTTGATCTCCCAGTCCTTCTCTTGACACTTTGTCAAAATAATCTAATTTCCGAATATGAAGTTTCTCATTCATCACTCAACCAAGTTGTATGATTACAAGTTTTTGTCCAATTGAAACTTAGGCGATGAGAATCTTCCCTTATTTGGCAAATTCTCGACATTTCCTCAAATGACATAATTAAGAATCAAATCCATTATTGCTAGTAATATAAACAATTAAACATCAATTTTTCATACACACCATTGCAAGGATAAATAAATAAGACAAAATCAAAATTTATTTTATTGCGGAAAAATTTTGTCCTTACAATGCAATTCAACTGAAAAACTATGCTATTTCATATTTCTTATCAATCTATCCTAACTCTAGAGTAGCAGCTCAAAAATCTGATCCTCGAGTCCATGCGATCGAAATCCATTTCTTCATGATTAGATTCAACACGCCTCTTCCTTAAGCTTCCTCTTTTTTCTTCGATCCTACAAAAACATCAAAATGTAATCTTATCACATCATGTATTAAGAATCAAAGAATAGGAACTTATAGAGTTAATTAATAGATTTTACCTGAAGTAGAGCCATACGTCTTGACTCTCCCATCTCTTAGATATCTCAGGTAAACAGGACAGCTTCGTCTCCAATGCCCCTTCTCTTGGCAGTAGAAGCAGATGGACTCTTTTGGAATGGCACAAGGAACTATCTCAGAATTTACCTTTTCTGGATTTCCAATGTCACCATTTTCAATGTCCATTGAAGTTCGGGAATTTGATTTGTCAGACAATTTGCTTGATCAGCACGCCAAATCATTTTTGATTCAGCAGCTATAAGCAAATAGGTCAAATCAATGAGGGTCACGTCATGGTCCATCATATAGTACTCTCTAACGAACTCACTATATGATTCAGGAAGTGACTGAAGAACCCAGTCAACAGCCAACATTTCTAAGATATCGACACCTATCATCCTTAACCTATCAATGTGTGACTTCATCTCTAAGATGTGTGCACACACAGGTTTCCCATCTTCGTGTTTACTTGCCAATAGGGCTTGAGTGAGCTTGAACTTCACACGGGTGACTAGACAGGATGACAGTTGAGGGGAGAGGTTGATTAGGGCATAAATATGATTTATTTATTATATTATATGATTAATATAATAATTTGGAATCATATTATTAATTAGTATTTAATCAGAAATTAATTAGGAATTAATTTCGGGATTAAAGGAATTAATTAAAAGTACAGGGGCTGTTTTGTAATTATTTGATAGTTGAGATTTTGGGCTATTGGATCACCTTTATTAAGGCTTGAACGAAAATCCTAGAAGGATCTAGGAGTTTTCGTCCAAGGGCTTAAGGAAAGGAGTCCATGGACTTGCTTAGGCCCTAAGCTAAGGGATTAGGGTTTCCACCTTCAAACCCTAGCTAGCCTCAAGTATAGATAACACCCTAAGGCACTAGAATTCGACCACTCCTTGGGAAAACCCTACTAGGGACGAGTTTTGTAGCTTAGTACTTTTCCTCCAAGGGAGAATAATTAGAGGAGGTGGAGGAAGTGAAGCATGACTTTCATTTCCTTGATCGTATCGTGGAACGTCATCTTCATTTGGAAAGCTTGTTCCAAGGGACTTGGGAAGACCATTGTAAGATTTAGATATCTACAAAACGGGAGAAAATTCAAGTTAGTTGATAAGAATCCTTGATGTAACACCCAAATGAAACATCAAGGCTAGGATCCAACACAACATTCTACAACCTAGAAGAGGGATGCCGTAATCTAGTTGCAAAATGTTTGAAGGTAGGTAAATGACGATTTACCAATTCCCACCATGAAAAACAAAAATGAAGTTTAAGTTTTAAATGAATTGAAACTCCTAGATCTTTTGAGATTCATTGAACTTTTCAATGACATGTTTAATCTCGATTATGCCCTTCTATTTGTGACTGGGATGCCGAGGATCACAAATAAGGTGTGAATAACCATACGAATCTACGTGATGCACTCAATGATACTATCACCTAATCAATGTGCCGGTTAACCACACACGCTCCATTGATCTATGATAAACATCGAGCCACCCTTCACTACCAATGTCAACCCCAAATTAGTGTGTCGGTTAACCACACACGCTCCACTAACGTTTGACAAGGGTACGAAGTGTAATTCCATGGATTAGCATACAATTTCACATTTTGCCTAAAGTAACTAGAATTTTCGGAATTTGTAAAAACATGTAGTTACTTTGTACTTCATTATACTTATAATGGAAGGTTGTCCTATCCTACCCGTTCGGCTAACGACCCTCCACTAGTCAAGAGTGCGGTGGGTAAGAGTGGATACCCATTCAATCGTCATTCTATAGGCAATTTCCTTAAACATCCCTTATAGACCAGCTTCGTGAATGAGGCCTACTAACGGTAAGACTGACTGTTTACTCATACATATATAATATTAGACTTTTAATTTTATATATATAATATAGGGTGTATTTTACACTTTTAAAATAGTAGGTGGTTCAATTTAATAAATTATACTTTTAATTTAATCAAATGTAAACCAAAACTTTATGGAATTATTAAATCTCTTTTAATTATACACTTTAATTAATTAATAAAACCATAAGGGTGTAATTTGAACTTTTTCAAAAATACGAGGGTTTTAGAATTTAACATTTCAAAATTAAACTTTTAGTTAAGTTTTAAATTCCAAAACTTGAGGGCAAGTTTTGAAACTTTTCAAAACATTAGGGTTTAACTATTCAAATTTCAAAAACAAAACTTTTAAGTTCAAATTTAAACTATAAAACCTAAAGGGGAAAATTGAAACTTTTTCACAAGATAATTCAAATCTAAATTACAAATAATCAATCTTTATCTAATAAAATAAAAGATTATCTAAATTTATGACAATTATCTTCTATTTTGGTAAGGATAATCACCCAATATCAATAAAAATCGGATTTTATGAATTAAAAACGTTTATGGTAAGTATCCCAAACCAAAACAGCAACAAAATCGCCAAAAAACGCTGCCAGATCCATGGACTCACCGAGTCAGGGACTGGACTCGCCGAGTTCATCCACTGACTCGCCGAGTCGGAGATTCAGAAGGCAAAAAAACTTCGTTTTTCATGAAAAAATCGATCAAACAAGCATCAAATTCACTAACAAACAGCCCTAGGCTCTGATACCACTGATGGGTTTCGAGCAATACATCATTCCTATGGTGTACATGCGAACCCTAATAGCTTTTGGATCTAGCTTGTCTAATGAACATGCAATTGAATATCCAAAGCTATAAACCCTAGATCTATCATATAAGAACTGAAATAAGGGTTTAGTAATTACCTTTGATTGTTATATAGTAATAACAATCAATTCCTTGCTTTGATTGGCTTCAGAAAGCTTAGTGCCTCAAGTGTTGCACCTCTAATGGAGTCACAAACACCACTAAGCAACTTGGATGAAGAGGGAGGAGAGAGGAGGCACCAAAAACGGCTGGAAACCCTAAAGGATTACTTGTCCATGTTTTTGGGGCTTAAGGGTCCTTTATATACATGTAGGCTATTAGGGTTTACATCTAGGAAACCCTAATCTGACTGCTTAAGCCCTAAGCAGCCAATGGACCCCTTCTGGAACATGCCTTGGACGATTTCTAATGGGCTTCCCCATAGAATTCGTCCAACCTATTATTCCAAGGTGATCCATAGCCCAATTATGTAATTATCTTATAATTACACAACAAGTCCCTTAAGTTTAATTAATCTCTTTTAGCCACAAAATTAATTCTTAATTAATTCTTGACTAATATCAATTAAACATTATGATTTCTCCTTTAATATATTATTCTTATAATATATTAATAATTCATAATTAAACCTTTCTCTCCTTAATTCATCCTACATATTGCTATGGTGAAGGCAACCCAAAAGGACCATGCTCATAATCGGGTCAAGTACATACCAAAATAGTTATGGACTTAGACACTAATCTAATAGTTTTGGATGCGATGACCTGGAGTGATTTTTCGACCAGGTTCAGGGCCGAGTTTGCACCTGTGATTAAGGTGCAACAGTTAGCGAGGGAGTTCCAGGATTTGGAGCAGACGACAAAGACTGTGGCGGAGATCACCGCCAAGTTTAGGGAGAGGGCCCTTCTCGTTCCGAAGTATGTGGCAGACGAGGAGATGAAGAAGGCCCGATATCATGAGATGTTGCGAAGCGATATCCGCCAGTTTGTGAGCCGCTCCAGCTACAAGATGTTGGAGGACATGATTGTGAGGGCTCGTGAGAGAGAGAGAGATTGATTTAGAGATGGAGAGGAAGAGGAAGCCAGAGTCTATGTCTGGCATGGAGGGCTCGGGAAAAAAGCCCAAGGTAGATTCCCGAGGGAAGGGCCAGCAAGGCCGAGGCCGCTGCGGCAAGTGTGGCAGGGGGCATGATGGGCCGTCTAGGGCTGGTAGTTCGGGCTGCTTTAAGTGCGTCCGAACTGGGCATGTCAGCGAGGATTGTACTGCTACCACCACCATCACATCATCTGATCTGATTTGCTTTCTGTGCAATCAGAGCGGCCACAAGAGGTCCCAGTCTCCGAGTTTGGCAGCAGCTGGGAAGGTGGCGGCACCCGCCCCTGCTACATTGAGGATTACAGACGGCCGTCAGGGCCGGGCAGAAATGCCAGTGGCAAAGAGCAGAGCCTTCCAGTTGACAGCAGAAGAGGCACGTGCATCTCGTGATGTCGTTACGAGTATGTATCTTCTCCTTATCTCTTTATTTGTATCGATTATTTCTTATGTTTATGTGTTTGTTATAGGATCGTTCTTAGTGAACGGTATATCAGCTTTGGTACTGTTTGATTCGGGTGACACCTGATCTTTTGTGTCGCTCGCGCTCAACAAGCGATTCGTAGGAGCTCCGGGGGAGCTGGATTGCCCACTGGATATGGAGATAGCAGATGATAGGACCGTTAGGGTTGCGAGAGTTCACAGAGGGTGTACACTACAGTTATTCGATGAGCAGTTTTCAGTGGATCTGGTTCCCATTCCCCTGCGAGGGAATAAGGTTATAGTGGGTATGGATTGGTTGAGCCCCAATGGGGCAGTGATCGACTGCGAGCAACAGTTAGTGAGGGTTCAGACTCCTAGTGGGGGAGGGATTGTGATTCAGGGCGAGAAGCCACAGCGCTGACCGGTTTTATGTTCAACAGCGAGGGCGAGGCGTTACCTCTAGCACGGTTACGCAGGATATGTCGCTTATGTTATGGATACCCGAGATAAGGGTAAGGCGATAGTCGATGATGTTCCGGTAGTGCGAGAGTACCCGGTCGTATTCCCGGAGGATTTTGTAACGCCCGCCGATTCTGGCTAGTCAATTTAGAGACAATGAGCGTCAAAAATGACTTTTTGATGGAAGATTATTTAGAAGGATTAATCTTAACCAAGTTATAGTATATGTTATAAGGGTTCCGTACATATAAAGAACGTCGAAATCCGAGTTATAACGAATGAGTTATGACCTGTCGAAGTTTCGCGACAGAAACGGTGTTGGATTAGTGTCTAAGCCCGTAACTATATTTGGTAAGTACTTGACCCGGTTGTGCATGGTCATTTTGGGTTGCCTTCACCAAAGCAACATGATAGGATGATTTGTGAATAAAGAGGTTATCATGATTTATTAATATGTTATATGAATAATATATTAAATGGATAAATCATATAATTAAATTAATATTAGACAAGAATTAATTAAGAAATTAATTTTGTGGCTAAAAGATATTAATTTAATATCAGGGACTTAAACTGTCAAATGTGTGATAGTTGAGTATTGGGCTGAGGAGCCTCTTGGACTAGGCATGGACGAAATTAGGAGGTGTAAATCTCTAATTTCGTCCCTAAGGCCCTATTCCAGAAGCTTCCTTGGATAGCTTAAGGCCTAAGCAGTCCATTAGGGTTTTTGACTGGAACCCTAGCAACTCCAGTATAAATAGGACCCCTAGGCTACAGAAATCGGCTACCCTAACCCTAAGAGTGATAGAGCTGAATAAATAAGTCTCCAACCTCTCTCTAGGATCATTCTTTTGCTATTGGTGTTTGTAAGCCATTAGATGAGTGACACTTGTGACTCTAAGCTTCAAAGACAAGAAGAATCAAGCAAGTAACAAGAGGTAATCATCTAGATCTGTTTTGTAATGATAATTTCGAATTATACCTACTAGATCTAGGGTTTGAAAGTCTTGGATGAATGCATGTACAATTAGAGAAACCTAGATCCAAGCATTAGGGTTTGCATGAGCACATAGGATGTTCTTTTGGCTCAAACCCATCAGTGGTATCAGAGCCTTGATTGGTTTCTATTGTATTGATGCTTTGTGTCTTCATTCAATCTTTAAAATCGAATTTTTTGCCCCCTGACTGACAGACTCGGCGAGTCCCATAGTGGGCTCGACAAGTAGGATGAACTCGACGAGTCCATAAGGGAACTCGGCAAGTCGGAGCGTCTGTCAGAGGGATTTTGGGGATTTCTTGCTGTTTTGCTTAAGGATAATTACCTAAATCATTTTTTACTAATAAAATCCGAATTTTATTACTGTTTTATGATTATCCTTACCAAATCAAAAGATAATTACCAATTGTTTAAATAATAAATTCCTTATTTGATAATACTTCATTATTTGAATAAATTGTTGAATTATCTTACAAGTAAAATTGACTAGGTCAAATTTAGATAATCATTAAATTAATTGTTTAATTTAAATTATTTGCTATTTGATTTCGTTTGTGTTTTGAAAAGTTCAAAACTTGTCCTCAAGTTTTGAAATTTAAATTTTGTGATTAAAAGTTTAATTCGAACTATTTAAATTTCAAACATTAGAATTTTACAAGTTTTAAAATTCGACCTTATACTTTATAATATTATAAGATTAATATATATATATATATATATATATATATATATATATATATATAACTTAAATGCTAGTCTTACCATTAGTAGACCTCATTCACGAAGCCGATCTATAAGGGGGGTATAAGGTTATGGCCTATAAAATGGTCGTTTAATGGGTGTCCACTCTCACCCACCGCTTCCTTGATTGGTGGAGGGTCGTTAGCCGAACGGATAGGATAGAGAAACCACTTTCTCATTAATAAGTATAATGAATTATAAAAGTAACTAAATGTTTTTACAAAATTCCCAATCTTAGTTACTGTAGGCAAAAAGTGAATTTGATGCAATTCCATGAAATTACACTTTGTACCCTTGCTAAGACGTTAATGGAGCGTGTGTGGTTAACCGGCACATTAATTGGGTTCTAAGCAAAGGTGGCAAAGGGTGACTCATTGTTTGTCATAGTTCGATGGAGCGTGTGTGGTTAACCGGCACATCGAATAGGTGACTGTAACAATGAAGGCACCATGTATATTTGCATGGTTATTCACACCCGCTTTGTGATCCTCGGCATCCGAGTCACAAACTAGAGGGGCATATCGAGATTTAAACATGCCATTGAAAAGTTCAATGAATCTCAAAAGATCTAGGAGTTTTTCAATACATTTAAAACTTAATCTCTTTTTCGTTTTTCATGGTGGAGAATTAGTGAATCGTCATTCACTTACATTCAAATTATTTGCTTGTTAGATTACGGAATCCCTTTTCTAATTTGTGAATAATGTTGTTGGTTCCTAGCCCTAATTTCTCATTTGGGTGTTTAATTGGGGATTCATTTCTAATCAAACTTTGTTCTTTTTCTTTTTCAGATGTCGAACGTCAACAACAACGCTTCTGGCTCAAACTCCTCTGGCTTGTTCTCACTCATGAACTTATGTGGGAGAGTGATCTTTGACAGGTCCAATTTCAATGATTGGATCCGCAACATTCGGATGGTCACTCGCTACGAGGACAAAGAGCATGTCCTCGATGAGAAGCTGAAGGAGATTGACATCAACACTGCCTCTGTTGAAAAGATCACGGCCTTTGAGGCCCACAAGCGTGATGCCACGAAAGTCCATTGCATCATGCTGGCGACTATGACTGCAAAACTCCAGAACTCCTATGAGGACATGTACCCCTACGAGATACACCAAGATCTGCTGGACCGGTACCACCAGAGCGCTAGGCAAGAAAGGTACGAGATCATCACTTCGATGATCACTACCAAAATGGGTAATGGAGAGTCCCTTACTGCTCATCTGCAAAAGATGCAAAGATATGTCGATCGCCTGCTAAAGTTGAATGTGAACTTTGATGAAGAGCTGGCAATCGATATCATCCTTCATTCCTTGCCTCCCTGCTATAGCCAGTTCCGCATGACCTACCACATGAACAAGGAGGATGTCTCTTTGAGCAAGCTTCAGGGCTTGTTGAGGACTGCTGAGAGCAACCTCAAAGATAAAACTGTTGCATCAACTCCAACTCCTACTACTGCCCCTGTCTTGGCAATAGGGCAAGGGAATGGTAAGAAGAGGAAGGCTCCCTCAAAGAACCACCACAAGGGGAAGTCCCAAGATGGTACCTCTTCTAGTGGAACCAAATTTGGTTCTGCTAAACCCAACTCTAACCCTAAGGAGGCAGAGTGTCACCACTACCACAAGATAGGGCGTTGGAAGAGAAGCTGCCCAGAATATCTGCAGGCCATCAAGGATGGGAAGATCAAGCCATCTTTCGCAGGTATTTACACAATTAAATCTAATGATTCATCGCATGCTAATTCTTGGGTTCTTGACACAGGATGTGGTTTTCACATATGTTCTGATTTGCAGGGACTAAGAAGAAATAGGGATGTGGAGCATGGAAGAATAAATCTACTCATGGGAAACAGAAGATCGTCACCTGTCACCAAGATTGGAGTTTATTCCTTAGTGCTTAGTAATGGATTAGGTTTAGATTTAAACAATTGTTGCTATTCGCCAGATATGGAAAGAAACATCATTTCATTTCATGGTTTATATAGGCAAGGATTTAGATATTCATTTGATAATGAAAAGGGTTCTATTTATGCTTATCGTAATAATGTTTTATATTTTGAAGCATTGCCTTGTAATGGAATATATGAAACTGTGATGGTTGTAGACAAACTAGGAAATGATGTGTTGTGTATTGATTCTTCCAATGATTTGGATAAAGCATGCTTGTGGCATTGTCGTCTTGGACATGTCAACAAGAAGCGGATAGCCCAACTCCAAAAGGATGGAGTGTTGGAGTCATTCGACCTTAGGGACAATGACGTGTGCGAATCTTGTTTACTTGGAAAGATGACCAAGTCACCCTTCACTGGCACCTGTGCGAGGGGTGAGGGTTTATTGGACCTCATACATACAGATGTATGTGGACCATTTAGACCCACCACAAGGGATGCCAGCCGCTTCTACATGACTTTTACCGATGATTATAGCAGATATGGTTATATCTACTTAATCAGGCATAAGTCAGAAACCTTTGAAAAGTTCAAAAAGTTCAAGCAAGAAGTGGAGAATCAGTTGGGCAGGAAAATCAAGATGCTTCGATCTGATCGAGGTGGAGAGTACCTAAGTCTTGAATTCCAGGACTACCTCAAGGAATGCGGAATTGTTTCGCAATTGACGCCACCTAGGACACCACAGTTGAATGGTGTGGTTGAGAAGCGTAATCGAACCTTGCTAGACATGGTTCGTTCCATGATGAGTCATGCTTCACTACCTATCTCATTCTGGGGGTATGCCTTAGAGACTACCGCCCATATCCTTAACCTAGTCCCTACGAAGAAGGTTGCCAAAACACCTCACGAGATGTGGACAGGGAAAGCTCCCTCGTTAGCGCATATCAAGGTTTGGGGTTGCGAGGCTTTCGTGAGACGGGAGACTCACGACAAGCTCGAACCTCGTAGTGAGCAATGTATTTTCATCGGCTAGCCGCAAAATTCCTTTGGATATCTCTTCTATGGACCGAGTGACAACGTTGTCTTCATTGAGAGGAGAGGGGTTTTTCGATAGCGAGAACTTATAAGCCAAAGGGACAGTGGGAGGCAAATCGATCTTGAAGAGCTTTAAGAGTCGAGCGATGAAGGAACCTCTAACACTGGCGCTCAACCCGAGGAGGAAACTCTGGTTGAACCGATTGACGAATCCTTACCTCTTAGACGTTCCGATAGAGTTAGGGTTCAACCCCAGTTTTATGGTTTTCATATTACTACCGAAGGGGATACGTTCATTAGTGATAGTACACTAGTGAATCTGGACGAACCTAACAACTATAAGGAAGCCATGGCAGGCCCGGAGTCTGCGAAGGGGAAAGAGGCGATGGACAGCGAGATTCAGTCCATGTATGACAACCAAGTTTGGAATTTGGTTGACCATGTGCCAGGTCGTAAGACGGTCGGGTGCAAGTGGATCTTCAAGAAGAAGACCGACATGGATGGGAATGTGCACACATATAAGGCGCGATTGGTCGCGAAGGGTTTCACTCAAACTCCTGGAGTTAACTATGATGAAACCTTCTCACCAGTTGCCAAGATAAAATATATTAGGGTGATGCTGACCATTGCTGCATTTCATGACTATGAAATATGGCAGATGGATGTCAAAACCGCTTTCCTTAATGGGAAGTTGGCTGAGGATGTTTACATGGCTCAGCCAGAGGGTTTTGTCAATGCGAAGCATCCCAATAGAGTGTGTAAACTTGAGAAGTCCATTTATGGACTTAAGCAAGCATCTCGCAGATGGAATCTTTGTTTCGATGAGAAAGTTAAAGAGTTTAACTTTCTGCGAAGCGAAGATGAATCATGTGTATATGTCAAAGCCAGTGGGAGTATAGTAAGATTCCTCGTATTGTATGTCGACGACATACTACTCATAGGAAACCACATCTCGACACTGCAGGAAGTTAAGTCCTGGCTCGGGAAGTGCTTCGCTATGAAGGACCTCGGAGAGGCTGCCTATATTTTGGGAATAAGGATAGTGAGAAACAGAAGTAAGAGACTAATAGGAATTAGTCAGAATACTTACTTGGACAAGGTACTAAAACGTTTTAGTATGGAGAATTCAAAGAAGGGGGAGTTACCGATCCAAAGTAATGCCAAGTTGAGTAAGACCAAAGTCCGAGTACCGAAGTCGAGATAGCAGAGATAAGTCGAGTACCTTACGCTTCCGCTGTTGGCTCAATAATGTATGTTATGACTTGTACTCGCCCTGATGTGGCCTTCGCTTTGAGCATGGTTAGCAGATATCAAGGGAACCCTTGCAAAGCAAATTGGACCGCAGTCAAGAACATTGTTAAGTACCTTCGGAGGACCAAGGAATGGTTTCTAGTCCTCGGTGGGAGTGATGACTTAAAAGTGCGAGGGTACAGTGACGCCAGCTTTCAGACCGATAGGGACAACTACCGTTCGCAGTCGGGCTGGGTCTTTTACCCAAAATGGAGGAGCAGTGACTTGGAAGAGTTCCAAGCAAGAGACCGTAGCTGATTCAACGTGCAAATCAGAGTACATTGCAGCGAGCGAAGCGTTAAAGGAGGCAATATGGTTGAAGAACTTCATTGGAGACCTTGGAGTTGTGCCAGCCATAAAGGAGCCCATGGAAATTTTCTGTGATAATGAAGGAGCGGTTGCCTTGACCAAGGAACCAAGGGATCATGGCAGATCTCGACATATCGACAGAAAATATCACTTTATTCGACATCGGGTGGAAGAAGGACTCCTCGTAGTGAAGAGGGTATCGTCAGAGGATAACCCAACAGATCCGCTTCCGAAGGGACTGAGCAGGGTTAAGCACTTGCAACACGCTAGGAGCATCGGGCTGAAGGACGATATTAGTTTAGATTAGATAGTTTAGAAACGTGTAATAGATAAATTGTAATTAACATTCGATGATTAAATAAAAGAGTATTATTTATTAGTAATGTTACTGTCTTATGTTAATCATTTACCTGTTGTTTCATTTTGCATGTTTTGACTTCCTGAATAACAAGATTATTCGAACAGTCCACAGTCGTTCATATGTTGGAAGTAGGTATGAATGAAGACTGTCATGAATTGGTGTGTAGATTGTCTAAAGTGTATTAGACATAGCAAAAATTTGCTACAACGTTCATGAGTGCTTATGAACTTGATTTGAGCATTGGAATAAACCCACGCTTGCTGGAATCACTTCATGGAATTTATGACGAGTGATCACAAGACGATAATATCATATGGTCTTAAAACCTAGATATATGGTTTATTGTTTTCTAATTGGTTATGCATTGATAATGCGTAAACGCATCAGTAACTTGATGTTATAAAACACATTGTTGTGTATGATTTGATTAGTGAATAGTAAATGCATATAAGTCGAAGTTTATCTGTTCCTTTTATCCTAAGAGGGTAAAAGCAATATCAGGGCCCCTCGATGATTTGGTTTGACTTATGTGTCGGGCCCGGTCAGGACTGAATTGATGTGTTCAATTAAGTTCTACGTCAAATGAATCAGAGATCGAGAAACGAACTGCTGGATAATAAGTATGACTATGTTCCATGTAATTGTCCACACGATATCTAGAACAGAGGACTATATGATCCCTTATCTAAAGGACAGGTTACTGACAAGATCAGAGTTTGATAGCGTCTTTGAGAGCTACAATTTCTAATCGGATTGTGCTTACATTTGTAGTTACTAGACTTATCCAAGTGGGAAACTGTTGGATTAGTGTCTAAGCCCGTATCTATATTTGGTAAGTACTTGACCCGGTTGTGCATGGTCCTTTTAGGTTGCCTTCACCAAAGCAACATGATAGGATGATTTGTGAATAAAGAGGTTATCATGATTTATTAATATGTTATATGAATAATATATTAAATGGATAAATCATATAATTAAATTAATATTAGACAAGAATTAATTAAGAAATTAATTTTGTGGCTAAAAGATATTAATTTAATATCAGGGACTTAAACTGTCAAATGTGTGATAGTTGAGTATTGGGCTGAGGAGCCTCTTGGAGTAGGCATGGACGAAATTAGGAGGTGTACATCTCTAATTTCGTCCCTAAGGCCCTATTCCAGAAGCTTCCTTGGATAGCTTAAGGCCTAAGCAGTCCATTAGGGTTTTTGACTGGAACCCTAGTAGCTCCAGTATAAATAGGACCCATAGGCTACAGAAATCGGCTACCCTAACCCTAAGAGTGATAGAGCCGAATTCAAGAAGTCTCCAACCTCTCTCCAAGATCATTCTTTTGCTATTGGTGTTGTAAGCCATTAGAGGAGTGACACTTGTGACTCTAAGCTTCAAAGACAAGAAGAATCAAGCAAGTATCAAGAGGTAATCATCTAGATATGTTTTGTAATGATAATTTCGAATTATACCTACTAGATCTAGGGTGTGAAAGTCTTGGATGACGACATGTACAATTAGAGAAACCTAGATCCAAGCATTAGGGTTTGCATGAGCACATAGGATGTTCTTTTGGCTAAAACCCATCAACCGACACGGCACCGGGAGACGTAAATAGTGAATTTACGATAGATCGACTTTTAACCTTAGCGATCTAAACGAAAGTCGTAGAATACGTTAAACCAAGAGCGTGCAAGAAAAGAACGCCCAAATCTGACTTCGTATGAGGAAGTTATGAATTTTCTAAGATTTGGCTTAGCAGTGCACGACCCGAAACTCGAATTTTAGTTCGAGCGGTTTTTGGCTTACGCGACCTAAATGAGAGTTGAAGATCTCATTAATAGGAACTCAACGATAAAAAGATAGACGAAAACGGAGTCCGTATGAAGGAGTTACGAATTTTTCGCGGTCATTTAACAGTCTAATCTCCTCCTACTGTTAAATTTAAGATCGGTCGAGAATTAGACGACGGAGTCAAAATGAAAGTTGTAGACCTTGTTTTTACCTACGCGTGGATATAAAGATCGTCAAAAACGGAGCTCGTATGTGAAAGTTACGGGGTTTAGAAGTCGGCAGGGTGCTGCTGCAAAAGGGGTGACGTGGCACAATACAGGCCACACACGTATGGCCACCAGAAAGCTGACAAGTGGCACTGACTCGGCGAGTCAGTGACCCAACTCGGCGAGTCCATCAGGAATTCAGCCTATAAATAAGAGTGTCGGGTTCCATTCATTCTCCACACCATCCAACTTTACTTTCTCTCTCTAGCCTCCCTTAAGCCCCCTAAAGTCTAGGTAAACCCCCTAGCACCCGAAGGAAGCCCCGAGGCTCCCGAATCCTCGAGAAAAAGAGCCTTTCTGTTCTGAAACGTTGCTCCAAGCGAAACCCGATTTTCGAGAAAACCCGCTGTAAGTGAGCTACACCTACGCTATTTCTAATATAGTTTTTTAATTAATTATAGTAACGCTATTAGGACCTTATAATAGTTATTTGAGCTATTATTATGGGTTATATAAGTGTCGTTATAATATCTTTTTAACTACTCGCGGTACGGAGAATCTGGTTTAAAGGGCCGCATAGGGTTGTTGGATTTCAGAAGTGCTATATGCCAAAATGGTCATGCCCTCTGGTGTTTTATGTCTGGCCCTTGTCTGTATATAGTGGTTGGAAAATAATATTAAACGCTTATATAATAATAATAATGCTAAGACTAATAATTAGTCGCAATGAATATTAGACTAAAATCTAGTGGTAATAATACTTGGTTTCGTCGAAGGAAATTATTTTTAAGAAGCGAAGCGCTGTCTGAGTTCGGAATCACCACCTTAACAAGTGAGTGCATAGTTACTTTCATCTTACACATACATATGACGTATTTTAATATAAATTACGTGATATGTGTGTATATTGCATGAATGCTTGCTGTCTATGTTGGGTGAAAGATTTTTTATACACGTTTTAAATGATTTAAACTGTATATGTATTTTATATCTACAAAATGTGTTGGGTAAAACATGGGTAGATGAAATAGTTGCTGTGTGACAAAAGTAAAATGATGAGAGATGATATAGACCATGAGATAAGGGTGAGAGGTGAACCATGAGAGAAGCCTTTTACCCAAGTGTTGGGCCCGTCATCTAGCATAGTAGGGATGACAACCACGGACTATTCTAGACAGTCCGGTGGAACACTAGCAGGCTCGCAACCTGTAGGTGTTTATTTGAACTGTGTATTCACCAGCTGTACTCTAAAAACCCATTGACATGTATTGCGAGTGGATTCTCAAAAACGATACTGTTGATAAACGAGATAAACCTTGGCGACTATGAGACTTAGTGCCTAAACCCTGGCGACTATGCGACTTAGTGCCTGTTGTATAAACCCTGGCGACTATGGGACTTAGTGCCTAAACCCTGGCGACTATGCGACTTAGTGCATGTTGCATAAACCCTGGCGACTATGAGACTTAGTGCCTAAGCCCTGGCGACTATGCGACGTAGTGCCTGTTGAGTAAACTCTGGCAACGATGGATTTCGTGCCGATTCCTTAGGATGATCCTTAGGAATGAATGAACAAGGGATAGCTAATTCTTAGGGTAGACCCTTAAGAGTAAGGAAGATAATGAGGATGGGTAATTGGGTTAACTGTTTGATGATTAAACATAATAATTATATTATTGTGGGTTGAAAACCCTATGTACCCACCAGGTTTCCCAACCTGACCCACTCAAACTTATTTGTATCACAGGTGTCGATATGAAGTTACATTACACTGAGAGATTAAAGAGATGTAGATCACTAGTGTAAATGATTGTAAGTTCTGTTTATGCTTATGTTTCTGTATTGACGATGACATCCCAAATGTTTTAAAATGAATAAAAAAATACGTTTCTTCGGAAATGCTTTGATAACGTATTTACCATGTTTTTTTCTGGGAACAAATTCCGCAACATTTTTATTAAAAGAGATACTCTGATTTTTTATAAAGCATAAACAAAATCGGTCTTTTCTGGCCGTGAAAATGGGGATGTCACAGATTTACCTGGGAGACCTCCGGAGAGACAGGTTAAGTTCAGGATTGACCTAGTCCTTAGTGCGGCTCCGATAGCCAAGGCACCATATCGGTTGGCTCCTCCCGATATGCAGGAGTTGTCTGGTACCACATGCACCGGACTCACCCATTGACTATTCGATATTGAGTAAATAATATCGGCATCCAAGAGTTTGACTACCTCTTTCTTGACTACTTCTTGCATGTTCGGGTTTAATCTCCTTTGGCGTTGCACCACTGGCTTAGCTCCCTCTTCTAAATTGATTTTTTGTGAACAATACATCTTTCAGTATCTTCGGATGCTATAAGTGTTGTTCTAGCCAAGGATCTTGATGGCGAACAACAACCTGTTTACTATGTAAGTAAAAGTCTCTTGGATCCTGAAACAAGGTACTCTCTCCTTTAAAAACTAATACTTGTACTAGTTACAACTTCTACCTAATTAAGACATTATTTTGAAACTCATACTATACACGTCAAAACTCACTATCTTATTAAGAATGTCATGAGAAAACCAGAAATGTCAGGTAGAATGACTAACCCTTTAAGAATGTCATGAGAAACTCATATTGTACTCTCTCCTTGTTCGAGTCTGTGATGGGACGACTTTTCGGTTTTGGTTAGATGTTTGGTCGGGTGACAACCCTTTAGCTTTTACCTTCCATCGTATTTTTGCCCTTGATTCTTGCAAGGAAGTCACAATTAATAACAGATTAGATGTAGATGTTTTTACTTCCTCTCTTCGTAAATTACCTAGAGGAGGCTTGAAAGAGACGCAATGGAATGATCTTCTGTCCATGATTGCTTTGGTTAGTCTGTCTCCTTCTCCTGATAGACTTGGTTGGTCCTTGGAGCCATCTGATGAGTTTACAGTGTCATCGGCACGTTCTTTTATTGATTATGGGTATCTTATGTGTGGGGATTTAGCCACTCGATGGAATTCTTGGGTTCCTATAAAACTTAATGTCTGGTTGTGGAGCATCAGTCTAGGGAGAATCCCGACGAGAGAAAGACTGTCGGCTAGAGGTTTGGAGATTGACTCGATTTTATACCAAGTTTGTCATTCTCAATTGGAGAGTATCTTCCATACCTTTATCAATTGTCCGATGCTTAAGGATATTTGGTTGCGAATCGCTAATTGGTGGAGTATTGATCTTCTGGGGGATCTTATGGTCTTGAGTTTTATCACTTGGGCGGATTCTTTTGTGGGCGCCATCCCAGTCCGCAAGGCCTTTGACGCGGTGGTCATTACAACTTTTTGGTCTTTATGGAGCGTTCAGAATAACTTCATTTTTTATTCGGTGTTACCCAAGATATCTTATTTATTTGATGATATTAATAGGTGTACAAAAGCTAAGATCCCGTGGACTACATGGATGTTTGATCCTAAGGTAACTTGTATTACTTTGTAATGTTTTCCTAGCTTCTCGTTAGTATTTTTTTTAAATAAAATTATTTCGATAAAAAAACAAATTAAATGTCTTATTTTAGAATGAATATTGTACTCGTGATGTAATAAATGCCCCTTCTCTTTCGATGAGGATATTCTTAAGGGAATATGACTTATTAAGGTAATTAACTTTTCGGTATGTTCACATCTGGGTAACTATCTTTTTTTTGTACACATCTAGGTAACAAACTTGTTGGAAGTGTTCACATATGACCATTATGACCTGCTATAGCAGGTTAAATCCTAGATGTGAACGATTTCAACAAGTTCGTTATCTAGATGTGTACAAAAAAAATAGTTACCCAAATATGAACAAAACGAAAAGTAAAAATTAAATTACACGAATGGTCCCTGTGGTCGGGGGAATTTGTGTTTTTGGTCTCTAACTTATTCTTTTAACTTGGATGGTTCCTACTGTTTATTTTTGTTGCGCGTTTGGTCACTGTCTTACCTAAAAAGACTATTGTGCCCTTATTAATTTATTTTTTAATTAATTTTCTTACTTATGCATTTATTTTTTACATATTTAAAAAAATTAATAGACCCCACATATTTGTATCTCCTCGGATGATCCCTACTGTTTATTTTTTAATTAATTTATTTTTTTAACTCGGATGGTCCCTACTGTTTATTTTTATTACGCGTTTGGTCCCTGTCTTACCTAAAAAGACTATCAAACGGCCCCTAAGATTACCTAAAAGTAAAAATTAAATTATACGAATGATATGTGGGGTATATTAACTTTTTAAATATATAAAAAATAAATAAGAAAATTAATTAAAAAATAAATTAATAAGGGCAAAATAGTCTTTTTAGGTAAGACAGAGACCAAACGCGCAACAAAAATAAATAGTAGGGACCATCCAAGTTAAAAAAAATAAGTTAGAGACAAAAACACAAATTCCCCCAAACCACAGGGACCATTCGTCTAATTTAATTTTTACTTTTCGTTTTGTTTATATTTAGGTAACTATTTTTTTTTTACACATCTAGGTAACGAACTTATTGGAAGCGTTCAAATCTAGGATTTTACCTGCTATAGTAGGTCATAATGGTCATATGTGAACACTTCTAACAAGTTTGTTACCTAGATGTGTACAAAAAAAATAGTTACCCACATGTGAACATACCGAAAAGTTAATTACCTTAATAAGTCATATTCCCTATTCTTAAAACGAGTCAGTGTTTAGGATAATTTAATTTAAGTAGTTTATACTTATACAATCCATTAGAATTTCTTTTAAAAAAAATATTTTCAAAATGTTAATGATATGTAGGAGTTTTGAATTTGATTTCTTTTTTAAGTTTAACTTATGAAATAGAAGTCATTTGAGATTTGTCTTCCATAGAGTTGAAGACTTTGCATTATAAAGTGTAATAGATACGGAAGTGCGAACGTGTGTCCAATTGCAGTTGTGAAAAAGAGCTATTTTGAGTGAAGGATAAATTATTTAAAATTATAAATAAAAAAAGATTAAAACATAATTTGGATATCAAAATTAATAGAATGATAATGTTATATTTACCAAAGGGTTTCTAACCCGGTGGTATCCGGTATTGTCTTTCCTTCTTGAGGTTGAGGGTCCAAATATTACAGTGAACATAAGTTGAATTAATGGGTAGTTTAAGAGTCGAGTAGATTTTTCATTAAAAAAAAAGATAATGTGATATTTATTTTAAGTGATGACATGGTTTAGCACCGGTCAAAGTGGAGACCCAACGCATCATACGATTGGTAACGTGTGATCGTAGTGGGTGCAGTGAACACGATGATGCCCTCTC
The DNA here is from genome assembly GCF_052849685.1 of Lactuca virosa. NCBI lineage: Eukaryota > Viridiplantae > Streptophyta > Magnoliopsida > Asterales > Asteraceae > Lactuca > Lactuca virosa. The sequence continues at coordinate 462,713,926 of NC_136430.1, read as the reverse complement.
TCTTTGAGGTTGAGGGTTCAAGTCTCACAGTGGATATTTGTTGAATTAATGAGTAGTTTAGGAGTAGAGTAGATTTGTCGTTCAAAAAAAAAAGATAATGTGATATTTATTTTAAGTGATGACATAGTTTAACCATTAGACCGGTCAGAGCAAGGGTGTGGTGGATTGGTGGCTTGTGCCTACGGAAGATGTATATCACACAAGAAAAACATGGTTGTTAAGCTCTCAATCTTGATCTTAAGATCTTACGATTTTAAGATCCTACAACCGAAAAACAATCTCAATCTTAGTAGGATCTATTTGAAGCAAGATCTATAGTGAGATCTTAAAATCCCAGCTAGGATCTTAAGATATTAACACGATACGATCCCACCTCTCAATTTTTATTATATAGTCGAGCCTCAAAAATTCGTCTAATCAACTTAAAATCGAGCATTATAGGTTTCAAGAAGCTTCATAGAGTCATCGATTCATTTCAAAATAGGCGGGTTATACTCATGATATTCCTTTTATGATGTTAAGTCTTTATTTGTATATGATCATAATTATCTTATTTCTTTTTGCAATTAAGACGTTTCCTTCCTAGTTTTTAGGGTTTAAAAAAACAAAAATTATATTTCTTGTTCAAAAAGTTAAAGTTAACTCCATATTGATGTCTTAATTAACATTAAACTATAATGTATATTGCACACTCAATAGCTTACAAGCAAATTTGAATACGAGTTCATTTTGGTAAGATCTTAGGATTCCGATCCGATCTTACGATCACGATCTTACGATCACGATCTTACGATCACGATCTTGCAAAACATAAAGAGATCCTCGGTAAGATCCCGATTTTGACAACCTTAAGAAAAACATCCCCCCCCCCCCCCCCAACGGTAGTACTTTGTGCATAAAAATGTACACACCAAAAGAAAAAAATGTGGTTGTGTGTTACCGCTTCCTATTAGTTTTGTGAGGTGATGAAAGGATGAGGAAAAATATATGACTGACGTCACGTGACAGACCAAAAATATAACGAATTGTAATACTACATTCATCGGTCTTTGTCACATGACAGACCAAAAATATAATGAGTTGTAATACCACACTCACCGGTCTGAGATATTAATATTTAAATCTATTTGTCTTGTTTGAATGTAATCGCATGTTTTTATAACTTTTTTGTGTTTTTTTATCTTAATATTTAGTTAAAGAAACTGATATTTGAAGCGGCAACAGACCAAAATGTATATTTAATTAAACTGGAATGGAAATGATACTTAAATATATAGTTAAAGTAATCACATGTTTTGTAACTTTTTGTGTGTGTGTTTTTTCTATTTTAAACTTAAATATATAGTTAACGGATATAAGCGGCAACATATCAAAATGTATATTTAATTAAACTGGAAAGAATTTGATTTGATAATTAAAAGGCCTGATGTTTTTCCCATCACCATTCAATTTAAAAATAAGACAAAATTTCTACATGATCCCTATGGTTTTCGTAAAGTTACACTTTCAGGATATCTTTTAAAGTGTTACGGTGATGATCATTATAGTTTCAAAACCTTGCATCGTGGTCCTTTTGACTAACTCTGTTAATAAAAGAGGTTAGTCAATTGTCAAATGACCAGTTTGTCCTTATTTATTTATTTATTTATTCATTTAACTATCTTTTTTCTTTTATCCTTATTAATTCATATCAAACCCTAACATACTGATTAACCTCACACAAAAACCCTCTCACACTCACCTCTACTCAAAACCCATCGGCCGCCTGCTCCCCTCCTTTCTTCAGATCTGACGGTGTCGATCCACCACCATCTCTATGACAGTGTCGATCTACCACCACCATTGCTATGGAGTACCCCCATCATATTGGGAATGGATGAAAACATCAAGATTGAATTTATGGAGAGTGGAGGTCCGATCAAAAGTGACCCCCCCCCCCCCCCCCCCCCCCCCTTTCTCTTTTGCACTAATCATAGTCGCCACCGACGAGTGGTGATTTTTGGTGTACTGCGTTAGATGACATCGGTTCAAGATAGGAGATTGCCCTCCCCTTTCTCTTTCCCATGTAAGATGTTTGTAAATTAGGTTTTTTTATTTGTAAATTAGAATAAGTTTTTTTTGTTAATGGTTATGATTTGATTATCATATGGATTGAGAATGATTTAGAAATTGTCTACCTAATGCTTCTTCTTCTTTCATTATTTTAATTTGGAAATTGTCTACCTAATGCTTCTTCTTCTTTGATTAGTCTAATTTGTTTGATTTGCACATGGTTAAATTTAGTATGATAAAAGTTGAATATTAGAACATAAAGATTGTTAATCATGTCTTAATAATGATTTCTATGTAATTTTTTTTATCTTTTATAGTTTGATTTGTGTGGCTAGTTTGTGTAATTCATATTTATATAATGCTTTCTTGTATCAAGGTTTGATTATTCTACTTTTAGTCATAGAATATAATTTAGTTACTTATATTAGTAAGTTTTCTTTTAGATAACAATAATATATATATATATATATATATATATATATATATATATATATATATATATATATATTTTGATGGTTCATCAGGTGGTGTTCTTTAATAATGGGTTGGTTTGTGTGGATTAATTTGATTTCGTTCCTTACTTTGAATTAATTCTCTTTGACAACTTTGTCATAAACTCATAATATACAAATGGGAATGAAATTTTGACCCGATTTTGTTAGGGTTGTACGTGCTTAAACTAATTATTCGATAGATAAAAAGTTGCAACAAATTGATTAGGTATAGTCACGTAATACTGCATTAAATTGCCACACTTTCTTGGTGTCTAGAGATTATTAGCAAATATGGATGGTCAGAACATGAGCTAAAAGTAGAATCCAACGATTGATAACATGATAACAACAGAGCAAGAAGATCAACAAATTGTGAATGATTCCTAAAATTGTATGTATTTTTTAACCCTTCAATCATTCTTGTTTCTTTTCACCGTTTCAATATATGTCATGAGTCATTGATTGAGATATTTGTTGTTAGCTGCTAGTTTGACTTCAAGACTCAAAATAGTCCTTTGACATTTTGAATCTTTCTTGTTTATTTTCACCATTTTGTTTACTGTTACGATGTTTTCGTAATGATTACATGGTCAATTTATTTTTCTATGATTTATAGGTTTAGTTGGTTTGAACGAAGCATATTTGAAGCGGACGGTTTGCCTAAATACTCATTTAACACAAATATCATAGGTAATAAGACCATGGTCCCTCAATTTGCTAGGAGCAAACAACAATCAGATCTTTATGGTAAATGAACAATTAAAAGAAGACCCTATAAGAACATTTGGTATGACAAGAATTTGAAAAAAAAGTTTCACCTTTTGCAGTAGAGCTTTGAGTTGAGGTAATTTCTTAACGATGTGAAAGTACCATATGAGTTTATCGTTGTAAATGTTTTATGTTTTATGATTCTTTTGGGGTTTGTTTATATTTTGATCATTAGTAGTTATTGCACTAATTTGGTTACTAAATTTCTTTTATGTGATATTGATTGGATATTAGATGTTTGGTGGTAGTAAATCAATAATAACATTCGTTGTGGAAATGTTGTAAGAAAATGATTTTTCCTATTTATATTTTGAAAAAAAATGTTGGTAAATGAAATTAAACATTGTTGTATTAAATTGTGTTATCAAAAAACCTTAATGTATTTTATTTTTGTTGAAATGAAAAAATCTCCAATTATTAAACTATCAAAAAAAATATTTGCTATTGAAAACCCTTTTATTAAACTATAAAAAAAGAATTTTGAGGACAAAATTGCAAAAATGGTCCCTGTGGTTGGCAAATTTATGTGTTTTTGGTCGAAAACGAAATGTTGGTGCACCACTGGTCCAAAATTGGATCTTGCTATTGTTTTTGGTCCCTATCTACTTAAAAAGACCATTATGCCCTTATAATTTATTTTTTCCATTTTTTATTATCAGTTTTTATTCAAAAAAAAAAAAAAAACCCCACCGTACTCATTATCCCTTCCCGTTCAAACCCTAGCCCATTCCCAAATTACAAAAAAATTGGTTGTCGTCTACAACCTTGATCGAAGAACCTCCACAATCAACGGTACATCTACACTCCTCTTCCACCATCGACAATCTCCCCCTCCCTCCTTTAACTTGTCGACGCCTTCTTGATGGGGGGATTGATTTCTAGAACCATTTTCAATTTTTGGATTTGAGGGGGGCAATTTTTGGAACCGAAAACATTTGAAAAGATTTACAGGCTTTGATATTGGTTGCAGGTTGCAGGCTTGTTCTTGATTTTGATTTGGTATGGTTTGGGGTTGAATTTCAATTTGATTTGGGGATAAAATTTTGTGGTTGTCGGAGATGAAACGTGAAAAGTGGTATGAGATGGTGTTTGTGGGTAGAGGTTGATCGAAGATGGTTGCTGATGAGAAGAGGTTGAAACACACACATACACACATTATCCCTATTGCGTCCTCCCGTTCTCAAACAACAAAGAAGAAATCGAGCATCAATAGAGAACGTTCTTAAATTGCTGAAATCCTATAAGTTCTTGAAGTGCTTCGATGTATTCCATATTCAATCTATTTTTTTTCACTTCTCCGATCTGTAGTTTTCTAGTTATTGTGCTTTGATGTCCACATCAAGGAGACAAAATTAAACAAATATTGGTGGTGTTGACGGGTGGTAGTTGTGTTGATCAGTGGTGGTGGTGGTGGTGATCGGAATGTGAAAGTTGGCTTAGGCGAGGAGTCTCCGGTAGCTTCTATGGTGGAGATGGAGGAAGATATGGTGACGACAATTGATTGAAGATTTTGAGGTGGTAGTGGTTGACGATGGTGGAGGTGGTGGATTGAAGTCCGGTGGTGGGTCTTTACGAGAAAGAGAGAGAGAGAGAGAGAGAGAGAGAGAGAGAGAGAGAGAAGGTGGTGGTGGGCTGTTGACTTAAGAGTGGGGTGGGTTTTTTTTGTTTTTTAATTAAAATAGTAAGAAATTAATTAAAAGAAATTAAAAAAGAATCGGTTAACGGTATAATTGTCATTTTAAGTAGGGTATGGACCAAAACTACGAGAAAATGATGACCCTAAGGACCAAAAGCACATAAGGTATCTAAAATTGGACCAGTGGTGCACTAACATTTCGTTTTGGACCAAAAACACATAAATTTGCCAACCATAGGGACCATTTTTGCAATTTTGTCAATTTTGAGCTTTAATATATTAACGTAGTTGCAAAAAATAAAAACAAAAATTCAAAATTGCGAAAATGGTCCCTGTGGTATGCATTTTTTTGGGGTTTCAGTCCAAACCTCGACTTTTTTGGATTCATGGTCCTTTTGGTCTAGTTTGTACGTAGAATTGGTCCCCCGACTTAACTTCCGTTAAGTTGTTGCTGTTAACCCCCTCATGTGCCTCCCACATGAGGGTATATTTGTCTTTTCACTTCTAAGGGACCATTTTTGCACCTGAAAAAAAAATGTAACATCCCAAAATTCAAGACTAAAAATTCCATTTTTAATTCATTAATAAAACCATAAGTTATCAAAACATTTCATCAAACATTGTCATCAGAGTTCCATATCAAAAATCAGAGTAAAACATCCCAGGCTAAACATCATGGTGTGTGCGATGCAGTCATCCCGAGCTCTTCCCTCTGCTACCGGAAGTACCTGAAACCAAAACTGAAAACCGTAAGCACAAAACTTAGTGAGTTCCCCAACCTACCACATACTATACACATAACCACATACTAGGCCCCCGCCCGCTGCATTGGGACTTGCCCGACATCAAACTCGCTCCGACATCGAGCCCCGCCTGGCATCGAGCCCCACTCGATATACATATCTGTTTCTCTTAGGCCTCGCCTCTCTCCGGGCCCCGCCCACTATACATATACAATCACATAAACACACTAACACATAAAGAAAACATACACTACTGAATTCCTGTTCTAAGGCCTCACCTATCTTGGGCCCCGCCCCTGTCCTGCTACTGAAAGTCATGGAGCCCGTCCACGCTCCTGCTAATGGTGAGATACGGGCCCCGCCCACACTCACTTCTCTCCTATCTCGGTCCCCGCCCCTGCTCTTCTAATAATGACATACGGAACCTCGTCCGTACTCAACTAGTGGTGAGATACGGGACCTCGCCCACACTCACCTCCCTACTAGGCACATACATGTATCACAAAGATAACAAGTATAATCTACTATGCAATATATAACATTCCTCGGGCTTACCCCTGCATCGGACCCTAGTCCGGAACATACTACTGACACATGCAAGAATCACAAAGACCTCTAGCATACTAACATACCTCGGGCCTCGCCCGGCATCGGATCAAAATCCGGAACATATATTATAAAAATGCCTAGGGCTAACCCCCGGGTCTTCCTACTATACTCAAACATAATGGGTCGACATTGTGGCCGTAGACCCATGCACATAATGAGGAGACTCACCTCGCACTACTGAAATCCCACCGATAAACTTCTGGCTACTAACTAGCAATCCCCTGAACTGCTGCTCATTCGGCTCCTCGTTAGGGTAAAATGACCATTTTACCCCTAGTCTAACTTGGTCCATATCTAAGGTCCAAAACCATAATACAAAAAGGCCCAAAACTAGGTAGGCTTCCCAAGCCCACTAGTGGCCCACTAATGGCCCAATTTGCTAAATTAGGCCCAATCCCTCTAATGGGCCTTACCCTAAGCCCAAACATATTCTTGGCGCAAAACATCTGACTTCTGATGGCCCACTAAGGCCCAAAGACCCAAAGTCCATTGCTCGGCCCAACCCGAGGCCCAAAACACATCAAGCCCATAACTGATGAGTACGCTAGGCATACTCCTATGTACGCTAAGCGTACAAGCTAAATGGTGCGTACGCTGGGCGTACCTGCATGTACGCTCAGCGTACTCCCCGCCGAGACGTTCAACTATTTCACTCGACATTGAGGTGAGTTTTCCTCCAGTAGGAACGAGTCTAAGGCACCAAGGTCGGCCCGTTTATGTATGTTGGTATGTTCCGGATTAGGATCCGATGCCGGGCGGGGCCCGATGTAGGTTTATATGTTTTTTTCGGATTTCGATCCGATGTCGGAATAGTACCCCGAAGGATGTTAGTATGCTTGGTGTCTTTGTGATTCTTGCATGTATATGTGTTTGTATGCTTCCGGACTACGGTCCGATGCCGGGGCGGTTCCCGAGGAATGTTTGTATGTTTCCGAATTTTGGTCCGATACCGGGCGGGGCCCGAGGAATGTCTATATGTTTTTAGTTAGTTATGATCGTATGTATGCGGAGCTTTGCTCGATGCGGGGCGGTGCCCGATGCCAGATGCGGTCTGATGCCGAGCGGGGGCCGAAGCCGGACAAGCCGATGTCGGGCAGTACCCGATGTAGCAAGGCGGGGCCCAATGTATGTGATTATGTGATTATGTGTATGGTATGTGGTAGTTTGGGTAGACTCACTAAGCTCCGTGCTTATAGTTTTCAGTTTTGGTTTCAGGTACTTCCGCTAGTAAGGGGAAGAGCTCAGGATGATTGCATGACACACACCACAGTTTTTAGCATGGGAGGATTCACTCTGATGTTTTGACATATGATTTTGACACATTGACTGATATTATGATATTTTCGAGATGCACGATTTATGGCTTTATATGATGAATGATGTTTATGGTTTTTATTAATGAATCAAAACGAAATTTTTGGGCTATATTTTTGGGATGTTACAGGTTAGGTGACCTTTATCCCATTCAATTGAGTCCAACTAGGTAGATATCAATTATCAATTATATACTAATATATAATTCCTAGATTTATGGGATCACTAATAATAAAGTTTAATAGACATGTATGATCCTGTTTGTGCCTCATATCTCTATTGCTTAAGTGACCTTTATCACAACAGGTTTTCGATTATGTTGAGAGAAAAACTTGGAGACACACTTGAACAAACGTTAGAACAAGTAGATTGCGGAATAGTTAATCTCGAAGGATCTAAAAGCTCAACAATAATATTAATAAGTTAGAGTTAGATAGTTAGAGAGTTAGTTGCGGAAAAGTAAAGAAATATAAATGACAACAATTGTTATATCAAGTATACACATAAGTTGATTCATAACAAGGAATGCATTCAAACCAAGTTAATAAGGAAGATCAAACTTAGTGATTAAGTCACAAAAGACTTGCTCCGAAGATAGGTTATAATCAGTTGTATTCTAGTAAGATTTGAAAGTAAGAAGGGATGAGTAATTAGATAGAGAGATAGAAAAGATAACTTCAGAGATGTGTATTCAGAATAGATAGATGCGTTTTTTTTAATACAAGAGAATGAGCTCTATTTATAGAGACTCACGAAGTACATTAGATTACATCTCTAAGAGTAGCCATGCAAGGCATACTGGACAATAGAGAGTATTACAATAAAAGACAAGTAAAGTAATCTAGTAAAGAGACTGCGGTAGGTAGAGACTCCGGATGCGGTTGCTGAAGAAGGAGCTTGACTGCGGGTGCTTGTCGGTTGCGGTAGCTGAAGTTCAAGAGGGTCACTTTTTTATGATTCAACAATTTCCCCCTAAGTGACCTCTTTAACTTTTGTTCAACTATCAAGTTTAAGAAACTTGATCAGGATCCACCAAAACTTCCTGATGTTTTCCAACCAGATGATTCTTCTTAAAATCTCGAACTTGACTTCTGCAGTAGTGTGCTTCGATTTTTCAACTGCGGTTCGGCAGATATCAAGTTGCTTCCTGGTGAGGCGATGCATGGCAATCATAGGAATGAAGTATTTGACATTATCGATCTTCCTTTTGAAAATGACTCCAAGTTCAGGAAAGTTGGTTGCACCTAAGGATCTTTCTTGATAGCCTTCGGTAGGCATTGGTGCAGGATCGAGTGGTGGCAGATCAAATTTCTTGGCAATGGTGGGGTAGATGTCTGCATCGATTTTAGCAAAATCGCAAACAGTTTCCTTCAAGAAAATATTAGCCCTTTCAAGCGCAATCTTCATCTTCGGATGCTTCTCCAACTTGTTCTGGAACACCTTAGCTATGAGAAAGACTTCTTCCGGATTCATACAGGGGAAGTCAGCTTGGGTGCGGACATAGTCATGTTCCCTTCTAGTGAGGGTGTACTGGATGAAGTCAGCCTTCATGAACTTCCGAATCCTGTAGTTCTTGACTGTGGATGGTCTATCGTTAGACCATATTTTCTCAATAGGAGAGGCATGCTTAGCATAAAAAAGACTAAGTCTCTCAAATTCCATTGGCAGTCTTTTGTGGTCTGGAAGGCTGCGGTCGAATTGCTCAAACACAGTGAAGTATTTGACATTTGGAGAGATTGGAACATCCAAGTAGCCATCCGAAGGGGGTTCAACATATGTGAGGTTAGGTCTGTAATCGTCATCCAGCAGTATGCGGTGAGGATTGATCCAAGAGTTTATCAAGGATTCGTCCATGATGGTATCAAAACCGCATTCTCTCCATATGAGCTCCGCAAGTTTAGCTGCCTTCCAATCTTTTTTCCTTTGGGTGGTGGCAGGGGAGTCGTTTGAGCTTGGAGAGGACATGTGCTCCACCAGATTTTTGAAGTGAGGGGGAGTCTCTGGTTTCTCAGGATTGATCTCCTCTTGCGGTGGAGTGTTATGAGGTGGAGTATGATGAGATGGTTTCGGTGAGGGTTGCGGTGTAGGAATTTTTTCTGTAATGATGGGGGGACTTTGATGTTGTGAGATGGAGTGATTGGAGTGATGGACTTCTTCTTTACTTCCCCCTCTTGAGGAATGCAACCCAGGAGCTTCCTCAAGCCATTGTCGAAGGCCATCAACTTTGGCAAAAACTTCTTGAAATTGAGATTTAAGGGCATCGGCCAACTGTTGATTATTGGGAATGGTGGAGTTGAAGAGCAGTCTATGAATTTCCTTGGTGAGCTGAAGAATCTCTGGACCGTGGAAGTTGGAGGACAGGGATCGTTGCAGTCTATTGATTATGGCTTGAAGAACTGAGATAGTGGACTCATACGCAGTGTGAGTCTCAGCTATCAGTTTTTCAGACAGTGTGGCTTGATCCGCAATGGCTGCTTGGAGATCTTTCTTGATTGCGGTCACCTCAGAGATGAGTCGTTCCGCAGCAGCCATGAAGTCCTTGTGATCTGCTTGTCGATTGTTGTCAAGGGACCGGATTCCCATTTCAACTTTGAGAGAAATTCTCTCAGCAGCCAATCGCTCACGCGTTTCCAAGCGCTCTATCCGTTCGATCAATGACTGCGGTCCGGGGGTGTCTTCTGGTTGCGGTTGAGTTGGCTTGACCGCAGCTAGAATTTGATCAACTTTTGCTTGTAAGCTCAGAAATTCTTTTCTTGTGACAACATTCTTCTTCTTTTTCTTCTTCTCTTTGGGTTTTGAAGTTGAATGGTGAGAGCCACTGGATTCCTCTTCTTCATCGAACATCATAAGGTCATCATCAGAAGGACTGGGCTTATTTACCTCCTGAATGTCATCATCATCAAAACCGAAGGTGGGAGCAGAACTGACTTCTATTGCGGTTCCTTCGTCTTGTGATTCATGAACTGTTGGAGTTGGAATTGGATTTGGATTTGGAGTTGGAGTAGGAGTTACTCTGGAGGGGCCTGCACCTTCACCAGTTGCTTGAGCTTTAAGGATTGTTTCAGCCATCTCGGTCATCCAGTCTTGAACCTTCAGAATGGTGACTACGGTATTGGCATTATTGATTGCATATGCCTAATACTTAGCCACTGAATGGATTTCTTGTTCCTTTTGTTGTTGTTGCTTGATCTGTTGTTCCTTGCGTGCTTGGAATGCCCTCCTGAAAGCATCATATTTCTTGATGTCTGACTTAGTTACCGGAGTGTAGCGTAACCATGAGTCGTTTGATTCATCCCCATCAAATCCTTGGAATCGCACTGAAGTGTCCTTCGGGTTCACGGATCCTTGCACATTAGTGCTCACCGTGCCTAAACCACCTGCTGCGGATGTAAGCAGAGTAGGATTTCCTGAGCTTCCTTGGTCTCCTTGACCGTAGTCAAGTTTGGCCTCGGCTCAGTTCTGGCTAGGGCGGAAGAAGTGCCCTGCGGTTGGGGGAGGTATTTGAAGTGTTTGGGTTACGTTGAAGAGGATGGAGTGCAACTCCTCAGAAGAAAAGAAATGCAGTCGGGAAGCCCTGGAGACCTTAGGGCGTGCACCAATGTCATCCTCTTGGGAGTGAACTGGGGGGGGGGGGGAGTCGCCACGATGCGGTGAATCAGACTCACTTTCTGAGTCTGATTGGAAAAGGATAGTGGTGTTGAATGGGTCTGCGGCCACCCCAAGGACTACCGGAGCCTTTTGAGAGGCTTCAGTATTGGTCCGTTCACGCATTTGGCCAGAGGTATTGGTTTTCCTTTTCTTAAGGATGGCAATTGGTTGCGCATCCTCATCAGAATCACTATCAGGTGTGGGTGTGGTTGGTGTGATTTTACGTTTCTTGGTGGGTGCGGTTGGTTTGGGAGCATCCTTCTTGGGAGTTCTTTGTTTCTTCTTGGAGGCCAATTGATTTCTTCTTTGAGAAAGATTGGAGAGAATAGTGGAAGAAGGGACTGCGGTACCTTCAGGGTTAATGATTGCAGATGGATTTTGAAGAGGCGGGGTAGAAAGGTATGGGGCAATACCTTCCGTAGCCTCAATATGATCTGAGACATCAGCAGTCTCAATACCAAGAGTGGAAAGAATGTGGGTAGGAAGTCTTTGAATTGGTCCAAAAATAGATTGATCAGATGAGGGATTGTACCTTTTGAGATCCTTGGTGACAAAGAAATTGATGTCACTGCCCATGTTGATCCTTGCATCCGCATGGAGGTCTGAAATGCAGAGGGACCAGAACCTTGCGAAAGTGAGTTCGGTTGGGTTCTCCCTTGGGCTCTCCTTGGGAATGTATTGAAGAAAGTCGTCCCATAGGATTTGCCCGTAGTTCACGTCATGACCTATGAAGATACTCCACACCAGCTCCAGAAGTTTGAGTCCCATATTATCCGTGCCTCCGGTTCTGCCGGATAGACTGCGGATGACGAAATGGCAAACAAATTGCCAGACCGCAGGCAGTTGGTTTTTCTTGAATTCCCCATTTCCTTTAATCTTCTTCTGATATCCCATTTGGTAAAGTTCAGAAGTAACGTCCGCCATGGATGGGGTGAAAATCTTGATGGAGGGATGAACAAGGAGGTTAATGGCAGAAGGAAACTTTTCTTTGGACAGAATGACCAAAGAATCGTTAACCAGGTTAAGATGAACTTCTTGTGGGTTTTCGAGTGGGCGATAGGCTGAGAAGGCACATTTGAATAGGGTTGAGATTGGGACAACGTCTGTGAAAGCATCGAAGGGGCCAAACAGGGGGTGATTCTTCAGAAACTTGATTATCAGCTTGATCGGAGCATTGTAGGATGAATGATCTTCGAACACAGCTCTGAAGTTGCTTGAAGCAATCGTAGGAGAGTCTGAACCAGTAGGGTTCACTGATCCAGATGCCTTGGATTGTTTCTTGGATACACCGGATTTCACCATTGTAGGAGCTTGAGAGAAATAGTAGAAAACAGAGTGCTTGTAGGAATTTGAGAGGGAAGATTCAATGTTCAGAGAGCGTAAAGTGATTTTGGGGAAGAAGAAGGGTTTATATAGGGATGAATTGGAACAGTAACTATTTTTACCCTAGGTAAAAAGAAAGGATAAGGTAAAAGGTCGTTTGGGGGGAATCTTTTGAATTGGAAATTAAATCTCAGCCACATAATATGAAACGGTTTAAAAAAGTTTTGAGATTTACCAAGAAAAGGATTTGCATTTAATGAAAAGTCAGACGTACATCATCACGTCAGGTGATCGTGTGGTGAGGGGAAAAGAAGTTGTAACGGATGGGACGTGCTGGGTAAGAGGAAAAGACGGATTAAGGATGTGTTTATGGAAAAACGTTCTTTTTGTCATCATACCTAAAATAGGTCTGACACAAGGTTTATTCAAAAAGAGAATGAGACAGTTTCTCAAGGAATGTTTTTTTTATTTAATATTTTATTTAATGAAAGATCATTAAATAGCACACCATGATTCAAGGGTTGATGAAACAGTTGATAAATTATCAATGTGATTGCGGATGGAAACTTCATTGCGGATGGATCCTTTGCTATTGCGGATGAGTAGATGTGTGGTACATAGACTGCGGTAGAAGAACTGAGAAGAGCACTTGTACAAAAGGTTAGTAATAACAAACAATAAGGACCCATGAAAGATAAGTATGATATATGGTTGCGTTACATAGACTGCGGTACCAAAACTATCTATCTTAAGTAACTTTCAGTTAGAACCGCAACGGAGACCAAGGATGGTCTGCGGTATCTATCAATTCAAAAAGAATTGCGGGTCTGGATTCATCATTCCTAACATTTACAGGAAGGTGTTAAGTTTTGTGGAGTCGAGCGCTTTTGTGAACACATCAGCAATCTCTTCATGAGTATGGACAAAGATGAGTTCAATGTTACCTTTCAAGATGTGGTATTTGATGAAATGATACCGTAGTTCAATATGCTTAGTCTTGGAGTGCTGAATAGGATTATGAGAAATCGCTATAGCACTTTCAGAGTCGCAGTAAATTGGTATCCGCAACATTTTGTATCCGTAGTCCATAAGTTGTGTCTTCATCCATAGGACTTGTGAACAACAGCTGGCTGCGGCTACATATTCAGCTTCTGTGGTAGACAGAGATACACAACTTTGTTTCCTTGATGACCAGCTGACGAGTCTTCCACCCAGAAATTTACATCCACCTGAAATGATTTTTCGATCTAGTCTGCATCCGGCGTGATCCGCATCTGTGAATGCTTGAAGGCTGAAATCATTGCCTGTGGGGTACCATAATCCAAGAGACTTGCTTCCTTTCAGGTACCGTAGTATCTGTTTGGCTGCGGTCATATGTGACACTTTTGGGTCAGCCTGATACCTTGCGCATACACCTGTTGCAAAGAAAATGTCTGGCCTGCTGGCGGTGAGGTACATCAAAGAGCCTATGATACCTCTATAAGTCTTGTGATCCACAGATTTGCCTGAGGGATCAGCAGAGATCTTATATCCGAAGGCCATGGGGACCTTAGCCGAAGAACAGTTATCCATAGAATATTTCTTTAACAGTTCAGTGGTGTATTTCTCTTGATGAATGAATATCCCTTGCGACACTTGTTTCACTTGAAGTCCTAGAAAGAAGTTAATCTCTCTATTCATGCTCATTTTGAACTTGTTGGTCATGAGCTTAGCAAATTCATCCACCATTCCTTGATTAGTCGATCCGAAGATGATATCATCCACATATATTTGTACAAGCATAAGGTGGTCACCATTTTCTTTTCTAAATAAAGTGGGATCAATCACTCCTCTTTTGTATCCGGACGAGACAAGAAATTCAGAGAGAGTCTCGTACCATGCTCTTGGGGTTTGCTTCAGACCGTAGACTGCTTTTTCAAGTTTGTAGCAGTGGTCAGGGAATTCAATACTTTCAAATCCTGGAGGTTGCTGAAGATAAACCTCTTCTTTTAATTCCCCATTGAGAAATGCACTCTTAACGTCCATTGGGTGTACCTTGACGTTTTTGTGGGCTGCGTATGCTAAGAAGATTCGGATGGCTTCCATTCGTGCCACCGGAGCATACGTTTCATCATAGTCAACACCTTCAAGTTGACTGTAGCCCTTTGCAACTAGCCTTGCCTTGTTTCTGACTACCGCACCAGATTCATCCAGCTTGTTTTTGAATACCCATCTAGTACCAACAATGGTGTGACCGTGTGGCTTCAGGATGAGCTTCCACACTTTGTTCCTTTTGAATTCTTTTAGCTCTTCTTGCATTGCGGATATCCAATCAGGTTCTAGTAATGCTTCTTTGATCGTTCGGGGCTCGACTGAGGACATAAATGTTGCGTAGTGACAATGATCAGATAAGTCCTTAGAAGATCGAGTCTGGATACCTGCGGATGGGTTGCCAATGATTTGACCTGGTGGGTGGTCCTTCGTCCATACGTGTAGACGGGGTTGTAGATGATCAGCAGCTGCGGTAGAGGGAATATCTTCAATATCAGAAGATTCAGCGGTTGGAGATGGCAGTTCCCCCTGGATTTGAGAACATCCTGCGGAATCATCTTGGTTTGTTGGAACAAGAATGGAATTTTCTTGAGCAGTTGGAAGAGGTTCCCACTGGATTGCTGATGGGAGTTCCTCTGGAACCTGAGAAGGTTCCCCCTGGACTGCGGATGGAAGAGTGATAATCCTTGAATCGGTTCTTGTGTCAATGTTTTCTATGAGTTCATCATCCGAATCCGAAGATACGTTTGATGGTAATGATTCTCTGCGGATAGGAACTTGAGCAGCATCAAGTACTGGAACCTCGACGGTTGTTGCTTGATCCGGAGTAGAGCTTTCCCCCTCAACCGGAGAGGTGGAAGTATTGAGAGATGCTACTTCGGATAGTGATAGACCAGAAACATCAGTGTGTTGTTGTTGAGCTGCCGGTGACACAAGAACTTCGGATAACTTGGCTGTTTCTACAGGGTCGAAGAGATCGTCATAATTGACTTCAACAAGATTTAATGGACCCGAAGAGGTAGGAATATCACTTTCCAGGATTGCGGTGGTTTCAGTGGATGGAGGGGCTTTATGGATGTGAGAATCATCAAATTTCACATCGAAGCTTTCAATGATTAGCCTTGTACGTCTGATGAGGAATCGATAAGCAACCTTGTTAATGGAGTAGCCAAGGAAGATGCCTTCATCAAACTTCGGTGCAAACTTGTTAAGCTGATCTCGGTTGTTGATCACGAAACATCTACACCCAAAGATATGAAAGAAGCGAACATTTGGCTTGCGGTTGTTAAGGCCCTCATACGGTGTTTTATTGAGGCGTTTGCACACAATGCTTCGGTTTTGTACAAAGCATGCGGTGGCTACAGCTTCAGCCCAGAAGTAGAGAGGAAGGTGTGCGAAGTTGAGCATGGATCTGGCTGCTTCTACTAGAGTGCGGTTCCTTCTCTCTACTACCCCATTTTGTTGCGGTGTGTAGGGAGCTGAGAAGTTATGAGTGATGCCTTTGGAAACCAAGAAACTGTTGAGGAGATGATTAGTGAACTCGGTTCCATTATCACTACGGATACGTCTTACTGGAAGCTTGATCTGAAGTTCTATCTCCTTGATGAAATTGATGAGAATCTGCGGTGTTTCTGACTTGAGTCTGAGGAAGAAAACCCATGTGAAGCGTGTGAAGTCATCTACTATAACCAGTATGTACTTCTTGTGATGGAGGCTGGCTACGGTTGATGGACTGCAGAGATCAATGTGGAGAAGCTCTAGTGGTTCGGAAATTGAAGAGTCAATCACCATAGGGTGACTTGCTTTGGATTGCTTCCCACATTCACATGCAGGGCAGAGAGTATCGTTGCTGAATTTGAGAATAGGAAGACCTCTGACTAGTTCTCCGGTGACCAAATTGTTGATGTACCTGAAGTTGAGATGAGCTAGCTTGCGGTGCCATAGCCAGCTGACTTCGGATACGGCTTTGGATAGGAAGCACAACTGCGGTCTACCAATGATCAGAGAGACATCCAAAGAATACATGGTACCTTCGGATCGAGATTTGATCAAACATGTGCTCATATCACTTGTCATTACATAACAAAATTGATCATCAAATTCAACTCGATGGCCTGCCTTACATAGTTGGCCAACACTGATGAGATTGTGTTTAAGGCTTTCTACATAAGCAACCTTCTGAATAGAGAAGTTCCCCGTAGTGAGAACATCGTAACCTCGAATGACTCCATTCGCATTGTTTCCGAATGTGACATTTCTACCATTACACATGGGCCTGAAATCCCGAAGGTATTCTAACCTTCCGGTCATGTGCAAGGAGCAGGCACTGTCAATTAACCATTC
Source organism: Lactuca virosa (assembly GCF_052849685.1). Classification (NCBI taxonomy): domain Eukaryota; kingdom Viridiplantae; phylum Streptophyta; class Magnoliopsida; order Asterales; family Asteraceae; genus Lactuca; species Lactuca virosa. Next base: position 462,696,965 of record NC_136430.1, on the reverse strand, counting down.
ATCTTCTTGTTCCTCCTTGCACAAAGCCTGAGAATTACACGGTTAGTTTAGGCATCCAAACTAGTTTGGAGCCTGGGACAACAGATGAGTTTCTGAATGATGCATGGACCGAGGTTGCAGGGACGGGTCTCTTTTCAACTTTTAATCCTAGTCCTGGGTGTTTGTGCAGATTTGGAGTGTTGTGAGTTTTTGAAAAAGTACGAGGTTTCTGACTCCGACTACATTTTACATAGGAAGAATCCTTTTGACAACTACACTGACATTTACAAAAAGAGATTTTATCTTTTGATCTGACACTATGCTTGGTCAGCGGTCTATAGGATGAATTGGACTTGTTACCGGTCCGAGGTTGATAATCCCTGACATGAGTGGTGTTGGGTTTTGAAAAAGTTTGTTTTTGAAAAGGTTTAGCACGTGTAGGTCTTTGAGTTCTTTTTGGTGGAGTCGCTAGAATACCCTTCCTGTAACACTAGTCAAAATAGGTCAATAGACAATCACATGTGATTATGCCAATCATGTAATGTGATTATGTTAAACTAGTAATGTGGTAAGAGTGTTATGTAGTTCATGATAAATTCTAATACAAATATGAACCTTCTTTATGATACAACTCAAAGTATATGTCCATACGATTCCAAAAATATAGAGAATGTTTGAATCTGACTTCGCATGAAGAAGTTATGATAAACCGAACACTATAAATCTCTATAATAAGAGGAATTTAAAATAGACTTAGAACTAGCTATTTAAGTCTAAAAGAGAGTTGTAGTACTCGTAAATACCTACGCGTGGATATAAAGAACGTCAAAAACGGAGTTCGTATGCAAAAGTTATGGCCTTCCGAAGATATCGCTGTCAGATCCCTAATTTGACTGAACTCACGACATGAGCATAAAAACTCACGACGTGAGGACTCAAACCGCCACATTTCGGATCTAGAAGGTGTGACGAGGCTACGAGGGGATAAGATCCAAACTCACGACGTGAACAAGGAGTTTTTCTCGACGTGAGGAGTCACATGGCCACCTTCCGAAGCTAGGGACGCAAATGGCAAGTCTACGGGATGAACATGCAGGACTCACGACGTGAGCCTTATAAAACTCATGACGTGAGGTTCTAAAATCATTACTATAAATAGCATCCCGAGCCCCGACGACCTCGTACGCTGACCGTTTTTGCTTAGATAACATAAAATCACGCTACTAGGGTGAGTTTCACGGCCCCACTTTCTAATATTTCGGGGGAAAACGCATGTTAGATATTATATATATGTTATTATTATGTCTATATGATAGTATATAGTTATAATAGCCGGGGTATAGTTGTTCTAAATATAATATTTTGAATATATACAACTATTATCAACTTATCAGTATGTTAATTTACTAATGTAGATCTTGAGTTATACTTAAGATTCTATATATATGTTGTGTGCGATATAGTTCCGAAGTTATATTCGGAAGATTTATATGTTAAGTTATAAAGTATGTTGCTATTAATAGTTTTATGTCAAGATAAAACTGGATATGTTATACGTTGTTATTGTTAGTTTTATGTTAAGATAAAACTTGGTATTGTTATTGATAGTTTTATGTCAAGATAAAACTAGGAACGTTATATGTTGTTATTATTGGTTTTAGGTCAAGATAAAACCTGGTTTTACTTCAAGATATAGCTGTTATACTGCCTAAATATTATGAAGTTAGGAGTAATGTTTAAAAGCATAGTCTAGTAACTTAGGGTTTTAGACATAAAGATGCTTTTGTTGTTAGAGCTATAGGAAGCCGTCAAACTCTACATGAGTAATTGTATTCATCAACTAAGATTGGGGATCTTAGTGGAAATCCTCTAAACTGTAACCGTTAATCCCGTGTGAGCGAGGAAGTCGTGTATAATTAGTATACGGGTTGACCACCCCACTTGTGACTGTTAGCTACAGTCAACCAAAAGCAAGTGATGAACTATCCTTTTATTTGTTATTGTTCCGGCGTCGATGAAGCGTACAGTGTTGTTTCTCATGGTAAATCATGAGTGTGTTTGTTTCTCATGGTAAATCGTGAGTGTGTTCTATCAGAGGTATTATGTCATAGCAGCGGTTACAGGCTCATGGTAGCAAATTGTTAGAAACATTATACTTTGTCGTATACAAGTATTAATGTTAAGTATAAGTTTCCCCTACTTATACCTTAGGATTAAGGAATGTTTATGTATAACACTTAATTGATAAGTAAACTATTATACCTAATATACATACTAAATGTTGGAGAGTCAAAATGATACTTTCAAAAACTATACTTTTGAATGTTGAAAATGTATTATTTTATGGAGTCAAAACCTATGGACTCACCAACTTTATGTTGACGTATTTTAAAATGCATGTGTTTTCAGGAACTTGAAAAGCTGGTATGTATTCGAACAGAAGAAGTTTTACTATTACTTTTCTGTTCATTAAGAAGTATGCCATAGTCGGATATTATGTAATAGGTTCTAGAAAAACAGTTATGTAACTTTCAGTTATCAATAAAGGTATGTATTTTCTTTAGTACTGTTCAATGTATGTTATATAACTGTGATACGAAGAATAACGTTACAGTACCCGGTGTTTCCGCCGATGGCTGGGGGTGTGACAGAAATTGGTATCAGAGCTATTAACTATAGTGAACTAGTACTTTCTTAGGAAAGCAGGTCCATGGTTTAGGACTTACTCTATTAGGTTTAGGTATATCCCTTAGCCTATAAATAAAAAGTATTATTAATTATTCTACTGAAGGACTAGTTACGGGAGCGGTGACAAGGATAGACATGTCGATTTGGGTTGCTGGATTTCAGAACGGCTATATGCTAAAATGATCTTGCCCTTTCGACTGTCCTGACTGGCCGGAGCCTTATCAGATAGACCTGAAGTAACAAATAATAGTAAAAGCATGAATACAATAAATAAGAATATAGAGTCATATATAAAGACTCAGACCTGCGGTGAGAATACACCTTAATACCCGTAATGTTTTTGATCTCAAGGATTTAGATCAAATATTCCAACTAAAGTTTATATGTACATATATCCTATCACAACTAGGTGTAGGTGCGCAACTACATTTTATTATGATCAGATCATATGAACTATTTAATTTGGGAGTAATATTTGATAGACTAAAACTTTTTGGTGATCCAAAACGTATAGGAATTCGGCATGGCACATTCAAGAGAATGGATAATCATCGAGGACACAGATGAAGAAGAGGAAGTTTCATTCCCCATGATGGTAGGCGATCCTTACTACCCTATAAATCCAACCACCTTTCATCCAATACCTTCTGACGATGAAGCACCTTTATCCTCCAACGAATGGGAAGAGAGTGAACCAATGGAAGAAAGTGAATCCATGGAGGAGACAGAGTCGGTGGCATCATCTTTACCACCACTGAACACTCTTTACCGTAAAGTTCCAGGAGGAGTAAAAATGAAACGCACGACACGTAAATCCATACCGATATGGCAAAAGATTAAGAAGAGTCAGAAGGCGACATCTTCAGGAAGTCATAGAGTTCAAGATGAACCTGCACGGATCGCACAAACCGTTGATAGGTGGGTGGCGGAAGAAAGAGCTGCCAAGATGTATGAGACTGGTCAATCATATCGACCACATCTCCCACATTCTTCTGAAGATAACACTTTATCTCAATTGTTTGAGAAAAGTGTGAAAATTGAAGACAAGATGGAAATTGTCGAAGGGAGGGCTACTCATCTCTCTGGAAGAGTGCGAAGGCTAGAAGGACAAAGGACACGAGATCAGGAATCGGTGATGGATGTCCATCATCGTATAAATTTTGCTTATAATGACATGATTACTCACGATGCCAGGATTGCAGAGTTAGAGCTCTACAATCAAACCTCAAGAAATGAAGAACGCACGGGAAGTCTTGAGCAGAGAACTCAAGCACTTGAAGAGCAAGTGGTTAATGTCACTGACGTGCTGGGTCATCACTTAGGTTTCTGGTAGATAAGCTTCAACTAGTGGTTATGTAAATAGAGAAAATCAAACTAGTTAAGGCGAAAAGAGGAAAGTTTATAGCAAGGATGTAGAAAACCTTGCAAATTTTGCAATGTTTATAGAAACTTTTCTCTTATAAACCTAAATAAACTGATGTAACCGCTGGTAATAATATGAAGCATACGTTACAGTAATCATTGTGTTGTCTATTATGTTTTACACTGTGAATAATAACTGGAGTATTTAGTACTCGTGTATTAAATGATTAACAAAACTCATAAAATTCTTATTATTTATAATAGGAACTAAAACAAAATGCCTAGAAGGAGTAATCGGCTAAACCCTAACCGACCATCAGCACCACAACAACAACAACCGCAACCACCACCAGAAATAAACCCCTCAATAAGTATAGTACAACTTGAAGAAATCATAGCTCAAAGAATTACTGCGGCTCTATCTAATGTCACAAGAGATGGAGTTAGAAATGAAGGCCATGTAGGGACCGCTAGAACATGTACCTACAAAGATTTTATGAATTGCAGGCCAAAAAGCTTTCATGGAAATGAAGGGGTAGTTAATTTGACGAGGTGGATAGAAAAGACAGAGTCCGTCTTTCAAATAAGCTTCTGTCCAGATGATTGTAAAGTACGATTTGCAGCATGTACTTTCGCTGATGCATCACTCACCTGGTGGAACAACCATGTGAATACCATGGGAATTGATACTGCAAATTCCATGAAATGGGAGGAGCTAAAAATGATGCTAGTAGAGGAGTATTGTCCTAGGGAGGAGATACATAAACTGGAACAAGAACTGTGGACCCTAACCATGAAGGGTTCAGAGATAAAAGCTTATACCGCTAGATTTAATGATCTTGCTGTAATGTGTCCAGCACTTGTAACCCCTGAATATAAAAAGATTGAGCGATATATCTGGGGTTTAGCATCGCAAATCAAAGGCATGGTGATCGCATCAAAGCCTACGACTTATGACAGCACCAAGAGGATAGCTCATCAGCTAACCCTCACAGAGATCCAAGGAACAGAAGTGGTCTCAAAGGCTGAGTCTCCCAAATCTAGAACAAACAAGCGCAAGTTTAATAGGAAGAATCTCAAACAATCATCTGAGAAAAGACAAGAAGTGGCAACCAATTATGCAGCCACAACAACAGTACCTACACAACCAAAATCTTCATGGTGCAATCAGTGCAACCGTCATCATCCAGGTGACTGTTTCGTCTGCATGAAGTGCAAGAAAAAGGGGCATACTGCTAGTTACTACAGGAGCACAACACCTACAACAGTCGATCAACAAACCAATAATGGGACAGGCCGTGGTGAAGGAAGAAAATGCTACGAGTGTGGGGAGGTTGGACATGTCAAGAAAGAATGTCCAAAGTTAAGGAGTCAAGGAGGCATAGGACGTGGCAGGGCGTTTGTGATTGGAAGCAGAGAGGCTATCCAGGACCCTTCGGTCGTATCTGGTATGTTTCTTATAGATAATTTATATGCTTCTATACTCTTCGACTCTGGAGCAGATCGAAGTTTTATAACTCCGACATTTAGAAAATTGTTAAGTCATAAGTCTAGCAGATTAAAAGAAATCTATGAAGTAGAAATCGCTAACGGTCAAACTGAGAAAACACATGAAATCTTAGAAAAGTGTCTGTTAACTCTTAATAATTACATTTTTCACGTCAACCTCATGCCAATGCCTATCGAGAGTTTTGATGTCATAATTGGCATGGATTGGTTATCTTCACACCGCGCCGAAATTCTATGTCATGAAAAAGCCATACGACTACCCTTACCAAACGGTGAAGCCCTGATTATCTATGGCGATAAATCTGGGAAGAACCTCAAAGTTATCTCTTGTACAAAGACCCAGAAATATCTACATAAGAAATGTAGCGCATTCTTAGCCCACATTGTAGATAGGAAGAGAAAGACAAAAGAAATCAAGGACATACCTCAAGTATGTGATTTCCCTGACGTGTTTCCTGAAGATCTACGTGGAATACCTCCCGTCCGACAAGTCGAGTTTCGCATCGACTTAATTCCAGGAGCAGTACCAGTAGCGAAATCTCCTTATCGGTTGGCTCCATCTGAAATGCAAGAATTATCTAGCCAATTACAAGAACTTCTTGACAAAGGCTTTATCCGACCAAGTTTTTCACCTTGGGGAGCACCAATCTTGTTTGTCAAGAAGAAGGACAGATCCTTTCGAATGTGTATTGATTATCGGGAGCTGAACAAGCTAACGATCAAGAATCGTTATCCGCTTCCAAGAATTGATGATCTATTCGATCAACTGCAAGGATCTAGCTACTACTCAAAGATAGATCTTAGATCAGGATACCATCAACTCAGAGTACAAGAAGACGACATTCCAAAAACAGCATTTAGAACTCGTTATGGTTATTATGAGTTCTTAGTTATGTCTTTTGGATTAACCAATGCCCCAGCAGTGTTTATGGATCTCATGAATCGCGTTTTTAAACCATACTTGGATAAATTTGTGATCGTATTTATTGATGATATATTGATATATTCACGAACCAAGGAAGAACATGGTCAACACCTGCAAATAATCTTGGAACTACTAAGAAAAGAAAAGTTGTACGCTAAATTCTCCAAATGCGAGTTTTGGATTAGAGAAGTACAATTTTTAGGTCATGTAGTTCGCAACGAAGGAATTCATGTTGACCCATCCAAAGTTGAAGCAATCAGGAATTGGGAAGCACCAAAGACGCCAACAGAGGTGCGTCAATTCCTAGGACTTGCTGGCTATTACCGTACATTCATAGAGAATTTCTCCAAAATAGCCAAGCCACTTACAACACTAACCCAGAAGAATACGAAGTTCAACTGGGAAGACAAACAAGAAGCTGCTTTTCAGAAACTGAAGCAAATGTTGTGTAGTGCACCAATCCTATCCCTTCCAGATGGAACAAAAGATTTCGTTGTATACTGCGACGCATCAAATCAAGGATTAGGATGTGTGTTGATGCAAAGAGGAAAAGTTATCGCCTATGCATCACGACAACTTAAGTTGCATGAGAATAATTACACTACCCATGATCTTGAATTGGGAGCTGTAGTTTTTGCACTAAAAATTTGGAGACATTACTTATACGGTACTAAGTGTACTATTTTTACCGACCACAAGAGTCTCCAACACATCTTCGACCAAAAAGATCTTAATATGAGACAACGAAGATGGGTTGAATTGTTGAATGATTACGAATGTGAGATTCGTTATCATCCCGGAAAGGCAAACGTGGTAGCAGATGCCTTGAGCCGGAAAGAATATATTAAACCCCGACGGGTATGAGCATTAACTATAACTATCCATTCTAACTTTATCGCACAAATTAGAGAAGCTCAGCTTGAGGCTCTAAAAGAAGAAAACATCAAGAACGAAGCTTTGCGAGGAATGGAAAAGCAACTTATACAAAAAGATGACGGAACGCGACACTTTATGAACCGAATTCGGATGCCTAAGTTCGGTGGAGTCAGGGACTTGGTCTTAGAAGAAGCCCACAAGTCCAGATATTCCGTGCATCCAGGCTCTGACAAAATGTACTTGGATTTAAAAGTACATTATTGGTGGCCAAACATGAAGGCAGAAATTGCTACTTATGTGAGCAAATGTTTGACTTGTTCTAGAGTAAAGGCAGAACATCAAAAGCCTTCAGGTTTACTTCAACAACCGGAAATACCTGAATGGAAATGGGAGCAGATATCAATGGACTTCATCACTAAGTTACCTAAAACTCCTAGTGGGTCCGACACTATTTGGGTAATAGTCGATAGATTAACTAAGTCCGCCCATTTCTTACCAATTAAGGAGAACGACAAGATGGAGAAGCTAACTAGAATTTATCTTAAGGAAATTGTCAGATTGCATGGAGTTCCAAATTCTATTATTTCTGACCGAGATAGTAGATTCACTTCACGATTTTGGCAATCTCTACAAAAATCCTTAGGAACACGTCTAGATATGAGTACAGCTTACCATCCACAGACTGATGGACAGAGTGAGAGAACCATTCAAACTTTAGAAGATATGCTTCGAGCCTGTGTAATAGACTTTGCAAATGCGTGGGATACTCATTTACCGTTAATTGAGTTTTCCTACAACAATAGTCATCACACCAGCATCAAGACTGCACCGTTTGAGGCTCTTTATGGACGAAAATGTCGTTCCCCAGTATGTTGGGCAGAAGTTGGAGATACGCAAATGGCCAGAGAACGTACAGGCGATACCTTACGTACTGGACCAGAAATAATCCACTAGACAACTGAAAAGACCGTGCAAATTAAGGATCGATTAAAGGCTGCACGTGATCGTCAAAAGAGCTATGCTGACGTAAGACGTAAGCCCTTAGAATTCCAAGTTGGAGATAAAGTAATGTTGAAGGTCTCTCCTTGGAAAGGTGTAATTCGATTCGGGAAACGAGGCAAACTAAATCCACAGTATATAAGACCTTTTGAAATGCTGGCAAAAATTGGTTCTGTCACATACCAACTCAAGTTGCCTCAAGAACTAAGTAATGTGCACGATGTTTTTCACATATCAAACCTCAAAAGATGTCTATCCGATGACACTCTTGTTATACCTCTCGAAAGAGATACAAGTCAATACGAAACTCAACTTTGTAGAAAAACCTGTTGAGATCATGGATCGAGAAGTCAAACGATTAAAGCAAAGTCGTATTCCCATAGTGAAAGTTCGATGGAACTCTTTACGAGGACCTGAAATTACTTGGGAACATGAAGATCAGATGAAAGAAAAATACCCTCAATTATTTGGCAAAACCCCATCCATAAGATAAATTTCGGGACGAAATTATTCTAACGGGGGGAGAATGTAACACTAGTCAAAATAGGTCAATAGACAATCACATGTGATTATGCCAATCATGTAATGTGATTTTGTTAAACTAGTAATGTGATAAGATTGTTATGTAGTTCATGATAAATTCTAATACAAATATTAACTTTCTTTATGATACAACTCCAAGTATACGTCCATACGATTCCAAAAATATAGAGAATGTCTGAATCTGACTTCGCATAAAAGAAGTTATGATAAACCGAACACTATAAATCTCTATAGTAAGAGGAATTTAAAATATACTTAGAATTAGCTATTAAAATCTAAAAGAGAGTTGTAATACTTGTAAATACCTACGCGTGCATATAAAGAACGTCAAAAATGAAGTTCGTATGTGAAAGTTACGACCTTCTGAAGATTCAGCTGTCAGAAACCCTAATCTGACTGAGCTCACGACGTGAACACAGGACTCACGACGTGAGAAGTCATTTATCTATATCTCGGAATCTAGAAGGTGTGACGAGGCTGCGAGGGGATAATATCCAAACTCACGACGTGAGCAAGGATATCTCACGACGTGAGGAGTCACATGGCCACCTTCCGAAGCTAGGGACGCAAATGGCAAGCCTACGAGATGAGCATGCAGGACTCACGACGTGAGCATATAAAACTCACGACGTGAGGTTCTAAAATCCTTACTATAAATAGCAGGTCCGACTTCAGCCATTCTTACACCTAAACTTCTTCTCTTTCTCTCCTTTGCTGAGGCCCTCTTGCATCCCGAGCCCCGACGACCTCGTACGCTGACCGTTTTTGCTTAGATAACATAAAATCACGCTACTAGGGTGAGTTTCACGGCCCCACTTTCTAATATTTTGGGGAAACGCATGCTAGATATTATATATATGTTATTATTATGTCTATATGATAGTATATAGTTATAATAGTCGGGGTATAGTTGTTCTAAATATAATATTTTGAATATATACAACTATTATCAACTTATCAGTATGTTAATTTACTAGTGTAGATCTTGAGTTATACTTAGGATTCTATATATATGTTGTGTGCGATATAGTTCCGAAGTTATATTCGGAAGTTCTATATGTTAAGTTATAAAGTATGTTGCTATTATTAGTTTTATGTCAAGATAAAACTGGATATGTTATATGTTGTTATTGTTAGTTTTATGTTAAGATAAAACTTGGTATTGTTATTGATAGTTTTATGTCAAGATAAAACTAGGAACGTTATATGTTGTTATTATTGGTTTTAGGTCAAGATAAAACCCGGTTTTACTTCAAGATATAGCTGTTATACTGCCTAAATATTATGAAGTTAGGAGTAATGTTTAAAAGCGTAGTCTAGTAACTTAGGGTTTTAGACATGAAGATGCTTTTGTTGTTAGAGCTATAGGAAGCCGTCAAAGTCTACATGAGTAATTGTATTCATCAACTAAGATTGGGGATCTGAGCGGAAATCCTCTGAACTGTAACCGTTAATCCCGTGTGAGCGAGGAAGTCGTGTATAATTAGTATACGGGTTGACCACCCCACTTGTGACTATTGGGAGCTGTAGTTTTTGCACTAAAAATTTCGAGACATTACTTATACGGTACTAAGTGTACTATTTTTACCGACCACAAGAGTCTTCAACACATCTTCGACCAAAAAGATCTTAATATGAGACAAAGAAGATGGGTTGAATTGTTGAATGATTACAAATGTGAGATTCGTTATCATCCCGGAAAGGCAAACATGGTAGCAGATGCCTTGAGCCGGAAAGAATATATTAAACCCTGACGAGTACGAGCATTAACTATAACTATCCATTCTAACTTTACCGCACAAATTAGAGAAGCTCAGGTTGAGGCTCTAAAAGAAGAAAACATTAAGAACGAAGCTTTGCGAGGAATGGAAAAGCAACTTATACGAAAAGATGACGGAATACAATACTTTATGAACCGAGTTTGGACGCCTAGGTTCGGTGGAGTCAGGGACTTGGTCTTAGAAGAAGCCCACAAGTCCAGATATTCCATGCATCCAGGTTCTGACAAAATGTACTTAGATTTAAAAGTATATTATTGGTGGCCAAACATGAAGGCAGAAATTGCTACTTATGTGAGAAAATGTTTGACTTGTTCTAGAGTAAAGGCAGAACATCAAAAGCCTTCAGGTTTACTTCAACAACCGGAAATACCTGAATGGAAATGGGAGCAGATATCAATGGACTTCATCACTAAGTTACCTAAAACTCCTAGTGGGTCCGACACTATTTGGGTGATAGTCGATAGGTTGACTAAGTCCGCCCATTTCTTACCAATTAAGGAGAACGACAAGATGGAGAAGCTGACTAGAGTTTATCTTAAGGAAATTGTCAGATTGCATGGAGTTCCAAATTCTATTATTTCTGACCGAGATAGTAGATTCACTTCATGATTTTGGCAATCTCTACAAAAATCCTTAGGAACACGTCTAGACATGAGTACCGCTTACCATCCACAGACTGATGGTCAGAGTGAGAGAACCATTCAGACTTTAGAAGATATGCTCCGAGCCTGTGTAATAGACTTTTGAAATGCATGGGATACTCATTTACCATTAATTGAGTTTTCCTACAACAATAGTCATCACACCAGCATCAAGGCTGCACCATTTGAGGCTCTTTAAGGACGAAAATGTCGTTCCCCAGTGTGTTGGGCAGAAGTTGGAGATACGCAGATGGCCAGAGAACGTACAGGCGATACCTTACGTACTGGACCAAAAATAATCCACGATTCAACTGAAAAGATCGTGCAAATTAAGGATCGATTAAAGGCTGCACGTGATCATCAAAAGAGCTATGCTGACGTAAGACATAAGCCTTTAGAATTCCAAGTTGGAGATAAAGTAATGTTGAAAGTCTCTCCTTGGAAAGGTGTAAATCGATTCGGGAAACGAGACAAACTAAACCCACGATATATAGGACCTTTTGAAATTCTGGCAAGAATTGGTTCTGTCGCATACCAACTCAAGTTGCCTCAAGAACTAAGAAATGTGCACGATGTTTTTCACATATCAAACCTCAAAAGATGTCTATCTGATGACACTCTTGTTATACCTCTCGAAGAGATACAAGTCAATATGAAACTCAACTTTGTAGAAGAACCTGTTGAGATTATGGATCGAGAAGTCAAACGATTAAAGCAAAGTCGTATTCCCATAGTGAAAGTTCGATGGAACTCTTTGCGAGGACCTGAATTTACTTGGGAACGTGAAGATCAGATGAAAGAAAAATACCCCCAACTGTTTAACGAAACCCCATCCATAAGATAAATTTCGGGATGAAACTATTCTAACGGGGGGAGAATGTAACACTAGTCAAAATAGGTCAATAGACAATCACATGTGATTATGCCAATCATGTAATGTGATTATGTTAAACTAGTAATGTGGTAAGAGTGTTATGTAGTTCATGATAAATTCTAATACAAATATGAACCTTCTTTATGATACAACTCAAAGTATAGTCCATACGATTCCAAAAATATAGAGAATGTTTGAATCTGACTTCGCATGAAGAAGTTATGATAAACCGAACACTATAAATCTCTATAATAGGTGGAATTTAAAATAGAGTTAGAATAAGTTATTTAAGTCTAAAAGAGAGATGTAGTACTCGTAAATACCTACGCGTGGATATAAAGAACGTCAAAAACGGAGTTCGTATGCAAAAGTTATGGCCTTCCGAAGATATCGCTGTCAGAAACCCTAATTTGACTGAACTCACGACGTGAGCATAAAAACTCACGACGTGAGGACTAAAACCGCCACATTTCTGATCTAGAAGGTGTGACGAGGCTGCGAGGGGATAAGATCCAAACTCACGACGTGAACAAGGAGTTTTTCACGACGTGAGGAGTCACATGGCCACCTTCCGAAGCTAGGGACGCAAATGGCAAGTCTACGGGATGAACATGCAGGACTCACGACGTGAGCCTTATAAAACTCACGACGTGAGGTTCTAAAATCATTACTATAAATAGCAGGTCTGACTTCAGCCACTCTTACACCTAAACTTCTTCCCTTTCTCTCCTTTGCTGAGGCCCTCTTGCATCCCGATCCCCGACGACCTCGTACGCTGACCGTTTTTGCTTAGATAACATAAAATCACGCTACTAGGGTGAGTTTCACGGCCCCACTTTCTAATATTTCAGGGGAAAACGCATGCTAGATATTATATATATGTTATTGTTATGTCTATATGATAGTATATAGTTATAATAGCCGGGGTATAGTTGTTCTAAATATAATATTTTGAATATATACAACTATTATCAACTTATCAGTATGTTAATTTACTAATGTAGATCTTGAGTTATACTTAAGATTCTATATATATGTTGTGTGCGATATAGTTCCGAAGTTATATTTGGAAGATTTATATGTTAAGTTATAAAGTATGTTGCTATTAATAGTTTTATGTCAAGATAAAACTGGATATGTTATATGTTGTTATTGTTAGTTTTATGTTAAGATAAAACTTGGTATTGTTATTGATAGTTTTATGTCAAGATAAAACTAGGAACGTTATATGTTGTTATTATTGGTTTTAGGTCATGATAAAACCTGGTTTTACTTCAAGATATAGCTGTTATACTGCCTAAATATTATGAAGTTAGGAGTAATGTTTAAAAGCATAGTCTAGTAACTTAGGGTTTTAGACATAAAGATGCTTTTGTTGTTATAGCTATAGGAAGCCGTCAAAGTCTACATGAGTAATTGTATTCATCAACTAAGATTGGGGATCTTAGTGGAAATCCTCTGAACTGTAACCGTTAATCCCGTGTGAGCGAGGAAGTCGTGTATAATTAGTATACGGGTTGACCACCCCACTTGTGACTGTTAGCTACAGTCAACCAAAAGCAAGTGATGAACTTGATGGGTTTATGCCATAAGAACATCCTATGTGCTCATGCAAACCCTAATGCTTGGATCTAGGTTTCTCTATTGTACATGCATTCATCCAAGACTATAAACCCTAGATCTAGCATGTGATAATCAATATTAACATATGAATTAGGGTTTAGATCATACCTTAATTGTTATGTAGCAATAACAATCTCAAATCCTCCTTGTAATGGCTTTAGAAAGCTTAGAGTCACAAGTGTCACTCCTCTAATGGCTCACAAACACCAAGAGTAAGAGGATGAAGAATAAGGAAAGAGGAGGCTGCCCAAAACGCGTGGAAACCCTAGTGGAACTCTTAGCCACGTTTTTGGGGCTTAAGGGTACTATATATACATGTAGGCTATTAGGGTTTTCAACTAGGAAACCCTAATCTGACTGCTTAAGCCCTAAGCAGCCCATGAACCCTTTTAGAATATCCCTTGGGCGATTTCTAATGGGTTTCCCCATAGAATTCGTCCAACCTATTATTCCAAGGTGATCCATAGCCCAAATGCAATTATCTTATAATTACAGTTCTAGTCCCTTAATTTTAATTAATCTCTTTTAGCCACAAAATTAATTATCAATTAATTCTTGACTAATATTAATTAAACAATATGATTTCTCCTTTAATATATTATTCTCATAATATATTAATAAATCATAATTAATCCTTTCTCTCCATAATTCATCCTATCAAGTTGCTTTGGTGAAGGCAACCCAAAAGGACCATGCACCATCGGGTCAAGTACATACCAAAATAGTTATGGACTTAGACACTAATCCAACAGTCTCCCACTTGGATAAGTCTAATAACTATTCTGCGTATGACTTCAGATCCTGATCTGCAATCGTAGCTTTCAAAAACCGCTGTCAACTCTGATCCTATCAGAAGCGTGTCCTTTAGATAAGGGATCATATATTCCTCAATTCTAGATATCGTATAGACTGAGACATGGATTTAAATCATTCTTTCTGTCTATGTGTTGTTTCCCGATTTCCGATTTATGACGACTGACAACAGACTACAATTGAACACATCAAATTAGACCCAGCTTGGCCAAGCACTTAGTTGTCATCACTAAATCATCGAGGGGCCCACAGATATCGCTTTCATCCTACTTTGGATAAAAGGAACGGATAAACTTTGATTCAATGCTTGCTTGCACTCACTTACCGAATCACACACAACAATGTGTTTTATGACACCAAGTTACTGGTGCGTTTACATATTATCAATGTGTAACCGACTCACAAGATACAACTCACACATCTCGGTTTCAAGAATATAAGATATTATCGTCTCACCAGTCACTCGTGATAAAATCGATGAAGTGATCCAAGTGAGCGTGGGTTTAATCCAATGCTCAAATCATATTCATAAGCACTCATGAACGTTGCAGCAAACATTTGCTTATGTCTAATACACTTTAGACAATCTACAAACCAATTCATGACAATCTTCATTCATACCTACTTCCAACATATGAACGACTGTGGACCATTCGAATAATTTGATTATTCTGAAATAATTTAATTATTCAGGAAGTCAAAACATGCAAAGTGAAACACAAGAATAATACTAATCCCATATGGCCCCAAACTCTGGGTATAAATAAAACATATTATTTAATCACCATATTGATTACTCATTATTTGTTATTTCGGGTAATCAACTTCTTACTTGAATTATTACTACACTTGTCCCATGCTCTCAGCATGCACACAATGTTTACATATGGTCCTTTCTTTGTGAAATAGATCAAATGAACACATTTCCAATCATATTCATTTCACAACTCCCAATCCTTATCACAAGTATAAGAATATCAAATTCTTGTTACTTATGCTAGATTCTAACATTTTATGCAATGATTCTTTCGTAAAGTCACAGCTCAAAATCATCAAGACTCGGCCAATCTCTATCAGAAACAATTCTATAGATATGATGTCTCTCACTCAAAGTACATTCCTTTGAACATCCTTCTTGCATAAAAGTTTCTAATCTAGACATATATTCTTAATATCTAACTCCCAATATGGAAACATTTCCATATTTGGCATATGACAATTCATTCTTAATAGAATCTTATCTATTCATAATAATGTCATCCAATACCATACTTCCAACTACTCACAAGCGACCAATCCTCAGCGAGCTTTGGATCGTCCTTTGATAGTTGTTTAATTATTTTAGTCAAAACCGATTCTAGTCCTTTTTCCCTCTAAATGCGCTAGACATTTTGAAAATTTTAGAATGGTCAAATATTATAGCACTTGCAATCGATCCTATACCCGAAGCGTATGGAACACGATGCATAATGTCTTACATAAAGATATGATGCTTTATCCATCTTCTGCCATAATATTTTATGTGTCTCGTTCTTACAATTCGAACTATGAAGAGGGATGCCGTAATCATAATCGAAATTTAAGAACACACTATGTATCCTTTGACTAAATTTATTAAAATTTCTCAATCTAAGCTTTATATTTTGAAACGAAGTACAATATTCTCTCCCTTAATTATAGCAAAACAACTATTCAACCCTTACGACTTTGCAAAGTATGACTCTTGTTTTCTATAATTAATATTGCTAACTTGCAATACTTGCCTTAATAATCATACAAGCACAACATTTATGCTCCCACTATCATGATGATTATTATCATATAAGCATAACACTTATGCTCCTACTAGCTTTGACATGTTTTAGAAAACAACTGAACTTCCAGAAAACAATACTTATTGAATTTCTGAAGTTCATATTTCTAATACCTAATGCTTTGATAATCCTTTATCTAAGCTTCTTAAACTTATACACATTTGCCTTAGATAGCTCATATGTGTGTCTAAACAATCCAGACTAATTGCCAAATCTCACACTCGAATTATGGAAAGGGATGCCGTAACCATAATAGAATTCGAGAATACAAGTTCACAATCACTATCTTCTTAAAATCTCTCTTAGTGAAAGCATTTCCTCACAGTCATTTTCATGAAGGAGGGAATCTTATGACACTTAGATTTTAATGGTGTATGTGTTCCTATCCATGCGAATTTGTCAAAACCAAAGTTTGCGACAAATCCAAACTCATATGGACTGAACTTTCTCAATCTTGATTTCTTGCCTTATGGTAACACGAGTACCCACCATGTCTTCCAAGTAGTTAAGCAGCTCACCCTTTCGTACTTTTCATTGATCAAGGTGCTTGCCTTTTATGCGTTCAAATGAGAACTCATAGAACTCACATGCATAATTAACTTAATTGGAATGGCACAGAAACAAAATAATGTCAACACGATAGGTTGTAAACCTCAAGTCGTGTGCTAGTGATGATCGATAAGGTTTATTCTCGATTAGTTCTTGAAACTTTTCAAGACCATTAAGACTCCCACTGACTCCTTGACATATAAGATTCTTTTGTCAATAAACATTTCTCGACAAACAAATATTCAAGAGTTAGTGTAATTTTTATCAAGACAAAACACTTCACTAAATTGGCCCTAGTTGGTCTTTGTCTTATCCAAGACATCACAACTTTCCAATTGTGCAAGAATAAGAAAACCTTTTTCAAATTTCACATTTGATGAATGTTATAAACCTTCTTAAGACTTGTCACTCAATTCACAATCTTAACTCTAAGACTTGGTTTTGGAACGAAGTATGATTGACTTCTTGATTTAACCATTTCTTCAATTCTTGATTCCTCTTCTCAGACATACAATTGCACTAAGACTCACTTAGAGGATCAATTGAGATATGGTTCTTAATCATTAAGACCTATCATAAAACATAATAAAAATGTACTCTCCCTTCTTCTTAGAATAGAGAAACTTTTATCTTTCTGCCTACTTGATTCTTCTTATTCGTTCTGCTATTTATTGAAACTCTTTCAATCAATTGAGAATTACACTTAATCTCATAAGTATAATCATATTTACTTAACCTTAGTAAATCATGACGAATATCTTTGTTACTCTTGTGGTGGACTTGATCAACACACAACCTTGTGTACTCGATCTCCTAGTCCTTCACTTGACACTTTGTCAATGAATTAGTCTAATTTCCAAATATGAAATTTCTCATTCATCATGCAACCAAGTTGTATGATTCCAAGTTTCTGTCCAATTGAAACTTGGGCGATGAGAAACTTTCCCTATTTGGTAAATTCTTGACCTTTCCACAAATAACATAATTAAGAATCAAATCCATTATTGCTAATAATAGAAACTTACATCAATTTTTCATACACGCCATTGCAAGGATAAATAAATAATATAAAATCAAAATTTATATTATTGTGGAAAAATTTGTCCTTACAATGCAATTCAACTGAAAAACTATGTTGTTAAATATTCCTAAGCAATCTATTCTAACTCCAAGTAGTAGCTTAAGATTCTAATCTTCAAGTAATGCGATCGAAATCCATTTCTTCACGATTAGATTCCGCTCACTTCTTCCCTTAAGATTCCTCTCTTTTCTTCAATCCTACAAGACATCGAAATGTAATCTTATCACATTATGTATTAAGAATCTAGAATTGGAACTTAAAAGAGTTAGTTAATGGATTTTACCTAAAGTAGAGCCATACGTTTTGACTCTCCCATCTCTTAGATCTCTTAGGTAAATAGGGCAGCTTCGTCTCCAATGCCCCTTCTCTTGGAAATAAAAGCAAATTGACTCTTTTGGAACAACACACGGAACTACTTCTGACTTTGCCTTTCTCTTATGATCAAAATTTTCGATCATGGCATGCCTTTCGTTGCCATTGTCTATATCCATAGAGGTCTGGAAGGCAGATCCACCAATCAAACTTTGCTTTTCCAGTGCGCCAAATCATTGCTGATTCAGCAGCAATAAGCATATAGGTGAGATCGATGAGGGTTACGTCGTGGTTCATCATATAGTACTCTCTTACGAACTCACTATATGAGTCAGGAAGTGACTGAAGAACCCAGTCAACAGCCAGCTCCTCACAGACAACAGACCCCAACATTCTTAACTTATCAATGTGCGACTTCATCTCTAGGACGTGTGCACACACTGACTTTCCTTCTTCATGTTTACTTGCCAAAAGGGCTTGAGTGAGTTTGAACTTTTCAACCTTTTGAACTTGTGGGTTAGGGAGAACAATAGGAGGAGGTGGAGGAAGTGAAGCATGATCTCGTGTTCCTCTATCGAATCGTGGAATATCATCTTCATGTGAAAAGCTTGTTCCACGGGATTTGGGAAGACCATAGTTGTCATACTTTGACATCTACAAAATGGGAGAAAAATTCAAGTTAGTTGATTGATTGAGTCCTTAATAAATCACCCAAATGAGATATTAAGGCTAGGACCCAACATAATACTCTACAACTTGGGAGAGGGATGTCGTAACCCAAATTGCAGAACATTTGAAGGTAAGTGAATGACGATTCACTAATTTCCACCATGAAAAACGAAAAAGAAATTTAAGTTTTAAATCTATTGAAAATTCCTAGATCTTTTGAGATTCATTGAACATTTCAATGGCATGTTTAAATCTCGATATGGCCCTCGATTTGTGACTGGGATGCCGAGGATCACAAAACAGGGTGTGAATAACCATGCAAACTTACATGGTGCCCCCAATGTTACAGTCACCTATTCGATGTGCCGGTTAACCACACACGCTCCACCGAACTATAACAAACAATGAGTCACCCTTTGCTACGTTTGCTCAGTACCATTTAGTGTGCCGGTTAGCCACACACGCTCCACTAATGTCTTCGCAAGGGCACAAAGTGTAATTTCATGGAATTGCATCAATTCACTTTTGTCTAAAGTAACTAAGATTGGGAATTTTGTATAAGACATTTAGTTACTTAATACTTCATTATACTTTTAATGGAAAGGGTTTGCCCTATCCTACCCGTTCGGCTAACGACCCTCCACTAGTCAAGAGTGTGGTGGGTAAGAGTGGATACCCATTCAATCGCCATTTTATAGGCAATTTCCTTAAACACCCCTTATAGACTAGCTTCGTGAATGAGGCCTACTAACGGTAAGACTGACTGTTTACTCATACATATATATATAATACTAGACTTTTAATGTTATATATAGTATAGGGTGTATTTTACACTTTTAAAATACTAGGTGGTCTAATTTAATAAAACATACTTTTAATTTAATTAAATGTAAACCATATCACTATGGATTTATTAACTCTCTTTTAATTATACACTTAATTAATTTAATAAAACCATAAGGGTGTGATTTGAACTTTTCAAAAACAATACTAGGGTTTTAGAATCTAACATTTCTAAATTAAACTTTTAATCAACTTTTAAATTCCAAAACTTGAGGGCAAGTTTTGAAACATTTCAAAAACACAAGGATCAAATAGCAAATAATTTAAATTAAACAATTAATTTAATGATTATCTAAATTTGACCTAATTTCAATTTCTTGCAAGATAAGTTACCCAATTAATACAAATAATTAATCTTTAATCATATAAGGAAGTTATTATCTAATCAATTGGTAATTATCTTTTGTTTAATCAAGGATATTCTCAATTATAAGATAAAATTCGAATGTTAAAGACCCAAAACAATTAAGGCAAGTATCCTCAAGCAAAATAGCAAGAAATCCCGAAATCTGCTCTTACTGACGCTCGAACTCGCCGAGTTCCACTATGGACTCGCCGAGTTGGAGCAACTCGCCGAGTCCACATTGGAACTCGCCGAGTTCATCAGTCAGGGAGCCAAAAAATCGATTTTGAAGCTTGAACAAATAACCAAGGCATCAATACAATAGAAACCAATCAAGGCTCTGATACCACTGATGGGTTTATGCCATAAGAACATCCTATGTGCTCATGCAAACCCTAATGCTTGGATCTAGGTTTCTCTATTGTACATGCATTCATCCAAGACTATAAACCCTAGATCTAGCATGTGATAATCAATATTAACATATGAATTAGGGTTTAGATCATACCTTAATTGTTATGTAGCAATAACAATCTCAAATCCTCCTTGTAATGGCTTTAGAAAGCTTAGAGTCACAAGTGTCACTCCTATAATGGCTTACAAACACCAAGAGTAAGAGGATGAAGAATAAGGAAAGAGGAGGCTGCCCAAAACGTGTGGAAACCCTAGTGGAACTCTTAGCCACGTTTTTGGGGCTTAAGGGTACTATATATACATGTAGGCTATTAGGGTTTTCAACTAGGAAACCCTAATCTGACTGCTTAAGCCCTAAGAAGCCCATGGACCCTTTTAGAATATCCCTTGGGCGATTTCTAATGGGTTTCCCCATAGAATTCGTCCAACCTATTTATCCAAGGTGATCCATAGCCCAAATGCAATTATCTTATAATTACAGTTCCAGTCCCTTAAGTTTAATTAATCTCTTTTAGCCACAAAATTAATTATCAATTAATTCTTGACTAATATTAATTAAACAATATGATTTCTCCTTTAATATATTATTCTCATAATATATTAATAAATCATAATTAATCATTTCTCTCCATAATTCATCCTATCAAGTTGCTTTGGTGAAGGCAACCCAAAAGGACCATGCACCATCGGGTCAAGTACATACCAAAATAGTTATGGACTTAGACACTAATCCAACAGAACTATCCTTTTATTTGTTATTGTTCCGGCGTCGATGAAGCGTACGGTGTTGTTTCTCATGGTAAATCATGAGTGTGTTTGTTTCTCATGGTAAATCGTGAGTGTGTTCTATCAGAGGTATTATGTCATAGCAGCGGTTACAGGCTCATGGTAGCAAATTGTTAGAAACATTATACTTTGTCGTATACAAGTATTAATTTTAAGTATAAGTTTCCCCTACTTATACCTTAGGATTAAGGAATGTTCATGTATAACACTTAATTGATAAGTAAACTATTATACCTAATATACATACTAAATGTTGGAGAGTCAAAATGATACTTTCAAAAACTATACTTTTGAATGTTGAAAATGTATTATTTTATGGAGTCAAAACCTGTGGACTCACCAACTTTATGTTGACGTATTTTAAAATGCATGTATTTTTAGGAACTTGAAAAGCTGGTATGTATTCGAACAGAAGAAGTTTTACTATTACCTTTCTGTTCATTAAGAAGTATGCCATAGTCGGATATTATGTAATAGGTTCTAGAAAAACAGTTATGTAACTTTCAGTTATCAATAAAGGTATGTATTTTCTTTAGTACTGTTCAATGTATGTTATATAACTGTGATACGAAGAATAACGTTACACTACCCGGTGTTTACGCCGATGGATGGGGGTGTGACACTTCCACTTTTTGAAAATTTGACGTGACTTCAAAAGTGTTGGAGTGGGTAAGATACCCTTCCATTTTGGATCATCTGAGGAATAGACTTGAAAACCATTGTTTTGAAAAGACTTTACACTTTTTTGAGTTTTGTCAGATGAATTAGGAATGACTGATGAAACTTGACATTCCTTTTTGTGTGTTTTCTTGATAGGAGAGTTTTTTGAAAAGTAGTGTGAGAAAACAAATTTTTCTGGACTCTTGGACTTTGGAAATCTGACATGCTTCTTGTTTTTCGAAAAAGTTTGTCTATTTGTGCCACAGGATCAAATTTCCTCTTTGAAAGCCTTTTTAGCTAAGGATTTTGGTGAACCGAAGTCTCTGTTGTTCAACTGCGGGTTCCTAGAACCCTTTGAAAATTTGTGAAAATGAGGGCTTGAGTCATCAGAACTTGAGGATTCAGGGATTTGAGAGCATTGACCCACTTCAAAGTTTTCTATGGGTAATTCGTGATGAATTGTTTGAAGAGTGGCAGAACTTTTGTTCGAACACTGCGGTAGGGATGACTTGACTACCGCAGAGTAAGTCTTAGTTGGGACTTCAGTGGGACTTTTGACTACAGTGTGAGACACTGCGGTCTGAGGACAGAGATGGAAAGTCTTTCGAGACTTCGGGGCCCTCAATGACAATTTCTTCATCAACTACGGATGAGGTTTGAGAATTTGGGTAAATGGTGCCACAGATAGGAATTTGATCACATGTGTGACCCGAAACCTCAGGCACAATTTCCTCAATGACATAATTATTTCTTAGATTATGCAGTCTACCGAAGTGAGTTTTGATATCTTCGGGAAAGGTCTTGTCATTGACTGGGAAATGAAATTCTCGGTCTGGAGGGACATACAGTCTGTCTTTGTTGAACCGGGGTGAGGAATCCATTGCGGTAGGATATCCATTTGACCAACCCCAATTGTATGTATTGTCCACGGTTCCATTGTTTACCAAATTTTCAATAGCTTCACTTTCATTAAACAATTTTTCGATTAAGAGATTTAAGCGTACAATTTCACTCTGAGCTAAATCTCTCTGGTTCAAAGCTATCTCTAATTGAGTTTCACTCAACATTCTTGCATCTTTTTCTAACTCTAAGTCCTTCTCTAACATAGCCATTTTGAGTCTTTTGTTATCCAGTCGTCCTCTCACGTGGAATATCTCTTGGGACGCAATGTTCTTCTCATCTAAGGCTTTGTTATAGTCTGTAAGGACGGCAGCACAAGTGTCATTAAGATCATCTATGTAGGGTTGACAGTCATGTATGCTATAGTTTAGAGTTTGGATCATAAGTTTTACCTGTTCGACGATGCTTAGAGTTCCATCCTTTTCCATGTAGCAGTAGTTGTTGTTCAGCATTGTAGACCCATCATCATCTGCAGTTGCCAGCATGCAGATTTTCTCTTTTCCTTTGACACTGCTGATAGCTTCATCTTCGTCTCCGGATGACCAAACTTGATGGTCTCTTTTGACATGGGCTACGTATTCCCTTGCCTTTTCCTTATCTTCCAACTCTTGAGCCATTCTAAGGTAGAATGCTCTGTCTTTTACTATATTGGCCTTACAATCTCTTGGAAAGTGATTCTCTTTGTTGCATTTGTGACAAATTACAACATCAGTCTTGTCTTCTGAGGGAGTACCGGAGTCAGTGGTTTGAGTAGACTGCGGTGCCTCCTTTGGTTGATTATTTTGAGATTGCGGTGGTGGATGAGAACTTTTGGGATATCGAGAATGGTTATTCTGGGAACTGAAGTTACGGTTGAATTTAGGTTTGTTGAACTGTTGATTCTTGCAGAAGGAAGGAGGTGGTAGACGGTTGAACTGTTGGCTAACCAGCGCAATAGCGTTCTGAAATTCTTCTTCATCGTCATACTCTGAGTCAGCTTCGTATGACTGCGGTGGAGTGTTATACGAGGGAGAGTAAGATTGATTATGTGGAGCTTGTGCTATGAGAGCAAGTGGTCCTCCGAAGTCAGCACAATATTTGAGTACGGTGGATTCTTGTGCTTGCAGTTCTCCATAGAGCTTGTAGAGTGACAAAGAATGAATCTTTCTATCGCCTTGGACTATCATTTTGGCCGTAGTCCAATGTCTTCCCAAGCCATTGAGAAACTGAAGATTTGTTTCATGGTTACTGCGGATGGTGCCCGCATTGGATAACTTAGTGACTATCAGGTTGAACCTTTTGAAGGAGTCTTCCAAACTTTCGCCGGTATGAGCTTTGAAGTTGTTGAACTCATTGAGTGCGGTTGTAAGCTTCTTGTCTTGTGCTTGTTCTGAGCCTTCGTACAAATTCTTGAGAACTTCCCAGATCTCTTTTGCTGATTTGAAATTTATGATAATATCGAAGTTGTCAGGAGAAACTCCACAGGAGATTTCATAAAAAGCAACAACATCATTTTCCATTTTATCGAGATCATCCTTGGTGGGACGGCTCATGACTGGTTGACCTCCTCCTAGTCTGGTTGTAGCTCCGTCAGTTTGGACTGGTGTAAGGACTGGGACATGTGGTCCTTCTTCTACGGATCGCCATACGTCTCTACCAAGTCTCCTTAAGTATCTTTCCATTCTTTGTGACCAATGATGATATTCATTTGCTACCAGTATTGGGGCTCGATTAGAACCACCAACACTGTTGGAAACATTCAGAGATAACGATTGTGCCATATTTTTGAAGTTTTTTTTAAGAAATGAGCTTCAGTGGTATATAAGTCCCTTTGAAAATCAGAGTTCCATTTTCAAAAAGCAACCACTATGGCTCTGATACCAATTTTTGAGAGAAAAACTTGGAGACACACTTGAACAAACGTTAGAACAAGTAGAGTGCGTAATAGTTAATCTCGAAGGATCTAAAAGCTCAACAATAATATTAATAAGTTAGAGTTAGATAGTTAGAGAGTTAGTTGCGGAAAAGTAAAGAAATAGAAATGACAACAATTGTTATATCAAGTATACACATAAGTTGATTCATAACAAGGAATGCATTCAAACCAAGTTAATAAGGAAGATCAAACTTAGTGATTAAGTCACAGAAGACTTGCTCCGAAGAGAGGTTATAATCAGTTGTATTCTAGTAAGATTTGAAAGTAAGAAGGGATGAGTAATTAGATAGAGAGATAGAAAAGATAACTTCAGAGATGTGTATTCAGAATAGATAGATGCGTTTTTTTTAATACAAGAGAATGAGCTCTATTTATAGAGACTCACGAAGTACACTAGATTACATCTCTAAGAGTAGCCATGCAAGGCATACTGGACAATAGAGAGTATTACAATAAAAGACAAGTAAAGTAATCTAGTAAAGAGATTGCGGTAGGTAGAGACTCCGGATGCGGTTGCTGAAGAAGGAGCTTGACTGCAGGTGCTTGTCGGCTGCGGTAGCTGAAGTTCAAGAGGATCAATTTTTTATGATTCAACAGATTAAATCATCCAGTTTGAAAAACATGTAGAACCGACACATAACTAGCGGTTAGGTGACATTTATCCCACTAGAAAGTCCAAAAATATCGCGGCCATCAAAAGATAACACTAATCGGTTAGGTGACCTTTATCCCACTAGCGTATCTAGAGACGTGCGAGTGATTTGAAAATGGATTACATATATTTGAGGTTTGTAAGGGGTCTTTGATGTTTTTATAATTCTAGTTTAAAAAACATGTGATATCATGGTTATTATATGCATAATAATCCATGGTACCCATATTCAAAAAGAAAATCATTTTTAAAGGTTTCATATAAAAACTAGTTTTTATATAATACAACGCGGTTCAATTTTAAAGTTAATATTTGGTATTAAATTTGAAGTTTGAGTGTTATAGAACCTTTCATGTCATTTAATAAAACTTAATTTTATTATATTGATATTGGAGTTTCCATAACTTTTTAAAATCACCATTTTGATACTTATAATTTAGTATTTCAAAATTTGTCGTTATTAATGTTTTAATGAAACGAGTTTTTATTTTAAAGCAATAACTTGTTACATTTAATCTTCACATTATAAATTTTGAAAACCAACTCCATGTGATGTTTATTTTATTCCAAAAATTATTTAAGCGTGTGAAAAACTAATTTATCAAACATATAAAATAATCAACAAAATAATAAACAACACAATCATGCAAATTTGGTGCAAAACAAGCTAAGATCTAATGACATTTTTAAGAGCCAATATTAAAAAGTCAAGTCCTTTCCTAAGGGACTTAAATGGACCAAAATCGTCATGTTGAATTCAAGAACTCACTTGCAATGACAACCTACTTTGTTGCAATTTTATAAGAATTTTATAAAAGTTAATAACTTTTATAAAAAAGCTTATAAAACCGTAGGTCCTCCATGATTCTTCAAAATAGCCAGCATCTTCATCATGTTAAATTTTATATAAAATAAATCTAGTCTAATACTTATATATTACATAAAAATAACAAGGATGAAAACTATTTACTTTTATTATTACATACCATTATGAATAATATGAATATTACAACCATTTTAATGAATCAACACCAAACAACAACACAATAAGGTTTATGGCTTGTCTATGCATTTAAAAACATATCTAGCATACAAAAAACATTTGTTTTTCTAAGACAACTTTAATGATAAAATATACATGAAAACTTTTGTCACAAAAAATAACAATTATAAACTTGTCATAGAAAATATGTATGAACTTGTTTTTTTTTTTTTAACAAAAATAAGCTATCCATATTTTCCAAAAACTAAGATTATCCTAATAATCATAAATTCTAACAAACCTTGCAAGATAACTATGATACTAATTGTTGGGTTTTTATTCAAAAATTGTTTCAGAAACATAAAGTTGTCAACAAAAGACTTTAATTTTGAACAACATAAAACTAGTTTTATTCCCACCAAAGGATCTACTTGCAAAGTTTGGAAAGAAAACAACAGCCATAGAAAGGAAAAATTTACAACCTTTGAAGACTCTGATTCTCATGGGAGATTGGAAGTTGATGAAGATGGAAAACCACAAAAATATGTTATCATACATTTGTAGATGAGTTGTTCTTAAGCCTTAGATGCATATACCAAATATATTTTCAAATGAGAACACACTAACACCTTAAATATAACACCAATTGCAAGAACAAGGCGAGAGGATGAGAACCTAGATGTTCTCGGCCATGAAGAGAGAAAGAAGAAAAGATGAAGTAAAAAACAACTGGCTTTTTTTTTCCTTCAAGAAAATACGAAAACATATTGTACCGAAAGAGCCATACCTTCCATAAATTCAATCAAGTAAACTCATAAGGTATGGGGTGTTAAGTTCTTAACCGAACAAGCAATGTCTCCAATCAAGAGGGAGGGTATAGTTTTGACCACCATTTGGTCAACCTAGTTTGGTCTTCCACTTAGCTTACAACTAACTAGTTTCATGTCTAACTAAATGATTTCTCAAAGAGTCCATTTAATTTGTACATGAATTTTATATTCATACAATGTAAATATAACTAATTTTTTGTTCTCTTTTATTATTATTTCCTATAAAAAATAATTCCCAATATGTTGGTAAAATATTATTTTCATAAAATAATAATTCTATAATTAAATACATGTGTTGATACTAATTATTAATAATCAAATTATACTAATCAATAATCAATTGGTAGTAACTTGCTATATGGTGTGACCCTATAAGATCATATGTCACTAGCAATATCATTCTGACTCTTGGCAATATAGATCTTTCATAAATAAACATCGTATCGTGGTGACGTGACAATACCATGTCGTGGTAAGCCATCCACCACGCCGTGGAGGCGAAGATTACATAACCCTCCACAAGAACAAAATAGTAAAATTCCATATCTAAATTGGGTGTTACAGTTCTCCCACACTAATTGGATTTCGTCCCTAAAATCCGCCTCACTAAACATCTCTGGAAACTGTCTGTGCATCTCGACTTCGGGTTCCGAGATCCATTTTGATCTTTTCTGGTGCTGCCAATGCACATTCACTAGAGTGATCTTTTTCTTCTGAAGCTTCTTTGTCTTACAATCAAGTATGGATAAGGTCGCTTCACATAATTCAGGCTCTCATCTACTTGAATGTCATCAAGAGGCACCACCATGGTATCATCTACAACACACTTCCTCAACCGAGACATGTGGAAGGTGTTGTGGATCTGCTGGAGCTCCTCAGGCAACTTTAAATGATAAGTGACCTTCCCAACTTAAACTATGAATCTAAAAGGTCTGATGTATTGGGGTCCCAAATTCCATTGCTTCCTGAAGCGAATGATCCCATTCTAGGGTGATACACTCAACAACACAAAGTCCCACTTGAAACTCTAAGTCTGAACTCCTCGTGTTAGCATAAATCTTTTGGCGGCTATGAACGGTTTTAAGCTACTCTATGATCTGTTGAATGCACTCAGTGATCCTCTGCACGACCTCCATGCTCCCCACATCATGCAGGCCTACTCTGTGACATCCCCAATTTCACGGCCAGAAAAGACCGATTTTTGTTTATGCTTTATAAAAATCAGAGTACTTCTTTTAATAAAAATGTTGCGGAATTTGTTCCCAGAAAAACATGATAAATATATTATCAAAGCATTTCCGAAGAAATGTATTTTATTCATATTAAAACTTTGGGATGTCATCGTCAATACTGTAACATAAGCATAAACAGACCTTACATTTATTTACACTAGTGATCTACATCTCCTTTAATATCTCAGTGTAAAGTAGCTTCGTATCGACACCTGTGATACAAATAAGTTTGAGTGGGTCAGGTTGGGAAACCTGGTGAGTAGATAGGGTTTTCAACCCACAATAATATAATTATTATATTTAATCATCAAACAATCAACTCAATTACTCATCCCCATTATCTTATTTATTCTTAAGGATCTACCCTAAGAATCATCTAACCTTCATTTATTCATTCCTAAGGATTGACCTAAGGAATAGGCACGAAGTCCATCGCTGCCAGGGTTTATATCAAATAAGGCAACCATCAGGGTGACAACACTGCTTTCCTCAGCAATTTATGTCAAATAAGCAAACATCGGGGTGACAACACTGCTTTTCCTCAGCAATTTATGTCAAATAGGCACGAAGTCACATCGTCGCCAAGGTTTATACAACATGCACTAAGTCCATAGCTACCAAGGTACTAAATCCATAGCTACCAACGTACATCTATACCGTACTAAATTCATAGCTATCAACGTACATCTATACCGTACTTTCATCCCTCATTCTTTATCTACCCATGTTTTACCCAAAATATTTGAAGATAAAATATATATACATTTTAAATCATTTTAAACATGTATAAAAACATTCATTCAACATCCATCTCAAATAAACAAACAATATATATATATATATATATATATATATATATATATATATATATATATATACATAGCACATATTTTATATAAAATACTTCATATCTATGTGTACGATGAAAGTGGGTATACACTCACTTGATAAGAAGACGATTGGACAGTACTTCGACTCTAAAAATAATATTCTTCGATGAAACCGGGATGTTTTCTCAAAAACCGGGCTTCACGCGGGCAGAGTTTCGACTCGAAAAACTCTTTTTCTCGGAAACTTCGGGGCGTCGGGACTTGCTTCGGGTGTTAGGGACGATACCGGGACTTCGGGGGGTTAAAAGTAGGCTAAAAGAGTGTTTAAAGTGAAAGAGAAATGAGAATTGGTAACATAAACCTGGAGGGCTCGATTTCTATTTATAGGCTGAAAATTCAACTTTCACGTCGTGAACCAGGCTTGTTCATGTCGTGACTTTTGATCCTGGTCATACCCTAGGCTTTCCGTGTGTCTTCTAGGCTCGAAACTTGTCGTTCACTGAGTTCACGTCGTGAACACTGTGTTCATGTCGTGAACGCAGTCAGGTCTCGAAGTTTGTGCTCCGAACTTCCGAAATTCATATCTTTCGCATACGAACTCCGTTTTTAACGTTCTTTATATCCACGCATAGGTGAAATTATGTTCTACAACTTTTGTTTTGACTCCATCGGCTAATTTTGACTTTATTTTTAATATTATATTTTTAACGGGCCGGGACAGGAAAAGTCCGTTAAAAATTCATAACTTCTTCATCCGATGTCCGTTTTCGTCTGTCTTTTTACCGTTGTACTACTATTGACGAGACCTTCGATTCTTGTTTAAGTTGTGTCGGCTAAAAATCAATCGATCTAAAATTCGAGTTTTTAGCTGTCTACTACTAAGCTGAAACTTAGAAAAATCATAACTTCCTCATACGCAGTCAGATTTGGACGTTCTTTTTATGCACACACTCAGTTTAACGAACACTACGAATTTCGTTTAGATTACTAAGGCTAAAAATCATTCTATCGTAAATTCACTATTTACGTCACGCAGTGGCGTGCCGGTTCTGTCGCAAAACTTCGACAGGTCATAACTCCTTCGTTCTAACTCAGATTTCAGCGTTCTTTATATGTACAGAATCCTTGTAACATATAATACAACTTAGTTAAGATTACTCCTTATAAATAATCTTCCATCAAAAAGTCATTTTTGACGCTCATTGTCCTTAAATTGACTAGCCCGAATCTGCGGGCGTTACATACTCTCCCCCCCATCAAATCGGGGTTCGGTAGTGCCTCCCATATAACGCCTCATAGGGAGGTATCCCAATACTAGCATGACAATTTTTATTATATGAGAACATGGCCAACAACAGGAAGGTATCCTGGCTACCTCCAAAATCGATAACACAAGCTCAAAGCATGTCCTCTAAATTCTGGATGGTTCACTCAATCTGGCCGTCTGTCTGAGGGTGATATGTTGTGTTGAACCTCAACTGCATACCTAGGTCCTCATGGAATCGTTTCTAGAAACGAGATGTGAATCTGGTTTCCCTGTATGACACTACTAATACTAGAACCCCTTGCTGGTACATTACTTCCTTCATATAGAAGTCTGAAAGATGCTCTGTAGAAGAATATCCCTGATAGCGATAAAGTCTACACTCTTCGTTAGGAGGTCAACTATTACTAAAATTGTATCAAAATGCCTCGGGGGTCTTGGGCAGTTTTGTAAGGAAATCCATCTTGACGTGCTCTCATTTCCAAACGGGAATCTCGAGAGGCTGCAACTTGTCATTCGACATCTGGTGCTCAGCTTTGACCTTCAGACAAGTCAAACACTTCTCCATATATTTGACGACATCCCTCTTCATAGACGGCCACTAATAATCAATTCTCATATCTCTATACATCTTGGTGGCACCCAGATGAATAGAAAACCTTGACTTATGGGCCTCGTCCATAAGTATTTATCTAATATCCCGGACGACAGGTGCCTAACTCCGATCATAACGAGTGAAAAATCCATGAGTATCCCTGACCAGAGTGTGAATCCGCCCTCTAATATTTTCTTGGACCAGATTCTCCATCGCAAGTGCCCAATCCTAAGCTCGCCTGATTATATCAAAAAGAGTGATACCAAGCATCATTCTCAAGCAAGTAACATGAAGAGTTGCACTATGGTTCTTGCAGCTTAGTGCACCAGCAATAACATTCACCTTACTAGGATGGTAAAGTATCTCCAAGTCATAATCCTTCAACACATCCAACCGCCGTCGCTTCCTTTTATTCAAATCTTGTTGATCCATAAGATATTTTAGATTCTTATGATAAGTGTAAATAGTTCACTTTACCCCTAATAGATCATGCCTTTAAATATTCAGGGCAAACACAACCGCCCCAAGCTCCAGGTCATGCATCAGATATCTAGTCTCATACGACTGCTACGATGCATATGTTATAACCTTACCCCACCACATAAGGACTACTCCTAAACCGAACAATGAAGCATCACAGTAAACTGTCATATCATCTACTCCCTCTGGTAAACTACACCACAGCTTCACACAAACTCTGTCTCAAGGACTCAAAAGCTCGTTGTTGATCGTATCCCCATTTGAATACGATACCCTTCTTCGTCAATTTTATCAGAGAAATTATAGTCTTAGAGAAATCCTAGATGAATTGGTATTAATAACCGGCTAGTCGAGAAAAATTCTGATCTTGGAGGGATTTTTTGGAACCTCCCAACTCATAACAGCCTCAACCTTGGATGGGTCAACCAAAACCCTTGTTGATTGATGAGATAACCAAGGAACTGAACCTCTCACAACCAAAAATCGCACTTCTTGAACTTGGCGTACAACTTCCCACGCTGCAGGGTCTCAAATAACTCCCTCAAATGCCTCTCATGCTCTCCGCGGGTATTCAAATATACCAAAATATCGTCTATGAAGACAATCATAGATCCATCCAACATGGGTTTGAACACTCTGTTAATCAAATCCATGAATTATATCGGGGCATTCGTTAGACCAAAGGGCATAACTACAAACTCATAAATTCCATAGCGTGTGTGAAAAGCAGTCTTGGGTATATCTTCCACCCTGACCCTCATCTGTTGATATCCGAAGTGTATATCGATCTTAGAAGACCAAGATTCTCCCAACAACTGATCAAATAAATCACCAGTTCTTGGTAATGGGTACTTGTTCTTGATGGTGACTTTGTTCAATTTCTGATATTCAATGTACATACGGAGGGATCTGTCCTTCTTTCGGACAAAAAGTATCGGGCCCCCCACATAGAACTGTTGGGGCGAATAAACACCATACTCACCAACTCCTGAAACTGGGAGTATAACTCTTGCATATTGGGAGATGCCAATCGATATGGTGCTATAGAAACTGTGTTGCGCCTGGAATCATATCTATCCCAAACTAGACTTACCGCTTTGGAGGAACACCCAAAAAATCGTCAGGAAACACATCCAGAAACTCCCTGACTATAGGAATCTCATCCATAGATAACTTTCTTTGGTTCGATCCACTATCCACTACGAAGGCTAAATAAGCATCACACCCATGCTATAAATACTTCTAATCCTTGGCTACGGAAATCGAGCTCACTTTCCTTTTCTCTTTATAAATAACCAGTTCTTCCCCACTTAGGGTTTGAACCCGAACCAACTTCTGTTTACAATTGATCAATGCATGGTGTCGATCTAACCAATCCATACGCATGATGATATTGATCTCGCCCATAGGAATCAGGATGAGGTCAAATGGAAATCTCTCTTTGTAGATATCAATAGTACAACATCTGAAGACTCTATCCACACTAACCATCATATCACAACAATCTCTACTAACATTGGCGACTCAAGCATACCAAAAGGAATACTAAATTTTTTTCTAAAAGCAAAAGATACGAAAGACTGCCTCGCTCCTAAATCGAAAAGAACCAAAGCAGATACAATCTTAACAGAAAAAGTATCTGATTAGACATACAAATATAAACACATATGAATAACCATACAAAAGAATGGAAAAAAAGGTATACCTGTCACGCCATCTGGGGCTGCATTAACCTCAACGGATGTGAGCTAGAAAGCCCTACCATGAGTCCACGAGCTTTTTATGACCTCCATATATGATCCTTAAAATAGAAAGGGCAAGAGTCACGACCTGATGACCGGTCTTATTTGGAAAATCTGTCTTGAAGTGTCCAAACTAATTGAACCCGTAATAAAGCTTTAATGGCTCCTTATAATACTTACTGATGTGTCATGGCTTCCCAAAATTTTAGCACACAGTCTTCCCAGTCCTACATTCTCCCAAATGATTCTTTCCAAACATGCTGCACTTAAGATAGGTCCTCTTACCACCCTCTTTGCCCCCATACGTCTTGGACTTCTTCTATTGGTGGCTAGTCATCTGAGTAGGGGTCGACCTCTTCAACCTCGTCTGTCTCTCCAGCTTAATCTCACAAAGGCGAGCTACATCAATCATCTCTCATAGATTCTGGCACCTAGAGGTGGCCATGCACTCTCTAATCTCATCCCTCAACATAGAACAGTACTTGGAAATCTTCATGGATTCATTATCCACATACTCATAACAAAGTGACGACTTCTCATAGAATAACACATTGATCTCATTCACAGTCTCAGTAGTCTGTCTCACAACTGTGAACTCCTCAGTGAGTTGTTGAACTTCCACAGTTGGAATAAACTCCTCCCTGAACATAGTTAAAAACTCGGGCCACGTCATGCCTAATATCTTAACTAGTGAACGAGAGTTCCCAACCAACTTCCATTGTCCCTTGGTTGTATCTTTCAAAAGGCTTGAAGCATACCGAACCTTGGCTCCCACTAGACAGTAGCTAATGTAAAAAAGCAGCCTCAATATCTGTGATCCACCTTATTCTAGCAATGAGATCCTTCTTCCCTCGAACTCTGGTGTCTTGCACGAGAAGAAGTCTCTGCAGCTTGCTCCACGAGCATACCCCATGTAACACCCTGTCTTCCGTTTAATTATCTATTAAAGGAATATTAGTAGAAATGCAATTAAATAAATAAGATTAATGAATAATAATAATAATAATAATAATAATAATATAAGAAAGGTTATAGTAACTGATTATAAATAATTAATTAAGCGAAATCTAAAGATTTTTAAGTGAGGGGCCAAAATGGACATTTTTGAAACTTCCTTTGGAAAAAAATTATAGAGGAGGGGCTAAACTGTCATTATGACATAGTTTAGGGGAAAATATGTAAATTTTAGATTCCAACCCACATTTTTGGAGTTTTAGAAACTTTGATCAGCCATGTCTAGCTAAAAGTCCAAACTTGTTAACGCTTTAAGGAGGCCAATCTTTAGATCTTTTTTGTTGGTCGTATGTATGCGTGTTGTGTCGTCGTTCGGAGAGGAAGGAACAGAAGGAGGGAGGGTGCGATCGAGAGGAAGAGAAGACCAGAAAAGGGGTTGTTATCATGAGGGAGAAGCAGGAAGAATTTGACTAGGAGTGTTCGATTGCAAGGTAATAATGATTTCCCTCTCTTTCTCTTCATTCTTTGTTCAAATTCATCAACATCTCCCCCATGGCTGCCATGGTTGTCGAACATGGCCACCACCACCGGCCACGACTGGCTACCATGCTAGGGTGGTAGTGGGTGGTACACCAGTTTGATAGCCATGAGTCCTTGGATCATTAGTAAAAACATAAATCGTAGAAAACTCATGACTTTCCCATTTTAGCATTCTATTTTGTTTTCTCCTTTTAGCAACATACTTTGGGTTAAGGTTTGAAGTGTAAGTTACCATTTTGACTCCATGAAATGCTGCTACTGTTAAGATGTTGTTTTACGGAATTGTGGAGTCATTTATTTATGACATAATAGGCTAAGAAGCCAAATTAACCCTTAAAAGACAAAGCTGCGATTTTGAGAAATTATCTATTTTGTCTTTGTTTTTGAAAAATTATAGAAACATCATGGATGGTAGGATTTAGGATCCATCACTTCCCAAGGTTTATTTTTTGAGTGTACTATTTCTATGATTTTTTCCTTGACCTAATGTTGGCTTTAACTAAAGTGAAAATTGTCGTTTTCACTAACTAGTTAGAATTTAACTACATTAATATCCTATTTTGTAAAATCCATAGTAAATGACAGGAAAATTGTTTAGACCTATACAAGTGCTCCCTCGAAAGTTAAACGATTAAAATTATGGAATATGGAAACATATCGTAGCTTTGGCAGGATTTGGTGGTGTTAAAGTGGTTGTGAATAGACTGTTGTTTCGGGTCAAAATCTGGAAAATGAGTCTAGTAGTTTGTCTATATTTTTAGGGTTAAGAATAGCCATTTGTAATCTTTATTGCTATTACAAGAGTGTTACAAAGTGACTTGGTGTAATTGGATTCCTTGAATACTATTTAAAGTCTACTCTGCTACTCGAGGGAAGTTTCTCACAGCGTTATACTGATGTGTATGTTCTTTGCTTAGAACGTGTGTGATATTAGTACGTATGATTTGGTACTAGGAAGTGTAGCGTCTAGTATGTGAATATTGTCACTTGTTACGTCGGGATTGCTTTGTTTTGGATGACTACATGTGTGGTATGTCTGGATTTCTTTATGCTGGAAGACTACTTGTGTGGTATGTCTGGATTGCCTTGTGTTGGATGACGACATGTATGGTATGCCTAGATTGCTTTATGTTGGATGACTACCTGTTTGGTATGTCTGGATTGCTAGATGACTACCTATGTGGTATGTATGGATTACCTTGTACTAAATGTTTACCTATGTGGTATGTTTGGATTACAAATTGTTGGCATGTGTGTTTTATCTATGTGATAGGTGTAAAATATATGTATTGATGTATGATGTTGTGTTGAAATTCACTAAGCATCGTGCTTACCCTTTCCTTTTAAAACTATTATTTCAGGATTTGTAGGTACTGGTAGAGGGAAAGGCAAGGCATGGCAGTAAACACATGCGTGACTTGATGTTTTATTTTGGATGATGATATGAGTAACTTTATTCTGCTATTTTAAACTTATCGTTTCGAAACATATTTGATTATTATTATTATGGATGTTTCTAGTTAAAGATAACAATTTTAGTTAATGGTTTAATAAATTGTATTTTATATTAAAGAAATAGAATTTTAAAAGTTTAAATTTATCGTAATTTTTGGGACGTTACAAGTTGGTATCAGAGCTCAAAAAAGTTTTTTTAAAACGTTCTGAAAAATAAAAGGGATAGTTTTGGAAACAAGGATCGAGGACGCATTGTGTACAGTTAGCCGAAGCCGAAGTAAAAGGATTAAATTGTTTGATTTGGTTTATTGCTTTCTAGAACATAAGGTTTATGTATGCTAGATAGCCTTATACTTTACACGCTATGACCGATGTATTATATATAATATTTGGAATTTATGCTAGTACTGATAGGTTGTTAAGTTAATGCCTTATGTTGTATGC
Organism: Lactuca virosa; assembly: GCF_052849685.1. Classification (NCBI taxonomy): domain Eukaryota; kingdom Viridiplantae; phylum Streptophyta; class Magnoliopsida; order Asterales; family Asteraceae; genus Lactuca; species Lactuca virosa. The sequence continues at coordinate 462,660,066 of NC_136430.1, read as the reverse complement.
AATGACAACTAAATAGACTTAGAATGCCTGATTTAGCCTAATGTGCAGCTCTTGTTTTAGTCCAACCGTTCTGGTATGGGATCTTTTATTCGAATGACTATCTTCTTTTACATTATATACGGTTGTGCATTAACGAGACAACACATCGGGACAAGTGGAGATTCCAAGTGAACTAGAGTAGTATAGTAAATGTGATTACTACTGATCTAGGAAAATGTAGGAAATGCTAGTATAGGGTGTATGTGATAGAATTGCATGTTAGATTGATTGCTTGAATGTTGCTTGCTTTTTTCTATGTGAAACCTATACTGATATTAGCTAACTATTAAGTGAATACGTTAGGTTGCATGCCACAAAAACTAAATAGTTTTAGAATGCTTGATTTGACACTATTACGTAGCTCTTGTTTGAGTCTAACTATTTTGGTGCAGGATCTTTCAGTCGAAAGACTGTCTAATTTTTGTTGCATATAATTGTATTTGCAAGATAGTTAGTTAACATTGTTAGAAGTTTTTTTCTGCAGCTGACAGCAGGGTAGGGTGGGATTCCTAGTGAGCTAAGAGAAGTGTTAGCACATGTTAGTGTAGAAATGGGTGCTAGAATTATCGGTGAGAAGTGACTTGGTCACTTCGGGGTGGGTCTCAGAACATGCATGGATAGGTGTGGAAGATAGTAGTAGAGCTCTAACTTGAAAAATCTAGTATGCTCAAGAGTCATATTAAAGTGATATTGTTAATTAACATATGATACTAATGGGGTCACACTAACAACAAATTGATACAATTGATTATTTATTAAAAATTGATTTTAATTAATATTCAATAAACTTTTATAATAAATTGGAAATTATTTATTTCATGGAAATTATAATTTTCATTAGCAAGTAACATAATATATATCATATGGTATGATTTATTAAGTCATGTACAACATTTTGGACTATAATGAATTTTTATCTTTTACCAAAAGGTTAAAGATTATATTTTATAAACTTGGTTTTTAAAATATAAAACTCATGTCTCTTTTTATAAAGATATGGCCGAAAATATACATGAATTGTCTAGGCGTGGATTTCATGTTTATTTTAATCAAAAGTAATGTCTAATCGTACAAGCATGACAGACATTTTGGTCTAGTGACAAGAAAGCTTAAATGGTTAAGAACTTGTGTGTAAAAGAACCACTTTATAAAGGCTTTCCTGAATTCTTTTAGAGATGCATCAATACCGTAAGTAGGAGCCCTCCTATATACTCTCTCCGTATTGTTAATATTTTGAAGATCACATACTTGCACTTTGATCTCTTTGATAAAATACTTAGGTATTTTATTTCCAAGCTTAAGAGTTTTTCTTACAAAGACTAGCATCGTTACATCAAGTTTAGTTATATTTGGTGTTTCAATAGTTCTATACTCTCCATCAACTTCCAAGCCTCCCAAGAGGCCCCAAAGAACTATAAAGGTTGTTATTTCTTCGTCTTCTCTTTTAGTGTTTGTTTTCTTTCCAAAATTTGCAAGATCCAAGGTTGGTTATAAACTTGTTTTATGTTGTTCAAAATCAAAATCTTCTGTTACTAAATATTATGTTTTTTAAACTAATTTATGAATAAACACCCAATAATTGGTATCAGAGCCATCCTTGCAAGCTTGGTTAGATTTTATGATTTTTGGAAATATTAGTTTTTGGAAAATATGGATAACTTGTTTTTGTAAGAAAATGAGTTCATATATATTTTAAATGATAACTTTATAATTGTTATTTTTTATGTGACAAAAGTTTCATGCATCTTTTTTCATTTAAAGTTGTCTTAGAAAAATAAAGGTTGTTTTATGTGTATGTTGATATGTATGATGTGCACAAACTAGCCAAGGACAAATGTGTTGGTGTGTTTGTTTTTTTTGTTATAAAAATGGTTGTAATAATTTATTTATTCATATGGTATGTAATAAATCAAATAGATTAGTTTTTTTCTTGGTTTATTTTTTGTAAGTAATAGATTAATTTTAGAAATAATTTATTTGTACAAAAATGTAAAGATAAATGAAGTTGGAGCCATTTTTTGAAGACAAAAGGGTGAATTTCGAAGTCAAGAAGCATGCAAGGAAGTTAGTGACAGTTTCTAAAAAGTGTTACTAAAGCTTTTTTTAAGGGATGTTGGACTTTTTACGGCAGTTGCTGAAATATTACCTTAAAGAAGATTTTTCAATCTTTTGCGCAATGGGTGTTTTCTCAAGTGGGAGCTTCTACAACAACATTACAAGAAGATTTTTGGTCCCTATAAATGTCCCTTTAGGAATGCATTTGGCATCTTTTGTGTTGGCTCACAAAAATGTCATTAGTTGGTTATGTTTATGCACATATGTTTTATGCATGCTTGTGTTGTTTAATTTATGCAATATATTATGTGTGGTTGATAAATTAGTTTTTCACATGTTAAAATAATTTTGAACAAAATAAACATCAATGGAGTTTGGATTTCAAAATTTATAATGTCAACATAAGATGTAACAAGTTATTGTTTAAAAATAAAATCCGGTTTTATAAAAACGTTAATAACGGCAAATTTTGAAATACCCAATTATAAGTTTTAAAATTGTGATTTTTGTAAATTATACAAACTCCAAATATATAAGTAATAAACGGAAGTTTTATTAAAGATATAAAAGGTTCAAACGCACTCAAACTTAATACCGGTTATTAAAACTGAATTGCGTTAAAGTTATATAAAAACTAGCTTTCTATATAGAACCTTTAAAATGTGATTTTCTTTTAAGAATTGGTAGCATTGCTTATTATATGCATGTAATAACCATGATATCATATGTTTTTAAAACCAGAATTATAAAACATAAAAAGACCCTTTCAAACCTCAAATCATTGCAATCCGTTTTGAAGAACACTCGCACATCTCTTGTACACACTAGTAGGATAAATGATACCTAACCACTTAGTGTCATCTTTTGATGGCCGAGGTGTATTCACGATTTTTATAACCAAGTTATAGGCCAATTACACATGTTTTTCAAATTGGATGATTTGATTGGAAATCTTTTGTGATAAAGGATACCTAAGCAAGAGAGTTTCTAGGCATAGATGGGATCAAACATGTATAATTAAATTTGTTATCAGCGATCCCACAAATCTAGGAATTATATAGTAAGATATAATTGATAATTGATATCTACCGGGTTGGATTCCAATGGATGGGATAAAGGATACCTAACCATTTATTTGTTTTGCAATTTGGATCCTAGACTTTCATAATTAACGTTTTTGGAAACTAAAATTGGTATTAATTATTAAAGAGTTTAAATATTGAAAATACTAATGAATTTTGTTAAATTTTGTAGATGAGAACCAAGTCCAATTTCACTACCATGCATCAATACGATCTTGTAAATCAATGTGAACATTTAATATTCGACGGGTACAATATTATCCAATGCACGAGTGTTTTAAAGACAATCTTCAAAGGGATAATAAGTTGTACGTTCTTAAAGGACCTATTCCTGAACAACCTAATATTAAGAACATACCGAATCATAAGGTTTAGTGGAAGCATTGTAATGATTATGATGATGTTTCTAAAGAGATATTGTATTCAGTTATTCCAAAACTTTGGGAGGAACTGGAAGGCTTAGAAGCATTTTATATGTTTCTTCAGGTTGAGAAAATATTCCAATGATACATTGATTTTTGGAATGAAACAGGTCATACGAAGGAAGAACGCAAGGCCAAAAAGAGTCACCATGTGTGTTCTAAAAGGCCATTAGTTCATCGAAGGGAACCTTTAAGCCCAATATATCCAACAAGGCACACATATATTGATCATGTTTCTACTGTGGACAAATTGGACACTAGAAGAGGAATTGCTCCTCTTATCTGAAAAGAAAGTCTGGAAGACACTGGTACTTTGGGTATCTAATACATAGAACTCTTACTTTTCATATAACACTCAAGTACTTACTACTTAAATCTTAATCTAATATTTGTAAATGGCTTGCAGTTATTTATAGAATAGTAACCAGCTGAGCACAATCAAGTTGGAACTGCACTCTTCGAGTTTAGTTTATTAATTATGCTAGGAACATAATGTACTTGTATTGTGAAACAATGTGTAACACCCCGATTCCCAGGTATGAATTTAAAGCTTAATATATACTCAACTTCAGGGCAACTCGACGAGTTGGGAGGCTCCAACTCGTCGTGTAGAGTTTTAAATGGCCGTGTATCTTTAAGGTCTACCAGATAAAACCCTAATCGTGCCTCTTTCCCCATTTTGAGTGTGTGTGAGCTTAAAGAGTATTCTTTGGTGCTTTTATTGAAGGAGCTTGAAGTTGGTGGTGTAAAGTTGAAGGGAGAAGCTTTAGATCAGGGATTTCCATTGTTATTGCAGTCATTCTAAGGTATAAAGTCGATACCTTGACCATCCCTTTGCTAGATCTCTTCATTTGAAAGTTTATGGCCATTATTAGCCTATTTTGGGATTTAAGCATGTTATAAAGCTATGACTTCAGATCTGGACATATCATGGCCTCCATGGACTTAAAGTCGCCAACTTTATCAAGTCTTGGCCCTCCTTCATGTTCTAAGTCCCTTAATAAGCTTGATTTTAGTGTTTTAGCCCCTTGATGTCATGCATGGACGTAAAGCTTGCAGCTTTACGTAGTATCTCAACCCTAGGGGACCAGATCTATAGTTTGGAGGCATTAGACTCGCTTGGAAAGTGACTGAATGTATTAAGACTAGGAAAACTAGACGAGTTGCTTAGCCAAATCGATGAGTTGAATCGGGTTTTCCCGCTTTCTGGATGCTGAAGAACTCGACGAGTTGCTCTGGTAACTCGGCGAGTTGTCTCGAGCTTTTCACGATTTTCTGAGATATGAAGGAACTCGACAAGTCAGTAGATACACTCGATGAGTTGGGTCAACATGGACTGTTGACTTTAACTATTGACCTTTACTGTTGACTTTGACTTGACCATGGTTGACCAAGTTTGACTTTTGAGGGTATTTGGGGATTTTAATGAAGTAGTCATTGGTGATTGTAGGCAGTTGAGTTGGAGCTGTGAGTTGGGATTGATATTACCAGTTCAACACTACTTGTGAGGTGAGTTTTCCTCACTATACTTAGGGGTCGAAGGCACCAAGGCCGACCGATTGGATTGATATCCTAGTAGTTATTGATATGTTGAGTATGATTTAGATATGCATGCTAGGTTGATATGCTAGTCTGGTAGATTTGTAGGACTACCTATGATACTGTCTGATTATCTGTATGTGTATTTATCTGTTGCATGTCGACATGTTGTGTGGGTTGGGTTGAGGTTGTACTGCTCCTTGTTGAAGCCAACAAACCCTAGAGTATACCATATATGAGTTGAGGATCAGGGAGGGAATGCCAGACTCATACTGAGGACTCCGCATTCCAGATACAAGCTGAAGGCCGGACCGAGCATGCCAAACTCGTAGTGAGGGCTAATCACTATATTCCAGTCCGAGGACTGAGGAAGCAAGCCAGACATAATTTGTGGGCCGAGAGCAAACCAGACTTATGCTATGGGCTCGAGAGCAAGCTAGATAGGGGCTGAGGGCCAGGGAGGGCATGCTAGACTCATACTGTGGGCTCAAGGGTAATCCAGTCTGTAGAGTTGTAGACCCATTACATGTTGTTACTGTTATTATGTGTACTATATGTTATGTATCGGTATTTTGGGGGAACTCACTAAGCTTCTGGCTTATAGTTGTGAATTTTGTTTCAGGTACATCAGATGATCGCGGGAAGGCGAAGGCTTGATTGTGCACCTCCTCGTTTTTCATGTTGTGATTTATGGGAAAACTCTGATATTGGATTATTTTGAAAACAATTTGTAAACAATGGATGGTTTTGGAATGTTTGAAAAGTTTAAATTTTACATGAATTTTATGGATGTTACAAGTTGGTATCAGAGTGTTGGTTTGAGTGAATTGGAGGAACACTAGTATGAATCTAGTCTCAAGCTAAGGAAATGATTTTCAAAATGACTTTCAAATGGTTTTCAAAGTACTAAAGGAGTATGCGATGTGTACGATCAGCCGGAGCCAGTAAGTAGACCCCAAAATACCATATTGTTATTTGATATTATGATATGTTAGAACAACATGCTAGTGATAGGCTAGGGATCTTCAGGAATTGCATGATAGAATTGCCTGATTATATGATGCCTGATAGCCTAGGGTTTCCCTTATATGAAATTGACATCATTACTGTAGTTGCTTAGTGTATGCATCACGGTTGTATATAACTAAGATCTTATAGCCTGAGAATGTTTGGTTTGGCCTTATTTCTTGTTCTTGTTTGATGAAGGGCTTAGGGTAGGATCAGATATTCGAATGTCTATAGGGTCCAGCGTTATGTATGACTAGCATAAACAAGTGTTGTAGGGTTGGTGGAAGTTTCATGGATGATTTATACGGGGTCAGTCGGCCAGTTGTGAGATGTTTAGCCATCCTCTAGGAGTGAGGATTGAGCGCTCGCATATGCTTGTGTATATTTTTAGGGCGTTGTGATGATCCTTGAGATAAATATGGGTAGGTGTGCAAGGTAGTATGGGCCCGTACTACTGAAAGCACACGACCTATACGCGTAGCTAGGAAGTCACAACCCTTAGGGCTTTCGTTGGGAGTTGGTTCCCCGTTATTTATGTGGAATGTCTGATATCTTCCTCCTATATTTTTAGTATGGTGGTTATGAGGCGATTTGAGACCGGATCCGGGTCAGGATCGGGAGCTGGCAGTTAGGATAGGCCAGCATTGACAGAGGATCGCGTCAGGGAGATCATCCGTGAGGAGGTGGTTGAGATTGTCTGGGGTCAGATTCTGGAGATGTTTGGTCTATCAAGACCACGATGATGGAGTATTTTGGCGACAGATACACAACCATTGTTGAGATTGCTGCTGCTGCAGCCTCTGCAATTGTGGCGGCTGTGGGTGTTGGGCCAGGACGGGTGTTTTAGTATCGGGACTTCTATAACACAAAGCCCCCGACTTTCGATGGAGTTCAGGACCCGATTGTATCCATGAGGTGGCTATCTGATGTAGAGGGGTGTTTCTTCACTTGTTCATGCCCTGCTGACCAGATGGTCAGATGCGCTCTGAACCTCCTGAGGTTCGGAGCGAAGGACTGGTGGAGAATTATTACAGGATCATACTCTGATGAGCAGAGGGCTGCAGTATCTTGGGATCAGTTCATGGATATGTTTCAAACTCGCTATATTCCTCGGGTCGAGTGGTGGAGGTTGGCTCAGGATTTTTTAGACCTGAGGCAGGGATCGGAGTCGGTGACAGAAATCACCTAGATGTTTACCGAGAGGGTGATGTTTTGCCCTGATTTTGTTTCAGAGCAGGCTCAGATGACTAGTTTTCTAATCATGCTCAAGACGGACATTAGACAGTTTGTTTCTACTCAGCGGTGTGATACTTTGTTGGAGCTACAGGAGGCAGACAGGCGGTGAGAGCTTGAGATTGAGTTGCAGTTGAGAGAGCAGAGGCAGGCCCCGATGCATTCGTAGCCGGCACCAAAGCGGTTCAAGACCACCGATTCTAGGTCTGGAGGTCATCGCGGTCGCACTTGTGGGAAGTGCGGGAAGGTTCATTCTGTAGCATGTCGTCTAGTAGTGGGTGCCATAAATGTTGCAAGGAGGGGCACTATGCGAGGGAATTCCGCCAGTCTGCCCCGGTTCCTGGTATAAGAATCTGTTACCATTGTGATCAGGTTGGCCACGTGAAGGCCAACTATCCGTTGCTCGCCGCCAAGCCGACGCAGGCTTTCGTGCCAGCTACTTTGAGGATCACTGACGGGAGTCAGGGTAGGGCGGAGCCCCGGAGGGCTCGAGGTCGTGCCTTCCAGCTTACAGCTGAGGAGGCCAGGGCAGCACCCGATGTTGTGACTGGTATGTATTTATCTCTTATATTATTTATGATTGTATTGTGCTCATGTGTTTGTACCTATGTTAGGTACGTTCTTAGTGAACTCCTTGCCCGCCCTTATATTGTTTGACTAGGGAGCGAGTCGGTCTTTTGTCTCTCGATCATTTAGTAGGGAGTTTGATTTACCCTTAGGAGAGTTAGAGTGTCTGTTGCAAGTTTCCATCGCCAACGAACACGGGGTTTCTGCTTCATCAGTCTATCTGGGTTGCGTTCTAGAGATATTCGGGGTGTCTTTTTCGATTGACTTGATTCTGATTCCCATGGGGGATGTTTGCGTGATAGTGGGTATGGATTGGCTGAATCTTTTCGGTGCCATGATCGACTACGAGGGCCAGCGTGTGGTAGTTTGAACCCCAAGTGGGGGAGAACTGGTTATCTCTAAAGAGGGCACTAGACTGGGTTCAGGGTTTTGCTCGGCAGCCAGGGTTCAGTAGTATATTCAGCACGGGTGTGCGGGTTATTTGGCGTATGTGGTAGATACGCGGGTCAGGGAGCAGGCCTCAGTTTCAGATGTTCCAGTTGTTAGAGATTTCGCTTATGTGTTTCCGGAGGAGTTACCCGGAGTGCCTCCTGAGAGGCAGGTCGAGTTCAGGATCGACCTTGTGCCAGGTGCGGTCCCTATTGACAAGGCGCTGTACCGATTGTAACCGCCTAAGATGTAGGAGTTGTCATCTTAACTGTAGGAGCTGCTAGACAAGCAGTTCATTCGTCCGAGCAGTTCTCCGTGGGGAGCGTCGATTCTTTTTGTCAAGAATAAGGATGGTTCACACTGGATGTGCATTGATTACCGGGAATTGAACAAGTTAACGGTGAAGAACCGTTACCTACTTCCACAGATTGATGATCTTTTCAATCAATTGCAGGGAGCATCTTGGTTCTCCAAGATAGATCTAAGGTCTGGGTACCATCAGGTCAGGGTGAGGGAAGAGGACATGGAGAAGACCGCATTCCGGACTCGTTATGGACATTACGAGTTCGTAGTGATGCCGTTTGGGCTCACCAATACGCCGACAGTATTCATGGACCTGATGAATCGGGTATGCAGGCCGATGCTCGATCGCTCGATTATTGTGTTCATAGATGATATCTTGGTTTATTCCAAGACCAGAGAGCAGCATGAGGAGCATCTCCGCGAGATTCTGGGAGTTTTGAGGCGAGAACGGCTTTATGCTAAGTTCTCGAAATGCGAGTTTTGGTTGCGAGAGGTTCAGTTCCTTGGACATATCGTTAACCATGATGGGATTTTGGTCGATCCGGCCAAAATCGAGGCGGTGATGCAGTGGGAGGTTTCGAAATCTCCCTCGGATATCAGGAGTTTTCTGGGATTAGCAGGGTACTATCGGAGATTTATCCAGGATTTCTCCAAAATTGCAGTACCCATCACTCGTCTGACGAGGAAGGGGGTGGATTTACGGTGGGCCCCTGAGCAGCAGGCGGCGTTCGAGACCCTTCAGCAACGACTATGTGAGGCTCCAGTCCTGACTCTCCCTGAGGGAGTGGAGGATTTTGTGGTTTTCTATGATGCGTCCATCACCGGGTTAGGGGCAGTCCTCATGCAGAGATGACAGGTGATAGCCTATGCTTCGCAGCAGCTGAAGCCGCATGAGACGAGATATCCAACACATTATCTTGAGCTAGGAGCGGTAGTATTCGCCCTCAGGATCTGGAGACATTATCTATATGGGGTCCTCTATACCATCTACACGGACCACAAGAGCTTGAGTCATATCATGGATCAGCCGAACCTGAACATGAGACAGCGCAGGTCGCTAGACATAGTCAAGGATTATGACTGCGAGATCCTTTACCATCCGGGTAAAGCGAATGTTGTGGCGGACGCCTTGAGCCGCAAGTCGGCTGGATCTGATGTTCCGGCATTGTGTATGAGGATATCGGTGGATTCTCCACTTGTGGGATTGATTAGAGAGGCTCAGGTCGAGGGAGTACGGGAGGAAAATTGGAAGATTGAGAGGATCAGGGGCGAGATTACCAGATTTGTTCAGGGCAGTCGTGGTTTGTTGACCCGTTATGGTCGGGTATGGTTCATGTGTCTGGTGGGGTCAGACAGATTGTATTGGAAGAGGCTCATAAATCTCGTTTTTCTATTCACCTGGGGGCCACCAAGATGTACCGGGATATGAGACTGAGCTACTGGTGGCCGTACATGAAGAGAGAGATCGCTTGGTACGTCGAGAGGTGTTTGACCTGCAGGATGGTCAAGGCCGAGCATTAGAGGTCGCATGGCAAGTTGCAGCCTCTGGAGGTTCCCATGTGGAAATGGGAGCATATCACGATGGATTTCATCACCAAGTTGCCGAGGACGGCAAAGGGTTTTGATGTTATATGGGTCACCGTGGATCGATTGACAACGAGCGCCCATTTTCTGGCCATCCGGGACAGTTCATCGTCCGAGATATTGGCCGTTGTGTATATCCGCGAGATCGTTGCTCACCATGGGGTGCCGGTCTCTATTGTGTCAGACCTTGATGTTCGGTTCACCTCCCGTTTTTGGCAGAAGTTCCATGAGGAACTGGGCATGAGGCTGCATTTCAACACAACTTATCATTCACAGACTGACGACCAGAGCGAGCGGACCATTCGGACCCTCGAGGATATGTTGAGGGCATGCGTCATTGATTTTGGTGGGAGCTAGGAATCCTACCTACCCCTTGCAGAGTTCTCCTAAAACAACAGCTTTCACTCCAGCATTGGTGCTCCACCTTTTGAGTGTGGAGATGTCGTACCCCTGTCTGTTGGGGCGAGGTTGGTCATAGGGTGATGGGTCGGACGGAGGTGGTTCTGCAGACTATCGAGATGATTTAGCAGATCAGACAACGGTTGCAGACTGCTTAGAGTCGTCAGAAGAGTTACGCCAACCGGCGCCGATTTGATTTGGAGTTTCAGGTCGGTGACATGGTATTGTTGAAGGTCTCACCCTGGAAAGGTGTGATCCGCTTCAAGAAGAGGGGAAAGTTGGGTCCCTGATACATTAGGCCATTTCAGATTATTGGCAGGGTTGGAAAGGTGGTGTATAGACTGGATCTTCCAGAGGAGCTCAGTTAGATCCATAACACATTTCACGTTTCGCAGTTGCGAAAGTGCATATTCGATGAGGACTCGGTTGTGTCATTGGATGATATTCAGGTCGACGAGTGCCTGAACTACGTTGAGAGGCCGGTGGCTATTTTGGAAAGAAAGGTAAAGGTCCTACGCAACAAGGAGATACCTTTGGTAAAGGTACAGTGGCAGCATCGAAAGGGATCCGAGTGGACTTGGGAGTCGGACGCTAAGATACGGTAGCATTATCCAGATTTGTTCACTGCAGCTGGCTTCGAGGACGAATCCTAGTTCAAGTGGGGGAGAGTTGTAACACCCCGATTCCCATGTATGAATTTAAAGCTTAATATATACGAGTTGAGGGCTGAACATGAAACCCTAATTTTCAAGGTTTTGCACCCTATTTAAAGACCTTATGACCCATTGTTAGCCTCCCTCACCGTCCCCTCAGTCCAGAGAAAACCCTAATCGTGTATCTTTCCCCATTTTGAGTGTGTATGAGCTTAAAGAGTATTCTTTGGTGCTTTTCTTGAAGGAGCTTGAAGTTGGTGGTGCAAAGTTTAAAGGAGAAGCTTTAGATCCGGGATTTCCATTGTTGTTGCAGTCATTCTAAGGTATAAAGTCGATACCTTGACCATCCATTTGCTAGATCTCTTCATTTGAAAGTTTATGGCCATTATTAGCCCATTTTGGGATTTGAGCATGTTATGAAGCTATGACTTCAGATCTGGACATCTCATGGCCTCCATGGCCTTAAAGTCGCCAACTTTATAAAGTCTTGGCCCTCCTTCATGTTCTAAGTCCCTTAATAAGCTTGATTTTAGTGTTTTAGCCCCTTGATTCCATGCATGGACGTAAAGCTTGCAGCTTTACGTGTTATCTCAACCTTAGGGGACCAGATCTATAGTTTGGAGGCATTAGACTCGCTTGGAAAGCGAATGAATGTATTAAGACTATGACAACTCGACGAGTTGCTTAGCCAAATCGACGAGTTGAATCAGGTTTTCCCGCTTTCTGGATGCTGAAGAACTCGACGAGTTGCTCTGGTAACTCGGCGAGTTGTCTCGAGCTTTTCATGATTTTCTGAGATATGAAGGAACTCAACGAGTCAGTAGATGCACTCGACGAGTTGGGTCAACATGGACTGTTGACCTTTACTATTGACCTTGACTGTTGACTTTGACTTGACCATGGTTGACCAAGTTTGACTTTTGAGGGTATTTTGGGATTTTAATGAAGTAGTCATTGGTGATTGTAGGCAGTTGAGTTGGAGCTGTGAGTTGGGATTGATATTAGCAGTTCAACACTACTTGTGAGGTGAGTTTTCCTCACTATACTTAGGGGTCGAAGGCACCAAGGTCGACCCATTGGATTGATATCCTAGTAGTTATTGATATGTTGAGTATGTGTTAGATATGCATGCTAGTTTGATATGCTAGTCTGGTAGATCTGTAGGACTACATGTGATATGTTTGATTACCTGTATGTGTATTTATCTGTTACATGTCGACATGTTGTTTGGGTTGGGTTGAGGTTGTACTGCTTTGTGCTGAAGCCAACAAACACTGGAGTATACCATATATGAGCTGAGGGCCAGGGAGGACATGCCAGACTCATACTAAGGACTCCTAATCATTACAGATACGAGATGAGGGTCGGACTAAGCATTCCAGACTTGTATTGAGGGCTAATCAATGTATTCCAGTTCAAGGACTGAGGGAGCAAGCCAGACATAAGTTGTGGGCCGATAGCAAACCAGACTTATGCTGTGGGCTCGAGAGCAAGCCAGATATGGGTTGAGGGCCAGGGAGGGCATGCCAGACTCATACTGAGGGCTCAGGGGTAATCCAGTTTGTAGAGCTGTGGACCCATTACATGCTATTACTGTTATTATGTGTACTATCTGTTATGTATCGGTATTTTGGGGGAACTCACTAAGCTTCTGGGTTACAGTTGTGGATTTTGTTTCAGGTACATCAGATGATCGCGGGAAGGCGAAGGCTTGATTGTGCACCTCCTCGTTTTTCATGTTGTAATTTCTGCGAAAACTCTGATATTGGATTATTTTGAAAACAATTTGTAAACAATGGATGGTTTTGGAATGTTTGAAAAGTTTAAATTTTACATGAATTTTATGGATGTTACACAGTGTTTGTTTGTGATAAATGTTATTTTTAATTTTGCTTGTCTAAATATATGTCTTAGTTAATTTGTGAATGATTGACTATTTACTTAAATTGTTTTTCATAATGATCACCTTCATATTTGGAAATGATTAAAATTTTGCTTGTGAGACTAGATCTCCTAACAAGAATTATAAAGTAAATATCAATGCTTTATAGATAACAAGTTCTATATGTAAAGTACTTTTGACTTAAACTTGTTTTAAATCAAACTCATCTTTGACGTTGTTATCTTTATTATACAAATGAAATCCACATATTCCAACTTTAAGAAATGGATATTTGAAGGAAAATAATGTAGTTTATTTGACATATGTAAAGCTTATTTATATACAAAAGATTCCTAATTATATTTTCACAAGGAAAATATGACTTCCTTTCTAATGAATGTCTAAAATTTAGCACAAGATACCAAATCAACTTTATTAACAATGGTGACATCCTAAAAATCGTGATAAAACTTTTTGTTTTTATAAACCATTTCCACAAACCAAAATAAGATAAACCATTGTTTCCAAATAAATCCATAAAAACTAGAGTATCAAAAATCTCTCAAACATATATCAACAGAAGGATGTGTATGATCACGCTTTCGCCTTGCCCCGATTATCTGATGTACCTGAAACCATGAAACCAATAACTGTAAGCCAAATCTTAGTGAGTTCCCCCAAAATACCCTACACAACAGTAAATATACAATGCATGCATACTGGGCCCACAACATCAGATTGGATTGCCCCTGAGTCCACAAAATGAGACTAGATTGTCTGCTCCACTCCTACAGCTCATGACTGGATTACTCACGAGCCTACATCATAAGACTGGATTGCCCTCCCGACCCTTATCTTATAATTGGATTGCTCCTGGCTTTGTTAACTCACAACATAAAGTAGTACAACCTCAACCCAACCGCACTATGTCAACATATATAATAGATAAACAATAACCAACAAATACAAGTAATCATACAGATCTACCAATCAAGCATAATAACATCCTATACACATAACACGATCTAGTGGGCCGACATTGGTGCCTTCGACCCATGAATATAGTGAGGAAAACTCACATTTTAGTCTAGAAGATAGTTGAGCTGAACGATGATCCAAATATCGGCTCTACATGTCACATATACACAAACAGGGACCAAGTCTAAAACTAAAGCTAAAAATACTCCATTTGACCTAAAGTCAAACTTGGTCAAAAAGTCAAAGGTCAACGGTCAAAAAGTCAAAAGTCAACTTTCAGCCTCTCTACGCCCAGCATAACAGCATTATGCCCTGTGTAGAGCTTAAGGTGGTAAATATGGGGAAAAATAGGGCTACGCCCAGCATAGAAGGATTTACGCCCTGCGTAGACACCTGATGTCCCAACTTAATTATTAAGTCCTTAAATCAGACCATCAGCTCATCAAATCTTAAAATTCATACTCTATGAATGTCTTAATGGATAAAGTCTCTGACTTTATCCATTTTCATGGCCACAAAGAGTACAAATCCAAAACCTAGGTTCTTAAATTCATCTTTTACTCAAGAACACATGCATGGATGGATGAGAGTGGCCAAGCTCTCATTTTTATGACTTATTAACCCTAAAAATGTCTAAAAAGACACACAAATGGTCTGGAGTAGCTCATACTCATAAGAAGCAAGGTTATGGGGACAAAAGCAAGGAATTCTTAAACATAAACTAGATCTATCATAAACAACATCAAGGTGGAAACTTTATACCTTCCGGGGATGATTATAAGACGCAAATTCTAGATCCACAAAGCTTGGATCTTCCAAAGTGTTTTGCCAATGAAGTTGTCCCTGAAGGACCGGGTGTTACAACAACTATAGTAGCTATAATTATATTTTACATGGTAAAGCATAATTAAGAAATCTTTGTTGAAGTTTCATACATAAATTTGAGATAAAAACTGGTAAGAACTATCTAAAACCTTAATGATAATGAAAGATGAATTAAATCTTACTTGATATGATTTACTTTCTAATCGGTAGATATGCCTCCTTTCATTTCCTTGGGATAACACCTAGAAAAATATCAATTATACCTTGACTACAAATACCAATTAATAAGTAGATAAAATGTTTTCTTTATAAGATTTTATATGGAAAGGCTCCATCCCTATCTTATTAAATATTTTGTGGATTTAAAGCCTATGTTGGACTAGAGCTTTTAAACCCAAAATCTAATAAATACATATTTGTAAAATACTATAAATGTGGCTTAGATTATTATATGCAAACCCACCAAGAGTAAGTTCTCTTATTCCTCTGATAGTTGAGTTAGCAGAAAGCAAGCTTCTAGTGACAAAGCGAGTGGGACACACATGGAACTTGAAGCAGCTCAAGAACCATAGCCTGATGTGGTAACATTTGGAACTAGTTTTAACAAGGGATTGTTAAACTTGAGTAATAGCTATTCACAAACACAAATTTTTTGCATTAATGGTAGAAATCATCTATGACTTGAGAAATGTGTAATAATAAAGTATGGTTTTGATTAAACTTTATCCATATAGCAAGGCTAGAAGGGGTAAGTGATTTTTCTAGAAAGAATACATTACATGGATAACTATACACATTTAAAGCAAGACTTGTTATAAAAGGATTTTCTCATGCTCATGTCATCGACTATGGTCCTCATCATACTCATGAAATTGACTATGATCAAACCTTTTTTCACAAGTAGCTATGATTAGCTTAACAAGGATATTATTTACTATAAATCATATTCTTAATATGACATATAGAAAATAGATTTCAAGAAAGACCACTTTTCTTAATAGACATCTACTTGAAGATATCTACATAGATTAGCCTAAAGGTTTTCTTAATCCATTTTATCCAAGAAAAATGTCTAAAGCGTGAGATCCAATTGTGGATACAAAGAAAACATCTCAAGGGTGAAATCATCATTTTAATATAAAACCACACGGTATGCCTTTTATACCAAAATGAATAAAACATGTGTGTTTACTGATAACTAGTGGGAGCATAGTGACATTCCTAATCTTGTATGAATGATACATACTTAATAATGAGAAATTTCATTCTGACCACGCCAGGCCTTTTCACCTTGACTCAGAATGTGTTTCTAAAATGAAAGACTTAATAAGGACAAAATACATTCTTGGAATGTAAAATCTATAGAGATAAATAAAATGAATGTTAAAAGTTTTATATCTTTATGCATATATTGACAATATCTTGAAAGAGATCAAGATAGAAGATTCATTTCGTGGAATCTTGGAAGTATCACATGACACTAAGTTTGAGCCAGCCTAAAAAAGGACCTAGCTCATAGGTTTGAACTAGCTAAATGATTTATATTCGATTTGTTTGGCAAATGAATCCATCATTTATTCCATATTATACATAAGACCTGATATATGATCATACTATGATCATATCATAAGATACCAATTAAATACATGGTTAAGTCACCGAATGATTGTAGGAGCATTGTAAGAGTACTTTAGAAGAACTAAGAGAATGTATATGAAATAATTAGTTTAGAATAAAATCTTCATGTAAAGATCTACATATGGTTCTGATTTCTAAACAAATATAAATAATTATGAATTATAACTTCATTGTGGGATGAAGAGTAAGTTTATTTGGAATGAGGTCCAAGCAAAACAAAATGACACGATCTACTACAAAATAAGAATACCCTATTTTAGAAGTTGAAATCAAATATGATTGGATGAATGAGTTAATTGAAAAACTATGTTGATTTTTGTCATTCAAGAATCACATAGAAATCTTTGTGACTTCGAGAGTATACTTAATCAGGCTAAGAGAATCTATGTCATGAAAGAACACCAATCATATTCTACAAGATATTTATTTATACTTAGAGTAAAGTCAAATATGGAGATAATAGTATTCACAAAATTTACACAAATTAAGTTTAGTTGAACCCATTAATAATTTCCTTCTTCTGAGACTAAGTATGAATGGTCATACTTCTGTTTTAAGACTTTATTCTAGAAATGGGATTTTGATTTGATTTAGTATTTGGATATTCGAACATTATGACAACAACTATTATATAATACTACCTCCGTCCCATATTTATTGTCCACTTTTGACTTTTGAAATCTTTATTCTTCAACTTTGATCTTAAATATTTTTGTTTTTGATAAATAATAACTGATGAAAAATATATGAATGGGTTGTGTTTTAAATATATCTTCATTTTTATAAGTTTCATCAATTATTATATAACACAAATAAAAATATTTAAGGTCACAGTTGAAGAATAAAGACTTCAAAAGTCAAAAGTGGACAATAAATATGGGACGGAAGGAGTATTTTGATATACTAGGATATGATCATAACATCAATACTTGTTGTGTTGTATATTAACATGTTTAATCGATGCATAATTTTATTATTCTAATAGTTGATAGTTGGTTATACTTGTGGGAGATATTATGAAGTAAGACTAATATGAATTGGATTAGTTGACTTTCACTAGATGAATGCATAAAAAGTGAACCTCTAGCAATCCGAGCCTAACATATTTGATTGGGTCTGTACAAGCATTTAATGCTTTTTGTCTTTTTGTTGATGGAACAGTTCTTAGGACCAAATCAGTAAATCTTTTAAGTGTCAGATTTGTCATACACTTAGTATTAACTATGTAACATCCCAAAAATACGATCTAAAAATGTCGTTTTTAATCATTAAATAAAACCATAGTTATCAAATCATTTCATCAAGAATAGTCAAAATATCTCAAAACATTATTATTAGAGTATCAAAACATCAGAGTAAACATCCCACGCTAAAACATCTTGGTGTGTGTAATGCAGTCATCCTGAGCTCTTCTCTCTGCAACTTGAAATACCTGAAACCAAAACTGAAAACCGTAAGCACGAAGCTTAGTGAGTTCCCCAACCTACCACATACCATAAACATAATCACACATACTGGGCCCCCGCCCCTACATCGGGCCCCGACCGGCATCGGACCATGTTCGACATCAGGCCCCGCCTGGCATCGAGCCCTGCTCGGTATACATATCTATATCTTCCAGGCCCCGCCCACTATACACATACAATAATATCATATAACCATGCTAGCACATAAAGAATCATACACAATACTATATGCTACAATCCTAAGGCCTCGCCTATCTTGGGCACCGCCCCTACTCTGCTAATGATGAGATATGGTTTCACACCCCCAAACCAGAACGACGGAAACGTTCGGGGGCGGAGGACTTTAGGTGAGTATCACAACACATGTAACATAGTAATCAAAGTACAAACAACCATTGCATTAATAAGTATAAGTTTTACATAAGTTTTTAAACATTACATATTCAAACACTAAAGTAGGTACAGCAGAAGACAAGCGTCGCGGTACGGTACTATGTAGTCTTCTCAAGAACGGTATGATATTTGACACCCTAGGCCTGCCGGCCAAACTGTAGCGAACAGTAGAGGTGCGGGATTGTCAGTCCCATATAGATCTATACACAAATTCACGCTCTCCCTACAAGAGATTCTGGCTAATAGTTCAGGGCTTAAAAAGGTCGTACTTAGATAAGTACACCGTGAAGGGTCTTACAAATTTATTGTTTCAACGAGATTTCCAATGTATTATTATTATTACCCGATGAATGCTAACTCTGGTACTTTGTATCGTACCCTTGGTTAATGCAAACCCGGTAAGATGTATTATTACCTCGTGTTCGCTAACTCGGGCACTCTGTATAGTACCTTTGCTAATGCAAACTTGGCAGGATGTATTATTACCTCGTGTTTGCTAACTCGGGCACTCTGTATACTACCTTCGCTAATGCAAACCCGGCATTACCACGTGTTTGCTGACCCTGGTACTCTGTATAGTACCTTTGTTAATGCAAACTAGGTATGATGTATCTTTATTTCTTTTATATGTTGTTTGTATATTAAAGGTATTATACATATCTTGTTATAGTTGAATGTATTTTGGTAATTTCCTTAGAAAGTATACAGTCGTGAATCATACTTGTATCTTTAGTTTTGAATCATAAATTATACCTATTATAATTTATATGTTCTATCTTATTAGCATGGTTTCTCATGGATGAACACCTTTGCTCAGCCTGATACAAAGGTGAAGATACCAAAAGGAGTAACCTTTTGTACTCATATATGTATAATATATATATATATATATATATATATATATATATATATATATATATATATATATATATATATATATATATATATATATATATATATATATATATATATATATATATATATATATAATTAAGAAGGAAACGACCTTCGGACAAATAATACAACCTTAATTCCACATCCAAACAAGGAAAAGAAAATAAGATAATTCATTAGTCCTAAGCCCTTCAAATCTTATTTATATATTTATACATATATACACATGATTTTGGCATATATAATTTGAAATAGTTTATAAAACATTTTTCAAAGAATTTAACGGAGTTTACATGACTTTTAAGATTTAACATGGCTTTAAGTTATTTTGGAAGTATTTGATAATTCTTAAAAGCACAGAAATTTTCTGTGTGATTATTATCACATACAATTATTAACACAATTTAATATTGTGTTAAACTTGTATTCCCCCCCTCCCCTAAAAAGCATTTAAAAACCATTGAAAAGATAAATTATAGGGGTATGAACTCACTTTGATAAGTGGTGATTCGGGCAGCGTTTCGTTTCCCGTAAAGAGTTTATTTAACGAGAAACCGGCTCAAACCGGGCAGAGTTTCGACAGGAGAGAGGATGACTTCTCGAGAATTCCGGGGCTCCGGGGCTTGCTTCGGGATTTAGACGTGATACCGGGGCCTTGGGGTGTCGTGAGAAAGTCGAGGGGGGGTGAAAATGTGAATTTTGGGAAGTTTTGGGGTGAAAAACCCTTCTTAGCCGAGGAGCCTCGCACCCTTTATATAGGGGTGCGAGGGTGCGGTCCGAAGTGGCAGCTGGCGAAGGCACGGATGACTCAGCAGCTACGTGGCAGCTTCTGCGAAGGCCACGTGCGAAGCTTCTGACAGATGGAGTCTTTGGATTGGGTAGGCTGCGGTCCAATAGGAGAATGCCACGATGCGAGGGGGTGTCCGAGGGTGATGTCCGGGGTGTCTCCTACAAAGGTGGCCGAGAGGGATTGGACTGCGGACTTGGTCGAATCAGCAAGTGCCACGCGAAGGTTCGGACCTATCAGCGGGTGACACGTGGAAGCCTCGCATGCGAGGTGACGTGTCCGAAGCTGACTCATGCGAAATTTCCCGGTTTTCAAGATTTTCTTGATTTTTGTGCCAAAAACTTGCGAAAATCATAACTTTCGCATACGAGCTCCGTTTTTGATGTACATTATATGCACGCGTAGGTAAAATTATACTCTACGACTTTCGTTTAGACTTTGTCGGTTGATTTTGAATTTATTTTTAATATTATTATTTTAAACAGACCGGGACGGGAATCCGTCAATAATTCATAACTTCTTCATCCGACGTCCATTTTCATCTGTCTTTTTACCGTTGTGCTACTTTTGGCGAGCCCTTCGATTCTCATTTAAGTTATGTTGGCTAAATATCGATCGATTTATATTTCGAATTTTTAGCTGTCTACTGCTAAACCGAAACTTCGAAAAATCATAACTTCCTCATACGAAGTTGGATTTTGACGTTCTTTTTATGAACGTTCTCGGTTTAACATATTCTACAAGTTTTATTTAGATTGTTAAGGCTAAAAATCCTTTTATCGAAAATTCGCTTTTTACACTGAACAGTGTTTTGCCGGTTTTACCGAGGATTTTCGATTGGTCATAACTTCTTCGTTATAACTCGGATTTCAGTGTTCTTTATGTTTTTGGAAACCTTGTTACAAACTCTACCACTTGGTTCATCCCAATTACGATTATTGATCAATTTATTTTTGACCAAAATTTGACTGGTGTCACATTATCCCCCCGTTAGAGGGAATTTCGTCCCAAAATTAAGTCTAAAGTGATACTCATGGACTAGGTCTAATCTTTCCTTTCCCAAGTGAATTCAGGTCCCTGGTTTGTAATCCAGCAAACCTTCACTAACGGGATAAGACTTAGCGTGGTTCTTTAGATTTCCCTATCCATGGTTTTTCATTGGTTCTACTACAGAGTGTAGACTTTTATTTAACTTGATTTCATTAAGTGAAATAACAAGTGTTTTATCGGATAGACACCTTTTTAGATTAGATATGTGAAAGATGGGATGAATGTTATTAAGTTTTTGGTGGTAGTTTAAGTTTTAAAAGTACAAGACCGATTCTGGTAAGAACCTCAAATGGTCCTATGTACTTTGAGTTTTGTATTTCACGCTTTCTCAAGCGCATCTTGTCCTTCCTGAGTGAGACCTTCATATGACAAGGTCATCAATCCTGGAATTCCAAGGGTTTTCTTTTATCGAAGCCGTAGCTTCTCTGGTTAACTCTGGAAGCTTTATAGCATTTCCTGATTCGTATTTTGTTTTTGGTAGTTTCTCGGATAAATTCCAGATCAGCGAGGGTGCTGTGTGGAAATTGGATCTCTAGCTAGTTGCGTATTACCTACTTTAGTCCAGTGCAGATAGAATTTGTACTTGTGACCACAGAAGGTTTCGAATGGAGCAACTTAAATGCTAGCGTGTTAAAGGACTCGACTAATTGGTAAATGGATATCCCATTCTTTACCATAGCCGATCCCATAGAATCATGACTACTCTGGTTCCTAGAGGTTTTTGAGTGACGGCCTGAACTGGGAGATGATTCTATTATCTCAATGGAGATAACAGATATTGGCATACCGTGCACTCACACGTTCTAGTTATCTTCTCTACTTGCCACATTTTCAGGTTTCAAGGCTTCCTGTTGAGCCTCCTTACTTTATGTGGAGAGATTTGAAAGGGTTATCATAGTCCGTGATTGGCACTATGACTTGGGTACTCTTTCCGACTTAGGGTGTCAGCTACTATATTGGCTTTGTCGAGATGATAACGAATTTCAAATTCATAGTCATTTAGTATCTCGACCCACTGTCATGGTGTCATGTTGAATTCCACCTGGTAAAATACATGATGCTGGCTTTTGCTCCGAAGTTCATGATCAGACTCATACTTGGCTCATCCATCATCACCTCGTGTATACAAGTCGTATATAATTTAGATTTCACAAAACATTCGGATGGGTGACTCTGCCCCAAGTCCACAACCAAACAAGGAACAGGAGATAGGGCGGAATCACACATCCTTAATCTTGTTAAGTCTAACTTATATACCACTCTCATGTATACACTCAGCAGCGATAGATTAACTTAATGAGTTTTTAGTCTCTATTCTTGAACTTAACCTGCGGTATAATGATTTTCCTACGAGATCTATTGAGGTACTTTGGTAGTTACTGACTTCCAAGACTACTTCAGTGCTTTTCGTTTGAAGTTTCCTGTCTACTGAGTAGGCTAGAATGGCGGGGTACTCTTCGCATGGGTACTTCTGAAGTTTTGAAATGAGAGACAACCTAAGGGTTTTGCGTTATGGATTGGAATAATTTCATCTTACGGCTGATTAAGGAAAAAGTTCTCTTATACAACATAAGAATTTTCACATGGTAAGGGCCAGGCCAAACCATGTCGAATGAGGATGTCAGAATTTTCTCGACGAAATAGATATTAAGTCGTTCTGGGAGGAATGATTACTAGGACGATATCTTATGAACCTAAATTTTCTGCACTTCTGGTTTTATTCTGTTATTATTACTGCAAACCCCTTTTTGGTTCAAAATTGGCGGATACTACCAATACGAGGGTTCTGATAATTTGAAATTATGAACTTTCATGGAACGATCCTTACTAGGTCTCTCTATAATCGCTTGGTGTATACAAGTCATGTATAATTAAGATTGGTAAGACCTTTGACTGAGCAACCCTGCCCTAAATCCACAACCAAACAAGGAATAGGAAATGAGGCAGGATTACTCACTCTAAGTCTACAAATCCTAATTATAAATGACCCTTATGTATACACTAAATCATCATAGCTTACCTGTTAGGGTTTCAAATTTTTATATAAGTGTTATGATTTAATTTGAACGGAAGAGTAATCATAATTATAGATAATTATCGGGGTTTGGAAGCGTACCAAAATATAGCAGGGTTCTTTGATGCTTTCCCATGTATTGGGATCAAAATCCTCCTGCTCCCCCGTCGTTCTTCTCTGTTGGACAGTCCCTCTTGTAATGTCCTATTTCACCACAAAGGTGACATATGGGAATGGTTCCAACATCGGTAGTTGAAGTGATGAACTCAACCGGAGTTCTATAGATGTGGGCGGTATGCCCCTTCATGTTGCATCTATTGCAATGCAGCTCTCGGCAAACTCCATGATGATGGTATTTGCACTTGCTGCAGTGTGGGAGGTTTCCTAAGTACGGCTTGGTTGGTGCTAGAATAACAGGGCTGACGGGGGTATTGACTGCCCCAGTTCGTTGCCCTCTATTAGGTTCTTGAGTTGAACAACTCCCTTCCTTGTTCTCGAACTTTCGTTTAAGGATATTAGGCTTAAGGTTCGAGGTGTTCTTACAGGTAGGTGCTTGTGGCTGTACTTGGCCATCACCACGATCGGGGTTACCGATATCATTACTACTAACATTTGCATTGTTAGCATTAAGGTGTGCCATGACAGCTGCTACAGCTGCTGTGACCGCAGCTTGAAACGTAGCCGCATCTATCTGAAGGATTGGTGTTTCGCTGATGGGTTGGTTACACTTCTTTGGAGGCATGATTATGTTACATGATAAGAAAATGAGTTCGTGAGCGACTATCGTGTCTCTAGATGTATTCTAACCATTTGTATCTATGTATTAATCTTTCGTTTTCTTATATTGTTCTTAATGATTCGACCTGCATCCCTATGATGCAGTCCTGGTAAGGAACAGAATTAAGTTTCTAGAATGGTTGTGAACCGAGTATTATCCAAACTAAGTTACCTTTGTTTGGTGGATATCGTTTCCCAATCTTCGAAAATATTCAAAAATAATTTATAACGGTGTCTACATAAAATAGACTTATGAATTTAAGAGGTAATCACTATCAATTAAGATTCCGTGATCTGATTTATTGTTATTAGCCGTGACAAGAAAAGAGGATAAGCTCAAAACCTAATGTGAGTAATGAAATCACTAACTCACTAGGTTGAACCTATTTACTAGTTATTGTTTAGATAAAAAGGTGCTCGAACACTTCACATGAATCATGCGTGGTTTTCCTTTGTTCTCCATTCTATTCTGAGTGGTAATGATTTGTTCTCTCCTGGTATCTATAGGGTGTCCTTCTCCTTTGTAGGTATATTGAATTCCCGGGCTATCTTACTTCCGATTCTGACACTGATCCCCATTACTTCGTAATGAAGATTTTGAATCTCGGAAGTTCATGCGAATATCTCATTGGTGTCCTTAATAGGGTAAAGGCACTAACTGATTTCTATAGTTTGTTTACTTCTCCTATGTATCTTCTTGGGATTCTCTTAATGAAATTCTATTGGATCCTCCTTGACTCTTCTATTGATTGCTGGAGTAACTATGTTTATCTAACAGGTTTATACGAGAATGGGAATGTCTAAAGAATATGTGAGAAAATCTTTACGAAGGTGATTCTTTCTGGTCCTTCTATAATCACATGGTGTGTACCGATTATATATAATTCAGATCACATAGACCTTTGAATAAGTAATCCTACTCTAAAACCACATCCAAACAAGGAAAAAGAAGTAGAGTGAAAATCACATATTCTAAGTCTATAAGATCTCGGCTATATATGATCTTAACGTATCCACTTAGTAATTATAGACTTATCAGAAAAGATCTTTTTAACATTTCCCCAGAGGTATGTAACATACCTCTATGTTATTTTAGTTATGAGTTTGATTCTTGGACTTCTAGATTCAAGTACTTAACAGGTTTTCAGTTTTCTTGTTATAGCATCCTAAAATACTCCCATAGTATCTTAGTCTTTGGTTCTAGAATTCTTTTGGTGTTTAGGTAAGTTTTAGACCAGTTGCAACACTACAATCACTCCCCTAAACACATGTTGGTCATATCTCGGATGAATATAGTTGATCAGGCTATATTGATCCCAGATATGACTATGTCACTGTCTAGGTTTAACTGCAATGTCCAACATCCAAATACTTTAGTTTTGTTCTTCTTGTGATACTCATTCTGGTATATATACTCTGCATGTACTTATACTTTTATAAAATATTATTATATTTTTAAAGTATACCTCTTGGTCAGAGTGTTTTTATCCCAATGGGTTTATAGTTGTATATCTTTTATGACTGATATACTGAGTTCACTATAAACACTGCTCTGATACCAATCTGTCACACCCCCAAACCAGAACGGCGGAAACGTTCGGGGGCGGAGGACTTTAGGTAAGTATCACAACACATGTAACATAGTAATCAAAGTACAAACAACCATTGCATTAATAAGGATAAGTTTTACATAAGTGTTTAAACATTACATATTCAAACACTAAAGTAGGTACAGCAGAAGACAAGCGTCGCGGTACGGTACTATGTAGTCTTCTCAAGAGCTTCGGGAGTGTACCTGTCTACTGGATTCCTGAGAATACAAGTTATTTGAAAAGAGTAGATCAGCATTTAAGCTGGTGAGTTCATAAGTATTTTAGTTCTGTTAAGTATACCCTAAGTTCTTTGAATAAGTTCACTGGTTTCTCCAGGAAATCCTATATTTCCTTAGGTGATTAACTGATAACCTCAATAGTTTCCCTCTGTAATTACTTAGTTTATACTGATTATATATAACCCAATATCGAATGGACAGTCAAATGGGTGTATCTGCCCTAAGCCCACAACCAAACAAGGAACAGGAAGTAAGGCGGAAGTCACACATTTCACTGTCAATCGGATATTACTTATGTACAACTCTGATGTAATAACTAAGGAATTATAGAATTAACCACTAAAGGTCTTTTATGTTATACTAGTTTACAAAGATTGAATGACTAAGTTTCATTTGATAAGTGGTTTAATCCCATAAACTGTTTCCTTGGTATAAGTGGTTTAATCCCATAAACCGTTTTATTTGTAAAAGTGGTTTAATCCCATAAACCGTTTCATTTGTAAAAGTGTTCTTAGTTATATCTGTTCTATTGTAAAAACCTTAGTATTAATCCTGGAGAGTATTGTATTATCCATAATACTGCCTTGTGGTTTTAAATGTTCAAAACCAGAAGTACAATACTTGGTTTCATGATACGTAGCTTTTACTGTAAGTAAAAACTACTGAAGGTATATCTGGTCGGGATGTAATTAACTTTTCTTACTGTTATAAGAGAAGTATATTACTTTGTAATTCACTCGTTGTTTTATCCATGTGAGTCCTATTAACCATACTAATATGACGGAAATGCCTGCGGCGACGTTCTTCAGGCGTCGGAACGGTATGATATTTGACACCCTAGGCCTGCCGGGCAAACTGTAGCGAACAGTAGAGGTGCAGGATTGTCAGTCCCATATAGATCTATACACAAATTCACGCTCTCCCTACAAGAGATTCTGGCTAATAGTTCAGGGCTTAAAAAGGTCGTACTTAGATAAGTACACCGTGAAGGGTCTCACAAATTTATTGTTTCAACGAGATTTCCGATGTATTATTATTATTACCCGATGAATGCTAACTCTGGTACTTTGTATCGTACCCTTGGTTAATGCAAACCCGGTAAGATGTATTATTACCTCGTGTTTGCTAACTCGAGCACTCTGTATAGTACCTTTGCTAATGCAAACTCGGCAGGATGTATTATTACCTCGTGTTTGCTAACTCGGTTTAACATATTCTACAAGTTTCATTTAGATTGTTAAGGCTAAAAATCCTTTTATCGAAAATTCGCTTTTTACACTGAACAGTGTTTTGCCGGTTTTACCGCGGATTTTCGATTGGTCATAACTTCTTCGTTATAACTCGGATTTCAGTGTTCTTTATGTTTTTGGAAACCTTGTTACAAACTCTACCACTTGGTTCATCCTAATTACGATTATTGATCAATTTGTTTTTGACCAAAATTTGACTGGTGTCACATATGGAACCCCGTCCATACTCAGCTAATGATGAGGTACGGAACCCCTCCCACACTCACGTCCCCACCAGGCACATACAAGTATCACAAAGACAACAAGTATAACTAAACATGCATACCTTCCTCGGGCACTGCCCGGCATCGGACCGAAGTCTGGAAACATATAAACCTAAATCGGGTTATCCCCGACATCGGACCTAAGCCCGGAACATACTAGCATACATATACATGCCGACATTGGTGCCTTAGACCCATTCACACAAAGGGAAAGTCAGCTCGTACTACTGAATCACACGAATAATCCTCTGGCTGCTAGCTGGAAGATTCCCGAACTGCTGATCTCTCGACTCCCGAGCTATCCTTACCAAAATAACACTTAGTCCAAAAGCCAATAATCCTCCTTAGGGTAGAATGACCATTTTACCCCTGATCTAATTTTGGTCCAACCCTAAGGCCCAAAACTATAATATGAAAGGCCCAATACTAGGTAGAATTCCCAAGCCCACTAGTGGCCCACTAATGGCCCAATTTGCTAAATTGGGCCCAACCACTCTAATAGGTCTTACCCTAAAGCCCAAACATAATCTTAGCCCACAATATCTGACTTCTGATGGCCCACTAAGGCCCAAAGTAGCCAAGTCCAAAGAATGGCCCAAACTGAGGCCCACTTGAGCGAAACCCACTCTGAATGAGTACGCGGGGCGTACTCAGATGTACGTAGGGCGTACTGGACTTGTGACTTGTACGCTGCGCGTACCAGCTTGTACGCCCAATGTAGTCCCCTGTTTAGCCTTTTTTGATATTAAGCACTTAATGCTTCGACTTAATGGTCCAAATCACAAATCTAAGTTCCTCTTAGCGTATAAATCCATAAAGTCATGGACTTGGTGACTTTGCATGTCCCACATAAACTCAAACTCCAAAAATGGTAGTCTACTTCCATGAAAATGGTCTTAACTCTTGAATGAATCCATTAAGACCTTAAAGATGACAACTTTCTGTCTTAGGGACTCATTTAGCACTGAGAGGGGCAACTCTAAGCCTAGTAATCAGATTTGAACCATAAAGCTCCATCCTTGGGACCGAAAAGGTCCAAAAACTCAACATAATATATATAAGCATTCAAGAAGCAAGTTTAAGACTTTATACCTCAAGATGATATGAAATGAAGCAACAATCTTGGATCTACAGCTTCTCCTTTGAACCACCACCTTGCTTTGCTCTTCACTTGCTTGGAAAAGGGATCCACAACACCAAAATGCTATCTAATGGCATTCTAAGCTCCAAGAACACTCAAATGAGGATTAGGGTTTCGTGGTGGATGTCTAAGGGTGAAATGGAGGCTGACCATTGAGGCATATTATTCCTTTTATAGTGGCATAGCCCTAAAATTAGGGTTTAGGAACTCTGAGTGTACGCCTCCAACACCCCTGTCCACTTACTCCTCTACGTTGGGCGTACTTCCGCGCAGGCCACCTTGCATGCATGGTATCTTCTTACCACTTTTCTCCATTAGGGACCAATATTGCCAATAACTTCAAAGTGCTATAACTTCTTCGTTCTAAGTCCGTTTCCGACGAACTTTATATCCCTTGGCCTCCGAAGCCACACCCAAACACTTTCAAAACCGGGTGTTACAACTCTCCCCCACTTAAATTAGATTTCGTCCTCGAAATCGCTCCTTACTAACACCCGTATCCAACGATGGATCTGAGGAACGCAACCGAAGATTCCACGCGTAAGACCATCTTCTCGAGACAATCGAATACCAACCGAACTTCCATCCCGAAGAAAGCGAACTTCAAGCTTCAACATCTCACTTCTGCCTTTCCAAAGTCTAAATCCATACTGATTTGTCTCCCTGACAGACTACCCTTGCATAACCATCTGTAGGACAATTATACTAGACAAAAGGCTCAGATAATCCTTCGAGTAGAAGATTTATCCCTGAAACGGTTAGCCTCAGATGAGAGTTGCGCAACAGGGTCAAATCAATTACTCTGAGATTATTTAATCTCGTTGCAAGTGTCTTAGCATTTTCGATCCACAAGCTACCTCCACACACACAAGAATCCCCGCATCACTACTGCCAAAACATCCTGTTGCCTCTTATCCACTGTCCCAAAGAGCCGAGACCTCCCAGGTCCCAACTTATCTGTCAACTATCTAGAATTACCAGATTCCATCTGGTTAATGAACCAATAACACCCTCTCAGTCGCTCCCAGCAACTTCCGAGGAAAACTTCGGCTATCGATATTGCTCTATCCACAACGCCCGTAGATCCGGGCTAGTCAATTTAGAGACGATAAACATCAAAAATGACTTTTTGATGGAAGATTGTTTAGAAGGAGTAATCTTAAATAAGTTGTAGTATATGTTACAAGGATTCCGTACATATAAAGAACGCCGAAATCTGAGTTATAACAAAGAAGTTATGACCTGTCGAAGTTTCGCGACAGAACCGGCACGACACAGCGCGATGTAAATAGTGAATTTAAGATAGAGCGATATTTAGCCTTAGTGGTCTAAACTAAAGTCGTAGAGTTTGTTAAACAGAGAGTGTATAAAAAGAACGTCTAAATCTGACTTCGTATGAGGAAGTTATGATTTTTCTAAGTTTTGACTTAGCGGTATGCAGCCCAAATCTCGAAATTGAGATCGAGTGATATTTGGCCGAAACAATCTAAACGAGAATCGAAGATCTCGTCGTTAGTAGTCCAGCGGTAAAAAGACAGACGAAAACGGACGTCAGATGAAGGAGTTATGAATTTCTAACGGAATTTTCCTGTCCCGACCTACTAAAAATAATATATTAATAATATATTAAAATTAAAATCAAAATTAGCCAACGGAGTCTAAACGAGAGTTGTAGAGCATAATCTCACCTACGCGTCGATATAAAACGAAGTTCACATGCGAAAGTTATGAATTTCTGAAGTTCGGGGCGTGAAACCCCATAACTGTCAGAGACCACGACGTGGAAACATTGGTCACAACGTGGCATGGCTTATGACGCCTTCTGGAGCCGGACAGAGCAAGTGGACGATGACGCATGCAATGACGTTCAAGCCCACGACGTGGAAACACTGTCCACGACGTGGAAAATGAAAATTTTGCCCTATAAATAGATTTGAAGGGGCAGCCGGCCAAGGTTGCTAATTCACCCTTCTCTTACCCATATTACCTCGATTTACATGCAAAAAAGTACCCCCGAAGCCCCGGTATCATCCCGAGACCCGAAGCAAATCCCGAAGCCCCGAGGATCCCGAGAAGTAAAATTTCCGAGCCGAAGCTCTACCTGCAAGAAGCCCGGTGTGTGAAGATCTTCTAGTTTCACCGAAGAATACTACTTTTAAAGCCGTAGTGCTGTCCGATCATCTTCTGATCAAGTGAGTGTGTAGTTACTTTCTTCTAACACATAATTTGAAGTATTTGATACGAAATACGTGTTATGTGTATATGTTTATATGTGTGAATGTATATTCACTTTCTTCTATCTCATAGATATGATTTATTCTCTATGAAATACGTGTTATGTGTATGTGTCTCATCTGTTGTTTGGAATATGTATTCAATGAGAATGCTATACAGGTTTTAAACTATGTATAAAAATATATATTTTTATCTACTAATATGTTGGGTAGAACATGGGTAGATAGTTGATGTGTGATAACTAGATGAGAGGCCTCGATGTTGTTGTTGTTGATCTAGTTATCCAGCGGAGTATGGATAATGACCACGGACACTTTCTAGACAGTCCTGTGGAACGCTAGCAGGCTCATAACCTGTAGGTGTTGTGAACGATGTGTTCACCGGTGTACTCTATCCCCCTCATGGTTGCCTTAGGACTTTTATTGTTGAGGAAACCCCTCGCGGTAAAGTCCATCCCGATGAAATTCCTAGATTAGGTCCCTTATAATAGATGTTGTTTTAGGGACGTAAAGTGAGGATAACGGGAATGGGTAATCGGGTTATTGTTGGTTGGTGAAATTAAATATAATTATTTATTGTGGGTTGAAAACCCTATATGCTCACCAGGCTCCCAAGCCTGACCCACTCAGTTTTGTTGTATTACAGGTAGTGGCGCGAGAGCGTAAGTTGGATGACTTATCAAGATCTTTTGATATTAGACCAGTTGTTATATGCAACTGTTGTATGGTCTATCTTTTGTTGTTTATGCTTTTGGTCTGTTTATCGGAACATGACATCCCGAATATTGTTATATAATGAAAATGCATCTCTTGATGAAATGCTTTGATAAACTTTATTTTATCATATTTTGTTTTGGGAACAAATTCCGCAACTCTTTTAAATCAATGGATTTACTCTGAAACTATTTTAAAATCATAAATGAAACCGGTCTTTTCTGGCCGTGATTTTGGGGATGTCACAGACTCCCAATCCTTATTACCATCCACTAATCAATCTGCTAGCAACCTATTCTTACCACGGTTAGTGTTCCAAAGCTAACCATTACTAAAACAATACAACTCTTGAAGGCTAGTGGAACACTTCCCGAGTTCCAATCACACTTGCTACCACTACTGCACCCTGAGATCCCACTCTAAAGGGGACGACTTCGAACTATTACTCTATAATTCATGGTATGCAGTTGGCAAATAATCCGAACATGAGTAGAAAATATAATTCCAAATACATTTACTAATATCGATGCATGACAATAGCAGTAAAATCATAATAAGAACTGAAAGAAAAGCAAAAGATACACACCTGTAATATCGGAAGCTGCTCTTGCCTCCTCTATAGTCATCTGAAAAGTCCTGCTCCTCACCATAGACACCTCTGCTCGGCCCTGACGGCCATCGGTGATCCTCAATGTCGCAGGGGCAGGTGCCATCACCTGTCCCACCGTTTTCAAACTCGGACATTCGGCCTTCTTGTGGCCCCGCTGACTGCAAAGAATGCAGATCAGGTATGATCCCTGGGTGGTGGTAGCAGTACAATCCCTGCTGTAATGACCAATCCGGCCGCACTTGAAGCGGCCAAAATCACCACCACTACCACTCCTACACGCACCCTCGTGTGTCCTGCCGTACTTGCTACAGCGGCTACGGTCCTGATGACCCCTCGATCTAGAATCCAATGTCTTGGGCTTCTTGCCCGATCCCGTGGATGTATGAACCTCATCTGGATTTCTCTTCCTCTCTGCCTCCAAGTCGATCTCCCTCTCCCTGGCTCGTGCGATCATATCCTCCAGCGTCTTACAGCTGGACCAGCTCACAAACTGTCTGATGTCGCTTCTCAGCATCTCATGGTACCGAGCCTTCTTCATCTCCTCTTCTGCCACATACAGCGGAACAAGAAGGGACCTCTCCCTAAACTTAGCGGTGATCTCCGCCATCGTCTCAGTAGTCTGTTGGAGGTCCTGGAACTCCCGTGCCAGCTGTTGCACCTCAATCACTGGTGTAAACTCGGCCCTGAACCTGGACAAGAAGTTATGCTGTGTCATCGCGTCCAACGCGGCATCATCCCCAATAGCATGTCCAACCTCCTCCCACCAGTCACGTGCTCTGTCCTTCAGTAGACAGGAGGTGAGTCGGACCTTGTCCCCCGAAAGGCGTTGGCGACATCTGCCAACCATTGACTGCTAGCAATGGGATCCTTAGCCCCATTATAGTCTGGAGCTCCACAAGCTTTGAACTCCCTGAACATCAATGTGCGCGCCCCTATCATTGCCGCCATCTCGGTGCGGAACACACCCAACCTCTCGTCCAGAATCTCCAAAATGCCCTCCTTGACCGTACCGAAGATCACAGGAGTCTGGTCAAGGATACTACGTTTAACCTCAGCTGAAATAAACTCTCTCATCTGCTTATCCAGCTGCCCGACTCCAGAGCCCGAGCCTGATCCCTCACCGGCACCTGAACTGCCAACTGGTCTAGTGCGTAAGGTCACCATACTGAAAATACACCATATCAAACATCAGAATACTCATCATAACTAGAGGGATCACACACACACTACAAGTTTCATGGTTTTATCTCATCCCTCCTTGACTCGAGTACAGATCCTCTGCTTTCAGTAGTACGAGCCCATACTACCTTCCACATCTATCCGTACTTTCCTCAAGAATTGCCTTGACTCTACCAAGTCCCTTTCACTACTACTTCTCCCAGCACTAATCTCATCCTAGGCTTGCCCTAGGGTAATCACCAACCCACTCTCTGCCATCAGTTGCATAAGAAGTCCCTACTATCTCCCCCTAACTAGCTCGCTAATACCATTACATATCACTAAGACCAGATAATTCTTCGAATGAAAAGTCCTACGCTACAACGGTTAGACTCAAACGAGAGCTGCGAAATAAGGCTAAACCTAACCTTCTGAAATTATTTAGTCCTCGCAATATGTAACTTAACGTATTTGTTTACTAGTTAGTTAGAGATAGCTAGAACTCCTAAAAGCACCAAGCAAACAACATTCGAGCGTTGAGTACACATAATCAAGCATATCCTAATCAGGCCATCATATCACTGGTGTTTGTGAGCCATTAGAGGAGTGACATTTGTGACTCTAAGCTTTCAGAAGTCAAATTACAAGAAGGAATAGATTGTTATTGCTACATAACAATCAAGGTAAGATCTAAACCCTATTCATATGTTAATATTGATTATCACATGCTAGATCTAGGTTTTATAGCTTTGGATGATTATTGCATGTTCATTAGACAAACTAGATCCAAAGCTTTAGGGTTTGCATGTACACCATAGGAATGTTGTAGTGCTCATAACCCATCAGTGGTATCAGAGCCTAGGCTGTTTGTATGAGGAATTGATGCTTAATTGTTCATTGCTTGCTTAAAAAATCGATTTTTCTGGGTTCTGACTGCCAGACTCGCCGAGTCCATGAATGGACTCGACGAGTTCCATTGTGGACTCGACGAGTCCAAGGGCCTGTCAGCTTAATTTCGCGATTTTCTTCCCTGTTTGGCTTGGGATAATTACCATAAACGTTTTTAATTAGTAAAATTCGATTTTTATTGATTTTGGGTGAATATCCTTTCCAAAATAGTAGATAATTGCCAATTAATCAAATATTTATTGCCTTATATGATAATGTATAATTATTTTAGTTATTTGGTGAATTGTCTTGCAAGTAATTGGACTAGGTCAAAATTAGATAACCAAAATAATTGTTAATTGCCTTATTTGAATTGTTGATCTAGAATGTTCTTGATAAAATTTGAAAAGTTTCAATTTTCTCCCTTTAGGTTTCATAGTTTTAAATTTCAACTTTAAAAGTTTTAGTTTTGAAATTTAAATAGTTAAACCCTAATATTTTGAAATGTTTCAAAACTTGCCGTCAAGTTTTGGAATTTAAATTTTGATTAAAAGTTTGATTTTAAAATGTTAAATTCTAAAACCCTAGTTTTGAAAAAGTTCAAATTACACCCTTATGGTTTTATTAAGTTAATTAAATGTATAATTAAAAGAAAGTTAATAAATCCATTTTGACATGGTTTATGTTTAATTAAATTAAAAGGTATAATTTATTAAATTAACCCATCTAGTATTTTAAAAAGTGTAAAATACACCCTATACTATATATAACATTAAAGGTCTAATATTATATATGTATAACTTAAACTGCTAGTCTTACCGTTAGTAAGCCTCATTCACGAAGCTGGTCTATAAGGGGTGTTTAAGGAAATTGCCTATAAAATGGCGATTGAATGGGTATCCACTCTTACCCACCGCACTCTTGACTAGTGGAGGGTCGTTAGCCGAAAGGGTAGGATAGGGCGAACCCTCTCATCATTAAAAGTATAATAAATAAAGTAACTAAATGTTTTATAAAATTCCCAAATCTTAGTTACTTTAGGAAAAAGTGAAATCGATGTAATTCCATGGAATTACACTTTGTACCCTTGTCGAGACAATTAGTGGAGCGTGTGTGGTTAACCGACACACTAAGTTAGGTTTGGCATTGGTAGCGAAGGATGACTCGATGTTTGTCATAGATCGATGGAGCGTGTGTGGTTAACCGGCACGTCGATTAGGTGACTGTAACATTGAGGGCACCACGTACATTCGCATGGTTATTTACACCTTATTTGTGATCCTCGGCATCCCAATCACAAATGAAGGGCATAATCGAGATTAAACATGACATTGAAAAGTTCAATGAATCTCAACAGATCTAGGAGTTTCAATTCATTTAAAACTTAAACTTCTTTTCGTTTTTCATTGTGGAAATTGGTAAATCGTCATTTACCTACCTTCAAATGTTCCGCGAGTTGGATTACGGCATCCCTCTTCCAATTTGTAGGATATTGTGTTGGGTCCTAGCCTTAATATCTCATTTGGGTGTTTTATTAAGGACTCAATCAACTAAACTTGAATTTTCTCCCGTTTCATAGATGTCAAAGTCTGACAACTATGGTCTTCCTAAATCCGTTGGAAAACGTTTTCCACGTGAAGATGATGTTCCACGATTGTATTGTGGAAATGGAAATCATGCTTCATTTCCTTCACCTCCTCCAATAATTCTCCCTGACCCACGTGTTCGAAGACTTGAAAAGTTCAAGGTCACTCAAGCCCTATTGGCAAAAGACATGGAATTGGAAAGTCTATTTGTGCTCATGTCTTGGATAAAAGGTTACACATTGATAGATTGGGATTCTTAGGTGTCGATGTTTAAAGGAAATTGGATGTTGACTTGGTTCTTCAGTCACTTCCCAAATCGTATGGTAAGTTCGTTAGAGAGTACTATATGATAGACCACGACATGACCCTTATTGATTTGACTTATTTGCTTATTGCTCCTGAATCAGAAATGATTTGGCGCACCGGTCAGCAAATCCGTCTGGTAAATCAATATCCCTACCCTCTATGGGCAATGGTAACCTTGGAAGTCCAGAAAAGTTTTCTCTACGCAAGAGAAAGGATGAGTCTGAGATAGTCCTGTGTACCATTCCATAAAAATCCATGTGTTTCTACTACCAAAAGAAGGGGCATTGGTTGGGAAGTTGCCCTGAATACCTGAGAGATCTAAGAGATGGGAGAGTCAAGATGTATGACTCTGCTTCAGGTAAAATCCACTATCTAACTCGATTAAGTTCCTGTTTGGAGATTCTTAATACATGATGTGATAAGATTACATTCTGATGTTTTGAAGGATCAAAGAAAGGAAAGGAAGCTTAAAAGGAAAGAAGTGAGCTAAATTTAATCATGAAGAAATGGATTTTGATCGCATGATTCAAAGATCGGATTGTTTTAGCTACTACTTTAGAGTTAGGATAGATTGCTGAATAATATTTGCATAGTTTTTCATTTGTAATCGCGTTGTAAGGACAATAGTTTTCCGCAATAAAATAAATTTTGATTTATCTTATTTATGTTTCCTTGCAATGGATTTTATGAAAAAATTGGTGTTTAAATGGTTCTATTGTTAGCAATATTGTGAATGGATTTGATTCTTAGTTATGTTATTTGTGGAAATGTCATAAATTTTCCAAATGAGGAAAGTTTCTCATCACCCAAGTTTCAATTGGACAGAAACTTGGAATCATGCAACTGGTATTGTGTGATGAATGAAAACCTTCGTATTTGGGAAATTGAAACTAATTCTTTGTTCACATAAGTATGTGAGTCAAGTGAAGGACTGGGAGATCTGGTAAACAATGTTGTGCACTGGTCAAGTCCACCACAAAGAACGATAAGTTTATTCGTCATGATTTACTAAAAGTCTAGTAAACGTGATTATACTTACAAGATTAAGTGTAATTCTGAATCATTGAAAAGTTTTAATGAATAGCAGAACGAATAAGAAGAATCAATTAGGCTGAAAGATAAAAGTTTCTCCAATCTAAGAAGAAGGGAGAGTACTTTTGTATCGTATTTTATGATCGTCTTGGTAATTGTAGGAACCATATTACAATTCATCCTCTAAGGATACCTTAGTGCACTAGTTTGACTAAGAAGAGGAATGGTGAATTGTAGAAATGGTTAAGTCAATAAGATATATCGTACTTCGTTCCAATATCAAGTCTTAGAGTTATACTCCAAGATTGTGAATTGAGTGAGATAATCTTAAGTAGAAATGTTCTTACACTTGCATATTTTGGTAAGTTGTGATGTCTTGAATAAGACAAAGACCAACTAGTAACCAAATTGTGAGTAGGTTTGTCTTGATAAAGACACGCACTAACTCTTGAGTATTTGTTTGTCAAGAAATGTTTCTTGACAAGAGAATCTTATATGTCAAGAGGTCAGTGGGAGTCTAAATATCTTGAAAAGTTTCAATAACAAATCAAGAAGTAAACCTCTTAAACAATAGCACACGACTTGAGGACTATAACCTATCGTGTTGACAAAATTTTATTTCTGTGCCAATCCAGTTGAGTGATTATGCATATGAGTTCTACGAGTTCTCAATTGAATGCATAAGGGCAAACACCTTGATCAATGAAAGTACATTGACTGGCATAGGTGAGCTGCTAACTAACTTGGAAGCAATGGTGGGACCCTTGATGGCAAGAAATTAAGAATGAACAAGTTCTGTCCATAAGAGGTTGAATTTGTCACAAACATTATCTTACGATTATGCTTATGACAAATTTGCATGGATAGGAACACATGCACCATAAAATCTAAGTGTCATAAGGTTTCTCTCCTTCATGAAAATGATTGTGAGGAAACGCTTTCACTAAGAGAGATTTTAAGGAGATAGCGATTATGTAAATTGCCTTCTCAAATTCGATTATGATTACGACATCCCTTTTCATAGTTCGAATTGTGAGATTTGGCAATTAGTTTGAACAATCGTCACTTATTGCTATAAGTTCTGGAATTGGTTAGACACACATGTGAGTTGTCTAAAGTAAGGTGTATGAGTTTGAGATGCTTAGATAAAAGCTTATCAAAGCATAACGTATTGGAAATATGAACTTTGGAAAGTCGATAAGTATTGTCTTTTAGAAGTCCAACTGTTTTCTGAATACGTGTCAAAGCTAGTGGGAGTATAAATGTTATACTAGTATGGATATAATCATCATGTTAGTGGGAGCATGATTATTATTGCAAGTTAGCAATATTAATTATAGAAAACAAAAGTATCACTTTGCAAAGTTGCATAGGTTGAAAAGTTGTTTTGCTATAATTAAGGGAGAGAATGTTATACTTCGTTTCAAATCTAAAGGTTTAGATCGAGAAATTTTAATCAAATTTAGTCAAAAAAAGATATATTAATGTTATGTTGAAAGGATTCAACGTAAGAGAATTCTATATATATATATATGGAAATATTTGTTGCGTTCTCACACTCGATTATGATTACGACATCCCTTTTCATAGTTCGAATCGTGAGAACATGGCAAATAAAAATATTATAGCAAAAGACTGGTAAAGTATCATGTCGTAGTAATATTCGACCGTTCTAAAATTTTCCAATTGCCTAGGGCATTAAGAAGGAAAGAGGACTAGAATCAGATTTGACTGAATTAGTTAAACAACTATCAAGGATAATCTAAGGTTCGCCAAGGATTGGTCGCTTGTGAACAGTTGGAAGTATAGTAATGGAAGGACCATATTGACATTATTATTATCAGATATGATTCTATTAATAATGAGTTGTCATATGGCAAATATGGAAATGTTTCCTTATTGGGAGTTGGACGTTAA
The DNA here is from genome assembly GCF_052849685.1 of Lactuca virosa. Lineage (NCBI taxonomy): Eukaryota > Viridiplantae > Streptophyta > Magnoliopsida > Asterales > Asteraceae > Lactuca > Lactuca virosa. The sequence goes on along the minus strand of NC_136430.1, from coordinate 462,621,119 downwards.
GGATCTATGTCTAGATTAGAAACTTTTATGCAAGAAGGATATTCAAAGAAATGTACTTTGAATGTGAGACTTCATGACTATGGAATTGTCTTGCAACAATCTCCAATAGAAGACTTTGTAATTTCATTGGCCGAGTCTTGGTGATTTTTGTGCCATGACATTACGAAAGGACCATTGCATAAAGTGTTAGAATCTAACATTATCTATAAGTGGCAAGAATTTGGTATTCTTACACTTGTGGTTAGGATTGGGAATTGTAAAATAAGTGTGATTGAAAATGTTATTCAATTATACTATTTCACAGAGTAAGGACCATAAGTAAACATAGTGTGCATGCTAAGAGCATGGGACAATTGTCGTTATAATTCAAGTAAGAAGTTGATTACCCGAAACAACAAATAATGAGTAATCAATATGGTGATTAAATAAAAGTGTTTTATTTATACTCAAAGGTTTGGGGCCATATAAGATTAGTATTATTCATGTGTTTCAATTTGCATGTTTTGACTTCCTAAATAATTGAGTTATTTGAGAGTAATCGAATTATTTGAACGTTCCACAGTCGCTCATGCTTTGGGAGTAGGTATGAAAGAAGATTGTCATGAATTGGTGTGTAGATTGTCTAAAGTGTATTAGACATAGCAAAGATTTGCTACAACATTCATGAGTGCTTACGAATATGATTTGAGCATTGGATTAAACCCACGCTCACTTGGATCACTTCATGGATTTTATCACGAGTGATTGGTGATACGATAATATCTTATATTCTTGAAACCAAGATGTGTGAGTTGTATCTTGCACATTGATAATATGTAAACGCACCAGTAACTTGGTGTTATAAAACGTATTGTTGTGTGTGATTCGGTGAGTAAGTACAAGCGAGCATTGAGTCGAAGTTTATCCGTTCCTTTTACCCAATGTGGGATAAAAGCGATATCTGTGGGCCCCTCGATGATTTAGTGATGACAAAGGAAAGTGCTCGGCCGGGCCAGGACTGATTTGATTTGTTCAATTAGTCAGTTGTCATAAATCAGAAATCGGGAAACAACACATAGACTGAGAGAATGATTTCAATCCATGTCTCACGTCTATACGATATCTAGAATGGATGAATATATAATCCCTTATCTAAAGGATGCGTATCTGATAAGATCAGAGTTGACAGCGGCTTTTGAAAGCTATGATTGCGGATCAGGATCTGAAGTCATACGCAGAATAGTTATTAGACTTATCCAAGTGGGAGACTGCTGGATTAGTGTCTAAGTCCATAACTATTTTGGTATGTACTTGACCCTATGGTGCATGGTCCTTTTGGGTTGCCTTCACCAAAGCAACTTCATAGGATGAATTATGGAGAGAGAGGATTAATTATGATTTATTAATATATTATGAGAATAATTTATTAAAGGAGAAATCATATTGTTTAATTAATATTGGTCAATAATTAATTAAGAATTAATTTTGTGGCTAAAAGAGATTAATTAAACTTAAGGGACTAGAACTATCAATTGTGTGATAGTTGAATATTGGGCTAATGGACTCCTTATTAGAGGAGTGGACGAATTCTATGGGGAAATCATTAGAAATCGTCCAAGGCTTCCAAAGGAGGAGTCCATGGGTTGCTTAGGGCCTAAGCAGTCAAATTAGGGTTTCCTTGTTAGATAACCCTAATAGCCTCACTATTTAAGGACCCCTAGGGCACCAAAAACGTGGCTAACTGATTCCTTAGGGTTTCTGGACGTTTTTGGAGTTCTCATTCTCTTCTCTTTCTTCATCCTCTTGCTCTTGGTGTTTGTGAGCCATTAGAGGATTGACATTTGTGACACTAAGCTTTCAGAAGTCAAATTACAAGAAGGAATAGATTGTTATTGCTACATAACAATCAAGGTAAGATCTAAACCCTATTCTTATGTTAATATTGATTATCACATGCTAGATCTAGGGTTTATAGCTTTGGATGATTATTGCATGTTCATTAGACAAACTAGATCCAAAGCTTTAGGGTTTGCATGTACACCATAGGAATGTTGTAGTGCTCATAACCCATCACATAGGACCTAAGCCCGAAACATACTAGCATACATATTACGGGCCGTAATTGGTGCCTTAGACCCATTCACACAAAGGGAAACTCACATCGCACTGCTCAATCACACGAATAATCCTTTGGCTGCTAGCTAGCAGATCCCCGAACTGCTGATCTCTCGACTCCCCGAGCTATCATTACCAAAATAACACTTAGTCCAAAAGCCAATAATCCTCATTAGGGTAAAATGACCATTTTATCCCTGATCTAATTTTGGTCTAACCCTAAGGCCCAAAACTATAATATGAAAGGCCCAATACTGTTGGGTTTTGAGCATTCTAACACTCCTATGGTGTACATGCAACCCTATAAACCTTGGATCTGTGTTTTCTCTATTATACATGCAAATATTAACTATTCCAAGGTTTCATCCTAACTAGCATATTATGAAGCACCTATACTACAAAGTTCTAGTTAGATGACATACCTTTTGATGTAGCTTGATGTCTTCAAGCTTTAAGAGCTTAGCCCCAATAGTGTGGAAGCCTCAAATGGAATCACAAATCACCAAAACACCTTGGAAGAACTTGAGAGAATATGTATGCACACTAAAATCGGCCCACTCTTATTTTCACACACTTGTGCCAATTTTGTGAGCCAAGGACTCTTTTATATATTATGGAGGATTAGGGTTACATCCATGTAAACCCTAATACCCATGACCTTTCATTTACATAGGATCCATGGGTTAAAAGCTCCATGGACCATCCATGAAAGCTTAGCCCAACCTAAATGAACTTGGCCTATTCCATATATATAAGAGTCCATATTTAATTAGTTCTTTTTTGATCACTTAATTAATTCTAAATTAATTCTTGATCAATACTAATTAAATAATATGATTCCATATTAATATATTAGAACTTATAATATATTAATATAAATCATAAATATACTATTCTCAAAAAACTATCCATATAAATTGTGCCGGTGAAGTGCAAACCAAATGGACCATGTCGGGTCGGGTCAAGTACATACCAAATATAGTTATGGACTTAGACATTAATCCAACAGTCTCCCACTTGGATAAGTCTAAAACTATTATTGAGTATGACTTCAAAACCTAACTGGCAATCGTAGCTCTTAAAGCCGCTGTCGAACTCTGACCTTGTCAATGACTTGTCCATTAGATAAGGGATCATATATTCCTCCATTCTAGATATCATATGGACTGAGACATGGATTATAATCATTCTCTCTGTCCATTTGTTGTTTCCCGATTTTCGATTTATGATGACTGACTGATTGAACAAATCAAATTAGTCCTGGCTTGGCCAAGCACTCACATGTGTCATCGCTAAATCATCGAGGGGCCCACATATATCGCTTTTATCCTAAAGGTAAAAGGAATGGATAAACTTCGACTCATATGGCTTGTTCTACTACTTGTTGAATCATACACAAAGGCACGTTTTATAACATCGAGTTACCAAATGCGTTTTCGTGCAATCAATGTATAACCAACTCATAGTAACAACTCATATCTCTAGGTTTGAAGAATATAAGATATTATCGTCTCATGATCACTCGTGATAAAATCCATGAAGTGATTCAAATGAGCGCGGGTTGAATCCAATACTCAGAACTTATGAGCACTCATGAGTGTTGTAGCACCACTTTGTCCACCAACTTGGACCTCTACAAACCAACCCATGACAGTCTTGATTCATATCTACTTCCAACATATGACCGACTGTGGATGGTTTGAATAACTTAATCATTCAGGAAGAGCGACTTAGTTATTCTGGAAGTCAAAACATGCAAAGTGAAACACAAGAATAAATGAATCAAATATGGTATCAAACCCTATGAATATAAATAAACACTTTTATTTATCACCATACTGATTACTCATTATTCATTGTTTCGGTTTTATCAACTTTATACTTGAATTAAAAACACTAGTTGTCCCATGCTCCAAGCATGTACACTATGTTTTTCTTAAACAATAGCTTTGCCATACACCAAGTATGCACTCTATGTTTGTCTATGATCCTTACTTTGTGAAATAAACCAATTGAACATAATTTCAATGATTCTAATTTCACACTCCCAAATCCTTATCGAAAAATGTGAGAATTTGAAATTCCTATCATTTATCGAAATTTGTTTAGATTTTAAACTTATATGCACTGACCCTCCTGTAATGAATATGTACAAAGTCACAAAGACTTGTCAACAGTCATTATAAGGTATTCCAATGGAGATCAACTCCATGGAAACTAAGTTTCATATTCAAAGTACATTGCTTTGGACATGCTTCTTGCATTAAGTTTTCTAATCTTACACAGATAACTTCCACCTATGGAGACAACTCCATATTCTCATTTTGACTATCACTTCTGAATAAGAGATGCCTCTTTTCAGAATATGTCAATATGGTCCTTCCAAAATTAGCACTATACTTCTAATTGTCCCTGAGCAACCAATCTTTGGTAAACCTCAGATTGTCCTCGACAATTGCTTAATCATTTTAGTCATATCCAATTCTAGACCTTTTCCCTTCTTAATGCCTCTGGGCATTTGGAAAAATTTAGAAATGACAAATATTATAGCACATACAATTGATCCTGTACCCAAAGCAAATGGTACACGATTCATGATGTCTCATATAAAGACATGATTCTAGACCAGTCTTTTGCTACAATATTTTTATTTGACATGTTTTCAAAATTTGACTATGAAGAGGGATGCCGTAATCATAATCGAATTTTGAGAAAGCAATATATAGAATTTCCTTAAGTTGAACCAATCCAACATGAAATTCATATATATATTCTTGACTAAAGATGATTAAGGTCTCAATCTAAGCCTTTAGAACTGAAATGAAGTATATCCTCTCCCTTAATTATAGCAAAACAACTTTTTCAATCCCTGCAGCCTCACGAATTGAAACTTTTGTTTTCTACAATTAACATTGCTAACTTGCAACACTAACAATAATTATCATGCTCCCACTAACATGATGATTATTAGCATAACACTTATGCTCCCACTAGCTTTGACATGTACTCAGAAATCAGCTGGACTTCTAGAAATCAATACTTTATTGACTTTCTTACCAAAGTTCAGATTTCTGATACGAGATGCTTTGATAAAACTTTATCAAAATGATACACCTTTCCTTAGATAGCATGCATGTGTGTCTAAACAATTTCAGAACTATGAAAAGGGATGCCGTAATCATAGTCTCAATTGTTTAGACCTTTTGCCATCTGCTTCAAATCTACTTGGTGGAAGTGTTTCCTCACCATCATTTTCATGAATCGGAGAGAAACCTTATGACCCTTAGATTTTATGGTGTGTGTGTTCTTATCCATGTGAATCGTCAAAACCATAGTCACAAGACAAGGATAATGACAAATCCAAACTCATATGGACTGAACTTATGCAATCTTAACTTCTTGCCACCTGGCAGTACAGGGCCTGCCATTGCTTCCAAGTTGTTATGCAACCAATTGAGAACTTTCAGAACTCCTATGCAAAGCCAACTTTAACTGGAATGGGCACAGAATATGTCAACACGATAGGTTATAAACCTCAAGTCGTGTGCTAGTGAAGAACCTCGGGTTTTATTCTTGATTAGTTCTTGAAATTCTTTTTAGGATCTTTAAGACTCCCACTATCCTCTTGACATATAAGACTATCTTGCCAAATATTCAAGAGATAGTGCGGATTCTTTATCAAGACAAACACTTCACACAATTGGCCTTAGTTGGTCTTTGTTTTATCCAAAACATCACAACTTACCAATTTCAAATGTACAAGAGTAGGACACTTTTACTCTTACATTTGACAAGTGTTTTAAACCTTTCTTTAAGATATGTCACTCAAGTTACAATCTTGGAGTATGACTCTAAGAATTGTTTTGGAACGAAGTATGACTCATCTTCCTGATCTAACCATTTCAACAATTCATGACTCCTCTTCTTAGTCATAAGAATGCACTAAGATGACCTTTAGAGGACTAATTGTGATATGATCTCTAAATCATTAAGATGATCACAAACATGATACTAAAGTACTCTCCCATCTTTTCAGATTTGAGAAACTTTTATCTTTCTGCCTAATTTGATTCTTCCCATTCGTTCTGCCATACATTGAGACTTTTCCAATGTTTCAGAATTATACTTAAACTTGTAAGTATAACCATATTTACTAAACTTTAGTAAATCAAATAGTCTTAACGAGCTTTGTGGTGGACATGACCAGTGCACAAGAATGTGTACTCGATCCCTTTAGTCCTTCACTTGACTCACACATCCATGTGAACAAGTAATTAGTCTTGATTTTCCAATGCTTGAAAGTTCTCATTCATCATACTATTCAACTTGCATGATTCCAAGTTTCGGTCCAATTGAAACTTGGGTGATGAGGAACTTTCCTGATTTGGTAAATTTAGACACTACCACAAATGAAAGAATCAAATCCATTTTCCAATATTGCTGTCAGTGGAATCATATAAGCAACAATTTTCCACAAATGCCATTGTAAGGATACTTCAAATAAATAAAATTAAACAATTTTCTTTTATTTTAAAACTTTGCGGAAAAACTTATCCTTAAAATCCACATGGAAAATTGTTGTTATCTATTCCTTAGCAATATATCATAACTTCTTAAGCAACTGCTCAAAATTCTGATGCGATCGAAATCCACCTTCGCGATCAGAATCAGCATATACTTCCTTTAAGATTTCTCTCTATTCTTTGATTCTTAAAACATCAACATGTGACCCAGTCACATCATGTAATGAGGATCTCAGAATAGAACTTAACAGAGTTAGATAATGGGCTCTACCTGATGTAGAGTCAAACTTATTGACTTTAACATCCTTAGGTAAATTTGGCAGCTTTGCAATCAACGCCCCTTCCTTTGGCAAAATAAACATATGGACCCTTTGGTAATGGGACTATCTCAGACTTAGCCTTTCTCTTTACCATTTGGTCAACCGGGTTGACTATGGCCAATCCCTTTCCATTGGGAAGAGAATGCTTTTTCTGGATTTCCAATGTCACCATTGTCACTGTCCATAAAGTTTTTGGGAAGTTGATCTTCTAATCAAATTTGCTTTACTATCGTTCCAAATCATTGCTGATTCAGCAGCACCAAGCAAATAGATATGATCATTAAGGTTCATGTCATAGTCTGTTTCATAGTAGTCCCAAAGGAACTCACTATGTGACTTAGAAAGTGATTGAACATCCAACTTTCTCAAGACTTTGACACCCAACTCTCCCGGCTTGTCAATATGTGACTTCATCTCTAAGATGTGATCACACATAGACCTTGCTTGCCATTAGGGCTTGAGTGACCTTGAACTTGTGGGTTAGGGAGAATAATTGGAGGAGGTGGAGGAAGAGAAGTATGACTTCCATGAGCCAAACTCGGGAAGTCATATTCATTAGGAAAGCTTGGTTTGGGAAGATCATTGTTGTCAAAACCAGACATCAACAATGGGAGAAATTCACATAAAGTTGATTTAAGTCCTTAATATAACACCCAATATGAAATATTAAGGCTAGGACCCAACAAACTATTTTATAACTTAGAAGAGGGATGCCGTAATCCAAGCTATAAAATATTTGAAGGTAGGTGAATGACGATTCACCAATTTCCACCATGAAAAACGAAATAATTTATTAGGTTTTAATTGGATTTGAAAGTCCTAGATCTTTGAGATTCATTGAACTGTTCAAAGGCATGTTTCAATCTCGAGTGTGCCCTTCAGGTTTTGTGACTGGGATGCCGAGGATCACAAAACAAGGTGTGAAGTAACCATGCAAATATACTTGGTACCCTTAATATTTACCCCTCAATCGATGTGCCGGTTAACACACACGCTCCAACGATACTATGATAAACATTAAGTTACCCTTTGTCTACCTTGTTAAGTCCAGGTTAGTGTGCCGGTTAACCACACACGCTCCACTAACAGCTTAAACAAAGTGCAAAGTGTAATTTCATGGATTAGCACCTTATTCACATTTTCCTAAGTAACTAAGATTGTGAATTTATAAGTGTTTAGTTACTTAGTATTTATCATTATACTTATAATGAAGGGAGAATTATAGTCCTTGTCCTACCTGTTCGGCTAACGACCCTCCACCGGTCAAGGAAGCGGTGGGTGAGAGTGGACACCCATTAAACTGCCATTTTATAGGCAGTAACCTTATACCCCCCTTATAGACCGGCTTCGTGAATGAGGCCTACTAATGGTAATACGACTTGCTCTTATACATATAATATATTAAACTTTTAATATTATAATAGTATAAGGGTGTATTTTAGACATTTAAAATACTTGGTGGTTTAATCTACTAATTAAACTATACTCTTAATTTAATTAAATTTAAACCATGTCATTATGGAATTATTAATTCTCTTTTAATTAAACACTTTAATTATCTATTAATAAAGTCCATAAGAGTTAATTGAATTATTCAATAAAAACATCATAATTCCAATTATTAAATTCAAAATTAAAACCATTTAATTAATTGTTTAAGTTATGAACCCAAGAGTTTTAGAATTCAATTCTTTTTTTTTTATCATAAAAAACTTTTTCCAAATTCCAAAACTTGAGGGAAAGTTTTGTAACTCTTGAAAACTTTTGGATTCCATAACTTATGGAGTGAAATACTTGTTTTATGATGAAACTTTTCATGTTCCATAACTTATGGAGGTTTCAAAAAACTCTTTAGATCAAACTTTAAAAAAAAACTTTTGAGCTCCAAAATTTTATGGCAAAATATGTAACTCCTTAAAACATTTAGATCAAACTTTTAAAACTAATAAAATAATCATATCATTTTATCTTTTACTAAATTTGACCTAATTCAACTCATATAGCAAATGATTCAAATTTTACAAATAATTAGTTTTTCACAAAAACAAGTAATTATCTTAAAATTTGACAAACGTCATGTTTTTTTTCCTTTTTTTTCAACTTGAAAATAAAACATTTGCATCAATATAACAGAAAACAACCCATGGCTCTGATACCACTGTTGGGTTTTGAGCATTCTAACACTCCTATGGTGGACATGCAACCCTATAAACCTTGGATCTGTGTTTTCTCTATTATACATGCAAATATTAACTATTCCAAGGTTTCATCCTAACTAGCATATTATGAAGCACCTATACTACAAAGTTCTAGTTAGATGACATACCTTTTGATGTATCTTGATGTCTTCAAGCTTTAAGAGCTTAGCCCCAATAGTGTGGAAGCCTCAAATGGAATCACAAATCACCAAAACACCTTGGAAGAACTTGAGAGAATATGTATGCACACTAAAATCGGCCCACTCTTATTTTCACACACTTGTGCCAATTTTGTGAGCCAAGGACCCCTTTATATATTATGGAGGATTAGGGTTACATCCATGTAAACCCTAATACCCATGACCTTTCATTTACATAGGATCCATGGGTTAAAAGCTCCATGGACCATCCATGAAAGCTTAGCCCAACCTAAATGAACTTGGCCCATTCCATATATATAAGAGTCCATATTTAATTAGTTCTTTTTGATCACTTAATTAATTCTAAATTAATTCTTGATCAATACTAATTAAATAATATGATTCCATATTAATATATTAGAACTTATAATATATTAATATAAATCATAAATATACTATTCTCAAAAAACTATCCATATAAATTGTGCTGGTGAAGTGTAACCCAAATGGACCATGCCGGGTCGGGTCAAGTACATACCAAATATAGTTATGGACTTAGACATTAATCCAACAAATACTAGGTAGACTTCCCAAACCCACTAGTGGCCCACTAATGGCCCATCTGCTAAATTTGGCCCAACCCCTGTAATGGGCCTTACCCAAAAACCTAAACATAATCTTAGCCTAGAATATCTGACTTATGATGGCCCACTAAGGCCCAAAGTAGCCAAGTCCAAAGAATGGCCCAAACCGAGGCCCACTTGAGCGAAACCCAGTCTGACTGAGTACGTGGGCTTAGTGACTTTGCATGTCCCACATAAACTCAAACTCCAAAAATGGTAGTCTACTTCCATGAAATGGTCTTAACTCTAGCATGAATCCATTAAGACCTTAAAGATGACAACTTTTTGTCTTAGGGACTCATTTAGCACTGAGAGGGGCAACTCTAAGCCTAGTAATCAGATTTGAACCATAAAGCTCCATCCTTGGGACCTAAAAGGTCCAAAAACTCAACATAATAGATCTAAGCATTTAAGAGGAAAGTTTAAGACTTTATACCTCAAGATGATCTGAAATGAAGCAACAATCTTGGATCTACAGCTTCTCATTTGAACCACCACCTTGCTTTGCTCTTCACTTGCTTGGAAAAGGGATCCACAACACCAAAATGCTCTCTAATGGCCTTCTTGTTGGATTTGGTGTCTAAGCCCATAACTATAACTAGGATGTATTTGACCTGATTGTAGCATGGTCCTTTTTAGGTTTCCTTCACCAGTGCAATTTGATAGGATGGATTTTGAGAATAAGGTTATTTATGGTTTATTAATATATTACAATTATAATATATTAATATGAAATCATATTATTTAATTATTATTGATCAATAATTAATTTGGAATTAATTCTATGGTCAAAAGAGACTAATTAAATATATGGGGATTGATTATGTAAATCAATGATTCTTGTAGTGTGGGCCAATGATCCATGATTATGTAGATGGGCTAAACTAATCCATGGATAGTCCATGGAGGTTAAATCCATGGAGCATGAGAATGTGGAAAGTCATGGGTCTTTAGGGTTTACAAAGTGTAACCCTACCATGTGCAACAGTATAAATAAACCCCTCCTAGAGCCAAAATCGGTTGCCACTTACTTTCCAAGAGGGTGAAGTTGATTTTGTGCAAGTAACCTATTCTCTCAAGCCTCCTCTTGCATCTTGGTGTTTGTGAACCAATAGAGGCATCACACTTGAGGTGCTCAAGCTTTCAAAGGTCAAGAACTCTACCATACTTAAGAGGTAAGCATCCAAACTAAGTTTATATTGTATAGCTTCAATTGTATGCTAGATAGGGAGAATGCTTTGGAAAAATTGAAAAATGCATGTATAATTAGAGAAAACATAGATCCAAAGCATTTAGGGTTGCATGTACACCATAGGAGTGTTATAGTGCTCAAAACCCAACAGTGGTATCAGAGCCTAGGGTTGTTTTCTATTATATTTGATGCTTGCAAATTTTTCAAAGCTGAAAAAGTCGATTTTCATGCACCTGACTGGTGAACTCGCCGAGTACATGAACTGGATCGACGAGTCCACTCAGTAACATATCAACTCGGCGAGTCAGTTCATGCACTCGACGAGTTGAAGGCTCTGTTTGCAGAATTTCGAGTTTCTTGGCCTGGTTTGTACTGGGAACACTATCACAAACTGTTTTGGATCATTGGAAATGTTTTTTATGATATGGTAGTGCTTGTACTCATCCAACCACAAGATAATTGTCAAAGTTTTAAAATAATTGTTTTATATGATAAACAAAGTTGCTTGCAAATTGTTGACTTAGAATTATCTTGTTTATGAGTTTGGTTAGATCATCCATGAATTATGTGATAATCCTTGTTGTTACAAAATGATCTAAATGAATTTTAATGACCTCCATAACTTGTCCTCAAGTTATGGAAAATGAAAGGTCTCATACATTAGAATCCAATTAAACTCATAAGTTATGAATATGAAGATTTTTGACAAGTTTCAAAACTTACCCTCAAGTTTTGGAATTTGTAAAGTCACACTAATGAAACTTTAATTCCAAACCCTATAGTTTTAAAAGTTAAAATTCAACCCTTATACTTTATAATATTATAAGTTTTATATATATATATATATATATATATATATATATATATATATATATATATATATATATATGTATGTGTGTGTGTGTATAAGACAAGTCGGTCTTACCGTTAGTAGGCCTCATTCACGAAGCCGGTCTATAAGGGGGTATAAGGTTACTGCCTATAAAATGGTGGTTTAATAGGTGTCTACTCTCACTCACCGCTTCCTTGACTGGTGGAGGGTCGTTAGCCGAACGGGTAGGATAAGACACTAAATCTCCCTCATTAAAAGTATAATGATAAATATAAAGTAACTAAACTTTTATTAAATTCCCAATCTTAGTTACTTTAGGAAAAATGTGAAAATGGTGCTAATCCATGAAATTACACTTTGCACCTTGTTAAGTCGTTGGTGGAGCGTGTGTGGTTAACCGGCACACTAATATGGGACTGACAATGTGTGGCAAAGAGTAGCTTGATGTTAATCATAGATCAATGGAGCGTGTGTGGTTAACCGGAACATTGATTAGGTGATTTGTAACATTGGGTGTACCAAGTTAATTTGCATGGTTATTCACACCTTGTTTGTGATCCTCGACATCCCAGTCACAAACTTGAAGTGCACAATCGAGATTTAAACATGTCATTGAAAAGTTCAATGAATCTCAAAGATCTAGGAATTTCAAACCAATTAAAACTTAATAATCTATTTCATTTTTCATGGTCGAGATTGGTAAATCATCATTTACCTACCTTCAAATATTTTACAATTGGATTACGGCATCCCTCTTCGCAATTGTAGAATATTGTGTTGGGTCCTAGCCTTAATATTTCATATTGGGTGTAATATTATGGATTATCATCTAACCTAAACTTTGTTCTTCTTCTTTTATAGATGTCTATCCCAAACAATGCTTCCAACCCAATCCCTTCAGGCTCTTTCTCCCTCATGAACCTATGTGGGAGGGTCATTTTCGATGGCTCGAACTTCAATGACTGGATTCGAAACATCAGAATGGCTATTCGCTATGAGGACGAAGAATATGTACTAGATAAAGAGCTTAAGGAGATTGATGTCACCACTGCTACTCCTGAACAAATCGTTGAACACACTACTCATGAGAGGGATGCGACAAAGGTGTCGTGTCTAATGATTGCTACCATGACTGCTGAGCTGCAGAAGTACTATGAGGACTACTATCCTTTTGAAATGTATCAAGATTTGATGGAAAGATACCATCAAAGTGCTCGACAGTAGAGGTATGAGATCATTGCCTCCATGATCACAACCAAAATGAAGGATGGTGAACCCATCACGGCCCACTTGTAAAAGATGCAGAGATTCGTGGACCGCTTGCTTAAATTGAATGTCAATTTTGATGAAGAGTTGGTCATAGATATTATTCTACACTCTTTACCTTCTTGTTATGATCAGTTTCGTATGACCTATCATATGAACAAGGAGGAGGTCACTCTTAGCAAGCTTCAAGGCCTTTTAAGGACTGCAGAAAGCAACCTGAAAGGCAAGTCGGTTGTGTCTACTCCTACTACTACTTCTGCCCCTGTTCTGGCAATCAGATATGGGAAAGGAAAGAAGAGGAAGGCTCCCTACAAGAGCCGCAAGGGAAAGTCTCTTGATGGATCCTCTTCAAGTGGCACCAAAGTTGGTTCTGCTAATCCCTCCTCTAATCCGAAGGAAGTAGAGTGCTTCCACTGTCATGAAAAAAGGCACTGGAAACGAAGCTGCCCCAAGTACTTGCAGGACATAAAGGATGGCAAGATCAAGCCCTCCTTTGCAGGTATTTACACTATTCAATCTAAAAACTCATCACATGCTAATTCTTGGGTCCTTGGTATAGGTTGTGGTATTCACATTTGTTCTGATTTGCAGGGACTAAAAAGAAGTAGGGATGTGGAGCACGGGAAGATAAAATTAATCATGGGAAATAGGAAAGTGTCGCTTGTGACCAAGATTGGAGTTTATTCTTTATTGCTTAGTAATGGTTTAAATTTAGATTTGAATAGTTGTTGTTACTCGGCCGATATGGCGAGAAATGTTATTTCCTTTCACAGTTTGTATAAACAAGGTTTTACCTTTTCCTTTAATAATGAAAATGGTGGTATTTATGCGTATTGTAATGGTGTATTTTATTTTGAAGCATTACCTTGCAATGGTATATATGAAACTCTGATGGTTGTAGATAACTTAGGAAATAATGTGTTGAATATTGATTCTTCCAATGATTTGGATAAAGCATACTTGTGGCATTGTCGTCTTGGACATGTCAACAAGAAGCGCATAACCCAACTCCAAAAGGATGGAGTTTTGGAGTCTTTCGACTTGAAGTCGGATGACACTTGCGAATCTTGTTTACTTGGAAAGATGACCAAGTCACCCTTTATTGGTACTTATGAAAGGGGTGAAGGTCTGTTGGATCTCATACACACTGATGCGTGTGGACCATTCAGAACCGCCACAAGGGATGCAAACCGCTTCTGTGTGACTTTTACTGATGATTATAGTATATATGGGTATATTAACTTAATCAAGCATAAGTCAGAAACTTTTGAAAAGTTCAAGGATTTTAAGCAAGAAGTGGAGAATCAATTGGGCGGGAAGATAAAGATGTTGCGATCCGATCGAGGAGGAGAGTATCTTAATATCGAGTTCCTTGACTATTTTAAGGAATGTGGAATTGTTTCACAATTGACGTCACCTAGGACACCACAGCTTAATGGTGTGGCTGAGAGGAGCAATAGAACCTTGCTAGACATGGTTCGTTCCATGATGAGTCGAGCTTCGTTACCTATCTCATTATGGAGGTATGCCTTAGAGACTGCCGCCCATATCCTTAATCTAGTCCCTACCAAAAAGGTTTCCAAAGCACCTCACGAGATCTGGACAGGGAAGGTTCCCACATTATACCACATCAAAGTTTGGGGTTGCGAGGCTTTTGTGAGAAAAGAAACTCACGACAAGCTCGAACCTCGGAGTGAGCGATGTATTTTCATCGGCTACCCACAGAAATCCTTTGGATATCGCTTCTACAGACCGAGTGACAATGTTCTCTTTGTTGCGAGGAGATGAGTCTTTCGCGAGAGAGAACTCATAGGCCAAGGAAACAGTGGGAGGCAAATTGACCTTGAAGAGCTTCAAGAGTCAAGCGGTGAAGGAACCTCAAACACTAGCAATCAACCTGAGGAGGAAACTCTGGTTGACCCAATTGATGAGTCCTTACCTCTGAGGCATTCCAGTAGAGTTATAAATACACCTGAGTTTTATGGTTTCCATATTACTAATGAAGGTGATACATTTATCAGTGATAGCACACTGGTAAATTTGGATGAACCTAACAACTACAAGGAAGCCATGGTAGGCCTCGAGTCTGCAAAATGGAAAGAGGCTATGGACAGCGAGATTCAGTCCATGTATGATAATCAAGTTTGGAAATTGGTTGACAATGTACCGGGTCGTAAGACAGTCGGGTGCAAATGGATCTTCAAGAATAAGACCGACATGGATGGGAAAGGACACACATATAAGGCGCGACTGGTTGCGAAGGGCTTTACTCAAACTCATGGAGTTGACTATGATGAGACCTTCTCACCAGTAGCGAAATAAGGGTTATGCTAGCCATAGCTGCATTTCATGACTATGAAATATGGCAAATGGATGTCAAAACCGCTTTCCTTAATGGAAAGTTGGCTGAAGATGTTTACATGAGTCAGCCAGAGGGTTTTGTCAATGCAAAGTACCCTAATAGAGTGTGTAAGCTTGATAAATCCATTTATGGATTAAAACAAGAATCTCGCAGATGGAATCTTTGTTTTGATGAGAAAGTCAAAAAGTTTGGATTTTCGAGAAGCGAGGATGAGTCCTGTGTATATGTCAAAGCTAGTGGGAGTATAGTGAGCTTTCTGGCATTGTATGTAGATGACATACTGCTCATAGGAAACGACATCCCAACCTTGTAGGAGGTTAAGTCCTGGCTTGGGAAGTATTTCACTATGAAGGACCTCGGAGAAGCTTCTTACATCCTAGGGATAAGGATATTGAGAGACAGGAGTAAAAGACTAATAGGACTTAGTCAAAGTACCTACTTGGACAAGGTGTTGAAGCGTTTCAACATGGAGAACTCCAAGAAAGGTAACCTACCTATCCTAAGCAATACCAAACTGAGTAAGACTCAGAGTCCGAGTACAGAGGCTGAGATAGCAGAGATGAGTCGAATTCCATATGCTTATGCAGTTGGGTCGATCATGTATGCTATGACTTGTACTCGCCCTGATGTGGCCTTTGATTTGAGCATGGTCAACAGATATCAAGTGAATCCTGGTAAAGCTCATTGGACTGCAGTTAAGTTAAGTACCTTCGGAGGACTAAGGAATGGTTTCTTATCCTCGGTGGGAGTGATGACTTAAGGGTGCGAGGGTATAGTGACGCTAGTTTTCAGACTGATCGGGATAATTTCCGCTCTCAGTCGGGCTGGTGTTTACCCTGAATGGAGGAGCAGTGACATGGAAAAGTTCCAAGCAGGAGACTATAGTTGACTCAACATGTGAATCAGAGTACATAGCAGCAAGCGAAGCATCGAAGGAGGCAATATGGTTGAAAAACTTCATCGGAGACCTTGGAGTCATTCCATCCATAAAGGAGCCTATAGAGATTTTCTGCGATAATGAAGGGGTGGTTGCCTTAACCAAGGAACCAATAGATCATGGTAGATCCAGGCATATCGACACAAAATACCACTTCATAAGACATCAAGTAGAAGAAGAACACCTCGTTGTAAAGGGGATATTGTCGGAGGACAACCCAACATATCCTCTTACAAAGGGACTGACTTGGGTTAAGCACTTGCAGCATGCAAGGGGCATTGGGCTAACGTATGATATTAGTTTTTGTGGTTAGATAAAGAGAAACTTGTAATAGCTAAATTGTAATTGACATTTGATGATTAAATAAAAGGGTTTTTATTTATAAGTAAAGTTACTGTCTTGTGCCAATTATTTACTATTTTTTCACTTTGCATGTTTTGACATCCAGAATAATAAGATTTATTCGAACCATCCACAGTCGATCATATGTTGGAAGTAAGTATGAAAGAAGACTGTCATGAGTTGGCTTGAAGATTGTCTAAGGAGTTAGGCATAACAACAGTTTGCTACACCATTCACGAGTACTTCTAAAATAAGATTTGAGTATTGGATCAACCCGCGCTCACCTGAATCACTTCATGGAATTTATAACGAGTGATTGTGAGACGATAATATCATATAGTCTTCAAACCAAGATATATGAGTTGTTGACTACGAGTCGGTTGTATATTGATGGCACAAAAACGCATCAGTAACTTGATGTTATAAAACGTTTCGTTGTGCATGATTTGATGAGTAGTTAGTACAAGCATATAATGTCGAAGTTTATCTGTTTCCTTTTATCCTAAGAGGATTAAAAGCGATATCTTAGGCCCCTCGATGATTCTGTTTTGACTATGTGTCGGGCCCGGTCAAAACTAAATTGATGTGTTCAATTATGTTCTATGTCAGACGAATCGGAAATCGGGAAACCAATTGCAGGACAATAAGTATGACTATGTTTCATGTATTTGTCCACATAGATACCTTGAGAACAGAGGAATATATGATCCCTTATCTAAAGGATGCGTCGTTGACTGGGTCAGAGTTGACAGCGACTTTTGAAAGCTTACGATTGCTAAGTCAGATCCTGAAGTTACATTGGCAACTATAGTTATTAGACTTATCCAAGTGGGAGACTGTTGGATTTGGTGTCTAAGCCCATAACTATAACTGGGATGTACTTGACCCGATTGTAGCATGGTCCTTTTTGGGTTGCCTTCACCAGTGCAATTTGATAGGATGGATTTTGAGAATAAAGTTATTTATGGTTTATTAATAAGAATTAATTTGGAATTAATTTTGTGGTCAAAAGAGACTAATTAAATATATGGGGATTGATTATGTAAATCAATGATTCTTGTAGTGTGGGCCAATGATCCATGATTATGTAGATGGGCTAAACTAATCCATGGATAGTCCATGGAGGTTAAATCCATGGAGCATGAGAATGTGGAAAGTCATGGGTCATTAGGGTTTACAAAGTGTAACCCTAGCATGTGCAACACTATAAATAAGCCCCTGCTAGAGCCAAAATAGATTGCCACTTACTTTCCAAGAGGGTGAAGATGATTTTGTGCAAGTAACCTATTCTCTCAAGCCTCCTCTTGCATCTTGGTGTTTGTGAACCAATAGAGGCATCACACTTGAGGTGCTCAAGCTTTCAAAGGTCAAGAACTCTACCCTACTCAAGAGGTAAGCATCCAAACTAAGTTTATATTGTATAGCTTTAATTGTATGCTAGCTAGGGAGAATGCTTTGGAAAAATTGAAAATGCATGTATAATTAGAGAAAACATAAATCTAAAGCATTTAGGGTTGCATGTACACCATAGGAGTTTTATAGTGCTCAAAACCCAACACTTCTAAGCTCCAAGAACACTCAAAGGAGGATTAGGGTTTCGCGGTGGCTGTCTAAGGGTGAAATGGAGGCTGACCATTGAGGCATATGATTCCTTTTATAGTGGCATAGCCCTAAAATTAGGGTTTAGGAACTCTGAGTGTACGCTGGGTGTACGCCTCCAACACCCACGTCCACTTACTCCTCTATGTTGGGCGTACCCCTAACTTACGTTGGGCGTACTTCCACGCTGGCCACCTTGCATGCATGGTATCTTCTTTCCACTTTTCTTCATTAGGGACCAATATTGTCAATGACTTCAAAGTGATATAACTTCTTCGTTCTAAGTCCGTTTCCGACGAACTTTATATCCACGAAAAGGTGGCGAGAAGCCCTACGCTCCTAGCTACACCCCCATGCCTAAAAACCTTCCGAATAAAACTCGAGACCCATAAAAGACCGAATCGTCGTATTACGCCTATGCCCTTGGCCTCCGAAGCCACAACCAAACACTTTCAAAACCGGGTGTTACAAACTAGTCCAAAGAATGTTCTCGGTCTGTACCTTGTCTCTCCTTTACTATATAAGGAGATGATGTTTCATGTATTAAATACCAAAAAAAACAAGTGATCAAATTATTCTCTTCACAACAATTTCGAACTCACTTGCAAGTCAAATCTCTTTCACTTACATTCTATTTGTTCTTAAATTATATTTACTTTGTTCATACTCACTTTACCTTACTTAGATATTTTTTTGAACACTTTGTTGAATATCATCTTCAAGTCTCGACTGGTTTACCAGACTTGACTGGGCCAACATATTAGCAGACATTGATCTTAAAAGTTAATTCAAGGTTTGAGTTTTCAATCCTTGTCCGCTCATTGAATCTTGTCCTCACAATTGGTATCAGAACATGAGTGGTTGTCCTTTGAATCCATAAGAAAATATTATATATGATCTGTGATTACCTTGGTATCTCAATCATTTCTGTGTTCAGGATAAAAGTTCTTCTATATACTGCTTCTGCTCCAATACTTTAACTTCAATGGTTGCTCCTAATCAAACTCAACAAATGTATTCGATGCAAATCGCAAATAGCGTGGGTTGCCCTTCTCGTGCCCCATTGCTAGTTGTTGAAGAGTATGATCACTGGAAAGTTAAGATGGAAAGATTTTTACTTGGCAAGGAAAAAGGTGAAGAAATATGGAGGTCTGTGAAAGAAGGTCCTCATGTTCCGGTCAAACAAACAGTGAGAGATGTTGTTGCAACTCTCATGGGCCAAGAAGATCAACGTCCAACACCTCTCACTGATGTAGACATCGAGAAACTGCATGCATAACAGATCGCATTTTCTGAGATGGTGTTTGGTGTTCCTTCGTCTCTCTTTGAGCACATTAAGTTGTGCAAATCTTCAAAAGAGATTTGGGACACTCTTCAAGACCTGTTTGAAGGGTCCGAGAATATGAAAGATAAATGTCTGACTTCAGTTGTCAACAATTTTGATACCTTCACCACTACTCCAGGTGAATCTGTAGCCTCGGCTTCAAATAGGTATCGAATTGTTGTGAACAACATGATTGCACACGGTATAATCAGAACTCGTCTTGAGTATAAATTTGAAGTTTATCAATAGCCTCGGAAAATGCTGGGGGAACGTCAAGTAATGTCTTAAGAGTAATAGATCTCTGAAGAAGCTACAACTTTATCAACTTTTTGACGAACTACAAGGCCACAAATCTAACGTTGCTCAAACATTAAGAGAATTGTCAGGAGGTCCTCTTGCATTGGTTAGTTGTGCTAACCCACTTATTCCGAACACATCCATGTCAGATCCCTTCAGAACTATCCCACCTGTTTCGCATGTTCAACCAACATTCCTACTACACCTACTCCACCTATTCTGAACCATTTAGAAAATCATGATCTCGATCCAGCTGAGTCCGAACTTCGTTTTCAACAAGAATTTGCACTATTGTCCATGAAATATAAGCGTCCATGGAATCTCAGTCATAAACCTTATCAAAACCGATTCCAAGCCCATCATCAAAATAATCCTCAACCATTTCCTAAACCTTATATCTCTTATGAAGTATCGTACTATCCTTAAATATCGGTTCATTATCCCAATATTTCCAGATGACGAGATATGCCCGGTGTGCCGCAAGGCATGTTTGGACTCTTTTGGAGAGCATGCAGTTAATTATAAAGAACTCCCGATCAAATACAGGCACGCTATGGTTAGGGATGTGTTGTTTGACATATTTAAGCGTGTCGGAGTTTCCTCCAAGAAAGAGGCACCTGTGATATTCCTAACTGACCCGACAGAAGGAAGGTCAACCCTTAGATCGGGCGACGTTTTGATTTTTGGATGGGTTGGAAGGAAACACGCATGTGTGGACCTGACAGGGGTATCCCCTCTCGTGGGCTTAAGGGTTGGTGGTTTCAAGGCGGGACAGACTGGTTTAAAAGCTGCTACATGCAAGGTCACAAAACATGAGAAATTATGCATGGAAAATCAACATGTGTTCATACCATTTGCGTTTGATATGTTTGGTTTCTTATAGTCGGATGCGGTGGAGGTTCTTAATAGAGTACAACCGATCATTCATAGCAATGTTACATCCTGTAAATCTATGGATGTAGTATTCAAAAGAATTGGTTTATCATACAAAAAGGCTCAGCGGCGTATCTTGTTGTCTGTTTGCCTTCTCACTCGTTGTACTGTGATAACTAAGTGAATTTTCATCAAATCTAATGAAATTTACATAGCACAATTGTAAATAATCAACTAATAAATCTACTAAAACATTTTTTTTTAAACTATGATTTTGAATTGTAACATTATTTTGAAACCTCCGGATGATCCACCACATAATCATAATAATTAGCAGAGTGTAACTTTAAGTCTTTAATCACATAAAATGTTATTTGCAGACTATGAATTGGTTTTGTAAGATTTGTAATGTATGGTTGACAAATATCAATTTCTAAAGCAACGGAATAAGCCAAAATTTTCATCCAAATATAATTATGATTAAAGTTTTCATCCAAATATGAATTATAAAATGATTCTTCACAAGAATCCGACAATTTTAAGATTTCTTTTGGTCAATATGTATGATTCTTAACTTGATAGAAAATAATATATAAAGTTTAGAAGAAGTCAAAAAAACATGTAAAGACAACAAAGATGTGATCAGAGATGATGTCAGTTTGATTTGTAGCAAAAGCTCATGAATACTCGTTAAGCGGTGCACTGTCGTTTTCATGCATGACTAGTGACTAACACCAACTTAGTAGGGGTCCTAGATGTAGAGTCGTGTTGGAATGCAAATTTATTGACATTAATTTTAATGCCAAATTTGAAAAAACAGTTTTGTCTTCAAAATAAACTATGTTTATTATCGGATGTGATCATTTCGATTCATTATTTATAGATAGATTATCTGTCGGCAAATACCATATGAGTGTAAAGTTTTTATCTCCGACATACAAGGAAGGAAGTAAGTAGGAATTACCAAGTATATTTTATTATGAGATTTTCTAATATGTGCCCCAATGGCACATATAAAAAGTATTAATTAATGACAAATATTACTATAATTAAATGTAAAATACATTAATTATAAGAAATATTACAATAATTAAATGTGAAATGCATTAATAATTACCATAATAAATGTATTTTGAATTTAATTATTTCATAATTAATACTTCTTATATGTGTCCTTAGGACACATATTAGAAAATCCATTTTATTATTCATCGATGAAATTACTGTTACTAAAATATATTAAATCTTGCTATAACAAAATGGAAGAAATATAAAGAAAGAAGGCCAATGTGTGGCTGGAAGAGTACATCTTTTTAGAGCTACAGGTTTTTTTAAGAAGTCAAATATTAAAAATCAACTAATAAAGTATATTTTTTTTAATCATGGGAGTGAATATTATTTCAGGACAATAATATAAACTATTTTTCTTATATTAAATGTTTTTTTAATTTAATTATTTTATACAATTAACTTCTTTTATTTGATTATCAAACGAATGTATACATATACACGTTACATATAATACAATAATATAATTAAAATATTAACAAATATATATTATTAAATAACTATATCACTTTTATTAATTTATAAACAATTCTTATACTTATTTATTATAGAACATTATAATTATTTTAAATACACAGTATACATTAAACAACATATTCATTAAAACAACATATTGAGTCTCCATAGTCGTTACCTATGAACTGAATATTAAATAAAAATATTTTTTTATTTATAGTTATTTTAACTACTACTTGCTAATCAATTTAGAAAAACTTCATTTAAGATGCCTGTAAATGTAGTATTTCGATATATGTTTATATTTAAAAAAGAGTTTCATATCAAATTTTTTATTAATTTGACATTTCAATATAGGTTTAATTTAACATCATATTTAAAATTCTATTATTATAAACAATAGTTTATAATTTTTTTTTATTAATTGCACATATCGATTTGGATTTTATATTTAACATTGTATTTATACTTTTTAACTTTTAAAAAAAATCAGTTTTTGAATATTTGTTTCTAAAAATCTTAGATACAAGCTTTTTTATAGTTTTGTCAATACCAATGAACTTATTTTTCATTTTCTAATTCATTTTGTTATTTATATTAATCACTCAATGTATATCTAATGAATTAACTTTTAGGATTTTTCCATCTAACCGTTTTTAATTTAACCGTCTTCCATTTTATTCCTTTAATTATATTTAGATTACAATAACTTATTAATAATTAATTAACTTTATATATATATATATATATATATATATATATATATATATATATATATATATATATATATATATATATATATATAGAGAGAGAGAGAGAGAGAGAGGTAAGTTCAATTAAGAAGATAAAAAATGTTGAGAATGGAGGAATCATTCTCAGTCACTCATTTATTTTTGCCGCAAAAGCCTCCGTTGTACCAGCGGAAATGGATAAGGAATACAAATATGTTTCCAACAAAACATATTTCCTTAAACTATGCTAATCATTACCTTAATATATATATAAAAAAACATTGTTTTTTTTCGTTTTTTTAATTTTTAAGAAGCTATTTTTATAAAAAAAAAATGATTTTAAATATACCAAAATTCATTATTTTTTATTCTTTACAAATAGATATTCATATTGATATACTTTTAAGATAAAATAATTTTTTTTTATATTTTCAGCTATCGTTATTCATAAGTGAATAAAAATGCATCAGATTTTTGCTACAGTAAATTCGTTATTCACTTATGAATAAAAATATATAATTAATTTTTTTTATAGTTTAAGTATCATTTATACTACTTATTCATATATTAATAACAAATTACCTGTAACAAAAATCTGATAAATGTTTTATTCATATATGAATATAAAATATGACGACAACTAATACACGTTTTATTCATATATAAATATAATATATGACGAAAGATGATGTAAAAAATATATTTTAAGTAAGAAAACTTTATTACGTGTCATATTCATATATGAACGATACTTAAACTATAAAAAAAAAAAAGTTAAACATACGTTTTATTCATAAGTGAATAACGAATGTAGTGTAATAAAAATCTGATAGATTTTTATTCACTTATGAATAACGAGAGATGAAACTTAAAAAAAAATTATTTTATCTTAAAACTATATCAATATGGATGTCTATTTATAGGGAATAAAAAATTATGAATTTTGATATATTTAAAATAATTTTTCGATAAAAATGACTTTCTAAAAATAAAAAAAAACAAAAAAATATGTTTTTATGTATATTAATGTAATGATTAGCACAGTTTAATGAAACATGTTTGGTTGGAAAACAAATGTTTATTCGTTATCCATTTCCGACGGTACACCTAAGTGTTTTGCGGCAAAATAAATGTGTGGCTGAGAATGATTCCCCCATTCTCAACTTTTTTTTTTCTCAATTCTCAGCCACTCATTTATTTTTGCCGCAAAAGCCTCCGTCGTACCAGCGGCAATGGGAAATGAATAGTCATGTGTTTTCCAACAAAACATGTTTCTTTAAACTATGTTAATCATTACCTTAATATATACAAAAACATAGTTTTTTCGTTTTTTTAATTTTTAAGAAGCTATTTTTATCGAAAAATGATTTTAAATATACCAAAATTCATGATTTTTTATTCTCTACAAATAGACATCCATATTGATATAGTTTTAAGATAAAATCATTTTTTTTTATATTTGCAGCTATCGTTATTCATAAGTGAATAAAAATGCATCAAGTTTTTATTAAAATACATTCGTTATTCACTTATGAATAAAAAGTATGATTATTTTTTTTTACAATTTAAGTATCATTCATATATGAATATAGCATATAATAAACATAGTATATTCATATTTAAATATTAGACGATGCATTCACTTGTGAATATTAACATAGTATATTCACTTGTGAATATTAGATGGTATATTTACTTATGAATATTAAATGATATTTTAATATGTGAATATTACATAGTATTACATGGTATATCATATGTGAATATTACATAATATATTTACCTGTGAATATTAGATGATATATTCACTTATGAATATTACACAGTATATTCACATATGAATATTACAATGTATTTTCACAAATGTATATAATTTTTATATGTTATTCACATATGAATAACATACAGACTTGCATATTTGTTTTGTGTTTTTAATAATCATATACTGATTCAGGTGAGAAAACATATTCATATGTGAATATAACGTGGTAATTTAGTTTATGCATTTCATCAAACAGTTGGAGTGCATACAAGTTAACTATTTTAAAAATGTTAAAAACATGATACTTCCAATTCAAGTTATCAATTCCAAATCATCATATACTTCCGATTTCGACATCCAGATGCGACATCCTATGTCTGATCGATTTCTCATTTTGATTTTGATTTCCGAAAATCCGATTGGGAACCTGTGAGTACCGATTCCGAGTCCTTCAATGTCGACTGTGACTTCGAGTCCAGAACTCCGATTCTAATTTCATGAACAGCGAAGAAATTACGATTCCAACTGAGTTCGTTTGCGAATCTGGGAAATTCCAATTCCAAATCTGTTATGAACTTTAACAAATGCTTGCAAGCTACAAACATTCGGAGTAATCAACAAAGAAATCAATGAAATTGATGAATTTGGGTTGCGAATCTATCTTGAAGGGCGAACCTCTCAGCCACGAAGATCGATGATTGATTAACACTGGATGACATTGATGATGGTTTAATTGAAGAAATATGGATGATTGTTGAAGGTTGGAAGAGAAATTTTGATGATGAACGAACTGTTATCTAATTCTCTACAGTTACGTATTTGAGATTGAAGGTTATTATCATATTTACAAGTTTGTCACCGTGTCTTTTTATGCTTAGATTAAATGAGTGGCTGAGAATGATTCCCCCATTGTCAACCTTTTTTATTTTCTCAATTGAACATACGTCTACTCTCTCTCTCTCTCTCTTATATATATATATATATATATATATATATATATATATATATATATATATATATAGTTTTTATGGAAAACGAGAAACCCTAAAAAAAACCTAAAAAATCATAAAAATGCATAAAAAAAACTTAGACATCACAAAACTTTTTTTTGATTTTATATTATGAATTTTCGCAGCTTTTTATGTATTTTCACTGAAAATTTTTTTTTGAAAAAAAACCAAAAAAAAGAAAAATCGATTTTTTTTTCAGCGAATTTCTAAAAAAACCTGCGATTTTTTGGTATATAAATTCAAAAAAAGATTGATGTCTAAGTATTTTTTTATGCATTTTTATGATTTTTAAGGTTTTTTTTTTGTTTTCCATATAATCATTCCCTATATATATATATATATATATATATATATATATATATATATATATATATATATATATATATATATATATATATATATATATATATAGAGAGAGAGAGAGATAGAGAGAGAGAGAGAGAGAAAGAGAGAGAGAACATTTTAAGTTATATCACATGTTTAACATTTTGAGTTATATGATATGTATTAAAATGTTATGTGTTTAAAAGATAAATTAATATGAAGGGTTTTTATGAAACATATTAGGGCCTGTTTGATTATGGTCTGACTGGGTCCGGTCAGACAAAAATGTCTGACCCTGTCCAGTCTGCTTGTTTGATATATGTTGATTTCGTCTGATCTGGTCATTATTTACCGACTCAGGTCCTTGATTTGGTAAGCCAAAAAAAAATCGCTGACTGAGAATTAGAGGTCGTGTTTCCACTTTGCCCCTGTCGCTTCTACCCATCCCCATCGCACATCTTTTGCCCCCTCATAACCATCTTCGTTTATCGGCTTCTTCCTTTATCATCGATTTTTTCAATATCAAATTCCAAAAAAAATTACATCTCTACATGTATTTGAAGGGCAGAAAAACCTAATTCAAATCGCTGATCTGGAAAAACTAAAGTTTCCCCATCATAGAGTTGTTGATTTGTCGCGAGGCTCTCGATGGTTTTTGAGCTGGAATACCGGTGATCGGATTATGCTAATTCAGTACCAATTGTTCCATTGCAGAACTACACCATCAATTTTTTGTTTGGTTCAGGTGAAAACAAAAGTTCAATCTTTTTTTTTTTCAATTATGCTAATTTGAATCAATTATTTGATGGGTTTTTCTTATTGATGAAGTTGTTTCATGGGTTTATGATTTCTTTATTCGTTGTGTGATCATCTCTATAGCTATAGATCTTGATACATGTTAATCATTACAAAGGGTATATAGGTAGTTATACTATTATTTCATATATGCTAGTTTCGAGTGTAGTTCCTTTAAGATTCTATCGATTGCTTTTTTCCTTTAGGGAATGTGTTTATGAACTTCAACCAGTAATGTTTATGTTCTGTGGTTGTGATCATACAGTAAGCAAATAGATTGCAACATTGTACAACATGACTAACTAAAAAAATTATGGTCTTGGGTTTAAATAAAGATCATGTTCAGACCAGGAAGTAATTAGCACCAGATTAACATCATTTCAAGGGAATGGTTTGCAATTGTTGTTGTTAAAAAAAGTATGGTCTTGGATTGCTGGATGTGCTTTACAGTCATATGGCAATCAAGTTTGTTTCTATGATCCACGATTTGATGCTTCAATCTATTGAGCCTGTAGTTTTATGATCAATTGGTTCTAACCAGAATGTCATTTTAGTCAATTTGCTAGAGCCAATATTACAGGTGCCAAAAGGAACTGGTAGATCCTTCTGGGATTGTGGTTGCAACCTGCATACCTATTTGTGGAATTCGATGGGGAAACAACATAAAGAAGAAGGTTTGGTTGCTTGGTTTTAGGGGTGCAAACGAGCCAAGCTACTCGCGAGCTACTCGGGATCGGCTCGTTAAAAGCTCGACTCGAAACCGGTTTTAAACGAGCCTGAGCCGAGCTCGAGCTTAATATTAAGCTCGTTTATTAAACGAGCTCGAGCTCGAGCCTATGTCACTAAGCTCGATTAGGCTCGCGAGCCTAAACGAGCCTTTATATAATATAATTTATTATTATTTTCATATATTAAAAGAAAAACATATTTGGAAAATTATGGACTTCGGGTATTAGTAAACGAGCTTCTTAACGAGCTTGAGCCGAGCTTAAGCTTATTTAGGCACATCAAACGAAAAACTAGTCGAGCCCGAGTCGAGCTTGTATAATTCTTTACGAGCTCGAGTCGAGCTCTGTAAAAGAAAGCTCGAATCGAGCCAAGCTCGAGCCTGAGCCTCATATAACTTAAACGAGCCCGAGCCGAGCCTAGCCAGGCTCGGGCTCGGCTCGGCTCGTTTGCACCCCTACTTGGTTTGCTTTCAATCATTTTTTTAATTATTATTTTTTTCTTTCTATCCACATATCATGTGTATGTGTGTAGCTTGATGACAACTCAAGAATGTAGATAACTAATTTTAGGGGGTGTTTGGCTTGTCTTTTTTAGAGGCAAAAGTCATTTTTGGAAAAGTTCCAAAAAGTCAGGATTTCCTAACTTTTCCAAAAAGTCAGTTTTCCTTATATCCAAAATCCAAAAGTAACTTTTAAAATGTTTTTACCAAACATCTTTTACCTTTTATCTTTTATAAAAAGGACTTTTGCCTCTAAAAAAGACAAGCCAAACACCCCCTTAGTTTTTAAAAATATTGTCAAGTCTTGAAACATTAAAGCACAATGCCATTAACTAGTAACCATTTTTTTGAGGTGGAATTTTGTTGGAGTGATATTAATGCTAATAGTCATGTTTATTGTAAAACTTATAGTATTCGTCAGTGATAACTTGACCTGTAACGATGTTGTTAACATTTTTTACCTTTTATCTTTTACAAAAAGGACTTTTGCCTCTCAAAAAGACAAGCCAAACACCACGTTAGTTTTTAAAAATATTGTCAAGTCTTGAAACATTAAAGCACAATGTCATTAACTAGTAACCATTTTTTTGAAGTGGAATTTTGTTGGAGTGATATTAATGCTAATAGTCATGTTTATTGTAAAACTTATAGTATTCGTCAGTGATAACTTGACCTGTAACGATGTTGTTAACATTTTTTTGGATGATAAATGAATTATTATATGTAAATGTTATAAATTAAATGGTAAATCATAAAGAAATTATTATAAAAAATGTTATTTGAGGGTAATATAGTCATTTTGCACAGTCAGTCAGATGCAAAATCAAACAACAAGTTTCGGTCAGAAGTTAACTCAGTCAGAACTTCTAACTCAGTCAGCTTCTAACCCAGTCGGCTTTAACCCAGTTAGCAACTATCAAACGACCCCTTAGATAGATTATGATAAATCAGAATTTCACTGTAGATTAGTATATGATTTCAACACCGTTACTTTTATTCTGTAAGTCAATGTAAAATGACTTTTTTACCCTCGTTTATGTATTTTTATAATTTTTATTGTTAATTATTTATATTTTATTAATTATTTAAATCATTATAAAATGCCTCTACTCTTGCCCCTCCATTGTGAACAACATCACCACCGGTGTCCCTCCCTTGATCCACAAGAAGCCATCACCACCCCACCCCCCAACACTTCCTAACTATAGATTTTGCTTAAGTCTTACCATTCCAAGGAAGTACCTATAAAAGAACATTGAATCAAAAATAAAGAAATCAAGTTCCAAAATCACTTTCCCCTCTTGCAACTTCAAGAATCATACTTAATTCAACAATAATTAAATTACGACAAGACAATTATAACATAAAAAATAAACAAATTAACAACCTTAAATGTAAATCAACGAACAAAACAATCAAATAAACAAACATTGAATAAAAAACAAACAAACTTAAGCATGGAGACTCCGACTTTACCTAGAAATCAGGTTGATTTTCTGAAGATGAGAGAGGGAGATTTAGGGATTTGGACGTGCCGACTTTACGCAGAAAGTAGGTTGATTTCGTATATATACACCAAGAGAGAGTGTATGTGGAAGATGGTGGTTTGGGAATCATATGTCCCTACTACTGCTGTGTTCAAGCAGATTCGAGATGGTTGTCTAGGAAGCTGGTCGAGGAGGGTGGTGTGGGATTGGAGAGTCAAATTGCGAGGTATCACACCTTCAGCTATTGGTTTTCGGTGTTCAAGTATATTAGAGATGGTTGCCGATGATTCACCATGGTGGTCTTCTTTGGTCGTTTTCCCGCCACCGATAGCACACCATCGCACCACCACGACCAACAAAACAACACTTGTTGCTTATTTTGATAACCAAAACATAAAAGTAGAAGCTTAAACTTTAGATTTTGATCTCGAATCTGGTTAAAAAAAACTTAAACAAGAAGGAGTTTAGTGTGGAACGCGAAAACTCAGAGAAAGCGGGTGAATGTTGGAACTCGGTGGTGATTGAGCCTACGAGTTTGTTAAAAGACGAGAAGAACGGAGCTAAGGGTGCTGTAAATGATGGAATTTCTACCTCTGATGTTGCTGTTGCAAAGCATGGTGGTAGCGAGTTAGCAAATTCGACCAAAGTTGACGTTGGAGAGTGTGTGGCAGCTGTAATTATGCGAGATAATTGTTTAGATGCAGTAGAGGAAAATGTCAATAACAACGAGGAGGATACAAATACAAATGGTTCGTTCGTGATTGAGAATGATAAAGACGGAAATGACGATAAAATGAAATTGGTGAAAGAGAGGAAGTGATGGTGAATGTTAAGAGTGATGGTGACGAAATTGTTTTAAGAGGTGAAGCAATCACAGAGAGTCAGGTTGATGTCCAAGAAGTGGATGCATAAGTTGTTGCAAATGAAGAGAAATGTCCTGAGGAAGGAAACATGGAAGACGAAGAGGATGATGCTGGTGCTGCAGAAAAAGAGGATCATTGAAGAATAAGAATGAGCTTGAGAGTAGAACAAGAGAGGATAAAAGTCATTCAGAAAAAATGAAGAGCAAAAGATTGCTCGTGAAGAATTGCCGCAGGAGCTCCACCGCCCATGAAATCGGCTGATATTAGGGTTGTTTCGGAAACTTTGTTGGGTGAAGGATCCATGGGCTATGGGATGTCGATTGTTTTCTTGGTTTAGCAACAGATGCAACTTATCAATTGGCCTGTTTGGTCATTTTAATAAGTTGATCAAAGGCCCTTCAATAATACATGGGCCTGAAGCTTTTTCTTGAAAATTTATCAAAAACTTCATGGTCCAATTTATAAAGATAAAATGGATACAGCTACTTCGAACGATAAAACGAATATATTTTTTTATAAACTCATTTTTAGTTAATTAAAATTAATAATAATAATAATAATAATAAGTAAATAAATAATTATTTTCTAAAGTTTTACTTAATTTCCTTTTAGTTAAATAAAAAAAATCATTTTTCTAAAGTTTTAATCGTTTTTGTCTTGTTTAAACTCTTTCTAGTTGACTTTATTAGTTCGTTTAAATTTTGTCTTTCATGTTTATTTTATTCTATTTTCTAATAGTTTTAATTAAGTTTCTATCAAGATAAATTTTCCTTTGTGTATTTTAATTCATAGTTGTTAAATTTATTTCATTTTGGTTTGTTTAAATCTTATCTTTTAGATTTATTTCGTTTCTCTTGTAATACTTTAAATCTAAAAATAAAAAACAAGTGTTGTGCAAGTCTTCATAGGAAAGATTTTCAAGGGAATATTTTATAGAAATATAAGGGGGAGAATGCACTGGAATAATGCAAAGTAAAGTCTAACCTTCAATCCGAGGGGACAAACTTAATGTTGTGTCTAGTGTTCAAATTATCTATGAACATCATAAGTCATTTACCCCCTAAAGTTTCTAACCATCATATCTTTTTGTGTTTTCAAGTTCTTTGGTTGTATGCACTAATTTGCAGTTGAATAAGAGATAGCATAGATGTTTGTCATGTGATGTTTTTAGATTGTTTCAAATGGGTCTTGGTGACGGTCTACCTAATGTGTCAATACACATTTGGTTCAAGATTTGCAAATTCATTACATCATTTTAACGAAACTAACGAGAAATGTAATGATTTATGATCATACATTGTGTTTACAAAGTGTCTCAGACAATTGAATCACAAGCGTAGGGGGAACATTCAATTTTGAGAAAGGCAAATGACCTAAAAGTTGACAAGCATGTAGAAATGGTTTTTGAAGCCGAGACCTATGCTTCATGTGGTTTGGTCTCTTGTGATAATATCATTGTACCTTTCATGTTTTGATGGTAGCATTTTATAAGCCAAATATGTAACTATTGACAAATCATTGTCCCTCGAACAATGTTGTCGCATATGCCTTAGTCTCGTGTCTTCTAGCAGTTAATGACCTAATGAGACTTGACTTCAGAAGTCTTTAATCCAACAGGTCATAATCTTATCTGTTAAGACTAAATGAGCCATCCATCTCTCGTGTTGAATCTGATAGCAAGGTTTATTCTTCAACAAGAGATATTTCCTGGTCACAAATGAAAATTCTTATAAGGCAAAGATGTTATCCCCTCTCTTAGCCAATCTTTTTCTCATGTCCTTGACCTCCTAGACTGAGGTATGACATAGTACCATTATGAATTGACGGTGGATATACTCCAAGATTTTAACTACTCCTCTCTACAAGTCTTCTTTATAAGAACTTGATGATTCACTATGCAATACCACACACTGATAAAGTTTGAAAGTCTGTGTCAATGGTTAGACTATGTACCATAGTTTATCACACACACCAACCTATTCTTGCTCTATCATTCTTCTTAAAAGTTTTATGATTCAGTGTCAAATGCCAGACATTGATGAGAACTTGAAAACTCTATGTCGATAGGTATATCATGTACCGTAATGTATTACACGCACCTACCTACTGTCGCCCTTTTTCTTCTAATAGAAGTAGTTAATGATTTAGCGTATAAAACCATACACTGATGAGACTACGCAAAACTGTGTAAATGATATGCTATTGTAACAAAAAAATAGTATGATACACATATCCTATCTCTAACTTTATTTGATGTTTTCTTTTTATTTCAGGTTACTTGTTGTCTTCTTAAAAAAAACAAAAAACAAAAAACAAACAAAAAAACAAAAAACAAACAAACAAACAAAAATTAAATTAAATTTAAAAAATCAAAAAGAAGGCAGTACCTATTGATGTTGTCAAAAAGGTTGTGCTACATTGTTACTTAATCATTCATTGAAAAGCATACACTCTTGAAAGAAGAAGATTATACATCTAAGGGGGAGCAAAACTCAGAAGTTAATTATCAAAGGGGGAGCTAAATCTAAGGGGGAGCAGACATCATCATTCTACGTCAGATGTAGTTATTCATTCATTATTTCATTCTTTATTAGTTTGGTTTTGACATCATCAAATAGGGGGGATTGTTGGGTCACTCAATTGTATAGATTTGATGATGCAAAATATATACATTATAGTTGTAGTTAGTTATTTAATTTGAAGATAAGCTGATGGAAGTTCATATGTCGAACACTGAAGAACATCCCCTGATGATTGAAAGACCCTGAAGACTTTATCAGCACCAAAGGCATGAAGACACCATCTACTGAAGACTAATCAGTGTGTCTAGGAGCTGATAGTTATACACTAATGACACACTGATCAGATGATGGTACTATTTGTTGAAGTTGAAGCTGATCAGCGTGTCGCCCTGACGCTGGCGTTGATGCCCTGATCAGCGAGACTCCTAGAAGCTGATGCTCTGATCAGCATCTGATGTGCTGGTGTTGATATCCGAATCTAGAGAAGATATGATCTAATCCATTCCTTATTTACCATATCAATTTATATTTAGATTAGATAAAATCTCTTGATTGAAGGGATATACTAGTATAGTTTAGTATATATTCAACATTAGGGTGAAACCCTAATGTAATCGTCTTTGTGACCTCATTCTATTGGTGAGAACACATCTTGATTAGTGAAAGACATCTTTATGATACTTTTGTGTTCTTCATTGTTCTTTCTTGTTTATATTTGATCTACGAATCTACAAAGGGTTTGGGACTTTCACTACTCTCCAAGTGACACGACTTTTCATGCACCTATTTTTGAGCCTAAAGGTTGACATAATTAAGGACGAGAAATTGAATATATTGATATATATTAGGTTCTTACAAGATTGTCCTTATTACATTTTCGTGTTTTATCGTTAAATACTAACGGCGGTCGATGACATATTTTCCAAGTTGGCACATCCTCCCCCCATTAAAGGAAATTGCGTCCCGAAATTTAACTTGTAGTCGGGGTGTTTTCAAAAAAGTGGGGATACTTGCTTCTCATTTGATCTTCACGTTCCCATGTGTACTCCGGTCCTCGCTTAGAGTTCCATCATACCTTGTCTATAGGAATACGGCTCTGTTTAAGTCTCTTGAATTCGTGATCCATGATCTCTATTGGCTCTTCGACGAAGTTGAGTTTTGTGGTAATTTGTATCTCTTCGAGAGGTATAACTAGCATGTCCTCATAGAGACATTTATAGCAAGTTTTGGCATGCACGCCACGCAATTGTGCGTGAGCCACAGGAGTTGTCACGTTTCGCCCTCTCATTGTGCCACATCACCCCTTATCCAGGAGGATCGAGTGTCAGATTACGCACAGTGCACTACGTGCGGGCGCACGTGACGATAAAAATCAAAGTTTAAAATTTCGTAACTCTCGCATACGAACTTCATTTTCAACGACTCTTATATATCCGTGTAGGTATTAACATTCTCTACAACTTTCCTTTTGGTCGTTTTGGCTAGTTTTGACTTTCATTTTTTCGACTAGTTTTTATTACCGTTATGATTTTATAAAAATCATAACTTTCTCATACGATTCCCGTTTTAGGCGTTCTTCATCTCATAATTCCTACTTTGAGTAGTACTATGATTGTAATACCCCGATTTTCAAATATTTCATTTTTGACCCTTGGAATGAGTTTTGTTTGCAAATGGCCCATAGTGGCATTGCCGCAATTTTTGGGCATATCAGTACGCTGGACATACCAGCATGGTACGCGAAGCATAAGGCTTTTAATGGAG
This sequence comes from Lactuca virosa, assembly GCF_052849685.1. NCBI lineage: Eukaryota > Viridiplantae > Streptophyta > Magnoliopsida > Asterales > Asteraceae > Lactuca > Lactuca virosa. Next base: position 462,586,187 of record NC_136430.1, on the reverse strand, counting down.
CAACGTCGTTTTGGGAGTACTCTGGGCGTACTCTGTATGGGAGAAAACCCTAATCTTGAGGGTTTTGACCCTATTTATTGATCCTTAAGTTTCATTTCTTCACCCCATTACCAGCCTCCATCCTTAGAAACGTCTTCTCTTGCAAACCCTAGCCCTATTGTTTCACTTTGAAGCTTGAGTGTGTGTTTTATGTGTTCCAAAGGAAGAAGAAGGTGGTGGTGAAGCTTGGAAGCTAGAATCAAAGCTTGGATCTGGAAGTTTTGTATCCTTCTCCATCTCCATAAGGTAAAAATTTCCCACCTTGATGAATAAGTTGCTAGATCTAGCTTGCATGATTAAAAGATGAGATTTTGTCCCAAATATGACCTTTCTTGTGTATGACATGTTATGGAACGTTTGGGATGTCCTTTTGGACGTATTTCCATGTCTTGAGCCATAAAAATATGACCTTGGCCCATGAGATTCCTTCATGCAAGCCATTAAGAGCTTTAGTGGTTAAGACAAGTTAGGGTTTTGTTGTTGGGCTTGATCAAGACATGTAGAACCATAAAGTTGGAAACTTTATGGTTTGGGATGCCATTTGGGGCTAAGACATAAAGTTAGACGTAGTGTCTTGAGGAATTAAGCCCTTGAAATGAAAATATAAAGCCATTGTGTACGATGAGCGTAACTGTAGTACGCCAAGTGTACACCTGAGGGGAGCCCAATCTGGATCGCGGGTACGTTGGCGTACGAGCCGAGTACGCGAGGCGTGCACGGTCTGGGTTGACTTTTCTTGATTTTGACTTTGACCAAGGTTGCCCAAGTTTAACTTTAGGTCAAACTTGAGGGTTTTGATTGGTGACTAAGATTTTATTGGTTCTGATGTTAGTGGACCCACGGGGGCAAGTAGAGTAGCGAGGAGCGTATCACGGTGTTCTCGGGTTTCTTCATTCCAGTTGAGTTTCGTCACATTGTATCGTGGGTCGAAGGCACCAATGTCGGTCCACTAGTTTTCGGTTATCTTTTAGTAGAGGGATGCCTTAGGGACTGTATATAGTCATGTAGGATAGACTGAGGACTCTTGATCTAGGCTCTCTTACCTGTTCCTTGTTTGGTTGTGGTTCTAGAGTAGGATCACCTATCCAGGTGTCTATCTCACCTCTGATTATATACGATCGTGCATTTCTTGGATTATTGCTAGTTTGTGTGTCGTTATACTATAGTGATCGGTTAGATATGTATTCTGGTATCGAGTATGTTGCTATGCTATAGGGATCTGCTAGATCTGTATCTTGGTGTCGAGTATGTTGTTATGCTGTAGTGATTTGTTAGATCGATATCCTGGTATGTAGGATGTTGCTATGCTATAGTGCACTGTTGGATCTATATGTTATCTGTATTTACTGGTTATCATCTGGTGGAGTGCCCTAGGGACTGTCTGTGGCCATGTAGGATAGCCTGAGAACTCTTGATCTAAGCTTTCTTGCGTGTTCCTTGTTTGTTTGTGGCTCTAGAGTAGGATCGTCTATTCGGGTAGCTATATCACCTCTGGCTACTTATGGTTACGCATTTCATGGAGGTTAGCTGGTAGTGGGACTGTGTGCTGTGAGAGGACTTGTAGGTGGTAGTGAGTTGTATGTTTGATGTTTTCCTGTATTATGTGCCTACGTGATCCTTGTTTGTTTATATGTCGACATATAGTGGTAGTGGGTTGAGGCGATCCTGCTTTGTGTCGTAGACCAAGATACCTGGTGCGAGCCGGCTGTAAGCCATAGGCACAGAGGCTCTGGAAGAGCGGTTGGGTTGAGGCGGTAGGCCAACAAACCCTGGGTATTTCAGCCCGATGGCTGATTGGACCCGATGCATGCTTATATGTTTATCGTATGGGGTATTTTTGGGGAAACTCGTTAAGCTTTATGCTTACCCAGTTGTTTATGGTTTCAGGTATTATCGGTGATTGCGGGAAGGCGAAGTCAGGACTATACACACTCATCAGCAACATTGAGGATTCCGCGTTTTCTATGATACTCTTATTTCTAATAAATGTAATTTGGAATAAACAGTTTTCTTAATAATGGATTTATATATTAGGAAGTTTTACCTTAATAAAAATGAAAACTTTTGGTTGTGAAAAGTGGGACATTATAAGTTGGTATCAGAGCCCTGGTTTGAATGAATTGGAGGAACACTTGTGTGAATCCAGTCTCAAACTAGGATTCGAGAGTTTTTGCAAAATGTTTTTGGAAAAGAATTGATAATAAAAAGGGTTGGGTTAGGGATATGGACTCGGTCTCTCGTCATGTTCTTGTTTGATTGTTGGCTTAGGATTGGGAATGTGGGCCTTGACTTAACTTTGACTTTTTCAGGAGATGCGGTGTATACAGTCAGCCAGAGCCCAAACAGGAGAATGGTTCCCAAAATACCCGTACTTGTTATGTTTACTTAGTTTTGATTTTGCTGATATATGAATTTTTAGAAAAAGCATGTTAGTGGGTAAGGTTCTTTAGAAACTGTTGGATAGTAATGCCTGATTCTGTGATGCCTTATGATATAGGAAGTTGCTTGCCTGATTTATATTACTTGATTGTGAGATTGTTGCATGTATGTTGATTAGTTGTATATGGTCGGATTAAATAGCCTTAGAATGATCGACTTTGACTTACTTCCTTTTCCTTGTTTGGTTGTGGACTTAGGGCAGAGTTGATTATTCGGCAGTCTATCTGATCTCGTATTGTGTACAAAAAGCATACACAAAAGCAACCGGTGATGCGAGAGCGAGGATAATCCTAGGAAAAGTGCCTAGGAAGTTAGTTGTAGCTTGTAGCAGAAGCGGTGTTAGCACACCTAGGAGTGGTATAGTGAAGTGACTTAGGACCATGGGATGAATTCTGAATCGACTACGGATAGGTGTGGAAGGTAGTATGGGCCCATACTACTGAAAGCACAAGATCCGTATGAGATTCAGGAGGAATTTCAAGGCTACTAAGTGACTAATCGGGCTCTGGTGTGTTGAGCACTATGTTGTGATGTATGATCTTTTCTTGGTATATTTCAGTATGGCGGCTATTGGAGGTTCAAGATCAGGAGCCGGAGCAGGTGGCCAGGATGGGCCAAGATTGAAAGAGGACCGGGTTAGGGAGATCATTTGGGAGGAGGTTGTTTCTATTGTCCGAGAGCAGATACCGGAGCTGTTTAGGTCTATCAAGACCGCTATGATGGAGTTATTCGATGACTGATACGCTCCACTTTCTGATACTACTGATGTGGCTACGTGGCCGTCGTAGTGGTGAGGTTTGGCATTGGGAGAGCTTTCCAGTACTGGTACTTCCATAATACGAAGCCCCCGGTGTTTGACGGGGTTCAAGATCCGATCATCACCATGATGTGGCTGTCATATGTCGAGGGATGTTTCTTTACTTGCTCTTGTCCAGCTGACCAGAAGGTCAAGTGCCCTCTGAACCTTCTACGGTCTGGAGCGAAGGATTGGTGGAGGCTGGTTACTAGTTCATACACCCCAGAGAAGCGAGTTGCAGTATCATGGGAGCAGTTCTCTGAGATGTCGCTCGAGATATGTCCCATTGGTGGAGCGGGAGAGACTGGCCCAGGAGTATTTAGATCTGAGATAGGGGATTGAGTAGGTGACGGAGATCCTCAAGATGTTCACAGAGAGATCTATGTTTTGCCCTGAGTTTGCTGCTTATGAGCTAGCTCATATGACTCGGTATTTAGGCATACTCAAGAAGGATATTCGACATTTCGTGTCCATCCAGCGCTACGGTTCTCTCGCTGGGCTTCAGGATGCCGCAAGGAGGCGAGAGATTGAGATAGAGTCTCAGACAAAGGAGCAGCATCAGGCCTCAGATCAGTCCCAGCCTGCAGCGAAGCGGTTCAAGTCCGCCGGTCAGAGTTCAGGATCAGTTGGAGGGAGGTGTCGATCTTTTGTATGTCGTAGGTGTGGCGAGGAGGGTCATTTTAGAAGAGATTGCAGGAAGAGTGCACGATTTTGTTTTCATTGCATCCAGGAAGGCCACATCAGAGCTTGTTGTCCTTTTCTCGTTTTCGATGAGGTGTTGGATCCTACACCCTTAGCTTGGAAGTTGCCCGACGGTCGTCATGGAACGGCCGAAGTCCTAGATACCGAGAGTTGAGATGGCAGTTCTTCTTGTTAGCAATTGTGGTAGTAGTGGTGGTTATCTGTAATTTTTTGTTGTGTTTCAAAGTTCAGTTGTAACTCGGATGATCAGTTAAATGGAAGTATCCTAGTTGGCCTTGTTTAATTTAATTTCCTGTATGAATGGATTAATTATCCTTGTCATCAGATTGCATGTGTATATTAGGATTTATGAATGTTGTGTGGGTTCATATTCTCCTATGTAATTAGATATCAATGGTTGCAAACAAGTAGGGGAGGTCAAGATAATCTGAGTATCTAAGAATTTGAAGGTCATTAGACGCTAGTATATCTCAAGTGGGGGAGGGTGGTACCTCGTAGCAGTAAAACCTTGTGCCGATGTTTGTTTCTCAGTTGAATTTCTCCAAGTTCATGACTTCCGTGTAATATCTGGATTTTTCAGTTTCGCATTAAAGTCATTTCCAGCTATTGGAGTCCCCTTCTAGCCGTATTAGTTCTAGTTGTGGCATTTTAAGTAGTACGTGCTTGTGTTTAAAACTCTAGAGTGTTGAGGGCCCAGGATGAGGGGTGTGATGAGGGTTTCCTTGCCTGTTCTTGTTTGATTAGGGTTTGGAGGTCTGAGTCACGGCCCGAAGACCTTGTAGGGTCAATTAATTTTGTAGGCTCGAGTGTTGTCGTTGGTTAGTGGATTGGGGGTAGGCCCGAGTGTTGTTGTTGGATAGTGGATCAAGGGTAGACCCGAGTGTTTCCGTTGATTAGTAGATCGGGGGTAGGCCAGAGTGTTGTTGTTGGATAGTGGATCGGGGGTAGGCATGTGTGCTGTTGTTGGTTAGTGGATCAAGGTTAAACTTTAGTAGGTTCAGTAGCTAGCTAAGCAAGGTTGTCGAAACCAAGTAGAAGTGTAGCCTAGTTTGGTATATGTTAGGTTGGTTCTCGTCGCGATGGTGCACCTATGTGCAGGGTTAGCATGACGGCGTTGGCAGCGCATCGAAAGGAATCTTAAGGCTCAGTGATTAATTGGTTGGAACCATGTGGTTAGCCAAGGTTGTATTAGTCGGTGTATAATCGTTCAGTTCAACCGCAATGGTTGGATCTTGATGGATAAGGACAAGAAGCCAGGGTTCATTCGTCGCGAGGGGTGGTGTTCCCGGAAGATGTTGAGTTTAGACAACAATATGGTAGTTGTTTGCGGTGCAGGGGTGATTCTCAGGATGTATCCGGAACTCGGAAAGTTCAGTCAGGCCGGTTTGTCATGGGAAAAGGATGTAGAAGGAAACGATTTCAAGGACGAAAGCCAATTTAAGTGGTGGAGAATTGTAATACCACGATTTTCAAATATTACATTTTTGACCCTTGGAATGAGTTTTGTTTGCAAATGGCGCATAGTGGCATTGTCGTAATTTTTTGGACAAATCAGAGTACGCGGGGCATACCAGCATGGTACGCGGTGCGTAAGGCTTTTAATGGAGCGATAGCATTTTGCGATTACGTTGGGCGTACAATGCATACGTTGGGCGTACTCCTTCTGGGAGAAAACCCTAATCTTGAGGGTTTGGACCATATTTATTGATCCTTAAGTTTCATTTCTTCACACCATTCCCAGCCTCCATCCTTACAAATGTCTTCTCTTTCAAACCCTAGCCCCATTGTTGTACTTTGAAGCTTGAGTGTGTGTTTTGTGTGTTCTAAAGGAAGAAGAAGGTGGTGGTGAAGCTTGGAAGCTAGAAGCAAGCTTAGATCTGGAAGTTTTGCATCCTTCTCCATCTCCAGAAGGTAAAAAGTTCCAACCTTGATGAATGAGTTGCTAGATCTAGCTTGCATGATGAAAACATGAGCTTTTGTCCGAAATATGGCCTTTCTTATGTATGACATGCTATAGAACGTTTGGGTTGTCCTTTTAGGCGTATTTCCATGTCATGAGCCATAAAAATATGACCTTAGCCCCTGAGATTCCTTCATGCACTCCATTAAAAGCTTTAGTGGGTAAGACAAGTTAGGGTTTTGTTGTTGGGCTTGATCTAGACATGTAGAACCATAAAGTTGGAAAATTTATGGTTTGGGATGCCATTTGGGGCTAAGAGTGAATGTTAAATGTAGTGTCTTGAGGAATTAAGCCCTCTAAATGAATATATTAAGCCATTGTGTACGCTGGGAGTAACTGTAGTACGCCGGGTGTACGCATGAGGGGAGCCCGATCTAGATCGCGAGTACGCAGGGGGTACTCGATCTGGGTTGACTTTTCTTGATTTTGACTTTAACCAAGGTTGACCAAGTTTGACTTTAGGTCAACCTTGAGGGTTTTGATTGGTGATTAAGATTATATTGGTTCTGGTGTTAGTGGACCCGCGGGAGCAAGCAGAGTAGCAGGGAGCGTATCATGGTGTGCTAGGGTTTCTTCATTTCAGGTGAGTTTCGTCTCATTGTACCGTGGGTCGAAGGCACCAATGTCGACACATTATTTTTCAGTTATCTGTTAGTAAAGGGATGCCTTAGGGGCTGTATATAGTCATGTAGTATAGACTGAAGACTCTTGGTCTAGGCTTTCTTACATGTTCCTTGTTTGGTTGTAGTTCTAGAGTAGGATCACCTGTTCGGGTGTTTATCTCACCTCTGATTATATACGGTCATGCATTTCTTGGATTATTTCTACTTAGTATTGATGGGTTTTGAGCATAACATCAATCATATGGTGCACATGCAAACCCTAAAGCTTTGGATCTAGGTTTCTCTAATTGTACATGGAAATCATCCAAAGCTTGTAAACCCTAATTCTAGCATACAAAAATCGAAAATCATAACTATACTAGGGTTAGGAAATTACCTTTCAATTGTAGCTTGAAGATCTTGAGCTTTGAGAACCTAGCACCTCAAATGCGATGCCTCTAATAAATCACAAACACCAAGGCAAGTTGGATGATCTTGGAGAGAGGGGAAGGAGGCTCAAAAATCAGCTCTTGATCTCTAGGGTTCAAGGTGTAGCCGAATTGTGAAGCCCTAGGGTCCTTTTGTGACATCCCCATTTTCACGGCCAGAAAAGACCGATTTTGTTTATGCTTTATAAAAATCAGAGTACTTCTTTTAATAAAAATGTTGCGGAATTTGTTCCCAGTAAAACATGATAAATACGTTATCAAAGCATTTCCGAAGAAATGTATTTTTATTCATATTTAAAACATTTGGGATGTCATCGTCAATACAGAAACATAAGCATAAACAGAACTTACATTCATTTACACTAGTGCTCTACATCTCTTTTAAATCTCTCAGTGTAATGTAACTTCATATCGACACTTGTGATAGAAATAAGTTGGAGTGGGTCAGGTTGGGAAACCTGGTGAGTACATAGGGTTTTCAACCCACAATAATATAATTATTATGTTTAAACATCAAACAATCAACCCAATTACCCATCCCCATTATCTTCTTTACTCTTAAGGATCTACCCTAAGAATCAACTATTCCTCATTCATTCATTCCTAAGGATCATCCTAAGGAATCGGCACGAAGTCCATCGTCACCGGGGTTTAGGCACTAAGTCTGCATAGTCGCCAGGGTTTATACATCAGACACTAAGTCCGCATAGTCGCCAGGGTTTAAGCACTAAGTCTGCATAGTCGCCAGAGTTTATACAACAGGCACTAAGTCTGTATAGTCGCCAGGGTTTAGGCACTAAGTCTGCATAGTCGCCAGGGTTTACACAACAGGCACTAAGTCCAGATAGTCGCCAGGGTTTTGGCACCAAGTCTGCATGATCGCCAAGGTTTAGGCACCAAGTCTGCATGATCGCCAGGGTTTAGAGTACACCGGGTGAACACATCGTTCACAACACCTACAGGTTGCAAGCCTGCTAGTGTTCCACTGGACTGTCTAGAATAGTCTGTGGTTGTCATCCATACTCTGCTAGATGACGGGGAAATCATTTGGGAAAAAGGCTTCTCACATCGTCCACCTCTCACCCTTACCTCATGGTCTATATCACATCTCAACTCATCATCCAACTCATATTTGATCTACCCATGTTTTACCCAACATATTATGTAGATATAAATACATATACAGTTTAAATCATATAAAACTTGTATAAAATCATTCCTCCAGCATAGATAGCAAGTATACAGATAATATGCACACATAGCACGTAATTTATATAAAATACTTCATATCTATGTGTAAGATGAAAGTAACTATGCACTCACCTGGTAAGGTGGTGACTCGGTACTCGGACAACACTTCGTTATCTCAAAACAATTTTCCCTTGACAAAACCTAGTATCAATACCACTAGGGTTTAGTCTAACATTAACCGCGACTAATTAATAGTCTAGCTATTATTATTATTATATAAGCGTTAAACAACACCCTATATAACTCATAATAATAGCCCAAATAATTATTTTAAGGTCCTAATAATGTTACTATAATTAAATAAAAGCTATATTAAAAATAGCGTAGGCATAGCTCACTTACAGCGGGTTTTATAGAAAACCGGACTTCGCTTGGAGCAGCGTTTCCGAACCGAAAGACCCTTTTTCTCGGGACTCCGGGAGCCTCGGGGCTTCCTTCGGGTGCTAGGGTTTTCACCTAGGCTTTAGGAGGGGTTTAGGAACCTTTAGAGAGAGAAAGAAGTTAGAGAGAGAGAGAGTGGATTTTGGGGTGAAGAGAATGGCAGCCTCGGCCCTCTATTTATAGTAGCTAAACCTCGGACTACGCTGGGCGTAGCCCTAGGTTACGTTGGGCGTAATGCTCGGATAAGGATGCCAGCTCGCATCCAGCTGTCTCGCATGTGCCAGTCTCGGAAGTGGATAAGAACCGAAGTACGCTGGGCGTACTTGGCCTCAGACGCGGGGCGTAGCGAGGGGTGGCGTGTCGCTCATCCGAAGCGAGCCTTGATCATCATCGGACGGCCGAGATTCGGCCACGTCATCAACAGCTTCGCAAATCCGAGCTCTAACTTCAAAAATTCGTATCTTCCTCATACGAGCTCCGTTTTCGACGTTCATTATATCCACGCGTAGGCGGGAACGTACTCTACAACTTTCGTTTAGACTCCGTCGGCTAATTTTGACTTTATTTTAAAAGTTATATTTTTAACAAGCCGGGACAAGATTGGTCCGTTAAAAATTCATAACTTCTTCATCCGACGTCCGTTTTCGTCCATCTTTTTATCGATACGCTACTATTAACGAGATTTTCGATTCTCGTTTAGGTTGTGTCGGCTAAAAACCCCTCGATCTAATATTCGAACTTCGGGTTGTACACTGCTAACCCGAAACTTCGAAAAATCATAACTTCAACATACAAAGTCAGATTTGGGCGTTCTTTTTATGGACGCTCTTGGTTTAATGTATTCTACGACTTTCATTTAGACTGCTAAGGCTAAAAGTCATTCTATCGTAAATTCACTATTTACGCTTCCCGGTGCCGTGCCGGTTTTGCCGTAAAATTTCGACGGGTCATAACTTCTTCGTTATAACTCGGATTTTGGCGTTCTTTATATGTACGGACCCCTTGTAACATATACTACCACTTGGTTAAGATTATTTATTCTAAATAATCTTTTGTCGAAAAGTCTTTTTCGACCCTTATTATCTCTAAATTGACTAGCCCGGATCTACGGACGTTATGTACTCTGATTGCCTCCTTCGACGCTTCGCTCGCTGCTTTATGGCTGGCACAACTCCAAGGTCTCCGATGAAGTTCTTCAACCATATTTCCTCCTTCGACGCTTTGCTCGTTGCTATGTACTCTGACTCGCACGTTGAATCAGCTACGGTCTCCTGTTTGGAACTTTTCCAAGTCACTGCTCCTCCATTCTGGGTAAAGACCTAGCCCGACTGAGAGCGGAAATTATCCCGATCAGTCTGAAAACTAGAGTCACTATACCCTCACACCCTTAAGTCATCACTCCCACCGAGGATAAGAAACCATTCCTTAGTCCTCCGAAGGCACTTAAGAATATTCTTAACTGCGGTCCAATGTGCTCCACCAGGGTTCACTTGATATCTGCTGACCATGCTCAAAGCGAAGGCCACATCAGGGCGAGTATAAGTCATAGCATACATGATCGAGCCAACTGCGGAAGCATATGGTACTCGACTCATTTCTTCTATCTCGGCTTCGGTACTCGGGCTTTGAGTCTTACTCAATTTGGTATTGCTTTGGATTGGTAACTCTCATTTCTTGGAATTTTCCATACTAAAATGCTTTAGTACCTTATCCAAGTAAGTACTTTGACTAAGTACTATTAGTCCCTTACTCCTGTTTCTTACTATCCTTATCCCAAGAATATAAGCAGCTTCTCTGAGGTCCTTCATAGCGAAGCACTTCCGAAGCCAGGCCTTAACTTCCTGCAAGGTTGGGACGTGGTTTCCTATGAGCAGTATGTCATCGACATACAAAACGAGAAAGATAACTATACTCCCACTGGCTTTGACATATACACAAGACTCATCCTCGCTTCGCAAGAAACCAAACTCTTTGACTTACTCATCGAAACAAAGATTCCATCAGCGAGATGCTTGTTTCAATCCATAGATGGATTTCTCAAGCTTACACACTCTATTAGGGTGTTTTGCATCGACAAAACCCCATGGCTGACTCATGTAAACATCTTCAACCAACTTCCCATTAAGGAAAGCGGTTTTGACATCCATCTGCCATATTTCATAATCATGAAACGCAGCTATGGCTAGCATAACCCGTATATACTTTATCTTCGCTAATGGTGAGAAGGTCTCATGATAGTCAACTTCGGGAGTTTGAGTAAAGCCCTTCGCAACCAATCGCGCCTTATAAGTGTGTACTTTCCCATCCATGTATGTCTTCTTCTTGAAAATCCATTTGCACCCGACCATCTTACGACCCGGTACATTATCAACCAAGTTCCAAACTTGATTGCCATACATGGACTGAATCTCGCTGTCCATAGCCTCTTTCCATTTTGCAGACTCCGGGTGTCACACCCCCAAACCAGACGGCGAAAACGTCCGGGGGTGGAGGACTTCAATTGTAGTATCACAACACATGCATCATAGTAATCAAAGTACAAACAACCATTGTATTTTAAAGGTATAAGTATTTACATGTGTTCAATCATTGTATATTGAACCAAAATATAGTTATACAAAAGAAGATATGACTCAACATAGCTCCATCTTCTTAAAATCTCGGGGAGTACCTATGTATTATTTCCCTGAGAATACAAGTAATTCCAAAAGAGAGTATCAACATAAAGTTGAGTGAGTGCATAAGTGTTTATGTTTAAAGGATGTCTCTGTATCTTGTATATGTAACTTGTTCCAGAAAATCCTATATTTTCTGTTGTATATGAAAAGTAGTTTTATTCCCATAAAACCGTTCTCTGTGTATTAATGTTTTGTATTTGTATTACTTATGAAAACTTGTAACTGAGAGTATGCCTGGCTCCACCAGCTGTTGTTGAAAACTGTATTGAACCTTTGTATTTTGTATTCTGTAAATTGGTACTTTGAAGGTGTACTTTCGTTTAGTTATTTATACACTAACGTATTGTTAATATCTTTTTAATGAGTTATTATAACCATACTATGACTGATGGCCTGAAACAAACGCTTTGTGGGCATTTAAACTGGTGATAACAATTGCCACTCATCTGACTGTAGCTAGCAGCCTGAGTGCGGGGTTGTCAATCCCGATATAGATCTACACACACTTGTTTCGATCCCATGCTGGAGATTCTGGTTATAATGTCAGGACTTTTCCTATGTTGTCTAAAGTGAATTAAACAACCTAAATAGAGTGTCTCATAAAAAGCATATAAACGTTACATGTATATTAGTTTTGAAAACCCAATCATTCTAAAATAATGATTGACAGTATGTTCTTGAATCAAAACCCAATCATTCTGAAATAATGATTGACAATATGTTCTTGAATTAGTATTCCAAACATGTATTTGATAAGTGTAAACCTTGATTTGTTCTGTATCAAAACCTTAGTTTCTTGTAAGACTGTGTATTCTAGTATACTTGTATGATGAGTTATTGTTCTATGTATAAATTATACCTATTATAATCTATATGTACTTTCTGACTGTGTATTTAACCATGTTTGCATGTAATCCCTTTCTCAGCATGTTACAAAGGTAGTTAATCTGATGAAATAACTATTATATTTATATACATATACAATTTTATATATAAGTAAAATTTAAACGACACTCGGACAAATAACCGGTACTTTAAGCCCACATCCAAATAAGGAAAAGGACCCAGAATAAGTTATCAGTCCTAAGTCTTTTAAATCTTATATATATATATATATATATATATATATATATATATATATATATATATATATATATATATATATATATACAAATATGAATTTTTGGGGAAAAATATAAGTTTATAAAAGAGTTTAATGTTTTGATTGTTTTTAATGATTTAATGTTGTTTTATCATGATTTGAAATCATGATTTTATAACACAAAGTTCTTGTGTTATGCTTGTATTACCCCCTTAAAACAGTAGAAATTATGAAAATATGGGGGTATGTACTCACTTGATAGATGGTGAACCGGACAGAGTTTCGTTTCACGAAAAGGAGTTTATTTGTCGAGAAACCGGCTCAAATTGGGCAGAGTTTTGACAGGAGAGAGGTTACTTCTCAGGAATCTCGGGGCTTCGAGGCTTGCTTAGGGTTCGAGACTGGATACCGGGGCTTTAGGGGTTGTATATGAGTTTGTGGAAGTGGAAAAATGTGAAAGAGAATGAAAATTGGGGTGAAAAGTGTAAATTAGTTTGGAACCCTCGCATGCCTTATATAGGCCGAAGCCTCGGATCCAAGGCTATGCGAGGCTGCCACGCATCGGACAGGTGGCGAAGGGTTGGGCTACTTCGGACCGCAGGCTCGCAGACGTGGGAGGCTCGGATTGGACCATTCTTCGATCCAGTAGAAAGAAGCCACGTGCGAAGGAGTGTATCCGAGGAGCGTGCGAGGGTGAGGTCCGGTGTGTCTCATGCGAGGATGTCCGAGTGGGATTGGATCGCGGAGTTGGTCGAATCAGGAGGTGCCACGCATGGCTTCGGTCCACTCAGCAGCTGCCACGTGCGAGGGTGACGTGGCTTGCGAAATTGCCCGGTTTTTCCTATTTTTCTTTATTTTTGTGCCAAAACTTGCGAAAATCATAACTTTCGCATACGAGCTCCGTTTTTGGCATTCTTTATATGCACGCGTAGGTAAAATCATACTCTACGACTTTCGTTTAGACTTCGTTGGCTAATTTTGACTTTATTTTTAATATTATTATTTTAAACAGACCGGGACGGGAATCCGTTAAAAATTCATAACTTCTTCATCCGACGTCCGTTTTTGTCTGTCTTTTTACCGTTGTACTACTACGGACGAGACCTTCAATTCTCGTTTAGGTTGTGTCGGCTAAAAATCGGTCGATCTTTATTTCGAGTTTTTAGCTGTACACTGCTATACTGGAACTTAGAAAAATCATATCTTCCTCATACGAAGTTAGATTTTTCCGTTCTTTCTATGAAAGTTATCGGTTTAACATAAACTAAAACTTTCAATTAGATTGTTAAGGCTAAATAGCCTTTTATTGAAAATTCAGTTTTTACACTGAACAGTGTTTTGCCGGTTTTGTCGCGGATTTTCGATTGGTCATAACTTCTTCGTTATAACTCGGATTTTAGTGTTCTTTATGTTTTTGGAAACCTTGTTACAATCTCTATCACTTGGTTCATCCCAATCGAGATTGTTAAATAATTTATTTTTGAGGGTCAATTATGTAATATGCACATTATGCTAAAATTTCTCTTTATTATTATAAAAAGAAATACACATTGACCTATACTATTACATAGGTTTGAAATAACGATTTGTTACATTATCCCCCCGTTAGAGAGAATTTTGTCCCGAAATTAGTATTTCAGATAGACTAGGGAAAAAGATGTGGATATTTCTGTTTCATTTGATCCTCCCGTTCCCAAGAGAATTCAGGTCCCCGTTTTGCATTCCAGCGAACCTTCACTATTGGGATACGGCTTTGTTTGGTTTTCTTAACTTCCCTGTCTAGAATCTCTACGGGTTCTTCCAAAAGTTGAGGCTCTCGTTTAAATCGATATCCTCGAGTGGGATCACAAGAGTCTCATCAGATAGACACTTTTTCAAGTTCGAAACGTGGAAGGTAGGATGAATGTTATTTAGTTCTTGGGGTAGTCGGAGTTTATAAGCTACAAGACCAATTCTAGCAAGAATTTCGAAGGGTCCTATGTACCTTGGACTCAATTTGTCACGCTTTCCAAAGCGTATCATGCCCTTCCAGGGTGAGACTTTTAACAAGACGCGGTCACCAACCTGGAATTCCAAGGGTTTTCTCCGTTTGTCAGCGTGGCTTTTCTGTCTATCCCTGGAAGCTTTAAGTCGCTCCCGAATTTGTACGATTTTGTCAGTGGTTTCTTGAATGATTTCCGGACCAGTGAGGGTACTGTCAGGAGTTTGACCTCTAGCTAGCTGCGTGTCACCCACCTCAGCCCAGCACAGAGAGGATCTGCACTTGCGGCCATAGAGGACTTCGAATGGAGTAGCCTTTATGCTAGTGTGATAACTGTTGTTATAAGAGAATTCAACAAGGCGTAAGTGAATATCCCATGCTTTTTCAAAGTCTATCATGCAAGCTCGCAACATGTCTTCTAGTGTTTGAATCGTCCTCTCACTTTGTCCGTCGGTTTGTGGATGGTACGCTGTACTCATGTCCAGCCTAGTTCCCAAAGAGTTTTGTAAAGACTGCCAGAAACGAGAGGTGAATCTACTATCTCGGTCCGAAATAATTGATATTGGTACACCATGCAGTCTAACAATATCCTTGAGGTAAGTTCTGGTTAGTTTCTCCATCTTGTCGGTTTCTTTTATTGGCAAGAAGTGTGCGGATTTGGTTAATCTGTCGACGATTACCCAAATAGTATCATAACCACCTGAAGTCTTGGGTAATTTGGTTATGAAAACCATTGTAATCCGATCCCACTTCCATTCAGGGATTTCAGGTTGTTGTAATAAACCTGAAGGTTTCTGGTACTCTACCTTGACTTTGGCACAAGTAAGGCACTTGCCCACAAAGGTAGCGATTTCGGCCTTCATGTTAGGCCACCAGTATAGTTTCTTAAGGTCCAGAGACATTTTGTCTGAACCCGGATGAATGGAGTATCGGGTTTTGTGTGCTTCATTCATAACCACGTCTCTGTAACCACCGAACTTTGGTGTCCAGATCCGGTTCATGAAATAATAGACTCCATCATCCCTGACTTCGAAGTTCTTATCCATTCCTCTCAGAGTTTTACCTGCCACGTTTTCGGGTTTCAAGGCTTCAAGTTGAGCTTCTTTGATCTGTATGGACATATGTGAATGGATTGTCATGGTCAACGACTTTACTCGGCGACCCGAGTATTCTTTTCTGATAAGGGCGTCAGCTACTACATTTGCTTTACCAGGGTGATAAAGAATTTCACATTCGTAGTCGTTCAGTAGCTCCACCCATCATCGTTGTCTCATGTTCAGCTCTTTCTGATCGAAGATGTGCTGGAGAATTTTATGGTCCGTGAATATTGTGCATTTCGTGCCATATAAGTAATGTCTCCAGATCTTCAGAGCAAATACCACCGCTCCTAGTTCAAGGTCGTGTGTTGTATAGTTGACTTCATGCGTCTTAAGTTGTTGTGAGGCGTAGGAGATAACCTTTCCTCTTTGCATAAGTACACACCCAAGCCCTTGATTTGAAGCATCACAGTATACTACAAAGTCTTATGTCCCTTCGGGTAGAGACAAGATCGGTGCACTACACAAGGCTAGTTTGAGCGTTTGAAATGCTGCTTCTTGCTTCTCTTCCCAATTGAAGGTTACACCTTTTTGCGTCAGGGTGGTAAGCGGTTTAGCGATTCGGGAGAAATTTTGGATGAATCTGCGATAGTAGCCAGCAAGACCTAAGAATTGACGGATTTCTGTAGGTGTTTTAGGTGCTGGCCAGTTTTCAATTGCTTTGATTTTGGAGGGGTCCACGTGTATTCCTTCTGAACTGACCACGTGACCTAGGAATTCAACTTTCCTAATCCAAAACTCGCACTTTGAAAACTTCATATAGAGTTTTTCTGTCCTAAGGGTTTGTAATACTAGACGAAGATGTTGGCCATGTTCCTCCTTGCTCCTTGAGTAGATAAGGATGTCGTCGATGAAGACTATGACGAATTTGTCCAGGAATGGACGACACACTCTGTTCATTAGATCCATGAACACAGCAGGTGCATTCGTCAATCCGAATGGCATCACTATAAACTCGTAATGACCATCACGAGTTCTAAACGCGGTTTTGGGAATGTCTTCCTCCAAAATCCGTAACTGGGGATACCCGGATCTTAAGTCTATTTTCGAGAAGTAGTTCGCACCTTGAAGTTGGTCGAACAGATCGTCAATGCGAGGTAAAGGATATCGATTTTTAATGGTAAGTTTATTTAGCTCGCAGTAGTCTATGCACATGCGGAATGATCCATCCTTCTTCTTTACGAACAAAACTGGTGCTCCCCATGGTGAGAAGCTTGGTCTTATGAAACCTTTACTAAGAAGTTCGTTAAGTTGGCTGGATAATTCTTGCATTTCAGAAGGTGCAAGACGATAGGGGGATTTGGCTATAGGGGTAGCTCTAGGGATTAAGTCGATTCGGAATTCGACTTGTCGTTCGGGAGGTACTCCTGGAAGATCATCGAGAAAGATATCGGGAAAGTTACAAACCTCAGGAATGATCGCGATATCTTTTACTTCTTGCTTTTTGTCTACGACGTGAGCTAAGAAAGCACAATACTCTTTGCGAAGGTACTTCTGTGCCTTGATGCAAGAAATGATCCGAAGGTTCGTTCCGGGTTTGTCGCCATAGATAATAAGAGTTTCGTTAGTTGGTAAGTTCAAACGAACAGCTCTTTCATAACATAGGATGTCGGCATGGTTAGGGCACAACCAATCCATACCTATTATGATGTCAAAACTTTTGATAGAGACCGGCATAAGGTCTATTGGGAAAGACAAGTCATTCAAGGTAAGGATACATCCTATGTATATATCGTTGGTGGATTCAGATTTCCCGTTAGCCATTTCTACTGTAAACGTTTCATTTAGTGGTTGGGAGTTTTGATTTAGTAGGTGTTTAAAATTATGGCTCACGAATCTCCTCTCAGCACCACAATCAAATAGAATGCATGCAAAAGTATTGTTGAGAAGGAACGTACCCGTGACCACAGCATGGTCTGCCACCGCTTCTTCATGACCCAGTGCTAAAATTCTCCCAACTCCACCGGCATTTCCAGCTTTTGGGCAATCCTTCATGAAGTGCCCCACATCACCGCATTGGTAGCATGCTCGGCCTACTCCAGCGACAGGTTTTTGGTTAAGTGGTTGGGGTGGCATTCTACAGAATCGGGCAGTATGCCCTTTCCTGTTGCAGTTACGGCACTGTATGTCTCGGCAATTTCCGTTGTGATGAAAATTGCACTTGTTGCATTTAGGGAGGATACCAGCATAGGGATTAGCTGGTGCAAGGCTATTAGGAACAACAGCAGGTATAGCAGCGGGTATGGTAGCAGGTACAGTAGTAGCATGGACTGCCACTACTTGTTGCTTCTTTGCAGGTTCCAGAGGAGATTTTCCCTTCCTCTTGTTCCAAACCCTCTTCTTGTTGTTGTTGTTGTTCTCCTTGGGTTGTTCTGGAGCAGAAACCACAGAGTTTTGACGGGCTCCGTGGTCGATAAGAGATTGTGCCAGTTCTTTGGCACTGTCAAAAGTAATAGGCTTTGAAGCTAAAACACTTGATTGAATTTGGGGCGACATACCCCAAATATATCTCTCAATCTTTTTGCTCTTGATAGGAACCATATCCGGACAAAGAATTGCCAGATCACAGAACCTATTGGTATAGGTTGATATATCATAACGAACCATTGTAAGAGCCCATAATTCTTGCTCCAGATTCTGTATCTCCCCTCACGGACAGTATTCCCGCATTAACATGGCTTTCAGGCTCTCCCAGCTGATGGAGTTAGCCACTACTAGAGTAAGGTGCTGTTTGTTTTTTCGAAGCGAAAATTCGTGAAGTCTGCGGACCACCTCTACAATCCTCTGTAGCAGAAGGTGGAACAAACGGCTGCAGCCCATAATAAGAAGCATGTTTGTTTTTTAACATCTGCAGACTGCTGCAGTAAACTGAAGTTTAAATAAACTAATTTTATAAACTGAAAATAGTTTTCAACACCGAAATTTAAATAATTCTAGTCTTAAAACATTGAAAGAATACCTAAAAAGAACATGTAAAAAAACAAAAATATAAAACTTTTTAAAAAAACTTACAAAAATATAAAAGAAGCTAACAACTTTATTCTAGAAAAAAACTAACTTTAAAAAACATAAAAAAGAAAAAAAAAATTAAGAAAGAATTGCAAACGATGTCTACAAAGTTCGTAAAAAATTACACACGTTAATAAAGATGAAATTGAAACTGAAAATATTATTAACAGAAACGGTAAAAAAAATTAAAGTTTTTTTTTAAAATCAAGTTTAAAAAATTTGTAGAAACTATAATAAGAAATTGTATCAAATACGTAAATAAAAGTTAAAAAAATCTAAGTTTTTTAAAAAAATAAAAGTTAAAAAAAAAAGTTATACCAAAATTCTAAAAAACACTTTAAAAAAATGAAAGTTGGAGATGTTTGAAGAGACAAGTCAAGTGCTGCGCCACGCAGCACACGCGCAGAGGTTTTGCAGTCTGAAGTCTTCTAAAAAACAAATTGCTGCGAGAGGGAAAGTGTTGCGCGTGTGCTGCGCCGCGCAGCAGAAAGTGGTTTGAAGAGGTTTTTTTTAAAAACAAACAGCACCTAAGTGACTTAATGTGGCCATTCCACCACGTTAGAGCCCTATCAGAAAAAGTACAGGCAGCAAATTTAACTTTGCTACCCTCAGGACAGGAGCAAATTTCAAAGATTGCTTCCGTCTTTTCTATCCACTGCCTTAGTGCCATAACTCCCCCAGTCCCATTAAAGGTCCTGGGTTTGACATTAGAGAAATCCTTATAAGTGCATTCTCGCGAATGCCCATGACTTTCGCCATGGTTAGAAGGATGTGCACCGACTCCCGACCCACTAGCACCAGGAGTATGAACGTGAGACATGGCAGCTGCTACAGCCGCCGTGACCGCCACTTGAAACATAGCGGGGTCGAATTGAGGAGGTGGTGGTGGGGGTGGCGTCGGTGCTTCATTGGTGTTGATACGTCTTGGATTTCTACGAGGAGGCTTCTCTTGCTATATAAGTCAATAGATAAAAAGATAGTGAGATATCAAGAATGAATATGAATTTGATATCTCTGAACTAAACACTTAATTCAACATGATTTTCACAAAGAATTGGAAATAGAAACCCACTGCAAGTACAACTTGCAACAGGATGATATGAAATTGAATGGTTATTTTTCAAAGAGTATGAATGTACATGTCGACTGTATTGGTATATTAAGTGTATAAGGTCCAGAAAACTTGACCTTTAAGTAGGATTATAATATACCCCAACACTGAGAAAGTGTCGACATCAAACCGACCTACCGAAAATAACATTTCCGCGGTCATAGTGAAAGCATGAAAAATAACACTGGAACATTTCTGTGATCCAAAACTTTGGAATAAGATGTTTATGAGAATTGTACTAACTCTTGTTGAAATAAAATGCTTATTGTTTTATTGATACTCGGTTTTATACATATCGTGAAAAGTAGTATATACATTCGATATAGAAGGTAGAAAGTAGAAGTAGTGTGAACACTACTTGCGACGGTTTCTACGACGATTGCTAGGTTCCGCTTCGTCTTGTGCTTTCCAGCGCCTTTCTTAGGCAGCTTGATGCTCCCTCAGTTCTCTGATCTCTGATTCAGCAGCATTAAGTTGCCTTTGAAGGGCTTCAGTATGGTGCTGGGTATCATCTTGCATCTCGTCAAGACGAAGGATATCTGCAGTGTTAGCCTGCGCAGCCGCATTCACCTCTAGGATTCGATTGATCGACATCCATGATTGATCGAACTGCCGGGCTATTCGGTTTACTATAACTGGAAGAGATTGAACTGAAAAAGTTTAATCTATGTAAGTAATACACCAGATTACAAAAATTGGTACCAGTGTTGTTAAAACACTTTCAGAAAGTGGTACTACATTGTAGTAGGAGTATTACATTATACATTTTGTAAGGAATCCTATGAGCCAATCACTTTGTTGAAAATTTTCTAAAGAAATGTTTATTATAATGTAGTACCATTTTTTGAATTATTTTGTATGAAATTTTCTACTTTGTTAGTACTAAAGAAATGTCTGTAGACATAAAAGACACAATAGGAGCTGTCTTTCTACCCCTTTTGACTAAAGAACAAATAAACAATAACTTAAAAAGTATTCCAGTTGAGATTAGATCAAAAGTAAGAATGGTCCATATCGGAGCTGTAAAAATTTTGATAAAATCCCAATTCCAAGCAGGAATAAATTCTCCCATAAAAATGGCCTTAATTGACAACAGAATTACTGACAGACAGGACTGCATCTTAGGTGCTGCTAGGGGAAACCTTGCATACCAAAAATTTATGTTTTCAGTCTATCCAAAATTTGCTCTAGATTTGAAATCTGCAAATATAGATAAAACTTTATCTTTTATACATCACTTTGAAAGAAGTGACCTTATGAACCCAGGTGATAAACCATTCACCATAACCTATCTCATAGGATATGCCCTGACCAATAGTCACCATAGCATAGACTACAAGAAAGACGAGTACATCGAACTTGATGATGTCTTTTCAGAAATAGGCCATGTCAAAGATAAACAATTCTGCGACATAAATCCTCAAGAAAACTCTTGGGTTTTAAATATAGCTAGAAACAAAAAAGCTCTAGGAGAAACTCTTAGACCAAGAATTTCTATGGATTCACTCCATATAGGAGAAAGCTCAGAAAGAAAAGATAGTAACTTAATAAGAAACATGTCTTTAAAAATTGATAGTCTACGTCAGAATATCAAACAAATCTCTGAGGTAATAAATGAGTAATAAAATAGATTTTCCTCATTTTTATAAAAAAGGTAAAACAGTAAAAATCAAAACCCTTGACGACAATACTGAAAAGAAAGAATACGTTTTCTCTACTTCTGGAAAAGCTGGTATTCAAACAATTGTAAATCATTGCAATAATCTCAACCAGATCATTGCAAGATGTCTCTTAAAAACTTCGAAAATATGCCATTACCTTGGTATTTCAAAAGATATTTCTAAAAATAAAATACCTTTTAACCAATTTAAAAACGATTTAGCCATTTTGGTTAAAAATAATCTTGATAAAAATAATTTTGAAAAATTCTTCGAAGTTATTGAAAGACAAAATAAACTAACTATCAAGCTAACCCAGTCTATTGACAAACATTCTATTCTTTTAGAAAACTCTTTAAAAAACAACCATTTTGTTGAAGAAGTCGCCAAAAAGGCAAATATTGAAGGCACTCTTAAAGAAAACAACCTTAAGATCACTAATATACAAGAGCAGTTAAAACAACTGATAGGATGACCTCGATACCCGAGCTAAATAGATCAATCAACCTCCTTAATGAAAAAATAGATGGGCTGATTATAAACTTTGACTTAACGGCCATTAAATACGTAACCACTACACAGTTAGAAGTAGCATCTGCAAAAATTATTGCAGACATTACTAAAGAGTTATCTGAAAAGATTGACTCTTGCCCTTGTAATAAAGACATTCTTGAACACATCAAGAATATTCCCATCATAGAACAAAAAACCAAAACTGGAAAATATTCAGGTCTTAAGAAATACTCACCTCCCAATCCAAGTATTGGAAACCCTGACTTAGGAAGCTCAAAAGACTCCCAGAAAATCGATATTTTCAAAAAAGAGCAAAAATGAAAGAAACAATCTCTGAGAAACTTGAGAAATATTTCTTTAACCTTCAATATGAAGATTATGATAAGGCTGACCAAAAACTTATTCAACTTTTATCTTTAGAAACTGAAGAATGCGAAGAATTGTATCAAAAAGAACCCAAACTTTTTGATCAATATTTTAGAATGACTAAAATAGATGAACCTGATACTGAATCAGAACAAGAAGATAACTTTAAGACTAATACAAAAACTGTAAAGTTCGAATATTCAGATATGGAAGATGATGAAGCAGAATCTTCTTATACAGCCGCTAGAAGAAGCAATAAAAAGAAATATGAGTTCAAAATGCCTGTCCACAATGGTATTCCAAATAGTGGTCAAGGATCCAATACGATCAATGTACTCAATATTGATTGTATCCAAGATCTAAAACTCAGAGAAAGAGTTGTAGAAAAATGGGTTACTGAGATTTCACTAATCTTACAGACAAACCCAGATGAATTTGAAAAAGCAAAAAATGTTCTACTACTTTTAGAACACAAAACTGATGGAATTGTGCAAAAATTCCTAAGAAACAATAATTGGAATGAAGAAATGCATGGTTCAGATCTTTTTGATAATATCATAAATGTCATATACACTACTTTCTTAGGTCTTGATTATATTTCTAATAAAGACTTCACCATTAATAAGAAAGTTGACATAGCAAGAGTTTCAATGACAAAACTCCAATTACATGATATTAGTCTTCTCGACAAATACACATGTATGTATGAATCATATCTGTATGATATTCCACAAAGAAGTGAATATGCGCAATGGATATCTGCTTACCTCATGAAAATTCCAATTATTGGAGAAACCTGTACAGACAGATGGAAAAAAGAAGTTACTGGAGAAATCCAGCAAACCAGTCTTTCTTATGCAACAAAAATTGCAAAAGAAGAAATTGATAGAATCTGTCAAGACAGATATAAACAACAAAAACTTAAAACAATAAGCAAAGATTGTTGTAGCATTCTCTCTGATTTCAAAAACTTTGATATTGGAAAGAAAAATTATAATAAGAAAAAGTATAAAAACAAAAAGAAATTCAAATCTTTTTGGAAAAAGAAAAGAAGAAAATTTTCACCAGGAAAATACTTCAAAAAACCTTCAAAAGAAACACCTAAGAAGAATACTTCCTGTCCGCAAGGAAAGAAAAAATGTAGGTGTTGGATCTGCAATGAAGAAGGACACTACGCCAATGAATGTCCAAATAGAAAAAAATACCCAGACAAAGTCAAGGTTTTACAAACCGCTAACAATGGGGGATTTGAAGCTCTTGAAGAAGAGTATGATGGTACACAACATGTTTTTATATATCATGTTGAGACAGAATCTTCATCAGACACTGATGAATACGAATCAACAACGGATGACTCAGACTAGTCCCATACAAACCCCACTTTTCAGAGAGGAGGAGATTAACCATTTTTGCGTAAACCTCCAGAAGATTGATGATTCCCTTATCATGAATCTTACTAATCCAAACTCTATCTATGTTTCTACTTTCCTTAACTTTAAAGGATATAAAAAATTTAGAGTACATTGTTTTGTAGACACAGGTGCATCTTTATGTCTTGCAAGCAAATTCATCATTCCGGATGAACTCTGGGAAAACGCTCCCAAAGAAATTAGTGCCACTATTGCAAATGGTGAAACCATAAAAATTAATGAAGTTTGTAGAAACATTAATCTCGAACTTTCAGGAGAACATTTCAACGTTCCCACTATTTACCAACAAAATTCAGGAATTGATATCATAATTGGAAACAACTTCTGTCAAGTTTATGGACCATTCATACAATGGATAGATAGAATCGCCTTTCATCTTAATAATGATATGGTAATTATAAAAAAAGGTTACAGAAGCCTATAGCAAAGGAAAACCAGGTTTTCTTGAAACTCAAGAAAAAGGTTCTAAAGAAAAACAAATTCCAGGTACTAATATAACCCATGAAGGGATTAATAAAGAAAAGATTATTTCTATTCAAACTACCAGGTTCAAACAGATTGAAGATCTTCTTGAAAAAGTTTGTTCTGAAAATCCTATTGATCCAAATAAAACCAAAGGATGGATGAAAGCTTCAATTAAGCTTATTAATCCCAAGACGGTTATTAGAGAAAAACCTATGGTTTACTCTTTACAAGATAGAGAAGAATTTTCCAAACAAATCAAGGAATTACTTGATATGAGACTAATTATAGAATCAAAATCCCCTCATATGTCTCCTGCCTTTCTTGTCAATAAAGAAGCAGAGAAAAGAAGAGGAAAGAAGCGCATGGTTGTCAATTACAAAGCAATCAATGATGCAACTATTGGAGACTCACATAATCTTCCCAATATGCACGAACTCTTGACTCTTCTACGAGGAAAAAACATTTATTCAAGCTTCGACTGCAAGTCAGGTTTCTGGCAAGTTCTACTTGATGAAGAATCGCAGCTTCTCACTGCCTTCACATGTCCTGATGGACTCTTTCAATGGAAAGTACTACCCTTTGGGCTTAAACAAGCTCCTAGTATTTTTCAAAGACACATGCAGAACGCTCTTCGAGGCCTTGAAGGTTTCTGCACTGTATACGTTGATGACATCATGATCTTCAGCAAAAATGAACAAGAACACTATGTTCATGTCACACAGGTTCTCAGAACTATTTTAAAATATGGAATAATACTTTCAAAAAAGAAAGCTCATCTTTTCAAAACAAAAATCAATTTTTTGGGTTTAGAAATAAATGAAGGTACTCATTGTCCTCAAAAACATATTCTTGAACATTTACATGACTTTCCAAATGTTTTAGAAGACAAAAAACAACTGCAAAGATTTCTTGGTGTTTTAACTTATGCTGAAACATATATTGAAAAACTTGCAGCCATGAGAAAACCTTTATAGGTAAAATTAAAAAAAGATGTCATCTGGAATTGGTCAAATGCTGATACAGACTACATCAAAAAGATAAAGAAAGTTTTAATCAATTTTCCAAAACTTTATCTTCCAAACATTGAAGACAGTTTAATTATTGAAACTGATGCTTCTGATGAATTTTGGGGAGGTGTTTTAAAAGCTAAAAACCCCAAAAACGAAGAACAAATTTGCAGGTACACCTCTGGCAGTTTCAAAGCAGCTGAGAAAAACTACCATAGCAATGAAAAAGAATTACTCGCTGTAAAAAGAGTTATTACAAAATTCTCTGTATATTTAACACCAGTAAATTTCCTGGTTCGTACAGATAATAAAAATTTTACTTATTTCCTCCGAACGAAGATTGCAGGAGATAACAAATTAGGCCGGCTAATACGATGGCAAGAGTGGTTCTCACGATATACTTTCGCTGTTGAACATCTCGCAGGAAACAAAAACGTACTGGCAGACTGCCTCACTCGTGACTTCAGGTATGCCTTACATCATCCATGATCTCACTCGCTCCTCTCGAGCCCTATAAAAGGATATGATCCTCATGACATATTTCCTCACAAAAAACTTCACCTACAAAAAAGTGAGGAGGAGATTAGAGAGAAAAGTAAACAAAAATTGAGTTTACAAAAATGGAAGACCTCAACATTTTGAGGATGAAGAAACAAATGCTCCTCATAGAGCTATCTGCAATTGAGCAGAAAATCAACTTGTATGAACAAGTAACAACGGTCACCAATGTACCGGAAAGCGAAAGCTCAAAAACAAAGGCTATTCCAGTGCAAACGGCACCTGGTAAAGAATCAACAAATCCGTTGAAAGCTGATGCTTTGCTAAAAAGCATAATAAAGGAGACAGCTACTCCTCTTCCTAATGGAAAAACTAGCTTATTGGTTGATCCCAATCCTTGTACTGAAGGAATCAGTAAAATGACAACTTTGTCACCCACTAACAAATCTGTGCAGGAGTTCACACCAGATTACAAAAAAGCTCTTAACAAAGAAGCTGAAAGATTTTATGTAATCTATAAAGGACCCCATGCCGGTGTTCATACTGACTGGGGAATTACAGAAACCTTCTGTAAAGTTGATAAAGTTACTTGCAAAAAATTCAGAAATGAAACATCTGCAAGATTAAGCCTTGCCACTTATCAAGACGATACAAGCAAGACTAACCAACCACTTCTTCGACCAAAAATTCAAAAAGTCAAAGAAGCCCACAGAGACCAAAGGTTTGACGTTCCAATTGACGTTCAACAAATGGTTAACTATCCTGAAATCTCTTTTGAAGATTTCAGAACAATCTGGAAGAAAGCAAGAGCTGCATGCCCAGAAGACCTTGTTCATGAAAAGTTTTTCACTACGGACAAGAAAACAAAAAGTCTGTTCAACTTTCTCGAAGGAGCAGATGCAAAATTAGTCTACCAAGCCTTTCAAGCTGGACTAATCGACAATATCTACCCAAGCTGCAACCTTCAAGAACTCAAATTCTTCCCAAGCAGCATGGTAGAATCCATTAAGAACTTTCGAAAGAAAGTACTTAAAGCAAAAGATAATCCGATCTACATCAGATGCATCTCTTCACTCCCAGAATGGATTCAAGAATCAACTCTTTCTCCATACCACTTTCTGGAAATTGGTCTTTCTAAAGCCAATAGAGAGATTGAACAATCTCAACCAATGGAAGATAAAGATCTACCTTTCACAGAAATTCTTCATCCTAACCGCGTCAATGGTTTAAGAAGAATATCAGAAAAAATCATTGAAATTATCTCTGGTTCAAAAAAGAAGATTAATTATACCGATTCACATTGTATAATTACAAGCTGGAGTTACAACAACACCAGCCAAGAAGATCTTCGTCAAGCCTCCAAGTTTGGAGAAAAATTCATGAACAATAGCATGGAAGTATCCAATGCTACACGCCAACACTTCTGCCGACATGCAGAACAACTTTTCGAAGAACATCTTTGTCACTTTTGTGATTGCAAAGATTCGGAGACAAAGGAGGGACCCCCCTCTGAAGATGACAAATCCTCATCATCTTAAAGAAAGATGCTTCACGTGTCAAATGGCCCCTCCACTCAAAATAATAATGCCTTTTCTCCATTATTAAAAGCTTTCCAGCTGTCCACAATAATGTAATCTTTAGTGGATAAAAACGTCATGCCTGACATAATAGGCAAGGATCAGACCCTCTCAATATATCTATAAATTGAGAGTTATGTTTTGTAGAAAAAGATCATCGCAATAACGAGTGCAACAAAAACACTCTCTATCTTGTAAATTTTCAGTTCAATGTCTTGTGAGTAAAAATCTCCCTTAGAAGGGAGAGATGTAAAATATTATAGGAGTACTCCCATTTCGGGAGCTCTTTTATCAATAAATCTTTGTTTTGTTATACTTGAGTGTTCTTACAAAATAGAGTCATGAAACCTGTAAGTGACAGAGTGTCAGGTCGACGATGGTCAACAGTACCACAGGCATGAGGCCAACAGGGAAAGCAACCACATAGACCAATGATTGACACAGGCTGGCTTGAATAGTTTCTATCTATGTAAGTAATACTCCTACTACAAAACACTTATTGATTAATGAGTTTTCTCTTTACAATTTTTTGCATCTATTTCCTTCTAAACATACAAAATATAATAAACAAATTCCGTACACCATCACTGGTATCAGAGACTTGTTAAAAAATGGTACTACATTATAATAAAACACTTTACAGTGAATTATTTGAAGAAATTCGTAATACAGAGAATGAGATTTCTCAACATAAAGATATACTTTTAAGTAATAAAAAAGATTTAGTGCATATAAATTTCAGAATTCTACAAGCACAAAATAAACATACTCACGAATATATACCAACCATGGTTAATATACGTAAGTACCTCCTTCATAGGCAAAAAATGCATCAAGAACACCTTGATAAAGCTTTAAACTCAGTTTCAGAACTCAGAAAAAGGATTTTAACTTGTTAACATTTCTTAAACATGAATAAAGAAATTTTCAACAATTCTGAAGAAAATGATTCAGAAGAAAAACAAATCCTAACTTATGTTGAGGATGAAGACGGCTTTCATGCAAACCTCTTAATAAAACAAGATCTTCTCTCTCGGGTCAAGAAAACAGATTTAAAATACTAAGTTTAGAAGGAACATTTTTGAAAATGTTTTCTTTCTTTATAACAAAATGTTTTTATATATCATGTTGAGACAGAATCTTCATCAGACACTGATGAATACGAATCAACAACGGATGACTCAGACTAGTCCCATACAAACCCCACTTTTCAGAGAGGAGGAGATTAACCATTTTTGCGTAAACCTCCAGAAGATTGATGATTCCCTTATCATGAATCTTACTAATCCAAACTCTATCTATGTTTCTACTTTCCTTAACTTTAAAGGATATAAAAAATTTAGAGTACATTGTTTTGTAGACACAGGTGCATCTTTATGTCTTGCAAGCAAATTCATCATTCCGGATGAACTCTGGGAAAACGCTCCCAAAGAAATTAGTGCCACTATTGCAAATGGTGAAACCATAAAAATTAATAAAGTTTGTAGAAACATTAATCTCGAACTTTCAGGAGAACATTTCAACGTTCCCACTATTTACCAACAAAATTCAGGAATTGATATCATAATTGGAAACAACTTCTGTCAAGTTTATGGACCATTCATACAATGGATAGATAGAATCGCCTTTCATCTTAATAATGATATGGTAATTATAAAAAAGGTTACAGAAGCCTATAGCAAAGGAAAACCAGGTTTTCTTGAAACTCAAGAAAAAGGTTCTAAAGAAAAACAAATTCCAGGTACTAATATAACCCATGAAGGGATTAATAAAGAAAAGATTATTTCTATTCAAACTACCAGGTTCAAACAGATTGAAGATCTTCTTGAAAAAGTTTGTTCTGAAAATCCTATTGATCCAAATAAAACCAAAGGATGGATGAAAGCTTCAATTAAGCTTATTAATCCCAAGACGGTTATTAGAGAAAAACCTATGGTTTACTCTTTACAAGATAGAGAAGAATTTTCCAAACAAATCAAGGAATTACTTGATATGAGACTAATTATAGAATCAAAATCCCCTCATATGTCTCCTGCCTTTCTTGTCAATAAAGAAGCAGAGAAAAGAAGAGGAAAGAAGCGCATGGTTGTCAATTACAAAGCAATCAATGATGCAACTATTGGAGACTCACATAATCTTCCCAATATGCACGAACTCTTGACTCTTCTACGAGGAAAAAACATTTATTCAAGCTTCGACTGCAAGTCAGGTTTCTGGCAAGTTCTACTTGATGAAGAATCGCAGCTTCTCACTGCCTTCACATGTCCTGATGGACTCTTTCAATGGAAAGTACTACCCTTTGGGCTTAAACAAGCTCCTAGTATTTTTCAAAGACACATGCAGAACGCTCTTCGAGGCCTTGAAGGTTTCTGCACTGTATACGTTGATGACATCATGATCTTCAGCAAAAATGAACAAGAACACTATGTTCATGTCACACAGGTTCTCAGAACTATTTTAAAATATGGAATAATACTTTCAAAAAAGAAAGCTCATCTTTTCAAAACAAAAATCAATTTTTTGGGTTTAGAAATAAATGAAGGTACTCATTGTCCTCAAAAACATATTCTTGAACATTTACATGACTTTCCAAATGTTTTAGAAGACAAAAAACAACTGCAAAGATTTCTTGGTGTTTTAACTTATGCTGAAACATATATTGAAAAACTTGCAGCCATGAGAAAACCTTTACAGGTAAAATTAAAAAAAGATGTCATCTGGAATTGGTCAAATGCTGATACAGACTACATCAAAAAGATAAAGAAAGTTTTAATCAATTTTCCAAAACTTTATCTTCCAAACATTGAAGACAGTTTAATTATTGAAACTGATGCTTCTGATGAATTTTGGGGAGGTGTTTTAAAAGCTAAAAACCCCAAAAACGAAGAACAAATTTGCAGGTACACCTCTGGCAGTTTCAAAGCAGCTGAGAAAAACTACCATAGCAATGAAAAAGAATTACTCGCTGTAAAAAGAGTTATTACAAAATTCTCTGTATATTTAACACCAGTAAATTTCCTGGTTCGTACAGATAATAAAAATTTTACTTATTTCCTCCGAACGAAGATTGCAGGAGATAACAAATTAGACCGGCTAATACGATGGCAAGAGTGGTTCTCACGATATACTTTCGCTGTTGAACATCTCGCAGGAAACAAAAACGTACTGGCAGACTGCCTCACTCGTGACTTCAGGTATGCCTTACATCATCCATGATCTCACTCGCTCCTCTCGAGCCCTATAAAAGGATATGATCCTCATGACATATTTCCTCACAAAAAACTTCACCTACAAAAAAGTGAGGAGGAGATTAGAGAGAAAAGTAAACAAAAATTGAGTTTACAAAAATGGAAGACCTCAACATTTTGAGGATGAAGAAACAAATGCTCCTCATAGAGCTATCTGCAATTGAGCAGAAAATCAACTTGTATGAACAAGTAACAACGGTCACCAATGTACCGGAAAGCGAAAGCTCAAAAACAAAGGCTATTCCAGTGCAAACGGCACCTGGTAAAGAATCAACAAATCCGTTGAAAGCTGATGCTTTGCTAAAAAGCATAATAAAGGAGACAGCTACTCCTCTTCCTAATGGAAAAACTAGCTTATTGGTTGATCCCAATCCTTGTACTGAAGGAATCAGTAAAATGACAACTTTGTCACCCACTAACAAATCTGTGCAGGAGTTCACACCAGATTACAAAAAAGCTCTTAACAAAGAAGCTGAAAGATTTTATGTAATCTATAAAGGACCCCATGCCGGTGTTCATACTGACTGGGGAATTACAGAAACCTTCTGTAAAGTTGATAAAGTTACTTGCAAAAAATTCAGAAATGAAACATCTGCAAGATTAAGCCTTGCCACTTATCAAGACGATACAAGCAAGACTAACCAACCACTTCTTCGACCAAAAATTCAAAAAGTCAAAGAAGCCCACAGAGACCAAAGGTTTGACGTTCCAATTGACGTTCAACAAATGGTTAACTATCCTGAAATCTCTTTTGAAGATTTCAGAACAATCTGGAAGAAAGCAAGAGCTGCATGCCCAGAAGACCTTGTTCATGAAAAGTTTTTCACTACGGACAAGAAAACAAAAAGTCTGTTCAACTTTCTCGAAGGAGCAGATGCAAAATTAGTCTACCAAGCCTTTCAAGCTGGACTAATCGACAATATCTACCCAAGCTGCAACCTTCAAGAACTCAAATTCTTCCCAAGCAGCATGGTAGAATCCATTAAGAACTTTCGAAAGAAAGTACTTAAAGCAAAAGATAATCCGATCTACATCAGATGCATCTCTTCACTCCCAGAATGGATTCAAGAATCAACTCTTTCTCCATACCACTTTCTGGAAATTGGTCTTTCTAAAGCCAATAGAGAGATTGAACAATCTCAACCAAAGGAAGATAAAGATCTACCTTTCACAGAAATTCTTCATCCTAACCGCGTCAATGGTTTAAGAAGAATATCAGAAAAAATCATTGAAATTATCTCTGGTTCAAAAAAGAAGATTAATTATACCGATTCACATTGTATAATTACAAGCTGGAGTTACAACAACACCAGCCAAGAAGATCTTCGTCAAGCCTCCAAGTTTGGAGAAAAATTCATGAACAATAGCATGGAAGTATCCAATGCTACACGCCAACACTTCTGCCGACATGCAGAACAACTTTTCGAAGAACATCTTTGTCACTTTTGTGATTGCAAAGATTCGGAGACAAAGGAGGGACCCCCCTCTGAAGATGACAAATCCTCATAATCTTAAAGAAAGATGCTTCACGTGTCAAATGGCCCCTCCACTCAAAATAATAATGCCTTTTCTCCATTATTAAAAGCTTTCCAGCTGTCCACAATAATGTAATCTTTAGTGGATAAAAACGTCATGCCTGACATAATAGGCAAGGATCAGACCCTCTCAATAGATCTATAAATTGAGAGTTATGTTTTGTAGAAAAAGATCATCGCAATAACGAGTGCAACAAAAACACTCTCTATCTTGTAAATTTTCAGTTCAATGTCTTGTGAGTGAAAATCTCCCTTAGAAGGGAGAGATGTAAAATATTATAGGAGTACTCCCATTTCGGGAGCTCTTTTATCAATAAATCTTTGTTTTGTTATACTTGAGTGTTCTTACAAAATAGAGTCATGAAACCTGTAAGTGACAGAGTGTCAGGTCGACGATGGTCAACAGTACCACAGGCATGAGGCCAACAGGGAAAGCAACCACATAGACCAATGATTGACACAGGCTGGCTTGAATAGTTTCTATCTATGTAAGTAATACTCCTACTACAAAACACTTATTGATTAATGAGTTTTCTCTTTACAATTTTTTGCATCTATTTCCTTCTAAACATACAAAATATAATAAACAAATTCCGTACACCAACACTGGTATCAGAGCCTTGTTAAAAAATGGTACTACATTATAATAAAACACTTTACAGTGAATTATTTGAAGAAATTCGTAATACAGAGAATGAGATTTCTCAACATAAAGATATACTTTTAAGTAATAAAAAAGATTTAGTGCATATAAATTTCAGAATTCTACAAGCACAAAATAAACATACTCACGAATATATACCAACCATGGTTAATATACGTAAGTACCTCCTTCATAGGCAAAAAATGCATCAAGAACACCTTGATAAAGCTTTAAACTCAGTTTCAGAACTCAGAAAAAGGATTTTAACTTGTTAACATTTCTTAAACATGAATAAAGAAATTTTCAACAATTCTGAAGAAAATGATTCAGAAGAAAAACAAATCCTAACTTATGTTGAGGATGAAGACGGCTTTCATGCAAACCTCTTAATAAAACAAGATCTTCTCTCTCGGGTCAAGAAAACAGATTTAAAAATAAAGAAAGAAAACATTTTCAAAAATGTTCCTTCTAAACTTAGTATTTTAAATCCGCTTAAAAGGAAAAATGAAATTTTCTACTTTGTTAGTACTAAAGAAATGTCTGTAGACATAAAAGACACAATAGGAGCTGTCTTTCTACCCCTTTTGACTAAAGAACAAATAAACAATAACTTAAAAAGTATTCCAGTAGAGATTAGATCAAAAGTAAGAATGGTCCATATCGGAGCTGTAAAAATTTTGATAAAATCCCAATTCCAAGCAGGAATAAATTCTCCCATA
Organism: Lactuca virosa; assembly: GCF_052849685.1. Lineage (NCBI taxonomy): Eukaryota > Viridiplantae > Streptophyta > Magnoliopsida > Asterales > Asteraceae > Lactuca > Lactuca virosa. Next base: position 462,552,931 of record NC_136430.1, on the reverse strand, counting down.
AAAATGGCCTTAATTGACAACAGAATTACTGACAGACAGGACTGCATCTTAGGTGCTGCTAGGGGAAACCTTGCATACCAAAAATTTATGTTTTCAGTCTATCCAAAATTTGCTCTAGATTTGAAATCTGCAAATATAGATAAAACTTTATCTTTTATACATCACTTTGAAAGAAGTGACCTTATGAACCCAGGTGATAAACCATTCACCATAACCTATCTCATAGGATATGCCCTGACCAATAGTCACCATAGCATAGACTACAAGAAAGACGAGTACATCGAACTTGATGATGTCTTTTCAGAAATAGGCCATGTCAAAGATAAACAATTCTGCGACATAAATCCTCAAGAAAACTCTTGGGTTTTAAATATAGCTAGAAACAAAAAAGCTCTAGGAGAAACTCTTAGACCAAGAATTTCTATGGATTCACTCCATATAGGAGAAAGCTCAGAAAGAAAAGATAGTAACTTAATAAGAAACATGTCTTTAAAAATTGATAGTCTACGTCAGAATATCAAACAAATCTCTGAGGTAATAAATGAGTAATAAAATAGATTTTTACTCACAAGACAAGGCTCTGATACCAGTGATGGTGTACGGAATTTGTTTATTATATTTTGTATGTTTAGAAGGAAATAGATGCAAAAAATTGTAAAGAGAAAACTCATTAATCAATAAGTGTTTTGTAGTAGGAGTATTACTTACATAGATAGAAACTATTCAAGCCAGCCTGTGTCAATCATTGGTCTATGTGGTTGCTTTCCCTGTTGGCCTCATGCCTGTGGTACTGTTGACCATCGTCGACCTGACACTCTGTCACTTACAGGTTTCATGACTCTATTTTGTAAGAACACTCAAGTATAACAAAACAAAGATTTATTGATAAAAGAGCTCCCGAAATGGGAGTACTCCTATAATATTTTACATCTCTCCCTTCTAAGGGAGATTTTTACTCACAAGACATTGAACTGAAAATTTACAAGATAGAGAGTGTTTTTGTTGCACTCGTTATTGCGATGATCCTTTTCTACAAAACATAACTCTCAATTTATAGATATATTGAGAGGGTCTGATCCTTGCCTATTATGTCAGGCATGACGTTTTTATCCACTAAAGATTACATTATTGTGGACAGCTGGAAAGCTTTTAATAATGGAGAAAAGGCATTATTATTTTGAGTGGAGGGGCCATTTGACACGTGAAGCATCTTTCTTTAAGATGATGAGGATTTGTCATCTTCAGAGGGGGGTCCCTCCTTTGTCTCCGAATCTTTGCAATCACAAAAGTGACAAAGATGTTCTTCGAAAAGTTGTTCTGCATGTCGGCAGAAGTGTTGGCGTGTAGCATTGGATACTTCCATGCTATTGTTCATGAATTTTTCTCCAAACTTGGAGGCTTGACGAAGATCTTCTTGGCTGGTGTTGTTGTAACTCCAGCTTGTAATTATACAATGTGAATCGGTATAATTAATCTTCTTTTTTGAACCAGAGATAATTTCAATGATTTTTTCTGATATTCTTCTTAAACCATTGACGCGGTTAGGATGAAGAATTTCTGTGAAAGGTAGATCTTTATCTTCCATTGGTTGAGATTGTTCAATCTCTCTATTGGCTTTAGAAAGACCAATTTCCAGAAAGTGGTATGGAGAAAGAGTTGATTCTTGAATCCATTCTGGGAGTGAAGAGATGCATCTGATGTAGATCGGATTATCTTTTGCTTTAAGTACTTTCTTTCGAAAGTTCTTAATGGATTCTACCATGCTGCTTGGGAAGAATTTGAGTTCTTGAAGGTTGCAGCTTGGGTAGATATTGTCGATTAGTCCAGCTTGAAAGGCTTGGTAGACTAATTTTGCATCTGCTCCTTCGAGAAAGTTGAACAGACTTTTTGTTTTCTTGTCCGTAGTGAAAAACTTTTCATGAACAAGGTCTTCTGGGCATGCAGCTCTTGCTTTCTTCCAGATTGTTCTGAAATCTTCAAAAGAGATTTCAGGATAGTTAACCATTTGTTGAACGTCAATTGGAACGTCAAACCTTTGGTCTCTGTGGGCTTCTTTGACTTTTTGAATTTTTGGTCGAAGAAGTGGTTGGTTAGTCTTGCTTGTATCGTCTTGATAAGTGGCAAGGCTTAATCTTGCAGATGTTTCATTTCTGAATTTTTTGCAAGTAACTTTATCAACTTTACAGAAGGTTTCTGTAATTCCCCAGTCAGTATGAACACCGGCATGGGGTCCTTTATAGATTACATAAAATCTTTCAGCTTCTTTGTTAAGAGCTTTTTTGTAATCTGGTGTGAACTCCTGCACAGATTTGTTAGTGGGTGACAAAGTTGTCATTTTACTGATTCCTTCAGTACAAGGATTGGGATCAACCAATAAGCTAGTTTTTCCATTAGGAAGAGGAGTAGCTGTCTCCTTTATTATGCTTTTTAGCAAAGCATCAGCTTTCAACGGATTTGTTGATTCTTTACCAGGTGCCGTTTGCACTGGAATAGCCTTTGTTTTTGAGCTTTCGCTTTCCGGTATATTGGTGACCGTTGTTACTTATTCATACAAGTTGATTTTCTGCTCAATTGCAGATAGCTCTATGAGGAGCATTTGTTTCTTCATCCTCAAAATGTTGAGGTCTTCCATTTTTGTAAACTCAATTTTTGTTTACTTTTCTCTCTAATCTCCTCCTCACTTTTTTGTAGGTGAAGTTTTTTGTGAGGAAATATGTCATGAGGATCATATCCTTTTATAGGGTTCGAGAGGAGCGAGTGAGATCATGGATGATGTAAGGCATACCTGAAGTCACGAGTGAGGCAGTCTGCCAGTACGTTTTTGTTTCCTGCGAGATGTTCAACAGCGAAAGTATATCGTGAGAACCACTCTTGCCATCGTATTAGCCGGCCTAATTTGTTATCTCCTGCAATCTTCGTTCGGAGGAAATAAGTAAAATTTTTATTATCTGTACGAACCAGGAAATTTACTGGTGTTAAATATACAGAGAATTTTGTAATAACTCTTTTTACAGCGAGTAATTCTTTTTCATTGCTATGGTAGTTTTTCTCAGCTGCTTTGAAACTGCCAGAGGTGTACCTGCAAATTTGTTCTTCGTTTTTGGGGTTTTTAGCTTTTAAAACACCTCCCCAAAATTCATCAGAAGCATCAGTTTCAATAATTAAACTGTCTTCAATGTTTGGAAGATAAAGTTTTGGAAAATTGATTAAAACTTTCTTTATCTTTTTGATGTAGTCTGTATCAGCATTTGACCAATTCCAGATGACATCTTTTTTTAATTTTACCTGTAAAGGTTTTCTCATGGCTGCAAGTTTTTCAATATATGTTTCAGCATAAGTTAAAACACCAAGAAATCTTTGCAGTTGTTTTTTGTCTTCTAAAACATTTGGAAAGTCATGTAAATGTTCAAGAATATGTTTTTGAGGACAATGAGTACCTTCATTTATTTCTAAACCCAAAAAATTGATTTTTGTTTTGAAAAGATGAGCTTTCTTTTTTGAAAGTATTATTCCATATTTTAAAATAGTTCTGAGAACCTGTGTGACATGAACATAGTGTTCTTGTTCATTTTTGCTGAAGATCATGATGTCATCAACGTATACAGTGCAGAAACCTTCAAGGCCTCGAAGAGCGTTCTGCATGTGTCTTTGAAAAATACTAGGAGCTTGTTTAAGCCCAAAGGGTAGTACTTTCCATTGAAAGAGTCCATCAGGACATGTGAAGGCAGTGAGAAGCTGCGATTCTTCATCAAGTAGAACTTGCCAGAAACCTGACTTGCAGTCGAAGCTTGAATAAATGTTTTTTCCTCGTAGAAGAGTCAAGAGTTCGTGCATATTGGGAAGATTATGTGAGTCTCCAATAGTTGCATCATTGATTGCTTTGTAATTGACAACCATGCGCTTCTTTCCTCTTCTTTTCTCTGCTTCTTTATTGACAAGAAAGGCAGGAGACATATGAGGGGATTTTGATTCTATAATTAGTCTCATATCAAGTAATTCCTTGATTTGTTTGGAAAATTCTTCTCTATCTTGTAAAGAGTAAACCATAGGTTTTTCTCTAATAACCGTCTTGGGATTAATAAGCTTAATTGAAGCTTTCATCCATCCTTTGGTTTTATTTGGATCAATAGGATTTTCAGAACAAACTTTTTCAAGAAGATCTTCAATCTGTTTGAACCTGGTAGTTTGAATAGAAATAATCTTTTCTTTATTAATCCCTTCATGGGTTATATTAGTACCTGGAATTTGTTTTTCTTTAGAACCTTTTTCTTGAGTTTCAAGAAAACCTGGATTTCCTTTGCTATAGGCTTCTGTAACCTTTTTTATAATTACCATATCATTATTAAGATGAAAGGCGATTCTATCTATCCATTGTATGAATGGTCCATAAACTTGACAGAAGTTGTTTCCAATTATGATATCAATTCCTGAATTTTGTTGGTAAATAGTGGGAACGTTGAAATGTTCTCCTGAAAGTTCGAGATTAATGTTTCTACAAACTTTATTAATTTTTATGGTTTCACCATTTGCAATAGTGGCACTAATTTCTTTGGGAGCGTTTTCCCAGAGTTCATCCGGAATGATGAATTTGCTTGCAAGACATAAAGATGCACCTGTGTCTACAAAACAATGTACTCTAAATTTTTTATATCCTTTAAAGTTAAGGAAAGTAGAAACATAGATAGAGTTTGGATTAGTAAGATTCATGATAAGGGAATCATCAATCTTCTGGAGGTTTACGCAAAAATGGTTAATCTCCTCCTCTCTGAAAAGTGGGGTTTGTATGGGACTAGTCTGAGTCATCCGTTGTTGATTCGTATTCATCAGTGTTTGATGAAGATTCTGTCTCAACATGATATATAAAAACATGTTGTGTACCATCATACTCTTCTTCAAGAGCTTCAAATCCCCCATTGTTAGCGGTTTGTAAAACCTTGACTTTGTCTGGGTATTTTTTTCTATTTGGACATTCATTGGCGTAGTGTCCTTCTTCATTGCAGATCCAACACCTACATTTTTTCTTTCCTTGCGGACAGGAAGTATTCTTCTTAGGTGTTTCTTTTGAAGGTTTTTTGAAGTATTTTCCTGGTGAAAATTTTCTTCTTTTCTTTTTCCAAAAAGATTTGAATTTCTTTTTGTTTTTATACTTTTTCTTATTATAATTTTTCTTTCCAATATCAAAGTTTTTGAAATCAGAGAGAATGCTACAACAATCTTTGCTTATTGTTTTAAGTTTTTGTTGTTTATATCTGTCTTGACAGATTCTATCAATTTCTTCTTTTGCAATTTTTGTTGCATAAGAAAGACTGGTTTGCTGGATTTCTCCAGTAACTTCTTTTTTCCATCTGTCTGTACAGGTTTCTCCAATAATTGGAATTTTCATGAGGTAAGCAGATATCCATTGCGCATATTCACTTCTTTGTGGAATATCATACAGATATGATTCATACATACATGTGTATTTGTCGAGAAGACTAATATCATGTAATTGGAGTTTTGTCATTGAAACTCTTGCTATGTCAACTTTCTTATTAATGGTGAAGTCTTTATTAGAAATATAATCAAGACCTAAGAAAGTAGTGTATATGACATTTATGATATTATCAAAAAGATCTGAACCATGCATTTCTTCATTCCAATTATTGTTTCTTAGGAATTTTTGCACAATTCCATCAGTTTTGTGTTCTAAAAGTAGTAGAACATTTTTTGCTTTTTCAAATTCATCTGGGTTTGTCTGTAAGATTAGTGAAATCTCAGTAACCCATTTTTCTACAACTCTTTCTCTGAGTTTTAGATCTTGGATACAATCAATATTGAGTACATTGATCGTATTGGATCCTTGACCACTATTTGGAATACCATTGTGGACAGGCATTTTGAACTCATATTTCTTTTTATTGCTTCTTCTAGCGGCTGTATAAGAAGATTCTGCTTCATCATCTTCCATATCTGAATATTCGAACTTTACAGTTTTTGTATTAGTCTTAAAGTTATCTTCTTGTTCTGATTCAGTATCAGGTTCATCTATTTTAGTCATTCTAAAATATTGATCAAAAAGTTTGGGTTCTTTTTGATACAATTCTTCGCATTCTTCAGTTTCTAAAGATAAAAGTTGAATAAGTTTTTGGTCAGCCTTATCATAATCTTCATATTGAAGGTTAAAGAAATATTTCTCAAGTTTCTCAGAGATTGTTTCTTTCATTTTTGCTCTTTTTTGAAAATATCGATTTTCTGGGAGTCTTTTGAGCTTCCTAAGTCAGGGTTTCCAATACTTGGATTGGGAGGTGAGTATTTCTTAAGACCTGAATATTTTCCAGTTTTGGTTTTTTGTTCTATGATGGGAATATTCTTGATGTGTTCAAGAATGTCTTTATTACAAGGGCAAGAGTCAATCTTTTCAGATAACTCTTTAGTAATGTCTGCAATAATTTTTGCAGATGCTACTTCTAACTGTGTAGTGGTTACGTATTTAATGGCCGTTAAGTCAAAGTTTATAATCAGCCCATCTATTTTTTCATTAAGGAGGTTGATTGATCTATTTAGCTCGGGTATCGAGGTCATCCTATCAGTTGTTTTAACTGCTCTTGTATATTAGTGATCTTAAGGTTGTTTTCTTTAAGAGTGCCTTCAATATTTGCCTTTTTGGCGACTTCTTCAACAAAATGGTTGTTTTTTAAAGAGTTTTCTAAAAGAATAGAATGTTTGTCAATAGACTGGGTTAGCTTGATAGTTAGTTTATTTTGTCTTTCAATAACTTCGAAGAATTTTTCAAAATTATTTTTATCAAGATTATTTTTAACCAAAATGGCTAAATCGTTTTTAAATTGGTTAAAAGGTATTTTATTTTTAGAAATATCTTTAGAAATATCTTTTGAAATACCAAGGTAATGGCATATTTTCGAAGTTTTTAAGAGACATCTTGCAATGATCTGGTTGAGATTATTGCAATGATTTACAATTGTTTGAATACCAGCTTTTCCAGAAGTAGAGAAAACGTATTCTTTCTTTTCAGTATTGTCGTCAAGGGTTTTGATTTTTACTGTTTTACCTTTTTTATAAAAATGAGGAAAATCTATTTTATTACTCATTTATTACCTCAGAGATTTGTTTGATATTCTGACGTAGACTATCAATTTTTAAAGACATGTTTCTTATTAAGTTACTATCTTTTCTTTCTGAGCTTTCTCCTATATGGAGTGAATCCATAGAAATTCTTGGTCTAAGAGTTTCTCCTAGAGCTTTTTTGTTTCTAGCTATATTTAAAACCCAAGAGTTTTCTTGAGGATTTATGTCGCAGAATTGTTTATCTTTGACATGGCCTATTTCTGAAAAGACATCATCAAGTTCGATGTACTCGTCTTTCTTGTAGTCTATGCTATGGTGACTATTGGTCAGGGCATATCCTATGAGATAGGTTATGGTGAATGGTTTATCACCTGGGTTCATAAGGTCACTTCTTTCAAAGTGATGTATAAAAGATAAAGTTTTATCTATATTTGCAGATTTCAAATCTAGAGCAAATTTTGGATAGACTGAAAACATAAATTTTTGGTATGCAAGGTTTCCCCTAGCAGCACCTAAGATGCAGTCCTGTCTGTCAGTAATTCTGTTGTCAATTAAGGCCATTTTTATGGGAGAATTTATTCCTGCTTGGAATTGGGATTTTATCAAAATTTTTACAGCTCCGATATGGACCATTCTTACTTTTGATCTAATCTCAACTGGAATACTTTTTAAGTTATTGTTTATTTGTTCTTTAGTCAAAAGGGGTAGAAAGACAGCTCCTATTGTGTCTTTTATGTCTACAGACATTTCTTTAGTACTAACAAAGTAGAAAATTTCATTTTTCCTTTTAAGCGGATTTAAAATACTAAGTTTAGAAGGAACATTTTTGAAAATGTTTTCTTTCTTTATTTTTAAATCTGTTTTCTTGACCCGAGAGAGAAGATCTTGTTTTATTAAGAGGTTTGCATGAAAGCCGTCTTCATCCTCAACATAAGTTAGGATTTGTTTTTCTTCTGAATCATTTTCTTCAGAATTGTTGAAAATTTCTTTATTCATGTTTAAGAAATGTTAACAAGTTAAAATCCTTTTTCTGAGTTCTGAAACTGAGTTTAAAGCTTTATCAAGGTGTTCTTGATGCATTTTTTGCCTATGAAGGAGGTACTTACGTATATTAACCATGGTTGGTATATATTCGTGAGTATGTTTATTTTGTGCTTGTAGAATTCTGAAATTTATATGCACTAAATCTTTTTTATTACTTAAAAGTATATCTTTATGTTGAGAAATCTCATTCTCTGTATTACGAATTTCTTCAAATAATTCACTGTAAAGTGTTTTATTATAATGTAGTACCATTTTTTAACAAGGCTCTGATACCAGTGATGGTGTACGGAATTTGTTTATTATATTTTGTATGTTTAGAAGGAAATAGATGCAAAAAATTGTAAAGAGAAAACTCATTAATCAATAAGTGTTTTGTAGTAGGAGTATTACTTACATAGATAGAAACTATTCAAGCCAGCCTGTGTCAATCATTGGTCTATGTGGTTGCTTTCCCTGTTGGCCTCATGCCTGTGGTACTGTTGACCATCGTCGACCTGACACTCTGTCACTTACAGGTTTCATGACTCTATTTTGTAAGAACACTCAAGTATAACAAAACAAAGATTTATTGATAAAAGAGCTCCCGAAATGGGAGTACTCCTATAATATTTTACATCTCTCCCTTCTAAGGGAGATTTTCACTCACAAGACATTGAACTGAAAATTTACAAGATAGAGAGTGTTTTTGTTGCACTCGTTATTGCGATGATCCTTTTCTACAAAACATAACTCTCAATTTATAGATATATTGAGAGGGTCTGATCCTTGCCTATTATGTCAGGCATGACGTTTTTATCCACTAAAGATTACATTATTGTGGACAGCTGGAAAGCTTTTAATAATGGAGAAAAGGCATTATTATTTTGAGTGGAGGGGCCATTTGACACGTGAAGCATCTTTCTTTAAGATGATGAGGATTTGTCATCTTCAGAGGGGGGTCCCTCCTTTGTCTCCGAATCTTTGCAATCACAAAAGTGACAAAGATGTTCTTCGAAAAGTTGTTCTGCATGTCGGCAGAAGTGTTGGCGTGTAGCATTGGATACTTCCATGCTATTGTTCATGAATTTTTCTCCAAACTTGGAGGCTTGACGAAGATCTTCTTGGCTGGTGTTGTTGTAACTCCAGCTTGTAATTATACAATGTGAATCGGTATAATTAATCTTCTTTTTTGAACCAGAGATAATTTCAATGATTTTTTCTGATATTCTTCTTAAACCATTGACGCGGTTAGGATGAAGAATTTCTGTGAAAGGTAGATCTTTATCTTCCATTGGTTGAGATTGTTCAATCTCTCTATTGGCTTTAGAAAGACCAATTTCCAGAAAGTGGTATGGAGAAAGAGTTGATTCTTGAATCCATTCTGGGAGTGAAGAGATGCATCTGATGTAGATCGGATTATCTTTTGCTTTAAGTACTTTCTTTCGAAAGTTCTTAATGGATTCTACCATGCTGCTTGGGAAGAATTTGAGTTCTTGAAGGTTGCAGCTTGGGTAGATATTGTCGATTAGTCCAGCTTGAAAGGCTTGGTAGACTAATTTTGCATCTGCTCCTTCGAGAAAGTTGAACAGACTTTTTGTTTTCTTGTCCGTAGTGAAAAACTTTTCATGAACAAGGTCTTCTGGGCATGCAGCTCTTGCTTTCTTCCAGATTGTTCTGAAATCTTCAAAAGAGATTTCAGGATAGTTAACCATTTGTTGAACGTCAATTGGAACGTCAAACCTTTGGTCTCTGTGGGCTTCTTTGACTTTTTGAATTTTTGGTCGAAGAAGTGGTTGGTTAGTCTTGCTTGTATCGTCTTGATAAGTGGCAAGGCTTAATCTTGCAGATGTTTCATTTCTGAATTTTTTGCAAGTAACTTTATCAACTTTACAGAAGGTTTCTGTAATTCCCCAGTCAGTATGAACACCGGCATGGGGTCCTTTATAGATTACATAAAATCTTTCAGCTTCTTTGTTAAGAGCTTTTTTGTAATCTGGTGTGAACTCCTGCACAGATTTGTTAGTGGGTGACAAAGTTGTCATTTTACTGATTCCTTCAGTACAAGGATTGGGATCAACCAATAAGCTAGTTTTTCCATTAGGAAGAGGAGTAGCTGTCTCCTTTATTATGCTTTTTAGCAAAGCATCAGCTTTCAACGGATTTGTTGATTCTTTACCAGGTGCCGTTTGCACTGGAATAGCCTTTGTTTTTGAGCTTTCGCTTTCCGGTATATTGGTGACCGTTGTTACTTGTTCATACAAGTTGATTTTCTGCTCAATTGCAGATAGCTCTATGAGGAGCATTTGTTTCTTCATCCTCAAAATGTTGAGGTCTTCCATTTTTGTAAACTCAATTTTTGTTTACTTTTCTCTCTAATCTCCTCCTCACTTTTTTGTAGGTGAAGTTTTTTGTGAGGAAATATGTCATGAGGATCATATCCTTTTATAGGGCTCGAGAGGAGCGAGTGAGATCATGGATGATGTAAGGCATACCTGAAGTCACGAGTGAGGCAGTCTGCCAGTACGTTTTTGTTTCCTGCGAGATGTTCAACAGCGAAAGTATATCGTGAGAACCACTCTTGCCATCGTATTAGCCGGCCTAATTTGTTATCTCCTGCAATCTTCGTTCGGAGGAAATAAGTAAAATTTTTATTATCTGTACGAACCAGGAAATTTACTGGTGTTAAATATACAGAGAATTTTGTAATAACTCTTTTTACAGCGAGTAATTCTTTTTCATTGCTATGGTAGTTTTTCTCAGCTGCTTTGAAACTGCCAGAGGTGTACCTGCAAATTTGTTCTTCGTTTTTGGGGTTTTTAGCTTTTAAAACACCTCCCCAAAATTCATCAGAAGCATCAGTTTCAATAATTAAACTGTCTTCAATGTTTGGAAGATAAAGTTTTGGAAAATTGATTAAAACTTTCTTTATCTTTTTGATGTAGTCTGTATCAGCATTTGACCAATTCCAGATGACATCTTTTTTTAATTTTACCTGTAAAGGTTTTCTCATGGCTGCAAGTTTTTCAATATATGTTTCAGCATAAGTTAAAACACCAAGAAATCTTTGCAGTTGTTTTTTGTCTTCTAAAACATTTGGAAAGTCATGTAAATGTTCAAGAATATGTTTTTGAGGACAATGAGTACCTTCATTTATTTCTAAACCCAAAAAATTGATTTTTGTTTTGAAAAGATGAGCTTTCTTTTTTGAAAGTATTATTCCATATTTTAAAATAGTTCTGAGAACCTGTGTGACATGAACATAGTGTTCTTGTTCATTTTTGCTGAGTATCATGATGTCATCAACGTATACAGTGCAGAAACCTTCAAGGCCTCGAAGAGCGTTCTGCATGTGTCTTTGAAAAATACTAGGAGCTTGTTTAAGCCCAAAGGGTAGTACTTTCCATTGAAAGAGTCCATCAGGACATGTGAAGGCAGTGAGAAGCTGCAATTCTTCATCAAGTAGAACTTGCCAGAAACCTGACTTGCAGTCGAAGCTTGAATAAATGTTTTTTCCTCGTAGAAGAGTCAAGAGTTCGTGCATATTGGGAAGATTATGTGAGTCTCCAATAGTTGCATCATTGATTGCTTTGTAATTGACAACCATGCGCTTCTTTCCTCTTCTTTTCTCTGCTTCTTTATTGACAAGAAAGGCAGGAGACATATGAGGGGATTTTGATTCTATAATTAGTCTCATATCAAGTAATTCCTTGATTTGTTTGGAAAATTCTTCTCTATCTTGTAAAGAGTAAACCATAGGTTTTTCTCTAATAACCGTCTTGGGATTAATAAGCTTAATTGAAGCTTTCATCCATCCTTTGGTTTTATTTGGATCAATAGGATTTTCAGAACAAACTTTTTCAAGAAGATCTTCAATCTGTTTGAACCTGGTAGTTTGAATAGAAATAATCTTTTCTTTATTAATCCCTTCATGGGTTATATTAGTACCTGGAATTTGTTTTTCTTTAGAACCTTTTTCTTGAGTTTCAAGAAAACCTGGTTTTCCTTTGCTATAGGCTTCTGTAACCTTTTTTATAATTACCATATCATTATTAAGATGAAAGGCGATTCTATCTATCCATTGTATGAATGGTCCATAAACTTGACAGAAGTTGTTTCCAATTATGATATCAATTCCTGAATTTTGTTGGTAAATAGTGGGAACGTTGAAATGTTCTCCTGAAAGTTCGAGATTAATGTTTCTACAAACTTTATTAATTTTTATGGTTTCACCATTTGCAATAGTGGCACTAATTTCTTTGGGAGCGTTTTCCCAGAGTTCATCCGGAATGATGAATTTGCTTGCAAGACATAAAGATGCACCTGTGTCTACAAAACAATGTACTCTAAATTTTTTATATCCTTTAAAGTTAAGGAAAGTAGAAACATAGATAGAGTTTGGATTAGTAAGATTCATGATAAGGGAATCATCAATCTTCTGGAGGTTTACGCAAAAATGGTTAATCTCCTCCTCTCTGAAAAGTGGGGTTTGTATGGGACTAGTCTGAGTCATCCGTTGTTGATTCGTATTCATCAGTGTCTGATGAAGATTCTGTCTCAACATGATATATAAAAACATGTTGTGTACCATCATACTCTTCTTCAAGAGCTTCAAATCCCCCATTGTTAGCGGTTTGTAAAACCTTGACTTTGTCTGGGTATTTTTTTCTATTTGGACATTCATTGGCGTAGTGTCCTTCTTCATTGCAGATCCAACACCTACATTTTTTCTTTCCTTGCGGACAGGAAGTATTCTTCTTAGGTGTTTCTTTTGAAGGTTTTTTGAAGTATTTTCCTGGTGAAAATTTTCTTCTTTTCTTTTTCCAAAAAGATTTGAATTTCTTTTTGTTTTTATACTTTTTCTTATTATAATTTTTCTTTCCAATATCAAAGTTTTTGAAATCAGAGAGAATGCTACAACAATCTTTGCTTATTGTTTTAAGTTTTTGTTGTTTATATCTGTCTTGACAGATTCTATCAATTTCTTCTTTTGCAATTTTTGTTGCATAAGAAAGACTGGTTTGCTGGATTTCTCCAGTAACTTCTTTTTTCCATCTGTCTGTACAGGTTTCTCCAATAATTGGAATTTTCATGAGGTAAGCAGATATCCATTGCGCATATTCACTTCTTTGTGGAATATCATACAGATATGATTCATACATACATGTGTATTTGTCGAGAAGACTAATATCATGTAATTGGAGTTTTGTCATTGAAACTCTTGCTATGTCAACTTTCTTATTAATGGTGAAGTCTTTATTAGAAATATAATCAAGACCTAAGAAAGTAGTGTATATGACATTTATGATATTATCAAAAAGATCTGAACCATGCATTTCTTCATTCCAATTATTGTTTCTTAGGAATTTTTGCACAATTCCATCAGTTTTGTGTTCTAAAAGTAGTAGAACATTTTTTGCTTTTTCAAATTCATCTGGGTTTGTCTGTAAGATTAGTGAAATCTCAGTAACCCATTTTTCTACAACTCTTTCTCTGAGTTTTAGATCTTGGATACAATCAATATTGAGTACATTGATCGTATTGGATCCTTGACCACTATTTGGAATACCATTGTGGACAAGCATTTTGAACTCATATTTCTTTTTATTGCTTCTTCTAGCGGCTGTATAAGAAGATTCTGCTTCATCATCTTCCATATCTGAATATTCGAACTTTACAGTTTTTGTATTAGTCTTAAAGTTATCTTCTTGTTCTGATTCAGTATCAGGTTCATCTATTTTAGTCATTCTAAAATATTGATCAAAAAGTTTGGGTTCTTTTTGATACAATTCTTCGCATTCTTCAGTTTCTAAAGATAAAAGTTGAATAAGTTTTTGGTCAGCCTTATCATAATCTTCATATTGAAGGTTAAAGAAATATTTCTCAAGTTTCTCAGAGATTGTTTCTTTCATTTTTGCTCTTTTTTGAAAATATCGATTTTCTGGGAGTCTTTTGAGCTTCCTAAGTCAGGGTTTCCAATACTTGGATTGGGAGGTGAGTATTTCTTAAGACCTGAATATTTTCCAGTTTTGGTTTTTTGTTCTATGATGGGAATATTCTTGATGTGTTCAAGAATGTCTTTATTACAAGGGCAAGAGTCAATCTTTTCAGATAACTCTTTAGTAATGTCTGCAATAATTTTTGCAGATGCTACTTCTAACTGTGTAGTGGTTACGTATTTAATGGCCGTTAAGTCAAAGTTTATAATCAGCCCATCTATTTTTTCATTAAGGAGGTTGATTGATCTATTTAGCTCGGGTATCGAGGTCATCCTATCAGTTGTTTTAACTGCTCTTGTATATTAGTGATCTTAAGGTTGTTTTCTTTAAGAGTGCCTTCAATATTTGCCTTTTTGGCGACTTCTTCAACAAAATGGTTGTTTTTTAAAGAGTTTTCTAAAAGAATAGAATGTTTGTCAATAGACTGGGTTAGCTTGATAGTTAGTTTATTTTGTCTTTCAATAACTTCGAAGAATTTTTCAAAATTATTTTTATCAAGATTATTTTTAACCAAAATGGCTAAATCGTTTTTAAATAGATGCAAAAAATTGTTGTAGCAAAGATTGTAGCAGTGAATTATTTGTATTAGTATCCTATAAACAACAAAAACTTAAAACAATAAGCAAAGATTGTTGTAGCATTCTCTCTGATTTCAAAAACTTTGATATTGGAAAGAAAAATTATAATAAGAAAAAGTATAAAAACAAAAAGAAATTCAAATCTTTTTGGAAAAAGAAAAGAAGAAAATTTTCACCAGGAAAATACTTCAAAAAACCTTCAAAAGAAACACCTAAGAAGAATACTTCCTGTCCGCAAGGAAAGAAAAAATGTAGGTGTTGGATCTGCAATGAAGAAGGACACTACGCCAATGAATGTCCAAATAGAAAAAAATACCCAGACAAAGTCAAGGTTTTACAAACCGCTAACAATGGGGGATTTGAAGCTCTTGAAGAAGAGTATGATGGTACACAACATGTTTTTATATATCATGTTGAGACAGAATCTTCATCAGACACTGATGAATACGAATCAACAACGGATGACTCAGACTAGTCCCATACAAACCCCACTTTTCAGAGAGGAGGAGATTAACCATTTTTGCGTAAACCTCCAGAAGATTGATGATTCCCTTATCATGAATCTTACTAATCCAAACTCTATCTATGTTTCTACTTTCCTTAACTTTAAAGGATATAAAAAATTTAGAGTACATTGTTTTGTAGACACAGGTGCATCTTTATGTCTTGCAAGCAAATTCATCATTCCGGATGAACTCTGGGAAAACGCTCCCAAAGAAATTAGTGCCACTATTGCAAATGGTGAAACCATAAAAATTAATACGATCAATGTACTCAATATTGATTGTATCCAAGATCTAAAACTCAGAGAAAGAGTTGTAGAAACATTAATCTCGAACTTTCAGGAGAACATTTCAACGTTCCCACTATTTACCAACAAAATTCAGGAATTGATATCATAATTGGAAACAACTTCTGTCAAGTTTATGGACCATTCATACAATGGATAGATAGAATCGCCTTTCATCTTAATAATGATATGGTAATTATAAAAAAGGTTACAGAAGCCTATAGCAAAGGAAAACCAGGTTTTCTTGAAACTCAAGAAAAAGGTTCTAAAGAAAAACAAATTCCAGGTACTAATATATCCCATGAAGGGATTAATAAAGAAAAGATTATTTCTATTCAAACTACCAGGTTCAAACAGATTGAAGATCTTCTTGAAAAAGTTTGTTCTGAAAATCCTATTGATCCAAATAAAACCAAAGGATGGATGAAAGCTTCAATTAAGCTTATTAATCCCAAGACGGTTATTAGAGAAAAACCTATGGTTTACTCTTTACAAGATAGAGAAGAATTTTCCAAACAAATCAAGGAATTACTTGATATGAGACTAATTATAGAATCAAAATCCCCTCATATGTCTCCTGCCTTTCTTGTCAATAAAGAAGCAGAGAAAAGAAGAGGAAAGAAGCGCATGGTTGTCAATTACAAAGCAATCAATGATGCAACTATTGGAGACTCACATAATCTTCCCAATATGCACGAACTCTTGACTCTTCTACGAGGAAAAAACATTTATTCA
The DNA here is from genome assembly GCF_052849685.1 of Lactuca virosa. Taxonomy (NCBI): domain Eukaryota; kingdom Viridiplantae; phylum Streptophyta; class Magnoliopsida; order Asterales; family Asteraceae; genus Lactuca; species Lactuca virosa. The sequence continues at coordinate 462,536,744 of NC_136430.1, read as the reverse complement.
AGCTTCGACTGCAAGTCAGGTTTCTGGCAAGTTCTACTTGATGAAGAATCGCAGCTTCTCACTGCCTTCACATGTCCTGATGGACTCTTTCAATGGAAAGTACTACCCTTTGGGCTTAAACAAGCTCCTAGTATTTTTCAAAGACACATGCAGAACGCTCTTCGAGGCCTTGAAGGTTTCTGCACTGTATACGTTGATGACATCATGATCTTCAGCAAAAATGAACAAGAACACTATGTTCATGTCACACAGGTTCTCAGAACTATTTTAAAATATGGAATAATACTTTCAAAAAAGAAAGCTCATCTTTTCAAAACAAAAATCAATTTTTTGGGTTTAGAAATAAATGAAGGTACTCATTGTCCTCAAAAACATATTCTTGAACATTTACATGACTTTCCAAATGTTTTAGAAGACAAAAAACAACTGCAAAGATTTCTTGGTGTTTTAACTTATGCTGAAACATATATTGAAAAACTTGCAGCCATGAGAAAACCTTTACAGGTAAAATTAAAAAAAGATGTCATCTGGAATTGGTCAAATGCTGATACAGACTACATCAAAAAGATAAAGAAAGTTTTAATCAATTTTCCAAAACTTTATCTTCCAAACATTGAAGACAGTTTAATTATTGAAACTGATGCTTCTGATGAATTTTGGGGAGGTGTTTTAAAAGCTAAAAACCCCAAAAACGAAGAACAAATTTGCAGGTACACCTCTGGCAGTTTCAAAGCAGCTGAGAAAAACTACCATAGCAATGAAAAAGAATTACTCGCTGTAAAAAGAGTTATTACAAAATTCTCTGTATATTTAACACCAGTAAATTTCCTGGTTCGTACAGATAATAAAAATTTTACTTATTTCCTCCGAACGAAGATTGCAGGAGATAACAAATTAGGCCGGCTAATACGATGGCAAGAGTGGTTCTCACGATATACTTTCGCTGTTGAACATCTCGCAGGAAACAAAAACGTACTGGCAGACTGCCTCACTCGTGACTTCAGGTATGCCTTAGATCATCCATGATCTCACTCGCTCCTCTCGAGCCCTATAAAAGGATATGATCCTCATGACATATTTCCTCACAAAAAACTTCACCTACAAAAAAGTGAGGAGGAGATTAGAGAGAAAAGTAAACAAAAATTGAGTTTACAAAAATGGAAGACCTCAACATTTTGAGGATGAAGAAACAAATGCTCCTCATAGAGCTATCTGCAATTGAGCAGAAAATCAACTTGTATGAACAAGTAACAACGGTCACCAATGTACCGGAAAGCGAAAGCTCAAAAACAAAGGATATTCCAGTGCAAACGGCACCTGGTAAAGAATCAACAAATCCGTTGAAAGCTGATGCTTTGCTAAAAAGCATAATAAAGGAGACAACTACTCCTCTTCCTAATGGAAAAACTAGCTTATTGGTTGATCCCAATCCTTGTACTGAAGGAATCAGTAAAATGACAACTTTGTCACCCACTAACAAATCTGTGCAGGAGTTCACACCAGATTACAAAAAAGCTCTTAACAAAGAAGCTGAAAGATTTTATGTAATCTATAAAGGACCCCATGCCGGTGTTCATACTGACTGGGGAATTACAGAAACCTTCTGTAAAGTTGATAAAGTTACTTGCAAAAAATTCAGAAATGAAACATCTGCAAGATTAAGCCTTGCCACTTATCAAGACGATACAAGCAAGACTAACCAACCACTTCTTCGACCAAAAATTCAAAAAGTCAAAGAAGCCCACAGAGACCAAAGGTTTGACGTTCCAATTGACGTTCAACAAATGGTTAACTATCCTGAAATCTCTTTTGAAGATTTCAGAACAATCTGGAAGAAAGCAAGAGCTGCATGCCCAGAAGACCTTGTTCATGAAAAGTTTTTCACTACGGACAAGAAAACAAAAAGTCTGTTCAACTTTCTCGAAGGAGCAGATGCAAAATTAGTCTACCAAGCCTTTCAAGCTGGACTAATCGACAATATCTACCCAAGCTGCAACCTTCAAGAACTCAAATTCTTCCCAAGCAGCATGGTAGAATCCATTAAGAACTTTCGAAAGAAAGTATTTAAAGCAAAAGATAATCCGATCTACATCAGATGCATCTCTTCACTCCCAGAATGGATTCAAGAATCAACTCTTTCTCCATACCACTTTCTGGAAATTGGTCTTTCTAAAGCCAATAGAGAGATTGAACAATCTCAACCAATGGAAGATAAAGATCTACCTTTCACAGAAATTCTTCATCCTAACCGCGTCAATGGTTTAAGAAGAATATCAGAAAAAATCATTGAAATTATCTCTAGTTCAAAAAAGAAGATTAATTATACCGATTCACATTGTATAATTACAAGCTGGAGTTACAACAACACCAGCCAAGAAGATCTTCGTCAAGCCTCCAAGTTTGGAGAAAAATTCATGAACAATAGCATGGAAGTATCCAATGCTACACGCCAACACTTCTGCCGACATGCAGAACAACTTTTCGAAGAACATCTTTGTCACTTTTGTGATTGCAAAGATTCGGAGACAAAGGAGGGACCCCCCTCTGAAGATGACAAATCCTCATCATCTTAAAGAAAGATGCTTCACGTGTCAAATGGCCCCTCCACTCAAAATAATAATGCCTTTTCTCCATTATTAAAAGCTTTCCAGCTGTCCACAATAATGTAATCTTTAGTGGATAAAAACGTCATGCCTGACATAATAGGAAGGATCAGACCCTCTCAATATATCTATAAATTGAGAGTTATGTTTTGTAGAAAAGGAGCATCGCAATAACGAGTGCAACAAAAACACTCTCTATCTTGTAAATTTTCAGTTCAATGTCTTGTGAGTAAAAATCTCCCTTAGAAGGGAGAGATGTAAAATATTATAGGAGTACTCCCATTTCGGGAGCTCTTTTATCAATAAATCTTTGTTTTGTTATACTTGAGTGTTCTTACAAAATAGAGTCATGAAACCTGTAAGTGACAGAGTGTCAGGTCGACGATGGTCAACAGTACCACAGGCATGAGGCCAACAGGGAAAGCAACCACATAGACCAATGATTGACACAGGCTGGCTTGAATAGTTTCTATCTATGTAAGTAATACTCCTACTACAAAACACTTATTGATTAATGAGTTTTCTCTTTACAATTTTTTGCATCTATTTCCTTCTAAACATACAAAATATAATAAACAAATTCCGTACACCATCACTGGTATCAGAGCCTTGTTAAAAAATGGTACTACATTATAATAAAACACTTTACAGTGAATTATTTGAAGAAATTCGTAATACAGAGAATGAGATTTCTCAACATAAAGATATACTTTTAAGTAATAAAAAAGATTTAGTGCATATAAATTTCAGAATTACTGACAGACAGGACTGCATCTTAGGTGCTGCTAGGGGAAACCTTGCATACCAAAAATTTATGTTTTCAGTCTATCCAAAATTTGCTCTAGATTTGAAATCTGCAAATATAGATAAAACTTTATCTTTTATACATCACTTTGAAAGAAGTGACCTTATGAACCCAGGTGATAAACCATTCACCATAACCTATCTCATAGGATATGCCCTGACCAATAGTCACCATAGCATAGACTACAAGAAAGACGAGTACATCGAACTTGATGATGTCTTTTCAGAAATAGGCCATGTCAAAGATAAACAATTCTGCGACATAAATCCTCAAGAAAACTCTTGGGTTTTAAATATAGCTAGAAACAAAAAAGCTCTAGGAGAAACTCTTAGACCAAGAATTTCTATGGATTCACTCCATATAGGAGAAAGCTCAGAAAGAAAAGATAGTAACTTAATAAGAAACATGTCTTTAAAAATTGATAGTCTACGTCAGAATATCAAACAAATCTCTGAGGTAATAAATGAGTAATAAAATAGATTTTCCTCATTTTTATAAAAAAGGTAAAACAGTAAAAATCAAAACCCTTGACGACAATACTGAAAAGAAAGAATACGTTTTCTCTACTTCTGGAAAAGCTGGTATTCAAACAATTGTAAACCATTGCAATAATCTCAACCAGATCATTGCAAGATGTCTCTTAAAAACTTCGAAAATATGCCATTACCTTGGTATTTCAAAAGATATTTCTAAAGATATTTCTAAAAATAAAATACCTTTTAACCAATTTAAAAACGATTTAGCCATTTTGGTTAAAAATAATCTTGATAAAAATAATTTTGAAAAATTCTTCGAAGTTATTGAAAGACAAAATAAACTAACTATCAAGCTAACCCAGTCTATTGACAAACATTCTATTCTTTTAGAAAACTCTTTAAAAAACAACCATTTTGTTGAAGAAGTCGCCAAAAAGGCAAATATTGAAGGCACTCTTAAAGAAAACAACCTTAAGATCACTAATATACAAGAGCAGTTAAAACAACTGATAGGATGACCTCGATACCCGAGCTAAATAGATCAATCAACCTCCTTAATGAAAAAATAGATGGGCTGATTATAAACTTTGACTTAACGGCCATTAAATACGTAACCACTACACAGTTAGAAGTAGCATCTGCAAAAATTATTGCAGACATTACTAAAGAGTTATCTGAAAAGATTGACTCTTGCCCTTGTAATAAAGACATTCTTGAACACATCAAGAATATTCCCATCATAGAACAAAAAACCAAAACTGGAAAATATTCAGGTCTTAAGAAATACTCACCTCCCAATCCAAGTATTGGAAACCCTGACTTAGGAAGCTCAAAAGACTCCCAGAAAATCGATATTTTCAAAAAAGAGCAAAAATGAAAGAAACAATCTCTGAGAAACTTGAGAAATATTTCTTTAACCTTCAATATGAAGATTATGATAAGGCTGACCAAAAACTTATTCAACTTTTATCTTTAGAAACTGAAGAATGCGAAGAATTGTATCAAAAAGAACCCAAACTTTTTGATCAATATTTTAGAATGACTAAAATAGATGAACCTGATACTGAATCAGAACAAGAAGATAACTTTAAGACTAATACAAAAACTGTAAAGTTCGAATATTCAGATATGGAAGATGATGAAGCAGAATCTTCTTATACAGCCGCTAGAAGAAGCAATAAAAAGAAATATGAGTTCAAAATGCCTGTCCACAATGGTATTCCAAATAGTGGTCAAGGATCCAATACGATCAATGTACTCAATATTGATTGTATCCAAGATCTAAAACTCAGAGAAAGAGTTGTAGAAAAATGGGTTACTGAGATTTCACTAATCTTACAGACAAACCCAGATGAATTTGAAAAAGCAAAAAATGTTCTACTACTTTTAGAACACAAAACTGATGGAATTGTGCAAAAATTCCTAAGAAACAATAATTGGAATGAAGAAATGCATGGTTCAGATCTTTTTGATAATATCATAAATGTCATATACACTACTTTCTTAGGTCTTGATTATATTTCTAATAAAGACTTCACCATTAATAAGAAAGTTGACATAGCAAGAGTTTCAATGACAAAACTCCAATTACATGATATTAGTCTTCTCGACAAATACACATGTATGTATGAATCATATCTGTATGATATTCCACAAAGAAGTGAATATGCGCAATGGATATCTGCTTACCTCATGAAAATTCCAATTATTGGAGAAACCTGTACAGACAGATGGAAAAAAGAAGTTACTGGAGAAATCCAGCAAACCAGTCTTTCTTATGCAACAAAAATTGCAAAAGAAGAAATTGATAGAATCTGTCAAGACAGATATAAACAACAAAAACTTAAAACAATAAGCAAAGATTGTTGTAGCATTCTCTCTGATTTCAAAAACTTTGATATTGGAAAGAAAAATTATAATAAGAAAAAGTATAAAAACAAAAAGAAATTCAAATCTTTTTGGAAAAAGAAAAGAAGAAAATTTTCACCAGGAAAATACTTCAAAAAACCTTCAAAAGAAACACCTAAGAAGAATACTTCCTGTCCGCAAGGAAAGAAAAAATGTAGGTGTTGGATCTGCAATGAAGAAGGACACTACGCCAATGAATGTCCAAATAGAAAAAAATACCCAGACAAAGTCAAGGTTTTACAAACCGCTAACAATGGGGGATTTGAAGCTCTTGAAGAAGAGTATGATGGTACACAACATGTTTTTATATATCATGTTGAGACAGAATCTTCATCAGACACTGATGAATACGAATCAACAACGGATGACTCAGACTAGTCCCATACAAACCCCACTTTTCAGAGAGGAGGAGATTAACCATTTTTGCGTAAACCTCCAGAAGATTGATGATTCCCTTATCATGAATCTTACTAATCCAAACTCTATCTATGTTTCTACTTTCCTTAACTTTAAAGGATATAAAAAATTTAGAGTACATTGTTTTGTAGACACAGGTGCATCTTTATGTCTTGCAAGCAAATTCATCATTCCGGATGAACTCTGGGAAAACGCTCCCAAAGAAATTAGTGCCACTATTGCAAATGGTGAAACCATAAAAATTAATAAAGTTTGTAGAAACATTAATCTCGAACTTTCAGGAGAACATTTCAACGTTCCCACTATTTACCAACAAAATTCAGGAATTGATATCATAATTGGAAACAACTTCTGTCAAGTTTATGGACCATTCATACAATGGATAGATAGAATCGCCTTTCATCTTAATAATGATATGGTAATTATAAAAAAGGTTACAGAAGCCTATAGCAAAGGAAAACCAGGTTTTTTTGAAACTCAAGAAAAAGGTTCTAAAGAAAAACAAATTCCAGGTACTAATATAACCCATGAAGGGATTAATAAAGAAAAGATTATTTCTATTCAAACTACCAGGTTCAAACAGATTGAAGATCTTCTTGAAAAAGTTTGTTCTGAAAATCCTATTGATCCAAATAAAACCAAAGGATGGATGAAAGCTTCAATTAAGCTTATTAATCCCAAGACGGTTATTAGAGAAAAACCTATGGTTTACTCTTTACAAGATAGAGAAGAATTTTCCAAACAAATCAAGGAATTACTTGATATGAGACTAATTATAGAATCAAAATCCCCTCATATGTCTCCTGCCTTTCTTGTCAATAAAGAAGCAGAGAAAAGAAGAGGAAAGAAGCGCATGGTTGTCAATTACAAAGCAATCAATGATGCAACTATTGGAGACTCACATAATCTTCCCAATATGCACGAACTCTTGACTCTTCTACGAGAAAAAAACATTTATTCAAGCTTCGACTGCAAGTCAGGTTTCTGGCAAGTTCTACTTGATGAAGAATCGCAGCTTCTCACTGCCTTCACATGTCCTGATGGACTCTTTCAATGGAAAGTACTACCCTTTGGGCTTAAACAAGCTCCTAGTATTTTTCAAAGACACATGCAGAACGCTCTTCGAGGCCTTGAAGGTTTCTGCACTGTATACGTTGATGACATCATGATCTTCAGCAAAAATGAACAAGAACACTATGTTCATGTCACACAGGTTCTCAGAACTATTTTAAAATATGGAATAATACTTTCAAAAAAGAAAGCTCATCTTTTCAAAACAAAAATCAATTTTTTGGGTTTAGAAATAAATGAAGGTACTCATTGTCCTCAAAAACATATTCTTGAACATTTACATGACTTTCCAAATGTTTTAGAAGACAAAAAACAACTGCAAAGATTTCTTGGTGTTTTAACTTATGCTGAAACATATATTGAAAAACTTGCAGCCATGAGAAAACCTTTACAGGTAAAATTAAAAAAAGATGTCATCTGGAATTGGTCAAATGCTGATACAGACTACATCAAAAAGATAAAGAAAGTTTTAATCAATTTTCCAAAACTTTATCTTCCAAACATTGAAGACAGTTTAATTATTGAAACTGATGCTTCTGATGAATTTTGGGGAGGTGTTTTAAAAGCTAAAAACCCCAAAAACGAAGAACAAATTTGCAGGTACACCTCTGGCAGTTTCAAAGCAGCTGAAAAAACTACCATAGCAATGAAAAAGAATTACTCGCTGTAAAAAGAGTTATTACAAAATTCTCTGTATATTTAACACCAGTAAATTTCCTGGTTCGTACAGATAATAAAAATTTTACTTATTTCCTCCGAACGAAGATTGCAGGAGATAACAAATTAGGCCGGCTAATACGATGGCAAGAGTGGTTCTCACGATATACTTTCGCTGTTGAACATCTCGCAGGAAACAAAAACGTACTGGCAGACTGCCTCACTCGTGACTTCAGGTATGCCTTACATCATCCATGATCTCACTCGCTCCTCTCGAGCCCTATAAAAGGATATGATCCTCATGACATATTTCCTCACAAAAAACTTCACCTACAAAAAAGTGAGGAGGAGATTAGAGAGAAAAGTAAACAAAAATTGAGTTTACAAAAATGGAAGACCTCAACATTTTGAGGATGAAGAAACAAATGCTCCTCATAGAGCTATCTGCAATTGAGCAGAAAATCAACTTGTATGAACAAGTAACAACGGTCACCAATGTACCGGAAAGCGAAAGCTCAAAAACAAAGGCTATTCCAGTGCAAACGGCACCTGGTAAAGAATCAACAAATCCGTTGAAAGCTGATGCTTTGCTAAAAAGCATAATAAAGGAGACAGCTACTCCTCTTCCTAATGGAAAAACTAGCTTATTGGTTGATCCCAATCCTTGTACTGAAGGAATCAGTAAAATGACAACTTTGTCACCCACTAACAAATCTGTGCAGGAGTTCACACCAGATTACAAAAAAGCTCTTAACAAAGAAGCTGAAAGATTTTATGTAATCTATAAAGGACCCCATGCCGGTGTTCATACTGACTGGGGAATTACAGAAACCTTCTGTAAAGTTGATAAAGTTACTTGCAAAAAATTCAGAAATGAAACATCTGCGAGATTAAGCCTTGCCACTTATCAAGACGATACAAGCAAGACTAACCAACCACTTCTTCGACCAAAAATTCAAAAAGTCAAAGAAGCCCACAGAGACCAAAGGTTTGACGTTCCAATTGACGTTCAACAAATGGTTAACTATCCTGAAATCTCTTTTGAAGATTTCAGAACAATCTGGAAGAAAGCAAGAGCTGCATGCCCAGAAGACCTTGTTCATGAAAAGTTTTTCACTACGGACAAGAAAACAAAAAGTCTGTTCAACTTTCTCGAAGGAGCAGATGCAAAATTAGTCTACCAAGCCTTTCAAGCTGGACTAATCGACAATATCTACCCAAGCTGCAACCTTCAAGAACTCAAATTCTTCCCAAGCAGCATGGTAGAATCCATTAAGAACTTTCGAAAGAAAGTACTTAAAGCAAAAGATAATCCGATCTACATCAGATGCATCTCTTCACTCCCAGAATGGATTCAAGAATCAACTCTTTCTCCATACCACTTTCTGGAAATTGGTCTTTCTAAAGCCAATAGAGAGATTGAACAATCTCAACCAATGGAAGATAAAGATCTACCTTTCACAGAAATTCTTCATCCTAACCGCGTCAATGGTTTAAGAAGAATATCAGAAAAAATCATTGAAATTATCTCTGGTTCAAAAAAGAAGATTAATTATACCGATTCACATTGTATAATTACAAGCTGGAGTTACAACAACACCAGCCAAGAAGATCTTCGTCAAGCCTCCAAGTTTGGAGAAAAATTCATGAACAATAGCATGGAAGTATCCAATGCTACACGCCAACACTTCTGCCGACATGCAGAACAACTTTTCGAAGAACATCTTTGTCACTTTTGTGATTGCAAAGATTCGGAGACAAAGGAGGGACCCCCCTCTGAAGATGACAAATCCTCATCATCTTAAAGAAAGATGCTTCACGTGTCAAATGGCCCCTCCACTCAAAATAATAATGCCTTTTCTCCATTATTAAAAGCTTTCCAGCTGTCCACAATAATGTAATCTTTAGTGGATAAAAACGTCATGCCTGACATAATAGGCAAGGATCAGACCCTCTCAATATATCTATAAATTGAGAGTTATGTTTTGTAGAAAAAGGCATCGCAATAACGAGTGCAACAAAAACACTCTCTATCTTGTAAATTTTCAGTTCAATGTCTTGTGAGTAAAAATCTCCCTTAGAAGGGAGAGATGTAAAATATTATAGGAGTACTCCCATTTCGGGAGCTCTTTTATCAATAAATCTTTGTTTTGTTATACTTGAGTGTTCTTACAAAATAGAGTCATGAAACCTGTAAGTGACAGAGTGTCAGGTCGACGATGGTCAACAGTACCACAGGCATGAGGCCAACAGGGAAAGCAACCACATAGACCAATGATTGACACAGGCTGGCTTGAATAGTTTCTATCTATGTAAGTAATACTCCTACTACAAAACACTTATTGATTAATGAGTTTTCTCTTTACAATTTTTTGCATCTATTTCCTTCTAAACATACAAAATATAATAAACAAATTCCGTACACCATCACTGGTATCAGAGCCTTGTTAAAAAATGGTACAACATTATAATAAAACACTTTACAGTGAATTATTTGAAGAAATTCGTAATACAGAGAATGAATTTTGTTGGTAAATAGTGGGAACGTTGAAATGTTCTCCTGAAAGTTCGAGATTAATGTTTCTACAAACTTTAATAAATATATTCACTCAATAATTCACCATCACTTTGTGTTAATAATGGGTACCTTTATTTCTGCTTCTTTATTGACAATCAATATTGAGTACAATCTCAACTGGAATTAATCAATATTGAGTCCAATATTGAGTACAATCTCAACAGAATCTGCTTCTTTATTGACAATCAATATTGAGTACAATCTCAAAATATAATAAACAAATTCCGTACACCATCACTGGTATCTCCTGGAATTAATATTGAGTACATTCATCGCAATAACGAGTGCAACAAAAACACTCTCTATCTTGTAAATTTTCAGTTCAATGTCTTGTGAGTAAAAATCTCCCTTAGAAGGGAGAGATGTAAAATATTATAGGAGTACTCCCATTTCGGGAGCTCTTTTATCAATAAATCTTTGTTTTGTTATACTTGAGTGTTCTTACAAAATAGAGTCATGAAACCTGTAAGTGACAGAGTGTCAGGTCGACGATGGTCAACAGTACCACAGGCATGAGGCCAACAGGGAAAGCAACCACATAGACCAATGATTGACACAGGCTGGCTTGAATAGTTTCTATCTATGTAAATAATACTCCTACTACAAAACACTTATTGATTAATGAGTTTTCTCTTTACAATTTTTTGCATCTATTTCCTTCTAAACATACAAAATTTCTCAACATAAAGATATACTTTTAAGTAATAAAAAAGATTTAGTGCATATAAATTTCAGAATTCTACAAGCACAAAATAAACATACTCACGAATATATACCAACCATGGTTAATATACGTAAGTACCTCCTTCATAGGCAAAAAATGCATCAAGAACACCTTGATAAAGCTTTAAACTCAGTTTCAGAACTCAGAAAAAGGATTTTAACTTGTTAACATTTCTTAAACATAAATAAAGAAATTTTCAACAATTCTGAAGAAAATGATTCAGAAGAAAAACAAATCCTAACTTATGTTGAGGATGAAGACGGCTTTCATGCAAACCTCTTAATAAAACAAGATCTTCTCTCTCGGGTCAAGAAAACAGATTTAAAAATAAAGAAAGAAAACATTTTCAAAAATGTTCCTTCTAAACTTAGTATTTTAAATCCGCTTAAAAGGAAAAATGAAATTTTCTACTTTGTTAGTACTAAAGAAATGTCTGTAGACATAAAAGACACAATAGGAGCTGTCTTTCTACCCCTTTTGACTAAAGAACAAATAAACAATAACTTAAAAAGTATTCCAGTTGAGATTAGATCAAAAGTAAGAATGGTCCATATCGGAGCTGTAAAAATTTTGATAAAATCCCAATTCCAAGCAGGAATAAATTCTCCCATAAAAATGGCCTTAATTGACAACAGAATTACTGACAGACAGGACTGCATCTTAGGTGCTGCTAGGGGAAACCTTGCATACCAAAAATTTATGTTTTCAGTCTATCCAAAATTTGCTCTAGATTTGAAATCTGCAAATATAGATAAAACTTTATCTTTTATACATCACTTTGAAAGAAGTGACCTTATGAACCCAGGTGATAAACCATTCACCATAACCTATCTCATAGGATATGCCCTGACCAATAGTCACCATAGCATAGACTACAAGAAAGACGAGTACATCGAACTTGATGATGTCTTTTCAGAAATAGGCCATGTCAAAGATAAACAATTCTGCGACATAAATCCTCAAGAAAACTCTTGGGTTTTAAATATAGCTAGAAACAAAAAAGCTCTAGGAGAAACTCTTAGACCAAGAATTTCTATGGATTCACTCCATATAGGAGAAAGCTCAGAAAGAAAAGATAGTAACTTAATAAGAAACATGTCTTTAAAAATTGATAGTCTACGTCAGAATATCAAACAAATCTCTGAGGTAATAAATGAGTAATAAAATAGATTTTCCTCATTTTTATAAAAAAGGTAAAACAGTAAAAATCAAAACCCTTGACGACAATACTGAAAAGAAAGAATACGTTTTCTCTACTTCTGGAAAAGCTGGTATTCAAACAATTGTAAATCATTGCAATAATCTCAACCAGATCATTGCAAGATGTCTCTTAAAAACTTCGAAAATATGCCATTACCTTGGTATTTCAAAAGATATTTCTAAAGATATTTCTAAAAATAAAATACCTTTTAACCAATTTAAAAACGATTTAGCCATTTTGGTTAAAAATAATCTTGATAAAAATAATTTTGAAAAATTCTTCGAAGTTATTGAAAGACAAAATAAACTAACTATCAAGCTAACCCAGTCTATTGACAAACATTCTATTCTTTTAGAAAACTCTTTAAAAAACAACCATTTTGTTGAAGAAGTCGCCAAAAAGGCAAATATTGAAGGCACTCTTAAAGAAAACAACCTTAAGATCACTAATATACAAGAGCAGTTAAAACAACTGATAGGATGACCTCGATACCCGAGCTAAATAGATCAATCAACCTCCTTAATGAAAAAATAGATGGGCTGATTATAAACTTTGACTTAACGGCCATTAAATACGTAACCACTACACAGTTAGAAGTAGCATCTGCAAAAATTATTGCAGACATTACTAAAGAGTTATCTGAAAAGATTGACTCTTGCCCTTGTAATAAAGACATTCTTGAACACATCAAGAATATTCCCATCATAGAACAAAAAACCAAAACTGGAAAATATTCAGGTCTTAAGAAATACTCACCTCCCAATCCAAGTATTGGAAACCCTGACTTAGGAAGCTCAAAAGACTCCCAGAAAATCGATATTTTCAAAAAAGAGCAAAAATGAAAGAAACAATCTCTGAGAAACTTGAGAAATATTTCTTTAACCTTCAATATGAAGATTATGATAAGGCTGACCAAAAACTTATTCAACTTTTATCTTTAGAAACTGAAGAATGCGAAGAATTGTATCAAAAAGAACCCAAACTTTTTGATCAATATTTTAGAATGACTAAAATAGATGAACCTGATACTGAATCAGAACAAGAAGATAACTTTAAGACTAATACAAAAACTGTAAAGTTCGAATATTCAGATATGGAAGATGATGAAGCAGAATCTTCTTATACAGCCGCTAGAAGAAGCAATAAAAAGAAATATGAGTTTAAAATGCCTGTCCACAATGGTATTCCAAATAGTGGTCAAGGATCCAATACGATCAATGTACTCAATATTGATTGTATCCAAGATCTAAAACTCAGAGAAAGAGTTGTAGAAAAATGGGTTACTGAGATTTCACTAATCTTACAGACAAACCCAGATGAATTTGAAAAAGCAAAAAATGTTCTACTACTTTTAGAACACAAAACTGATGGAATTGTGCAAAAATTCCTAAGAAACAATAATTGGAATGAAGAAATGCATGGTTCAGATCTTTTTGATAATATCATAAATGTCATATACACTACTTTCTTAGGTCTTGATTATATTTCTAATAAAGACTTCACCATTAATAAGAAAGTTGACATAGCAAGAGTTTCAATGACAAAACTCCAATTACATGATATTAGTCTTCTCGACAAATACACATGTATGTATGAATCATATCTGTATGATATTCCACAAAGAAGTGAATATGCGCAATGGATATCTGCTTACCTCATGAAAATTCCAATTATTGGAGAAACCTGTACAGACAGATGGAAAAAAGAAGTTACTGGAGAAATCCAGCAAACCAGTCTTTCTTATGCAACAAAAATTGCAAAAGAAGAAATTGATAGAATCTGTCAAGACAGATATAAACAACAAAAACTTAAAACAATAAGCAAAGATTGTTGTAGCATTCTCTCTGATTTCAAAAACTTTGATATTGGAAAGAAAAATTATAATAAGAAAAAGTATAAAAACAAAAAGAAATTCAAATCTTTTTGGAAAAAGAAAAGAAGAAAATTTTCACCAGGAAAATACTTCAAAAAACCTTCAAAAGAAACACCTAAGAAGAATACTTCCTGTCCGCAAGGAAAGAAAAAATGTAGGTGTTGGATCTGCAATGAAGAAGGACACTACGCCAATGAATGTCCAAATAGAAAAAAATACCCAGACAAAGTCAAGGTTTTACAAACCGCTAACAATGGGGGATTTGAAGCTCTTGAAGAAGAGTATGATGGTACACAACATGTTTTTATATATCATGTTGAGACAGAATCTTCATCAGACACTGATGAATACGAATCAACAACGGATGACTCAGACTAGTCCCATACAAACCCCACTTTTCAGAGAGGAGGAGATTAACCATTTTTGCGTAAACCTCCAGAAGATTGATGATTCCCTTATCATGAATCTTACTAATCCAAACTCTATCTATGTTTCTACTTTCCTTAACTTTAAAGGATATAAAAAATTTAGAGTACATTGTTTTGTAGACACAGGTGCATCTTTATGTCTTGCAAGCAAATTCATCATTCCGGATGAACTCTGGGAAAACGCTCCCAAAGAAATTAGTGCCACTATTGCAAATGGTGAAACCATAAAAATTAATAAAGTTTGTAGAAACATTAATCTCGAACTTTCAGGAGAACATTTCAACGTTCCCACTATTTACCAACAAAATTCAGGAATTGATATCATAATTGGAAACAACTTCTGTCAAGTTTATGGACCATTCATACAATGGATAGATAGAATCGCCTTTCATCTTAATAATGATATGGTAATTATAAAAAAGGTTACAGAAGCCTATAGCAAAGGAAAACCAGGTTTTCTTGAAACTCAAGAAAAAGGTTCTAAAGAAAAACAAATTCCAGGTACTAATATAACCCATGAAGGGATTAATAAAGAAAAGATTATTTCTATTCAAACTACCAGGTTCAAACAGATTGAAGATCTTCTTGAAAAAGTTTGTTCTGAAAATCCTATTGATCCAAATAAAACCAAAGGATGGATGAAAGCTTCAATTAAGCTTATTAATCCCAAGACGGTTATTAGAGAAAAACCTATGGTTTACTCTTTACAAGATAGAGAAGAATTTTCCAAACAAATCAAGGAATTACTTGATATGAGACTAATTATAGAATCAAAATCCCCTCATATGTCTCCTGCCTTTCTTGTCAATAAAGAAGCAGAGAAAAGAAGAGGAAAGAAGCGCATGGTTGTCAATTACAAAGCAATCAATGATGCAACTATTGGAGACTCACATAATCTTCCCAATATGCACGAACTCTTGACTCTTCTACGAGGAAAAAACATTTATTCAAGCTTCGACTGCAAGTCAGGTTTCTGGCAAGTTCTACTTGATGAAGAATCGCAGCTTCTCACTGCCTTCACATGTCCTGATGGACTCTTTCAATGGAAAGTACTACCCTTTGGGCTTAAACAAGCTCCTAGTATTTTTCAAAGACACATGCAGAACGCTCTTCGAGGCCTTGAAGGTTTCTGCACTGTATACGTTGATGACATCATGATCTTCAGCAAAAATGAACAAGAACACTATGTTCATGTCACACAGGTTCTCAGAACTATTTTAAAATATGGAATAATACTTTCAAAAAAGAAAGCTCATCTTTTCAAAACAAAAATCAATTTTTTGGGTTTAGAAATAAATGAAGGTACTCATTGTCCTCAAAAACATATTCTTGAACATTTACATGACTTTCCAAATGTTTTAGAAGACAAAAAACAACTGCAAAGATTTCTTGGTGTTTTAACTTATGCTGAAACATATATTGAAAAACTTGCAGCCATGAGAAAACCTTTACAGGTAAAATTAAAAAAAGATGTCATCTGGAATTGGTCAAATGCTGATACAGACTACATCAAAAAGATAAAGAAAGTTTTAATCAATTTTCCAAAACTTTATCTTCCAAACATTGAAGACAGTTTAATTATTGAAACTGATGCTTCTGATGAATTTTGGGGAGGTGTTTTAAAAGCTAAAAACCCCAAAAACGAAGAACAAATTTGCAGGTACACCTCTGGCAGTTTCAAAGCAGCTGAGAAAAACTACCATAGCAATGAAAAAGAATTACTCGCTGTAAAAAGAGTTATTACAAAATTCTCTGTATATTTAACACCAGTAAATTTCCTGGTTCGTACAGATAATAAAAATTTTACTTATTTCCTCCGAACGAAGATTGCAGGAGATAACAAATTAGGCCGGCTAATACGATGGCAAGAGTGGTTCTCACGATATACTTTCGCTGTTGAACATCTCGCAGGAAACAAAAACGTACTGGCAGACTGCCTCACTCGTGACTTCAGGTATGCCTTACATCATCCATGATCTCACTCGCTCCTCTCGAGCCCTATAAAAGGATATGATCCTCATGACATATTTCCTCACAAAAAACTTCACCTACAAAAAAGTGAGGAGGAGATTAGAGAGAAAAGTAAACAAAAATTGAGTTTACAAAAATGGAAGACCTCAACATTTTGAGGATGAAGAAACAAATGCTCCTCATAGAGCTATCTGCAATTGAGCAGAAAATCAACTTGTATGAACAAGTAACAACGGTCACCAATGTACCGGAAAGCGAAAGCTCAAAAACAAAGGCTATTCCAGTGCAAACGGCACCTGGTAAAGAATCAACAAATCCGTTGAAAGCTGATGCTTTGCTAAAAAGCATAATAAAGGAGACAGCTACTCCTCTTCCTAATGGAAAAACTAGCTTATTGGTTGATCCCAATCCTTGTACTGAAGGAATCAGTAAAATGACAACTTTGTCACCCACTAACAAATCTGTGCAGGAGTTCACACCAGATTACAAAAAAGCTCTTAACAAAGAAGCTGAAAGATTTTATGTAATCTATAAAGGACCCCATGCCGATGTTCATACTGACTGGGGAATTACAGAAACCTTCTGTAAAGTTGATAAAGTTACTTGCAAAAAATTCAGAAATGAAACATCTGCAAGATTAAGCCTTGCCACTTATCAAGACGATACAAGCAAGACTAACCAACCACTTCTTCGACCAAAAATTCAAAAAGTCAAAGAAGCCCACAGAGACCAAAGGTTTGACGTTCCAATTGACGTTCAACAAATGGTTAACTATCCTGAAATCTCTTTTGAAGATTTCAGAACAATCTGGAAGAAAGCAAGAGCTGCATGCCCAGAAGACCTTGTTCATGAAAAGTTTTTCACTACGGACAAGAAAACAAAAAGTCTGTTCAACTTTCTCGAAGGAGCAGATGCAAAATTAGTCTACCAAGCCTTTCAAGCTGGACTAATCGACAATATCTACCCAAGCTGCAACCTTCAAGAACTCAAATTCTTCCCAAGCAGCATGGTAGAATCCATTAAGAACTTTCGAAAGAAAGTACTTAAAGCAAAAGATAATCCGATCTACATCAGATGCATCTCTTCACTCCCAGAATGGATTCAAGAATCAACTCTTTCTCCATACCACTTTCTGGAAATTGGTCTTTCTAAAGCCAATAGAGAGATTGAACAATCTCAACCAATGGAAGATAAAGATCTACCTTTCACAGAAATTCTTCATCCTAACCGCGTCAATGGTTTAAGAAGAATATCAGAAAAAATCATTGAAATTATCTCTGGTTCAAAAAAGAAGATTAATTATACCGATTCACATTGTATAATTACAAGCTGGAGTTACAACAACACCAGCCAAGAAGATCTTCGTCAAGCCTCCAAGTTTGGAGAAAAATTCATGAACAATAGCATGGAAGTATCCAATGCTACACGCCAACACTTCTGCCGACATGCAGAACAACTTTTCGAAGAACATCTTTGTCACTTTTGTGATTGCAAAGATTCGGAGACAAAGGAGGGACCCCCCTCTGAAGATGACAAATCCTCATAATCTTAAAGAAAGATGCTTCACGTGTCAAATGGCCCCTCCACTCAAAATAATAATGCCTTTTCTCCATTATTAAAAGCTTTCCAGCTGTCCACAATAATGTAATCTTTAGTGGATAAAAACGTCATGCCTGACATAATAGGCAAGGATCAGACCCTCTCAATAGATCTATAAATTGAGAGTTATGTTTTGTAGAAAAAGATCATCGCAATAACGAGTGCAACAAAAACACTCTCTATCTTGTAAATTTTCAGTTCAATGTCTTGTGAGTGAAAATCTCCCTTAGAAGGGAGAGATGTAAAATATTATAGGAGTACTCCCATTTCGGGAGCTCTTTTATCAATAAATCTTTGTTTTGTTATACTTGAGTGTTCTTACAAAATAGAGTCATGAAACCTGTAAGTGACAGAGTGTCAGGTCGACGATGGTCAACAGTACCACAGGCATGAGGCCAACAGGGAAAGCAACCACATAGACCAATGATTGACACAGGCTGGCTTGAATAGTTTCTATCTATGTAAGTAATACTCCTACTACAAAACACTTATTGATTAATGAGTTTTCTCTTTACAATTTTTTGCATCTATTTCCTTCTAAACATAAAAAATATAATAAACAAATTCCGTACACCAACACTGGTATCAGAGCCTTGTTAAAAAATGGTACTACATTATAATAAAACACTTTACAGTGAATTATTTGAAGAAATTCGTAATACAGAGAATGAGATTTCTCAACATAAAGATATACTTTTAAGTAATAAAAAAGATTTAGTGCATATAAATTTCAGAATTCTACAAGCACAAAATAAACATACTCACGAATATATACCAACCATGGTTAATATACGTAAGTACCTCCTTCATAGGCAAAAAATGCATCAAGAACACCTTGATAAAGCTTTAAACTCAGTTTCAGAACTCAGAAAAAGGATTTTAACTTGTTAACATTTCTTAAACATGAATAAAGAAATTTTCAACAATTCTGAAGAAAATGATTCAGAAGAAAAACAAATCCTAACTTATGTTGAGGATGAAGACGGCTTTCATGCAAACCTCTTAATAAAACAAGATCTTCTCTCTCGGGTCAAGAAAACAGATTTAAAAATAAAGAAAGAAAACATTTTCAAAAATGTTCCTTCTAAACTTAGTATTTTAAATCCGCTTAAAAGGAAAAATGAAATTTTCTACTTTGTTAGTACTAAAGAAATGTCTGTAGACATAAAAGACACAATAGGAGCTGTCTTTCTACCCCTTTTGACTAAAGAACAAATAAACAATAACTTAAAAAGTATTCCAGTTGAGATTAGATCAAAAGTAAGAATGGTCCATATCGGAGCTGTAAAAATTTTGATAAAATCCCAATTCCAAGCAGGAATAAATTCTCCCATAAAAATGGCCTTAATTGACAACAGAATTACTGACAGACAGGACTGCATCTTAGGTGCTGCTAGGGGAAACCTTGCATACCAAAAATTTATGTTTTCAGTCTATCCAAAATTTGCTTTAGATTTGAAATCTGCAAATATAGATAAAACTTTATCTTTTATACATCACTTTGAAAGAAGTGACCTTATGAACCCAGGTGATAAACCATTCACCATAACCTATCTCATAGGATATGCCCTGACCAACAGTCACCATAACATAGACTACAAGAAAGACGAGTACATCGAACTTGATGATGTCTTTTCAGAAATAGGCCATGTCAAAGATAAACAATTCTGCGACATAAATCCTCAAGAAAACTCTTGGGTTTTAAATATAGCTAGAAACAAAAAAGCTCTAGGAGAAACTCTTAGACCAAGAATTTCTATGGATTCACTCCATATAGGAGAAAGCTCAGAAAGAAAAAAGATAGTAACTTAATAAGAAACATGTCTTTAAAAATTGATAGTCTACGTCAGAATATCAAACAAATCTCTGAGGTAATAAATGAGTAATAAAATAGATTTTCCTCATTTTTATAAAAAAGGTAAAACAGTAAAAATCAAAACCCTTGACGACAATACTGAAAAGAAAGAATACGTTTTCTCTACTTCTGGAAAAGCTGGTATTCAAACAATTGTAAATCATTGCAATAATCTCAACCAGATCATTGCAAGATGTCTCTTAAAAACTTCGAAAATATGCCATTACCTTGGTATTTCAAAAGATATTTCTAAAGATATTTCTAAAAATAAAATATCTTTTAACCAATTTAAAAACGATTTAGCCATTTTGGTTAAAAATAATCTTGATAAAAATAATTTTGAAAAATTCTTCGAAGTTATTGAAAGACAAAATAAACTAACTATCAAGCTAACCCAGTCTATTGACAAACATTCTATTCTTTTAGAAAACTCTTTAGAAAACAACCTTAAGATCACTAATATACAAGAGCAGTTAAAACAACTGATAGGATGACCTCGATACCCGAGCTAAATAGATCAATCAACCTCCTTAATGAAAAAATAGATGGGCTGATTATAAACTTTGACTTAACGGCCATTAAATACGTAACCACTACACAGTTAGAAGTAGCATCTGCAAAAATTATTGCAGACATTACTAAAGAGTTATCTGAAAAGATTGACTCTTGCCCTTGTAATAAAGACATTCTTGAACACATCAAGAATATTCCCATCATAGAACAAAAAACCAAAACTGGAAAATATTCAGGTCTTAAGAAATACTCACCTCCCAATCCAAGTATTGGAAACCCTGACTTAGGAAGCTCAAAAGACTCCCAGAAAATCGATATTTTCAAAAAAGAGCAAAAATGAAAGAAACAATCTCTGAGAAACTTGAGAAATATTTCTTTAACCTTCAATATGAAGATTATGATAAGGCTGACCAAAAACTTATTCAACTTTTATCTTTAGAAACTGAAGAATGCGAAGAATTGTATCAAAAAGAACCCAAACTTTTTGATCAATATTTTAGAATGACTAAAATAGATGAACCTGATACTGAATCAGAACAAGAAGATAACTTTAAGACTAATACAAAAACTGTAAAGTTCGAATATTCAGATATGGAAGATGATGAAGCAGAATCTTCTTATACAGCCGCTAGAAGAAGCAATAAAAAGAAATATGAGTTCAAAATGCCTGTCCACAATGGTATTCCAAATAGTGGTCAAGGATCCAATACGATCAATGTACTCAATATTGATTGTATCCAAGATCTAAAACTCAGAGAAAGAGTTGTAGAAAAATGGGTTACTGAGATTTCACTAATCTTACAGACAAACCCAGATGAATTTGAAAAAGCAAAAAATGTTCTACTACTTTTAGAACACAAAACTGATGGAATTGTGCAAAAATTCCTAAGAAACAATAATTGGAATGAAGAAATGCATGGTTCAGATCTTTTTGATAATATCATAAATGTCATATACACTACTTTCTTAGGTCTTGATTATATTTCTAATAAAGACTTCACCATTAATAAGAAAGTTGACATAGCAAGAGTTTCAATGACAAAACTCCAATTACATGATATTAGTCTTCTCGACAAATACACATGTATGTATGAATCATATCTGTATGATATTCCACAAAGAAGTGAATATGCGCAATGGATATCTGCTTACCTCATGAAAATTCCAATTATTGGAGAAACCTGTACAGACAGATGGAAAAAAGAAGTTACTGGAGAAATCCAGCAAACCAGTCTTTCTTATGCAACAAAAATTGCAAAAGAAGAAATTGATAGAATCTGTCAAGACAGATATAAACAACAAAAACTTAAAACAATAAGCAAAGATTGTTGTAGCATTCTCTCTGATTTCAAAAACTTTGATATTGGAAAGAAAAATTATAATAAGAAAAAGTATAAAAACAAAAAGAAATTCAAATCTTTTTGGAAAAAGAAAAGAAGAAAATTTTCACCAGGAAAATACTTCAAAAAACCTTCAAAAGAAACACCTAAGAAGAATACTTCCTGTCCGCAAGGAAAGAAAAAATGTAGGTGTTGGATCTGCAATGAAGAAGGACACTACGCCAATGAATGTCCAAATAGAAAAAAATACCCAGACAAAGTCAAGGTTTTACAAACCGCTAACAATGGGGGATTTGAAGCTCTTGAAGAAGAGTATGATGGTACACAACATGTTTTTATATATCATGTTGAGACAGAATCTTCATCAGACACTGATGAATACGAATCAACAACGGATGACTCAGACTAGTCCCATACAAACCCCACTTTTCAGAGAGGAGGAGATTAACCATTTTTGCGTAAACCTCCAGAAGATTGATGATTCCCTTATCATGAATCTTACTAATCCAAACTCTATCTATGTTTCTACTTTCCTTAACTTTAAAGGATATAAAAAATTTAGAGTACATTGTTTTGTAGACACAGGTGCATCTTTATGTCTTGCAAGCAAATTCATCATTCCGGATGAACTCTGGGAAAACGCTCCCAAAGAAATTAGTGCCACTATTGCAAATGGTGAAACCATAAAAATTAATAAAGTTTGTAGAAACATTAATCTCGAACTTTCAGGAGAACATTTCAACGTTCCCACTATTTACCAACAAAATTCAGGAATTGATATCATAATTGGAAACAACTTCTGTCAAGTTTATGGACCATTCATACAATGGATAGATAGAATCGCCTTTCATCTTAATAATGATATGGTAATTATAAAAAAGGTTACAGAAGCCTATAGCAAAGGAAAACCAGGTTTTTTTGAAACTCAAGAAAAAGGTTCTAAAGAAAAACAAATTCCAGGTACTAATATAACCCATGAAGGGATTAATAAAGAAAAGATTATTTCTATTCAAACTACCAGGTTCAAACAGATTGAAGATCTTCTTGAAAAAGTTTGTTCTGAAAATCCTATTGATCCAAATAAAACCAAAGGATGGATGAAAGCTTCAATTAAGCTTATTAATCCCAAGACGGTTATTAGAGAAAAACCTATGGTTTACTCTTTACAAGATAGAGAAGAATTTTCCAAACAAATCAAGGAATTACTTGATATGAGACTAATTATAGAATCAAAATCCCCTCATATGTCTCCTGCCTTTCTTGTCAATAAAGAAGCAGAGAAAAGAAGAGGAAAGAAGCGCATGGTTGTCAATTACAAAGCAATCAATGATGCAACTATTGGAGACTCACATAATCTTCCCAATATGCACGAACTCTTGACTCTTCTACGAGGAAAAAACATTTATTCAAGCTTCGACTGCAAGTCAGGTTTCTGGCAAGTTCTACTTGATGAAGAATCGCAGCTTCTCACTGCCTTCACATGTCCTGATGGACTCTTTCAATGGAAAGTACTACCCTTTGGGCTTAAACAAGCTCCTAGTATTTTTCAAAGACACATGCAGAACGCTCTTCGAGGCCTTGAAGGTTTCTGCACTGTATACGTTGATGACATCATGATCTTCAGCAAAAATGAACAAGAACACTATGTTCATGTCACACAGGTTCTCAGAACTATTTTAAAATATGGAATAATACTTTCAAAAAAGAAAGCTCATCTTTTCAAAACAAAAATCAATTTTTTGGGTTTAGAAATAAATGAAGGTACTCATTGTCCTCAAAAACATATTCTTGAACATTTACATGACTTTCCAAATGTTTTAGAAGACAAAAAACAACTGCAAAGATTTCTTGGTGTTTTAACTTATGCTGAAACATATATTGAAAAACTTGCAGCCATGAGAAAACCTTTACAGGTAAAATTAAAAAAAGATGTCATCTGGAATTGGTCAAATGCTGATACAGACTACATCAAAAAGATAAAGAAAGTTTTAATCAATTTTCCAAAACTTTATCTTCCAAACATTGAAGACAGTTTAATTATTGAAACTGATGCTTCTGATGAATTTTGGGGAGGTGTTTTAAAAGCTAAAAACCCCAAAAACGAAGAACAAATTTGCAGGTACACCTCTGGCAGTTTCAAAGCAGCTGAGAAAAACTACCATAGCAATGAAAAAGAATTACTCGTTGTAAAAAGAGTTATTACAAAATTCTCTGTATATTTAACACCAGTAAATTTCCTGGTTCGTACAGATAATAAAAATTTTACTTATTTCCTCCGAACGAAGATTGCAGGAGATAACAAATTAGGCCGGCTAATACGATGGCAAGAGTGGTTCTCACGATATACTTTCGCTGTTGAACATCTCGCAGGAAACAAAAACGTACTGGCAGACTGCCTCACTCGTGACTTCAGGTATGCCTTACATCATCCATGATCTCACTCGCTCCTCTCGAGCCCTATAAAAGGATATGATCCTCATGACATATTTCCTCACAAAAAACTTCACCTACAAAAAAGTGAGGAGGAGATTAGAGAGAAAAGTAAACAAAAATTGAGTTTACAAAAATGGAAGACCTCAACATTTTGAGGATGAAGAAACAAATGCTCCTCATAGAGCTATCTGCAATTGAGCAGAAAATCAACTTGTATGAACAAGTAACAACGGTCACCAATGTACCGGAAAGCGAAAGCTCAAAAACAAAGGCTATTCCAGTGCAAACGGCACCTGGTAAAGAATCAACAAATCCGTTGAAAGCTGATGCTTTGCTAAAAAGCATAATAAAGGAGACAGCTACTCCTCTTCCTAATGGAAAAACTAGCTTATTGGTTGATCCCAATCCTTGTACTGAAGGAATCAGTAAAATGACAACTTTGTCACCCACTAACAAATCTGTGCAGGAGTTCACACCAGATTACAAAAAAGCTCTTAACAAAGAAGCTGAAAGATTTTATGTAATCTATAAAGGACCCCATGCCGGTGTTCATACTGACTGGGGAATTACAGAAACCTTCTGTAAAGTTGATAAAGTTACTTGCAAAAAATTCAGAAATGAAACATCTGCAAGATTAAGCCTTGCCACTTATCAAGACGATACAAGCAAGACTAACCAACCACTTCTTCGACCAAAAATTCAAAAAGTCAAAGAAGCCCACAGAGACCAAAGGTTTGACGTTCCAATTGACGTTCAACAAATGGTTAACTATCCTGAAATCTCTTTTGAAGATTTCAGAACAATCTGGAAGAAAGCAAGAGCTGCATGCCCAGAAGACCTTGTTCATGAAAAGTTTTTCACTACGGACAAGAAAACAAAAAGTCTGTTCAACTTTCTCGAAGGAGCAGATGCAAAATTAGTCTACCAAGCCTTTCAAGCTGGACTAATCGACAATATCTACCCAAGCTGCAACCTTCAAGAACTCAAATTCTTCCCAAGCAGCATGGTAGAATCCATTAAGAACTTTCGAAAGAAAGTACTTAAAGCAAAAGATAATCCGATCTACATCAGATGCATCTCTTCACTCCCAGAATGGATTCAAGAATCAACTCTTTCTCCATACCACTTTCTGGAAATTGGTCTTTCTAAAGCCAATAGAGAGATTGAACAATCTCAACCAATGGAAGATAAAGATCTACCTTTCACAGAAATTCTTCATCCTAACCGCGTCAATGGTTTAAGAAGAATATCAGAAAAAATCATTGAAATTATCTCTGGTTCAAAAAAGAAGATTAATTATACCGATTCACATTGTATAATTACAAGCTGGAGTTACAACAACACCAGCCAAGAAGATCTTCGTCAAGCCTCCAAGTTTGGAGAAAAATTCATGAACAATAGCATGGAAGTATCCAATGCTACACGCCAACACTTCTGCCGACATGCAGAACAACTTTTCGAAGAACATCTTTGTCACTTTTGTGATTGCAAAGATTCGGAGACAAAGGAGGGACCCCCCTCTGAAGATGACAAATCCTCATCATCTTAAAGAAAGATGCTTCACGTGTCAAATGGCCCCTCCACTCAAAATAATAATGCCTTTTCTCCATTATTAAAAGCTTTCCAGCTGTCCACAATAATGTAATCTTTAGTGGATAAAAACGTCATGCCTGACATAATAGGCAAGGATCAGACCCTCTCAATAGATCTATAAATTGAGAGTTATGTTTTGTAGAAAAAGATCATCGCAATAACGAGTGCAACAAAAACACTCTCTATCTTGTAAATTTTCAGTTCAATGTCTTGTGAGTAAAAATCTCCCTTAGAAGGGAGAGATGTAAAATATTATAGGAGTACTCCCATTTCGGGAGCTCTTTTATCAATAAATCTTTGTTTTGTTATACTTGAGTGTTCTTACAAAATAGAGTCATGAAACCTGTAAGTGACAGAGTGTCAGGTCGACGATGGTCAACAGTACCACAGGCATGAGGCCAACAGGGAAAGCAACCACATAGACCAATGATTGACACAGGCTGGCTTGAATAGTTTCTATCTATGTAAGTAATACTCCTACTACAAAACACTTATTGATTAATGAGTTTTCTCTTTACAATTTTTTGCATCTATTTCCTTCTAAACATACAAAATATAATAAACAAATTCCGTACACCAACACTGGTATCAGAGCCTTGTTAAAAAATGGTACTACATTATAATAAAACACTTTACAGTGAATTATTTGAAGAAATTCGTAATACAGAGAATGAGATTTCTCAACATAAAGATATACTTTTAAGTAATAAAAAAGATTTAGTGCATATAAATTTCAGAATTCTACAAGCACAAAATAAACATACTCACGAATATATACCAACCATGGTTAATATACGTAAGTACCTCCTTCATAGGCAAAAAATGCATCAAGAACACCTTGATAAAGCTTTAAACTCAGTTTCAGAACTCAGAAAAAGGATTTTAACTTGTTAACATTTCTTAAACATGAATAAAGAAATTTTCAACAATTCTGAAGAAAATGATTCAGAAGAAAAACAAATCCTAACTTATGTTGAGGATGAAGACGGCTTTCATGCAAACCTCTTAATAAAACAAGATCTTCTCTCTCGGGTCAAGAAAACAGATTTAAAAATAAAGAAAGAAAACATTTTCAAAAATGTTCCTTCTAAACTTAGTATTTTAAATCCGCTTAAAAGGAAAAATGAAATTTTCTACTTTGTTAGTACTAAAGAAATGTCTGTAGACATAAAAGACACAATAGGAGCTGTCTTTCTACCCCTTTTGACTAAAGAACAAATAAACAATAACTTAAAAAGTATTCCAGTTGAGATTAAATCAAAAGTAAGAATGGTCCATATCGGAGCTGTAAAAATTTTGATAAAATCCCAATTCCAAGCAGGAATAAATTCTCCCATAAAATGGCCTTAATTGACAACAAAATTACTGACAGACAGGACTGCATCTTAGGTGCTGCTAGGGGAAACCTTGCATACCAAAAATTTATGTTTTCAGTCTATCCAAAATTTGCTTTAGATTTGAAATCTGCAAATATAGATAAAACTTTATCTTTTATACATCACTTTGAAAGAAGTGACCTTATGAACCCAGGTGATAAACCATTCACCATAACCTATCTCATAGGATATGCCCTGACCAATAGTCACCATAACATAGACTACAAGAAAGACGAGTACATCGAACTTGATGATGTCTTTTCAGAAATAGGCCATGTCAAAGATAAACAATTCTGCGACATAAATCCTCAAGAAAACTCTTGGGTTTTAAATATAGCTAGAAACAAAAAAGCTCTAGGAGAAACTCTTAGACCAAGAATTTCTATGGATTCACTCCATATAGGAGAAAGCTCAGAAAGAAAAGATAGTAACTTAATAAGAAACATGTCTTTAAAAATTGATAGTCTACGTCAGAATATCAAACAAATCTCTGAGGTAATAAATGAGTAATAAAATAGATTTTCCTCATTTTTATAAAAAAGGTAAAACAGTAAAAATGAAAACCCTTGACGACAATACTGAAAAGAAAGAATACGTTTTCTCTACTTCTGGAAAAGCTGGTATTCAAACAATTGTAAATCATTGCAATAATCTCAACCAGATCATTGCAAGATGTCTCTTAAAAACTTCGAAAATATGCCATTACCTTGGTATTTCAAAAGATATTTCTAAAGATATTTCTAAAAATAAAATACCTTTTAACCAATTTAAAAACGATTTAGCCATTTTGGTTAAAAATAATCTTGATAAAAATAATTTTGAAAAATTCTTCGAAGTTATTGAAAGACAAAATAAACTAACTATCAAGCTAACCCAGTCTATTGACAAACATTCTATTCTTTTAGAAAACTCTTTAGAAAACAACCTTAAGATCACTAATATACAAGAGCAGTTAAAACAACTGATAGGATGACCTCGATACCCGAGCTAAATAGATCAATCAACCTCCTTAATGAAAAAATAGATGGGCTGATTATAAACTTTGACTTAACGGCCATTAAATACGTAACCACTACACAGTTAGAAGTAGCATCTGCAAAAATTATTGCAGACATTACTAAAGAGTTATCTGAAAAGATTGACTCTTGCCCTTGTAATAAAGACATTCTTGAACACATCAAGAATATTCCCATCATAGAACAAAAAACCAAAACTGGAAAATATTCAGGTCTTAAGAAATACTCACCTCCCAATCCAAGTATTGGAAACCCTGACTTAGGAAGCTCAAAAGACTCCCAGAAAATCGATATTTTCAAAAAAGAGCAAAAATGAAAGAAACAATCTCTGAGAAACTTGAGAAATATTTCTTTAACCTTCAATATGAAGATTATGATAAGGCTGACCAAAAACTTATTCAACTTTTATCTTTAGAAACTGAAGAATGCGAAGAATTGTATCAAAAAGAACCCAAACTTTTTGATCAATATTTTAGAATGACTAAAATAGATGAACCTGATACTGAATCAGAACAAGAAGATAACTTTAAGACTAATACAAAAACTGTAAAGTTCGAATATTCAGATATGGAAGATGATGAAGCAGAATCTTCTTATACAGCCGCTAGAAGAAGCAATAAAAAGAAATATGAGTTCAAAATGCCTGTCCACAATGGTATTCCAAATAGTGGTCAAGGATCCAATACGATCAATGTACTCAATATTGATTGTATCCAAGATCTAAAACTCAGAGAAAGAGTTGTAGAAAAATGGGTTACTGAGATTTCACTAATCTTACAGACAAACCCAGATGAATTTGAAAAAGCAAAAAATGTTCTACTACTTTTAGAACACAAAACTGATGGAATTGTGCAAAAATTCCTAAGAAACAATAATTGGAATGAAGAAATGCATGGTTCAGATCTTTTTGATAATATCATAAATGTCATATACACTACTTTCTTAGGTCTTGATTATATTTCTAATAAAGACTTCACCATTAATAAGAAAGTTGACATAGCAAGAGTTTCAATGACAAAACTCCAATTACATGATATTAGTCTTCTCGACAAATACACATGTATGTATGAATCATATCTGTATGATATTCCACAAAGAAGTGAATATGCGCAATGGATATCTGCTTACCTCATGAAAATTCCAATTATTGGAGAAACCTGTACAGACAGATGGAAAAAAGAAGTTACTGGAGAAATCCAGCAAACCAGTCTTTCTTATGCAACAAAAATTGCAAAAGAAGAAATTGATAGAATCTGTCAAGACAGATATAAACAACAAAAACTTAAAACAATAAGCAAAGATTGTTGTAGCATTCTCTCTGATTTCAAAAACTTTGATATTGGAAAGAAAAATTATAATAAGAAAAAGTATAAAAACAAAAAGAAATTCAAATCTTTTTGGAAAAAGAAAAGAAGAAAATTTTCACCAGGAAAATACTTCAAAAAACCTTCAAAAGAAACACCTAAGAAGAATACTTCCTGTCCGCAAGGAAAGAAAAAATGTAGGTGTTGGATCTGCAATGAAGAAGGACACTACGCCAATGAATGTCCAAATAGAAAAAAATACCCAGACAAAGTCAAGGTTTTACAAACCGCTAACAATGGGGGATTTGAAGCTCTTGAAGAAGAGTATGATGGTACACAACATGTTTTTATATATCATGTTGAGACAGAATCTTCATCAGACACTGATGAATACGAATCAACAACGGATGACTCAGACTAGTCCCATACAAACCCCACTTTTCAGAGAGGAGGAGATTAACCATTTTTGCGTAAACCTCCAGAAGATTGATGATTCCCTTATCATGAATCTTACTAATCCAAACTCTATCTATGTTTCTACTTTCCTTAACTTTAAAGGATATAA
The DNA here is from genome assembly GCF_052849685.1 of Lactuca virosa. Classification (NCBI taxonomy): domain Eukaryota; kingdom Viridiplantae; phylum Streptophyta; class Magnoliopsida; order Asterales; family Asteraceae; genus Lactuca; species Lactuca virosa. The sequence continues at coordinate 462,506,438 of NC_136430.1, read as the reverse complement.
AAAATTTAGAGTACATTGTTTTGTAGACACAGGTGCATCTTTATGTCTTGCAAGCAAATTCATCATTCCGGATGAACTCTGGGAAAACGCTCCCAAAGAAATTAGTGCCACTATTGCAAATGGTGAAACCATAAAAATTAATAAAGTTTGTAGAAACATTAATCTCGAACTTTCAGGAGAACATTTCAACGTTCCCACTATTTACCAACAAAATTCAGGAATTGATATCATAATTGGAAACAACTTCTGTCAAGTTTATGGACCATTCATACAATGGATAGATAGAATCGCCTTTCATCTTAATAATGATATGGTAATTATAAAAAAGGTTACAGAAGCCTATAGCAAAGGAAAACCAGGTTTTCTTGAAACTCAAGAAAAAGGTTCTAAAGAAAAACAAATTCCAGGTACTAATATAACCCATGAAGGGATTAATAAAGAAAAGATTATTTCTATTCAAACTACCAGGTTCAAACAGATTGAAGATCTTCTTGAAAAAGTTTGTTCTGAAAATCCTATTGATCCAAATAAAACCAAAGGATGGATGAAAGCTTCAATTAAGCTTATTAATCCCAAGACGGTTATTAGAGAAAAACCTATGGTTTACTCTTTACAAGATAGAGAAGAATTTTCCAAACAAATCAAGGAATTACTTGATATGAGACTAATTATAGAATCAAAATCCCCTCATATGTCTCCTGCCTTTCTTGTCAATAAAGAAGCAGAGAAAAGAAGAGGAAAGAAGCGCATGGTTGTCAATTACAAAGCAATCAATGATGCAACTATTGGAGACTCACATAATCTTCCCAATATGCACGAAATCTTGACTCTTCTACGAGGAAAAAACATTATTCAAGCTTCGACTGCAAGTCAGGTTTCTGGCAAGTTCTACTTGATGAAGAATCGCAGCTTCTCACTGCCTTCACATGTCCTGATGGACTCTTTCAATGGAAAGTACTACCCTTTGGGCTTAAACAAGCTCCTAGTATTTTTCAAAGACACATGCAGAACGCTCTTCGAGGCCTTGAAGGTTTCTGCACTGTATACGTTGATGACATCATGATCTTCAGCAAAAATGAACAAGAACACTATGTTCATGTCACACAGGTTCTCAGAACTATTTTAAAATATGGAATAATACTTTCAAAAAAGAAAGCTCATCTTTTCAAAACAAAAATCAATTTTTTGGGTTTAGAAATAAATGAAGGTACTCATTGTCCTCAAAAACATATTCTTGAACATTTACATGACTTTCCAAATGTTTTAGAAGACAAAAAACAACTGCAAAGATTTCTTGGTGTTTTAACTTATGCTGAAACATATATTGAAAAACTTGCAGCCATGAGAAAACCTTTACAGGTAAAATTAAAAAAAGATGTCATCTGGAATTGGTCAAATGCTGATACAGACTACATCAAAAAGATAAAGAAAGTTTTAATCAATTTTCCAAAACTTTATCTTCCAAACATTGAAGACAGTTTAATTATTGAAACTGATGCTTCTGATGAATTTTGGGGAGGTGTTTTAAAAGCTAAAAACCCCAAAAACGAAGAACAAATTTGCAGGTACACCTCTGGCAGTTTCAAAGCAGCTGAGAAAAACTACCATAGCAATGAAAAAGAATTACTCGTTGTAAAAAGAGTTATTACAAAATTCTCTGTATATTTAACACCAGTAAATTTCCTGGTTCGTACAGATAATAAAAATTTTACTTATTTCCTCCGAACGAAGATTGCAGGAGATAACAAATTAGGCCGGCTAATACGATGGCAAGAGTGGTTCTCACGATATACTTTCGCTGTTGAACATCTCGCAGGAAACAAAAACGTACTGGCAGACTGCCTCACTCGTGACTTCAGGTATGCCTTACATCATCCATGATCTCACTCGCTCCTCTCGAGCCCTATAAAAGGATATGATCCTCATGACATATTTCCTCACAAAAAACTTCACCTACAAAAAAGTGAGGAGGAGATTAGAGAGAAAAGTAAACAAAAATTGAGTTTACAAAAATGGAAGACCTCAACATTTTGAGGATGAAGAAACAAATGCTCCTCATAGAGCTATCTGCAATTGAGCAGAAAATCAACTTGTATGAACAAGTAACAACGGTCACCAATGTACCGGAAAGCGAAAGCTCAAAAACAAAGGCTATTCCAGTGCAAACGGCACCTGGTAAAGAATCAACAAATCCGTTGAAAGCTGATGCTTTGCTAAAAAGCATAATAAAGGAGACAGCTACTCCTCTTCCTAATGGAAAAACTAGCTTATTGGTTGATCCCAATCCTTGTACTGAAGGAATCAGTAAAATGACAACTTTGTCACCCACTAACAAATCTGTGCAGGAGTTCACACCAGATTACAAAAAAGCTCTTAACAAAGAAGCTGAAAGATTTTATGTAATCTATAAAGGACCCCATGCCGGTGTTCATACTGACTGGGGAATTACAGAAACCTTCTGTAAAGTTGATAAAGTTACTTGCAAAAAATTCAGAAATGAAACATCTGCAAGATTAAGCCTTGCCACTTATCAAGACGATACAAGCAAGACTAACCAACCACTTCTTCGACCAAAAATTCAAAAAGTCAAAGAAGCCCACAGAGACCAAAGGTTTGACGTTCCAATTGACGTTCAACAAATGGTTAACTATCCTGAAATCTCTTTTGAAGATTTCAGAACAATCTGGAAGAAAGCAAGAGCTGCATGCCCAGAAGACCTTGTTCATGAAAAGTTTTTCACTACGGACAAGAAAACAAAAAGTCTGTTCAACTTTCTCGAAGGAGCAGATGCAAAATTAGTCTACCAAGCCTTTCAAGCTGGACTAATCGACAATATCTACCCAAGCTGCAACCTTCAAGAACTCAAATTCTTCCCAAGCAGCATGGTAGAATCCATTAAGAACTTTCGAAAGAAAGTACTTAAAGCAAAAGATAATCCGATCTACATCAGATGCATCTCTTCACTCCCAGAATGGATTCAAGAATCAACTCTTTCTCCATACCACTTTCTGGAAATTGGTCTTTCTAAAGCCAATAGAGAGATTGAACAATCTCAACCAATGGAAGATAAAGATCTACCTTTCACAGAAATTCTTCATCCTAACCGCGTCAATGGTTTAAGAAGAATATCAGAAAAAATCATTGAAATTATCTCTGGTTCAAAAAAGAAGATTAATTATACCGATTCACATTGTATAATTACAAGCTGGAGTTACAACAACACCAGCCAAGAAGATCTTCGTCAAGCCTCCAAGTTTGGAGAAAAATTCATGAACAATAGCATGGAAGTATCCAATGCTACACGCCAACACTTCTGCCGACATGCAGAACAACTTTTCGAAGAACATCTTTGTCACTTTTGTGATTGCAAAGATTCGGAGACAAAGGAGGGACCCCCCTCTGAAGATGACAAATCCTCATCATCTTAAAGAAAGATGCTTCACGTGTCAAATGGCCCCTCCACTCAAAATAATAATGCCTTTTCTCCATTATTAAAAGCTTTCCAGCTGTCCACAATAATGTAATCTTTAGTGGATAAAAACGTCATGCCTGACATAATAGGCAAGGATCAGACCCTCTCAATATATCTATAAATTGAGAGTTATGTTTTGTAGAAAAAGATCATCGCAATAACGAGTGCAACAAAAACACTCTCTATCTTGTAAATTTTCAGTTCAATGTCTTGTGAGTAAAAATCTCCCTTAGAAGGGAGAGATGTAAAATATTATAGGAGTACTCCCATTTCGGGAGCTCTTTTATCAATAAATCTTTGTTTTGTTATACTTGAGTGTTCTTACAAAATAGAGTCATGAAACCTGTAAGTGATAGAGTGTCAGGTCGACGATGGTCAACAGTACCACAGGCATGAGGCCAACAGGGAAAGCAACCACATAGACCAATGATTGACACAGGCTGGCTTGAATAGTTTCTATCTATGTAAGTAATACTCCTACTACAAAACACTTATTGATTAATGAGTTTTCTCTTTACAATTTTTTGCATCTATTTCCTTCTAAACATACAAAATATAATAAACAAATTCCGTACACCATCACCAGTTTTCTCTTTACAATTTTTTGCATCTATTTCCTTCTAAACATACAAAATATAATAAACAAATTCCGTACACCATCACTGGTATCAGAGCCTTGTTAAAAAATGGTACTACATTATAATAAAACACTTTACAGTGAATTATTTGAAGAAATTCGTAATACAGAGAATGAGATTTCTCAACATAAATATATACTTTTAAGTAATAAAAAAGATTTAGTGCATATAAATTTCAGAATTCTACAAGCACAAAATAAACATACTCACGAATATATACCAACCATGGTTAATATACGTAAGTACCTCCTTCATAGGCAAAAAATGCATCAAGAACACCTTGATAAAGCTTTAAACTCAGTTTCAGAACTCAGAAAAAGGATTTTAACTTGTTAACATTTCTTAAACATGAATAAAGAAATTTTCAACAATTCTGAAGAAAATGATTCAGAAGAAAAACAAATCCTAACTTATGTTGAGGATGAAGACGGCTTTCATGCAAACCTCTTAATAAAACAAGATCTTCTCTCTCGGGTCAAGAAAACAGATTTAAAAATAAAGAAAGAAAACATTTTCAAAAATGTTACTTCTAAACTTAGTATTTTAAATCCGCTTAAAAGGAAAAATGAAATTTTCTACTTTGTTAGTACTAAAGAAATGTCTGTAGACATAAAAGACACAATAGGAGCTGTCTTTCTACCCCTTTTGACTAAAGAACAAATAAACAATAACTTAAAAAGTATTCCAGTTGAGATTAGATCAAAAGTAAGAATGGTCCATATCGGAGCTGTAAAAATTTTGATAAAATCCCAATTCCAAGCAGGAATAAATTCTCCCATAAAAATGGCCTTAATTGACAACAGAATCACTGACAGACAGGACTGCATCTTAGGTGCTGCTAGGGGAAACCTTGCATACCAAAAATTTATGTTTTCAGTCTATCCAAAATTTGCTCTAGATTTGAAATCTGCAAATATAGATAAAACTTTATCTTTTATACATCACTTTGAAAGAAGTGACCTTATAAACCCAGGTGATAAACCATTCACCATAACCTATCTCATAGGATATGCCCTGACCAATAGTCACCATAGCATAGACTACAAGAAAGACGAGTACATCGAACTTGATGATGTCTTTTCAGAAATAGGCCATGTCAAAGATAAACAATTCTGCGACATAAATCCTCAAGAAAACTCTTGGGTTTTAAATATAGCTAGAAACAAAAAAGCTCTAGGAGAAACTCTTAGACCAAGAATTTCTATGGATTCACTCCATATAGGAGAAAGCTCAGAAAGAAAAGATAGTAACTTAATAAGAAACATGTCTTTAAAAATTGATAGTCTACGTCAGAATATCAAACAAATCTCTGAGGTAATAAATGAGTAATAAAATAGATTTTCCTCATTTTTATAAAAAAGGTAAAACAGTAAAAATCAAAACCCTTGACGACAATACTGAAAAGAAAGAATACGTTTTCTCTACTTCTGGAAAAGCTGGTATTCAAACAATTGTAAATCATTGCAATAATCTCAACCAGATCATTGCAAGATGTCTCTTAAAAACTTCGAAAATATGCCATTACCTTGGTATTTCAAAAGATATTTCAAAAGATATTTCTAAAAATAAAATACCTTTTAACCAATTTAAAAACGATTTAGCCATTTTGGTTAAAAATAATCTTGATAAAAATAATTTTGAAAAATTCTTCGAAGTTATTGAAAGACAAAATAAACTAACTATCAAGCTAACCCAGTCTATTGACAAACATTCTATTCTTTTAGAAAACTCTTTAAAAAACAACCATTTTGTTGAAGAAGTCGCCAAAAAGGCAAATATTGAAGGCACTCTTAAAGAAAACAACCTTAAGATCACTAATATACAAGAGCAGTTAAAACAACTGATAGGATGACCTCGATACCCGAGCTAAATAGATCAATCAACCTCCTTAATGAAAAAATAGATGGGCTGATTATAAACTTTGACTTAACGGCCATTAAATACGTAACCACTACACAGTTAGACGTAGCATCTGCAAAAATTATTGCAGACATTACTAAAGAGTTATCTGAAAAGATTGACTCTTGCCCTTGTAATAAAGACATTCTTGAACACATCAAGAATATTCCCATCATAGAACAAAAAACCAAAACTGGAAAATATTCAGGTCTTAAGAAATACTCACCTCCCAATCCAAGTATTGGAAACCCTGACTTAGGAAGCTCAAAAGACTCCCAGAAAATCGATATTTTCAAAAAAGAGCAAAAATGAAAGAAACAATCTCTGAGAAACTTGAGAAATATTTCTTTAACCTTCAATATGAAGATTATGATAAGGCTGACCAAAAACTTATTCAACTTTTATCTTTAGAAACTGAAGAATGCGAAGAATTGTATCAAAAAGAACCCAAACTTTTTGATCAATATTTTAGAATGACTAAAATAGATGAACCTGATACTGAATCAGAACAAGAAGATAACTTTAAGACTAATACAAAAACTGTAAAGTTCGAATATTCAGATATGGAAGATGATGAAGCAGAATCTTCTTATACAGCCGCTAGAAGAAGCAATAAAAAGAAATATGAGTTCAAAATGCCTGTCCACAATGGTATTCCAAATAGTGGTCAAGGATCCAATACGATCAATGTACTCAATATTGATTGTATCCAAGATCTAAAACTCAGAGAAAGAGTTGTAGAAAAATGGGTTACTGAGATTTCACTAATCTTACAGACAAACCCAGATGAATTTGAAAAAGCAAAAAATGTTCTACTACTTTTAGAACACAAAACTGATGGAATTGTGCAAAAATTCCTAAGAAACAATAATTGGAATGAAGAAATGCATGGTTCAGATCTTTTTGATAATATCATAAATGTCATATACACTACTTTCTTAGGTCTTGATTATATTTCTAATAAAGACTTCACCATTAATAAGAAAGTTGACATAGCAAGAGTTTCAATGACAAAACTCCAATTACATGATATTAGTCTTCTCGACAAATACACATGTATGTATGAATCATATCTGTATGATATTCCACAAAGAAGTGAATATGCGCAATGGATATCTGCTTACCTCATGAAAATTCCAATTATTGGAGAAACCTATACAGACAGATGGAAAAAAGAAGTTACTGGAGAAATCCATCAAACCAGTCTTTCTTATGCAACAAAAATTGCAAAAGAAGAAATTGATAGAATCTGTCAAGACAGATATAAACAACAAAAACTTAAAACAATAAGCAAAGATTGTTGTAGCATTCTCTCTGATTTCAAAAACTTTGATATTGGAAAGAAAAATTATAATAAGAAAAAGTATAAAAACAAAAAGAAATTCAAATCTTTTTGGAAAAAGAAAAGAAGAAAATTTTCACCAGGAAAATACTTCAAAAAACCTTCAAAAGAAACACCTAAGAAGAATACTTCCTGTCCGCAAGGAAAGAAAAAATGTAGGTGTTGGATCTGCAATGAAGAAGGACACTACGCCAATGAATGTCCAAATAGAAAAAAAATACCCAGACAAAGTCAAGGTTTTACAAACCGCTAACAATGGGGGATTTGAAGCTCTTGAAGAAGAGTATGATGGTACACAACATGTTTTTATATATCATGTTGAGACAGAATCTTCATCAGACACTGATGAATACGAATCAACAACGGATGACTCAGACTAGTCCCATACAAACCCCACTTTTCAGAGAGGAGGAGATTAACCATTTTTGCGTAAACCTCCAGAAGATTGATGATTCCCTTATCATGAATCTTACTAATCCAAACTCTATCTATGTTTCTACTTTCCTTAACTTTAAAGGATATAAAAAATTTAGAGTACATTGTTTTGTAGACACAGGTGCATCTTTTTGTCTTGCAAGCAAATTCATCATTCCGGATGAACTCTGGGAAAACGCTCCCAAAGAAATTAGTGCCACTATTGCAAATGGTGAAACCATAAAAATTAATAAAGTTTGTAGAAACATTAATCTCGAACTTTCAGGAGAACATTTCAACGTTCCCACTATTTACCAACAAAATTCAGGAATTGATATCATAATTGGAAACAACTTCTGTCAAGTTTATGGACCATTCATACAATGGATAGATAGAATCGCCTTTCATCTTAATAATGATATGGTAATTATAAAAAAGGTTACAGAAGCCTATAGCAAAGGAAAACCAGGTTTTCTTGAAACTCAAGAAAAAGGTTCTAAAGAAAAACAAATTCCAGGTACTAATATAACCCATGAAGGGATTAATAAAGAAAAGATTATTTCTATTCAAACTACCAGGTTCAAACAGATTGAAGATCTTCTTGAAAAAGTTTGTTCTGAAAATCCTATTGATCCAAATAAAACCAAAGGATGGATGAAAGCTTCAATTAAGCTTATTAATCCCAAGACGGTTATTAGAGAAAAACCTATGGTTTACTCTTTACAAGATAGAGAAGAATTTTCCAAACAAATCAAGGAATTACTTGATATGAGACTAATTATAGAATCAAAATCCCCTCATATGTCTCCTGCCTTTCTTGTCAATAAAGAAGCAGAGAAAAGAATAGAGTCATGAAACCTGTAAGTGACAGAGTGTCAGGTCGACGATGGTCAACAGTACCACAGGCATGAGGCCAACAGGGAAAGCAACCACATAGACCAATGATTGACACAGGCTGGCTTGAATAGTTTCTATCTATGTAAGTAATACTCCTACTACAAAACACTTATTGATTAATGAGTTTTCTCTTTACAATTTTTTGCATCTATTTCCTTCTAAACATACAAAATATAATAAACAAATTCCGTACACCATCACTGGTATCAGAGCCTTGTTAAAAAATGGTACTACATTATAATAAAACACTTTACAGTGAATTATTTGAAGAAATTCGTAATACAGAGAATGAGATTTCTCAACATAAATATATACTTTTAAGTAATAAAAAAGATTTAGTGCATATAAATTTCAGAATTCTACAAGCACAAAATAAACATACTCACGAATATATACCAACCATGGTTAATATACGTAAGTACCTCCTTCATAGGCAAAAAATGCATCAAGAACACCTTGATAAAGCTTTAAACTCAGTTTCAGAACTCAGAAAAAGGATTTTAACTTGTTAACATTTCTTAAACATGAATAAAGAAATTTTCAACAATTCTGAAGAAAATGATTCAGAAGAAAAACAAATCCTAACTTATGTTGAGGATGAAGACGGCTTTCATGCAAACCTCTTAATAAAACAAGATCTTCTCTCTCGGGTCAAGAAAACAGATTTAAAAATAAAGAAAGAAAACATTTTCAAAAATGTTCCTTCTAAACTTAGTATTTTAAATCCGCTTAAAAGGAAAAATGAAATTTTCTACTTTGTTAGTACTAAAGAAATGTCTGTAGACATAAAAGACACAATAGGAGCTGTCTTTCTACCCCTTTTGACTAAAGAACAAATAAACAATAACTTAAAAAGTATTCCAGTTGAGATTAGATCAAAAGTAAGAATGGTCCATATCGGAGCTGTAAAAATTTTGATAAAATCCCAATTCCAAGCAGGAATAAATTCTCCCATAAAAATGGCCTTAATTGACAACAGAATTACTGACAGACAGGACTGCATCTTAGGTGCTGCTAGGGGAAACCTTGCATACCAAAAATTTATGTTTTCAGTCTATCCAAAATTTGCTCTAGATTTGAAATCTGCAAATATAGATAAAACTTTATCTTTTATACATCACTTTGAAAGAAGGGACCTTATGAACCCAGGTGATAAACCATTCACCATAACCTATCTCATAGGATATGCCCTGACCAATAGTCACCATAGCATAGACTACAAGAAAGACGAGTACATCGAACTTGATGATGTCTTTTCAGAAATAGGCCATGTCAAAGATAAACAATTCTGCGACATAAATCCTCAAGAAAACTCTTGGGTTTTAAATATAGCTAGAAACAAAAAAGCTCTAGGAGAAACTCTTAGACCAAGAATTTCTATGGATTCACTCCATATAGGAGAAAGCTCAGAAAGAAAAGATAGTAACTTAATAAGAAACATGTCTTTAAAAATTGATAGTCTACGTCAGAATATCAAACAAATCTCTGAGGTAATAAATGAGTAATAAAATAGATTTTCCTCATTTTTATAAAAAAGGTAAAACAGTAAAAATCAAAACCCTTGACGACAATACTGAAAAGAAAGAATACGTTTTCTCTACTTTTGGAAAAGCTGGTATTCAAACAATTGTAAATCATTGCAATAATCTCAACCAGATCATTGCAAGATGTCTCTTAAAAACTTCGAAAATATGCCATTACCTTGGTATTTCAAAAGATATTTCTAAAGATATTTCTAAAAATAAAATACCTTTTAACCAATTTAAAAACGATTTAGCCATTTTGGTTAAAAATAATCTTGATAAAAATAATTTTGAAAAATTCTTCGAAGTTATTGAAAGACAAAATAAACTAACTATCAAGCTAACCCAGTCTATTGACAAACATTCTATTCTTTTAGAAAACTCTTTAAAAAACAACCATTTTGTTGAAGAAGTCGCCAAAAAGGCAAATATTGAAGGCACTCTTAAAGAAAACAACCTTAAGATCACTAATATACAAGAGCAGTTAAAACAACTGATAGGATGACCTCGATACCCGAGCTAAATAGATCAATCAACCTCCTTAATGAAAAAATAGATGGGCTGATTATAAACTTTGACTTAACGGCCATTAAATACGTAACCACTACACAGTTAGACGTAGCATCTGCAAAAATTATTGCAGACATTACTAAAGAGTTATCTGAAAAGATTGACTCTTGCCCTTGTAATAAAGACATTCTTGAACACATCAAGAATATTCCCATCATAGAACAAAAAACCAAAACTGGAAAATATTCAGGTCTTAAGAAATACTCACCTCCCAATCCAAGTATTGGAAACCCTGACTTAGGAAGCTCAAAAGACTCCCAGAAAATCGATATTTTCAAAAAAGAGCAAAAATGAAAGAAACAATCTCTGAGAAACTTGAGAAATATTTCTTTAACCTTCAATATGAAGATTATGATAAGGCTGACCAAAAACTTATTCAACTTTTATCTTTAGAAACTGAAGAATGCGAAGAATTGTATCAAAAATAACCCAAACTTTTTGATCAATATTTTAGAATGACTAAAATAGATGAACCTGATACTGAATCAGAACAAGAAGATAACTTTATGACTAATACAAAAACTGTAAAGTTCGAATATTCAGATATGGAAGATGATGAAGCAGAATCTTCTTATACAGCCGCTAGAAGAAGCAATAAAAAGAAATATGAGTTCAAAATGCCTGTCCACAATGGTATTCCAAATAGTGGTCAAGGATCCAATACGATCAATGTACTCAATATTGATTGTATCCAAGATCTAAAACTCAGAGAAAGAGTTGTAGAAAAATGGGTTACTGAGATTTCACTAATCTTACAGACAAACCCAGATGAATTTGAAAAAGCAAAAAATGTTCTACTACTTTTAGAACACAAAACTGATGGAATTGTGCAAAAATTCCTAAGAAACAATAATTGGAATGAAGAAATGCATGGTTCAGATCTTTTTGATAATATCATAAATGTCATATACACTACTTTCTTAGGTCTTGATTATATTTCTAATAAAGACTTCACCATTAATAAGAAAGTTGACATAGCAAGAGTTTCAATGACAAAACTCCAATTACATGATATTAGTCTTCTCGACAAATACACATGTATGTATGAATCATATCTGTATGATATTCCACAAAGAAGTGAATATGCGCAATGGATATCTGCTTACCTCATGAAAATTCCAATTATTGGAGAAACCTGTACAGACAGATGGAAAAAAGAAGTTACTGGAGAAATCCAGCAAACCAGTCTTTCTTATGCAACAAAAATTGCAAAAGAAGAAATTGATAGAATCTGTCAAGACAGATATAAACAACAAAAACTTAAAACAATAAGCAAAGATTGTTGTAGCATTCTCTCTGATTTCAAAAACTTTGATATTGGAAAGAAAAATTATAATAAGAAAAAGTATAAAAACAAAAAGAAATTCAAATCTTTTTGGAAAAAGAAAAGAAGAAAATTTTCACCAGGAAAATACTTCAAAAAACCTTCAAAAGAAACACCTAAGAAGAATACTTCCTGTCCGCAAGGAAAGAAAAAATGTAGGTGTTGGATCTGCAATGAAGAAGGACACTACGCCAATGAATGTCCAAATAGAAAAAAATACCCAGACAAAGTCAAGGTTTTACAAACCGCTAACAATGGGGGATTTGAAGCTCTTGAAGAAGAGTATGATGGTACACAACATGTTTTTATATATCATGTTGAGACAGAATCTTCATCAGACACTGATGAATACGAATCAACAACGGATGACTCAGACTAGTCCCATACAAACCCCACTTTTCAGAGAGGAGGAGATTAACCATTTTTGCGTAAACCTCCAGAAGATTGATGATTCCCTTATCATGAATCTTACTAATCCAAACTCTATCTATGTTTCTACTTTCCTTAACTTTAAAGGATATAAAAAATTTAGAGTACATTGTTTTGTAGACACAGGTGCATCTTTATGTCTTGCAAGCAAATTCATCATTCCGGATGAACTCTGGGAAAACGCTCCCAAAGAAATTAGTGCCACTATTGCAAATGGTGAAACCATAAAAATTAATAAAGTTTGTAGAAACATTAATCTCGAACTTTCAGGAGAACATTTCAACGTTCCCACTATTTACCAACAAAATTCAGGAATTGATATCATAATTGGAAACAACTTCTGTCAAGTTTATGGACCATTCATACAATGGATAGATAGAATCGCCTTTCATCTTAATAATGATATGGTAATTATAAAAAAGGTTACAGAAGCCTATAGCAAAGGAAAACCAGGTTTTCTTGAAACTCAAGAAAAAGGTTCTAAAGAAAAACAAATTCCAGGTACTAATATAACCCATGAAGGGATTAATAAAGAAAAGATTATTTCTATTCAAACTACCAGGTTCAAACAGATTGAAGATCTTCTGGAAAAAGTTTGTTCTGAAAATCCTATTGATCCAAATAAAACCAAAGGATGGATGAAAGCTTCAATTAAGCTTATTAATCCCAAGACGGTTATTAGAGAAAAACCTATGGTTTACTCTTTACAAGATAGAGAAGAATTTTCCAAACAAATCAAGGAATTACTTGATATGAGACTAATTATAGAATCAAAATCCCCTCATATGTCTCCTGCCTTTCTTGTCAATAAAGAAGCAGAGAAAAGAAGAGGAAAGAAGCGTATGGTTGTCAATTACAAAGCAATCAATGATGCAACTATTGGAGACTCACATAATCTTCCCAATATGCACGAACTCTTGACTCTTCTACGAGGAAAAAACATTTATTCAAGCTTCGACTGCAAGTCAGGTTTCTGGCAAGTTCTACTTGATGAAGAATCGCAGCTTCTCACTGCCTTCACATGTCCTGATGGACTCTTTCAATGGAAAGTACTACCCTTTGGGCTTAAACAAGCTCCTAGTATTTTTCAAAGACACATGCAGAACGCTCTTCGAGGCCTTGAAGGTTTCTGCACTGTATACGTTGATGACATCATGATCTTCAGCAAAAATGAACAAGAACACTATGTTCATGTCACACAGGTTCTCAGAACTATTTTAAAATATGGAATAATACTTTCAAAAAAGAAAGCTCATCTTTTCAAAACAAAAATCAATTTTTTGGGTTTAGAAATAAATGAAGGTACTCATTGTCCTCAAAAACATATTCTTGAACATTTACATGACTTTCCAAATGTTTTAGAAGACAAAAAACAACTGCAAAGATTTCTTGGTGTTTTAACTTATGCTGAAACATATATTGAAAAACTTGCAGCCATGAGAAAACCTTTACAGGTAAAATTAAAAAAAGATGTCATCTGGAATTGGTCAAATGCTGATACAGACTACATCAAAAAGATAAAGAAAGTTTTAATCAATTTTCCAAAACTTTATCTTCCAAACATTGAAGACAGTTTAATTATTGAAACTGATGCTTCTGATGAATTTTGGGGAGGTGTTTTAAAAGCTAAAAACCCCAAAAACGAAGAACAAATTTGCAGGTACACCTCTGGCAGTTTCAAAGCAGCTGAGAAAAACTACCATAGCAATGAAAAAGAATTACTCGCTGTAAAAAGAGTTATTACAAAATTCTCTGTATATTTAACACCAGTAAATTTCCTGGTTCGTACAGATAATAAAAATTTTACTTATTTCCTCCGAACGAAGATTGCAGGAGATAACAAATTAGGCCGGCTAATACGATGGCAAGAGTGGTTCTCACGATATACTTTCGCTGTTGAACATCTCGCAGGAAACAAAAACGTATTGGCAGACTGCCTCACTCGTGACTTCAGGTATGCCTTACATCATCCATGATCTCACTCGCTCCTCTCGAGCCCTATAAAAGGATATGATCCTCATGACATATTTCCTCACAAAAAACTTCACCTACAAAAAAGTGAGGAGGAGATTAGAGAGAAAAGTAAACAAAAATTGAGTTTACAAAAATGGAAGACCTCAACATTTTGAGGATGAAGAAACAAATGCTCCTCATAGAGCTATCTGCAATTGAGCAGAAAATCAACTTGTATGAACAAGTAACAACGGTCACCAATGTACCGGAAAGCGAAAGCTCAAAAACAAAGGCTATTCCAGTGCAAACGGCACCTGGTAAAGAATCAACAAATCCGTTGAAAGCTGATGCTTTGCTAAAAAGCATAATAAAGGAGACAGCTACTCCTCTTCCTAATGGAAAAACTAGCTTATTGGTTGATCCCAATCCTTGTACTGAAGGAATCAGTAAAATGACAACTTTGTCACCCACTAACAAATCTGTGCAGGAGTTCACACCAGATTACAAAAAAGCTCTTAACAAAGAAGCTGAAAGATTTTATGTAATCTATAAAGGACCCCATGCCGGTGTTCATACTGACTGGGGAATTACAGAAACCTTCTGTAAAGTTGATAAAGTTACTTGCAAAAAATTCAGAAATGAAACATCTGCAAGATTAAGCCTTGCCACTTATCAAGACGATACAAGCAAGACTAACCAACCACTTCTTCGACCAAAAATTCAAAAAGTCAAAGAAGCCCACAGAGACCAAAGGTTTGACGTTCCAATTGACGTTCAACAAATGGTTAACTATCCTGAAATCTCTTTTGAAGATTTCAGAACAATCTGGAAGAAAGAAAGAGCTGCATGCCCAGAAGACCTTGTTCATGAAAAGTTTTTCACTACGGACAAGAAAACAAAAAGTCTGTTCAACTTTCTCGAAGGAGCAGATGCAAAATTAGTCTACCAAGCCTTTCAAGCTGGACTAATCGACAATATTTACCCAAGCTGCAACCTTCAAGAACTCAAATTCTTCCCAAGCAGCATGGTAGAATCCATTAAGAACTTTCGAAAGAAAGTACTTAAAGCAAAAGATAATCCGATCTACATCAGATGCATCTCTTCACTCCCAGAATGGATTCAAGAATCAACTCTTTCTCCATACCACTTTCTGGAAATTGGTCTTTCTAAAGCCAATAGAGAGATTGAACAATCTCAACCAATGGAAGATAAAGATCTACCTTTCACAGAAATTCTTCATCCTAACCGCGTCAATGGTTTAAGAAGAATATCAGAAAAAATCATTGAAATTATCTCTGGTTCAAAAAAGAAGATTAATTATACCGATTCACATTGTATAATTACAAGCTGGAGTTACAACAACACCAGCCAAGAAGATCTTCGTCAAGCCTCCAAGTTTGGAGAAAAATTCATGAACAATAGCATGGAAGTATCCAATGCTACACGCCAACACTTCTGCCGACATGCAGAACAACTTTTCGAAGAACATCTTTGTCACTTTTGTGATTGCAAAGATTCGGAGACAAAGGAGGGACCCCCCTCTGAAGATGACAAATCCTCATCATCTTAAAGAAAGATGCTTCACGTGTCAAATGGCCCCTCCACTCAAAATAATAATGCCTTTTCTCCATTATTAAAAGCTTTCCAGCTGTCCACAATAATGTAATCTTTAGTGGATAAAAACGTCATGCCTGACATAATAGGCAAGGATCAGACCCTCTCAATATATCTATAAATTGAGAGTTATGTTTTGTAGAAAAGGGGCATCGCAATAACGAGTGCAACAAAAACACTCTCTATCTTGTAAATTTTCAGTTCAATGTCTTGTGAGTAAAAATCTCCCTTAGAAGGGAGAGATGTAAAATATTATAGGAGTACTCCCATTTCGGGAGCTCTTTTATCAATAAATCTTTGTTTTGTTATACTTGAGTGTTCTTACAAAATAGAGTCATGAAACCTGTAAGTGACAGAGTGTCAGGTCGACGATGGTCAACAGTACCACAGGCATGAGGCCAACAGGGAAAGCAACCACATAGACCAATGATTGACAAGAGCAGTTAAAACAACTGATAGGATGACCTCGATACCCGAGCTAAATAGATCAATCAACCTCCTTAATGAAAAAATAGATGGGCTGATTATAAACTTTGACTTAACGGCCATTAAATACGTAACCACTACACAGTTAGAAGTAGCATCTGCAAATAATTCACTGTAAAATCTTATTAGAAACTATTCAAGCCAGCCTGTGTCAATCATTGGTCTATGTGGTTGCTTTCCCTGTTGGCCTCATGCCTGTGGTACTGTTGACCATCATTGTTTTTTAACAAGGCTCTGATACCAGTGAATAACAACTATTGGAGACTCACAAATTCCGTACACCATCACTGGTATCAGAGCAAGAGTTCGTGCATATTGGTCAGCCTTATCAGACACTGATGGTGTACGGAATGAATGTCCAAATAGACATTCATAATAAACAAATTCTCTACAACAAACACTACTACAAAACACTTATTGATTAATGAGTTTTCTCCGTACGCCAATGAATGTCCAAATAGAAAAAAATACCCAGACAAAGTCAAGGTTTTACAAACCGCTAACAATGGGGGATTTGAAGCTCTTGAAGAAGAGTATGATGGTACACAACATGTTTTTATATATCATGTTGAGACAGAATCTTCATCAGACACTGATGAATACGAATCAACAACGGATGACTCAGACTAGTCATTGGCGTAGTGTATGATGGTACCCCACTTTTCACTGGTATCAGAGCCTTGTTAAAAAATGGTACTACATTATAATAAAACACTTTACAGTGAATTATTTGAAGAAATTCGTAATACAGAGAATGAGATTTCTCAACATAAAGATATACTTTTAAGTAATAAAAAAGATTTAGTGCATATAAATTTCAGAATTCTACAAGCACAAAATAAACATACTCACGAATATATACCAACCATGGTTAATATACGTAAGTACCTCCTTCATAGGCAAAAAATACATCAAGAACACCTTGATAAAGCTTTAAACTCAGTTTCAGAACTCAGAAAAAGGATTTTAACTTGTTAACATTTCTTAAACATGAATAAAGAAATTTTCAACAATTCTGAAGAAAATGATTCAGAAGAAAAACAAATCCTAACTTATGTTGAGGATGAAGACGGCTTTCATGCAAACCTCTTAATAAAACAAGATCTTCTCTCTCGGGTCAAGAAAACAGATTTAAAAATAAAGAAAGAAAACATTTTCAAAAATGTTCCAGGTGATAAACCATTCACCATAACCTATCTCATAGGATATGCCCTGACCAATAGTCACCATAGCATAGACTACAAGAAAGACGAGTACATCGAACTTGATGATGTCTTTTCAGAAATAGGCCATGTCAAAGATAAACAATTCTGCGACATAAATCCTCAAGAAAACTCTTGGGTTTTAAATATAGCTAGAAACAAAAAAGCTCTAGGAGAAACTCTTAGACCAAGAATTTCTATGGATTCACTCCATATAGGAGAAAGCTCAGAAAGAAAAGATAGTAACTTAATAAGAAACATGTCTTTAAAAATTGATAGTCTACGTCAGAATATCAAACAAATCTCTGAGGTAATAAATGAGTAATAAAATAGATTTTCCTCATTTTTATAAAAAAGGTAAAACAGTAAAAATCAAAACCCTTGACGACAATACTGAAAAGAAAGAATACGTTTTCTCTACTTCTGGAAAAGCTGGTATTCAAACAATTGTAAATCATTGCAATAATCTCAACCAGATCATTGCAAGATGTCTCTTAAAAACTTCGAAAATATGCCATTACCTTGGTATTTCAAAAGATATTTCTAAAGATATTTCTAAAAATAAAATACCTTTTAACCAATTTAAAAACGATTTAGCCATTTTGGTTAAAAATAATCTTGATAAAAATAATTTTGAAAAATTCTTCGAAGTTATTGAAAGACAAAATAAACTAACTATCAAGCTAACCCAGTCTATTGACAAACATTCTATTCTTTTAGAAAACTCTTTAAAAAACAACCATTTTGTTGAAGAAGTCGCCAAAAAGGCAAATATTGAAGGCACTCTTAAAGAAAACAACCTTAAGATCACTAATATACAAGAGCAGTTAAAACAACTGATAGGATGACCTCGATACCCGAGCTAAATAGATCAATCAACCTCCTTAATGAAAAAATAGATGGGCTGATTATAAACTTTGACTTAACGGCCATTAAATACGTAACCACTACACAGTTAGAAGTAGCATCTGCAAAAATTATTGCAGACATTACTAAAGAGTTATCTGAAAAGATTGACTCTTGCCCTTGTAATAAAGACATTCTTGAACACATCAAGAATATTCCCATCATAGAACAAAAAACCAAAACTGGAAAATATTCAGGTCTTAAGAAATACTCACCTCCCAATCCAAGTATTGGAAACCCTGACTTAGGAAGCTCAAAAGACTCCCAGAAAATCGATATTTTCGAAAAAGAGCAAAAATGAAAGAAACAATCTCTGAGAAACTTGAGAAATATTTCTTTAACCTTCAATATGAAGATTATGATAAGGCTGACCAAAAACTTATTCAACTTTTATCTTTAGAAACTGAAGAATGCGAAGAATTGTATCAAAAAGAACCCAAACTTTTTGATCAATATTTTAGAATGACTAAAATAGATGAACCTGATACTGAATCAGAACAAGAAGATAACTTTAAGACTAATACAAAAACTGTAAAGTTCGAATATTCAGATATGGAAGATGATGAAGCAGAATCTTCTTATACAGCCGCTAGAAGAAGCAATAAAAAGAAATATGAGTTCAAAATGCCTGTCCACAATGGTATTCCAAATAGTGGTCAAGGATCCAATACGATCAATGTACTCGATATTGATTGTATCCAAGATCTAAAACTCAGAGAAAGAGTTGTAGAAAAATGGGTTACTGAGATTTCACTAATCTTACAGACAAACCCAGATGAATTTGAAAAAGCAAAAAATGTTCTACTACTTTTAGAACACAAAACTGATGGAATTGTGCAAAAATTCCTAAGAAACAATAATTGGAATGAAGAAATGCATGGTTCAGATCTTTTTGATAATATCATAAATGTCATATACACTACTTTCTTAGGTCTTGATTATATTTCTAATAAAGACTTCACCATTAATAAGAAAGTTGACATAGCAAGAGTTTCAATGACAAAACTCCAATTACATGATATTAGTCTTCTCGACAAATACACATGTATGTATGAATCATATCTGTATGATATTCCACAAAGAAGTGAATATGCGCAATGGATATCTGCTTACCTCATGAAAATTCCAATTATTGGAGAAACCTGTACAGACAGATGGAAAAAAGAAGTTACTGGAGAAATCCAGCAAACCGGTCTTTCTTATGCAACAAAAATTGCAAAAGAAGAAATTGATAGAATCTGTCAAGACAGATATAAACAACAAAAACTTAAAACAATAAGCAAAGATTGTTGTAGCATTCTCTCTGATTTCAAAAACTTTGATATTGGAAAGAAAAATTATAATAAGAAAAAGTATAAAAACAAAAAGAAATTCAAATCTTTTTGGAAAAAGAAAAGAAGAAAATTTTCACCAGGAAAATACTTCAAAAAACCTTCAAAAGAAACACCTAAGAAGAATACTTCCTGTCCGCAAGGAAAGAAAAAATGTAGGTGTTGGATCTGCAATGAAGAAGGACACTACGCCAATGAATGTCCAAATAGAAAAAAATACCCAGACAAAGTCAAGGTTTTACAAACCGCTAACAATGGGGGATTTGAAGCTCTTGAAGAAGAGTATGATGGTACACAACATGTTTTTATATATCATGTTGAGACAGAATCTTCATCAGACACTGATGAATACGAATCAACAACGGATGACTCAGACTAGTCCCATACAAACCCCACTTTTCAGAGAGGAGGAGATTAACCATTTTTGCGTAAACCTCCAGAAGATTGATGATTCCCTTATCATGAATCTTACTAATCCAAACTCTATCTATGTTTCTACTTTCCTTAACTTTAAAGGATATAAAAAATTTAGAGTACATTGTTTTGTAGACACAGATGCATCTGATGTAGATCGGATTATCTTTTGCTTTAAGTACTTTCTTTCGAAAGTTCTTAATGGATTCTACCATGCTGCTTGGGAAGAATTTGAGTTCTTGAAGGTTGCAGCTTGGGTAGATATTGTCGATTAGTCCAGCTTGAAAGGCTTGGTAGACTAATTTTGCATCTGCTCCTTCGAGAAAGTTGAACAGACTTTTTGTTTTCTTGTCCGTAGTGAAAAACTTTTCATGAACAAGGTCTTCTGGGCATGCAGCTCTTGCTTTCTTCCAGATTGTTCTGAAATCTTCAAAAGAGATTTCAGGATAGTTAACCATTTGTTGAACGTCAATTGGAACGTCAAACCTTTGGTCTCTGTGGGCTTCTTTGACTTTTTGAATTTTTGGTCGAAGAAGTGGTTGGTTAGTCTTGCTTGTATCGTCTTGATAAGTGGCAAGGCTTAATCTTGCAGATGTTTCATTTCTGAATTTTTTGCAAGTAACTTTATCAACTTTACAGAAGGTTTCTGTAATTCCCCAGTCAGTATGAACACCGGCATGGGGTCCTTTATAGATTACATAAAATCTTTCAGCTTCTTTGTTAAGAGCTTTTTTGTAATCTGGTGTGAACTCCTGCACAGATTTGTTAGTGGGTGACAAAGTTGTCATTTTACTGATTCCTTCAGTACAAGGATTGGGATCAACCAATAAGCTAGTTTTTCCATTAGGAAGAGGAGTAGCTGTCTCCTTTATTATGCTTTTTAGCAAAGCATCAGCTTTCAACGGATTTGTTGATTCTTTACCAGGTGCCGTTTGCACTGGAATAGCCTTTGTTTTTGAGCTTTCGCTTTCCGGTACATTGGTGACCGTTGTTACTTGTTCATACAAGTTGATTTTCTGCTCAATTGCAGATAGCTCTATGAGGAGCATTTGTTTCTTCATCCTCAAAATGTTGAGGTCTTCCATTTTTGTAAACTCAATTTTTGTTTACTTTTCTCTCTAATCTCCTCCTCACTTTTTTGTAGGTGAAGTTTTTTGTGAGGAAATATGTCATGAGGATCATATCCTTTTATAGGGCTCGAGAGGAGCGAGTGAGATCATGGATGATGTAAGGCATACCTGAAGTCACGAGTGAGGCAGTCTGCCAGTACGTTTTTGTTTCCTGCGAGATGTTCAACAGCGAAAGTATATCGTGAGAACCACTCTTGCCATCGTATTAGCCGGCCTAATTTGTTATCTCCTGCAATCTTCGTTCGGAGGAAATAAGTAAAATTTTTATTATCTGTACGAACCAGGAAATTTACTGGTGTTAAATATACAGAGAATTTTGTAATAACTCTTTTTACAGCGAGTAATTCTTTTTCATTGCTATGGTAGTTTTTCTCAGCTGCTTTGAAACTGCCAGAGGTGTACCTGCAAATTTGTTCTTCGTTTTTGGGGTTTTTAGCTTTTAAAACACCTCCCCAAAATTCATCAGAAGCATCAGTTTCAATAATTAAACTGTCTTCAATGTTTGGAAGATAAAGTTTTGGAAAATTGATTAAAACTTTCTTTATCTTTTTGATGTAGTCTGTATCAGCATTTGACCAATTCCAGATGACATCTTTTTTTAATTTTACCTGTAAAGGTTTTCTCATGGCTGCAAGTTTTTCAATATATGTTTCAGCATAAGTTAAAACACCAAGAAATCTTTGCAGTTGTTTTTTGTCTTCTAAAACATTTGGAAAGTCATGTAAATGTTCAAGAATATGTTTTTGAGGACAATGAGTACCTTCATTTATTTCTAAACCCAAAAAATTGATTTTTGTTTTGAAAAGATGAGCTTTCTTTTTTGAAAGTATTATTCCATATTTTAAAATAGTTCTGAGAACCTGTGTGACATGAACATAGTGTTCTTGTTCATTTTTGCTGAAGATCATGATGTCATCAACGTATACAGTGCAGAAACCTTCAAGGCCTCGAAGAGCGTTCTGCATGTGTCTTTGAAAAATACTAGGAGCTTGTTTAAGCCCAAAGGGTAGTACTTTCCATTGAAAGAGTCCATCAGGACATGTGAAGGCAGTGAGAAGCTGCGATTCTTCATCAAGTAGAACTTGCCAGAAACCTGACTTGCAGTCGAAGCTTGAATAAATGTTTTTTCCTCGTAGAAGAGTCAAGAGTTCGTGCATATTGGGAAGATTATGTGAGTCTCCAATAGTTGCATCATTGATTGCTTTGTAATTGACAACCATGCGCTTCTTTCCTCTTCTTTTCTCTGCTTCTTTATTGACAAGAAAGGCAGGAGACATATGAGGGGATTTTGATTCTATAATTGGTCTCATATCAAGTAATTCCTTGATTTGTTTGGAAAATTCTTCTCTATCTTGTAAAGAGTAAACCATAGGTTTTTCTCTAATAACCGTCTTGGGATTAATAAGCTTAATTGAAGCTTTCATCCATCCTTTGGTTTTATTTGGATCAATAGGATTTTCAGAACAAACTTTTTCAAGAAGATCTTCAATCTGTTTGAACCTGGTAGTTTGAATAGAAATAATCTTTTCTTTATTAATCCCTTCATGGGTTATATTAGTACCTGGAATTTGTTTTTCTTTAGAACCTTTTTCTTGAGTTTCAAGAAAACCTGGTTTTCCTTTGCTATAGGCTTCTGTAACCTTTTTTATAATTACCATATCATTATTAAGATGAAAGGCGATTCTATCTATCCATTGTATGAATGGTCCATAAACTTGACAGAAGTTGTTTCCAATTATGATATCAATTCCTGAATTTTGTTGGTAAATAGTGGGAACGTTGAAATGTTCTCCTGAAAGTTCGAGATTAATGTTTCTACAAACTTTATTAATTTTTATGGTTTCACCATTTGCAATAGTGGCACTAATTTCTTTGGGAGCGTTTTCCCAGAGTTCATCCGGAATGATGAATTTGCTTGCAAGACATAAAGATGCACCTGTGTCTACAAAACAATGTACTCTAAATTTTTTATATCCTTTAAAGTTAAGGAAAGTAGAAACATAGATAGAGTTTGGATTAGTAAGATTCATGATAAGGGAATCATCAATCTTCTGGAGGTTTACGCAAAAATGGTTAATCTCCTCCTCTCTGAAAAGTGGGGTTTGTATGGGACTAGTCTGAGTCATCCGTTGTTGATTCGTATTCATCAGTGTCTGATGAAGATTCTGTCTCAACATGATATATAAAAACATGTTGTGTACCATCATACTCTTCTTCAAGAGCTTCAAATCCCCCATTGTTAGCGGTTTGTAAAACCTTGACTTTGTCTGGGTATTTTTTTCTATTTGGACATTCATTGGCGTAGTGTCCTTCTTCATTGCAGATCCAACACCTACATTTTTTCTTTCCTTGCGGACAGGAAGTATTCTTCTTAGGTGTTTCTTTTGAAGGTTTTTTGAAGTATTTTCCTGGTGAAAATTTTCTTCTTTTCTTTTTCCAAAAAGATTTGAATTTCTTTTTGTTTTTATACTTTTTCTTATTATAATTTTTCTTTCCAATATCAAAGTTTTTGAAATCAGAGAGAATGCTACAACAATCTTTGCTTATTGTTTTAAGTTTTTGTTGTTTATATCTGTCTTGACAGATTCTATCAATTTCTTCTTTTGCAATTTTTGTTGCATAAGAAAGACTGGTTTGCTGGATTTCTCCAGTAACTTCTTTTTTCCATCTGTCTGTACAGGTTTCTCCAATAATTGGAATTTTCATGAGGTAAGCAGATATCCATTGCGTATATTCACTTCTTTGTGGAATATCATACAGATATGATTCATACATACATGTGTATTTGTCGAGAAGACTAATATCATGTAATTGGAGTTTTGTCATTGAAACTCTTGCTATGTCAACTTTCTTATTAATGGTGAAGTCTTTATTAGAAATATAATCAAGACCTAAGAAAGTAGTGTATATGACATTTATGATATTATCAAAAAGATCTGAACCATGCATTTCTTCATTCCAATTATTGTTTCTTAGGAATTTTTGCACAATTCCATCAGTTTTGTGTTCTAAAAGTAGTAGAACATTTTTTGCTTTTTCAAATTCATCTGGGTTTGTCTGTAAGATTAGTGAAATCTCAGTAACCCATTTTTCTACAACTCTTTCTCTGAGTTTTAGATCTTGGATACAATCAATATTGAGTACATTGATCGTATTGGATCCTTGACCACTATTTGGAATACCATTGTGGACAGGCATTTTGAACTCATATTTCTTTTTATTGCTTCTTCTAGCGGCTGTATAAGAAGATTCTGCTTCATCATCTTCCATATCTGAATATTCGAACTTTACAGTTTTTGTATTAGTCTTAAAGTTATCTTCTTGTTCTGATTCAGTATCAGGTTCATCTATTTTAGTCATTCTAAAATATTGATCAAAAAGTTTGGGTTCTTTTTGATACAATTCTTCGCATTCTTCAGTTTCTAAAGATAAAAGTTGAATAAGTTTTTGGTCAGCCTTATCATAATCTTCATATTGAAGGTTAAAGAAATATTTCTCAAGTTTCTCAGAGATTGTTTCTTTCATTTTTGCTCTTTTTTGAAAATATCGATTTTCTGGGAGTCTTTTGAGCTTCCTAAGTCAGGGTTTCCAATACTTGGATTGGGAGGTGAGTATTTCTTAAGACCTGAATATTTTCCAGTTTTGGTTTTTTGTTCTATGATGGGAATATTCTTGATGTGTTCAAGAATGTCTTTATTACAAGGGCAAGAGTCAATCTTTTCAGATAACTCTTTAGTAATGTCTGCAATAATTTTTGCAGATGCTACTTCTAACTGTGTAGTGGTTACGTATTTAATGGCCGTTAAGTCAAAGTTTATAATCAGCCCATCTATTTTTTCATTAAGGAGGTTGATTGATCTATTTAGCTCGGGTATCGAGGTCATCCTATCACTTGTTTTAACTGCTCTTGTATATTAGTGATCTTAAGGTTGTTTTCTTTAAGAGTGCCTTCAATATTTGCCTTTTTGGCGACTTCTTCAACAAAATGGTTGTTTTTTAAAGAGTTTTCTAAAAGAATAGAATGTTTGTCAATAGACTGGGTTAGCTTGATAGTTAGTTTATTTTGTCTTTCAATAACTTCGAAGAATTTTTCAAAATTATTTTTATCAAGATTATTTTTAACCAAAATGGCTAAATCGTTTTTAAATTGGTTAAAAGGTATTTTATTTTTAGAAATATCTTTTGAAATACCAAGGTAATGGCATATTTTCGAAGTTTTTAAGAGACATCTTGCAATGATCTGGTTGAGATTATTGCAATGATTTACAATTGTTTGAATACCAGCTTTTCCAGAAGTAGAGAAAACGTATTCTTTCTTTTCAGTATTGTCGTCAAGGGTTTTGATTTTTACTGTTTTACCTTTTTTATAAAAATGAGGAAAATCTATTTTATTACTCATTTATTACCTCAGAGATTTGTTTGATATTCTGACGTAGACTATCAATTTTTAAAGACATGTTTCTTATTAAGTTACTATCTTTTCTTTCTGAGCTTTCTCCTATATGGAGTGAATCCATAGAAATTCTTGGTCTAAGAGTTTCTCCTAGAGCTTTTTTGTTTCTAGCTATATTTAAAACCCAAGAGTTTTCTTGAGGATTTATGTCGCAGAATTGTTTATCTTTGACATGGCCTATTTCTGAAAAGACATCATCAAGTTCGATGTACTCGTCTTTCTTGTAGTCTATGCTATGGTGACTATTGGTCAGGGCATATCCTATGAGATAGGTTATGGTGAATGGTTTATCACCTGGGTTCATAAGGTCACTTCTTTCAAAGTGATGTATAAAAGATAAAGTTTTATCTATATTTGCAGATTTCAAATCTAGAGCAAATTTTGGATAGACTGAAAACATAAATTTTTGGTATGCAAGGTTTCCCCTAGCAGCACCTAAGATGCAGTCCTGTCTGTCAGTAATTCTGTTGTCAATTAAGGCCATTTTTATGGGAGAATTTATTCCTGCTTGGAATTGGGATTTTATCAAAATTTTTACAGCTCCGATATGGACCATTCTTACTTTTGATCTAATCTCAACTGGAATACTTTTTAAGTTATTGTTTATTTGTTCTTTAGTCAAAAGGGGTAGAAAGACAGCTCCTATTGTGTCTTTTATGTCTACAGACATTTCTTTAGTACTAACAAAGTAGAAAATTTCATTTTTCCTTTTAAGCGGATTTAAAATACTAAGTTTAGAAGGAACATTTTTGAAAATGTTTTCTTTCTTTATTTTTAAATCTGTTTTCTTGACCCGAGAGAGAAGATCTTGTTTTATTAAGAGGTTTGCATGAAAGCCGTCTTCATCCTCAACATAAGTTAGGATTTGTTTTTCTTCTGAATCATTTTCTTCAGAATTGTTGAAAATTTCTTTATTCATGTTTAAGAAATGTTAACAAGTTAAAATCCTTTTTCTGAGTTCTGAAACTGAGTTTAAAGCTTTATCAAGGTGTTCTTGATGCATTTTTTGCCTATGAAGGAGGTACTTACGTATATTAACCATGGTTGGTATATATTCGTGAGTATGTTTATTTTGTGCTTGTAGAATTCTGAAATTTATATGCACTAAATCTTTTTTATTACTTAAAAGTATATCTTTATGTTGAGAAATCTCATTCTCTGTATTACGAATTTCTTCAAATAATTCACTGTAAAGTGTTTTATTATAATGTAGTACCATTTTTTAACAAGGCTCTGATACCAGTGATGGTGTACGGAATTTGTTTATTATATTTTGTATGTTTAGAAGGAAATAGATGCAAAAAATTGTAAAGAGAAAACTCATTAATCAATAAGTGTTTTGTAGTAGGAGTATTACTTACATAGATAGAAACTATTCAAGCCAGCCTGTGTCAATCATTGGTCTATGTGGTTGCTTTCCCTGTTGGCCTCATGCCTGTGGTACTGTTGACCATCGTCGACCTGACACTCTGTCACTTACAGGTTTCATGACTCTATTCTTTTCTCTGCTTCTTTATTGACAAGAAAGGCAGGAGACATATGAGGGGATTTTGATTCTATAATTAGTCTCATATCAAGTAATTCCTTGATTTGTTTGGAAAATTCTTCTCTATCTTGTAAAGAGTAAACCATAGGTTTTTCTCTAATAACCGTCTTGGGATTAATAAGCTTAATTGAAGCTTTCATCCATCCTTTGGTTTTATTTGGATCAATAGGATTTTCAGAACAAACTTTTTCAAGAAGATCTTCAATCTGTTTGAACCTGGTAGTTTGAATAGAAATAATCTTTTCTTTATTAATCCCTTCATGGGTTATATTAGTACCTGGAATTTGTTTTTCTTTAGAACCTTTTTCTTGAGTTTCAAGAAAACCTGGTTTTCCTTTGCTATAGGCTTCTGTAACCTTTTTTATAATTACCATATCATTATTAAGATGAAAGGCGATTCTATCTATCCATTGTATGAATGGTCCATAAACTTGACAGAAGTTGTTTCCAATTATGATATCAATTCCTGAATTTTGTTGGTAAATAGTGGGAACGTTGAAATGTTCTCCTGAAAGTTCGAGATTAATGTTTCTACAAACTTTATTAATTTTTATGGTTTCACCATTTGCAATAGTGGCACTAATTTCTTTGGGAGCGTTTTCCCAGAGTTCATCCGGAATGATGAATTTGCTTGCAAGACATAAAGATGCACCTGTGTCTACAAAACAATGTACTCTAAATTTTTTATATCCTTTAAAGTTAAGGAAAGTAGAAACATAGATAGAGTTTGGATTAGTAAGATTCATGATAAGGGAATCATCAATCTTCTGGAGGTTTACGCAAAAATGGTTAATCTCCTCCTCTCTGAAAAGTGGGGTTTGTATGGGACTAGTCTGAGTCATCCGTTGTTGATTCGTATTCATCAGTGTCTGATGAAGATTCTGTCTCAACATGATATATAAAAACATGTTGTGTACCATCATACTCTTCTTCAAGAGCTTCAAATCCCCCATTGTTAGCGGTTTGTAAAACCTTGACTTTGTCTGGGTATTTTTTTTCTATTTGGACATTCATTGGCGTAGTGTCCTTCTTCATTGCAGATCCAACACCTACATTTTTTCTTTCCTTGCGGACAGGAAGTATTCTTCTTAGGTGTTTCTTTTGAAGGTTTTTTGAAGTATTTTCCTGGTGAAAATTTTCTTCTTTTCTTTTTCCAAAAAGATTTGAATTTCTTTTTGTTTTTATACTTTTTCTTATTATAATTTTTCTTTCCAATATCAAAGTTTTTGAAATCAGAGAGAATGCTACAACAATCTTTGCTTATTGTTTTAAGTTTTTGTTGTTTATATCTGTCTTGACAGATTCTATCAATTTCTTCTTTTGCAATTTTTGTTGCATAAGAAAGACTGGTTTGCTGGATTTCTCCAGTAACTTCTTTTTTCCATCTGTCTGTACAGGTTTCTCCAATAATTGGAATTTTCATGAGGTAAGCAGATATCCATTGCGCATATTCACTTCTTTGTGGAATATCATACAGATATGATTCATACATACATGTGTATTTGTCGAGAAGACTAATATCATGTAATTGGAGTTTTGTCATTGAAACTCTTGCTATGTCAACTTTCTTATTAATGGTGAAGTCTTTATTAGAAATATAATCAAGACCTAAGAAAGTAGTGTATATGACATTTATGATATTATCAAAAAGATCTGAACCATGCATTTCTTCATTCCAATTATTGTTTCTTAGGAATTTTTGCACAATTCCATCAGTTTTGTGTTCTAAAAGTAGTAGAACATTTTTTGCTTTTTCAAATTCATCTGGGTTTGTCTGTAAGATTAGTGAAATCTCAGTAACCCATTTTTCTACAACTCTTTCTCTGAGTTTTAGATCTTGGATACAATCAATATTGAGTACATTGATCGTATTGGATCCTTGACCACTATTTGGAATACCATTGTGGACAGGCATTTTGAACTCATATTTCTTTTTATTGCTTCTTCTAGCGGCTGTATAAGAAGATTCTGCTTCATCATCTTCCATATCTGAATATTCGAACTTTACAGTTTTTGTATTAGTCTTAAAGTTATCTTCTTGTTCTGATTCAGTATCAGGTTCATCTATTTTAGTCATTCTAAAATATTGATCAAAAAGTTTGGGTTCTTTTTGATACAATTCTTCGCATTCTTCAGTTTCTAAAGATAAAAGTTGAATAAGTTTTTGGTCAGCCTTATCATAATCTTCATATTGAAGGTTAAAGAAATATTTCTCAAGTTTCTCAGAGATTGTTTCTTTCATTTTTGCTCTTTTTTGAAAATATCGATTTTCTGGGAGTCTTTTGGGCTTCCTAAGTCAGGGTTTTGTTTTTTACTGTTTTACCTTTTTTATAAAAATGAGGAAAATCTATTTTATTACTCATTTATTACCTCAGAGATTTGTTTGATATTCTGACGTAGACTATCAATTTTTAAAGACATGTTTCTTATTAAGTTACTATCTTTTCTTTCTGAGCTTTCTCCTATATGGAGTGAATCCATAGAAATTCTTGGTCTAAGAGTTTCTCCTAGAGCTTTTTTGTTTCTAGCTATATTTAAAACCCAAGAGTTTTCTTGAGGATTTATGTCGCAGAATTGTTTATCTTTGACATGGCCTATTTCTGAAAAGACATCATCAAGTTCGATGTACTCGTCTTTCTTGTAGTCTATGCTATGGTGACTATTGGTCAGGGCATATCCTATGAGATAGGTTATGGTGAATGGTTTATCACCTGGGTTCATAAGGTCACTTCTTTCAAAGTGATGTATAAAAGATAAAGTTTTATCTATATTTGCAGATTTCAAATCTAGAGCAAATTTTGGATAGACTGAAAACATAAATTTTTGGTATGCAAGGTTTCCCCTAGCAGCACCTAAGATGCAGTCCTGTCTGTCAGTAATTCTGTTGTCAATTAAGGCCATTTTTATGGGAGAATTTATTCCTGCTTGGAATTGGGATTTTATCAAAATTTTTACAGCTCCGATATGGACCATTCTTACTTTTGATCTAATCTCAACTGGAATACTTTTTAAGTTATTGTTTATTTGTTCTTTAGTCAAAAGGGGTAGAAAGACAGCTCCTATTGTGTCTTTTATGTCTACAGACATTTCTTTAGTACTAACAAAGTAGAAAATTTCATTTTTCCTTTTAAGCGGATTTAAAATACTAAGTTTAGAAGGAACATTTTTGAAAATGTTTTCTTTCTTTATTTTTAAATCTGTTTTCTTGACCCGAGAGAGAAGATCTTGTTTTATTAAGAGGTTTGCATGAAAGCCGTCTTCATCCTCAACATAAGTTAGGATTTGTTTTTCTTCTGAATCATTTTCTTCAGAATTGTTGAAAATTTCTTTATTCATGTTTAAGAAATGTTAACAAGTTAAAATCCTTTTTCTGAGTTCTGAAACTGAGTTTAAAGCTTTATCAAGGTGTTCTTGATGCATTTTTTGCCTATGAAGGAGGTACTTACGTATATTAACCATGGTTGGTATATATTCGTGAGTATGTTTATTTTGTGCTTGTAGAATTCTGAAATTTATATGCACTAAATCTTTTTTATTACTTAAAAGTATATCTTTATGTTGAGAAATCTCATTCTCTGTATTACGAATTTCTTCAAATAATTCACTGTAAAGTGTTTTATTATAATGTAGTACCATTTTTTAACAAGGCTCTGATACCAGTGATGGTGTACGGAATTTGTTTATTATATTTTGTATGTTTAGAAGGAAATAGATGCAAAAAATTGTAAAGAGAAAACTCATTAATCAATAAGTGTTTTGTAGTAGGAGTATTACTTACATAGATAGAAACTATTCAAGCCAGCCTGTGTCAATCATTGGTCTATGTGGTTGCTTTCCCTGTTGGCCTCATGCCTGTGGTACTGTTGACCATCGTCGACCTGACACTCTGTCACTTACAGGTTTCATGACTCTATTCTTTTCTCTGCTTCTTTATTGACAAGAAAGGCAGGAGACATATGAGGGGATTTTGATTCTATAATTAGTCTCATATCAAGTAATTCCTTGATTTGTTTGGAAAATTCTTCTCTATCTTGTAAAGAGTAAACCATAGGTTTTTCTCTAATAACCGTCTTGGGATTAATAAGCTTAATTGAAGCTTTCATCCATCCTTTGGTTTTATTTGGATCAATAGGATTTTCAGAACAAACTTTTTCAAGAAGATCTTCAATCTGTTTGAACCTGGTAGTTTGAATAGAAATAATCTTTTCTTTATTAATCCCTTCATGGGTTATATTAGTACCTGGAATTTGTTTTTCTTTAGAACCTTTTTCTTGAGTTTCAAGAAAACCTGGTTTTCCTTTGCTATAGGCTTCTGTAACCTTTTTTATAATTACCATATCATTATTAAGATGAAAGGCGATTCTATCTATCCATTGTATGAATGGTCCATAAACTTGACAGAAGTTGTTTCCAATTATGATATCAATTCCTGAATTTTGTTGGTAAATAGTGGGAACGTTGAAATGTTCTCCTGAAAGTTCGAGATTAATGTTTCTACAAACTTTATTAATTTTTATGGTTTCACCATTTGCAATAGTGGCACTAATTTCTTTGGGAGCGTTTTCCCAGAGTTCATCCGGAATGATGAATTTGCTTGCAAGACATAAAGATGCACCTGTGTCTACAAAACAATGTACTCTAAATTTTTTATATCCTTTAAAGTTAAGGAAAGTAGAAACATAGATAGAGTTTGGATTAGTAAGATTCATGATAAGGGAATCATCAATCTTCTGGAGGTTTACGCAAAAATGGTTAATCTCCTCCTCTCTGAAAAGTGGGGTTTGTATGGGACTAGTCTGAGTCATCCGTTGTTGATTCGTATTCATCAGTGTCTGATGAAGATTCTGTCTCAACATGATATATAAAAACATGTTGTGTACCATCATACTCTTCTTCAAGAGCTTCAAATCCCCCATTGTTAGCGGTTTGTAAAACCTTGACTTTGTCTGGGTATTTTTTTTCTATTTGGACATTCATTGGCGTAGTGTCCTTCTTCATTGCAGATCCAACACCTACATTTTTTCTTTCCTTGCGGACAGGAAGTATTCTTCTTAGGTGTTTCTTTTGAAGGTTTTTTGAAGTATTTTCCTGGTGAAAATTTTCTTCTTTTCTTTTTCCAAAAAGATTTGAATTTCTTTTTGTTTTTATACTTTTTCTTATTATAATTTTTCTTTCCAATATCAAAGTTTTTGAAATCAGAGAGAATGCTACAACAATCTTTGCTTATTGTTTTAAGTTTTTGTTGTTTATATCTGTCTTGACAGATTCTATCAATTTCTTCTTTTGCAATTTTTGTTGCATAAGAAAGACTGGTTTGCTGGATTTCTCCAGTAACTTCTTTTTTCCATCTGTCTGTACAGGTTTCTCCAATAATTGGAATTTTCATGAGGTAAGCAGATATCCATTGCGCATATTCACTTCTTTGTGGAATATCATACAGATATGATTCATACATACATGTGTATTTGTCGAGAAGACTAATATCATGTAATTGGAGTTTTGTCATTGAAACTCTTGCTATGTCAACTTTCTTATTAATGGTGAAGTCTTTATTAGAAATATAATCAAGACCTAAGAAAGTAGTGTATATGACATTTATGATATTATCAAAAAGATCTGAACCATGCATTTCTTCATTCCAATTATTGTTTCTTAGGAATTTTTGCACAATTCCATCAGTTTTGTGTTCTAAAAGTAGTAGAACATTTTTTGCTTTTTCAAATTCATCTGGGTTTGTCTGTAAGATTAGTGAAATCTCAGTAACCCATTTTTCTACAACTCTTTCTCTGAGTTTTAGATCTTGGATACAATCAATATTGAGTACATTGATCGTATTGGATCCTTGACCACTATTTGGAATACCATTGTGGACAGGCATTTTGAACTCATATTTCTTTTTATTGCTTCTTCTAGCGGCTGTATAAGAAGATTCTGCTTCATCATCTTCCATATCTGAATATTCGAACTTTACAGTTTTTGTATTAGTCTTAAAGTTATCTTCTTGTTCTGATTCAGTATCAGGTTCATCTATTTTAGTCATTCTAAAATATTGATCAAAAAGTTTGGGTTCTTTTTGATACAATTCTTCGCATTCTTCAGTTTCTAAAGATAAAAGTTGAATAAGTTTTTGGTCAGCCTTATCATAATCTTCATATTGAAGGTTAAAGAAATATTTCTCAAGTTTCTCAGAGATTGTTTCTTTCATTTTTGCTCTTTTTTGAAAATATCGATTTTCTGGGAGTCTTTTGGGCTTCCTAAGTCAGGGTTTTGTTTTTTACTGTTTTACCTTTTTTATAAAAATGAGGAAAATCTATTTTATTACTCATTTATTACCTCAGAGATTTGTTTGATATTCTGACGTAGACTATCAATTTTTAAAGACATGTTTCTTATTAAGTTACTATCTTTTCTTTCTGAGCTTTCTCCTATATGGAGTGAATCCATAGAAATTCTTGGTCTAAGAGTTTCTCCTAGAGCTTTTTTGTTTCTAGCTATATTTAAAACCCAAGAGTTTTCTTGAGGATTTATGTCGCAGAATTGTTTATCTTTGACATGGCCTATTTCTGAAAAGACATCATCAAGTTCGATGTACTCGTCTTTCTTGTAGTCTATGCTATGGTGACTATTGGTCAGGGCATATCCTATGAGATAGGTTATGGTGAATGGTTTATCACCTGGGTTCATAAGGTCACTTCTTTCAAAGTGATGTATAAAAGATAAAGTTTTATCTATATTTGCAGATTTCAAATCTAGAGCAAATTTTGGATAGACTGAAAACATAAATTTTTGGTATGCAAGGTTTCCCCTAGCAGCACCTAAGATGCAGTCCTGTCTGTCAGTAATTCTGTTGTCAATTAAGGCCATTTTTATGGGAGAATTTATTCCTGCTTGGAATTGGGATTTTATCAAAATTTTTACAGCTCCGATATGGACCATTCTTACTTTTGATCTAATCTCAACTGGAATACTTTTTAAGTTATTGTTTATTTGTTCTTTAGTCAAAAGGGGTAGAAAGACAGCTCCTATTGTGTCTTTTATGTCTACAGACATTTCTTTAGTACTAACAAAGTAGAAAATTTCATTTTTCCTTTTAAGCGGATTTAAAATACTAAGTTTAGAAGGAACATTTTTGAAAATGTTTTCTTTCTTTATTTTTAAATCTGTTTTCTTGACCCGAGAGAGAAGATCTTGTTTTATTAAGAGGTTTGCATGAAAGCCGTCTTCATCCTCAACATAAGTTAGGATTTGTTTTTCTTCTAAATCATTTTCTTCAGAATTGTTGAAAATTTCTTTATTCATGTTTAAGAAATGTTAACAAGTTAAAATCCTTTTTCTGAGTTCTGAAACTGAGTTTAAAGCTTTATCAAGGTGTTCTTGATGCATTTTTTGCCTATGAAGGAGGTACTTACGTATATTAACCATGGTTGGTATATATTCGTGAGTATGTTTATTTTGTGCTTGTAGAATTCTGAAATTTATATGCACTAAATCTTTTTTATTACTTAAAAGTATATCTTTATGTTGAGAAATCTCATTCTCTGTATTACGAATTTCTTCAAATAATTCACTGTAAAGTGTTTTATTATAATGTAGTACCATTTTTTAACAAGGCTCTGATACCAGTGATGGTGTACGGAATTTGTTTATTATATTTTGTATGTTTAGAAGGAAATAGATGCAAAAAATTGTAAAGAGAAAACTCATTAATCAATAAGTGTTTTGTAGTAGGAGTATTACTTACATAGATAGAAACTATTCAAGCCAGCCTGTGTCAATCATTGGTCTATGTGGTTGCTTTCCCTGTTGGCCTCATGCCTGTGGTACTGTTGACCATCGTCGACCTGACACTCTGTCACTTACAGGTTTCATGACTCTATTTTGTAAGAACACTCAAGTATAACAAAACAAAGATTTATTGATAAAAGAGCTCCCGAAATGGGAGTACTCCTATAATATTTTACATCTCTCCCTTCTAAGGGAGATTTTTACTCACAAGACATTGAACTGAAAATTTACAAGATAGAGAGTGTTTTTGTTGCACTCGTTATTGCGATCCTCTTTTTCTACAAAACATAACTCTCAATTTATAGATATATTGAGAGGGTCTGATCCTTGCCTATTATGTCAGGCATGACGTTTTTATCCACTAAAGATTACATTATTGTGGACAGCTGGAAAGCTTTTAATAATGGAGAAAAGGCATTATTATTTTGAGTGGAGGGGCCATTTGACACGTGAAGCATCTTTCTTTAAGATGATGAGGATTTGTCATCTTCAGAGGGGGGTCCCTCCTTTGTCTCCGAATCTTTGCAATCACAAAAGTGACAAAGATGTTCTTCGAAAAGTTGTTCTGCATGTCGGCAGAAGTGTTGGCGTGTAGCATTGGATACTTCCATGCTATTGTTCATGAATTTTTCTCCAAACTTGGAGGCTTGACGAAGATCTTCTTGGCTGGTGTTGTTGTAACTCCAGCTTGTAATTATACAATGTGAATCGGTATAATTAATCTTCTTTTTTGAACCAGAGATAATTTCAATGATTTTTTCTGATATTCTTCTTAAACCATTGACGCGGTTAGGATGAAGAATTTCTGTGAAAGGTAGATCTTTATCTTCCTTTGGTTGAGATTGTTCAATCTCTCTATTGGCTTTAGAAAGACCAATTTCCAGAAAGTGGTATGGAGAAAGAGTTGATTCTTGAATCCATTCTGGGAGTGAAGAGATGCATCTGATGTAGATCGGATTATCTTTTGCTTTAAGTACTTTCTTTCGAAAGTTCTTAATGGATTCTACCATGCTGCTTGGGAAGAATTTGAGTTCTTGAAGGTTGCAGCTTGGGTAGATATTGTCGATTAGTCCAGCTTGAAAGGCTTGGTAGACTAATTTTGCATCTGCTCCTTCGAGAAAGTTGAACAGACTTTTTGTTTTCTTGTCCGTAGTGAAAAACTTTTCATGAACAAGGTCTTCTGGGCATGCAGCTCTTGCTTTCTTCCAGATTGTTCTGAAATCTTCAAAAGAGATTTCAGGATAGTTAACCATTTGTTGAACGTCAATTGGAACGTCAAACCTTTGGTCTCTGTGGGCTTCTTTGACTTTTTGAATTTTTGGTCGAAGAAGTGGTTGGTTAGTCTTGCTTGTATCGTCTTGATAAGTGGCAAGGCTTAATCTTGCAGATGTTTCATTTCTGAATTTTTTGCAAGTAACTTTATCAACTTTACAGAAGGTTTCTGTAATTCCCCAGTCAGTATGAACACCGGCATGGGGTCCTTTATAGATTACATAAAATCTTTCAGCTTCTTTGTTAAGAGCTTTTTTGTAATCTGGTGTGAACTCCTGCACAGATTTGTTAGTGGGTGACAAAGTTGTCATTTTACTGATTCCTTCAGTACAAGGATTGGGATCAACCAATAAGCTAGTTTTTCCATTAGGAAGAGGAGTAGCTGTCTCCTTTATTATGCTTTTTAGCAAAGCATCAGCTTTCAACGGATTTGTTGATTCTTTACCAGGTGTCGTTTGCACTGGAATAGCCTTTGTTTTTGAGCTTTCGCTTTCCGGTACATTGGTGACCGTTGTTACTTGTTCATACAAGTTGATTTTCTGCTCAATTGCAGATAGCTCTATGAGGAGCATTTGTTTCTTCATCCTCAAAATGTTGAGGTCTTCCATTTTTGTAAACTCAATTTTTGTTTACTTTTCTCTCTAATCTCCTCCTCACTTTTTTGTAGGTGAAGTTTTTTGTGAGGAAATATGTCATGAGGATCATATCCTTTTATAGGGCTCGAGAGGAGCGAGTGAGATCATGGATGATGTAAGGCATACCTGAAGTCACGAGTGAGGCAGTCTGCCAGAGGTGTACCTGCAAATTTGTTCTTCGTTTTTGGGGTTTTTAGCTTTTAAAACACCTCCCCAAAATTCATCAGAAGCATCAGTTTCAATAATTAAACTGTCTTCAATGTTTGGAAGATAAAGTTTTGGAAAATTGATTAAAACTTTCTTTATCTTTTTGATGTAGTCTGTATCAGCATTTGACCAATTCCAGATGACATCTTTTTTTAATTTTACCTGTAAAGGTTTTCTCATGGCTGCAAGTTTTTCAATATATGTTTCAGCATAAGTTAAAACACCAAGAAATCTTTGCAGTTGTTTTTTGTCTTCTAAAACATTTGGAAAGTCATGTAAATGTTCAAGAATATGTTTTTGAGGACAATGAGTACCTTCATTTATTTCTAAACCCAAAAAATTGATTTTTGTTTTGAAAAGATGAGCTTTCTTTTTTGAAAGTATTATTCCATATTTTAAAATAGTTCTGAGAACCTGTGTGACATGAACATAGTGTTCTTGTTCATTTTTGCTGAAGATCATGATGTCATCAACGTATACAGTGCAGAAACCTTCAAGGCCTCGAAGAGCGTTCTGCATGTGTCTTTGAAAAATACTAGGAGCTTGTTTAAGCCCAAAGGGTAGTACTTTCCATTGAAAGAGTCCATCAGGACATGTGAAGGCAGTGAGAAGCTGCGATTCTTCATCAAGTAGAACTTGCCAGAAACCTGACTTGCAGTCGAAGCTTGAATAAATGTTTTTTCCTCGTAGAAGAGTCAAGAGTTCGTGCATATTGGGAAGATTATGTGAGTCTCCAATAGTTGCATCATTGATTGCTTTGTAATTGACAACCATGCGCTTCTTTCCTCTTCTTTTCTCTGCTTCTTTATTGACAAGAAAGGCAGGAGACATATGAGGGGATTTTGATTCTATAATTAGTCTCATATCAAGTAATTCCTTGATTTGTTTGGAAAATTCTTCTCTATCTTGTAAAGAGTAAACCATAGGTTTTTCTCTAATAACCGTCTTGGGATTAATAAGCTTAATTGAAGCTTTCATCCATCCTTTGGTTTTATTTGGATCAATAGGATTTTCAGAACAAACTTTTTCAAGAAGATCTTCAATCTGTTTGAACCTGGTAGTTTGAATAGAAATAATGGTACTACATTATAATAAAACACTTTATTTTGCATCATTATTGTTTATTATAATGATACCAGTGATGGTGTACGGAATTTGTTTATTATATTTTGTATGTTTAGAAGGAAATAGATGCAAAAAATTGTAAAGAGAAAACTCATTAATCAATAAGTGTTTTGTAGTAGGAGTATTACTTACATAGATAGAAACTATTCAAGCCAGCCTGTGTCAATCATTGGTCTATGTGGTTGCTTTCCCTGTTGGCCTCATGCCTGTGGTACTGTTGACCATCGTCGACCTGACACTCTGTCACTTACAGGTTTCATGACTCTATTTTGTAAGAACACTCAAGTATAACAAAACAAAGATTTATTGATAAAAGAGCTCCCGAAATGGGAGTACTCCTATAATATTTTACATATCTCCCTTCTAAGGGAGATTTTTACTCACAAGACATTGAACTGAAAATTTACAAGATAGAGAGTGTTTTTGTTGCACTCGTTATTGCGATGATCTTTTTCTACAAAACATAACTCTCAATTTATAGATATATTGAGAGGGTCTGATCCTTGCCTATTATGTCAGGCATGACGTTTTTATCCACTAAAGATTACATTATTGTGGACAGCTGGAAAGCTTTTAATAATGGAGAAAAGGCATTATTATTTTGAGTGGAGGGGCCATTTGACACGTGAAGCATCTTTCTTTAAGATGATGAGGATTTGTCATCTTCAGAGGGGGGTCCCTCCTTTGTCTCCGAATCTTTGCAATCACAAAAGTGACAAAGATGTTCTTCGAAAAGTTGTTCTGCATGTCGGCAGAAGTGTTGGCGTGTAGCATTGGATACTTCCATGCTATTGTTCATGAATTTTTCTCCAAACTTGGAGGCTTGACGAAGATCTTCTTGGCTGGTGTTGTTGTAACTCCAGCTTGTAATTATACAATGTGAATCGGTATAATTAATCTTCTTTTTTGAACCAGAGATAATTTCAATGATTTTTTCTGATATTCTTCTTAAACCATTGACGCGGTTAGGATGAAGAATTTCTGTGAAAGGTAGATCTTTATCTTCCATTGGTTGAGATTGTTCAATCTCTCTATTGGCTTTAGAAAGACCAATTTCCAGAAAGTGGTATGGAGAAAGAGTTGATTCTTGAATCCATTCTGGGAGTGAAGAGATGCATCTGATGTAGATCGGATTATCTTTTGCTTTAAGTACTTTCTTTCGAAAGTTCTTAATGGATTCTACCATGCTGCTTGGGAAGAATTTGAGTTCTTGAAGGTTGCAGCTTGGGTAGATATTGTCGATTAGTCCAGCTTGAAAGGCTTGGTAGACTAATTTTGCATCTGCTCCTTCGAGAAAGTTGAACAGACTTTTTGTTTTCTTGTCCATAGTGAAAAACTTTTCATGAACAAGGTCTTCTGGGCATGCAGCTCTTGCTTTCTTCCAGATTGTTCTGAAATCTTCAAAAGAGATTTCAGGATAGTTAACCATTTGTTGAACGTCAATTGGAACGTCAAACCTTTGGTCTCTGTGGGCTTCTTTGACTTTTTGAATTTTTGGTCGAAGAAGTGGTTGGTTAGTCTTGCTTGTATCGTCTTGATAAGTGGCAAGGCTTAATCTTGCAGATGTTTCATTTCTGAATTTTTTGCAAGTAACTTTATCAACTTTACAGAAGGTTTCTGTAATTCCCCAGTCAGTATGAACACCGGCATGGGGTC
The DNA here is from genome assembly GCF_052849685.1 of Lactuca virosa. NCBI lineage: Eukaryota > Viridiplantae > Streptophyta > Magnoliopsida > Asterales > Asteraceae > Lactuca > Lactuca virosa. Next base: position 462,466,215 of record NC_136430.1, on the reverse strand, counting down.
CTTTATAGATTACATAAAATCTTTCAGCTTCTTTGTTAAGAGCTTTTTTGTAATCTGGTGTGAACTCCTGCACAGATTTGTTAGTGGGTGACAAAGTTGTCATTTTACTGATTCCTTCAGTACAAGGATTGGGATCAACCAATAAGCTAGTTTTTCCATTAGGAAGAGGAGTAGCTGTCTCCTTTATTATGCTTTTTAGCAAAGCATCAGCTTTCAACGGATTTGTTGATTCTTTACCAGGTGCCGTTTGCACTGGAATAGCCTTTGTTTTTGAGCTTTCGCTTTCCGGTACATTGGTGACCGTTGTTACTTGTTCATACAAGTTGATTTTCTGCTCAATTGCAGATAGCTCTATGAGGAGCATTTGTTTCTTCATCCTCAAAATGTTGAGGTCTTCCATTTTTGTAAACTCAATTTTTGTTTACTTTTCTCTCTAATCTCCTCCTCACTTTTTTGTAGGTGAAGTTTTTTGTGAGGAAATATGTCATGAGGATCATATCCTTTTATAGGGCTCGAGAGGAGCGAGTGAGATCATGGATGATGTAAGGCATACCTGAAGTCACGAGTGAGGCAGTCTGCCAGTACGTTTTTGTTTCCTGCGAGATGTTCAACAGCGAAAGTATATCGTGAGAACCACTCTTGCCATCGTATTAGCCGGCCTAATTTGTTATCTCCTGCAATCTTCGTTCGGAGGAAATAAGTAAAATTTTTATTATCTGTACGAACCAGGAAATTTACTGGTGTTAAATATACAGAGAATTTTGTAATAACTCTTTTTACAGCGAGTAATTCTTTTTCATTGCTATGGTAGTTTTTCTCAGCTGCTTTGAAACTGCCAGAGGTGTACCTGCAAATTTGTTCTTCGTTTTTGGGGTTTTTAGCTTTTAAAACACCTCCCCAAAATTCATCAGAAGCATCAGTTTCAATAATTAAACTGTCTTCAATGTTTGGAAGATAAAGTTTTGGAAAATTGATTAAAACTTTCTTTATCTTTTTGATGTAGTCTGTATCAGCATTTGACCAATTCCAGATGACATCTTTTTTTAATTTTACCTGTAAAGGTTTTCTCATGGCTGCAAGTTTTTCAATATATGTTTCAGCATAAGTTAAAACACCAAGAAATCTTTGCAGTTGTTTTTTGTCTTCTAAAACATTTGGAAAGTCATGTAAATGTTCAAGAATATGTTTTTGAGGACAATGAGTACCTTCATTTATTTCTAAACCCAAAAAATTGATTTTTGTTTTGAAAAGATGAGCTTTCTTTTTTGAAAGTATTATTCCATATTTTAAAATAGTTCTGAGAACCTGTGTGACATGAACATAGTGTTCTTGTTCATTTTTGCTGAAGATCATGATGTCATCAACGTATACAGTGCAGAAACCTTCAAGGCCTCGAAGAGCGTTCTGCATGTGTCTTTGAAAAATACTAGGAGCTTGTTTAAGCCCAAAGGGTAGTACTTTCCATTGAAAGAGTCCATCAGGACATGTGAAGGCAGTGAGAAGCTGCGATTCTTCATCAAGTAGAACTTGCCAGAAACCTGACTTGCAGTCGAAGCTTGAATAAATGTTTTTTCCTCGTAGAAGAGTCAAGAGTTCGTGCATATTGGGAAGATTATGTGAGTCTCCAATAGTTGCATCATTGATTGCTTTGTAATTGACAACCATGCGCTTCTTTCCTCTTCTTTTCTCTGCTTCTTTATTGACAAGAAAGGCAGGAGACATATGAGGGGATTTTGATTCTATAATTAGTCTCATATCAAGTAATTCCTTGATTTGTTTGGAAAATTCTTCTCTATCTTGTAAAGAGTAAACCATAGGTTTTTCTCTAATAACCGTCTTGGGATTAATAAGCTTAATTGAAGCTTTCATCCATCCTTTGGTTTTATTTGGATCAATAGGATTTTCAGAACAAACTTTTTCAAGAAGATCTTCAATCTGTTTGAACCTGGTAGTTTGAATAGAAATAATCTTTTCTTTATTAATCCCTTCATGGGTTATATTAGTACCTGGAATTTGTTTTTCTTTAGAACCTTTTTCTTGAGTTTCAAGAAAACCTGGTTTTCCTTTGCTATAGGCTTCTGTAACCTTTTTTATAATTACCATATCATTATTAAGATGAAAGGCGATTCTATCTATCCATTGTATGAATGGTCCATAAACTTGACAGAAGTTGTTTCCAATTATGATATCAATTCCTGAATTTTGTTGGTAAATAGTGGGAACGTTGAAATGTTCTCCTGAAAGTTCGAGATTAATGTTTCTACAAACTTTATTAATTTTTATGGTTTCACCATTTGCAATAGTGGCACTAATTTCTTTGGGAGCGTTTTCCCAGAGTTCATCCGGAATGATGAATTTGCTTGCAAGACATAAAGATGCACCTGTGTCTACAAAACAATGTACTCTAAATTTTTTATATCCTTTAAAGTTAAGGAAAGTAGAAACATAGATAGAGTTTGGATTAGTAAGATTCATGATAAGGGAATCATCAATCTTCTGGAGGTTTACGCAAAAATGGTTAATCTCCTCCTCTCTGAAAAGTGGGGTTTGTATGGGACTAGTCTGAGTCATCCGTTGTTGATTCGTATTCATCAGTGTCTGATGAAGATTCTGTCTCAACATGATATATAAAAACATGTTGTGTACCATCATACTCTTCTTCAAGAGCTTCAAATCCCCCATTGTTAGCGGTTTGTAAAACCTTGACTTTGTCTGGGTATTTTTTTCTATTTGGACATTCATTGGCGTAGTGTCCTTCTTCATTGCAGATCCAACACCTACATTTTTTCTTTCCTTGCGGACAGGAAGTATTCTTCTTAGGTGTTTCTTTTGAAGGTTTTTTGAAGTATTTTCCTGGTGAAAATTTTCTTCTTTTCTTTTTCCAAAAAGATTTGAATTTCTTTTTGTTTTTATACTTTTTCTTATTATAATTTTTCTTTCCAATATCAAAGTTTTTGAAATCAGAGAGAATGCTACAACAATCTTTGCTTATTGTTTTAAGTTTTTGTTGTTTATATCTGTCTTGACAGATTCTATCAATTTCTTCTTTTGCAATTTTTGTTGCATAAGAAAGACTGGTTTGCTGGATTTCTCCAGTAACTTCTTTTTTCCATCTGTCTGTACAGGTTTCTCCAATAATTGGAATTTTCATGAGGTAAGCAGATATCCATTGCGCATATTCACTTCTTTGTGGAATATCATACAGATATGATTCATACATACATGTGTATTTGTCGAGAAGACTAATATCATGTAATTGGAGTTTTGTCATTGAAACTCTTGCTATGTCAACTTTCTTATTAATGGTGAAGTCTTTATTAGAAATATAATCAAGACCTAAGAAAGTAGTGTATATGACATTTATGATATTATCAAAAAGATCTGAACCATGCATTTCTTCATTCCAATTATTGTTTCTTAGGAATTTTTGCACAATTCCATCAGTTTTGTGTTCTAAAAGTAGTAGAACATTTTTTGCTTTTTCAAATTCATCTGGGTTTGTCTGTAAGATTAGTGAAATCTCAGTAACCCATTTTTCTACAACTCTTTCTCTGAGTTTTAGATCTTGGATACAATCAATATTGAGTACATTGATCGTATTGGATCCTTGACCACTATTTGGAATACCATTGTGGACAGGCATTTTGAACTCATATTTCTTTTTATTGCTTCTTCTAGCGGCTGTATAATAAGATTCTGCTTCATCATCTTCCATATCTGAATATTCGAACTTTACAGTTTTTGTATTAGTCTTAAAGTTATCTTCTTGTTCTGATTCAGTATCAGGTTCATCTATTTTAGTCATTCTAAAATATTGATCAAAAAGTTTGAGTTCTTTTTGATACAATTCTTCGCATTCTTCAGTTTCTAAAGATAAAAGTTGAATAAGTTTTTGGTCAGCCTTATCATAATCTTCATATTGAAGGTTAAAGAAATATTTCTCAAGTTTCTCAGAGATTGTTTCTTTCATTTTTGCTCTTTTTTGAAAATATCGATTTTCTGGGAGTCTTTTGAGCTTCCTAAGTCAGGGTTTCCAATACTTGGATTGGGAGGTGAGTATTTCTTAAGACCTGAATATTTTCCAGTTTTGGTTTTTTGTTCTATGATGGGAATATTATTGATGTGTTCAAGAATGTCTTTATTACAAGGGCAAGAGTCAATCTTTTCAGATAACTCTTTAGTAATGTCTGCAATAATTTTTGCAGATGCTACTTCTAACTGTGTAGTGGTTACGTATTTAATGGCCGTTAAGTCAAAGTTTATAATCAGCCCATCTATTTTTTCATTAAGGAGGTTGATTGATCTATTTAGCTCGGGTATCGAGGTCATCCTATCAGTTGTTTTAACTGCTCTTGTATATTAGTGATCTTAAGGTTGTTTTCTTTAAGAGTGCCTTCAATATTTGCCTTTTTGGCGACTTCTTCAACAAAATGGTTGTTTTTTAAAGAGTTTTCTAAAAGAATAGAATGTTTGTCAATAGACTGGGTTAGCTTGATAGTTAGTTTATTTTGTCTTTCAATAACTTCGAAGAATTTTTCAAAATTATTTTTATCAAGATTATTTTTAACCAAAATGGCTAAATCGTTTTTAAATTGGTTAAAAGGTATTTTATTTTTAGAAATATCTTTTGAAATACCAAGGTAATGGCATATTTTCGAAGTTTTTAAGAGACATCTTGCAATGATCTGGTTGAGATTATTGCAATGATTTACAATTGTTTGAATACCAGCTTTTCCAGAAGTAGAGAAAACGTATTCTTTCTTTTCAGAATTGTCGTCAAGGGTTTTGATTTTTACTGTTTTACCTTTTTTATAAAAATGAGGAAAATCTATTTTATTACTCATTTATTACCTCAGAGATTTGTTTGATATTCTGACGTAGACTATCAATTTTTAAAGACATGTTTCTTATTAAGTTACTATCTTTTCTTTCTGAGCTTTCTCCTATATGGAGTGAATCCATAGAAATTCTTGGTCTAAGAGTTTCTCCTAGAGCTTTTTTGTTTCTAGCTATATTTAAAACCCAAGAGTTTTCTTGAGGATTTATGTCGCAGAATTGTTTATCTTTGACATGGCCTATTTCTGAAAAGACATCATCAAGTTCGATGTACTCGTCTTTCTTGTAGTCTATGCTATGGTGACTATTGGTCAGGACATATCCTATGAGATAGGTTATGGTGAATGGTTTATCACCTGGGTTCATAAGGTCACTTCTTTCAAAGTGATGTATAAAAGATAAAGTTTTATCTATATTTGCAGATTTCAAATCTAGAGCAAATTTTGGATAGACTGAAAACATAAATTTTTGGTATGCAAGGTTTCCCCTAGCAGCACCTAAGATGCAGTCCTGTCTGTCAGTAATTCTGTTGTCAATTAAGGCCATTTTTATGGGAGAATTTATTCCTGCTTGGAATTGGGATTTTATCAAAATTTTTACAGCTCCGATATGGACCATTCTTACTTTTGATCTAATCTCAACTGGAATACTTTTTAAGTTATTGTTTATTTGTTCTTTAGTCAAAAGGGGTAGAAAGACAGCTCCTATTGTGTCTTTTATGTCTACAGACATTTCTTTAGTACTAACAAAGTAGAAAATTTCATTTTTCCTTTTAAGCGGATTTAAAATACTAAGTTTAGAAGGAACATTTTTGAAAATGTTTTCTTTCTTTATTTTTAAATCTGTTTTCTTGACCCGAGAGAGAAGATCTTGTTTTATTAAGAGGTTTGCATGAAAGCCGTCTTCATCCTCAACATAAGTTAGGATTTGTTTTTCTTCTGAATCATTTTCTTCAGAATTGTTGAAAATTTCTTTATTCATGTTTAAGAAATGTTAACAAGTTAAAATCCTTTTTCTGAGTTCTGAAACTGAGTTTAAAGCTTTATCAAGGTGTTCTTGATGCATTTTTTGCCTATGAAGGAGGTACTTACGTATATTAACCATGGTTGGTATATATTCGTGAGTATGTTTATTTTGTGCTTGTAGAATTCTGAAATTTATATGCACTAAATCTTTTTTATTACTTAAAAGTATATCTTTATGTTGAGAAATCTCATTCTCTGTATTACGAATTTCTTCAAATAATTCACTGTAAAGTGTTTTATTATAATGTAGTACCATTTTTTAACAAGGCTCTGATACCAGTGTAAAGTGTTCTTTCTTTTAAGAAGGCTCTGGTTTAAGAAGAATATCAGCTTTTCCAGAAGTTGAGAAAACGTATTCTTTCTTTTCAGTATTGTCGTCAAGGGTTTTGATTTTTACTGTTTTACCTTTTTTATAAAAATGAGGAAAATCTATTTTATTACTCATTTATTACCTCAGAGATTTGTTTGATATTCTGACGTAGACTATCAATTTTTAAAGACATGTTTCTTATTAAGTTACTATCTTTTCTTTCTGAGCTTTCTCCTATATGGAGTGAATCCATAGAAATTCTTGGTCTAAGAGTTTCTCCTAGAGCTTTTTTGTTTCTAGCTATATTTAAAACCCAAGAGTTTTCTTGAGGATTTATGTCGCAGAATTGTTTATCTTTGACATGGCCTATTTCTGAAAAGACATCATCAAGTTCGATGTACTCGTCTTTCTTGTAGTCTATGCTATGGTGACTATTGGTCAGGGCATATCCTATGAGATAGGTTATGGTGAATGGTTTATCACCTGGGTTCATAAGGTCACTTCTTTCAAAGTGATGTATAAAAGATAAAGTTTTATCTATATTTGCAGATTTCAAATCTAGAGCAAATTTTGGATAGACTGAAAACATAAATTTTTGGTATGCAAGGTTTCCCCTAGCAGCACCTAAGATGCAGTCCTGTCTGTCAGTAATTCTGTTGTCAATTAAGGCCATTTTTATGGGAGAATTTATTCCTGCTTGGAATTGGGATTTTATCAAAATTTTTACAGCTCCGATATGGACCATTCTTACTTTTGATCTAATCTCAACTGGAATACTTTTTAAGTTATTGTTTATTTGTTCTTTAGTCAAAAGGGGTAGAAAGACAGCTCCTATTGTGTCTTTTATGTCTACAGACATTTCTTTAGTACTAACAAAGTAGAAAATTTCATTTTTCCTTTTAAGCGGATTTAAAATACTAAGTTTAGAAGGAACATTTTTGAAAATGTTTTCTTTCTTTATTTTTAAATCTGTTTTCTTGACCCGAGAGAGAAGATCTTGTTTTATTAAGAGGTTTGCATGAAAGCCGTCTTCATCCTCAACATAAGTTAGGATTTGTTTTTCTTCTGAATCATTTTCTTCAGAATTGTTGAAAATTTCTTTATTCATGTTTAAGAAATGTTAACAAGTTAAAATCCTTTTTCTGAGTTCTGAAACTGAGTTTAAAGCTTTATCAAGGTGTTCTTGATGCATTTTTTGCCTATGAAGGAGGTACTTACGTATATTAACCATGGTTGGTATATATTCGTGAGTATGTTTATTTTGTGCTTGTAGAATTCTGAAATTTATATGCACTAAATCTTTTTTATTACTTAAAAGTATATCTTTATGTTGAGAAATCTCATTCTCTGTATTACGAATTTCTTCAAATAATTCACTATAAAGTGTTTTATTATAATGTAGTACCATTTTTTAACAAGGCTCTGATACCAGTGTTGGTGTACGGAATTTGTTTATTATATTTTGTATGTTTAGAAGGAAATAGATGCAAAAAATTGTAAAGAGAAAACTCATTAATCAATAAGTGTTTTGTAGTAGGAGTATTACTTACATAGATAGAAACTATTCAAGCCAGCCTGTGTCAATCATTGGTCTATGTGGTTGCTTTCCCTGTTGGCCTCATGCCTGTGGTACTGTTGACCATCGTCGACCTGACACTCTGTCACTTACAGGTTTCATGACTCTATTTTGTAAGAACACTCAAGTATAACAAAACAAAGATTTATTGATAAAAGAGCTCCCGAAATGGGAGTACTCCTATAATATTTTACATCTCTCCCTTCTAAGGGAGATTTTTACTCACAAGACATTGAACTGAAAATTTACAAGATAGAGAGTGTTTTTGTTGCACTCGTTATTGCGATGATCCTTTTTCTACAAAACATAACTCTCAATTTATAGATATATTGAGAGGGTCTGATCCTTGCCTATTATGTCAGGCATGACGTTTTTATCCACTAAAGATTACATTATTGTGGACAGCTGGAAAGCTTTTAATAATGGAGAAAAGGCATTATTATTTTGAGTGGAGGGGCCATTTGACACGTGAAGCATCTTTCTTTAAGATGATGAGGATTTGTCATCTTCAGAGGGGGGTCCCTCCTTTGTCTCCGAATCTTTGCAATCACAAAAGTGACAAAGATGTTCTTCGAAAAGTTGTTCTGCATGTCGGCAGAAGTGTTGGCGTGTAGCATTGGATACTTCCATGCTATTGTTCATGAATTTTTCTCCAAACTTGGAGGCTTGACGAAGATCTTCTTGGCTGGTGTTGTTGTAACTCCAGCTTGTAATTATACAATGTGAATCGGTATAATTAATCTTCTTTTTTGAACCAGAGATAATTTCAATGATTTTTTCTGATATTCTTCTTAAACCATTGACGCGGTTAGGATGAAGAATTTCTGTGAAAGGTAGATCTTTATCTTCCATTGGTTGAGATTGTTCAATCTCTCTATTGGCTTTAGAAAGACCAATTTCCAGAAAGTGGTATGGAGAAAGAGTTGATTCTTGAATCCATTCTGGGAGTGAAGAGATGCATCTGATGTATTTCTCAACATAAAGATATACTTTTAATGTCTTGTGAGTAAAAATCTCCCTTAGAAGGGAGAGATGTAAAATATTATAGGAGTACTCCCATTTCGGGAGCTCTTTTATCAATAAATCTTTGTTTTGTTATACTTGAGTGTTCTTACAAAATAGAGTCATGAAACCTGTAAGTGACAGAGTGTCAGGTCGACGATGGTCAACAGTACCACAGGCAGTTCCTCCTCTAGAGACGTTATATAAACCTCGTGTCATTCCGTACGGAGGGCGTTGGCCGTCTTGTCGACTCCAATGGTTTATGTATTGGCCCCACTCAGGTATTGGTTCTTCTTTCTCTTGTCTTAGGGGACGCTCCCCAGGGTTGCAGACTTGTGGCTCTGTATCTGTACCACTTGATTCGCTGTCCTCAAAGGGTTCTTCGTCTGAGTCTGTGATCCAGCCTGCATTCTGTGGATTGTAGGGGTCTCCAGGTAAATTGGGTGCAGCCATAGGTTCTATATTAGAAGTAAGGTTAGTAAAATACTCTCCGTAGTATTTTAGTGTGTGTTTTCTGTTCTATAGTTCTTCTGTAGGTGTATGGTAAGTTTTAGACATGTCGCAACACCACTATCACTCCCAAACACATGTTGGTCATATCTCAAATCAATATAGTTGATCAGGCTATATTAATTCCAGATATGATTACATAACTGCCCAGGTTTGACTATAGTGTTCAACATCCAAATACTTTTAAGTTCTTATGATTGTGATATTGTACTTGTAAGTATGAGTGTGTTCTTATGACTGTGATACTGTACTTGTAGGTATGAGTGTTAGTATACTTCTTATAAAAATACTAAAATCTTTAAAAAGTATACTTGTAGTAAGAGCTCCTTGCCCCGATGTATTTATAGTTTATATATCTTTTATGGATTGATATACTGAGTTCACTATAAACAATGCTCTGATACCAATCTGTCACACCCCAAACCAGACGGCGGAAACGTCCGGGGGTGGAGGACTTCAATTGTAGTATCATAACACATGCATCATAGTAATCAAAGTACAAACAACCATTGTATTTTAAAGGTATAAGTATTTACATGTGTTCAATCATTGTATATTGAACCAAAATATAGTTATACAAAAGAAGATATGACTCAACATAGCTCCATCTTCTTAAAAGCTCGGGGAGTACCTGTGTATTATTTCCCTGGGAATACAAGTAATTTGAAAAGAGAGTATCAAAGTTGAGTGAGTGCATAAGTGTTTATGTTTAAAGGATGTCTCTGTATCTTGTATATGTAACTTGTTCCAGAAAATCCTATATTTTCCGTTGTATATGAAAAGTAGTTTTATTCCCATAAAACCGTTCTCTGTGTATTAATGTTTTGTATTTGTATTACTTATGAAAACTTGTAATTGAGAGTGTGCCTGGCTCCACCAGCTGTTGTTGAAAACTGTATTGAAACTTTGTATTTTGTATTCTGTAAACTGGTACTTTGAAGGTGTACTTTCGTTTAGTTATTTATACACTAACATATTGTTAATATCTTTTTAATGAGTTATTATAACCATACTATGACTGATGGCCTGAAACAAACGCTTTGTGAGCATTTAAACTGGTGATAACAATTGCCACTCATCTGACTGTAGCTAGCAGCCTGAGTGCGGGGTTGTCAATCCCCATATAGATCTACACACACTTGTTTCGATCCCCGGCTGGAGATTCTGGTTATAATGTCAGGACTTTTCCTATGTTGAGTGTCTCATAAAAAGCATATAAACGTTACATGTATATTAGTTTTGAAAACCCAATCATTCTGAAATAATGATTGACAATATGTTCTTGAATCAAAACCCAATCATTCTGAAATAATGATTGACAATATGTTCTTGAATTAGTATTCCAAACATGTATTTGATAAGTGTAAACCTTGATTTGTTCTGTATCAAAACCTTAGTTTCTTGTAAGACTGTGTATTCTAGTATACTTGTATCATGAGTTATTGTTCTATGTATAAATTATACCTATTATAATCTATATGTACTTTCTGACTGTGTATTTAACCATGTTTGCATGTAATCCCTTTCTCAGCATGTTACAAAGGTAGTTAATCTGATGAAATAACTATTATATTTATATACATATACAATTTTATATATAAGTAAAATTTAAACGTCACTCGGACAAATAACCGGTACTTTAAGCCCACATCCAAACAAGGAAAAGGACCCAGAATGAGTTATCAGTCCTAAGTCTTTTAAATCTCATATATATATATATATATATATATATATATATATATATATATACAAATATGAATTTTTGGGGAAAAATATAAGTTTATAAAAGAGTTTAATGTTTTGAGTATTTTTAATGATTTAATGTTGTTTTATCATGATTTGAAATCATGATTTTATAACACAAAGTTCTTGTGTTATGCTTGTATTCCCCCCTTAAAACAGTAGAAATTATGAAAATACGGGGGTATGTACTCACTTGATAGATGGTGAACCGGACAGAGTTTCGTTTCACGAAAAGGAGTTTATTTGTCGAGAAACCGGCTCAAATTGGGCAGAGTTTTGACAGGAGAGAGGTTACTTCTCGGGAATCTCATGGCTTCGAGGCTTGCTTAGGGTTCGAGACTTGATACCGGGGCTTTAGGGGTTGTATATGAGTTTGTGGAAGTGGAAAAATGTGAAAGAGAATGAAAATTGGGGTGAAAAGTGTAAATTAGTTCAGAACCCTCGTATGCCTTATATAGGCCGAAGCCTCGGATCCGAGGCTATGCGAGGCTGCCACGCATCGGACAGGTGGCAAAGGGTTGGGCTACTTCGGACCGCAGGCTCGCAGACATGGGAGGCTCGGATTGGACCATTCTTCGGTCTAGTAGAAAGAAGCCACGTGCGAAGGAGTGCATCCGAGGAGCGTACGAGGGTGAGGTCCGGTGTGTCTCATGCGAGGCTGTCCGAGTAGGATTGGACCGCGGAGTTGGTCGAATCAGGAGGTGCCACGCATGGCTTCGGTCCACTCAACAGCTGCCACGTGCGAGGGTGACGTGGCATGCGAAATTGCCCGGGTTTTCCTATTTTTCTTTATTTTTGTGCCAAAACTTGCGAAAATCATAACTTTGGCATACGAGCTCCGTTTTTGGCGTTCTTTATATGCACGCGTAGGTAAAATCATACTCTACGACTTTCGTTTAGACTTTGTCGGCTAATTTTGACTTTATTTTTAATATTATTATTTTAAACAGGCCGGGACGGGAATCCGTTAAAAATTCATAACTTCTTCATCCGACGTCCGTTTTTGTCTGTCTCTTTACCGTTGTACTACTACCGACGAGACCTTCAATTCTCGTTTAGGTTGTGTCGGCTAAAAATCGCTCGATCTTTATTTCAAGTTTTTAGCTGTACACTGCTATACTGGAACTTTGAAAAATCATATCTTCCTCATACGAAGTCAGATTTTTCCGTTCTTTCTATGAAAGTTATCGGTTTAACATAAACTACAACTTTCATTTAGATTGTTAAGGCTAAAAAGCCTTTTATTGAAAATTCAGTTTTTACACTGAACAGTGTTTTGTCGGTTTTGTCGCGGATTTTCGATTGGTCATAACTTCTTCGTTATAACTCGGATTTTAGTGTTCTTTATGTTTTTGGAAACTTTGTTACAATCTCTATCAATTGGTTCATCCCAATCGAGATGATTAAATAATTTATTTTTGAGGGTCAATTATGTAAATATGCACATTATGCTAAAATTTCTCTTTAGTATTATAAAAAGAAATACACATTGACCTATACTATTACATAGGTTTGAAATAACGATTTGTTACACCGGGTCTGCCATGGCTTCCTTGTAGTTGTTAGGTTCATCCAAATTTACTAGTGTACTATCACTAATAAACGTATCACCCTCACTTGTTATATGAAAACCATATAACACAGGTGGAACACTAACTCTACTGGAACGTCTGAGAGGTAAGGACTCGTCAATCGGTTCAACAGGAGTTTCCTCCTTGGGTTGAACGCCAGTGTTAGAGGTTCCTTCATCGCTTGACTCTTGAAGCTCTTCAAGATCAATTTGCCTCCCACTATCCTCTTGGTTTATGAGTTCTCGTTCTCGGAAACCCCTCTCCTCGCAACGAAGACAACATTGTCACTCGGTCTATAGAAGAGATATCCAAAGGAATTCTGCGGATAGCCGATGAAAATACACCGCTCACTACGAGGTTCGAGCTTGGCGTGAGTCTCTCGTCTTACGAAAGCCTCGCAACCCCAAACCTTGATATGTTCCAATCAGGGAGCTTTCCTTATCAACATCTCGTGAGGTGTTTTGGAAACCTTCTTAGTAGGGACTAGGTTAAGGATATGTGCGGCAGTCTCTAAGGCATACCCCTAAAATGAGATAGGTAACGAAGCACGATTCGTCATGGAACGAACCATGTCCAACAAAGTTCGATTGCACCTCTCAGCCACACCATTCAACTTCGATGTCCTAGGTGGCGTCAATTGCGAAACAATTCTGCATTCCTTGAGGTAGTCGTGGAATTCAAGACTAAGGTACTCACCACCTCGATCGGATCGGAGCATCTTAATTTTCCTGCCTAGCTGATTCTCCACTTCCTGCTTAAACTCTTTAAACTTTTCAAAGGTTTTTGACTTGTGGTTGATTAAGTAGATATACCCATATCTGCTATAATCGTCGGTGAAAGTCACATAGAAGCGGCTTGCATCCCTTGTGGTGGATCTAAAGGGCCCACATACATCGGTATGTATGAGATCCAATAAACCCTCACCCCTTTCATAAGTGTCAGTAAAGGGTGACTTTGTCATCTTTCCAAGCAAACAAGACTCGCATACGTCATCGTCCCTAAGGTCGAATGACTCCAACACTCCATCCTTTTGGAGTTGGGCTATGCGCTTCTTGTTGACATGTCTAAGACGAAAATGCCACAAACATGCTTTGTCCAAACTATTGGAAGAATCGATATGCAACACATCATTTCCTAAGTTGTCTACAACCATCACAGTTTCATATATATCATTACAAGTCAATGCTTCAAAATAGAAAGAACCATTAAAGAAAGCATTAATATAACCTTTTTCATTATCAAACAAAAATCTAAAACCTTGTTTATACAAACCATGAAAAGAAATAATGTTTCATGTCATTTCTGGCGAGTAACATCAATTATTCAAATCTAAACCTAACACACTAATAAGCACTAAAGAGTAAACTCCAATCTTGGTGACATGCGACACTTTTCTATTCCCCATGATCAAGTTTATCTTCCCATGCTCCACATCCATACTTCTTCTTAGACCCTGAAAATCAGAACAAATGTGAAAACTACATCCTGTATCGAGGACGCAAGACATAGCATGTGATGAGTTGTTAGAATGAATAGTATAAATACTTGCGAAGGATGGCTTTATCTTTCCATCCTTGATATCTTGCAAGTACTTCGGGCAGCTAAGGAATGGCAACGGGGCGGTTCGGGGCGTGGCATGGTTTCCCAAACCCGCCCCGATATCTTTCGGGTATCTTATCGGGGCGCCCCATCGGGTTTCGGGTATCTTATCGGGTTTACAACAATTCATAACGAAATCTTTATTCCGTTTTAGGGTACCTCGATGTCTTATAAAAAAATACATGTTCTATCCTCCCTTTTAAATTAAAAATATGATGAATCACTTTAATAACATAAATTGGATGTTATATTAAAAATTATTTGATTTAAGTTTAGTGTAATACGTCAAAACATAAAAAATGATCATTCACACCAAATTGTTAATAACCAAAAAGATTGTCTACGGTAAGTATTTTATCATTGAATGCGTGCAATTAACATCAAAAGGATTCAAGCACACACACACACACACACACACACACACACACATATATATATATATATATATATATATATATATATATATATATATATATATATATATATATATATATATAGCTCGGCTAGGTTATAATGTGGATGGACAACTATTGTGCGGACGTGTGGACAATGCTATTCTATGAGAATTACTAAGATGATAAGTTTTTTAGTAATGTGAATACGTTTAACCTCACACGGATATCGGCATTTTCATGCATTCTCACTAATTCTTATTCATTTTTGTTCTCACACATCGTTTTTCACTCATTTTCATTATTACAGAATACGACTCCATAAAATTCTGACAACGTTTTGACAGAATGAGAATAATAATAAAAGTTCTATAATAACATTATAGACGATTTAGTTAGTGAGAATGTGTGATAATGACAATAGTTATGTAAGATTGAACATATTCATATTATCAAACATCATATTTTCTTTGTCATTCTCACAGAATAGCACTGTCCACATGTCCGCACAATAGATGTCAATCCACATTTGAACCTAGCTCTCTCTCTCTCTCTCTCTATATATATATATATATATATATATATATATATATATATATATATATATATATATATATATATATATATAATCGGGGCGGGGCGGGTCGGGGCGAGGATAACCCACTCCCTGCCCCGAACACGATAACGACCCGTTACCCGACCCGAAATTATCGGGTTTCAGGTTTCCCTGTCGGGTTCGGGTTTTTTTGCCATCCCTAGGGCAGCTTCGTTTCCAATGCCCTTTCTCGTGGAAGTAGTAGTACTCTGCATCCTTCGGGTTGGAGGAAGGTGCAACGGGACTAGCCTTAGTTCCACTAGAAGAGGTACCATCGTGGGACTTTCCCTTGTGGATCTTAGAAGGAGCCTTCCTCTTCTTACCCTTCCCTTGCCCAATTGCTAAGATGGGGGTGGTAGTAGGAGTTGATGCAATGGATTTGTCTTTCAGACTACTCTCAGCAGTCCTTAGCAGGCCTTGAAGCTTGCTTAGAGTGACCTCCTCCTTCTTTTTGGTAGTGATCATCGCAACGATGATCTCGTACCTTTCTTGCCTCGCGCTTTGATGGTACCTATCCATCAAATCTTGATGCATCTCGTAGGGGTAGTAGTCCTCGTAGGAATTTTGGAGTTCTGCGGTCATTGTCACGAGCATGATGCAATGAACTTTCGTAGCATCTCGCTCATGAGCCTCGTAGGCATCGATCTCTTTGGGAGTGGCAGTGTTGACATTGACTTCTTTCAGCTCCTTGTCGAGAACATATTCCTTGTCCTCGTAACGGGTGACCATTCAAATGTTGCGGATCCAATCATTGAAGTTGGACCCATCAAATATCACCATCCCACACAAGTTCATGAGTGAGAATGAGCCCGAAGGGGTCGATCCAGAAGCGTTGTTGTTGTTCGAAGTAGACATCTGAAATAGAAAAGAGACAAAGTTTGATTAGATAAGAATCTCCAATTAAACACCCAAAATGAAAAATTAGGGCTAGGATCCAACAACATTATTTACAATTTAGAAGAGGGATGCCGTAATCCAAACTGCAAATAATTTGAAGGTAAGTGAATGACGATTCACTAATTTCCACCATGAAAAACGAAAAGGCAATTAAGTTTTAAATGTATTGAACTCCTAGATCTTTTGAGATTCATTGAACTTTTCAAAGGCATGTTTAAATATCGATATGCCCTTCAAGTTTGTGACTGGGATACCGAGGATCACAAATAAGGTGTGAATAACCATGCAAATGTACTTAGTGCTCTCGATGTCATTTACCACCTAATCAATGTGCCGGTTAACCACACACGCTCCATTGATCTATGATAAACATCGAGCCACCCTTTGCCACCATTGCTAGTCCATATTAGTGTGCCGGTTATCCACGCACGCTCCACTAACGACTTGGCAGGGTGCAAAGTGTAATTTCATGGAATAGCATCATTTCACATTTTTTCCTAAAGTAAATAAGATTGGGAATTTTATAAAAACATTTAGCTACTTTATTACTCATTATACTTTTAATGAGGAATTAGTTGCCCTATCCTACCCGTTCGGCTAACAACCCTCCACCAATCAAGGAAGCGGTGGGTGAGAGTGGACACCCATTAAACTGTCATTTTATAGGCAACAACCTTATACCCCCCTTATAGATCGGCTTCGTGAATGAGGTCTACTAACAGTAAGACTGACTTAATCTTATACATATATATATAATTATTATTCTTATAATTTTATAATAGTATAAGAGTTGAATTTTAAACTTGTAAAATTCTAGGGTTTAGAATTTAAATGATTCAAAATTAAACTTTTAATCAAAATTTTAAATTCCAAAACTTAAGGGCAAGTTTTGAAACTTTTCAAAACTTTCTAGATCAAATTAAAAATAATTTAATTAAACAATTAATTAATGATTATCTAAATTTGACCTAATTCAATTTCATGGCAAGATAATTCAATCAACTAATTCAAATAATTAAAGTTATCATATAAGGCAATAATTATCTAATTAACTTGTAATTATCTTCTATTTAGATGAGGATAATCATATCAATTTAATAAAAATTAGATTTTATTAATCAAAAACGTTTTTGGTAATTATCCCAATCCAAAATAGGCCAAATCCCGAAAGATCTGCTCTCTGACTCTTCGAACCGCCGAGTCACTGACTGGACTCGTCGAGTTCATCCGGTGACTCGACGATTTCAGCTGTCACAGGGCAGAAATTTAGATTTTCAAGCAATGAATGATCAAACAAGGCATCAAATTCAATAGAAAACAGCCTAGGCTCTGATACCACTGATGAGTTTTGAGCATAACATCAATCCTATGGTGCACATGCAAACCCTAAAGCTTTGGATCTAGGTTTCTCTAATTGTTCATGCAAATCATCCAAAGCTTGTAAAACCTAATTCTAGCATACAAAAATCAAAAATCATAACTATACTAGGGTTAGGAAATTACCTTTTAATTGTAGCTTGAAGATCTTGAGCTTTGAGAACCTAGCACCTCAAATGCGATGCCTCTAATGAATCACAAACACCAAGGCAAGCTGGATGATCTTGGAGAGAGGGGAAGGAGGCTCAACAATCGGCTCTTGATCTCTAGGTATTAGCCGAATTATGAAGCCCTAGGGTCCTTTATATAGGTGAGTTGCTAGGGTTTCAGTCAAAACCCTGATTGGACTGCTTAGGCCTTAAGCAGTCCACATTAACCTTCCAGATTCAAGGCCTCGACGAAATCAATGTGGGCTTTCCCCATGATTTCGTCCACCCCATTTCTAAGGGATCCACAGCCCAAAATCCAATTATCTTATAATTGCAATTCCAGTCCCCTAGATTCAATTAATATCTTTTGACCACAAAATTAATTTCTTAATTAATTCTTGACCAATATTAATTAGCCAATATGATTTCTCTTTTAACATATTATTCTTATAATATATTAATAAACCATAATAACCTCTTTCTCCATTAATCATCCAGTCAAGTTGCTCTGGTGAAGGCAAACAAAAGGACCATGCTACATGTCACACCCCCAAATCGGAGCGGCTGAAACGTCCGGGGGTGGATGACTTCATGTTAAGTATCACAACACATGCATCATAGTAATTAAAGTACAACAACCATTGCATTAATAATATATAAGTTTTACATATGTATTCAAGTCATTGTATATATGACATCAAAAGTTATATATCAAAAGATAGAAGACATGACTCTATACTGCTCCGTCTTCTCAAAATCCCGGGGATGTACCTGTCTACTGGTTCCCTGAGAATACAAGTATTTTGAAAAAAGAGTATCAACATTTAAGTTGGTGAGTGCATAAGTATTTATGTTCAAAATCTTGTTTTCTGTTCCTTGAAATAGTGAGTATGTTTGCTTGTTCCAGAAAATCCAGTATTTTCTATTTTAACTGAAAAGTAGTTTTAATCCCATAAAACCGTTCTGTATAAGTGTTGTTGTACTATAAAATAGTGTAACATAGTTTTAGTTCACAATAAAACTATAAAAAAGAATGTTTTCTGTATTGTTTATGTTTTCCAAGTTCTGTAATTGTACTCTTTGAAAACCCTGTAAAAGTGAGTATGCCTGGCTCCACCAGCTGTAATTGTAAAATGTTATATAATAATGTAACTCGTATTATTGTAAAACTAGTACTTTGTATTCGTACTCTTTGGTTTAATTAATTATACACTAATCATATTTATTCATCTCTTTTTGTGAGTTATTATAACCAGACTATGACTAGATGGCCTGATATGATGCTTTGTGGGTGTCGGAACTATTAACGATATTTGTCACTCATGGGCATACCAGCCCAACTGTAGCAAACAGTCTGAGTGCGGGATTTTCAATCCCGTATAGATCTATATACATTTGTCTCGCTCTCTGTCTGGAGATTCTGTTTATAACATCAAGACTTCAATAGTATTGCCTAAATGAATAAGCAACTGAACATTGTCTCACAAAAAGCATATTGACGATTACGTATATAATAATGATAAAAAGTCATTTTGAAATAAATGAACTGATAGTATGATCTTTTTCTAGTATACTTGAATGTAATGTATTTGTATGAGAGTATATTGTTAAACTTTGTATAACTGATTAGTAAAAATAGTACGAGAGTTCCATAAATTATACCTATTATAATTTATATGTGTGTTCTATTTGATATGTTAATATTTATGAAAGTACCCCCTTTGCTCGGCATGTTACAAAGGGTAACGAATTTGATTGAAATAACTTTTATATTCATATATATATATATATATATATATATATATATATATATAATATTTAAAGGGCTTAGGACTAATAATTCTCTTTAATTCATTTTCCTTGTTTAGATGTGGGCTTAGGGTAGAGTTATTTGTACGAAGGTCGTTTCAATTTTAATCATATATATATATATATATATATATATATATATATATATATATATATATATATATATATATTAAAATTGAAACGACCTTCGGACAAATAACTCTACCCTAAGCCCACATCCAAACAAGGAAAATGAGTTAAAGCGAATTATTAGTCCTAAGCCTTTTAAATCTTATTTATATATATATATATATATATATATATATATATATATATATATATATATATATATATATATGATTTTTGGCAAAATATAAGTTTAAAAGAGTTCTTAAAACATTTTAAAGAGTCTGACAATATTTAAAAGAGTTTCAGTAACTTAAAAATTGGTTTAGAAATGTTTAGAAATCATTTGTTTGTAAACACAATATTCTTGTGTTAGACTTGTATTACCCCCTAAAACAGTGAAAAATAGTAAAAATGCAGGGGTATGAACAAACCTTTTGTGAGAATCCGGTTGTAGATACAGTGTAACAGTGCTAAATCCACAAGTTAAAACTCGTGATAAAGACCGAATCCTAATTTATATTAACATAAAATTAAGTATAAATTATATAATCTAATGAAGTTTAAAGTGTTAAACAACACTTAATTATTGTAAAAAGAATTACAATAATTCTTAAAATAGTTTTTCCGTGTTCTTCATGTTCTTCGTGAAATCTAATGTATTTTGGTGTTTTCGGCCCAAAATAAGAAGATTGGAAGGTGTTTTTTTAATAAAAACAAGATCAATAGTCGATACTTGTAAGATTCTAAGAAGAATCAAGTGATTTTCGTATGATGATTCAAGAAAATGAGAGGTTTCGCATGTTCTTGAGAGGAGAGGGGAGGCTTCGGTTGATGATACTTGAGAGAGAAGTGTAGTTTTTGGCTGAAGTGTGTAAGAATGAGGGAAGATTTTGGGCATCTGATATATATACAAGAGAGTTTTCGGCTGTAAACACAAACCGAGGAAGGATTTCTCGGTTGGGAACTCTATCCGAGGAGGATAAGCATGCGATCAGGAAACCCTCTGGGGTGGTTTTCTACTACTTCGCACGTTTGCGGTCCGAGGTGCTCGGTTGCAAACGGTTTGCGGTCCGAGGGTTGCTGTCCGAAAAGAAGGGAATTGCGAAGGTTTGCGGTTGGGAAGCTTCTCATGCAAGGCTTCTCGATTTAGAGTAATTCCACTTCCAAACTTTACAACTCATTTACTAAAATGTTTATATATATATCAAAATTATTAATAACTTTATCAAATTAACAAATCAATAAGTTTGACTTTTATTTGATATGTTTGACTTTCGTTGACTTTGGTTGACTTTTACAAGATTGAAAATAACGGGTTGTCACATTATCCCCCCCTGTTAAAGGGAATTTCGTCCCGAAATTAAGACTATAGAGATACAGTAAGACTAGGGAAAGAGATGCAAATACTTTTGTTTCATTTGATCCTCCCGCTCCCAAGTGAATTCAGGTCCCCGCTTTGCGTTCCAGCGAACCTTCACTATCGGGATACGGCTTTGCTTTGTTCTTTTTACTTCCATGTCTAGAATTTCTACTGGTTCTTCCACGAAATTAAGGTTCTCATTTATCTCGATTTCATCGAGTGGGATAACAAGAGTGTCTTCGGATAAGCACTTCTTTAGGTTAGACACGTGAAAGATAGGATGTATGTTACTTAGTTCTTGAGGTAGTTTGAGTTTGTAAGCTACTGGACCGATTCTAGCAAGAATCTCGAACGGTCCGATGTACCTTGGATTAAGTTTTCCATGCTTTCCGAAGCGTATCAAGCCCTTCCAGGGTGAGACCTTCAACATGACGCGGTCACCAACCTGGAATTCCAAGGGTTTTCTTCTCTCGTCAGCATAGCTTTTTTGTCTATCTCCAGAAGCTTTAAGTCGTTCTCTGATTTGTACTATCTTCTCAGTAGCTTCTCGAATGATCTCCAGACCAGTGAGAGTGCTATCAGGAATTTGACCTCTAGCCAGTTGCGTGTCACCCACTTCAACCCATCACAGAGGTGATCTGCACTTGCGACCGTAGAGAGCTTCGAATGGAGAAAACTTAATGCTAGTATGGTAATTGTTATTGTACGAGAACTCGACTAGTGGTAAATGGGTATCCCATGCTTTACCAAAGTCGATCACACACGCTCTCAGCATGTCTTCTAACGTTTGAATCGTTCTCTCACTCTGTCTGTCGGTCTGTGGATGGTAGGCTGTACTCGTGTCGAGCCTAGTTCCCAGAGATTTCTATAGTGACTGCCAGAAATGTGAAGTGAATCTACTATCTCGGTCAGAGATAATAGATATTGGTACACCGTGTAGTCTAACTATCTCTCTCATGTACGTTCTAGTTAGCTTTTCCATCTTGTCTGTTTCCTTTATTGGTAAGAAGTGTGCGGATTTAGTTAATCTGTCGACGATTACCAAATGGTATCATGACCACCCGTTGTCTTGGGTAACATAGTTATGAAATCCATTGTGATCCGCTCCCACTTCCATTCGGGGATTTCTGGTTGCTGTAATAGACCTGAAGGCTTTTGGTACTCTACCTTGACTTTGGCACAAGTAAGACATTTGCCCACAAAGGTAGCAATCTCAGCTTTCATGTTAGGCCACCAATAAAGTTTCTTAAGGTCCAGATACATCTTGTCTGAACCTGGGTGAATGAAGTATCGCATCTTGTGTGCTTCGTTCATGACTACCTCTATGTAACCACCGAACTTCGGTGTCCAGATCCGGTTCATGAGATATCAGGCTCCATCACCTTTGATTTCCAAGTTTTTTTTCCATTCCTCTTAATGATTCACCTGCCACATTCTCGGGTTTCAAGGTCTCAAGTTAAGCCTCTCTGATCTGTGTGGACAGGTGTGAATGGATAGTCATGGTCAACGACTTTACTCGACGTCTCGAGTATTCTTTTCTGCTAAGGGCATCAGCTACCACATTGGCTTTACCGGAATGATAACGAATTTCACATTCGTAATCATTTAGTAGCTCCACCCAACGTCGTTTTCTCATGTTTAGATCTTTCTGGTCAAAGATATGCTGAAGACTTTTATGGTCCGTGAATATTGTGCATTTCGTGCCATACAAGTAATGTCTCCAGATCTTCAGAGCAAATATCACTACTCCCAGTTCTATGTCGTGAGTTGTATAATTGACCTCATGTGTATTAAGCTGTCTAGAGGCATATGATATGACTTTTCCTCGCTGCATAAGAACACAGCCTAGCCCTTGGTTAGACTCATCGCAATATACTAAGAAGTCTTCTGTCCCTTCTGGTAGAGACAAAATAGGTGCACTGCACAGGGATCACTTTAGCGTTTGGAACGTTGTTTCTTGTTTCTCTCCCCTGCTAAAAGTCACACCCTTTTGTGTCAGGGTGGTAAGTGGCTTAGCAATTCGGGAGAAATTCTGAATGAATATGCGATAGTAGCCAGCAAGGCCTAAGAATTGGCAGATTTCTGTAGGCGTTTTGGGTGTTGACCAGTTCTCGATTGCCTTTATTTTGGATGGGTCCACGTGTATTCCCTCTTCACTGATCACGTGACCTAGGAAACCTACTTTCCTAATCCAAAATTCGCACTTTGAGAACTTTGCATATAGCTTCTCTGCTCCTAATGTTTGTAAGACTTGTCGGAGATGTTGCCTATGCTCTTCCTCACTTCGTGAGTAGATAAGAATATCATCTATGAAGACTATTACAAATTTTTCCAAGTATGGACGACACACCCTGTTCATCAAGTCCATAAACACTGCGGGCGCATTGGTTAATCAGAAACGCATAACTACAAACTCGTAGTGACCATAACGAGTTTGGAAGGCTGTTTTAGGAACATCTTCCTCTAAGACTCGTAACTGGTGATACCCGGATCTTAAGTCAATATTTGAAAAGTAGCTTTCTCCCTGAAGTTGGTCGAACAAGTCATCTATCCACGGTAGAGGGTATCGGTTCTTGATGGTAAGTTTGTTTAGCTCGCGATAGTCTATGCACATGCGGAAAGATCCATCCTTTTTCATCACGAACAAGACCGGTGCTCCCCAAGGTGAGAAGCTTGGTCTTATAAAGCCTTTACTAAGAAGTTCGTTCAGCTGGCTGGATAGTTCCTGCATTTCTACTGGTGCAAGACGGTAAGGTGATTTGGATACGGGGGTAGTTCCAGGGATTAAGTCGATTCTAAATTCGACTTGTCTTTCAGGTGGGACCCTTGGAAGATCATCGGGGAAAATGTAGAGGAAATTACAGACTTCGGGAATGCTCTCGAAGTCCTTCACTTCTTGTTTCTTGTCTACCCGTGAGCTCGAAAAGCACAATACTCCTTGCGAAGATACTTTTGTGCCTTGATACAGGAGATGATTTGTAGGTTCGCGCCGAATTTGTCGTCGTAAATGATAAGAGTTTCGTTACTTGGCAGTTTAAGGCGAATGGCTTTCTCGTAACATAGGATGTCCGCACGATTAGGACTTAACCAATCCATCCTAATAATTGATGGGTTTTGAGCATTCTAACACTCCTATGGTGTACATGCAACCCTAGAAACCTTAGATCTATGTTTTCTCTAATATTCATGCAAATTTGAATTCCAAGGTTCTCAACCTAACTAGCATGTTATGGGGTACTTGTATTATAAAACTTTAGCAGAATAACATACCTTTTCTTGTGGTTGATTGCTTGGAGTCTTGAGAGCCTAGCACCAATAATGTGGATGCCTCAAGTGGAATCACAAATCACTAAAACACCTTGGAAGACTTGAGAGAATAATATGCACCAAGTAGAAATCGGCCCACACTTTGAACTCACACACTAGTGCCATTTCATGTGCCAAAGACCTCTTTATATAGTATGGAGGATTAGGGTTACATTCATGTAAACCCTAATACCCATGACCTTTCATTTCCATAGGATCCATGGGTTAAAAACTCCATGGACTATCCATGCAAGCTTAGTTCATCCTAAATGAACTTGGCCCATTCTATATATATAGGAGTCAATATTTAATTAGTTCCCTTTGATCACCAAATTAATTCTAAATTAATTCTTGATCAATACTAATTAAATAATATGATTTCATATTAATATATTATAACTTATAATATATTAATAAATCATAACTTATATTATTCTCAAAAGATTATCCATATAAATTTGTTTCGGTGAAGTGCAACCCAAATGGACCATGCCGGGTCGGGTCAAGTACATACCAAATATAGTTACGGACTTAGACACCTTATCCAATAGTCTCCCACTTGGATAAGTCTGATAACTATAGTATGACTTCAGGAACCGACCAGCAATCGTAGATCTTAAAACTCTGCTGAACCATGAAGTGCCATTTAAGATAAGTGATTATATAATCCTCTGTTCTGGATATAAGCCGGACAAATACATGGAACAATGTCGTACTTATTGTCCATCAATTTGTTTCCCGATTTCAGATTTGTTTGACATAGAACTAAACTGAACACATCAATTTGGTTCTGACCGGGCCCGGTACATAGGTAAAAACAAAATCATCGAGGGGCCCAGATATCGCTTTTAATCCTTGAAGGACTAAAAGGAACAGATAAACTTTGAATCATATGCTTGTTCTACTACTTGCTGAATCATACACAAAGGCGCGTTTTATAACATCAAGTTACTGATGCGTTTTCGTGCAATCAATGCACAACCAACTCATAGGCAACAACTCATATCTCTAGGTTTGAAGACTTATATGATATTACCATCTCACGATCACTCGAGATAAATTCCATGAAGTGATACAAGTGAGCATGGGTTTAATCCAATACTCAGAACTTATGAGCACTCATGAATGTTGTAGCAACTCTTGCTATGTCCAACACCTTAGACATCTACAAGCCCAATTCATGACAGTCTTGATTCATACCTACTTCCAAGATATGACTGAATGTGGAGATTTTGAATAAAGTAATTATTCTGGAAGTCAAAACATGCAAAGTTGAAAAAATAGTAAACGATTGACACAAGATAGCAACACCTTACTTATAAATAACAACAAGTTTTATTTAATCATCAAATGTCAATTTCATTTTACAAGTTTCAAAAATAGCTATCTAATCTATAAAACTAATATCATCCTTCAGCCCGATGCGCCTCGCATGCTGCAAATGCCTAACCCTGATCAGTCCCTTCGTGAGGTGATCTGTTGGGTTCTCTTCTGACGATACCATATTTGCCATAAGGAGTCCTTCTTCTATCTTGTGTCTTATGAAGTGATATTTTCTGTCAATGTGTCTGGATCTGCCATGATCTCCCGGTTCCTTGGCTAAGGCAACCGCACTATTGCTTTCATAGAAAATCTCCATAGGCTCATTTATAGCTGGTACAACTCCAAGGTCTCTGATGAAGTTCCTCAGCCATATCGCCTCCTTCGCCGCTTCACTCGCTGCTATGTACTCTGATTCACAATTCGAATCAGCTACTGTCTCCTGCTTGGAACTTTTCCAGGTAATTGCTCCTCCATTCATGGTAAAGACCCAACCCGACTGAGAGCGGAAATTATCCCTATCAATCTGAAAACTAGTGTCACTATACCCACTACTCTCAAGTCATCACTCCCACCAAGGGTAAGGACCCAGTCCTTAGTCCTCCGCAGGTACTTGAGAATGTTCTTCACCGCAGTCTAGTGAGCCTTGCCAGGATTCCCCTGATATCTGCTGACCATGCTCAAAACACAGGCCACATCAGGGCGGTTACAAGTCATAGCATACATGATCGAGCCAACCGTGGAAGCATATGGTAGTCGACTCATGTCAGCTATCTCAGCCTCTGTACTCGGCCTCTGAGCCTTGCTCAGTTTGGCATTATGCTGGATTGGTAAGTCACCTTTCTTGGAATTATGCATGTTGAACCTTTTCAACACTTTGTCCACATAGGTGCTTTGACTAAGTCCAATTAGTCTCTTACTCCTTTCTCTCAATATCCTTATCCCTAGGATATAGGTAGCTTCTCCAAGGTCCTTCATAGCAAAACACTTCCCAAGCCAGGACTTAACCTCCTGCAAGGTTGGGATGTCATTTCCCATGAGTAGTATGTCATCCACATACAGTACCAAAAAGCTAATTATACTCCCACTAGCTCTGACATATACACATGACTCATCTTCGCTTCTCGAAAAACCAAACTCTTTGACTTTTTCATCAAAACGAAGATTCCAGCTGCGAGATGCTTGTTTCAATCCATTAATGGATTTCTCAAGCTTGCACACTCTATCAGGGTACTCTGTACTGACAAAACCCTCTGGCTGACTCATGTAAACATCCTCAGCCAACTTTCCATTAAGGAAAGCGGTTTTGACATCCATTTGCCATATTTCATAATCATGAAATGCAGCAATGGCTAGCAGAACCCTAATAGACTTAATCTTTGCTACTGGTGAGAAGGTTTCATCATAATCAACTCTCTGAGTTTGAGTGAAGCCCTTCACAACCAATAGCGTCTTATAAGTGTGCACTTTCCCATCCATGCCGATCTTTTTCTTAAAGATCCATTTGCACCCGACTGTCTTACGGCCCGATACATTGTCAACCAAGTTCCAAACTTGATTGTCATACATGGACTGTATCTTGCTGTCCATAACCTCTTTCCATTTAGCAGACTCAGGGCCTGCCATGGTTTCCCTATACCTGTTAAGTTCATCCAAATTTACCAGTGTACCATCACTGATAAATGTATCACCTTCCGCAGTAATATGGAAACCATAATAATGCTCAGGTGCATTCCTAACTCTAGTGGAATGCCTCAGAGGTACCGAATCGTCAGTTGGTTCAACAGGAGTTTCCTCCTCAGTTTGATCGCTAGGGTTTGAGGTTCCTTCACCACTTGACTCTTGAAGCTCTTCAAGGTCAATTTGCCTCCCACTGTTTCCTTGGCTTATAAATTCTCTCTCGCGAAAGACCCCTCTCATTGCCACAAAGACCACATTCTCACTGGGTCTG
Source organism: Lactuca virosa (assembly GCF_052849685.1). Lineage (NCBI taxonomy): Eukaryota > Viridiplantae > Streptophyta > Magnoliopsida > Asterales > Asteraceae > Lactuca > Lactuca virosa. The sequence goes on along the minus strand of NC_136430.1, from coordinate 462,438,779 downwards.
TAGAAGAGGTAACCAAAGGATTTCTATGGGTAGCCGATGAAAATACACCGCTCACTACGAGGTTCAAGCTTGTCCTGAGTCTCACGTCTCACGAAAGCCTCGCAACCCCAAATCTTGATGTGGTCTAAATTGGGAACTTTCCCAGTCCACATCTTGTGAGGTGTTTTGACAACCTTCTTGGTAGGGACTAGATTAAGAATATGAGCGGCAGTCTCTAAGGCACACCCCCAGAATGAGATTGGTAACGAAGCTCGACTCATCATGAAACGAACCATGTCTAACAAGGTTCGATTGCGCCTCTCAGCCACACCATTCAGCTGTGGTGTCCTAGGAGGTGTCAATTGTGAAACAATTCCACATTCCTTAAGATAGTCAAGGAACTTTGTACTAAGATACTCTCCTCCTCGATCGGATCAGAGCATCTTAATGTTCCTGCCCAACTGATTCTCCACTTCCTGTTTAAACTCTTTGAACTTTTCAAAGGTTTCCGACTTATGCTTGATTAAGTAGACATAACCATACCTATTGTAATCATCAGTAAAAGTCACATAGAAGTGGTTAGCATCCCTTGTGGCGGTTCTGAAGGGTCCACAGACATCTGTGTGTATGAGTTCCAACAAACCTTCACCCCTAGCACAAGTACCAATGAAGGGTGACTTTGTCATTTTTCCAAGCAAACAAGACTCGCAACTATCATCCGACTTTAAGTCAAATGATTCCAAGACTCCAGCCTTTTGGAGTTGGCCTATGCGCTTCTTGTTGACATGTCCAAGACGACAATGCCACAAGGATGCCTTATCCAAATTAGTGGAAGAATCGATATACAACACATTATTTCCTAAGTTGTCTACAACCGACACAGTTTCATATACACCATCACATGGTAATGCTTTAAAATAAAGAACATTATTATAAAAAGCATTAATACCACCACATTCATTATCAAATGAAAAAGTAAACCCTTGTTTGTACAAACCGTGAAAAGAAATAATATTTCTCGCCATTTCAGACGAGTAACAACACTTATTTAGATCTAACACTAACCCACTACTTAGCAACAAAGAATAAAGTCTCATCTTGGTGACATGTGTAACTTTCCTATTCCCCATGATCAAGTTTATCTTTCCATGCTCCACATCTTCACTTCTTCTTAGGCCCTGCAAATCAGAACATATATGAATACCACAACCTGTATCAATGACCCAAGAATTAGTATGCGGTGAGTTATTAGACAATATAGTGTAAATACCTGCATGGGTAGGTTTGACCTTCCCATCCTTAACGTCTTGCAGGTACTTGGGGCAGTTTCGTTTCTAGTGCCCCTTATCATGACAATATAAGCATTCAACTTCCTTTGGGTTGGAAGAAGGAGTGACAGAACCACCTTTGGTTCCACTTGAAGAGGAGTCATCAAGAGACTTTCCCTTGGTACCCTTCGAAGGGGTCTTCCTCTTTTTCCCTCTACTTTGCCCGATTGCCAAAACAGGGGCAGTGTTAGGAGTAGGAGTAGTAACAACCGATTTACCTTTAAGACCAGTTTCGGCGGTCTTCAAAAGTCCTTGAAGTTTGCTGAGTGTGACTTCCACCTTGTTCATGTGATATGTCATTCGGAATTGATCATAACAAGTATGTAAGGAGTGCAGTATGATATCAATAGCCAACTCCTCAGGGAAATTCACATTCAATTTCAGCAAACGGTCCACAAACCTTTGCATTTTCTACATGTGGCCCATGATGGGTTCACCATCCTTCATTCGGGTTGTTATCATGGAAGAGATGATTTCATACCTCTCTTGACGAGCACTTTGATGGTAGCGGTCCATCAGGTCCATGTGCATCTCAAAAGGGTAAAAGTCCTCATAGGACTTCTGGAGTTCAGCTTTCATTGTGGCCAACATGATACATGCCACCTGGGTAGCATCTCTCTCATGTGCCCTAAAGTCAGCGATTTCCTCTAGAGTAGCAGTAGACTCATCAATTTCGTTCAGCTCCTTATCGAGGACATATTCCTTGTCCTCGTAACATGTGACCATCCTGATGTTCCTGATCCAATCATTAAAGTTTGAACCATCAAAGATGACTATCCCACAAAGGTTCATGAGAAAGAAGGAGTCGGTAGGGTTTGAGCCTGAAGCAGCATTGTTGGAAGACATCTGAAAAGAAGAAAGACAAGTTTAGATTAGATATAGAATCCTTAATAAGACACCCAAATGTAATATTAAGGCTAGGACCCAACACAATACTTTATAACTTGGAAGAGGGATGCCGTAATCCAAGCTATAAAATATTTGAAGGTAGGTGAATGACGATTCACCAATTTCCACCATGAAAAACGAAATAAATTATTAGGTTTTAATTGGATTGAAACTCCTAGATTCTTTTGAGATTCATTGAACTTTTCAATGGCATGTTTAAATCTCGATTGTGCCCTCTCAAGTTTGTGACTGGGATGCCGAGGATCACAAACAAGGTGTGAATAACCATGCAAATTTACTTGGTACCCTTAATCTTTATCACCTAATCGATGTGCCGGTTACCCACACGCGCTCCACCGATCTATGATAAACATTAAGTCACCCTTTGCCACTCTTACTAGTCCATGTTAGTGTATCGGTTACCCACACACGCTCCACCAACGACTTGGTAAGGTACAAAGTGTAATTTCATGGATTAGTACCAATTTCACATTTTCCTAAAGTAACTAAGATTGGGAATTTAAAAAGGTTTAGTTACTTTATATATTTCATTATACTTTTAATGAGAATTATAGTCATTGTCCTACCCGTTCGGCTAACGACCCTCCACCAGTCAAGGAAGCGGTGGGTGAGAGTGGACACCCATTAAGCTGCCATTTTATAGGCAACAACCTTATACCCCTTTTATAGACCGACTTCGTGAATGAGGCCTACTAACGGTAAAACTGACTTGCTATTATACATATATATATATATATATATATATATATATATATATATATATATATATATTATTAACTTATAATACTATAAAGTATAAGGGTTGAAGTTTAACTTTTAAAACTTTAGAGTTTGAAATTAAAGTGTGTGTGAGACTTTACAAATTCCAAGACTTGAGGGCAAGTTTTGAAACTATTCAAGACTCTTCAACTTCATAACTTATGAGTTTAATGGTCTATTAAAATGAAGACTCTATGGTTCTTTAATGACTCTTTAAAGAAGTGACTTTTGGTAATTCATAACTTGAGGACAAATTATGGACTCCATCAATAGGCATTAAGATCAAGAATTACACTAACAAACAATTTGCAAATAATTCCTATGATCTACTAAAACTCATAAGTATGAACATTCATATCAACAATTTCAAGAATCATATAAACACATATAAAACTTGAAATTTTGATAATAACCATTGTAAATGGATTAGCATAATCATTACCACATCAAAAACAGGTTTTACAAGTCCAAAACAGTTTAGGTTAATGATTCTAGTCCATTTCCAGCATCAAAACTCGAAATTCTTCACACATGGGCTCTTACTCGCCGAGTGCAAGAACCCTCTCGACGAGTAGGATGCATTTTCACTTGGACTCGTCGATTCCCCCCATGGACTCGGTGAGTTCACTGAACAGTGAGCAGAAAAATCGATTTTTTTAAGCAGTTTGCATCAAATACAAAGAAAACAAACCAGTCTCTGATACCACTTATAGGTTTTGAGCATTCTAACACTCCTATGGTGTACATGCAACCCTAGAAACCTTGGATCTATGTTTTCTCTAATATTCATGCAAATTTGAATTCCAAGGTTCTCAACCTAACTAGCATGTTATGGGGTACTTGTATTATAAAACTTTAGTAGAATAACATACCTTTTCTTGTGGTTGATTGTGTGGAGTCTTGAGAGCCTAGCACCAATAATGTGGATGCCTCAAGTGGAATCACAAATCACCAAAACACCTTGGAAGACTTGAGAGAATAATATGCACCAAGTAGAAATCGGCCCACACTTTGAACTCACACACTAGTGCCATTTCATGTGCCAAAGACCTCTTTATATAGTATGGAGGATTAGGGTTACATTCATGTAAACCCTAATACCCATGACCTTTCATTTCCATAGGATCCATGGGTTAAAAACTTCATGGACTATCCATGCAAGCTTAGCCCATCCTAAATGAACTTGGCCCATTCTATATATATATATATATATATATATATATATATAAGAGTCCATATTTAATTAGTTCCTTTTGATCACCAAATTAATTCTAAATTAATTCTCGATCAATACTAATTAAATAATATGATTTCATATTAATATATTATAACTTATAATGTATTAATAAATCATAACTTATATTATTCTCAAAAGATTATCCATATAAATTTGTTTTGGTGAAGTGCAACCCAAATTGATCATGCCGGGTCGGGTCAAGTACATACCAAATATAGTTACGGACTTAGACACCTTATCTAACAATAATGACGTCGAAACGTTTTATGGAGACCGACATAAGGTCTATTAGGAAGGAAAAGTTATTTAGAGTACGGGTACATCCTATGTATATATCGTTAGTGCTCTCGGTTTTCTCGTTAGCCATTTCTACGGTAAAGGTATTTTTTAGTGGTTGGGAAATTTGTTTAAGTAGGTGTTCGAATTTATGGCTCACGAAGCTTTTCTCTGCACCACTATCAAATAGAATGTATGCATATGTATTGTTGAGAAGAAACGTACCCGTGACCACCGTAGGGTCTGCAACGACTTCTTCGTGACCAATAGCTAGTATTCTTCCTACTCCACCGACATTCCTCGCCTTTGGAAAATCATTTTTGAAGTGTCCAGTTTCACCGCATTCATAACATGCCCGACTTACTCCAACGCCAGGAACTTGAGTGATCGGTTGCGGAGGTGACCTATAGAATTTGGTAGTGTGCCCTTTTCTGTTGCAGTTCCTACATTGCATCTCACATCAATTTCCATTGTGATGGAAATTACACTTTTTGCACTTCGGTAATTTACCAGCATACTGCTTTGCTGGTATAGGGGTAGCAGGAACGGCAGTAGGAACAGTAGCAACATGAACGACCACTATATGTTGTTTCTTGGAGGGTTCTTGGGAAGATTGACCCTTCCTTTTGTTCCAGGGCCTTTTCTTGTTGTTGTTGTTGTTGTTGTTGTTGTTGTTGTTGTTGTTTGTTTTGGGTTGTTCTGGAGCAACAGTCATGAAGCCCTAACGAACTCCATGATCTATTAGAGAATATGCCAGTTGTTTTGCACTATCGAAGGTAACAGCTTTGAAGCTAACACACTCCCTTGGATCTGAGGTGATAGCCCCCAGATATACCTTTCAATTTTAGTGCTCTCCAGAGGAACCATTCTAGGACATAGGATCGCTAGATCACTGAATCTATTGGTGTAAGTTACTATGTTTGTACCTGTCATGGTAAGGCCCCAAAGCTCTTGCTCGAGCTTTTGTACTTCACCCCTTGGGCAGTACTCTTGCATCATCAACGATTTCAGATTTTCCCAGCTCATTGAATTAGCCACTGTAAGAGTCAGTGACTTAACATGACCGTTCCACCAGGTGAGAGCTTGGTCAGAAATGGTGCAGGCAGCAAATTTCACTTTGCTTCCCTCGGGGCACGAGCAGATTTCAAAGACTGCTTCGGTTTTCTCTATCCATTGAGTTAGAGCCAAAACTCCCCCAGTCCCATTAAAGGTTCTAGGTTTGCCATTGGTGAAGTCCTTATAAGTACACTCCCGTGGGTGTCCATGACTTTCACCATGATTGGAGGGATGAGCACCACTCCCAGATCCACTGACACCGATTGTATTTATATGTGACATGGCGGTTGCCACAGCTGCAGTGACCGCTGCCTGAAACATAGTAGCGTCAAACTGTGGAGGTGGTGGCGGAGGTGGAGGTGGTGTTGGTGCTTCATTGACATTGACACACCTTGGATTTCTTCTTGGAGGCATCTTTTGCTTTAAGATTCAAAAGATAGAAAGGTAGTAAGACATCAATAGTGATAATAAATCAGATGACTTTGAATTAAATACACTATTAAACATGTATTATGAAAGGAGTTTATATAGAAGTTTACCACAAGGAATAACTTGTAAAGCGATAATGTGAAATTGGATAGTGATTTTTCAAAAGAAATAAGATGCCTGTCAATTTCATTGGTATATTAGATACATAGAGTTCGGAAAATTTGACCTTGAAGAAGGTCTACAACATACCAACTTAACGGAAAACTTTGACAGCATACCGACCCATCGAAAAGTGAAATTTCGAGGTCATACTATGTACATGAAAACATCACTAGTGTATATATGTAGACTTAAACTATATTCAAAAGAGTGAGTAGAGTATGCTCTACTCGCGAGGAGTGTTGTTTGGTTTCCTACTAGTTTCAGCCTTGGATTTAGCCAACTGGCGTTCTGTTGCAAACATACGCCTTTCTAGTGTCGCTTGAAGTTCTCGAAGTTCTCTAACTTTAGTTCGGTTTTCAGCCAGTTCCCTTCGCAAGGCTTCGGTATGGTTCCTGGTTGTTCCATGGTTTTCAACCAGGTTGTGAAGAAGAACTGTGTTGACTCAAGTGGTGGCATCAACCTGCATGACTCGGTCAATGGCAGCTCTTCCTTGTTCGTCGTTACGTGCAACTCGACGAACTAACACAGGAAGTGCTCTGTCTGCTGAGCCTCCTTCGTCAAGGTTGTAGAAGATTCGGTCTCCATTGTAAGGACGGTCCTGACCCTTCTCATGACCCCACCTATCTAAGCTCACTGCCCACTGCGGTGTCGGACCTTGGAAATTTTTTCGAGGATTGATATTTTGGGCAATTTGAGGTGGATCATAGACTTCTAGATCTGAGTCAGAATCTTCTGGAAAATCTTCTTCGAAGTCTTCTTCTATTGGAACTACAGGGTCATCTTCAATCCAACCACTGTTTCCTTGATCGGGAAAGTACGGGTCTCCCGGTAGATGAAATCCAGCCATGTTATCTATGCGAGAATAAGGATATAAGAAACATCTAATAGATTTAGTAAAAACAAGTAAACAATTTCAAGTTTCCATATAAGAAAACTTACAATTAACAGTTAATGTATTCTATATGGTATGACTTATACTGGGTCCTATGATAACCACAAAGTGTATACCAATTATATATAACTTGGGTCGGATAGACCTTCGAATAAATGATCCTACTCTACATCCACATCCAAACAAGGAAAAGAAAGTAAAGCTAAACCACACATTCTAAGTCTATAAAACCTTAATTATATATAACCGTAATATATACATTTAATATTTATAGGTCTACCAGCAAGAGTCCTTTGTTTTCACATAGTTGGTTCTTAGTATTATAGTGCCTAAAATACTCCTATAGTATTTTAAATTTCATGTTCTGTTCTAGAGTTCTTTTGTATATGTAGAGTTGGTAAGTTTTAGACTTGTTGCAACACTACCATCACTCCCAAACACATGTTGGTCATATCTCAAATAAATATAGTTGATCAGACTATATTGATCCCAGAAATGATTACATAACTGTCCAGGTTTAACTGTAATGTCCAACATCCAAATACTTTTATGTTGTTATGATCATGATGTTGTTCTTGTATGTATGAGTGTTAGTATACTTCATGTAAATACTTATATTTTAAAAGTATACTTGTAGTCAGAGCTCTTTAGCCCCAATGTATTTATAGTTGTATATCTTTTATGAATTGATATACTTAGTTTACTATAAACAAATCTCTGATACCAATCTTTCACACCCCCAAACCGGAGCGACAGAAACGTCCGGGGGTGGATGACTTCATGTTAAGTATCACAACACATGCATCATAGTAATCAAAGTACAACAACGATTGCATTAATAATGTATAAGTTTTACATATGTATTCAAGTCGTTGTATATATGACATCAAAAGTTATATATCAAAAGATGAAAGACATGACTCTATACTGCTCCGTCTTCTCAAAATCCCGGGGATGTACCTGTCTACTGGTTCCCTGAGAATACAAGTGTTTTGAAAAAAAGAGTATCAACATTTAAGTTGGTGAGTGCATAAGTATTTATGTTCAAAAGCTTGTTTTATGTTCCTTGAAATAGTGAGTATGTTTACTTGTTCCAGAAAATCCAATATTTTCTATTTTAACTGAAAAGTAGTTTTAATCGCATAAAACCGTTCTGCATAAGTGTTGTTGTACTATAAAATAGTGTAACATAGTTTTAGTTCACAATAAAACTATAAAAAGAATGTTTTATGTATTGTTTATGTTTTCCAAGTTTTGTAATTGTACTCTTTGAAAACCCTGTAAAAGTGAATATGCCTGGCTCCACCAGCTGTAATTGTAAAATGTAATGTAATACTGTAACTCGTATTATTGTAAAACCAATACTTTGTATTCGTACTCTTTGGTTTAATTAATTATACACTAATCGTATTTGTTCATATCTTTTTGTGAGTTATTATAACCATACTATGACTAGATGGCCTGATATGACGCTTTGTAGGCGTCGGAACTGTTAACGACATTTGTCACTCATAGGCATACCAAACCAACTGTAGCGAACAATCGGAGTGCGGGATTGTCAATCCCATATAGATCTATACACATTTGTCTCGCTCTCTGTCTGGAGATTCTGGTTATAACATAAGGACTTTAATAGTATTGCCTAAATGAATAAGCAACTGAACATTGTCTCACAAAAAGCATATTGACGATTACGTATATAATAATGATAAAAAGTCATTTTGAAATAAATGAACTGATAATATGATCATTTTCTAGTATACTTGAATGTAATGTATTTGTACGAGAGTATACCGTTAAACTTTGTATAACTGATTAGTAAAAATAGTACGAGAGCTCCATAAATTATACCTATTATAATTTATATGTGTGTTCTGTTTGATATGTTAATATTCATGAAAGTACCCCTTTGCTCGACATGTTACAAAGGGTAACGAATTTGATTGAAATAACTTTTATATTCATATATATATATATATATATATATATATATATATATATATATATATATATATATATATATATATATATATATATATATATATATAATAATTAAAATTGAAATGACCTTCGGACAAATAACTCTACCCTAAGCCCACAACCAAACAAGGAAAAAGAATTAAAGCGAATTATCAGTCCTAAACCCTTTAAATCTTATTTATATATATATATATATATATATATATATATATATATATATATATATATATATATATATATATATATATATATATATATATATATATATATGTGTGTGTGTGTGTGTGTGTGTGTGTGTGTTTTGGAAAAATATAAGTTTAAAAGAGTTTTTAAAACATTTTAAAGAGTTTGACAATATTTAAAAGAGTTTCAGTAACTTAAAATCGGTTTAGAAATGTTTAGAAATCATTTGTTTGTAGACATAATATTCTTGTGTTAGACTTGTATCCCCCCTCCCCCCTAAAACAGTGAAAAATAGTAAAAATGCACGGGTATGAACTCACCTTTTGTGAGATTCCGGTTGTAGATACGGTGTAACAGTGCTAAATCCACAAGTTAAAACTCGTGATAAAGATCGAATCCTAATTTATATTAACATAAAATTAAGTATAAATTATATAATCTAATGAAGTTTAAAGTGTTTAACAACACTTAATTATTGTAAAAAGACTTACAATAATTCTTAAAATAGTTTTTCCGTGTTCTTCGTGAAATCTAATGTATTTTGGTGTTTTCGGCCCAAAATAAGAAGATTGGAAGGTGTTGTTGTAATGAAAACAAGATCAATAGTTGATACTTGTAAGATTCTAAGAAGAATCAAGTGATTTTCGTATGATGATTCAAGAAAATAAGAGGTTTCGCATGTTCTTGAGAGGAGAGTGGAGGCTTCGGTTGATGATACTTGAGAGAGAAGTGTAGTTTTCGGCTGAAGTGTGTAAGAATGAGGGAAGATTTTGGGCATCTTATATATATATATATATATATATATATACAAGAGAGTTTTCGGCTGTAAACACAAACCGAGGAAGGAGGATAGGTATGTGAGGAGGAAACCGTCCGGGGTGGTTTTCTACTACTTCGCAAGTTTGCGGTCCGAGGTGCTCGGCTGCAAACGGTTTACGGTCCGAGGAGTTTGCAGCTGTAAACGTGGTTTGCAGTCCGAGGCTTGCTGTTCGAAAAGAAGGTAATTGCGAAGGTTTGCGGTTGGGAAGCTTCTCATGCAAGGCTTCTCGGTTTAGAGTAATTCCACTTCCAAACTTTACAACTCATTTACTAAAATGTTTATATATATCAAAAATTTTAATTTAACTTTATCAAATTAACAAATCTATAAGTTTGACTTTTATTTGATATGTTTCACTTTCGTTGACTTTGGTTGACTTTTACAAGATTGAAAATAACGGGTTGTCACACTACAACCGGGTCAAGTACATACCAAATATAGTTATGGGCTTAGACACCTAATCCAACAAGTATGTCGTTATGCTGTAGTGATCGGTTAGATCTGTATTATGGTATCGAGTATGCTGTTATGTTGTAGGGATCTGCTAGATCTGTATCTTGGTTGTAAGTATGTTGTTATGTTGTAGTGATCTATTATATCAGTATCTTGGTATGTAGGATGTTTCTATGCTATAATGCACTATTGGATCTGTATGGTATCTGTATTTACTGGTTATCATCTGGTGGAGTTCCGTAGGGACTGTCTGCGTCCATGTAGGATCGCCTGAGAATTCTTGGTCTAATATTTCTTGCTTGTTCCTTGTTTGGTTGTGGTTGTCACACCTCTGGCTACTTATGGTTATGCATTTCATGGAGGTTAGCTGGTAGTGGGATTGTGAGATGTGAGAGGACTTGTAGGCGGTAGTGACCTGTATGTTTGATGTTTGCCTGTATTGTGTTCCTACTTGATCCTTGTTTGTTTATATGTCGACATATGGTGGTAGTGGGTTGAGGCGGTCCTACTTTGTGTTGTAGACCGAGATACCCAATGCGGGCCGACTGTAAGCCGTATGCATAGAGGTTCTGGAAGAGCGGTTGGGTTGAGGCGGTAGGCCAACAAACCCTGGGTATTCCAGCCTGATGGCTGATTGGACCCGATGCATGCTTATATGTTTATCGTATGGCGTATTTTGGGGGAAACTCACTAAGCTTTATGCTTACCCAGTTGTTTATGGTTTTAGGTAGTGATTGCGGGAAGTCGAAGGCAAGACTGTAAACACTCATCAACAACATTGAGGATTCCGCATTTTCTATGATACTCTGATTTTTAATAAATGTAATTTGGAATAAACGATTTTCTTAATAAATGATTTATATATTGGGAAGTTTTACCTTAATAAAAATGAAAAATTTTGGTTGTGAAAAGTGGGATGTTACGATGATTGTCCTTTTGGTGACTTTTTCCGAAAGTCAACCATTCTCCTTGTAGTTTTCGTCATTGTAAATTCTTATGTACGGTAGATATTTATTTACTACAAAAGTCATATCTCACCCATATTGAGTCAGATCATTGCGAAATTTATATTTCGGAGATCACTGTATTTTATATTACCTAAAAATGTTAACCTGCTCTCAAAGTGACACAACTTTTCGTGCACCTATTTTTGAGCCTAAAGGTTGACGTAATTAAGGATGAAAAATTGAATATATTGATATATATTGGGTGCTTAGAAGATTGTTCTTATTAAATTTTCGTGTTTTATCATTAAATACTAACAACGGTCGATGACGTATTTTCCAGGTTGTCACAATCATATTTTTGGATATGTTCAACAACATCCTTCTTTATAGTTGGCTAATAGTAACTAGCTCTCAGGATCTTGGAGAAGAGTGTTCTGCCCCCAGTATGATTGTCACATTCTTCTTCATGGATTTCCACGAGAATTATATTGGATTCTTTGTCTTTAAGATACCTAAGATAACTTCCTGCTTTAGATTTCCTAAATAAGATACGATGAAAGATGTTAAATTGTGAGGCTTTTAGTCTGAAGGTTATTGGGTATTTTTCACTTTCGGGAATGGGTCCATCTTTGAGATATTGTAAGGTGCATAAGATTCAAGATTTAGCTGAAGATTCCAGCTTCAAGATCTTTTGGCCTAACATCTTCGATTCCGGGTCGGGTTCAAGATTCTTGACATTCGCCATTTCTCCCTTAATACTTCTATTACAAGCTTGACAATGTAAGAAATTGGTATCTTGACATGTGGGTAAATCTTGAAAGCATAACCAAGATTAGCTAATGCATATGCATTTGCATTGTCTTCTCGGGGTACCTGTTTTATTTCAAAATCCTAGAACTTGGAGGCCAAGTCCTTTTCTTCAAGCATAAAGTTAGTCTTTCGCTTTTAATTGTGTAAGATCCATTAAATTGGTTAGTAATTAACAATAAATCAACACGTACCTAAAGTTTTGTAATTACAAGATCATGGGCAATTTGTAAGCCCATAATTAATGCTTCATATCCTGCTTCATTATTGCTTGTTTGAAATTCACAACTCACTACTTTGGGTATAATGTCCCCTTGTGGCGATTGTTCTTATGTATCTTGAAACCATTGGACTTCTTTCTCTAATTCAGATTGAAGATACGGACTAAAATCAAACACAAAATCAGCTAATGCTTCTGATCTTATTGCAAATCTTTGTATATCTCTCTTATAACATTCTAATACTATTTAGTAAATTGAAGGCAACCCAAAAGGACCATGCTATTAATGGGTAATCTTACCAATCAGTTATGATATTGGACAATATTCCAACAGGTTCATCTTCAAAGCTTGATAAAGACCCAAGAACAACTGGTAGAAAAACACTAGACGAATCTACCTAACAAAATATCCTTTTCCATACACCATTCTTGCATGGAAGATCCTCAACTAGCTGAAAATGGCGACTACTAAAAGCATACCAATCGTTATATTTTTCAGACATAAAAATATCGGAACGAACATACGTCCAAAGGAATGCAGGAAGAAACACAAAACACCTCCAAAGCAATAACCTTAGATGCAACGTCTGGACATAATTGTATTAAGTGAATGCATAAGAACAAAGTGATGGGTTTTGATACAAAATATAAGTTCGTTTTTTCATAAAAACCGGCAACGGAAGACTTTAAAAATAACAAGTTTATTTTTTAGTTTATAACAAAACCAAACCATCAAGGATCCATTTATAGAGGTTATATATTTGTTGCAGTGAGCATAATTCCAAAATTTTATAAAGTAAATAGTTCTTTTAAAACATCATATAATAGACTGCAAGGTCTATGTTTTATCCTCTTCAAAAACTTGTACTATCTACATTCAACCAGTGGCCAGGTGACCCTATCCCACTAGAGAATTCGAAGGCTACCTTGAACATCAAAAGATAGATCCAAGTGACCAAGTGATCCTGTGCCACAACAACCATACTAATGACGAGTGAGTGTTTTTGATAGAATGTGTTGTGAATCAATTCCACAACTCCTAAGATGTTCCAAGAACACTTGGTTCACAAAACTCATTTTCTTTATCACAACGAAAGGTTAATGATGATCTCATTAAGTTGTATTTCAATCTTCACTATGAAACAATTTGAGAATATCAAAAGTGCCAACAATAACGAATAAAAGTCGTCAGTGAAATTGATTAAACATCTATCACCAAATCTATTCATGGATTGAAAATATTACATACATCACTTATGTATAATTCTTTGTCAAGCCTTTTGTTCTTTAACTACTAATAGGTAAAGACACTTGTGAATCATCTTCCCATATAAATAGGATTCACATATATCAAATGAATCAAGCTCGTTTTCCTTCAAAAATTTCATCCTTTTGAAGTTGGTATATGTGTTTCATATTTATATAGTCATGATGATAATGACATAGATAATTTTCAATCAAAATTTCATTTGATTATTTAGGTGTTATGATCAGAACTATCAATTTAATGAAAAATTATAGATTTACTTCATAAATGACATTATGAGAAAATATTCTTAAACACAGAATACATCGTTTCAGAACATGAATGTGAACATTCATTAAATGATAAGTAAATCTAGATTTATTCATAAATGACAACTGTTACATGTTCCTATAAAAATAGGTACAAAACAACTATTGTTTAAATAAAGACTATAACATCACTTGTTATATCTTCAGCACGAAATATTATTCGTTTGTAATCAGTTGATTATTTCTTCCAATCATCAACACATAATATCAATTATTAGTGTCACTTTAAGTATAACATACTCAAGTAAATGATGGAAAAATAAATAGTTCTATCATATAGATATTTGAAGTCTTGTCCAAGTCAGACTTCTTCAGCTCGATGAGATGAGAGGAGCAGTTCATCCTTTTGTGTCCAGTTTATTCCACAATAGAAACAACACTAATCATTTGGTCCTTTCTTGATTTTTGGGTTTATGTTGTATCTCCGTTAACTGAATTATAAGTCTATTTGAGTACACAATCTCTTAGACTTCCTTTATTCAATTTTTAAACAGACTTGAAGCAATTTCTAGTGTTCTGATTGAATATCTGCTTTACTTGATGAGGCGTCTGATATGTTTCATAATTATCCAAGACTTTCTGCAAGTCAAGGTTAATTACGCCAGTATGATGTGAGACACATCAATATCATCACAATAATACTTCCATCAAAGTATCATGACCAAACTAACTAGTTAGCAGAGGTTGCTCATGTATGGGATCTTTCATTATATACATTATTTATATTTATCCTTAAGGTGGAACCTCAAGATATTTTACCAGTTATTGAATTTATAATCATCAAATGTTACTATCTCTTGAAACTCAACAAGAGATGGATTTTGCAAGGCGTAAAATTATTAACAGTTATCAACAGAATTTAACAAAGTTTCATTTAGTATTTTCAATATTTAGTCTTTAAAAATTAATACTTTTTATTGTTTCTTAAAATATCAATTTATTAAAGTCTAGGATCCAAGTAACGAAACAAGTAAATGGTTAGGTGTCATTTATCCTATAAACTTAATCAAACTCGGTAGGTAGCGATTACCAATTGCATACAATATGTAACTCCTAGATTATGGGATCCTAAACAACTATTGCTTAGTTTGGCATGTTTATCCCATCTATGTCTCGGACCTCTCATGCTTACGTGACCTTTATCACACAAGATTTTGATCAAGTCATCTACTTGAAACAACGTCTAGTATTGTAACTAACTAGTGACAATATGACCCTTTAGAAACCAGAAACTACAAAACTACCTCGAACATCATAATCCAATCCTAATGACCATGTGAACCTGTGACACTAAGACCATACAAATGATAACGAGTGTTCTTCAAAAGGACGAGAATGACTTGCATTTTTAGAAAAGGTTTTATATATGTTTTACACTTATAGTTTATAAAAACATGGTCTCATGAATATTGCATGCATCCAACAATTCATGTACCCTTTTGTAAAATTCATATAACTTGTTATGAGGTTCTTTAGGTGCCAAATAAAACTTCATTTTATTTGTCATTCCCCGCGATCAATTATAAACTAAAATCCGGTATTTTAAAGTTTAGTCGTAGATCGGTTTTAAAAACCGGTAATAGTCTTAATAAAACTTTATTTTATACTTAAGATTTGGAGTTTTGGATGAGTTATAAAATCACTATTTTAAATCTGCTTTTAACAATCAAAAACTTATGACTTCATGAATTTATAGAATAAACTCATTTTATTTTTTTAAACTCATTTTTATGCGTCTTATGATAAAAGTCATATTTTGATAAACCAAAACTTGGATGATGATACTTATGCTTTAAATCTCATTTAGCATGCATAAAACATAATATCAACATGTCACGTTATGTTTAAAACACCAATATCATACATTAAGTTTTGACGCAAAAAAGAATCACTAATTTTATTATTTGCCGTTATAGCGTTATAAACCGATTTTAGTCTTTTTAATAAAAACTCATTATTTATTATAAGGCATGAAGTTTATATAATTTTTAAACGTCTTTTAAATCATTTCAGATATTTTAAAGTTGGGTATTTATAAGTTTTACAATAAAACTATTTTCAACAAAAATCGATTTTTAATCGGTAACCGGTAAAAACGTTTTTATAAATATCCAATTATAAACATCTTATGTTATCTTTTAAATGTTTTTTACTCAAACTCCAAGTGATATTATCTTATGTTAAAATTTTTTCAGACATGTAAAACTCATTTTCATATACAAAACATAACATACAAGAACATAAAATAAACATCACATGCATGCATTATAATATGTATAAACCAAGCCGTGTCTAGTAATAATTTTTGTGAGTCATCACAAGAATTATTAAGTATTTCCTAGACGACTTAAGGGACACTTCAAAAGGTCTTCAAGCTCCCACTTGTCAAGTCAACTCTTGCTTGCAAAAGGACTTTAACTCTTCATGTTGTGAAAGTTGCAACAGTTAAATCATTAAGACTATAATTAAGTCCAAAAACAAAAGTAGAAGGTTATGGTTGTGATTATGGTCTTAAATGGTTAAGTCATCTTCAAAGAGGTCATTTCTTCATCTTGTTACATTTAAAAAGAAATACAACTAGTCTAACTAATTTATTACAACAAATCAACAAATGAAAAATTACCTATTTATCAATTACATCTTATGAATAAATAAATATCAACCAAACACAACACAAAAGTTCAAATGACTTGTTTATACACAACAACATATCAAATATTATAACAAACAAGTCTTTGTTTTTTCTAAGACAACTTTTATATAACCAAAATGCATGAAAAATGGTTATATATAAAATAAACAATTTTAATCAAGAAGTTGCCAAATAAGACAAATATGGATTTTCTTTACCAAAAGAAAATCATGGCTGTTTTCCAAAAACCAAAGGTTATCAAACATAAAAAATCATTCTAACATATAAAAGATGGCTCTGATACCACTGATGGTTATATATAAAATAAACAATTTTAACCAAGAAGTTGCCAAATAAGGCAAATATGGATTTTCTTTACCAAAAGAAAACCATGACTGTTTTCCAAAAACCAAAGGTTATCAAACATAAAAAATCATTCTAACATATTAAAGATGGCTCTGATACTACTGATGGCTTTAAAAACAACAAGTTTATTTTTTAGTTTATAACAAAACCAAACCATTAAGGATCCATTTATAGATGTTAGAATGAAATAAAAACAACCAAAGAGTTTTTAGAATAATAACCTTTGAAGCCTTTGAACCCTCTTGGTTTTGGAGTGTTGATGAAGATAGAAAAATCAAAGAGTATGATTTTCTCTACAAGTATCCACCATCAAGATTAAGACAATTGGAATGCTAGTTCCTTCTTGTATTATTTTGTTCTCTAAGCCTTTAAGTACTTAACAAATAAGAACTAAAGGAAGACACAAAGTAAGCAACAACTTCAAAAAAGTGAGAGCTCCAAGCTCTTTCATGCCCACGGTTTTGGTGAAGAATCAAGAGGAAGAAGAGAGAGTTTTCATTTTCAAAAATACAAGCCTCATGCATCTCTTATATATTCCATGCAAAGTAAGGCTTAACCATTAAAATACTCTAAATTATTTGTAGCCTTTAGAAGCATGGGAGACAAAGCATGGAGGCAAAAGTATGGTCACAAAAGTATGGACAACCTCCATGATTATAATATATATTTCGGCCATACCTCTCAAAAGAGGATGAATTCTTTATTTTTTTTATAAACTCTAAGTTTATAAAATATAAACTTTGTCTTTAGGTAAAAGACAAAAGAATCCAACTAGTCCAAACGGATGTGCATAACTTATTAATTCATACCATATGAAATAATAACTAGTTATACTCTCTTATAATTATTATTTTTTCATAAAACAATAATTATTCCCTAATTAAATACAATAAATGATATTATTTATTAATAATCATATTAATAATAAATATACAAAATGTGTCAACTTGATAAAGGTGTGACCCTATAGGATCATATATTATTAGCAATATCACTCCATAATGATTCTTTGACATATAGATTCAACACAAAGCACCCCAAGAAAGAAAGAACTATGCGGGATTCTTAACCCACAATCAATAAGCCTCACGTAAAACTCTACCTTACCCATCATAGCCAAAGGAATGTTGGATGAAGGATATGTCAATGCTAATATGGCAGGTATTTCATGCAATTCCTTTTTTAACCATAATTTGCAAAAATAGGTTGTTGATTCAGGAGAGAATTAACATATGTCAACTTTTGGATCACTTTTACATGATTCTATTAATGTGTCCAAGTTGAATCTTAGGTTCAGTCATCCTAATGGGTCATTTGCTCAAATTATAAAGATAGGAAATATGCATTTGTCAAATAATGCAACTTTGTTTGATGTTTTTGTTGTCCCTGATTTTACTGCCAATATTTTGTCTGTTCATAAACTTTGTAAGGATAGTAAATGTGAAATTCTATTTAATGAACATAACTTCACTGTTCAAGATTCACAGTCTAAGGTGACGGTGGAGACTGGTTGCCAATCTAGTGGGCTTTATTGCCTTGTAACTATGACATTAGGTAATAACCTCATTACGTCTAATAATAAATGTTAGTTTGAGAGGGGGTGTTAAAAATATATATATGTGTGCAAACTAACATTTATTATTATTTTTGTTATTTGTGTCTATTTTGTTATTTTTCTTATTTCAAGGGTTAAATGTGAAGTGTGTTTAGTTTATGGTGCTTTTGGTATTTTGTTCAGATATACATATGTTAGTTTTTTGTGAGAGACAGTGATAGTAGCCCCCAAAAGTTCCTTATTCTCTCTCAGATCATATTAGGGTTCTTCATAACCTAGCCATTATTCATATTAGTTCATCTTCTTTTCTGTAAGAGTTGAATGATTAGAATAGAGTGCAGAGCAGATTCTTTGTAGTGAGTTTTGGTTGTAATTTGTACATGAAAACAAACTCGATTTTAATGAGAAATTTGTTCATGTTGGAATTATTGAGTTTGTATAGTTTTTAGAAATATAAAAAAGCCACATGGACTAGTTCTCAAATTCTATTTATTTAAAAAAAAAGAAAAAGAATTCCACATATGCTATAGGAAACTGGAACCAAATGTGGTTGTTCTCTTTTTTAACAGGTAAAATAAAAGTTTAATGACCCACGACACAAAAGAAAAAAAAAATGTTAGTCAAACCCAAAGACGAAAGTTGGTTGACATATAGGTTAATAAAACATCTTTTTATCCAAACATTTACAACACTTGATTACCGATATTAATTATAATAAATCAATAAGCAATTCCAAACACAACTTATGTTTAATTCAAATAAGCAATTCCAAACACAACTAATGTTTGGCCATGCATTTTTTTTCACCGACAAAGATCATTCTTGCCTATAATTTTTTTTGGAAAAGACAAATGAGATTAAAAACCCAAACCAAGAGCAGCAAGAAGCTTACTTGGTGAAAGAAACAAATGTGATCCAAAGCAAAACAAAAACAAAAATTATGATCAAAGCAAAAAGATTGTGAAGATTCTTGCCTATAATCGTTTTCTAAAATTTAATTTTACCCCAACATCATTTTTTAAAAGGAAAAGCCTAAAACTTGTAAAGATTTTTCAATTCTTGAAGGTTGCACACCCTTTTCTCAGTTATCTGTCTACGTCGCCTTGCTCATTGGGGTCGTTTTTATAAAATTTGCTTTCCAAAAAAAACATGTCTACGTCGAAGATTGAAGAAACGGGGTTATAAACGGAAGAGCAATCTTGATTTGCGAAAAATGGCAACTAGTAAAACGTGTTCCTAAAGTTCACGACAACCGCTAAGTCGGCCGCTAGAGTAAAGAAAGCAACTTCAATTACAAAAGCTCATTTTGTTAGAAATTTGGGGTATAGAAAGGCTTGGAAATTCTGAGAATTATGGTATCACTTTCATATTAAAGTATTTGGGTGGTACTCTCAATCTTTAATCGGATAAGATACAGAAATTGAGAGCAAAAACAGAAAATCTGGTTGTTATGAATTTCGAGTGTACCATCAAATGAAGACCAAACTTAGTTAAATACATTTTCCATCAGAAAATTGTCACAAGACAGTTGTATGTCTGAAAACTGTCACAAAAAACAGTTTGATGTCTGAAAACTGTCACTAATCCGAGTTCTTTCTATAAGGGTCAAAACAAAGTCAAAAACCGGGTTTATTTCCAAAAATTCAAATTTCTGATGCATTTTTAATATAGTTCGACCCCAGCCAGGGGCTCCGCCCCTTGGACCCCGCTCCCAGAGGCGTTGCTCCCTGACCCCCGTTCGTTCATGGGCGAAACCTCTAAATGACAGTCTACTTTGAATCTTGAATAAACTTGAACAAGTGTGCACTCCATACATTCTTTATTTGTTTAATATTCATCAAGATTGATTTTGGTCAACAAATCAATCCATTACACTTAAATACACATTAATGATAGAAAATCACCAACACCTTTCGACCAAAGGCCCAATAATCGAGTGGTGAAGTGAGATTATCTTCTCTTTTCTTATTATTAGGTTTGAAGGCTTTGGTTCAAAAAGTGGCTGAGATAACCCGCACTAGCAAAAAGACAAGCTCTGTTCATGGAGTTTTTTTTGGTGATAACCACCTACGATTCGATTCAACTATCAGGTATCCGAGAAGAAGACATAAATAAAGAAAGGTAGGTTAAAGTGGAGAAGGAGACGAGCTTGAGAAAGAAATGATTTGTAATTGACGTCGATTTCCTATTTGGCATCTACTCATCAAAATCCAGCCACGTATGTAATATCTATGAATTGGTAACCTGAAAATAAAAAAATAAAAAATAAATAACTTTACATTTTAATAATGTTTGGGTAAATTCAGTAATTTAGGGCTTTTATTTCATTTCCCCTTTTCAATAAACCATTAAACCACCAGTTACCAGTAAAGCCTATCAGCGGCGCCTCCTTCTCTTTCTGTTCACCGCCGTAGACATTCCAGTTAATCGATTTGAGATCTTTGAATAATTTTACCAGCTGAGGTGAGATTTTGCTCGATTTTGCATTTACTTTTGTTTTGTAGGCTCATGAATCATGATCGTGCCAGCTTTTGCTTGCAGTGTTTAGCGCACTTGTTCCTCCTGGCCACAATCTTAAATTTAGTTTTCTGCAATTGTACATGACATGAATCGATTGCTTTTGTTTTCTAAATCTTGAGATCAATGGTTTGTGTATACGTGAATTACTGATATGTATTTGGCTCATTTACTGTGAGCAATTTTATGTGTCCAGTCTTTTGTTGTTAGGAGTTAGGAGAACACCTGAAATTCTAATATCGAAAAGTCAAGTGTGACATGCAGATAGGGTGGCCTTAGGTACATAATAAAGATCTAAGCAAATACCAAATGGTATGGAAAGTAGTGATGAGAAGATGTTGGTGCTTAAATCAGATGTGATGGCTTTCATCGAAGGTCAATAAAGGGTCTGAAGTGAATTTTGATTTGCAAATTACTAAATATACAGCAGAGGTGAGGTACTATTAAGGAATGACTGTTTTTCCTTAAAACATCATTGTGTGAGAAAGATGAGCTTTGTTCATAGCTGTTTTTCCTTAACCTTTCAACAGAAAAATGAGTGTAGCATTCAAAAATGATCATTTACAAGTAAATGTTTCCAATCTGTTTAGATGTCCTATTTGCATGTATGTATGTTAAATTGAATGTGGATAGTTGTTAGATGTATATATGCAAGCTGTAGTTGTAGCTTCGTAAAATGATAGATGATAGAAGAGATGGTTTTTGGCATGGCAGAAGTCAGAAGAGATAGATGTCACAGCGAGGTGTTTGGCAGCTTCAGAAGTTGACAGTGAGCTACTGTAATTGGGGTGGAAGTAGCAGGGGGATTAGGTATGTAGTGTCTATTTTTCCCATAATGTACATTTGGGTTTTATAGATTATGATTGTGTTTGTTGTGTAGGGCATTTATGGAGTCGCAGTTGGCAGCATTTAAAGAAAGCAATCCTCAGCTAGAGGTGGTTACAGAGCTTAACCGTGGTCAACATCCATTTCTGAAGGGAGCATACAGTAAGATGAGCTTCTTACTCTATTAGATTAGATTTATGAATGAATGGATATGAAGATGATTAAATGATATTATTTGGTTAGAGAACAAGAATGAGCGGGTGGTATCTGTGATGAACATGAGTCCAGAAGACGTGCTGCTTTGTGCAACCAGGCTTAGAAATTCACTTGGAAGAAAGGTGGTGAAGCTCAAGACCAGACATGTCACCAAACACCCCAGTGTACAAGGAACCTGGACAATAGACTTGCAGATCTGATCTGCTGCTACATTTCTTTTATAAAACTACATGTATTAACTCTCATCTCAAGGATCATACAATTTGGCATCATTAACAAAAACTTAACCAGTTACCAGCCTCTCAACTCTATCATTGATGCCTATAAAAGCAGACACTATTTGTTTCTTAGAGACAGTTTTGGGTAAGGATGGTGCATGTTTTTACTCAAATGCTATAAATTGACCTCTACAATACAACTAGAGGTGCACAAAGCAGACCAAACCGTTGGTTTTCTTTTCCCGTTTTTACTAAAAAACCCGAGAACCGAACCAGGTTTTTAACGCAATTTCACTTCCAAAAACCAATATTTATGCACCTCTAAGGGCGTGTTTTCAAACTCCTTATTGGCATTTTGGAAAAGCCAAATATTTCTGGCTTTTTGGAGAAGCCATTTTTTTAACTAAAAAGTTAATTTATTGACTTTTTCAACTCTCAAACACCCACTAAATACAATTACTTTTAGTTGTGAATTAATTCGTATGTGAAATGGCCAACCCAAGGCCTGGACTGGTGACACTGACTCACAGGACATAGGTCCTCTGAAAAGCCCAACTAGGAGAAACTTAACCTTAATTTATTGAAGCACTCTACTTATGGGAATTACAATTCTTGTAAATCCCAACTAATCTAAAATGATTCAAAGCCATGATGTCCCTTTTCACAGCCACAAATATTGGAAATTAAGTTGTTATTTGAGGACCTCCTTCCCTCCCATTATTTTTGGATTCAAAAAGGTGTTCTGATTCCCTACGTGTATCCTGTCTGAAGCAGCAGACACAAATACACTTGTATAATAATCGTTCATCTATTTATTTATTTTTCTTTTTTAAAAAAAAAACAAAACAAAACAATTGAATAATCTTTTTCCGTACCCATAATGTTTCTTTCTTCTATTCTTCAAGACCCACCGGAACATTTGTGTGCAAAAACTATAAAGTATAGGGGAACTATTATCGATGGAAGAAGTGATAACAACCAGTTCTGATCAAAACCATTATATTATGAAGTAGCAGGCAGCTCTAATCACTATGTTCCCCTGCCAATAATAATAATAATAACAATAATAACATTACAGAAAAGGCATCATGGGGCCTTTTGGAAAAAACAATATCTTGTACGGGTAATACAATACCTTCAAGGTTATAAGCGTGAATCATCATTTACTTTGTTTTAAAAGGGAAAAGGGAGATGATTAGATCCTTGTTGTTAATGCATGCATGATCTACAATTTGATCCACCATCATTAATTTAAGTGATCGGACAGCCAACATCATTATACAAAAAGTGGGAGCTCTCTCTAGATTATTACAACATGGTGCGAGTATGTGTGGGTCTTATTACAATTTTTTATGCTCACGCTCCTTGTTGACTTTTTCCATTGACGACGTTGACTATGTTGTTTGGTTGGGGGAGGAGGTGTAAGGGATACCATCTAATCAGAACTGTGTGGTGAGTACAATTGTGGTATTCGTCTCTGGTGTCAAAGCTTGTGGGGTTGCTGATCAGCGAAGTAGGGTTTGATTTTCTTGGGTCAGTACATTCGTGAAAGACATAATCTGATACGATGGTGGCTACTATTAAACCAAGTGAGAATAACTCGGAATGGGAATGGAAGTTCGTAAAATCAAAGAACCAACCAAATGCCAAAAGGGAACATGTAGATGTTTTGCCCGAGGAACGTGGTAACACGGTAAACCCTAATTTTCATGATTCGGAGGTCTTGTCTCTCCTTGGATTTGAAAGCCTTGTGGAAAGAATGTGAGAAATTTTGTATAATACCGGATGTTTATATTGCAAGCAAATTGTCTATGATTAGTAAAAGATTTGCGTTTGTCATATTTTTACGTGTGGTTGATAGGCACAATCTTGAAAAGAACATTCATCCATGTGGACCGGAAACCATCATATTTTTGCTTCTTCGACAAGGATTACTTGTGGGAAGAATGTTGTGAGGACTAAACCTACCGATCGGAAGTGAGAGGATTGGTTACGGAGAAAGAGGAAGTCGGATTCATATTCACATAAATGAGAAGTATATAGGAAGAATAATAGTCTATGATTTCTTTTTGAAAAGGAAGAACCGGCTTTCTTTGAATTTGAAATAATCAAACTATCCTAATTATGACACTCATGTATAAAGGGTTCTCCATGAAGGAACCAAATGACAATTTATTCCTATAGAACATTTAGGAACAAGACGATTGAAGTGGAAATATCGATAAATTTTTGTGGAGTCCAAAGAAATGAAAATAAATAAAAGGTCAACTTGTTCAAATTTCATCTCTATTGAATATGAATATCAGAATAACAGATATAATAATGATTCAATGGGTCGGGTCACATCAAATGGAAATGGGAGGGTGGATGAAAAACAAACGTATGCAAATGTGGTTACCGGAAAAGTAAATTGGATGGATGGTGGGACTAAGGACAAAGTAATGAAAAGGGTATCTTTGGAATCTCCATAGTTGTTGAAAGTTCCAAATGCTTCATGTGGGGTTTGATGTAAGGATTATTGCTAATCTTTACAAGTTGTGTTTGAAAGAAGGATTTCAATACGTGAAGATAAACTATATTGGCAAATTGTGGGTATGGTTAGAATTCCAAACAAGAAGTGCATGTACAAATGTTAATGTAAATGAGGGATGAAACGCTTCTTCAAGGAGTTAAAATAATTGTTTAAGAACTTTATGGTGAAAGAGAGAATGTTTTGGGTGGAGAGTGATAGACTTCTGTTGTCTTCTTGGATGTTTAATGATTT
This sequence comes from Lactuca virosa, assembly GCF_052849685.1. Classification (NCBI taxonomy): domain Eukaryota; kingdom Viridiplantae; phylum Streptophyta; class Magnoliopsida; order Asterales; family Asteraceae; genus Lactuca; species Lactuca virosa. The sequence goes on along the minus strand of NC_136430.1, from coordinate 462,413,674 downwards.
CAAGAAAGCAGCGGATTTATGGGGTGAAATTATGTTTTAAGATGAAGACTAAAAAGATAACATTTCAATCGGAAGAGTGTGTATAAAATCATATTTTTTTATATCAGATCAAGTAGTAGTAAAGATTGAAAGCATGGATTATATTGTCAAGGTTAAGGAAATTTTCAGTTGGGTTCCTAATATTGATAAGGGAGAACAAGATAATGAATCTCATGAGGGGTCTCAATTGATGGAGAAGATGATGAAAGTTTGGATTCTTCAAAGGATAATGAAAAGGACGATGGATCATTTGTTGTGGATACTTTCTATCAAAAAAAGGTTCATGAAAAAGGAAGATGGACGAAGATGTTAATAAACGGGCACAAATAAGTGGATGGATGCTAGAGTGTAACATCACAAATTTTAAACCAAATTTTTCTTTAAAAATAAAGTAATTACACATTCAAACTCATTCTTTCAAAGTATTATAAAACCCTTTTTGCTTAAACATCAAAACATGGTTTCCAAAAACATAGTATCAAATCAGAGTAGGATCTTTACATCAACAGAAGTCTCCAAAACAATAACAACATGGATGCGATTATACAGTCATGTCGCGCCCTTCCCTCTCACACATGAACAACCTGCAAACATTTAACTTGACAACGTAAGCATAAAGCTTAGTGAGTTCCCTAGTGTACCACATATTCCAAAACACATACAATGCATACAAACAATGACTCGCGACCATACGCCATTCCGCCTTACTCATAGCCTAGCGTCGTTTCGTCATCAACAGTTGATTCGCGGCCTTGTGTCGTCCCGTTATCAACAGCTGACTCGCAGCCTTGCGTCTTTCTGTCAACGAAGATGAATATCAAGGCTCACAACCTAGCGTCATTGTAACATCTTGATTTCCAGGTATTCCAATTTGGACCTTGGTTTGTGATTTGTTTGCAAAGTTAGTCCTTAATGGCATTTTTGTAATATTGGGACATACATGCGTACGTTGGGCGTGCATGGCCAGGGGCAAAACCTAGTTTTTAGGGTTTGGACCCTATTTAAACATCATTATAGCCCCGTACTCTCTCTTAACTCCAGCCTCCATCCCTCTTTTTGCCCTCACTTTGAAACCCTAACGTGTGTGAGTGTATTTTGAAGCTTGAAGAGTCATTTTTGTGCCATTTTGGTGCTCTTGGTGGTGAAGGAAGAACCTTGAAGTTGTGGTGCTTCACTCAAGACTTTAGATCCAACAACTACTCTCCCTTGTGCATCTTATGGAGGTATAAAACTCCAACCTTGATGAATATTTCATTAAGATCTAGTTCTAGCTTAAAGTTGGCACCTTTGTGTCCCAAATCGTGATCCTTGTGAGTATGGAATACTCCAAGACTTTTGAGTTGTCCTTTAAGAGGTTTTAGGGTGTGATTAGTCATAAAAATGTGACCTTGGGCATTAGTTTCTTTCCATGCATGATATAGGTTGTCTTAATGGGTCAAGAAGCTAAGATTTTTGATGTTGAGGTCTTAATAGCCATGCAAGACCATAAAGTTGGAAACTTTATGGTTAAGAACATCATTTGAGGGCTAGATCTTGATTTTGGGCGAAAGAGCTTAAGGATTAAGCTATTAATGGGAAGAATGGGTGAGAGTTGTGTACGCTAGGCATACCAAAAGGTACGCTGCGTGTACGTGGTCAGCCCCTCGATTCTGGTCAAACGCGTAGTACGCCCCGCATATATGTTGAGTACGCCCAACGTACTCACCGAGTTGACTCGGTTGACTTTGACTTTGACTTTGACCTGGATTTTGACCAAGTTTGACCTAGGGGTATATTGGGTATTTTGAGTTGTAGTCTGAGTTTAGGTTACTGTTATTTGCAATGGTGACCGGTAGAGTTGGTTTTCAGAGCAGCATATTGTTCAACTTTTCATCCGTCTATGATGTGAGTTTTCTCACTGTATCCATGGGTCAAAGGCACCAATGTCGGCCCATCATTGTGTTATGTAGGATGATAGTTGTTATGTGACTACTATGTGTTTGTATGTTCGAGTTGAAATAAACCCCAGGGCGGGGCCCACTATCGTATGTTCGGGTTGAAATAGACCCCAGGGCGGGATCCATTATTGTATGATTGGGTTGAAAGATACCCCAGGACGAGGCCCACATGTGTTGATCAGGTTGAAATACACCCCAGGGCGAGGCCCGAGGGCTAGGCCCATATATGTATATTGGGTTGGTCTATACCCCAGGGTTAAGCCTAGTTGTATTATTGGTATGTGGTATTTTGGGGAACTGACTAAGCTTGTACTTACAGTTTATGTTTATGGTTTCAGGTACTTCCGGTTCGAAAGGGAAGGGCCCAACGTTATGGCACAACATGCTCCCCTCATGATTTCAGCATTTTGAATATATGTACTCTGATATTTTGGATATTATATTTGGTGATGGTTTTTGAAACAACTAAATAATGAAATTGATAGTCTTTCAATGAAAAACTTTATGACTGTTTTTGGGTTGTTACAGTCGTTCCACCATCAACCCCTCAAACTTGACACATCAATACATTGTACAATCAAGCAAATAACACACAAAATACTATTCTAGTCTATTTTTAGGTATCTAGGCTCACAAGTCAGCGTCGTCCCACCATCAACCCCTCAAAATTGACACATTAGAGCATCATACAATCAAGCAAATAACATACAACCATACCAAAGATTTTGCTAAGTCCTTCTACACTAGAATCAACAACTTTGAACCTATTAGTTGTTGCCAGGGTCGTATAGACCTGCACCTACCCCATTTTCCCATGTTTGGCCTCCAACACCAAATTTCGAGCTTGGGCCACATCATCTGTCTCACCAATCTTCTGTGTAACACCCGCAAATTGGACTAATCATTTTGACTATTATAAGCGTTAAAATTGAATTTATGATAGAAGATTATTTAGGATAAATAATCTTAACCAAAGTTATAGTATATGTGAAAAGGATTTCGTACATATAAAGAACGCCTAAATCTCACTTCGTGAGAAAAAGTTATGAATTTTCTAATATTTCAGCGTATCAGTATACGGCTTAGAAACCGAAATTGAAATCGGTCGATTGTTAGGAAAAATAATCTAAACGAGAGTTGAAGGTCTTGTCAATAGCTATCTGTCGATATAAAGACAGTCGAGAACGGATGTCATATAAGAGAGTTATGAATTTTTAACGTACTTTAACAGTGTAATCCTATTAAAAATATAACTTTAAAAATAAATTCAAAACTAGCCGACGGAGTCTAAATGAAAGTTATAGACCTCGTCGATAGCTACGTGTGGATATAAAACTTATCGAAAACGGAGCTCATATGAAGAATATATGAACTTTCTAGGAAACATAAATTCTTCATGCGCACCAGCGTGCGACAACAAAGTGCGCCACACGCACTAAAACTCCACCCAGAATGCGACATGTGGCACCACGTAGAAAGTGACACGTCACTCTATTCCGACCAGATGTGTGACGTGCACCATATCTATGCGCAGTGTGTAGATGAAATACCCTTATAAATAGCAATTAAATTTCATTTCAATCCCACACCATTCCTACGCTTCTCTCTCGATTTCTCTCAATTTTAATCCCTTTCTCCCTTAAGTTTTTAGTCGGTAAAGCCTTGCGGTGTCTGATAGCCGGTGATTAGGAGCTCTCGAGTTAAAGTTCTGCCCGCTTAATTCCCAGTTTTCATCGGTGTGCTCTGTAAGTTAAGCTACACTTATTTTATTTAAGTGTAACTTTTAATTATACTCATAGTTGTTATTATGAACCTATAATTAAGATTTATCAGTAATTCCACGTCATTATACTGATTGATCTACGTAAGGGGATGATGTCTAGGCTGGATTTAGTGAGGTGTTTAAAGTGGGATTTCCAAACAGTATACTCTATATACCAAACATACCCTACCTCCGATATGATCCTACCTGGTTGTTCCTTACTTGATAGATCTTGATGTAGACATTAGGTTTAGTGAGGAATCTAGACTATAATTAATCTCCATGAATATTAAGCTAAGACTTAGTGACATTCGTAACTAGGTTACGTCAGAAGAAAAGTCAAGGAGTTGTACGGAGTGCTGCTGAATTGTCCAATCATTCACCTAAGTCAAGTGAGTGCATAGTTACCTTCAACTTACACATAGATATCAAGTGTGTCACAGACGAGGTCACAGTCGTTTCTTTGGATGACATTCAGGTGGACGAGAGCCTAGTGAAGGTGCAATGGCAGCACCGAAGAGGCTCCGAATGGACATGGGATTCGAAGGACGAAATGCGGGAGCATTATCCCGATATATTTGCGTCTACGGACTTCGAGGACGAAGTCTAGTCCAAGTGGGGGAGAGTTGTAACACTCCAAATCCGGTATTACTCTTAAGACCCTAGAAATGGAAAAGATGGCATAAAAGGTCCCTTCGTACGCTTAGCGTACTAAGGATGCATGAACGGGGAAGGTGGTCGCGTACATTGGGCGTACGTATAGATACACGGGGCGTACGCGCCAGAGATCCAAAATCCTAATTCTCGGACTTGACAGCTATTTAAACACCCTTAAGCCTCTTGGACCAAACGCTAATCAGCCTCCATAGTCTTATTTCTCCCTTCTACACCATAGATACCTTGTGGGAGTGTTTTTATGAGCTTAAGGAGTGTATTTGTGGCTATTTTAGAGTTCATTCAAGAAGAAGGAAGTGCTAAGCAAGCTTGGAGTGGCTTTGCGCTTCAAGAATCTGCATCTAGTTCACCTTGAAGAGCTTCTGGAGGTATAAAGCTTTGATCTTACCATCTTATTCATTAGATCTAGCTAGGATTTTCTATATTGTCCCTTTTAGTTGGTTTTGGACCTTCTCTTGAGAGTTGAGCAACTCCAGAGACTGAAATGGTTAGATCTAAGCCTTGTGAGCATGTTAGCTGCATAAAGGTGCTTGCTTGAAGAGTATCTAGACTCCATGCATGAGTTTGAAGCTTTAAATGAAGTCCTAATGTAAAGAATGAAGTTTTTATGTCCCATATAGCATGCAAGGGCATAAAGTTGCCAACTTTTTGCCCTAGGACGTCTTAACGAGCTCAGATCTGATATTGGACGTTAGAAAATCGAGTATTAAGCCCTTAATTGAAAATGTGCTTAATCTGTTTGTACGTTGGGCATAACTTAGAGTATGCAGCGCGTACGGCTCAGGGACTCAGTACGCTGCGTGTACCAGGGTGGTACGCAAGGCGTACGCACATCAGATGGACTCGAACTTATTTTGGGCTTGTAAGCCTTTGGGCCTTAATTAGTCATTGGGTCTGGTCACGTTTTGGAGTTAGTAGGCCAACTTATATGTTTTGGGCCATGGTTCCTATGGTTGGGCTTTATTGGGCCATGAGGCCCATTAATGAGTTGAACATGGACTTTGGGCCCATTAGCAAAGGAAGACTTTTAGGCCATTGTAACAGGACTTTGGGTTTGGGTCCTTTAATTTGGATTATGTCCGACCTTAACTTGGGTTAATGGTATTATTGTTCAGCACGGGTGGTTACAGACTGTTAGGAGAGAAGCTTTCGGATTCAGCAGACAGAGGTGAGTCTTCTCACCATACCAATGGGTCTAAGGCACCAAGTCCGGCCCATTTAATGTTATATGGATTGATAGTTGGTTATGTGATATGTCGTTAGGACATTTGTATGGAAGTACCTGGGGGGTTCCCGTGGCAGTATATTAAGACCATGAGGAGGTTCCTATGGCATTTCGTATAAGTCCTTGGAGGGTTTCCACGGCTTCTTAGTATGTTTACTTGTTTAGATCGTATGATATTTCCATGATTAGTGTAGACTGTGTGGAGGTTCCCGCTGCAATTAGCCAAGACCACGTGGGTGTTCCAGTGGTGGCTAGTAAAGACCACGTGGGGGTTTCCCGTGGCACTTGGTGTAAGACCTTGGAAGGTTTCCAAGGCATCCCTATATGTTTATATTCATGACTTATGTGATATATGTAGCTTTATAGCTAATATGATATGTGTTATGTAGATTGTGTGTGGGGTATGCTTTGGGGGACTCACTAAGCATTATCTAACAGTTTGTGGATTTGTTTCAGGTACATCTGAGCCCAAGGGCAAGGGCAAGGCTTGATGGCGCGACGTGCACTCTCTCTCAGGCGTTTTTATGGGACACTATAATGATTTGAAATAAAATTGTATTTGATATGAATTTTGAAAACAATTGTATTTGGGATTTCATGGTTTGTGGAAAGTAATTCGGTTAATCAAAAATGAAAATTTTATTTTGAAAATTGGGTCGTTACAAGTTGGTATCAGAGCCTTGGTTTGAGGGATTCAGGCACACCCTCGGGTGTGTCAGGACTCAAACTAAGGAAATGGTAAAATTGTTTTCAAAAATAAAATAAAAGTTATAACTTTTAAAGAATGGAAAAGAGGAGAGTGCAATGCGCGTGATCGGCCGAGCCAGGTAAGTAGTTCCCCAATATGTTAGCCTGTTATACTGATATTTGAGCTATGATAATCGTATGGATCTTGCTATGTGTATGCTTCTAAAATTGTATACGGTTAGGAGCTTATTGCCTTAGAATGATTGATTTGGCCTTATTCCCTGTTCCTCGTATGGTTGTGCTCCTAAGGTAGAATCTATTATTCGAAAGTCTATTTGATCCTTTTATGTGTATAATTTGCATGCATAAGGGCAACCTGTTATGATTGGTATGATTGATATGGGTAGAACAAATCTTAGGATCGCCTAGCATTTGAGATATGCGGTAGTCTGTGGGATATGATTTATTTTGGGACGAATTGGAGTTATCAAGTAGAGCCTTGGGGAAGGTACATGTAGGTGTGGAAGGTAGTATTGGGCCCGTACTACTGAAAGAACATGACTTGTACCCGAACCAATGTTAGATCTGAAAGCTCTAAGGAGGACTGGTGTGGAAAGATCCCCTATTTGGACATCCTGATCATTATGATTTATGACATTGGAGTTCAGCATGGTGGTGACACGACATGGAGTTGGGGGATCAGGATCGGGATCTGGATTTGGATCTTGGTCAGGCGATGGTGCCGAGCCCGTTGACGAGAGGCTGCGTGAGCTCATCGGAGCTGGGTTTACGAGGGGTATCCTTGACGCTACCCCAGTTATCTTTAGGATAGTTTGTTCGACGATTTGATTTGGAGTTTGCACCAGCTATTGAGGTGCAGCGGTTGGTGAGGGAGTTCCAGGAGCTCCAACAGACCACCGAGACTGTGGCGGAGATCACTATCAAGTTTCAGGAACGAGCATTGTTAATCTCACAGTATGCTACCGATGAGGACATGAGGATGACGAGGTATCATTCCATGTTGAGGGATGATATCCAGGAGTTTGTGAGCTTCACAGGGTGCAAAACCCTGAATGAGATGGTGGAGAAGGCCCGTGAGCGGGAGATGGAGTTGGACTTCCTCACCAAGCGGAAGTCGGAGCAGGTTCAGGCGGCTGGGGGTCAGGCTAAAAAGCCTAAGACCTTTGACTCTTCGGGTAGGGGCCAGCAGGGCCGTGGCCGGTGTACCAAGTGCGGGAAACCGCACAGTGGAGTTTGTCGGGGGTCGGGCGTGGTATGTTATACATGTGGTCAGTCGGGCCACACGAGCAGGGATTGCCCCAAGAAGGGCTTGATATGTTTCCACTGCAACCAGGCTGGCCATAAAAAGGCCGATTGCCCGAGGTTGCAGGGAGGAAGAGGAGCAGTGTGTCATATGTGCCCGCCACCATGAGGATCACTGATAGCCATTCTGTTAAGGCGGAGAATCCAGCGGTGAAGAGCAGCGCATTCCAGTTGACTACTGAGGAGGCTCGGGTAGAGCCAGACGTTGTGGCTGGACCTTTTTGGTCAATTGTATGTCTGCTCACGTTTTTTTAAATTCGGGAGCTACCCGATCGTTTGTGTCTCTTGCTCTTAGTAACAAGTTTCGGGATGCGTCGGGAACTTTGGATTCCCCACTTGAGGTGGAGATTGCGGAAGACCGCACCGTGAGTGCTGCGAGGGTGTATCGGGATGGTTTCCTGAATGTTCTTGGGGAGAGGTTTTGTGTTGATCTAGTCCCGATACCGTTGCGAGGGCTGAAGGTGATTGTCGGGATGGACTGGTTGGGGGCCAATGGGGCCATGATCGATTGCGAGCGCCAGTTGGTGAGGGTTCGAACCCTAAGTGGGGGAGAACTGGTTATTCATGGTGAGAGGGCCTCGTAGGGGCCAACCCTTTGTTCAGCTGCGAGAGATAGGATATTTCTACAATAGGGTTGTATGGGATTTCTGGCATATATCTTGAATATAAGGGTTGAGACCACAATGGATGTGGGCAGTGTGCCGGTTGTACAGGATTTCAGGATGTCTTTCCCGAGGAGTTACTGGGAGTGCCTCCGGAGAGGCAAGTTGAGTTTCGCATTGATTTGGTGTCGGGTGCCGCTCCGATAGCGAAGGCACCGTACCGAGGATCGATGATTTGTTCGATCAGCTGCAGGGTGCGTCTTGGTTTTCCAAGATTGATCTTCGGTCGGGATACCATCAGATGAGGATTCAGAATGAGGATATACCGAAGACAGCTTCCAGGACTCGGTATGGGCACTATGAGTTTGTGGTGATGCCATTCGGGCTCACCAATGCCCCAACAGCGTTCATGGATCTCATGAACAGAGTGTGCAGACCGATGCTAGATCAGTCGGTGATCGTTTTTATTGATGATATCCTGGTCTATTCTAAGGCCAAGGAGCAGCATGAGCATCATCTAAGGGAGGTATTGGAGACACTGAGGGCGGAGAGGCTTTATGCCAAGTTCTCCAAGTGTGATTTTTTGTTGCGAGAGGTACAATTTTTGGGGTATATCATCAACCAGGAGGGCATTTCGGTTGATCCAGCCAAGGTTGAGGCAGTGATGCGGTAGGAAGTACCGAAGAATGCATCCGAGATTCGTAGCTTCTTGGGTTTAGCGGGCTATTATCGGAAATTTCATCCAAGATTTCTCTAAGATTTTTGTGCCTTTGACACGCTTGACCAAGAAGAATGTGACATTTCGATGGGGTACGGATCAGCAGTTGGCTTTTGAGACCATGAGACGGAGGTTATGCTAGGCTCCGATTCTAGTACTACCTGAGGGGTTAGATGATTCGGTAGTGTACTGTAATGCATTGAACTCAGGGTTAGGTGCGGTACTGATGCAGAGGGGGCATGTGATTACTTACGCCTCGGGGTAGTTGAAGCCTCATGAGGCGAACTACCCCACTCACGACCTGGAGTTAGGGGCCGTAGTGTTTGCCCTCAAGATTTGGAGGCACTACTTGTATGGAGTACGGTGCACTATTTATACTGATCACAAGAGTTTGAAGTATTTGATGGATCAGCAGAACCTCAACATGCGACAGAGGAGGTGGTGGGATGTGCTGAAGGACAATGATTGTTAGATCTTATACCATCTTGGGAAGGCCAACGTGGTGGCCGATGCTTTGAGCTGCAAGACGCCGGGTTCCCTGATTGGGAACATTTGTTTGAGGATGACGGTGATCTCTCCATTGTTGGATATGATCAAAGAGGCTCAGCTCGAGGGGGTGAAGAAAGAGAATTGGAAGATAGAGAGGATTCAGGTTCAGTATCCCTTGTATGTTCGGGATAGCCAAGGTCTTCTGATACAGTGTGGCCGGGTGTGGGTACCGGTGACTGGAGGAGTGAGACAGAAGATATTGGAGGAGGCACCAAGTCCAAGTTCTTTATACATTCGGGGGCTACGAAATTGTATAGAGATCTAAGACTTAGATATTGGTGGCCCTGCATGAAGCGGGAGACCGCTTGGTTCGTGGAGCGGTGCTTGACCTACAGGAAGGTCAAGGCCGAGCATCAGCGGCCTCATGGCAAGGTTCAGCCGCTACCCATTCCCATGTGGAAGTGGGAAGAGATCACTATGGACTTCATCACGAAGTTACCGAGGACAACAAGGGGTATGGATGCCATATAGGTGATTATGGACAGGTTGAAGAAGAGTGCCCACTTTATTCCGATCTCTGAGAGTATATCCGCTGAGAAGTTGGCGGATATTTATGTACGAGAGGTGGTGGCTAGACACGGGGTGCCAGTGTCGGTAGTCTCTAATAGAGATGTTCGATTTACATCTAGATTCTGGAAGAAGTTCCACGAGGAACTGGGCACTCAATTGCATTTTAGCACGGCGTATCACCCCAGACAGAAGGCTAGAGCGAGAGGATGATCCAGACACTCGAGGATATGGTTCGGGCATGCGTGTTGGATTTTGGAGGTAGTTGGGATACATACCTCCCATTGGCAAAGTTTTCATACAACAATAGTTACCACGCCAGTATTGACCGACCACCGTTTGAGATGTTGTATGGTCGGAGGTGTAGGACCCCTGTTTGTTGGGGCGAGGTAAGGCACCGGGTCATGGGAAGCACCGAGGTGGTGCCCAAAATGTCTGAATTGATTCAACAGGTGCGTGACAGGCTACGAGTCGCGCAGATCCGTCAGAAAAGCTATGCTGACCGGCGACGATCGGATCTTGAGTTCCAGGTGGGGGACTTTGTGTTGCTAAAGGTGTCACCATGGAAAGGAGTCATCAGGTTTCGGAGGAGAGGCAAGTTGGGGCCACGATATATTGGCCCATTTAGAATTTCGGCGCGAGTAGGCAAGGTGTGTGACATCCCCAATTTCACGGCCAAAAAAGACCGGTTTTGTTTATCCTTTATAAAAACCAGAGTACTTCTTTTAATAAAAATGTTGCGGAATTTGTTCCCAGAAAAACATGATAAATACTTTATCAAAACATTTCCGAATAAATGTATTTTATTCATTTAAAACATTTGGGATGTCGTCGTCCATACAAAAACATAAGCATAAACAGAACTTACATTCATTTACACTAGTGATCTACATCTCTTTTAAATCTCTCAGTTTAAAGTAGCTTCATATCGACACATGTGATACAAATAAGCTTGAGTGGGTCAGGTTGGGAAACCTGGTGAGTACATAGGGTTTTCAACCCACAATAATATAATTATTATATTTAATCATCAAACAATCAACCCAATTACCCATCCTCATTATCTTCTTTAATCTTAAGGATCTACCCTTAGAATCATCTATCCTTCATTCCTAAGGATTATCCTAAGGAATAGGCACGAAATCCATCGTTGCCCGAGGTTTATACTACAAGCACTAACGAACGTCGATCCCCACATATTGATCCTATACAGTGATCTTACAAGATCTAGCCTAAAGGATCGATATGAACAACAAACTGACGAAGCTTCTTCGGTAATTCCCTAGCAGCAAACGAGGATCGATAAAGACATAAAATGAGGGGAATGGAATAAGTTTCACCACGAACCTTCGTTCGTAAAAGAAAGAACCACAAGACAATTAAGTCAGGGGTAGTTATCTAGATAACAATGCCTAGCCATGGCCCGAATATCGTGAGGTATTTTACCCCCAGACTCACCTTATCCAGCATCAAATTTTGCCTAGCAGTGATCTGAATTTTGCCTAGCAGTCATCTTAAACATCGATACCTCTCATCAATTTTTATTTCATCACACATCATCTAATTCATCTACCCATGTTTTACCCAACATATTTGTAGATATAAAATACATATACAGTTTAAATAAATTAAAACATGTATAAAATTGTTCATCCATCATAGATAGCAAGTATACATATAATATGCACACATAGCACGTAATTTATATAAAATACTTCATATCTATGTGTAAGATGAAAATAATATGCACTCACTTGATAAGACGACGATTGGACAGCACCTCGTCTCTTAAAACAATCGTTTCCGATAAAACCAGGACGTTTTATTGAAAACCGGGCCCTACAAGGGTGGATCTTCAAACCGAAAAGATAAATTTTTCGGGCTTCTCAGGAACTTCGGGGCGTGTTTCGGGCGTTGGAAATAATCTCGAGGCTTCGGGGGAAGTTGAAATAGCTTAAAAATGGGTTTAGGAGTGAAAATGTGTGAATTTTCTAACATTACCCGGGAGGGTTCGCACCCTCCTATTTATAGGCTGACCTTCGGAACGAGGAGGGGGGAGAAGAAACGCGTCGCATGCGAGGTGGAGCCAGGCGTCGGAGCTCGGACGCAACACGCGTCGGTGCGAAGGCTAGTCATCAGCGAGGGTCTCCGGACGCGCCACGACTCGGACACGCAGCAGGCTTCGGTTGGACCTCCCTTCGGATGTATCACAATCAGACACGCGGCATGCATGCGAGGCTCGTACGTGGCCAATTCCGAGTCATGCATGCGAAATTCCTCGGATTTTGTGCTTTTCTCGATTTTTGAGCCAAAAACTTCTAAAATCCATAACTTTCGCATACGAGCTCCGTTTTTTACGTTCTTTATATGCACGCGTAGGTAAAATTATGCTCTACAACTTTCATTTAGACTTTGTCGGCTGATTTTGACTTTAATTATAAAATTATTATTTTTAACAGACCGGGACAGGAAAATTTGTTAAAAATTCATAACTTCTTCATCCAATCTCCGTTTTCGTCTGTTTTTTTTACCGTTGTACTACTATTGACGAGACCTTCGATTCTCGTTTAGGTTGTGACGGCTAAAAATCACTCGATCTAAAATTCAAGTTTTTAACTGTCTACCGCTAAGCTGAAACTTAAAAAAATCACAACTTCCTCATACGAAGTCAAATTTGGGCGTTCTTTCTATGCATACTCTCGGTTTAACGAACACTATGACTTTCATTTAGATCACCAAGGCTAAAAAGTAGTTTATCAAAAACTCACTTTTTACGTCATTCGGCGTCGTGCCGGTTTTGTCGCGGAACTTCGACATGTCATAACTTCTTCGTTATAACTCGGATTTCGGTATTCTGTATATATCCGGAATCCTTGTCACGACCACTACAACTTCCTTCATAGATATTAGGTTTATCTAATATTTATTTTCGACGCTTATTTTTATTCTTAATTAATTAAATCCTAATAATTAAGCATAAAACACATAATTCACATAATTCTTCTTCATTTCTTCAGAATGAGTTACAAAAGGTTGACCTAGACTATTTCATCATCATTAATGCCTATCCTGGAAACACGGGCGTTACAAGGTGGCATATCGTTTGGATCTGTCGGATGAGCTTAACCATATTCACAACACCTTCCATGTGTCACAACTTCGGAAGTGTGTCACTGACGAGGCCGCGATCGTTTCTTTGGACGACATTCAGGTGGACGAGAGCTTGATCAACATTGAGAGACCCATTGCGGTTTTGGATAGGAAGACTAAGGTTCTTAGTAACAAGGAGGTGAAGCTAGTGAAGGTGCAATGGAAGCACCGAAGAGGCTCCGAATAGACATGGGAGTCGGAGGATGAAATGCGGGAGAATTATCCCGATCCATTTGCGTCTACGGACTTCGAGGACGAAGTCTAGTCCAAGTAGGGGAGAGTTGTAACACTCCAAATCCGGTATTACTCTTATGACCCTAGAAATGGAAAAGATGGCATAAAAGGTCCCTTAGTATGCGGGGCATACTCCAGGAGTACACTTAGCGTACAAAGGATGCATGAACGCGGAAGGTGGCCGCGTATGTTGGGCGTACGTATAGATACACGGGGCGTACTCGACAGAGAGCCAAAACCCTAATTCTCGGACTTGACGCCTATTTAAACACCCTTAAGCCTCTTGGACCAAACCCTAATCAGCCTCCATAGTCTTATTTCGCCCTTCTACACCAGAGATACCTTGTGAGAGTATTTTTGAGCTTAAGGAGTGTATTTGTGGACATTTTAGAGTTCATTCAAGAAAAAGGAAGTGCTAAGCAAGCTTTGAATGGCATTGGGCTTCAAGAATCTCCATCTAGTTCACCTTGAAGAGCTTCTGGAGGTATAAAGCTTTGATCTTGCCATCTTATTGTTGGATTTGGTGTCTAAGCCCATAATTATAACTAGTATGTACTTGAACCGATTGTAGCATGGTCCTTTTGGGTTGCCTTCACCAGTGCAATTTGATAGGATGGATTTTGAAAAAAAAGGTTATTTATAATTTATTAATATATTACAAGTATAATATATTAATACGAAATTATTTAAATAGTATTGATCAAGAATTCATTTATTAATTTTGTGATCAAAAGAGACTAATTAAATATATGGGGATTGATTATGTAAATTAATCATTCTTGTAGTGTGGGCTAATGATGCATGATTATGGGCTAAACTAATCCATGGATAGTTCATGGAGGTTAAACCCATGGAGCATGAGAATGTGGAAAGTCATGGGTTATTAGGATTTACCAAGTGTAACCCTAGCATGTCGAACAATATATATAGAACCCTCCATAGACCAAAATTTGTTGCCTCTTCTCTTGGAGATAAATAGATTATTCTCTTAAATCATCCTCTTGCATATTGGTGTTTGTGAACCATTAGAGGCATCACACTTGAGGTGCTCAAGCTTTCAAAGGTCAAGAACTACAAGTCCTTCAAAAGGTATGTCATCTATCTAGATTATTCATTTGGCAATTTGTATGCTATTTAGGACAATGCTTTGGAGAAATTGAAAATATGCATGTATAATAGATAAAACATAGATCCAAAGCATTTAGTGTTGCATATGCACCATAGGAGTGTTATAGTGCTCAAAACCCAACAGTGGTATCAGAGCCTAGGATTGTTTTCCATTATATTTGATGCTTACTAGTTTTTCAAAGCTGAAAAAGTCGAAATTTTTGCCCCTGACTGGTGAACTCGCCGAGTACATGAACAGACTCGACGAGTCCACTCAGTAAACAGGGCAACTCGGCGAGTCAATTCTTGCACTCGACGAGTTGAAGGCTCTGTTTGCAGAATTTCAAGTTTCTTGGCCTGGTTTGGATTAGGAACACTACCACAAACTGTTTTGGATCATTGGAAATGTTTTTTTATGATATGGTAGTGCTTGTACTCATCCAACCACAAGATAATTGTCAAAGTTTTTAAAATAATTGTTGTTTTATATAATAAACAAAGTTGCTTTTAAATTGTTGATTTGAAATTATCTTGCCTATGAGTTTAGTTAGATCATGAATTATGTGATAATTTAGTTGTTAGAAAAATGATCTAAATGATGTTTAATGACCTCCATAACTTGTCCTCAAGTTATGGAAAATGAAAGGTCTCTTCATTAAAATCAAATTAAACTCATAGGTTATGAATGTGAAGGGTTTTGACGAGTTTCAAAACTTTCCCTCAAGTTTTGGAATTTGCAAAGTCTCATTAAATGAAACTTTAATTCCAAACCCTAGAGTTTTAAAAGTTAAAATTCAACCCTTATACTTTATAATATTATAAGTTTAATAATAATAATAATAATATATAAGACAAATTCGGTCTTACCGTTAGTAGGCCTCATTCACGAAGCCGGTCTATAAGGGGGGTATAAGTGTAACACATGGTTTGATTTGGAAAGGTTTTATGCATGGACTCGGCGAGTTGGGAGATCAACTCGTCGAGTAGGGTCGTGGTATCATGGAACGCGGGACGGGACCGACTCAGCGAGTCGAAGGGTCGACTCGGCGAGTCCGAGCTGTTTAAAGAAAACCCTAAATTTTGGGGTTTGCCCCCTATATAAACGACATTATAAGCCTTTGTAGCCTCCCTTAGCATCATAAGAGATCGTTTATGCCGCAAACACTTGGGTGTGTGAAGTAAGAGCTTTGGGAGCTTAAATCTTGGGGTTGTGGAAGGAATTTCAAGCTTAAAGAAGAAGTATCAAGGGCAAAACACTAGATCTAGCATCTAGTTCGTCTTGGGCATTGTATTGAGGTATGAATCTATTACCTTAATCCTAGATTCTATTTGAGAGTTGTGACCAACTTTGAGGAAATGGATGTAAGCTTGGATCTGGACCTATCACAAGGATATGGTTCCATATCTGGACCTTCTTAGGTCCCAAATATCATAAAGTCACACCTTTTTATAAGCTTATCCCCTCTCCATGCATTAAAACCTTGTTTGAAGGTTAGTTTTGGTGTTATGGCCATGTGAGGCTATGCATGCACGTAAAGTTTGCAACTTTACGTGACATCTTCATTAGGAGAGTATGGATCTGAAGTTTGAAACCTTAAATCCCACTGGAAAGAACCGAATACGTGAGAACTCATTGAGTCCCTCTGGTGACTCGGCGAGTCGAGAGGGTTTTCTCATTCACGGCCAAGGGTTCACGGCCAAGGGTTCATGGTCAAGGGTGTACGGTTGGTAGTTTACGGCCGTGAAGATCAAGGAACTCGACGAGTCCCTCGGGTGACTCGGCGAGTCGATGAGTAAGTAGGGAACCCGACGAGTGACTGGTTGTACTCGACGAGTCAAGGTCAATATGGACTGTTGACCTTGACTATAAACCTTGATTTTGACCAGGGTTGACCCTGGGGGTATTTATGGGTTTATGCTGAGTTATTTACTCATTGAATATAGGAAGTTTGGGAGGAGCATCGTGGTATCCTTGACGCTACCCCAGTTATCTTTAGGATAGTTTGTTCGACGATTTGATTTGGAGTTTGCACCAGCTATTGAGGTGCAGCGGTTGGTGAGGGAGTTCCAGGAGCTCCAACAGACCACCGAGACTGTGGCGGAGATCACTATCAAGTTTCAGGAACGAGCATTGTTAATCTCACAGTATGCTACCGATGAGGACATGAGGATGACGAGGTATCATTCCATGTTGAGGGATGATATCCAGGAGTTTGTGAGCTTCACAGGGTGCAAAACCCTGAATGAGATGGTGGAGAAGGCCCGTGAGCGGGAGATGGAGTTGGACTTCCTCACCAAGCGGAAGTCGGAGCAGGTTCAGGCGGCTGGGGGTCAGGCTAAAAAGCCTAAGACCTTTGACTCTTCGGGTAGGGGCCAGCAGGGCCGTGGCCGGTGTACCAAGTGCGGGAAACCGCACAGTGGAGTTTGTCGGGGGTCGGGCGTGGTATGTTATACATGTGGTCAGTCGGGCCACACGAGCAGGGATTGCCCCAAGAAGGGCTTGATATGTTTCCACTGCAACCAGGCTGGCCATAAAAAGACCGATTGCCCGAGGTTGCAGGGAGGAAGAGGAGCAGTGTGTCATATGTGCCCGCCACCATGAGGATCACTGATAGCCATTCTGTTAAGGCGGAGAATCCAGCGGTGAAGAGCAGCGCATTCCAGTTGACTACTGAGGAGGCTCGGGTAGAGCCAGACGTTGTGGCTGGACCTTTTTGGTCAATTGTATGTCTGCTCACGTTTTTTTAAATTCGGGAGCTACCCGATCGTTTGTGTCTCTTGCTCTTAGTAACAAGTTTCGGGATGCGTCGGGAACTTTGGATTCCCCACTTGAGGTGGAGATTGCGGAAGACCGCACCGTGAGTGCTGCGAGGGTGTATCGGGATGGTTTCCTGAATGTTCTTGGGGAGAGGTTTTGTGTTGATCTAGTCCCGATACCGTTGCGAGGGCTGAAGGTGATTGTCGGGATGGACTGGTTGGGGGCCAATGGGGCCATGATCGATTGCGAGCGCCAGTTGGTGAGGGTTCGAACCCTAAGTGGGGGAGAACTGGTTATTCATGGTGAGAGGGCCTCGTAGGGGCCAACCCTTTGTTCAGCTGCGAAAGCTAGGATATTTCTACAATAGGGTTGTATGGGATTTCTGGCATATATCTTGAATATAAGGGTTGAGACCACAATGGATGTGGGCAGTGTGCCGGTTGTACAGGATTTCAGGATGTCTTTCCCGAGGAGTTATCGGGAGTGCCTCCGGAGAGGCAAGTGGAGTTTCGCATTGATTTGGTGTCGGGTGCCGCTCCGATAGCGAAGGCACCGTACCGAGGATCGATGATTTGTTCGATCAGCTGCAGGGTGCGTCTTGGTTTTCCAAGATTGATCTTCGGTCGGGATACCATCAGATGAGGATTCAGAATGAGGATATACCGAAGACAGCTTCCAGGACTCGGTATGGGCACTATGAGTTTGTGGTGATGCCATTCGGGCTCACCAATGCCCCAACAGCGTTCATGGATCTCATGAACAGAGTGTGCAGACCGATGCTAGATCAGTCGGTGATCGTTTTTATTGATGATATCCTGGTCTATTCTAAGGCCAAGGAGCAGCATGAGCATCATCTAAGGGAGGTATTGGAGACACTGAGGGCGGAGAGGCTTTATGCCAAGTTCTCCAAGTGTGATTTTTTGTTGCGAGAGGTACAATTTTTGGGGTATATCATCAACCAGGAGGGCATTTCGGTTGATCCAGCCAAGGTTGAGGCAGTGATGCGGTAGGAAGTACCGAAGAATGCATCCGAGATTCGTAGCTTCTTGGGTTTAGCGGGCTATTATCGGAAATTTCATCCAAGATTTCTCTAAGATTTTTGTGCCTTTGACACGCTTGACCAAGAAGAATGTGACATTTCGATGGGGTACGGATCAGCAGTTGGCTTTTGAGACCATGAGACGGAGGTTATGCTAGGCTCCGATTCTAGTACTACCTGAGGGGTTAGATGATTCGGTAGTGTACTGTAATGCATTGAACTCAGGGTTAGGTGCGGTACTGATGCAGAGGGGGCATGTGATTACTTACGCCTCGGGGTAGTTGAAGCCTCATGAGGCGAACTACCCCACTCACGACCTGGAGTTAGGGGCCGTAGTGTTTGCCCTCAAGATTTGGAGGCACTACTTGTATGGAGTACGGTGCACTATTTATACTGATCACAAGAGTTTGAAGTATTTGATGGATCAGCAGAACCTCAACATGCGACAGAGGAGGTGGTGGGATGTGCTGAAGGACAATGATTGTTAGATCTTATACCATCTTGGGAAGGCCAACGTGGTGGCCGATGCTTTGAGCTGCAAGACGCCGGGTTCCCTGATTGGGAACATTTGTTTGAGGATGACGGTGATCTCTCCATTGTTGGATATGATCAAAGAGGCTCAGCTCGAGGGGGTGAAGAAAGAGAATTGGAAGATAGAGAGGATTCAGGTTCAGTATCCCTTGTATGTTCGGGATAGCCAAGGTCTTCTGATACAGTGTGGCCGGGTGTGGGTACCGGTGACTGGAGGAGTGAGACAGAAGATACTGGAGGAGGCACCAAGTCCAAGTTCTTTATACATTCGGGGGCTACGAAATTGTATAGAGATCTAAGACTTAGATATTGGTGGCCCTGCATGAAGCGGGAGACCGCTTGGTTCGTGGAGCGGTGCTTGACCTACAGGAAGGTCAAGGCCGAGCATCAGCGGCCTCATGGCAAGGTTCAGCCGCTACCCATTCCCATGTGGAAGTGGGAAGAGATCACTATGGACTTCATCACGAAGTTACCGAGGACAACGAGGGGTATGGATGCCATATAGGTGATTATGGACAGGTTGAAGAAGAGTGCCCACTTTATTCCGATCTCTGAGAGTATATCCGCTGAGAAGTTGGCGGATATTTATGTACGAGAGGTGGTGGCTAGACACGGGGTGCCAGTGTCGGTAGTCTCTAATAGAGATGTTCGATTTACATCTAGATTCTGGAAGAAGTTCCACGAGGAACTGGGCACTCAATTGCATTTTAGCACGGCGTATCACCCCAGACAGAAGGCTAGAGCGAGAGGATGATCCAGACACTCGAGGATATGGTTCGGGCATGCGTGTTGGATTTTGGAGGTAGTTGGGATACATACCTCCCATTGGCAAAGTTTTCATACAACAATAGTTACCACGCCAGTATTGACCGACCACCGTTTGAGATGTTGTATGGTCGGAGGTGTAGGACCCCTGTTTGTTGGGGCGAGGTAAGGCACCGGGTCATGGGAAGCACCGAGGTGGTGCCCAAAATGTCTGAATTGATTCAACAGGTGCGTGACAGGCTACGAGTCGCGCAGATCCGTCAGAAAAGCTATGCTGACCGGCGACGATCGGATCTTGAGTTCCAGGTGGGGGACTTTGTGTTGCTAAAGGTGTCACCATGGAAAGGAGTCATCAGGTTTCGGAGGAGAGGCAAGTTGGGGCCACGATATATTGGCCCATTTAGAATTTCGGCGCGAGTAGGCAAGGTGTGTGACATCCCCAATTTCACGGCCAAAAAAGACCGGTTTTGTTTATCCTTTATAAAAACCAGAGTACTTCTTTTAATAAAAATGTTGCGGAATTTGTTCCCAGAAAAACATGATAAATACTTTATCAAAACATTTCCGAATAAATGTATTTTATTCATTTAAAACATTTGGGATGTCGTCGTCCATACAAAAACATAAGCATAAACAGAACTTACATTCATTTACACTAGTGATCTACATCTCTTTTAAATCTCTCAGTGTAAAGTAGCTTCATATCGACACATGTGATACAAATAAGCTTGAGTGGGTCAGGTTGGGAAACCTGGTGAGTACATAGGGTTTTCAACCCACAATAATATAATTATTATATTTAATCATCAAACAATCAACCCAATTACCCATCCTCATTATCTTCTTTAATCTTAAGGATCTACCCTTAGAATCATCTATCCTTCATTCCTAAGGATTATCCTAAGGAATAGGCACGAAATCCATCGTTGCCCGAGGTTTATACTACAAGCACTAACGAACGTCGATCCCCACATATTGATCCTATACAGTGATCTTACAAGATCTAGCCTAAAGGATCGATATGAACAACAAACTGACGAAGCTTCTTCGGTAATTCCCTAGCAGCAAACGAGGATCGATAAAGACATAAAATGAGGGGAATGGAATAAGTTTCACCACGAACCTTCGTTCGTAAAAGAAAGAACCACAAGACAATTAAGTCAGGGGTAGTTATCTAGATAACAATGCCTAGCCATGGCCCGAATATCGTGAGGTATTTTACCCCCAGACTCACCTTATCCAGCATCAAATTTTGCCTAGCAGTGATCTGAATTTTGCCTAGCAGTCATCTTAAACATCGATACCTCTCATCAATTTTTATTTCATCACACATCATCTAATTCATCTACCCATGTTTTACCCAACATATTTGTAGATATAAAATACATATACAGTTTAAATAAATTAAAACATGTATAAAATTGTTCATCCATCATAGATAGCAAGTATACATATAATATGCACACATAGCACGTAATTTATATAAAATATTTCATATCTATGTGTAAGATGAAAATAATATGCACTCACTTGATAAGACGACGATTGGACAGCACCTCGTCTCTTAAAACAATCGTTTCCGATAAAACCAGGACGTTTTATTGAAAACCGGGCCCTACAAGGGTGGATCTTCAAACCGAAAAGATAAATTTTTCGGGCTTCTCAGGAACTTCGGGGCGTGTTTCGGGCGTTGGAAATAATCTCGAGGCTTCGGGGGAAGTTGAAATAGCTTAAAAATGGGTTTAGGAGTGAAAATGTGTGAATTTTCTAACATTACCCGGGAGGGTTCGCACCCTCCTATTTATAGGCTGACCTTCGGAACGAGGAGGGGGGAGAAGAAACGCGTCGCATGCGAGGTGGAGCCAGGCGTCGGAGCTCGGACGCAACACGCGTCGGTGCGAAGGCTAGTCATCAGCGAGGGTCTCCGGACGCGCCACGACTCGGACACGCAGCAGGCTTCGGTTGGACCTCCCTTCGGATGTATCACAATCAGACACGCGGCATGCATGCGAGGCTCGTACGTGGCCAATTCCGAGTCATGCATGCGAAATTCCTCGGATTTTGTGCTTTTCTCGATTTTTGAGCCAAAAACTTCTAAAATCCATAACTTTCGCATACGAGCTCCGTTTTTTACGTTCTTTATATGCACGCGTAGGTAAAATTATGCTCTACAACTTTCATTTAGACTTTGTCGGCTGATTTTGACTTTAATTATAAAATTATTATTTTTAACAGACCGGGACAGGAAAATTTGTTAAAAATTCATAACTTCTTCATCCAATCTCCGTTTTCGTCTGTTTTTTTTACCGTTGTACTACTATTGACGAGACCTTCGATTCTCGTTTAGGTTGTGACGGCTAAAAATCACTCGATCTAAAATTCAAGTTTTTAACTGTCTACCGCTAAGCTGAAACTTAAAAAAATCACAACTTCCTCATACGAAGTCAAATTTGGGCGTTCTTTCTATGCATACTCTCGGTTTAACGAACACTATGACTTTCATTTAGATCACCAAGGCTAAAAAGTAGTTTATCAAAAACTCACTTTTTACGTCATTCGGCGTCGTGCCGGTTTTGTCGCGGAACTTCGACATGTCATAACTTCTTCGTTATAACTCGGATTTCGGTATTCTGTATATATCCGGAATCCTTGTCACGACCACTACAACTTCCTTCATAGATATTAGGTTTATCTAATATTTATTTTCGACGCTTATTTTTATTCTTAATTAATTAAATCCTAATAATTAAGCATAAAACACATAATTCACATAATTCTTCTTCATTTCTTCAGAATGAGTTACAAAAGGTTGACCTAGACTATTTCATCATCATTAATGCCTATCCTGGAAACACGGGCGTTACAAGGTGGCATATCGTTTGGATCTGTCGGATGAGCTTAACCATATTCACAACACCTTCCATGTGTCACAACTTCGGAAGTGTGTCACTGACGAGGCCGCGATCGTTTCTTTGGACGACATTCAGGTGGACGAGAGCTTGATCAACATTGAGAGACCCATTGCGGTTTTGGATAGGAAGACTAAGGTTCTTAGTAACAAGGAGGTGAAGCTAGTGAAGGTGCAATGGAAGCACCGAAGAGGCTCCGAATAGACATGGGAGTCGGAGGATGAAATGCGGGAGAATTATCCCGATCCATTTGCGTCTACGGACTTCGAGGACGAAGTCTAGTCCAAGTAGGGGAGAGTTGTAACACTCCAAATCCGGTATTACTCTTATGACCCTAGAAATGGAAAAGATGGCATAAAAGGTCCCTTAGTATGCGGGGCATACTCCAGGAGTACACTTAGCGTACAAAGGATGCATGAACGCGGAAGGTGGCCGCGTATGTTGGGCGTACGTATAGATACACGGGGCGTACTCGACAGAGAGCCAAAACCCTAATTCTCGGACTTGACGCCTATTTAAACACCCTTAAGCCTCTTGGACCAAACCCTAATCAGCCTCCATAGTCTTATTTCGCCCTTCTACACCAGAGATACCTTGTGAGAGTATTTTTGAGCTTAAGGAGTGTATTTGTGGACATTTTAGAGTTCATTCAAGAAAAAGGAAGTGCTAAGCAAGCTTTGAATGGCATTGGGCTTCAAGAATCTCCATCTAGTTCACCTTGAAGAGCTTCTGGAGGTATAAAGCTTTGATCTTGCCATCTTATTGTTGGATTTGGTGTCTAAGCCCATAATTATAACTAGTATGTACTTGAACCGATTGTAGCATGGTCCTTTTGGGTTGCCTTCACCAGTGCAATTTGATAGGATGGATTTTGAAAAAAAAGGTTATTTATAATTTATTAATATATTACAAGTATAATATATTAATACGAAATTATTTAAATAGTATTGATCAAGAATTCATTTATTAATTTTGTGATCAAAAGAGACTAATTAAATATATGGGGATTGATTATGTAAATTAATCATTCTTGTAGTGTGGGCTAATGATGCATGATTATGGGCTAAACTAATCCATGGATAGTTCATGGAGGTTAAACCCATGGAGCATGAGAATGTGGAAAGTCATGGGTTATTAGGATTTACCAAGTGTAACCCTAGCATGTCGAACACTATATATAGAACCCTCCATAGACCAAAATTTGTTGCCTCTTCTCTTGGAGATAAATAGATTATTCTCTTAAATCATCCTCTTGCATATTGGTGTTTGTGAACCATTAGAGGCATCACACTTGAGGTGCTCAAGCTTTCAAAGGTCAAGAACTACAAGTCCTTCAAAAGGTATGTCATCTATCTAGATTATTCATTTGGCAATTTGTATGCTATTTAGGACAATGCTTTGGAGAAATTGAAAATATGCATGTATAATAGATAAAACATAGATCCAAAGCATTTAGTGTTGCATATGCACCATAGGAGTGTTATAGTGCTCAAAACCCAACAGTGGTATCAGAGCCTAGGATTGTTTTCCATTATATTTGATGCTTACTAGTTTTTCAAAGCTGAAAAAGTCGAAATTTTTGCCCCTGACTGGTGAACTCGCCGAGTACATGAACAGACTCGACGAGTCCACTCAGTAAACAGGGCAACTCGGCGAGTCAATTCTTGCACTCGACGAGTTGAAGGCTCTGTTTTGCAGAATTTCAAGTTTCTTGGCCTGGTTTGGATTAGGAACACTACCACAAACTGTTTTGGATCATTGGAAATGTTTTTTTATGATATGGTAGTGCTTGTACTCATCCAACCACAAGATAATTGTCAAAGTTTTTAAAATAATTGTTGTTTTATATAATAAACAAAGTTGCTTTTAAATTGTTGATTTGAAATTATCTTGCCTATGAGTTTAGTTAGATCATGAATTATGTGATAATTTAGTTGTTAGAAAAATGATCTAAATGATGTTTAATGACCTCCATAACTTGTCCTCAAGTTATGGAAAATGAAAGGTCTCTTCATTAAAATCAAATTAAACTCATAGGTTATGAATGTGAAGGGTTTTGACGAGTTTCAAAACTTTCCCTCAAGTTTTGGAATTTGCAAAGTCTCATTAAATGAAACTTTAATTCCAAACCCTAGAGTTTTAAAAGTTAAAATTCAACCCTTATACTTTATAATATTATAAGTTTAATAATAATAATAATAATATATAAGACAAATTCGGTCTTACCGTTAGTAGGCCTCATTCACGAAGCCGGTCTATAAGGGGGGTATAAGTGTAACACATGGTTTGATTTGGAAAGGTTTTATGCATGGACTCGGCGAGTTGGGAGATCAACTCGTCGAGTAGGGTCGTGGTATCATGGAACGCGGGACGGGACCGACTCAGCGAGTCGAAGGGTCGACTCGGCGAGTCCGAGCTGTTTAAAGAAAACCCTAAATTTTGGGGTTTGCCCCCTATATAAACGACATTATAAGCCTTTGTAGCCTCCCTTAGCATCATAAGAGATCGTTTATGCCGCAAACACTTGGGTGTGTGAAGTAAGAGCTTTGGGAGCTTAAATCTTGGGGTTGTGGAAGGAATTTCAAGCTTAAAGAAGAAGTATCAAGGGCAAAACACTAGATCTAGCATCTAGTTCGTCTTGGGCATTGTATTGAGGTATGAATCTATTACCTTAATCCTAGATTCTATTTGAGAGTTGTGACCAACTTTGAGGAAATGGATGTAAGCTTGGATCTGGACCTATCACAAGGATATGGTTCCATATCTGGACCTTCTTAGGTCCCAAATATCATAAAGTCACACCTTTTTATAAGCTTATCCCCTCTCCATGCATTAAAACCTTGTTTGAAGGTTAGTTTTGGTGTTATGGCCATGTGAGGCTATGCATGCACGTAAAGTTTGCAACTTTACGTGACATCTTCATTAGGAGAGTATGGATCTGAAGTTTGAAACCTTAAATCCCACTGGAAAGAACCGAATACGTGAGAACTCGTTGAGTCCCTCTGGTGACTCGGCGAGTCGAGAGGGTTTTCTCATTCACGGCCAAGGGTTCACGGCCAAGGGTTCATGGTCAAGGGTGTACGGTTGGTAGTTTACGGCCGTGAAGATCAAGGAACTCGACGAGTCCCTCGGGTGACTCGGCGAGTCGATGAGTAAGTAGGGAACCCGACGAGTGACTGGTTGTACTCGACGAGTCAAGGTCAATATGGACTGTTGACCTTGACTATAAACCTTGATTTTGACCAGGGTTGACCCTGGGGGTATTTATGGGTTTATGCTGAGTTATTTACTCATTGAATATAGGAAGTTTGGGAGGAGCATCGTGGGATATATCTATTTTCAGTTCGCCAATTCAACCTTTGAAAGGTGAGTCTTCTCACCATACCCATGGGTCTAAGGCACCAAGGCCGACCCATTTTGTGATTATGTTATATGTGTTGGTCATTATGTGATTTGATATGATATGTGATTTGTTATGATATGTGATTGTGTGTTTTTGCATGGAAGACCCCGGGGGGAGCCCGTGGCATTGGATATAAGACCATGTGGGGTAGCCCATGACATTCCTAGGTAAATACCATGTTGGGGAGCCCATGGCATTGGATGTAAGACCATGTGGGGTAGCCCATGGCAGTCCTAGGTAAATACCATGTGGGGTAGCCCATGGAATTCTTACAAGTTTTATGTATGCATGGCTTATGTGTTATGTGTGTAGCTTTGATTAGCTAATAGGATATGTGTATGTGTGTGGTATGCTTTGGGGGACTCACTAAGCATTCGCTTACAGTTTGTGGATTTGTTTCAGGTTCATCTGAGTCCAAGGGCAAGGGCAAAGCTTGATGGCGCGGCGTGCACTCTCTTTCAGGCGATTTTATGGGACACTCTGATATATGAAAATAAAGTTGTAATGAATATGGATTTGAAACAATTGTTTTGGAATTTCTCGATTTAAGGAAATGTGTTTGGTTAATTAAAAACGAAAAATTTTTTTAAAAAATTGGGTCGTTACAATAAGGTTACTGCCTATAAAATGGTAGTTTAATGGGTGTCCACTCTCACCCACCGCTTCCTTGACTGGTGGAGGGTCGTTAGCCGAACGGGTAGGATATGGCATTAATTCTCCCTCATTAAAAGTATAATGATAAAAATATAAAGTAACTAAACTTTTATTAAAATTCCCAATCTTAGTTACTTTAGGAAAAATGGGAAATGGTGCTAATCCATGAAATTACACTTTGCACATTGTTAAGTCGTTAGTGGAGCGTGTGTGGTTAACCGACACACTAATCTGGGACTGAGAATGTGTGGCAAAGGGTAACTTGGTGTTAATCATAGATCAATGGAGCGTATGTGGTTAACCGACACATTGATTAGGTGATTTGTAACATTGGGTGTACCAAGTTAATTTCCATGGTTATTCACTCCTTGTTTGTGATCCTCGGCAACCCAGTCACAAACTTGAAGGGCACAATCGAGATTTAAACATGCCATTGAAAAGTTCAATGAATCTCAAATATGTAGGAATTTCAAATCCAATTAAAACTTAATAATCTATTTCGTTTTTCATGGTGGAAATTGGTAAACCGTCATTTACCTACCTTCAAATATTTTACAATTGGATTACGGCATCCCTCTTCGCAATTGTAGAATATTGTGTTGGGTCCTAGCCTTAATATTTCATATTGGGTGTAATATTAAGGATTATCATCTAATCTAAACTTTGTTCTTCTTCTTTTACAGATGTCTATCCCAAACAATGCTTCCAACCCAATCCCTTCAGGCTCTTTCTCCCTCATGAACCATTGTGGGAGGGTCATTTTCGATGGCTCGAACTTCAATGACTGGATTCGAAACATCAGGATGGCTATTCGCTATGAGGACAAAGAATATGTCCTTGATAGAGAGCTTAAGGAGATTGATGTCACCACTGCTACTCCTGAACAAATCGTTGAACACACTACTCATGAGAGGGATGCGACAAAGGTGTCGTGTCTGATGATTGCAACCACGACTGCTGAGCTGCAGAAGTCCTATGAGGACTAATATCCTTATGAAATGTATCATGATTTGATGGAAAGATACCATCAAAGTGCTTGTCAGGAGAGGTATGAGATCATTGCCTCCATGATCACAACCAAAATGAAGGATGGTGAACCCATCATAACCAACTTGCAGAAAATGCAGAGATTCGTGGACCGCTTGCTTAAATTGAATGTCAATTTTAATAAAGAGTTGGCCATAGATATAATTCTACACTCTTTACCTTCTTGTTATGATCAGTTTCGTATGACTTATCATATGAACAAGGAGTAGGTCACTCTTAGCAAGCTTCAATGCCTTCTTAGGACTGCAGAAAGCAACCTGGAAAGCAAATCAGTTGTGTCTACTCCTACTACTACTTATGCCCCTGTTCTGGAAATCGGACATGGGAAGGGAAAGAAGAGGAAGGCTGCCTACAAGAGCCGCAAGGGAAAGTCTCTTCATGGATCCTCTTCAAGTGGGACCAAAGCTGTTTTTGTTAATCCCTCTTCCAATCCGAAGAAAGTAGAGTGCTTCCACTGTCATGATAAACGGCACTGGAAACGAAGCTGCCCCAAGTACCTACAGGACATAAAGGATGGCAAGACCAAGCCCTCCTTTGCAGGTATTTACACTATTCAATCTAATAACTCATCACATGCTAATTATTGGGTCCTTGATACAGGTTGTGGTATTCATATTTGTTCTGATTTGCAGGGACTAAAAAGAAGTAGGGATGTGGAGCACGGGAAGATAAACTTAATCATGGGAAATAGGAAAGTGTCTCATGTGACCAAGATTGGAGTTTATTCTTTTTTTCTTAGTAATGGTTTAAATTTAGATTTAAACAATTGTTGTTACTCGGCCGATATGGCGAGAAATTTTATTTCTTTTCACGGTTTGTATAAACAAGGTTTTACCTTTTCTTTTAATAATGAAAATGGTGGTATTAATGCTTATTGTAATGGTGTATTTTATTTTGAAGCATTACCTTGCAATTGTATATATGAAACTGTGATGATTGTAGATAACTTAGGAAATAATGTGTTAAATATTGATTCTTCCAATGAATTGGATAAAGCATGTTTGTGGCATTCTCGTCTTGGAGATGTCAACAAGAAGCGCATAGCCCAACTCCAAAAGGATGGAGTTTTGGAGTCATTCAACCTAAAGTCGGATGACACTTGCGAATCTTGTTTACTTGGAAAGATGACCAAGTCACCCTTCACTGGTACTTGTGAAAGGGGTGAAGGTCTATTGGATCTCATACACACTAATGTGTGTAGACCATTCAGAACCACCACAAGGGATGCTAACCGCTTCTATGTGACTTTTACTAATGATTATAGTAGATATGGGTATATTTACTTAATCAAGCATAAGTCAGAAACCTTTGAAAAGTTCAAAGAGTTTAAGAAAGAAGTGGAGAATCAATTCGGCAGGAAGATAAAGATGTTGCGATCCGATCGTGGAGGAGAGTATCTTAGTATCGAGTTCCTAGACTATCTTAAGGAATGTGGAATTGAAAATCGTCAAAAACAGAGCTCATATGAAGAAGTTATGAAATTTTGAAAATTGAAAATCGTCACGCGCGCGTCACGCATACCTTGTGCCTGAAGCTAGCCATGTTGCCCCACCCCCTTTGTGGACATGTGTTTGCCATCCAGAGGAGCCACCTTACCCATGTGCGCAGCGCGCACATGGCCTTGCACGGCGTGCATATGGTTTTCTCCCCTATAAATAAAGTGCTTTGTATAAGCTTCATCCTCGACACCCCTACAGCTGATCCTCTCGAGTTCTACCCTCTTCTACCCTATTCTTCCTTCTTTTATGGCCTATGACGTAGTCCTACGACACCCTGAGTACTCATCTAAGTAGTATCCTTCAAGTAGGAGATCCCGAGTTAGTATATTGTCCGCTTAGATCCCGGTTCTCATCAGTAGAACTTTGTAGGTAAGCTACGCTTACGCTGTCCTAAGTACAATTATATTTATGTTCATAGTCATTGTTATGAATATATATATATATATA
The DNA here is from genome assembly GCF_052849685.1 of Lactuca virosa. Lineage (NCBI taxonomy): Eukaryota > Viridiplantae > Streptophyta > Magnoliopsida > Asterales > Asteraceae > Lactuca > Lactuca virosa. The sequence continues at coordinate 462,384,107 of NC_136430.1, read as the reverse complement.
TATATATATATATATATATATATATATATATATATATATATATATATATATATATATATATATATATATAGAGAGAGAGAGAGATTTATCAGTAATTCCAGTTATAATATTGATTGATCTACTTACGGGAGATGTGTTTTGAATGGTCACATTGACTTGGTTGTTGGATTTTAGAAAAGCTATATGCCGAAATGATCCTGCCTCCCAACTGTCCGTCCAGGCCGATCCTTATTTGATAGAACTATCGGTATTCATTGGTATTAGTGTTAGGTCTAACCTAAATTACATATTCCTATTAAACTAATAAACTATAGTAATATAGGTTAATCCTCGTTAAAGTGTTGGTCGTCAGCCAAACTGTCCGGTTGACTGTTAATCCTCTGAAAATATGTCAAGGTGAGTTCTTCTCACTATATTGTATACTCTAGTATGTATCCTCTGTATGTTAGGATATAGCTACCCTGTAGTGTGCACTTAGGCAATTAGGCTAGGTGAATTAGTTGCCTGTTATTTGGACTATTGTTATATGTGTATGTTACTATATATGGAGTTGAGGGCGGACCAGCCTTGAGCTGAAGGCCAATAGACTAGGGCGGACTAGCTTTATGCTAAAGGCCAAGGTGCAGTCCAGCTATATGATGTAGCCAAAGATAGGGCGGACCAACTATATTTTGAAGGCCCTTATGTGTATGCGTTGTATATGTGTTGTGGTATGGAATATTTTGAGGGAATTCACTAAGCCTCAGCTTACAGTTGTTGAATAACTGCTTTACATGTTGTTCATCTGACCGTGGAAAGGATCATGCATGATTGTATCGGCATCGAAGCATCAATAAAGTTTTATAGACTTCCGCTAAGATACTCGTTTATATAATAATAAATTGCAATGTTTTGTAAGACTTATATTCTTAATAAATAAAAATAAAAATTTTGCCCTTGAAATTTGGGACGTTACAGTAGGATGGGTAGAAAGAGATAAGAGAAATGAGATAACAGTTAGAGACCATAAGATAAAAGAGATAATGGTGAGAAACCATACCACAGACAGAATAGTTGTGAGAGACCATGCTAGAGTTAAGGCAAAGAGACCATGCCTAACAGAGATCAGTCATCAAGCAGAGTATTGATGGCGACCACGAACTATTCTAGACAGTCCAGTGGAACACTAGCATACTTGCAATCTGTAGGTGTTAATGAAATCACACAAACTGAGAGTATGGATTGTGGATTCATTTGAGTACTTTATTTTTCATTGGTTACCTTACCAACATGTAACCCTTAGGGTAGAACCCTTGAGAGAGAAAGAGAGAGAGAGATATATATATAGAGAGAGAGAGAGAGAGTAAAAGAGTAATGAGAATAGGTAATTGGGTTAACTGTTTGGTGTGAATTATATAAAGAGATAAACTATATTATTGTGGGTTGAAAATTCTATGTACTCACCAGGTTTCTCAACCTGACCCACTCAGTTAATTGTATCACAGGTAATTATATATGATGATATAAGTGTCTGTCAATAGATTCAAAGGAGATATAGACTATTAGTATAAAGAGATGTTGTAAGTCTTCATTTATGTTTATGTTTCTTGTAACCTTGAACAAAAACGAAATCAATTACTAGCTTCTTGGTAACCTTGTGACTTTCCCTGATCCAAGTACGAGTCATGTGCTTCCAGTAGTATAGATCTCTACTACTATTCACACCTACTCATACTCGTCTCAAGTATTGTCTCATAGTCCCCAAGTCCTAAAATCACAAAAATATTTAACACATATGAATGCGTCCAATTAATCATAAAAATTTTCCTAGACTCTACTAGGACTTCTTCCATGCGTATCTTCAATCATCAATTCTACTTCAACTCGGTTGGTGATGGAAATTCCAGATGATGGGACAACTTCAAGAATTACACCACTCGTTCCATCATCCTGCCAATCGAAGTTGTACTTCAGACGTACCGTACTCCTCTAAACATTCCGTTATTTTATCAGACACATTCTAAAGGCAAGATACCACTCTTACGATATCTTCCGATAGGTGTCATTCACTATCATAAGCCTTTCATTTCCTCCATCTACTCAATTCTCTACGAGTCTTCAACATAACATTTTGTACACCCAAGCAGACGTTTGGTGTACTTAGGCGAGAATTTTAAGATAGGAAAGCTTTTATTTACGATATACGTATAAATCTCCTTGTCACACCGAAAAGTTATATGCCAGTTCTAATACCGTAATCAAACGTTTAGAAATCTGAACACATAAAATCTCCAGATCCGGTCGGCAAAAGACCATAGATCCGAACAAATAATAGAATATAAGGCATCTTTATAGCTATAACATAAAACATTTAGCACATAAAACATTTTAGGCATCTCTCCTAAAATAAACTAGTGCTCGTGTCTAAAATATAGCAGACACTCATCTCACAATCATAGCTTAGCATTCTAAGTTTACGTCTAGAAATTTCCTACATATTCCTAGTTTGCTTAAACTAATGCTCTGATACCAACTGTGACATCCCCAATTTCACAGCCAGAAAAGACCGGTTTTGTTTATCCTTTATAAAAACCAGAGTACTTCTTTTAATAAAAATGTTGCGGAATTTGTTCCCAGAAAAACATGATAAATACTTTATCAAAACATTTCCGAAGAAATGTATTTTATTCATTTAAAACATTTGGGATGTCGTCGTCCATACAGAAACATAAGCATAAACAGAACTTACATTCATTTACACTAGTGATCTACATCTCTTTTAAATCTCTCAGTGTAAAGTAGCTTCATATCGACACCTGTGATACAAATAAGCTTGAGTGGGTCACGTTGGGAAACCTGGTGAGTACATAGGGTTTTCAACCCACAATAATATAATTATTATATTTAATCATCAAACAATCAGCCCAATTACCCATCCTCATTATCTTCTTTAATCTTAAGGATCTACCCTTAGAATCATCTATCCTTCATTCCTAAGGATTATCCTAAGGAATAGGCACGAAGTCCATCGCTGCCCGAGGTTTATACTACAAGCACTAACGAACGTCGATCCCCACATACTGATCCTATACAATGATCTTACAAGATCTAGCCTAAAGGATCGATATGAACAACAAACTGACGAAGCTGCTTCGGAAATTCCCTAGCAGCAAACGAGGATCGATAAAGACATAAAATGAGGGGAATGGAATAAGTTTCACCACGAACCTTCGTTCGTAAAAGAAAGAACCACAAGACAATTAAGTCAGGGGTAGTTATCTAGATAACAATGCCTAGCCGTGGCCCGAATATCGTGAGGTATTTTACCCCCAGACTCACCCTATCCGGCATCAAATTTTGCCTAGCAGTGATCTGAATATCGTGAGGTATTTTACCCCCAGACTCACCCTATCCAGCATCGAACTTTGCCTAGCAGTGATCTGAATATCGTGAGGTATTTTACCCCCAGACTCACCCTATCCAGCATCATAACCCCAGATATACCTAGTAGTGGTCTATTACCGACACACTTCATTAGGCAGTTTACGAATTTCCCTCAATTACTTCGTGAAAGGAAACACTGACACATGAAGCTCGTCTGATCACTTCATAAAAGAAACGAAGACTCCAAAGCTCTTCAAAATAAAAAGTATAGGGAAAATACTAATAAAGTACTCCCGTACGCTCCCGTACCCCGACACGTAATAGTGTCAAAAAGAAGAACTTTGTACATGATACTTATCGGATGAACACATAGTTCAAAAATACCTGATGAACACATAGTTCAAAAACACCTAATGAACACTTAGTTCAAAAATACCTACAGGTTACGAGTCTGCTAACGTTCCACTGGACTATCTAGAATAGTCTGTGGTCGTTGTCTATACTCTGCTAGATGACTAGATCATCTTAAACATCGATACCTCTCATCAATTTTTATTTCATCACACATCATCTAATTCATCTACCCATGTTTTACCCAACATATTTGTAACGCCCCGTTCTAAGAGTAATTATTTATGGAATTCCTGAGATCAAGAGTAAGGGCGTTTCGGTCTTTTTATGGGCAATGGGTTTTATTCGAGAAGGCTTCATGTCGGGGTGTGTTGCTAGAAGCATAGGGCTTCTCGCCACCTTTTCGTGGATATAAAGTTCATCGGAAACGGACTTAGAATAATGGAGTTATGGCACTTTGAAGATATTGACACTTATGACACTTAATGGAAAAGTTGTCAAAGAAAGGCCATGCATGCTTGGGACACGTGTGGGTACGCCCAGCGTAGGCTGGGTTACGCCCAGTGTAATAGAGTAAATGAAACGCGGAGTTCCTCGACGTACGCCCATCATACTGGATTTACGCCCAGCGTACGTCCAGTGTCCAAAAACCCTAATTTTAGGGCCAGCCACTATATAAGGAACATTATGGTTCCAACCCTAGCCTCCATATCTGCCCTCTTACTCTCAGAAACCCTAAGTAGCCGTTTTCTTCCATGGTTGTGGATATTTGACCTTGGGGAGCTTGGTTTGGCAAAGGAGAGCCTAGGAGAAGAAAGAAGAAGTTGTCAAGGAAGGAGTGGGGTGGCTGGAGCTCGTAGATCTGGGAAGGCATCATCTTCTGGAGCCCTTTTGAGGTATAAAGCTTCTTGCTTGACATCTATTTTGTGTAGATCTATGTATGGTGAAGTTTTGACACCATTCTTGTCCCAAAAACCCACATCTTGATGCATGATGTGTTTTGGTTAAGATGAGTTGTCCTTTCAGACCATTGGAGAGGTCTTGAGTAAGAAAAATGAGGTCCCAATGGCTTTGGTTGTCCCATGTAAGAAGTAGGAATATCTTATTGGGTTAAGACCTTGAGTTAAGAGCTTTATGGACGTCCCAAGTAATAAAGTTTGAGACTTTATGAATCCTAGGCATGTTTGGTCGATGGATCTGAAGTTTGGGCTTAAGAGCTTAAGCCATTAAGAACTTATGAGGAATTTTAGTCAGCAAGATTACGCCCCGCGTAAATGGATGTACGCCCAGCGTAATGGGTCAGTGTCCCGTTTCCAGTCCGCAAGCATCGAAGTACGCCCAGCGTACCAAGAGGGGTACGTCCAGCGTACTCCCTATGTTGGGTTTTTGATTTTGGGCCTTAAGTGATTGGGCTGTTTATGGGCTGGTGGGGCTTGGGCCGTGACTGAACATTATGGATGGAGTAATTTAGACCCAATAATTATTATGGACCTTGGATCTAGGCCCATTTGGTGAGGTGGGCCCAATTTAGTAAATTGGGCCAATATTGGGCTTTGCATGAGGATTTGGTTTTGGGTCTTGGCCCAATAAGAGGATGATGGACTTAATGAGTGTTGTGGGCCCTTGGCCTAGAAAGTCATGATAGTGTATAATGAGATGATTTTTGCATGTGATAGTGGGGATTCCCGCTGAATCAGCAGTCAGAGATTTGCAGGATTTCGGCAGTGGCAAGGTGAGTTTTCCTCACTGTACTCAAGGGTCTAAGGCACCAAGGCCGGCCCTTTGAATTGTTGTTAGAGCTTGTTATATTATGTGATGATATGCTTGCTAGTATTCTGGTGGATAAGATAGTGATATGAGAGTATGCCTTTTGCCTAGTATCCTAGAGAGATGGATAGTTGTATGATGGCTAGTTCTGTTGGATCAGCGCCCTGGTAGTTGGGTAGTGATTATTTATAGACCAGTAGTGGGTCTTGCATTATGTACGCTGGTAGGAGGACACCTGCGGGTTATGTATGTTGAGCAGTGGTAGAGGGTATTCCATCCCGGTAGGATGATAGGGCCCTAGTGTGCTAGTTCTGTAGAGTGTTATGTGGTTGCCTGATATGTGTGCATGTCTGCTAGAGTAGATTGGCATTCCAACCCGATAGTTGTGGGCCAGGAGTATTCCATCCCGGTAGGATGATTGGACTCATAGTAGTTTGGCATTCCAACCCGATGGTTGAGGGGCCTGGAGTATTCCATCCCAAGGGATGATTGGACCCATAATAGTAGTAGTAGTTACTGTATGTATAGGAAGTGGGGCATTCCAACCCGATGGTTGTGGTCCAGGAGTATTCCATCCCGGTAGGATGATTGGACTCATAGTATGTTGGCATTCCAACCCGATGGTTGAGGGGCCTGGGGTATTCCATCCTAAGGGATGATTGGACCCATAGTAGCTGTTGTTGTGTGTATAGGTGTTTGGGCATTCCAACCCGATGGTTGTGGGCCGAGAGTATTCCATCCCGGTAGGATGATTGGGCTCGCGTTATGTAGGCATTCCAACCCGATGGTTGAGGGTCGGGGGTATTCCAACCGGAAGGTTGAATGGACCCGCAGTATGTTGTTCTTTGTTGTATGTGTATGTTTGTGTGTGTATGGGTACTTTGGGGGAAACTCACTAAGCTTTCGGGCTTACAGTTGTGGTTTATTGTTTCAGGTGCTTCAGGAGATCGTGGCAAGGCGAAGGCGTGATCGTACCGCTCCTCATGTTTATGTTTTATGCGATAGGGTTCTGGGGAAATACTCTGATGTTTAAACTGTTTTGAAAACAAGATGTATGAACGTAATGGTTTTTGAATGAAATAAAATGTTTTAAATTGGTTGAAATTTTTGGTCGTTACAATATTTGTAGATATAAAATACATATACAGTTTAAATAAATTAAAACATGTATAAAATTGTTCATCCATCATAGATAGCAAGTATACATATAATATGCACACATAGCACGTAATTTATATAAAATACTTCATATCTATGTGTAAGATGAAAATAATATGCACTCACTTGATAAGACGACGATTGGACAGCACCTCGTCTCTTAAAACAATCGTTTCCGATAAAACTGGGACGTTTTATTGAAAACCGGGCCCTACAAGGGTGGATCTTCAAATCGAAAAGATAAATTTTTTCGGGCTTCTCAGGAACTTCGGGGCGTGTTTTGGGCGTTGGAAATAATCCCGGGGCTTCGGGGGAAGTTGAAATAGCCTAAAAATGGGTTTAGGAGTGAAAAAGTGTGAATTTTCTAACATTAGTCGGGAGGGTTCGCACCCTCCTATTTATAGGCTGAACTTCGGAACGAGGAGGGGGGAGAAGACGCGTCGCATGCGAGGTGGAGCCAGGCGTCGGAGCTCGGACGCAACACGCATCGGTGCGAAGTGTAACGACGTGAATTTCCAACACAATTTTTTTCATTTTTAAAACATAACTTCATTCATAATAATTATCAAAATCCAATGTAACACATGTCCTCCAAATAAAACAATCCCAAGATCTAAAATACATAAAACTCCATCAATGTGTACAGATCATGCCGGCGCCTTCCCGCGATCCTCGCTGGTACCTGAAACACATATCACATAAACAGTAAGCATAAATGCTTAGTGAGTTCCCCAAAATACCACATACGCGCATACGCCACTCAAGGCTATAGCTCTACAAGACCTTCCGGTCCATGTGTCACAGGGGACTTCCGTCCCAACCCTGGTAGACCTTCCGGCTCTACCCGTAATGACCTTCCGGTCCGCATCATCTTGACCTTCCGGTCCATACACTGTTGACCTTCCGGCCCATATCATTGTTGGATTAATGTCTAAGTCCATAACTATAATTGGTAAGACTTGACTCGACCCGGCATGGTCCATTTGGGTTGCATGGCATCATGCATTTGGATAGACTATAATGAGAGAAATAACACTTAAGGTTGGTTAATATATTATAACTTCTAATATATTAATAAGGTTATTTAATTAGTATTGATCAAGAATTAATTTGGAATTAATTAAGTGATCAAAAGGAGACTAATTAAATATATGGGTTGATTGTGTAAATCATTCATTCTTATATATGTGGGCTTGTGATCCAAGATTCCTTATGTTGGACTAAGTCCATGGGGTGACCCATGGATATTTCATGGAGGTTAAAATCCATGGAGCATAAGGAATGGGTAAAGTTATGAGTTACATGGTGTAACCCTAATAGCCACCATATAAAAGAATCCCATGGCTCAAGAAATCGTGCACTAATGTGTGAATATGAGGGCTAGACGATTTCAAGGAGTGTTCCATTTCTCTCAAGTCATTCCATGTGCATTTGGTGTTGTGTGAACCATTTGAGGTGTCACACTTGGGGCACTAGGCACTCAAGCTTCATGGAGACAAGCTACATCAAACAAAGGTATGTATTATATCCATTTGATTACCCAAGTATCAAGTATTGTATGCTAGATAGGGTAATACCTTGGAAAGTTCATAATTGCATGTATAATAGAGAAAACATAGATCCAAGGTATTTAGGGTTGCATGTACACTTAGGAGTGTTAGAATGCGCAAAACACATCAGTGGTATCAAAGCCAAGGCTTGTTTTATTGTTATACTTGCAAAATTAGCTGAAAAATCGAATTGTATTAGTTTAAAAGTTATGCTAATTACTTGAAAAAAAATTTGATGTGAATTATCTTTGTTCATATGAGTTTATTAGATTAATAGAAAAGTTAATTGATTATGTGTTTTCAATCCATTTTAATCTAAGAGTTGATACTAAAATGTGTTTTTGTAACTTGTCCTCAAGTTATATGAAAAGTCACATTTAAGTTTCATAAAACTCATAAAAAGTTGGCAATGGTTACAAAAATGAAGAGTCTTGTCCTCATTAAATGGTTTTATGACTCCATAACTTGTCCTCAAGTTATGGAGGTTCAAGAGTCACTTCATTAAATGATAAAATGTGTAACCTTAATTAGTTCCATAAGTTACAAAAATAAAGAAAAGTTACATTCTTTTATTAGTTTAAAGTCTTCCATAACTTGTCCTCAAGTTATGGAACTTGAAGAGTTTTTTTTTAATTAAAACTACTTTAAACACATAAGTTATGGAATTAATTAGTTTTGAATATTTTCAAAACTTGCCCTCAAGTTTTGGAATTTGTAAAGTTTTCCCCATGAATACTTTAATTCCAAGTTAGCCCTTAGAATTTTAAAAGTTAAAATTCAACCCTTATACTTTATAGTATTATAAGTTAATAATAAATATATGTATAAGAGCAAGTCAGTCTTACCGTTAGTAGGCCTCATTCACGAAGCCGGTCTATAAGGGGGTATAAGGTTATTGCCTATAAAATGGCAGTTTAATGGGTGTCCACTCTCACCCACCGCTTCCTTGACTGGTGGAGGGTCGTTAGCCGAACAGGTAGGACAAGGACTATAATTCTCCCTTCATTAAAAGTATTAATGATAAATACTAAGTAACTAAACACTTATAAATTCTCAATCTTAGTTACTTAGGAAAATGTGAATAAGGTGCTAATCCATGAAATTACACTTTGCACTTTGTTTAAACCGTTAGTGGAGCGTGTGTGGTTAACCGGCACACTAACCTGGATTTAACAAAGTAGGCAAAGGGTAACTTAATATTTATCATAGTATCGGTGGAGCTCGTGTGGTTAACCGGCACATCGATTGAGGGGTAAATATTAAGGGTACCAAGTATATTTGCATGGTTAGTTCACACCTTGTTTTGTGATCCTCGGCATCCCAGTCACAAAACCTGAAGGGCACACTCGAGATTGAAACATGCCATTGAAAAGTTCAATGAATCTCAAAAGATCTAGGAGTTTCAAATCCAATTAAAAACCTAATTACATTATTTCGTTTTTCATGGTGGAAATTGGTAAATCGTCATTTACCTACCTTCAACTATTTTATAACTCGGATTACGGCATCCCTCTTCCAGTTATAAATAGGTTGTTGGATCCTAGCCTTAATATTTCATATTGGGTGTTATATTAAGGACTTTAGATCAACTATCTTGAATATCTCCCAAAAGATGTCTAGTTCAGACATCTATGATCTTCCCAAATCTCTTGGAACTTTACTTCCTCCACCTCCTCCAATTATTCTCCCTAACCCACAAGTTCAAGGTCACTCAAGCCCTAATGGCAAGCAAGGTCTATGTGTGATCACATATTAGAGATGAAGTCACATATTGACAAGCTGGGAGAGTTGGGTGTCAAAGTCTTGAGAAAGTTGGATGTTCAATCACTTTCTAAGTCACATAGTGAGTTCCTTTGGGACTACTATGAAACAGACTATGACATGAACATTAATGATCATATCTATTTGCTTGGTGCTGCTGAATCAGCAATGATTTGGAACGATAGTAAAGCAAATTTGATTAGAAGATCAACTTCCCAAAAACTTTATGGAGAGTGACAATGGTGACACTGGAAATCCAGAAAAAGCATTCTCTTCCCAATGGAAAGGGATTGGCCATAGTTAACCCGGTTGACCAAATGGTAAGGAGAAAGGCTAAGTCTGAGATAGTCCCATTACCAAAGGGTCCATATGTTTATTTTGCCAAGTTTACCTAAGGATGTTAAAGTCAATAAGTCTGACTCTACTTCAGGTAGAGCCCATTATCTAACTCTGTTAAGTTTCTATTCTAAGATCCTCATTACATGATGTGACTGGGTCACATGTTGATGTTTTAAGAATCAAAGAATAGAGAGAAAGCTTAAAGGAAGTATATGTTGATTCTGATCGCGTAGGTGGATTTCGATCGCATCAGAATTTTGAAGCTGTTACTTAGTAGTTATGATATATTGCTTAGGAATAGATAACAACAAGTTTTTCCGTATGCATTTGCACTATAAGGATAAGTTTTTTCCGCAAAGTTTTGAAATAAAATAAAAGTTTTTAATTTTATATTTATTTTAAATATCCTTACAAGTGGCATTTGTGAAGAATGGTTGTTTATATGATTCCATTGATAGCAATATTTGAAAAAAAATGGACTTGATTCTTTCGTTTGTGGTAGTGTCATAATTTACCAAATAAGGAAAGATTCTCATTCCCAAGGCTTCAGTTGGATAGAAACTTGGAATCATGCAAGTTGAATAGTATGATGAATGAGAACGTTCAAGCATTGGAAAATTAAGACTTGTTCACATGGATGTGTGAGTCAAGTTAAGGACTAAAGGGATCGAGTACACATTCTTGTGCACTGGTCAAGTCCACCACAAAGCTCGTTAAGACTATTCATCATGATTTACTAAATTTTAGTAAATATGGTTATACTTACAAGTTTAAGTATAATTCTGAAACATTGGAAAAGTCTCAATGTATGGCAGAACGAATGGGAAGAATCAAATTAGGCAGACAGATAAAAGTTTCTCAAATCTGAAAAGATGGGAGAGTACTTTAGTATCATGTTTTGTGATCATCTTAATGATTAAAGAACCACATCACAATTGGTCTTCTAAGGACATCTTAGTGCATTCTTATGACTAAGAAGAGGAGTCATGAATTGTTGAAATGGTTAAATCAAGAAGATGAGTCAAACTTCGTTTCAAAACAAGTCTTAGAGTCATACTCCAAGACTATAAGTTGAGTGACATATCTTAAAGAAAGGTTTATAACACTTGTCAAATGTAAGAGTAAAAGTGTCCTACTCTTGTACATTTGAAGTTGGTAAGTTGTGATGTTTTGGATTAAACAAAGACCAACTAAGGCCAATTGTGTGAAGTGTTTGTCTTGATAAAGAATCCGCACTATCTCTTGAATATTTGGCAAGATAGTCTTATATGTCAAGAGGACAGTGGGAGTCTTAAAGATCCTAAAAAGAATTTCAAGAACTAATCAAGAATAAAACCTGAGGTTCTTCACTAGCACACGACTTGAGGTTTATAACCTATCGTGTTGACATATTCTGTGCCCATTCCAGTTAAAGTTGGATTTGCATAGGAGTTCTGAAAGTTCTCAATTGGTTGCATAACAACTTGGAAGCAATGGCAGGCCCTGTACTGCCAGGTGGCAAGAAGTTAAGATTGCATAAGTTCAGTCCATATGAGTTTGGATTTGTCATTATCCTTGTCTTGTGAATATGGTTTTGACGATTCACATGGATAAGAACACATACACCATAAAATCTAAGGGTCATAAGGTTTCTCTCCGATTCATGAAAATTATGGTGAGGAAACACTTCCACCAAGTAGATTTGAAGCAGATGGCAAAAGGTCTAAACAATTGAGACTATGATTACGGCATCCCTTTTCATAGTTCTGAAATTGTTTAGACACACATGCATGCTATCTAAGGAAAGGTGTATGATTTTGATAAAGTTTTATCAAAGCATCTCGTATCAGAAATCTGAACTTTGGTAAGAAAGTCAATAAAGTATTGATTTTTAGAAGTCCAGCTGATTTCTGAGTACATGTCAAAGCTAGTGGGAGCATAAGTGTTATGCTAATAATCATCATGTTAGTGGGAGCATGATAATTATTGTTAGTGTTGCAAGTTAGCAATGTTAATTATAGAAAACAAAAGTTTCAATTCGTGAGGCTGCATGGATTGAAAAAGTTGTTTTGCTATAATTAAGGGAGAGTATATACTTCATTTCAGTTCTAAAGGCTTAGATTGAGACCTTAATCATCCTTAGTCAAGAATATATATATGAATTTCATGTTGGATTGGTTCAACTTAAGGAAATTCTATATATTGCATTCTCAAAATTCGATTATGATTACGGCATCCCTCTTCATAGTCAAATTTTGAAAACATGGCAAATAAAAATATTGTAGCAAAAGACTGGTCTAGAATCATGTCTTTATGTGAGACATCATGAATCGTGTACCATTTGCTTTGGGTACAGGATCGATTGCATGTGCTATAATATTTGTCATTTCTAAATTTTTCCAAATGCCCAGAGGCATTAATAAGGGAAAAGGTCTAGAATTGGATATAAAATGATTAAGCAATTGTCGAGGACAATCTGAGGTTTACCAAAGATTGGTTGCTCAGGGACAGTTGGAAGTATAGTGCTAATTTTGGAAGGACCATATTGACATATTCTGAAAAGAGGCATCTCTTATTCAGAAGTGATAGTCAAAATGAGAATATGGAGTTGTCTCCATAGGTGGAAGTTATCTGTGTAAGATTAGAAAACTTAATGCAAGAAGCATGTCCAAAGCAATGTACTTTGAATAATGAGACTTAGTTTCCATGGAGTTGATCTCCATTGGAATACCTTATAATGACTGTTGACAAGTCTTTGTGACTTTGTACATATTCATTACAGGAGGGTCAGTGCATATAAGTTTAAAATCTAAACAGATTTCGATAAATGATAGGAATTTGAAATTCTCACATTTTTCGATAAGGATTTGGGAGTGTGAAATTAGAATCATTGAAATTATGTTCAATTGGTTTATTTCACAAAGTAAGGATCATAGACAAACATAGAGTGCATACTTGGTGTATGGCAAAGCTATTGTTTAAGAAAAACATAGTGTACATGCTTGGAGCATGGGACAACTAGTGTTTTTAATTCAAGTATAAAGTTGATAAAACCGAAACAATGAATAATGAGTAATCAGTATGGTGATAAATAAAAGTGTTTATTTATATTCATAGGGTTTGATACCATATTTGATTCATTTATTCTTGTGTTTCACTTTGCATGTTTTGACTTCCAGAATAACTAAGTCGCTATTCCTGAATGATTAAGTTATTCAAACCATCCACAGTCGGTCATATGTTGGAAGTAGATATGAATCAAGACTGTCATGGGTTGCTTTGTAGAGGTCCAAGTTGGTGGACAAAGTGGTGCTACAACACTCATGAGTGCTCATAAGTTCTGAGTATTGGATTCAACCCGCGCTCATTTGAATCACTTCATGGATTTTATCACGAGTGATCATGAGACGATAATATCTTATATTCTTCAAACCTAGAGATATGAGTTGTTACTATGAGTTGGTTGTCCATTGATTGCACGAAAACGCATTCGGTAACTCGATGTTATAAAACGTGCCTTTGTGTATGATTCAACAAGTAGTAGAACAAGCCATATGAGTCGAAGTTTATCCATTCCTTTTACCTTCGGGATAAAAGCGATATATGTGGGCCCCTCGATGATTTAAAGATGATAGATGTGAGTGCTTGGCCAAGCCAGGACTGATTTGATTTGTTCAATCAGTCAGTCATCATGAATCGGAAATCGGGAAACAACAAATGGACAGAGAGAATGATTGATAATCCATGTCTCAGTCCATATGATATCTAGAATGGAGGAATATATGATCCCTTATCTAATGGACAAGTCATTGACAAAGGTCAGAGTTCATCGACAAGGTCAGAGTTCGACAGAAGCTTTTGAGAGCTACGATTGCTGATCGGTTCCTGAAGTCATACGCAATAATAGTTTTAGACTTATCCAAGTGGGAGACTGTTGGATTAATGTCTAAGTCCATAACTATAATTGGTAAGACTTGACCCGACCCGGCATGGTCCATTTGGGTTGCATGGCATCATGCATTTGGATGGACTATAATGAGAGAAATAACACTTAAGGTTGGTTAATATATTATAAGTTCTAATATATTAATAAGGTTATTTAATTAGTATTGATCAAGAATTAATTTGGAATTAATTAAGTGATCAAAAGGAGACTAATTAAATATATGGGTTGATTGTGTAAATCATTCATTCTTATATATGTGGGCTTGTGATCCAAGATTCCTTATGTTGGACTAAGTCCATGGGGTGACCCATGGATACTCCATGGAGGTTAAAATCCATGGAGCATAAGGAATGGGTAAAGTTATGAGTTACATGGTGTAACCCTAATAGCCACCATATAAAAGAATCCCATGGCTCAAGAAATCGTGCACTAATGTGTGAATATGAGGGCTAGACGATTTCAAGGAGTGTTCCATTTCTCTCAAGTCATTCCATGTGCATTTGGTGTTGTGTGAACCATTTGAGGTGTCACACTTGGGGCACTAGGCACTCAAGCTTCATGGAGACAAGCTACATCAAACAAAGGTATGTATTCTATCCATTTGATTACCCAAGTATCAAGTATTGTATGCTAGATAGGGTAATACCTTGGAAAGTTCATAATTGCATGTATAATAGAGAAAACATAGATCCAAGGTATTTAGGGTTGCATGTACACTTAGGAGTGTTAGAATGCGCAAAACCCATCAATCATAATGACCTTCCGGTCCATACCATACTATTCAAATCATGCATCGCTCATACAATCCATATAACAGCATACATCACATTCTACTCATAGCACATAAGACCTTCCGGTCACACATAATTACCACTCTAGGTAAAGTATAGTGAGAAGACTCACCTCACATGATGTCTAGTAAACCTTCTGGCTTGATAACCTCGATCGAGCCCCTGCCTAACACATAAGGCAAACATTTCTAATTAATACTTCCTCTTGTCCTCATCTCTAATGAATGGGTAGAAGACCATTCTACCCCTTCCTGACCTCTCTTGATTCAGCATGACCAACACCCTAAGGTCAACTGAAGTCAACCTAGGTCAATGGTCAAATTTTGACCAGACTCGTCTAGTGCACTCGCGTGACTCGGCGAGTCCATGCGTGTCCTCATAATCTGCATAAAGCCTCATTCAACTCGCCGAGTTAACCTTTCACTCGATGGGTTACCATTGGACACGAATCGGGGCAACCCGACTCGACTCGTCGAGTCCCCTTATGGACTCGACGAGTTCCTTCCATGGCAACACTCAAAAGACCTTCTGAGGTCAGATCTGTTTCTCTAACCTATAGATCTGACTTCCCAATGCTCAATAATCATGTAAAGGTCCAGTATTTACACTCATGCAACACACATAAGGCTTCTTTTGGTGAAATAGCTTCTAAAATGGCAACCTAGGCTCATATCTCCAAAGGAACAGCATAAAGCAGAATGGTTGGGACTCTCTGGACCTCTTAAGGTCCAGATCTAAGACTTTTTCCACATTGGGACCTCATATGCATCATATATTATCCAAGAAAGGGTAAAGAAAACCCTAGATTCAAGGATTCTACACAAAACAGAAGGAAGGGGAGAAATACTACCTCAGAATGGAGATCCTTGCTTGGATGTCTCAGAATAAAAACCTCCTTTGGTCCTTCTAGCTGAATCCCTTCACTTCCTTTGCAAAATCACACCAAAATTACTTGATTTCATCACAAGAACTCTCCCATGGCTCCAATGGCGATTTAGGGTTTCTCACAGGGGATATGAGGCGCATCCAAGGTCATAAGTTCCTTTAAATAGGCTCCAACCCCGGAACTTAGGGTTTTCTCTACCCAGTACCTACTCGGCGAGTCCATACTTGGACTCGTCGAGTCCGTTCATTAAATCCACGTGGTCAACTCGATGGCGAGTCAGACCTACGACTCGTCGAGTCCCTCCTAAATCCTCGAAATTGAAACATGAACTATCATACCCGAAATTCTGGATGTTACAAATCTCCCCCACTTAATTTGATTTCGCCCTCGAAATCGCTTCTCGAACCACATATATAGAAACCAAACACCCGAAAAGCACCACTGAAAGGATCTCACACCAAAACGATATCTTCCTCTATGAATACCTGAACCCGACCAGGAACTCCTGAATTCGAAACAAATCCAGCCCCTCTGCCACTAAGATATCCCTTCTGACTTCCAAATATAAACCCAACAATCGGTTACCGATCACCCATGCCATACGTACCCAACAATCTCGAATACACTTCCAAAGGTTACTCATAACATATTCCAAGTGTCTCACTGACTTCCTTCTCACATCAACTATCTCGGCCCAGTGACACACAAGTCACGAAGTTCTCTTTACCTCAACGAATACTAGACTCCCAACTGAAATCGTCTCACCCTCGACCTCAGCCGAAATAATAATCATTTGCCTCATGTACCTCTTGGTATCTCCCGTACTAACGAACTGACCTCACTCGGGTCTAAGATATTGGGTGACAACAATACCCCTCAACCAATAATCTACCTCAGAATCCAGAATCTCCTCTCTCCTACCCAATGTACTACCAAATCCAAACTCAAACTCGAGAGTCTGGTCCGACCCAAAGTTGGAACCACTTGTCCCAATGAAACAATCATCTCATGACTCAACCTGCAATCCGCGCGAATACCACTTTTTTTTCCAATTCCCTCATGATGCGACAACCACCACTCAAGTCAGAAGTTAACGATTCCCGAAAAATATGGGGACCCCAGTCTCTTTCCTGGTTCGACCGCCAGGCTCCCAAAAACTCAACTATTAGGGCTACCCTCGCCCAAAACTCTTCTGCGTCGTGCTTTGATCAAAGAGTACTTCCTCATAACCACCTCTTGCTGACTCAAGAGTACTACAGTTCCCCGTGGCATCGCAAGAACCTCCCTCTAACTAGTGAGTACTACGGCTCCCCGTAGCAATCACGACAACCTCTGACTAGTGAGTACTACAGCTCCTCGTAGCATCACAACAACCTCTGACTAGTGAGTACTACGGCTTTCCGTAGCATCACAACAACCTCTGACTAGTGAGTACTACGGCTTCCCGTAGCATCACAACAACCTCTGACTAGTGAGTACTACGGCTTCCCGTAGCATCACAACAACCTCTGACTAGTGAGTACTACGGTTTCCCGTAGCATCACAACAACCTCTGACTAGTGAGTACTACGGCTTCCCGTAGCATCACAACAACCTCTGACTAGTGAGTACTATGGCTTCCCGTAGCATCACAACAACCTTTGACTAATGAGTACGATGGCTTCCCGTAGCATCACAACAACCTCTGACTAGTGAGTACTACGGCTTCCCGTAGCATCACAACAACCTCTCTTTCCTGAAATCCTCATTCTTAAATAATCCCTCCTGATGTCAATACCCAAGGGTTCCCACTGGTACCGCAGATACACAATACGCCACTTGCAGTCTCAACCCAAGACTCAAAACTAATCCGAACTTCAGGTCGTCATACTAGGATATCTCGACAAATTACCACAGAACCTCATGATGTACTGCCTCAACCCCTGATCTCCTTCATCATTCACAGATACACCCACGCATTCCCTTAAAATCTCACAACAAATTTTCCTTTCATCTCACGCCACTATGGAGTATCCCAACTCTCAATTGAAACATGAAGGAATCGCCAATGACCCAGAACATGTTGACGACAATCCGAAACTTCCTTCTATATAGCTCAAAACTCATGCAAGAATACTCATAATGACCTCGAAGTTGTTGCTTAATCAGTTCCTGCCCTTTCCCGAACCGCATAACAGCCCATACAATGAACCAGAATTCTCTCCACTGCCGGACAAATCTTACGAGCCAACCATCTCGAGTTCACCATAGTAATCTCGAAGAATTTCCTAACCACCTCAAGGTCTCCGACCAACGGCTACTTGTCGTGGGGACACTCATCCGTTCTCAACATGCACTACATGCATTATCTCGCTCTACGTCTCGCCTCGACCACCAATACCCATGATCTCATGAACCTGAACCGCAGATCTCTATATCCGGATCTCTAACCGCTTTTGAACAAATCTCAGATCCCCTCAATAAAGTACCCAGTTCTCCCCCACTCAGGGTTCGGACCATCACTAATTGGCGTACTAACAATCTATCTCACAGACCGTTTCCGCCGGAAACATCACACTTACTCTTGGAAGGTGTTGTGCGATAATCTCCCCGATGGAGATTAAGCAACTCCAATATCCCGAATTTCTGATGAAATCCTCAGAAACTTCTCATCATGATTGCCTTTAATCATTCTGAATCTCATACCAATCCATTTCTAGACATCCCGACTGTCCAGTAAAAACCCTGACTCTTAGTTCGGGAATAATGAATCACCATACTCCTAATCCTTGACTCCCAAACCATCGTTCCATCCCATATGCTACAAACCCTTTACAGCCCTGCTGTAAACTCTGTCTCGCTCTGGCAGCCGAGCAAAATGCTGACCCACATCGGGTACCCTCGCCATATACTATCAGTACTCCCCCACTAGGGTCTCGTATCGTCACCATCTGACGCTCGCAGTCTATAACAGCTCCAAATCGGCTCAACCGATCCATGCCCATAATGACACAAATGTCCCCCATCGCAATCGGGACCAGATCTATCGGGAACTCAGCACCGAAGATCTTGAGTACACATCCTCGAATCACCTCAGTAGCATACACCGCTCGCTCATCGGCTATAGAAACTCATAGAGGTCGACTCATCGCTTCTCGTCGGATACTGATGTGCTGGCTAAATGCTAATGACACGAAAGATCGACTCGCACCCGAGTCTAATAACACCAAAACAGGTACGGAATTCACAAGAAAAGTACCAGCCACAACATTAGGTGTTGTGCGGACCTCCTTCCGCTGTCATCTGGAAGGCTCTCCCTCGTGCCTTCGGTGCCTCGGCCTTCACTGGCCGACCCTCAGTAGCTCATGTAGCAGCAGCGGCATATCCTTGTAACAGCTGCGGACACTCGGCCCTCCGGTGGCCAGTCTGGTTGCAATGAAAGCAAACCATGAATCCATTGGGGCAATCCTTGGCTATATGCCCCTCCTTGCCACATTTGTAGCAAGCACCTGCTCGACAAACTCCATCATGTCCCTTACCGCACTTCCCACGAGTGCGGCCCTTCTGGCCTCCAGATCTCGTATCAGCAGGCTTAGCCCGCTTGGCTGCCGGCTGTACATGTACCAGTCGCCTGTCCTTCCTCTGAAACTCGGCCTCCTCCCTGGCCTGAGTCTCTAGCTCAATCTTCCTCTTCCAGGCATTTGTCTGGAGCTCAGCAAATGTTCGGTCAGTCGAGTTCGCCACGAAATCCCAAATGTCCCTCCTCAGAATGCTCAAATACCGACTCATGCGTGCCTGCTCAGACGACACGTGCTCAGAGCAAAACAATGCCCTCTCGTGGAACATCCGTGTAATCACAGTCACGGACTCCGTCCCCTGCTTGAGGGATAAGAACTCTTGTGCCAACTCTTCCCTCTCCACCGGGGGAACATACTCGTCTCTGAACATGGTGGTGAACCTCTCCTAGGTCACCTCTGAGATCTCTGCAAGAGTGAAGTTTGCCGTCACAAACTTCCACCAATCCTTCGCTCCCAAGCGGAGCTGGTTCAGCGCGAACCGTACCCTCATATGCTTCGGACACGAATAGGTGTAGAAGCATCCCTCAATATCAGAAATCCATCTCATCGCAGCAATCAGGTCCTGAGTCCCATCAAACTCTAGTGGCTTCGTGTTACTGAACTCTCGGTACAGCAACGAGTCACCCCCCTGTGGCCTAGCAGCTGCGACAGCTGCGGTGGCTGCAGCAGCAGCAGCCTCCAAAACAGCAGCGTATCGCTCATCGAACGTCTCAATCAACGTGGTCTTAATAGACCCAAACATCTCCGGTATGGCCTCTCGTATAGTTGCGGCCACCTCGTCATGAATCATCCTGCAAATTTCGTCATCGCTGACTCCGCTGCTCTCTGGTGTGTGACATGTACCCACCATGATGTCTCACAACATAAACGAAATCAGAGACTCGTTCGAGTATACTCGTACTCGATCACCCAATCCTACTTGTTCCTGGGAATCCTAAGGATTCTTACTTGGACTGCTCACTGATCCGGTGTTTTGAGTAGTACGGGCCCTATACTACCTTCCACACCGCATCAGCATTCATTCCAAGTCCTCCTCCTAGGATCCCAGATCACAAGTACTCTACATCTCGCTAAGCATAGGCTGTTGGATTAATGTCTAAGTCCATAACTATAATTGGTAAGACTTGACCCGACCCGGCATGGTCCATTTGGGTTGCATGGCATCATGCATTTGGATAGACTATAATGAGAGAAATAACACTTAAGGTTGGTTAATATATTATAAGTTCTAATATATTAATAAGGTTATTTAATTAGTATTGATCAAGAATTAATTTGGAATTAATTAAGTGATCAAAAGGAGACTAATTAAATATATGGGTTGATTGTGTAAATCATTCATTCTTATATATGTGGGCTTGTGATCCAAGATTCCTTATGTTGGACTAAGTCCATGGGGTGACCCATGGATACTCCATGGAGGTTAAAATCCATGGAGCATAAGGAATGGGTAAAGTTATGAGTTACATGGTGTAACCCTAATAGCCACCATATAAAAGAATCCCATGGCTCAAGAATCGTGCACTAATGTGTGAGTGTGAGGGCTAGACGATTTCAAGGAGTGTTCAAGTTTCTCTCAAGTTATTCCAAGTGTATTTGGTGTTGTGTGAACCATTTGAGGTGTCACACTTGGGGCACTAGGCACTCAAGCTTCATGAAGACATTCTACATCAAAGAGGTATGTATTCTATCTTGTTATATTTATTATTTTGTATGCTAGATTAGGATAATACCTTGGATGTTCATAATTGTATGTATAATAGAGAAAACATAGATCCAAAGTATTTAGGGTTGCATGTACACTTAGGAGTGTTAGAATGCTCATAACCCAATAGTGGTATCAGAGCCTAGGCTTGTTTTCTTGTTATACTTGCAAAAGTAGCTGAAAAATCGAGTTGGATGCATATATTCAATTGTTTTGGCTGGAATTGGACTAGGAACATTACCCTAAGATGTTTTTGGACTTATAAACTTGTTTTTGATGTGGTAATGTTCATGCTAATCCAATTTCTAAGATAATTGTCATAATTTCAAGATTTGTATTAGTTTGTATGTCCATGCTAATTTCTTGAAGATTGATGATTTGAATTATCTTGTTCTTATGAGGTTCTTAGATTAATAGAAAAGTTGTGTGAAATAGTTGTTTTCAATCCATTTTAATCTAAGAGTTGATTCCAAAGTGTGTTTTTGTAACTTGTCCTCAAGTTATATGAAAAGTCACATTTAAGAATCATAAAACTCATAAAAGTTGGCAAAGGTTACAAAATGAAGAGTCTAGTTCTAATTAAATGGTTTTATGACTCCATAACTTGTCCTCAAGTTATGGAGGTTCAAGAGTCTCTTCATTAAATTAAAAAAAAAGTGTAACCTTAATTAGTTCCATAAGTTACAATAAAAAAAAGTTATTTTTTTTATTAATTAGTTTAAAGTCTTCCATAACTTGTCCTCAAATTATGGAACTTGAAGAGTTTTTTTTTTTTTTAATTAAAACTACTTTAAACTCATAAGTTATGGAATTAATTAGTTTTGAATAGTTTCAAAACTTGCCCTCAAGTTTTGGAATTTGAAAAGTTTTCACTTATGAATACTTTAATTCCAAGTTAGCCCTTAGAATTTTAAAAGTATTAATGATAAATACTAAGTAACTAAACTCTTATTAATACCCAATCTTAGTTACTTAGGAAAATGTGAATTTGGTGCTAACCCATGAAATTACACTTTGCACTTTGCTTAAGTCGTTAGTGGAGCGTGTGTGGTTAACCGGCACACTAACCTGGACTTAACAAGGTAGGCAAAGGGTAACTTAATATTTATCATAGTATCGGTGGAGCGTGTGTGGTTAACCGGCACACTGATTAAGGGGTAAATATTAAGGGTACCAAGTATATTTGCATGGTTATTCACACCTTGTTTTGTGATCCTCGGCATCCCAGTCACAAAACCTGAAGGGCACACTCGAGATTGAAACATGCCTTTGAACAGTTCAATGAATCTCAAAGATCTAGGACTTTCAAATCCAATTAAAACCTAATAAATTATTTCGTTTTTCATGGTGGAAATTGGTGAATCGTCATTCACCTACCTTCAAATATTTTATAGCATGGATTACGGCATCCCTCTTCTAAGTTATAAAATAGTTTGTTGGGTCCTAGCCTTAATATTTCATATTGGGTGTCATATTAAGGACTTTAAATCAACTATCTTGAATATCTCCCAAAAAGATGTCTGGTCTAGACATTTATGATCTTCCCAAATCTCTTGAAACAAGCTTTCCTAAATGAAGATGATGTCCCATGGATATCATACTTCTTTCACCTCCTCCAATTATTCTCCCTAACCCACAAGTTCCTAAAAAGTTTAAGGTCACTCAAGCCCTATTGGCAAGGCAAGGTCTAGGTGTGATCACATCTTGGAGATGTAGTCACATATTGACAAGCCGGGAGAGTTGGGTGTCAAAGTCTTGAGAAAGTTGGTGGCTCAACTACTTTCTAAGTCACATAGTGAGTTCTTTTGGGAATCCTATGAAACAGACTAAGACAAGACCCTTAATGATCTTATCTATTTGCTAAGATCAACTTCCTAAAACGCTATGGACATTGACAATGATGACATTGGATATCCAGTAAAGCTCTCTCTTCCCAATGGAAAGGGATCGGCCATAGTCAACTCGGTTGACCCAATGGTAAAGAGAGAGGCGAAGTCTGAGATAGTCCCATTATCAAGGGTACATAGGTAACTATTGCCAAAGGAAGGGGCATTGGTTATGAAGCTGCCAAATTTACCTAAGGATGTTAAAGTCAATAAGTTTGGCTCTACTTCAGGTAAAGTCCATTGTCTAACTCTATTAAGTACATGCTGATTCTGATCGCGAAGATGGATTTCAATCACATGGTTCGGTGATCAGAATTTTGGGCTATTACTTAAGAGTTATGATATTTATATTGCTTAGGAATAGATAACAACAAGGTTTTCATATGGATTGTAAGGATAAGTTTTTCCACAAAGTTTTAAAATAAAAGAAAAAAGTTTTGATTTTATTTATTTTAAGTATCCTTACAATGGCATTTGTGAAAAGTTGTTGCTTATAAGATTCCATTGATAGCAATATTGGAAAAATGGATTTGATTCTTTCGGTTGTGGTAGTGTCTAATATTGCCAAATAAGGAAAGATTCTCATCACCCAAGGTTCAATTGGACCGAAACTTGGAATCATGCAAGTTGTATAGTATGATGAATGAGAACTTTCAGCTTGGAAAATTAAGACTAATTCCTTATGTGAATAAGGAAAGGACTAAGGGATCGAGTACACATTCTTGTGCACTGGTCAAGTCCACCACAAAAGATCAAGAAGACTATTCGTCATGATTTACTTCAGTTCAGTAAATATGGTTATACTTATAAGTTTAAGTATAAGTCTGTAGCATTGGAGAAGTTTCAATGTGAGACAGAACGAATAAGAAAAATCAAAGTATGGCAGAAAGATAAAAGTTTCTCAAATCTGAAAAGATGGGAGAGTACTTTAGTATCATGTTTATGATCATCTTAATGATTAAGATACCATATCACAATTGGTCCTCTAAAGTCATCTCTTATGACTAAGAAGAGGAGTCATGAATTGTTGAAATGGTTAAATCAAAAAGATGAGTCATACTTCGTTCCAAAACAATTCTTAGAGTCATACTCCAAGACTGTAACTTGAGTGACATATCTTAAAGAGGGTTTGTTAACACTAGTCAAATGTAAGAGTAAAAGGTTATCTACTCTTGTACATTTGAAATTGGTAAGTTGTGATGTTTTGGATAAAACAGAGACCAACTTAGGCCAATTGTGTAAAGTGTTAGTCTTGATAAAGAATCTGCACTATCTCTTGAATATTTGACAAGGGAGTCTTATATGTCAAGAGGACAGTGGGAGTCTTAAAGCTCTTGAAAGTTTCAAGACTTAATCAAGAATAAAACCTAAAGTCCTTCACTAGCACACGACTTGAGGTTTATAACCTATCGTGTTGAAATTTTTGTGCCTATTCAAGTTGGCTTTGCATAGGAGTTCTGAGAGTTCTCAATTGGTTGCACAACTACTTGGAAGCAATGGCAGGCACCTGAGCTGCCAAATGGCAAGAATTTAAGATTGCACAAGTTTAATCAATATGAGTTTGGATTTGTCACTAACCTTGTCTTGTGATTATGGTTTTGACAAATTCACATGGATAAGAACACATACACTATTAAATCTAAGTGTCATAAGGTTTCTCTCCGATTCATGAAAATGATGGTGAGGAAACACTTTCACTAAGTAGATTTTAGCTAGATAGCAATTGTGATATTTGCATTCTCAAAGTAGTTAGTGGAGCGTGTGTGGTTTACCGGCACACTAACATGGACTTGTGAGAAGTGGCAAAGGTCTAAACAATTGAGACTATGATTACGGCATCCCTTTTCATAGTTCTAAAATTTTTTAGACACACATGTGAGCTATCTAAGAGAGGTGTATGATTTAGATAAAGTTTTATCAAAACAATCTAGTATCAGAAATCTAAACTTTGGTAAGAAAGTCAGCTGATTTCTGAGTACATGTCAAAGCTAGTGGGAGCATAAGTGTTATGCTAATAATCATCATGTTAGTGGGAGCATGATAATTATGACAAAGGTTGCAAGTTAGCAATGTTAATTATAGAAAACAAAAGTTTCAAGTCGTGAGGTTGCAGGGGTTGAAAAAGTTGTTTTGCTATAATTAAGGGAGAGGAAATTATACTTCATTTCAATTCTAAAAGCTTAGATTGAGATTTTAATCGTATTTAATCAAGAATATATATATATATATATATATATATATATATATATATATATATATATATATATATATATATATGAATTTCATGTTGGAATGGCTCAACATAAGGAAATTCTATATATGGGTCCATTATTTGCGTTCTAAAATTCGATTATGATTACGGCATCCCTTTTCATAATCTGAATTTTGAGAACTTGGCAAATTGAAATGGAAATATTATAGCAAAAGACTGGTTTAGTCTTTATGTGAGACATCATGAATCGTGTCCCATATGCTTCGGATATAGGATCAATTACATGTGTTATATTCATCCTTTCTAAAATTTTCCAAATGCCTGGAGCATTATGAAGGGAAAAGGTCTAGAATTGGATATGACTAAAATGATTAAGCAATTGTCGAGGACAATCTAAGGTTTACCAAAGATTGGTTGCTCAAGGACATTTGGAAGTATAATGTTAATTCTGGAAGGACCATATTGACATAATCTGTAAGGAGGCAACTCTTGTTCAGAAGTGATAGTCAAAATGGAATATGGAAATGTTTCAAAGTTAGAAATTATTCAATCTGTGTAAGATTAGGAAACTTAATGAAAGAAGGATGTTTCCAAGGAGCTGATCTCCTTTGGAATGCTCTGTAATGATTGTTGTCAAGTCTTTCTGACTTTGTGCATAATCATTAAGAGGATCAATGCATATAAGTTTAGAATCTAACAGATTTCAGTAAATGGCATGAATTTGGAATTCTTGCATTTGCAGTAAGGATTTGGGACTGTGAAAAAAGGATCATTGGAGTGATGTTCAATTGATCTATTTTACAAAGTAAAGATCATAGACAAACATAGTATGCATACTTGGTGTATGGCATGACTAGTGTTTAGAAAACATAGTGTACATGCTCGGAGCATGGGACAACTATTGTTTTAAATTCAAGTATAAAGTTGATAAAATCGAAACAATGAATAATGAGTAATCAGTATGGTGATAAATAAAAGTGTTTATTTATATTCATAGGGTTTGATACCATATTTGATTCATTTATTCTTGTGTTTCACTTTGCATGTTTTGACTTCCAGAATAACTAAGTCGCTCTTCCTGAATGATTAAGTTATTCAAACCATCCACAGTCGGTCATATGTTGGAAGTAGATATGAATCAAGACTGTCATGGGTTGGTTTGTAGAGGTCCAAGTTGGTGGACAAAGTGGTGCTACAACACTCATGAGTGCTCATAAGTTCTGAGTATTGGATTCAACCCGCGCTCATTTGAATCACTTCATGGATTTTATCACGAGTGATCATGACACGATAATATCTTATATTCTTCAAACCTAGAGATATGAGTTGTTACTATGAGTTGGTTATACATTGATTGCACGAAAACACATTGGTAACTCGATGTTATAAAACGTGCCTTTGTGTATGATTCAACAAGTAGTAGAACAAGCCATATGAGTCGAAGTTTATCCATTCCTTTTACCTTCGGGATAAAAGCGATATCTGTGGGCCCCTCGATGATTTAGCGATGACACATGTGAGTGCTTGGCCAAGCCAGGGCTGATTTGATTTGTTCAATCAGTCAGTCATCATAAATCGAAAATCGGGAAACAACAAATGGACAGAGAGAATGATTATAATCCATGTCTCAGTCCATATGATATCTAGAATGGAGGAATATATGATCCCTTATCTAATGGACAAGTCATTAACAAAGGTCAGAGTTCATCGACAAGGTCAGAGTTCGACAGAAGGTTTTGAGAGCTCCGATTGCTGATCGGTTCCTGAAGTCATACGCAATAATAGTTTTAGACTTATCCAAGTGGGAGACTGTTGGATTAATGTCTAAGTCCATAACTATAATTGGTAAGACTTGACCCGACCCGGCATGGTCCATTTGGGTTGCATGGCATCATGCATTTGGATAGACTATAATGAGAGAAATAACACTTAAGGTTGGTTAATATATTATAAGTTATAATATAATAAGGTTATTTAATTAGTATTGATCAAGAATTAATTTGGAATTAATTAAGTGATCAAAAGGAGACTAATTAAATATATGGGTTGATTGTGTAAATCATTCATTCTTATATATGTGGGCTTGTGATCTAAGATTCCTTATGTTGGACTAAGTCCATGGGGTGACCCATGGATACTCCATGGAGGTTAAAATCCATGGAGCATAAGGAATGGGTAAAGTTATGAGTTACATGGTGTAACCCTAATAGTCACCATATAAAAGAATCCCATGGCTCAAGAAATCGTGCACTAATGTGAGAGTGTGAGGGCTAGACGATTTCAAGGAGTGTTCAAGTTTCTCTTAAGTTATTCCAAGTGTATTTGGTGTTGTGTGAACCATTTGAGGTGTCACACTTGGGGCACTAGGCACTCAAGCTTCATGAAGACATTCTACATCAAAGAGGTATGTATTCTATCTTGTTATATTTATTATTTTGTATGCTAGATTAGGATAATACCTTGGATGTTCATAATTGTATGTATAATAGAGAAAACATAGATCCAAGGTATTTAGGGTTGCATGTACACTTAGGAGTGTTAGAATGCTCATAACCCAATATAGGCTACCCTTCGGTAGACTTCTCATAAGCTCCTCACTGCTACCTACTCACTCTTGAAGCATCTCATAGCAGCAGTAATCTCCTAGGCTAAGGCATCACAAATCAGGCCACTCTAGTCCTAATAGGAATACCTAGCCTACTCTAGCATGCATATCATATCATATCTCATAACACATAATGTAAGGGTATTTTGGGAAATCACCGTTCGGGCGCTGGCTGATCGTACACATTGCTTCTTTCCGCTTTCCTCACATTCCTTTACTTTTTAGAAAAATTGTTTCTTTTTTGAAAACTTTCTCAAATCCTCAGTTTGAGTTCAAATACACCAGAAGGTGCATCCGAATCCCTCAAACCAAGGCTCTGATACCAAATTGTAACGACGTGAATTTCCAACACAATTTTTTTCATTTTTAAAACATAACTTCATTCATAATAATTATCAAAATCCAATGTAACACATGTCCTCCAAATAAAACAATCCCAAGATCTCAAATACATAAAACTCCATCAATGTGTATAGATCATGTCGGCGCCTTCCCGCGATCCTCGCTGGTACCTGAAACACATATCACATAAACAGTAAGCATAAATGCTTAGTGAGTTCCCCAAAATACCACATACGCACATACGCCACTCAAGGCTATAGCTCTACAAGACCTTCCGGTCCATGTGTCACAGGGGACTTCCGTCCCAACCCTGGTAGACCTTCCGGCTCTACCCGTAATGACCTTCCGGTCCGCATCATCTTGACCTTCCGGTCCATACACTGTTGACCTTCCGGCCCATATCATAATGACCTTCCGGTCCATACCATACTATTCAAATCATGCATCGCTCATACAATCCATATAACATAATACATCACATTCTACTCATAGCACATAAGACTTTCCGGTCACACATAATTACCACTCTAGGTAAAGTATAGTGAGAAGACTCACCTCACATGATGTCTAGTAAACCTTCTGGCTTGATAACCTCGATCGAGCCCCAGCCTAACACATAAGGCAAACATTTCTAATTAATACTTCCTCTTGTCCTCATCTCTAATGAATGGGTAGAAGACCATTCTACCCCTTCCTGACCTCTCTTGATTCAGCATGACCAACACCCTAAGGTCAACTGAAGTCAACCCAGGTCAATGGTCAAATTTTGACCAGACTCGTCGAGTGCACTCGCGTGACTCGGCGAGTCCATGTGTGTCCTCAGAATCTGCATAAAGCCTCACTCAACTCGCCGAGTTAACCTTTCACTCGACGGTTTACCATTGGACACGAATCGGGGCAACCCGACTCGACTCGTCGAGTCCCCTTATGGACTCGGCGAGTTCCTTCCATGGCAACACTCAAAAGACCTTCTGAGGTAAGATCTGTTTCTCTAACCTATAGATCTGACTTCCCAATGCTCAATAATCATGTAAAGGTCCAGTATTTACACTAATGCAACACACATAAGGCTTCTTTTGGTGAAATAGCTTCTAAAATGGCAACCTATGCTCATATCTCCAAAGGAACAGCATAAAGCAGAATGGTTGGGACTCTCTGGACCTCTTAAGGTCCAGATCTAAGACTTTTTCCACATTGGGACCTCATATGCATCATATACTATCCAAGAAAGGGTAAAGAAAACCCTAGATTCAAGGATTCTACACAAAACAGAAGGAAGGGGCGAAATACTACCTCAGAATGGAGATCATTGCTTAGATGTCTCAGAATAACAACCTCCTTTGGTCCTTCTAGCTGAATCCCTTCACTTCCTTTGCAAAATCACACCAAAATTACTTGATTTCATCACAAGAACTCTACCATGGCTCCAATGGCGATTTAGGGTTTCTCACAGGGGATATGAGGCGCATCCAAGGTCATAAGTTCCTTTAAATAGGCTCCAACCGCGGAACTTAGGGGTTTCTCTGCCCAGTACCTACTCGGCGAGTCCATACTTGGACTCGTCGAGTCCGCTCATTAAATCCACGCGGTCAACTCGACATGACTCGGCGAGTCAGACCTACGACTCGTCGAGTCCCTCCTAAATCCTCAAAATTGAAACACGAACTATCATACCCGAAATTCCGGATGTTACACGAAGGCTAGTCATCAGCAAGGGTCTCCGGACGTGACACAACTCGGACACGCAGCAAGCTTCGGTTGGACCTCCCTTCATACGTATCACAATCAGACACGCGGCATGCATGCGAGGCTCGTACGTGGCCAATTCTGAGCCATGCATGCGAAATTCCTCGGATTTTGTGCTTTTCTCGATTTTTGAGCCAAAAACTTCTAAAATCCATAACTTTCGCATACAGGCTCCGTTTTTGACGTTCTTTATATGCACGCTTAGGTAAAATTATGCTCTACAACTTTCATTTAGACTTTGTCGGCTAATTTTGACTTTAATTTTAATATTATTATTTTTAACAGACCGGGACAGGAAAATTTTTTAAAAATTCATAACTTCTTCATCTGATGTCCGTTTTCGTCTGTCTTTTTACCGTGGTACTACTATTGACGAGACCTTCGATTCTCGTTTAGGTTGTGTCGGCTAAAAATCACTCGATCTAAAATTCGAGTTTTTAGTTGTCTACCGCTAAGCTGAAACTTAGAAAAATCATAACTTCCTCATACGAAGTCAGATTTGGGCGTTCTTTTTATGCATACTCTCGGTTTAACGAACACTACGACTTTCAATTAGATCACCAAGGCTAAAAAGTAGTTTATCAAAAACTCACTTTTTACGTCATTCGGCGCCGTGCCGGTTTTGTCGCGGAACTTCGACATGTCATAACTTCTTCGTTATAACTCGGATTTTGGTATTCTTTATATATCCGGAATCCTTGTCACGACCACTACAACTTCCTTCATAGATATTAGGTTTATCTAATATTTATACGCTTATTTTTATTCTTAATTAATTAAATCCTAATAATTAAGTATAAAACACATAATTCACATAATAATCACATAATTCTTCTTAATTTCTTCAAAATGAGTTACAAAGGTTGACCTAGACTATTTCATCATCATTAATGTCTATCCTGGAAACACGGGCGTTACACTTATCCTAAAGCCCATCCAAATATTCTAGTCCATATACTTGCTCTTGGATGGCCCATCAATAGCCCAATCACCAAAGCCCAATAGAAAGGCCCAACTCAAGGCCTAAAGAAAATTAGATTTTTCACATAAAATGACGATTAGGGTTAAGTGTTCCTACTTAACCCATTAAGTCCATCAATCCACTAGGCCAAGCATACAACGTGATCGGGCTTAATTCAAAATTCCAATCTAGTGGTCCAAACATGCGGGTCTCGACAATTCCAAATTAACATATCTAAAATTAGGGTTTTCTAAACCATAATTAGGGTTTCCAACCCCATCACACCCCAATAGTCCATTTGTTAAGCTTTTAGGTTAATTAGTTGTTAATTAAATCTGGCACCACCTACTACCACCTCGGGTAGTGGTGGTCAACGGCGGCTCGCGGCGGCGGCCACCACCTCACGGTGGTGGTTTTGCTTTTAGACTAAAACATTTTCAAGAATCTAACTAACAATCCAATCACACAATGCACACCGCCACCCAACATGGCGGCTAGTGGCGGCAGAAGGCGGCAACCACCACCTCACGGTGGTGGCGGTGGGTTTTCTTCAGGTTTTCCGTCCAAATAATGTACATACAACATATTATCAAAAGAAATACACACATAATATAACACAAACACACACACACAACCACCCTTGTGGTGGCAGGCGGTGGTCGGAGGTGCTAGCCACCACCTCACGGCGGTGGTGATGGCTCCTCTTATGGTGTCCGGCCAAACAAAATGCACACACGGTATCCACAGCAGCAAAAGAAACATACACCCTCGTCTTTTTCTCGTAAAGCGAACCCAATCACCCACCTGTGGTGGGCGGCGACGGCAGCGGGTGGAACAGCTGGCAACAGTAGCGCTACAATTTCCACGAAAGCGACCCAACCACGAACTACATCAGCTCCCTGTAATCGTCGGTCTTTCGATTTCCACGACTGATTCAGCGCCGGAATAACGACTGTTCGTCTTCATCGGCAGTAGGACAACGGCAGTAGTGGCTCCATCGGCCGGAGATAGCGGCGGCAGTAGCGGCTTCGTCTTCAGCAACCACGGAATAGTAGCGGTAGCGACACTCCACATGGTGGTGGTTTTCCGACTCCAACAGTTGTGGCGGCGCTGGTGGTGAAGGGAGGCATAAGGGTGGTGGTGGCAGCTAATGAGGTTACCATTAGGGTTAGGGTTACCGGGGTGACGGGTTATATACCCCGACCCCCATAAAACATCCTTCCATAATGACGAAATCAGTCCCTCCTTCTTCTTTTTCTTTCAAATCAAATCCATAATTTACCCTTTTATCCCCAGCCTCTAAAAATACTTTCATAAAAAGCCTAATATTTTACCAAACAGCCCCTCCTCTACAAATTATTTTCAACTGAAGTCCATATATTACCAATCAGCCCCTCAGCCTCCAAAATCTTTAAATTTAGGTCCAATATTTACCAAACACTCCCTGACCTCTGAAAATCTTTACAAAAAAATCTCGGAATTACACTTTAACCCCCGGAAACCCAAATTATATCATTTGACTCCCCGAAACCAACACCTCGCTAAATATTATTGCTTCTGGCTACAATAATATATATAAAATAATAATAAAAATTACATCTCGGGGTTTTAGAGTTTATTATTTATTTAATTTCAAACGGGATGTTACATTATTATCATATTTTTGGGACAAATTCCGCAAAGTAAATCTTTTTAAAAGGATACTCTGATTTAATAAGCATAAACAAATCGGTATTTTCTGGGCGTGAAATTGGGGATGTCACATTCTGGCACCTTGAGACATGTACAAACTCCCGTGTCTCTCACTTGATCTTTATCGGGGACACAAATGCTCTCTAAATCAAGTCGTAAACACTCCCAACGTCATGGCCTCTTTAACGGACGGGATGATTTCGTCCCACCAATCCTTCATAGCATCACGCAGAAGGTTCACAACGAACCATACTCTTACCTCTTCCATGAAAAAGCAAGTGTAAAGGCATTCTCCACATTAGCATTCTACCTCATACACATGATCGGGTCCTCCCCTCCCTCAGACACGGAAGATGACAAGCAGAAAAGTCTCGATATGTAACGATCCTAACTATCGATTGACTAGCCCTTGTTGTGGCTATAATTCTTTCAATAAAGGGTATCAACTCCTCCTAGATCCTACCGATCACCTTTGGAATAAACTGGAGCATAGCCCCCAAGACCTCAGAAACAACTACATCATGCAGGCTCGTATCACTTGCACCTGACCCACATTGCCCACTCAGGCCCGAACCTAAACCGTTCACTCCCTCATCACCATACTACATATATAGCCAAAAAAATGTTACAAACAATAAATTGTGTTATCCCACACTATTAACCCATCTACGAGCTTCTTTGTACCTTTGTGATAATCCCTTATCCAAGAGCATATCTTGTGCTTTCGGTAGTACAAACTCATACTACCTTTCACACTTATCCACATTTGATCCAAGAATTGCCCCAAAGTTCTCAAGTCATGCACTTGATAGATATGCATGCTAGAAAGCATGCTAAGAATTTGTTCGGGAATTACATGTTAGACCTGGCAAATTCGTGTATTTGTGTCATGTACTCGTGTCAGACACGAATTTGCACGACATAAATTATAAAATGTGTCTAGATATAAAACAAGCACATAACACGTAAATCATTTGTGACACGTGACACGACACAAATATGAAACATTTTTATCAGTTTACACGAAAACACAAATGGTATATTTCAGAAAGTATCGAGTTATATATATATATATATATATATATATATATATATATATATATATATATATATATATATATAGCCTCACCTAATCTTAGGTACTAAACCTCTAAATTATGCAGTTTTATCTTAGTAAATATAATCGGTTCAGTTTTCACTCGGTAAATATACAATTCCTCATTGCATTTCTTTCCTCCATTATCGTTTAACCATCAATGTTTTCTTTCCTCCATTATCGTTTATTACTTCACGTCAGTGAACATTACTGTTTTCCACCATCACGAAGGTCAAAGATAATTAACATTTTTGCTTCCCTATCAAAATTATTGCTTCAATATTGAATCTGCAACATCAAATGTTAATTATGAATCCCTAATTGTGATCTTTAGCTAATAAAACGACATAGTTTAATAAGGTTTACTACCTAAGCTTAGGTGGGGCTGTAATGTATATTCAATTTTCTCTCTCTCTCTCTCTCTCTCTCTATATATATATATATATATATATATATATATATATATATATATATATAACAAACTAAAATCAGAAAGTATGTCATATTTCACTAAACTATTTGTGTCTTATAGGTGTTTAATACGGATAAATTTATGTCTTACCCATGTAAGACAGGACAGGAAACATAGATTTGAAATTTGTGTCGACATGAAACACGGATTTGCAGAACCCATACACAAAAAATGCATATGGTGTTCGTGGCGTGTCGATCGTATACCAATATGCCAGGTCAAGTTTGTGATCTAAAAGTCATTTAATTCAGATCTAAAATGTAATATAAGAATGCGATGAATATACAAGAAATTGGAAAAGGTAGAAGCTAGTTGGGGGTTTTATGTAATTTCACTGAAAAGCAAGAAATCCAACTTTGGCTTTGAATTTTGAACTCTCTCTCACAGTCGGAATCATGCCTGCCACTGGGAAAGCAAAAGGGGTGGGGATATGGGGTATGAGATATCAATAAAGAAAAGAGGTCCATTTGACAACCAATCTCCATCATCATATCAGAAAACCAAAAAGCTTCATCATTTGTCATCTACATGAACTCCCTTCCTTCATATCTCCTCTCCACTCCTCTCCACCACCATCTTCATGCACATCATTGCTCATCTGTTCATGCAGGATCCCAAGAACAAATCTGCAACTACCAGGTAACTTTCATCCTCAAACCAAACTCCAATTTATTTTCTGGAAACACAAAAAAAACTTTCATTCCAGCAAGAATGTTATGTTGAATTCTGGTTTATGCTCTTCCATGTATCGCATATGCAAATTTGATATCACAATGTTTCAAATCAAGCATCACCTGTGACTAGCAAAAGAATTTCAAAATCATTCCACATATTATTTGAATTCTGCATACATGTGGCGTGGTCAACAGAATACTTTTCTCCAGCACCCGGTCCCATTCGGGGCTGTATTGCTCTTCTTTTCTCAAGAATTTTAACTTTTGACACAGCCATTTTTGTTATTCCAACTCTAAAGCGTAAGCAATCAGCCAGCCATTAAACTCAAAAACAGTCCCACTGTCGTGAAAATATATATATATATATATATATATATATATATATATATATATATATATATATATATATATATATATATATATATATATATATATACTATGGAAATGAATCTCCTTTTAATTTCATTCACAAATGGTGCAACAAACAAACAGGAAGCCTTGGTATCAAAGAGCAATGGAGATTGCGAGTCTCTGGAAAGTCACCTATCCAAAATCAACCAAGATTCAACCGCCCAACCCAAACCCGACTTTAAGGAAAAATCTTTCAACGGCTACAAGAAACAATAATAATCAAAATACCCCAAACAGACAAAAGCTTAGAAAGTCGACTTCTTTGAAAGTTGCCACTTCATTCACGAGAGTCTGCCTATGTGTGCCTATATCTTCCTACACGGAGGTCTTCCAAGCTGAGGTGGCAGTGGCACCTAGAAGAAGCAACACGTACCCAAGATCAAAACCGTTTCCAAATTGTGTAGTACAAGATCGGCCAAGAATGAGCACAGAAGGAAGAAGGATATTTAGAGGAAAATCTTTGACAGACGATGTGTTGATGAGGAGATTTGTGGTGGAAGAAGAGGCGATGATGCAAGTCAGGAGGCGAAATGAAATGGAAATCATAAGGAGGAGAAATGTTAAAAGAAGGAGAATGCTTGGTCCCAGCCCTTTAAGTAGAATGGTTTTGGCAGAAGAGGAAGAGGAACAGGAACAGGAACAGGATGGTTTTTAACTTTAAAGTCTGCAAATTATGTTCTTTATGCTTCCTTCTTTGTTTTGCCTTTTGGTTTGTGACAAATTTGCAATGTTCATTTGCTAGCAACTTGAATTGCTTTCAGACCCACCAAAAAGAAGTTGATTCAAAGCAGAGATCACAAACTGTAACAAACATATATCTATAATGTATTCAACATCATCATAACATATCTAAACTCGAATAAAACAAGCAGATAATATATATATATATATATATATATATATATATATATATATATATATATATATATATATATATATATATATATGCAACTCAAATGCACCAAAAATGGAAGTTGTTTATCAAATTACGTCATGCAACTGCACAACATTTCAAATTATAAATTAAGATTAACTCATATCATGAAACAATAGTTTTCAAACATTATGTTTGTTTTCTTATCAACAATTTACACCAAGATTTAAACATCTAGGATTCGGTAACTTCTCTTAGAGTACCAAGCCACTTGGTGTTGGTTTGATAATTGACAAATCAATCAATTGTGTACATACGAGCGTATATTAAGTGATTATGACATTCAAATTATTATAAATAGATAAGCAAATTGACATTGTATATTTTGATGGGCTTTGTAATATGATTCAAAGACTATATTTGGATATTTTGCGCGCATTCGTTTATGAATCATTTGAGCGACCTTAAAGGTTGCATATTTATAAATGATTGCTTTTCAACAACCATTTGCTTTTTTTATATTTGGTTGTCAACTTGAGTGAATGACTGAATGTGAAAGAACAACTTCACGTGTATCAAGTTTTTGTTTGTACCATTAAAGAACAAGGGGCCCGAACCACTTTAAATCACGGTGTAACACATCATACTTTATTTTCAGATATTGAAATTGCATTGTGTATTTGTGATTTTTTATTTTACTTCTTAGCTTTGGGGGAAAAACACAATGTTTTGATAATACTGCCACTCCCAAGTTCTCACCATGCTGTCAATAGGCCTCCAATTTATATATATATATATATATATATATATATATATATATATATATATATATATATATATATATATATATATATATATATATATATATTATTTATTTTATTTTTATTTTTTTGTTTTTTGAGCTTTTGTTGATCAATCTGTGTTTCGGATTTTTTTAAGTTATGTAGAAGATATGCTAAAGTATTTCTTTTGAATTTATGTTATCTTTGAAACGCAACTACATGTAGCTTAGTTTCGAGTTTTTTAGGATATTATATTTGACAAACCAAAATATAGCTTATAAATTAGTTTTTCTAAAAACAACTCTTTAGAAAAAAAAAAAAAAAAAAAAAAAAAAAAAAAAAAAAAAAAAAAAAAAAACTAGTTTTTCTATAAACAATTATGACTAAATTATTGAAATTTTTAAAAATTCCACCAAATATACTCATTATTATTAATATAAAACATTCAATCTTCTACAAGTTTTTTTTTATGTCATTTTACATAGTTTAACTAGTTTATTATCAGTTTTATCATTTCTTTATCAATTAACAACTAACTTTTCAATTTATCTATTCAACTAGTTTTACCATCTTTTTAATTAGCTAGCAACTAATTTTTCAGTTAATCCGTCAACTTTATCACGCCACAACTAACTATTTTTCGAAGTGTTTAGGTTACAACATTTGACAAATGAAAAAGCAGTCTATAACCTAATTTATGATCTGGACTAACGTTTCAACATTACTAAGCTGTTATAAAATTCTCTAAAATATACCTTCTATTAAATATTAAAATATATATACAACTCAAATCTTTTCACATTTGTATCATTTTATATATTTCAACTAGTTTTACCAAACAAAATATTCTTTTAACAACTAGCTTATTTTCAATTAGCACGGTTAACAATAACTAACCTTTCTAATAGTCCACCAAGCATAGCTTTAAAAAAAATTGTAATGTTATATGTGATTGATTAGCCATGTTTCGCATGTTCTTGTGAGACCTAAGTTGTGGGTCTATAAATAGTCAAACCAATATCCCACCATAAGCATTCCATGAAGTTGGTGGTGATAGCCTAGTGCTTAACCGATTCTGCTTAAAATTAAGTAGTAAAAGACTTTGTGATAAAATTTTAAATTAAGTAGTAAAAGACTTTGTGATAAAATTTATCTATCTTACTACATTCATCATGTTAACCTCTTCTGATACAAGTAGCAATCAATTTTGTTTTCTAAATTTAAACATAATTTAACTAGAAGAGACCATGCTGCTGCAAAGTGCTATCTATAGGATGTTGATAGAAACAAAAATAAAGGGCAGATGATGTAATAGATAGTATGCCTTTTAAAAGTGGCCAAAGCAGCAAAACACCAATACACATACTCTCTTTGCTACTACCGTCCACGGCCTCCACCTGTCAAAATCATCATTGTCGCCATCAGAAGAAGAAAAAACACTCCCAATGCAGGAATGGAATCAGAATCAATCATAGTCATTATTACAAAGAAAGAAACAAGTACATACCTCTGGCGGGCCCACCAGTCCTGCCACCACCCCTGCCGCCACGTCCTCCTCTACCACTTGCATCATCTGGGCCGTGACCATGACCTCCTCCTCTTCCTCTCCCACGCCCCACTCCAGGTGGTCTCCTATCTGAAAACCCCAATCCATATTCCATATTACATACATATCTATATATACACATCTCAAACAAACCAAACCACAAATCAACTATACCTGAACGATTCTTGTCTTCTTGAACCTTATCAATAACCTGTTATTATGTTAATCAACAACACACCAAATTCGGTCAATATCATCATCATCACCATGTACATATAAAAACAAAGACAGAGATGTCTGTTTGACAGGACAAACAGTATAAGACATACTTCAAAACCCATCTAATACTGGGAAAAGGAATTTTTCTCATTCTAAATTACCAAAGGAATGAGTATGTATAATGTATGTGTTAGAAACAAAGACAGCTTACCTCATCTGGAACTCTAAGATACTTGATTGTATTACCACGAATGTAGCATTCAGGCATTCTCCAAAACCTATCTCCGTCCTACACAGTACACAAACAATCATTACCAAAACTCAACACTCTAAAAATAACAAACTCATCATACCTTTGAGGTACAGATAACTTCACGCAGATGGATGTTCATCCAAGTGTCGCAGTTCACCAAATGTCCATTGTATGTCTCCCCGTTTTTCAGTTCTACCAACTATCATAATCCACAAACTATCAAGCTTAAGGTAACAAACATCTAACTAACTCCAGGCTCCAGCATGTATGATGATACTTCTTTAACGATGGACAAATAATTTAAAACGATTTTGAGCTCTACTTCCCTCATAGATGGAAAACCATAATCATATATTTGCAAGACATATTAACGGGAAAGAATAAACCCAAATAACACCGATAATTAAAACATAAGAATATCGCTAGATGAGGGAAAAGATCGTACCATAGGGTGGCCTTGTGCCGTCTTTAGTAGAGATAGAGGAAGCTGATACAAAAATTAACAACAAGAATCAATGAATGCACATATATAGAGAACCATGCCATAAAACTAAAAAGCAACGAAATTCGATTCAAATTTTGCCCTACGTACCATTTTCTAGGGTTCGGAACGAAACAGAAAGTAAAGAAACCTGCAATAACAAGAAAATAGCGATGCTCGTTTAGTCAACGGCTTAAATTATACATACAACATACTACACCATGTACGGAAGCACTTGAACCCTAGATCTACTAAATTGTAATTTCATCAATTCTCGATCTGATTAGCGGGTTTAAGGAAACCGATAATCGATTGTTACAAAATAGACCAGATACTTACAGTAGAAAAGGAAAGCACAGCAATGATCTCAAGATTTCTCCTTCGCCCTCTTGCAACGTGCCCGGTAGAATAGTGAAGAGGGAAACGTCTTTTGTATTTAAAGCTGTGCTGGAACCCACTTACACCGATCAAATCAAATTCTGAAGGGAGGTACAGGGTTTAGGGCATATTTCCAGTATTTTTTTACAAAAGTCGGTATTTGAATAATTTTCTAAGAGTTTTTACAATTGTCGGTATTTGAATATTGGGAGGTTGTATTTTGTAAGTTTTAATTAATGATGATTTGTTTTTTCAGTTGATTGTTTGTTCGAGGTCATATTAAACAATCATTTTAATAAAAATGACCAACAATTTTTTTTTTGAAAAATGACCACATGATCTAGAATATCATATTCCGGAGAATGTAGTTTTGTTCCGGAGTTGTGATCTGGAATACGATATTCCGAAGTATTTATGATCTTATTCCGGAGTGGGTGCCGATGAGTGGAAATTTGGTCTGGAATCTAACACTCCATACCTCCGGACTAAAAAAGTATATTCCGGACTGAAGTCCGGAACGGCTGTACATTCCGGAGTGTTATTCCGGAGAGCTAGAATTAGGGTTTTGTATGTTTTTGTTCCAAATATGCAATACATTTGTGTGTTTAATATAGTTGTGTGTTCGATACTTTCCATAAACCTTCCGGAATGAGTACGTATACGGGTTTTTTTCGAATCCCAATTTCTAATGGAGGGCAATGACAGCGTATCGACGGATGTATGCAGTATCTTGCTTCGGATTACACATGCTTTGGTGTAGATATAAGCAATGATATCAACTTTGTTGGGTTAGTTACGTTGGTTGTTTCCGAGTCTACGTTACGCACTAATCAAATTCGTATATATTTTCAATGTCCTGGATCAAATATGGTTATGCAGATTATTGACGATAATGATGTTAGATATTTTCTTAGTTTTTTTACTACTATGTCTTCTAACACAATACAATTGTTCGTTGTTAATAATGTTATGGAAAGTGGTACTAATCGATTTCCCGGGGAAAATCGTTCTGGAAATGGTTCTTCCGGTGTTGGAAGTAACCAAATTTGTAATTTATTACCTATGAAAATGTAACATCTCAAAATATATAAGGTAGAAATTTCATTTTTAATTCAACCAGAAACACCAATTATCCATTTTATAATCATTCAAAAG
The DNA here is from genome assembly GCF_052849685.1 of Lactuca virosa. Classification (NCBI taxonomy): domain Eukaryota; kingdom Viridiplantae; phylum Streptophyta; class Magnoliopsida; order Asterales; family Asteraceae; genus Lactuca; species Lactuca virosa. Next base: position 462,343,169 of record NC_136430.1, on the reverse strand, counting down.
TATTTCAGAATAAAAACAGTTATCATAGTAAAATCCCAAATTCATATAGTTATGGAAACATTGGTGGATGTGCTGCGATCAAGCAAGGTCTTTCCATTTCGAACCAGAAGTACCTGAAACCATAACCATAAAACTGTAAGCACAAAGCTTAGTAAGTTCCTCAAAATATCACATATCATGCATACATACATCTATTGGGCGCCACCTAGCATCGGGCCTCGCACGGTATTCATCCCCCCCCCCCGACCTTCATCGGGCCCCGCCCGGTACAGATTTATCACTAACGTGTGATGGGCCCGCCCAATACATTCATCAGGCCCCACCTAGCATCGGGCCCTGCCCGGATACATACATCAAAAGCAAAAGTCACACAGACAACTAGCATACAAATAACAATAATTCATGGTTCGAGCAAAGCGAGCATGTGTGTAATCTGCTATTGGTGTATGTCGTGTGTGGTTTTGCTTGGCCGGATTTCACGAGAAAAGTCACCACCACCACCGTGAGGTGGTGGCTGCCACCTCCAACCACCGCATGTCGCCATAAGGATGGTCGGGTGTGTATGTATGTGTTATTTGTGTGTGTGTGTGCGTTCATTTGAATATTTCGTTGTAATATTGTATTGTGACCGGAATAATTAAGGAATCTGTCACCACCACCGTGAGGTGGTGGCCGCCGCCGTGAGCCGCCATTGACCACCACTACCCGAGGTGGTAGTGGGTGGTGCCCGACTTAATTAACAGTTAATTAACCTAAAAGCTTAACAAATGGACTAATTGGGATGTGATTGGATTGGAAACCCTAATTAGGGTTTGGAAACCCCTAATTTTGTATATGTTAATTTGGAATTGTCAGGACCCGCAAGTTTGGACCATTGGATTGGAATCATGAATTAATCTCGACCACATTGTAAGTTTACCTAGTAGATTGATGGACTTAATGGATTGAGTCCTTAATTGGTTAAGTAAGAAACACTTAACTCTAATCGTCATTTTATGTGAAAACCCTAATCTTGCTTGGGCCTTAAGTTGGGCCTTTTTATTGTGCTTTAATGATTGGGCTATTGATGGGCCATCCAAGAACAATCATATGGACTAGAATATTTGAATGGGCTTTAGGGTAAGACCCATGTGAGGGGTTTGGGGCCTAATTTGGAAAATTGGGCCATAGATGGGCCGTAACTGGGCCTTGATGATTATGAGATGTTGGACCATTGTAATACCAAATGTTTGGACTAGAATAAATGGTTGTGCCTTAGGGTAAGACCATGTAAAGGTTTGGGCCCAATTTGAAAAATTGGGCCATATGTTGGGCTTTGGTTCATAATTTGACTTTTGGGACTTTGGATTGGGCATTGGGCTTGAACAAAGCTAAGTTAGGGGTAAAGTAGTCTTTTACCCCAAGCATGGACTTATGGTTACGTGTTGGAACCCAATTATTGATTGGGTGTTATTTTGATGTTAACAGTTCGGGAATCTGTCATTCATCAGCTTGAGTTTTGTCCGCGGGACTTCAGCAGTGTGAGGTGAGTTACCTTCCAGTAGAGGTGGGTCTAAGGCACTAATGTCGGCCCACCAGTAGGGAATTATGATTGAGATGATTGTCTTTGTGATAATTTCCTGGTATGCCACTATCTGATATGCTTTATGTGCTAGGATGCTATGATATTATGTGTTAGTGGTAGGAGGGATGAAATAGTCCTCGGATACCAGTTGAAAGATACCGAAGGGGTAGACAGTACCCATGCATGCCTAGCACTATGTTCATGTTATGTTATTATGTGGTAGTGGTAAGGGTGAAATAGTCCCCGGTTACCGGTTGAAAGATACCGAAGGGGAAGCCAGCACCCAGTTATGGTCAGCAGTTATCGGTTGAAAGATACTGAAGGGGAGGCCAGCTCCCACATATACTCGGCAGTTACCGGTTGAAAGATACTGAGGGGGAGGCCAGCACCCAGTCATGCTAGGCAGTTATCGGTTGAAAGATACTGACGGGGAGGCCAGCACCTAGTTATGCTAGGCAGTTACCGGTTGAAAGATACCGAAGGGGAGGCCGACACCCAGATATGCTAGGGATTATGTGTTTATATGGTATGTGGTATGATGGAGTAACTCACTAAGCTTCGTGCGTACGGTTTACAGTTTTGGTTTCAGGTACTTCGTTTTCAAAGGAAAGGAGTCGGCTCGATCGCAGCGCATCACACTATGTTTTCCGCACATGAGATCTTTGAGATTACACTCTGATATTATTTTATGATAACATGTTTTGATTATTGACACTTTGGTTTTGACATGGGATGTTATTATGGATGTTTTCTTATACTGTTGGTTTTATAATAACTTAATTAAAAATAAAATTTGTAGTATTGAATTTTGGGATGTTACAAGTTGGTATCAGAGGCTTAGTTTGAGGGATTCGGGCACACTCTCGGGTGTGTCTGGACTCAAATTGAGTACTTGGTATGAAAATTTTCAAAAGAAAATCATTTTTATAAAAAGAATTTTGAAAAGAGAAAAAGAACTTTGGAAAGAACAAGGTGTGTGATGCGTGCAATCGGTCGAGCTCAAGTAAGTTTTCCCTAAGATACCCATACATGTTATGTTATGTTATGTTATGTTCTGATATGAATTGAGAATATGTGAACTGCATGCTAGATTAAGGCTGAGGATCTAGGAAGGATGCCTTATATGCCTATTGTATGTGCTTGTAGACCTGCATGCTAGTACTGATCAGTCAGTGATAGGATGGCCTGTTTAGGTTATGTCTGATTGTATGAGCCTTAGAATCTCATGCCAGTATAGATTCCTGATAAGAGGATAGAATGGTTTGATTGAAGTATGTTGGTTAGATTTTTCCATTGTCTGAATGTTGCTTGCTTTGTGCTTTGTGGGACTCTTAGCAATGTGAGCTAGCTACTAAGTAAGTATGCTAAGTCACATGTGGCACAGGCTGGATAATCTCGGAGTGATGGACTTGGCCCTATTGCGCAGCTCTTGTTTGAGTCCAACCGTTCTAGGATTTGAGTCTTTTACTCGAAGGATTATCTGATCTCTATTGCATGTGGCTATATACATGAGGTAGCTAGTTGACATTACTGGGAATCCTTCAGCATCTGAGGACTAGGTGAGGTCGAGAACCTAGGAAAGCCTAGGAAATGCTTTAGTGGATTTGGTTGTGCTGTTAGCAAGCATTCGGGGTATCAGTTTGAGAGGGCGACTTGGAGGATTCGGAATGATTCTTGAGGAAAGTATGGATAGGTGTGGAAGGTATTATTGGGCTCGTACTACTGAAAGCACATGATCCATACTCGAATCGGGAAGAATCTTGGAGAATCCAGGAAGCCGGTGGGATGAGGATTCTTGGGTATATTCGGATCCCTTGCAGGTTATTTCCGTATGGTGTTGAGCACTCAAGAAGGGGATTCAGATTCTGGTTCTGGCTCAGGAAAAGGGAGAAGGAGGGATCAATGTTTTCATTATGGAGTGGAGTTTCATGGGGACCGGGTATATAAACATGTCACCCTCCCACTAACCCTAACCCTAATGCAAAACACCAGCCGCCACCCTCACTACTCGCATCCTCCAGCCGCCGCCACCATACCATCTGCCTCTCCGCCATCGGAATGTCATTGCCACTGACGGACGTCGTGTGTAGCCGGGGAAAAACCACCGAGACTGTTCAAATGAAGTTGCACCAGTTGGAGATCCAAGAAGTCGTCGTCGTCGTCTCACTGCCGACGAAGAGTGATGTGTACGTTGTGGTTGCTGCTTACCCGTCGCTACACCACAGCTCATGACCGCCGGCGCCGCACCCACCGCAGTTGAAGACGGGAACCGCCTTGGAGCGTTATGGAAATAGTTTAACGGAAGAAACCACCTACGGACGTCGTTGCTGCTGTTTTCGGTGGGAGTCGCCCACCTCCTCTCCTCTTGTCTCGTCGTCGTCTCATCGGTACTACGTCCCAACTCCTTTTGCCGATGTTAGTCGCCGCTATTGCCGCCAGTGTTGTTGTTGCCGTCGTCGGACGCCACCAGGTGGGTGGTTGTGTTCCTGGTTCGGGCAAAGCGAGTATGTGTGTGTTCTGTTATTGGTGTATGTCGTGTGTGGTGTTGCTTGGACGAATTTCACGAGAAAAGCCACCACCACCATCGTGAGGTAGTGGCTGCCACCTCCAACCACCCCCTGCCGCCACAAGGGTGGCTGGGTGTGTGTGTATGTGTTATTTGTGTGTGTGTGTGTGCGTTCATTTGAATATTTTGTTGTAATATTGTATTATGACCGGAATAATTAAGGAATCTATCACCACCACCGTGAGGTGGTGGCCCACGCCGTGAGCTGCCATTGACCACCACTACCCGAGGTGGTAGTGGGTGGTGCCCGACTTAATTACCAATTAATTAACCTAAAAGCTTTACAAATGGACTAATTAGGGTGTGATTGGATTGGAAACCCTAATTAGGGTTTAGAAAACCCTAATTTTGTATATGTTAATTTGGAATTGTCGGGACCCACAAGTTTGGACCATTAGATTGGAATCACGAATTAATCCCGACCACATTGTAAGTTGACCTAGTAGATTGATGTACTTAATGGATTAAGTCCTTAATGGGTTAAGTAAGAAACACTTAACCATAATCGTCATTTTATGTGAAAACCCTAATCTTGATTGGGCCTTAAGTTGGGCCTTTTTATTGGGCTTTGATGATTGGGCTATTGATGGGTCATCCAAGAACAATCATATGGACTAGAATATTTGAATGGGCTTTAGGGTAAGACCCATGGAAGGGGTTTGGGGCCCAATTTGGAAAATTGGGCCAGAACTGGGCCTTGATGATTATGAGATGTTAGACCATTAGAATACCAAATGTTTGGACTAGAATAAATGGTTGGGCCTTAGGGTAAGACCATGTAAAGTTTTGGGCCCAATTTGGAAAATTGGGCCATATGTTGGGCTTTGGTTCATACTTTGACTTTTGGGCCTTTGGATTGGGCCTTGCGCTTGAATAAAGCTAAGTTAGGGGTAAAGTAGTCTTTTACCCCAAGAATGGACTTATGGTTACGTGTTGGAACCCAATTATTGATTGGGTGTTATTTTGATGTTGACAGTTCGGGGATCTGTCATCCATCAGCTTGAGTTTTATCTGGGGGACTTCAGCAGTGTGAGGTGAGTTACCTTCCAGTACAGGTGGGTCTAAGGCACCAATGTCGGCCCACCAGTAGTGGATTATGATTGAGATGATTGTCTTTGTGATATTTGTCTGGTATGCCACTATCTGATATGCTTTATGTGCTAGGATGCTATGATATTATGTATTAGTGGTAGGAGGGGTGAAATAGTCCCCGGATACTGGTTGAAAGATACTGAAGGGGTAGACAGTACCCATGCATGCCTAGCAGTATGTTCATGTTATGTTATTATGTGGTAGTGGTAGGGGTGAAATAGTCCCCGGTTACCGATTAAAAGATATCGAAGGGGAAGCCAGCACCCAGTTATGCTCGACAATTACCAGTTGAAAGATACCGAAGGGGAGACCATCACCCAGTTATGCTCGGCAGTTACCGGTTGAAAGATACCGAAGGGGAGGCCAGCACCCTGTCATGCTAGGCAGTTACCGGTTGAAAGATACCTAAAGGGAGGCCAGCACCCAGTGATAGACGCGTCACAATACACTACAAAATCCTCAACGCCCTCTGGCAGGTTTAATACCGGTGCCTCGCACAACTTCTGCCTCAAAGTCTCGAAAGTTGTCTGCTGCTCAGGCCCCCAGCGGAATGTCACCGACTTCTTGGTCAGTCGGGTCAGTGGAACAGAAATCTTGGAAAACTCCTGGATGAATCTTTGATAATAACTCGGCAGACCAAGAAAACTTTGAATCTCGGATGGAGACCATCTCATCACGGCCTCTACCTTGGCCGGATCGACCAGTATACCATTCTGGTTGACGAGGTGTCCCAGAAACTGCACCTCGCACAACCAAAACTCGCACTTGGAGAACTTTACGAAAAGTCTCTCCCTCCTCAGTGTCTACAGCACCTCCCTCAGGTGCTCCTCGTGCTGCTCCTGAGTCTTGGAATACACCAAGATGTCATTGATAAAAACTATCACAGACCGATCCAGCATCTATCTGCATACGCGGTTCATGAGATCCATGAACGCGACAGGAGCATTGGTGAGCCCAAACGGCATCACCACGAACTCATAGTAACCATAGCGAGTCCGAAAGGCTGTCTTCTGCACCTCGTCGTCCATGACTCGCATTTGGTGATAACCTGATCGCAGATCAATCTTGGAGAACCAAGATGCACCCTGAAGCTGGTCAAGTAAGTCATCAATCATCGGGAGGGGATAACGGTTCTTCACCGTTACTTTATTCAACTCCCAGTAATCTATACACATCTGATGTGACCCGTCCTTCTTCTTCACAAATAGGATCGGGGCTCCCCATGGCGAACTGCCCGGCCTGATAAATCCCTTGTCTAACAGCTCCTGTAGTTGTGTAGACAACTCCTGTATCTCGGGAGGAACCAACCGATATGGTGCCTTGGCTATCGGAGCCGCACCAGGAACTAGGTCAATCCTGAACTCTACCAGCCTCTTCGGAGGTAGCCCTGGAAAATCCTCCGGGAACACGTTTGGGTATTCCTGTACGATCGGTACATTGTGTACGGTCGCCTTACCCTTCTCCCAGGTATCCATGACATAGGCGACATAACCTGCGCAACCCTGCTGAAGGTAGCGTCTTGCCCTCACTGCAGAACACAAAGCCGGTCCACCCTATGGCCTCTCGCCCTGAATCACCAACCCTTCCCACTTGGGGTCCTAACTCGCACTAGCTGCCGCTCGCAGTCGATCACTGCCCCATTGAGGCTCAACCAGTCCATACCCACGATAATCTTATTCCCTCGCAGGGGAATAGGGACCAAATCCACGAAATACTGCTCATCGAACAACTGCAGTGTACATCCCCGATGAACCCTCGCGACCCGAACGGTCCTATCATCCGCAATCTCTACATCAAGGGGACAGTCCAGCTCCCCTGGATCTCCAACAAATCGCTTGCTAAGCGCGAGCGATACAAAGGATCGAGTAGCCCTCGAGTCAAATAATACCAGCACTAGGATACCGTTCACATGGAACGATCCAGTCACCACATCTGGTGCGACACGCGCCTCCTCGGCGGTCAACTGGAAGGCTCGGCTCCTCACCACAGGCGCATCTGACTCGCCCTGGCGGCCATCTGTGATCCGCAGGGTCGATGGAGTTGGCGCCGCCACTGGTGCTCCTAATACCAATCTCGGGCAGTTAGCCTTTTTATGGCCTCGCTGATTGTAGTGAAAACAAAGCATATCTGATGTCTGAAAGGTGGGGGTAGGGGCAATACAATCCCTGCTAAAGTGACCCAACTTTCCGCACTTATAGCATCCCGATCCCCCTACTTTGCAAACTCCCTCATGTGTCTTGTCGCATTTCCCACAGTGGCTCCGACCCTGCTGGCCCTTCGATCTCGAGTCGAATCCCTTGGGTTTCTTCACCGAAACCCCCAGTCGTTTTCCCAATCTCTGTCGTCCTCTTCCTAAGGTGCTCTATATCAATCTCCCTCTCTCGTGCTGTGGCTATCATATCATCCAAAGTCGGGCACGCCGAATAGTTGACATACTTCTGAATGTCAGCTCTCAACATATCATGGTACCGGGTTTTCTTCATCTCCTCATCACCCGCGTACTGAGGCACCAACAAGGCCCTCTCCCTGAACTTGGCGGTAATCTCCACCACCGTCTCAGTAGTCTGTCTCATATCCAAAAACTCCCTGGCCAGCTGCTGAACCTCCATAGCTGGCGCAAACTCCGCCCGAAACCTGGACAAAATCCGACCAGGTCATGGCCTCAATGGTTGGGGATCCCAAAGTATCAACGACTGCCTCCCACCAGTCTCTATCTCACTCCCTCAAACACCCAACAACAAACCTAACCTTCGACCCCTCGGGGAAGAAGCTCGTCACCTGTGCAGACTCAATGTCTGCGATCCATCGCCTCGCCACAATGGGGTCTTTCACCCCGAAGAAGTCTGGTGCTCCACATCCCCTGAAATCATTGAAGGAGAGCGTACGAGTCCCTAACTGGCCAGGTTCCATGTCACTCCTGAATGCCCTAAGGCGATCCTCCATAAGCTCAATGATACCCTCCTTGATCGACCCGAAAATCACCGGGGTCGCCTCAAGGATGCCTCTCGTAATCTCGGATGCAATGAACTCGTGCAATCCATCATTAATCGGTTCAGAACCCGTAACCGAACCAGACTCAGATCCCGATCCCCCTGCTCCATGTCGCGTCACCACCATTCTAAAACAAACCACACAATCATCAGGGTCATACATAATCATCGAGAGGTCTCACACTCTACCACTCTTGGTTCCCCGCAGCTTTCTAAGAGTCAAGTACGAATCCTCTGCTTTCAGTAGTATGAACCCATACTACCTTCCACATCTATCTGTATTGTCCCCTTGGTTTGCCTTGGTTTACCAAAGTCGCTTCCTATCCACGTATACAATTCACAATCAAATAATTTCTGACATTAATCTCATCCTAGGCTTGCCCTAGGGTCATCTCTGACCTACTCTCTGCTATCAGTTGCGTAAGAAGTCCCTGCTATCTCTCCCTAACTAGCTCGCGAATACCATTACATATTACTAAGGCCAGATAATTCTTCGAATAAGAGGTCCTACCCTAGAACGGTTAGACTCAGACGAGAGCTGCGAAATAAGGCTAGACCTAAACTTCTCAAATTATTTAGTCATCGTAATATGTAACTTAACATATTTGTTTACTAGTTAATTAAAGATGACTAGAACTCCTAAAAGCACAAAGCAAGCAGCATTTGAGCATTGAGTAACCAAAACCAGGCATATCCTAATCACACCATCATATCACTGACTAATTAGTACTAACATGTGGTTCAATAAGCACATACAGTAGGCATACAAGGCATCCTTCCTAGATCCTTAGCCCTAATATAGAATGCAATTCTCATAACCATATAATGTATCATAATAAACATGTGTGGTATCTTGGGAAAACTTACTTGAGCTCGGTTGATTGCACGCATCATACTCCTTGTTCTTTATCAAAAACCCTTAATTTTAATTTTAGAAATATCATTTTTTTTATTGTAAAAACCTCTCAAACCCTCGATTTGAGTCCAGACACCCCCGAAAGTGTGCCCGAATCCCTCAAACCAAGGCTCTGATACCAACTTGTAACATCCCAAAATTCATGACCAAAATTTTTGTTTTTAAATAAGTAAATATCACAACCAGTAGTCTGAAAACATCGATAGTGTCATCCCATATCATAATCAAAACACATACGTCAATAACCAAAACATGTCATAAGAAAACAATGTTAGAGTACAACTCCTAAATATCTCATATGCGGAAAAATCATAGTGTGATGCGTTGCGATCATGCCGACTCCTTTCCTTTCGAAGAAGAAGTACCTGAAACCAAAACTGAAAACCGTAAGCACGAAGCTTAGTAAGTTCCCCCATCATACCACATAACAACATACTGTCAGGCATATATGGGTGCCCAGCCTACCCTGTCAGGCATATCTGCGTGCCCAACCTAGGAATGGCAACAGGTCGGGTTCGGGGTGGGGCATGGTTTCCCAAACCCGCCCCGATATTTTTCGGGTTCCTTATCGAGGTGCCCCATCGGGTTTCGGGTTCTCCCATCGGGTTTCGGGTATCTTATCGGGTTTATAATAATTCATAACGAAATCTTTATTTTGTTTAAAGGTACCCCAATGTCTTATAAAATATACATGTTATAGCCTCCCTTTTAAATTAAAAATATGATGCATCACTTTAATAAAATAATTTTGGCGTTATATTAAAATTATTTGATTTAAGTTTAGTGTAATGCGTCAAAACATAAAAAATGATCATTCAAACTAGATTGTTAATAACTAAAAAGATTATTTGATTTAAGTTTTGTGTAATACGTCAAAACATAAAAAATGATCATTCTCACCATGTTTTTAATAACTAAAAAGATTGTCCACAGTAATTATTTTATCTTTGAATGCATGCAATTAACATCAAAAAGATTTGCATATATATATATATATATATATATATATATATATATATATATATAATCGGGGCGGGGCGGGGCGGGGCGAGGATAACCCACTCCCTGCCCCGAACCCGATAAAAAACCCGATAACGACCCGTTACCCGACCCGAAATGATCGGGTTTTGGGTTTTCCCGTCGGGTTCGGGCTATTTTGCCATCCCTAGCCCGACCTACCTTGTCAAACATATATGGGTGCTCGACCTACCTTGTAAGGCATATCTGGGTGTCCGACCTACCCTCCGGTGTATTTCAACTGCCTACGGGGTCTATTTCGCCCCTACCACTACCATATAATAACATAACATAAACATACTGTCAGGCATATCTGGATGCCCAACCTAACCTGCCAAGCATATCTGGGTGCTCGACCTACCCTACGGTTTATCTCAACCGGCTACGGGGTCTATTTCACCCCTACCACTACCACATTATAACATAGCATATAAGCACATAAATCTCATCAGATAGTGGCCTACCCGACAATTATCACGCAGACAATTATCTCTACTACAAACAACTACTAATGGGTCGACATTGGTGCCTTCAACCCACTCATACCGGGAAGGTAACTCACCTCGAATACTGGAAAGCAGTTGAATAGTCCCCGACTCCGAATATCAATCCAACTCAATCCCCTAAACATAAAAGATTTCCTTAAGTACCCTTTCATACTCATAACCCCTTAAGGGTCAACTTTGGTCAAAGTCAAAGTCAAATTCAAAGTCAACGCTCCGAATTGACTCAACTCGTCGAGTTTCCATGAATCACAAAATTATGATTTTGTGATCCAACTCGTCGAGTTCTTCCATGAACTCGTCGAGTTCTTCCTTATCAACAGAATTTGGACTCCTTAATACAACTCGTCGAATCCTTCCGTGAACTCGTCGAGTTCATCAGGCTGTTAGCTCTTCTTAATGTTTTAAGCCATTATTCTTCAGATCTACACCCTATACTCCAGATCTAGACTGGAAATGCCCCATAGAATGGTAGAGTTTCCAACTTTACCCATTAATACCTTTCTTAAAGAGGTTAAACTCAAACCCTAACCCCCAAAAGGCCAAAGTCATAATTCAAACACCACCAAAACCACAAGATAGGCGATGAGGTCATAGATATGGACTCTAGGGACTGAAATATCACGTAAAGTTCCAGCTTTATCTACATGCATGGCCATTAGAAGCTCCAAAAGGCCAAGATGATGGTCTAAAAGTTGCATGGGACTTCCATGGCCATAAAGTTGGCACCTTTATGCCATAAAAACCCCTCAAGACCCTAGATCTGAAGTGTTAACTCGTTTGGGACATCCAACTCCCAAGGACCATGATATTTGGGCCAAAACCAAGCAAAATAACCCAAAAAGGAGATCTACTCAACTACAAGGCAATGTTCAAACTTTATACCACAAAGTGTCGTGGATAAGGCAAGGATTCTGGATCTATAAGCTCCTTCTTGAGTCTTCAAGCTTTTCCTTCTTCCAATGGCTTCAACACACACCAAAAACACTCAAAATGGCTCACACTCACTCAAAGTAGCTTAGGGTTTTGAGATTTAGGGTTAGGATAGTGGAGGCTGGAAAATAAGACCAACATAAAAGGTTTAAGGTGTTTAAATAGGGTGCAAAACCTTTAATTTAGGGTTTCATTTCACCCAGCCAACTCGTTGAGTTGGTCATCAAAATGCGCGGTCCAAAACATCTCTACTCGACGAGTCTGGGGACTCGAACTCGTCGAGTTGCTCTATAAAAATGAGTAATTTATAAGTTAAATACATACTAGGAACCAGACGTTACAGCTCCGCTCCTGACTTCACCCATCCTTTTGTATGAGGTCATTACAAGGTCTTCATAAAAAAGGGAGTCTTTATTCAGACCCATTTTGAAAGCTTCTACGACGGTCGCCATATCAATGTGGGGGATAGTCAAGGCTTCCCTTCCAAACCAGTTCACAATGTCCCTAAGGGATACCTTAGCATCCTGAATTACCCAATAAAGATCACTAGTGATCTTTTCAAAAGTTCTGCTACAAGAACACTGATTGTTAAAAAGATTAACTAGATGTGCAAATGAAGTAATAGAGTAAGGAGGAACATTAAGTAGCCATTTTAAGGCTGATCATGTGAGGGTCGAACCAAAACCCTTGCGTAGGCATGTAATGTGCACAAAAGTACCTACTAGCTTTAAATTTATAACCTAACAAACTTCTGCTAACCATGCACCTATAAGCAGTGTACCTAGTCAAATTATAGTATAGCTTTGAGTAAGTCGGGTATCGAACACAGGGAACGATATTAATTAGTTAACCTACTTACTATTAAATTAACCTAAAATTCTAGCAAAGTAATGGTTTTTTTCTAATTTTGCAAGTTTAGACAAACTTAAATTCTCAAACACGATTCAATCATGTAATAAGAACACTTATGTTAGTTTGAATCCACTTTCCCTCAATGGTTTAACTATTAATTATGACAATTCTCGTTGGTTACCAATTAATGTATTATTAGCAATTCAATTCCAAATTAACTAATGTTGAATTAATTCATGTAGATTTATGCATAGTTACGCATAATTTAACACAAAATTAACTTTTGAATAGAATTGGAGCTATGTAAGATTGAGCTAACAAACACAATTATGTTCATAATATGAGTTCTCTAGCACAGCTAAATTCAATACTTCAATTACTTATCTAAGATTGGTTCAATCTTAGCTCTAATAATCTAATGTTCACTAAATTACTAGGTAATCAAATTCATGCAGATTATTGGTCACTAAGCTACACAGAATATGAGTTTAAGCAATCTAGTATCAAATTAAGCATGTTAGGTATAAACAATCAAACACAAGACACTAACCAACTAGAAAAGTCTCAATCAATATTAACAAACCATGAGTTCCAGCTTCATCTAGCTAACAAAAGCAGCTAGATTTAGCTACTCATACTAATAATCAAACTAAAACAATTCATAATTGAAAACATAGTAAAGTACTAAACTAGAAAGTAAATTATGAACTTCTCCTTCTTCCTTGGTGCTATTACCAGGTTTCTAACCTTCTAAACCTATGAAAATCGACTTCTGGTAACTCTTCTCTCACCATCCAACCTCTTAAAATCGTGAGGATCAAGGATCTTTGTAGCTTCTAATTTTTTCCATCCTCACGTCATGAGTAAGGAAGCTCACGTCGTGAGTTCGAATGTATCCGTATCCAACACGAATTCTTTTGCTTCCGATTGTTTATCTTTTAAAATATCCATGCTCACGTCACGAGCCCTTATTCCTCACGTTGTGAGGATGTATTTTGCTGGATTTTTTCATCTTTTAAGCTTTTAACCTCCAAAGTTCCAATCCTTAACGCTTTTAGTCCTTTTTCTCCAATATGACTTCTTTTGGCTGCAAAATGTAATTTATCCTTATAAGTACCATTTATCTATGCAAATAACCAAATTATTAGTCAAAATGTATTCAAATATTGCCTAAAAATATGTATAAATATGGCAATATCAAAATACCCCACACTTATCCTTTGCTTGCCCTCAAGCAAAACTAATTATTTTTAATTAAGACCTTCATCACTAGCATTACAAAGAACAATCCATTTTGAACTCAACCATTATACCAAGACCTCAATGCGTATATTTGTGTCTAAATCTTCTAATAACTTCCCAATCCTGGCTACTCACAATCCTTATGAACCTTCACCACTTAGCTTATACGACACTCATTTCTGCAACCCTCCGAATCAATCCTCATAATCTAGAAATTACAACTTTAGATACCACAATGGAGCTGTTTAGAATTTTTCACTTCTTTGATATTTGATCTTTGATTTCTTTGAATTCACCACCTTTTTGTTTGATTTTTGGTATCTTCAACTTTTGATTCTTCAAAATTTTGATCTTTTGATCTTCATACTTTGATAGCTCCAAAATTCTTAAAACTTTTTGGTAATTTCTCTCTCTTTTTTTTCTTTTTTTTATTTCTCACTTTTTTCGCTCAAAATCTACATGCTTAAGCAATGGAGCTTAACTTCAACCATTATTGGTTAAAGATATTAGTCTAACTGCAATTACTACATAAGCTCTCCTGGATCTACTTCAGGTACAGGCTGCAAAACTTATTATGTCATATAAACTACGAGGTTACCTTTGCATAAGTCATGACTTTTCACTAGGAAAGGGAAGCCACAAATATACTAAAACATGTATTGGCTCAATTAAACATTTGAGCTCGCATCGGATCATCCCACATAACACTAGCAACTGAAGTTCAAATTATTACTACTAGATTCAATTTTTAGATTATTATTTCAAATCTATTCCTAAAATTTTTAAATTTCCTAATTTTCTAGCAATTTTTCTTTTTCGACCCCCTACCCCACACTTATGACATACAATGCCCTCATTGTATGAATAAAATAATATAAAACAAGAAAAAGGGAGAAAAAGGAACAGACTCCCTCGGGATAGTAGTGGCGCAATCGACTTTGAAAGTGTGGATAATACAAACATCTTGACTATGAACTTCTCTTAATATGGAACTTGGATCTTCAATACTTGAGATATGTAAATGTGCCGACAAAATATGAATTCAAGACTTCAATCTTCAACAAATGTGGTGTAGACAAAGTCTTCAAAGCATAATGAAACAATGTGGGAAAGCATACGCCACATTGCATGATCGAGAAAATGAGTCATAAGCAGCGACATAATATTTCCAAGAAAGGTAGTAGTGACCCATGTAACGAATATGAAAGAAAGGTCTTCTATATTGTTGAAATTATGGACTCACGACGTGAGGTCGTATGAAAGCGCATTCTGAAAACCATTAATAACGGTCTCACGACGTGAGGAACAAGTGCTCACATCGTGAGAACTGGGCGCACAGAAAACAGTCTCGCCAATTCTTCTTACAATTTGTGCAGTTCAGGCATTTGTCTTAATAGCTTAAGACCCTTTTTAAAATCTATATTTCATGACTCTCTTCTCTAAACTTGCTTATATCTTGACTAACCCCACACTTATTTTTTATTGTAGGTCTCGACTCTCGACTCTAAATGACACGGCTAATCGTGTTTATGCTCTCATATCTCTAAGGCTCCTTAGTCGCGTTTTTCTCTAACCAATTATGAAAATAACAACCAAAGGAAGTAAACAAGAAACATAACAATTTAAATAGTCGTTACACAACCAAATTAAACTAAAATCAAAACAAACAAACCAAAAAGAAACTGAATAAAATAAAAGGATAAACTAGTCATCATCTTCATCATGTGCTCCGCTATTTCTGGTTCCCTCTCCTTTTCGCGTTCATAATTCTTCCCACGTTGGAATGTACGGGCATTGGGGAGGCATCGTAGGGGGTCGCACCATATTCATATGTGTAAACATGGTTTCGAGAGTTTGAGTGTTATAAGTCACTCCCCCGTGAAGATTGTCCAAATATAAACCAACCCGGCTTTGAAACAGATCGGTAGGTATACCACCCTCAAATGGTTGAGGTGGTTGTTGTTCTTGCCCTCTTTCTTCTCGGGCTTTTACATTCCTCCGCATAGGCCTCAGTTGGTCTCCTTGTTCGGGTTCCTCTTGTGGTTGCTCAACTCCCTCATCATCACTATGTGGAATGCTCCAATGTGACCCCATGTTGACCACTACCCACATGGTCTCAAGATAACCCAAAGAAAATTCATTCCCCTCCTTACAAGTAAGAGTCCTTGTAATCTCGGGAATGATTACTCCATATGATCGTGCTAAATGGGTGACAAAATGGCCACCACAAATCGGGCTCCTGGGACGGGAACTAACCGCGTGATCGGCTAAGTACCGTGCCAAAAAGTAGGGAATATTGCAACAAATTCCTGGTTGCAAAATGGTCCATAAGAAGAACAAATTTATTTTGGTAACCTTGTCCCCGTGTTTCTGGTGATGAATACAAAATGTAATGAGTCGGTGGATCAAACGATGGATCGGGGATTTTATGTTGCTTGCGGGAGATACACCCGAATTGAAAATTCCTGAAGCAATGTGATTCCAAAACTCATGCCTTGTTACCCCCAGAATATGTCTGTGCAGCTTCCCGCAAAAATGTAGAAAATACTGGATTCATTGCTTCATGGGCCTCATATAAACCCATCCTCCATGCAAATTTAACCAAACTGCATTCCCGATATTCCCCTCCTAACCGAAAAACCAAAGCGTGAGGGAAATTTAGGTCTTGCACGTTGTCTTGGAACACTATCGTGGAGAAAAATTCGACACATAGCTCCTTGTAAACTCTTTCTTGAATGGCAAATAAATTACTCCACCCTTTGCATGTGAATGTGATACCGTTTCCCACTAAAGTTTTAGTAAGAAACGGGTTCAAATGATCAAGAAGTCCCAACTCCCTAAGCTTGTTCCAATTGATCATGGGAGACACTGCAAACTCTCTATTATGGAGCCATCCCAATCGATTGTTATATCGGTTAAGCACCTCCCGGGATATGTTGGTTGGGAAGGTATAGAATGGGCGTAAGTTGGAAACTCCACCTTGAGCTTCATTAACATCCCTTCGAGGACCCATATCCTGCAAGAAAATAATAAAGGAACAAAACCAACAACATATCAGCCATTAAATATTAAGCAGATCATAGACTAATTATGATTTCCAGTATTCACGTCGTGAGTTTTAGAACTCATGTCGTGAATACGACGCGAAGGCAGTCGGTTTTAATCCCAAAATCGAACCAATTTCCAAACAAATTAAGTGTAGATATCGCATAGGGTTTTGTCAAGTACCAAATTTAAGCATATATTAGGGACATGCAAGATGAAATTCGAACATATACAAGGGTAATTGCAAATTTTGATCCTAATAACACAAACCCTAACCCCTAAATCAAACAGATTGGTCAAACTAAATCACTTATGTAGGATTGTTACCTTAAGTCTGAAATTACGTAAGCAAGAGAGTAGAATGTGGATGATATTGCTGAAATCAAGCGTGGGGGACCAGAGAGTTTTAGTTCACTTCATGAATAAAGAATAAGAATAGTCAAATATTGCTCTGATATCTTAATCAGTGGTCCCGTGCATTTTAAAGTTCACGTCGTGAGGTTTAGAAATCACGTCGTGAATTCGTCCTGGGCTTAAAAAAATCGGGCCAATTAAAAATACCACGAGGTGGGCTTTTGGGCCACGAGGTGGTGTCGAAGTTTTACTAATATAAGGTCTATTTTACCATAGAAACCTTAATTTATTTTACCACTTAATTTTTAAGGATCCCACACTTGATTTTTAACCATTTCTAAAATAATTAAGATGATTAA
This sequence comes from Lactuca virosa, assembly GCF_052849685.1. Classification (NCBI taxonomy): domain Eukaryota; kingdom Viridiplantae; phylum Streptophyta; class Magnoliopsida; order Asterales; family Asteraceae; genus Lactuca; species Lactuca virosa. Next base: position 462,325,736 of record NC_136430.1, on the reverse strand, counting down.
TTATCCTAAAAACCAACTAAAAATGCAAAAACCAAACTAAATGCAAAAACAAAAAGAAATTCAAACCAGACTCGAGTTGCCTCTCGAGAAACGCTTCTTTTTGTGGAGTCATGAGCCGGACTCTGTGCCGCCTCACGTTGAATCTTTCGAAGTGTCAATCACCAATTGTATCTTTTGCTCTTTCCATCTTCTTTTGTACGCTTGAACTCGTCAAATATATGCCTTCTTAGAGTTTTCTTTTTTAAATTTCACCTTATTTTCTTCAAGCTTTCTTTTAATCCCTTTATCCTTCACAAGTTTTTTTTCTTCTTCAATCTTTAGCTCTACAAGTATATCCTTCTTTTCCACAGCTGAACTCCTTAAAGTATAAGTAACTTCTTCATCATCACTGGATACCAGTTCTTCTTTTCCCTCACTCACCCAAGAAGGCAGATTTTTATAAGCAATAACTTCAAACACAATTGGAACGGATGCTCTCGGTTTGGTGCATTTAACTTGTTGAATCGTCTAATTTATTCTTCCATTAGTTTCTCCAATTCTTCAATCTCATCTTCTTCATCAATGTTGAAGACTTCACGTTGAACATCATTCCCTTAAAAACCATCTTCTACTCCAAAAGTAGCTTCGTCATCTCCAACTCTCAAAGTAAGCTTGGACTCGCGAATGTCAACCAAGGCTCGAGCAGTATTTAATAGAGGGCGACCAAGAATAATCGGGACATTATTATCTTCTTTCATGTCCATCATGACAAAGTCGATTGGAAAAAACGAATTTCCCAATTTTCACCAAAATGTCTTCCACAATGTCTCTAGGATATGTCACTGAACGGTTTTCCATGTGAATTGTCATCCTTGTAACCTTCAAATCTGGAAGGTTTAGATTTTGATAAAACGAGAAAGGCATTAGATTTATGCTAGCTCCAGAATCAGCTAAAGCATAAGTCTTCAAATTGTTCCCAAACTCACATGGAAGAGTGAGGCTTCCAGAATCTCCCATTTTCTTTGGTAACTATCCCATAATCACTCTAGAACTCTGCTAACTAAGAATCACCTTGGAATTCTCTTTTAGTTGTTGGCGGGTATTGATTAAATCTTGTAAGAACTTGGCATATTCAGGAACTTTGGCCAACGATTTTATGAAAGGGGTATTGATTGGAATACCCTTTACTTGCTTTATGAACTTCAAGTGTTTCTGCTCCAGTGGATCTACATTAGCTCGGGATGGAAACGGTAAAGGAGGACGATAAGCTTTAACATTGGCTGAATTTTTTTGTTCAGACCCACCCTACGTCATGAGCTTTGAAGGCTCACGTCGTGAGCTCGATGTTTCAGCAGAATTTTTCTCTTTGGGTTTTCACTTTTTCGCCCTTGGTCCGGATTGCTGCGAATCCACTTCTAAAGCTTCTAAGAACTCAGAAATAGCATCTTCTTCAGTTTCAATCACCATGACATGTGATTGAGTCTTCTTGTAGGGAAATTGTGGAGATAATCTTTCATTCACCAAAGTTGTTAGTTGACTAAGTTGGGCTTCGAGATTTTGGATCGATGCTTGATGATTTATTGATAATGCTTGTTGGTCAATCATCATAGCATGTTGATCTTTCATCATGGCTTGTTGATCCATCATCATAATTCTTTGATCTTTTATAGTTGCATCTGTCTCATCATGTCTCTTTTCTGAAGCCTCCATAAAACGAGCTAGCATGGTCTCTAAGTCAAATTTCTTTTCAGCTGGTGGTTATTTTTGTTCTTTCTGCTTCTTGTATTCTTCATATGGCAACCACTCCTTCTTTGGCTTCCTCCAATATTCATCATATTTATCTCCACTTGAGCAGCAGACTTGAGCCTTTTTGTTCCCATTATCATATAAGTAGCAGCCTTTGGTCAAGTGTAGACCATTGCATTTTTCACATCCAACTCTAATAGCATGAATTGACTGGTTCATCTTTGTTATTCTTCTGTCCGTAGTATTAAGCATGGCTAGCACAACAACCATGTCTTCAGGACTTCCTCCCCCGATGCCTTTAACTTCATCACTCCTTGGATCGTGGTACTCATGATAATGCTTTGCGAATTCTTCAATTAACTCCTTAATTTCACTCAGATTTTTCTTAGTAAGTGGTCCTTGAGAATCAAGGAGTTGCCTCGTCATGACATTCACGCATAATTTAACTCCAATCTTCAATTCCAAATTAACTAATGTTGAATTAATTCATGTAGATCTATGCATAGTCACACATAATTTAACAAATAATTAACTATTGAATAGAATTAGAGTTATGTAAGATTGAGTTAACAAACACAATTATGTTCATAATATGAGTTCTCCAGCACAACCAAATTCAATACTTCAATTACTTATCTAAGATTGGTTCAATCTTAGCTCTAATAATCTAATGTTCACTAAATTAATAGGTAATCAAAAGCTACACAAAATATGAGTTTAAGAAATCTAGCATCAAATTAAGCATGCTAGGTATAAACAATCAAACACAAGACATTAACCAACTAGGAAAGTCTCAATAAATATAAACAAACCATGAGTTCCAGCTTCATCTAGCTAACAAAAGCAGCTAGATTTAGCTACTCATACTAAAATTCAAACTAAAACAATTCATAATTGAAATCATAGTAATGTACCAAACTAGAAAGTAAATTATGAACTTCTCCTTCTTCCTTGGTGTTATTACCAGGTTTCTAACCTTTTAAACCTCTGAAAAGCGACTTCTGGTAACTCTTCTCTCACTAGCCAACCTCTAAAAATCGTGAGGATCAAGGATATTTATAGCTTCTGATTTTTTCCCTCCTCACGTCGTGAGCAAGGAAGCTCACGTCGTGAGTTCGAATGTATCTGTATCCAACACGAATTCTTTTGCTTCCGAATGTTTATCTTTTAGAATATCCATGCTCACGTCGTAAGCCTTTATTCCTCACGTCGTGAGGACATATTTTGCTGGATTTTTTCATCTTTTAAGCTTTTAACCTCCAAAGTTCCAATCCTTAACGCTTTTAGTCCTTTTCTCCAACATGACTTCTTTTGGATGCAAAATGTAATTTATCCTTATAAGTACAATTTATCTATGCAAATAACCAAATTATTAGTCAAAATGTATTCAAATATTGCCTAAAAATTATGTATAAATATGGCAATATCAGCATGCTTCCTTCAAAATTGAGGAATGGGGATGATCTCCATTCTTTCTCTATATTGTGCCACATGTTCTTCAGGATCCGTATTCCCGTCATATGGTTTCATGCTGGGAGTTTGGAAACGTTTTGGGACTTCAGTATCAGCTATCACAGGAGTAAATCTCGAGATCCTGTGACTGGTGGGAGATACTTCAGGTATAGATTGGACTGTCCCCGTTATACTTGAGATCATTTGCCTTAGCTGTTAGAGTTTTTTGGCCATAATTGGACTTATTCCTACATCAAAATCCGTATAGTTAGTATTGGTGGTGTTACTTTTAAAGAAGTTACCGGTATTTTTGTTATTAGGAGTATTGAAGGTTTCATCAAGATCTTGGGTCACAGGAGTTTGGATGTTTAGGATTGTTCTCCCAATTGAGGTAGTAACGAATGTTGGAAATGTTAATTCCGGACATTTCCCTAGGGATCCTAGATTGTTGAAATTCAGGATCATCGGTTGTAAGATTGAAGGTGGTGTCTCATGGGGTTTGCGGATCACTACTCTTATTCTTTCCGCTTCCTTGAGCAACGTTCTGTTGTCTTCCTGTTGCTAGGCCACCTGTTGTTTCAATGCCTTCATCATGGAGAAGAGTTCGTTATTGAGATCGAGGCAGGAGGATCCAGGGATCCTTGGGATCCTGGAGCAACCGGATGAGTATTTTTCTTTGGCGTATCATAAGTCTTCCTCTCGCCAGACAGTCCGCTTGGAGGAAGTGGGAGATTTTTCGGAGGAATAGAGGGAACATAGGAGGAAGAAAATATTTGTTGTGTAGACATGTTTTTTGAGTATTATGAACACCACCGCCCCATGGTAGGTGCCAAACTGTTTTGGTCAAAAATTAATCAAGTATAAATCAACCAAATTGTATGAGAGGTTGTGATGTTGTAATCGAAACAAATGAGAAAAACAAGAGTATGTGACACAAGTGGTTTATAAGGAAAGCCCTTGATCCTTGCTAGCATCTCCAACATAAAACCTTGGGAGGTGATAATGATCATCTGCCTTGTTAAATTGTATTAATTGAAAGATGACTTACAGATGAAATGATGAATAATCGAGTACAAGTGTTTCCGTAAGTCTAGGTGTGTGTTATGCGCAAAATACATGTGTATTTATAGTCTAGTCTAAGTAACAACAAGTTCGATATTCTCGGGTTCCTCTCGAATAAAAATGAACACGTTGGTTTGACTTGGTATTTTCGGGTCTTCTATCTGATTGAAGTGCTTCTTCGTGGAGAATGTGTCACACCCCCAAACCGGAACGGAGGAAACGTTCGAGGGTGGATGACGTCATGTACAGTATCAGAACAATTGAATAATAGTAATCAAAGCAACAACCATTACATTGATAAAGTATAGTTTTTACATCTGTTCATAACATTGTTTGTATGACAACAAAAGTGTTATGAACAAATGTAAAAACTATACTTTATCAATGTAATGGTTGTCACTTTGATTACTATTATTCAATTGTTGTGATACTGTACATGACGTCATCCACCCCCGAACGTTTCCACCGTTCTGGTTTGGGGGTGTGACAGATTGGTATCATAGCATTGTTTATAGTGAACTAAGTATATCAAACCATACAAGATATACAACTATAAATACAATGGGGATGAAGCGCTCTGACTAAAAGTATACTTTTAAAATCTAAGTATCTTATAAAAAGTATACAAACATACATACATACCAGAAACAATATGTAACGCCCGCAGATCAGGGCTAGTCAATTTCGAGACGATAAGCGTCAAAAATGACTTTTTGATAGAAGATTATTTAGAATAAATAATCTTAACTAAGTTGTATTGGTTGTGACAAGGATTCCAGATATATAAAGAATGTCGAAATCCGAGTTATAACGAAGAAGTTATGACCTGCCGAAGTTTCGCGACAGAACCGACACGACACTGTGCGATGTAAATAGTGAATTTATGATAGAGCGATATTTGGCATTAGCGATCTAAATGAAAGTCGTAGAATACGTTAAACCGAGAGTGTGCATAAAAAGAACGTCCAAATCTGACTTTGTAAGAGGAAATTATGATTTTTCTAAGTTTCAGCTTAGCGGTATGCAGCCCAAATCTCGAAATTTAGATCGAGTGATTTTTAGCCGAAACAATCTAAACGATAATCGGATATCTTGTTGATAGTAGTTCAACAGTAAAAAGACAGACGAAAACGGACGTCAGATGAAGAAGTTATGAATTTTTAACGGACTTTTCCTGTCCCGACCCGTTAAAAATAAAATATTAAAAATAAAGTCAAAATTAGCCGATGGAGTCTAAACGAAAATTGTAGAGCATAATTTCACCTATGCGTAGATATAAAGAACATCAAAAACGGATTTTGTATGCGAAAGATATGAATTTCTGAAGTTCGGAGCACAAACTTCGAGACCTGACTGCGTTCACGACGTGAACACAGTGTTCACGACGCGAACTCAGTGAACGACACCTTTCGAGCCTATAGGACAAACGACAAGCCTAGGGGATGACCAGGATCAAAAGTCACGACGTGAATATACCTGGTTCACGACGTGAATGTGATTTTTCAGCCTATAAATAGGAATCGAAGCTCTCCGGATTTGGTTGCCATTTTCTAACCTCTCTCCTACATTTTTTCATCTTTAAGCCCCTCTACACTGCCCCGACACCCCGGTTACATATCGACACCCGAAGCAAGTCCCGACGCCCCGAAGATTCTGAGAAAAAGAGTTTTTCAAGCCGAAACTCTGCTCACGAGAAGCCCGGTTTTTGAGGAAACATCCTGATTTCATCGAAGAATATTGTTTTAAGGGACGAAGCGCTTGCCAATTGTCGTCTTATCAAGTGAGTCTATAGTCACTTTCATCATACACATAGATATGAAGTATTTTATATAAAATACATGCTATATATATATATATATATATATATATATATATATATGTTGTTTGTTTATTTGAGATGGATGTTGAATGAATGTTTTTATACATGTTTAAAATGATTTAAAATGTATATATATTTTATCTTCAAATATGTTGGGTAATACATGGGTAGATAAAGAATGAGGGATGAAAGTGCGGTATAGATATACATTGGTAGCTATGAATTTAGTACGGTATAGATGTACGTTGGTAGTTATGGATTTAGTACCTTGGCAACTATGGACTTAGTGCCTGTTGTATAAACCTTGGTGACGATGTGACTTCGTGCCTATTTGACATAAATTGCTAAGGAAAAGCAGTGTTGTCACCCCCGATGTTTGCTTATTTGACATAAATTGCTGAGGAAAGCAGTGTTGTCACCCCGATGCTTGCTTATTTGACATAAATTGCAGAGGAAAGCAGTGATGTCACCCCGATGTTTGCTTATTTGACATAAATTGTTGAGGAAAGCAGTGTTGTCACCCCGATGTTTGCTTATTTGACATAAATTGCTGAGGAAAGCAGTGTTGTCACCCTGATGTTTACTTATTTGACATAAATTGCTGAGGAAAGCAGTGTTGTCACCCCGATGGTTACCTTATTTGATATAAACCCTGGCAGCAATGGAATTCGTGCATATTCCTTAGGTCAATCCTTAGGAATGAATAAATGAAGGTTAGATGATTCTTAGGGTAGATCCTTAAGAATAAATAAGATAATGGGGATGGGTAATTGGGTTGATTGTTTGATGATTAAATATAATAATTATATTATTGTGGGTTGAAAGCCCTATGTACTCACCATGTTTCCCAACCTAACCCACTTAAGCTTATTTGTATCACAGGTGTCGATATGAAGCTACTTTACACTGAGAGATTTAAAAAGAGATGTAGATCACTAGTGTAAATGAATGTAAGGTTTGTTTATGCTTATGTTTCAGTATTGACGATGGCATCCCAAATGTTTTAAATGAATAAAATACATTTCTTCGGAAATGCTTTGATAAAGTATTTATCATGTATTTTCTGGGAACAAATTCCGCAACACCTTTTTGAAAGATTACTCTGATTTTATTTTAAAAACCATAACGAAATCGGTCTTTTCTGGCCGAGAAATTTGGGGATGTCACACAGTATCAGAGTAAGAACTACACAAAAGTATTTAGATGTTGGACACTGCAGTTAAACCTAGACAGTTATGTAATCATATCTAGGATAACTATAGCCTGATCAACTATACTTATTCGAGATACGACCAACATGTGTTTGGGAGTGATCGTGGTGTTGCAACAAGTCTAAAACTTACCAACTCTATACATAAGAGAAATTCTAGAACCAAATATGAAGTTAAAATACTATAGGAGTATTTTATGGCACTACAACACTAGAACAAAAACATTTAGGCCTCGATAGTTATATAAACTAATAGTCGAGATGGGCCTTCCTACCAGAAATCAACAAAGTGAAAACAAAGAACCCTTGTTGGTAGACCTATAATTACTAAGTGTATATGTTAGGGTTATATATAATTAAGATTTTATAGACTTGGAATTTGTGGTTTAGCTTTACTTATTGTTCCTTGTTTGGTTGTGGACTTAGAGTAGGATCACTTATTCGAAGGTCAATTTGATATTGGTTATATATAATTTGTATACACTATGTGATTGTAGGAGGACCCGGTACGAGTCACACTATACAAATTCATTAGCCAGTGTTGCTATAAATTTCATAAGTTGAAATGGCGACTGTTTACTTATATTTAGTAGACTTCTATTGTAAATCACTGATAGAACACTATAAAAGTCAGGATATAATGCGTTTAGAACTAAGATATATCTTGTTCAATATATCACCTGACTCTTGACCACTACAGAGGACTTGTCGTCACTTCCTCTTTAATATTTTTAGAAAAAGATGCCGCCACGTAGATCAACTCGGCGTGTCAACAACACACAATCAACTCCACCACCGCTACCACATCCACAGTATGATCCTGCTGTTTTCCAAGCAGCAGTAACAGTCGTTGTGGTAGCCACCATGTCACAAATCAATACAAGTGGCACTAGTGGGGCGGGTAGTGGTGCCAACCCTTCTAATCACGGAGAAAGCCACAGACACCCAAGGGAGTGTTCATACAAAGACTTCACGAATGCCAAACCTAAGTCTTTTGATGGCACCGGAGGTGTCATTGCCCTAACACGCTGGTTCGAGAAAATAGAATCGGTGTTTGAAATTTATGCGTGCCCCGAAGCTAGAAAAGTCAAATTTGCAGCATGCACTTTCATGGACAGAGCCCTCTCTTGGTGGAACGACTATGTCAAGTCATTGAATCTCTCGGTAGCCAATTCCATGAGATGGGAAGACTTAAAAGTTATGTTGCTGGCAGAATACTGTCCAAGAGGTGAAGTGCAAAAACTAGAGCAAGAGCTCTAGGGTCTGACGATGAAGGACTCCGACATTGCTGCTTACACTGCCAGATTCAGTGACCTGGCTATTCTGTGTCCCGGGATGGTCACCCCGGAAAGTAAGAAAGTGGAAAGGTACATTTGGGGACTATCTCCCTAGATCCAAGGGAGCGTGATAGCTGCTAATCCACTCACTTTCGAAAATGCCAGGTGTCTAGCAAGACACTCGTAGATCATGGAGTTTGCCAAGGCTTCATGAGAGCCATCCCTGAGAAACCCAAAGAGAGTGGTAACAAGAATAAATTTTGGAACAAAAGAAAGGGGCAACCGTCACAGGAATCCTCAAAGAAGCAGCAAATTATGGCAGTCCACGCTGCTACTGTTCCTGCTACTCCAACACCTCCCAGTCGATATGCTGGAGACCTTCTAATGTGTAACAAATGCAACTTCCATCACACAGGAGTTTGCAGGGAAATGCATTACAAAAACTGCAACAGAAAAGGGCACACCGCCCGTTTCTTTAAGGCGCCAGCTCAACCAATTACCCAAGTCCCCGGCGGAGGAGTAAGCCAGGCTTGTTATGGGTATGGTGAAATATGACACTTCAAGAGAGATTTTCCTAATACAAATAATGCTAGCGGTGTGGGAAGAGTATTGGCAATAGGTCACGAGGAGGCAGTAGCAGATCCCACAGTGGTCACTGGTACGTTTCTCCTTGGTAACTCTTATGCATGCATACTCTTTGATAGTGGTACAGAGAGGAGTTTCGTTAGCCATAAATTTAAACATCTACTCAAACAAAAACCACAATCACTAAACGAAACATTCATCGTCGAGATGGCAAACGGAAAGACAGAGAGCACTAACGACATATTCATAGGTTGTACCCTCACTCTAAACGACCATTCTTTTCAAATCGACCTTATGTCGGTCTCCATAAAAAGCTTTAACATCATCATCGACATGGATTGTTAAGTCCTCACCGTGCAGATATTCTATGCTACGAAAAGGCTGTTCGCCTTAATCTACCAAGTGGCGAAACCCTCGTTATCTACGACGACAAACCCGATACGAACCTTCGCGTCGTCTCTTGCGTCAAAGCCCAAAAATACCTATGAAAGGAGTACCACACATTCTTAGCACATGTAGTGAATGAGAAGCAAGAAGTAAAATACATCGAGAGCATTCCTGAAGTCTGTAATTTTCCCGACATTTTTCCCGAAGATCTTCCAGGAGTTCCTCCTGAACGACAAGTCGAGTTCCGAATCGACTTGATTCCTGGAGCTACCCCCGTAGCCAAATCCTCGTATCATATAGCACCAGTAGAGATGCAGGAACTATCCAGCCAACTAAATGAACTGCTCAACAAAGTATTCATTAGACCGAGCTTCTCACCCTGGGGAGCACCGGTTTTGTTCGTAAAGTAGAAGGATGGATCGTTCCGCATGTGCATAGATTACTGCGAACTGAACAAGCTTACCATTAAGAACCGATACCCGTTACCGCGAATAGACGATCTGTTCGACCAACTCCAAGGAGCCAGCTACTTTTCAAAGATCGACCTAAGATCGGGGTATCACCAATTACGAGTACATGAGAATGATGTTCCCAAAACAGGATTCCGAACTCGTTATGGTCACTACGAATTTGTAGTGATGCCCTTCGGCCTGATAAATGCACCCCCAATATTCATGAACTTGATGAATCGGGTATGCCGACCATTCCGAGACAAATTCGTGATAGTATTCATAGATGATATAATTATTTATTCACGAAGTAAGGAAGATCATAGTCAGCACCTGAGACAAGTTCTAGAAACATTAAGAGCGGAGAAGCTTTATGCGAAGTTCTCAAAGTGCGAGTTTTGGATTAGGAAGGTGAATTTCCTTGGTTATGTGGTCAGCGAGGAAGGGATTCATGTGGATCCCTCCAAAATCAAAGTTATCGAAAACCAGGCGACCCCTAGAACGCCAACAGAGATTCGTCAAATTCTAGGCCTCGCTGGCTATTACAGAAGGTTCATTCAAAACTTCTCCAGAATCGCTAAGCCACTTAACACACTGACTCAGAAGGGTGTAACCTTTAGCTGGGGAGAGAAACAAGACACTGCGGGAGTAGCATCCAGAGTTATTTGCAGAGTGAGACTTCGAGGGCGAAGTCTGGTTCTAGTGGGGGAGAATTGTAACATCCCGAAATTCAGGTACACCTCTTTAACCATTCTTCTTTACCAAGTTGTCAAGTTTAGCCCCTAAAAAGAAAGATGTTGCAAACAAGTACGTTGGGCGTACTGAAGAGTATGCTGCGCGTACTCATGCGCTTACTATGGACGCGGACCCAATTAGGTACGATGGGCGTACCAAAGTTCCGCTGGGCGTAACTAGCCCAGATGCAAAACCCTAAATGTGACTTGAGGACTATAAAAGGAATGATATGGTCTTTACCCCAACCACCATTTCCAGAGAGTGAAACCATAGAGAGCTAAACCTTCGTTCTAAGCTTGTGTGTGTGTGTTCTTAAGCTTGAAAGTGCCATTTTGTGGTTGTGAAGAAGAAGAGGAGGCCATTGTGGAAGCTAGAAGTTGGAGGGCAAGCTTAGATCTGAGTTCTATAGAGGTTGGAGCTTTACTTGGAGGTAAAAAGCTCAAAGCTTTCCTTATCATTCTTGATTTGTGCTTTATGGACCAATTTTTAGGGTTTTTGGTCCCAAGGTGGAGACTTTATGAGCAAATGGTCTCCATAAGCTTAGATCTGCCCTATTTCAGTGTAATATGTGTTGTAGGCTCATAAAAATCCAATCTTGGACGTTGAGATTAAGTCATGAATGAGATTAGGGCTTAATGGGGAGAGAGGATATATGTTTGAAGTGATTAGTGACCTTTACAGCCATACAAAGGCTTAAAGGTTTCGACTTTATGACTTAAGAGACAGTAGGGAGCTTAGATCTGAGAAATGAGCCTAGGTCTTAATCTATTCAGACCAAAAATGAAGGAAGTAGGAAACTGGGACTTACGCTGGGCGTAATCCCAGTACGTGCCGCGTAGGGGGTCGAGTTCCCCGATTCTGGATGACACGGAGTACGCCCCGCGTAGAGATCTGGTACGCGCAGCGTACCTCTCCACTTCGTTGACTTTTAGGGTTTGGTCAACGCTTGGACTTTTGGACCATTAGAGGGGTAAAATGGTCTTTTAGTCTTCTGAGAGAACATAGGAAGGGACTAGTCTAGCCTTGAGAGCCGTTATTGATTTGAGATGATTACTTTATGTGTTTAGGCGGGGCTAGGTCATTGTTACGAGATTTAGGGATACCGTGCACGTGTGTTACTAGACAACATACGAGGTGAGTCTTCTCACTATACATTACCTAGAGTGGTATCTATGTACAGACCGGAGGGTCTTATGTGTTATTTGTATGTTTGAGATTATGTGCATTGAGATATATGTATGCTATGTGTTATATAGACCGGACCGGAGGGTCCAACGATTTAGACCGGACCAGGGGGTCCAACGATTTAGACCGGACCGGAGGGTCCAACGAGCTAGACCGGACCGGAGGGTCCAACGAGCTAGACCGGACTGGAGGGTCCAACGAGCTACGGGACTGGAGGGTCCCGCTGAGACACATTGACCGGAGGGTCATATCGAGTTATAGCCTCGAGTGGCTTATGTGCTGTATGTGGTATTTTGGGGAACTCACTAAGCATTTATGCTTACCGTGTTATGTGTTATGTGTTTCAGGTACTAGCGAGGATCGCGGGAAGGCACCGACATGATTTGTACACACTAGCATTGGTTATATTTTTGAGATTATGGGATTGTTTATTTGTGATGACATTTGATATACATGAGATTTTTGGGAATATTATATGAGTTTATTTATGTTGAAAAATGGAAAATTGTTTTGAAAATTTACGACGTTACATGGAAGCCTCGAAGCCTGATAATGTGGCAGGTGAAGCGTTAAGAGGAATGGAGAAGAACTTAGAAATCAAGGGTGACGGAGTTCGTTATCTCATGGATCGGATCTGGACACAGAAGTTTGGTGGCTACAGAGATGTTGTCATGAACGAATCCCACAAAACTCGATACTCCGTTCATCCAGGTTCATATAAGATGTATATGGATCTCAAGAAACTTTATTGGTGGCCGAACATGAAAGCCGAGATTGCTACCTATGTGGGCAAGTGCCTAACTTGCGCAAAAGTCAAGGTAGAATATTATAAGCCCTCAGGTTTACTACAACAACCATAGATACCTGAGTGGAAGTGGGAGAGGATTACAATGGATTTCATAACTAAGTTACCCAAGACATCGGGTGGTCATGACACCATTTGGGTAATCGTCAATAGATTAACCAAATCCGCACACTTCCTACCAATAAAGGAAACAAAAAAGATGGAGAAGTTGACCAGAACTTACATTAAAGAAATAGTACGACTGCATGGTGTGCCAATATCTATTATCTCTGATAGAGACAGTAGATTCACCTCGCGGTTCTGGTAGTCACTACAGAAATATCTGGGAACTAGGCTGGACATGAGTACAACCTATCACCCACAAACTGACGTGCAGAGTGAGAGAACTATTCAAACCCTAAAAGACATGCTGAGAGCTTGTGTGATCGACTTTGGTAAAGCATGGGATACCCATTTTCCACTTGTCGAGTTCTCTTACAACAATAGCTAGCACACTAGCATCAAGGTTGACCAGTTTGAAACCCTCTATGGCCGCAAGTGCAGATCACCTCTATGTTGGGCTGAAGCGGGTGACACGCAACTAGCTAGAGGACAAGTGCCTGACAACGCTCTCACCGGCCCGGATATCATTCGAGAAACCACAAAAAAGATCGTCCAAATCTGAGAACGATCGAAAGCTTCTAGAGACGGATAAAAGAGCTACGCTGATAAGAGACGAAAACCCTTGGAATTCCAGGTTAGTGACCGCGTTCTGTTGAAGGTCTAACCCTGGAAGGGCATGATACGCTTCGGAAAGCGTGGAAAACTAAATCCAAGGTACATTGGACCATTCGAGATTCTCGCTAGAATCGGCCCAGTAGCTTACAAACTCCGTCTACCTCAAGAAATTAACAACATACATCCTATCTTCCACGTGTCTAACCTAAAGAAGTGCCTATCCGACGAGACTCTTGTGATTCCACTCGATGAAATCGAGATGAATGAGAGTCTGCAATTCGTTGAAGAACCCGTAGAAATCATGGATAGGGAAGTCCAACGAACGAAACAAAGTTGCATACCAATAGTGAAGGTTCGATGGAATGCCAAGCGGGGACCTGAATTCACTTGGGAGCGAGAAGACCATATGAAACAAAAGTACCCGCATCTTTTCCCTAGTCCATGAGTATTCTATAGAAATAATTTCGGGACGAAATTCCCTCTAACGGGGGATAATGCAACAACCCGCTATTTCAAGTCGATGTAAGTCAAACTTGTTCAAATGAAAGACTAATCTTAACCAAGTATAAGTGAATTCATATTATAACATTGATACAATAAGAACTTTTGAATGCCTAGAATGCATGTTTATTTAACTTATATATAAGTATATATGGAAAACCATGTTGAAGTAGGCTAATATAAGTCTAACACTTAAAATAAATCATGATATTTTATAATATATATATATATATATATATATATATATATATATATATGGTTTTCGGCTTAGGGAATCTAATCCCTAACCAAAACCGAAAACACACTACTTTTGGAAAGCTAAAACAAAAAACCTTTCTTTTTTGACTCTAAGACCTAAAACCCTTTTCTATTTGACTTAGGACCGAAAACCCTATCAAGGCCCATCAATAGGACCGAAATCATTATGTTTTGGGCCCATTAGGACCAAAAACACATCTTATATATATATATATATATATATATATATGTGTGTGTGTGTGTGTGTGTTTAACTGCAAACACAATTCATTTCTCATTTCCCAAACCGAAAACACCTCAATTTTGCTCTCAAAACTCATACGTGATCTTCATATCTTCAAATGATTTTACCCAGATCACCATCCAATCTTCATATATTCAATCGAAATCCTTCAAATCTTCATATTTCCCTCAAGAACATTCATCCCATCTTCAAATCTCCATATTTTCCTCAAGAACACCAATAATATATTCAAATATTCATATTTCACCCAAGAACACCAAGAACACCTTCAAATAATTCCTAACGCTTTTTGTAAGTATTCCTTACATAATTTAGTGTTGTCTAACACTTTAAATTATTATTTAGATTATTATTTAAATTAATATTTTATTAATTTAAATACGATATCGTGTATAATTATTATTAGGATACGACTACTCACACGGGTTCTAACCCGAGGATCATTGTGACATCCCCATTTTCACGGCCATAAAAGACCGATTTTGTTTATGCTTTATAAAAATCAGAGTACTTCTTTTAATAAAAATGTTGCGGAATTAGTTCCCAATAAAACAAGATAAATACATTATCAAAGCATTTCCGAAGAAATGTATTTCTATTCATTTTAAAACAGTTGGGATGTCATCGTCAATACAAAAACATAAGCATAAACAGAACTTACATTCATTTACACTAGTGATCTACATCTCTTTTAAATCTCTCACTGTAAAGTAGCTTCATATTGACACTTGTGATACAAATAAGCTTGAGTGGGTCAGGTTGGGAAACCTGGTGAATACATAGGGTTTTCAACCCACAATAATATAATTATTATGTTTAAACATCAAACAATCACCCCAATTACCCATCCCCATTATCTTCTTTACTCTTAAGGATCTACCCTAAGAATCAACTATTCTTCGTTCATTCATTCCTAATGATCATCCTAAGGAATCGACACGAAGTCCATCGTCACCAGGGTTTAGGCACTAAGTCTGCATAGTCACAAAGATTTATACAATAGACACTAAGTCTGCATAGTCACCAGGGTTTAGGCACTAAGTCTGCATAGTCGCCATGGTTTATACAACAGGCACTAAGTCTGCATAGTCGCCAGGGTTTTGGCACCAAGTCTGCATGATCGCCAAGGTTTAGGCACCAAGTCTGCATGATCGCCAGGGTTCAGAGTACACCGGTGAACACATCGTTCACAACACCTACAGGTTGCGAGCCTGCTAGCGTTCCACTGGACTGTCTAGAATAGTCCGTGGTTGTCATCCATACTCTGCTAGATTACGGGGACATCATTTGGGAAAAAGGCTTCTCACATCGTCCACCTCTCACCCTTACCTCATGGTCTAACTCAGCATCCAACTCATATGTCATCTACCCATGTTTTACCCAACATATTATGTAGATATAAATACCTATACAGTTTAAATCATATAAAACTTGTATAAAATCGTTCCTCCAGCATAGATAGCAAGTATACATATAATATGCACACATAGCACGTAATTTATATAAAATACTTCATATCTATGTGTAAGATGAAAGTAACTATGCACTCACTTGAAAAGGTGGTGATTCCGAACTCAGACAGCGCTTCGCTTCTTAAAAAAATAATTTCCTTCGACGAAACCTAGTATTATTACCACTAGAGTTTGGTCTATTATTCGCCGAGACTAATTAATAGTCTAACTATTATTACTATTATATAAGCGTTAAACAATACTTATATAACCCATAATAATAGCTCAAGTACTTATTATAAGTTCCTAATAACGTTACTATAATTAAATAAAAGCTATATTAAAAATAGCGTAGGCGTAGCTCACTTACAGCGAGTTTTATAGAAAACCGGGCTTTGCTTGGAGCAGCGTTCCTGAGCCGAAAAGCTCTTCTTCTCGGAGCCGTCGAGCACTCTGGGGCTTCCGCCTCGTGCTAGGGAGGTTCCCTAGACTTTTCGGGGGATTTCGGGGCTAGAGAGAGGTTCTAGAGAGAGAGTAAAGAGAAGAAAGAATGGGAAAAGTGTGAAGGAAATGAGGGTGGGAGAGGTTCTATTTATAGGGTGAAAAATGGTTGAACTTGGTGCCACATGTCACCATCTAGTGGCAAGACTTGGGGAGAAAGCAATTGCCAAGATTGTGCCACATCACCCATTTTCGCACAGCACACTTCCGACTTCTAAAATCCGTAACTTTCACATACGACCTCCGTTTTTGACGTTCTATATATCCACGCGTAGGTAAAAATAAGATCTACAACTTTCATTTTGACTCTGTCGGCTAATTCTCGACCGATATTAAATTTAACAGTACGAGGAGATTATACTGTTAAATGTCCGCGTAAAATTCATAACTTCTACATAAGGACTCTGTTTTCGTCTGTCTTTTTACAGTTGAGTTCCTATTAATGAGATCTTCAATTCTCATTTAGGTCGCGTAGGCTAAAAACCGCTCGATCTAAAATTCGAGTTTCGGCCTGTGCACTGCTAAGCCAAATCTTAGAAAATTCATAACTTCCTCATACGAAGTCAGATTTGGGCGTTCTTTTTTTGTATGTTCTTGGTTTAACGTATACAACAACTTTTGTTTAGATTTCTAAGGCTAAAAAGTCCTCCATCATAAATTCACTATTTACGTCTCCCGGTGTCGTGCCGGTTTTGCCATAAAACTTCGACGAACCATAACTTCTTCGTTATAACTCGGATTTCAACGTTCTTTATATGTACGGAACCCTTGAGACGTATTATACAACTTGGTTAAGATTATTTATTCTAAATAATCTTTTGTCAAAAAGTCGTCTTCGACCCCTATTTATCTCTAAATTGACTAGCCCGGATCTACGGGCGTTACAATCATCGCTACCACTTCGTATCCAAACGAGAACATACATTCGAGGTGAGTTCATACCCCTACGTTTTCACTATTTTTCCATATGTTTTTAGGGGGGGGGATACAAGTAAAACACAAGGAATCTTGTGTTAACATTCAAACAATTTCAAATATCTCAAACTATTTTAAACTATTTCAATCCATTCTAAATTCTTTCAACTGTTTCAATTATTGTCTTTACCAAAACACACACACACACACACACACACACATATATATATATATATATATATATATATATATATATATATATATATATATATATATTTACTATATTATACAGCATAGATAACATACTTTTTAAGAGCAAAGTCTTAAAACAAGGAGAATAATTAATAATCATTGATTATTCTTTGAATGGTATAGATGGTGATCCTTGTGAATTAGAATAAACCAATCACAATTAAATACCACTCCTCAACCCTACATATAAATGATACTAAAGTTGATATTGAAAATGCTAGCCCATATCAAATGTCACCACAAGTGTCCTCTTTCTCTCTTTCATTGTTTACTCTCAACTATGAAATCGCCGGCCACCGTTAACTGCTACCACCAAAACAAAAATGCATTGCCGGTTTCACCATACTCTTTACAAACCCTAAGAAGTTTTCTCCATCGCTGCAATAGTTTTCAGCCGGTACCGCCACCAAAGAGCCACCAAAAGTGCACTACCCTCGAGCCACATTCACCTTTATTACATATGCTGAAAACACTGCTGCTTAACCCCACCAGTTATTAGCGACATTATCAAACCTTAGATCTATACCGCCGCCTCCATCATCATAATAAGGCACCACTCCGCCATTAACACTGCTGTTGAACAACACCATTCCTCGGTGGCACCTGAAAATCCAATATCTTAATCGCAGCCACCACCATTTCTTTTGGCCATGACCGCTGACACTTACAATGAACACCACTAAATCCACTCACAGCCACCTATGTTTTTGATATGATGACCAGAATTCCTATATCTCTTACATAGATGTGGATACACACAAAGAGTTGGCTTTTGTTTTTGCTTTTTAGATCTGGAAGTTTTTATAGGTCCAGCACGTGATATTAGACAATTCTTACTATTGTGTTTTTATTCCAAGATCTTCTAACCAATATTTTTTTAAACCTGCAACCAATATTTATGTGTTATATCTATGTGTATGACTTTCTTTAACTGTTTATGTTTGTATGTGTTTTGTTTGTTTTTTGTGCATGAGTTTATAATATGTTGTGTATCTTTAACTGTGTGCATGCGTTTAGATATCAAAGCTTGAGAAAAAGAAAGGAGTTAGATATTCAAATTTCAAATTCATTAAAAACGTTGCAGATCTATAACATTTTATGATGTTATTTTAATATTAGATCCAAACTTTGTATGATGTTATTTTAATGTTAGATCAGTCATTTTTCTATAAGATTTTAAAATGTTACCCTTTATTCAGTATTATAATCTAGAGGTGTTAAATTTCATATTATTTATATAAAAATAAATAATCTTTGGTCAATAGCAATAGCAATGTTATCGTGTATGATATACTTTATTTTGAACCTTGTATATATTCTATAAAATTTTAAAATTTTACTCTTTATTAATAATTATAATCTAGAGGTGATAAAATTTCATATTATTAACCTAAAAGTAAAAAATATTTGGTCAATAACAACGGTTCAAATAACATTGATGTGATCTACTTCATGACTAACTATTGTGATAGGCATGTGTCAAGCAAAAAGTTATTTGACCAAAAAACAATACCGTATCTCAATCTTTTGAATTTGATAGAAATATAACATAAAAATTAATTGATGCAATATTATTATTATCATTATTAAAATCAAATTTTAAGTGTATAAGATAGGTATCTTTGATGTGTAGTTGTGGATTTCACGAGTTTCGATGTTTTTAGATGAACGAATAACAAGACCCAGTATAATTTATAATTTGTAATTATAAAATTATTATGGTTAAATTTTTAGTCACACGGTTAAAATTATCCTAATTTCATTCATAAATAAAAATACACAACATGGAAAACTACAACAAATGGTTAATACTATAAACTTCAAATCAACTCAAAAAGAAAATATAGACTCATAGAGAGTTGTTATAAATATATGACGGTTTAAATAATAGTTTGACGGTAAAATTATAATTATAAGGTGATAAAAGCTTGACACTAAAGTTGATAAAAATGATAATGGTTTGAATTTATGTTTCTTAAAAGCATCCATTTTTTTAAATATATGATGGTCTAAATAGTTTTTGTTAAAATCCCAACGAATTCTTTATAGACTAGAATTTGAAAGGACATTTTAGTTAAAGTAATTTAGATTTTCATTTTTTTTCACAACAAAAAAGCTTTATAAAAAGATTTTGAATTCATATATTACTCGAATAAATTTCTAATTTTTGTATAACCTATAAAATAGTTATTTTAACAGAAAAAAATAACAAGATACATTAACATATCCGTAACTTCCAAATATGATAACTTTATGAATATAATTAAAAATTTTAAAGCAGATTTTTTGATTTTAATTTTTTAATACATTGAAAAAAAAAATATTAAAAAACATAGGAGGAGCAGATATAATAAAGGGTAAATTACACCAATCGTCCCTCGTGTATATTGCAGAAAGCGTGTTTAGTCCCTATTTTCAAAAATTAACTCAGACAGTCCCTTATATGGTAGAAAGGTGCACGCTTCATCCCTCGTTAGTTTAAATTTGTATATTTCATCCCTTGTGATACATGAAATGACTAAAATGCCATTTGTAATTTCTTTTTTCATTTATTTTGACATTTACGTTCTTTTTAATTATTAATAAATATTTTAATTAAGATTATGGGTCCACCTAGCTACCACCATCACTTGAAATCTACACCACCAATAGAAACTTGCACAACTACCATCGGAAATCTACCAACACCTTGTACCACCCAACTCCCCGGTTCAAAGCTCAAGACCACCACCCTGCTTCCATCAAGCCACCTTTCACCTCCTCCTTATACCACCTGTTCAAAGTTTAAGACCACCGCCGCCACCCTCCTGTACAAACACCAACAAACCAAAAAAAACCCATTCGAACACCATCTGTCACCGCTCCATCATCACTACTGGAAAAATCCACCTCCACCCTCAAATACCACATCTGCCACCTCTATTGCTATCAACTACCACCAGCAAACAAAATTAAAACAATAATCTGATGTAACAATCTTAGAAAAACCACAAACCTAAATCTACTCAGAATTAGGGCAAAATTAGTTTGATTAAATCCAAAACCCAAAATCATTTTGCTCAAATATAATCAGAAGAAACACAACCCCTAAATCAGAGTTTGAAGTTGGGTTTACTGTGGTGGTCTTAAGAGAAATCAAACCCCCACCGGAAATCGACACAGAACCCCTTGCATACTTCGGAAAATCAACTGATATCGACATACAACCCCTCCGGATCCCCTATCGGAAATCAACACTAAGGTGATGGAAAATTTAGAGTTGCTGGTTTCCAGTCGACAGTGTAATCGTTGAAGGCGACTTCATCGTTATCAACATCTCTCGTTTGAATCCAATTTACAGATACAAAGACAGGAGAGACAACATAGTTATTTTCCACAACGATGTCGATGGATCTAGAGTTGTAGAGTCGTAATAAGGTTTTATCTTCGGAGAAGTAGTGAGAGACGGAAGCAGAGTAGAGAGAGGCAGTCTGCCATTTTTGTTTCAGGTGAGTTTGGGGGGACGAAAGGAAAATGAGGAAAGGGAAGGGGGAGGTCCGATCAAGTGGAGATATTTATTTATTTATTATTTTCTTTAAATTTAAAATTTATAAACAAATAAAAGACAATTGAAAAAGAAATTATTAAGGGCAAAATAGTCTTTTTATGTACGAAGGGACGAAGCACGCAAATTTTAAGCAAACGAGGGACGGTCCGAGTTAATTTTTGAAAATAGGGACTAAACACGCTTATTGACATATGCACGATGGACGATTGGTGTAATTTACCCTATAATAAAACATAATGATGTATCTTTTGTCTGATTTGAAAAAAATTGTTCACACTAAAATTTATTGTAAATATATTCACTTTTTGACAACTTTTTTTACATTATTATTATTATTGTTATTTTTTGTTTACAAAATTCATACGAAAAAATTGAAATGAAAAACAATTTAAATTTTATAGGGCTTTTGACATTAAAGACGTCCAAGTTTTTTTATTTTTGTCATTTTTACATTTAATAACATTTTTTCATATTACCATAAAATGTAATTTCAAAAAAAAAAAAAACCATTTAGTTTACAAATATTCTACGTTTCCAACCTAAGTATGTTTTTTTTTCATATTAGCCGATTTTTCTTTTTGGGTATGATTTTTTGAATTAGGGTTTGAAAACTATATTTCTTGGTAACTTGGAACTTGCTGTTTCAGGTAAAAGAGGCAAAATAAAATAAAAAGCTTGGATAACTTGAGGACAAACAGATTCAAAAGGAAACTAATAATTTGAAAAAAATGTCTATGCCAAAAAAAACACCATACATCACATTAATCGTCCGCTGCATCGCGCGGGTATGTTGCTAGCATATAATATATATATATATATATATATATATATATATATATATATATATTAGATTCAATAGACTTAGGACTAGTGTTTTCGCTTTAACTCTTGTTCCTTGTTTGGTTGTGGGCTTAGGGTAAAATCACTTGTCCGACTGTCTGTTTAATTTCAATTATATATGCTTTATATATATATATATATATATATATATATATATATATATATATATATATATATATATATATATATATATATATATAAAACTTTAACCCTTTTGTAACATGCCGAGCAAAAGGGGTATTTCCATAAATATTTTCATTACATAAGGAACATATTTATAAACTGTAATGGGTATAGTTTATGGAACACACATACTACTTTACTAGTTCAAGAACCAATACTAGAACAAACATATAAACTATAATAGGTATAGTTTATGAAACATACATACAGTTATTTATTACAAAGTGATTTTCATTTATTCTACATGTAACCGCCAGTATAGCTTCGTGAGACACACTTCAAGTACTTACCTAAGTACCAACCAAGCCCTGACATTATAAACAGAGTCTCCTGGAGGGAGCGTGTGACACTTGTGTATAGATCTATATGAGACTGACAATCCTGCACCTAAACTGTTAGCTACAGTTAGGCCGACAGGCCTGGGGTGACAAATGTCATACCATTTCCGACGCCTGAAGAACGTCGTATTCATGCCATCTTAGGTCATCAAGCACAATGATAATAACTCACAATTTGGTATTGAACAATACGATTAGTGTAAGAATACATAAACAACTTCAAGTAGTTTTATTAAATAATAGAACTACAATACAATATTTTACATTACAGCTGGTGGAATCCAGACACATACATTTACAGAGTTTTCATACAAGTACACTACAGTGTACTATTTTCCAGTACAAAGAAACTTACATTTAAGAGAAACATTTATTTTCACATGGTTTTATTTAATAATAAGACTACAATATAATATTATTGAGTACAACAAGACTTACACTTTTTGGTCTTATGATATTAAGACTACAATTCATTTACAACAGACCATATAGGATTTTATGGAAGAACATACTTACATTTCCAAAGAACAAAAGACTGATTTCAATTACAAACATGCTTATGAACTCACCAACTTAAATGTTGATACACTTTCAAAATCATTTGTATTCTCAGGGAACCAGTAGACAGGTACACTTACAGATTTTGAGAAGACGGAGCATTATAGTGTCACATCTTATAGTTTTTGTTATACACTTTTGTTGTCATACAAACAATGTTATGAACAGATGTACAAACTATACTTTATCAATGTAATGATTGTTGCTTTGATTACTATTATTCAATTGTTGTGATATTGTACATGACGTCATCCACCCCCGAACGTTTCCGCCGTTCCGGTTTGGGGGTGTGATAGAATGAGTCTTATGTTGACTAATTCTGTACATGTGAGAAAAGACCAGAAATATATTCGGTAGAAGTGTTAGGAAATAATAATAATAATGGTTAGGATCCTGAGATATGTTCGGGATCCTGAAAGTTCTTGAAGATCCGGGATCCTGATTAGGGTTGAGGATCTTGGCCCTAACAACTAGCAATCGCATGTGGGAGGTGTCAACCCGTGTAATTCTATACATAACTATCCCGCTCACTTAAAATTTAATGATTATAGGCAGTGGTCTTAGCTAAGTATTATACTTAGATGATGATTGTGTATCATTCAACCATTACGTGAATAGCCTTAATAGTTGTAGCCTTAACTTTATAATTTTAAGTTATTAGCCCAATGTTGTGTTGTATAATTAGTTTATAATTATAACGTTTAATTATCTTTGCAAAAATTAAACGGAAAGAGTAACGATATGGTATAATAATTATTCATATTATACGGGCAGAATAGAGACGATGCATAATAAATAAATTATACGAATAGTTACACTGGCAAGTCTAGAGTAGAAAACCACGTGGTTCCATAACCGAGCCAAATTTGTATTTTTTTTTTATAAAATAATCAACATTATACTTAGAGTCTTAGAGTAACTTGAAAGTGCGAAAAGAGGAAACAATTATTTATAATGGAAAATCTCCTTATAACTTTCTTTCTAGAGTGGATGTGTGATTTTTTTAAGGAAAACTGCAATAAAGTCCCTACATATTGACCTCATAACCGATTTAGTCCCTATATATATTTTTTATTCAATTAAGTCCCAAATACCGGTAATCGTATTCAATTTAACCCTTTGACCCGGTCAACAGGTCATCCAACTTTCAAAAATTACATTTTTGGCCCAAATTTCATAATTTATTACAAATTTGGTCCAAAATTTACACTTTTGGCCCAAATTTTAAATTTTGTTACAAATTTGGTCCAAACTTTACCCTTTTTGCCCAAATTTTAGAATTTTATTATGAATTCATCCCAAATTTAGTTTTTTTTTACAACTTTTTTTTCTCAAAGAATTGTTTCTAATATGTTTTTGCTTTATAAAATCATATTTATACAAAAAAATGTATTTTCACATAAAAATCTTATATTTTCTATATAAAAAGTTTTTTGTATATGAAATATCTAGTTATAAAAATAGGTATTTATTAAGTATATAAATATATATAAATCCGTTTTTATAAAAAAAATGTATACAAAAACGTATTTTACAAAAAAATGTATACAAACACCTATTTTATCTATATTTTTTTTATAAAATCGTGTTTGTTTATATTTTTTTTATAAAAACGTGTTTGCATAACTTTTTATGTAATACGTGTTTGTATACATTTTATAAAATGTATAAAAACACGATTTTATAAAATATATACAAACACGTATTATATAAAAAATTATTCAAACACGTTTTTATAAAATGTATACAAACACGATTTTATAAAATGTATACAAACACGATTTTATAAAATGTACACAAACACATATTATATAAAAAATTATTCAAACACATTTTTATAAAAAATATAAACAAACACGATTTTATAAATATATATATATATATATATATATATATATATATATATATATATAGGTGATAGGTGTTTGTATATATATATATTTTTTGTAAAATACGTTTTTGTATATATTTTTTTATAAAAAACGGGTTTGTATATATTTATATACTTAATAAATACATATCTTTATAACTAGATATTTCATATAAAAAAAACTTTTTATATAGAAAATATAAGATTTTTATGTGAAAATACGTTTTTTTTTGTATAAATATGATTTTATAAAGAAAAAACATATTAGAACAATTTTTTGAGAAAAAAAGTTGTAAAAAAAACTAAAGTTATGATGAATTCATAATAAAATTCTAAAAAGTTTGGACCAAATTTGTAACAAAATTTAAAAACTTGCGAAAAGTGTAAATTTTGGACCAAATTTGTAATAAATTTTGAAATCTGGGCTAAAAATGTAATTTTTGAAAGTTGGATGACCTGTTGACCGGGTCAAAGGGTTAAATTGAATACGATTACCGGTATTTGAAACTTAATTGAATAAAAAAAATATATAAAGACTAAATCGATTATGAGGCCAATATGTAGGGACTTTATTGCAGTTTTCCTATTTTTTATACTAAAAAATATGATATGCTTTGATTGTCTGCAGTTTACATTTTTTTTTGTCAAACACATTAAGATATATCATTCAAAACCATATTTTTTTTTGTCAAACACATTAAGATACATCATTCAAAATATATAAGATAAGTTCTAATTTTTTTATATATAACTTAATGTAAAATTTTAAAATTTAGGTGGGTCAAGGGACCCATCTTAGCATTATATAGTTTTGTCTATAGGAACAGAATAACAACATAATATAATAAATATTTTGTATTATGCGGATAGAATAACGATAGTGTCTTGTTAAGTTTTTGTAAAAATAATGCATTAACATTTATAATATAACAATAACAATTGATATAAAATAATTATTTAATTAATTAAACATGTATCACTCTCAATGTATAAATGTATAGTTATTTGTTTTTAGACCTGTAAATGGGGCGGGTTTGGAGAGAATCACCCTTGATCCAAACCCGTTTAAAAAAATAAAAACATGACCCGACCCGCTCCAATAACCATCAGGGTTTCGAATAGTCAAATCCATACCCGTGTCCACCGAATTAACGAATACCCGACCCTTTTATATTATTAAATTTTCATAATTTTTGTGCGTTCCACAAAATAATATTTCTCAAAAAGATAAAATGTCTACTTAAACAAGATGTACATTAATTAATACTCAAAGTCCATTACAATAAAAATCATATTTTACTTAGACATCGAGTTGTATATTTTGTTGTCATATATATATATATATATATATATATATATATATATATATATATATATATATATATATATATATATGTGGAGCGGGTTATAAGTAGAGCGAATCGACAATGATCCATACCCGACCCATTTATTAAAAGGGTAAATGAGTATGGATCGTAAACGGGTAAACGAATCGAAAATTAAAATCCAAACCCGTAAAAATTTTACGGGTTTGGAGCGAATCAGGGTCAAAACCCGCCCTATTGACAGGTCTATTTGTTTTTTACGACTCTCCCAGGGAAATGTATAAATGTATAGTTATTTGTTTTTTACAACACTAAAGTTATAACTTATTTTGAAAAGTTAAAATCCTAACTTATTAAAATTAACGTGGTTAAATGAGAAATTATTTTATATCTTTACTATATTATTAAGGATATTGCCCAATTTACAACATATACAATAATTTTAAGCATAAACATATAACCAATCTTATACCTATTACACTACACGGATCTATTACATCATATACGTATATAACCAATCTTATACCTATTACACTACACGGATCTATTACATCATATACGTATTACATACACTGCATACACTACACGAGACCTTACCCTAATTTCCTAAACACAGCCGCCATCAAACCTATTCTCATCGTCTCCACCAAAGATGCAGTGATCTCCAGTCTCCCACCGAAGGTCCACGGCCGCCGTCATTTCTCCCAATCTCTTCTGTCACTTCTCCATCGCCTCTCTCTCTCTCTCTCTCTCTCTCTCTCTCTCATAAAAACCCTAAACGGTGTTGATGAGTCTTTTTGTTTCTTGACCAGATGCTGAGCAGATCTGGAAATCGCTATCTCAACCCGTCTTGTTGGCCAAGTCGTCACTCCTGTCCTCAAGGTTCTCCCCTCTTTCTTCTACTTCCACCCTCCTGAAACCATCGCTATCTCAACCCTCCAGCAGCCCTACGCTAACATCACCAACCTTTCGCCGGTACAACCTAGAAGATGGTCCCACATTAACCCTTACATACTCACCTGAGTGTTCTTCCCTTTCAACTATATAATCGATGCCATGGAACCCAATTTCCTTCATTCCAACAACAATTGTCTTAAATCGCCGTCTCCATGCAGTCTCTGCCGGTACTTCTCTGGCGATGAACCCCCAAGCAGTATCTTCCCTAGCGCCACTTCTTCAGCGTCAAACCCCCACACTTGATCTGGTAAGTTTTTTTTTCCTACGGTACATTAAGTCAAAAAATTTATCTATATTGAATGGAAATTTCATTTGTATTCAAGTTGGAGGACACGTAAAGATAAATTGTTCTGGGATTTGGAGGGGACAAGTGTCGAATTTGTAGAGCATTTTCTCTCCAACCCCACTAATCATAATAGGTTTTACCCTAACCATCGTTAGCCACCAGCTTCACAAATATCATCCATACCTTCAAATCAGTGTCTTATATGTTACTTACTGCATGTCATTTTGCTATATATGCTTTTGATTTTCCTTATTTTCTGGTTTGAAATGCAAAGTGGGATTGTAAATAATGGACATTGTCTTCTGTTATTGCAAGTAATGGTCATTAGGGTCAAAGATAGGGGTGAAACTAGAACAATTCAAACAAAATTTTTATTCTCTTCTCAATTCTAGATTGTCTGTTGTTAGGGTTTTGGATAAGGATGGGATTTCAGTTGCTGTACCCAAGGAAATATTCGA
Source organism: Lactuca virosa (assembly GCF_052849685.1). Classification (NCBI taxonomy): domain Eukaryota; kingdom Viridiplantae; phylum Streptophyta; class Magnoliopsida; order Asterales; family Asteraceae; genus Lactuca; species Lactuca virosa. The sequence goes on along the minus strand of NC_136430.1, from coordinate 462,297,845 downwards.
TTCTTGTGTGTAAGCAAAAAGAAAATGAAAAAGTGAAAGACTTGCAGTTTGCTATCTGCAGGCTATGTCCAAAATCATACCTCAGGAAATGCTTACCAAGGTAGTCTTTCTGTTTCTGTTTCTGTTCCATTTCATGCATCCTCTTCTTTCATAGTTACTGTTATATCTGATGATACTTGTTTTTTTTTGTTTGTTGCTTTTACAGGGATATTATGTTTGAGTCTCAAGTTGGTGAGGATGACACATGCAATTTCATCAAGAGTGGACAAATCCGTCATCTTTTTTAGTTTTATAATTAAACAAAACTTATTATTATTTGTTTTTATCATTTTTCTTTTTTGATATCATACTAATGTAGCTCCATTTTTTCATGATGATTAGACAAGGAGACATGATTTGGCTAGTGTTTTGTTGAATAGAGGCATCAACTTGGATCCATTAAGCAAGTGGTCAAAGGTAAGGATCATTCATCATCTTTATTTATAAAAATATGTAATTTTTCCATAATTGCCCCTTGAACAATGACAACAGGTTGGCTTGGTTGTATATGATCATCAAGTGCCATATGGTGCAACTCCAGAATACATGGCTGGTCATTACATGGTACTTATATAGCTATATATATATATATATATATATATATATATATTTCTTAATTAAAAAAGTTTTATTTATTTATTTATTTTAAATTATAAATTTTGCTTATTCTTTACAGGTGCAAAGTGCAAGCTCTTTTCTACCTGTAATGGCTCTTGCTCCTCAAGAGAAAGAACGAATTGTTGACATGGCATAAGTATTCATCATATTTTTACATTTTATCTCCAAATAATGATTTAAAAACTTTTAGTTTGTATAAAGTTTTTAAAAGGAATTGTAATCTCTCACTTTTATATACTTTCTTTGTTTTAATACATTTAAAAAAAATAAATTTTACTTGTTGTAGGGCTTCTCCTGGTGGTAAAACTTTATACATTGCAGCTCTTATGAAAAACAATGGGCATTTTTTTAATTTGCTTTTGTTTTATTTGATTTCAGCTCCCAAAAGTATTAGGACATAACACAACAGACAGGGTTTTGTTGGATGCCCCTTGCAGTGGTACTGGGGTAAGCATAAAACACACTGATCCAACTGCACATGCTGAAGTTACAGAATATGAATTAGTACCTAATTTCTTAAGCTTATTATAGAGTCTGATGTTTTGTCCTATGTTTTATGTGACAGCGTGTGGAAGCATATATGACAACACTAAGAGCATTTGCAGATGAGTGGTAAGTTACAAGAAAACTAATTATCCAAAATAAAAATTATTATTATTATGTTACTTCTTATACTAAACTTTGAATAATTTAAATTTGATTATTTAACGAATTATGTATATGTAGTGGGTTAATTATGAAAAAGCTTGACAAGAAGTTGGAAAGAAGTCTCCTCCATTCGTATCGAAAGGTACCTTAACATTTTATGGGTTCAAAATGGAAACATCACTTATATTAAGCAAGCTTTGAGTTTTTTTACTATAAAAATACAAATAATGTTAATGTTTGTTTAAAGTTTTCAGGATTTGTCAAGTCAAGTATCTGGTGAAACTGATCCAGTCACCATTTTGCCTAAAGTCGTTTCTCTACTTTATATACAGATTACTTTTTTTTTTTCTGGTTTTATATTATTGATAATTATTTATCTCATTTTTCATCTGTTGTGTAACTTGTGTTGTGGTGGGGCCATACATAGTTTTATGGAAGAGCTCTTCAAGCACCAGGGAGGACCATTTCGGTTACAATCTCTAAATTAAAGGTATCATATAAATAAAACCTCTGTATATAGTTGAGTTGATGAGGCAAAACTTAACTTATTTATAAAATGATTTGCATCTTGAAATCAAAATTTATCAAAAAATTGATTCTGACAGGAGAAACTAGATGATTCAGCATACAAAATCTTAGAAGAGTATCATGGTGCAACAGTCACACTTTTGACCCTTATATCAGCATCAACAGGCAATGTAAGTACTTACATCTTTCTATGTGTAAAAGAGTATATTATTCCTTTACACATAAAGTGAAACCACTTTACATGATTTTACACTAAATAAATAAATAAATTATATTGCTATTATTTGCATCTAGAAAAAAATGACGTTTATATAAAACCGATCTGTTGCATGTTCTTTAGAATACAATATATTTCCAAAAATAAAATCGACAAATATTATATTCATTTTTAAATTTTTGAGTATATATTTGTTAAGTTTCATATGATTTGAATTATTTTTGGTAGGGATTTCGATAGTTATTATATTCATTTTAAATTTTTTTATTATATTTGTTAAGTTTGTAAGATTTTAAATATTTTTGGTATGGATTTTGACAGCTATTATATTCTTATTTAAATTTTCAAATATATTTGTCAATGTGAATATTCATGGTAAGATTTTAATTTGATTAATTTTGGAATGATTATCAATATCCAAAAATACATCATTTTCTATTATATAATAGATTATTCCACCTATAAATTTAATTTATGTTCTTCATTTTTAACTCTCACACCACAATTTGACAGTTAGGGTTTTGGGACGATTGGATCATTGATTTGGAATCGGGAAGACTGCTTCATTGCGTTTCTTGACACAAATTCAGGTTCTCTTTACTTCTTCTATCTTTCGTAACTTCAAGTGTGTATAATATTTTATTTCTTACTTCTGTTTGAAGTGATAGACTTCTTTTGTTTCAAATGATATTCTTATTCTGTCTTCTATCTAAAAGTGATAATCTTCTTATTCTTCTATCTCAAATAATACATGTATATAATATGTATATGTGTGTATGTATTTGTTTCTGACATTGTATATGTGTGGTTTGTATATGTATATGTATAAGTTGGGACATTCTATTTTTGAGTTTGAGTATGAGTGAATCATACATTCTGTTTTTGAGTTTGATTTGATAAATTAAATGATATTGATTTGTATATACTTTTTTCAGATTATATGTATTGTTGGTTTATTTTGGATATTTTTAATCAATACATATCTTATAATTATCAAATTGATTGTGGCATGTTCTTTTATCCCCGGATCCTGACCACATTCTTCGTTTTTACATGTACATTGTCTACACTTTTATAAACTGTATTTTACAACTTTGATTCATATATATTTTAAAACATATATTTCGAAATTAATACAGAACCTTCTTTTTTCAATTAAGGCTTTAATTGTTATATATTTTTTCTACTACTTTCTATACTTTGTTTTAGGACTTTGTTTTTTCTAATTAAATTTTATAAAAAAATAGTTTTTCATTTATAATTAATATTTGTATAATTTTTTATAGTTTTGTTTGGCTTTTTTTATATTATGTTCAAAAAAGTGTTTTAGCAAAAATGATTGATTATTATTGGGTGTGAATTTACATTAAATTGGGTTTACCGCTTTACACATGGACGATTGTCTCTTTTTCCAAGTGTGACTGTGTTTTAGGACTTTGTTTTTTCTAATTACTTTTTATAAAAAAAATAGTTTTTCTTATATAATTAATATTTGTATAACTTTTGACCCACTCATCAACGGTTCTCCACTCATTCTACTGACATCACCTTTAAGATTCTGACATGTGTCCTTTTAGAAAACAAGACAACCCATATGATCCGATAGCTTCAACTTGCCAAAAAACCAACGCCACCTTTTTCTTTCTTCTTTATCAATGCTATATTATTATTATTATTATTATTATTGAAAATGATATTTTTGTATTTACTTTTTTTTTAAACAAATCGTTCAACTTAATCTATAGTAAAATAATTTATTTTATTTTAACTATACAAGAACAAATTTCAAATTTAAGCAATCTCACAAAGTAATGCCTAGATAAATATCTATCAAATTGAAAGATTTTTTTTTTGGTAGAATCATGAATGGTAATTTATGCATTTTCATTGCTACTAAACTACCATTTGTGGTATGTTTTGACACCTGTTCGTGTGGATTTCATTTGGAGGGACTCAAGAGCAAACAAACTCTTCATGGTTCTCATTGATCAAAATGTATGTTTAAAAAACTATTTATATCTTATTTTCAATTTCATAATTTATCATAAGTATTTTGTTTATAAAAATATTACACTTTCTATTAGAGAGAGAAATTGTTAGCAGTTGTTCCACAACAAATGATGCGTTTTATTTATGGAGGGAATCTATTGGGTGGTGTGTTTTCTTTAAACCATTTCCAAATCGAACCAACCTATGCTGAGTATCCGAGGTAGCAAGAATACAGTTTATTACGTGGCGATTTGATGATTAAGATCAGCAATAACACACGGTTTAATCGTTTGGCTGATGCTATCATATCATGGTTTCCGGTTTTTCCATTGGTTCCCTCAATAAAAAGTTTAGTAGAGGATCGGACAGAGAAAAAAATAATGATTGGTAAATTTAATAACTTATATATACTTTTAGCATTCTAAAGTTTTTAAAATAATAAGTTAATTGTCTTTTTAATTATTGCTATTTTTAGATATTGTTGGAAAAATCATCAAAGGGAAGCGAAACTATTCCTGTTTATCTGGTGTACTCAACTTTTGTTGTATTGTATGACTATGCACCTAGCAAGAAACTATATGTTGAAATGAATTATTCGACACAAAATAGTCTACCAAATGGCCGCAATGAATAGCTCACGTCTACAGGAAACTAATCATCACATTAAAAGTATCTTCCGAAAGAAACTTTTTGCCGCCCGGCGCTTAGCGCGGGTAAACGGCTAGTGTATTTTTATACATATTATTCAAAACGCTTTTTATGATATATCGATTTTTCAAAAAACCTTTGTTTTTCCCAAAATACATCATCTTTCCGTTTGGCGGCAAAACATTACAATAACTAGGGTTCCTCAAATCGATCACTCACATCCATCAAAATTTCTTTCTATTACTGAACTCTTTCGAGTTCGACTGTAGTCCGTGTAAAATGATCGTTTGATTAGGGCATAGTCGGTTTAAGATGTGATTATCTACAATTGACCGTACAGTTGTTTCAATGGAAGGCGATGGAGCAGCTTCATCGGCCATGGCATCTCCATCGATTAAACCTATAAACAAGAGTGCCATCCACAAAATCTGCGCAGGCCAAGTGATTTTGGACCTCCCCTCCGCCGTTAAGGAATTGGTCGAGAACAGCTTGGACGCCGGCTCCACTAGCATTGAGATTGCCCTAAAGGAATACGGCGAAGAATCGTTTCAGGTCATTGATAATGGCTGTGGCATTTCGCCAGACAATTTCAAGGTACGTTATTAGCCTTATTGATTATTTCGAGCGTGAAGTTTGTCGATGTGGTTTGAGCTTTCAATATTTGTGGTAGGTTCTAGCGCTTAAGCATCATACGTCGAAATTAGCGGATTTTTCTGATCTTCAATCGGTGACGACTTTCGGGTTTAGAGGGGAAGCTCTCAGTGCACTGTGTTACTTGGGAGATTTAACAGTCGAAACAAGAACGAAAAGCGAGCAAGTTGCGACGCATTTGACATTTGGCCGTTCTGGTTTGCTTACTGATGAGAAAAAGACGGCACGCCAAGTTGGTACCACTGTTACTGTGAAAAAGCTGTTCTCCAACCTGCCAGTGCGAAGCAAAGAGTTTCACCGCAACATTCGGAAGGAGTATGGAAAGTTGATTTCACTATTGAATGTGAGCTATAAGCTATTCTTGTTAAGTCCTTCTTTGCAGCTTTATTGATGTTTTTGCTTTAAACACCATGTAGCTCCATTTGGAACATTTTTTTTAATTTTTTTTTTTAACTTGCTCATAGATTGTATACATGTTACATTTCATAATAGTTGTTGTTATCAATCCAGGCATATGCTCTTACTGCAAAAGGTGTTCGGATGGTTTGTACAAATATGACCGGAGCAAACAAAACCTCTGTAGTACTTAAAACACAGGGAAGCGGTTCACTCAAAGATAACATCATTACAGTGTTTGGCATGAGCACTTTCAACTGCTTAGAACCTATGAGCCTAGTTATATCAGATTCCTGCAAGGTGGATGGGTTTCTTTCTAAGTCGGGCAATGGCAGTGGACGAAATATAGGTGACAGACAGTATTTTTTTATAAATGGTCGACCTGTTGACATGCCAAAAGTCACCAAGCTTCTGAACGAATTGTATAGATCTGCAAACTCAAAGCAATATCCAATCGCAATCATGAATTTTATTGTTCCAACCAAGGTGTACGATGTCAATGTGACCCCAGACAAAAGAAAAGTTTTTTTCTCTGATGAAGGCTCTCTTTTGAAGTCCTTAAAAGAAGCTTTGTTGAAGATCTATTCCCCACAGCTTGCAAGCTTTTTGGTACAGGGACCCGAGGAGCTCACTCAGGGAGGAAACAACTCAAAGCTGTGTTCTCCTCATGATAAGTCCTTTTCACAGTTTTCATTAAAGCAGGCATCGCCTGATAGCAAACAAGAAGCATACAGCGAGAAGCAACATGTAGAAGTTGACACTGATATGAATGAATTTGAAGAGCCATTGAGATCCTCACCTGCTGTTAAACCGATAAATGTGGAAGATTATAGTTTATCAAAGACAGACTTTACACTTAAATTTCACGGTATGAAGAAAGCTGACACCTTTTCTGGGAGCTATAGCTATAGTAGGAAGCATACAGCTATAAGTAACAACACTAGAAATAATTCGCAGGCAACATCATACAACTCAACAATGCAGAAAGGAACAGATTCACCTCATTCTGCAGGTGCTGTTCAGTCGCTGCTTACAACATTTGTATCTGTAAACAAAAGAAAGCATGAAAGCATCAGCAGGAATACTTTATCTGAGGTCCCTGTTCTTAGAAATGGGCCTAACCTTCATCAATCAGTTAATCAAAACCTTCATTTGTGTTGTACATTTACAAAGCCTTCTGATAATCGTACTCTGATGATGGATGAGCAGCATGATGAATTAGATGTCTCTCCTATTAAAGCCATGAAAAACTCTGGACAAGTTGAAGAGGTATTGTCCATTTCAAGTTCCTATCTTTGGGTTGACTTTTAATCTTATAATACTCTCTGTTTGTGTTGTACATTTGCGAAGCTTTCTGATAATCATACTCCGATGATGGATGAGCAGCATGATGAATTAGATGTCTCTCCTATTAAAGTCATGAAAAACTCGGGACAAGTTGAAGAGGTAGTGTCAATTTGATATCTTTGTTACTGTGGGTTGACTTTTAATTTTTTAAAAGTAATATCTTGCTTCCTATCCACTATCCAGGTAATAGATATTTCTAGTCCATTACGTTCTTCTCAGCCAGCTTCAGGTTCAGATGATGGACATGGACTGGAAGTAATAGATATTTGTTCAGATGAGGCAGTGGCTTCTTCTCCTTCAAAAATGTGTTACACCATGCAGTTTAGTTTTGAGGAGTTAAAGAAGAGGAGGCATCAAAAACTTTCGGCATTGCAGGCTAGCAAAAATACACCTGGAAAACTGAATAAGGCTAAAGGGTAAAAAATTAATTATTTTGCGGAGGCACAAAGTTGTAGTTTATGAGTCTGTGTTTGTTGTTGTTTGCTTGTAGATGCTATGCTGCAGCAACATTAAAGCTTTCTCAAGTGGTAAAAGAGGAGGCCAAGGCACAGGCTTTATCTGCAGCAACAAATGAATTTGAAAAGCTGTTCAAAAAACAAGATTTTGGGCGTATGAAGGTTGTTCTCAAGTGCTATTGAGATTGTGTTTATTGAGTTGTGTATCCATGCATCATGGTATTTGTGTTTGTTTGTGTAGGTGATTGGGCAGTTCAATCTTGGATTTATCATTGGGAAGTTGGATGAAGAGCTGTTTATTGTGGATCAGGTCTTTACTACCTCATAGTCTTATTTGAAAACTGTTGTTCCATTTTCATGGGTATACTATAAATTATGATGTGGTGGACTGTGGTTGAGAATCTGATGTGATGGTGTTTTTGATTTATGAATGAATCAGCATGCTGCAGATGAGAAATACAATTATGAGCGTTTGTCACGGTTCACCATCTTGAACCAACAACCGTTGCTGAGGTGAGGAGTTTATGAATTATGATGATTTGTTTGTAGATATATTGTTTGACATGACATGTGTTTGTTTCTGGTTGGAACTTGGAATTGGATGATGTTAAAAGGCCGGTGGCAGTGGAGTTGAGTCCTGAAGAAGAAGTGATGGTTTCAATGCACATGGATACCATCAGGTAAAGTCTGGTGTCTAAACAGTTAATTCTCATCTCAGCTATGAGGAGGAATCCATTGATTGATAAACGTAGAGCCTGAGTTTGTGTTGTTGTTGTTGTATAGGAAAAATGGGTTTTTGTTGGAGGAGGATTTGGATGCTCCTCCTGGGCAGCGTTATAAAATGAAAGCCGTCCCCTTCAGTAAGAACATAACTTTTGGTGTTGCAGGTTACTTTCTGATTCATCTCTTCTTCAACTAATCATTATTTATATGATATACTAATTGATTATTTTCCAGATGTTAAGGAACTGATATCTATCCTCGTGGATAGTCAAGGAGAATGCTCAATGATGGGCACATATAAGATGGACACCTGTGACTCCGTTTGCCCCCCAAGAGTGCGTGCAATGCTAGCATCACGTGCCTGTAGATCTTCTGTTATGATTGGAGATCCACTTGGAAGAAACGAGATGAAAAAGGTACACCTACACCTACTTTCCTTTTTTGTTTTGGCTATCGCTGCTTCTTTTTAAATCTCTAAATTTTGTTTCTACTGTGTATCTAGATAGTTGAGCGTTTGATGGATCTAAAATCTCCATGGAATTGTCCACATGGTAGACCCACTATGCGTCACTTGCTAGACTTAACAACTCTGCGTAAATGCAATTCAGCCTTGTAACCCAATTCTCTTTTTATAAAAATTTAAATCAATTTTTCATTTGGATAGTTAAATTATAGTAATTGTTGAGTGTGAGTGTTGGTATGTACTACTACTATGGACTATGGAGTGTAAATAATAATACAAGGTTTTAAGTGCTGGGAGTTACTAACACAATCAATCTCTTTGGCCCGAATTGGATTTCTTTCTGCAGTCGTTGAATCACTTGATGCAGCGCTTCACTGGATGTGCAGTATATTTTTTTGGAGGAATACTAATTTTGTTATTGTTGGAATCATATGTTTTAATGGTTTCTTTTCTTTTATCCACATGAAAGATGAATTAGGAAATCATCAAAGCATATTAGATAAATAATGTGTTAAAGTCTTTTATTATTTATTAATAACAAAACTTCAGAAATGGTCCCTGTGGTTTTTGAAAATATCAAGTTTAATCCCTAAGTTCAAAAAACCTCACAGATGGTCCCTGTGGTTTCAAAACTTTTAACATTTGGTCCTTCCGGCTCATTCCGTTAGCATTTCACCGTTAAGTAAGGGGCATTTTTGTCATTTCACTACCCAGGGACCATTTATGAGGTTTTCTATTACTTTTTAAAAAAATAATAATAATAAATGAATAATATGCAAAGGTCTCTCTCTCTCTCTCTCGTATTTTAAATGGTGATCTATTTCAGGAGAGCCGCTTAATTCGTAACATTAGCAAACTTAAAGGTTTAATTTAATTAAATGGAAACAAACTTTGAACAGTGTCATCCCTTCATTTTCATCATGTGTTGCAGGTCCTAAATATGGAACGAGACCCAATTGCAGGGTCTCGTGGTTACGATCGGAGGTAACCTGGACATCAGAATTAGATTAACAAGGGTGGCGATGGCTTACCAACAACAACAAATACAACGATGGTGGTAGAAAACGGTGATGTGGTAGCGGTTGAAGATGGTGGTGGGTTGCGATGGCAATGGTGACCTAGCTGCTTCGTTTCTATTGGCTGGTGTTCGACAAGGGTCCATGGGGAAGCAGGAGAAGGGAATGAGGAAGGATAAGATGGAAGACGAGAAGCCGGCCAAGCAGTTGCTTTAAAAAGGCAAGCTGTAGGAGTAGGCAGTTCATAGAGGTAGTTAAAGACTCCATCTTCTGGTGGTTACTATTCGGTGAAGTAAGAGGATGCAGGAAAGGAAGAGATACAGGAAGCGGTTAGGCGGCTAAGAAAGTCATCAGGTAGGTAAGCAAGCCGCCCTGGTGCCAAGCTAAGTCCCAAGCTAAAGACAAGGATCACATCGATAAGAGAAAAAGCAAAGACGGCTTATGCCGAATATCTTGAACTCAAAGAAAACCCCCATTCCTATCAGCGTGAAATGACATTCATTCAATCAGTCCTCTCCTCCGCTCTCTCTGTCCCTGGCTTCTACTTTCACATACCTTCTGGCCTCAGTCGTTGACTTTGCCCCTTCTGCTCCTCCATTTAACAAGCAATTTAGTGGTTGTTCGCTCCTGAACGAAGCTATTGGGACAGCGGCTTTGATAGCGCTTTCTCAATGAGAGAGATCATATCGTGGTAGAGCTCCTATCCGTGCTTTGACAAATCCCTTTCTGGCGTCATCTACTGGCTGACTGCACACTGCAAAAAAGACGACATTTAATGGTGGTGGGTTATGACAGGAGGAGGCGGAGGGATTGCCGTCATCGATTTTGGTGGTCATCCTCACCAGTGAAGTGAGAAATGGGGGAGAGTGACGAGGGGAGGTGGTCTTGGGCGGTGAATGGAAGCCTTCTCCGGTCAATGGCAAAAGATGGAGAACCACGGTGGTTCTCGGTAGTTACAAAACACCAACACCACCCTTGATGGTGGTATTTCTCGGTAGTGCAAGAAGAGGGTTGTAGATGGTGGAAGAAAGAGCTCCGGCAGCAGCAGTAGGGTAGGGATGTTGGTTTCCAGTGGGGAAGAAGGTGGTGGCAGTGGTGGCGCTATTGTGGAGTAATGGTTGTTAAAGGTGGATAAAATGGGAGGAGTGTAAGGGAGGTCTTATAGATCGTGTGTGTGTGAGAGAGAGAGAGAGAGAGAGAGGGGGGTGGGACCTTTGCATATTAAGAGAGAGAGGGGTGGGACCTTTGCATATTATTCATTTATTATTATTATTTTTTTAAAAAGTAATAGAAAACCTCATAAATGGTCATAGTCAAATGACAAAATGTCCATTACTTAACGGTGAAATGCTAACTTAGTGAATTGGACTCAGAAGGACCAAATGTTAAAAGTTTTGAAACCAGAAGGACCATCTGTGAGGTTTTTTGAACTTAGGGATTAAACTTGATATTTTTGAAAACCATAAGGACCATTTTTGAAGTTTTGTCTTTATTAATTTATGCTGGCTGGTTTGTTTTATTTTTATGATTTTGTCGTCCCATCTTGGGTTTACCTAACGCATTTATTATATATACAGTCCAATCCTAGTTATATGAAGCCCTGCATAAAAAACCACTTCAATCATGTCATGTCTTTGTTTTTGTTTTATTGTGTCACACTAATCATGCTAGTTATATGAAGCCCTACATAAAAAAAAAAAACCTCTTCAATCATGGCATGTCTTTGTTTTTATTGTGTCACACTAATCTTTCATGAGTTTGAAGGAATTACATTTTATTAAAAAAAAAACAAACTTAGCCTTCGGAAATCTCTTGATTTAATTATGTTTGATTATTTATGTAAGTTATATGTTTATTTAATTCTAGAAGAGAGAAAAAAAAAAGCTCCATAAATAAGAGAACTTATATGACAAGATAACAACAATTGTAATTTTGTAAAATTTCAGATAATCTTTTATATGACAAGAAAATAACAAACACAAAAATCAACGAAGGTTTGACAACTTTACAAATCAAACAAAACAAAAGAAATGGAATTGATTTCCATCCCATTTCATTGCAACCAAATATATAAAAAAATTTAGTTACTTCAGATTTTATTTACTTTGAAATACTTTATTCATTTTAAAATCATATCGCCCATGAAACGCCCCTCTGGTTTTGAGTTTGTGATGGAAATTGCTAGTTTTAAGCTTGTTTATGTACTTATTGTATAATGGTTGTGATTAATAGGAGACTAATCATCATGTAAAGTGACATGTAATCCGCCAATCGGGGTGGCGAAGTTAATTGTTTTCAGCCCCGTTTTCCTCGAGAAAGTGGTTACAAAGATGCCCCCTTTTTTAAGGGATAAACATATCATCGATTACGTAGAGGGTGAAGTCCAAGTATAGTTATTGAAGTCACGCCCAAATAGCAAGAACTACGTAACCATATACACACACATTAACACATACTATGATACCCAAAGCAGAAACTTTTATATATATACAAAAAAGTGAAAAGCGTACACTTCCTCCCTTCATGGCTTGATCATGTGCATATATATAATAAATATATATATGGATTAAACTACGAAATACAAGTTGACAAGCGTTAAAAACCCGGACCAGACCAAACAAAGCTTCACCAAGTCACCTGCCGTCTGGTTTATCCGGCCGAACATCCGAGAGCAAGACAAGAGAGTCGCCATTTGAGCCAAACACACTAATAACCCGACCTTAGGGGCACCCATCCTGAAGAATATCGGGTCCCAAGCTAGGCTCAGGCCCAGCTGACCCAAGTAAAACCACATCGCTTTTGGCATTTTATGGAACCCGCCTTCCGCCCAAACCAACCAGCCGGATAAACCCATCACGAAAGCTGAAGACAGACATGTCAAATGTAGAGCCCACAAGGGTGGGATCCAGAAGGCCTTTTGGGTGCCCCGGTAGCTCCGATTCCAACCGAACAAGGAGATGTTGGCTAAGGTGAGAGCTAGAGGGACCGCGATACCTACAGCCAGTGATCGGATGCCACGTCTTGGCATCGTTGACGCCCGCTGCTGCTGCTTTTGAGTCTTCATGTTGGTGCCGGTGACGGCCTCTTGATGAGGTTGGTCTTTGGTTCTGTGTTTCAGTTCTTGGGTGGCAATGGAGTCCATGGTGTCAAGACGGAGATTGGTGGAGAGAGAGAGAGAGAGAGAGAAGATGGAACGACGAATAGTATTTTCAGGGGAGGAGAGATTTTATAGAAGAGCCTGGAGTTTCCGCGGGAAGATGAGTATGGATAGGTGTGACACGTGGTGATAGAAGGTGATGAAGAGGGGAAATCTGACACGTTGATAGACAGCAGTGCCACCTATTACGTGTGCACGGCCTGATGGCCAAATTCTTTATCCACTCGCAGAAAGGGTTTGAGTCAAGACCAAAGGGGTTTTTTTTTTTTTTTTTTTTGCTCGCGGTGATAATAATCCAACCAGATTCTCTAATAAGAAAAGGTTTTTAGACTAAACATGTAGCAAATAATATATACCAGGTTCTACACTTAAGTATCACGGATGAATAATTTAAAAATAATTTTAATTTAATTATAACTTGAAAATTGATAATAAAAACTTTAATAAATAATAAATATATATGTTTTGTAACTAATATCATAATGACATAATTATTTGTTGAAATTACGAAATGTTGCGATGTCGTTCCACAAGCGTGATTCCGACTGGCTACAGAATCTTCCAAGCGGAACCTGTAGTCACAAACGAGAAACACGTCAAACGTTCTCCGGGAGGGGATCCCGGGAGGACGCTCCGACGCTCTAGTCTGCGGATTATGTAAGGTCTTTAGATGATATCTATTTAAACACCCTAATAGCCCTAAAACCCTTCCTCTTATCAACCTCCATCCCTCGTATCGACCCCCTTGCAAACCCTAACCTATTTTGAGCTTTTGAGTGAGTTGTAGGCATTTTTGTTTGTGAAGGAAGATCATCAAAGAAGTGGTTTTGCTCTCAAGTCCTTGGATCCAACATTTTCTCTTCATAGTGCAGCTTTTGGAGGTATAAATCTCCAACCTTGATGCATGTTTATCTAGATCTTGGTTAAACTTAGAATTTTACCCCCTTTTGTCCCAAATCCTAGGTCTTTGTGAGTATAAGGTACTCCAAAGCCTTTAAGTTGTCCTTTCAGACATTTTAGGGTATTTTAAGTCATAAAAATGCAAGTTTGGATCTTGGTTTGTCCCCATGCAAGAGTTGTGGTGTAGCAAATGATTGAATAAGTTAGGTTTTTAGTGTTGGGCTCCTTGTAGCCACGCAAAGGCATAAAATTTGCAACTTTATGGCCTTAGAGGTTTTAGTAAGATCAAATATGAAGTTTGGACGTAAGGTCTTAAGGCATTAAGACCATCATGAGAATTTTGATCCAGGGTGCGTACGTCGGGCGTAAAGTTATGCACGTTGTGCGTACTGCACCTCGACCCCCATATCCCTCTTGCATCAGTCCTTTGTACGCGGGGAGTATGGCTCGGTTCCAACTTTTTAACCATTCTTTTGGGCCTTGGACCATTAGGTGTTGGGCTTTTTAGGTTGGGTCGAATGGGAAGGCCAAAATGACCTTTTTGCCCCTAATTAGGGTAATGGAATTATTGGACCATTTATTATGGGTTAAAACCCGAATTATTGATTAGGGTTATTTTTGGAATATAATTAGTGTGAGGAGCCGTGTTAGCAACAACTTGAGTGTGTGGCTCAGTTATCTTCTTTTGGATGTGAGTTTTCTCAATATGTCCATGGGTCGAAGGCACCAATGCCGACTCATTACCTTGTTACATAGAGTACTAGTTGTCTCTGTGATACTTGAATGAAAGACCAAGATCTGACCCCTGACACTTGTATGTAAGTCCGTGATTTGACCCTCGGCATTGCAAGGAAAGACCACGAGTTGGCCCATGACAAAAAGTGATTGTAAGACTATGATTCGGCCCATAACATTTATTATCTTGTATGTGGTATGTGATACTTTGGGGAACTTCCTAAACTTTGTGCTTACAATTTTTGTTTATGGTTACAGGTACTTCTGGTTTGAAAGGGAAGGACCCGGCGTGATGGCACAACGTCATCCCCTCATGATTTCTGCATTATGAATAATTGTACTCTAATGTTTTGAATATTATAACTTGGTGTTTGATTTTGAGCAATTTATGAATGAATTGATAAACTTCCAAATGAAAAAAATATATCACTATTTTTGGGACGTTACATGTAACCTATGTTGGATATGAATTATGATATCAATAGTGTTCTTAATATTTTAAAACAATATTGTTATCTCATAAAAATGTTTTATTTAACTGAGATTTTCCGCAACAAAGACAAATGATATTTTAAAGTGTAAAGAATTTCTTTTTCATTCTGATAAATTGAGGATGTCACATTTTTTCTATAAGATCTTGAGTTCTACAAAGTTCAATATAACATATTAAAAGGAAATCATTTAATTTTTAATCATTTTTTAAAAAAGTTTTATTTTTTCCATTGAACTGTTAAAAGATCATTATACTTATATCATTTAACGCCAACATGACATTTACTCTGATTGCGTTTAATCCATTAAATGATAACTATATATCCTCCCGCATTCAAACATTATATTATATTATATTATATTATGTTATATGTATTGTGGATTGTCTTGGAACCATCGGTATGAACTTCCTTGAATCATGGTCATATATCATGTTTTTGATTATTTCTAAAACTTTAAATATTCTAGACACATATTTATTACTTTTTTGAACACTTTATATATTAAAAAGTTTACGAAATGATAGAAAACATTACAAAAAAAATAATAAATTATACAAGTTTTGGGTTTTTTTAGCCCCACGACTCAATTTTTTGTGTTTAAGAATTGATATTAGAATGGAAATTCTACGTGTAATTTTGGAAAAACATGGATCAAAATGCATATTTAAAAGTAAAAAAGAAAAACTTTCCACGGACCTTATCATGGAATTTAATTATCATCCCAACATATTTTGTCCCTTTATTTTCTAGGAAAATCTTCAATAAAGTATCAATATTTTGGGTCAGTTTATGGTTTAATCATGACTTTAAGTTTTTAAATAGAAAAGTCTCAATTATTTTATATTTTGCCCAAATTAACGAAATAATTCTTATTTTTTTTCACGGAAAATAACAAATTATCGTATGAAATTAATTATTTTTTTCACGGAAAGTAACAAATTATCGTATGAAAATAAATAATCGAGACTTTTCTGTTTAAAAAATAAATGTCAGAATTAAACCGTAAACTGACCTAAAATATTGAGATTTTATCGAAAATTTGCCGGAAAGATACTTGATGTACTTCTAATTCTAATTAAGATACTTTTGAGTTTTGATACTACCATTTGTTTGTGTATATGAGTATATCACCACAGGGATGATGAGTGCAAAACATTTTGTTAGGTAACAAAAACAAAAGTTGACTATTAGTTAAGGGACCAGTTTTGCAACTTTTTCTTTTTTACTTTCACAGGAATTTTGATCAGCGCAACCTTCCGCCTTCCGCCTGCAACCGATCTTCTCTTCCGCCAATCTATGGCGATCCCCGCCGTACCCAAACGTAAATCCCCAAAGAGAAGATCAGAGCATTTTATCCATAAGTTTTACAAGAATCCCAAAACCCCCTTCGCTTTTGCGTTGCTTCTCGCCGATGCCGTTCTTACCGCCCTCATCATCGCCTATGTTCCTTGTAAGTACTTTATCACAAACTTGTTCGATTTTTCCAATTACATACGAATCTGTATCCGTAACACTTCGATTGCAATCAATTTTAGATACAAAGATTGATTGGGATGCTTACATGTCGCAGGTTAGACTCAATTTATCGTTTCTTGTCTTTTGGGGGTTTTAGTACCCCCATTGTGTTAAAACTTAGAAATAGAGCTGCATTTTTTATTTAGATAACATTCTTACTTCAAGTTCATATATATATATATATATATATATATATATATATATATATATATATATATATATATATATATATATATATATATATATATATATATATTTGTTCTACTAGAAAAGAACTAACTGCATTTACACTTTGAGGTTTGGATGTGAGTTTTGAAAGTGATACTAGGATTAGAGTAAGATCATCGGGTCTTGGGGGTTTAATTGGTTAATTTTACATTTATTTCAATCAGTCTTAACTCTGAAAATCTGATTATTTTCACCGAAAATCTCAATCATAATAAAATTTTGCCAATTTCAATTATCTATATTTAGTTTTGACGCACATCCAAACACCCCCTTTATGCCAAGTGGGACAAAAAGATTAATGTTGGTGGTAAAGTCGAACAAAGTCCATATATATAAATTTTGCATTTTGGAATTAACTAGTTTGACATGAAAATTCAAGCTGCAAACATTCTTTAATGGTGAATGGAGGGAGTATAAGTATGTGATTTCAGTTTTACTCAGAAATGGCATACAGGTAGATGGATTTATTGAAGGAGAAAGAGATTACAGCAATCTGAAAGGGGACACAGGACCTTTGGTTTATCCAGCTGGCTTTCTTTATGTTTACTCTGCCATACAATATGTTACAGGAGGCCAGGTCTATCCTGCCCAGGTGAATTTTTACTTGCTTTTGACAATTACAGAAATTCGTTGCTGGCTGATAATCTTTCTTGTTATTTCAGATCCTGTTTGGCTTTCTCTACATTGTGAATCTTGGAATAATGTTATTCATTTATGTGAAGACTGATGTGGTATGAACAATTTCTGTATGTTGTTGATTCTTTACTGTTGTTTAAATGATTTTATCTTCTTGATAGGTACCTTGGTGGGCTCTGACTTTGCTTTCTTTATCCAAAAGATTGCATTCAATCTTCGTGCTTCGTCTGTTCAACGACTGTTTTGCAATGACTCTTCTCCATCTTTCTATGGTTCCACTCCTTTATCAGAAATGGCATCTGGGTTTGATTGTCTTCAGGTTTTGTTACTTTTTAGCCATGCAGAAAGTAAATAATGTTGTTTTTAGAATTAACAGAGGCATTGATTTTGATTATGCAGTGCAGCTGTTTCAGTGAAGATGAACGTGCTTCTTTTTGCTCCATCATTGTTCCTTCTCATGCTCAAGGTACATACACTAAGCAACTCAAGTTTGTTTCTGGATCTTGCATACATTTACTCAAGCAGGCTTCTGTGTATAAACTTTAATACAGGGCATGGGCATTATGGGAGTGATATCGGCTTTAACAGGTGCAGCATTAGTGCAGGTGCTTGCTTATTCTTTCTTAAACTGTATTAATAATAAAGTCTGTTTGAAATAATAACTTACCAATCTGTGTTTTACTTTTTGTATTGGCAGATTGTATTGGGGTTACCATTTCTGTGGTCTTATCCAATTGCATATCTATCTAACGCCTTCAATCTTGGACGCGTCTTCATCCACTTCTGGTAAGCCCATCTTCTTCTTTACTTTATGATACTCGTTTATATAAATATATAAAAATGAGAAATTTTGGTAGTTGATATGTTTTATAATATATATGATCAGGTCTGTTAACTTCAAATTTGTCCCGGAACCAATATTTGTGTCGAAGAAGTTTGCTGTCATCTTACTATTTGCTCATCTCGGTCTTCTTACCCTTTTTGCACATTATAGGTGGTGCAAGTAAGTATGCAAATGCAATGCAATCTTATTCCAATTTTTAACTTTTTTGGTGTGTTCACTTTTACAGGCATGAAGGAGGATTAGTCTCTTTCTTGCGTTCTAGATTCCTTCAAAACCAGCTCGAAACCTTTCCTCCTAATAAAACTCACAATTCTATCTCTGGATTACAGCTTCTTAAAAGAGAGCGTAAGTGCACTTTCTTTCAACTTAATTTGTATGTGAAGGTTGACTAACGGTTGACTAATATTGTTACACAGATATTGTTACAACCATGTTTACTGGCAATTTTATTGGCATCGTTTGTGCTCGCTCTTTGCACTATCAATTCTACTCCTGGTATGCAAAATTGATAGCATACACGTTTTTTTTTGTTCCATATCAACAACATCAAAATGAATGATCTTTATGAATTCTATTATCATCTTTGATGAAGAATGTTTTGCAATGCAGGTATGTCTGCAGCTTACCATATCTTTTGTGGAGAACATCCTTTCCAAATATAGTGCGGTAAGTCAGCCAATCAAAAGTCGCCAGCTGTATTGTATGTACTCTCATTCATTTGGAGTTGGAGTTGCTTTTTTTTTTTTTTTTTTTATGTTGTGGGTGGTTGTTTTGCATGCAGGGTGCTGTTGTTTGCAGGGGTGGAGGTGTGCTGGAATGTTTTCCCCTCCAATGTCTACTCCTCCATGGCGCTTCTTTGTTTACATGTACTAATCTTGTGGGGTCTATGGAAGACTCCATCTGAGTATCCATATCAAAATCACAGATTGAAGAAGACCAAGTGAAACTTGTTTTCATTTTTTTCAGATTTCAAAATATTTTTCTTTTGTTTGTTTGTATTATCATCCACAATCTCATCGTTCCTTAGAATGACACAAACAAACTTATGCAATTTCTGTTTGGCTTCTTCCTATTAATGTAGTTTTTTTATAAGACAAATGTTCCACTGCAATCATTAATTCATTATCATGTGTATGGTTGTTGATTTTTGATAATTTATTCAGTTGCCTATAGACTTTTAAATGGGGATTTTTGTTTTCGTACCTGTAACTTCATAATAGTTTGATTTTGTATGCGTTCTTATTCGTTCACGATTTAGTGTAGTTGGGAATTTGAATTAATTCATTCATTCTTGATTGTGGTCGGAGAAGAGATATGGTGAAAATTACTTTGATTTATGAGTACATTTGTATTACAGTTGAAATTATTTGTTTTAGAAAAGAAATGTAAAAAATTGAAATCAGTTCTTAAACTACTGCATAAGTGTTTATTTAGTCATTGAAATCTTTTTTCCCTCAATATCCAATGTTCCTTAACTTGTTCAATTTGTCTACTTTGTGTCTTTATGACCGGTGAAACATGCAGACGTAAATATATCCTTGCCTGTAAACATAAGTGCTCAATATGAGTTTTTCCAGAAGAAAAAAAAAAAAACCATCTTAGTGTAAGGTTATAGGTGTTGTTTGGCAAAAGTGGGTGGTAGTTAGAAGTTGTAACTTTTATTTGTGTATCGCCAAAGTAATTGTAAGCTTTTGAAAGATAGAAAATGACATATAACACACAAGTTAAAAACTAAAAGCTACTTGAATAAGATATTGAATTAAGAGTTTTTTTTTAAATAAAAAGTTTGAGCTTGTTCTCCCAAACGAAGTTTTTTCTTTAGTTCGAGTTTTCCTTAAAAGATAAAGGGAAATCTCCAGTAAAATCTAGAAACTTTGATCTTTATATGAAAAAACTATTGCTTTAATTTATTTTATTTTGAACAAAAAAATGATAACTGTTATACAAACTAACAAAATGACAAAAAACCAACAATCATTTACACATTTAGGATAAATAAATAAAATTACAATAAGATAATATCATCTGTCAGACAAAGAGAATATAATAATATTGTTTTTAGAAGTCTAACTTATACACTCATTATTGTATTCCTAAATCTACACATATTAGTCTTAAGCGGGATTACCCTCAATTTTTTGTTGAGGGCACGTTTCCGACAACTCCTGACATCGTTGTGCTAGAGGCCTTTTAGTGATAACATTAAAATAAGATAATACCCTACGTCAGATAAAATAAATATAGTAAGAAGATATCATTTATCCACCAGAGACAATAAGACTACACTTTGGTAAATACGATATGCCATACCCACTTATCAAAGTTAAACTTCGCTGGGAATTTGTTTGACTTAATCCTCAATTGGAACTAAGTTGTTTGGTAGGTGGTTGGCTCACTTGGATAAAATCCATCTTGACAAGTATTGCTATGCATTTTATGAACATTTTTTGTGCACCCAAAAAACCCATGGATTATCTTGAAGTCTTAACTCTTAAGAAATTGTTTCTTTGTCAGGAGAAAGAAAACTTATGTAGTTATGTAGTTGGATAAAATGGAAAAAGGTTATGGCTAGAAAAGAGGATGGTAGTTTAGGAATGAGAAGTATTTATGCGTTTAATAGAGCATTTTTATTTAAATGGCAGTGACATGTTTTAAAAAATCCATAACATTTGTTATGGGTCCAAGTTATCAAAAAAATTTATGGTGAGGATGGTAATCGGCATACAAACATTCCCAAAGACCACACACGTGTGCCATGGGTGGATATCTTGCGATCCACCAAAGGATTAAATGACAATGGTATTAACTTTGATTCTTTTTATTTGAAAAATGGGTGACGAAAAAATGTGGTTTTGGGAAAACATTGGTTGGGAGAGATTCCTTTCAAAACTCATTTTCATAGAGTTTTCATCTTTACCAAACAAGTTAGCTTTGTTCATGCTTATCTTTCGTTAGGAACATAGTATTCTTGTTTATGTTTTGAACTGAGTGGTGGGTCGAGTTAGAACAATGGACCGATTTGTCGTGATTTATTGCAACGTGTGGTTTTAAGTAATTAAAGTGATAAATAGAGATAAGATTTAGAAGCAAACGTAAAGTAAAATACACGATCTCTTCGGCGAAACAACTTATAGACCTACCAAGTGAAACTTTACTTTCCAGTTGGAAAGTGTATCCGTGAATTTATCAGCCACTTCTTTCCATAAGGACGAGCAACTAATAATACCCCCTAAATGTTCCGCCTCGTTAAAATTTACACTAACACCTATCAACATAGTTTTGTGTAAGATAATTTTTAAGCCGGGGAAAAGAAAAATAAACAACAAAAAATCTGCACATAGACAAAAGCAAACCCTACGATAAAGTTCATAATCAATTGTCTCTTTAATCATAAAGCATCCTTGGATCCAACTACATATTTCATCCACACTCATTTTCTTCAAATCTGTTTGAATCATAAGTTGAAATCGTTTCTTGTTAAGCTACAATCAATGAAATAATTTTTTAAAAACTTGGTACGTTAATTGAGTCAAAAACATCTTTTATTTAAAAAAGATGACTTTTTTATTAACAAACAACAAATTTTCCTAGGGTCTCCGAAAAAAAAAAAAATGAGGCTTAAATCAATTTATGTTTCATATCATAAAATGAATTTTAACAAAACAATCCATATTGTCTGTCATCCATTCTCGACTTAATTTGGAGAACAAATCCCAAGTCACTCCTGATTGATCCCCGTCAAGTAGCCGTAGCCGCAGCAAGACATACTTTTGTATTGTAATTTTAGAGCAAATTAAATTAAATATTCCCATGATGGGTGGGGCTTTAAGGTGAGATTCTAATAGAATTACCAGAAAACTATAAGAAATGCTATCTGTTGATCCGGATCATAATAACTGAGCTCGATGTATTTGAATTTTTCAACAACTGAACTCATATATTTGAATTTTTCAACAAAAAGGTTTTCCATAGATTGAACAGAAAAGTGAAGTTGTAGACTTCATATTAGTTGACAACCTAACAAACCAATGCTCAATCACTAATTCACTATCAATTTATCACACAGCCAGCTTTCTTTTAAGTGAATGAAAGCATATATATTCTATTATATTAGGGTTATAGAAGACACACGACACAGGCTATGTTAATACAGATGAACTGATTGCTAAATATGTTGTAAAGATAGATTCAAATGCCTTTGAGAAACAAAAACTTGGTGTGGGAAGCAATCAAACAACAAATCATGTATTCAAAAAAGATAAAGTAGCATCCAAAATCCAAAATTCAAAACCATTACGATACAACTCATCTTATAACCTTGTAAGCAAAGCAATAGCACCGAAGCAGCTTCTGATTATCATAAAAGCAAGCAAAATGATGAGTCAGTCTCCCTTTTTTCTAAAAGAGCATCCTTCAGTGAGCCTTGCACGTCCACCAGTCGGCTGGCATAACACCGTCTGACAGTTCCCACATACCACCACCGTTTGAGAGTGGCTAAATACAGTTGTTCTGTTTGTTTAAACACACCAACATCATCATCATCATTTCATATTAACATCATAAACTAAAACTGAACAAATTCACATCAAAAAACTCACATGTTGAAACAACCCTGGCACTTGACATCCTGCAAAAGCCCATTAATTAAACCAAATTATACCAAACTTCCATAAGATTTAGGGTATAGGAAAAACTAAAACAATCAAAATTGTTAAAGCTAAACTAAGTATACCATGAAGAAAGAGTTTGGCGATTGAACAAGTCGTTTCAGCTTATGCTTCCTCTTCTCCAACTCTGCTGGGGGATTAAGCAGATCAACATCGTTTGGCAAAACCTGTAAATTTTCAACACATCCGATCTATCATATCATTCCACTAACACTAACACGTGAATACAAATAACCAGACTATACATTTTGCATCCAACTACCAAATAAAATGATTTAAGCATCAAACAAAGATCGTACCATCTTGTTTCGAGATTTATATATCGATCAAGACGTTTTGGCTATCAAAGAAAAGACCTGCGCACCAAAAACCTAAACGATTGCGTCAAAGAGGCGCAGTATGAAGGTATAATATATACCTGTTTGATTTCAGCCCTTAGGGCAATTTCCCAATCATGGACTGGACTGAGATTTGAGAGCCTAAAACATTCAAACCCAAACCGGCCCACTAATAGCTTTTAAATATCTATGATCTAAACTTAATTGTATTATATCAAATCACGTTTTTGGTAACTAGCACAACAAAGTTTAGTTAATTATACATTTAGTAACTCAAGTTTCTTTTGTGCGCAATTAGTCACTAAAGTTACAATTTATATGTCAGTTACACCATTTTGTTCCCTGATACCGGAAGAACCGGTAAATTTACTGATGTGGCATTTTAATTTTAAAACACATTAAAAATTATGAAAGCAACGTACACTTCCTTCTCCTTCAAGTGGCATTGTACTCCCTCACTAACATTTCTCAAATGTTAGTTTATTGTTTATAAGGTCAATTCATAACAACACGCCTTATATTGTAGGATTGAACAAAGATTATCAGGGACGTCATTTCCTTTGGGATTCAAAAGAGACACATATCACCTTCAACAACTCCTGCTTTCTCTCTCTTTTGGAATTTACGTTGACTTGCAACCCACATGTTAGGGTTTTGTGTTACCTCTGCCATGGCTTGATTTACGAAGCAATACAAACACCACCACCTTAACTTGTTGCTTTCACCACCATTGTGTGTGTGTCTCTCTCTCTCACTCACTCACTCACTCTCTCTCTCCCCCTGTCTTCTCCGACCTTTTATGTATATATCTATTTATCTATTGCATAAGAGAGATGCCTACATACTCATAGTTGCAGAGAGGGATTCATGAATGCTCGCCACTAGCTTTCTCTATATGTCATCCGTGTGTATCAGATTCTCTCTCCTCTCAAATTTTTTGTGAGATACTCATGTCGTACACACGTCATCAAGAATCCAACCATGAACATATTTATATATACACAATTCTAGCACTACCAACGAAAGCCTAAGAGCGAGGGAGGTTTAATGGCAGGAAACGATTGGATAAAAGTTATCTTTCGATGAGACTGATCTACTTGGTGGGGGAATTTGGATGGGCCTTTTTATTTATTTATTATTGGGGTGAACTAATTTGCCACGTAGGATGCTATTAACCTGGAAACCTGTTAGTTTGGGGGTCAAACCCCTATTTAACAGGTAGAATTCAACTTTAAGGATCTATTGCGCACAAAAAAAAAACTTGAGTAACTAAATGTGTAAATTGATCAAACTTCGTTGTGCTACAGTGCCAAAATCCCTTATATAAAAGTCGATCCTTGTTTTATTTATGGGTAAACTTTTATAAAATAGTCTTTCTACCCGATCAACTGGTTATGGTGTTTTTTTTTTCAAACAAAAGACAACGGCTTGTTTCGATCAAAATCAAAAGTTTTTCTAGAATTAATTATCTTTATATTTTTATTGTATTATGTTTTATTATTTTAAGGTAATATTATTGTAATTATTTCATTTTGTTTAATCTTATTATATTATCATATTGTAATTTTATTTATTTTCTCTATCTAAGAAAAAAATATATTATTATAACCGTTTGTCGTTTATCATTACATGTGGTCGAGGCATTGACCTTGAAACGTCCCAAAAATAAGACCCGAAAATTTTCATTTTTAAATTAATAAAACAGTAAACCATATCATTGTCACAAAACCAAGGTAATCGAATTTTATCAATACATCATCATCATCAGAGTAAATCACAAAATGCGGAAACGAATGATGTGTGCTCTACAATCATCCCGGTGTAACATCCCAAAATTCAAGACCAAAAATTTCGTTTTTATATCATATAAAAACACTTAACAACTTTGTTCCGAACATTGAAAACGTTTCATTTAAAATAAATATCAGAGTCTAATACCAAAGATCACATAATGCGGAATAATATGGGTGAATGCGATGCGATCGTCCCGAGCTCCTTTTCTGAAAACTGAAGGTACCTGAAACCAAAACTGTAAACCGTAAGAACGAAGCTTAGTGAGTTCCCCAAATACCACATACCATACATATCAACTGGGTTATAGATGACATACATACTGTGAGCCATACATATCAATCATATATCAAATAAGGTGTTATGTGTCACACATAGTCTTGCTGTTATGCCACGGGCCGCCACGTGGTCTTTTTTGCCAAGTCGGGGGCCACCCCCTGGGTCTTACAGACAAGTGCCAAGAGCCGCCTCCTGGTCTTCCATGCAAGTATCACAAAGACAACTAGCATACATACTACTCTACTTAGCTAACGAACATATAGCGTGTCTGGAGCCACTTCCTGGTCTTTCATGCATATTGCCTAGGGCTAATCCCCAAGTCTTCCTGTCATACATAATAGCATACTGTGTGCCAGGAGCCACCCCCTGGTCTTTTATACATAGTGCATAGGGCTAACCCCCGGGTATTCGTATCATACATAATAACATACTGTGTGCCAGGAGCTACCCCCTGGTCTTTTATACATAGTGCCTAGAGCTAACCCCCCGATCTTCCTACCATACATAAACTAAATGGGTCGGCATTGTGGCCGTAGACCCATACACACAGTGAGGAGACTCACCTTGCACTTTTGAAGACTTGCAGATAATCCTCTGGCTGCTAACTGGCAATTCCCGAACTGCTAATCCTTTGGCTCCCCGAGCTATCAATACCAAATAACACTTAGTTCCAAACCAATAATCCTTCTTAGGGTAAAATGACCATTTTATCCCTGCTCTAATCTGGACCATATCCAAGGCCCAATTCCATCTAATCTTTCTAAGTCCACCAATGGCCCACTAAAAGCCCACTAATGGCCCAATTTGCTAAATTGGGCCCAATCCCTCTAACGGGCCTTACCCTAAGCTCAAACATATTCTTGGCCCAAATTATCTGACTTCTGATGGCCCACTATGACCCAAAGACCCAAAGTCCAAAGCATGGCCCAACCCGAGGCCCAAGACATGCCAAGCCCATATCTGTTGAGTACGCGGGGCGTACTCCTCTGTACGCTAAGCGTACTGGCTGAATGGTGTGTACGTTGCGCGTACATGCATTTACGCCCATCATACTCCACTGTTAAGTCACTTTTACCATTAAGTGCTTAATACTCTATTCCACCGGCTATAAACATAGATCCATGTCCTCTTCAACGTCTTAATCCATAAAGTCACTGACTTTGTGACTTTACAGGTCCCAAACAAGCCCAAACTCCAAAAATGGTATTCTATTTCCATGAAAATGGTCTTAACTCTTGCATGAGCCCATTAAGACCACCAAGATGACAACTTTCTGTCTTAAGGAGTCATTTAGCACCAAGGGTCGCAACCCTTAGTCTAGGAATCAGATTTGGACCATAAAAGCTTCATCATTGGGACCAAAAAGATCTAAAACTCCATCATAATAGATCTAAGCATTCAAGAGACAAGTTCAAGACTTTATACCTCGATAAAGTCTAAAATGAAGCAATAACCCCAGATCTATATCTTCTCCTTTAATCCACCACCTTGCTTTGCTCTTCACTTCCTTGAAAAATGGATCCTAAACACCAAAATGCTCTCTAATGGCTTTCTAAGCTCCAAGAACACTCTAGGGAGGTTTAGGGTTTCGTGGTGGCTGTCTAAGGATGAGAGGGAGGCTGATATCTAGGGTATAATGTTTTTTATATAGTGACATACCCTAAAAATTAGGGTTTAAGGACACTGAGCGTACGCTGGGCGTACTGCCGAACCTTCCACGTTTCACTTATCCAACACTACGCCGAGCGTACCCCAGCTTACGTTGGGCGTACTCACCTAGTTGCCACCTTGCATGCATGGGCTGAAATGCAAGCTTTTCCATTCAGGGACCGATTTTGCCAACAACTTCAAAGTACTATAACTTCTTCGTTGTAAGTCCGTTTCCGACGAACTTTATATCCACGAAAAGGTGGAGGGAAACCATACGCTCTTAGTCACGTCCTAAGCCTAAAACCTTACGAAGAAACCCGAGTCCCATAAAAAGACCGAATCGCCCCTGCCCTTTGGCCTCCGAGACCACAACCAAGTACTTTCAAAACTAGGTGTTACACCCGGGCTCTTCCCTTTGAAACCAGAAGTGCCTGAAACATAAACTGAAAACCGTAAACACAGAGCTTAGTGAGTTCCCAAAATACCACATACCATACATAATAAACACATAATGGGTCCCGCCCGGCATCGAGCCCCGCTCGATTTACAGATCTGTCAGTCATCGGACCCCGAACACGCCAACTAACAATAAATACAATCTTAATCAATAATTAACCCGATAACCCAAAATACCCTTAACTCAAACTTGGTCAACCCTGGTCAAAGTCAAGGTCCAAAAGTCAATATTTATTCCCGGCAGAGTACGCCCTGCGTACCAAGAGAGTATGGCCAATGTAATCTGATGTTGACCAAAAGCGGGGCGCTGACCACGTACGCGCAACGTACCACCAGGTACACCCAACGTACTCAGCCCAGTCCCAAAACTCCATTAAGAGCTTATTTCATTAAGTTCTTACATCCAAAACTCAGATCCACGCCCAAAATGATGTTATAAGTCATAAAGTTTCCAACTTTATGACTTTGCATGGCTATAAAGTGCTTAATGTCCAAAACCCTAAGTTATTAACCCAATAAGACATCACAACTCTTGCATGGAAGGGATATAAGGGCCAAGATCACATTTTTATAGTTCATAATAGCTTTATAATTGATAAAGTTTCCAACTTTATCCATTAGAATGGTCCCAACAAACAAGATCTAGTCTTTAAGTCTCAAAGGGACCCAAAAGTTCATCTTTTTCAACTTAATCCATTAAGTACAGGTCTCAAACTTTCAGATCTGAATCAAAATGATGTTTACATGGATAAAGTTTCCAACCTTATCCATAACAAGGTCACAAAATTTCAAGATCTAAACTTTATGAACTAAAATGACAAAAAGCTCATAACATCCAAAACTAGTTAGATCTAACAAATGCATCATCAAGATTCAAACTTTATACCTTTAGAAGATAGATCAAGGTGAAAAAAGTCCAGATCTACAAGCTCCAATGCAACCAACACTTCTCCAAGAAGTTCCTTCTTCTCCAAGGTGCACCATGCATACTCCAAAGCACTAAAAAAATATTCTTTTAGCACACAAGGCTCAACTAGGATTAGGGTTTCATTGAAGGGGTGTTGGAGGGGTGGAGGCTGAGAATGGAGTAGGTTTGGGGGAGTTAAGGAGCTTAAATAGGGCTCAAACCACGAAAATAGGGTTTCGGCACTGATTGTGTACGCCCAACGTACTTCTGGTACGCCCAGTGTACTCAGGGTGTCTCAGTACACCCAACGTACTCCCCTCTGTATGCCCAGCGTCTCATCATAACCCAAAAGCTACCAAACTTCAAACGAGCATAACTTCTTCGTTCTAACTACGATTTTGACGTTCTTTATATCCACGGAAATATAACGAGAAGCTCTACACTTCTATCAACTCATCCTTGCCTTAAAACTTTCCGAACAAAAACGTAAGGCTCTGTTCCGAATCAATTCCTAATTGGAGGTTGTGGCCTAAAGAGCGGTCATCATAAGGATTAGGACCTTTAAAAAGGTAAAATTTAGGCCCATTTGTATGTGGGTAATGTAGATATGTGACCCAATAGTTCGATTTGCACTTTGGAGTCAATGGGTAAAATGGGAATGTAGTGTTTCAGACTTCTTTTATGAATTATGGATTTTAGTTCGATGTATTTTAAGTCAAAATTAATTAGATAGGGTTGTAGATCTCATCAATACCTTTCCGTGGATATAAAGAACGTCGAAAACGGAGTTAGAACGAAAAAGTTATGACTGTTTGAAGTTTGGGTGGCTTTGGGCCAAGCTGAGTACGTTGGGCGTACAAAAAGGTGTACGTTGGGCGTACTAATGGAATCCTGAGTACGCTGGGCATACCAGGAGTACGTTAGGCATACGCAATCAGTGCCCAAACCCTATTTTTTTTGGTTTAAGCCCTATTTAAGCTCCTCAACTCCCCTAAACCCACTCCATTCTCAACCGCCGCCTGTAACATCCATAAAAATTCAAGCCAATTTAAAACTTTTTAAAACATTTAAAACCATTAAGTTATTACAATTTGTCTTCAAAATAGTTTAAACATCAGAGTATCCCCATAATCAAATCATAAAATCATGAAATATGAGGAGTTGTACGTTCACGCCTTCGCCTTCCCGCGATCATCAGAAGTACCTGAAACAATAATCGATAAATGTAAGCTCGAAGGCTTAGCGAGTTACCTCCAAAATACCAACGCCATACAGATATAACCATATCATATAAACAAACACAACATGTATAATGAGCCATCAGCCTGACTCGACTGCCTCGCATGCCTTCAGCCTATCTGGACCGCTCTCCGAGCCTTCGGCACGTCTGGACCACCTCGCTGGGCCTACAGCCTATCCGGACCGCTCGTCGGGCCTTCGGTCCGACCAACATGCCCTCCTGGTCCTGTGGTCTATCCGGACCGCCCTGGGTATCTTGGCCTACAGCACGAAGCAGGACCTGCCTCAACCCATTCCCTCAAACCAACAAACATGTGCACATACACATCATACGCTAGCATGCAATAACAGATAGTCATACAGATCTAACAAATCACTAACATGGCAACCATCCTATAACCAGGATACCGATCTAACCGATCAATAACATAGCAACCATCCTATAACCAGGATACCGATCTAACCGATCTCTAACATAACAACCATCCTATAACCAGGATATCAATTTAACAGATTACTAGCATAGCAACCATCCTAAAACCAAGATGAAATCTAACAGATCAACAACATAGCAACCATCCTAAAACTAGGATGCAAATCATAAAGGGTCGGCCTTGGTGCCGTAGACCCTGTTGATATAGTGAGGAGAACTCATCTGGCACTGCTGAAGTTCCGAAGATAAAACTCCAACTATTGGTTGATAGATTCCCGAACTGTCAAAATCAAACAATACCCAATTAATAATTGGCTTCCAAGCCCAAGGTCCAACTCACACTCCAAAGGCCCACAAGTCAAGTAATGGGCCAAAGCCCAACATATGGCCCAATTTTCCAAATTGGGCCCAGACCTCTGCATGGTCTTACCTTAAGGCTCATCCATTTATTCTAGTCCAAACTCTTGGTACTCCAATGGCCCAATATCTCATAATCATCAAGATCCAATTATGGCCCACCTATGGCCTAATTTTCCAAATTGGGCCCAAGCATTTCCAATGGGCCTTATTCTAAAGCCCATCTAAATATTCTAATCCATATGCTTGTTTTTGGATGGCCCATCAATGACCCAATCACCAAAACCAAAAAGAAAGGCCTAACTCAAGGCCCAAGTGAAATTAGGGTTTTCACATGAAATGACGATTAGGGTTAAGTGTTCCTACTTAACCCATTAAGGACTTAATCCATTAAGTCCAATATTGCCTTAGGTTAATTTGCCAATAATTTTTAATTAATATTTTAAGTTTATTAAATAGTTTTAGTGCGGGTCCCGATCAATCCCCAAAATTAGGATTTCATGACAATAGGGTTTCCCAAACCCTAATTAGGGTTTCCAACCCAAATACTAGCCCATTAGTCAAATGGTTGGGCTTTTAGGTCAATTAGGGCTTCATTAGGCCCATTAGGGTTAAACAAGTCTGGCACCACCCACTACCACCTCGGGTAGTGGTGGACAACGGCGGATCACGGCGGTGGCCACCACCTAACGGTGGTGGTAACGGATTTTCCTAACTATTCCGATCAATTACAATGTTACAACACGATATCCAAATAAACACACACACACACAAGAACACATACACACACCCAACCACCCTTGTGGCGGCAAACGGTGGTTGGAGGTGGCAGCCACCACCTCACGGTGGTGGCGGTGGGTTTTCCGGTCAAAAGTCACACATACAACCCACGGATACAAAACATATCTTGTACACTTGAACATACACCAAAACACGCACACAGCCACTCCTCCCGGTGGCTGGTGGCGGCAGGAAAAGGTATAGACGGCGACAACCACCATGGTGGTGCTCTTTCCTTTCGGCGACACAAACACCCCATACACACGCATATGATCGACAAGATACAACAACATAAGAGACAACCCCATGCATCTTTGCTCGAAAACGAAACCCAACACCCACCTGTGGTGGGGGACGACGGTAGTGAGCCAAACAGCCGGCAACAACATCCGTTAACGGTGGCAATGGCTTGCCCTTCTTCACTCTTGACGTCCCACCGTCCATCTTCTTCTTCAGCCACAACAGAAGCAGTGACGACTGGTGGCAGTGGATGCAGATGCATATTCAACCGATGGAGGCGACAGCAACTACGATGACAACAGTGGTGGTTAACGAAAGGGAGAGAAGAAGATGGCGGCAGTGGGTGTTCCCGGTGGTCCTCGTCGGCAGTTTCATCCTCAAGAGCAAAGGCACGGCGGCGGCTGGTAGGTCACGATGTAATGGTGGCGGCTGCAAGAAAAGTGAGGCTTAGGGTTAGGGTTTAGAGGGTGGTGGACGGCTATATACCCGCTCCTTCAAACTTCGACCCATAATGACAAAACCGGTCCCTCCTTCTCCTTTTCCTTTCATATCAAGTCCTAAAGTTACCATTTAGCCCCTGACTCCTTAAAATCCTTTCAACTTTGATCCAATATTTACCAAATGGCCCCTCCATGACAAATTCTTTTCAGCTTAGGTACATAATTTACCCTTTTAGCCCCAGCCATCCAAAAACCTTTCATATTAAGTCCAAATGATACCAAACGCCCCCTGACTTCTAAAATCCTTTGCAAAATAAATCCCAAAATTATACTTTAACCCCCGGAGATTCAAATTTTATCATTTGGCTCCCTGAAACCAACACCCCGCTAATTATTATTTGATTTTGGCTATAAAATAATAATAAAATTACATCTGGGGGTTCCAGATTTATAATTTAATTATTCTATTTTAAATGAGATGTTACAACTCTCCCCTACTTTAATTTGATTCCGTCCTCGAAATCGTTTCTTATCGTTCCTTACATGCCGGACAACTTGAACTACATGGCCACAACCCCGTGCATAATCCCAGCCTTTCCAAGGCAATCAAAACCAACCCTCATAGGGCTCTACAATCTGAAAGTGAACGCATCCCTTGCTACATAAACACATTACTTAATCTGAATCCTAAAATCTTGAGATGGTCTGACTCATTGACAGACCGCACATACTGAACCATTGCTATTTCCAATCCACTTATCCCTTAAACTGACTATCCAACTTCTGCTGACTGGAGGTTCTCACCCAAAAGCAGAATCACATACCAAGTTTCCCTACAGTACACTTGTAATTGACTGGAAAACTCATCCGGAATACTGGATTCCTGCCCGGTTGCTAAAACAACGAGCGATCTTACAGTCGCTCCATGCGATTCTCGAAGGAAACTTCAACTAGCAATAACTACCCTAGCTATATCGCCACTCATGGCTCCATCAATCCTTCTGGTCCATCCAACCATAACGACCTGACAATCTGTCGCCATCGAACCAAATACGAAAAGTGAACGCTACCAGAATATTGTAGTCTTACATCATGTCTGGTGTTCAACGACCTACCATTTTCTGATTCCGATTATGCTATGGTCTACCCATAATCTTTGCAAACTGGCCCACCCTTGCCTAATCGTCTGAAACAATTCGTGAATGCTACGAATCCTCCCGCAGTCTCACAACTCTTCCTTTACTATCTGACCGCTAGATCTAACGGATTACATACAGAGTCTTCAGCATGACGAGACCGCCTCACCGGGCCTTCAGCCTATCTGGACCACTCTCAGAACCTTCAGCATGTCTGGACCGCCCCTCAAGGCCTTCATCCTGTCTGGACCATTCTCCGAGCCTTCGGCCTGACTGATATGCCCCGTTGGCCTTCATTCTATCCGGACCGCTCTAAGTTTGTTGAGCATAAACCTGGACCCATCCTGATACCCTCTCCCATATAGCCAGTTCTCCCCCACTTGGGGTTTCAAACTCCTGATCTAATCTGTGGACTAAAATCTCGACCTAACTCTAGAGCTCATGTTGATCGTCCACCCTTTCGGGAAACCGTGGTCTGATCTCTGGCCTGCGTATCTACCACATACGCTAAATAACCCGCACACCCGTGCTGAATGTACTGTCGAGCCCTGGCAGCTAATAAAACCCTCAATCTATCAATCCAAAAACCCTCAGAGTCGATCACACACTCGATCGAACACCCGACTGAACTCAATTCATGACTAGAACCCCAACCTGGTTCCCCAAATTCTGCTACCAAGCACCAAGAAGACGCGTTTCTCACGCTGGGGAGTTTTACCGAACCCCCAACTAACACAACCCTCAAACTCAACAGCCACTTGGGCCTCCTTTCTCCCTGTCGGGATGTGAAACTTATCCCCGTTTCAAAATCGCTCCTGCTTCTGCATTCCTGGACAATTCTCCCCCACTTAGATTCGACTAAGTCTTCACAATACATGAAAAATTGGAGAATTCCCAATCCTTCTCACTTTCCAACGATCCATCCGATGACAACCAAATCTTTCCAACTAGTGCTCCATTAGTAGCCAATCCCAACTGATCACACACTTCTAAGAGCTAGATGAACACTTCCCGAATCCCAGGGAAACCGACAGTCCCTAATGCTTGAATGATTCCGCATTCAAATCTTGAAGTCCAAAAGATAGATGCTCCAACTAATACCTCAGCAACGAGCTACTTCCCTTGGCGCTTTCCTCCGCCAATCAATAACAGTTGCTGAAACTACTGAATTCTGACGATGCTGAATAACCATCCTGTGGGACCTTGTCCGCAGACCTCCCACATGATACCCTTCTTCCCAAGATGCTCCAAACAAGTCTCCCGTTTTCGGGCTCTAGAAATCATTTCATTCAGGGTTCACACCCTGACTCACTCACCACCTCAATCGTCCACAGCTGAACTGCAGTAGCTGAAGCAACTTCTGCCCTAAACCGGGCTATAATTACTCCCAATACATAGTCTACAATCCCAAAAGTGCAATAGATCGCACAATCAATCCTTATCGCCCGATACAAGAGATCCAAGGCGAATCGAATCTTAGCTCCTATGGGTCGGGACGGTAATTGCGTACGCCTCACAAGACACTCATGCCACATCGACCCACGTGCGCTCACCAGCGCTGAAATACTGTTGCCAATCCCTGTGACCAACTGACCCCATGCTGGAATACAACCTGATCCTGGGGTCATGTTAGGCGTGTAAAACCCAACAAATAAAGGGGTACAAATGACTCCAAAAGCACTTGTACTTTGCACTAAAAATGTAATACAAGGTAAGTAAGGTCGATCCACAGAGACACGGGACAAGTGCTTATACCCTTTTTGCGTAAGGTACTATGGTCACCAACAGTAAAGAGGGGGGTTTAGAATGCAAAGATTAAAACAAACAATTAAAAACACAAGTAATCAACTAAATAAGTGAATTAAATTTAGAATTTGTAAGGACTCCAACTCTATGTATAACAACTTAGCAATGCAATTCCAAGATGACATGATATTTGCCCAATTCTATCTAAGTTGGTACTTGAAAGTGTTAACAAGCTCCAACACTTTCCATTCACCACATTAATTAACCAAAACAAGCTCTTTGATTAACCCTAACCTTACTAACCTAATCTAAACAAGCTCTTAGAATTAGATTGAAAGATTACATTAAACTTTATGTGAATGTTCCCAACAACACCCAATACTCCTCACAAGCTCGGGAGCGTAAGAGTGTGTGAATAAGATTTACACTAAATTCATTCAATGGAAATCAGTTTAGTGCTTGTTACTTAGTCCAATTCACAAAACAATTACAGATTTTGCAAAATACATAACTTGAATGACCTAACCCTAATTCTAATGGCCAATAAGAATCACAATTAGAATCAAACATTCGATTAAAGCAAAATCAAATTCACTAGATAGAAATTAAAAGCAAACATCAAGTCATATGATTGAAATCACAACCAAGAAGTCAAAACATGAAGTTGGAGAATCTAGGGTTCTAGCCACCCATGACTAGAACAAGATCACAAATCTAGAAAATGAAATTGAAGTTCTTACAAAATGAAATCAAATGTTCCCAAGTGTTTTCAAACAACAATTACCTTCAAAATGCTCCCCAAAATCGCCTCTCGAACTCAGAAAATCGACCCCCCTTTTTTCTGGAACCGGTTGCACCTTTTTAGAAAGAAGAAAAACTGTTTTAAACCCGTGACCTGAAGGGTCTAATTAGTGGTTTGGTCTAGGCTTTCTATGTAATAGGTTCTTTTGAGTCAATTTATAGCTTTTGGTAGATTGTGTGTAGTTTACGGCCCAACAATGAGTTTACGGCCGTAAACCCAAGGCCGGCCCAGGTCCAGTATATATAGAGGTGTGCTAGGTCTTTTGTCAGTTGTTGATGCCACAGAGTTCACGGCTGCTATTACCACAAGTTGTACCAGACGTTATTCCTAATAGAAAGCGTGTGCAAGCTTGTTATCATTCTTTTTTCTACTTGTTCTTTATTGTTATTGATTGTGTTTGCTATTTGATCACTGGTAAGATCCGTTTCAGGACCTTACAATTGGTATCAGAGCAAAACCAGTGTCAAGGCATCCTACAATCG
This sequence comes from Lactuca virosa, assembly GCF_052849685.1. Taxonomy (NCBI): domain Eukaryota; kingdom Viridiplantae; phylum Streptophyta; class Magnoliopsida; order Asterales; family Asteraceae; genus Lactuca; species Lactuca virosa. The sequence continues at coordinate 462,261,855 of NC_136430.1, read as the reverse complement.
AATTTTTGACCGTGTTCTTCTTTGTTTACGACTGAAGTTGGTGTTTGCTGCGAAAGGGTTTTAAGCTTAATTCAAAAAAACTGCGTTTCTGGGAGATTACGGCCATAGCTTACGGCCGTAAACTTAGATTACGACCGCAAACTCAAATAAGTTCTTGAACCGTAAATTTGGTTATTGGGCCGTGAATAAGGATTTTTCAACAACCGGAAACTTGGATTCTTAGACCGCAAACTTAGACCGCAAACACCTTTACGACCGTAAACATCTTTTAACCGTGAACAGAGTTTACGGTCGCAAACTCTCTTTTGACCGTGAACATAGTTTACGGCCGCAAACTCTCCTTTGACTGTGAACTTGTGTCTGACCGGAAACTTAATTTATTTTTAATAATTTAATTTCTATTTAATATTAATTTAATATTAATGGATTCACAAAGTCAAAGACACCACCACGAGCTGGATTCTGTAATGGACACAACCACTCGATTTCCAAGACTGTTGTCCGCTGAAGGTTTCCCTGAATGGAAGTACAGGATTGAGAAGTATATCAAGATGAAGGACTTCAAAATTTGGAGAAGCATCATAAAAGATCTTGTCAGAATAACCATCACTGTTGCAGGGCAAGTGGTTGACAAGAAGATTGAGAATTACACAGATGAAGACTTCGAGAAGGTTGAAGAGCAAGAAAGGGCTTTGGCCACTCTGACTATGGCCCTATCTCCTGATATAGCTCAAGGTTTTAGGGAGTACACTTCTGCTAAGGCTTTGTGGGAAGCCCTAATCGAGGTTTATGAAGGGAATGAAGACATGAAGGAGAGTCGCCAAGATATGCTGCGACAACGGTTTAACATGTTCAACTACGTTCCTGGAGAAACTCTTGAAGCACAGCTGCAGCGATTCACAACTCTTACCACTGAGATAACTGTAGTCGGGATCTTTTACACCAAGTCTGAGATAAACAAGAAGCTACTGAATGCTCTCCCAAAGTCATGGGACATGAATGTAGCTGTTATAAAGAAGACTAAGGATCTAAGTCGGCTCTCTCTTGCTGAAGTGATGGCCGTCATCAAGGCCTGTGATATTGATGACAAACAGCGGGAGATAAATCATGTGAATTCATACTCAGCTGCAAACCTTGGGATCTCTTCTAACAAAGCTCTTTCATATCTCATTTTTTCTTCTGCAGGTCAACCCTTTGCTGCTCAGCAAGCTCAGGTTCAATCTTTTTCTACTCCATCAGCTTCTTCTCTTCCTGCTGCATCAGCCATGCCTCTCTCTCAGAACCAATCATTCGTGGCTGCTCAAGCTGCTTCTTCCTCCAATGTGGCTTCCTCATCAAAAGGAAAGGAGAGTGATGAAAATCTTGCTCTTGCTACAGGACTTGTTAACTGCTACAATGCACTTGTAGCTAGAGATCTTCCGCCCCAATTGTCATTTGCCGATCTCGATCAGATTCACCCTGAAGACGTAGAAGAGATGGATATCACATGGCAAATTGCCATGGCAGTTTCCAGGGCGAAACAGTTTGCCAAGAAGACCGGAAAGAACAACTGGGGGATGAGTGCTGACAAGAAGGTTGGGTTCAGCAAGGGAAAGTTGCGTTGTTTCAACTGCCACGAGCCAGGGCATTTTGCTCGTGAGTGTCCGCAGCCAGATAGAAGATTGAATAATGACCGGACAATGGTTGCAGTTGGGAACAATCGAAGCGGTGCTCAGGTCAACAGCGAGAAGGCCATGGTTGCGCAATCGTTTGACTGGGAGGATCAGATGTAGGCCCTGAACATATCAGGACCTGAAAATGCTCATTTCGCACAGGTTGGTGATGATGCTCCGACAGAGATTGTTGCAGCTGAAGATCAAATGATGGAGCTGCAGTTTGCGTTGATGGTATCTTCTTCTCATGAACCAAATAAAAACGAGGTAAGTCTACCCTCATGCTCTCAAGCTTGTATTGATTATGTTAAAATTCTCCATGAGGAAATTAAGACACTACGTAGGGAAGTAGAGGACCTTAGGTATGAGGGTTACCAACTTAGAAAATGACAAAAACCTCTTAAGGCCCAGTTAGAATCTAAAATAAAGGACTTTAGGAAACTTCAGGAAGTCTATAGTAATAAATGTGAAAATTATGACTTCATAAAGAAACATAACGCTGAGTTAGTGACTGAAATTGAAACATTAAAGGGCAAATTTGAAACTGCTGATTTTGATTTTCGAAAATATGATGTATCAAGTGAGGTAGTTGCCAATATGATAGACCACTGCATGCAATTTAAACGTAATCAGTCAAAGGGTCTACGGTATAATCAAGTGCCTCCTCCTTTCAATCATTCATATCAGTTTCAACCTTTGTCCAAGGAAGAGATTGCCAATGAACCATCAATGGTTTATGGCAAGCCATCCGGTTTTGTTTCGGGAGGATTTATTAATGTTGAAAGTACTAACATTTCTACTTCTCCTGCAGATCAATCCTTAAATCAGTCAAAGCACGAAGTTGAAGGATCTGTTTCTGAAAATAAAACTGAGTCTGAACCTGAAGTTTTAGTTTTAAATAAAGACTTTAATTTTTCTGATGTTGCTAGTGACAATGTTTCTTGTGATGTTTCTACATCTTCTGATACCTTTTTGAATGGTTTTAAAGTGTTTGATGATGTGGTTGGAAATTCTAATGTTTGTGATGTTAATAATGAAAAACCACCAGTTTCACAAGTTTCTCCATCTAATGCACCCTCACTTGTCTCACAACCTAATTCTTGTTCTTGTTCATGTGAGAGAAGCAAGGGTGTTGGTATGGAAAACAAATCTGAACAATGCAGTACAAGTTTTAACAATAACAAACAGATTTGTTTCAATTGTGGTATTGGTGGTCATATAGCTAGGAATTGTTCTAATCAATTGTAGTATTGGTGGTCATATAGCTAGGAATTGGTGGTATTTTGGGTCACCAAGAGGAGAGAACGAATTCAGAGGAAGGTCTTTAACTAGAAAGTCCTCTAAAAATCGTTCTCGGAATGATGATTGGAAGGATGATCGGAGTAGAAAACGGGCTGTTTTTCAAAAGCATATAAAGGTTATTCATAACAAAGTCCCAAGCAGTTTGCCAAAACCGAACATGGCCAAGCCAAGGTCAGTTTTGTCAAGAAGCAGCAATGGGTCTTCAACCAATTCTGGTAGAAAACCCAAGTGCTCCAAGCAAACTGATAAAAATCCAATTTCAAAACCACCCGGGACTGTTAGAAAACCTAATTATCAATGGTCGCCCAAATTAGCCTCCAATCCATCATCTGTGTCCTCTGAAAGGTTATTAAATAATGATAGATCTGAAAAGGCATCGGGACAACCCAGGAAAATAATGACCTGGGTTCCCAAATCTAAATAAACCCGCACATTTTGCAGGGACAGTTGCGGGGGAATGTCGTCAGACCTTGGTTCGTCGACAGCGGCTGCTCCCGGCATATGACAGGAGATATCACCCAACTGCATAACATTCAATCTTTTAATGGGGGGTATATTTCCTTTGCGGGTGGAGAAGGTGGCAAAATCACTCAAAGAGGAACCGTCACAAATGGGGTGTTAAGTTTCGAGAATGTCAACTTTGCTCCCGAATTAAAGCATAGTTTGTTGAGTGTGTCTCAGATATGCGACAAAGGCTATTCTACACATTTCACTGAAAAGGAATGCATGATTCTCAAGCCAGGATTTGTCATCCCAGAAGAGTGGATTCTTGTAAAATCTAAAACGGATGGAAATGCTTACATCATTGATATGAATAGCAATCTTCCATAACAAGTTACGTGCCTCTTTTCAAAGATATCAGAACAAAATGCAATGCTATGGCACCGAAGACTCGGTCATGCTAACGCGAAGAACTTGAATCGTCTTGCAAAGAATGAGATGGTCCGTGGTTTTCCTGTCAAAGACTTTATAACGTTTGAAAAGTGTGTGTCATGTGCCCAAGGTAAGCATCACAGAAAACCACACCTGCCAAAACAGGTCAACTCAATTAGTCAGGTGCTTCAATTGCTACATACGGATCTGTTTGGACCAGTCAACGTTCTCAGTATTAACAGAAATTCATATTGTCTGGTTGTGATTGATGATTTCTCTCGTTTTACGTGGGTTTTCTTTCTGTCCAACAAAGCTGGAGTTGCTGATCTAATTAAGAAATTCATTGTGTTGATTGAGAACCAAACTAACAACCGGGTGAAGGCGCAGAGTTCAAGAACTCTGTACTCGATCATTTTTGCGCAGAAAAGGGTATCATGCGTCAATACACCGACAACGGAACAGAGTTCAAGAACTCTGTACTCAATCATTTTTGCGCAGAAAAGGGTATCATGCGTCAATACAGCTCCGCTCACACACCTCAACAAAATGGTGTTGCTGAGAGGAGAAACAGAACTTTAAAAGACGCTGCAAGGACGATGCTGTGTGACTCCAAACTACCAGTTTTCTTTTGGGCCGAGGCGATAAACACTGCTTGCTACGTTCAGAATCGCGTGTTGATCAACAAAGCTCAAATGAACACCCCATATGAGATTCTATATGGTCACAAGCCTTCAGTCAGTCATTTCCGTGTATTTGGCTGCCCTTGCACCCTTCTTCACTTAGAAACCAACCCGAAGTTTAATGCCAAAGCCGATGATTGTTACTTCGTAGGGTATGCTGCTCGCACCGCTTATAGGGTCTACAATAAGAAGACAAAGCAGGTTGTAGAATCTTATGACGTGCGCTGGTTGGAAGAAAATGAGATGGATGCTCGAGTAGGTCCGGATTGGTTGTTTGATTACACATATATTTTCAAGTCCATAAATGTGTTTTCAGGTAGCTCATCTGGATCTGTCTCCGGTTCGAAGAATGTTTCTGAAGACGAAGACGAAGAAGTTGTCTACAGACCTCCAACGGTATCCTCTTCACAACCTGAGGAGGAGTCCTCTGCTTCGCCTGAGGGGGAGTCATCTGTACATCATGATAGTCCAAAATCTCCAGTTCAAAGTGATACTCCTGATGCTGAAACTACACCGCTCACTCCTATAGAAAGAGAGTTCATGTCTAAAGATGCTTCCGCTGTTACTTCAACCTTTATGGAGCTACTCTTTCCTGAAGATATTTCAAATGAGTTTGTGGCAGAGTCGTCTGGCGCGACTCAATCAGCAAATGAAAGAGGTGTCAATATTCACAATCTTCCTGTCTTGCTTAATGATATCAGCCAAGAGATACCCTCCAGGATTCAATGCGATCATCCGATCGAAAACATCATTGGTCAGCTGGGAGACGACGTTAAAACCAGAAGTCAGAGTGGAGATGTCAATACTTGTCTTTACTCTTGCTTTATCTCTCAAATAGAGCCCAAGAATATTGAAATGGCTCTGAATGAGCCCAGCTGGGTAGATGCAATGCATGAAGAATTACATCAATTTGAAAAACTCGGGGTTTGGAAGTTGGTTGAGTTGCCAAAGGGCAAAAAGTCTCTTGACACACGATGGGTCTATCGAAACAAGCAGGATGATTCAGGGGTTATAGTGCGAAATAAAGCTAGATTGGTGGTTCGCGGGTTTCGACAAGTCGAGGGTCTTGATTACACTGAAGTTTATGCTCCAGTAGCTCGCTTGGAGGCTATTCGTATCTTCCTTGCATATGCCTATTACATGAACTTCACCGTTTACCAAATGGACGTCAAGACTGCCTTCTTGTATGGCAAGGTGAAGGAAGAAATCTACGTTGATCAACCCCCTGGGTTCGTTGACTCGAAATTTCCTAATCATGTCTACAAGTTGGACAAGGCATTGTATGGGTTACATCAAGCTCCTCGAGCGTGGTATGCGACTCTAACAAAGCACTTGCTCGAGCATGGTTACTCTCGTGGCACTATCGATCAAACTTTGTTTATCAAGCATGTCGGTAGTGATCAGATTCTGGTTCAAATCTATGTTGACGACATTATCTTTGGGTCGACCAGTCCGCAGCTTTGCAAGGAATTCGAAGGTGTTATGAAAAAGAGGTTCGAAATGAGTTCATTGGGGAAAATGACCATGTTTTTGGGGCTTCAGGTCAAACAAAATTCAACCGGCATCCTGCTACATCAAGCCAAGTATGTGGAGGATATTCTTGAGAAGTTCGGGTTTCACGACGCTAAATCTGCATCGACGCCAATGGCTGAAAGACCTCTTCTGACTCCAGATACTGATGGCGACTCCGTAGATCAGACTCTCTACAGATCGATGATCGAATCGTTGATGTATCTTACTGTAAGCCGTCCGGACATTATGTTTGCAGTTTGTCAATGCGCACGTTATCAGGCTAATCCAAAACTTTCACATCTTATTGCTGTCAAAAGAATTTTTCGGTATATCAAAGGTAGCCCAAAATTGGGTCTTTGGTATCCGAAGAATACTGAATTTGATTTATATGCTTTTGCTGACAGTAATTATGGAGGCTGTGAGCTTGACAGGAAATCTACTTCAGGAGGGTGTCAATATCTTGGTGACAGACTAGTCTCTTGGCAGTGCAAGAAGCAACACATTGTCTCAACCTCAACAGCGGAGGCGGAATATGTTGTTGCATCTGCCTGTTGTTCTCAAGTTATCTGGATCCAACATCAACTGTTGGACTACGGTTTGAATTACTTAGAAACCCCCATTTACTGTGATAATGAGGCCGCAATTCAAATTGCCAAAAATCCAGTACAACATTCTAAAACCAAGCAGCGAGTTGAGGTTGACATTTGACAGAAAGTAATTAACATTCAGTACTTTTTGGTTACAAATTTCAAACCACTTACACCAATCAAAGTAATTAACATTTAGTCCCAATGTCATGAGTTCAAATCCAAGTCCAAAGGAATCTTTTGGCAGCCAAGCATTTTTCCTAAACATAATATTTAATTAGACTATAAACATATATATATATATATATATATATATATATATATATATATATATATATATATATACAAACTATCTAATTACATTTTCCTACAAATAAAGCTCATGGCTTTCTTTGAAATCCGTGTAACGGGCTTCCAACCAACACATCCAGATCAAATGACCTTAGTGTGCTAGATTTAAAAAGATCCCTCAGGTTTACTTGCACGAACCTCAAAGGCCACATATTAGCTTTAGTTTGTTATTATTAAGTTCATGACTTTCTATGGAACCCGTGTAGCGAACTTTCAACCCAAGCAGTCCCAAACAATTTAGCTTTAGGCGATTAGGTGTAAAACACCCCTCAAAGTTTACTTGTTCGAGTCCCAAAGGTCACAGATTAACTTAATAATTATTATTTATTATTATTTTTTTATTTTTTTTATATTTTATTTTTTTATTTATTTTATATCAAATTCACTAATTAAGATAACACACAACGCTCTTATTAATTTATTTGCTAGGCCTATTTCTTTATATTTTCGTCCTTGACTTTTCTATTGTGGGACATCTCACGGTCTATTACCTTTGTGACATCCGCCTAAAATGGATTCGGGTCAACCCAACCCAATTGGAAATTTAATAAACCCTACTCAAGATTACTTGACGCTAATAGGATCAAAACCCATACAATACGATATAACTTGACGTTAATAGCAACATAGTATTGTACAACGTTATAACTATAATCAAAGTAAATTATGATACCATATTAAAATCAAATCAAAGTATAATGCTCTAATTAAATTAAAAGAATCAAACTTGAATTCTCTAATTAAACTTCAAATCAAAGTAGATTGTTATAAATCAAATAATAACCTATCTTTTATAAAACTCCATTTTTATAAACTTTACATTAAATTTTATAAAACTCTATTTTTTATAAACTTTACTTTAAATTTTATAAACTCTTATATTAATTATGTAAAAAGATGCTTGTGTTAGTGAGAAATTATGAAGACCACCAAAAGCAAAAAGATTATTCCCATGGTCTCCCACTCACACCTCCCATCCACTTTCCTTTCCTTTTTCTCCCAACACATTATTCTCTTCACCACTTAAATCTTCTCTATTCTTTCTCTCACTCTCAATCTCGAAATTTCCTCCAAGAATACTCATATTCCATCCAAGAACAATCTATTATACTCAAATCTTCATCCCTCTTGAAGCATTCATCAAGGTATGTTGTTAAAAGTTTTAAATTCATACAAGAAACAAATTAAATCCACCAAAATATCTAAAACTCATTTTTTGCATAAACCTGATTTTTCTCAGAATACCATCAATAAAATAAGAAGTTCTGGAAATTTTCAGAAAATAACTTATTTTTATTGAATTATCATAATTATTGCAATAAAGTAGGGCAATAATTCACATAAAATACTTGTTGCATTCAATAAATTCTGAGAAAATTCTGGGATGACCTGTATACTGATTAAACATGATATATGAAGTTTCATGCATTTATATTACTGTTTACTATTATTTATGATTTTATTGATTAATTAATAATGAAATATATAAAAAAATACTTCCCATAGTCACAAATATCTGAAACTTATACACTGGGCTCTACATCATGTTATAAAACTATGGTTAATTTTACAGATTTTTTGAGAATCATTTACTATTTTTCCCGAATTTTGTGTTGTTTAATCATTAAAATATTAAATAAATACTAAAACAGTTCAGAAAAATATACAAATTTTACAGTAATTCATATTGTATGAAATAACGATTTCCTAATAATTTCATAATTTTTCAATACTGTTTACTATTTAAAACTATTTTCCTAAGTATTTAAGCATGTAAAAATGCATTTTAATGATTATTTCATATAAATAATTGTTAAAATATGTAAATAATTATAATTGGGCAAATTATTATTTTAATAAGAAATTATTAAAATCTGGCCTAAATTGAAAATATAAATTAATTATGCAAAGTAAGTAATTTAATTTAAAATTCATTTAACAAATAAATACCTTAATATTATAATCAAAATGAATTATTGTTAATTCATCAAATATAAGAATATGTGTCTAATTATTTATTAATACTCCATTCTCGTTTAGCAGTTCCTAAACCAAAACTATTAATTATATTAGGTTCTACGCCATTTTGACCCGAATCGTCTATCGTACGACACACACATTTCGTTTTGGGACTAATGTGAGTAATCTACCACATACTTTATAATTTTCAATACTTTTGGGGTGTATCATGTGGTTCTAATATGTTCCAACTTCATTTTATTGTTTTATCACAATTGAGACATTGTTGGGACATTTATACGTGAGTCATTAATTGTATAACTATTGTTTGTTTACGCTACATGTACTTGTAGTCCATTATCATTTTTAGTCTAATCTCCATGACTATGCCCGTATTCTTAAGGTACGTTATGGACAATAATAGCGCTATTGGGTTGACCACCCCGCCTTGGGACGCTAAGGTGATTGATCACACGTGGTTGAGTGTGTATGATGATTAGATGCTCCATCCTATATATATTTATATATATACATATGTATATATATATAGGGTGAGGACTTATTGTTGTTGTTATCAATTGTTAATCAATTTTTGATTTATAAACCGTTATCTCAAGTACAATTGTTTGGCGATTTCAAAAGAAAACATATTTCAAATTATAAATGTTTCAACTTCACAATTTTCTCTACTAAAATTTGATTACTCACCAACTCTCGTAGTTGACCTGTTTTTACCCATGATGCAGATTTGAAGAATGAAGAATGATGAAAAATAGGTTGTGCCTTAGAAATCCACAAGACAATTTAAATTTGATGTAATAAATGTGGTTTGCATTTGTATTTGTACTTGTATGTTGTGGATCTTGTTTGCATACTTAGTACTTAATTGAATCTAATCACATTATAACCTAGTTGTCATGAGACTTTGAACAATATATCACGCCTTGATCGATTCCGACAAGGATCGGGGTGTGACAACCTTGAGGGGCTTCTAGACATTTTTCGGGGGACTGAAGTTAACATGTAAAGACTCGTAGGTATAGTTGGAAAATATGTTCCCAAGCTGGGTATATAAAAGGGAATGAGTAGAAAGGATTTTTTAGAGCGCTGTAAGGCTCGGGACATTGAAATTTTGTATTCTTTTTATGAATTTTTGAATTTGGCATTTTGAGTTCAATTGAACATCTACTACTCATAAGACCAATCATGCGTCCCAAAGATTGACTCATACCTGCTGTTATGCTCCAATATTGACAATCTTCTCACTTTGTTTTTTGCACAAGTAGCTTCGGGAGGTGTGTTCGTGTGCGATTAACTTGCTTTTAGATTTTCAATAAAAAGAGAAAGTCTAATCTCAAGGCATACGATTCACTTACCAGCTCAATTGTTTTGAGAAGATTCGGTTGCTTGGGATTGGATCAATTTTTTTTTAAACAAATGAGTGCAATGCAAAAATTTAGATGCAAAATGCAAAGAATAATAAAAAAATAGAAAGAAAATCTTTTTGGTTTTTTGAAAAATTTTCTATGCAGAAAAATGAAAAAGAAAAAGAAAAAGAAAAATAATGCAATATGTACAAAACTACATGCAACCTTCATGCAACGGGATCTATGCATGGATGGATGCCCCTCCCCAAGCTTAAAATAAGCATCGTCCTCGATGCTTGGAGAGAGGCATAACCGGCCTATTGAGAGCCGGATGGTGGAGGATGGTAGCTGGGTTGGGAATGGGTCCAAAATAGTCACAACTGCACACCAATTGAATTTTAAGTAAAATATGAAGGATTAAAGATATGGAAAGAATTTACCGAATCGTTCTTGGAGCCTCGCAATTGTGGTGTGAACCTCCTTTTCATCCTCCCCAAGCTATCCGTGAAGTATTTTTGGAGCCGGAGATTCACTTTCTAGGTATAAAAAATAAGTTAAAACCATTTGAGACATAAAAAAAATTAAAATTTACCAAAGACTAAAAAGTTTTAAAAGAAAGGACAAAAAATACTCCCGGTTAGCCGCCCTTTTTTAAAGTCGTTGGCTCGACATGGCCCCTGAATGTGCATCAATCTAAGTATGTGGGGGCTCTCTAATACATCAACCTTCTCGCCACTTCCTTCAATGGAACACTTATCTTGTACTTGACTTCCTTTTTGCGTGGGAACCATACTGGACTTAGACCCTTAATGTCCATAAGCGTCCAACCGACCCTTTTTTTTGTACTTGTCATGTAAGGTCATCAATTCTTCCTTATTTGATAGGGTGGTCATGTTGGTAACCGGTTAGGTGTCTTCCTTCTCGAGATACATGTCCTTTGAAGGTTTCGACAGATTTTTTATTTTCGACTATTGTGGTTGGTCTACCAGTGAAAGGAGTTTCTCATTGGTAATGGGTGACTCAGCCTCTCTTTTGTCAACCTCCAACACCTCCTCTATAGCTTCCTTTACATCCTTCTCCACTTCTACTTCTTCCTCTTCTTCCTCATCTTCAAATTGCAATTTTGGGTCATCAAATTTTTTCCATAGTTCAATGTAATGGTAGAAACGGTATGGCTAGGGTCTTCTTCATTTTGCGATGGTAATTTGCCTTGAGCTTCCACTATACTCAAAGATTGAGTAAGTTGTGCAATTTGTTTCTCTAAGCTTTTGAGGCTAGCTTTGGTTGTTTCCTGGAAGATTTGGGTAGTAGTGGAAATGCTTTTGACAATGTATTCGAAGGACATGCTCGAAGTTTCAGTTTGTTGGGGAGGTGGAGGATATGGTTGTTGGAACTATGGAGTTGGTTGTTATTAGTCATTTCACCAAGCTTGGTAAGGGTTTTGGCATTGGTTGTTTCCCCAAGCTTGGTTGTTTTCCCACCATTGATCATCTTGAGGTTGATCATAACTCCATTGGTTTGGCTAATAGTAGTTTCCCCTTTCTTGCACTTCTTCCCATTCTACTTGTAAATATGGACACATGTTGGTATGAGGTCCATTTTGAGTGCAAAAATCATAAGGAATAGGTGCGGGATGCACACTTAGGTCATTTTCGATCATCATAACTAACTGGGATAACTCAGAAAGTTGGTCTTTACGGTAAGGAGTGTTCATTTCCAAGACACTTTTTTTTGTTGGTTTTTTTTTTGGAGATGTACCTGCTCACAAAATGCTTGGCATAAACAGTTAGTAACACCGTGTCCCCGGCAACGGCGCCAATTTGTTAGGCGTGTCAAACCCAACAAATAAAGGAGTGCAAATGACTCCAAAAACACTACTACTTTGCACTACAAATGTAATACAAGGTAAGTAGGGTCGATCCAAAGAGACACACAATAGGTGCTTATACCCTTTTTGCGCAAGGTACAATGGTCACCAACATTAAAGAGGGGGGGTTAGAATGCAATGATTAAAACAAACAATTAAAAACACAAGTAATAAACTAAATAAGTGAATTAAATTCAGCATTTGTAAGGACTCCAACTCTATGTATAACAACTTAGCAATGTAATTCCAAGATGACATGATATTTTCCCAATTCTATCTAAGTTGGTACTTGAAAGTGTTAACAAGCTCCAACACTTTCCATTCACCACATTAATTAACCAAAACAAGCTCTTTGATTAACCCTAACCTTACTAACCTAATCTAAACAAGCTCTTAGAATTAGATTGAAAGATTGCATTAAACTTTATATGAATGTTCCCAACAACACCCAATACTCCTCACAAGATCGGGAGCGTAAGAGTGTGTGGATAAGATTTACATTAAATTCATTCAATGGAAATCAGTTTAGTGCTTGTTACTTAGTCCAATTCACAAAACAATTACGGATTTTGCAAAATACATAACTTGAATGACCTAACCCTAATTCAAATGGTCAATAAGAATCACAATTAGAATCAAACATTCGATTAAAGCAAAATCAAATTCACTAGATAGAAATTAAAAGCAAACATCAAGTCATATGATTGAAATCACAACCAAGAAGTCAAAACATGAAGTTGGAGAATCTAGGGTTCTAGCCACTCATGACTAGAATAAGATCACAAATCTAGAAAATGAAATTAAAGTTCTTACAAAATGAAATCAAATGTTTGCAAGTGTTTTCAAACAACAATTGCCTTCAAAATGCTCCCCAAAATCGCCTCCCGAACTCACAAAATCGACCCCCCTTTTTCTGGAACCAGTTGCACCTTTTTAGAAAGAAGAAAAATTGTTTTAAACCCGTGACCACATTTACACGGATGTGTAAACATTTACACGGCCGTGTAAATGCAAAAAGTACACTGCGAAAATTGGCCAGGATTTTAAAGTACAATGCTCGAGAGACTTCGTTTACACGGCCCGTGTAAACCTCTGAAAAGCCAAAATCTTCATTTCTTTGATATCTTCCTCCTCGATGCTCCACAAGTCCCAAAACTTCATCCAAATATCTTATTCATCACCTCAACTAAGATCCTACCTTCAAAAGTCCCTGAAATATCACAAAAGTGTGTGAATGGAATTGCATCATGAAAAATCCTGAAAAATATGCAAAATGCATGAGTTTAAACCTAAATGCAATGCAATTTTATGGAGTAAAACTACAAAATGGGTGCATGAAATGCACCTAATAGGTCACAAGCCTGATCACTCCTTCGAGTTCGAAAAACTGAAAGGGCACAATCCTTACCCTAGAAAACGACATTCCACTCCATCAATTAACCATTCTACTTCCAGCTGCAAAACTCCAGCTACACATAATCATCACTCCCTTCCGGAGTCCCCGCGTCTCGCATTCCGGCCTCGAGCTAACCCCCTGAAGCCTCAAATCCAGAAACTCATGTGCTAGCCTCTCCCGCTTAACCCGCGGAATGTAATGAGTACAGAACATCTCCCTGATCCCAAGTAACTGTAGCCCTCTGCTCATCAGAATATGTCCCAGTAACTAGTCCCGGGTTGGAATGCTCGACCAGCGACTTCCCCTGTCGTCGTTACAGCTGATGTAGCTGCTGCGGCAGCCGTCTCAGCAAGGGCTGCATAGCGCTCGTCGAAATACTCAACCATGGCGGTCTTGTTAGACCCAAACATCTCCGGTAACTGTGCCCGAAAAAGAGCAACAACTCATCGTGCAGGATCTCCCGAGTCCTAGCATGCATATCCCCTGGTCTCATCTGACCAGTAGTCCCTGACACTGCTGCTGGCCCATCCTGGCTGCCAGCTCCTGATCCAGATCAGGATCCGGTCTCAAAACATCTCGTAAACACCATTCTGATAATACACCAGAGAGATATCGGATGATCCATATAACAACAAGGAACCAACTCCCAACTAAACCCCAGGGGCTGTGACTTCCTTGCTACGCATATGGGTCCTGTGCTTTCAGTAGTACGGGCCCATACTACCTTCCACACCTACCTATAATTGTCTCAAGTATCACCACAACACCCTAACAATATACATGATCATGGCGAGTGCTCAATCCTCACTCCTAGAGGAATGCTAACTATCTCATAACTGGCCTTCAGGCCTCATACAATCCACCCTGAAACTTCCACCAACCCTACAACACTCGTGTATGCGAACCACATAACGCTGGACCAATAGACTTTCGAATACCTGATCCTACCCTAATCCCTTCATCAAACAAGAACAGGAAATAAGGCCAAACCAAACATTCTCAGGCTATAAGATCTTAATTATATACAACCGTGATGCACATACACTAAGCACCTACAGTAGTGATGTCAATTTCATATAAGGAAAACCCTAGGCTATCAAACATCATATAATCATACAATTCTATCATGCAATTCCTAAAGATCCCTAGCCTAGTACTAGCATGTTGTTCTGACATATCACAAAACCAAATAATCTGTAAGGTATTTTGGGGTCTATCCGCGAGCTCCGACTGATCGTACTATTGCATCCTCCTTTATTATTTTGAAAACATTTTAAGAAAATCGTTTTAAAATCTTGTCCTCAGTTTGAGACTGGAGACACGCGAGTGTTTCCTCCAACTCACTCAAACCAAAGCTCTGATACCAATTTGTAACATCCATAAAAATTCAAGCCAATTTAAAACTTTTTAAAACATTTAAAACCATTAAGTTATTACAGTTTGTTTTCAAAATAGTTTAAACATCAGAGTATCTGTAACACCTGGTTTGAATTAGAAAGGATTTGAGCATGGACTCAGCGAGATGGGAGCTCAACTCGTCGAGTAGGGTCGTATTTCAGGGGCACGAATCGGAAGCGACTCGGCGAGTCAGAAGGCTGACTCGACGAGTCAGGGCTATTTAATGAAAAACCCTAATTTTGGGGTTTGCCCCTATATAAGCCTCATTAAACGCTCTTGTAGCCTCCCTTAGCATCATAAGAGACTGTGTACGACCGCAAACTCCCTAGTGTGTGAAGTGTGTGCATTTGAGAGCTTGACTTTGGGAATTTGGGAAGGAATCCAAGTTCGGAGAAGAAGAATCAAGGGGAAAACACTGGATCTAGCATCTAGTTCGTCTTGGGAATCAAATTGAGGTATGAATCTTTTACCTTAAGCCTATATTCTATTTGGGAGTTCATGACCAAACTTTGAGGAAATGGAAGCAAGCCTATATCTGGACCTATCACATGGGTATGGTTCCAGATCTGAACCTCACTAGGTCCCAAATATCATAAAGTTGCATGCTTTATAAGCTTATTCCCTCTCTATGTATGAAAACCTTGTTGGAGGATTAGTTTTGGTGTTTACGGTTATGAAAGGCCCTGCATGAACGTAAAGTTTGTAACTTTATGTGAAATCTACAATAGGAGATGATGGATCTAAAGTTTGGGACCTTAAGTCCAACTAGAAAGGACCGTAATCATGATGAACTTTGGGGGACTCGACGAGTCGTGCAAGTGACTCGGCGAGTCGAGAGGGTTCACGGCCAAGGATTTACGGCCAAGGGTTCACGACCAAGGGTTCACGGTCAGGGGTGTACGATTGGTGCTGTACGGCCGTGAACATCAAGGAACTCGACGAGTCCCTCGGGTGACTCGGCGAGTCGGTGAGTGAAGCAGGGAACCCGACGAGTGACTGATTGTACTCGACAGGTCAAGGTCAATATGGACTGTGGACCTTGACTATAGACCTTCACTTTGACCAGGGTTGACCCTGGGGGTATTTATGGGATTATGCTGAGATATTTACTCATTGATTATAGACAGTTTGGGAGGAGCAGCGTGGGATATATCTGATTACAGTTTGTCGGTTTAGCCTTTGAGAAGTGAGTCTTCTCACCATATAAATGGATCTAAGGCACCAAGGCCGGCCCATTATGTGATTATGTTATATGTGATGGTCATTATGTGATTTGATATGGAATGTGATTGTTATGATATGTGATTGTGTGTTTTTGCATGGAAGACCCCGGGGGGAGCCCGTGACGTTGGATATAAGACCATGTGGGGTAGCCCATGGCATTCCTAGGTAAAGACCATGTGGGGGAGCCCATGGCATCGGATGTAAGACCATGTGGGGTAGCCAATGGCAGTCCTAGGTAAAGACCATGTGGGGTAGCCCATGGCATTCTTACAGGTTTTATGTATGCATGGCTTATGTGTTACGTGCATAGCTTTGATTAGCTAAAAAGATATATGTATGTGTGTGGTATGCTCTGGGGGACTCACTAAGCATTCACTTACAGTTTGTGGATTTGTTTCAGGTTCATCTGAATCCAAGGGCAAAGGCAAAGCTTGATGGTGCGGCGTGCACCCTCTCTCAGGCGACCTTATGGGACACTCTAATATTTGAAAAATAAAGTTGTAATGAATATGGATTTGAAACAATTGTTTTGGAATTTCTTGATTTATGGGAATGTGTTTGGTTAATTAAAAATGAAAATTTTCTTTGAAAAATTGGGTTGTTACAAGTTGGTATCAGAGCCTTGGTTTGAGGGATTCGGGCATACTCTCGGGTGTGTCAGGACTCACACTAAGGAAATGGTAAATTTGTTTTAAAAAATAACATAAAAAGCTTTTGAAAGAAGGAAAAGATGAGAGTGTAACGCGCGTGATGAGCTGAGCCAAGTAAGTATATCCCCAATATGTCAGTCATGCTATTTTGATATTTGAACTTGGATGATCGTATGGAATTTGCTATGTGTATGGTTTTAAAATTATATACGGTTAGGAGCTTATAGCCTTAGAATGATCGATTTGGCCTTACTTCCTGTTCCTTGTTTGGTTGTGGTCCTAGGGTAGAATCTTTTATTCGAAAGTCTATTTGATCCTCTTATGTGTATAACTTGCATGCATAAAGGAAACCTGTGATGATTGGTCTGTTGATGTGGGTAGAGGAAATCTTAGAATAGTCTAGGATGTGGGTTACACGGTGGTTGGTAGTATATGGTTTATTTGGGACGAATTAGAATTATCAGGTCGAGCCTTGGGGAAAGGTACAGGTAGGTGTGAAAGGTAGTATTGGGCCCGTACTACTGGAAGCACAGGACCTGTACCCAAGCCAATGTTAGATCTAACAACTTCAAGGAGGGCCGGTGTGGAGAGATCCGTTTTATGAAAATCCTGATTGTTATGATTTATGATATTCCAGTTCAGCATGGTAGTGACACGTTTCGGGGCGGGATGATCAGGATCGGGATATGGATCCGGGAATGGATCGGGTGACACCACAGATGGCATAGATGACAGGCTGTGCGAGCTTATTGCAGCCGAGGTTACCAGGGGCATCCTTGACGCTATCCCAGCCATTTTTGGGACGGTCAAGGAGGGCATAATGGAGATCATGGAGGAGAGACACAGATCATTCAGGATTGAGATTGCTGCGGGCCAGTTGGGGGCCCGAACTCCCTCGTTTCGGGAGTTCAAGGCGTGTGGGGCGCCAGAGTTTTTCGGGGTCAGGGACCCCATTGTCAACCGACGCTGGGTGGCGGATATCGAAAACGCCCAACGCACGAGTTCTTGCCCGGATGTGGCAAATGTTGGGTTTGCTTCTTGCATGCTGAGGGACAGAGCCCGGGATTGATGGGGCGAGGTTACTAGACAGGTGGGACCAGTCGGGGTGGCTGAGATGACATGGACTGATTTTGTCTGGCGGTTTGATTTGGAGTTTGCACCACCCATTGAGGTGCAACGACTAGTGCGAGAGTTTCATGCTTTGCAGCAGACCACTGAGACTGTGGAGGAGATCACCGCCAAGTTTCAGGAACGAGCTTTGTTGATCCCACAGTATGCTACCGATGAGGAGATGAGACGGACCCGATATCATTCCATGCTGAGGGATGATATCCGGGAATTCGTGAGCTTTACGGGGTGCAAAACCCTGAACGAGATGGTGGAGAAGGCCCATGAGAGGGAGATGGAGTTGGATTCCCGCACTAAGCGGAAGACTGAGCAGGTGCAGGCAGCAGGGGCTCAGGCTAAGAAGCCTAAGACCTCTGATTCTTCGGGTAGAGGCCAGCAGGGTCGGGGCCGATGTTCCAAGTGCGGTAGGTTTCATAGTGGGAAGTGTCGGACAGCTGGGATATCGGGATGTTACTCTTGTGGTCAGTAGGGCCACGTGAGCAAGGATTGCCCTAAGAAGGGATTAATATGTTTCCACTGCAACCAGACTGGCCATAAAAATCCGATTGTCCGAGATTGCAGGAAGGAGGGGGGGCAGTGGCGGTGCCCGCACCCGCCACAATGAGGAGTACCGACGGTCGCCCTACTAATGCGGAAGCTCCAGCAGTGAGGAGCCGTGCTCTTCAGCTGACTACCGAGGAGGCACGGGCAGCGCCAGACGTAGTGGCTGGTACGTATTCATTCTTCCCTACCCTATGTAGTTGTTTCGCTTATGTGTACTATATGCTTGTATATGGACCTTTTTGGTCAATGGTATGTCTGCTCATGGATTCCCCACTAGAGGTGGAGATTGCGGATGATCGCACCGTTAGTGCTGCGAGGGTGTATCGAGACTGTGTCCTGAATGTGCTTGGTGAGAGGTTTCGTGTCGACCTAGTCCCGATATCGTTGCGAGGGCTGAAAGTGATTATAGGAATGGATTGGTTGGGGGCCAACGGGGCCATGATTGACTGCGATCATCAGTTGGTGAAGGTTCGAACCCCAAGTGGGGGAGAATTGGTGATACATGGTGATAAGGCATTGCAGGGGCTGACCCTCTGTTCGACTGCGAGGGTTAGGAGGTTCCTGCAGCAGGGTTGTTCGGGATTTCTGGCATATATCTCGGATACAAGGTTAGAGATCACGAAGGAGGTAGGCAGTGTGCCGGTTGTTCAGGACTTTCAGGATGTTTTCCTCGAAGAGTTACCAGGAGTGCCTCCGGAGAGGCAAGTAGAGTTTCGCATTGATTTAGTGTCGGGTGCCGCTCCGATGGCAAAGGCACCATATCGGTTGGCACCACCCGAGATGCAGGAGTTATCTATACAGCTTCAGGAGCTGTTAGACCGAGGGTTCATTCGTTCGAGCAGTTCCCCGTGGGGAGCACCAATTCTTTTCGTGAAAAAGAAGGATGGATCCCACATGATGTGTATCGATTATATGGAACTAAACAAGCTAACGGTGAAGAACCGTTATCCGTTGCCAAGGATCGATGATTTGTTCAATCAACTGCAGGGTGCGTCTTGGTTTTCCAAGATTGATCTTCGGTCGGAATACCATCAGATGAGGATTCGGGATGAAGATATACCGAAGACGGCTTTCAGGACTCGGTATGGGCATTATGAGTTTGTAATGATGCCGTTTGGGCTCACCAATGCCCCAGCAGCATTCATGGACCTTATGAATAGGGTGTGTAGACCGATGTTGGATCAGTCGGTGATCGTTTTCATTGATGATATCCTGGTCTATTCTAAGCCTGGGGAGCAGCACGAACAACACTTAAGGGAGGTGCTGGAGACCCTAAGGGCGTAGAAGTTGTATGCCAAGTTCTCCAAGTGTGATTTCTGGCTACGAGAGGTACAATTCTTGGGGCATATCATCAATCAGGAGGGTATTTCGGTTGATCCAGCCAAGGTTGAGGTTATGATGCGGTGGGAAGTACCGAAGAATGCATCAGAGATTCGTAGCTTCTTGGGTTTAGCGGGTTATTATCGGAGATTTATTCAGGACTTCTCCAAGATTGATACTACTAACCAAGAAGAATGTGACGTTTCAGTGGGGTACGGATCAACAGTTGGCCTTCGAGACCTTGAGTCGGAGATTGTGCGAGGCTCCGATCCTTGTTTTACTAGAGGGATCAGATGATCTGGTGGTGTACTGTGACACATCGATTTCAGGGTTAGGTGCGGTACTGATGCAAATAGGGCACATGATAGCATATGCCTCGCGACAACTGAAGCCTCATGAGGCGAATTACCCCACTCACGATATGGAACTGGGGGCAGTGGTATTTGCCCTCAAGATTTGAAGGCATTATTTGTACGGAGTACGGTGTACCATTTACACCGACCACAAGAGTCTGAAGTATTTGATGGACCAGCAGAACCTCAAGATGCGACAGAGAAGGTAGTTGGATGTGCTGAAGGATTATGACTGTGAGATCCTTTACCATCCAGGGAAGGCCAACGTAGTGGCCGACGCTTTGAGTCGTAAGACGACAGGTTCCCCGATTGGGAATGTGTGTTTGAGGATGACAGTGATCTCTCCATTGCTGGAGATGATAAAAAAGCTCAGGTTGAGGGAGTAAAGAAAGAGAATCGGAAGGTAGAAAGATCCGAGGGCAATATCCTTTGTTTGTTAAGGATAGTCGAGGCCTATTGACGCAGTGTGTTCGGGTGTGGGTACCGACGACTGGAGGAGTGAGACAAAAGATATTAGAGGAAGTGCATAAGTCCAGGTTCTGTATACATCCAGGAGCTACAAAAATATATAGGGACTTGAGGCTGATTTATTGGTGGCCATGCATGTAACATCCGGATTTCCAGGTATGTTATTTTAATTATTTATTTTTGAGAATCATTGATCTACTCGACGAGTTGGTGCTATAACTCGTCGATTAGAAGCGGGGTGGTCACGTAAGTTTAATGAACTACTCGACGAGTCCAAGAGTAGACTCGCCGAGTAGGCGATGTAAGTGGAAACCCTAGATCCCTGGGTTTGGGACCTATTTAAAGGCACTTATAGCCTTATTTGCGACCACACCTCACAGAGAAGAAACCCTAATCGCCCCTTGAGCTTGTGAGAGAATCTTGAGCCTTTCTTGAGAATTGTGAGTGCATTTTTGGTGAAGGAAAGGAAGATTCCAAACTAGGATTGAGAAGAGGCTGATAGATCTACTGCTTATTCGTCCAAGAGCTTCTATTAGAGGTATCAAGTTCGAACCTTTCCCTTTTATTTGAGTAGATCTCTCATTTTGAAGATTAGGGCTTCTTTTCCTTTCATTTTGGGACTTTGAGGATTTGGGATTCATGAGGAGGCTTGAACTCCAGATCTGGACCTTAGGAGGTCTCTAACACCCAAAGGTTCTTGCTTTATTCAGCCTTGATGGTATTTATGAGTGAAAACCCCATCTAGATCATGTTCTTGGCATTTCATGCCCAAAATGCCATGCATGGACGTAAAGTTTATGACTTTACGTGGTAAGTGAGCCCTTAGAGTATGGATCTAGAGTTTTAGAAAGTATTCCACCTTAAAATCGTCTGAATGCAAGCTGAGTCTTAACAGACTCGCCGAGTTGATGAGCCGACTAGGCGAGTAGCTTAGGGTTTGTCCCAATGAGTTGAATCATGCGATAGCTCGACGAGTTAGGGGTTAACTCAACGAGCTGGGTCTTCCTAAGTTCACTGAGAATCGATGGGACTCGACGAGTCTGGTCATAGTTGGACCGTTGACTGGAGTTGACTTTCGTTGACTTTTAGGGTTGGTCAGCATTTGGATAATTGGACCATTGGAGGGGTAAAATGGTCTTTTTCCCTTCTGGGAGATTATAGGAAGGGATTAGTCTAGCCTATGAGAATCATTGTTAATTATAGATAAATTACTTTATGTGATTAGAGGCGGAGGCTAGATCGGGGATATCGAGCACGAGAGTTTACTAGACATCATACGAGGTGAGTCTTCTCACCATACCTTACCTAGAGTGGTAATTATGTGTGACCGGAAGGTCTTATGTGTTGTGACGAGTATATGATATATGTTTCTATGTGATATGTGTATGTTATGGATGTTATGAGTAGTGTGGTATGGACCGGAAGGTCAGTATGGTATGGACCGGAAGGTCAACAGGGTATGGACCGGAAGGTCAGCAGTGTATGGACCGGAAGGTCAACATGGTATGTACTGGAAGGTCGACAGAGTAGGACCGGAAGGTCTACTCCAAGAGTGGGACCGGAAGGCCCCTGAGACACATTGACCGGAAGGTATCGTAGAGTTATAGCCTCGAGTGGCTAGTTGTATGTGCGTGGTATTTTGGGGAACTCACTAAGCATTTATGCTTACCGTGTTATGTGATATGTGTTTCAGGTACCAGCGAGGATTGCGGGAAGGCGCCGGCATGATTGTACACACACTATGTTTTGGGAAGAGCTGCTGTGGATCCTGGATTTTATGAGATGATTTGGAAACTTTGGTAAATAAATGTTTGATGTTGAACAAGATAATATATGTTTTTATGAATTAAAAATGAAAATTTTGGTTTGAATTTTCACAATGTTACAAGTTGGTATCAGAGCCTTGGTTTGAGGGATTCGGATACACCTTCGGGTACATCTGAACTCAAACTGAGGATTTGAGAAAAGTTTTCAATAGAAGCAATTTTCTAAGATAAGTAAAAGATTTTGAAGAAGCGGAAAAGAGCAGTGTGTACAATCAGCCAGCGCCCGAACGGTGATTTCCCAAAATACCCTTACATTATGTGTTATGAGATATTATGTGATATGCTCTGCTTGTTAGAGTAGGCTAGGTATTCGTAATTAGGACTAGAGTGGGCCTGATTTGTGATGCCTTAGCCTAGGAGTTACTGCTGCTATGAGATACTTCGAGAGTGAGTAGGTAGCAGCGAGGAGATTATGAGTGGTCTACCGAAGGGTAGCCTGTGTTTAGCGAGATATAGAGTACTTGTGATCTGGGATCCTAGGAGGAGGACTTGGGGTGAATACCGATGCGTTGTGGATGGTAGTATAGGGCCCGTACTACTGGAAACACCGGATCGGTGAGCAGTCCAAGTAAGAATCCTTAGGGTACTAAAGAACAAGTAGGGTT
Source organism: Lactuca virosa (assembly GCF_052849685.1). Lineage (NCBI taxonomy): Eukaryota > Viridiplantae > Streptophyta > Magnoliopsida > Asterales > Asteraceae > Lactuca > Lactuca virosa. The sequence goes on along the minus strand of NC_136430.1, from coordinate 462,238,794 downwards.
GAGTATCGAGTACGAGTATACTCGAGTGAATCTCTGATTTCTTTTGTGTTGTATTTCAGAGACATCATGGTTGGGATGCGCCACAACCCAGGAGGCAGTGGTACCAGTGGTACCAGTGATGAGGAGATCCGTAGGCTGATTCACGAGGAGGTGGCCGCAGCCATACGGGCGGAGATTCCTGAGATGTTTGGGTCTATCAAAACCACCTTGATTGAGACGTTTGACGAGCGGTATGCTTCTCTTACAGAGGCTGCTATTGCTGCAGCCACCGCAGCTGTTGCCGCTGCTAGGCCACAGGGGGGTGACTCGTTGCTGTACCGAGAGTTCAGCAACACGAAGCCACCAGAGTTTGATGGGACACAGGATCCGATAGCCGCGATGAGGTGGATCTCTGGCGTCGAGGGATGTTTCTACACTTGTTCCTGTCCGGAACATCTGAGGGTACGGTTCGTGCTGAACCAGCTTCGCTTGGGAGCGAAGGACTGGTGGAAATTTGTGACGGCAGATTTTACTCCTGCAGAGCTTACCGCGGTGACCTGGGAGAGGTTCACCACTATGTTCAGAGACGAGTATGTTCCCCCGGTGGAGTGGGAACGTTTGGCCCAGGAGTTCTTGTCCCTCAAGCAGGGGACGGAGTCTGTGACGGTGATCACGCGGATGTTTCATGAGAGGGCGTTGTTTTGCCCTGAGCACGTGTCTACCGAGCAGGCACGCATGAGTCGATATTTGAGCATACTGAGGAGAGACATTCGGGAGTTCGTGGCGAACTCGACGTACCGAACATTTGCCGAGCTCCAGACAAATGCTTGGAAGAGAGAGATTGAGCTAAAGACTCAGGCCAGGGAGGAGGCCGAGTCTCAGAGGAGGGACAGGCGGCCGGTGCAGTCTCGGTCGGTAGCCAAGCGGGCTAAGCCCGCCGATACAAGATCTGGAGGCTAGAAGGGCCGCACTTGTGGGAAGTGCGGTAAGGGACATGATGGAGTTTGTCGAGCAGGTGTCTGCTACAAATGTGGCAAGGAGGGGCATATCACCAAGGATTGCCCCAAGGGATTCATGGTTTGCTTTCACTGCAACCAGACTGGCCATCGGAAGGCCGAGTGCCCGCAGTTACATCAGGGATCAGCACAGGGATCTGCACCTGCTGCTAGAGCTACCGAGGTTCGGCCAGCGAAGGACGAGGCACCGAAGGCTTGCGGGAGAGCCTTCCAGTTGACAGCGGAGGAGGTCCGCGCAGCGCCCAATGCCATGGCTGGTATGTATTCTCTTACTTACTTATTTTGAGATTGAGATTTTGTGCTTATATTGTGGTATGCATAGGTACTTTCCTTGTGAGTTCTGTACCTGCTTTGGTGTTATTTGACTCGGGTGCGAGTCGATCTTTCGTGTCATTAGCATTTAGTCAGCACATCAGTGTCCGACGAGAGGCGTTGAGTCGACCTCTACGAGTTTCTATAGCCGACGAGCGAGCGGTGTATGCTACTGATGTGATTCGAGGATGTGTACTCGAGATCTTCGGTGTTGAGTTTCCGATAGATCTGGTCCCGATTGCGATGGGGGATGTTTGTGTCATTGTTGGCATGGATTGGTTGAGCCGATTTGGAGCTGTCATAGACTGCGAGCGTTAGATGGTGACGATACGAGACCCTAGTGGGGGAGTACTGACAGTATATGGCGAGGGTACCCGGTCTGGGTCAGCATTTTGTTCAGCTGCCAGAGCGAGACAGAGTCTACATCAGGGCTGTAGAGGGTTTGTAGCATATGTGATGGATTCACGAGTGGACGCAGGGAGGCCGAGTTCTGTTGAGGATGTTCCGATAGTGCGCGAGTTCCCGGATGTTTTTCCCGAGGAGTTGCCAGGTGTGCCTCCCGAGAGGCAGGTGGAATTCCGCATTGATTTGATACCGGGGGCAGCGCCTATCGCCAAGGCACCCTATTGCCTTGCGCCGCCAGAGATGCAGGAGTTATCCTCACAGCTTCAGGAGCTGTTGGGGAAGGGAATTATCCGACCGAGTAGCTCGCCCTGGGGAGCGCCGATCCTTTTTGTTAAGAAGAAGGATGGTTCACAGCGGATGTGCATTGATTACCGGGAGTTGAACAAGTTAACGGTCAAGAACCGTTATCCATTGCCGAGGATCGACGATTTGTTCGATCAGTTGCAGGGTGCATCTTGGTTTTCCAAGATAGATTTGAGGTCTGGATATCACCAGATGAGGGTGCGTGACGAGGATATCCAGAAGACGGCGTTCAGGACTTGTTATGGGCATTACGAGTTCGTGGTGATGCCTTTTGGGCTCACCAATGCACCAGCGGTGTTGATGGACCTCATGAACCGAGTATGTAGGACGATGTTGGATTAATCGGTGATTGTATTTATCGACGACATTCTAGTGTATTCGAGGACCAGAGAGCAGCATGAGGAGCACCTGAGGGAGATCCTCGGGGTATTGAGATCGGAGAGGCTTTACGCCAAATTCTCCAAGTGTGATTTCTGGTTACGAGAGGTCCAGTTCTTGGGACATCTCGTTAATCAGAATGGGATACTGGTCGATCCGGCCAAGATTGAGGCAGTGATGAGTTGGGAGGTGTCGAGATCCCCCACCGAGATCAGGAGTTTTCTGGGGTTGGCCGGCTACTACCGGAGATTTATCCGGGATTTCTCTAAGATTGTCGTTCCCCTCACCAGATTGATCCGGAAGGGCGTTGCTTTTTCTTGGGGTCCAGAGCAGCAGACCTCGTTTGAGACCCTTCGCCAGAGACTATGCGAAGCACCGGTGTAACCCCTTCCGGAGGGAATGGAGGATTTCGTGGTGTATTGTGATGCGTCTATATCGGGGTTGGGTGCGGTGCCCATGCAGAGGGGGAACGTGATAGCATACGCATCGAGGTAGCTGAAGCCTCATGAGACGAGGTATCCCACCCACGATTTGGAGTTGGGGGCAGTAGTGTTCGCCCTCAAGATATGGTGCCATTATCTGTATGAGGTTCGATGTACCATATACACAGACCACAAGAGTCTGAAGTATCTGATGGATCAGCCCAACCTGAACATGCATCAGAGGAGATGGTTGGATGTGGTAAAGGATTATGACTGTGAGATCCTGTACCACCCGGGCAAGGCTAACGTGGTAGTCGATGTTCTGAGCCGCAGGGCGGAGAGTGCCCTGATTCGAGACATATGTATGAGGATGACGGTGATGACTCCAGTGTTGGATACTATTCGAGAGGCCCAGGCCGAGGCTGTGAGACCGGAGAACCGCAAAAGGGAGCGGGTGATTGGACAGGTGTCCGAGTTCGTGACGGATAGCCGGGGGCTCATGACTTTTCGTGGTCGGATTTGGGTGCCGTATACGGGTGGGACACGTAGCACTCTGATGGAGGAGGCGCATAGATCGAGATTCTCGATCCATCCCGGGGCCACTAAGATGTATTTGGACCTGAAGAGAGACTACTGGTGGCCATGTATGAAGAGGGATGTTGCATGGGTAGTAGAGAGTTGCTTGACCTGTCGACGGGTTAAGGCCGAGCACCAGCGTCCGCATGGCAAGTTACAGCCATTAGAGGTTCCACAGTGGAAGTGGGAACAGATTTCTATGGATTTTATCACCAAATTGCCGAGAACCGCGAGGGGTGTTGACACAATTTGGGTGATTGTGGATCGGCTGACGAAGAGCGCTCACTTCCTTGCTATCAGTGAGAGCTCTTCCGCAGAGAGGCTGGTAGAGATGTATGTGAGAGAGGTGGTGTCGCGGCATGGAGTGCCGATCTCGATTGTGTTAGACCGAGATGTACGTTTCACTTCCAGGTTTTGGAAGAAGTTCCATGAGGAGTTGGGTACGAGATTTCACTTCAGTACTGCTTACCACCCACAGACGGACGGGCAGAGTGAGCGGACGATACAGACGCTCGAGGACATGCTTCGAGCATGTGTTATGGACTTCGGAGGAAGTTGGGATACATACCTACCTTTGGCAGAGTTTTCCTACAACAACAGCCACCATTCGAGTATTGGTATGCCTCCCTTTGAGCTTTTATATGGGAGGAGGTGTCGGAATCCCATCTGTTGGGGAGAGGTAGGGCAGCGAGTGATGGGTAGCACTGAGATAGTGCTTAAGACGACTGAGCAGATACAGCAGGTCAGACAGAGGTTGCTGACAACCCACAGCTGCCAGAAGAGCTATGCGGATAGACGGCGATCCGAGCTCGAGTTCCAGGTTGGAGATTTCTTACTCCTGAAGGTATCTCCTTTGAAAGGAGTGATCCGATTCAGGAAGAGGGGCAAGCTGGGGCCCCGATACATTGGTCCATTCAGGGTGATCGCGAGGGTGGGTAAGGTAGCATACCGTCTGGAGCTACCCGAGGAGTTGAGTTAGATCCATGATACCTTCCATGTATCCCAATTGAGGAAGTGTATAGTCGATGAGATGGCAGTAGTGCCATTAGAGGATATTCAGGTGGATGCGAGCCTGAATTATGTTGAGAGGCCGATTACGATCTTGGATCGGAAGATCAAGGTTCTGAGGAACAAGGAAGTGCCCCTGGTTCAGTTCCAGTGGCAACACCGAAGGGGATCCAATTTGACTTGGGAGCCGGAGTCAGAGATGCGGGAGCAGCATCCAGAGTTATTTGCGGAGCGAGACTTCGAGGGCGAAGTTTGATTCTAGTGGGGGGGAATTGTAACATCCGGATTTCCAGGTATGTTATTTTAATTATTTATTTTTGAGAATCATTGATCTACTCGACGAGCTGGTGCTATAACTCGTCGAGTAGAAGCGGGGTGGCCACGTAAGTTTAATGAACTACTCGACGAGTCTAAGAGTAGACTCGCCGAGTAGGCGCTGTAAGTGGAAACCTAGATCCCTGGGTTTGGGACCTATTTAAAGTCACTTATAGCCTCATTTGCGGCCACACCTCACAGAGAAGAAACCCTAATCGCCCCTTGAGCTTGTGAGAGAGACTTGAGCCTTTCTTGAGAATTGTGAGTGCATTTTTGTTGAAGGAAAGGAAGATTCCAAGCTAGGATTGAGAAGAGGCTGATAGATCTACTGCGTATTCGTCCAAGAGCTTCTATTAGAGGTATCAAGTTTGAACCTTTCCCTTTTATTTGAGTAGATCTCTCATTTTGAAGATTAGGGCTTCTTTTCCTTTCATTTTGGGACTTTGAGGATTTGGGATTCATGAGGAGGCTTGAACTCCAGATCTGGACCTTAGGAGGTCTCTAACACCCAAAGGTTCTTGCTTTATTCAGCCTTGATGGTATTTATGAGTGAAAACCCCATCTAGATCATGTTCTTGGCATTTCATGCCCAAAATGCCATGCATGGACGTAAAGTTTATGACTTTACGTGGTAAGTGAGCCCTTAGAGTATGGATCTGGAGTTTTAGAAAGTATTCCACCTTAAAATCGTCTGAATGCAAGCTGAGTCTTAACAGACTCGCCGAGTTGATGAGCCGACTCGGCGAGTAGCTTAGGGTTTGTCCCAATGAGTTGAATCATGCGATAGCTCGACGAGTTAGGGGTTAACTCGACGAGCTGGGTCTTCCTGAGTTCACTGAGAATCGATGGGACTCGACGAGTCGTACAAGTGCACTCGGCGAGTCTGGTCATAGGTGGACCATTGACTGGAGTTGACTTTTAGGGTTGGTCAGCATTTGGATAATTGGACCATTGGAGGGGTAAAATGGTCTTTTTCCCTTCTGGGAGATTATAGGAATGGATTAGTCTAGCCTATGAGAATCATTGTTAATTATAGATAAATTACTTTATGTGATTAGAGGCGGAGGCTAGATCGGGGATATCGAGCACGAGAGTTTACTAGACATCATACGAGGTGAGTCTTCTCACCATACCTTACCTAGAGTGGTAATTATGTGTGATCGGAAGGTCTTATGTGCTGTGACGAGTATGTGATATATGTTTCTATGTGATATGTGTATGTTATGGATGTTATGAGTAGCATGGTATGGACCGAAAGGTCAGTATGGTATGGACCGGAAGGTCAACAGGGTATGGACCGGAAGGTCAGCAGTGTATGGACGGGAAGGTCAACATGGTATGGACCGGAAGGTCGACAGAGTAGGACCGGAAGGTCTACTCCAAGAGTGGGACCGGAAGGCCCCTGAGACACATTGACCGGAAGGTCTCGTAGAATTATAGCCTCGAGTGGCTAGTTGTATGTGCGTGGTATTTTGGGGAACTCACTAAGCATTTATGCTTACCGTGTTATGTGATATGTGTTTCAGGTACCAGCGAGGATCGCGGGAAGGCGCCGGCATGATTGTACACACACTATGTTTTGGGAAGAGCTGCTGTGGATCCTGGATTATATGAGATGATTTGGAAACTTTGTTAAATAAATGTTTGATGTTGAACAAGATAATATATGTTTTTATGAATTAAAAATGAAAATTTTGGTTTGAATTTTCACGATGTTACAATGCATGAAGCGGGAAATTGCGTGGTATGTAGAGCGGTGCTTGACCTGTAGGAAGGTCAAGGCCGAGCATCAGCGGCCTCATGGTAAGGTCCAGCTGCTACCCATTCCCATGTGTAAGTGGGAGGGGATCACGATGGACTTCATTACGAAGTTTCCAAAGACGGAGAGGGGTGTGGATGCCATATGGGTGATTGTGGATAGACTGACCAAGAGTGCCCATTTCATTCCGATATCAGAAAGTATATCCGCAGAGAAGTTGGCAGATATTTACGTGCGTGAGTTGGGCACTCAGCTACATTTTATTACAGCGTACCACCCCCAGACCGATGGTCAGAGTGAGAGAACGATCCAGACACTGGAGGATATGCTACAGTCATGCGTGTTGGATTTTGGAGGGAGTTGGGATACGTATCTCCCACTAGCAGAGTTTTCGTACAATAACAGTTACCATGCCAGTATCGACCGAGCTCCATTCGAAATGTTATATGGTCGGAGGTGCCGAACCCCGGTTTGTTGGGATGAGGTTGGTCACCGGGTCATGGAAAGCACCGAAGTGGTGCTCAAGACTACTGGGTTGATTCAGCAGGTGCGCGACCGGTTGTGGGTCGCGCAGAGCCGTCAGAAAAGCTATGCCGACCGACGGCGATCAGATCTTGAGTTTCAGGTGGGGGATTTCGTGTTGCTGAAGGTGTCGCCCTAGAAAGGGATCATCAAGTTTCGAAAGAGGGGCAAGCCGGGGCCTCGGTATATAGGCCCATTCAGGATCACGGTCCGGGTGGGCAAAGTAGCATATCGCTTGGATCTGCCAGAGGAGCTTAGCCAGATTCACAACACGTTCCATGTGTCGCAACTTCGGAAGTGTGTCACAGACGAGGCTGCGGTTGTCTCATTGGGAGATATCCAGGTGGATGAGAGCATGAACTACATCGAGAAGCCTGTTTCCATCTTGGATAGGAAGACGAAGTCTGTTCAGAATAAGGAAGTAAGACTGGTGAAAGTGCAATGGCAACATCGGAAGGGCTCCGAATGGACTTGGGAACCGGAAGAGGAGATGGGAGATCATTACCCCAATTTGTTTGAGTCAGCAGACTTCGAGGACGAAGTCTAGTTCAAGTAGGGGAGACTTGTAACACCTGGTTTGAATTGGAAAGGATTTGAGCATGGACTCAGCGAGTTGGGAGCTCAACTCGTCGAGTAGGGTCGTATTTCAGGGGCACGAATCGGAAGCGACTCAGCGAGTCAGAAGGCTAACTCGACGAGTCAGGGTTGTTTAATGAAAAACCCTAATTTTGGGGTTTGCCCCTATATAAGCCTCATTAAACGCTCTTGTAGCCTCCCTTAGAATCATAAGAGACTATGTACGGCCGCAAACTCCCTAGTGTGTGAAGTGTGTGCATTTGAGAGCTTGACTTTGGGAATTTGGGAAGGAATCCAAGTTTGGAGAAGAAGAATCAAGGGGAAAACACTGGATCTAGCATCTAGTTCGTCTTGGGCATCAAATTGAGGTATGAATCTTTTACCTTAAGCCTATATTCTGTTTGGGAGTTCATGACCAAACTTTGAGGAAATGGAAGCAAGCCTAGATCTGGACCTATCACAGTGGTATGGTTCCAGATGTGAACCTCACTAGGTCCCAAATATCATAAAGTTGCATGCTTTATAAGCTTATTCCCTCTCTATGTATGAAAACCTTGTTGGAGGATTATTTTTGGTGTTTACGGTTATGAAAGGCCCTGCATGCACGTAAAGTTTGTAACTTTACGTGAAATCTACAATAGGAGATGATGGATCTAAAGTTTGGGACCTTAAGTCCCACTGGAAAGGACCGTAATCATGATGAACTTTGGGGGACTCGACGAGTCGTGCAAGTGACTCGGCGAGTCGAGAGGGTTCACGACCAAGGGTTTACGGCCAAGGGTTCACGGTCAGGGGTGTACGATTGGTGGTTTACGGCCGTGAACATCAAGGAACTCGACGAGTCCCTCGGGTGACTCGGCGAGTCGGTGAGTGAAGCAGGGAAACCGATGAGTGACTGATTTTACTCGATGCGTCAAGGTCAATATGGACTATTGACCTTGACTATAGACCTTAACTTTGACCAGGGTTGACCCTGGGGGTATTTATGGGATTATGCTGAGATATTTACTCATTGATTATAGACAATTTGGGAGGAGCAGCGTGTGATATATCCGACTACAGTTTGCCGGTTCAGCCTTTGAGAGGTGAGTCTTCTCACCATATCAATGGGTCTAAGGCACCAAGGCCGGCCTATTATGTGATTATGTTATATGTGATGGTAATTATGTGATTTGATATGGAATGTGATTGTTATGATATGTGATTGTGTGTTTTTGCATGGAAGACCCCAGGAGGAGTCCGTGGCGTTGGATATAAGACCATGTGGGGTAGCCCACGACATTCCTAGGTAAAGACCATGTGGGGGAGCCCATGACATTGGATCTAATACCAGGTGGGGTAGCCCATGGAAATCCTAGGTAAAGACCATGTGGGGTAGCCCATGACACTCTTATAGGTTTTATGTATGCATGGCTTATGTGTTACGTGCATAGCTTTGACTAGCTAACAAGATATGCGTATGTGTGTGGTATGATCTGGGGGACTCACTAAGCATTCACTTACAGTTTGTGGATTTGTTTCAGGTTCATCTGAATCCAAGGGCAAGGGTAAAGCTTGATGGCGCGGCGTGCACTCTCTCTCAGGCGACCTTATGGGACACTCTGATATTTGAAAAATAAAGTTGTAATGAATATGGATTTCAAACAATTGTTTTGGAATTTCTTGATTTATGGGAATGTGCTTGGTTAATTAAAAATGAAAATTTTATTTGAAAAATTGGGTTGTTACAGTATCCCCAAAATCAAATCTTAAAATCATGAAATATGAGGAGCTATATGATCATGCCTTCGCCTTCCTGCGATCATCAGAAGTACCTGAAATAATAATCGATAAATGTAAGCTTGAAGGCTTAGCGAGTTACCCCCAAAATACCAACGCCATACAGATATAACCATATCATGTAAACAAACACAACATGCATAATGAGCCATCAGCCTGACTGGACCGCCTGGCAGGCCTTCATCGTATCTGGACCGCTCTCCGAGCCTTGGGCTCGTCTGAACCGCCTCGCAGGGCCTACAACTTATCTGGACTGTTCCTCGGGCCTTCGGTCTGACCAACATGCCCTCCTGGGTCTGTGGTCTATCCGGAACGCCCTGGGTATCTTGGCCTACAGCATGAAGCAGGACCCGCCTCAATCCATTCCCCCAAACCAACAAACATGTGCACATACATATCATACGCTAACATGCAATAACAGATTGTCATACAGATCTAACAGATCACTAACATGGAAACCATCCTATAACCAGGATACTGATCTAACCGATCAATAACATGGCAACCATCCTATGACCAGGATACCGATCTAACCGATCTCTAACATAACAACCACCTATAACCAGGATATCAGTCTAACAGATTACTAGCATAGCAACCATCCTAAAACCAGGATGAAATCTAACAGATCAACAACATAGTAATCATCCTAAAACTAGAATGCAAATCATAAAGGGCCGGTCTTGGTGCCGTAGACCCTGTTGATATAGTGAGGATAACTCACCTGGCACTGCTGAAGTCCCGCAGATAAAACTCCAGCTGTTGGCTGACAGATTCCCGAACTGTCAACATCAAACAATACCCAATAAATAATTGGGTTCCAAGCCCAAGGTCCAACTCACACTCCAAAGGCCCACAAGTCAAGTAATGGGCCAACGCCCAACATATGGCCCAATTTTCTAAATTGGGCCCAGACCTCTACATGGTCTTACCTTAAGGCCCATCCATTTATTCTAGCCAAACTCTTGGTACTCCAATGGCCCAATATCTTATAATCATCAGGATCCATTTATGGCCCACCTATGGCCCAATTTTCCAAATTGGGCCCAAGCATTTCCAATGGGCCTTATTCTAAAGCCCATCTAAATATTCTAATCCATATGCTTGTTTTTGGATGGCCCATCAATGACCTAATCACCAAAACCCAAAAGAAAGGCCCAACTTAAGGCCCAAGTGAAATTAGGATTTTCACATGAAATGACGATTAGGGTTAAGTGTTCCTACTTAACCCATTAAGGACTTAATCCATTAAGTCCAATATTGCCTTAGGTTAATTTGACAATAATTATTAATTAATATTTTAAGTTTATTAAATAATTCCAGTACGGGTCCCGATCAATCCCTAAAATTAGGGTTTCATGACATTAGGGTTTTCCCAAACCCTAATTAGGGTTTCCAACCCAAATACTAGCCCATTGGTCAAATGGTTGGGATTTTAGGTCAATTAGGGCTTCACTGGGCCCATTAGGGTTAAACAAGTCAGGCACCACCCACTACCACCTCAGGTAGTGGTGGTCAACGGCGGCTCACGGCGGCGGCCACCACCTAACGGTGGTGGTGAAGGATTTTCCTTACTATTCCGATCAATTACAATGTTACAACACAATATCCAAATAAACACACACACACAAGAACACATACACACACACCCAACCACCCTTGTGGCGACAGGCGGTGGTTTGAGGTGGCAGCCACCACCTCACGGTGGTGGCGGTGGGTTTTCCGGTCAACAGTCACACATACAACCCATGGATACAAAACATATATTGTACACTTGAACACACACCATAACACGCACACAACCACTCCTCCCGGTTTCTAGTGGCGACAGGAAAAGGTATAGATGGCGGCAACCACCATGGTTGGCTGCCATGGTGGTGCTCTTGCCTTCCGACGACACAAACACCCCATAAACACACATACGATCGACAAGATACAGCAGCATAAGAGACAACCCCATGCATCTTTGCTCGAAAAGGAAACCCAACACCCACCTGTGGTGGGCGGCGACGACAGTGAGCGAAACAGCCGACAACAGCATCCGTTAACGGCGGCAATGGCTTGCCCCTCTTCACTCTCGACGTCCCACCGTCGATCTTCTTCTTCATCCACAACAGAAGCATCGACGAATGGTGGCAGCAGATGCAGGTGCATCTTCAACCGATGGCGACGACAACAACTACGACGGCAACAATGGTGGTTAGCGAAAGGGAAAGAAGAAGATGGTGGCAGTGGGTGTTCCCGGTGGTCCTCATCGGCAGTTTCATCCTCAACAGCAAAGGCACGGCAGTGGATTGTAGGTCACGATGGAATGGTGGCGGCTTCAAGAAAAGTGAGGCTTAGGGTTAGGGTTTAGAGGGTGGTGGACGGCTATATACCCGCTCTTTCAAACTTTGACCCATAATGATAAAAACGGTCCCTCCTTCTCCTTTTCCTTTCATATCAAGTCCCAAAATTACCATTTAGCCCCCGACTCCTTAAAATCCTTTCAACTTTGATCCAATATTTACCAAATGGACCCTCCATGACAAATTCTTTTCAGCTTAGGTACATAATTTACCCTTTTAGCCTCGGTCATCCAAAAACCTTTCATATTAAGTCCAAATGATACCAAACGCCCCCTGACCTAAGAGATTATGCACTTAATGGAAAAGTGTCATTTGGCTGGGTACGTCGGGCGTACCTTCGAGTATGTTGCGCGTACTCGTATGAGGTCCCGATTTTGGTTGGTAAGTACGCCATGCGTACGAGCTGAGTACGTTGGGCGTACTCATCCTGAAGTTTGACTTGCTGACTTTGACTTCCGTTGACCGTTGGCTTTTGACCAAGTTTGATCTTGCGCCAAGCTTAAGGGTTTTGGCCTATTAACTAAGATTTTATCTGATTCTGGTATTGATAGCTCGGGAAGTCGGCGGGGCAGCAACTTAGGATTCTCCCAGGAAGCTTCTGCAATCGAGGCGAGTTTTCCTCACTATACTCAAGGGTCGAAGGCACCAAGGTCGACGCTTTGGATTGTTATGCTGCTTTATTACTGCTATGATCTGTTAGATCGGTATCCTGGTAGATAGGATGTTTCTATGTGGTTATGATCTGTTAGATCGGTATCCTGGTAGATAGGATGTTGCTATGCTTAGTGATATGTAGATCGGTTTGACTGTGTGTAGACTGTTATGTGATTATCTGATATATGTGCATATGTTTGATTGGTGGTTGAGGCTTGTCTACTTTGTGCATGAGCCAACATACCGAGGCATTCCAACCCGATGGTTGAGGGCCGAGAGTATTCCATCCCGAGGATGATTGGACTCATACTATGTGGGCATTCCAACCCGATGGTTGTGGTCCAAGAGTATTCCATCCCGATGATTATTGGACTCATAGTATGTGGGCATTCCAACCCGATGGTCGAGGGCCTGGGGCATTCCAACCCGATGGTTGATTGGGCCCATAGTATGCTGTTATTATATGTGTGTTATTGTTGTGAGAGTATTTTGGGGGAACTCACTAAGCTTCGTGCTTCCAGTTGTGGAGTTTGTTTCAGGTACTTCGGATGTTTTGGCAAGGCGAAGGCGTGACCGTACACATCCTTGGTTTTACAACTGATTGGATCTTGGGAGACTCTGATTTTAAATCATGTTTTGGAAACAATGGTTTGTAAACACTTTTATTAATAAATGGGTTGTTTTGAAAAGTTTAAATTTGTTGAAATTTTTGGGATGTTACAAAAAATCCAAAATTCATAAAAGCCCGAACTGCCACTTTACCGAAATACCCCTTGGCGCCAAAACACAGAACGAAGTCCGGGATCATCCAAATTACATTACCCACACCCAAATGGGTCTAAATCTCTTTTCCTCAAAGGCCCTAAGCCTCATGATACTCGGTCTTCGGGTCACCACCCCCACATAGGAAACGATTCGGAATAGGGCATTACAACTCTCCCCCACTTAAATTAGATTTCGTCCTCGAAATCACTCCTTCACCCTCCTGAGAACCTACGTTCAGAACAAAACCTTCTAGTGCTGAAATCACTCCTTACCACCCTCCTGAGAACCTACGTTCAGAACAAAACCTTCTAGTGCTGAACAAATCACTGAACCCATAACCGTCGATCCAAAACGCCAGTTCTATAATTACGAAGCCCCATAACTTGCCTGACCTCTGCACAGGTAGAACCATTCCGAAATACAATCACAAGGGTCTCCTCCTACCATAAAAAATGAAACATCCTTTTGACCCTGAACCTTCCAAATGATAACCCGACATACAGATTCCTAAATCCATAACTTGCTAAGATACAAATTTTGCACTTATACACTAACGATTCTCGATGCGAATCTCAACCAAGAGCCAACTCGGTACATAATCCATAACCTGAGATCCAAGGATTTACACTTGCGTTTCACCTGAACTCTTTTGATTCACGACAACCATTCCCTAAATCGGGATATAAAATCCTCAAACCACCGCTGAGACTGCCAGCATCACACCTGGTCCAGCCACCAGGTTCCTGAGAGTCCAACCGATAAGGCTATTATAGCCTATGCACCACTCTATGCCACTCCCTGGCCACATAGTCATCCTACTAAAACCATAATCCTATTCCTTGACCTAACCGGTCTCTACCAGGTCTCACCTGCATCGCAATAATCATACGGGCCTTGCCCACGTGTCTCACCTAGCGATAGCTACACATGCCCAACCCGTCTCGGACCCCAATGGTCCGATTCCCATAAGGAAGATATGCTCTTCGACCCCACTGTCCGCCTTGCCCAATGCACGAGTTGATCCTCATTTATACTCACGACAACCCCAACGACGGTCTACCTCAATCTGGTGAATGCTACGATCTCATTGCATACTTACAACACTTCCATACTATCGACCAATCCAGTTAATGCTATGGCCACCCCATAGTATTACGACACGTCTATCCCGCCATGGTCACCACCCATGGTCTTACCACACACAATTCCTTTCACAGAACGCTGCTATCAATTCAAAATACGACGAAATCATAGCCCACACGACCCGATAATAGGATAAACGATCGTATTCTTGATCCAATTCAAAGGCCATAGCCCAAAATAACCATGCATATAATTCGAACCAAGTGCTCCAATGCTATCTTGTCCAGTCGCATACACCCTCTCGACAATACATATAATGAATTACCCCAATGCACATACATAGAGAACCCATAACATCATTCAAAAAGGAGAGAAATACCAGAGTTGTGACATCCCCATTTCCACGGCCAGAAAAGACCGATTTTTGTTTATGCTTTGTTTAAAAATAAGAGTAACATTTTAAATAAAAGTGTTGCGGAATTTGTTCCCAAAAACATGATAAATACGTTATCAAAGCATTTCCAAAGAAATATATTTTTATCCATTTTAAAACATTTGGGATGTCATCGTCAATACAGAAACATAAGCATAAAGAGAACTTACATTCATAATCACTAGTGATTTATATCTCCTTAATCTCTCAGTGTAATGTAACTTCATATCGACACCTGTGATTCAAATAAACTGAGTGGGTCAAGTTGGGAAACCTGGTGAGTACATAGGGTTTTCAACCCACAATAAATAAGTTTATTAACTTTATCAAACCAATCAAACCCGATTACCCCTTCCCGTTATCCTCACTTTACGTCCCTAAAACATCTAACACAAGGGACCTAGTCTAAGGACTTTCATCGGGGTGACAACACATGCTTCGGGGGTTCCTCGGCAATTCATGTCAAATAAGGCAACCATGTGGGGGATGAAGTACTGCTGGTGAGCACACAGTTCAAATAAATACCTACAGGTTGTGAGCCTGCTAGCGTTCCACTGGACTGTCTAGAATAGTCCGTGGTCGTCATCTATACTCCGCTAGATGACTGGATCATCAATAACATCTATAACGAGGCCTCTCATTATTTTATTTTGTCACACAACAACTATTACATCTACCAATGTTTTACCCAACACATTTTGTAGATATAAAATACATATACAGTTTAAATCATTTAAAACATGTATAAAATTGTTCATCCAACATAGATAGCAAGTATACAGATAATATGCACACGTAGCACGTAATTTATATAAAATACTTTATATCTATGTGTAAGATGAAAGTAACTATGCAATCACTTGAAAAGGTGACTCGACACTCGGACAACACTTCGTTACCCTTAACACAATTTTCCTTTGACAAAACCTAGTATCATTACCACTAGAGTTTAGTCTAATATTCATCGAGACTAATTAATGGTCTTGCTATTATTACTATTATATAAGCGTTAAACAATACTCTTCACCCACTATGTACAGACAGGGGCCAGACATAAAACACCGGAGGGCAGGACCATTTTGGCATATAGCACTTCTGAAATCCAACAATCCTATGCGGCCCTTTAAACCAGATTCCCCGTACCGCGAGTGGTTAAAATATATTCTAACGAATCTTATATAACTCATAATAATAGACCAAATAATTATTATAAGGTCCTAATAACGTTACTCTAATTAATTAAAAGCTATATTAAAAATAGCGTAGGTGTAGCTCACTTACAGCGGGTTTTCTCGAAAACCGGGCTTCGCTTGGAGCAACGTTTCCGAGCCGAAATGCTCTTTTCTCGAGGCTTCCTTCGGGTGCTAGGGGGTTTACCTAGGCTTAGGGGGGGGGGGGTTTGGGGGCTTAGAGAGAGAAAGTAGAGAGAGAAAGTGAAGTTGGGAAGGTGTGAAGAATGAGGGAACCCAACACCTCTATGTATAGGCTGGAATCCTGCTCTACTCATCGAGTAGGAGGTACTACTCGTTGAGTCCATGGCCAGGTGTCACCATCTGGTGGCTTGCCTCGGGGAGAAAGCCTTGGCCCATATTCAGCCACGTCACCCGATTTCGCACAGCCCCCTGCCGACTTCTAAACCCCGTAACTTTCGCATACGAGCTCCGTTTTCAACGTTCTTTATATCCACGCGTAGGTAAAAACAAGGTCTACAACTTTCATTTAGAACTCGTCGGCTAATTCTCGACCGATCTTAAATTTAATAGTAGGAGGAGATTAGACTGTTAAATGACCGCGAAGAATTCGTAACTCCTTCATACGGACTCCGTTTTCGTCTGTCTTTTTATCATTGAGTTCCTATTAATGAGATATTCAACTCTCATTTAGGTTGCGTAGGCCAAAAACCGCTCGAACTAAAATTCGAGTTTCGGGTCGTGCACTGCTATGCCAAATCTTAGAAAATTCATAACTTCCTCATACGAAGTCAGATTTGGGCGTTCTTTTTTTGTATGTTCTCGGTTTAACGTAGACTACAAATTTTGTTTAGATCACTAAGGCTAACAAGTTCTCTATCGTAAATTCACTATTTACGTCTCCCGGTGTCGTGCCGGTTTTGCCGAAAAACTTCGACGCACCATAACTTCTTCGTTATAACTCGGATTTCGGCGTTCTTTATATGTACGGAACCCTTGATACATATTCTACAACTTGGTTAAGATTATTTATTCTAAATAATCTTTTGTCGAAAAGTCGTTTTCGACCCCTATTATCTCTAAATTGACTAGCCCGAATCTACGGGCGTTACAAGAGTTCTGTCGAACGACAAACCTCAATCACTAATAGACGATATCCCCATGAATGATCGGAACGAGACCCCATACCTTGGTTGAGACTGAACAAATTCCACCAATACGTAACCAGCTCATAAAGACTTCCAAGGTGATCCTGAATGCTTCCAAAACCTGAGCCGACTATGAACCAAAATTCCAAACCACCATCATTGAGGGTAAACAAACCCAGAGACCAAATGAACATAAAACACATTAAACTCGATGATAGGTTGACACATGTCACATCTATAAAATTCACAATAATTTAAAACTTTTTCAAGCATCCAAAAACCACCTTTTTACATAAATTGTTTTCAAAATAGTTTGACAACAGAGTTTTCCCAGAAATCACACCATGAAATATGAGAAGGTGCACGATCAAGCCTTATCCTTCCCGCGATCATCCGAAGTACCTGAAACAAAATCTACAACTATAAGCACGAAGCTTAGTGAGTTCCCCCAAAATACCAGCGTAACAATAACACACATATACCAACAACATACTATGGGACCAATTAACCATCGGGTTGGAATGCCCCAGGCCCTCAACCATCGGGTTGGAATACCAACATACTATGGGTCCAATCATCCTCGGGATGGTATACCCTTGGCCCACAACCATCAGGTTGGAATGCCCACACACTATGAGTCTAATCATCCTCGGGATGGAATACTCTCGGCCCACAACCATCGGATTGGAATGCCCTGGTTTATTGGTGTTGGATTAGTGTCTAAGCTCGTAACTATATTTTGTATGTACTTGACCCGGTTGTGCATGGTCCTTTTGGGTTGCCTTCACCAAAACAACTAGACAGGATGATTTATGGAGAGAGAGAGGTTATTATGGTTTATTAATATATTATATGAATAATATAATAAAAGATAAAATCATATAGTTTAATTAATATTGGTCAAGAATTAATTAAGAATTAATTTTTTGGCTAAAAGTGATTAATTAAATAAGGGTGACTGGAACTGTCAATTATAAGATAATTGATTTTGGGCTGTGAATCCTTGTGGAAATAAGGGGGATGAAATCTAAAGCGGAAGCCCACTCTAATTTCGTCCAAGGGGCCTTATTCCAGAAGGTTCTTGAAGCTGCTTAGGGCCTAAGTTATCCAATTAGGGTTTTGACTGAAACCCTAGCAGCTCAGCTATTTAAGGAACCCCTAAGTCTACAGATTTCGGCCACTGAAGAAACCCTAGAGTTACTATAGTCGAAATTGTGCATCCTCCTCTCTCTCTTCTAGATCATCTTCTTGCTTTGGTGTTTGTAAGCCATTAGAGGCATTACACTTGTGATACTAAGCTCTTGAAGATTGAAGATTCTTGCAATTATTGAAAGGTATCATCTAAAATTGCTTTATTATAGATCTAGATTTTAATAGTATCCTAGATTAGGGTTTGCAAGCTTTGGATAAATTTGCATGCACAATAGAGAAACCTAGATCCAAAGCTTTAGGGTTTTGCATGTGCACATAGGATGTTCTTTTGCTCAAAACCCATAAATGGTATCAGAGCCTTGCTTGGTTTCTATTGTATTTGATGCTTGGTATGTTTTTCCATTACTTAAAATCGTTTTTCATGCAATCTGCTTGACAGACTCGTCGAGCCCAATGACGTACTCGATGAGTAGGATGAACTCGGCGAGTCCTGTAAGGGGCTCGACGAGTCGGGCTGTCAGACAGGCGGATTTTCGGGATTGTTGCTTGTTTTGACTTAGGATAATTACCATAATTGTTTCTAATTAATAAAACACAAATTTTATTGATTCTTTGTCATTATCTTTGTCAAAATAAAATATTTTGTCATTTAATTAGATAATTATTACCTTATTTGATAATTATTAATTATTTGAATTATTTGATCATTATCTTGCATGAAATTGGATTAGGTCAAAATTAGATAATCACCAAATTAATTGTTTATTTGTATTATTTGAATTTTGATCTAGATAGTTTTGAAATGTTTCAAAACTTGCCCTCAAGTTTTGAATTGGAATATTTAGATTAAAAGTTTAATCTTGAAATATTTAAATTCTAAACCCTAGAATTTTACAAGTTTGAAATTCACCATCTACTATAATAATATTATAAGAATAATTATTATATATGTATAAGATAAATGCTAGTCTTACCGTTAGTAGGCCTCATTCACAAAGATGGTCTATAAGGGGTGTTTAAGGAAGCGGCCTGTAAAATGACCGCCATTGGGTATCCATTCTTACCCACCACACCCTTGACTAGTGGATGGTCGTTAGCCGAATGGGTAGGATAGGGCAACTAATTCCTCATTAAAAGTATAATAATTAATAAAGTAACTAAATATTTTTTATAAAATTCTCAATCTTAGTTACTTTAGGAAAAATGTGAAAATGATGTTATTCCATGAAATTACACTTTGTACCCTTGCCAAGACGTTAGTGGAGCGTGTGTGGTTAACCAGCACACTAATTTGGGACTAGCAAAGGGGGCAAAGGGTGACTCGATGTTTGTCATAGATCAATGGAGCGTGTATGTCTAACCGGCACATTGATTAGGTGACTGTAACATTGAGGGCACCATGTACATTTGCATGGTTATTCAGACCTTGTTTGTGATCCTCGGTATCCCAGTCACAAACTTGAAGGGCATATCGAGATTTAAACATGCCATTGAAAAGTTCAATGAATCTCAAAAGATCTAGGAGTTTTCAATACATTCAAAACTTAATTTCATTTTCGTTTTTCATGGTGGAAATTCGTGAATCGTCATTCACTTACCTTCAAATTATTTGTTGTTTAGATTACGACATCCCTCTTCTAAATTGCAAATAATGTTGTTGGATCCTAGCCCTAATTTCTCATTTGGGTGTTTAATTGGGGATTCTTATCTAATCAAACTTTGTCTCTTTTCTTTTCAGATGTCTAACTCGAACAACAACAACGCTTCAGGATCAACCTCTTCAGGCTCGTTCTCACTCATGAATTTGTGTGGGAGGGTGATTTTCGATGGGACCAATTTCAATGATTGGATCTGCAACATTCGAATGGTCACCCGCTACGAGGACAAGGAATATGTCCTCGACAAGGAACTGAAGGAGGTGAATGTCAACACTGCTACTCCAGAGGAGATTGCTGCCTTTGAGGCCCACGAACGAGATGATATGAAAGTCCATTGCATCATGCTCGCGACTATGACTGCAGAACTCCAAAAGTCCTACGAGGACAACTATCCCTATGAGATGCACTAGGATTTACTGGACAGGTACCACCAGAGTGCCAGGCAGGAAAGATACGAGATCATCACTTCGATGATCACAACCAAGATGAAAGACGGAGAGTCTGTCACTGCTCATCTGCAGAAAATGCAGAGATATGTCGACCGCCTGCTGAAGTTAAATGTTAACTTCGATGAAGAGCTGGCGATTGATATTATTCTTCACTCACTGCCACCCTGCTTCAACCAGTTTCGCATGACCTACCACATGAACAAAGAGGAGGTCAACCTGAGCAAGCTTCAAGGCTTGTTGAGGACTGCTGAGAGCAACCTCAAGGACAAATCCGTTGCATCAACTCCTACTCCTACTGCTGCCCCAGTCTTGGCTATTGGGCAAGGAAAGGGTAAGAAGAGGAAGGCTCCTTCCAAGAGACACCATAAGGGAAAGTGTCACGATGGCACCTCTTCTAGTGGAACCAAGGCTGGTACCACTGCACCCGCCTCCAACCCAAAGGATGCAAAGTGC
The DNA here is from genome assembly GCF_052849685.1 of Lactuca virosa. Lineage (NCBI taxonomy): Eukaryota > Viridiplantae > Streptophyta > Magnoliopsida > Asterales > Asteraceae > Lactuca > Lactuca virosa. The sequence continues at coordinate 462,218,111 of NC_136430.1, read as the reverse complement.
TATCACTGCCATGACAAAGGTCATTGGAAACAAAGTTGCCCGAAGTATCTGCAGGACATCAAGGATGGAAAGATAAAACCATCCTACGCAGGTATTTATACTATTCAATCTAATGACTCATCGCATGCTATTTCTTGGGTTCTTGATACAGGATGTGGTTTTCACATTTGTTATGATTTGTAGGGGCTAAGAAGAAATAGAGATGTGGAGCATGGGAAGATAAACTTGATCATGGGAAACAGAAGAGCGTCGTCTGTCACCAAGATTGGAGTTTACTCTTTAGTGCTTAGTAATGGGTTAGGACTAGAGTTGAATAATTTTTGCTATTCACCAGAAATTGCTAGAAACATCATTTTGTTTTCATGGTTTGTATAGACAAGGATTTAGATATTCATTTGATAATGAAAAGGGTTCTATTAATGCTTATCTTAATGGTATTTTCTATTTTGAAGCATTGCCTTGTAATGGAATATATGAAACTGTGGTGGTTATAGACAATATAGGAAATGATGTATTGTGCATCGATTCTTACAATAGTTTGGACAAAGCATGCTTGTGGCATTGTCGTCTTGGACATGTCAACAAGAAATGCATAGCCCAACTCCAAAAGGATGGAGTATTGGAGTCTTTCGACCTTAGGGACGATGACGTGTGCGAGTCTTGTTTACTTGGAAAGATGACCAAGTCACCCTTCACTGGTTCTTGTGAAAGGGGTGAGGGTTTATTGGATCTCATACACACAGATGTGTGTAGGCCCTTTAGGTCCACCACAAGGGATGCGATCCGTTTCTATGTGACTTTCACTGATGATTATAACATATATGGCTATATCTACTTAATCAAGCACAAGTCAGAAACCTTTGAAAAGTTCAAAGAGTTTAAGCAGGAAGTGGAGAATCAGTTAGGCAGGAAAATCAAGATGCTTCGATCTGATCGAGGTGGAGAGTACCTTAGTCTTGAATTCCACGACTACCTCAAGGAATGCGAAATCGTTTCACAATTGACGCCACCTATGACACCACAGTTGAATGGTGTAGCTGAGAGGCGTAATCGAACCTTGCTAGACATGGTTCGTTCCATGATGAGTCGTGCTTCACTACCTATCTCATTCTGGGGGTATGCCTTAGAGACTACCGCCCATATCCTTAACCTAGTCCCTACAAAGAAGGTTGCCAAAACACCTCACGAGATGTGGACAGGGAAAGCTCCCTCGTTGGCACATATCAAGGTTTGGGGTTGTGAGGCTTTCATAAGACGAGAGACTCATGACAAGCTCGAACCTCGTAGTGAGCGATGTATTTTCATCGGCTACCCGCAGAAGTCCTTTGGATATCTCTTCTATAGACCGAGTGACAATGTTGTCTTCGTTGCGAGGAGAAGGGTTTTCCGAGAGCGAGAACTCATAAGCGAAGGAGACAGTGGGAGGCAAATCGATCTTGAAGAGATATAAGAATCGAACGATGAAGGAACCTCTAACACTGGCGCTCAACCTGAGGAGGAAACTCCTGTTGAACCGATTGATGAGTCCTTACCTCTTAGACATTCCAGTAGAGTTAGTGTTCCGCCTGTATTATATGGTTTTCATATAACAAGCGAAGGTGATACGTTTATTAGTGACAATACACTAATAAATTTGGATGAACCTAACAGCTACAAGGAAGCCATGGTAGGCCCGGAGTCTGCGAAATGGAAAGAGGCTATGGACAACGAGATTCAGTCCATGTACGACAACCAAGTCTGGGATTTGGTTGACAATGTGCCAGATCGTAAGACGGTCGGGTGCAAATGGATCTTCAAGAAGAAGACCGACATGGATGGGAAGGTACAAACTTATAAGGCACGATTGGTTGTGAAGGGCTTTACTCAAACTCCAGGAGTTGACTATGATGAGACCTTCTCACCAGTTGCAAAGATAAAGTCTATTAGGGTGATGCTAGCCGTTGCTGCATTTCATGACTATGAAATATGGCAAATGGATGTCAAAACCTCTTTCCTTAATGGGAATTTGGCTGAGGATGTTTACATGAGTCATCCAGAGGGTTTTGTCGATGCGAAGCATCTTAATAGAGTGTGTAAGCTTGAGAAATCCATTAATGGATTGAAACAAGCATCTCGCAGATGGAATCCTTGTTTCGATGAGAAAGTCAAAGAGTTTGGCTTCCTGTGAAGCGATTATGAGTCATGTGTATATGTTAAAGTCAGTGGGAGTATAGTTAGCTTCCTCGTATTGTATGTCAATGACATACTACTCATAGGAAACGATATCCCGACCCTGAAGGAAGTTAAGTCCTGCCTTGGGAAGTGTTTCGCAATGAAGGACCTTGGAGAGGCTGCCTATATTATGGGAATAAGGATAGTGAGAAACAGGAGTAAGAGACTAATAGGACTTAGTCAGAATACTTACTTGGATAAAGTACTAAAGCGTTTTAGTATGGAGAATTCTAAGAAAGGGGAGTTACCAATCCAAAGCAACGCCAAACTGAGTAAGACTCAGAGCCCGAGTATAGAGACCGAGATAGCAGAGATGAGCCAAATACCTTACGCTTTCGCAGTTGGCTCAATCCTGTATGCTATGACTTGTACTCGCCCTGATGTGGCCTTCGCTGTGAGCATGGTTAACAGATATCAAGGGAACCCTGGCAGAGCACATTGGACCGCAATCAAGGATATTCTTAAGTACCTTCGGAGGACCAAGGAATGGTTTCTAGTCCTCGGTGGGAGTGATGACTTAAGGGTGCGAGGGTATAGTGACGCCGGTTTTCAAACAGACCGAGATAATTATCGATCTCAGTCAGGCTGGGTCTTTACCCTAGTTGGAGGAGCAGTGACTTGGAAAAGTTCCAAGCAAGAGACCGTAGCTGATTCAACGTGCGGATCAGAGTACATAGCGGCGAGCGAAGCGTCAAAGGAGGCGATATGGTTGAAGAACTTCATTGGAGACCTTGGAGTTGTGTCAGCTATAAAGGAGCCTATGGAGATATTATGCGATAATGAAGGAGCGGTTGCCTTGACCAAGGAACCAAGGGATCATGGAAGATCTCGACATATCGACTGTAAATATCACTTTATTAGACATCGGGTAGAAGAGGGACACCTCATAGTTAATAGGGTATCGTCAGAGGATAACCCAACAGATCCCCTTATGAAGGGATTGAGTAGGGTTAAGCACTTGCAGCTCGCTAGGAGCATTGGGCTGAATGACGATATTAGTTTGGATTAGATAGCTTCGAAACGTGTAATAGATAAATTGTAATTAACATTTGATGATTAAATAAAGGTGTATTATTTATAAGTAAAGTTATTGTCTTGTGTTAATCATTACCTATTGTTTCACTTTGCATGTTTTGACTTCCTGAATAATAAGATTATTCAAACAGTCCACAGTCGCTCATACTTTGGAAGTAGGTATGAAAGAAGACTGTCATGAATTGGTTTGTAGACTGTCTAAAGTGTATTAGACATAGCAAAAGTTTGCTACAACGTTCATGAGTGCTTATGAACTAAGATTTGAGCATTAGAATAAACCCACGCTTGCTATCGCTTCATGGAATTTATCACGAGTGATCGCAAGACGATAATATCATATAGTCTTTAAACCTAGATATATTGTTTATTGTTTGCAAGTTGGTTGTTCATTGATAATGCGTAAACGTATCAGTAACTTGATGTTATAAAATGCATTATTGTGCATGATTTGATGAGTGAATAGTAAATGCATATAATTCGAAGTTTAACTGTTCCTTTTATCCTATGAGGCTAAAAGCGATATCTGGGACCCTCGATGATTTGGTTTAACTTATGTGTCGGGCCCGGTCAGGACTGAATTGATGTGTTCAATGAAGTTCTATGTCAGACGAATCAGAGATCGAGAAACAAACTGCTGGACAATAAGTATGACTATGTTCCATGTATTTGTCCGCACGATATCTTGAACGGAGGATTATACGATCCCTTATCTAAAGGACAGGTTACTGATAAGATCAGAGTTCGACAGCGTCTTTGAGAGCTACGATTGCTAATCGGATCCTAAAGTCGTACTTGCATTTATAGTTATTAGAATTATCCAACTGGGAGACTGTTGGATTAGTGTCTAAGCCCGTAACTATATTTGGTATGTACTTGACCCGATTGTGCATGGTCCTTTTGGGTTGCATTCACCAAAGCAACTAGATAAGATGATTTATGGAGAGAGAGAGAGAGAGAGAGAGGTTATTATGGTTTATTAATATATTTAATGAATAATATATTAAAAGAGAAATCATATAGTTTAATTAATACTGGTCAAAAATTAATTAAGAATTAATTTTGTGGCTAAAAGAGATTAATTAAATAAGGGGGACTGGAACTGTCAATTATAAGATAATTGATTTTGGGGTGTGAATCCTTGTGGAAATAAGGGGGACAAAATCTATAGCGGAAACCCACTCTAATTTCGTCCAAGGGGCCTTATTCCAGAAGGTTCTTGAAGCTGCTTAGGGCCTAAGTTATCCAATTAGGGTTTTGACTGAAACCCTAGCAGCTCAACTATTTAAGGAACCCCTAAGGCTACAGATTTCGGCCACTGAAGAAACCCTAGAGTTACTATAGCCGAAATTGTGCCTCCTCCTCTCTCTCTTCTAGATCATCTTCTTGCTTTGGTGTTTGTAAGCCATTAGAGGTATTACACTTGTGATACTAAGCTCTTAGAGATTGAAGATTCTTGCAACTATTGAAAGGTATCATCTAAACTTGGTTTATTATAGATATCGATTGACCCCGAACAATCTGAGCCACCTCCTCACGGATAATCTCCCTGACGCGATCCTCTATCAATGCTGGCCTATCCTGACTGCCATCTCCCGTTCCTGACCCGGATCCGGTCTCAAATCGCCTCGTAACCACCATATTGAAAATATACGAGTAATATACCAGACATTCCATATAATAACAGGGAACCAACTCCCAACAAAGCCTTAGGGGTTGTGACTTCCTTGTTACGCGTATGGATCCTGTGCTTTCAGTAGTACGGGCCCATACTACCTTCCACACCTACCCATATTTGTCTCAAGTATCATCACAACGCCCTAACAATATACATAATCATAGGTGAGCGCTCAATCCTCACTCCTAGAGGAAGGCTAAATATCTCATAACCGGCAGACTGACCCTGCGCAACTCATCCATGAAACCTCCACCAACCATGCAGCACTCGTGTATGGTAGCCATACATAACGTCGGACCCTATAGACACTCGAATACCTGATCCTACCCAAATCCCTTCATCAAACAAGAACAGGAAATAAGGCCAAACCAAACATTCTTAGGCTATAAGATCTTAGTTATATACGACCGTGATGCATACACTAAGCAACTATAGTAATGATGTCAATTTCATATAAGGAAAACCCTAGGCTATCAGGCATCATATAATCAGGAAATTCTATCATGCAATTTTTGAAGATCCCTAGCCTATCACTAGCATGCTGTTCTAACATATCACAATATCAAATAACCGTATGGTATTTTGGGGTCTACTTACTGGCTCCGGTTGATCGTATACTTCGCATCCTCCTTTAGTATTTTGAAAACTATTTGAAAACCATTTTTGAAAATCATTTTGAAAATCTTTTCCTTAGTTTGAGACTGGATTCACACGAGTGTTCCTCCAATTCACTCAAACCAAGGCTATGATACCAACTTGTAACATCCATAAAATTCATAATAATTTTAAACTTTTTAAAACATCCAAAAACCACCTTTTAACACAAATTGTTTTCAAAATAGTTTGACATTAGAGTTTTCCCAGAAATCGCAACATGAAATATGAGGAGGTGCACGATCAAGCCTTCGCCTTCCCGTGATCATCCGAAGTACCTGAAACAAAATCCACAACTATAAGTACGAAGCTTAGTGAGTTCCCCCAAAATACAAGCGTAACAATAACACACATATAATAACAACATACTATCGGCCCAATCAACCATCGGGTTGGAATGCCCCAGGCCCTCAACCATCGGGTTGGAATGCCAACATACTATGGGTCCAATCATCCTCGGGATGGTATACCCTTGGCCCACAACCATCGGGTTGGAATGCCCATATACTATGAGTCTAATCATCCTCGGGATGGAATACTCTCGGCCCACAACCATCAGGTTAGAATGCCTCGGTCTATTGGCTCATGCACAAAGCAGAAAAGCCTCAACCACCAATCCAACATATGCACATATATCAGATAAGCACAAAACAATCTACAGACAGCAAACCGATCTACAGATCACTAAGCATAACAACATCCTATCTACCAGGATACCGATCTAACCGATCATAACCACATAGAATCATCCTATCTACCAGGATACCGATCTAACAGATCCAACAGAAACAAAGCAGGATAACAATCCAAACGGATGGCCTTGGTGCCTTCGACCCTTGATTATAGTGAAGAAAACTCACCTCACAAGTAGTGCTGAATCAAGAAGATCAAACCCCAACTCTCAGCTCCGATCTCAACTGCCTACAACCACCATGTGCCTTACTTCATTAAAATCCTGAATTACCAAAATACCCCTTAAAGACAAACTTGCTAAACCACGTCAAAATCAACAGTCAACAGTCCATGTTGACCCAACTCGTCGAGTGCATCTAGCAACTCGTCGAGTTTCTTCAGCATCCAGAAAGAGGGGAAAAGCTCGATGCAACTCGCCGAGTTACCCTGAGTAACTCGTCGAGTTCTTCATCATCCATAAAACGGAAAAACCCTCTTTAATTTGTCGAGTTAGCTAAGCAACTCGTTGAGTTTTCCTGTCTTAACGTATTCAGCCCTTTCCAGTTGAATCCAAGGCCCCAAACTACAGATCTAGCCCCTTAAGACTAAGATACCACGTAAAGTTGCTAACTTTACGTGCATGCAAGGCATCAAAAGGATTAAAACACTCTTATGAAGCTTATTATGGGGTCTAAGGCATGGAGGATGGCCAAAGCTTGATAAAGCTTGAATCTTTAGGCCCAAGGAGGCCTAAAGGTGTCCAGATCTGAAGTCATAACTTCAAATCATGCTTAACTCCGAAAATGCCTCCAAAATGGGCTAAAAATGCACTAAACTTCCGTGGGAGAAGATCTAAGAAACAAGAGGTCAAGGTAAAGACTTTTTACCTCCAAATGGTTGCTACCACAGTGTAGATGTCGGATCTATAGCCTTCTCCTTCGGCTTACGCACTAGTCTCTTCAAACTTCTTTAAGAAATGCACCAAATAACACTCTTTAAGCTCACAAACACTCAAGAAAGTAGTAAAGCACAACTAGGGTTTCTCTCTGGACGATAAGACGGTAATGGAGGATGGTGAGGGGACTTAAGGTCCTTTAAATAGGGTGCAAAACCCTAAAAATTAGGGTTTTCATGCACAACCTCAGCTCGTCGAGTTGGGGTCCTCCAACTCGTCGAGTAGGTTCCAAAATCCATGCGGCTTTATTAGTTTCTACACGACGAGTTGGGGCCTCCAACTCGTTGAGTAGGTCTTATGTGATGTACAAAAATCCTTCAAATTTCATACCTGGGAGTCGGGATGTTACAACACATCCATTGAACTTCAACTGTCACAACTTGAAACTTTCGGAGAGCCTTCGATGAATGACAAACGATGTGACCAGAAATCGAGGATGCATTGACATTAGATCAAATGATCTAAAACCCGCGCGGAGCTGATCGCACCCAATTCTGAAACTGATTCCCTGATCGACCTCTGAACAAGCTAGACTATAATTAGAAATCCATGAAACGAGCTGACAAATTCCCTCTGCAACCAATACTCAACCTAAGTGGTCCCAACGACTCCTCAGCTATTCTTTGTCACCCCCACAAGAAACCAATAGTTGCAACAATCTCCTTGACCAACCACTTCCTGCTGAGGGACAACTCATGTGTCTCCTGAACACATACATCCGATCGCCACCTACTATATACCCCTGCCTTCACCAAATCCTGAACCGAGATCCCACATACTCGCACTGCAGATCCCTAGGAACCATTCTCTCAATACTACGAACCTGAACAGATCGATGATCCTCCAGGCAAAATACCCAGTTCTCCCCCACTTAGGGTTCATACTACCACCTACTAGTGTTGAAACCAAACCATATCTCAAATCGGCTTAACCAGGTACAACCATCCCTAACCTTGGAATGAATAATACACGCAAGATGATCTTTAAGATAAGGATCAAACAAATCCCAAGAGAATTCCTGAATTTCAGCTGAAGATCTCTGAAATTTCCCCAATCATGGCCACTTTAACATTAAGGATTACTTGAAAGAGCATAAGCCAACACCGACTTACGATCCAAAACATGCCCTCCTAACCTACAATCCCAACCACCAATCCGGTACTTGACCAACCTATATACCAAGAACACATACCCTTGATCACATCACAAAGCATCCATAACACATCAATCCACCCGCACACTACTGCACTGACATACTGTCGCCAAACACCGCGACCAACAAACCCCATGTTGGGTTTACATAGTAACTCTGAAAATTGCAGGCCTGCTCACTCCTTCTCCGAACTCGGAGAACTCAAAGGGCATCACCCCTGCCACAAATGGCGACATTCCAAACCATCAATCAACCACTCACTTCCAGCTGCTATCCTCTAGCCGATCATAACAACCGTTTCCTTCTTGAGTCCCGCGACTCGAATGCACGATCTTGAGCAACCCTACCACAAGATCGACAGATACGGAACTACTGCCACAAATCATGGTATCAAACCATGCTATCTCTCTCCGACCAGCCCTTAGAATCCCCGAAAAACCTCTGAAGGGCCCACAGACATCTGTGTGTACCAGGTCCAACAAACCTTCACCCCTATCACAAGTACCTGTGAATGGTGACTTTGTCATTTTTCCAAGTGAACAAGACTCGCAACTATCATCCGACTTTAGGTCAAATGATTCCAAGACTCCAGCCTTTTGGAGTTGGCCTATGCGCTTCTTGTTGACATGTCCAAGACGACAATGCCACAAGGATGCTTTATCCAAGCTATTTGAAGAATCAATATACAACACATTATTTCTTAGATTGTCTACAACATTCACAGCTTCATATACACCATCACAAGGTAATGCTTTAAAGTAAAATACATCATTGTAATAAACATTAATAGCACCATTATTATTATCAAATGAAAATGTAAACCCTTGTTTGTACAAGCCATGAAAAGAAATAATATTTCTCGCCATTTCAGGCGAGTAACAACATTTATTCAAATCTAACATTAACCCATTATTAAGCAATAAAGAATAAACTCCTATCTTGGTGACAGGTGATGCTTTCCTATTGCCCATGACTAAGTTTATCTTCCCGTGCTCCACTTGCTCACTTCTTCTTAGGCCCTGCAAATCAGTACAAATGTGAATACCACAACCTGTATCAAGCACCCAAGAATTAGCATTAGATGAGTTATTAGATAATATTGTATAAATACCTGCATGGGTGAGTTTAACTTTCCCATCCTTTACATCTTGCAAGTATTTGGGGCAGCTTCGCTTCCATTGCCCCTTTTCCTGGCAATAGAAGCATTGTGCTTCCTTTGGGTTTGAGGAAGGAGTAATGGGACCTTTCTTTGTCCCACTTGAAGAGGAACCATCAAGGGGCTTACCCTTGGTACCCTTCGAAGGGGTTTTCCTTTTCTTACTCTTTCCCTGCCCAATTGCAAGAACAGGGGCTGCTGAAGGAGTAGAAGTAGAAGTAACAACCGCTTTACCCTTAAGGCCATTTTCAGCTGTCCTTAAGAGTCCCTGAAGTTTACTTAGTGTGACTTCCTCCTTGTTCATATGATAAGTCATACGAAACTGATCATAACTTGGAGGTAAGGAATGGAGAATGATATCAATCGCCATTTCTTCAGGAAAGTCCACATTAAGCTTCAATAACCGGTCAACGAACCTTTGCATTTTTTGCATGTGACCGGTGATGGGTTCACCATCTTTCATTCTGGTTGTTATCATGGAGGAGATGATTTCGTACCTCTCCTGACGCGCGCTCTGATGGTACCTTTCCATCAGATCTTGGTGCATCTCATAGGGGTAGAAATCTTCATAGGATTTTTGAAGTTCAGGAGTCATGGTGGCCATCATGATGCATGCTACTTTAGTAGCATCCTTTTCATGTGCCACAAACTCCGCAAACTCTTCAGGAGTAGCAGTGGCTTCATTCACAACCTTAAGCTCCCTATCGAGGACATATTCCTTGTCCTCATAGAGGGTAATCATCCTGATGTTTCTGATCCATTCATTGAAGTTGGATCCATCAAAAGTGACTTTCCCACACAAGTTCATAAGGGAAAAGGAGCCTGTTGGGTTTGAGCCAGAAGCATTGTTGGAAGACATCTGAGAGAAAAGAAAAACAAGTTTCATTAGATTAAGAGTCCTTAATAAGTCACCCAAATGAGATATTAAGGCTAGGATCCAACAAACTATTTATAGTTGGAAGAGGGATGCCGTAATCCAAGCTATAAAATATTTGAAGGTAGGTAAATGACGATTTACCAATTTCCACCATAAGAACGAAATATTTTATTATTAGGTTTTATTGGATTTGAAACTCCTAGATCTTTTGAGATACATTGAACTTTTCAATGGCATGTTTGAATCTCGATTGTGCCCTCTCAAGTTTGTGACTGGGATGCCGAGGATCACAAACAAGGTGTGAATAACCATACAAATTGACTTGGTACCCTTAACTATATTACCTAATCGATGTGCCGGCTAACCACACACGCTCCACCGATCTATAATAAAGTCAAGTTACCCTTTGCCATACTTACTAGTCCTTGTTAGTGTGCCAGTTAACCACACACGCTCCACTAACGACTTGGTAAGGTACAAAGTGTAATTTTATGGGCTAGCGCCTATTTCATATTTTCCTAAAGTAACTAAGATTGGGAATTAATAATGTATAGTTACTTTATAATTCATTATACTTTTAATGAGAGTTAAAGTCTTATCCTACCCGTTCGGCTAATGACCCTCCACCAGTCAAGGAAGCGGTGGGTGAGAGTGGACACCCATTAAGCTGCCATTTTATAGGCAACAACCTTATACCCCCCTTATAGACCGGCTTCGTGAATGAGGCCTACTTGCGGTAAGATTGACTTATTCTTATACATATCTATATAAATAAGATTATAATAATAGTACAAGTGTTGATTTTTAAACTTTTAAAAATCTAAGGTTTAATTTGGAATTAAAGTATTAAAGTGTAAGACTTTACAAATTCCAAAACTTGAGGGCAAGTTTTGAAACTATTTCAAGACTCTTCAATTTGTAACTTATGAGTTTTAATGGTTCATAAAGTTGAAGACTCTTCATTTTATGAAACCTCCTATTCTTTAATGACAAGTTTTAAAGAAATGACTTTTGGTTATCCATAACTTGAGGACAAGTTATGGACACCATCATTAGCATTAAGATCATGAATTAATCAAGCATGTAGTTTACACACAATTCCTATGATCTTCTAAAACTCATAAGAACAAATATTCATATCAAACAATTTCAAGAAATCATATTTAACACATATAAAACTTGAAAATTGATAATAGTCATTTGAAATGGGTTAACATAATCATTACCACTTTTAAAAACAGATTTTACAAGTCCAAAACAGTTTGAGATAATGATTCTAGCCCATTTCCAGCAACAAAACTCGGAAAACTGCCCAACACGCACCTACTCGTCGAGTGCATTATCCTACTCGACGAGTAGGATGAATTTTGTCTTGGACTCGTCGAGTTCTCCCCTTGCACTCGGTGAGTCCAGTCGAACAGTGAACATTTTTTCGTTTTTTCAAGCAGTTTGCATCAAATATACAGAAAACAATCCTAGGCTCTGATACCACTGATGGGTTTTGAGCATTCTAACACTCCTATGGTGTACATGCAACCCTATAAACCTTGAATCTATGTTTTCTCTAATATACATGCAAATTTGATTTTTCAAGGTTTACTTCCTAACTAGCATGGCATGGGGAATATGTAATATAAAACTAGTAGAAGTACATACCTTTCTTGTTGCTTGGATTCCTTGAAGACTTTATGAGCCTAGCACCCCAAATGTTGTGCCTCAAATGCTTCACACAACACCACAAGACTTGGAATAACTTGAGAGAATGTCACTCACACTCAAAATCAATTATGCCCTCTTAGAATCAACTAGTGGCCGATTTTGCTAGCTATAGGGTTCCTTTTATAGTGTTGTCACAGTTAGGGTTTACACATGAATGCCCTTAATTGTCATGACTCTTGATTTCTAATGATCCATGGGTTTGTAACTCCCATGAACTATCCATAGAGCTCCAAATGGTTATAACCCAAATCCATAAACCATGGATCATAAATCCACTATAAAAGATTAGATGATTGTCATAATCAACCCTACATATTTAATTAGTCTCATTTTGATCACCAAATTAATTATAAATTAATACTTGATCAACACTAATTAAATAATACTATTATTAATATATTAGAACTTATAATATATTAATAATCACAAGTGTCCTTTCTCTCATTTAGTCTATCCAAGTATTGCAATGCCATGCAACCCAAATGGACCATGCCGGGTCGGGTCAAGTACATACCAAATAAAGTTATGGACTTAGACACTATATCCAACAACTTATTAATCGTTGGCTTACAGTTTTGGGTTATGTTTCAGGTACTTCAGATGACCTCGGGAAGGCGAAGGCATGACCGTACACATCCTCAGGTTTTGGACTTATGATTTTGGGAACTCTGATGTTGAAATGCTTTTGAAAACTATGTTTGTAAACAATTTGTGAATTTGGTTGGTTTTAAAAAGTTTAAATTTACCATGATTTTTATAAGTGTTACATTTGATGAAGAGTTTGATGATCAGTATAGGTTTGATAAATATGAACCTAAGGATGATAATGGAGGGTCTGGTAGAAGAGGTGGAAAGTGAAGAGTTTTATTCAGAAAATGGGAAAAAGTGCTGAATTCACTCAATCGGTTCAATCTGTGAAGTATCATGGTAGGACTGATGAATGGGAAGGATTAAGGGGTTGCAAAAATATGAATGTGCAATAATTTGATCAGGTACCACTGCGAGAGGGACCTGCTATTGATGTTGTTAGGCTCCATAGAAAAGTGTGTCATCAACCTTTTGGTGGTAACTGTAGAGCTCCCTGATAAAGAGTACAAAACAAAGATGCTCTTGACATTGGCTTTCTTACATGTCTGATGTTTCATTGCTCCTCATAAAAGAAATCAGAATGTGATTTGTTGAGGATTGTTAGGTCATTTTCAAGGGTCTTTAATATGTACTTCAAGGCATTTCATTCACGTCCAAAAAAAAGTGACAAAGGTTAGAGCATAAAATTTAAAGAAAAGAGGCCTTTGAATTTTAAATGAAAGAAAACAAAACGTTGCATCAGACTTCCGCACAATCAAGGGTATTTTCTTCCTAGGTGATAATAAGCAAAGCATGGTACACAAAACAAAGAAATACTTTTGTTTTGTCAAAAGTTGCTAAAGCTGCAATTGTCTCGTGCTTGTGCAGTTGTTTCGAGCAAATGAACATTTGTACAGTCAATATTAAAATAAATTGCAGTCACTGTAAAGCTACTATCAAGTCTGTTGCTTTCAAGAAAGAAATGAATAAAATGACCAGGTCTAGCATCAATTCTGATGGTTACATCTGGGAAAGTATGGTCATCATTTTTGCTAACATGATCACAAAAATTTTGTGTTTGCTGAATAAAATCATGGCTAGTATGGTTTTATTAAATAAAAAACTTAGCAAAATATGTTTTCCTCTAAAATTATAAAAAAGGTATAACTTTTTAATTGCAACTATCTCACGTCAAAAGGAGAATTTGAAGCTTTAAAGGCTTTAAATTGTGTGTTTAAAGTCCTTCATAAAGTATGGTGTGCATGAAATTGGGATAAAAGACAAAAGAGATGGTATGTATTGTATATTAAAAAAATTATTTTTTAAGTTTTAATCAGTTTTATTTCTTTTCAGTTAAAAAAATTGTTTTTGTAAAGAGTAAATTACACGAATGATCCCTATGGCTTGGGGTAATTTGCACGTTTGGTCCCTAACTTATTTTTTTAACTCGGAAGATCGCTACTGTTTGTTTTTGTTGCGCGTTTGGTCCCTGTATTACCTAAAAATACTATTTTGCCCTTGATTTTTTAATTTATTTAAATAAACACACCCCAACCCCACTTCCACCTCACCTTACTTACTCTGCCTTATTTAAATAAATTAAAACATCAAGGGCAAAATAGTCCTTTTAGGTAAGACAGAGACCAAACACGCAACAAAAACAAACTGTAGGGACCTTCCGCGTAAAAAATATAAGTTAGGGACCAAACGTGTAAATTACCCCACACCATAGGGACCATTCGTGTAATTCAGTATTTTGCAAATTATTAGTTAGGTTTTTCTTAAATTTAAATGTCTCTGGTTTTAAAATTTATTTATTTTTAGTCTTTTATATTTATTTTGTTTTTCTAATAAGGGTTTAATTATAAAATACAAAAACAAGTGTTGTGCAGGTTCGCAAAGATTTTGAAGTATATGGATTGCCTGAAGTAAAATTGGAGTTAATCATTTTGTTTCGGGGGACGAATTTAACGATGTGTCTGATATTCAAATATCTATGAACATTAGAACTTGTTTATCCCCTAAAGTTCCTAACAGTTGTATCTTTTTTGTGTGTTCAAAGTTATTTGGTTTCAGACACTGATTTGAAGTTAAATGAGAGATATCATAAATGTTTGATCCTGTGATGTTTTTAGATAGTTTCAAATGGGTCTTGGTGACGGTCTATCTAATGTGCCAATACACATTTAGTTCAATATTTTCAATTTCATTGCACCATTTTAATGAAACTGATGAGAAATGACATGATTTATGATTATACACTGTGCTTACAAAGTGTCTCAAACAATTGAATCACAAGCGTAGGGGGAGCAATCAAGTTTGACAAAGGCAAATGAGCTAAAAATTGACATGCAGGTAGAAATGGTTTTTAAAGATGAGACCTACGCTTCATCTGGTTTGGTCTCTTGTGATAAAATCATTATACCTTTCATGATTTGACGGTGACATTTCATAAGCCAAGTATGTAATTGTTGACAAATCAATGTCCCTGGAACAAATGATGTCGCATATGCCTTAAGTCTCGTGTCTCCTATCAGTTAATGACCTGATGAGACTTCACTTCAGAAGTCTTTAACCCAACAGGTCATAATCTTATCTTTTAGGACTAAATGAGCCATGCATCTCTTGTGTTGAATCTTATAGCAATGTTTATTCTTCAACTAATAGATATTGCCTGGTCACAAATGAAAATTCTTATAATGTAAGGATGTTATTGTTGGGTTTTCTACGCATCAAATACACTCTAAAACTAGGCAGCGGAAAAATCGAAACAACGATATACCTAAGTGTACATGCATCCTATGGATCTATGGCTTCATGCTAATAACATCAACCCTAGAAAACATAAAACATAAAAAAGAAAACATAAAACATAAAAAAGAAAACATACCTCTTATGTTGCCCTTGATCTCCATGCTTGAGATCTTGAACCTGCATGAAGTTGCTTGGATGAAAGGATCCAAACCAGAATCCCTCTAATGGTATCACACCCAATGACACCAAAGAGTGGAATAAAATAACTAGGAGAAGGGTCAATTTCACAAACCCAAAGGGGTTAGAAATCGTCCCTAAGAGGGGGAGGAAGAAGGGTTGGCGAAACTTCAAGCCAAGGTGCAAGGAGGAATGAAATCCCTAAGGCCCTATTTATAGCCTTGGATGCCTCCTTAGGTTTAGTACTCCTTCCCATGTGGGATGGAGGCCTAACCACGAAATTTCACTCCTTTCCCATGTGGGATGGAGTGATTTTCATCCAACCCTAATCCAATAAGGTCCTGGAACATTCCTGATTAACCAACTATCGATTAATCAACATTCAACCCTTTAATTAATTAAACTGTTAATTAATTCCCAAAATATATTTCCAAAATATATTTATAATTAGTTTCTAATTAATTATTAACCATAATAATTAATAAACCAATTTCTCATTTATTTATTCTACTCAATTTGGGTCTTGAGGGCAACCCAAAAGGACCCTGCTATTATTAGAAATATTAGCAATAGTTAATGACCTTGGACACTATTCCAACAGTCTCCCACTTGGACAAGTCATCAACTATACGAGGACTAATATTTCTCCAATAATCAACAGAGAGTTAGCCATCCAATGCAACTACCGAACTCTTGATCTAGTCAATATTCAGCCCTTAGATAAGTGATCAACTATCCCTTCGTTCTATGATATATGTATGAATTCGAGACATGGATAATGGTCAATCTCAAGAATTCAAGATTATGTTTCCCGATATAGATTTGTGACGACTGCATCTGACTACTAAATTGAACACATCAATTCCAGTCAGGGCTCGGCCAAGCACTTTAGATGTCAGCACTAAATCATCGAGGGGCCCATAGATATCGCTTCTCCTATTGAGGCAGAAGGAACGAATAAACTTCGACCACATAGTTTTTTTTTATTTCATCATGTCACACATGGACATACCCTTTATAACTACCAGTTACGGTTAACCCTTTATAACTACCAGTTACGGTTAGCGTTGGAGTAGACCAATGCATAACAGAATCATAGAGCAAAATCCCACATGTATCTAGGTTTGAAGAATAGAAGATATTATCGTCTTAGAATTACTTGTGACTGAATCCATGAAGTAATCTCTAAGTGTGGGTTGGTCCAATACTTAAATCTCTATTAAGCACTCATGAGTGTTAGCGCAATCTCTTTGCTATGTCCAATCGATATGGACAATCCACTAATACTCATGACAGTCTTGAATCACTACTTACTTCCAAGAGTTTGACCGACTGTGGACGTTTGAGTAAATTAATACTCGGGAAGTGGGTTCCAAACATGCAAAAGTGAGAACACAGTGATAGGCTAATTGAAATGACCGAAATCCATCATATATTAAGATCACCACTTAATAATCGCCAAATCAAATTAAAACTTATACTGCTTAAAGTTCTCGGGTTTTAAAACAAACCAAACTAAGAGTGTTTAAGCCAATTCATTTGCAAATCTAATGCCTCTCGACTTTTTCTGACTGTCAGACATGGTCAATGACATCGGCTTATGGAATGGGTCGACAAGATTATCTTTCGATATGAATCATTGACTATGATGTCTTTACATTTGACTCACTATCAAATGTGTTGGTACTTACTGAGTATGTTTCATGTGAGCTCGTGTGACTTGGGATCCATACTCGAGGTAAGTTCACCCAAAGTCACAAGAAACTTCATAAGGACCATCAATGATTGAATTTCAACAAAGATGTCACTAATGAATCGCTTTCAGTCACATTGTCCACTAACCAACTGCAATATACTCTAAGTATGTTAAATCCACTATGGTGTATTACCTGGTACTCTTTCAAGCTAATATATCACCATTCAGTAAAAGCACGAATTCCAACTGCGAACGGAATTGCCTTTATTAGTGCGGAACTTAGCATCAATGTCACTCTTATAATGATCTCTTCCATACTATCAAGATCATCTCTTCTATCCTCCAAGGTCACTTAAGAATGTTCTTGATCTTGATTCATTGATTCTTGCCAAATTGATCTAATCAAAATTGTCATGCTCAAGGCATACGAGTCATTGGATCAAGTACATGTCATGGCATTTATGATCGATCCCATAGCAGAAGCATGTGGGACACGACTCATTTGCTTTAGCTCAATAATAGAACTAGGACATTAGCATTGCTCAATGTCATGCCAGCCTAAACTCCTTTTTGAGTTCTGCATGTCGAGTTTCCTCAACATTCAATGTACTTTGGCTTAATCCAATGAATCACTTTGATCTATCTCCATAGATCCTTATTATGCACGTGTCTTGTATCTCCCATGTATATCATAGCGAAACAGTTCTCATACCAAGCCAAGCTTTTACACCTGCTAAGTTAGAGTATAGTTTCCTATAAATCGTACATTGTCTATGTACAATACAAGGGTGACTACAGTGCTCCCACTAGCACTGACATATATATGGCTTATCTATGTTTCTCGAAATTCAAACTCCTTGAACTTTTCTCATTGAAACAAAGATTCCAATTACTCCCACTAGCTTTGACATATATATGGCTTATCTTTATTTCTCGAAATTCAAACTCTTTGAACTTTCTCATTGAAATAATGATCCATCCTGTGAGATGCTTATTTCGGTCCATAAATGAACTTGTTAAGCTTAGACATCTTTCAAAACCTATCTTGGTTTAATTATGTGTTTGTTCCTATCCATGATTGTCTCTACTTGAAGATCCGCTTGTACCTAAGGGTTAAGGTCAAGTGTTAGGTCTACCAAATAACAACATACATGGATTGAATCTCGCTTTCCAATTCCTCTTTCTATATTGTTGCCTTTAGGGCCTACCATAGATTCCGATAGCTGGTACACTCTGATTGCTATCTACCAGTGACTCAAATACCTTAGCAATATAAACTCTTATATAACTAGGTCCATGACGTCTTCTATCAGATCTATAAGGAAAAATGGAAATATGTCAGTTTCCTTAATAGCTCTTTCAATTCCAAATTGAATGTTATGTCCAACTTTAGGCTCTTCGTTGGTTGGATCTCGAATCTTATCAAGATCAATGTGGCTCCCACTAGCCCTTTTGGAAATCAGCTCCCTCTCTCGGAAGACTGCCCTTCGAGCTACATATATTTTGTTCTCATAAGGATTGTTAAACAATTATCCAAAATGATTGATAGGTTCTCCAACGAGATAACACATCTCTATTCAATGTCCCAGATTGTCGAGCGCTTCAACGACGAGCGTAAGCCTCATAATTGTAGACTTACATATATGGAAGTGAGGATAGAATCCCACTTCACATATCATAGAGTGTTTCAGGAACCTACTTAGTTGGCACAAGACCAAAGGACTTCTTGTAACACTATTCATGGTACAATCCATGATTTGTTAGCAAACACAGTGCGACTCATCTAGTACAAAATCAATGAACGATTTGTTTCTCTATCCAACTAACACTTCGTAGTGGCAGTGTTCTGGGCGGAGATAGATCATGAAACTCTTTCACGATCACTTAGATGATCGATAAAGTTTGGACTGAGATTCTCACTATGAGTGTCTCATCCTATTGCCCAATTGATTCTTAACTTCGCTATATGAGATTTGCATTTATCATAAGACTCGAGGCCAAATGATATCCAAAATCCGATCCAACTGGATACTTGGTAATGCATTTCTCGTTTATGTATCCAAGACTATGATTCCACAAATACATTTCACCCAAAACTTTGGATGTATTTGAATCAGTACATATTGTGGTCATTCTGAACGATCCATTAGTTAAACTAACATCAACAGATATTCACAATAATACACCTTATTTAAATGTTCAAATCAATTTTGAATGATTGCTACTATACTAGCTTCATAGATTTCATGACTTTCTTTTAACATGTTAGAATGCTCTACATTTAAATAAGTCAGAACTATCTCATGAATTATAGTATAAAAATTTTTAGTTATATTACCATAGACTAAACTCTTGAGGAGAATTGTCATTTGATCCCATGAATGTAGCAAGGGCTTGGCATTCATGATCAAATTATCTTCTCCATGTTCTAGTCTTCTTACTTCATTTTAGTAACTGCACATTCTTGCAAATGTCAGTACTAATCCTCAGTAAAATACTCAAGGTTTAGAAGTAATGTTTTGATGGCATTATAAATTCATATATTTTTTGAATAACAAACATGAAAGAACTAGTTATCTTTTGATCCAATGGAAAGTAGCACGGGCTCGTGATCCATGATCAAATTTAACTTCTTCATGTTCCAGTCCTTTCACCTCAAATATACATTTGGGCAAGTTTGATTTCTTAGTCCTTTTCTTGTTATGGAAACGAGCAACTATCAGAACATGTCTTAGAATAAGCCTTCCTTTGTCCTAGGTATTAGGGCCTAGATTAGGTATACCCACACTAATCGCCTTTTAAACCGTGTGCAATTGGCTTTCTTCTTCTTGACACTTCTATTAATGATAGTAAAATATGGGAGTGTTTTGAAGTTTGAGTTTCTATGACTGCCATGTTAATTCCAAAAGGAAACTTTAACATGCTCCACAACTCCTTCATGGTCATTCCAAGTTGTTCATATCAAAATCAAAATGAATTGATTATATGTACATGTCAGCTAGTCGATTAATCCTAGTCAACTCCTAACTCAAGGAAATTCCATTTTACTTCAATATGTCATTTTACAACGTACATTTGACAATTGCTCTTTCTAACACTTTAGAATGCAATGTTTGAAGTAATAAAGGAATAGCTTTAACAAAGGCATGATCTTTCTTTTCGTTTATGAGAACTACTCCCAAACTACGAATTTGACAAGATTGATCATCCTCATAGCTAATCTTTTCAAAGGTTTTATAGCAGTAGATTTTAGTGGATAAGGTTATAGACATCATTCAATAACAAATTCTATTATAGTTTGTTTTACTTATCCTTAGAAAATAATCACCCTAAATAAAATTATTTTATAAGGCTAGGATCCATATTTGGCTCCATGATGTGTAAAGGGATGCCGTAAACACACCATAAAGTTATTTAGGTAGGCAAAGCCCTTTGCCAATTTCGATCACCACGAAATTCCTAGATCTTTGAGATTCATTGACTATCAATGGCATGTTAATCTCGAATTATGTTCATCTCAAATTCAATGACGGGGTCGCCGCAGATCACTGAACAGATGGTGAATCGACCATACAAAATCGCATGGTCCCCGGCTCAAGTTACGCTTGAGATTCGTGAGTTCCACATCATTCTCTACCTATACTCTCAAATTGACGTGCCGGTTAACCACGCGAGCTCCATCAACAAGTTATAAAGAGAATGTGCAACTTTTATGGATAACATAAGATTCACATTAAATAGATTGAGAATTAACCTTGCAAAATCACATGGTCCCCGGCTCAAGTTACGCTTGAGATTCGCGAGTTCCATATCATTCTCAACTATACCCTAGATTGATGTGCCGGTTAACCACACGAGCTCCACCAACAGAATATAAAGAGAATGTGCAATTTTCATGGATAATATAAACTCACATTCTATTAATAAAACGGGATTTTGTTTTATACTTGTATTTAGAATACTTTTAGATTGACCATTATCACTATCAAACCCTTTCGGTAACTCCATTCTCAAAATGCAATAGGGCGGCGAGGGTGGTAAGCGCAAAGCATATTAAAAACCGACCTCATTAGGAATCAAAGAGACCTCCTCAAAACCCCTACATTAGAACGGGTGAGCCTAGTCGAGGTAAGACTGACAATGTCAATATTTAAACACGCGAGAGCGCATGATCTAACTTTATTATACATATAATAGACACAATTCTAATATATATAAATACAAGGGGTAAATTTAAAACTCTTTAAATTTAGTTGTCTATTATTAATTCTAATTAATTGCGAGGACGCAATGTAACAATTAATAAATCAGGAGGGGGTAATATTCAAATTTATAAATCTCTGTTATAAATAATATTAAATATTTAAATTCACTATTTAAATAATAGATAAATATTCAAATTCAAATAAACACATAAATATTCAAATTCAAATAAACATATTTAAACAATATTTATCCATTAATAAATATTCAAATTCAAATAAAACATTTAAATAATATTTATCAATTTCCAGATTTAAAACATTTTAAAATTTAGTAATTATCCATATTTGATAAAGCTTCATATTTGAAAAATGGAAAAAATCCGAAAACCCTAATTCTGCTGAGCTCACGTCGTGAGCTCTAAGCTCTCACGTATTGAGCTGCGACTAAGGTATTATCAATTACGAATTTTTCAATAATCCTTCTACCATTCAATTTCAAACAAGGTTTTACAGAAAACATGGATCTAGGGTGAATATAACCATGAACCAATGGCTCTGATACCACTGTTGGGTTTTCTACGCATCAAATACACTCTAAAACTAGGCAGCGGAAAAATCGAAACAACGATATACCTAAGTGTACATGCATCCTATGGATCTATGGCTTCATGCTAATAACATCAACCCTAGAAAACATAAAACATAAAGAAGAAAACATACCTCTTATGTTGCCCTTGATCTCCATGCTTGAGATCTTGAACCTCCATGAAGTTGCTTGGATGAAAGGATCTAAACCAGAATCCCTCTAATGGTATCACACCCAATGACACCAAAGAGTGGAATAAAATAACTAGGAGAAGGGTCAATTTCACAAACCCAAAGGGGTTAGAAATCGTCCCTAAGAGGGGGAGGAAGAAGGGTTGGCGAAACTTCAAGCCAAGGTGCAATGAGGAATGAAATCCCTAAGGCCCTATTTATAGCCTTGGATGCCTCCTTAGGTTTAGTACTCCTTCCCATGTGGGATGGAGGCCTAACCACGAAATTTCACTCCTTTCCCATGTGGGATGGAGTGATTTTCATCCAACCCTAATCCAATAAGGTTCTGGAACATTCCTGATTAACCAACTATCGATTAATCAACATTCAACCCTTTAATTAATTAAACTGTTAATTAATTCCCAAAATATATTTCCAAAATATATTTCCAATTAGTTTCTAATTAATTATTAACCATAATAATTAATAAACCAATTTCTCCTTTATTTATTCTACTCAATTTGGGTCTTGAGGGCAACCCAAAAGGACCCTGCTATTATTAGAAATATTAGCAATAGTTAATGACCTTGGATACTATTCCAACAGTTATCCCCTTTCTTAGCCAATTTTTTTCCCATGTCCTTGACCTCATAGAATGAGGTATGACATAGTACCATTACGAATTGATGCTGGATCTTTGATTCTAGACTACAACTAACTCTATGATGCAAGGATTAAACCACTTCTTGTTGATGAGTTATCAATCAATGATTCACGCTGATTTCACCTCAGTGTTATTGAGACATACTGCTCTCCCACAAGTCTTCTTTATAAGAACTTGATGATTCACTGTGCGATACCACACACTGATAAAAGTTCGAAATTATGTGCCGATGGTTTATCTATGTACCGTAGGCTATCACACACACCAACCCATTCTTGCCCTGTCATTCTTCTTAAAAGTTTTATGATTCAGTGTCAAATGCCAGATACTGATGAGAACTTGAAAAATCTGTGTCGATGGGTATATCATGTACCGTGATATATTACACGCACCTACCCACTCTCGCCTTTTTTCTTATAATAAAAGTAGTTAATGATTCAGCGTATAAAACCATATGCTAATGAGACTTCACAATTTCGTGTAAATGATCTACTATTGCAACAACACAACGGTGAGATACACCTAACTTAGCCTCTAACTTTATTTGATGTTTTCTTTTTTATTTCAGGTTACTTGCTGCCTTCTTAAAAAAAAATAAAAAAGATGGCAGTACCTATTGATGCTGTCAAAAAGGGGGAGAAAAGTCTAGTTATGCTACATTGTTACTTGATCATTCCTTTAATAGCAGAGACTCTTGAAAGAAGAAGGTTATAAATCTAGGGGGGAACTAAATCTAAGGGGGAGAAGAAATCAACATATTACTTCAATTGTATTTATCTATTAGTTTAGTTTTGACATCATCAAATAGGGGGAGATTGTTGGGTCACTCAATTGTATAAATTTGATGATGCAAAATATATACACTATAGTTATAGTTAGTTAATCTGAAGATATGCTGATGGAAGTTCATATGTCGAAGACTGAAGAACATCCCCTGGTGGCTGGAAGACCCTGAAGACCCTATCAACACCAAATGAATGAAGACACCATCTACTGAAGACTGATCAGTATGTTCAGACGATGATGGTTATCATTGATGACACACTGATCAGATGATACGCTGATGATACTCACTTATGGTCATTCACTATCTGCTGAAGCTGATAAGCTTGACCCTGACGTTGATGGTTGAAGCTGAAGATGATCTACAGACGCTGACACTGATGCCATGATCAGCGTGATTCCCTGAAGTTGATGCTCTGATCAGCTTCTGATGTGTTGGTGATGATATCCGAATATGGAGAAGATTTAATTTGATACATTCCTTTTATACCATATTAGTTTATATGTAGATTAGATACAATCGCTTGATTGAAGGGATTCACTAGTATAGTTTAGTATATATACAACATTAGGGTGAAACCCTAATGTTGTGAACGTCTTGGTGACCTTCTTTGTGACAACCGTTTTCTTGGTGAAAAAAACCCTTTCTTAGTGAAAGACAATTTGGAGAATGTCTTGTGTTCTTTACTTTCTGTTCTTTCTTGTTTATATTTGATCTACGAATCTTCAAAGGGTTTGGGACTTTCAACTTCTCCATGTTAAAAGATTATAATGAAGTGTGTGTTTTCATTGGTAACGTGAGATTTACATTTTAAAAATAAAACGAGATTTTGTTTTGTAAAGTTAGAACATTTTAACTTGATCTTTGGAATACAAATAAAATTTTAGCCAATTTTATAAACATTTATAAAAGCCCTTTCTATATAAACTTTTAACAATATGTGTGATTCCAATTTTATGAAAACAACCATGCAAAAATAGATATATAAACTTTACCAAGAGTCGAGGTAGTAGAAGGAGGAATCGATTGAAATTAGAAGTAGATGGAATCCTGCTGGTGAAAAGAAACCATCAGTTCCACCATGGCAGGTGGTGGTGATGGCGGTCTCGTTTGAAGAACGACAGTTAATCGAGGCTGACAACCTTCCGCTTGTTCCATTCTTCATATGCAACAAAATTTGGAAGAACGATGGTAAATCGAGGTCGATTCTGTTTGGTAGATTATGAGAAAGACGAAGAGACGACCGACATCTTCCTTCCTCAATATGCTGATTCCTTTGATGCATAAACAATGGAAAAGGGGAAGACGCAAAATTAAGAGAGGTCTACTGTAGAGCGATCAGTGAGAGGCGGTGGAGGGGTGGAGTGCTTGTAAAATGTTGAAGAAGCATGTGGGTCGGTGAAACGATCGTGGAAGACAGATATAGAGTGAGAATTGTCGATCGATCAATGGTGATCTAAGGAGAACTAAAGGGTATGCGAGCTCTGTAAACATTTCATCGGAGAAAAAAAACTATGGAGAAGGAGAAGCGAACACGTATATGTTAGTAAGAGTCTTCAACCACCACCATTATTAAGCATATATTGACTAAGGATGCATATATAATTTGACCAGGGACTAAAATTGACTACTTCCACAAAGTATTGTAGCCAATATCCAAAACATAAAAGGTTACTGTTGCTAACATTGTCCACTTTTAATATATATATATATATATATATATATATATATATATATATATATATATATATATATATATATAAAAGTGCGTTCGATCGATAACATTTCTTATTGCGAGAACATATGAGAACAAATATGGACTACTAATTTTTAAATAATAGAAAATTTAAAACCTTATTAAAATTTATTTTATTTTTTTATCCTCATTTATTATTTTTAGAAAAATGATTTTATCCACATTTTTTTTATCTCTCTTTACATATTTTACCCATAATTTCTCTCTCCTCTTTCTCTCTCTACATATCTCTCTCTCATCTTTAAAGTAAATATGGACCATCACCATTATCACTAAACCATCGCCGAAACCACCATAACACCGCCAGAACCACCGTATCACTGTCGAAACCAACGAACACCTCTTTAATCTCTCCAGATCTGTTTTTTCGGCACCTCCCTCTGCCACACACCCTCGATAACCACCTCCGCCGCTTCTCCCCTTCCTGATCCATCACCAACATCGACGACGGCGTGGTCGACCACCGACATCAACAAGTAGAGTTCATGATGCTTCTTTTTATTTCCACCTCTCATCTCTGACTAAAAGGGTTCTCTGGTTTAGTTTCCCGATCTCTCTTCCGGGCATCAGATCTGGTTTCATCAGATCTAAAGAAGAAGAAGGCTAATAGATCTAGTTTCACCGGCAACGGCCGCGTCCAACGAATCTGCCATCACTACTTAGTATGGATCAGGGTTGCTCCTTTTAATCCTCTTCTGATGCATAAATCATATTAAGAAATTGAACTAGAGATTGGTGAAGACGGTGAGGCTGTGAAAATTTTAAGCTTTTAGGTCTCTCCTATGTCAAAGAAATTATGAAACCAATACCGCAAGTTTGGAAATGTGAAATTGCTTGAATCATTACAGTGGCCAATCAGTGATTGTCGTAAGTAGGGTTAGTAGACCATGCAAGTTAATTTGGGCTATCTGCGGTTTAATCAATGGATCGAAAGTGTAATTATTGTATTGTTTGCTTTTATATACTTGCAAATTTCATGGGTTAGTAGACCATGCAAGTTCATTCCCTCATTCTCAACTTTTTTTTTTCTCAAATGAACTCTCATATATATATATATATATATATATATATATATATATATATATATATATATATATATATATATATATATATATATATATATATATATATAGGGCTAGGTTAATGTGTTTCTAACATTTATTGTGTGCTACAATGCACCAATAGGAATTTAGTAAAATTAAATAATTATTTAATTATATAAAGATAGATATTAAATGATTTCCATAAATGTATTATATTAAATGATATCCATAATTATAATTATCGTTTTATGGAAACTAATTAAATTCGTCATTAATGTCGGCAATAACATTCTTTTAGAATGAATTCGCATCTAGGTTTTTATGTATGAATTCGTGTTTTGTTTCAGGACACACTCACTTAAAATACAATAAAGTTGCATAGAATGTGAAGAACGAAAGTGTATTTTACTAGAATACACTCTCATTCTGCTAAAATAAAATGTCATTCTTCTAGATACAAATTCATTCTGAAAGAATATTATTGCTAACATTAATGACGAATTTAATTAGTTTCCATAAAAAAATTAAAATTACAGATATCATTTAATATACATATAATTATGTATATTATTTATTAAATTATTATTGATGCATTCTAGTACACAATACATGTGAGAAACATTTGAACGTATATATATATATATATATATATATATATATATATATATATATATATATATATATATATAGATCTTTGGAACAGTAATCTTTTGACCTTTACATATTTGACCCTTATATTTTCTCACTCATCAAGGTTAGACCCCTCTACAAAGTGGAATTGAAACGTTTCGGTTCAACACACATGGTCTCTTTCCGGAAACAATATGTGTCCTCCACAACAAATCGGCTAACGACTCAACTCAGATTCCATCGCTTTGATCTATAATGCCTAAAATCTAAGGGAGCGTTTGGTTCGCAGAATGTTTTTGGAAGGAATGTAATTTATCAAAAGAATTGGAATCTGAAGGAATTGGAATCTGAATGTATTAGAAGCTGCAATGCGTTTGGTTGACATGGAATGAAATCTGTTTTCTGTTTGGTTTGCTGATTTCAGAAATGATTTTTTTTAAAGATATAATCCGGAATCATTATAAATTTTGTAATATGACAGAAATACCCTTAATAATATTTACAACTAATTATATTTTTTAATAAACATGACAATGTTTTATTTAATTACAACATTTTTTATTGAACTATTCTATAAAATTTAAATTAAAAAAACAAGTTTACCAAATAGAAATGTAGATGAAAGTGAAAAACTAAACAATTTGTCAACTTTATTTTTGTGAAATTAGTGGTTACTAGTAATTGATTTTAAGTAATTTAAAGACTTTTGTCATTTTCTCCAAGAAAGCAAACATAAATGGTAAAAAGAGGGACACAAAAAAAATTCACGTAGGAAAAAAAAAATTAAAAAACAAAAAGCAAAACAAAGACAAAAGTCACATAGAAGGTATTTATTTATTTATTTAACTTATCTCATGGATAACCGTAGGATAATGTGTAATTTAAAATAAAGATATTGAATTGAATTTACATTCTTGATGCCTGTGGTGGAATTAGAATTCTTTCAAATGGAGAATTAAATGATAATTATGGAAATCTAATTCCATTCCTTTGGTAACCCAAACATGATCTCCAACATATTTTAGTTTCCAATTCCTTTTAATTCCTTAAGAATCATGTGAAACAAACGCACCCTCATCTTCACTTCTTATTCTCTGCTTAGATCCTCGCCGCCATGGAAGTAAACACCGTCTTATGCTTCACAGGTTGTCATCTACTTCCCCGGTCCCTAAAATCCAACGCTCCAGCCCATCTTCACTTATTATTCTCTGCTTAGATCCCCACCGCCATGATCTCAATGATTTTCTTTAAATCGGTTCTTCATTCAATCATCATGATCGTAT
The DNA here is from genome assembly GCF_052849685.1 of Lactuca virosa. Classification (NCBI taxonomy): domain Eukaryota; kingdom Viridiplantae; phylum Streptophyta; class Magnoliopsida; order Asterales; family Asteraceae; genus Lactuca; species Lactuca virosa. Next base: position 462,189,689 of record NC_136430.1, on the reverse strand, counting down.
GTTTCATCATTGAGTCGGTTCGTTTCTGACCGCCTCCCACAGTTCAATGCTTAAGTTGTGTTCCCTTCTTTTTTTGTCTGATGGAATTCATATATATTTTGCACGAATAACGTTTCCGAGGGATTAAAAAAGATTATAGGGTTTGGTTTTGCTATTCACGCATGAAAGGTCCGTTAGATCAGAAGAAAGTTGTGCTTCGGCACTTGCCGCATGCGATTTCCCAGTCGGCGCTCATGCGTCAAATTGACTCCCGTTTTTCCGATCGCTATAATTGGTTCAGTTTCCGTTTCGGAAAACAAAGGTTAGGGTTTTGTGTTCAGTCCGTTTAAGCTTCGGTTTACTGCTAGTATGTTGAAATTTGTTTATAAATCTGGCAATGGAATGTCGCTGATTACCTTACCTTACAAAATTGGAAGACCTGCTTCGGTACTCTTGAACTCTTTTTAAGTGATGACACTCTTTTATATAGTTCAGTCGTAACACATTCTTATGTTTTTCAAAACTTGTAACAGAACCATATGCAAAAGGAGCAATTATTATGGACGACAAACCAAAGCTTAAGAAGACATATAAATTCATGTAGAGGGTAAAAATGTCAATTCTAATAAAATCCTAATTAAAAAAACTTCAAATATTATCAGGTGATCTCCTTCGAGAATTACAAGGTCACACTTTACTTTAAATCAATTGATTCAAACAAGGTAAGTAGGAATGAATATCACGATTGTGTGTAGTTCCACATAAAGGGTCTCATCCAAGGTTTTAGGATATTCCTTGTGTTAAAATCGTGACATTCACATTCATTCTAGCTTACTTTGTTTGAATCCGAACTGTTTTGTAGTAGTGTATTCAATTTTTTTGCACTGATTGTTTGTGCTTTTATTAGATGTGTGTAGTTTTCATACTTGGGTGGAACGGGAATTTGCAGCTGCAGATTCAATAATTCATTTTAATTATCAATACATATCGATTGAAGGCAAACGGGCAACAAGCTGAGCCGCTAGCCCTTTCTGGATGGCAAAACCAATTCTTTTAAAAACAACATTTGTGGATCTAGGAGATATAACATTAGAATACATGACCCGTTGGACTCTATTGAGGAGCTTCACCGCCTCTGGTGCGAGAAAACCAAATGTATCGAATGCAAAAGGAACAAACACATGTTGATTTTTTATACATGCATTCTCGTGCTTTACCACTTTGCATGCAGCGGCTTTCAAAGCGGCATGCCCAGCTGTGAAACCCCCGCTCCCCAAACCAACGAGAGGAGAGACCCCAGTAAGATCTACGCACGCATGCTTCCCTCCTATCCATCTAAAGACCAAAATGTCAGCCGATCTAAGTGTGGACCTTCCATCCTGCGGGTCCGTCAAAAAGTTCACTGACGCTTCTTTCTTCACAGAAATACCAGCACGCCGACAAGCATCAAAGAGAACATCCCGAACCACATCATGTCTATACTTGAAACCAGGGAGCTCTCTACAATGAACCACGTGTTCCCCAAAGGTATCCAAACATGCCTTGCGACAAACTGAGCATATCTCGTCAATTAGGAATATGGGAATCATGAGGCGGTAACGAATGATAGTTCGGTACTCCACATGGAACATATGCTGGCCAAGACCATCAATAGGGATAGTTAGCAGAAAATCTTGAGCATGAGATGCCCGCAGACACTCAAAGACTGCTTTTTGTCTGATAGTCATGTCGAAGTCGACTTCCATATCTTGGACGATTTTGCTAAAAAAGGCACACGCCAAAGCTTTTTGGGATTTAGGGGGGCGGTGTCCTTATTAGTGAAACCGCTACAGTCAAATCCCGGAATCGTATCGCGAAGACGAGTCATAACACATAGGTAATCCGAGCCCATACCACATACGCCACTGTCACGTAAGATGTGGTCTTGTAATGCCCAAGATTGGGCCCTCGAGGCTACAAATGCGTAGGAGGAAACCTCGTAGGCCGAGTACAAACCCAAACCACCGAAACGAATAAGTAAGGAAGCTAAGCGCCACTGAATGTCTCCAAAGAAGGGGCCTCCACATACCACCATATCCTTGATAGACCTGCGCAATCCTTTGTCAAAGAACAACGCTGCATCTTCTATGTGTACCGGCTGACATGTCCTTAAACCAAAGAAAAGTTTTACAATGCCCATACATGATCGAAGCAAAAGGAGCTCACTCTGCGGGTCACATAGTTGTGGAAGAAGGCCCATCAAATCAACAGCATTGACCGCTCTCTTCATGGCCAGCCCGCTAATAAACCCTGCGTCTCTGCTAACAGCCCCCCCCCCCCCCCCCCAAGGAGCTTCACCCCCAAGCAAGGTCTCCCTATATCCGTTGGGAACAAATTATGTCATCATTTGAAGAGCATTAGCGAACCAGGTGATTCCAGCCCCACTCACAATTTTTATCGGATGTCTTAGTTTGATTCATCTCCATTATGAGACATTTGCTGCCACAATTGCTTTTAGGGCACCTGTATATAATACATTACTGAAATTAAATTGGCATGCTAAATTCATTGAAGAATTACTCTTCTTATTTGAAGATCATTTGAAACTACAAGATAGACCACGGGCATAATTGAGTACTTATGAATGACTTATAGTTGATTGCATTTAGGGTGAACTTATGATCCATTAGTAGGTCGTTTTAGTAACCATCTGAAACATGGTTACATAAGCTGTGTTAGTTGCATAGATTGGTAAAATAGCAAACCATTTTTAAGCCATTGTATTTTGAAAAATCTACATAATTGGGCTTCCAACTATTCCATCAACAATTGATCCAGAATTAGAAACAAATTTATTCATGCGATCTGATCTATCTCTACTTTAGGTGCTCTTGCTGTTTTTAACTTTCTTTTTCATATAGTTTGGAACAAGAAAGGTCTTATCTAGACTTAGAGGCAAAATTTGTAATTATGATGCAGGAGAAAGTTGGATGCACGTCCAGGGGCAGAGCCAAAATTTTTTTTTAAGGTGTTCCTTATATATATATATATATATATATATATATATATATATATATATATATATATATATAGGGCCGGCCCAAAATGTTAATGGGCTTGGGTTATGAACTTATAATCTATAATCTGATGATCGAGTCGATTCTATGATTGTAAGTTCATTTCATACCAGAATAGGGTTATATACATTCTCATTGTGAGAAGGGGTCATTTGAGCGTTGATTTTGAAGGTGTAAAATAACCCCTTAAATACAATTTTTTATATATAAGTAAATTAAATCTGAAAAAGAAAAACTAAAAAATAAATAAACTTATCTAAGAATGGAATTGTGCAAATTTATAAAATTTAAGGTATGAAATATGTAAATTTTAAAAACTAACTTATTATAGAAATTGAATTTCTAAATATGAGGAGCTAACTTTAAAAATGAATTATTTAAAAAAACATGCCAAAATGTAAAACCATGGAAAGGATCCCATAGTCTTTAAGGATTTGATATTATGTGCTTTGCCAACTCAACTACATATGTTTTTTGAATTACTTACACCCAAATATTATTTTATTTTGAAATATATAAAAAAAAAAGTTAAAAATTTGAGGGTGGGCCTGGGCCTACCCTGGTTTTAGGGTGGCTCCGCCCTTGTGCACGTCCCCTATTGAAACAATGCATGAAATAAGTAACTATGGGTATTAAGTAATTTGCTTCTATCCATTTGCAATTTCTTGCTAAACACTCTCCATTGGAGACCATTTTTTGTTTTTTGTTTATTTATTTTTTTGCACAACGGGATCTTGGTGGTTTCCTTGCTTGCTTACTTACTAAAGAACCAACCATCTGAGATCATCAGATCCAGCATACCTTGCATTGGTAAATCTTCTTTTCTATTTTGATCATTAGTGGGTTCACATATAATACCCATTATAGATTACGGAATTTGTATTTCTTTTTATTTATTTACATGTTCATGCTTACTAACAAAAATTAATTGATTATGTTAAGGAGAAAAATATGGTTTTTATGGGCCAATTAGTCGTTTCTTAAAGCATGCTAGCTGTTTGTGAAAGTGTCACCAACTACAATTATGTGGTTTTAAGTTAAATGAATGTTAGTCTTAGGCTGCGAGTTTTGAAAATACGATTTTTAGTTGAAAGAATAGGTTAACGATACTATAAGGAATATTCGTTTGAATTGTATAAAGTCGTCACTATTCTCTTTTTTTTTTATTTATTTTTTTATTTTTTATTTATTTATTTATTTATTTTTTTAGTTATCCAGAGGAATGAAGGTTGAAGAACAGAATTGGGTATCGTGCAACTATAGATTTGGATTAAATTGAAGTTGCTACAACAAAAAAGAAACAGTTTCATGGGAAGTAAATATCTCTTTTGTTGTCAAAGATCGTTGCTTGAAGCTCTGCCTCAAGAAATTTTGGTGAGTTCTTAAATTTCAATTCATTTTATAGTTTCTTGATTAATTTAGAAGCTTTTCTGTTTCAATTTAATCATCTTTTTTTGATAAAAATGTAAATAAAAAACAATTTGATAGATTAGATTTGCTAGATTAGGTTTAATCAAAGATTTATTAACTTTTATTGAACTAAAGTTAACATATACAATTACTATTTGTATGCTAATACTTCACAATATTTGATTTGATTTATTACAAATATATAATAAAAAATATATATATTTTTTAAAATTATATAGTTTAAAAGACTTGTTTAATATGTTTATATATTTTTTAAAATTATATAGTTTAAAAGACTTGTTTAATATGTTTAAAACGAAAAATAAAGATATTGTTATAGATTATCCAACCTGTAAAATTTCTAGATCAGTTAGTAACGAAAACAACTAAAAAAAAGTAGCTTTGTTGCTTCTAAAAAGTTATTAATAACCAAAACATCGAATGTCATCTTTAATATCATTATCAGAGTTGGTAAACATTTGTTTTTCGTTTTTACTGTTTTGTTCCGTTTACTAACCTTTGTTTTATTATTTTAGCACCTTTGACAACCATGCTGTATGAGATGCCTTTCCCTTGGTTATATAGCGGTTTTAATATCATTGAAAACAACTGAATAACAAGGTTAGTAAAAAAGAAATAAAAAAATGTATTTACAATTTTTTATGATTAGCTAACTTCAGTTAGTTTCCACATCGGCAACTTATGTTCATCCTAACCCCGACATTGAACTAGCAAAATCTTATGCAGCCAGGTAACAACTTATTTCTTCATATAAACTCTTTTATACAAACACTTTTTACTGCATATTCCAGATTTAGGAAGAAACATTATACATTGAACTTTTTTAAAGGTAATGAGTTATAGCATTGCACTACTGACGTTTTTTAACAAATCATTTGTAGAATTAAAATTTTGTTTTAATTTAAAAACTAACCAATTTACCATATGACTTTGATTTATATAAAAAAAAAAAAAAAACTAAGCGTTTTTATGAGCTTCATAACAAAATGGTTAGTTGGATTTGGTATGTCAATCAAACCAAGTCACGCCTTAAGCTGATTAGCTTTTAATCCTGTCTCTATTACTTACACTTATAATTCATCCATTTTAAAATCAAATCCTAAAAGATCGTTTAATTTAAACTCTTTTGCCAAATAAAGAGATATATTTATCAAAATTTTATAAGAGTTTGACATGAGAAATGAGTGGATTGTTGTGTCAAAATGCTCAAATGACAATCAATTAGAAAAAAAAATTTAATATTTACCAAATTTGAAAAAGAAAAAAAAGTGCAATTGCAAGAAACAACATATTTCCGTATATTTTTGCATTATAGCACTCTACTTTCTATTCTTTCCTTTACAACCTTGTACTTACAAAGTCTACAACTTATAACATTGTACTTTTATTTTTATTATTCAGTAAAAGGACAAAGTACATTGCCCATAATCCATATTGAAAAATAAATAAAGTACATTGCTATCTTAAATGGTAGCTCCTCAAGCATATAAGGAATGGAAACTAAAAACAAGTCAAAAACCGACTGTTACTGAAGTGGGAGTTATCGGAACAACATAATGAGGTAAATTACAAAATTCAAGTACAACTATTCGTTTCCTTAAGGATATGAATAGTTATAGTTAGGTCTCGACGCATGGTATATTTTCACAAGTCTTTTTTCCTCGGTTGTAGCAAGAGGGCTATAACCAACAACTTAATGAAAGTAGCTTAATTTCTAATCTTCCTCATTATATGTTTTCTTGTGTATTTTTTGCTAGACCGTTTTACGTCGTGGACAACATAGTAGCAAAAGACATAAATACCCCTACGGTACAACCTCAAGATGAATCAACATCATTTCCAGACCCCCGTCCAAAACCACTCAAAGTTATCAAGAAATGTATGTATGGATTGGATTTTATACAGTTATTTGCAGTTTTATTTGCGCTTTATGTTTCATTTTTTGTGGATTTATTGGGAGTTTATTTTCAAAATTTTAAGGAATTAAATATCATTGGTTGTTGTTGAATACATACTCCATCATTAATAGCTAGTGCACCAAAAGAAACAAAAGAAATTTGATCATGTTAATTTCCAATATACCCTTTGTAAAATTACTATGTTTTTACCCGATGTTAGAGATGGTGCTTTGTTGTTAAATCAAATAAGAGATGAACTTTACAGTGGTAGTGGTTGTTAGAGGGGGCAGGCAAAATTTTTCTTTCTTTGGAAGTGAATGCAAAAAAATCAAGAAACGTACGTTGCCATTTCTTGCATTAAACCATTTTTTAGGGCAATGTAAGAAATACTAACATACTTTCAATTAGCTAAATCACAACCTATGAGGAGATTTTTGTGATTATTAAAAACGATCCATGATAAAAAAAAAAGTCAATATATGATAGTTTTGCTATATGTAGGAAGGTTCCTTTTCCCAAATCGATGTACAATCTGAACCGAAGAATGTTATGAAAATCCATGTTTCAATTATTATGATTCCATAATTTGCAGATTTTAATCATTTATTGACTGATTTGATCGAAAATCATTCAAACCTGTGCCAACGGCGCGCGGGGTTTCCGCTAGTTTATATCGATGCATTCCCCAATGAAGTTCATGATAAAGGTACTCGATTTATATTTATATTTTTTATTTTTAGTTGCCTTTTGTATTTGATAGTCGAATATTTTGGTCATACTTGCTGCTCCTCACCTTTGCTTAAGAGCTAAGATATATATATATATATATATATATATATATATATATATATATATATATATATATATATGCTTTTGAGTAAAGAAAAAAGTCACCCCCCTGATCTTTAGAGTAATACAGCTGTTTGTCCCCTGGGGTATCCAAAAAACCATTTTCCAGGGGTGAAATACTGGCCCATTTACGATCCCGAGTTTCCAGACACATCGCACTTCTGCTCGGGTCGAGGCTGCCACTCGTCCCTAAGACAATTAAATTATGAATCTATGCCAATTCCGAATATATGAATTGTCCTAAAGATTCTTTAGGACCGACTACAATAAGCTCACGACTCTAATAGAAAGAAAGGTATATATATATATATATATATATATATATATATATATATATATATATATATATATATATATATATATATATATATATAGTCAAGATCAAATAAGAAGGAAATTTTTGGTAGGAAGGTAAGAAGTTTTTTTTCTACATATTTTTTTCGTGAACAAACAAAATGAATCATTAGATGATTCATTTGTAAGATGATTCACAAGAAAAAATTCTCAAAAAACATCTCGATGATTCATTTATACAATGATTTTGTTGTTATTCACTAAAATTGTCATAAAAGTGAATTTTTTCTTAATTTACTTAAAAATGAATCATAAAGATTTTTTTTGGGAATTTTTTCTTGTGAATCATCTTACAAATGAATAATCTAGTGATTCATTTTTTTTTCGTCAAAAAAATATGTAAAAAAAAAACTTCTTACCTTCCTACCAAAAAAAGTTTCTTACCGGATCTATATATATATATATATATATATATATATATATATATATATATATATATATATATATATATATATATATATAAAGCGACGTTCCTCGACTTTGTAGTTTATTAAAAGATAACCTTTTCTAATAAGTTTGGTATTATAATCTCATAGGTATTACCAACTCCTTATACAAGCTAAAAAAACTTAAACTTTGTCCGATTCAAATCGAACATATATATCCATATTTTTTACATCAATATTGTTTTCTTATTTTGAAATGGAATGTATAATCATTTTCTTGTTGATTTCATCATACCTAACACAATGTAACCAAACTGATACTTCTTCGTCCTTGTCCTAAAAGTAAGAGGATGTATGAATAATCACAAGGTAACTTTTTTATTGTATTAATGATATCATTTGGTGAGAAACCTAAGGTGGAAATCAACATTTTGGAAATCAATGAAGGTTAAATGGCACATGCATGTTGACCCATACAAAGTAACGACTTCACATGATATTTGTAGCCATTTTAGGAATCTAGCACCTAATTGCACATGAATGTTTGGTATGTACATCAACTTGTTCGACCAAATGCCTAAAAAAGAGAACTATAAATTGCTTATCATGGTCATTTTGGTTCAAAACATATGATATTATAAAGTGATTGTATGTTTTCAAGTGAAGTTAACCGACAAATAAAAAAATCTTAAATCTTGATTATCATTAAGGAGGATTTAGTTTAGTAGTATTTTGATGTAATAACTAAATGACAATATGTTAAAGGACTAGGAGAACATATACAACACTTAAAAAATATCATATTATCATGTATGTTGTTTTACAAATATATGAAAATTCAATACCTATTTTCCTTAGAATTTTAATTATAACATTGATTATTAAAAGAAATCACCATCAATTCCTATGTCATTATTACACATCATTTTAATTGTATTTTAAGTATAACTTTAGTTCCTTTTGTGTGATTATTTCTTTTCTCCATAATCATCAGAAAACAAAACAAAACAAAATAATAATAATAATAATAATAATAATAATAATAATAATAATAATAATAACTTCATGTAAGAAAGGTTTTTAGTTGCTCACAGTTATTTATTTATTTATTTTTTAAATTTGAAATAATCTTTGAAATTCATTATCTACAAATTAAATGTATACATTGTATTTGAGTCCATCTTTCATGACCATATGATAGAATGGCAACTAATTTTGAACTAAAGATCTTCTCTATACTAATAAACGAAAACTAATTTTGACATTTGTTATTTTGTTTTAATTTTCAATTTTTTTCTCATATTTTTTTAAAAAAATGTCATTTGTACTTTTGTCACTTATTATTTTTAATTTTCTTTTAAACTATTTATATTGATTAGCATGTGTATAATCAAAATTTTACATTTAAATTATTCTTCTATTTATACCTCTTTGATTTTCTCCTATTTTCAGTTGCGCCTCCTTAATATGCTCAACAATTTACTAATAAGTAAAATTGATTTTAGACGATTGACTATTAAATTCAAAATTAAATCGAATTGTAGAAGTTCAAACAAATTCATTAGTTTTTATTATTATTATTATATATTAAAATACTTACTTATCTATCATTTCGTTTGTATTTCTCTAAATTTTACTTTATAAAATGTTAAATATTTACACCTTCATATTAGTTTTTGTTTTAAACAGCCGGTGCAGTATACGAGTCTCACATCTAAGGGAGGAGGGAGTCATTCCCCCCAACCCACTGAACCCACTGTCACATCAATTTTTCTCTTTCATTTTTATACGAGTCTCACATCTAAGGGAGGAGGGAGTCATTACTCCCTTCCCTCCCAACCTACTGAACCCACTGTCACATCAATTTTTTTCTTTCATTTTTATACGAGTCTCACATCTAAGGGAGGAGGGAGTCATTCCCTCCCAACCCACTGAACCCACTGTCACATCAATTTTTCTCTTTCATTTTTCTTCATCTTTCTTAACACACAACACACGGAAACCCTATCTTTTTTAACCCACACAACTCATTCAATTAAAAAAAATAAAAACAATCAAGGTAAAATCTTAATTAGCAATAAAGTTACCGCCGGTACCACTACGTCTTCAGCGGGTTGTTTAATTGGTTTCACTAACCCACTTCATTCTCTCTCTCTACTTTCTCTCTTTCATTTTCTCTTGTACAATGTGTTTTAAAACTTGTATCTTAGTTGTTTTGTATTTTTTTTAATTGAATGAGTTAAGAAAGATAAGATTTATGTGTGTTGTGGGTTGAGAAAGAGGAAGAAAAAGGAAAGACAAAAATTGATGTCACAGTAGTTCAGTGGGTTGGGAGAGAATGACTCCCTCCTTCCTAATATGTTAAAATATTTAGGTTGCGTTTAGTTACGGAAAAACAGTTTTCATTTTTCGTTTTTTGTTTTCCCTTTCCAATTTTCGTTTTTCGTTTTCGGTTTTCATTGGAAAATTTAGAAAACGCGTTTTAAAACTTATTTATTTTTCATTTTCAGTTTTAGAAAATTAGAAAACGCGTTTAGATGTGTGTTTTTCTATCGGATTTCATTTTTAGAAAATGGTAGCGGTGGTAGGGTGGGCGTGGGGACGGTGGCGGTGGTGGGGGCAGCGGCGGGGGGCAGTGGTGGTATCGATGATGGTGACGGTGGTGGTGGTGGTGGCGGTGGCAGCGGTGGTGGTGGCGGCGGCAATTGTGGCAGTGGTGGTGATGGCGGTGGAGGTGGTGCTGGTGATGGGGTAGTGGTGGTGGTGATGGGGTAGTGATGGTGGTGATGGTGATGGTAGGTTGGTGATTGTGGTAGTGGTGTTGGGTGGGTGTGTGTTTGTGGAGGTAGGAGTGGGGGTGGGGGTGGGGGTGGATGTGGGTGTGTGTGTGTGTGTTTGTGGGATGTGGGTGTGTGTGTGTTTGTGGGGGTTGGTGTGTGTGTATGTGTGTGTTTGTGGAGGTTGGTGTGTGTGTGTGTGTGTGTGTGTTTGTGGAGGTGGGTGTGGGTGTGTGTGTGTGTTTGTGGGGGTTGGTGTGTGTGTATGTGTGTGTGTTTGTGGGGGTTGGTGTGTGTGTGGGGGTGGGGGTGGGTGTGTGTTTGTGGAGGTGGGTGTGTGTGTGTGTGTGTGTGTTTGTGGGATGTGGGTGGGGGTGCACGTGTGTTTGTGGGGTTGGTGTGTGTGTGTATGTGTGTGTGTTTGTGGGGGTTGGTGTGTGTTTGTGGAGGTGGGGGTGGGGGTGGGTGTGGGTGTGTGTGTGTGTGTGTGTGTGTTTGTGGAGGTGGGGGTGGGTGTAGGTGTGTGTGTGTTTGTGGGATGTGGGTGGGTGTGTGTGTGTGTGTGGGGGGGGGGGCTTGGGAGTGAGTGTAGGTAGGTAGGGGTGTGGTGGGTTGGGGGTATTAAGGTGAGGGTAGATAGAGGTGGATGGGGTGGGAGCGAGTGTTTATATTTTAGAAAAATTTTGGAATTAGAAAAATATGGAAAACAATGATTATCGGTTTTCCAAAAATTTCAAACTTCTTTGTAATTTTAGAAAACGGATAATTTTCATTTTCCGTGAAAAATTTAGAAAAATAAACGAACTAAACGCGTTTTCAAAATTCTCATTTTTCTTGGAAATTTTTTTCAGAAAACAGTCTATTTTTCCGCAACTAAACGCACCCTTAGTTTTTGTGAGAACAAAATGTTAGGTATTCTGTGAAGAAACAAAAAACAAGAAAAAAAAAATCTAAATTGAAGTTTAAACTGAAAATGTCAAAATATTAGGTCTTGTAATAAGCATAATTGAAGCCATTGCCGTAAATATGACTGATGTGATAAGGTCATATTTTAACTTTGCTTGATGCTATCAAATTTTCGTATGCGGTCATTCTTTTATGAAAAACATGTACAATTTGGACGTTGGATTTTTTGATAAAAATAAAAAAAAAGTAACTATTTTATAAGAAACCATCCAACTAACTTTATTCGTTTAATCATATGAAAAAAATAAAAATAGCTGGAGATTATATGTACAACATAAGTTTTCAAAGAATTAAATATTGAATATAAAAATGTGTGTTTTGAAGTAAAGAAATATTAAAACTTTTAAGAAACTAACATTCTCTCTGACTTTTTGACGCCGACTCAATTAGTCTACAACCACAAAATGAGAAACGACTGGGTCCAGAAAAATAGTTGAGAAAGTTTATTCCTATATTCTATTTTCATCGTTTATTTTAAAAAACCCGTGAATCACATAAAAATAGTATATATCAACCGTCTATTCTTTTTTAATAGTCAAACTTGATTAATAAAATGTCGTTACCACCCACAAATCTGGTTAGAATAACACATCTATTAGATGATTTTAGGATAACTTATTTCTATTTGAAATTTGACTTTTTTTTTATAAGGAGCTGATCCGTACACAACTAAAATAAAACAGGAAGAAATTATAAAACTGCTTTAGTTTGATTTTTGTTTTCTGGTTTAACCATCAAAATAATTTATTTTGGTTTAACTGTCGAAATAAAAAATTTCCGATTTAACCACTGAAAATTTATTTTATTTTCGGTTTAACCACTGAAAGTTAGGTTTTTTTTTTTCCATACTATTGTAGGTTTTTTTTTTTTTTTTTCAGGTTGTGAATAGCATACACCAATTGGAATAATATATTGTTTTTGTTAAAGATGTTTTTTTTTTTTTAAATCGAAGTTTCAATATTTAAATCATAAAGAAAAATTCTTTGAGTTGTTAAACCGAACAAATTCTAAATTATAGTGTTTTTTTATATAAAATCCAATATTTTATGTAGTGGTTTTTATGAAAAATAAAATAAATTCTGAGTGGTTAAATTAGAAAAAATTGTTTTGATAGTTAAACCAAAAAAAAAGTTATTTTCTTATGGAATTTTCACAGGAAATAACAAAAATAACGTTATGAACCAAGTGTCGGTCTTGGGCCATTAGAGCCATTAAATTTCAAAACATTTCAAATGTATCTAATTTTAAATAATGATTTCCATGGAGAAGGAAGATGATCATTATTATTCATGAGTATCCTAACGACTCGATTCTCCGACAGCTAGTCTTTCCGAATTTAGAATACAATATTATCTATCTAATTATTTAACAAAATAAAACGTATATTTACCAAATAATACCATACCCTATTGAAATTCAACAAAATTACAGACGTAAACATATAAAATGATTAAAATCGTAAATCAAATATGAATTACAGATACATGGGAGAGATATACGGAATTGATAAAACACATTGAAAGTAGCAATCGGTTTCAAACATATATATATATATATATATATATATATATATATATATATATAGAAAGAAATTAAATATCCTCCTACCTTTTATTCCTATATATCATCCTATCAAATTAAATGGTGACATGTGTAACATTTAATGCTCATTTAATTAAATTTAAAGATATTTTAGGATAATAATATGACACATGTCATTATTTAAATGGATATGAGGATTTATAGAAACAAAAGGTAGGATGATATTTAATTTCTCAGAGATATATATATATATATATATATATATATATATATATATATATATATATATATATATATATATATATATAAAAGAATCATCAATTATATAAGAAGTAAATGAAGTCAGGAGACAGGAGTAAACAAAAGAAAGAAGAAATTTCAAAAATCAGCAAAAAATGGGTAAAAGCAAAATTAACGTTGGCAACGCGTAATGGTACTGCAACCACGCTGATAAGGATTGGCCTGACCACCGGATCGACAATTATAATACGAGGAACCTCTCTGAGAGCATGGCACATTGTTTGGTTGCAGCGCTCCATAACTTATGTGGTTGGAGGTAGCTAATATGCGCCTGGTGCTCTCCGATTCCATCTCAAACTCTCCTCCGGCCATACACTCCGCTATTGACCCGGTACACCGTCCTCCTCCTTGCTTCGATAACCAGTTTAACTCGTCTGCGCCGGCAGCAGCTGGCCGGAGGATCAAGGCGGAGGAGATCAGCAATAGGTGAAGAAGAAGAAGAAGAGTAGAATTTGCCATTGTTATTGTAGTTTTGTTTGAATGAATTCAAAACTTGAGGAAACTAGCTAACATATATCGTGTTTAACAATGACAAAGCAAACGCGCTGGCAGGCTGTCAGACCCAATTAAATATTACTGTTTGTTTGTTAAATAATTGTATTTTCATTTCATCGTATTTACAAAAGTGCCATTAGTGCTATGGCTCGACATTTTGGTAGGAATAGGATGCTCAAATATAATTAAAAAAAAAATCATAAATAGTACTTTGATTTTTTGGGATAACAATAAATACAAAAAATACCATTATTCTATTTTGAATAAAACTCTTATGTTAAAATCATCTTTTATAATAATTACTTTTTTAAGATATATCACATTCTTATTCATTTCATGTATTATTTTATGGTTATTTTAATTTTTTTTTTCTAAATTTCATATTATTATTTTTTTCTATTTTATAAATATAATAATAAATGAATATCAATTTCGTTATAAAAAATATTTAATAACAGACATGATGTGGTTCGGGATGTTCTCTTTGATGCTTGTCGGCGTGCTGATATTTCTGTGAAGAAAGAAGCGCCAATGAACTTTTTGACAGACCCGCAGGATAGAATGTCTACACTTAGACCGACTGACATTTTGATATTTGGATGGATAGGAGGGAAGCATGTGTGCGTGGATCTTACTGGGGTCTCTCCTCTCGTTGGTTTGGGGAGCGGGAGTTTCACAGCGGGGCATGCCGCTTTGAAAGCCGCTGCGTGCAAAGTGGTTAAGCACGAGAATGCATGTATAGAAATCAACATGTGTTTGTACCTTTTGCATTCGATACATTTGGTTTTCTCGCACCTGAGGCGGTGGAGCTCCTCAATAGAGTCCAGCGGGTCATGCATTCTAATGTCATATCTCCTAGATCCACAAATGTTGTTTTCAAAAGAATTGGTTTTGCCATCCAGAAAGGGCTAGCGGCGCAGCTTGTTGCCCGTTTGCCTTCAATCGATATGTATTGAACTATTTTAGTCTTCGAATTAATCATGGACCAAAAAAATATATTTCTTTTGTTTATTTATTTAAATGTTTAAATTTAAAAGAAATAGAAACACTTCAATTTCAATAATTTAATGTTTTTCTCATTTTCCTTAAAAATTCAAACTTTCCAAACGTTTAGACTTTCATATTTATATATTTTTAAATAAATTCGTATAGTATATGTAACAACCCAATTTTCACGCCCAAAAATTTCATTTTTATAAATTACTTTAATTAAAACATTCGGAGGAAAAACATTGTAAAATCATAACATCTCATAAGATAATGTCTGAAAATCCAAATCGTAAATAGTGATAATGTCAGAGCATAATCCCAAGGAAACTCATAGTGCAGAATCTGGGGTGTGTGTATGATGTGCAGCTACCGCGCCGGCTCCTTCCCCTTTGAAGAAGAGGTACCTGAAACAAAACTGAAAATCGTAAGCACAAAGCTTAGTGAGCTCCCCCATAATACCACATACCATACACATATAATGAACACCTAGGAGATACGGGCCTCGCCCACACGCCGCTAGCTGGGAGATACGGGCCTCGCCCACACTCCACTATCTGGGAGATACGGGCCTCGCCCACACTCCACTATCTCTGAGATACGGGCCTCGCCCACACTCCACTATCTGGGAGATACGGGCCTCGCCCACACTCCACTATCTCGGAGATACGGGCCTCGCCCACACTCAGCTACTAAACCATAACATACAAGTATCACACAGACAACGAGTATAAACAATTCTTTCGTACAAGCATATATCATAATCAAGCTCAACTATGAGATACGGGTGCTGCCCACACTCCAATACTAACGTATCATCTATACGGGCCGACCTTGGTGCCTTAGACCCGTTCCTACTAGAAGGAAACTCACCTCAAACGAGTAGCTGCTGATAATCTGTGCGGGGAATCTCTGACTGCTGCTGCTCCGGAAATCCTCCGGCTATATTCCCCACAAAACACTTAATCAGAATCTGGTATCTACCATTTAGGGTAAAATGACTATTTTACCCCAGACCAAGTCCAAGTCAAAGTCAAAGTCAAAGTCAACTTCCGATTGACCCGACTCGCCGAGTTGGGTCGTCAACTCGTCGAGTCCCTACCTCTTCAACTGTCCTCCTCCACGTTCCTACTCGTCGAGTTTAGCGATGACTCGACGAGTTCTCCTTCTAACACAACCTCAGATGAACCTTCATCCGACTCGCCGAGTGGTATGAACACTCGTCGAGCCCGTCTTCATCCTAAGAACACGTCCTGTCCTCGACTCGCCGAGTTGTATGAACAACTCGTCGAGTTCATCTTCAAGGGTTGGGAGATTGCCTTGGACTCGCCGAGTCTGTTCTAGCACTCGTCGAGTCCCATGAACCCCAGATCTAAAATGAAGTCCAATGCGTTGGGTCACTCTTTCTGTCCTGCTACAACCCTACTAACACCCAACTGAGTTCTTTTGACCCTCAACAGATATGGGACTCAAAGCCTTGGACTCGTCGAGTCCCAAGAACGGACTCGCCGAGTTGGTCACGTCCACACCCTAAATCCTCGATTTCTGATGTACAACTCATGACCAAAAGATAGATCTAGGCTCCAACAATCGTTCTAGCACGTAAAGTTACAAACTTTACGTGCATGCATGGGACTTTGAGTCCAAAAGGTCCTAAAACAAGCTCTTGGGTTGCATGGAGTCTTCCTTGGGTGGAAAAGCACCCACTTTCTGCCTTGTGACCCCTCAAAGGACCTAGATCCGAAGCCTTGTCCCCAACCATGCTTGCATTCATGGTTGACTACCTAAAATGGCTTATAAAAGCCCTAAATCTCCACAAAATGGGATCTAGCAAATGAACAAGCAAGTTAGCAACTTTATACCTTCTGAGGACTGAAAATGAAGCACAAACTCGAACCCCTCTGGTCTCCTCTTGTTTCCTCAAGCTCTTCTCCTTCCTTCTTAAGACCACCAACACCAAAATCCACCAAAATGACTTAGATTGCTTCAACAACGGCTAGGGTTTTCTATAGAGGGTTTCTGGGAGTATAAGAGACGATGGAGGCTGTATAAGGTTGTTTAAATAGGGTGCAAACCCTCAGTTTAGGGTTTTGTCCAGACAGAGTCTACTCGTCGAGTCCGGGACTAGACTCGACGAGTCCATCACTTAAATCCCGCGTCTCATCCCGCTTCTACTCGGCGAGTTGGGCCTTCAACTCGCCGAGTCCCAGGCCAAAAATGCAAAATTACTAAAATAAAATACATACCAGGAAGCGGGTGCTACAGTATACAAGTCTCACAACTAGTAATAGATAAAAGACAAACTAATTTTAACTGTTTAATTTCATTCAAATTGTTATAAACCTATTGTTATCATATGTAAATCCTAAGGTTATACGGCCATGCTCAAAACACTGGCGATCTGCTAATCTGGACCCATTAATGGCGATAAACACCACGTCAGCCTCTAATTTTCACCGCCGGTATGATAATGCCGATAGCTTTCCACTGGTGGTGAAATTCGAAAAATATGAACGGTTGTGACCATTGGAAGATTTGGATGTTGGCAAATGGCTCTTGGCCTTTTTTGTTTTAAACAAATTTACCACTATATATATACATATTTACCATTCATTTTAATTCACACACACAATCAAAATATCTTCCAATAATCCTAACTCTTTCAACCAAAATGCTTCCAACACATTTGCACTCTTCGGTTACGATCCGACATCACCACCACCTTACTGTCTACAAGTGGATCGATCAAGTTTATCTCAAAACCAAGTGTTTGTAGGTGGTGTTGCTAGCTATTATTCACAATTTCAAATGCCACAACAATTCCAATTCCACCACCCCGAACAACATACCAAACCCAAACGCATACCCAATTCCATTTTAAATCTCAACCGCCCTTCATATAACTAACCAAAAATCTTCCTGATTCCGAACCCAAAGAACAACTTCATAAAAAAAAGAAGGCCGATCCAAGAAGATGGAATCAAAAAGAAGAGAAAAAATTAGCAAAGACATGGGTCGACATATCCAATGAGAACAACACGAGATCCAGATTAACAGACGTCCGACCAATGTAACTAGAAATAGAATATTGTAAACAAACTTATGATGCATTGGAACAAAATTAACACAAACTTTGCAAAGCAATGGGCTAGCAGAGAAAGTGAGCCGAGTTTGTTGAAAAAAAACTCACGCGACATTCCAAGATGACATGCTAAAGCCTTTTAAGTTCATTCATGTGTGGGAAGTTGTCAAAAAAAGTATTATGTGGAAGGAACTTGTAACATATGAAGACGTTATTAATCCGCCAAAAAGAAGCAGGACATCTTCATATTCGAGCTCACAACAAATTTCATCGTATGGTCACATATGCGTTGATATTAATGATGATAACGACGACATCGAAGAAATACACTCGCCTCCTCGTCCCATGGGAAAGGACAAAGAAAAAGCTCGAGCAAAACAAAAAGAAAAAGAGACATCTTCAAATTATTCGGTCGGAACCGAACAGTCAATTAGATTGGAGGAAATGATGGCACAAATGACATAATTGAATACAACTTTAGAGAAGTATATGGATGAAACCACCCGACTCATAGAATATTCGTTGTTAATGCAAGACGTGCAACATCTCGACCCTAAAGAACAGGAGGCGGCTAAAGTGGTGAATGCGTCAATTTGAGAAAAATATAATTTAAAACGCAAATGAAATTTCAATGTCATGCTTTTTTTTTCTACGTTTTTAATGTAATTTTTGACTTCATGTATTTTTTTTTCAGGTTTTTAATGTAATTTTTAATTTCATTTTTGTAGGGTTTCTAAAATGTAATTTTTAATTTTAGAATGATTTTTATTAAAAAAAAGTTCTTATTTTTTTATTGAAATTAAAAAAAAATTTCATAGGCAAAACCATCACTACATCCTAGTTCACAGATAAAATTTGTAAAAAATATAAAAGTTGATATGACGCCTATATGACATAGTTTTACCATTGGTAAAAACATCACTATACCCTTTAGCCTAAGCGACGCCATTTTCTTTGGTAATTTAGTCATTATATGTAAAATTTTGTTTTTTACATCATGTGAAGAACGAAAACAAACAAGAAGAATATGATAATATCCACATTTTATAATAGTCATTTAGAAAGATGACAAACAACAAAAATAGTCCACATGTTTTGTATTTTTTTTTTCAACTTTTAAAATAGTAAATGTAATCCTTACTAGGAGGTTTCTATATTGTTTTCGTCTTTCTCTAAATTGAAATGACTAACTTGCAATAATAGAATTTCTTTTTTTATTTTTTATTTTATTACACGATTAAAAAAACTAAAATAAATTACAACCGTAAATCACACTCTTCCTTATACCCACCCACCTTCTCTCTTTAACTACATTCACTTTGTCAGAGAAGAAGAAAAAACCGTCGAAGCCTATTCCAGCTAACGAAACTAGACACCATCATCACCAATCGAACCACCAAGAGGTACGATCCAAAAGCTCTTGGTCGGTTCCTCAACCGACCACCATTGTGACCATGTGTCGTCGCTCTATCTCATCTGAATTCACTTACGACCGACAATTGCAGACGAGTTCAACGCCAATCGACTCCCCTCATTGGAAAATAAGTCCGAAAGCCACATGTTTTCCTCAGAACCCCCACCACACACACATACACACTCTCTCTAACATTTTCTTCTTCCCACTATTTTCTTCATCACCTCCGACCATAGTTTTCGTCGGCCTCCACTACAGCTATCACCCGACATCGCAATCACCACCAACAGCTACGCCTCAACCATCGTTAGAATTTTGGGGTTAGAAAGCACTAGAATTCTGAGAATCGTGATGAACGCTTTCAAATTAAAGTATTTGGGTGGTACTACCCAATCTTCAATTGGATAAGACTCCGAAGTTTGAGAGACAAGAACTGAGAATGTTAGATGCTATGATTTTCGAGAGGCCGGTAGCAGTTCTGGAAAGGAAAGTGAAGGTTCTACGGAACAAGGAAGTACCTTTGGTAAAGGTACAATGGGAGCACCGGAGGGGATCCGAGTGGACTTGGGAGCCGGAGGCTGAGATGCGAGAGCATTATCCAGAGTTGTTCACCGCAGCAAACTTCGAGGACGAAGTCTAGTTCAAGTGGGGGAGAATTGTAACGCCCCGAATCTCATGTATTAATTTTATGGCTTTAATTTTCATAAATTGCAAGGTCTACTCGACGAGTTGGATGCCCTGACTCGTCGAGTAGGAGCGGGTTTGGCCACGTGTTAAGTGACCGACTCGCCGAGTCCAAGATAGGAATCCACGAGTAGGAGCTGGGGGATGAAACCCTAATTTCCGGGGTTTTGCACCCTATTTAAAGGATCATTAGCCTCCTTTAGCCCCTTACAGCCTCTTGAGAGTCCAGCAAACCCTAATCCGTGTGTGTGCTCCATTCTTGTGTATTTTAAGCTTTGGAAGGTGGATCTTAGTGAGAAATGCTTAGAGAAACAAGTGGCTAGAAGCAAGGAGCGTGTGGGGATCTGAAATCTACCTCAGTTAGCATCTTCTGAAGGTATCAAGTCGTTACCTTGACCTTATTTCCTTCTAGATCTCATTTGGCTAAAGATTAGGGCTTTTCTAACATATTAGGAAGCTATTCTTGGGTATGAGCTAAGACCTGAAGTTGCAACTTCAGATCTGAACTCTCTTTGGTCTCTAAGTCCATAAATCTTCCAGCTTTAGCAAGTATGAACCTCTCCTTAGGTGTAAAACTCCATTACAAGCTTGGTTTTGACATTATAAGTCTTTAGAGCCTTGCATGCACGTAGAGTTTGCAACTTTACGTGATAAACATGCATTGGGAAGCTGGATCTGCAATATGGAACCTTAAAATGGCTTAAAAAGCATCTGAATGGATAATTGACTGAAGGGACTCGGCGAGTTGCATGGCCAACTCGACGAGTCCGATGAAGATTGTCGTGCAAGCACTTCTGCATGGACTCGGCGAATCAGTGGGGTGACTCGGCGAGTCAAGTAGGGTTTTCCCAACATTTGGACATGCATGAACTCGCCGAGTTGCAGGGAAACTCGACGAGTCAACCAAGGATTTCACAACTTCTCGAGTTCAGGAAGGACTCGACGAGTCGGTGAACCACACTCGACGAGTCGGGTCAACATGGACTGTTGACCTTGACTGTTGACTTTGACTTTGACCAAGGGTTGATCAGTTTGACCTCTGGGTGTATTTTGGTAATTTGGAAAGTTATGGAAATGGTTTTATGGTAACTATAGGTGGTGGAGTTTGTGTCGGTGATTCGAGAGTTGAGCTTATCACTTCAGTGCGACATTTGTGAGGTGAGTTACATCACTATACTAAGGGGTCTAAGGCACCAAGGCCGACCTATTAGATATGATATCCTAGCAGTTGATAGTATGTTGAGTATGAGTTAGTGTTGCATGCTAGTTGTTATGCCAGTTAGGTAGATCTGTAGGTGATTATCTGTATGCGCATTAGTTGTATTATATGTTGACATATTATGTGGGATGGGTTGAGGTGATACTGCTCCGTGCGGTAACCAACAAGCCCGAGAGCATTCCAGATACGAGGTGAGGGAGACTCGTATTGTGGGCTCAGTGGCAATCCAGATGTGAGATGTGGGCCCGGAGGGCAATCCAGACTCACACTGTGGGTCCAGGGGTAATCCAGACTGTAAAGTTGTGGACCCAGTACATGTTGTTATTTGTATATGTGTTATGTGCAGTGTATCAGTATTTTGGGGGAACTCACTAAGCTTCGGGCTTACAGTTTCAGTTTATTGTTTCACGTACATCATGGGATCGCGACAAGGCAAAGGCGTGATCGTACAGCTCCTCATATTTATGTTTATGTTTCTGGGATACTCTGATATTATACATTTTGAAAACAAGTTTTGTAATGATTGAAGTTTTTGAAATGTTTTAAAGTTTAAATTTGGCACGATTTTTATGGGTGCTACACAACTTCTGTACCATCAGCAGACAAAGCTACAAACTCAGACTCCATGGTTGAGTTTTTAATACAAGTTTGTTTATTGGATGCCCAATAAATGACACATCCTCTAAGAAGAAACACCCAAAAACTAGTAGAGGAGTGATCCTCTAAGTTGTTAATCCAGCTGGCATCTGAATAACCTTCCAAAATAGAAGGATATCCACTATAAGTTAAACCATAATCCACAGTCCCTTTCAAATACTTGAATACTCTACTTACAGCTTGCCAATGAAGTGAACTAGGATTACTAGTATACCTACTAAGCCTTCCTACAACATATGCTATATCAGGCCTAGTGCTAATCATGGCATACATTAGACAACCAATAGCCCTTGAGTATTCAAGTTGAGACACCAGAGATCCTTTATTGGGTAGAAGATTAAGATTAGGATCTATAGGAGTGCTAACATGAGTACAATTCTCAAAGTTAAACTTTTTCAATATCTTCTCAATATAATGAGATTGAGAAATTGAAATCCCATTGTTTCCTTGTTTAATTCTTATACCAAGAATTACTTCAGCCTCCCCTATGTCTTTCATGTCAAAACTAGATGATAAGAATTTCTTGGTTTTATCAACTTCATCTTGATCAGTGCCAAAAATCAACATATCATCCACATATAGACAAATCATAACTCCTTTACCAAAGGTATCAAATTTTCTATATACACACTTGTCAGCTTGGTTTAAAGCAACACCATTAAAAAAGAAAACATCATCAAACTTTTGATGCCATTGTTTTGGTTCTTGTTTCAAACCATATAATTATTTTTTCAACTTGCAAACCTTGTGTTCATTTCCTGGAATCAAAACCCTTCAGGTTGTTACATGTAAATCTCCTCATCCAAGTCAACATTTAAGATTGCAATTTTCACATCCATTTGGTGAATCACAAGGTTATGTATAGTTGTAAGACATAAGAATAATCTAGTAGTGGAAATTCTAGCAACAGGAGCATAAGTTTCAAAGAAGTGAATGCCTTCCTTTCGCCTAACGCCTTGGATAACCAATATAGATTTATACTTATCTATTATGCCATCCACTTTCATTTTCCTTTTGAGGATCCATTTACATCCTGATGCCTTGCAACCAGGAGGTAAGTCAGATAATACCCAATTATTGTTATGCATGATAGAATCAATCTCATCCTGAATTGCTTCTTTCTATAAATGAACATCCCTAGAAACCATAGATTCATTAAAAGTCTTTGGATCCTCCTTAATATTAAAAAAATATTGATGTTAAGGAACAATATCATCCCTTGTTCCTTCAACTAAATAAAGTTGAAAATTAGATCCAAAAGATTTAGCTTTTCTAGCTCTAGTACTCTTCTCAAGTTCAGGTACGAAACTTGTACCACCAGAAACATCTTCAGCTTGAGTTTCGTTCTTACTGAAAGATTGTTGAATCATGTCCCTTGGTCTACGTATAGATGTAAATCTATCTCCATCAAAGATAGCATCTCTTGACTCTATAACAGTGTTCACACACAAAGAGTCATTAGATTCTAAAACATAGAATGTGTATGCTTTGGAATGCTCCGCATATCCAATGAAGATACAATCTATACCTTTCTCACCTAATGTTCTCCTTTTGGGTTCAGTGGGCCTTACAACTTCTTTACAACCGTAAACTTTTGGATCACTCAAATTTGGTGTAACGCCCACGTTTTCATACCAAGTACACCCCAAAAATTTAATTTCTCATTTAAAAACTTACAATTTATTTTGGTGTACATTGGCGAACTGACATACAAGAAGTTATCACAAGGATCGTATTAGCCACAAGTACATGATCGAGCTGGGTGTCATAATAATTTACCTGCAAAATAAATCATCACAACAACATAAGCCTCACGACTTAGTGAATAACAACTACTACAACATAATCAAATAAATCATATAAATCACATAATGTTTTATTTTCTTAGTTATGTAGTAATTAATCCATATCAATTAACAATATTCTCGTAACCAATTTCTCAGTAACAATCTCTCCCTCATCCATAATCTATCTCTCCATCACAATCAATCTATCAACTAGACTCTATATCTCAGACAATAATCTATCAAGAATATTTCTCATGATCGATCTATCTCATTAAGGATCTATCTTATTAATAAATTATATTCTAAATATAGTCAATCTCTCAATTATATGGTCTCTCCCTTTCTCAGTCATAATCTTATTACAATAATTTCTCTATTAATCAAGCATCCATCTTCCAATTATATGCATTCCCTCAATAATGATTTCTTTCTCGATGCTCATCAATCATTCAAAAATAATCAGTTATTTAGATCTTTATATAATTTACATTTCGTATATTACAAATATCATAATTATCACATATATCACGAATCTAATACCAACAATTACTCAGGAATGATCTATCTTTTAATTTGGTTTATCTCTCAGTTATATACTATCTAATTAATCAAAAATCAATCTTTCAATCATATGTTTATCTCTCAGAATAATCGATTTATCCAATATCAATTTATTACTCTTTAATAATTAATCATATAAATCATGGAATATACATCACAGACAATACATCAATGGATGTTAAAGTAGTGTTACTCACCTAGTTAGTTAGCAGACTAATTCCAGTTTTGGTTTCAATCCTTCGTTGCCTATCAGCTTGTCATATGGTAGTACCTAATCATCCCTCACGGACCTCTTGTCACTAAACTAATCAAATCTAAAAATATAATCATAATAGGCTTAACCCGTAAGCCGTTAGCTAAATCTCTCATAATGGGTAATGTTTTGGTCAAAAATCAATCAAATGAGAATCAACCAAATTGTATGAGAGGTTTTGGTGTTGTGACTAATATGAGTATCAAATTAGGATCAAAATGACACAAGAGGTTTACAAGAAAAGTACATTGATCCTTGATAGGATCTCCTGCATAAAACATTGTGAGGTGATAACGATCACCTACCTTGTTTGATTTTATTGACTTGAATGCAAATTACAGAAATGAAAACGAGTACAAGTGTTCAGTAGCTCTAGTTGTGTGTAGTGTGAATATGACATGTGTATTTATAGTATAATCTAAATAACTAAAAGTCCGATATTTACGGGATCCTCTTGAATAAGTATCCGCACGTTGTTTTGACTTGGTATTCCTGAGTCTTAAGTCTGATTGAAATGATTCTTCATACTTTAGGAGCCTTTAGTTGACTATTTTTTCACGAGTGAAGAATAAACAAAAAATCTAGTTGTTAATCTTTGTTAGGAAATAGTAATGATAATAATTAGGATCCTGGTGTATGTTTCGAGATCCTTAGATTCATTTAAGACCCAGGATCCTAAATAGGGTTAAGGATCTTGAGCCCTAACAATTGCCCCCAAATTATACCTGCAAAATATTTCAGATTAATTACGGATATTTGAAAGAGTATAATTTTATAATTAAAACAAAAATAAAAGTAGGGATTCCAAAATTCTAATGTATAGAGAAATTTAAATTCTAACGGATAGAATTGTAGCCGTTAATGTAGGCATGATTATCTGTCAAAGCATCTCTCTCTCTCTCTCTCTCTATCTCTCTCTTTCTCTTCTTTGATCTTCGCATACATATGGAACTTAGGTTCCCGATTCTTCTTTACACCTTCCAGCTCCCTTTCACGCGTTATCGGTTATCTTTGAAGGTATTCTCTGTGCTTTTTTCTTCTTAATTTTTCCATAAATAAGGCACTTATGTTCCCGATTCTTCTGTACTCCTTCCAACTCCCTTTCACGCATTATATGTTATCTTTGAAGGTATTCTCTATGCTCTTTTCTTCTTAATTTTCTTTATCTTTGATCAAGGGAAAGAAAGCGCTCCGTTCTCGTGCCAGCATCATCGCCCTTTACGATGAGTATTTCATCGATCAAAAGATCATGTCTTATGCAGAGACTTTCTCTTTTGATAATGAAGACATTGAATCCCTGAAAGCTAATGGGAATTTTTCTTTCGATGCTATTTTTAAGTCTTTCGTTGATCTGGCTCAGCCATATTTCGTCTCCCCCACTTGGATTTGTTTCCATGAGCACCCTTTTTCTCTGGGTATGACTTACCCTTTTACTGGGATCGTTTCCAAATTCTTTGAGATCACCCAAATCTCCTATATCCAAGTTATGCCAGTGATTTGGAGGATCCTCTTCTGGATTGATCGTCTGAGCCATTCTATGGATCTTGACATCGGTTTGTATGAGTTAGCCTATGTCTATGATCTTTCAACCTTTGGAAATTCTCGTTTCCTGCTTAAAGTCAAAACCAGCAAGTCACATATTATCCTGAAATCCAAACAAAATGATGGTACCTGGAAAGAAAAATGTTTCTTTATGAGACGTGATTCTATCCCCAATGGAGATCTCTTTCCAAAAACCTGGGTCAAAACAGTAGGATTTGATTCTATCACGCCAAGGATATTGAAATTCACATCTTCCTATTTTGTTTGTTTTGATGCAACTTTCAAGTTTGAGGACGTTGCTCCAGCTTCTGAAGATACTAAAGAGAAGGTAGAGATCCTTCTTGCTTTGCCTAAGGCTGACAAATCTTTTAGGCTCGAACAACCCAGCATCTAAGAGAGTTCATCCGCTACTGCATCAATGTCGACAAGTAAGGAACCTTCGTCTGTTTATTTTCTTTTGTTTCATTTAAAGTCTCATGAATCTGTTGAATTCCATTGTTATGTACATGATCCAAAGCTATTCGCTCCAGGGCCCGATTCACTCTTGCTGATATTGAGTCTGACGGCCAGCTCGTGGTCAAGAAAGATGTAACACCCATTTGTACCGTTCCATACGATTCAATATAAACAAATGTTTATAAATATACAAGTAGAAATATATTACTCTTTAGCCCAAGAAAATAGGAAAAATAAATCGAATCATCCGTAAATCGTAAAAATGAGTGTGCCAAAACACACACACAAATATATATATATATATATATATATATATATATATATATATATATATATATATATATATATAATATTTAGAAAGTACATGTCGTCCCGATCCCAAAAATATAAATTTCGTAGAAATCCGACTCCGTATAAATTATATATGATTTTTATAAGATATAAAAGTCATTCACGCACAAGGAATGTTTGACGTAAAAAGATATGAAGAAAAGGGTTGACTTTTAGCTAAAATCACCAAAAGGAAAATCATAGTACTCTTTAAGATAGGAATTTTGAGAAATATAATGCCAAAAACGGAGTCCGCACAAAAGAGTTATGATTTAGCAAAATCATTTTATTCCATAAAAGTAGGGACAGAAAATAAAGTGAGAATTAGCTATTGACATCTAAAGGAAAGTTGTAGATCTCTTCGAGAGATTTTCGGGGATATAAATAACGTCGAAAATGGAGCTCGTATGAAGAAGTTACTAAATTTATTAAATCTGCGTTTTGCGCCACGCGCTGTGCGCTTCTAGAATGTGAAAACTCAGAACACAGAGAAGCCGACACGTGGCACAAAATGGATGGGGAGACGTCACCTTAAAATACCCAACGTGCTCCCCATTTGCATGCTATGCACCCTAAATACGGCTATAAATTGGCTGCCATGTCTCATTTCGTCCCTCACATCTCCTACACCTTTCCTCTCGAGTTCTAAGGCCGAAATCCCAATATTTCCTTAGTTTTAGTCTTCGGCGAAGCCCTAAGATCCTTGAAGTAGTCGTAGCTAGCGAGTAGAAGCTCTACCAGTGCAATTTCCTAACTTTTTTCAGGAAGAACCTTTGTAAGTTAAGCTAAACTCTAGTCTTTTCAGTGTGACTTATATTTATAGTCAAAGTCATTATTATGAACCTATAAATAAGATTTATTATTAATTCCAAGTCATTATATTGATTGATCTACTTATAGGAGAGGTGTCTAGAATGGGCATGTTGCTTGGTTGTTGGATTTCAGAAAGGCTATACGCTGAAATGGTCCTGCCTCCCAACTGTCTGGACTGAATGATCCTTATTTGATAGATCTCTTAGTATTCTTTGGGATTAGTGAAAGATCTAGGTTTCATTACCAGATAGTAGTAGAAATTAATAAGTTCAATTCTTATATGTTAATACTTGTTCGGTGCGCTATCCATCAGTCGGATCCTCAGTAGAATCGCTAGACAGCTGTCAATCTTCCGAGTCGTTGTCAAGGTGAGTTCTTCTCACTATATTGTATACTAGATTATATATACTATGTATGTTAGGATATAGTTACCATGTAGTGTGCACTTAGCCAATTAGACTAGGATAGTTAGTTGCTTGTTATGTGGATTGTTGCTATATGTACGTTGATTTATATATGTGGAGTTGAGGGCTGACCAGCCTCGTGCTGAAGACCAATAGACTCGGGTGGACTAGCATTATGTAAAAGGCCAAAGTGCGGACCAGCTATATGCTTTAGGCTAAAAGGGGCGGACCAACTTCGTGTTGAATGCTATATAGGGCGGACCAGCTATATGATGAAGGCCAAGGTGCGGACCAGCTATAAGTTGAAGGCTATTATGTGTATGCATTGTATATGTATTGTGGGATATGATATTTTATGGAACTCGCTAAGCCTAGCGCTTACCCAATTGTTATAAATGTTTTTCAGGTACTTCTTGAGAAGGGCAATGTTCGACTGTACACACACGCATTCGCAACATGTTTCTGCACAATGTAAATTGCACTATGATATATTTTAATAAATAAAAATGAAAAAATTGGGTTAAAAATTTAGGATGTTACAAAAGATAGGGTCTCACCTTCTCTTCCTCCAAAGAGGGCTTCAATTGATCTGACCATCAAGCCTCGGGATCCGAGAAGAGGAAGTCGGTCGGGGCCCAGGATCTTGGCCTGGAGAACCTTGGAGTAGAGGAGGCATTGCTGAAGCTAATCTTTTTCTCACAATATATAAGTTATTTCGAGCTCTTTTCCGTTTTACTTTACTTTACTTAATATTACATCTTACAAGTTTATGATCACGCTTCTCGATCCACTGAGGATAGACTTGTAAATGGAGCGGGTTTGGAGCGGACCGACCTTGATCCAAACCCATTAAGCAATTTTAAAATGTTGATCCAAACCCGACCCCGTAACCCGTAGGGTTTTGAATAATTAAATCCATACCCTTATCCACCGGTTCAACGAATTATCAACCCTTTTACCTGACCCATTTACAATATTAAGATTATGCTATAATTATGCAGCACAACACATATAACATGAATCGCTAAAACCATACAACATTCATTCCAAAATAAACTTCAATTATAGCTTAATAAATAACGTTTCCAAAACAAAAAATGTCTAATATTGCAAACATGCATGAGAAAATGACAATTAATCGTAGTAGATTTTAATAACACATGATTTCAGTAACGCACAATTTCAGTAAGTCCCCCGATTTTAAGTCACAATTTTAGCACAGTAACACAAGATTTCAGTAACCAGTAAAGCAAGAACAAACGATTTCAATAGGTCACAATTTCAATAAGTCGATTTCAATAACACACAACTGGAGTAAAGAAGATGATATTAATAGATTACATTAGAATTTTAGAAAACAAACTTGATTGTGGAAAGTCGGTTGCTAAAAACCCTTCTACGAAACGAGATAGATTAAATCCTTTTCTTCTTGTTTTTGGTTGTCGATTGTGATTGTAATACTAATTTAACATATTTATTTGTATTGGGAGTCAACTTGTATTTTTCCATTAGGAACTGGGAAGTGGAAGTGGAATGATCGAACTCCTCGAGTCATGTACATAACATTGTTTCCGTGATAAATGTATAACTTAAAAATAATAAATTTATATTCTAAAATTTTAGACGGGGTGGGTCATAAACGGATCGGATTGATAGTGATCCATACCTGACCCTTTTAATAAAAGGGTTAATGTGTACGAGTCATTAACGGGTAAACAAGTCATAATATATGATCCAAACCCATTAACTTTGCATGGATTCGGAGCGGATCAGAGTCAAAACCTGCTCTGTTGCTAGGTCTAACTGAGAATCTACGGCTTTAAAGCTGAATGTACAGAGCATGAATTTAAGGAGAAAGAAGGGGCCAACAGGGACCTTATGTAGAGAGTGGAAAAGCTGAGCAAGGAAAAAGGAGAGAGAGAGAGAGGAAGAACATTCCCTAAAGATTGAATAAGTGTTTACCGAGCTCAAAAGTAGTGTCGCTGAGGCCATATGGGAGGAAAAGATCAAGCTGGCAGAGGGCGTGGAGAATGTAAGATCTTGGCATGTGGCAGCTTGGTGTGAAACCCTAGCTAAACTTTCTGGAAAGCCTGTTAATGTTGGTCAGGATCCTATATAGAAAAATAAAGAGAAGGAAGAGAAGAATACGAAAGAGATAGAGAAGACCCTAGTTGGGGTGATCAAGCCTAGGATTAGGTTTGATAAAATTAAAAACATATTAATATTTTGGTTTGTAAAACAATATTTTCTTTTTTCGTGGGGTTAGTTGATATTAAGGTCTCGAAGGCCTTGCCCGAAGTAGTGAAAATTTGAGTCGCGAGACTCAAGAAGGAAGTGATTGTGATGATCGGCTCGGGGATTGCAGTCGGAGGTTAAGTGATTGACAAATGGATTAGGATGTCACTATTTTCAACAAAGGTTATGTTCTTCCAGCTTTCAGTGCTCGGAGGAAAGTGAGAGCAGACATGTGATTTTCAGAGTTGGGATGTACCAGCATGAGGCTAGATAGTATGATTTTTGGAGGGAAGTGTGGCAGTATGGGAATGCACAAGAGGATTCTTGTAGTATTGTTGCCTTGAGATGAGATCAAGGGTCTGCTTTATTCAGATATAGTTAGGTCAGGTGCTAGTTGATTGTTTCAAGGACCAGGGAAAGTTTCGAGTTGTATCGGTGGAAGCTCAATGAATGTGCCAGCCTATCGTCAATTTGTACATTTTACCTTTTGGTTTCTAGGTATGGGTACCATCAGTTGATGATTATGGAAGTATTGTTCATAGAGAGCTCCGATTTGGCAGCTGTCCTTGGTTATTGGGAGTTCGCATGTTGGAACAATATTGTTTAGTTTTTCAGACATGACTTTGGATCTATGCATAATCCAATTTTGGCATGTGGTGTCGACAGAGTTGGTATTTGGATTGATCCGACTAGGGTTTTAGTAGAATCTATGAATAACTTTGGAAGTTTTATCGAGCTAGTTTCGTAGTGGTGGAATCTATTCAGTTTCATTCAAGGGGTAGGATCTTATGTCAGTCATTTATGAGGATGTTTCTATTAACGATTGAGGTTCATCATTTGGTACTTCAACCTTTGGGTAAGGTTGTGAAGGAAAAGAAAAAAATGCAATAGATCTAGGGTTGGTTATCGGTTCTCTTGAGAGTGTATATGGTGGTAAGTTCATTAGATATTGTCATGAGGGGTATATATGGACTGAACGAGATAGAAAATGAGCACTTGGTTCGAACTATAGGCATGGTCCTTGTATGGGTTATAACCTTTGAATTGGAAAAAGAGTACAACAGCCTATTCCATTCTCTGGTTGTGTGCGAACATGTTTTCGTTAGATTTTTGCGTTGGTTACAACCTGTTATGTGAAAGGAATTATGCCTTATAGAAGGGTATGACTCATGGGGTGTTTGGTTAGTGCTGAGAGAGATGTTGATTGTGATGGGTTTTGAGCATACCTACGTTCCTATGTGATCATGCAACCCTAATTGCTTTGGATCTAAGTTTTCTCTAGTTATACATGCAAATAGAAATTCCGAATCAACAACCCTAATACTAGCATACAATTCGAAATCTATATGAAAACTAGGGTTAGAAGATTACATTGCTTGCTATCTAGTAATAACAAGAATTCATTGGTTGATCTTGACTTCTGAAAGCTTAGTGCCTCAAGTGTTTCACCTCTAATAGAGTCACAAACACCAATAGCAAAGGATCAATAAGAGAGGGAGGGAGTAGGGTAGAATTTCGGCTAGGGTTTCTCTAAGAATGCATAGCCGAAAATGCTTAGAAAGGGGGTCCTTAAATAGTTGTGCCTGATAGGGCTTTCAGGTGGAAACCCTAATTTCCTCCTTAGGCCCTAAGCAACCCATGGACACTCCTTCTAGAAGGCCTTGGACGAAATTCTATAGGGCCTCCCATAGATTTCGTTCACTCCCTTCTAAAGGAGTCCATCAGCCCAAAATTGCAACTATCAATGATTTGCAATACTAGTCCCCGTTCTTTTAATCAGTTCCTTTAATCCTAAAATTAATATAAAATTAATTTTTGATTAAATACTAATTAAATAATATGATTTCCAATTAATATATTATTCTTATAATATATTAATAAATCATTAATTAACCTCTTTCTCCAAAAGTCATCCTGTCAAGTTGCTATGGTAAAGGCAACCCAAAAGGACCATACTACTACCAAATCAAGTACATACCAGTTATAGTTATGGGCTTAGACACCTAATCCAACAGTCTCCCACTTGGACAAGTCTTATAACTAAAATTGCAAGTATGACTTCAGAATCTGATTAGCAATCGTAGCTCTCAAAAGCTGATATCGAACTCTGACCTAGTCAATGACGCGTGGGGGATGATTCAGTCACTTTTGGGGGATGATTCAGTCACTTTTGGGGTTGATCAAGCCATGAAGCATGCAAGGCATAGTGATGACATGGCATTTTCAATTGATACGTTGGATGAATTGATGGAGGAATGGCATAATGAAGATCCAAACAAGTCCACCATCCCCTTTACTGAAGAACTTGATGCTGAAAAAGACCTACTGGAAATAGAGAGACTGCTGGAAGAAGCTGATTATGATGAGTTAATGAAGACCATGGAGCAACCTACTCGCCGAGTAGAAGCGATCTACTCGCCAAGTCCAGTTGAAGAATCCCGAGAAATCGCAAATTTTGAAGAGGACTCGACGAGTCCCTCGCCTGTACTCGACGTGTTCAGCATGCAGAATGCAAAAACTGAGCTCAAAGCACTACCAGATCACTTGGAGTATGCATTCCTTGAAGATGGTCAACAAAAACCTGTTATAATAGCTTCTGACCTCTCCAACTCTGAAAAGGAAGAATTAGTTCAAGTCTTGAAGAAGAGGAAGAGTGCCATTGCATGGAGTATCACCGATATCAAGGGAATAATCCCCTCTTATTGCTCTCACAAGATTAACCTGGAAGAAGCAGCAAAGCCGGTAGTACAACACCAAAGAAGATTGAACCCAAACATGCAAGAAGTGGTCAAAAAGGAAGTAGTCAAGCTTTTAGATGCTGGGATCATTTATTCTATTTCCGATAGTCCATGGGTTAGTCCTGTTCAAGTGGTGCCCAAGAAAGGAGGGATGACGGTCGTGACAAACGAGAAGAACGAGCTTATTCCGACCCGAACGGTAACCGGTTGGCGAGTGTGCATCGATTATCGAAATCTAAACGATGTCACTCGTAAAGACCATTTTCCTTTACCTTTTATTGATCAAATGCTTGAAAGATTGTCCAGCCATAGTTATTATTGTTTCTTAGACGGATTTTCGGGCTACTTCCAAATACCCATAGACCCAAGGGACCAAGAAAAGACCACTTTCACTTGCCCGAGTGGGACTTTTGCCTATCGCCGCATGCCCTTTGGGTTATGCAATGCACCTGCGACATTTCAAAGGTGCATGACGGCCATATTCCACGACATGGTGGAAAATTCACGGAAGTATTTATGGACGACTTTTCTGTTTTTGGATCTTCCTTCCATGATTGTCTTACTAACCTTGATTTAATGCTTGCAAGGTGTGAAAAGACCGATTTAGTCCTTAATTGGGAAAAATGTCACTTTATGGTTAAAGAGGGTATAGTTTTGGGCCACAAGGTATCCAAATCGGGAATTGAGGTGGATCGGGCAAAAATAGATACAATTGCCAAATTACCTCCACCAACTAATGTAAAGGGCATTAGGAGTTTTTTAGGACACGCGGGTTTTTACCGCCGTTTCATAAAAGATTTTTCTAAAATAGCTAGACCTCTAACACAATTGCTTTTAAAAGATGCACCATTTAATTTCACTAAAGAGTGTCTAGACGCTTTTGAATTTTTGAAAGAAAAATTAACTAATGCCCCGATCATTATTGCCCCGAATTGGAACATACCTTTTGAAATAATGTGTGATGAAAGTGACTTTGCATTAGGAGCTGTCCTTGGTCAAAGGGTTGATAAGCACTTTCGACCCATTTATTATGCAAGTAAGACTTTGAATCCGGCCCAAGAAAACTACACCACAACTGAAAAAGAATTACTAGCAGTGGTGTATGCTTTTGACAAATTCCGCCCTTATCTTGTTTTATCTAAAACCACTGTTTTTACTGACCACTCAGCTATTAAGTATTTGTTTGCCAAGCAGGATGCAAAGCCAAGATTGATACGTTGGGTCCTACTTCTACAAGAATTTGATATCGAGATATGTGATAAGAAGGGAATGGAGAATGTAGCAGCCGACCACTTATCAAGGCTAGAAAACCCGCATTTGGAGTCATTGGAAGAAGAAAAGATTGGAGATGATTTTCCGGACGAATACATTTTGGTGACCACGGGGGAAGAGCCATGGTTTGCAGATATAGCTAATTATTTAGCTACCAAGTACATCCCAAAAGACTTTACCCGCCAACAAAAGAAGAAATTCTTTTCGGAAATAAAATACTACTTTTGGGATGAGCCATATCTTTTCCGAAGCTGCGCGGATGGGATCATAAGGAGATGCGTATTCGGGAATGAAAGCCGAGAAATTTTGGAGCATTGCCATAGCGGGCCCACCGGTGGACATCATGGAGCACATTACACATCAAAGAAGATATTTGATATTGGGTTTTATTGGCCCACAATTTTTAAAGATGCTACCCAATATGTCAAAGAGTGTGATGCATGCCAAAGAGCGGGAACATCTCCTCCCGAAACGAAATGCCACAACATAGTATTCAAGTGTGCGAAGTATTTGACGTATGGGGGATCGATTTCATGGGACCATTTCCAATCTCAAAGGGCAACAAATATATTTTGGTGGCGGTTGATTATGTATCCAAGTGGGCGGAGGCACAAGCTTTACCAACTAATGATGCTTGGGTGGTGGTGCGCTTTTTGAAGAAGTTATTCTCAAGATTTGGAGTTCCTAAAGCCCTTATAAGTAACAGAGGCACTCATTTTGCCAATGATCAATTAGAAAAGGTGTTAAGGAAATATGGGGTAACCCATAAATTCTCTACATCTTACCATCCACAAACTAGTGGGCAAACTGAAGTGACAAATAGAGCATTAAAGAGAATTTTGGAGAGATCGGTGGGTAGCAATCGAAAGGAATGGTCGGATAGACTAGATGATGCACTTTGGGCCTTCCGAACAGCTTTCAAAACACTTATTGGTACTACACCATATAGGCTAGTTTATGGGAAGCAATGTCATTTACCGGTGGAAATAGAGCATAAAGCTTTTTGGGCTTTAAAAATATGCAACTTTGATATAGCTGAACTTAAAAAAAACCGGTTGATGCAAATGAATGCTCTTGAAGAACTTAGGAATGAGGCTTATACTAGCTCCTTGATTTATAAAGAAAAAACCAAGCGTTGGCATGACAAAAGAATCAAGGGTAATAAAGACTTTCATGAAGGGCAAAGAGTTTTACTTTTTAATTCAAGGCTCAAACTCTTTCCGGGCAAACTAAAGTCAAGATGGGATGGTCCATTTCTAGTGAAGAAGGTGTTTCCACATGGAGCTATCGAGTTATTATCAAGAGATGGCACTCCTTTCAAAGTTAATGGACATAGAGTGAAAAAATATGAAGAAGGAATCCCGAGGAATGAAGACATAGAAGAAGGGCTGCTGTTGGAGGGCATGGCAGAAACGTAGAACGGAAGGAGTCCAGCTAACGACTCCTTAAAAAGAAGTGCTTCCGGGAGGCAACCCGAGTTTAGAGTTTGCATTTTTTTTCCCTTTGTTTTTCTTTTTCACTTTTAGGATCTGTTTTCTTTTCATTCTTCTTCTGAAATTCTGCTTAAAATGATTGCTTGTGGGCAAGCAATGCTCAAAGTGTGGGGTGGTGGTTAAAAAAAATTGAGTTTTTTTTTTCAAACTGAACGATATACTCGCCGAGTTCATACGATTACTCGGCGAGTACCTTTTGAAAATCACGACAAAACGCGAACACACGTCCCTACTCGGCGATTAGGAATTTCTACTCGACGAGTACAAGCGTTTAAACGGGTTTTTTTTACAATCTGTAAATAAGGGTTTTTTTTACTTTACTCATTTTCACCAACACATTCATACTCGCCGAGCATTCTCTTCCTCTCAAGCCATTCCTTTGATTTTTGTTGAATCTCCATCCACAAGGCAAAAAGGTATGATTTTTCCTTTGTATTCTTGTTAAAGGTTATAACTCTATCAATTCTTGGTGCTTATTTTGCTTAAATCCAGATTTGGGGGTTTACTCCGATTCTAGGGTTTCGATTTTACTATGAATTAGGAAGATTTGGATAAAATTTCTTGTGGATTTGTGTTTAAGGGACTTAGAACAGCAAACCCCTTTGCAAATTTATGTGTTTTGATTGACCTAATATGGTCCGATTGAAATCTGTTCTCGCAGTTCATCCTACTCGCCGAGTAGTTCATGAACTCGGCGAGTAGATGTTGTGATAGACCTGTTATGGTTAACTTTAATTGCTGGGTTTTGTTTGTTGTTGTTTTCTTGATGTTTTTATGCAGAAATCATGTCCAGAAGAGGTCAGAGTTCAAGAGGAGGGGGTCAAGGAGACATTCCATGGCTTACTTTTCCACAAATCACTTCAAAATCTTCTCAAGTTAGGGCGAAGAACAAGTTGGAGGTTTTGAAGCAGAAAGAGATTCATCTACCCAATGCAATTAATTGGGATTGGTTGGGTAAAACTGGGTTGGAAGAAGAATTGACACCTTATTTGGTGAAATCTTTTGACGTGGGTGGATCAACAATAATTTGTGATGGACGGTTGCAGCTGTTCAAAATACAAGAACCTGTGTTTGCAGAACTATGTTGGGAATTCTTCGCTACTCTCTCATTCCGGGGTGGTAGTGAATATTATAACGCCAACATTATCACTTTTTGCCTCGGAGGGGAGCTGCGCCACTGCAACATAGCGGAACTCGTCGGGAGGGTTGGTATCTATGACCAAAATGTCATCATGACGGAGGATTTTGAAACATTTTTGGAGCAATGTCACAAGGATCTTCCCGAGGGAGTCGTTGCCTCCACTTGGTGGAATACTATTACAAACCGGGTCTATATTCCCTATTCTGCTCAAGAGAGCCATATTCGTTCTCCGATCCATCGTCTCATCCACCGCCTCATCGCTAGTACCATAAATATGAGGAAGGATGATGACAAAGTTCCTACCCTCTACATTTTTTATTTGTGGAGCATCATTACCCCGGACGTCTTTTGCAACTTGCCTTATTGTTTGGCAAAATACCTTGCGGAAGGAGCGGTTAAAGAAAAGATTAATTCCAAAATTAATGGGGGTATGTTTGTGACAAGACTCGCAAGGTCATATGGCATTTTGGACATGCAAGAGGCAAGGGCGTTGACTGTAATTTCTCCTCCTCCGTTTAGCAGTACATTATTCCGGAGGGCAAGGATTGTGGAAAAATTTGGGGATTCATTTGCAATTCCACATGTAGATGAGGTGCTTGCTCCCGAGAGGCCGGGAAGAAAAGTTAGGCAAAGGAACGAACGGGCCCGAGAAGACCCACCGGTTATTCCGGTGGAAGATGAGAATGAGGGATGGAATCAAGTGGAATATAGGAGGTATTTGGATGACATTGGTCAAGGTGTTAATTATAACAATGAGTCATTCAATTATCTCTTTCAGCAAATGAACATCGCCCCAAGGCCCGGGCCCGGATATCCTTACATCATGAGTTGGGATGAGCGGATGCAGAGGAGAAACAATCAAGCAGGAGGAAGTGGCGCAGGAGGGGCAGACATGGAAGAAGAAGTTTGTGATGGGTTTTGAGCATTCTAACACTTCCTAAGTGTACATGCAACCCTAATAACCTTGAATCTATGTTTTCTCTATATACATGCAAATTTCTTTTTCAAGGTTATTTCCTAACTAGCATGGCATGGGGATTACATAAAACATAAAACTAGTAGAAATACATACCTTGTTGTTGCTTGGATTCCTTCAAGACTTTGTGAGCCTAGCACCCCAAATGTTGTGCCTCAAATGCTTCACACAACACCACAAGACTTGGAATAACTTGAGAGAATACTTCTAGCACTCAAAATTGGTTATGCCCTCTCTAGTAACACTATGTCCACTAGGTCCACTTTTTGCTAGCCATAGGGTTCCTTTTATAGTGTTGTCACAATTAGGCTTTACACATGAATGCCCTTAATTGTCATGACTCTTGATTTCCCATGACCCATGGATTTGTAACTCCCATGGACTATCCATGGAGCTCCATATGGTTACATCCATAACCCATAAACCATGGATCATTAATCCACCATAAAAGAATTGATGATTGTCATAATCAACCCTATATATTTAATTAGTCTCACTTTGATCACCAAATTAATACTAGATTAATACTTGATCAATACTAATTAAATAATACTATTATTAATATATTAGAACTTATAATATATTAATAATGATAAGTGCCTTATTCTCTCATTTATTCTATCCAAGTATTGCAATGCCATGCAACCCAAATGGACCATGCCGGGTCGGGTCAAGTACATACCAAATAAAGTTATGGACTTAGACACTATATCCAACAGTTTGAAGCTTGGTTTTATTTGGATGTTTTTTTTATGTTTTTATTGTGTTTGATGTTAAACTTTGTTGAACTTGGATTATTAGGACCTTGGTTTGTTTGCTTTCACTTGTGATTATACGTTTTTCAGGTTTGAAGATTAGGATGCATTTAGGAGTCTCATTGGTCAAGGCTAAAGTGAGGATTGGTTTAGATGAGAGTGCGAATTGTTACATTTAAGGTTGAGTCCGTTAGGATTGAGAGTGACACAATGTGTTATCACTGAAGGAAATAGAAGAAGAGTCACTGAAGTATTTTGAGTTAGCACCTCAGTCAAGAACCAACAGCAGGGAAATTTATTTTCGACTCAGCGACTTACTCGCCGAGTGCACCTAGGGTACTCGCCGAGTGCATGTGTAAATCCGCGATTATCTGCTAAATGCCGATCTACTCGCCGAGTTCACGCCCGACTCGCCGATTCCATCAACATTTCACACGCAGAATTTGTTTTGAGCACATTCACTACAGTTCTTATCCATGTCTTATGTGGATACTCATTCCTGGAAGATTTCTGAGAGCTTTTTCCTAAGCATTTGGAGCTACTTAGATGTTTACCACATGCGACATGACATCCAAGGCATGTATGAGCTGTTCCCATGCCTAAAGTCATTTGAAGTAGGAGCTTAATTGAAGATGATCAGCCTCGCCACTGCTATCCCAGGGGAGTTTGTTCCAATTTCCCCTTTACTTTAGTATTGTTCTTTATCATGCGTAACATGCAATGGGGACATTGCATGAATTAAGTGTGGGGTAGGGGGTTGGTTACATTAGCTAACTTAGAATCTTAATTTTAGGCATAATTTTAAAATTCTTGCATAATTTTTTTTTGCCTAGGACTTAACTTAGAAAACTTTGGTAAAAGCAATTAGGATTCCATGTTAGAATTATGTTGATGATTGCATGAAGACCCAAATGTTTAGTTGAGCTTATACACGTTCTAGTGCATTTGTGGCCTCCTTATTCTAGTGAAATCATGGGACAAAAACATAACCTCGCTTAGTTTGAAGGATGCAATATGTTTAGCATCGTGTACCAGAAATGTATCCAGGAAAATTTTTATCTTTAATCAATAAAGGTTGAAGTTGAGCGCCCCTGCTTAAGCATGTAGGTATTGAGTGAAAAAAAAGAAGTGAGTTACATGAGAGAATTACAAGAAAAGTTTGAAGAAATTTTAGAGCAGTTAAAGTAAAGATCAAAAGATCAAAATTCCAAAGTTCAAAAGTTGAAGATACCCAAAAATCAAAGAAAATCAAAAAGTTGGCAAATTTTGAAGAATTCAAAGAAATTAAAGTGCAAACTATCAAAGAAAGTGAAGAATTCCAAAAAGCTCCATAGTGGTATCGAAAATTGTAATTTTTAAAATATGTATGCTTGGGTTGCTCAACCAAAAATACCTTGAGGCTAGGAGGTTTTTTGCGGATGGATTCGGAGGGATGCATAAAATGAGCATCGTTCAAAAGAAGTGGGCGAGTGTTTATGAGGATTGTTAGTATTTAGAGTATTGGGGGGTCTTTAGGAAAATTTTAGACACAAATGCATGCGTTGCGGTCTTGGCATAATGGCTGGGTTGAATTGGAGTTGTCTTATGTGATTCTAATGTGCTAAAATTCAGTTTTGCTTGGGGGCAAGCAAAAGTCAAGTGTGGGGTATTTTGATATGTGCATAATTAGCTATATGTTTGGCATAGATTTTTATTAATTTTTAGCTAATTATTTGCATAATATGGACAAAAGGTACTTAATAAGGTCTAAATTATATTTTCAGTCCAGAAGACATGCTTGGAGCAAAAAGGAAGAAGGAGAAGCAATCAGAAGCT
The DNA here is from genome assembly GCF_052849685.1 of Lactuca virosa. Taxonomy (NCBI): domain Eukaryota; kingdom Viridiplantae; phylum Streptophyta; class Magnoliopsida; order Asterales; family Asteraceae; genus Lactuca; species Lactuca virosa. The sequence goes on along the minus strand of NC_136430.1, from coordinate 462,149,042 downwards.
GGAGAATGAAGAAAGAAGAGAAAACCTGGAGCTACTCGGCGAGTCCACGAAGCTACTCGGCGAGTTCCGAAGAATGTTCGCGAAGTAATATCCAGAATCCTTACCGTACACGGATTTCTCAAAGGTACTCGGCGAGTTGGAGACTTACTCGCCGAGTTGCCCCTGTTTTGAGATAAGTATAAATAAAGGATCTTATTCCGAATTGAGGGACTTTCTGATTTTCTTGGACGATAACTTGCGACTGAGGAAACCTTTGGAGACCTGAAGAACCCTAATCTTTGATCTTTTGAAGACTCAAGGCGAATTAGGTTAAATTTTCCACTTAATCTTAGAAGTGAATCATGTCTATATCAACTAAATTCGTTTTTGAGCTTGTTCTTATTGTAATCATGAGCTGAATTTTCATAGTTTCTGTTTAGGAAAGACCAAGTTACTCCTATGGTTTGATTTATACTTTTATTGATTGACTATTGGTGATTTTATTAAATTAAGTTTGTTAAAGAACCTTATGCATTAACCATAACTATTATCTGTTAATTGGAAGACAATTAGGCTGCATGAACATCTCTTAATTGTTAACCTCATATGATTTATGTGAACACTTCATTATATGCCGAGGATTAATGAATATGAAACTAGGATTAACTAGAGAATGGGTAAATTAATGTGTGACCTTGTTTGAGAAACCAACAAACAAGAGGTTAGTTGAATTACTAATTTGATTAACCAATTACAAATCTTATTTAATCCAAATAATTGAGCTAGGGAGTTAATTAGTTTAAACAATTGGCCACTGCTTGAATTGATTAATTTTCTAAGGGTTAGTAATAGTGAATGCGAATCTAACCACTATAGTTGGTAACCAATAACAATTAATTTATCACATTATCATAAAATTAACCATATGAGTGAATTGGTTGGACCTAAACAAAAACCCTTTATTAAATTTGGTGAATTTTTACTTGTTTTAGTTGATTAGTTAATTACTTGTTAGGTGGTGTGTTTAAGTTTCTAGTCTTGTAAAACTAGAGAAAAAAACCCTTTACTTTTATTATTTGTTTAGTTAAAATTAGTTATTTGTTTAATCTCCGTTCCCTAAGTTCGACACCCTACTTATCCAACTATACCACTAAAAGACAGGTTCACTGCCTTTGTGTGCTAAATCTATATTTTTAAAGTAGGAATAAAACTAGTGCATTTTACACACATCAATGATAAAATAAAGTTTATCAAAGCATTTCTTGAAGAAATGTATTTTCATTATATATCAAAACTCGGGATGTCATGTTCCGATACAGACCAAAAACATAAACAATACAAAATAGACCTTACAACAGTTACATATAACTACTGGTCTATAATCCAAAAATATCTTGACGATGTCATCCAACTTATGCTCTCATGCCACTACCTGTAATACAAAGAAAAACTGAGTGGGTCAGGCTTGGGAGCCTGGTGAGCATATAGGGTTTTCAACCCACAATAAATGATTATATTAATTTTGTCAATCAACAATAACCCAATTACCCATTCCCATTATCCTCACTTTATGTCCCTAAAACAACTATCACAAGGGACCTAGCCTAAGGATTTTCATCGGGGCGACAACACTGCTTTGGGGGGTTTCCCAGCAATTTATGTCAAATAAGGCAACCATGGGGGGGATGGAGTACAGCAAATGAACACCCAAGTTCATTAACACCTACAAGTAATGAGCCTGCTAGCGTTCCACTGGACCGTCTAGAAAAGTCTGTGGTCGTCATCTAAACTCCGCTAGATGACTGAATCAGCAACAACAACGAGGCCTCTCATCATTTTATTTCATCACACACCAACTGTCTACCCCTGTTCTACCCAACATATTAGTTGATAAAATATATACATTTAAAACCTGTACAAAACATCCATTCAACCACTAGTTCAAATAAACAAATAATATATAAACACATGGCACGTATTTTATAAAGAATACTTCATATCTATGTGTTAGAAGAAAACGAATATACACTCACTTGATAAGAAAATGATCGGACAATACCTCGTCTCTTAAAATAATCTTTTCCGATAAAAACCGGGATGCTTTTCCTGAAAACCGGGCTTCTCGCGGGCAGAGTTTCGGCTCGGAAACTTTACTTCTCGGGATCTTTGGGCCTTCGGGACTTGCTTCAGGTCTCGGGAATAATACCGGGGCTTCGGGGTATATCTTGCATGCAAAACGAGGAAAATATAGGAGAGAAAGAAATAATTGGGCAACAAAACTCGGCAGCCCTTGAGTTCTATTTATAGGGTGCTGAAACTGGGATTACGCTGGGCGTAATTTCTGAGTACGCTGGGCGTACTAAGCGCTACGTTGGGCGTACACTTCGGATAAGCTTTGGTATGCATGCCACGATCTTCAAAAATTCATAACTTTCGCATACGAGCTCCGTTTTCGACGTTCTTTATATCCACGCGTAGGTGAGACTATGCTCTACAACTTTCATTTAGACTCAGTTGGCTAATTTTGACTTTATTTTTATTATATTATTTTTAGTAGGCCGGGACAGGAAAACCCCGTTATAAAATCATAACTTCTTCATCCGACGTCCGTTTTCGTCTGTCTTTTTATCGTTGGACTACTAACGACGAGATCTTCGATTCTCCTTTAGATTGTTTCGGTCAAATATCACTCGATCTCATATTCGAGTTTCGGGCTGCATACCGGTAAGTCAAAACTTAGAAAAATCATAACTTCTTCATCCGACGTCCGTTTTCGTCTGTCTTTTTATCGTTGGACTACTAACGATGAGATCTTCGATTCTCGTTTAGATTGTTTCGGTCAAATATCACTCGATCTCATATTCGAGTTTCAGGCTGCATACCGCTAAGTCGAAACTTAGAAAAATCATAACTTCCTCATACGAAGTCAGATTTGGACGTTCTTTTTATGCACGCTCTCGGTTTAACGAACTCTTCATCTTCCGTTTAGATCACCAAGGCTAAATATCGCTCTATCTTAAATTCGTATTTTACGTCATACAGTGTCGTGTCGGTTCTGTCGCGAAACTTTGACAGGTCATAACTTCTTCGTTATAACTCGGATTTCAGCATTCTTTATATATTCGAAAACCTTGCCCCGACCCCTACGCCTTCATGCATCAATATCGGCTTTATCTAACATTTTATTTTTATGCTTATTTTTATTCTTAATTCAATTAAGCCACATAATTAAGCATAAAACACATAATACTCAAATAACACATTCTTATTATTTCAAAATGAGTTACAAAGGTTAATCTAGACTATTACAACAACATTAATGCCTAGCCCAGAAACACGGGCGTTACAACTCTCCCCACCTTAGAATGATTCCGTCCCCGGAATCACACATCAACAAACAAATGCGGATAGCGACTCATCATGTCACTCTCCGTCTCCCAGGTGAGATTTGGCCCATCGCATGTTTCCAACGGACAAGCACTAATTTGACCATCTTACGTCGTAACTTCTTAGTCTTTCGGTCAACGATTGCCTCCGGTTCCTCAACTAACCTTTTGTTCTCATCAATTCTAAACTCCGAAAGTGGAATCATGTCGGGAACTTCTCCCGTGAACTTCCTCAAATAACACACGTGAAAAGTGTTATGAATTCCACTCAGTTCTTCTGGTAGTTCGAGCTTGTAAGCTTGGTTCCCAATCCTCTGAAAAACTTTAAATGGTCCAATAAACCTTGGACTTAACTTTCCCCTTTTTCCAAACCTTATAAGTCTCTTCCACGGTGAGACTTTAAGCAAAACCGAATCTCCAACTTCAAAAGTCATCGGTCGTCTTTTCTTGTCAGCATAGCTCTTTTGACGATCCTGAGCTGCTAACATTCTCTCCCTGATTATTTTCAGCTTTTCAGCAGTTTGATGGACTATCTCAGGTCCCATAAACTGCTTTTACCCAGCCTCAAGCCAAAAAGACGGCGTACGACACTTCTGTCCGTACAAGGCTTGATAAGGTGCCATCTTTATGCTCGAGTGGAAACTATTATTGTAGGAAAATTCTACCAAAGGTAAATGTTCGTCCAAGTTACCTTGGAATTCCAGGGTACATGCCCTCAACATATCTTCAAGTGTTTGTATCGTTCGTTCGCTTTGACCATCAGTCTGTGGATGGTAAGCTGTACTCAAACACAACTTGGTACCCAATTCCTCTTGTAGACTTCCCCAAAATCTTGAGGTGAAACGGCTGTCACGATCTGATACAATCATTATCGGAACACCGTGAAGCCTCACAATTTCCTTTACGTAAGAATTCGCAAGCTTATCCATAAACCATTTCTCATTGGCTGCTATGAAATGCGCACTCTTAGTGAAGCGATCAACGACCACCCAAATCATGTTGTGACCATTCTTTGTTCTGGGCAGTTTAGTGACAAAATCCATAGTGATGTCTTCCCACTTACCCGTAGGCACAGGTAAAGGTTATAAACTCCCGTATGGTTTCTGATGTTGTGCCTTGACTCTCGCACAGGTCACACACTCCGCCACATACTTTGCAATGTCAAGCTTCATCGTCGGCCACCAGTAATAGGGTTTCAGGTCCCTATACATTTTAGTGCTACCGGGATGAATTGAGTACATCGTTTTGTGAGCTTCTTCCATCAGAAGATCTCTTATTCCTCCTGACTTAGGTACCCAAATACGATCTTGGAATACCTTCAGTCCATGAGCGTTTGTACTAAACACTAATGTTTTGCCCAAACGTTCCTCCTTTCGGTCATTCTTTTCAGAAGCTTCCTCTTGAGCTTTCTTTACACTCTCCACAATTGTCGAGACAACTTCTATTCTCAGCGCTCTTGGCCTTTTTCTTTCAAGATTGACTTTCCGACTTAGAGCATCAGCAACAACATTTGCTTTACCGGGGTGGTAAAGTATCTCACAGTCGTAGTCCTTGAGTAACTCCAGCCAGCGTCGTTGCCTCATATTTAATTCCTTCTGATTAAAGAGATATTGGAGACTCTTATGATCAGTGAAAAGTTTGCACTTCGAGCCATAGAGGTAATGCCTCTAAATTTTCAGAGCAAATACTACCGCTGCCAACTCCAAATCACGAGTGGGGTAGTTCTTTTCATGCTCTTTTAGCTGTCGAGACGCATATGCTATCACCTTTTCTCTTTGGGTCAAAACACAACCCAACCCAACACCAGAAGCATCGCTATAGACAGCGAAGTCTTCAACTCCATCGGGTAAAGAAAGAATCGGTGCTTGACATAGCTTCTTCTTCAGCAACTCGAATGCTTCTTTGTGTTTATCACTCCAAGCATAAGTAGCTCCTTTGTGAGTCAAAGCTGTTAATGGAGTAGCGATCGAAGAAAAGCCTTGGATAAACCTTCGGTAATATCCGGCTAATCCCAAAAAGCTTCGAACCTCTGTGGGACTTTTTGGTTGTTCCCACTTCATCACAGCTTCAATCTTTGCTGGATCAACCATTATTCCTTCTTGGTTGACCACGTGACCCAAGAATTGGACTTCTCGGATCCAAAAATCACATTTGGAGAACTTAGCATACAGTTTCTCCTTCTTCAACACCTCTAACACTTCGCGCAAGTGTTTGCCATGCTCCTCTTGGCTTTTAGAATAAACCAGAATGTCATCTATGAACACTATCACAGATTTATCAAGGAACGGATTACAGACTCTGTTCATTAAATCCATGAATGCTGCTGGAGCATTGGTTAGTCCAAACGACATAACCAAAAACTCATAGTGTCCATATCGCGTTCTGAATGCAGTCTTCTCGATATCCTGCTCTCTTACTTTCAGCTGATGATATCCTGACCTTAGGTCGATCTTTGAAAAATAACTTGAGCCTTGTAGTTGATCGAACAGGTCGTCAATCCTCGGCAATGGATATCTATTCTTTATTGTTGCCTTGTTCAGCTCTCTATAATTCAATGCACATTCTCATACTCCCGTCCTTTTTCTTTACAAATAGCACTGGGGCTCCCCAAGGTGATGAACTAGGTCGAATAAAACCTTTGTCCAATAACTCCTGAAGTTGTGTCATAAGCTCTTTCATCTCTGTTGGTGCTAGTCGATACGGTGCTTTTGCTATTGGCGTCGTTCCTGGCAACAAGTCGATACGAAATTCTATTTGTCGATCAGGTGGTAATCCAGGAAGATCTTCGGGAAATACTTCCGGATACTCACACACAACAGGAATGCTCTTCATCTCTTTTTTCTCCTTTTTTGCGTCAATCACGAATGCCAAATATGATGTACATCCTTTGGCCAAACACTTTCTGGCTTTCATTAGAGAAATGATTCCAGAATTTACCCTGCGTTTGTCCCCATACACCATAAATGACTCCTTCCCTGGAGGGTTTACTTTTACTATCTTCTTTCTGCACAATATCTCGGCGTCATTGGCGCTAAGCCAATCCATTCCCAACACGATGTCGAAACCGTTAAGTTCGATAGGCAATAATTCCTCGTGGAAATTATTCCCATTTAGGTCGATTAAGATGTTTTTCATACGATGGCTAACAGGTACAAACTTGCCACTAGCAACTTCGACTAATAAAGCATTATCTAGTCTATCAACAGGCAAAGCTAGTTTTCTACCAAACTCATGCGATATAAAGGAGTAGTTGGCTCCAGAATCAAATAAAATTTGGGCAGGCAAATTGTTTACGAGAAAGGTACCTGAAGCGACATCAGCTTCATCTTTCGCAGCTTCCAGTGTCATCTGGAAGGCTCTCGCCTTCGGCTTTGGCGGGATATTGGGTTTTGCTGCCTCCTTCTTTTTAGGACAGTCCTTCAAAATGTGCCCCCCTTCGTTACATCCAAAGCACACTCTTTTGATGGACGGACACTCATCGTCATAATGCCCTGTCTTTCCACACTTGTAACAGGTCACATTCTCGCTACATTTCCCAGAGTGCTTTTTCTTGCACTTTTCACACCATTTCGATTCTCCTCCAAACTTCTTCGAATTAGACTTTGAAGATTTGTTTTTCTTGCTGGAACCTGAAGTTCCCTCAAACTTTCTCTTATCACCAACTTCAACTTTGCTGGCGGTTCTCTCCTTGATCATGTCCTCAACAGACTTGGCAGCCCAGATAGCTGCCTCTAGAGTACGTGCCTGACGTACTGGCACTGTGTACTCCCATGGGAGTCCCTTTGCGTACCGGTCAACTTTTGTCAGCTCATTTGGGACGATGCGCAAAGCAAACTCCATCTTGTCTGTAAATGCATTGGTGTATTCATCAACCGTCATGCTGCCTTTTGTCAATGTCAGAAACTTGTTCTCCAACTCCAGTAGATTTTGGGCCGAGCAGAACTTGCGCTTGAATTGCTCCAAGAACTCTGCCCAAGTCAGTTGTAGTGGCTAATTAGGGCTTAGGGTCTTTCCTAGAGTGTTCCACCAACGAACAGCGCCACCCCTGAACTGACGTACTGCATATATGGTTTGTAGTTTTCCCTTGCAACCGCATGTGATAAAGGCCAACTCCATTTCTGAGATCCAATCCATAACTCCGATCGGATCTTCCTTTCCAGTGAAGGTCGATGATTTGCAAGTCATAAAATCTTTGTACTTGCATCCAAGGCCATCATTCCCTCTACCGTGGTTATTCTGCCTAACAATTGGTGGGTTAGCTTGACCAACAGTCCCACTGAAGTTTCCTCCTTCCGACGGCCCTCCATTCACTTCGGGTTCTTCAACTTGAATTGAAAGTTCTTCACGATTTTGTTGAAGTAGACGTCTAGTTTCTTCCATCTGACGATCCAACATCGTCTGAATCATCAGTTATACACCAGCCATTGTCACCGGCTCAAGTGCTGCTGCTACCACAGGTATTTGCTCGATTACGGGTGGTTGATTCCTGTCTTCGTTTGCGTTTCCAGCACCACTTCTTGTTCTTGCCATCGTTGATCTATACACCGAACAAGGTGAATTTAGATCTTCCTTCACGATAGATAATTATCCAAATCACTCCGAAACGTTTATATGCTAGTTCTAATACTGTCGTCATACGCTTAGAATCCTAAACACATAAGGTTTCCAGATCCGGTCGGCAACAGACCATAGATCCGAACAAATAATATCATATATGGCAAACATATAGCATTTAGCACATAAAAGCACTTTAGGCAATTTTCCTAAAATAAACTAGTGCTCGCATCTCACAATCATCGCTTAGCACTTTAAGTTTAAGTCTAGAAATCCTACAAATTCCTAGTTCGCTTAAACTAATGCTCTGATACCAACTGTGACATCCCCAAAATCTCGGCCAAAAAAGACCGGTTTTATTTATGCTTTTAAAATAATTTCAGAGTAAATCCATTGATTTAAAAGAGTTGCGGAAATTTGTCCCCAAAACAGAATATGATAAAATAAAGTTTATCAAAGCATTTCTTGAAGAATTGTGTTTTCATTATATATCAAAACTCGGGATGTCATGTTCCGATACAGACCAAAAGCATAAACAATACAAAATAGACCTTACAACAGTTACATATAACTACTGGTCTATAATCCAAAAATATCTTGACGATGTCATCCAACTTATGCTCTCGTACCACTACCTGTAATACAAAGAAAAACTGAGTGGGTCAGGCTTGGGAGCCTGGTGAGCATATAGGGTTTTCAACCCATAATAAATGATTATATTAATTTTGTCAATCAACAATAACCCAATTACCCATTCCCGTTATCCTCACTTTATGTCCCTAAAACAACTATCACAAGGGACCTAGCCTAAGGATTTTCATCGGGGCGACAACACTGCTTTGGGGGGTTTCCCAGCAATTTATGTCAAATAAGGCAACCATGGGGGGGATGGAGTACAACAAATGAACACCCAAGTTCATTAACACCTACAGGTAATGAGCCTGCTAGCGTTCCACTGAACCGTCTAGAAAAGTCCGTGGTCGTCATCTAAACTCCGCTAGATGACTGAATCAGCAACAACAACGAGGCCTCTCATCATTTTATTTCATCACACACCAACTGTCTACCCATGTTCTACCCAACATATTAGTTGATAAAATATATACATTTAAAACCTGTACAAAACATCCATTCAACCACTAGTTCAAATAAACAAATAATATATAAACACATGGCACGTATTTTATAAAGAATACTTCATATCTATGTGTTAGAAGAAAACGAATATACACTCACTTGATAAGAAAATGATCGGACAACACCTCGTCTCTTACAATAATCTTTTCCGATAAAAACCGGGATGCTTTTCCTGAAAACCGGGCTTCTCGTGGGCAGAGTTTCGGCTCGGAAACTTTACTTCTCGGGATCTTCGGGACTTGCTTCAGGTCTCGGGAATAATACCGGGGCTTCGGGGTATTTCTTGCATGCAAAACGAGGAAAATATAGGAGAGAAAGAAATAATTGGGCAACAAAACTCGGCAGCCCTTGAGTTCTATTTATAGGGTGCTGAAACTGGGATTACGCTGGGCGTAATTTCTGAGTACGCTGGGCGTACTAAGCGCTACGTTGGGCGTACGCTTCGGATAAGCTTTGGTATGCGTGCCACGATCTTCAAAAATTCATAACTTTCGCATACGAGCTCCGTTTTCGACGTTCTTTATATCCACGCGTAGGTGAGACTATGCTCTACAACTTTCATTTAGACTCAGTTGGCTAATTTTGAATTTATTTATATTATATTATTTTTAGTAGGCCGGGACAGGAAAACTCCGTTATAAAATCATAACTTCTTCATCCGACGTCCGTTTTCATCTGTCTTTTTATCGTTGGACTACTAACAGAGAGATCTTCGATTCTCGTTTAGATTGTTTCGGTCAAATATCACTCGATCTCATATTCGAGTTTCGGGCTGCATACCGCTAAGTCGAAACTTAGAAAAATCATAACTTCTTCATCCGACGTCCGTTTTCGTCTGTCTTTTTATCGTTGGACTACTAACGATGAGATCTTCGATTCTCGTTTAGATTGTTTCGGTCAAATATCACTCGATCTCATATTCGAGTTTTGGGCTGCATACCGCTAAGTCGAAACTTAGAAAAATCATAACTTCCTCATACGAAGTCAGATTTGGACGTTCTTTTTATGCACGCTCTCGGTTTAACGAACTCTTCATCTTCCGTTTAGATCACCAAGGCTAAATATCTCTCTATCTTAAATTTGTATTTTACGTCATACGGTGTCGTGTCGGTTCTGTCGCGAAACTTCGACAGGTCATAACTTCTTCGTTATAACTTGGATTTCAGCATTCTTTATATATTCGGAAACCTTGCCCCGACCCCTACGCCTTCATGCATCAATATCGGCTTTATCTAACATTTTATTTTTATGCTTATTTTTATTCTTAATTCAATTAAGCCACATAATTAAGCATAAAACACATAATACTCAAATAACACATTCTTATTATTTCAAAATGAGTTACAAAGGTTAATCTAGACTATTACAACAACATTAATGCCTAGCCTAGAAACACGGGCGTTACAGGTAATTTGTGTGACCACAGGGTCTTGTATGCTATTATTGAGTATTGTGATATCCTGCATTATGTCTTTGTGATTTATGCTGTGTATTATTCTGAGCTATACTGAGTTAGGACCGGAGGGTCCACCCGAGTTGTGGGACCGGAGGGTTCCACTGAGACACATTCACCGGAGGTTCTTATTTGAGATATAGCCATGAGAGGCTAATGAGATGTGTGTGGTATTTTGGCAAACTCACTAAGCTTTGTGCTTACCGTGTTATGTGATATGTGTTTCAGGTACTTCTTAGGATCGCAGGAAGGCGCCGACTTGATTGTACACACACGAGATGGAGTTTATGTTTTGTGGATCCTGGATTTTATCAAACAATTTATGAATTTGTGTTTTTGACAATATGACAGTTGTGGTTTTGGAATGTGATATTGAGAATTATGTGGTTTAAAAATGAAAATTCGTCTGAAAATTTACGGTGTTACAAGTTGGTATCAGAGCCTTGGTTTGAGGGATTCGGATGTACTTTCGGGTATGTCTGAACTCAAACTGAGGATTTGAGAAAAAATTTCAAAGAGAAATGATTTTTCTAAAACGAGTAAAGAATTTTTAAGAGAAAAAGGAGGAGCAGTGTGTACAATCAGCCAGAGCCCGAACGGTGATTCCCGAAATACCATTACTTGTTTGTCTTATGAGATATTTATGATATATTAGAGCTTCATGCTAGAGGATAGGCTAGGTACTTCAGAATTTAGAGATAGAGTTGCCTGATTCATGATGCCTTAGCCTAGGGTATGCTATTGATTGATCTTATCTGTTATTTGCTCTGTGTGTACTGAGTAAGGGAGACATAGCAAGAATCTTTTAGAGAGAGTGAATAATCTAGGAGAGATACCTAGATGAGCATAGAGGAACCTACCGAGAGAGTAACTTGATATCCGTGAGGGATAGAATACTGTGAATTAGGATCCTAGGAGGAGGACTTGGGATGACTACAGGTTGGTGTGGAAGGTAGTATTGGGCCCGTACTACTGAAAGCACCGGATCTGTATGCAACCCAAGTAAGAATCTTTGGGATACTAAGGAGCATGTAGGGGCGGGAAATCGAGTGTGGGTATGCTCGAATGAGTCTCTGATTATTTTTGTGTTGTATTTCAGGAACATTATGGTAGGTACACGCCACAACCTCGAGGGCACCAGTGGTACCAATGATGAGGAGATCCACAGGATCATTCATGAGGAGGTGGCCGCAGCTATCCGAGAGGCGATACCGAAGATGTTTGGGTCTATTAAGACCACACTGATTGAGACATTCGATGAGCGAGATGCTGCTGTTACTGAGGCTGTTGCTACTGCAGCCACCGCAGCCGTAGCTGCTTCTAGGCCACAGGGAGGTGACTCGTTGTTGTTCTGGGAGTTCAGCAACACGAAGCCACTAGAGTTTGATAGGACTCAGGATCTGATTGCTGCTATGAGATGGATCTCCGACATTGAGGGGTGTTTTTGTTGGGTTTTGATATAATACAACATCCTATGGTGCACATACAACCCTATATACCTTGGATCTATGTTTTCACTAATTATACATACAAAGGTATTGAACCTATAGCTAGCATGCAATTGTCATACAAACTACATAAAATACTAGATAGAGTAACATACCTTTTGTGTGGCTGGAAATCTTGATGTATTTGGCCTTAAGAACTTAGCCCCAATAGTGTGGTAGCCTTAAATGAAGTCACAACACATCAAGGACAAAGGTAGGACTTGATAGAGAATCTCCATGCACTCTAAAACCTTCATGAACTCCAAGAACATGAACACACAGTAGTGGTTTCCGTTTTCAGGTCATAACATATGTATTTATATGTGTTGAATTCTAAGAGTCATGGGTATAACCCAAACCCATACCCATGGGTTTTATGATCCATGGTTCATGTGGCCCAACTCTTTATGTATCCATACATAAACTTGGTCCAACATGGATCATAAGCCCAACACATATAAATATAACTAATTACCATAATTAGTCCCCATAGTTTTAATTAGTCTCTTTTGATCACTAAATTAATTCCAAATTAATTCTTGATCAATACTAATTAAAACATATGATTTCATATTAATATATTAGAACTTATAATATATTAATAAATCATATATATACTCTTCTCTCAAAAGTCCATCCTAACAAATTGTCTTGATGATATGAAACCCAAATGGACCATGCTACTCTCGGGTCGAATACATACCAATAATAGTTATGGGCTTAGACACCTAATCCAACAGTCTCCTAATTGGATAAGTCTAAAACTATTATTGCGTATGACTCCAAAACCCGACTAGCAATCGTAGCTCTTAAAGCCGTTGTCGAACTCTGAACAAATCAATGACGCGTCCATTAGATAAGGGATCATATAATCCTCCATTCTAGATATCATATTGACTGAGACATGGATTATAATCATTCTCTCTGTCCATCTGTTGTTTCCCGATTTCCGATTTATGACGACTGACTAATTGAACAAATCAAATCAGTCCAGGCCCGGCCGAGCACTTACGTTTGTCATCACTAAATAATCGAGGGGCCCACAGATATCGCTTTTATCCCTCCAAGGGAAAAAGGAATGGCTAAACTTCGACTCATATGCTTGTTCTACTACTTGTTGAATCATACACAAAGACACGTTTTATAACATTGAGTTACCAATGCGTTTTTCGTACAATCAATGTATAACCAACTCATAGTTAACAACACATATCTCTAGGTTTGAAGAATATAAGATATTACCGTCTCACGATCACTCGAGATAAAATCCATGAAGTGATACAAGTGAGCGTGGGTTTAATCCAATACCCGAATCTCATTCCAGGAGCACTCATGAATGTTGCAGCAAGTTTTGCTATGTCTAACACCTTAGACATCTACAAACCCAATTCATGACAATCTTGCCTTTATACCTACTTCCAACGTATTATCGACTGTGGATGGTTTGAATAACTTAGTCATTCGGGAAGAATAACCTAGCTATTCTGGAAGTCAAAACATGCAAAGTGAAACACAAGAATAATCGAATCCAATATGGTCTCAGAACTTATGAATATAAATAAAACAACTTTTATTTATCACCATATTGATTACACATTATTCATTGCATAATGTTTCAAATAATCAACTTTATACTTGAATCAAAACAATAGTCATGCCATGCTCCGAGCATGCACACTATGTTTATCCAAACATTAGTTATGCCATACACCAAGTATGCACACTAAGTTTGTCTATGATCTTTTACTTTGTGAAATAGATCGATTGAACATAATTACAATGATTCTCATTTCACAATCCCAAATCCTCATTGTAAATGTAAGAATTCCAAATTCCTGCCATTTACCGAAATCTGTTAGATTCTAAACTTATATGCATTGATCCTCTCGTAATGATTATGCACAAAGTCACAAAGACTTGTCAACAGACATTACAGAGTATTCCAATGGAGATCAATTCCATGGAAACAAAGTCTCAAATTCAAAGTACATTACTTTGAACATCCTTCTTGCATTAAGCTTTCTAATCTTACACAGATTTGAAGAACAACTTCCACCTATGGAAACCTTTCTAGATTCCCATTTTGACTATCACTTCTGAACAAGATTTGCCTCTTTTCAGAATATGTTAATATGGTCCTACCAAAATTAACAATATACTTCCAACTGTCCATGAGCAACCAATCTTTGGTAAACCTTAGATTGTCCTCGACAATTGCTTAATCATTTTAGTCATATCCAATTCTAGACTTTTCCCTTCTTAATGCCCTGAGCATTTGGAAAATTTAGAAAGGATGAATATTATAACACATGCAATCGATCCTATATCCGAAGCATATGGGACACGATTCATGATGTCTCACATAAAGACATAATACTAGACCATTCTTTTTGCTATAATATTTCTATTTCTATTTGCCATGTTCTCGTAATTCAGATTATGAAAAGGGATGTCGTAATCATAATCAAATTTCAGAACTCAAATAATGTAATCATGAATAAATTCAATCAAAATCTCACAATCTAAGCTATTTAGAATCTGAAATGAAGTATAATTTCCTCTCCCTTAATTATAGCAAAACAACCTTTTCAACCCCTGCAACTTCATGAATTGAAACTTTTGTTTTCTATAATTAACATTGCTAACTTGCAACACTTATCATAATTATCATGCTCCCACTAACATGATGATTATTAGCATAACACTCATGCTCCCACTAGCTTTGAAATGTATCCAGAAATCAGTTGGACTTCTAGAAATCAATACTTTATTGAGTTTCTTACCAAAGTTCAGACTTCTGATAAAAGATGCTTTGATAAAAATTTATCAAAATCATACACCTTTCCTTAGATAGCACACATGTGTGTCTAAACAATTTCAGAACTATGAAAAGGGATGCCGTAATCATAGTCTCAATTGTTTAGACCTTTGCCATTTCTCACAAGTCCATGTTAGTGTGCCGGTTAACCACACGCGCTCCACTAACGACTTTGAGAATGCAAATATCACAATTGCTATCTACTTAAAATCTACTTAGTGAAAGCATTTCCTCACCATCATTTTCATGAATCGGAGAGAAATCTTATGACACTTAGATTTTATGGTGTATGTGTTCCTATCCATGTGAATTTGTCAAACCATAATCACAAGACAAGGTTAGTGACAAATCCAAACTCATATGGACCGAACTTGTGCAATCTTAACTTGTTGCCATTTGGCAGCACAAGGGCCTACCATGTCTTCCAAGTTATTATGCAACCAATGCAAAACCAACTTTAACTGGAATGGGCACAGAAATAGGAATATGTCAACACGATAGGTTATAAACCTCAAGTCGTGTGCTAGTGATAAACTACAAGTTTTATTCTTGATTAGATCTTGGAACTCTTTCAGGATCTTTTAGACTCCCACTGTCCTCTTGACATTTAAGACTCTCTTGCCAATAACCATTCCTTGACAAAAAAAATTCAAGGGATAGTGCGGATTCTTATCAAGACAAACACTTCATACAATTGGCCTTAGTTGGTCTTTGTTTTATCCAAAACATCACAACTTACCAATTTCAAATGTACAAGAGTAGGACACCTTTTACTCTTACATTTGACTAGTGTTAATAAACCTTCTTTAAGATGTGTCACTCAAGTCACAATCTTGGAGTATGACTCTAAGACTTGTTTAGGAACGAAGTATGACTCATCTTCTTGATTTAGCCATTTCAACAATTCATGATTCCTCTTCTTAGCCAAACAAATGCACTAAGATGTCCTTAGAGAATCAATTGTGATATTGTTTCATAATCACTAAGATAATCATAAAACAAGATACTCAAGTACTCTCCCATCTTTTCAGATTGGAGAAACTTTTATCTTTCTGCCTAATTTGATTCTTCTTATTCGTTCTGCCTTACATTGAAACTTTTCCAATGTTTCAGAATTATACTTAAACTTGTAAGTATAACCATATTTACTAAACTTCAGTAAATCATGACGAATAATGTTATCGTTCTTTGTGGTGAACTTGACCAGTGCACAAGAATGTGTACTCGATCCCTTAGTCCTTCACTTGACTCACATATACATGTAAACAAGGAATTAGTCTTAATTTTCCAAAGATGAAAATTCTCATTCATCATACAACTTGCATGATTCCAAGTTTCTACCCAACTGAAACTTGGGTGAAGAGAATCTTTCCTTATTTGGTAAATTATGACACTACCACAGTCGAAAGAATCAAATCCATTTTCCAATATTGCTATCAATGGAAACATATAAACAACAATTTCTCACAAATGCCACTGTAAGGATATTTTAAAATAAATAAAATCAAAAACTTTTTTTTTATTTTTAAAACTTTGTGGAAAAACTTATCCTTACAATGCAAATGCATGTGAAAAACTATGTTGTTATGTATTCCTAAGCAATCTATCACAACTCTTTAAGTAACAGCTCAAAATTCTGATCACCGAACCATGCGACCGAAATCCATCTTCGCGATCAGAATCATCATATTCTTCCTTTAAGCTTCCTCTTCACTTTGATTCTTAAAACGTCAAAATGTGATCTAGTCACATCATGTAATAAGAATCTCCAAATAGGAACTTAATAGAGTTAAACAATGGACTTTACCTGAAGTAGAGTCAAAACTTTTGACTTTACAATCCTTATAGACTATCAGGTAAATTTGGCCAGCTTCACATCCAATGCCCCTTCCTTTGGCAATAGAAACCTATGGACTCGTTGTGAATGGTACACGAGACTATCTCAGATTTAGCCTTTCTCTTTACAATTTGGTCAACCGAGTTGACTATGGCCGACCCCTTTCCATTGGGAAGAGAAAGTTTTTCTGGATTTCCAATGTTACCATTATCAATGTCCTTGGTAGTTTGGGAAGTCGATCTTCCAATCAAATTTGCTTTACCAGTGCTCCAAATCATTGCTGATTCAGCAGCACCAAGAAAATAGGTAAGATCATTAAGGGTCATGTCATGGTCTGTCATATAGCAGCTCTAAAGGAACTCACTATGTGACTTAGAAAGTGATTGTAGAACCGAGTCAACAATCAACTTCCTCAAGACCTTGACACCCAACTCTCCCAACTTGTCAATATGTGACTGCATCTCCAAGATGTGAGCACACATATACTTTGCTTTCCAATAGGGCTTGAGTGACCTTGAACTTGTGGGTTAGGGAGAATAATTGGAGGAGGTGGAGGAAACTGATTTGGGAAGATCATAGTTGTCTGAACCAGACATCTAAAATGGGAGATATTCAAGTTAGTTGATTTAAGTCCTTAGTATAACACCCAATATGAAATACTAAGGCTAGGACCCAACACAATATTTTACAACTTGGAAGAGGGATGTCGTAATCCAAGCTATAAAATATTGGAAGGTAGGCGAATGAATTTTCACCAATTTCCACCATGAAAAACGAAATAATTTATTAGGTTTTAATTGGTTTTGAAACTCCTAGATCTTCTGAGATTCATTGAACTTTTCAATGACATGTTTCAATCTCGATTGTGCCCTCTCAAATTTTGTGACTGGGATGCCGAGGATCACAAAACAAGGTGTGAATAACCATGCAAATTCACTTAGTACCCTTAATATTATCACCTAATTGATGTGCCGGTTACCCACACGCGCTCCACCGATCTATGATAAACATAAAGTCACCATTTGCCACTCTTACTAGTCCTTTTTAGTGTGCCGGTTACCCACACACGCTCCACCAACGACTTGGTAAGGTACAAAGTGTGAATTTCATGGGTTAGCACCAAATTCACATTTTCCTAAGTAACTAAGATTGGGAATTTATAAGTGTTTAGTTACTTAGTGTTTACCATTAATACTTTTAATGAAGGGAGAATTATAGTCCTGTCAAACCTGTTCGGCTAACGACCCTCCACCAGTCAAGGAAGTGGTGGGTGAGAGTGGACACCCATTAAACTGCCATTTTTTAGGCAGTAACCTTATACCCCCCTTATAGACCGACTTTGTGAATGAGGCCTACTAACGGTAAGACTGACTTTGTTCTTATACATATATATATAACTATTAACTATTAATATTATAATAGTATAAGGGTTGAATTTTAACTTTTAAAACTCTAAGGGATTAACTTGGAATTAAAGTATTCATGGGGGGGAAACTTTACAAATTCCAAAACTTGAGGGCAAGTTTTGAACAATTCAAAAACTTTTTCAATTCCATAACTTATGAATTTAAAGTAGTTTTAATGAAAACTCTTCAAGTTCCATAGCTTGAGGACAAGTTATGGAAGACTTTAAAACCATTTAAGGAAAAAGACTCTTCATTTTCATAACCTATGAGTTTAAAGTAGTTTAATGGAAAAACTCTTCAAGTTCCATAACTTGAGGACAAGTTATGGAAGACTTTAAAATCATTTAAGAAAATAAGACCCTTCATTTTTCCTAACTTATGGAAATCTTATGAGTTTTAAAAATCATAAATGTGACTTTTCATATAACTTGAGGACAAGTTACAAAAACACATTTTATGAACAACTTTAAGAATAATTTGGATTGAAAACAAATTATCACATAACTTTTCTATTAATCTAAACTAACTCATAAGAACAAAATAATTCAAGTCAAACAATTTTCATGTAATTAGCCTAACCACTAAACTAATACAAAACATGAATCTATTGACAATTATCTTTTGAATTGGATTAGCATGAACATTACCACATAAAAAACAGGTTTACCAGTTCAAAAACAGCTTAGGGTAATGTTTCTAGTCCAATTCTGGCCTTAAAAGTCGAATATATGCTGTCAGGGGGTCCAACTCGTCGAGTGCATGAACCAACTCGACGAGTTGGATGAATTTCTTCATGGACTCGGCGAGTCCATCAGTGGACTCGGCGCGTCCATCAATGGACTCGGCGAGTCCAGTGCCTAGATAGCCAAAATTTTTGATTTTTCAGCCATTTCAGTAAGTATAACATGAAAACAAGCCTTGGCTCTGATACCACTGTTGGGTTTTGGTAAAATACAACATCCTATGGTGCACATACAACCCTAAATACCTTGGATCTATGTTTTCACTAATTATACATACAAATGGTTTCCAAGGTATTGAACCTATAGCTAGCATGCAATTGTCATATAAACTACATAAAATACTAGATAGAGTAATATACCTTTTGTGTGGCTGGAAGTCTTGATGTATTTGGCCTTAAGAACTTAGCCCCAATAGTGTGGAAGCCTCAAATGAAGTCACAACACATCAAGGACAAAGGTAGGACTTGAGAGAGAATCTCCATGCACTCTAAAACCTTCATGAACTCCAAGAACATGCACACACACTAGTGGTTTCCGTTTTTAGGTCATAACATATGTATTTATATGTGTTGAATTCTAAGAGTAATGGGTATAACCCAAAACCCATACCCATGGGTTTTATGATCCATGGTTCATGTGGCCCAACTTTTTATGTATCCATACATAAACTTGGTCCAACATGGATCATAAGCCCAACACATATAAATATAACTAATTACCATAATTAGTCCCCATAGTTTTAATTAGTCTCTTTTGATCACTAAATTAATTCCAAATTAATTCATGATCAATACTAATTAAAACATATGATTTCATATTAATATATTAGAACTTATAATATATTAATAAATCATATATATACTCTTCTCTCAAAAGTCCATCCTAACAAATTGTCCTGATGATATGCAACCCAAATGGACCATGCTACTCTCGGGTCGAATACATACCAATAATAGTTATGGGATTAGACACCTAATCCAACAGTTTTTACACGTGTTCATGCCCCGAGCACTTGAGAGTTCGGTTTGCGCTGAACCAGCTTCGCTTGGGAGCGAAGGACTGGTGGAAGTTTGTTTACTCCTGTAGATCATGCTGCAGTGACTTGGGAGAGATTTACGCAGTTGTTCCGAGACGAGTATGTTCCCCCGGTGGAGAGGGAACTATTAGCCCAGGAGTTTCTTTATTTCAAGCAGAAGACAGAAACTGTGACTGAGATCTCGAGGATGTTCCATGGAGGGCGTTGTTTTGCCCTGAGCACGTGTCTACTTAGCAGTCACGTGTGAGTCGATATCTGAGTATACTGAGGAGGGATATACAGGAGTTCGTGGTGAACTCGTTATACCGGACATTGGCTGAGCTTCAGACCAATGCTAGGAGGAGGGAGATTGAGCTAGAGTTGCAGACCAGAGAGGAGGAAGAGTCCTGACGTAGAGACAGGAGACCGATACAGTCACAGCTGACAACGAAGCGGGCAAAGCCCGCTGATGCGAGAGATGGGGGCCAGAAGGGTCGCACTTGTGGAAAGTGCGGCAAGAGTCACGAGGGATCATGTCGGGCAAGGATTTGCTACAAATATGGCAAAGAGGGGCACATAGCGAAGGATTTCCCCAAGGGGTTTGCAGTTTACTTTCACTGCAACCAGACCGGTCATCGGAAGGCCGAGTGCCCTCAGCTCATTCAGGTATCAGCACAGGGTTCCACTCCTGCTGCTTTGCGTGCTACTGATAGTCGGCCGGTGAAGGCCGAGGCTCCGAAGGCTTGCGGGAGAGCTTTTCAGCTAACAGCAGAGGAGGTCCGTGCAACACCTGATGTCGTGGCTGGTACGTATTTCCTTATTCCTGTTATTTTGAGATTTGTTGTGCTTATACTGTGTTATATATAGGTACTTTCCTTGTGAGTTCTGTACCATCTGTGGAGTTATTTGACTCGGGTGTGAGTCGATCCTTCGTGTCTTTAGCTTTTAGTCGTCACATCAGTATCAGGCAAGAGGTGTTGAGTCGATCTCTGAGGGTTTCTATAGCCGACAAGCATGCGGTTTTTGTCACTGATGTATTCCGAGGATGTGTAGTAGAGATTTTTGGTGTTGAGTTTCCGATAGATCTGGTGCCGATAGCGATGGGTGATGTCTGTGTCATAGTGGGCATGCATTGGTTGAGTCGGTTTAGAGCTGTGATCGACTGTGAGCATCAGATGGTGACCATACGAGACCCTAGTGGGGGAGTGCTTACGGTGTATGGCGAGGGTACCAGATCTGGATCAGCTTTCTGCTCTGCTGCCAGAGCGAGATAGAGTCTATAGCAGGGTTGTATGGGCTTTTTGGCGAGCGTGATGGATACGCGGGTTGCTATAGAGAGGCTGAGTTCTATCTCCGAGGTTCCGATAGTGTGCGAGTACCCGAATGTTTTCACCGAGGATTTGCCGGGTGTGCCTCCCGAGAGGCAGGTGGAGTTCCGGATTGATTTGGTTCCGGGTGCGGCACCTATTACCAAGGCACCTTATCGACTTGCGTTGCCTGAGATGCAGGAGTTATCCTCACAGCTCCAGGAGCTGCTTCGGAAGGGATTTATCAGACCGAGTAGCTCACCGTGGGGAGCGCTGATCCTTTTTGTTAAGAAAAAGGATGGTTCACACCGGATGTGCATTGATTACCGGGAGTTGAACAAGCTGACGGTCAAGAACCGTTATCCACTACGGAGGATCGACGACTTATTTGATCAGTTGCAGGGGGGCATCTTGGTTTTCCAAGATTGATTTGAAATATGGATATCATCAGATGAGAGTTTGCGAGGAGGATATCCAGAAGACGAACTTTAGGACTAGTTATGGGCACTACGAGTTTGTGGTGATGCCTTTCGGACTCACCAATGCACCGGCAACGTTCATGGATCTCATGAACCGGGTGTGCAGGCCCATGCTGGATCGGTCGGTGATCGTGTTCATCGACAATATTCTGGTATAATCGAGGTCTAGATAGCAGCACGAGGACCATCTTCAGGAAATTCTTGGAGTAATGAGGACGGAGAGGCTTTACGCCAAATTCTCCAAGTGTGATTTCTGGTTACGAGAGGTCCAGTTCCTGGGACACCTCGTTAATCAGAATGGGATTTTGGTCGACCCGGCAAAGATTGAGGCAGTTATGCGATGGGAGGTGCCGACATCCCCATCCGAGATCAGGAGTTTTCTTGGCCTGGGAGGTTACTACCGGAGATTTATCAGAGATTTCTCCAAGATTGCTGTCCCTCTTACCAGATTGACCCAGAAGGGTGTTACTTTTGTCTGGGGGCCCGAGCAGCAGGCCTCATTCGAGACTCTTCGCCAGAGATTGTGCGAAGCTCTAGTGTTAGCCCTTCCCGAGGGAGTGGAAGACTTCGTAGTTTACTGTGATGCATATATATCAGGGATGGGAGTTGTGTTGATGCAGAGGGGACACGTGATTGCATATGCATCGAGGCAGTTGAAGCTTCATGATACGAGATATCCCACCCATGATTTGGAGTTGGGGGTGGTGGTGTTCGCCCTCAAGATTTGGCGCCACTATCTGTACGGTGTTCGGTGTACCATATACATGGACCATAAGAGCCTGAAGTACATTATGGATCAACCCAACCTGAATTTGAGACAGAGGAGATGGTTGGATGTAGTGAAACACTACGACAGTGAGATCTTATATCACCCAGACAAGGCTAATTTGGTAGCCGATGCCTTAAGCCGTAGAGCAAAGAGTGCTCCGATCCGAGACGTGTGTATGAGGATGACGGTGACGACTCCAGTCTTAGATACTATCCAAGAGGCCCAGGTGGAGGCCGTGAGACCAGAGAATCGTAAGAGAGAGCAAGTGATTGGGCAGATTCCTGGGTTTGAGACCAATAGTCGTGGGCTTATGACCTATCATGTGCGGATATGGGTGCCGTACACGGGTGGAGCTCGACGTATTTTGATGGAGGAGGCCAATCGGTCGAGATTCTCGATCCATCCGGGAGCCACCAAGATGTATTTGGACTTGAAGAGGGATTATTGGTGGCCCTGTATGAAGAGAGATGTGACATGGGTAGTCGAGAGATGCTTGACCTGTCATTAGGTCAAGGCGGAGCACCAGTGACCACATGGTTTGTTGCAACCATTAGAGGTTCCCCAGTGGAAGTGGGAACAGATTTCCATGGATTTTATCACCAAATTACCGAGGACCGCGTGAGGCGTTGATGCGATATGGGTGATTGTAGACCGGTTGACGAATAGTGCTCACTTTTTGGCAATTAGTGAGAGCTCTTCTACAGAGAAATTGGCCGAGATCTACGTTCGAGAGGTGGTAGCACGACATGGGGTGCCGACGTCGATAGTGTCAGATCGAGATGTGCGCTTTACTTCCAGGTTCTGGAAGAAATTTCATGAGGACCTGGGTACTCGGTTGCACTTCAGTACAGCCTATCATCCACAGACATACGGGCAGAGTGAGCGGACGATTCAGACGCTCGAGGACATGCTGTGTGCATGTATTATGGACTTCTGTGGAAGTTGGGACACTTATTTGCCCTTGGCTGAGTTTTCATATAACAACAACCATTATTCCAGTATCGATATGCCTCCCTTAGAGATTTTATATGGAAGGATATGCCGGACTCCCATTTGTTGGGGAGAGGTAGGGCAGAGAGTGATGGGGAGCACTGAGATAGTGCTCAAGACGATTGAGCAGATTCAGCAGGTCAGACAGAGGTTACTGACGGCCCAGAGTCGCCAGAAGAGTTATGCAGACCGGCGACGATCGGAGCTAGAGTTCCAGGTCGAATATTTTGTCCTCCTGAAGGTATCCCCATGGAAAGGGGTGATCCGATTTAGGAAGTAGGGCAAGCTGGACCCCAGATACATTGGTCCATTCAGGGTGATCGCCCAAGTGGGGAAGGTATCTTACCGGTTGGAGCTACCTGCAGAGTTGAGCCAGATTCATAACACCTTCCACGTGTCTCAACTGAGGAAGTGTGTAGCCGATGACACGGTAGTGGTACCGTTAGAGGACATTCAGGTTGATGCAAGTCTAAACTATATTGAGAGACCGACAATGATTTTGGATAGAAAAGTTAAGACCCTGAGGAACAAGGAGGTGCGACTGGTTAAGGTACAGTGGGAGCACCGCAGAGGATCAGAGTGGACTTGGGAGCCGGAGTCCGAGATGCGAGAGCAGTACCCAGAGTTGTTTCCGGAGAATGACTTCGAGGGCGAAGTCTGATTCTAGTGGGGGAGAATTGTAACTTTCCGATTCCTAGGTATTATATATTTATAATTTTCAGGATTTTCGTTGAGCAACTCGACGAGTTGGAGGCCCCAACTCGTCGAGTAGAGAAGAGTTTTGGCCACGTGGGTTTTACGACCAACTCGACGAGTCGGAGAGCCAACTCGATGAGTTGGCGCTATGAGAGGAAACCCTAAATCTCCGGGGTTGGGTCCTATTTAAAGGACCTTAATCCCTCATTTTCGCCTCACCAGCCACCTTACTCCCCTGTGTGAAACCCTAATCGTCTATATTGAGCTAGGAGAGAAAGAGAGCTAATCTTGGGCAATTTAGTGCACTATTTGAAGAGAAGAGAAGAGTATCGAAGAAAGGAATGAGAACTGACTGTTGGATCTGGTGTTATTTCATCTATAGCTTCTGTTGAAGGTAAAAAGTCTCCCATTGTTCATTATTTCGATTAGATCTCACTTTTATGGAGCTTTAGGGCTTTTTCCATCTTTCCTTGGGGCTTTGAGTGTGTTAAGCTTACCAAGAGATTGAGACTTCATATCTGGACCTTGTGAGGTCCCTAGAGTCCAAAGGTTCCAGCTTTATCCGACTATATAAGAGCTTTTATGCTTAAGACCTTAAATGGGAACTTGTTTTGGCATTTCAAGCCCTAAGTGCCATACTTGAATGTAAAGCTTGTAGCTTTACGTGGTATCTTAGCCTTGGGAGGCTAGATCTAGAGTTTGGGGTTGTAAATCTGCCTTAAAACGTCTGAATGAGAATAGAGTCTGAAAGGACTCGACGAGTCGACGAGCCGACTCGACGAGTCGGTTAGGGTTTTCCCCGACGAGTCTGGAAACGTGTGACTCGACGAGTTGATGAGACAACTCGACGAGTTAAGTTCAACTTTCACGACACTTCTGAGGAAACAAGGGGACTCGACGAGTCGGATCAACATGGACTGTTGACTCGAGTGTTGACTTCTGTTAACTTTAAGGTTTGGTAAAGTCAGAGATTATGGAGACCATGGAGGGGTAAAATGGTCTTTTACCCATTTAAAGAGAGAAAACAGCTTGGTTTACTCAGAGTGGTGATTTAAGTGTTAATTAGAGATAATTGTCGTATGTGTTAGGCGGAGGCTAGATCGGTGATTCGTGTACGGGATTTATTTGCTTGCTTACGAGGTGAGTCTTCTCACTATACTTACCTTGAGTGGTAATTTGTGTGACCACATGGTCTTGTATGCTATTATTGAGTATTGTGATATCTTGCATCATGTCTTTGTGATTTATGTTGTGTATTATTCTGAGCTTTACTGAGTTAGGACCGGAGGGTCCACCCGAGTTGTGGGACCGAAGGGTTCCACTGAGACACATTGACCAGAGGTTCTTATTTGAGATATATCCATGAGAGGCTAATGAGATGTGTGTGGTATTTTGGGGAACTCAGTAAGCTTTGTGCTTACCGTGTTATGTGATATGTGTTTCAGGCACTTCTCAGGATCGCGGGAAGACGCCGGCTTGATTGTACACACACGAGATGGAGTTTATGTTTTGTGGATCCTGGATTTTATCAAACAATTTATGAATTTGTGTTTTTGACAATTTGACAATTGTGGTTTTGGAATGTGATATTGAGAAATATGTGGTTTAAAAATGAAAAATTTGTCTGAAAGTTTACGGTGTTACAAGCAAACTTTCTATATGTCTAAACATTTAGACAATCTACAAACCAATTCATGACAGTCTTAATTCATTACTTACTTCCAAAGTATGATCGACTGTGGATAGTTTGAACAATCCTATTATTCAGGAAGTAAAACATGCAAAAGTGAAACACAAAAAAAATAATTAACAAAAGATAGTAAACTTTACTCATAAATAAATCTTCCATTACATTATCATCAAATGTCAATTACATTTATATTTTTACAAGTTTCTAACTATATCTAATCACTAAAACTAATATCATCCTTCAGACCAATGCTCCTCACATGCTGAAAGTGCTTAACCCTACTCAGACCATTTTTTAGGGGATCTGCAGAATTCTCTTCTGACGATACCCTCTTGACGACGAGGAGTCCTTCTTCTACCCGATGTGTGATGAAGTGGTATTTTCTATCAATGTGTATGGATCTACCATGATCCCTTGGTTCCTTGATTAAGGCAACCGCTCCTTCATTATCACAGAAAATATCCATGGGCTCCTTTATGGCTGGTACAACTCCAAGGTCTCCAATGAAGTTCTTCAACCATATAGCCTCCTTTGACGCTTCGCCTGCTGCTATGTACTCTGATTCGCACGTTAAATCAGTTGCGGTCTCCTGATTGGAACTTTTCCAAGTAACTGCTCCTCCATTAACGGTAAACACCCAGCTTGAATGACAGCATAAGTTATCTCTGTCGGTCTGAAAGCTGGCGTCACTATACCCTGTGACTCTTAAGTCATCACTCCCACCAAGCACAAGGACCCAGTTCTTAGTCCTTCGCAGATACTTAAGAATGTTCTTAACTACTATCCACTGAGCTTTACCCAGGTTTCCTTGATATCGACTAACCATGCTCAACGAAAAATCCACATCAGGACGAGTACATGTCATAGCGTACATGATCGAGCCAACGGCGGAAGTATATGGCACTCGACTCATTTCCGCTATCTGTGCATTGGTACTCGGACTCTGAGTCTTACTCAGTTTGGTGGTCAGCAAAATATCTAAACATGAAAAAGATAGGGATAAAATATAATCAAAGACCCTGATTGTTTAAGATGATGTTATAAGGTTTTTGTTTTAATATATAACTATATTATAACCCGCGTTAAACGCGGGGGAACACATAAAAAAAGTACAAATCATTGAAGGACATATTTGTAGACAATTTTTTATGTTAAAAAAAATTCGATGCATTAATGGGTTAAAATGAATTTATTACATTCTTCAATACATATATTAAACAAAATTAATATCATAAAACAAAATTTAAAAAAATTAATGCTACCTTTGATATATTTTCCATCAGCCACTGATTACCACGGTGAATAACATCCTTAACATGACGGTCAAACAATACAAAAGCAGCATACCCATTTTCATATTAAACACGAATTACGATCCCCACCCTAAAAATTATAAAATAACACTTTAATGGACAATGAAATAAAATTGGAAACATTGGAATATAGATTAATGACACAAGAACTTTACAAATGTAAAATTATGAACTTACTTGTTGTAAACATCAGAACTCCACCATAATCATCACACGTAAATGGTTCAACATTAGTATCATCATCATTCTTACTTACTTTTTTTGAACAGTCACGACAATAAAAAGAATACAAACATTCGTCTAAATCAAAACCGATGACAGTAGCAATGATGGACAAACCAATTTCCTATTTCATAAATTTTTTAAAAAATATATTTTTTTCATATATATATATATATATATATATATATATATATATATATATATATATATATTCATTGTGTTATGCGCCATAAATTTATAAAATTAATGGGAAAATATTAATACTGTTAAGTATACCTCATTGTAATCTGGAATATCATCAATGTTCTTGATTGGAAAACGGAGGTAGTAATCCTCTACCTTGGCCACAACAGTATCGATGTTAAATTGTATAGTACCAATGGAAGACTCAACATTCAAATCCATATCAGCAATACTACATATAAGAAGAAAAAAATGAAGAAGTTAAACAATATAAATAATTAATGATTAAGAATAAGGAAAAACAAACATTAAGCTATTAATTAATGATAAAAGACATACGCTTTTTTTAATTCTAAAATGTGAGACATGTCATCATTAATATGCAATCTCGACCCAAACAAACAGTTACCCACTTGAGGCTGACCTGGAAATAACAATTAAAGTTATAAATTAATTTATCTTATAAATAAAATATTAATGTAATGACATGGATATTTATAATAAAAAATATTCTTACCACCCCAAGATTTAAGCTTTTTCATACGTAGGAGGATGATAACACATGCATTATCATTTTGATGTAAACAAATCATTTTACAACAAGTATGTATAATAAGGCAATATCAAAAGTACATTGCCTTTTTTTTTTCCTTTGACAAAAAACCATATGCTGATTGAGAAACACAGACACAAACATATATTAAAGAAATATATGAATCATTCCCAAAAAGGTAGTTTTTACTGCAAGGGTAAATAAGTCATTTTGAAGAAATAATATATATAGACATTAAACATTTCGGGAAGGTACTCCACTTTTACTTTTCTATATTTCTATTTTCATCCGATCCAAGTACAGTCAAATCCAAACACAAAACTAATTAAACTGAATTTTACATCATCAAATACAAACACATAATCCAATCCAAACACACACACACACACTGAAACACAAACAGACACACACATCAATGGTAAATAGATCATTTTACAACAAGTATGTATAATATGACAATATCAAAATTACATTTGCCTTTTTTTACCCTTTAGACAAAAATGCATATGCTGATTGTGAAACACAGACACACACATATATTAAAGAATATACAAACCATTCCAATTAAAAATAGTTTTTACAACAAGCCTAAATAAGTCATTTTGAAGATATAACATATGTAGACACTAAACCCTTCGGGAAGGTACTCCATTTTTACTTTTCTTTATTTAGTTTTTCATCGAATCCAAACACATAATCCAATCCAATTAACACAGAACTAATTAAACTGAATTTTACTTCATCCAGTCCAAACATAGAATCCAATCCAAACACACACACACACACATACACAGAGAATAGAAAATCTGTTTATCAAAAACCCACTAATAAGCCATTGATACATATACTGAACACATATACTATAATCAGGTGTAGGAAATTAATCATTAAATCAAAAAAAAAATTGCTAACTTTATGAAGCTGATATTCGAACGTGATGGTGTGAAGTCCATAATTCACGAAATTGTGATAACAACTGAATGAAATTATATTTCTACATAATTTTGAACAACGATTTTGGAAATGATATGAAGAAATTAATATTGTGATTCATATCATACTAATTTGAATTCTTTGATTTCAAATTCTATAATTATGAAAGGTATATACAAATTATTTGTTTTTAAAAAGGAAGGAACCATATTTATGTTTTGACAATTATGTTGACATTTATTTCACTTCAATACATTCCAATTAAAAATTTCAGTCACCATTAATAAGTTTTCAACTTTCCAAACGTAGTCAGCTTAATTTTGTTAATATTAATTTTATTTTATTTTATGATGATATCATCAAAATTATCCAACGCTTGAAATTAATCAATGAAACACAATGAATGACCCTGATTGTTGAAGGTGATGTCATAAGTTTCTCTTTTAATATATATAGAGATAGAGATGAAGGTAATTACTTGCTGTTGACATATTATATTGAAATGTTTCCTTATTATCATGAATATCAACATGATTTTTTATAAGACTATTATATAAAGTTATTTATGTGTCAGTTTTTATTTATTCCATCACATTTTATTTTCCTCATTATCTCCTTAGAGATTTATAGCAATGTAACGTTCAAAGATTGTGGTTTCATAATGTTTTTATTTATTTATTATTTTTTCCAATTTCAAGTTCCCTTTTATATCGTAGTGTTTGATTGTTCTTTGTGTTGATTTCTTGCATTCCAAGCATCGATTATTTTTATACAAAGTTATATCATAACATATAAGATCAAAACAACAGACATGTTTGCCTTTTTCTTGAACCCTAACCGAGCTTTTTCATGGCGGTTTTTTCAATTTTGACATACTTTTATAAAGCTCTTCGGAGTTTTTTCCTTTTCAATTTTGACATACTTTTATAAAGTTCTTCAGAGTTTTTTCCTAGTCGATTTGATCCATGTTCACAATGCTAATTTAATCCTTGGATATTATTAATATTAATATTATTATTATTTATTTATTTATTTATTTTTGTGTGTGTGGATCGATCGTGTTTCTGAAACCTATAAACTATCAACAATATCGGGTATTCTTTAATCTTATACAGTTTATACGTAATTATGTGATAAGTTACATTAACATTCTTTTTTTACTTAAGCCCTTATATCAAAATCGATTATTCATGCCACATAGTAGCCGTGTTAATCAAATTTTCCTAGGTCACATTCAAGCCAAGTGGTTCTTTCTATTTAGCCCATATTTATGGATTATTCAAGGCTATAATATTGATTTTATTAAGCCCTCTGCTTGAGCCCATAAACAATTAATTAACCTAATGTTCCCAGGCTTTGTTTCAGCCGATTTAACTAAATTTTCACCTCTTAAATTGATTTATTTCGACCTTTATAAATCAATTTTTCTGAACTCTTATGGATTTATTTTCTATCCATTATAAATTGGCCCTTTTTAGAGGTTCTTTAATAATGTTTTTTTTCTCATATCTAAATTCAAATATGAACTACTACTTCTAGATCATTGCATGGGGTTCTTATTTATTTATTTATTATTATTTTTTATTTTACAAATAAAGACGATATCTAATGATTCAAGGTGACTATGTATGGTGATGCAATAAATATTTTTATAAAAAAATGGTAATCTTACTAAAATCAAAATTGCGGAAGGCATGAGCGACGGAATTCAATTCGAATGTCATTTCCGTATAGCAAAACATATTGGGCTAGCTTTGCAGCCAAATTAGAACCTTAAATCAATATCATGTTAGATATATGTGGAGTCTAATATTGTCTCTCAAAAAGAGCTCTTATGCAAAGAGAAAAACTCCAACATATACATAGATATATAGACTGTGTCGCATGGATGTGAGATATACTCATAGCCCCCCTTAGGGATGAAGTCTCGATGATGATAAGCCAAGGGGTGCAAACATTAGCTTTGATACCAAGTTAGATACTATATGTGTATTTCATTGCTTCAATATTGTCTATCTAAAAGTCCTGATGGAGAGAAGGGAGTTTATTATTATTATTGGTATGATATATATATATATATATATATATATATATATATATATATATATATATATATATATATATATATATATATATATATATATATCATTACTATATATAAAGACCCTATTTATGTGGTGTCGCCAAATTTAAATTCACACAGTTCCAACACCGCCACGTAAACCTCCCCCAATCGACGCAATTTAGCGGACGTGTTTTTGCACTAAATCGACTTAATCCTTCTTATGTCCGCTTTTCCTTCAACGCCTTGTTTCTGAACATCGACATATACACCTACTGATTTCCTCCAACAACACATTCGGCTTTATCCACACCAAGAAATCCGACCATTCTTATTTCTCTTAAAGCGTGAAGGTGTCTTGGAAGAATTTATTTGATCTATGGGTACCACTATCTTATAAAACCACACCGCCTTATGCCGAACTGTCTTGTATCGACCAAAAAACACAGATACCCTCTGAATTCATATATTGGTTCCTTTCCCTAACCGCAATAATTGCCATCCGTCGGAATCCTAATCTCCATTGATCTCCTCCTCCTGCATCAGCAATTTGTATCCGTCGGAACCCTAATCTTTTGTCATCAATAATTGCCACCAGTCCATTACTATAAAGGTGGGTTTTTTGTTTTGTGCGTTTATTTCTGCTTTTGGGTTCCATTTTCCATCTGATTAGGGTTTGTTTGTTTTAATTCTCTTCCCCTCTTGTTAAGCCTGTAGCCAATCGCCCTTACAATCAACGCTTCTCATCGTGAATTATACATCACGTCACCCCTCTTCCCTTCTTATATTCGTTGCGATTTCTCCATTACTCTTCTGTTAATTTAATTTCAGAACCAAATTCATATGAAATATGGATTCCAGTGGTCGACGGAAACATAGAGGTATGTGGACAATACGTTTTCAGGCTTTGAAAGTTATGCAATACGTTTCCAGGCTTTGAAAGATATTGTTTTCGTTTAACGGCTTTAATTTGAGATTGGTTTCATTAATCACGTTAGATCTGTTTTTTTGATTACATATGGATTTATTTATTTTATGTTTTCCTTTGAACAATGGTTTGT
The DNA here is from genome assembly GCF_052849685.1 of Lactuca virosa. Classification (NCBI taxonomy): domain Eukaryota; kingdom Viridiplantae; phylum Streptophyta; class Magnoliopsida; order Asterales; family Asteraceae; genus Lactuca; species Lactuca virosa. The sequence goes on along the minus strand of NC_136430.1, from coordinate 462,116,969 downwards.
GTTACGATTAATATGGGATGTATATCAACTGTTTGACAAAATGCCTAACTAATCACATTATTTTGGTACCGCGATATGTAGTAAGGATATATCCTCGTGATTGTTGTAATCACATTATTTTAGTAGTGCCTTAATACAATCAAGCCATTGCTTCCAAATACATTTCAGGCTTCTTCAATCTGAATCTGAAGCCCGCAACTTCAAATACCCTGTTTCAGCACCAACCCGTTGGTCAAAAGGTTGAAGCCGAAAAAGAATAGGGCAAGCAAATAATAAACTCAAAGCAATATACGCCTGCCTGATTAAAATTGATTCTTGATCCATAATTAAGGATAATTTATCCTTTAATTCTTAATTTTGCAATGAGTGGCGAGTTGGAATTGAACGACATTTCTCACACCAAGTTATTAAAAGCATAAAAGATGAATTTTTCCCCAGAGTCCAAAACAGGTCTAGGATCACTAATTACTTTTGTTGGTGTTTGATTTGTCTTTTTCTAGCCCTCCTTCGATACACCATATGGTTTGGGGATTATCAAAGATGTTGCTTCTTTTTTGTTAACTTAAAAGTTCAATTTCTGGTTTTTATTTTAATGATTATGAATAAATCAGAAATCAACAGTCATTTTTCTTACAGATCAGATTACATTATTTGTGACTCTCAAGATTGTGGTCTTGGCTGCAACTTTTATTTTGAAAGGTAAAAAGAATTCGCAGAACCTGGTGGAATTGAAATTCAAGATTTGATTTCATGGGGTGTTGGCTTGCTAAATGGATGGAATTCAGATCCTTCATATTCTTTCAAATTCCATGTTTGTTGACTTTTACCATCCCTACGAAGTAACTTGACTCCATTCTTACTTTTGTTATTAAAAGACCAAAATACCCCAACTTATATTTACATCAAAATAAATGAAAATATTAACTTTAATTATAAGCAAAAAAAATTTGTTCAATTATTATAATTGAACTCGTTTTGTTTTTATTCATTGATATATTTTATTCCTTCCAAAAACATGGTGTAATCATATCACACTAGCGTATTAATCAATGATAACAGAGGAATGCAATGTTTAACATGATGATTTTACTATGCTCCAATATGGTTTTTGATAAGTATATATAATTGTTTCCATTCTCTTATATTATTATTTATATATGATTATTTGGGTTTCATGTCACAGGTTCACTTGAGAGCACCACATGTCGAAGAGTTTAATAACTTGCTGATCATAATCCTTGTTGAAGGCTGCACAAATGCATGCATTGTTTTACAGAATAATACAATTTGAAATTATAATCTCAATTGTAAAAGGGTAAAGTCGAGAAAAAGCAACATTTCTGATTACGATTTACCTTTTTTTCTACTTGATTATATTTTTATAGATTACTTACCAATATTTAATTGTTGATATGAGCATATGACATTTCTATTTAGGGTAAAAACAATTTTAAATACATTTTCGGCATCTCCAACAAAATGCGGTTAACGCAAGAAATAACCATGTACTTCCGTTTATATGTCTATTAAAGCAAATGTAGTTTGTAAAATATAAATATTGAAACTACAATGCTTTCATCACCTCGCTTATTTTATCCTACAATGCTTTCATCGCAATGGACTTTCATGTATTTGTTGATGATAACAATATACTTACATTTTCTTTTCTTTTTCATGCATTGTATATATTAAAATCCACCCATTTTTAACATTATACTTTCTTTGGACCGTGCTTAGCACGGGCCTCAAACATTTCTAGTATATATATATATATATATATATATATATATATATATATATATATATAATATTGTCTATCTAAAAGTCCTTATGGAGAGAAGGGAGTTTATTATTAATATTGGTATGATTGATATATATATATATATATATATATATATATATATATATATATATATATATATATATATATATATATATATATACGTTTTTCATTCTCATTATGTTCCAAACACGCCATTGCAATTCCGATCACTTTTGTTTCTGTTTCATCTTTTGTTCCAAAGCAATCGATCCAATTTCAATAGACTTATGATAACTATCGACACTTTCATTTCGTTACTGCCTTCAAAATTTAGTCACTATCAGAACTTTAATTCCGTTAATCATAATGCCTTTAATTCCGTTAATCTTAATGCCACTGATTTAATCCTTAATTAAATGTTGACTACTTCAAATTGTGAACTTTGACATTCAACAAATTCGAGTTTGAACATCAATTTAAATCTTTCCGACTCATTCAAAATAAGCACGATGAATTGGTATCACCCCAACTACCAAAATCTACAAATTAATTTTGACTTTTCTTTCTTTGACCGTCGAAACTAATTACCGACAAACACCAAAGTCATCTTCTCAATATCGATTTTCAAATTAAACTCACAAAATCAATCAATTCTTTCATGTTCTTCACTCGTTCAGAATATCTCTAAATATCTCGATTCACAGTTGATTTGTCATCGATAATCATTGATTCTAGAATATCTCAAAATCCATTTGTGAATTAAAGAAAGATGATTACGAAATCGAATCACCAGAACAAATATGATTCACAATAAAGAATATATTTGTGATCCAAGATCATTTTGAAATATCGATTTGATGATTTTCAATCGTGAGAAGGCAGATGAAGTCGAAGAAGGAAGAAGAATATCATCTTTCTAAACATATAGATATATTCAGTTCGGAACATATATGAATGTTCAATTATAAACGTATACATTGGATATTATTTTTCCATGTTTAACATACTAGATAAAATAAATACTAAAAGGGTAGTGCTTATATACAAATATATATTTGTAACGATACATTATAAAACATATTTGTCATATCTTGAATTTTAAGAGGTATAAAATACAAATTTTTTTATATAAATCAATTATGTATAAATAAATCATTAATATTTGTCAAAAGCTTGAAGACTTGAATTAAGGAAGGTTATTAAGAAATTTAATTTGAAGCAAAATAACAATTTTAAAATATTAAATTCATATATATATATATATATATATATATATATATAAAAGTTAATTTATATTTCTTAAATTAGAGAACGATATTAATTAATTGACATCAAATGTATAAACACACAATACAAAGATAATGTTTAAAGTTGTAAATTTTTTATTATATAATAACTAATAATAAAAATATAATAAATATTTCTTGTAAGAAAACTATTGCCAAAAAAATTATTTATCATTGCCGCTTTACGCTTTACGAACATGCATAGTTTGCAACGATACATTTTGTATAAAACACAAAGTCATCCGAACAACTGAAAGCACGGCTCATTTCTTCTTCAAGAATTTTATACGAGTATACATCATGACGGGCTTGATGTTATATGTTTTTTTTGGCTAATTGCTCATGTCATCTTTCTAATAAATTTATATTTTAACCAAAGATTAAATTCTTTTAAACTCCACTGCAAGCGGAACAAAAAAAACATTTAACTACAGTCTAAAAGGAAAAACAAATGAAAAAAAAATGCATTTAATGGCAAGCGGAATAATATTTTACTTTCTAAATATATAATATTGATCCATGATTTGGTGTCATACATTCACCAATATCCACACAAATATTGGACGCATGATGTTTAGTTTCTAAAGTAGCACGAATTTATAAAAAAAATAGTTTTATTCGTAACACATCCATACGACACTGCCTTAAAGCAAAAATCAAATGAATAGAAAGTGCAAGTCTCACAAATGCATTTGAGGTTTAAGTTCCAACAATGAGGAATTAATCATAAATCACGCATAAAAATATGAAAATAGGGTTTTTTAAATTTTCAATCGATTAAAAATAAAGAGAAATTTGTTACCATTTAATCATTTAGCAAATAAGTTCATTCATACGGTGATCAAGCGGATAAACTAACAAATTTACTAGTGTTCGGTTCGAATTATGTGAGACTTATAATGGATTGATCTTATTAGTCTAATTGAATCAATACAATATATGATTGGTCTTCATATATTAGCTCCTACATTCACTTACCCACTTTTCTATTTAACTTTAGGTTTTTGGTCAAAACACTAGTCCTACAATTTTGCTAATCACAAGATCATAAGATTCAAGTCAATTAAGAATGATAGGTCATTAAAACTTAATTAAACTCAACAATAAATAGAAAAGTAGTTATCATAAACATAAAGAGGTTCTTTAATAAGCTAGCATAACAAATAATCAACTTAGCATAATCCAATCCATAAATCAACTCATAATAACGCAAGCAATCTTGTCTAATGAAAGTTAGAGTGTTTAGCCCATAACTTCAACAAGCAAACATGTAAAAACAAGATTCACTTTGATATTTATGATAAAAACAAAGTAAAACAAGTAAAAAGGAGTAATGTTGCCTTATATCTCTCAAATATCAAGCTAGTAATCGAATTCTGCACTTCTCAGCCTTCAAAGTACGTCTCTGGTCTCTAGAGGTTGATAATAACTTCTGGTATCCAACAAGTTTGAGAGAAAAATCGATCTATAAATAGTTTTCGAAAATTGGTGAACCACGACGCGATTATGCCCACCACACCGTGGTTGGTGGCAAATTCGCATATTCGGCAAGTCATAATTCCATCGAAATTCTTCAAATTACCATGTCGTGGTGAGGGTCACCACGCCATGGTTCTTCATCGTAAATTCTTCTTTTAGTTTTAATCCAAATTCCTAGTTTCCAGCTTCCATTTTGCTTCCTTTCTAGTCTCGAGCATGTCTTTTACTGTTGCAATACAAAACATGACAAATTTACCATCTTTTGTTCTAATAAACAACATAATTATGGCTCATATATATATATATATATATATATATATATATATATATATATATATATATATGCACATATCAATCATCTTCTTCAGCCTCCATCCCCTCATTTCAAAATCCTAGCCTCTCTTCCTTGGAAATGAGCTTGGTGGCTTGATCTTGAGGTTAATGTGTTCTTATGGTGAAACTTGAAGAAGAAAGAAGTTCATCTTGGTGCAAGGAAGCAAGGAGCAAGCTTGGAACCAACATATTCTTCACATTTATGAGTTATTGGAGGTATAAAGTGTTGGATTAGTGTCTAAGGCTGTAACTATATTTGGTAAGTACTTGACCCGGTTATGCATGATCCTTTTGGGTTGTCTTCACCATAGCAACTTGACAGGATGATTTGTTAAGAGAGAAGAAATATTATTAATATATTATGAGAATAATATATTGAGGAAATAATAATATTATTTGATTAATATAAGTCATATATTAATTGAGAATTAATTTGGTGACTTAAAGAGGTTAATTGAATAAAGGGGCATAAACTGTCAAATGTGTGATAGTTGTATTTTGGGCTATGTATCCTTATGGATATTAGGGTGAACGAAATTTAGGGGCTTGGGAACCTTAATTTCGTCCAAGCCTTGTATCTAGAAGGATCTTGGATTGCTTAGGGCCTAAGTCATTCAATTAGGGTTAAAGGAGAAACCCTAATAGCTCATAGTATAAATAGGACCCTTGGGATGGAGAAATCGACACTCTTGCAAGCCAAGGAACCCTAGGGCCGATTTCTATCCCTCCTCCCTCTCTCTCAAGATCATCTTCTTGCTATTTGGTGTTTGTAAGCCATTAGAGGAGTGACAATTGTGACTCTAAGCTCCAAGAAGAAGAAGTATCAAGCAAGTAATTCAAGGTATTCTTTCAGATCTGATTTCATATGATTAGATTCAATATATTACATTAGATCTAGTATTGCAAGTCTTGGATTCAATGCATGTTCAATTAGAGAAACCTAGATCCAAGCAATTAGGGTTTGCATGTGCACATAGGAAAGTTCTTATGGCTCAAACCCATCAGTGGTATCAGAGCTTTGATTGATTTCTATTGAATTGATGCATTGGTTGATTGCTTGTTGCTTAAAAAATTCGATTTTGTGATTCTGACTGGTGTACTCGGCGAGTTCCACTGTGGACTCGGCGAGTCCATAGAGGTACTCGGCGAGTCCATTGAGGTACTCGGCGAGTTCGAGCGTCAGAAGGAGGAAGTTTCGGGATTTCTTGCTGTTTTACTTGAGGATACTTGCCTTAACTGTTTTGGGTCATTAAAATCCGATTTTAATCATATATATGAGTATATTCTTGACCTAACAAAGGATAATTACCAATTAGTTGAATAATAATTTCCTTATATGATAATTGTTGATTATTTGAATTGAATTGGTAAATTGTTTTGCAAGTAACATTAAATAAGATCAAATTGAGATAATCTAATTAGATGATTTATATTATTTGCTATTTGATCCTTATGCTTTGAAAAAGTTCAAGACTTGTCCTCAAGCTTTGAAATTTTAAATTTTGTGATTAAAAGTTTAATTTGGATAATTTTAAATTTCAATCCCTAGAATTTTACAAGTTTAAAATTCAACCCCATACTATTATATTATTACAAGCTTAATATATATATATATATATATATATATATATATATATATATATATATATATGTATAATTTAAAATGCTAGTCTTACCGTTAGTAGGCCTCATTCACGAAGCCAGTCTATAAGGTGGGTATAAGGTTGCTGCCTATAAAATGGCGCTTAATGGGTGTACATTCACACCCACCGCTTGCTTGACTGGTGGAGGGTCGTTAGCCGAACGGGTAGGATAGGGCAAACCTCCTCTCATTAATAAGTATAATGAATCTATATAAAGTAACTAAACATGTTTTATAAAATTCCCAATCTTAGTTACTTTAGGAAAAGTGAATTGATGCAATCCCATGAAATTACACTTTGTACCCTTGCTAAGACATTAATGGAGCGCGTGTGGTTAACCGGCACATTAATTGGGTTCTAAGCAAAGGTGGCAAAGGGTGACTCATTGTTTGTTATAGTTCAATGGAGCGTGTGTGGTTAACCAGCACATTGAATAGGTAACTGTAACAGTGGGGGCACCTTGTACATTTGCATGGTTATTCACACCCACTTTGTGATCCTCGGCATCCCAGTCACAAACGAGAGGGGCATATCGAGATTTAAACATGTCATTGAAAGGTTCAATGAATCTCAATGAAATCTAGGAATTCTCAATACATTTAAAACTTAAAGCTTATGTTTTTCATGGTGAAGAATTAGTGAATCGTCATTCACTTACCTCCAAATTATTTGCATATTGGATTACGGCATCCCTTTTCTAATGTGTAAATAACGTTGTTGGGTCCTAGCCCTAATTTTTCATTTTGGGTGTTAATTAGGGACTTAATCTAATCAAACTTTGTTCTTTCTATTTGTAGATGTCTAACGCAAACAACACAGCTGTTAACTCATTTCCTCTAATGAGCCTTTGTCAAAAAGTGACATTCGATGGAACGAACTTTAGCGAATGGATAAGATACATTCGCACAATCGCGCGTTACGAGGACAAAGAGTATGTTCTCGATGAGAAGCTCGAAAAGATCAATCCAGAAACTGCTACTCCTAAAGAAATGGCTGTCTTTGAGAACCATGAGCGTGATGCAACGAAGGTCCATTGCATCATGATAGCCACAATGAACTCAGAATTCCAAAAGTCCTATGAGGACATGTATCCTTATGAGGTGCATCTAGACTTGATGGAGAGGTATCACCAAAGCGCGAGGCAAGAGCGCTATGAAATCATAACGAATATGATTACTGCTAAAATGGGAAGTGGAGAGTCTCTTACTGTGCACTTGCAAAAGATGCAAAGGTATGTTGATCGTCTTCGCAAGTTGAATGTCAACTTTGGGGAAGATTTGGCTATCGACATTGTTCTTCACTCCTTGCCCTCATGCTACAACCAATTTAGGATGACCTACCATATGAACAAGGAAGAGGTCACCCTAAGCAAACTCCAAGGGCTCCTGAGGACTGCTGAGAGCAACCTCAAGGACAAGTCTGTTGCACCAACTCCCAATCCACCCGTTGCTCCTGTTTTGGCTATTGGACAGGGAAGGGGCAAGAAGAGGAAGGCTTTTTCAAAGAACCACCACAAAGGAAAGTCCCAAAATGGTTCCTCCTCTAGTGGGACTAAGGTTGATCCTGCTAAGCCCAACCCAAACCCAAAGGAGGCAGAGTGCCACCATTGCCACAAAATAGGGCATTGGAAGAGAAGCTGCCCGGAATATCTGCAAGCCATCAAGGATGGGAAGATCAAGCCATCTTTTGCAGGTATTTACACAATTAAATCTAATGATTCATCTCATGCTATTTCTTGGGTTCTTGATACAGGGTGTGGTTACCACATTTGTTCTGATTTGCAGGGACTAGGAAGAAATAGGGATGTGGAGCTTGGAAGAATAAATCTGATCATGGGAAACAGAAGAACGTCGCCTGTCACCAAGATTGGAGTGTATTCTTTAGAGCTTAGGAATGGTTTGAATTTAGAATTAAATAATTGTTGCTACTCGCCAGATATGGCAAGAAACATCATTTCTTTTCATGGTTTATTTAGACAAGGATTTAGATATTCGTTTAATAATGAGAATGGTTCGATTTATGCTTATCTAAATGGTGTTTTATATTTTGAAGCAATGTCTTGTAATGGAATTTATGAAACTGTTATGGTTGTAGATACCTAGGAAATGATGTGTTGTGTATGGATTCTTCCAATGGTATGGATAAAGCATCCTTGTGGCATTGTCGTCTTGGACATGTCAACAAGAAGCGCATAGCCCAACTCCAAAAGGATGGAGTGTTGGAGTCGTTCGACCTTAGGGAAGATGACACGTGCGAATCTTGTTTACTTGGAAAGATGACCAAGTCACCCTTCACTGACACTTGTGCGAGGGGTGAGGGTTTATTGGATCTCATACATACAGATGTATGTGGACCCTTTAGATCCACCACAAGGGATGCAAATCGCTTCTATGTGACTTTCACAGATGATTATAGCAGATATGGGTATATCTAGTTAATCAAGCACAAGTCAGAAACCTTTGAAAAGTTCAAAGAGTTTAAACAAGAAGTGGAGAATCAATTGGGCAGGAAAATCAAGATGCTTCGATCTGATCGAGGTGGAGAGTACCTAAGTCTTGAATTCCACGACTACCTCAAGGAATGTGGAATAGTTTCACAATTGACGCCACCTAGGACACCACAATTGAATGGTGTAGCTGAGAGGCGTAATCGAACCTTGCTAGACATGGTTCGTTCCATGATGAGTCGTGCTTCACTACCTATCTCATTCTGGGGGTATGCCTTAGAGACTGCCGCCCATATCCTTAATTTAGTACCCACAAAGAAGGTTGCCAAAACACCTCACGAGATGTGGACAGGGAAAGCTCCCTCGTTGGCACATATCAAGGTTTGGGGCTGTGAAGTTTTCGTAAGACGAGAAACTCACGACAAGCTCGAACCTCGTAGTGAGCGATGTATATTCATCGGCTACCCACAGAAATCCTTTGGATATCTCTTCTATAGGCCGAGTGACAATGTTGTCTTCGTTGCGAGGAGAGGGGTTTTCCGAGAGCGAGAACTCATAAGCCAAGGAGACAGTGGGAGGCAAGTCGATCTTGAAGAGATTCAAGAATCTAGCGATGAAGGAACCTCTAACACTGGCGCTCAACCCGAGGAGGAAACTCCAGTTGAACCAACTGACGAGTCCTTACCTCTTAGACGTTCCGAAAGAGTTAGATTTCAACCCCAGTTTTATGGTTTTCATATTACTACCGAAGGGGACACGTATATTAGTGATGGTACACTAATAAATCTAGATGAACCTAATAGCTATAAGGAAGCCATGGCAGGCCCAGAGTCTGTAAAATGGAAAGAGGCGATGGACAGCGAGATTCAGTCCATGTATGACAACCAAGTTTGGAATTTGGTTGACAATGTACCAGGTCGTAAGACGGTCGGGTGCAAGTGGATCTTCAAGAAGAAGACCGACGTGGATGGGAACGTGCACACTTATAAGGCGCGATTGGTTGCGAAGGGTTTCACTCAGACTCCTGGAGTTGACTACGACGAAACCTTCTCACCAGTTGCGAAGATAAAGTCTATTAGGGTGATGCTAGCCGTTGCTGCATTTCATGACTATGAAATATGGCAAATGGATGTAAAAACCGCTTTCCTTAATGGGAAGTTGGCTGAGGATGTTTACATGGCTCAGCCAGAGGGTTTTGTCGATCCAAAGCATCCCAATAGAGTGTGTAAGCTTGAGAAGTCCATTTATGGGCTTAAGCAAGCGTCTCGCAGATGGAATCTTTGCTTCGATGAGAAAGTCAAAAAGTTTGGATTTGTACGAAGTAAAGATGAATCATGTGTATATGTCAAGGCCAGTGGGAGTATAGTTAGCTTTCTCGTTTTGTATGTCGATGACATACTGCTCATAGGAAACAACGTCCCAACTCTGCAGGAGGTTAAGTCCTGGCTCGGGAAGTGTTTCGCTATGAAGGACCTCGGAGAGGCTTCCTATATTTTAGGAATAAGGATAGTGAGAGAACGAAGTAAGAGACTAATAGGACTTAGTCAGAATACTTACTTGGATAAGGTACTAAAACGTTTTAGTATGGAAAACTCGAAAAAGGGAGAACTACCGATACAGAGTAATGCCAAATTGAGTAAGACTCAAAGCCCGAGTACAGAAGCCGAGATAGCTGAGATGAGCCGAATACCATATGCTTCCGCAGTTGGCTCTATCATGTACGCTATGACTTGTACTCGCCCTGATGTGGCCTTTTCTTTGAGCATGGTCAGTAGATATCAAGGGAACCCGGGCAGAGCTCATTGGATTGCGGTCAAGAATATACTTAAGTACCTTCGGAGGACCAAGGAATGGTTTTTAGTCCTTGGAGGGAGTGATGACTTAAAGGTGCGAGGGTATAGTGATGCCAGTTTTCAGACCGACAGGGACAACTACCGTTCGCAGTCGGGCTGGGTCTTTACCCTTAATAGGGGAGCGGTGACTTGGAAAAGTTCCAAGCAAGAAACAATAGCTGATTCAACGTGCAAATCAGAGTACATTGCAGCGAGCGAAGCGTCAAAGGAGGCTATGTGGTTGAAGAACTTCATTGGTGATCTTGGAGTTGTGCCTACCATAAAGGAGCCTATGGAAATTTTCTGTGATAATGAAGGAGCGGTTGCCTTGACCAAGGAACCGAGGGATCATGGTAGATCTCGACATATCGACAGAAAATATCATTTTATTAGACATTGAGTAGAAGAAGGACACCTCATGGTAAAGAGGGTATCGTCAGAGGATAACCCAGCAGATCCGCTTACGAAGGGACTTAGCAGGGTTAAGCATTTGCAGCACGCTAGGAGCATTGGGCTAAAGGACGATATTAGTTTAGATTAGATAGTTTGGAAACGTGTAATAGATAAATGTAATTGACATTTGATGATTAAATAAAGGAGTATTATTTATAAGTAAAGCTACTGTCTTATGTTAATTGTTTAACTATTGTTTCATTTTGCATGTTTTGACTTCCTGAGTAATTAATTATTTGATAATAATCGAATTATTCGAATAGTCCACAGTCGTTCATATGTTGGAAGTAGATATGAATGAAGACTGTCATGAATTGGTGTGTAGATTGTCTAAAGTGTATTAGACATAGCAAAGGTTTGCTACAACGTTCATGAGTGCTTATGAACTTGATTTGAGCATTGGAATAAACCCGCACTTGTTGGAATCACTTCATGGAATTTATCACGAGTGATCACAAGATGGTAATATCATATAGTCTTAAAACCTAGATATATGGTTTATTGTTTGTTAATTGGTTATGCATTGATAATACGCAAACACATCAGTAACTTGATGTTATAAAACGTATTGTTGTGTGTAAATTGATTAGTGGATAATAAATGCATATAAGTCGAAGTTTATCTGTTCCTTTTATCCTAAGAGGGTAAAAGCGATATCAGGGCCCCTCGATGATTTGATTTGACTTATGTGCCGGGCCCGGTCAGGACTGAATTGATGTGTTCAATTAAGTTCTATGTCAAATGAATCTGAGATCGAGAAACAAATTGCAGGACAATAAGTATGACCATGTTCCATGTAATTGTCCGCACGATATCTAGAACAGAGGATTATACGATCCCTTATCTAAAGGACAGGATACTGATAAGATCAGAGTTGACAGCGTCTTTGAGAGCTACGATTGCTAATCGGATTATATTTGCATATATAGTTACTAGACTTATCCAAGTGGGAGACTGTTGGATTAGTGTCTAAGGCTGTAACTATATTTGGTAAGTACTTGACCCGGTTATGCATGATCCTTTTAGGTTGTCTTCACCATAGCAACTTGACAGGATGATTTGTTAAGAGAGAAGAAATATTATTAATATATTATGAGAATAATATATTGAGGAAATAATAATATTATTTGATTAATATAAGTCATATATTAATTGAGAATTAATTTGGTGACTTAAAGAGGTTAATTGAATAAAGGGGCATAAACTGTCAAATGTGTGATAGTTGTATTTTGGGCTATGTATCCTTATGGATATTAGGGTGAACGAAATTTAGGGGCTTGGGAACCTTAATTTCGTCCAAGCCTTGTATCTAGAAGGATCTTGGATTGCTTAGGGCCTAAGTCATTCAATTAGGGTTAAAGGAGAAACCCTAATAGCTCATAGTATAAATAGGACCCTTGGGATGGAGAAATCGACACTCTTGCAAGCCAAGGAACCCTAGGGCCGATTTTTATCCCTCCTCCCTCTCTCTCAAGATCATCTTCTTGCTATTTGGTGTTTGTAAGCCATTAGAGGAGTGACAATTGTGACTCTAAGCTCCAAGAAGAAGAAGTATCAAGCAAGTAATTCAAGGTATTCTTTCAGATCTGATTTCATATGATTAGATTCAATATATTACATTAGATCTAGTATTGCAAGTCTTGGATTCAATGCATGTTCAATTAGAGAAACCTAGATCCAAGCAATTAGGGTTTGCATGTGCACATAGGAAAGTTCTTATGGCTCAAACCCATCATAAAGTTCATATCTTGACCTTTGTGTTTCTTGTTTGATGTTTGAGCTCATTTTTGGATGTTTTGATCCCATTCTTGGATGCTCTTGGAGTTTGAGGAACTCCAGAGCTTGATATGGTCTTCTCATGGTCATGAACTTTTGAGTTAGTGAGAAAAAGGTCTTAGCTTGAGTGTTCTTGATCCCATGTTTGGGTTTTGGTCATATTAAGTGCTTATTGGACTTAGAGCTCATGATATTACTTTGGATGAGGTCCTAATGGATAAAGTTGGAAACTTTATCCATTAAGTCATTGAGAAGGAGTAGATCTGAAGTTTTGGATTTAGATATGTAAGGATTAAGTGCTTAGTGAAGAAATGGCACTTCAGTTAGTTTCCACGGCGTGGCGAAGGTGACCACAGCGTGGCAGAGTTTGAAACCTCGACTGTTTTGTCATGGCATGGCCACGACATGACCAAGGAATGCCACGACGTGACAATAGTCTGCATGTTGACTATTTGACTTTGACTGTTGACTTTGTGATCAGTTTGACTTTTGGTCAAACTTGAGTAGAATTGGGCATTTGTCTAAGGATTGATTTGGGTTTGGCTTCAAGAAGCTTGGGTTGGCTGTTTTGTTGCGGAGGTGGCAGTTGAGCTTTTAATGAGTAGTTCAGTTGAGTCTCTTCATTGTATTCATGGGTTGAAGGCACCAATGCCGGCCCACTGGATTATGTTTATAGGATGGTAGTTGTCTTAGTGACACTTGCCGATATGCATGTATGTGCTTGTTGTGTAACATCCCGAAATTCAGGTACAACTATTTAGCCCTTCTTTTATTCAAAGTGTCAAGTTAAGCCCTTAAGAGGAATTGGTAGCAAATGAGTACGCTGGGCGTACTCATGCGCTTATTTTGGACGCGGACTCGCCTGAGTACGCTGGGCGTACTCAGGGTTACGCTGGGCGTAATGTGTCCAAGTGCAAACCCTAATTTCTGACTTGTGCCCTATATATTGGATGCTAAGGCTCATTTCTGAGCCTCCCTAGCAGTGAGTAAAACCCTAAGAGAGAACTTCCCATCGTCCTTAGTGAGTATGTGTGATTTTGGAGCTAAAAGTGCCTTGGGGTGTTAGTGAAGAAGAAGGAGAGGAGCTTGTGGAGGCTAGAGCTTGAAGTGCAAGTTTGGATCTGAGATCTACAGAGGAAGGAGCTGCTTTTAGAGGTATAAAGTTCAAAGCTTTCCTCTTCTTTTGGTTTGTTGTTGCATGGGCCATTTCTAGGGTTAAAAGTCCCAAAGGTGGAGACTTTATGAGTGTAAGGTGCTCCATGGTCCAAGATCTGTCCCCTTTCAGTGATATTTATGTTTAAGATACATAAAGTTTCTATCTTGGTCGTTGATATGAGGACATGCTAGAGTTTTGAGCTTTCTAGGGCTAGAAATGGTATATTTTGGGTGTTAGTGACTTGTTCAGCCATGCAAAGGCTTAAAGTTATCGACTTTATGGATTAAGAGGCTTAGAAACGGTCAGATATAAAAGTTGGACGAGAGTCTTAACTGATTAAGACCTCAAGAGCTAAGGGACTGAAACTGAGAGTTACGCGGGGCGTAATCTCAATACGCGCAGCGTAAGGGGTCGCGCACCCCGTTTCTGTGAGGACGTCGGGTACGCCTAGCGTACGTGTTTGGTACGCGCAGCGTAACCCGGAGGGTTGACTTTTGTTGACTTTTAGGGTTTGGTCAACTTTAGGGCCTTTGAGCCATGGGAGGGGTAAAATGGTCTTTTACCCTTCTGAGAGTACTAAGAGGAGGAATAGTCTAGCCTTGAGAGATGTATTGATTTAGAGTGTATATTTCATATGATTAGGCGGGGGCTAGACCAGATTTTTCAGAGTTCGAGCTTTACCGAGTTACCCGAGGTGAGTCTTCTCACTATACTTTACCTAGAGTGGTAACAGAGTTATGTGACAGAGTTATTGTATGCTATCTATGTGATTTGTGGCACGACATTATTTCTATGTGATTTATGCTGTGTGTATACCAGAGTTAGGACCGGAAGGTCCAAAGAGCTAGGACCAGAGGGTCCACAGAGTTAGGGCCCAAGGGCCCACAGAGTTATAGCCTCGAGTGGCTAATGTGTGTTATGTTCTATAGTTATGTGCCAGTGTATTTGTATGCTATTTATGTGTTGAGATTTATTGTGATATGTGATATGCATGATCTAGAGTTATCAGAGTTAGGACCTTTGGGTCCATAGAGTTAGGGCTAGAGAGCCCACAGAGAGTTGGGACTGGAGGGTCCCACTGAGACACACTGACCAGAGGGTCAGCAGAGTCATAGCCTCGAGTGGCTAATATGTGCTAGAGTGGTATTTTGGGGAACTCACTAAGCTTTATGCTTACGGTGTTATGTGTTATGTGTTCAGGTACCAGTGGTGATCGCGGGAAGGCGCCGGCATGATCTGTACACACACCCGCAGAGTTTATTATGATTTGATCTTGGGATTTGTAGTGAGATAAAATTGAAAAATTGTTTTGAAAATTTGGGTGTTACAAGTTGGTATCAGAGCCTTGGTTTGAGGGATTCGGATTCATCTTCGGGCGTATCTGAACTCAAACTGAGGATTTGAGAGAAATTTTGATGACTAAAAACTTTTTAAAAGAGTAAAAAGAGTTTTGAGACAAACAGAGCAGAGCCGTGTGTACGATCAGCCAGCGCCCGAACGGTGAATTCCCAAAATACCCTTGCAATTAGTGTTATGAGATATATTATGTTATGATATGCGATGAGTTATACTATGCATGCTAGAGTAGACTAGGTATTCTTATTAGGGCTAGAGTGGCCTGATATGTGATGCCTTAGTCTAGGAGTTTTGCTGCTAGGGATACTTGAGAGTGTTTAGATAGCAGCGAGGAGTTATGAGAGAGCTGCTAGTGAGTAGCATATGGTTAAAGAGAGTAGAGTACTTAGGACTTGGGATCCAAGGAGGAGGACTTAGAGTGAATACTGATGCGGTGTGGACGGTAGTATAGGGCCCGTACTACTGAAGACACCGGAGCAGCGCGCACCCTAAGTAAGAATCCATTGGGTACTCAGGAACAAGTAGGGTTGAGTTATCGAGTGCGAGTATACTCGATCGAGTCTCTGGTATCTTCATATTGTGTTTCAGAGACATCATGGTTGGAACACCGCACACGCCGGAGGGCAGCGGTATTAGCGATGAAGAGATTCGCAGTATGATTTTGACGAAATGACCGTGGCGATCCGGAGGATTGTGAGTAGCGGATCGAGAGGTGATGTCATGGTTCGAGTACCATGATTGGTGGCAAAATGAGAGGTGATGTCATGGTTCGAGTACCATGATTAGTAGTAGATCGAGAGGTGATGTCATGGTTCGAGTACCATGATTGGTGACAGATCGAGAGGTGATGTCATGGTTGGAGTACCATGATTAGTAGCATATCGAGAGGTGATGTCATGGTTCGAGTACCATGATTAGTAGCAGATCGAGAGGTGATGTCATGGTTCGAGTACCATGATTGGTGACAGATCGAGAGGTGATGTCATGGTTGGAGTACCATGATTAGTAGCAGATCGAGAGGTGATGTCATGGTTCGAGTACCATGATTGGTGACAGGTCGAGAAGTGATGTCATGGTTCGGGTACCATGATTGGTAGCAGATCAAGAGGTGATGTCATGGTTCGAGCACCATGATTGGTGGCAGATCGAGGGGTGATTTTGTGGTTCGAGTACCATGATTTGAGGCGGGTTGAGAAGAGAGGACATGGTTCGAGTACCATGAAATGTGGCGGTGAGTGCTTATGGTTTTGCTGGTTATTCCGCAGCGATTATCTAGACCAAGGTCGGAAGTGAAGGAGTATGGGCCCAGAAGGCCAGGAAGAACGAGTTTTAGTGGAGCATCCCATGATAGGGAAACCGAGTTAGCTCCAAGGGATTGTTGGTGATATGCCATTCGAGTCGCAAGAATCAGAGTAGAGTAGGGACGGTGCGTTATGGAGGGATACGGTCTGAGCTGGAGAGCCGGCCGATAGTAGATATGTCACTTCCCGTGACCCGAGTGGTGCTATTTCTGTTTTTGTGGGAGACGTAAGGGGTATTGAGATTTCGGTTTCTGAGTTGGGGTGAACCCTGTGGAATCACACTGATGGTGACTTTTCAATCAGAGTATCCGGCAGCGGGTCTGTCGCAATGGAATGGTATAGCTTGAGCAGGCTGACAGTCGAGACTGAAACGGTCAAGGATCAGGATACACCCTATTTGAGTATAATAGGGCAGGTGTTAGCTGCAGTGTTGGGTGATCAAGAGGGGTATATCAGGGCAGTAACTCCTATTGTTCTTGAGAGGTATAAGGAGTGGAAATGTGGTTTCTGCTCTTATGATAAGGGACATGTTGGAACGTTGGGCAAGGAGTCAAGGATGAGGAGTATGATGGTTCATTATTTCCAGATCCAGGGTTAGTGATAACACTGGACTGTTGGGAGGTCCGGTGAGGGTATAGTGTGAGATCCCGAATGACTAGAGGCAGTCACGATGGTAAGTTCTGAAGGTTGCATATGAGATCCTGGTATTTGGAGTTGTTAAATCCTTGTCAGAGAGATCATCAAGCGTTGCGTAGCACCTTGCAGAATTAGGTGAAATGTTACTGGTGGAGACAGTCTGTGGGATAGAGTGTTGGTGCACTAATTGGTGATGGTTCGAACCCTAAGTGGTGAAGAACCGAGTATCTTATTCGAGAAATCCGCACCTGCTGCTAGAGTTACTGAGGTTCGGCCAGCGAATGTTGAGGCACCGAAGGCTCGCGGGAGAGCCTTCCAGTTGACAGCGGAGGAGGTCCGTGCATCGCCCGATGTTGGGACTGGTACTTTTCTGTGGGTTATGTACCTGCTTAGGTGATATTTGACTCGGGAGCGAGTCGATCATTTGTGTCAATAGTGTTTGGTCGACACATCAATAGCCGACGAGAGGCGTTGAGTCGACCTCTACGAGTTTCCATAGCTGACGAGCGAGCGGAGTATGCTACGGAGGTGATTCGGGGATGTATACTCGAGATCTTCGGTGTTGAGTTCCCGATAGATCTGGTCCTGATAGCGATGGTGGACGTATGAGTTCTGAGGGGCATGGATTGGTTGAGCCGATTAGGGGCTGTCATAGACTGCGAGCGACAGTGGGTGACGATACGAGACCCCAGTGGGGGAGTACTTACGGAGTACGGCAAGGGTACCCGATGTGGATCGGCATTTTGTTCAGCCGCCAGAGCGAGACAGAGATTGCAGCAAGGCTGCAGCGGGTATGTGACCTATGTGATGGACACACAAGAGGCCGCTGGGAGGCCAAATTCGATGGATGACGTTCCGATAGTGCGTGAGTTCCCGGATGTTTTCCCGAGGAGTTGTCGGGTGTCCTTCCGAGAGGCAAGTAGAGTTCCGCATCGAGTTGGTTCCGGGGGCAGCGCCTATCGCCAAGGCGCCTTATCACCTTGCGCCGCCAGAGACGCAATAGTTATCCTCGCAGCTTCAGGAGCTGCTGGGGAAGGGTGTTGTGATGCTACGGGGAGCCGTAGTACTCACCAGTCAGAGAGAGAGTGTTGTGATGCTACAGGGAGCCGTAGTACTCACCCGTCAGAGAGAGAGTGTTGTGATACTACGGGAAGCCGTAATACTCAGAGGTTGTTGTGATGCTACGGGGAGCTGTAGTACTCACCAGTCAGAGAGAGAGTGTTGTGATACTACAGGAAGCCGTAATACTCAGAGGTTGTTGTGATGCTACGGGGAGCTGTAGTACTCACCAGTCAGAGAGAGAGTGTTGTGATACTACGGGAAGCCGTAGTACTCAGAGGTTGTTGTGATGCTATGGGGAGCCGTAGTACTCACTAGTCAGAGAGAGGGTGTTGTGATGCTACGGGGAGCCGTAGTACTCACCAGTCAGAGAGAGGGCGTTGTGATGCTATGGGGAGCCGTAGTACTCACTAGTCAGAACAGGGCATTGTGATGCTACGGGGAGCCGTAGTACTCACTAGTCAGTGGGAGGTTGTGGTGATGTTATGAGGAAGCCTTCTTGATCTGAGCATGACACAGGAGGGTTTTAGGCTTGAAAAGCCCTACGCATGAGTTTTGGGAGCCTGGTGGTCGGACCAGGGGTGAGACCGGGGTCTCCTCAATGATTGGGAATCATTACATTCTGAGTAAGTGTGGACATCCAATCCGAAGGGATTGGATAAGTGAAGTACACATGGGTTGCGGGTCCCCAAGCTATGAGTTGAATGAGTCATTGGAACGAGCGATTCCAACTACGGGCGGACCAAACTCTTGAGTTGAGTTGAGTCCTGGTGATGTGTTGTACAGACCGGACCGAAGGGTCCAACGATATAGACCGGACCGAAGGGTCCTACGATGAGTATCAGATGATAGAGGTCGGGGTTGAGTCGATCTCCAGTTGGGTACGAGGTTGCATTTCAGTACCGCCTACCACCCACAGACAGACGGGCAGAGCGGGCGGACGATTCGGACGCTCGAGGACATGCTTCGTGCATGTGTATTGGACTTCGGAGGAAGTTGGGACACGTATTTACCCTTGGTTGAGTTTTCCTATAACAACAGCCATCATTTGAGCATCAGTATGCCACCCTTTGAGCTGTTGTATGGGAGGAGGTGCCGGACTCCCATTTGTTGGGGTGAGGTCGGGCAGCGTGTGATGGGTAGTACAGAGATAGTACTTCAGACGACTGAGCAAATTCAGCGGGTCAGACAGAGGTTGTTGAACCACTCAGAGTCGCCAGAAGAGTTATGCGGATAGGCGACGATCCGAGCTTGAGTTCCAGGTTGGTGATTTAGTACTCCTGAAGGTATCTCCTTGGAAGGGGGTGATCCGATTCAGGAAGAGGGGTAAGTTGGGACCTCGGTATATTGGTCCTTCCAGGGTGACTGCTAGGGTGGGCAGGGTAGCGTATCGTTTGGAGCTACCTACGGAGTTGAGCCAGATTCACAATACCTTCCACGTGTCTCAGTTGAGGAAGTGTATCGCTGATGAGTCGGCAGTGGTTCCGTTAGAGGACATTCAGGTGGATGCGAGCCTGAATTATGTTGAGAGACCGGTTGCGATTGTGGATCGAAGGATCAAGACTTTGAGAAACAAGGAGGTGCCATTGGTTCAAGTCCAGTGGCAACATCGGAAGGGTTTTGAAATGACCTGGGAGCCGGAGTTAGAGATGCGCGAGCAGTATCCAGAGTTATTTGTTGAGTGAGACTTCGAGGGCGAAGTCTAGTTCTAGTGGGGGAGAATTGTAACATCCCGAAATTCAGGTACAACTATTTAGCCCTTCTTTTATTCAAAGTGTCAAGTTAAGCCCTTAAGAGGAATTGGTAGCAAATGAGTACGCTGGGCGTACTCAAGAGTACGCTGGGCGTACTCATGCGCTTATTTTGGACGCGAACTCGCCTGAGTACGCTGGGCGTACTCAGGGTTACGCTGGGCGTAATGTGTCCAGGTGAAAACCCTAATTTCTGACTTGTGCCCTATATATTGGATGCTAAGGCTCATTTCTGAGCCTCCCTAGCAGTGAGTAAAACCCTAAGAGAGAACTTCCCATCGTCCTTAGTGAGTATGTGTGATTTTGGAGCTAAAAGTGCCTTGGGGTGTTAGTGAAGAAGAAGGAGAGGAGCTTGTGGAGGCTAGAGCTTGAAGTGCAAGTTTGGATCTGAGATCTACAGAGGAAGGAGCTGCTTTTAGAGGTATAAAGTTCAAAGCTTTCCTCTTCTTTTGGTTTGTTGTTGCATGGGCCATTTCTAGGGTTAAAAGTCCCAAAGGTGGAGACTTTATGAGTGTAAGGTGCTCCATGGTCCAAGATCTGTCCCCTTTCAGTGATATTTATGTTTTAGATCCATAAAGTTTCTATCTTGGTCGTTGATATGAGGACATGCTAGAGTTTTGAGCTTTCTAGGGCTAGAAGTGGTATATTTTGGGTGTTAGTGACTTGTTCAGCCATGCAAAGGCTTAAAGTTATCGACTTTATGGATTAAGAGGCTTAGAAATGGTCAGATCTAAAAGTTGGACGAGAGTCTTAACTGATTAAGACCTCAAGAGCTAAGGGACTGAAACTGAGAGTTACGCGGGGCGTAATCTCAGTACGTGCAGCGTAAGGGGTCACGCACCCCGTTTCTGTGAGGACGCCAGGTACGCCCAGCGTACGTGTTTGGTACGCGCAGCGTAACCCGGAGGGTTGACTTTTGTTGACTTTTAGGGTTTGGTCAACTTTAGGGCCTTTGAGCCATGGGAGGGGTAAAATGGTCTTTTACCCTTCTGAGAGTACTAAGAGGAGGAATAGTCTAGCCTTGAGAGATGTATTGATTTAGAGTGTATATTTCATATGATTAGGCGGGGGCTAGACCAGATTTTTCAGAGTTCGAGCTTTACCGAGTTACCCGAGGTGAGTCTTCTCACTATACTTTACCTAGAGTGGTAACAGAGTTATGTGACAGAGTTATTGTATGCTATCTATGTGATTTGTGGCACGACATTATTTCTATGTGATATATGCTGTGTGTATACCAGAGTTAGGACCGGAAGGTCCAAAGAGCTAGGACCAGAGGGTCCACAGAGTTAGGGCCCAAGGGCCCACAGAGTTATAGCCTCGAGTGGCTAATGTGTGTTATGTTCTATAGTTATGTGCCAGTGTATTTGTATGCTATTTATGTGTTGAGATTTATTGTGATATGTGATATGCATGATCCAGAGTTATCAGAGTTAGGACCTTTGGGTCCATAGAGTTAGGGCTAGAGAGCCCACAGAGAGTTGGGACTGGAGGGTCCCACTGAGACACACTGACCAGAGGGTCAGCAGAGTCATAGCCTCGAGTGGCTAATATGTGCTAGAGTGGTATTTTGGGGAACTCACTAAGCTTTATGCTTACGGTGTTATGTGTTATGTGTTCAGGTACCAGTGGTGATCGCGGGAAGGCGCCGGCATGATCTGTACACACACCCGCAGAGTTTATTATGATTTGATCTTGGGATTTGTAGTGAGATAAAATTGAAAATTTGTTTTGAAAATTTGGGTGTTACACGTTGTCTTTGTGACTCATTCTTATATGTATGTATGCTTATGTATGAGGGGTTGATACGGACCCGACACAACTACAAGCTGTTATATAGAGTCACTATGGGACTCGGGGTTGATACAGACCCGACACAACTACGTGCTGTTATATAGAGTCATTATGGACTCGGGGTTGATACGGACCCGGGGATTGTTACGGACCCGATACAACTATGTGCTTTTATATACATATATATTGTATATGGTATTTTGGGGAACACACTAAACTTTGTGCTTACAATTTTGTGGTTTAAACATTTTCAGGTACTTCCAGTTTTAAAAAGAAGAGCCCGACTTGATCGCACTGCATCCCTTGAAGATTTATTCTGTAACACCCATAAAATTCAAGCCAATTTAAAAAAATTTCAAGATATTCAAAAACATTATTTATTACAAATTTGTTTTCAAAATAGTTTAAACATTAGAGTATCCCAAAAATCCAATCATAACATGTGAGGATGTATATGTCACAACTAGCAAATTTAGGGTTGAGATGGTAATCCTTGTACAAAAATTTCCTCTACGTAACCTTATTTCACGAACTATTGAAATCCAAAACAACAATGTCATATGAATACATATGAATCAAGTAGTAATAACCTCATGCAAGCCCAAAATTTGATCCAATAGCTAAGCCCAATTAATTTTGTAACGACAAGAAATTTCAAACCAAAATTTTCATTTTTAATACTCATAAAACATATGTCTCATCATTAATTCTCAAAATAAATCAACAAGTTTTCAAAACAAATATTCAAATCCAGGATCCACAAACATAGCTCCATAACAAGGGTGTGTGTGTGTACAATCACACCGGTGCCTTCCCGCGATCCTCTGAGGTACCTGAAACACATAACACATAACATGGTAAGCACGAATGCTTAGTGAGTTCCCAAAAATACCACATACAACAATTTAGCCACTCGAGGCTATACTCTGTAAGACCCTCCGGTCTATGTGTCTCAGCAGGACCCTCCAGTCCCGTAGCTCGTTGGACCCTCTGGTCCGGTCTAGCTCGTTGGACCCTCCGGTCCGGTCTGATTGAGAACCCTCTGGCCTCATAGTTCGTTGGACCCTCCGGTCCAGTCTAAGCAACGAATAATATAACATACAATACATATCACACAACCATGCATAACTCAAGCAAGCACATAAGACCCTCTGGTCACACATAGTTTCCACTCTAGGTAAAGTATAGTGAGAAGACTCACCTCGTAAGCTAGTAAGTAAAAGCCTCGTGCTCGGGAATCCTCGATCTAGCCTCCGCCTAATCACTAGGATAATATCTCTAATTAATACCCTCCTCATACTCGGCTACACCACTCATTTGACCAACCCTAAAGTCGACAGAAGTCAATTCCAGTCAATAGTCCAATTTGACCAGACTCGCCGAGTGCACTCGTGCGACTCGTCGAGTCCCATCGACTCTCAGCAATCTCATGAAGGTCCAACTCGTCGAGTTAACCCCTAACTCGCCGAGCTATCGCATGATCGAGTTCATCGGGACAAACCCTAACCGGCTCGTCGAGGCGGCTCATCACTCGGCGAGCCCGTTCGGTCTCAACTTGTATTCAGGTGATTTCAAGGCAGAAAACTCTCTCACACTCTAGATCTAAGCTCTCCAGGCCTGAATATCATGTAAAGCCTCGAGCTTTACGTTCATGCATGGCACTAAAGGGCTAAAAACGACAAGAACAAGCTTGAGAAGAAGTTTCTCATTCAAGGGGATATCATGGCTGAATAAAGCAGGGGACTTTCGACTCTAGGTACCTCACAAGGTCCAGATCTGATGTCTATTTCTAAGAAGGTGATCAAAACCTTCAAGGTCCCCAAAATAAGATGGAAATGAAGCCCTAACTCTAAGACCATGAGATCTATCCATACAAGAGAAAAAGGTACGAACTTTATACCTTAAATAGAAGCTCCTGGATGTCTAAGCAGCAGATCTAGCAACCTCTTCACAATCCTTGCTTGGAATCCTTCTTCCCTCTACCAAAATGCACCAAAGATCTCAAACAATGGCTCAAAACTCTCTCAAAAGATCGAGGGGGCGATTAGGGTTTCTCTTAGTGAAAGGAAACAGATGGAGAGCCGCAAATGAGGCTGTACTTATCCTTATATAGGCCCCAAACCCGGGGATTTAGGGTTTGAACTCATAGCGCCTACTCGGCTAGTCTACTCCCGGACTCGTCGAGTAGATCATTAAACCCATGTGGTCGTCCCGACTCTACTCGGCGAGTTGTAGCGCCAACTCGTCGAGTAGGTCAATGAATCCTCAAAAATAAATACTTAAAATCACATACATGGGAATACGGATGTTATAATTCTCCCCCACTAGAATCAGACTTCGCCCTCGAAGTCATGCTCCGCAAATAACTCTGGATGCTGCTCCCGCATCTCTGACTCCGGCTCCCAAGTCAAATCGGACCCTCGCCGATGCTGCCACTGGACCTGAACCAGGGGCACCTCCTTGTTCCTCAGAACTTTCACCTTTCGATCCAAGATCGCGGTCGGCCTCTCAATATAATTCAGGCTCGCATCTACCTGAATGTCCTCCAGCGGTACCACTGTCGTTTTGTCGGCTACACACTTCCTCAACTGGGATACGTGAAAGGTGTTATGGATCTGACTCAACTCCGCAGGTAGCTCTAACTGGTATGCTACCTTACCCACTCTGGCGGTCACTCTGAACGGACCGATATATCGAGGCCCCAACTTGCCCCGCTTCCTGAACCGGATCACCCCTTTCCATGGGGAAACTTTCAGGAGCACAAAATCTCCGACCTGAAACTCAAGCTTAGATCGTCGTCTATCCGCGTAACTCTTCTGACGACTCTGGGCCGTCAATAACCTCTGTCTGACCTGCTGAATCTGCTCGGTCGTCTTCAGCACTATCTTGGTGCTGCCCATAACTCTCTGCCCCACCTCTCTTTAGCAGATGGGAGTGTGACACCTTCTCCCATACAGGAGCTCAAAGGGAGGCATACCAATGCTCGAGTGATGGTTGTTGCTGTAGGAGAACCCAGCCAGCGGTAAATAAGTGTCCCAACTCCCTCCGAAGTCCATGACACAGACGCGCAACATATCCTTGAGCGTCTGAATTATCCGCTCGCTCTGTCCGTCCGTCTGCGGGTGATATGCAGTACTGAAGTGTAAGCGCGTGCCTAGCTCCTCGTGAAATTTCTTCCAAAACATGGAAGTAAAACGCACATCTCGATCTGACACAATCGAGATCAGCACTCCATGCCGAGATACCACCTCTCTCACATAAATCTCGGCTAACTTCTCTGCAGAAGAGCTCTCACTAATATCAAGGAAGTGAGCACTCTTCGTCAATCGATCCACAATCACCCAAATCACGTCAACTCCACGTGCTGTCCTCAGTAACTTGGTAATGAAGTCCATAGCGATCTGTTCCCACTTCCACTGGGGAATATGCAGAGGCTGCAATGGACCATGTGGACGCTGGTGCTCTGCCTTGACCCGTTGGCAGGCCAAGCATCTCTCAACTACCCACCCACGCAACATCCCTCTTCATAAAAGGCCACCAGTAATCCCTCTTCAGGTCCAAATACATCTTGGTGGCCCCAGGATGGATCGAGAATCTCGATCTGTGCGCCTCCTCCATCAGTATGCTACGTGCTCCGCCCGTATAGGGCACCCAAATCCGCCTGCTAAAGGTCATAAGCCCTCGGCTATCCGTCACAAAATCGGATACCTGCCCAATCACCCGCTCCCTCTTGCGGTTCTCCGGTCTCACAGCCTCCGCCTGGGCCTCTCGAATGGTATCCAATACCGGAGTCACCACTGACATCCTCATGCATACATCTCGAATCGGGGCATTCTCCGCCCTACGGATCAGGGCATCAGCTACCACGTTAGCCTTGCCCGGATGGTACAGGATCTCACAGTCGTAATCTTTTACCACATCCAACCATCTCCTCTGACGCATATTCAGGTTGGGCTGATCCATCAGATACTTCAAGCTCTTGTGGTCCGTGTATATGGTACACCGAACCCCATACAAATAGTGGCGCCAGATCTTGAGGGCGAATACCACTGCCCCCAAATCTAAATCGTGGGTGGGGTACCTCATTTCATGAGGCTTCAGTTGCCTCGATGCATATGCTATCACGTGCCCTCTCTGCATAAGCACCGCACCCAATCCGGATATAGACGCATCGCAGTAAACCATAAAGTCCTCCATCCCCTCAGGAAGGGCTAACACCGGGGCTTCGCACAATCTCTGGCGAAGGGTCTCAAACGAGGTCTGCTGCTCAGGACCCCAAGTAAAAGCAACGCCCTTCCGGGTCAATCTGGTGAGAGGAACGACAATCTTGGAGAAATCTCTGATAAACCTCCGGTAGTAGCCGGCCAATCCCAGAAAACTCCTGATCTCGATGGGGGATCTCGGCACCTCCCAACTTATGACAACCTCAACCTTGGCCGGATCGACCAAAATCCCATTTTGATTAACGAGGTGCCCCAAGAACTGGACCTCTCGTAACCAGAAATCACACTTGGAGAATTTAGCATAAAGCCTCTCTGATCTCAATACTCCCAAAACCTCTCTAAGGTGCTCCTCGTGCTGTTCCCTGGACCTCGAGTACACGAGAATATCGTCAATGAACACGATCACCGATCGATCCAGCATAGGCCTGCACACACGGTTCATGAGATCCATGAAGGATGTCGGTGCGTTGGTGAGCCCGAAAGGCATCACCACAAACTCGTAATGCCCATAACGAGTCCTAAAGGCTGTCTTCTGAATATCCTCCTCGCGTACTCTCATCTGGTGATACCCTGATCTCAAATCAATCTTGGAAAACCAAGAGCACCCTGCAACTGATCGAACAGATCGTCGATCCTCGGAAGTGGATAACGGTTCTTGACCGTCAGCTTGTTCAACTCCCGGTAATCAATACACATCCGGTGTGAACCATCCTTTTTCTTGACAAAAAGGATCGGTGCTCCCCACAGCGAGCTACTCGGCCGGATAAATCCCTTTCACAACAGCTCCTGAAGCTGCGAGAATAACTCCTGCATCTCTAGCGGCGCAAGGGGATAGGGTGCATTAGCGATAGGTGCCGCCCCCAGAAGCAATCAATACGAAACTCCACCTGCTTCTCGGGAGGTACACCTGGTAACTACTCGTGGAAAACGTCCGAAAACTCACTCACTAGCGGAACCTCAGCGACAAAACTCGGTCTCTCTGTGACATCCCGTGTATCCGCCACATACGCCAGAAAACCCATGCAACCCTGCAGCAAGCTCTGCCTTGCTCGAGCAGCCGAACAAAATGCTGACCCAGATCCGGTACCCTCGCCGTATACGGTAAGTACTCCCACACTAGGGTTTTGGATGGTCACCATCTGACGCTCACAGTCGATCAGAGCTCAAAATCGGCTCAACCAGTACTGTAACACTCGTGTTTCTAGCCTAGGCATTAATATTAAGGTGATAGTCTAGGTTAACCTTTGTAACTCATTTTGAAGAAATGAAAAAGGAATTATGTGAATTCTATGTGTTTTATGCTTAATTACTAGGAGTTAATTAAATAAGAATAAAAATGAGCGTCAAAAATTAAATTTTAGATAAAGCCGATATCTATTAAGAAAGTTGTAGTGGTCGTGACAAGGATTACGGATATATAAAGAATGCCGAAATCCGAGTTATAACGAAGAAGTTATGACATGTCGAAGTTTCACGACAAAACCGGCTCGGTGCTGAATGTCGTAAAAAGTGAGTTTTCGATAAACTACTTTTTAGCCTTAGTGATCTAAATGAAACTCGTAGTGTTCGTTAAACCGAGAAGTTCGATAAAAAGAACGCCCAAATCTGACTTCGTATGAGGAAGTTATGATTTTCAAAGTTTCAGCTTAGCAGTAGACAGCTAAAAACTCGAATTTTAGATCGAGTGATTTTTAGCCGACACGACCTAAACGAGAATCGAAGGTCTCGTAAATAGTAGCACAACGGTAAAAAGTCTGACGAAAACGGACGTCGGATGAAGAAGTTATGAATTTTTAACGGATTTCCTGTCCCGGTTTGTTAAAAATAATAATATAAAAATTAAAATCAAAATTAGCCGACAAAGTCTAAACGGAAGTTGTAGAGCGTAATTTTACCTACGCGTGCATATAAAGAACGTCAAAAACGGAGCTCGTATGCGAAAGTTATGGATTTTAGAAGTTTTTTTGCACAAAAACCGAGAAAATTCGCATAGTCACGAGTTGCCACGTCACCCTCGCCTCGCATGTGCCACGTGTCCAAAATGGTGAGTCATGCGAAGCCACGTGTCGGATTCTGATTTGACCGAAGGGAGGCCCAATCCGAACCTCGCACGCCACGACTCCGAGCCTCGCACATGGACTGCGAGTCCGCGGTCCAATCAGCAACCGCCACCGAGGCCCTCGCACGTGCTGCCACCTGCGCACCCTCGCCTGCGGACCCCACCACCAGAACCAAATTCGGACCTAAGCTTCGGACCAATCACAAGAAGCCAGCAAGCCCTCGCAGGTGCGAGCCTCGTGCGAGCCATCCCCTGCGAGCTCCGGATCAGCGACGCGTGGCCTCTTCTCAGCGGTTGGATCAGGAGCTTCGGCCCCTATAAATAGGGGGTGCGAGACCTCCCGGGGGTATTTTGAAAACTTGTCATTTTTAGCCCCTTTCTCCATATTTCTTTCATATTATCATCCCTCGAAGCCCCGGTATCAATTATAAGCCCCGGAATACGCCACGAAGTGCCCGTGAAGCCCGGAAAATTTATCTTTTCGGTTTCGAAGCCCGACTTTTGCAGAGCCCGGTTTCTCAATAAAACTCCCGGTTTTATTAGAAACGAACGTTTTAGGAAACGAATTGCTGCCCGATTATCATCAAATCATGTGAGTGTGTAGTTACTTTCACCTTACACATAGATATGAAGTATTTTACATAAAATACGTGTTGTGTGAATATATATTGTTTGTTTATTTGAGATGGATGTTGAAGGAATGATTTATACAGGTTTTTAAATAATTTAAACTGTATATGTATTTTTATCTACGAAAAATGTTGGGTAAAACATGGGTAGATGAAATAGTGGGTGTGATGAAAGGTGAGTTGGACAAAGGAGATGATCAGTAATATTGATCATGAGTTGAGAGTGAGTGGTGAAATGAGATCATGAGTTGAGAGGGAGTGGTGAAATGAAATCATGAGTTGATAGTGAGGGGTGAAGCCCTTACCCAAACGTTGGCGTGAGTGGTGTAATATGAGAAAAGCCCTTACCCAAACGTGGGCCCCCGTCATTCAGCAGAGTATGGATGACAACCATGGACTATTCTAGACAGTCTGTGGAACACTAGCAGGCCCGCAACCTGTAGGTGTAATGAACTATATGTTCATTTGCTGTACTCTAAAAACCCATTGACATGTATTGCAGGGGGGAATACCTGTAAATAATACTGTCGATAAATGAGAGCTATGAACTCAGCATATGTTGAATAAACCTTGGCAGCTATGGACTTAGTGCCCGTTGTATAAACCCCGGTGACGAGGTGATTTTGTGTCTATTCCTTAGGATGAATCCTTAGGAAGGAGTGATAGTTGATTCTTAGGGTAAACCCTTAAGAAATAAATAAGATAATGGGGTTGGGGTAATTCGGTTGATTGATTAATGTTTAAGCATATTAAATTATGTATTGTGGGTTGAAAACCCTATATGCTCACCAGGCTTCCAAGCCTGACCCACTCAGCTTTTTATGATTACAGGTAGTGGACTCCGAGCATAGTCGGATGATGATGATGAGTGATTTATGGATTATAGGCCAGTAGTTATAAATAACTGTTCTAAGGCTTATAATGTCTTGTTTATGCTTTTGATCTGTATCGGAACATGACATCCCGAGGTTTTAATATAAAAGGAAATTATATATTTCTTAAAGAAAGGTTTTGATAAACATTATCATGTTTTATATTGGGGACCTATTCTGCAATATCTTTTGAAAAGATTTCTCTGATTTTATTTTAAAAAGCATAAATTAAATCGGTCTATTTTTGGCCGAGAAATTAGGGGATGTCACAAGTACATGCCCACGATGACACAAACATCCCCCATCGCGATAGGTACCAAATCTATCGGAAACTCGACTCCAAAAATCTCAAGCATACATCCTCGGATAACATCAGTCGCAAGAACAGCATGCTCATCAGCTATGGAGACTCTCAGCGGTCGACTCAACGCCTCTCGTCGAATACTGATGTGGCGACTAAATGATAACAATACGAAGGACCGACTCGCACCCGAGTCAAATAACACCAGGGCAGGTACAGAACTCACAAGAAAAGTACCTATGCACATCATAAATAAGCACCATATATATAAACAAAAGAATAAGCAAGAGATCACATAGCAGCCACAACGTCGGGTGCTGCACGGACCTCCTCCGCCGTCAACTGGAAGGCTCTACTGCGAGCCTTCGGTGCCTCGGCCTTCATCGGCCGAATCTCGGTAGCTCGAGTAGCAGAAGGCGCAGATCCCTGCGCTGATCCCTGAAGCAACTGCGTGCACTTGGCCTTCCTATGGCCAGTCTGGTTGCAGTGGAAGCAAACCGAAAATCCCTTGGGGCAATCCCTCACGATATGCCCCTCCTTCCCGCACTTGTAACACACACCTGCTCTGCACACCCCATCATGAATCTTGCCACACTTCCCACAAGTGCGGCTCTTCTGACCCCCTGATCTCGAATCAGCGGGCTTTCCCCGCTTGGCCGCCGGCTGAGACTGTGTCGGCCGCCTATCCCTCCTCTGAGACTCCGCCTTCTCCCTGGCCTGAGTCTCTAGCTCAATCTCCCTCTTCCGAGCATTTGCCTGAAGCTTGGCAAATGTTCGGTATGTCGAGTTCGCCACGAACTCACGAATGTCTCTCCTCAGTATGCTCAGATATCGGCTCATACGTGCCTGCTCAATAGACATGTGCTCAGTGTAAAACAACGCCCTCTCATGAAACATCCGTGTGATCACAGTCATAGACTCAGTCCCCTGCTTGAGGGACAAGAACTCATGGGCCAACCGTTCCCTCTCCACCGGGGGAACGTACTCATCTCGAAACATAGCGGTGAACCTCTCCAAAGTTACTGCGGTAATCTCTGCAGTAGTAAAGTCAGTTGTCACAAACTTCCACCAGTCCTTCGCTCCCAAGCGAAGCTGGTTCAGCGTGAACCGCACCCTCAAATGTTCCGGGCAGGAACAAGTGTAGAAACACCCCTCAATGTCAGAGATCCATCGTATGGCAGCAATCGGGTCCTGAGTCCCGTCAAACTCCGGTGGCTTCGTGTTGCTGAACTCTCGGTACAGCAACGAGTCACCCCCCTGTGGCCTAGCAGCGGCGATGGCTGCACCAACAGTAGCCTCGG
Organism: Lactuca virosa; assembly: GCF_052849685.1. Taxonomy (NCBI): domain Eukaryota; kingdom Viridiplantae; phylum Streptophyta; class Magnoliopsida; order Asterales; family Asteraceae; genus Lactuca; species Lactuca virosa. The sequence goes on along the minus strand of NC_136430.1, from coordinate 462,085,521 downwards.
TAAGAGCAGCATATCGCTCGTCAAATGTATCAATCAGCATGGTCTTGATAGACCCAAACATCTCTGGTATCTCAGCTCGAATGGCTGCGGCCACCTCCTCGTGAATCAACCTACGAATCTCCTCATCACTGGTACCGCTGGTACCACTGCCTCCTGCGTTGTGGCGCGTAACCACCATGATGCCTCCGAAACACAACATAAAATAATCAGAGACTCGACCGAGATTACTCACACTCGATCAACCGTTCCTACTTGCTCCTTAGCACCCTGAGGATTCTTACTTGGAATGCTTACCGATCCGATGCTTTCAGTAGTACGGGCCCAATACTACCTTCCACATCGTATCCGTATCCACCCCAAGTCCTCCTCCTAGGATCCCAACTCACAAGTACTCTATACCACTCTGAACACAGCCTACTCTCTCGCAGACTTCTCATAAGCTACTCTCTGCTACCTAAATGCACTCAAAGCTACTCACAGCAACATAAACTCCTAGGCTAAGGCATCACAAATCAGGCCACTCTAGTCCTAACATATGAATTACCTAGCCTACTCTAGCATGCATAACACATCTCATAGTATCACCGTTCGGGCGCTGGCTGATTGTACACACTGCTCTTTTCCGCTTTTTGGGAAATCACCTAGCCTACTCTAGCATGCATAACACATCTCAAAACTCTCTCAAAAGCTCAAGGGGGAGATTAGGGTTTCTCTCAGTGAAAGGAAACAGATGGAGAGCCGCAAATAAGGCTATATTTATCCTTATATAGGCCCCAAACCCGGTGATTTAGGGTTTCAACTCACAGCGCCTACTCGGCGAGTCTACTCCCGGACTTGTCGAGTAGATCATTAAACCCACGTGGCCGTCCCGACTCTACTCGGCGAGTTGTAGCGCCAACTCGTCGAGTAGGTCAATGAATCCTCAGAAATAAATACTTAAAATAACATACCTGGGAATCCGAATGTTACAAATTTTGGGCCTTGACCCAAGAATTCTCGCCCCAAACACCCTAGGCCGAAAACCCTTTTCTTTGGGCCTTATTGGACTTTTAACCCCTTAATGAGCCAAGCCAAAACCGAAAACCCATTTAAGAGGCCATGAAGGCCGAAAACCCTATAGGGTTTCTGCTAGGGCATGTGTAAAAAAAACCCCAAAAAATGACTTGCCACCTCCTTTTTATCCCACAAATAACTAAGCTATGGACCATCATACTTCCAAGCAAACTTCACATCAAACATCAACAAAGTCAACCCATCCTTTTCCCCCCTCTTATACTTGTGGCCTATCCCCCCCACACACACACCACAAAAATCTTTCACTTCATTCTCCATAACTTTCTCCCATTCCTCTCTCAAAAATTTGTGTGGGTGTGCGATCTGTTGGATTAATGTCTAAGTCCATAACTATATTTGGTATGTACTTGACCCGACCCGACATGGTCCATTTGGGTTGCACTTCACCGGCACAATTTATATGGATAGTCTTTTGAGAATAGTATATTTATGATTTATATTAATATATTATAAGTTCTAATATATTAATATATAATCATATTATTTAATTAGTATTGATCAAGAATTAATTTATAATTAATTAAGTGATCAAAAGGAACTAATTAAATATGGACTCTTAGATATATATATGTGTAGTGGGCCAAGTTCATTTAGGTTGGGCTAAGTCTTCATGGATAGTCCATGGAGCTTTAACCCATGGATCCTAGGAAATGAAAGGTCATGGGTATTAGGGTTTAACCCTAATCCTCCACACTATATAAAGGGTCTTATGGTTCATGAAATTAGGCTAGTGGCTAGTGTGGATACACTAAAGAGGGCAATAACCAATTTCATAAGTGTGAGCCAAGTATCCATATTCTCTAAAGTCTTCCAAGGTGTTTTGGTGATTTGTGATTCCACTTGAGGCTTCCACACTATTGGGGCTAAGCTCTTAAAGTTCAAGACTTCAAGCTTCATTAAAAGGTATGTATTCTAACTTGTTATATTACGCAAGTATCAAGGATTGAATGCTAGATAGGGTAATACATTGGAATATTCATATTTGCATGTATAATAGAGAAAACATATATCCAAGGTTTTTAGGGTTGCATGTACACTTAGGAGTGTTAGAATGCTCAAAACCCAACACCATCTTCAAGGGATCTTCTTCAAAAACTCATAAACTTGAACATCATCCATTTTCGAGTGGTCTTCAAGCTACACAAATCTAGGCTCAACAACTTCTTTCTTCTTCTTCCTACCACACGAAATCAAGGTGAGTTCATACCCGTACATTTTCATGTTTTCTTCAAGTTTTAGAGGGGGGGGGGGGAATACAAGTTACAACACCAAAACATAATCTAAACTTAAACATCAGCTTTAAACAGAAAAGGTATGGTCTATTCACGGACTGTTTTGACCATCTTAAACTTAATATTTTTCAAAACTGTTCAATATGCAAATAGTTCAGGTTTATAACTTTCTAAAGACTACTCGCACGCATTCATACGATTTTTCTACAAATTATAGGGATTTTTACAAAACTACCTATCGTTTCAGAAATGATTTCGGACCAGTATTTGAAGATGAACATTTTCACACTGGTTTGAGACCACTAAAAATTATAATAAAAATTATGAACAAAGTAAGCTCATTTTATAAACTCTCAGAGTTTACGGATCCAAATTTTGACTTACAATGATTTTTCTATAATCTTTCCAAAAACATGGATTGACAACCCCACACCTCAGCTGTTCGCTACAGTTAGACCGGCAAGTCTAGGGTGACAAAAGTCTACCAACTTCGACGCCTGAAGAATGTCGTTCAGGCATAACAGTCATATCAAGCATGGTTATAAGAACTCACATAGAGATTAGCGAAACTATTTGGTTTACGGGAAGCTTACACTTCATTAGTTTTATTGAAAGAAATGAAACTATATACTATTTTCTGTACGATATTCACTTCCATCGTGGTCTTAGGGTTTAAGACCACAATTCACCTTTAAGAAAATACTTCATTTTTCTAGAAATATACATTATTACTTTACAAGGAAAAGATACAAAGGAATTACTTTCAATTTCAGTTCATATTAAATAAAATATCGGATTTTATGGAAATATACGAAACCATCTTTCGCGAAACAGTTACAAACCCTTTTTATGCAAAAATGCTTATGAACTCACCGACTTAATTGTTGACACTTTTCAAAATCACTTGTATTCTCAGGAAACCAGTAGACAAGTACTCAACCCTTCTTGAGGGTCGGCGTCGTCATCTCATGTTTTTCCTACTTTTCAGTTATTTGTGTTCAACTTTTGAACAACTGAGTTTTGTAAACTATGTAATACTTGAAATCTCAATGTATGAATGTTTGTGTTGCTATGTTTCATTACTATTCAATTGTTATGATATTGTACATGAAGTCACTACATCAGCCCCCAGACGTTTCTGTCGTTCTGGTTTGGGGGTGTGACAGATTGGTATCAGAGCATTGTTTATAGTGAACTAGTACATCAAACCACACAAGATATACAACTATAAATACAATGGGACTAAAACAATCTGACTAAAAGTACACTTTAAAAATATAAGTATTTTTATAAAAGTATACATATTAGAACAATGTCATAATAAAAACAAAACAAAAGTATTTAGATGTTGGATACTACAGTCAAACATAGACAGTTATGTAATCATCTCCGGGATAAATATAGCCTGGTCAACTATATTTATTTGAGATACGACTAACATGTGTTTGGGAGTGGTAGTGGTGTTGCAACAAGTCTAAAACTTACCAACTCCACATGTAAAGGAACATTAGAATCAAACATATAATTAAAATACTATATGAGTATTTTAGGCACCATAATTAACTTATGTGAAAATTAAAAGACCCTTACTGGTAGGTCTACAATTACTGAGTGTATGCGTTAAGGTTTTATAATCTGTATACATTATGCGATTATAGGAGGACCCGGTAAGGATCATCATAGAAATTTCAATAAAGATACCTTTATTAATCTCATAGATTCTTTAGACCTTCTCATTCTCGCACGAACAACATAGGTAGAAGTAGCCACTCCACTACAACAGTCAGCAGAAGAGTAAGGAGCTAGAGAAATCATCAAGGAACCTTACCCTATCAAGAGCAGACATAAGAGGCTCACTCGACCATCCAGAGTCGGGCTCTCCATTATGAAGTAATGGAGATCAGTGAAAAAAATCGAAGCCTGATGGAGCGAAGATTCAACATATCTACGAGGAACAAGAACACCATACGGATGCCCGGAGACAACGAAACTTTACAGTTGAAACTAGGACAGTCATAACAAGGATAGAAATGCAGAGAAAATCACTCACGAGGCGATCAAGGTGGCAGAGCACCTCATGCGTCACTCTAATAATTAATAAATTGATATATAACCTAGTGAGTTAGCGATTACACCACTCACACTGTGTGTTAGGCTTATCGCCTCTCTCATCGCAACTAGTAATAATAAATCAAGCAAGATACGCCATCCCAAAACCTATAAAGCCCGAGCCAACTTAAGGATTTGATATCTATAATCTATTAGGGTAACTTAACATTTGTACACTACCTATTTCTATTCTCTACCAAAATACATCATAGGGATGTAGGTCGAAACGTTGAGAATCGTACAACAAAACGTGAAATTTATATGTAATTATAAATAGATAGAATACAACTAGAAACGACCATAGTTACTTATGAACTTGTTTCTCATCATGCAATTGAATCATGTCTTCCCATGAAAATAACCAGCACACCAGCGAAACACCAATTCTACAGATAGACTCCGCAACCTTCCAAGCCGTTGTAACAGCTGTCGTGATAGCTGTCATGGCGCAACTCAACGCAAACAACACAAACGAAAATGGAAACAGTGTCGACAATTCCAACCGTAGTAACAACCAAGGAAACCAACGAGTAACAACTTACCAAGACACCCCAAACCCCAAACCTAAGAACATGAAACGAAAGTTCGGGAACGAGAAAGGGGGCAGTTCGACTCAAGGGCCTACCAAAAGGCAACAAGTTGTAGCAGTCAATACCCCCACTGACCCTACTACCTCAACACCAAGAAAACCATATTATGGAAACCTCCCACACTGCAGCAAGTGCAACTACCATCATCATGGAGTCTGCCGGGAATTGTATAGCGATAGGTGCAACAAGAAGGGGCACACCGCCCGTTTCTGTAGGACCCCAGACCAATACATCACTCCAACCCCTGAGGCTGGAATAAGTCCAGTATTCCACACATGCGGTGAAACGGGACATTTCAAGAGAGATTGTCCAACAGAGAGGAATGACGGAGGAGCGGAAGGAGTTTAACAACTGGACATGAAGAAGCAACAAGGAACCCTACCGAGATTTTTGGTATGTTTCCAAACAACAAAGATTAAGCATCGAATCTTCACAAAAAGTTTTTTCCAATTAAAAACATAATCATAAATTATTCCCTCATCCGAACAAATCATATCAATCATATAAAAACTAAAGATCCTTGCAGGTGAGCTATGATGGCTTAGTGTAAACGTAGGGTCATATATGATTAAGATTCTACAGACTAAGAGTGCATGATTCCCCCTTAATTCATGTTCCTTGTCTGGTTGTGGATTTAGGGCAGGGACACTCAGTCGACTGTCTTTTCAATCTTAATTATATACGACCAGGTTACACCAAACTATTATAGAGAGACCTAGTAGAAATCAGACTACGAAATTCCATCATTTTATATCAAAGTACTTGTATTACTAGAACACCCTAAAATCCAGAACAAAATAGACATAGTAGTAATAACAAGGATGAAACTGGTAGTGTTAAAAACATGTACATAGAACACATTATCATTCTAAACAACAATTCCTTCCAAATCTGTCACACCCCCAAACTAAGGATGGCGGAAACGTCCAGGGGTGGAGGACTTCATGCATAGTATCATAACAACGAGTAAAATAGTGATCAAAGTAAGTATAACCATCATAAATATAATTGAGAAAGTTACATGGTTTCATGAGTTACATGTTTCAAAATCGATTACAATATAATGATAAAATGGTTTCGCTAACGCGTAGTGTTCCATCCTCAAAAGCTGGTAGTTACCTGTTTTTATTAATTACCTGAGAATACAAGTAATTTTGAAAGAGTGTCAACAATTACGTTGGTGAGTGCATAAGCTTTTGTATGTAGAATTGAAAACCTTTCTTTGTAAATGTAGTGTATGTTCAAGAAAAATCCAATATTTTCCTTATAAAATGAGTTGTAGTCTTAAGACCCAAAGACCGAAATATACAAGTATTTTCCAAACTTATGATAGTATATGCAGTTTTAAATAAATAAAACCCTTTTGAATGTAAGAATTCCTGTAAACTATATGTGTCGTTGTTTCCCTATGTGAGTTATTATAACCATGCAATTGACATAGTAAGCCTGTTATGACGTACTTCGGGCGTCGGAATGTTTTGACATTTGTCACCCCAGACCTGCCAGTCTAGCTGTTGCATGCAGCTAAGGTGCGGGATTGTCAGTCCCAATATAGATCTATACACAAGTATCACGCTCTCCCTACAGGAGACTATGGTTATAATACATGACTTTAACCAGTACTCTAAAAAATACAATGAAGTAATGTCTCCCAAATTTGATTCAACGAGTTTACGTGTAGTGTGAAATGAAAACCCTTTTTGTAGTATGAATGAAACCTTCCTTAGTGTGTTCATAGTGTTAATGTACCATAAACTATACCTATTATAGTTTATCATGTTTGTTTGTAATGATGGAAGACCCTTATGTAAATGATTATTTCTCTTTCATGGAAGTAAACTAACATGAAATACAATCAATATGTAGCTATTTATTGCTATACACTTTGCTCAACATGTTACAAAGTGTTAATGAACTTATAAACTATTTTACTAGTTTTAACTTTATGGTCACTGTTTTTAGAAAATTTATAGAAAAATCAGTGTAAGTCGAAAACCGAATCCGTAAACTTTGAGAGTTTAGAAAATGTGTCTAGTTTGTTCATAAGTTTTATTATGATTTTTAGTGGTCTCTAACCAGTGTGAAAATGTCCATCTTCACAGACTGGTCCGAAATCATTTCTGAAATGATAGGCAGTTTTGTAAAAATCTCCATAAATTATAGAAAAATCGTATGAACGTGTGCAAGTGGTTATTTGAAAGGTATAAACCTGAAAAATTTGCATATTGAACAGTTTTGAAAAATATTAAGTTTAAGATGGTCAAAACAGTTCGTGAATAGACCATAATGTTTTTGTTGAAAGCTGTTGGTTGAGTTTAAGATGGTCAAAACAGTTAGAATATGTTTTGGTGTTGTCACTTGTATTCTCCCCCTTAAAAATTGAAGAAAACATGAAAAGATAGGGGTATGAACTCACCTTGAGTGATTTTCTGAGGTTGAAGGTTGAAGAAAGGGAGTTTCAAGTCAATAACACTTGAAGGATGCTTGAACATTTGAAGATCCTAAGAACAAATATGTCGATATTTGTGTAAATGATCCATGATTTTTATGAAGAAGTGTAGAATGTTTAGGAGTTGAATGAAGAAACTTACCAAGAATGGAGGAAAACTCAAGAACACTTCTTGTCAAGAAGATCGTAACTGAGAAAGAGGGAGAGAGAAAAGTGTGCTTTTGGTGAAGGCAAATAAGATTTTGAATGTGAAGAATAAAGATTTTCTTGGGTGGATTTGGTTAAGGCAAATCTGATGGAGTGTTGGGATGAGTTAAGGAAGGACAATGATTTGACTAGTTAGAGTGCGAATAGTGACATAAAGTTAATGTGGGGATGGCTTGGTGTCATAACTTTATGGAAAAGTCAAAGAGTACCTTTATGCACTCTTGATATTTTATCCTAAGAAAAATATGATTTATATTAAATACATCTTCAAAATGAGGATAAAATATGAGTTTAGAGGGTCTAAGATAATAAAAATACGAGTTGGGTGAAAATCCCACATCAAAACGGGCTTAAAATGCGAAAGTAGTCAAAAACCGGGCATTAGAAGCGAATCTGCGAAGGTGAGAGGGTTGGACGTGAAGAGAAGGTTCGTTGTGAGAGGAAGTGCTTTGGGTGCGAGAGGCTCGCATGCGAGATACGGAGTAAGAAGCGAAACTCATAATAGGGTGCGAAAGTCAAAAGTGATGCGAACCTGGTCGAGTATGCGAAAGTCCCCGGTTCGCTGGCAGTGGCCTCGGTCCGAAGGGCTGCGATGCGAGTCTTGTCGAGTAGAAACGAACATTACCGGTGAGAAGCGAAAGTACCTAACCAAACACGAATGTGTCCGAGTTGAGGCGAAAGTGGTCGAGTAGAAGTGAAACTCGCCGTGTAGGTGCGCAACTTGTCAGTTTGGGGGTGCGAACCTTCTCGGTTTAGTGCGAAGGTGTCCGGTTTTGCTTGTGAGAGGGCCAGATGCGAAAGTTCCCGCTAGACACGAACCTTCACCCAAATGCGAAACGTGGCTGAGAGGCTTGCGAGGACCTGCGAGGGTTCGCAGGTGAACAGTAACATGCGATCCTTCAGGCCTCTTTTTGACTTCCTTTTTCCGTTTTAAGTTGTTTTCGACCAAGGGAAGGTTCGGGATGGTATGGATGTTCATATAACGTGAGAGAGATTGAGAGAGACTTTGCTTGTGGCCTTTGTTAGTGTTTTGCCCCGTAGTGCTAGGGTTTTAAACTCCACTAAGCCTACTTAGGAGTGTTTTGCCCCCCCCCCCCCCCCCCCCGAAGGGTACATAATAGTGCTTTATAGAGTCGTTACATCACTCACCCTGGTTAGGGTTTAGAATTTCTGAACATTTGAAACTTCCGAGTGATACTTTGTATTAAGATAGAGAGTTGTAAATTAGTAAACATAGAGTAAGCCCTAACACACAAGCACTAGTTGAATTGACCGATTTGACCCGTTGAAGTTGTTTGACTTTGACTTGACCAGAAATTGATGGTTGTCACATCATCCCCCCGTTAGAGGGAATTTCGTCCCGAAATTAGCGTTTTTGACTGGGACTTCAAGGGTTGAGGAAAAGATGTGGGTATTTTTGTTTCATCTGATCTTCGCGTTCCCAGGTGAACTCGGGTCCTCGTTTAGCATTCCATTGGACCTTCACAATGGGAATGCGACTTTGTTTTGTTCTTTTGATCTCCCGGTCCATGATTTCTACTGGTTCTTTTACGAAGAGGAGACTCTCGTTGATTTCGATTTCGTCAAGAGGGATGACGAGAGTCTCATCGGACAAGCACTTCTTTAAGTTGGAAACATGAAAGGTAGGATGAACATTATTGAGTTCTTGCGGTAATCGAAGCTTGTATGCTACCGGGCCAATCCTGGCGAGGATCTCGAACGGCCCGATATACCTTGGATTTAGTTTCCCACGTTTTCCAAAACGTATCAATCCCTTCCAGGGTGAGACCTTTAATAGCACCAGGTCTCCGACATGGAATTCCAAGGGCTTCCGTCTATTATCCGCATAACTCTTCTCTCTGTCTCTAGAAGCCCTTAATCGTTCTCGGATTTGAACAATCTTCTCGGTCGTTTCTCTTATGATCTCTGGGCCAGTGAGAGTGTTGTTAGGGACTTGCCCTTTAGCTAGTTGTGTGTCACCCACTTCAGCCCAGCACAATGGTGATCTGCACTTCCGGCCATAGAGGGCTTTGAACGGGGCAAATTTGATGCTAGTGTGATAGCTGTTATTGTATGAGAATTCGATAAGTGGTAAATGGGTATCCCAAGCTTTACCAAAATCTATCACACAAGCTCTTAGCATGTCTTCTAGCGATTGTATAGTTCTCTCACTCTGCCCGTCGGTTTGTGGGTGGTAGGCTGTACTCATATCCAACCTAGTTCCCATGGATTTTTGAAGTGACAGCCAGAACTGTGAGGTAAATCGACTATCCCTGTCGGAGATAATGGATTTTGGTACGCCATGAAATCGCACGATTTCCTTAATGTATGTTCTGATCAGTTTTTCCATCTTGTCGGTTTCCTTTATTGGTAGGAAGTGTGCGGATTTGGTCAATCTGTCAACGATCACCCAAATGGTATCGAGACCACCCACTGTTTTGGGTAACTTGGTTATGAAATCCATTGTGATCCGCTCCCACTTCCACTCGGGTATCTCTGGTTGTTGCAACAAACCCGAGGGCTTTTGGTATTCTACCTTGACCTTGGCGCAAGTCAGGCACTTGCTCACAAAGGTAGCAATTTCGGCTTTCATGTTTGGCCACAAATAAAGTTTCTTAAGGTCCAGATACATCTTTTCTGAACCAGGATGTACGGAGTATCGAGTTTTGTGTGCTTCGTTCATGACGACGTCCCTGAATCCACCAAACCTCAGTGTCCAGATCTGATTCATGAGATAACGAATTCCGTCATCCTTGACATCTAGGTTTTTATCCATTCCTCTTAAATCCTCTCCTGTCACATTATCTGATTTTAAAGCTTCCAGCTGAGCCTCTTTGATTTCTGTGGACAGGTGTGAATGGATTGTCATGGTTAATGACTTTACTCGGCGGCCTGAGTATTCCTTTCGGCTGAGGGCGTCAGCTACCTCATTGGCCTTGCATGGGTGATAACGAATCTCGCATTCGTAATCATTAAGTAGTTCTACCCATCACCTCTCTCTCATGTTGAGCTCTTTTTGATTGAGAATGTGCTGAAGGCTTTTATGATCGGTGAAGATAGTACATTTCGTTCCATAGAGGTAGTGCCTCCAGATCTTTAGAGCGAATACTACTACTCCTAGTTCGAGGTCGTGTGTGGCGTACTTGACCTCGTGCGTTTTTAGTTGTCTCGAGGCGTAGGCAATGACCTTTCCTCGTTGCATTAACACACATCCAAGACCCTGGTTCGACGCGTCGCAGTAGACCACAAAGTCTTCAGTTCCTTCCGGTAGGGATAAAATTGGAGCACTGCACAGGACCTGCTTTAGCGTTTGGAACGCGGTTTCTTGCTTCTCTCCCTAGTTGAAGGTTACACCCTTTTGAGTCAGGGTGGTAAGTGGTTTGGCGATCTTGGAGAAGTTTTGGATGAACCTTCGGTAGTAGTCAGCGAGGCCTAAGAATTGACGGATTTCTGTAGGCGTCCTTGGTGCTGACCAGTTCTCAATCACCTTGATTTTGGAGGGATCCATGTGTATCCTTTCCTTGCTAACCACATGCCCGAGGAAGTCCACTTCTCGGATCCAAAATTCTCACTTTGAGAATTTTGCATATAATTTCTCCGCCCTTAATGTCTCTAATACTTGTCGTAGGTGTTGGCGGTGCTCTTCCTTACTCCTCGAATAGACCAGAATGTCGTCTATGAAGACAATCACGAACCTGCCTAAGTAAGGCTGGCACACCCAGTTCATTAGATCCATGAACACCACGGGTGCGTTTGTTAATCCGAAGGGCATCACTACAAACTCGTAGTGACCGTACCGGGTTCTGAATTCCGTTTTAGGAACATCTTCCTCCTGAACCCGTAGTTGATGATATCCCGACCTTAGATCGATTTTTGAGAAGTAAGTTGCTCCTTGGAGTTGGTTGAATAGGTCGTCGATTCGGGGTAGAGGGTATCAGTTTTTGATGGTAAGCTTATTCAGTTCGCGGTAGTCGATGCACATGCGGAACGATCCATCCTTCTTTTTCATGAACAATACTGGCGCTCCCCAAGGTGAGAAGCTCGGTCTGATGCACCCTTTTCTTAGCAGTTCATTCATTTGGCTGGATAATTCTTGCATCTCGGCTGGTGCTAGGCGGTATGGCGCTTTGGCTACGGGGGTAGCTCCAGGAATTAGGTCGATTCGGAATTCAACTTGTCATGCGGGTGGAACTCCGGGAAGGTCTTCTGGAAATACGTCAGGGAAATTACAGACTTCCAGAATGTCCTTGATGTCTTTCACCTCTTGCTTCTTATCCACTACATGGGCTAAGAAGGCGTGGTATTCCTTGCGGAGATACTTTTGGGCTTTGGCGCAAGAGATGATTTGTAGGTTTGTACTAGGTTTGTCGCCATAAATGACGAGAGTTTTGCCACTTGGCAGATTAAGGCGAACGGCCCTTTCGTAACACAGAATGTCGGCACGATTAGAACTTAACCAATCCATGCCAATGATGATGTCGAAGCTTTTTATTGAAACATGCATTAGATCGATTTTGAATGAATGGTCGTCTAGAGTGAGGGTACACCCTGTGTATATATCGTTAGTGCTCTCTGCCTTTCCTGTTGCCATTTCTATGACGTATGTATCTTTTAGTGATTGGGGATTTTGTTTTAGTAATTGTTTGAATTGGTGGCTAACGAAACTCCTCTCCGCTCCACTATCGAATAATATGCATGCATATGAGTTATTAAGGAGAAACGTACTGGTAACCATCGTGGGATCTTCCATTGCTTCCCCGTGCCCTAACGCCAAGACCCTTCCAACAACGCTGGCATTTTTGTTTCTTGCTTTTGGGCAGTCTCTTTTGTAGTGCCCAGTCTCCCCACAGCCGTAGCAGGCACGGCTTGCCCCGACGTTGGCGGTCGGGGGGCTTGTTGGGCTAGCGCCTTGCAGAAGCGGGTTGTATGCCCTTTCTTGTTGCGGTTGCTGCAGTGCATCTCTCAACAAGGGCCGGTGTGGTGAAAGCTGCACTTGTTAAATTTGGGGAGGGTCCTAGCATACTGCCTCAGGGGTGCTGGAGCGGGCGGGGGTAGTGGCAGCGTGAACCGCTACTATTTGTTGTTTCTTGGTGGAATCCTAGGCTGGGTGATTCTTCTTGTTTTTCCAGAACTTCCTTTTGTTGTTTCCCCCTTTCTCTTGCTCGGGGGTGGCCGCCACAGTGCCATGGATGGCCCTATGGTCAATGAGTTGTTGTGCCAATTGTTTGGCACTGTCAAAGGTAGTCGGTTTTGAAGCCAACACGTTCCCTTGAATATGGAGGGTTAGTCCCCAGATGTATTTCTCCACCTTTTTACTCTCCGGGGTGACCATCCCGGGACATAGTATGGCCAGATCGCTGAACCTGTCAGTATAAGATGTGATGTCATAACCGGTCATTTTGAGGCCCCAAAGTTCCTGTTCCAATTTCTAAACTTTGACCCTTGGGCAATATTCCGCTAGCATTAAGGTCTTCAAGTCCTCCCAGCTCATTGCATTCGCCACTGGGAGAGTCAGTGACTTTACATGACCGTTCCACCAGGTAAGGGCTCGGTCAGAGAAAGTGCAAGCTGCAAATTTGACTTTGCTAGCTTCAGGGCATGCACAAATCTCGAAGACTGATTCAGTATTCTCGAACCATTGCATAAGAGTGATGACGCCCCCGCTTCCATTGAAGGATTTGGGTATCCCATTTGTAAAATCTTTATAGGAACATTCCTTTGAGCGTCCCTGACTGTCTCCCTGGTTAGAGTTTGTAGTACCATTTCCCGTTCCATCAGTACCATTTGTACTGATTTGTGACATCGCGGCTGCCACAACTGCTGTCACGGCAGCTTGGAAAACGGTGGGGTCAAATTGTGGAGGTGGTGGCGGAGGTGGTGGCGGTGCGTTGTTGAAACGCCTGGGATTTTTCTGCGGTGGCATATTTCTGCCACAAGTTTTTAAAGGCGAAAAGATGGTAAGCCTTTAATAGTAACGATAAGTCGGTTGTTATTGGACTAGATTATTTGTATTATGTCCCGACTAAAAAGTATTTGCAAGCAATTCATAATGAAAGTCCATATGATTGAACTTATGAATTTAATAGTAATGCCTTAATCAAATCTTGTGACTTGATCCATGCTAGGTCCATCCATAATCGCTTGGTGTATGCTAGTTGTGTATAACTAAGATTGAATAGATCGTTGAATCTAATGGGTCTGCCCTAATCCCACAACCAAAAAAGGAACAGGGCCTAAAGCGGAACCACCATTTCTAAATCGATGGAATTTTAATTATATACAACGTTACTGCATACACTAAGTAATCGTAGATTTACCATAAGTAACGATATACACTGTTATGAATTTAGTGGTAACACTCCCAATAAAATATAATATGCATGCCAATTTAATTGATATTGTTTAGTACATAGTGTTTGGAAAATTTGACCTTGATGCAGGTCTACATCACATCAATGCAAGGAAAATTTTTGACAGCATTACGATCCTTCGACTAGTGTAATCACTTAATCGCAGGATTGAACCTACACACAGAGAAGAGCATCACCAACGCATACTCATAAACCTAATCTATAAAGATTTGTGAGTGGTATGAACCCTACTCACGACGACCAGTCCCCTGCGGTCCCTGAGACGAAGTCGAGGCGCCCTGTAGTTCTGCTAACTGACACTCGGTTGCGGTAACTCTCTCCTCGAGAGCCGAGTGCCTTTCCTGATACTCCCTTACCTCCGCCCGAGTAGTGGTAAGGTCCTCAATGAGTCAATCAATGGGATAGTAATCTCTCTCCAGGTCCCAAGTACGTGCGTCGGTGGCTTCCGCAGCAACGCTCAGCTCCCAAACTCGGTTCGTCGTCGCTCTATTTTGATCCCTGAGGTCTATGATTTGCTGGATCACGACTGGGAGGGCTTTGTCAGCTGGTCCTCCATGGTTGAGGTCATAGTAACCTCGTTGTTCGCCAAATGGTGAACGCTGTCGCTGGTGACGACTCCACCTCTCGATGTCTGCCGCCCAACGGGGTATAGCTCCTTTGTAGCCAAATCGGTTTGTAGGAATCCTGGCAATATAAGGAGGGTTGATAACCTCCGACTCCTATTCTGACTCCTCTTCGTCTTCTTCTTCCTCCAGTTCCTCTTTAAGTTCATCTTGTTCGGGCTCTTCCTCTTCGTTTTCTTTGGGGTCCTCATTGGGATCTTCTTCGGGCTCTTCTTCTGGTTCCTCTTCTATCCATCCCCCTTTTCCTTGATTCGGGAAGTAGGGGTCTCCCGGTAAGTGGAATCCTGCCATGACGTCTGTGTGAGAATAGGGGTGTAAGAGGCACATAATGAATCTAGAAATATTGCGCTAAAGCAACATAAAATACTCCTATAGTATTTTAAACGTTATGTTCGGTTCTTAGTGCATTTCTTGTAGAGGTGATGGTAGGTTGTTAGACTTGTTGTCCACTATGACTATCCCCTAATATATGCGAGTCACTTCTCGGACAAATATAGTTGATTAGCCTATATTCATCTCAGACTTGATTACATATCCCAAGGCATACTCACAGTGTATAACTTATTCTCTTTACTTTGTATTTTCCTAGTTATGACACTATACTGGCATGTATGCATGTACTTATACTTAAGAAAAAAAATATAATATTTTATTTCTAAAAGTATAGTTGTATGAAAAAATGTTTAATCAGAGAGTTTTAGTCCCATTGCGTTTATAGTTGGTATATCTTATGTGGTTCGATATACTTAGTTGACTATAAACAATGCTCTGATACCAATCTGTCACACCCCCAAACCAAGGATGGCGGAAACGTCCAGGGGTGGAGGACTTCATGTATATTATCATAACAACGAGTATAATAGTGATCAAAGTAAATACAACTATCATAAATATAACGAGAAAGTTACATGGTTTCATGAGTTACATGTTTCAAAATCGATTACAATATAATGATAAAATGGTTTGTCTGACGCCGTAGCGTTCCATCCTCAAAAGCCGGTAGTTACCTGTTTTTATTGATTACCTGAGAATACAAGTAATTTTGAAAGAATGTCAACAATTAAGTTGGTGAGTGCATAAGCTTTTGTATGTAGAGTTGAAAACCTTTCTTTGTAAATGTAGTGTATGTTCAAGAAAAATCCAATATTTTCCTTATAAAATGAGTTGTAGTCTTAAGACCCAAAGACCGAAATGTACAAGTATTTTCCATACTTGTGATAGTATATGCAGTTTTAAATAAATAAAACCCTTTTGAATGTAAGAATTCCTGTAAACTATATGTGTCGTTGTTTCCCTATGTGAGTTATTATAACCATGCAATTGACATAGTAAGTCTGTTACGACGTACTTCGGGCGTCGGAATGTTTTGATATTTGTCACCCCAGACCTGCCGGTCTAGCTGTTTTATACATCTAAGGTGCGGGATTGTCAGTCCCCAATATAGATCTATACACAAGTATCATGCTCTCTGTAACGCCCGTGTTTTTAGGCTAGGCATTAATATTGACATAATAGTCTAGGTTAACCTTTGTAACTCATTTAGAAGAAATGAAAAGGAATTATGTGAAAATTATATGTTTTATGCTTAATTATTAGGGTTTAATTAATTAAGAATAAAAAAGAGCGTCGAAAATAAATATTAGATAAAGCCGATATATTAAGAAAGTTGTAGTGGTCGTGACAAGGATTACGGATATATAAAGAATGCCGAAATCCGAGTTATAACGAAGAAGTTATGACCTGTCGAAGTTTCGCGACAAAACCGGCACGGTGCCGAATGTCGTAAAAAAATGAGTTTTTGATAAACTAATTTTTAGTCATAGTGATCTAAACGAAAGTCGTATTGTTCGTTAAACCGAGAGTATGTATAAAAAGAACGCCCAAATCTGAATTCGTATGAGGAAGTTATGATTTTTCTAAGTTTCGGCTTAGCAGTAGACAGCTAAAAACTCGAATTTTAGATCGAGTGATTTTTAGCCGACATAACCTAAACGAGAATCGAAGGTCTCGTAAATAGTAGTACAATGGTAAAAAGACAGACGAAAACGGACGTCGGATGAAGAAGTTATGAGTTTTTAACGGATTTCTTGTCCCGGTCTGTTAAAAATAATAATATAAAAATTAAAATCAAAATTAGCCGACGAAGTACAAACGAAAGTTGTAGAGCATAATGTTACCTACACGTGCATATAAAGAACGTCAAAAACGAAGCCCGTATGCGAAAGTTATGGATTTTAGAAGTTTGGGACACAAAAATCGAGAAAAATCCCGAAATCCGAGGAAAATCGCATGGACCTTAGCCGGCCACGTCACCTCGCACGCGATGATGCCCAGTGTCCGACGCGCGTCGCCCTTTCCTCGCATCCGAGGTGCGGTCCTCTCCTGATCCGACGCGTGGCCTTGCAATGGCGCCTTCCGAGCTCCGCCTCGTGCCCCTCTCGCCTGCGAGCCACCTGCCTTCCCCGTGTCAGCATGCGAACCGAGCCATGTGCTCCCCTTCGGCCGAGGCTCTCCCCTATAAATAGTGTTTGCGAGCCTTCTCGGATAATTTTAGGAAATTGCCATTTTTCACCCATTTTTCAATATTTTCACTATTTTCACTTCCCCCAAAGCCCCGGGATTAATTCCAATGCCCGGAACACGTCCCGGAGTGCCTGAGAAGCCCGAGAAATTTATCTTTTCGGTTTTGAAGCCCGACCCTCGTAGAGCCCGGTTTCTCAATAAAACTCCCGGTTTTATTAGAAACGATCGTTCTAGGAAACGAAGTGCTGCCCGATTATCGTTAAATCATGTGAGTGTATAGTCACTTTCACCTTACACATATATATGAAGTATTTTCTTTAAAATACGTGCTATGTGTAATTATATTAATTGTTTATTTAAGGTGACTGTTGAATAGATGTTTTATACAAGTTTTAAACTGTATATGTATTTTTATCTACAAATATGTTGGGTAAAACATGGGTAGATGAATTAGATGATGTGTGATGAAATAAAAAGTGATGAGAGGTATCGATGTTTAAGATGATCTAGTCATCTAGCAGCGTATAGACAACGGCCACAGACTACTTTAGATAGTCCAGTGGAACGTTAGCAGACTCGTAATCGGTAGGTATGTTTGAACTATATGTTCATAAGGTGTTCTTGAACTATATGTTCATTAGGTGTTTTTGAACTATGTGTTCATCCGATAGTTCTTCTTTTTGACACTATTACGTGTCGGGGTACTGGAGCGTACGGGAGTACTTTATTAGTATTTTCCCAATACTTTTATTTTGAAGAGCTTTGGAGTCTTCGTTTCTTTTATGAAGTGATCGGACGAGCTTCATGAGTCAGCGTTTCCATTCTCGATGTCGGATAGGGTGCGTCTAGGGGTTACATACCTCACGATATTCAGACCACAGCCTAGGCATGAGTCAGCGTTTCCATTCTCGATGTCGGATAGGGTGCGTCTGGGGGTTACATACCTCACGATATTCAGACCACAGCCTAGGCATGAGTCAGCGTTTCCATTCTCGATGCCGGATAGGGTGCGTCTGGGGGTTACATACCTCACGATATTCAGACCACAACCTAGGCATGAGTCAGCGTTTCCATTCTCGATGCCGGATAGGGTGAGTCTGGGGGTTACATACCTCACGATATTCAGACCACAACCTAGGCAAAGTCCGATGCTGGATAGGGTGCGTCTGGGGGTTTCATACCTCACGATATTCAGACCACAGCCTAGGCATTGATAACTACCCCTGACTTAATTGTCTTGTGGTTCTTTCTTTTACGAACGAAGGTTCGTGGTTAAAATTATTCCATTCATTTGATGTCTTTATCGATCCTTGTTTGCTGCTAGGGAGTTTCCGAAGCAGTTTTGTTAGTTGGTTGTTCATATCGATCCTTTAGGCTAGATCTAGTAAGATCACTGTATAGGATCAGTATGTGGGGATCGACGTTTGTTAGTGCTTGTAGTATAAACCTTGGGCAGCGATGGACTTCGTGCCTATTTCTTAGGATGAATCCTTAGGAATGAGTGATAGTTGATTCTTAGGGTAAATCCTTAAGAAATAAATAAGATAATGGGGATTGGGTAATTGGGTTGATTGTTTGATGTTTAAGCATAATAAATTTATTTATTGTGGGTTGAAAACCCTATATGCTCACCAGGCTCCCAAGCCTGACCCACTCAGTTTATTTGTATCACAGGCATCGATACGAAGTTGCTTTACACTGAGAGATTAAAAGAGAAGTAGATCACTAGTGTAAATGAATGTAAGTTTTGTTTATGCTTATGTTTTTGTATTGACGATGACATCCCAATGGTTTAAATAAATGAAATACATTTCTTCGGAAATGATTTGATAACATATTTATCATGTTTTTCTGGGAACAAATTCCGCAACACTTTTAATCAAATGATTATTCTGAAATTATTTTAAAAGCATAAATTAAACCGGTCTTTTCTGGCCGTGAATTTGGAGATGTCACACTCTCCCTAGAGGAGACTATTGTTATAATACAAGACTTTAACCAGTACTCTAAAGAATACAATGAAGTAATGTCTCACAAATTTTATTCAACAAGTTTACGTGTAGTGTGAAATGAAAACCCTTTTTGTAGTATGAATGAAACCTTCCTTAGTGTGTTCATAGTGTTAATGTACCATAAACTATACCTATTATAGTTTATCATGTGTGTTTGTAATGATTGAATACCGTTATGTAAATGATTATTTCTATTTCATGGAAGTAAACTAACATGAAATACAGTCAATATGTAGCTATTTATTGCTATACACTTTGCTCAACATGTTACAAAGTGTTAATGAACTTATAAACTATTTTACTAGTTTTAACTTTTCGGTCACTGTTTTTAGAAAATTCATAGAAAAATCAGTGTAAGTCGAAAACTGAATCCGTAAACTTGAGAGTTTAGAAAATGTGTCTAGTTTGTTCATATTTTTTATTATGATTTTTAGTGGTCTCTAACCAGTGTGAAAATGTCCATCTTCACAGACTGGTCCGAAATCATTTCTGAAATGATACACAGGTTTGTAAAAATCGTCATAAATTGTAGAAATATCGTATGAATGTGTGCAAGTAATCATTTTAAAGGTATAAACCTGAAATATTTCCATATTGAACAGTTTTGAAAAATATTAAGTTTAAGATGGTCAAAACAGTTCGTGAATAGACCATAACGTTTTTGTTGAAAGCTGTTGGTTGAGTTAGAATATGTTTTGGTGTTGTAACTTGTTTTCTCCCCCTTAAAACTTGAAGAAAACATGAAAAGATAGGGGTATGAACTCACCTTGAGTGATTTTCTGAGGTTGAAGGTTGAAGAAGGGGAGTTTCAAATCAAGAACACTTGAAGGATGATTGAAGATTTGAAGATCCTAAAAACAAATATGTCGATATTTGTGTAAATGATCCATGATTTTTATGAAGAAATGTAGAATATTTAGGAGTTGAATGAAGAAACTTACCAAGAATGGAGGAAAACTCAAGAACACTTTTTGTCAAGAAGATCGTAACTGAGAAAGAGGGAGAGAGAAAAGTGTGCTTTTGGTGAAGGCAAATGAGATTTTGAATGTGAAGAATAAAGATTTTCTTGGGTGGATTTGGTTAAGGAAAATCTGATGGAGTGTTGGGATGAGTTAAAGAAGGACAATGATTTGACTAGGTAGAGTACGAATAGTGACATAAAGTTGATGTGGGGATGGCTTGGTGTCATAACTTTATGGAAAAGTCAAAGAGTACCTTTATGCACTCTTGATATTTTTTCCTAAGAAAAATATGATTTATATTAAATACATCTTCAAAATGAGGATAAAATATGAGTTTAGAGGGTCTAAGATGATAAAAATACGAGTTGGGTGAAAATCCCACGTCAAAAACGTCAAAAACGGGTTTAAAATGTGAAAGTAGTAAAAAATCGGGCATTAGAAGCGAATCTGCGAAGGTGAGTGGGTTGGATGCCAAGAGAAGGTTCGTTGCGAGAGGAAGTGCTTTGGGTGCGAGAGGCTCAAATGCGAGACACGGAGTAAGAAGCGAAACTCATAATAGGGTGCGAAAGTCAGAAGTGATGCGAACCTGGCCGAGGATGCGAAAGTCCCCGGTTTGCCGGCAGTGGCCTCGGTCCGAAGGGCTGCGATGCGAGTCTTGTCGAGTAGAAACGAACGTTGCCGGTGAGAAGCGAAAGTACCCGACCAAACACGAATGTGTCCGAGTAGAGGCAAAAGTGGTTGAGTAGAAGCGAAACTCGCCGTGTAGGTGCGAAACTAGTTGGTTTGGGGGTGCGAACTTTCTCTGTTTAGTGCGAAAGTGTACGGTTTCGCTTGTGAGAGGGCTAGATGTGAAACTTCCATGTAGACACGAACCTTCACCCAAATGCGAAACGTGGCTGAGAGGCTTGCGAGGACCTGCGAGGGTTCGCAGGTGAACAGTAACATGCGATCCTTCAGGCCTCTTTTTGACTTCCTTCTTCCGTTTTAAGTTGTTTTCGACCAAGGGAAGGTTCGGGATGGTATGGATGTTCATATAATGTTGGAAAATGTGATTTTTATTACCAAGAGGTTTGAGAGAGATTGGGAGAGATTTGGGAGAGAGAGATAGAGTGAGAGAGATTGAGAGAGACTTTGCTTATGGCCTTTGTCAGTGTTTTGCCCCGTAGTGCTAGGATTTTAGACTCTACTAAGCCTAGTTATGAGTGTTTTGCGCCCCCGCAGGGTACATAATAGTGCTTTATAGAGTCGTTACATCACTCACCCTGGTTAGGGTTTAAAATTTCTGAACATATGAAACTTCCGAGTGATACTTTTTATTAAGATAGAGAGTTGTACATTAGTAAACATAGAGTAATCCCTAACATACAAGAACTAGTAGAATTGACCGGTTTGACCCGTTGACTTTGTTTGACTTTGACTTGACCAGAAATTGACGGTTGTCACAAAATCAACTTAACATCTGTTATAATAAGAAGTACAATGTCGTCATTTGATATGGACTGGCTTGATCCTCACCATACCAATTTCAAGCACTGCAAAGAGACCCCTTCGCCTTACCCGACCGATTAACGAAACTCTTTCAACCTATAACGACAAACCTCCACATCATATGCAAGAAGTACCATGCTCCTTCCTAACCCACAATAGAAATAGGAAACAATAAATAAAAGACATCAAGGGTAACCCAGAGATTTATAACCTTTACAAAGTAGTTCCCAAAAGGCCTTTCAGAAATATCACCCACGCACCAAGTTGAGTTCGGAATCGACTCAACTCTTGGAGCCATTCCTGTAGCCAAACCCTCAATACCACTTAGTACCAACACAAAAATAGATATTGTCTGGTCAATAGAACAATGTAATAAGTAAGGAAATTATCAGACCAAGCCTCTAACCTCAGAGAGCACCCGTCTGACTCGTAAAGAGGAAGGGAGAATTGTCCATAGGACCACTGTCGACTAAGAGTCAAACAAACCCATCATCAAGGATCGATATCCCCTATTCCGAATCAACGGCCTATTCAGCCAACTTTAAGAAGTAAGCATAAGTCGATATCCAACTAGCTCAGAGTTCCGTAGGAAGAAACTCCCAAGACAACCTAGGATTCATAAGGCCAGCTGCACCACACACAACCTTAACCTTGGTAACAATAATTCCATCCTTAAGGTCTAGAAACACTACCTCTAGGACATTAGGAACACAACCTTCATTAGGCCATTCGAGATCCACGCTGGGATAGGTCCAGAAGCCTATGGACTTCGGTTACCACAAGGACTCAACATCGTACATCCCACATTCCACGTATCCAACCCTAATAAGTGTCTGACCGCCGAAGCTCTCGTAGTCCCACTCGAAGAAATCCAGGTAAACAAGAACCTACACCCCGAAGAGGAACATGTGGGGATCATGGGCAGGGAAACCAAAAGGGCAAGGTCAAATACCAATGGCGAAGGTCCGTTAGAACACCAAGTAAGGACCTAAATTCTCTTAGGAACGAAGAGACTAGACAAAACAGAGATACCCTCATCTTTTCCCTAGTTCTTGAGAGCTGCTTTAGAACGAATTTCGGGACGAACTTCCCTCTAAAGGGGGGATGATGTCACAACTAGCAAATTTAGGGTTGAGATGGTAATTCTTGTACAAAAATTTCCTCTATGTAACCTTATTTCACTAACTATTGAAGTCCAAAACAATAATGTCATATGAATACATATGAATCAAGTAGTAATAACCTCATGCAAGCCCAAAACTTGATCCAATAGCTAAGCCCAATCAATTTTGGGCCTTGACCCAAGAATTATCGGCCCAAACACCCTAGGCCGAAAACCCTTTTCTTTGGTCCTTATTGGACCGAAAACCCCTTAATGAGCCAAGCCAAAACCGAAAACCCATTTAAGAGGCCATGAATGTCGAAAACCCTACAGGGTTTCAGCTAGGGCATGTGTAAAAAAAACAGAAAAAATGACTTGCCACCTCGTTTTTATCCCACAAATAACTAAGCTATGTACCATCATACTTCCAAGCAAACTTCACATCAAACATCAACAAAGTCAACCCATCCTTCCCCCCCCCCTCTTATACTTGTGGCCTATCCCCCCACACACACACCACAAAAATCTTTCATTTCATTCTCAAGAAATTCCTCCCATTCCTCTCTCAAAAATTCCTGTGTTTGTGCCATCTTCAAGGGATCTTCTTCAAAAACTCATAAACTTGAACATCATCAATTTTCGAGTGGTCTTCAAGCTACACAAAGCTAGGCTCAACAACTTCTTTCTTCTTCTTCCTACCATACGAAATCAAGGTGAGTTCATACCTGTACATTTTCATGTTTTCTTCATGTTTTAGGGGGGGGGGGGAATACAAGTTACAACACCAAAACATAATCTAAACTTAAACATCAGCTTTAAACAGGAAAGGTATGGTCTATTCACGGATTGTTTTGACCATCTTAAACTTAATATTTTTCAAAACTGTTCAATATGCAAATAGTTCAGGTTTATAACTTTCTAAAGACTACTCGCACGCCATTCATACGATTTTTCTACAAATTATGGGGATTTTTACAAAACTACCTATCGTTTCAGAAATGATTTCGGACCAGTATTTGAAGATGAACATTTTCACACTGGTTTGAGACCACTAAAAATTATAATAAAAATTATGAACAAAGTAGACTCATTCTCTAAACTCTCAGAGTTTACGGATCCAAATTTTGACTTACAATGATTTTTCTATAATCTTTCCAAAAACATGGACATAAAAGTCAAAAACTAGAAATTGTCTTTATCATACTAAAAGTTCTTATACTTGTGTTAGATGTAAGTTTATATGATATATTCTTTTAAAACATCTAGACATGTTAACTTATATGTATTTATATATATGATTATATAAATTGTCTTGACAAACAAACATAATAAACTATTATCGGTATAGTTTGGAGGTCACAAACCACACTTTTCAAAGGTACACATAATTATTTAAAGGAATAATTATCTTATTTTGCAAGTAAAAGGGAGTCATAGTTCACGTAAATCTGTTAATGCTCTTGTGAGACTTTCCTTCACCATACCTACCTAGCGTACACCTTAAGTCCTGCGTTATAACCAGAGTCTCCTGTACGGAGAGCGATACCATTGTGTATAGATCTATACGGGATTGACAACCCCAAACCTCAACAGTTCGCTACAGTTAGACCGGCAAGTCTAGGGTGAAAAAATTCTACCAACTCCGACGCCTGAAGAACGTCGTTCAGGCAAAACAGTCATATCAAACATGATTATAAGAACTCACATAGAGATTAGCGAAACCATTTGGTTTACGAGAAGCTTACACTTCATTAGTTTTATTGAAAGAAATGAAACTATATACTATTTTCTGTACGATATTCACGTCTATTGTGGTCTTAGGGTTTAAGACCACAGTTCACCTTTAAGAAAATACTTCATTTTTCTAGAAATATAAATTAGTACTTTACAAGGAAAAGATACAAAGGAATTACTTTCAATTTCAGCTCATATTAAAGAAAATATCGGATTTTCTGGAAATATACGAAACCATCTTTCGCGAAACAGTTACAAACCCTTTTTATGCAAAAATGCTTATGAACTCACCAACTTAATTGTTGACACTTTTCAAAATCACTTGTATTCTCAGGAAACCAGTAGACAGGTACTCAACCCTTCTTTAGGGACGGCGTCGTCATCTCATGTTTTTCCAACTTTTCAGTTATTTGTATTCAACTTTTGAACAACTGAGTTTTGTAAACAATGTAATACTTAAAATCTCAATGCATGAATGTTTGTTTTGCTATGTTTCATTACTATTCAATTGTTATGATACTGTACATGAAGTCACTCCATCCGCCCCCATACGTTTCCGCCGTTCTGGTTTGGGGGTGTGATAATGTACGATCACGCCTTCGCCTTCCCGCGATCATCTGAGGTACATGAAACAATAATCCATAAATGTAAGCTTGAAGACTTAGTGAGTTACCCCAAGAATACCCATACACACAACAATACACATATAATCACAAACAACATACTATGGGTCCAATCAACCATCGGGTTGGAATACCCCAGGCCCTTAACCATCGGGTTGGAATGCCAGCATACTATGGGTCCAATCAACCATCGGGTTGGAATACCCCCAGCCCTCAACCATCAGGTTGGAATGCCAACATACTATGGGTCCAATCAACAGTCGGGTTGGAATACCCCCGACCCTCAACCATCGGGTTGGAATGCTAAAATAATTTTGGTCCAATCAACCATCTGGTTGGAATACCCCCGACCCTCAACCATCGGGTTGGAATGCCAACATACTATGAGTCCAATAATCCTCGGGATGGAATGCTCTCGCCTAACAATCAGACATGTGCACATACAACATATAATCACATAACAGTCTACAGAGACAACATATTAGGGTCCAATCATCCTCAGGATGGAATACCCTCAACTACCAATCTAACAGGTGCACATATATCAGGTAAGCACATAACAGTCTATAGACAGTCAAACCGATCTACAGATCACTAAGTATAACAACATCATATCTAACAGGATACCGATCTAACAGATCTTACAAATAATAGAGCAGGATAACGATCCAAAGGGCCGGCCTTGGTGCCTTAGACCCTTGAGTATAGTGAGGAGAACTCACCTCGCAGTAGGGATGTGGTGACAATATCCAACTCCTAAATTACTGCTACGAACTCAGTCGCCTGTAACCACCATATGACTAATTCCATCAAAATCCCAAATTACCAAATTACCCTCAGAAGTCAAACTTGGTCAAAGTCAAAGTCAACGGTCAAGGTCAACAGTCCATGTTGACCTAACTCGTCAAGTGCAGCTTATCGACTCGTCGAGTTCCTTTAGAACTCAGAAACCGCGAAAACCCAAGTCAACTCGTCGAGTTTTCAGACAACTCGTCGAGTCCATGCAATGTCCAGAAGATCGATAAATCCTAACCAACTCGTCGATTTACCTTACTAACTCGCAGAGTTCACTCAGAATCCAAAAAGCGGGAAACCCTCATCCAACTCGTCGTGTTAACTATGCAACCGTGAACACTACTCAAAGCTACCAACAAGTGAGTATCTCTTCCATTAGCTTGTTGTCCATTAAATCACTTGATTTCATCCATGAAACAAGCACCAAATTGCAAGATCTTCAAGAGTTCAAGGCCGTGAACCCTTCATTGAGCCGTGAACCCTTCAAAGGATCTTGACATGGCCGTGAACACCTCATAGAACCAAGGTTGGGCCGTGAACACATCATGTGTTCATTGTCCGTGAACCCTCCTAAGGCCGTGAACATCCCTTGGTTTGGCCGTGAACTCCATTCAATCAATCATATGTGATTGTAACACTTCATTGCAAGTGTTTCCTAGTTCCTAAGGGTGTTCCCTTACATGATTAGTTGTTATATACACTAATTGTATACATATATGTGTCATTATATGCTTAATAGGATCCGTTTGTGCTCGAGACTTCAATTGACACTTCGCATCCTAATTGATCTTACATTCGAATCACTCACTACAGGTGAGTTCATACCCCTAACTTATCTTTTAAATGATTTTAAATGCTTTTATGGGGGGGGGGGGAATACAAGTAGAAAACATTTTAGTTATTGTATCAATCACATGTGATTAATAACTATCAATCAAGTAGATTTCTTATTCTTCAAAACTGTGTTATTAAACAAACTATTTCAAAAACCTTTTCTAAACTGACATCAAGTCATCTATAACCATTCAAATGGTTAAAACTCTTTTATATGCTAAATTCTTTATCAAACTCTTTTAAACTTATATATTGTCAAATCATGTCTATATAGATATAGTTATATAAATAGGATTGAAAGGGGTTAGGACTGATAATTCACTTTATTTTCCGTTCCTTGTTTGGTTGTGGACTTAGGGTATCGGTTGTTTGTCCGATTGTCGTTTGAATCTTAGTTATATATTATGTATATGTGTATAGATATAAAAGTTCTTCATTCAGTTCAATACCTTTGGGTAGCAAAGGTGTTACAAACATTATCAGTCATTCAAAGAACATTACTAGTAAACTATAATAGGTATAGTTTAGAGGATTACTACTCACTATTTCTAGAACAATGAAACATACAAGAGTCAGTTCATACATAAGTAAGTTAAAACATACTATAACGAGAAACAGAAAGAACATGCTAAAAACTAGAACAGAGAGAACATACTATACACTAGAACAAAGAGAACATACTATACACTAGAACAAAGAGAACATACTATACACTAGAGAACATACTATACACTAGAACAGAGAGAACATACTATACAAATACAAGAATACTATAACATTAATGTGAGCCACTACTTCATGGCGCGGCAATGTACTACTGTGTCACGTTTTGTAACCAGAGTCTCCTGGAGGGAGAGCGTGAATTTGTGTATAGCTCTATACGGGATTGACCATCCTACACCTTGCTGCTAGCTACAGTGGGACCTGCAGGTCTACAGGTGACGAATGTCATATCATTTTGACATCTTTGATCATCGTGTTTTACTAGTCAATCAAGTATGGTTATAATCTCATCACATTTTACCTTAAGTAAACAAACTGGTTTAAGGTAGTTAGTACATTTGTAGTTACTTATATACAATACTACTGTACATCGTCATTCTCCCATTACATTTATATTGTGATCTTCTCACATAAATGGTAATGTAAACTATTTTCTGGTAATAATAGTCATTCTTGGGAAAAACATTAACTTTTACAAAAGAACAAACTTACAAAACAGTCGGGTCTTGGTAGAAGACCACTTTAGTAGAAAATATAGGATTTTCTAGGAAGTACACAAACATTTACATCAAACACTTACAAACATTTACAGCAAACATTTACAAACACTTTCTTCAAACTTATACAAACAATGACACTAAAATACTTATGAACTCACCAGCTTTAATGCTGATCTACTCTTTCAAAATAACTTGTATTCTCAGGTCACCAGTAGACAGGTACCGATGACCAGGTCTTGAGAAGACGGAGCACGTTCAAGACTCGTCTTTTATTTTGATTCATATTTTGGTGTCTTTCAAACTATTCAGAACACACTTGTATTAAATTATACTATTAATGCAATGGATGATGTTGTTGCTTGTTTTACTATTATGCATTGTTATGATACTGTACATGACGTCCTCCGCCCCCGAACGTTTCCGCCGTTCTGGTTTGGGGGTGTGACAGATTGGTATCAGAGCATTGTTTATAGTGAATTGAGTATACCAACCCATAAAAGATATACAACTATAAACACAACGGGATTAAAACACTTTGACCAAGAGTTTATACTTTTTAAATAATAATAAAATATTTAACTAAAGTATACAAAGAAGCATTCATCTAGGATCAGTGTCATACTAGAACAGAACAAAAGTATTTGCGATTGTTGGACAACATAATTAGGCTTGGGGACATATAATCAGATTTGGGAGTGATATAGCCTGATCAACTATATCTTTCCGAGAAGTGATTAGCATGTGCCTAGGAATGGTTGTGGTGTTGCAGCAAGTCTAAAAACTTACCAACACTACTACAATGAAAACTTTAGAACAGAACATAAACTTAAAATACTATAGGAGTATTTTGTGTTACTATAATTACTTAAGTGCAAACTAAAAAGGTCTTTACTAGTATGTCAATAGTTGCTGAGTGGGTACGCTAAGGTTATATGTGACTAAGGTGTCATAGACTTAGAATCTGTGATCTTTGCTTTACTTCCTGTTCCTTGTTTGGTTGTGGACTTAGAGTTAGGATCACTTATTCGAAGGCCTATCTTGTTTTGATTACATATGACTGGTATGCACTACGAAAATATTGGAGTAACTGGTAACGATCATCTTATAATTATCTTAAGTAGTACGTCTATTAACTATCTCTTTTACCCCTATTCTCGGGTAGATATCATGGCGGGATTTCATTCTCATGGAGATCCGTACTTTCCTAACCAAGGAAATGGTGGATGGCTCGATGCAGAGCCAGAAGAGAATCATGCAATTTCATTGGATGATGACTTCACAGAGAACTTCCCGGAGGATTCTGACTTAGAACCAGAAGTGAATGATCTACCCCTGGTAGCTCCAATCCCAAATCCTAACCCTCGTCCGGCTTTTCAAGGCCCGGCGCCCCTGTGGGTGGAAAACTTGGGAAGATGGAGTCAAGAGCAGGGTCAACCCATACCATACAACGAAGACAGAAGCTTCTACAACCTGAGCGAGGGAGGCTCAGCAGACAGAGTCCTGCCTATTCTGGTCCGTAGGGTTGCTCGAAATGAAGAGCAGGGTAGGACAACCATCAACCGAGTTATGGAAGTTGATGCCAATGCGGGAGTTAATACAGTCCGCATTCTCCATCTTGAATATGCTCATGGGAGAGCTATGAGAGACAATGAGGCTCTGCAGCAAGAATTAGCTGCAACTCGAGCTGAAGTCATAGAGCTCCGAGCACGCCAAAGAGTACATGAGAGACACCTACTAGTTGTGGAGCGTCAGCTGGCCGCATTAAGGGTTCATCCGAGGGGTGCCCGTCGCCAGTAGGAGATGCTCTTCTCATCCTTTCTTTTGGTTTAATGAATAGCCTTCTTATCTATGCTCTAAGTAGCACTTTTCCCTATAATTTCCTGTTTATCTTAAGATCTTGAACTTTCAGTCTGTTAGGTCTTTGTGCTGTTAAAATTTTCTTATTCTGGTTTGATGTAAGACCTACTCCTAGTTTATTTTCCCGAACTTGTTACATCTTTAATACCAGTATTATTGACAAATATCTAATCTCGTGGGAAATCTTTATCCAAATGCTTTCATATGTTTTGTTGGGCTATGGAGAGTTAGTCCATGATTCACTCTCATTATTCTCTCTATTGAATACTTACCAATATCTTCATCTTTGTAAACTTACAGCTACAATATGCCTCCTGGTAGATCAAACAGGCGCACAACTCCGATAAATCCAACACAACAACCACCACCTCCTCCACAATACAATCCAGCAGCTATCCAGGCGGCAGTGAATGCGGCTGTTACGACAGCCGTAGCTCAATTCAGTGCTAGTGGAACTAGCGGGAGTGGAACAACTGTTCATTCCACTCAAGGTGATGCTCCAGTGCGCTCTAGAGAGTGCTCGTATAATGACTTCACCAACTGCAAGCCCAGGACCTTTAACGGGACTGGCGGAATCATTGCCCTCTAGCAATGGTTCGAGAAAACAGACTCGATCTTCGAGATCTGCTCCTGTTCGGAAGGGAGCAAAGTTAAATTTGCTTCCTGTACCTTCGTGGACAGAGCCCTGACGTGGTGAAATAGCCATGTCAAGTCACTAACTCTAATAGTGGCTAATGCTATGGGTTGGGAAGCTCTGAAGGAGCTCATGATAGAAGAGTACTGCCCGAGGGGCGAGGTTCAGAAACTTGAACAGGAACTCTGGAGCCTAACCATGAAGGGCTCCGACATAGTCGCCTACACTGCCAGGTTCAGTGATCTGGTGGCACTATGTCCGAGAATGGTCCCTACTGAGGGAAAGAAGATAGATAGGTATATCTGGGGGCTGGTGCCTCCATTCCAGGGGAATGTCTTAGCTTTAAACCCCACTACCTTCGACAGTGCCAAGCGGTTAGACAGCGGCTCATTGATCATGGAGTCCGCACCCCGACAACGACAACAACCCTGGCCATCCCAGAACCCTACAAAGCCGTTGACAACAGGCGGAAGTTTTGGGAAAACAAGAAAAAGAACGCGGCGCAGAACACTGCCAAAAAGCAGCAGGTCGTGGCTGTTCATGCTGCGATAACAGCTACTGCTACTGCGCCGATGAAGCAGTATGCTGGGAGCTTGCCCAAGTGCAACAAGGTCAGCTTCCACCATAATGGACCCTGCCGGGAAATGCAGTGCGTTAACTGCAACAGGAAGGGGCACACTGCCCGTTTCTGCAAGGCTCCGGCAAGGCCAATCACCCAAGTCCCCGACGTTGGTGTGGGCCAGGCTTGCTACGGATGTGGCGAGGTGGGTCACTACAAAAGAAACTGCCCGAAGGCAGGGAACGCGGGCGGAGTGGGAAGAGTTTTGGCTATACGCCACGAGGAAGAAGTAGCCGACCCTACAGTGGTCACTAGTACGTTTCTCCTCGATAACTCTTATCCATGCATGATGTTTGATAGTGGAGCGGAGAGGAGTTTCGTGAATCAGAAATATGCTCACTTACTTAAACAACAATCACGTGCACTAAAAGAACCATTCACTATAGAAATGGCTAACGGGAAGACTGAGAGCACTAGATGCATATACATAGGATGTACACTAACTCTAGATAGCCATTCATTCCCAATCGACCTCATGCCGGTCCCAATTAAAAGTTTCAACGTCATTATCGGCATGGATTGGTTGAGTTCTCATCGTGCCGACATCATGTCTTATGAGAAAGTCGTTCGTCTTAATCTACCGTCTAACGAAACTGTAGTTATCTACAGTGACAAACCCGATGCGAACCTTCGTCTCATCTCGAGCATACAAGCCCAAAAGTACTTACGAAAGGAATGTCACGCATTCCTTGCTCATGTTGTCGATGTGAGCCAAGAGACGAAGGACATAAAGAACATCCCAGAAGTACGCGACTTTCCCGACATCTTTCCAGAAGAACTACCAGGATTAACTCCACAAAGTCAAGTCGAGTTCAGAATCGACTTAGTTCCAGGGGCTACCCCAGTAGCCAAATCGCCTTATCTTCTAGCACCAGCCGAGATGCAGGAGCTATCCGGTCAACTTAACGAACTGCTCAGCAAGGGCTTTATTAGGTCAAGCTTCTCACCCTGGGGAGCACCGATCTTGTTCGTGAAGAAGAAAGACGGATCATTCTGTATGTGCATCGACTACAGAGAACTAAGCAAACTGACCGTCAAGAATCGTTACCCTCTGCCTCGCATAGACGACTTGTTCGACCAACTGCAAGGGGCGAATTACTTTTCAAAGATTGATCAGAGATCCGAGTATCACCAGTTACGAGTGCTAGAGGAGGATGTTCCCAAGACAACCTTCTGAACTCGTTATGGACACTACGAGTTTGTAGTGATGCCATTCGGATTGACCAATGCGCCCGCAGTATTCATGGACTTAATGAATAGGGTGTGCCGACCTTACTTGGATCAGTTTGTCATTGTATTCATTGATGACATACTTATCTACTCTCGTAGTAAGGAGGAGCATAGTCAACATCTACGTCAGGTCTTGGAAACGCTATGATCGGAGAAGCTCTACGCGAAGTTTGGATTCGAAGAGTCGAATTCTTAGGTCATGTGGTCAGCGAAGAGGGAATTCACGTGGACCCTTCCAAAATAAAGGCCATTGAGAACTGTTTAGCACCGAAGACACCTACAGAAATTCGTCAATTTCTAGTCCTCGCTAGCTACTATCGCAGGTTCATTCAGAACTTCTCTCGAATCGCGAAACCGCTTATTACATTGACCCAGAAGGGCGTGGCCTTTGACTGGGAAGAGAAACAAGAAAAGGTGTTCCAAACGCTAAAGCGAGCCTTATGCAGCGCACCGATACTATCCCTCCCCGAAGGGATAGAAGACTTTGTGGTTTATTGTGATGTATCCAACCAAGGGTTTGGATGTGTTCTTATGCAACGAGTAAAGGTCATCGCCTATGCCTCAAGATAGCTAAAGACACACGAAGTCAAATACACCACACATGATCTTGAGTTAGGAGCAGTGGTATTTGCTCTGAAGATCTAGAGACACTACATGTATGGTACAAAAAGCACTATCTTTACAGACCACAAAAGCCTTCAACATATATTCGACCAGAAGGAGCTCAACATGAGACAACGATGGTGGGTCGAGCTACTCAGTGACTATGAATGCGAAGTTCGTTATCATCCCGGCAAAGCCAACGTAGTAGCTGACACCCTAAGTCGGAAAGAATACTCTGGTCGTAGATTCAAATCATTGACTATGACTATCCATTCACATCTGTCCACACAAATAAAGGAGGCTGAGCTTGAAGCCTTGAAACCTGAAAATGTGGCGGGTGAATCCCCGAGAGGGATGGATAAAAACTTGGAAGTCAAGGGTGGCGGAGCCTCATATCTCATGGATCGGATCTGGACACTGAGGCACGATGGTTTTAGGTACTTGGTCATGACCGAAGCGCACAACACTCGATATTCCATCCACCCAGGTTCAGATAAGATGTATCTGGATCTTAAAAAGTTATAATGGTGGCCTAACATGAAAGCAGAGATTTCTACCTTCGTGAGCAAGTGTCTTACTTGCGCTAAGGTTAAGGTCGAATACTAGAAGCGCTCAGGTTTACTTCAACAACCGGAGATACCTGAATGGAAGTGGGAGCGGATTACAATGGACTTCATAACCAAGTTGCCCAAGACATCGGGTGGTCTCGATAACATATGGGTGATCGTAGACAGGTTAACAAAGTCCGCACACTTCCTGCCAATCAAAGAAACTGAAAAAATGGAGAAACTAACAAGAACCTACATTAGGGAGATTGTACGACTGCATGGTGTTCCCATATCCATTATCTCTGATAGAGATGGTAGATTCACTTCAAGGTTTTGTCATTCGCTACAAAGTTCCCTGGGAACTAGGCTGGACATGGGTACAACCTATCATCCGCAAACCGACAGACAAAGTAAGAGGACTATTCAAACCTTGGAAGATATGTTGCGAGCCTGTGTGATAGACTTTGGAATGGCATGGGATACTCATTTACCCCTTGTCGAGTTCTCCTATAATAACATTTATCACACAAGCATAAAGGTTGCTCCATTTGAAGCCCTCTATGGCTGAAAGTGCAGATCCCCTCTGTGTTGGGCTGAGTTGGGTGACACACAGTTAGCTAAAGGACGAGTTCCTGACAGCACTCTCACCGGTCCAGAGATCATTCAGGAAACGACAGAGAAGATCGTTCAGATTCGTGAACGATTGAAAGCCTCTAGAGACCGACAGAAAAGCTACGCAGACAAGAGAAGGAAACCTTTTGAATTCCAGGTTGGTGACCGTGTTCTTTTGAAGGTCTCCCCCTGGAAGGGCTTGATACACTTCGGAAAGCATGGAAAGCTAAATCGAAGATACGTAGGGCCTTTCAAGATTCTCGCTAGAATCGGCCCTGTAGCTTACAACTCAGACTACCTCATGAACTTAGTAACGTACACCCTACTTTCCACGTTTCGAACTTGAAAAAGTGCCTGTCCGACGAGACTCTTGTAATCCCACTCGACGAGATCGAGATCAACGAGAGCCTCAACTTCGTGGAAGAACCAGTAGAGATCATGGACCGAGAGGTCAAGCAAATGAAGCAAAGTCATATCCTGATAGTGAAGGTTTGCTGGAATGCCAAGCGAGGACCTGAATTCACTTGGGAGCGCAAGGATCAAATGAAACTAAAATATCCTCATCTTTTTACTTAGTTATCTGTATTTGCTTCAACTCTAATTTCGGGACGAAATTCTCTCTAACGGGGGGATGATGTGACAACCCGAAATTTCTATCTTGTAAAGCCACTTAATTCAATTCAATCAAAGGTCAAACTTATTTCTGTTATATTTTAGCATTCTTAAGAGTTTGTTTGAGAGTTTTAAGCCTAGTACACTCAAGGTTTGTGTGTTAGGATGTGTTAGCTTGGGTTCTTTGAGTTGCAATTGACCCGGAAACTCCATCAAAAGGGGTTCACGGCCACATCTAGACTCCTGGCCGTGAACAAGTCCCCTATATAAACAAATTTGGCTCATTTTCTACACTTTTTCAAATCCTTCAACACTAGCCCTGAACACTCCTCATTCTCTCTCAACTTCTTCAACCGTGAACACTACTCAAAGCTACCAACAAGTGAGTATCTCTTCCATTAGCTTGTTGTCCATTAAATCACTTGATTTCATCCATGAAACAAGCACCAAATTGCAAGATCTTCAAGAGTTCATGGATGTGAACCCTTCATTGGGCCATGAACCCTTCAACGGATCTTGACATGGTCATGAACACCTCATAGAACCAAGGTTGGGCCGTGAACACATCATGTGTTCATTGGCCGTGAACCCTCCTAAGGTCGTGAACATACCTTAGTTTGGTCGTGAACTCCATTCAATCAATCATATGTGATTATAACACTTCATTGCAAGTGTTTCCTAGTTCCTAAGGATGTTCCCTTACATGATTAGTTGTTATATACACTAATTGTATAC
Source organism: Lactuca virosa (assembly GCF_052849685.1). Taxonomy (NCBI): domain Eukaryota; kingdom Viridiplantae; phylum Streptophyta; class Magnoliopsida; order Asterales; family Asteraceae; genus Lactuca; species Lactuca virosa. Next base: position 462,050,120 of record NC_136430.1, on the reverse strand, counting down.
ATATATCTGTCATTATATGGTTAATATGATCCATTTGTGCTCGACACTTCAATTGACACTTCACATCCTAATCGATCTTACATTCGAATCACTCACTACAGGTGAGTTCATACCCCTAACTTATCTTTTAAATGATTTTAAATGCTTTTATGGGGGGGGGAATACAAGTAGAAAACATTTTAGTTATTGTATCAATCACATGTGATTAATAACTATCAATCAAGTAGATTTCTTATTCTTCAAAACTGTGTTATTAAACAAACTATTTCAAAAACCTTTTCTAAACTGACATCAAGTCATCTATAACCATTCAAATGGTTAAAACTCTTTTATATGCTAAATTCTTTATCAAACTCTAAACTTATATATTGTCAAAATCATGTCTATATAGATATAGTTATATAAATAGGATTGAAAGGGGTTAGGACTGATAACTCACTTTATTTCATGTTCCTTGTTTGGTTGTGGACTTAGGGTATCGGTTGTTTGTCCGAGTGTCGTTTGAATCTTAGTTATATATTATGTATATGTGTATAGATATAAAATTTCTTCATTCAGTTCAATACCTTTGGGTAGCAAAGGTATTACAAACATGATCAGTCATTCAAACAACATTACTAGTAAACTATAATAGGTATAGTTTAGAGGATTACTACTCACTATTTCTAGAACAATGAAACATACAGAGTCTGTTCATACATAATTCAGTTCAAACATACTATAACGAGAAACAGAAAGAACATGCTAAACACTAGAGCAGAGAGAACATACTATACACTAGAACAGAGAGAACATACTATACACTAGAACAGAGAAAACATACTATACACTAGAGAACATACTATACACTAAAACAGAGAGAACATACTATACAAATACAAGAATACTATAACATTAATGTGAGCCACTACTTCATGGCGCGACAATGTACTGCTGTGTCACGTTTTGTAACCAGAGTCTCCTGGAGGGAGAGCGTGAATTTGTGTATAGATTTATACGGGATTGACCATCCTACACCTTGCTGCTAGCTACAGTGGGACCTGCAGGTCTACGGGTGACGAATGTCATACCATTTCGACGTCTTTGATCGTCGTGTTTTACTAGTCAATCAAGTATGGTTATAATCTCATCACATTTTACCTTAATTAAACAAACTGGTTTAAGGTAGTTAGTACATCTGTAGTTACTTATATACAATACTACTGTACATCGTCATTCTCCCATAACATTTATATTGTGATCTTCTCACATAAACGGTAATGTAAACTATTTTCTGGTAATAATAGTCATTCTTGGGAAAAACATTAACTTTTACAAAAGAACAAACTTACAAAACAGTCGGGTCTTGGTAGAAGACTACTTTAGTAGAAAATATAGGATTTTCTAGGAAGTACACAAACATTTACATCAAACACTTACAAACATTTACAGCAAATATTTACAAACACTTTCTTCAAACTTATACAAACAATGACACTAAAATACTTATGAACTCACTAGCTTTAATGTTGATCTACTCTTTCAAAATAACTTGTATTCTCAAGTCACCAGTAGACAGGTACCGATGACCAGGTCTTGAGAAGACGGAGCACGTTCAAGACTCGTCTTTTATTTTGATTCATATTTTGGTGTCTTTCAAACTATTCAGAACACACTTGTATTAAATTATACTATTAATGCAATGGATGATGTTGATGCTTGTTTTACTATTATGCATTGTTATGATACTGTACATGACGTCATCCGCCCCCGAACGTTTCCGCCGTTCTAGCTTGGGGGTGTGACAATGGGGAAAGGCTAAGAATATATAAAGCCGATAACTTTGTGGCTATGGGGGTCTAGAGGAGTCCAGATCTGAAGTTACAACTTACAATCATACTCAACTTCCAAAAATGGCTCCAAAGTGGGCTAAAAAGACCCTAAACTCTTGAGTGGAGATATCTAACAAGAATACGATCAAGGTAATGAATTTTTACCTTAAAATGAATGCCAAAACGAAGTAGATGCTGGATCTATAAGCTCCTTCTCGTTCCAAGCTTCTCAATCTTCAAGTCTCTTCAAGAAATGCACCAAACACATACTCTTTAGCCTCACACACACTCAAAATAGGAGGTTAGATCGATTAGGGTTTGTTTCTGGACGTGAAGGTGGTAAGGGAGGCTGGAGGAAGGACTTAAGGTCCTTTAAATAGGGTGAGAACCCTAAAAATTAGGGTTTTCATAATCAGCTCCAACTCCTCGAGTTGGGTCCTCCAAGTCGTCGAGTAGGTTCTAAGTTCACGCGGCCTGATCTGTTTCTACACGACGAGTTGGGGCCTCAAACTCGTCGAGTAGGCTTCCTTAATTACGTAAAATCCCTAAAATCTCATTCCTGGAATTCAGAATGTTACAACACTCCCCCACTTGAACTAGGCTTCGTCCTCGAAGCCTGCTGCAGTGAACAAATCCGGATAATGCTCTTGCATCCCAGCCTCCGGCTCCCAAGTCTACTTGGATCCTATCCGATGCTGCCACAGATACCTTTACCAAAGGTATCTCCTTAATATGCAGAACCTTTTCCTTTCCTTCCAAGACGGCCACCAGCCTCTCGACGTAGTCCACATAAGGTATCATCGTCCGACACGCACTTTCGCAACTGTGAAACATGGGAAGTGCTATGAATCTGACCGAGCTCCTCAGGAAGACCCAGTTGATACGTCGCCTTGCCAACCTTGGCAAAACCCGAAATGGCCAGATATATCGGGGACCCAATTTCCCTTCTTCCTGAAGCGGAGGACACCCTGAAAACCTGAAGTTCTCGCCAGAACAAAATCATGGGTCATACACGGCTGCCGATAATTCTCTACTGGAAAAGAGATTATATATTCTTTCAAGAGAAGGCTCATTCAATGACCGACTTTCCAGGGAGAAAATGAACAACGGGAGGCAAACTGGGTGATGAACCCTTCTTGTGCTGATATGATAATGCTTTCCTTAGCTCCCGAACCAACATACATAAAACAATCAACTAACAAGCATAAACACTCATACCTGGCCCAATCAACCTCGGGCTGGAATATCAGGCATGCCTACGACGGGTCCAGTCATCCCTAGGATGGAATACCCTTGTATCACACACATGTTTGGCCCAATCAACCCTCGGGTTGGAATACCAAACACGTCAGTTCCAATCAATCATAGGGTCCGGTCATTCTCATGATAGAATACCCTATATTGGAATACCACTATATACATAACTCGGGTCTAAACCCATAACTTGAGATCCAAGGGTATATCCTTGCATCTCGCCCAAAATCCTCTGATTTGTCGCAACCGATTATGACTCACCGACCCACAACAATACATCCATTCCGAAAGCGCTCAAACAGGAGAGATAAACCATTACAATCTCTAAGCCCACAGGCTATGACTAGAATACTCCTACGTGGTCCTCAGCATAGGTCTAGATTGCCTCTGAGCCCACAACATGAGTCTAGTATGCCCTCTCCGACCCTCAGCTCATGACTGGAATGCTCCCGATCACTATCAATACTGTCGCCAATCCATCAGCCGCCCAACACTCTGGGCCTGAAGGTATTCACCTTCCTCCATTGCCCAAAAAAGCCTAATCAATGTCCTTCACAGTATCAAACAAGCACCACAACACTAAAACCCTGCCCCGTACGATTTCTTTATAGAACGAGTTGCTACCCAAGAGTTTTCAGGCTCTCCTTCATGACCACCGACCGTTCCCAAGGTGATAACCAGCAAGTCTAGAAACCTACAGTTCCACAGGTTATCATCATAGAGTAACATGCTCCTTACTAGAAGACAAACCTACCGATCGCCATAGCATATCAGCACATTCAATACCCAAACATAGATCCAAGAGAATACATGTAGAGTCTTCAATGTGACTGGACTGCCTCACCGGGCCTTCAGCCTATCTGGACCACTCTCAAAACCTTCAGCGTGTCTGGACCGCCTCTCCGAGTCTTCAGCCTGTCTGGACCGTTCTTCGGGCCTTCGTTCTGACTGGAACGCCCCATTGGGCCTTCAGTCTATCTGGGCCGCCCTAGGTCTGTTAAGCAAAACCCTGAACCCATCCTGGTGCCCTTTCCATAAATAACCAACTCTCCCCCACTTGGGGTTCAAACTCTTGATATCCGTAGACTAAAATTCCGACTTAACCTGTAACCTTCCATTTAAAATCAATTAGATAAATAATAAACTCTAAATCCATGAGATGTAATTATTATTATTATTTTATAGCCAAATCAATAATATTTAGTGGGGTGTTGGTTTCGGGGAGCCAAATGATATGATTTGGATTTTCGGGGGTTAAAGTGTAATTTCCGGGACTTATTTTGTAAAGATTTTCAGAAGTTAGGAGTTGTTTGGTATCATTTGGACTTATATTGAATAGATTCTTGGGGGCAGGGGCTAAAGGGTAAATTCTGGGGCTTAGTTTGAAGAAGATCTGGTAAGGAGGGACTAGTTGTGACAAAGTTGTATGGAAGTTTGGAAGGAACACGGGATCAACCCGATATCCTTTTTCCCTCCCGTATTCGTGACTCAACCCTAACCCTAGGGCACACAACTTCAGCCGCCACCATGGGAGTTCCTTCAGCCGCCGTTTGTAACACAAAGATCTGTCGCCCCCGCTACTGTGTCGTCGAACGTCGCCATCGCGACACTTGATGCCAGAGACATCGTGGGTAACCGAAGAACCGCCGAGGACCGGAGAAACTTGTTATGTTCGTCATATATGGGTCGTGAGCCGCCAGAAACGCTCGGTAAGTCAACCAAAACCCACCTTCTTCTTTCTCTCTCTTGTTGTTTTCTGTGGATACGAAGTTGGAGACGTCGTTACCATTGTCGGTGGTCGTGGGGCCACTGTTTCATCTTTCCGACGACGACTACCGCTTAGGCGGTGGCTGTGTGGGTGTATGTTCGAGTATTTAAATTGTTGTCGGTGTTTGTCTTGTTGTTTGAGCCATTTTTGTCCGAAAATCCAAGGAAGACCCGCCACCACCACCTCATGCCGCCACCAGCCACCACCATGGGTGGCTATGAGTATATATATATATATATATATATATATATATATATATATATATATATATATATATGATTGTGTGAATGTGTTGTGTGTCCCAGGTTGTTTTGATGAAGTTTGGGTCAAAATTATAAGCCACCACCATTGGAAATGGCGGCTGCGGCCGCTGCCGCCGCCGACCACCACTACCCGAGGTGGCAGTGGGTGGTGCCTGACCTAGTGGAACCCTAATGGACCTAAAAACTTAATCTTGGACTTGGTTGGCTTGTGTTTGGGTTGGAAACCCTAATTAGGGTTTAGAAAACCCTAATTTTGGAAATGTGAGTTTTGGATTTGTCGGGACCCGCGTTTGGACCATTAGATTTGGAATTTTGAATTACACTCAGCCACATTGCATGTTTGGACTAATGGACTTAATGGATTAAGTCCTTAATGGGTTAAGTAGGAACACTTAACCCTAATCGTTATTTTATGTGAAAAACCCTAATTGGGTTTGGGTTTGGGTTCTTGTTGGGCCATTTCTTGGGCTGGGTTGTTGTGGGCGTTCGTGGGCCAAATGGAAACATGTTTATGGACTAAGGAAATTATTGGGCTTTAGGATAAGGCCCATTGGAAAGGCTTGGGCCCAATTTGGAAAATTGGGCCATAAGTGGGCCATAGTTGGGCCTTGATGATTGTGAGATACTGGACCATCGGAATGCCAAATGTTTAGGCTAGGATAAATGGTTGGGCCATAAGATAAGTCCATGTAGAGGTTTGGGCCCAATTTGGAAAATTGGGCCATATGTTGGGCCTTGGTTCATTGATTGGTTTTTGGGCTTTTCAGAGTGCGTGTTTGGACCTTGGTTTTGGACCAAGTTAGGTTATGGGTAAAATATTATTTTTACCCCAAGTATGGACTTATGGTTATGTATTGGAACCCAATTATTAATTGGGTGTTGTTTTGATATGGACAGTTCGGGAATCTGTCATCCAGCAGCTAGGGTTTTATCCGCATGACTTCAGCAGTGTGAGATGAGTCTCCTCACCATACCAATGGGTCAAAGGCACCAAGGCCGGCCCATTTTATGATATGTGGTACACTAGTTGATGCAGTTATATTGTTGGATTTTGTGTACTATAACACTCCTATGGTGCACATACAATCCTAATAGCTTTGGATCTAAGTTTTCTCTAGTTATACATGCAACAAAAATTTCCAAAGGTAGATACCTACAACTAGCATACAATATTGACATATGAATCATAAAAGTAAGTTACAAGATTACCTCTTTGATCGCCCAACCACTCTGGAAACCGTTATCCGAACAACAACAGACAAGTGTTTTAAACCTTTCTTTAAGATATGTCACTCAAGTTACAATCTTGGAGTATGACTCTAAGAATTGTTTTGGAACGAAGTATGACTCATCTTCCTGATCTAACCATTTCAACAATTCATGACTCCTCTTCTTAGTCATAAGAATGCACTAAGATGACCTTTAGAGGACTAATTGTGATATGATTTCTAAATCATTAAGATGATCACAAACATGATACTAAAGTACTCTCCCATCTTTTCAGATTTGAGAAACTTTTATCTTTCTGCCTAATTTGATTCTTCCCATTCGTTCTGCCATACATTGAGACTTTTCCAATGTTTCAGAATTATACTTAAACTTGTAAGTATAACCATATTTACTAAACTTTAGTAAATCAAATAGTTTTAACGAGCTTTGTGGTGGACATGACCAGTGCACAAGAATGTGTACTCGATCCCTTTAGTCCTTCACTTGACTCACACATCCATGTGAACAAGTAATTAGTCTTGATTTTCCAATGCTTGCAAGTTCTCATTCATCATACTATTCAACTTGCATGATTCCAAGTTTCGGTCCAATTGAAACTTGGGTGATGAGGAACTTTCCTGATTTGGTAAATTTAGACACTACCACAAATGAAAGAATCAAATCCATTTTCCAATATTGTTGTCAGTGGAATCATATAAGCAACAATTTTCCATAAATGTCATTGTAAGGATACTCCAAATAAATAAAATTAAACAATTTTCTTTTATTTTAAAACTTTGCAGAAAAACTTATCCTTACAATCCACATGGAAAATTGTTGTTATCTATTCCTTAGCAATATATCATAACTTCTTAACCACTGCTCAAAATTCTGATGCGATCGAAATCCACCTTCGCGATCAGAATCAGCATATACTTCCTTTAAGATTTCTCTCTATTCTTTGATTCTTAAAACATCAACATGTGACCCAGTCACATCATGTAATGAGGATCTCAGAATAGAACTTAACAGAGTTAGATAATGGGCTCTACCTGATGTAGAGTCAAACTTATTGACTTTAACATCCTTAGGTAAATTTGGCAGCTTTGCAATCAACGCCCCTTCTTTTGGCAAAATAAACATATCGACCCTTTGGTAATGGGACTATCTCAGACTTAGCCTTTCTCTTTACCATTTGGTCAACCGGGTTGACTATGGCCAATCCCTTTCCATTGGGAAGAGAATGCTTTTTCTGGATTTCCAGTGTCACCATTGTCACTGTCCATAAAGTTTTTGGGAAGTTGATCTTCTAATCAAATTTGCTTTACTATCGTTCTAAATCATTGCTGATTCAGCAGCACCAAGCAAATAGATATGATCATTAAGGTTCATGTCATAGTCTGTTTCATAGTAGTCCCAAAGGAACTCACTATGTGACTTAGAAAGTGATTGAACATCCAACTTTCTCAAGACTTTGACACCCAACTCTCCCGGCTTGTCAATATGTGACTTCATCTCTAAGATGTGATCACACATAGACCTTGCTTGCCATTAGGGCTTGAGTGACCTTGAACTTGTGGGTTAGGGAGAATAATTGGAGGAGGTGGAGGAAGAGAAGTATGACTTCCATGAGCCAAACTCGGGAAGTCATATTCATTAGGAAAGCTTGGTTTGGGAAGATCATTGTTGTCTAAACCAGACATCAACAATGGGAGAAATTCACGTAAAGTTGATTTAAGTCCTTAATATAACACCCAATATGATATATTAAGGCTAGGACCCAACAAACTATTTTATAACTTGGAAGAGGGATGCCGTAATCCAAGCTATAAAATATTTAAAGGTAGGTGAATGACGATTCACCAATTTCCACCAAGATAAACGAAATGTATTATTAGGTTTTAATTGGTTTTGAAACTCCTAGATTCTTTTGAGATTCATTGAACTTTTCAATGACATGTTTCAATCTCGAGTGTGCCTTTCAGGTTTTGTGACTGGGATGCCGAGGATCACAAAACAAGGTGTGAAGTAACCATGCAAACATACTTGGTACCCTTAATATTTACCCCTCAATCGATGTGCCGGTTAACCACGCACGCTCCAACGATACTATGATAAACATTAAGTTACCCTTTGCCTACCTTGTTAAGTCCAGGTTAGTGTGCCGGTTAACCACACACGCTCCACCAACAGCTTAAACAAAGTGCAAAGTGTAATTTCATGGATTAGCACCTTATTCACATTTTCCTGAGTAACTAAGATTGGGAATTTATAAGTGTTTAGTTACTTAGTATTTATCATTATACTTATAATGAAGGGAGAATTATAGTCCTTGTCCTACCTGTTCGGCTAACGACCCTCCACCGGTCAAGGAAGCGGTGAGTGAGAGTGGACACCCATTAAACTGCCATTTTATAGGCAGTAACCTTATACCCCCCTTATAGACCGACTTCGTGAATGAGGCCTACTAATGGTAAGACGACTTGCTCTTATACATATAATATATTAAACTTTTAATATTATAATAGTATAAGGGTGTATTTTACACATTTAAAATACTTGGTGGTTTAATCTATTAATTAAACTAGACTTTTAATTTAATTAAACTCAAACCATATATTTATGGATTAATAATACTCTTTTAATTAAACCTTTTAATTAACTATTAATAAAGTCCATAAGAGTTAATTTGAACTATTCAACAAAACATCATAATTTCAATTATTAAACTCAAAATTAAAACCATTTAATTAATTGTTTAAGTTATGAACCCAAGAGTTTTAGAATTCAATTCTTTTTTTCATAAAAAACTTTTCTCAAATTCCAAAACTTGAGGGCAAGTTTTGTAATTCTTGAAAACCTTTGGATTCCATAACTTATGGAATTAATGGTGTTTTATGATGAAACTTTCCATGTTCCATAACTTAAGAACAAGTTATGGAATTCTTTAAAACATTAACACCAAATTTTGTAACTCCATAAAAACTTTGAATCAAATTTTTTTTTAAAAAAAAAAACTTTCATATCCATAACTTATGGAAGTTTCAAAAACCCTTAAGATCACAACTTTAAAAAAAACTTTTGAGCTCCAAAATTTTATGACAAAATATGTAACTCCTTAAAACATTTAGATCAAACTTTTAAAACTAATAAAATAATCATATCATTTTATCTTTTACTAAATTTGACCTAATTCAACTCATATAGCAAATGATTCAAATTTTACAAATAATTAGTTTTTCACAAAAACAAGTAATTATCTTAAAATTTGACAAACGTCATGTTTTTTTTCCTTTTTTTTCCAACTTTGAAAATAAAACATTTGCATCAATATAACAGAAAACAACCCATGGCTCTGATACCACTGTTGGGTTTTGAGCATTCTAACACTCCTATGGTGTACATGCAACCCTATAAACCTTGGATCTATGTTTTCTCTATTATACATGCAAATATTAACTATTCCAAGGTTTCATCCTAACTAGCATATTATGAAGCACCTATACTACAAAGTTCTAGTTAGATGACATACCTTTTGATGTAGCTTGATGTCTTCAAGCTTTAAGAGCTTAGCCCCAATAGTGTGGAAGCCTCAAATGGAATCACAAATCACCAAAACACCTTGAAAGAACTTGAGAGAATATGTATGCACACTAAAATCGGCCCACTCTTATTTTCACACACTTGTACCAATTTTGTGAGCCAAGGACCCCTTTATATATTATGGAGGATTAGGGTTACATCCATGTAAACCCTAATACCCATGACCTTTCATTTACATAGGATTCATGGGTTAAAAGCTCCATGGACCATCCATGAAAGCTTAGCCCAACCTAAATGAACTTGGCCCATTCCATATATATAAGAGTCCATATTTAATTAGTTCTTTTTGATCACTTAATTAATTCTAAATTAATTCTTGATCAATACTAATTAAATAATATGATTCCATATTAATATATTAGAACTTATAATATATTAATATAAATCATAAATATACTATTCTCAAAAGATTATCCATATAAATTGTGCCGGTGAAGTGCAACCCAAATGGACCATGCCGGGTCGGGTCAAGTACATACCAAATATAGTTATGGACTTAGACATTAATCCAACACATAAAACCTTCCACACCTACCCATATTTGACTCAAGTATCATCACAACGCCCTAACAGTATACATAAGCATAGGCGAGCGCTCAATCCTCACTCCTAGAGGAAGGATAAATATCTCACAGCTGGCCGACTGACCCTGCACAACTCATCCATCCTACCACTAACTGCCACACGACCCTCCATTGGTGCCAAATGACTATCGCATGAATACAATCACATACCCCACACTTTAAACAATCTTAGGCTAAAAGATTCAATCCCACAACGGTTAGACTTAGACGAGAGCTGCGCAGCAGGACCAAACCTCTCAACATAAGATCCTTTAAACCATGCAGTATGTGACTTAGCGTATCCACTCAATAGCCAGCTCACACGCGAAAGAGTCACAGATCATCTCAACAAGAGAACCCTATGGGAACTAAGGCATCATATAATCAGGCAACTCTATCATGCAATTCCTGAAGATCCCTAGCCTATAACTAGCATGTTGTTTTAACATATCACAATAATAAATAATTGTATGGTATTTTGGGGTCTACTACTGGCTCCGGCTGATCGTACACATCACATCTCCTTACTTATTTTGAAAACCATTTTGAAAATCATTTTGAAAACCTTTCCTTAGTTTGAGACTGGATTCACACGAGTGTTCCTCCAATTCACTCAAACCAAGGCTCTGATACCAACTTGTAACACCCATAAAATTCAAGCCAATTTAAAACTTTTTCAAGATATTCAAAACCATTATTTATTACAAATTTGTTTTCAAAATAGTTTAAACATCAGAGTATCCCAGAAATCCAATCATAACATGTGAGGATGTGTACGATCACGCCTTCGCCTTCCCGCGATCATCTGAGGTACCTGAAACAATAATCCATAAATGTAAGCTCGAAGGCTTAGTGACCTACCCCCAGAATACCCATACACACAAAAATACACATATAATCACAAACAGCATACTATGGGTCCAATCAACCATCGGGTTGGAATGCCAACATACTATAGGTCCAATCAATCATCGGGTTGGAATACCCCCGACCCTCAACCATCGGGTTGGAATGCCAACATACTATGGGTCCAATCAACCATCGGGTTGGAATACCCTTGACCCTTAACCATCGGGTTGGAATGCCAACATACTATGGGTCCAATCAACCATCGGGTTGGAATACCCCCGACCCTCAACCATCGGGTTGGAATGCCAACATACTATGAGTCCAATCATCCTCGGGATGGAATACTCTCGCCTAACAATCAGGATGGAATACCCTTAACTACCAATCTAACAGGTGCACATATATCAGGTAAGCACATAACAGTCTACAGACAGTCAAACCGATCTACAGATCACTAAGTATAGCAACATCCTATCTATCAGGATACCGATCTAACAGATCTTACAAATAATAGAGCATGATAACGATCCAAATGGCCGGCCTTGGTGCCTTAGACCCTTGAGTATAGTGAGGAGAACTCAGCTCGCAGTAGGGCTGTGGTGACAATATCCAACTCCCGAATCACATCTACGAACTCAGCCGCCTATAACCACCATATGACTAATTCCATTAAAATCCCAAACTACTAAATTACCCTCAGAAGTCAAACTTGGTATGAATGGTTTTGACTTATTTAAAATGAGAATGCTTTTACTCTAATCGTCTTTTGAGATAATGTATGAATGGTTTTCACTTATTTAAAATGAAAATTTTTACTTGGTATTTTCGGGACGTTACAACAAGTAACATGCTCGTGATTAGGGGTGAGCATCGAAACAGGGTACCCGCTTTTGGAACCGGAACCGTATCGGAACCGTCGGTTCTGGAACCGGAACCGCCTTAGGCGATTCCGATTCTGGTTCCTAAAATTGGGGAACTGCCTTAAGCGGTTCCGGTTCCGGTTTTTATTTTTTCGGAACCGCTACCTACAGGGTACCCGACGGAACCGGTTTGTTTATATATATATATATATATATATATATATATATATATATATATATATATATATATATATATATATATATATAAAGGATGAATTGACTACCATTAGACATTGCCATATATTAAAACTGATGTGTTAATTTGCTTTCTGCACCTCTAAAATCGAAATTGCATACAACACTTTAGCATGTTAAGCCTTTATAACATATAATAAGTAAGGAACTAATTGGAGTGGAAATTCGGATATTTAATATCCTGTCCTTTAAATTTGAACATTGAATCACATAACTTTTAAATGTTTTCTTTGCTATCAAATTCAAATCACTGTTTCTTTGTCTTATTTTTTTATTAGTTTGTAAAATGTTTAGATATATATTCTCTGTTTGTTTAAATTACCTCTCAAACTTTTGCTTATCTTTCAAATAAATTAAAGTTTTCATCATCAATGTTTATAACATGTAATCGTTTGTTTATTTACGTCGTAATCGTCAATGTTTATAAAAAATAAAGAAAACAACCGGGTACCCGGTACCAGAACCGGTTCCGCGGTTCTGGGACCGGTTCCAAAATCTGAAAAACCGGTGTAACCGGTTCCGTTTCTGGTTCCTACATTCTCAGAACAGCCGGTTCCGGTTCCGATTCCGGTTCCAGACAATTAAGACGGGTAGCTGCTTATGCTCACCCATACTCCTGATAGTAGGATGTTGTAATTTGCATGAAACTTCAACTTATGGAAGTCTTGAGTATGAATTAGTGGGAGAGGAGAGAGACTCACCGGAAGTTTATAAAGTTATTAATATGGGAGTGTGTATAACAGAAAAGTCGGTTTCTAGTAGTTTGTAAGTCATTTCTTAAATGTGGTTGGTGGGTCGAAATGTGTAGCTCATGTTTGCTATAGTTATATGTGTTGGATTTTGTAGGGTGTTTATATTTAGATTTTGTAGGGTGTTTGGATTAGGGGTGAGCATTTGGACCGAACCGGCTCTTGGACCGGACCGATTATGGAGAAAATTATGGATCGTGGACTGGACCGGACCGGACCGGATGAGTCGTGTCCGTATCCATGTCCGTGTCCGGGTCGGGGTCCAGGTTCGGGTTTTCCAGTTCTTGGACCCGTTTGGACCGGTACAACTTTAATTGCATAGAGTACAAGTCGTTAAAAATAAGTGTTTGAGTTTGATAGAACTCGTTAAAACAAATATGTTATTGGGTTTGATACGATACAACTTGTAAAAATGATTACGTTTCCGTTTCATGCATAACTAATCTACCTTGATGTTATAATATTATAACTTGCAAAATTAATTTTCCAAATAAAAGCAACTAACATATAAATCAAGCTCACCAAGATCCCTTTCATATGATTTATCTGTCAAAGATACATAAAATTCAGAATTATAGTCTAAAATAATAGTTAAAAAGCTGAAATATTTCAGTTTTGATAGCTCAACTTTAAAGGATTGTAACTCACTGAATATAATACAAAAATCAACAAACTTATAGTCTAAATTCATCTACAAACTATAAACTAAATGTTGGAAAAAACCGCAGGTCAATCCGACTTAAAACGAATGAGTTATTGTTGTTTAAAAATTTTCACAGATTACAAAATTTTAAAAATTTTGTTGAAAAGCTGAAAATTTTCCGCTTTGATAGCTCAACTTTGAAAGACTGTAACTCAATGAATATAATACCAAAATCAACAAAATTATAGTCTAAATTCATCTACAAACTGTAAATTAAACGTTGGAAAAAACCGCGTGTCAATCCGACTTAAAACGAATGAGTTATGGTTGTTTAAAATTTTTCACAGAGTACAAAATTTTAAAAATGTTGCTGAAAAGCTGAAATTTTTCAGCTTTGATAGCTCAACTTTGAAAGACTGTAACTCATTGAATATAATACCAAAATCAACAAAATTATAGTCTAAATTCATCTACAAACTGTAAATTAAACGTTGGAAAAAACCGCATGTCAATCCGATTTAAAATGAATGAGTTATGGTTGTTTAAAAATTTTCACAGATTACAATTTTTTTAAAAGAATCGGGTCCAACCGGTTCTAAACCCGGTAAAAACCGGACCAGACTGGGAAAAAAACCGGACCGGTTTTGATAGATTCCTAGAACCAAGAACCGGTCCGGGGGTCCAAAAAAACGGTCCGACCCGGTCCCGTTCACAGGTCTGGTCCGGTCCACCGGTCCAAATGTTTACCCCTAGTTTGGATTTTATATGGTGTTTATATTTCTTTATAATTATTTAAGAAATAAGTGGAAGTACTGAATTCAGCAAAAAATAATACAGAATGATAAAATTGTCATTTTCATTATTATATATAGTAATTCGAGGTTCCAACCAAACATTTTGTTAAAAATTTAGATCTTAAAAATTCAGATTATCTTAAAATTTAAGACATTTTAAAATTTTATTTAAAAAATATATATCCTACCAAACATAATTATGTTTGTTAATCTACAACTCAACTGTATTCTGTTTACACTCATAACTCATGACTCATCACGAACCCAAAGTCTTTTCTTATTTATTTATCTAAATCTAATTTATGACCGAAAAAGTTAACACGTTGTAGTTGAAAAATAATATTTTAAATAAATATCCACCACTAAGTACCAACCTTTAATGGTAGACCCCACCACGTAATACACGTCTAGCTTCTTTTCATAAAATTTATCACCCAGTTGTTACGTTGAGCGTAAGCATATATGGATATAATCCTCATGATTTGACTTTCCAAACAGGTTACATGCACATTTCAATTTTTAATTGGAATATTAGATTGTTTTCTTTCATGCAAAAATCAAACAAAAACCTTTTTATTTTATTTTAAGAGAAAAAAAAATCTATTTAACCGTTTATTCCTGCCCATCCAACCAAATAGGCAGGATGGCTGTAATGTGGGCCAAATTGGTCTTATATTTAAACCCATAACAATTTTTTTTTTTTTTTTATAATTTTTGTGTTGTCTATATATTTTAGTATAATTATTATTGTTGTCGAGACATGTCGAGTTCAGTTTATTATCCGAGACCGGAGGTGCAGGGTGTATACTTAGAGTATTAAATGTGAACTCGGGTATACGAGATCCGAAGACAGCGCCCCAGGATACATGGTTTCAAGTGGCAGCGCCCCTTTGCGGGGTCCAAGGGGTATAGCCCTTAAACGGATTTCTATATAAGAAAATAGTTAAGCCATGTATTTTTCCGTCAAAAACCTATTGATGACATTATGGTGATGTAAGCATCAGTTGTGTCCAAAAACCATCCCTTTTTGGTGCCAATTTGGTGTAACTAACATTTAACAATTTTTACTTCTTTGTATAAATACAAGGTAAATGTTCGACGGAAATGGTTGATCTTTTATAGATATGAAATTTATATTTTGTTATTCTCTGTCTCTCAAAAACACAAAATATCAAGGTATTTTATGTTTTATGGTTTGGATTAGGCATGTGATCCAAATTAGATTCCTTGGTATTATCCCACTTATAAATTCGTGTAACCTGAGACTATAAGAGATGAATTATGAAAAATGATATAATCACGATCAAAATAATATCAAAACATTATTGTTATTCTGAAATTCTTATTTCTAACAATGATATAATCACATTTAAAATAATATTGTTATTTTGAAAAAAAAATGAAGGAATAAAAGTAAAAAGAAAAAAATGAAGGAATAAAAGTGTTAGGCAACTCCCATATTAAACTATATATTTACAAGGTTTTAATATTTTAAACACAAACCAACTAGCACAATAGAGTCAAAACTCTATCAACCTTTTTAATGTTTAAACCCGACACAATTATCTTTCAACTTTTTTAATGTTTAAATCCGACACAATTACACCGTATTTGTTAAGTCTAAATATAATACAAAATTTGGTGTTAATATTATTTCTAATTTTCTTTACATGAAAGAATAGGATTTGGTGGGTTACATATGCCACTACATATATAATATATAACTAGAAAGGTTACCCCCGCTACGCGGGGGCCAGAAGCTTTCAATGTTGTTTCCGAATTGATAAATATGACAGACATAGAAAGTGCAAGGATGAAAAGTCCGGACTTTGCCCCAGACAAAAAATGTAAAAGTTTTGACTACAAGGACCAGAAGTGTGAAAATGGCTAAAGAATTAAAGGGGTATGAATTAGCAACTTTTTAGAAAAGGGATCAAAGTTGTCAAACCGTTAAAGTTTTGTGGCCAAACTTTAAATATTAAAAGGTTCCAAAAAAGTGTAAAAATATTGATTGCAAGGACCAAAGGTGTCAAAATGGGTAAAGAATAATGACCAAAGTTGCCAAAAAACATCCAAATTTAATATTCCTAACTTCCAACAATAATACAGGGACCAATTCTGCCAAAAAAATGGGAGGTTGAATGGAACACAAACAAAACAAAAGGACATGAATAATTAATTAAAGAACTATAGGGACCGGATATGTAAATCAAGAGACCAAACTTGGACAAAGTATCACAAATTTACTATTCCTTTCTTCCACAACTTTAATATATATATATATATATATATATATATATATATATATATATATATATATATATATCTGAAGTTATTTCAATGATCAAAATTTTATTTTATTATTTGTTGAAAGGGCAACAGATACATTGCACACACACAAGGCATTACAAACATCTAAATCTCATTAAACATCAAATTTAATGAGTAGATCTTTCCAAACCATAATTAAGACCTCGTTGTGATTGCTTGCTTAGGTGGTAATTGCTTTGATCCAGCCAGGCCTTGACTGGATTTCGGCAGCCCACGCGCTGACATTCGGCCGCGCGTCAAACAGCTTCTTCACCCGCGTTCCCATCAAGTACTTGATGGTAGGGAGGTGGTGGAGATCCGCCAAAGCGAAGCAATCTCCGCCCAAATACTTGCTCTCCGACAGCCGTGATTCGTACACGTCAAGCAACCCCTCCATTTTCTTCTCGTACTCTTCCACAATCGCCTCGTCGGTAGTCATCCCAAACATCGGCTTCAAAAGAAGCTCCCACACCAGTTTCGAAGCTATCGGTTCATATTTCTGGGACTCCACTTCCATCCACACTGCCAGTTTCGCCATTTTCTTAGGATCCTCGAATATCAGATCGTTACCCTTGTCGGCATACGCGTGTGCTATGTATTGAGTAATTGCCCTTGATTCTGAACCAAATTAATTAGTTCACCAAATTCCTAGGTTAAATTGATCACTTCATTATAACTTACAAGCTACAAACTAATAAACAAAATCTTAAATCATTTCGAAACAATAGGAATTCCTTATACAAACTAAAATCGACAGGAGATCCTTACCGAACAACTTGAGATCACCATCCTCAAACGCTGGAACTTGACCGAATGGCTGCAGAAGTAGAGACAGATACAATACATCAATCCAAATGAAATTAGAACATTATAGTATATAGATAAATTCGGTTTAACTTACGTTCCGGGTAAGGAATTCAGGTTTCTTGTGTTCATTTTTCGCCATGTCGATGATTATGAACTCATACTCAATATCCTTCTCAGCGAGGGCAGCTTTGACTCGCTGTGTTGCGGTTGAAATAAGGGATCCATAGAGTTTAATGGCCATGATTTGATTATGGTAAGCAAACTAACAGTAATCTTATCGGTTCAAGAATTTAGGGTTTCTGCAACTTCAATTCACAGAACGAAGATGATGGATCCAGATGTGAGCACTAAATTAAGTGGGGAGTGGGGATATAAATAATAGAATAAGTCCGTGGTTGGAACAGAGCCGAGCAGATTTTCAAGATCTTTTTAAATAGAAAATTCCAGAATATCGAAAAGAAAAAAAAAATCGAAATCGACAGAAAATTCCAGAATATCGATTTCTCTTTCTGAAAAAAAAAAAAAATCGAAATCGAATACATGTGAATAACATTATGTGCAACGGTAGAATCATAAAACATTTTTTTTTAAAATAAATAAATATTTATAAAACGGACAAAATACATGCGTTCCGACAACGTGCCACGTGATCAAATTGGTTCTTTATTTCCCATTTTCAACACACCTTAATTTCCTCTAGTATTTGTGTCCATGCGGCATCTTCTTAATGCAAAAAAAATTTCAAACTGAGTTACCGAATATGGCCTTTTAGCTTTAAACCACATAAATCAATCCTATGAACCCGGTAATTGATCGCCAGCAAATCGCTCCAATCTCGCACTGATTCTTGATTCTTCCATTAGACCAACTCCAACCTTAAGGGGTGTTTCATGTTTGGATATGAAAAAAAAAGGTGTTTATTGCTTATTCTCGCCACAATAAGCTAAGTTTAAGTGTTTAGATAGAAATCCTTAAAAATCAGTTTATTGTGGTAGAGATAAACTAAATAAGCTGATTTTTAATAAACATCTTCACCATTGTTTATTGCTTATTCTCACCGCAAATAAGCTAATAAGCAACAAATTAATAAGCTATAATCTAATTTATCCAAACACCCCTAACAATATATTCTATTCCAACCACACACTAAAAACTTACATCAAAAACATATTTTAATATTATAATAACTTTATCCTTATATTATTTCTTATAATTATATTTAATATCTAAATTAATAATAGAAAATTTTGATTAAATAATTTTACAAAATAGTTTAAGATTATGAATAATTTTAAAACTAAAATACCACGTTACTGAACATGTGTTTAAGTTTATCACAACAAGCTTTTATTATTTTTGATTCTTTTTATTTCCATAATATCCTAACAATTATAAAATATAATATATATAATTATATGGAATCGGTTTAGTGAGCATCACCACATTTGGTTGTGGTTTAATAAAAGAATTTATTGAATAAAATAATAAGATATGTTAGCAAAAGTGATTTGGTGTAGGACTAAACCACCGCCCGTGAAATTTTTTCTCCACAAAAATAGCGTTTCAAATGGCGTATGGTTAGAACGATTTAGACCGCTATCCCATAATAATGACAGTCGATTGGAATTGCTCTAAATCACTCCCTCCCCCCCCCCCCCCACCCCGTGAAATGAGAGATTCAAATTTAAAATTTATTAAGGAGATTTAATTTTTGGAATACCTAATTATCGCCCCTAAATCTCGCCATTTTCTATATATCTAGGGTTATGTTATTGATTTGAAGCAGTAATTGAAGATGAAGAGTGTTAGGGAAGAAGCGCAAGACAGACTAGTTGCTAGAGGTGGTTTCTTATTAGTTGTTATCGTCCTTATTCTCAGATCCATCAGTAATTTTTGGTCAAATACTCTCCCTTTTCATCTATATTATGTTGATAGTGATTGCTCTCCGATGGCCATGGATTTTTGATAATTTTTGCAGTCACCGGGTGATCTTATTCTTTTCCCTTTTTTCTTAACCCAAGACACATTTTGCTTAATGTCATTCTATCTTTCTAAATAAGAGTTTGTATGCTTCACTTTTATAGGTGTTACAAGCAGCTTCAAAGGGACGAGACAGAGAGCACAATATCCAATCTTGATTTTTAAGCTCTAACGATAGGTAACGTTTCTGGCCTAGATTTATTTGATTTCACATTGAATACATGTGTTTGGGGATGGATGAGTACGACTCATTCTTTTATTTCGTTGTTTTCAAAGTTGAGGTTTTGAAAATTTGTTATTACTCTGTATTATATGTATGAAATCTTTCGTTTGTATTTACTGAAGATGAACATTAATTGCTGATATGTCTGAAATGGCTTCCGCTTTTAGATGATTCTTTTGTGGAATTTCCTTTTGATAAATTCTTTTTCAATCTTTTAGTTTTATAATAGATTTGTAAGTTATTTTTATCTTTGTGCTTGATTTCTTGAATAATCAAACTCCTTGAACGGTTTATGAAAAGGTGCCAACACGAGCTTATTTTGCAACCCACAGTAAACCAAAATTGTGAAGGGATTTTGTTGCATAAAATAAATAGTTTTTCACAAAAACCGGCAATGGAAGCTTTAAAATTTTCTTATAAATTTCAAGTTTAGCTACAAAACAAACCATCAAGGATCCTTTTAAAGAGATTAGAATGATATTATAACAACCATAGGGTGTTTAGAAAATATAACCTTTGTAGCCTTTGGACCCTCTTGGATTTGGGGTGTTGAAGTAGATGACAAGAACAAGGAGCTTGATCTTCTCTACAAGTAATCCACCAACAAGAGTAAGGTACCAAAATTGCTAGATTTCTTCATGTACAACTTTGTTCTTGAATCCTTAAGTGCTTAAACAATTAAGCACCAAAAGAAAGACATAAAGTAAACACCAAAAGCTTGTAATATCTTCAAAAGAGGAAAGAGCTCCAAGCTCTTGAAGCTCACAGTTTTGAGAGAGAAGAGGAAGAAGATTTTTTTAACCAAAAACTTGTAATATCTTTGTGACATCCCCTAATTTCTCGGTCAGAAAAGAACGATTTCGTTTATGCTTTTTAAAATAAAATCAGAGTAATCCTTTTAAAAGGTGTTGCAGAATTTGTTCCCATAAAAACATGATAATTATATTATCAAATCATTTCTGAAGAAATGTATTTTATTCACTTAAACCATTGGGATGTCATCGTCAATATAGAAACATAAGCATAAACAGAACTTACACTAGTGATCTACATCTCTTTTAATCTCTCAGTGTAAAGTAACTTCGTATCGATACCTGTGATACAAACAAACTGAGTGGGTCAGGCTTGGGAGCCTGGTGAGCATATAGGGTTTTCAACCCACAATAAATAATTTATTATGCTTAAACATCAAACAATCAACCCAATTACCCAATCCCCATTATCTTATTTATTTCTTAAGGATTTACCCTAAGAATCAAATCTCACTCATTCCTAAGGATTCATCCTAAGGAATAGGCACGAAGTCCATCGCTGCCCAAGGTTCATACAACAGGCACTACGTCACATAGTCGCCGGGTTTATACAATAGGCACTACGTCTCATAGTCGCTAAGGTTTATACAATAGGCACTACGTCTCATAGTCGCCAGGGTTTATACAATAGGCACTACGTCTCATAGTCGCCAGGGTTTATACAATAGGCATTACGTCTCATAGTCGCCAGGGTTTATCTAATAGGCACTACGTCTCATAGTCGCTAAGGTTTATACAATAGGCACTACGTCTCATATTCGCCATGGTTTATACAATAGGCACGAAGTCACATCGTCACCAGGGTTTATCTAATAGGCACGAAGTCACATCGTCACCAAGATTTATACAACAAACACTAAGTCCATAGCTGCCAACATACTAAATCCGTAGCTACCAACATACATCTATACTGTACAAAATTCATAGCTACCAACGTACATCTATACTGTACTTCTATCCCTCATACTTTATCTACCCATGTTTTACCCAACATATTCGAAGATAAAATATATATACATTTTAAATCATTTTAAACATGTATAAAACATTCATTCAACACCCATCTCGAATAAACAAACAACATATATACACATAGCACGTATTTTATATAAAATACTTCATATATATGTGTAAGATGAAAGTGACTACACACTCACCTGATTTAATGAAAATCGGGCAGCAATTCGTTTCCTAAAACGATCGTTTTAATAAAACCGGGAGTTTTATTGAGAAACCGGGCTCTTCGAAAGGTCGGGCTTCAAAACCGAAAAGATAAATTTTTCGGGCTTCTCGGGAATCTCGGGGCGTGTTTCGGGCTTTGGAATAAGTACCGGGGCTTTGGGGGATGTCGGGATAGTAAAAATATGGAAAAAGGGGTCAAAAATGGCAAAATCTCAAAAGTAACCGGGAGGGTTCGCATGACCCTTCTATTTATAGGGTCCGAAGTTGGTCTGGTGGTGGTGGGGTCCGCAGGAGAGGGTGCGCAGGTGGCTGCACGTGCGAAGGCCTCGGTGGCAGCTGCTGATTGGACCGAGGTCTAGTGGTCCATCTGCGAGGCTCGGAGGCTAAGGCGGTGCGAGGCTCGGTCCAGCTGCGAGCTTCGGATTGGGCCTCCCTTCGGTCGAATCAGAATCCGACACGCAGCTACTGTTCATGCGAGGGAAGGCGACACGTGGCTTCGCATGACTCACCAATTTCGGACACGTGGCACTCTTTCAGCGAAGGTGACGTGGCAAAAACGTGACTATGCGAATTTTCTCGGTTTTCGCGCCAAAACTTCTAAAATCCATAACTTTCGCATACGAGCTCCGTTTTTGACGTTCTTTATATGCACGCGTAGGTAAAATTACGTTCTACAACTTTCGTTTAGACTTCGTCGGCTAATTTTGAATTTAATTTTTATATTATTATTTTTAACAGACCGGGACAGGAAATCCGTTAAAAATTCATAACTTCTTCATCCGACGTCCGTTTTCGTCAGACTTTTTACCGTTGTGCTACTAATGACGAGACCTTCGATTCTCGTTTAGGTCGTGTCGGCTAAAAATCACTCGATCTAAAATTCGAGTTTTTAGTTGTCTACTGCTAAGCTGAAACTTAGAAAAATCATAACTTCCTCATACGAAGTCAGATTTGGGCGTTCTTTTTATCGAACTTCTCGGTTTAACGAATACTACGAGTTTCGTTTAGATTACTAAGGCTAAAAAGTAGTTTATCAAAAACTCACTTTTTACGACATTGGGCACCGTGCCGGTTTGTCGCGAAACTTCGACAGGTCATAACTTCTTCATTATAACTCGGATTTCGGCATTCTTTATATATCCGGAAACCTTGAGACATATACTACAACTTGGTTAAGATTAATCCTTCTAAATAATCTTCCATCAAAAAGTCGTTTTTGATGCTTATAGTCTCTAAATTGACTAACCCGGATCTACGGGTGTTACAATCTTCATGCATAAGACCCTCTATTTATAACCTCATCCAAGCATGGCCTTTTGAATATTATATTCAAAAGTATGGGCTATAAAGTAAGGCATGGGGGACATTATCATGGAGGTTGACAAGCAACCTTCATGCTTCTTACACATTTTCTGCCATATGGCCTTTTGAATAAAAAAATTGTTTTCTCTGTCCTTTAACCATGGTAGAGTAAGCCCTTGATTTAATCATGGTTAACCAAAGTGTCCAAAACTTTGTACATGACTTATTTTATGATACCTTATCATATAAAGGCTATTTTTCTACTTCTTACCATATTGTTTTCATAGAACAATAATTTTTCTTTAACTAAGTACAAGAGTTGAATTTATTTATTAATACATATAATAAATATTTAATAATTACCAACTTGATTAAGGTGTGAACCTATAGGATCATATGTCATTAGCAATGTCACTCAATAATGATTCTTGGGCATATAGATCCAACAATCTCCCACTTGCACAAGATTCAATTAAAGAATAACATAGACAGTAGTTGACGTCTAACAACGGGCTACTGCCCCTAATAACACACGAAGGGGTGCCATCAATCAACATCCAATTCGAGGAGCTCACCAGCTACAATTGAAGTATAAGGTAAGCGTATCAATATTCTCTTTGTTACAGACATCATGTTGGATATGAGACATGGAACATGATCATTCTCATTTGACATCCAACTTTTAAGAAAGGCGCCTTAGATGTCTAACTCTCAACACATAAGAGGAAAAAATCCCACATTGACTACATACATACTCTCATATAGTTCATGTTGTACCCAACAAAGGCTTTTATAACTGCACGGTTACGAACAACGTTTAACCATTTCAAAGTATAACAATCCCCATACTTGAGTTCTCCAATATACATCTCAGGTCGAAAGACATACAGATATTTACCTGTGATCAAGATTCACTTATGATATCGATCCATGAAGTGATTCTTGATGCGGGTCATATCCAATAGTTGTTCTCTAACAAGTACATATGAATTTCGATGCAACACTTTGCTATTTCACCTCTTGAAATCAACCAAGCCGATTCATATTAGTCTTAATTCACAGTTGCTCCCGCGACAGTGACTGACTATGGACAAATTTTGAATAATTACATTATTCAAGGATTGAATAACATGCTAATATAGAACACAATAATATTCAACACAAAAGTGATGTCTCATATTCAGAGGAGATTACATATTATTGATACATAGTTCTGAATATCCATATATTAGTCAAGTACAAATTTAAATCCAATCACTAGCTAATCGTAGACCGATTCCTTTTGCATGACTCTCAAACTTTCTTTGAGGTAGAGCCTTTGTGAACGGATCTGCTAGATTATCATCTGTATGAATCTTTTCAATGCGTACATTTCCCAATTCTAATTCCTGACGAATGAAATTGAATTTTCGTGAATGTGTCTAGTCTTGTTGGTAACCATCGAGTCTCTTGCGATAGCTATGGCACCAGTGTTGTCACAAAGCATCTCAATGGCATTTTTGATGCTTGGAACAACACCCAGATCACTGATGAATTTCTTCATCCAATCAACTTCTTGAGTCGTTTCACACACACCTATGTACTCTGATTCTGTTGTAGAGAGTGCAACCACTTATTGCTATGAACTCTTCCAGGAAATGGCTCCTCCATTAAGTGTGAACACATATCCCGATTGTGATCGTGAGTTATCTCGATCAGTGTTGAAACCAGCGTCAGTGTAACATCTTACAGTGAGCTCTTCTTCAACTCCTCCATAGACCAGAAACATATATTTAGTTCTTATTAAGTACTTAAGTATGTTCTTAGCAGCCACCCAATGCTTTTCGCCAGGATTAGCTTGATATCTACTAGTTATACTAATAACATAAGCTACATCCGGCCTTGTACATGTCATAGAATACATAATCGAACCTACTGCCGAAGCATATGGTATGCGCTTCATTCTTTTGATCTCATCTTCAATACTAGGGCTGTCAGCCTTAGAAAGAATGGTACCAGGCAGTACGGGAATAATTCCTTGTTTCGAGTTATCCATTGAAAAATGTTTTAAGATTTTGTCAATGTATGTACTCTGACTCAAACCAATGAGTCTTTGGGATCTATCTCTATAGATCCTAATACCGAGTATGTATGCAGCATCCCCTAGATCTTTCATTTGAAAGAATTTACTAGGTAGGCCTTAGTTTCCTTCAATGCCGAGATATCTTTCTCGATCAGTAGCATGTCATCAAAATATAGAATTAGAAAAACAATATGGCTCCCACTTGCTTTGATGTATACACATGGTTCATCGGGACTTTCTGAAAAACCAAACCTTTTGATGTTTTCATCAAAACGATGATACCAGGCCCTAGATGCTTGTTTCAATCCATAAATGGACTTCTTAAGTTTACACACCTTCTTTAGATTATCTGGACTGACAAAACCTTCAGGTTGTTCCATATAAACATCTTCCTCAATATATCCGTTGAGGAAAGCGGTTTTGATATCCATTTGCCATATCTCATAGTCATAATATGCAGCTATGGCCATGATAGTCCTAATAGATTTAATCTTAGCAACTGGTGAGAAAGTATCTTCATAGTCAACACCTTGAATTTGAGTATATCCTTTCGCGACAAGTCGTGCTTTGAAAGTTTGTACATTTCCGTCCATGTCGATCTTCTTCTTGAAGATCCACTTGCTTCCAACAGCCCTGCTGTTAGGAGGTAAGTCAACCAAGTCCCATACTTGATTGTCATCCATGGATTGAATTTCAGTTCTCATGGCTTCAAGCCATTTGTCAGACTCTAGGTCTACAGTAGCAGCCTTATAATTGATGGGCTCACATTGATCCATCAAGAAGACTTCCTCTTCAGGAATGACAAATCCAAATCTGTCAGGTTCCTGACGAGTTCTACTGGAATGTCGTACAGTTGGTGTGGTTTCCGACATCTGAACGATAACTTCAGGTTCAACAATGCTTTGTTGATTATTATTTTCAACTACAGGTTGTGTCTCTCGAATTTCTTCGAGGACAATGGGGCTCCCACTTACTACTTATGCGAGATAAATTCAGTTTCAAGAAACATTGCTTTACGAGCTATGAACACTCGGTTTTCCTCTTTCCGAAAAAAGTAATAACCGACGGTTTCTTTTGGGTATCCCACAAAGATACACTTATGAGATCTAGGTTCAAGCTTATCAGAAGTTTCTCTTTTAACATATGTTTCACAACCCCATACCCTTAAGAAAGACATTGATGGAACCTTTCCATGCCATAACTCGTAGGGAGTCTTATTAACCTTTTTAGTTGGGACCATGTTTACAATTCGAGCTGCGGTTTCAAGGGCATAACCCCAAAACAAATGAGGAAGGGAGATATGACTCATCATCGATCGCACCATATCAAGTAGAGTACGATTTCTTCTCTCCGAGACACCATTATGTTGAGGTGTTCCCGGTGGAGTGAGTTGTGACACTATGCCACAATTCTTCAGATGTTCATCAAACTCATAGCTCAGATATTCACCACCACGATCTGATTGAATGGTTTTAATCTTTTTACCAAGTTGATTCTACACTTCATTTTGGAAAACTTTGAAGACATCGAATGCTTCATATTTGTGTTTCATGAGATACACATATCCAAATCTACTATAATCATCAGTAAATGTAATGAAGTATCTTTCACCGCTTCTGGTCATTGTTCTAAAAGGTCCACATACATCAGTATGTATGAGTCCTAGTAGATCCGAAGCTCTTTCACCAACACCGGTAAAAGGAGCTTTGGTCATCTTTCCACATAGACATGATTCACATACATTAAAAAACTCTGAGCCTGTTGACTCTAAGATCCCATCCTTTTGGAGCTTAGCAATGCGAGTTTTACTTATGTGCCCAAGTTGACAATGCCATAAATAAGTTTTATTTGGGTCTAACTTTGTTTTCTTATTTACGTTGAACATTAAATTTGTTGGGTTTTGTGTACTATAACACTCCTATGGTGCACATAAAACCCTAATAGCTTTGGATCTAAGTTTTCTCTAAGTATACATGCAATAAAAATTTCCAAAGCATGAAGCCTACAACTAGCATACAGTTTTGACATATAAATCATAAGAGTAAGTTAGAAGATTACCTCTTGTTGTAGCTTGTTGAATTTGTCCTTTCAAGAGCTTAGCACCCTAAGTGTTGTGCCTCAAACAAGTCACAAACATCATGAACCATTGGAAGACAAATGAGAGATAGGTTAGGCACCAAAAATCGTCCATACCCATGCAATTTCACTCTTAGGTTCGATTTTGGCTAAAGAGGTTACACATATATAGTGTAGAATTCCAAGAGTTATATGTAACCCTAATTCTAACACTTAGGCTTATGATCCATAACTTATATGGACTAATAATTTATGGATTGCTTAGCCCATTACAAATTAATCATGGATCATTAGCCCAAACCATATGTCTCACTGATTTACATAATCAGTCCCCGTTAATTTAACTAGTCTCTTTTAATCACTAAATTAATTCCAAATAAATTCTTGATCAATACTAATTAAAAAAATATGATTTCTCAATTAATATATTATACTTATAATATATTAATAAATCACAAATAACCTCTTACTCAAATATCCATCCTATCAAATTGTCCTGATGAAGGCAACCCGAAATGGACCATGTTACTCTCGGGTCAAGTACATACCAATTATAGTTATGGGCTTAGACACCCAATCCAACAGAATTATCCTTTTTGTATGAACCATTTAAATCGATTTCATATATTCCATTTTTGGGACTAGTCTCAAAATAGAACACATTATCTTTAAACACAGAAATGTTTTCAGAATCAAAGTCAAACTTATAACGAAACCTTATTCATACAAACGAGAAGTAGAGATAATTCCTAGTTATACTAGGTACATAACAACAATTGTTTAAAATAAGATTAAGGCCATTTGGAAGCAAAAGATGATATTGTCCTATGGGTTTGACAGATACTCGAGTGCCATTGCCAACATGAAGTTCCAAATCGCCATCTCTTAGTTCTCTAACATTCCTTAGTCCCTGCAAATCATTGCATATGTTAGTACCACTTCCAATATCGAATACCCTAGAATTAGTAAGGAATGCATATAATTCAATCATATATATACCTGAGGTGCCAACCTGGTTAGCTTTTTAATCTTCTTAAGTTACTCCAGGTATTTGGGACAGCTGCGCTTCCAGTGCCCCTTTTCATTGCAGTGAAAGCAATCAGCGTCAGCAACAGGTTTGGTTTTAGGAGTTGGGTTAGTAGAAGTAGGCTTCCCTTTACCCTTTCCCTTTCGCTTGCCTTTCTTGGCAGCTTTGCCTTTCCCCTTACCAATATTATTACCGGTTTTCTTCTTGGAGATTTGACCCTCGCGGATCATCAATACTTGATTGTTCCCAGGCATCTTGATGTTTGCCTCAGCATTTTTGAGCATGTTATGCAGCTCATTAATGCTCCTCTCCTAGCCATTCATTGTGAAGTTCATTACAAATTGGTTGAACGACTTAGACAATGAGGCTAGGATCACATCGGTTGCTAGCTCAATGGGAATCCGAGGCGGGCAAGTTGCTCAACATAAGCTTTCATTTTGAGTACATGTGCACTCACAGAAGATCCCTCTGCCATCTTGCAACCAATGAAAGCATTCAAAGTCTCAAACCTCTCTTGCTTAGCCTGAATTTGGAACATAAATCTCGGTTGTTCAATCATTTCGAATGCTTCATGAAACTCAAAAGTTTTTTGAAGTTCAGGAGTCATAGTTGCAAGCGTGATGCAAGCCACTTCGGTCGAATCATTAACATGTTTCGCCCGAACATCTTTCGATGCTTTGGGAGCATTAGCTGGGAGCTCTTCTAGGATAGGTTCATCAAGGACATAGTCCTTTTTCTCAAGCTTGAGGATAGTTCTCAGTTGTTTGAACCAATCAAGAAAGTTGGGTCCACTTAGTTTTTCTTTTTTGAGGATAGATCGGATGGTGAGTGATGAGGTGGTTACAGTTGGGGTAGTCATCTACAAAATAATAAGATTCATTTTAATATCTTCGATATAAATTCTTTTCAAAAATAATTACCCTTCAAATTAAATTTTGAAAAGCTAAGATCCACATCACCCAAAATAACTTGAGGAGGCGACCCACTACTCAAGTGATTTTGTTGATCGGTAGGTTATGATAACCAATTACAACTCTTATGTAATTCTTAGATTTATGGGATCCAAAAATATTACTTTGTTTTTATATGGCATGTTTATCCCATCTATGCCTCAAAACTCTTATACTTAGGTGACCTTTTTCACATAAGAAATTGATCAAATCATCCATTTAAAAGACATGTGAGTTATATTTCACAAATGGTTAGGTGACATTTTTCCCATAAGCAAATACTAAAACACCTTGACTATTTATGACAACTCACATGAATAAGGTGACCCAAAAATCCACATGAACTGCGCAAAAATCCCAAGTGAATTTTAAATGGATTGCATAGATTTGAAGTTTTGTAAATAAGGGTTTTTATCAATGTTTTATTATTCTAGCATTTTAAAACATTTTGTATCATGAATATTTCATGCATAAAATATTCCATGGTACATTTAAAGTGTTCCAAAAATCATAAAGTTGAATTTATTTCATATAAAATTTTACCGGTTAAAATTTATATTTAATTTTAATTTGACGTTATACAGATTGGAACCAGTTTCTAACTTTGTTAATAAAACATCCTTTTATTATTGATTTATGGAGTTTAGATTAGGTTTAAAAATAAATATTTTAAACCTTTTATATCTCAAAAGTTTGGCTATTTTAGAGTTTAAAATTTAAAATCTCTTCTTAACGAAAAAACTTAATTTTGACATCTTATGTTGAAACTTTTATATAAAACTCTAAACCCCAAGTTTGATGTTATTTTTGTGAAAATGTTTTTAGCATGGAAAACAAATTTATCATACATACAACATTTTATAACAACAAAAATAAACATCACAAGCATGCATTTAAAATGTATAAACAAAGCCATTTTCTAGTAATATTTATGTGAGTCATCACAACAAATATTAAGTCATTTCCTAAAGGACTTATTAGGACACTTCAAGGTCTTAAAGAGGCTCCATGTCTTTATAAGAACTTTATGCTCTATCTTGTTACATTTTATAAAAAATAAAATACAACTAGTCTAAAACTAATTTATTACATGTAAAATGAACAAATGAAATAATACCTATTTATCTATTACATCATCATATGAATAAATAAATATCAACCACAAATGTCCTAATGACTTGTTTATACAAACATATCAACAAACAACTCTTTGTTTTTTATAAGACAACTTTTATATAACCAAAATGCATGAAAAATGGTTATATAAAAAAGAGTAAATTACACGAATGGTCCCTATGGTTTGGGGTAATTTGCATGCTTGGTCCCTAACTTATTTTTTTTACTCGAAAAGTCCCTACTGTTCGTTTTTGTGACGTGTTTGGTCCCTACTGTTTGTTTTTGTTACGCACTTAGTCCCTATCTTACTTAAAAAGACTATTATTAAAATAGGAAAAAATGGTGGGTAGGTAAGATAAGGTGAGGGGTGGGGTGGGGTTGGGGGTGTGTTTATTTAAATAAATTAAAAAATCAAGGGCAAAATAGTCTTTTTAGGTAAGAAAGGGACCAAGCGCGTAACAAAAAAAACAATAGGGACCTTCCGAGTTAAAAAAATAAGTTAGGGACCAAATGCACAAATTACCCTAAAACAAAGGGACCATTCGTGTAATTTACTCTATAAAAAATAAACACTTTTAACAACAAGTTGCCAAAGAAAACAAATATGGACATTTCTTTAGCAAAAAAAAAATCCATGCTTGTTTTCCAAAAACCAAAGATTATTATAACATAAAAATCATTCTAACATTTAAAAGATGGCTCTGATAGCATTGAAGGGATTTTGTTGCATAAAATAAATAGTTTTTCACAAAAACCGGCAACGGAAGCTTTCAAATTTTCTTATAAATTTCAAGTCTAGCAACAAAACGAACCATCAAGGATCCTTTTAAAGAGATTAGAATGATATTATAACAACCATAGGGTGTTTAGAAAATATGACCTTTGTAGCATTTGGACCCTCTTGGATTTGGGGTGTTGAAGTAGATGGCAAGAATAAGGAGCTTGATCTTCTCTACAAGTAATCCACCAACAAGAGTAAGGTACCAAAATTGCTAGATTTCTTCTTGTACAACTTTGTTCTTGAATCCTTAAGTGCTTAAACAATTAAGCACCAAAATAAAGATACAAAGTAAACACCAAAAACTTGTAATATCTTCAAAAAAGGAAAGAGCTCCAAGCTCTTGAAGCTCACGGTTTTGAGAGAGAAGAGGAAGAAGATTTTTTTGACCAAAAACTTGTAATATCTTCATGCATAAGACCCTCTATTTATAACCTCATCCAAGCATGACCTTTTAAATATTATATTCAAAAGTATGGGCTATAAAGTAAGGCTTGGGGGACATTATCATGGAGGTTGACAAGCAACCTCCATGCTTCTTACACATTTTCGGCCATATGGCATTTTGAATAAAAAATTGTTTCCTTTGTCCTTTAACCATGGTAGAGTAAGCCCTTGATTTATTCATGGTTAAACAAAGTGTCCAAAACTTTGTACAATGACTTATTTTATGATACCTTATCATATAAATGCTATTTTTCTACTTCTTACAATATTGTTTTCATAGAACAATAATTTTTCTCTAATTAAATACAAGAGTTGAATTTGTTTATTAATATCAAATATATATAATAAATATTCAATAAGTACCAAATTGATTAAGGTGTGACCCTATAGGATCATATGTTATTAGCAATGTCACTCAATAATGATTCTTGGGCTTATAGATCCAAAAAATTGATCAATAGGTAATAATGGATTAATCTATTAGATAAAAGGTTTGATGTCGATGATTGTAATTTGGATTCTTTTGCATCAATTCACCTTTAGGTCACTCCTTGAACGATTTATGTAAAAGGTGCCAACATGAGCTTATTTTGCAACCCACAATAACCAAAATTAATCAATAGGTAATAATGGAATAATCTAATAGTTAAAAGGTTTGATGCCGATGATTCTAATTTGGATTCTTTTGCAGCAATTCATTGTTAAAGTGTGGATTTAAGGAGTGACCTAAATGTGTTTGATGAAATGTCTAGAAATAAAGTTGCATGATCATGATTATGAGGGTCTTTCTGTACAATTTACATTTTAAAAATCTACCAAATTACAACTTGAATCTTGAAAGTTTAAAAATTCAATGCAAATCTACACTCCCTTGGTAATAAATTATCTTTCTTTTGTTCCATCATATTGTTGTAATCCGATTTTTTTAGATTAAAAAAGTTTGACCATCTTGTGGGGCTTCAGTTGTTGTTTCTTAGTATTTAACTTTCTCTTTGGTTGTTGTTGTATATTTGTGGATCTTAATATATGTTAAGTTTTTGTTACATTATCAAAATGCCAAAATGTTTGTGTTGCAGGTAATCAAAACATTCAGGTACTGATATAACCCATTTCGATTTTGTCTTTTAATGTTATTGTTCATTTAACCGGTTTTAGCTTGGTTCATGGAGATGAGAATACTTAAATGCCATTTAATTGATTGAGAAATGTTGTCATTGTTGTGTATTATCAATAATCAAAGTGTGTTTTTGCTCTTACAATTTATAGATTGTTCTTTCTCTCTTTTTTGTTACCAAATATTCAAGAATGAAGCCTATGTTCGGATTCATGGCTAACATAAAGGCTTTTATGAGAAAAACTCGTTAGTGATATAGCGCTTGTTAAATTAGAGAAGTAGTACAAGCCATTAAAATAAGAATTGCACAAGGTGAAATCCAGTAGTTTCAAGGGATTGAGCTTGAATTTTACATTTTGAATATGCTTTGAATTTTATTTTTTTTATTTATTTTAAGTATAATTATGATGTCGTTAATTTTATATTTTAAATAAGATGGGGAATCATACTTGAGTTTTATCTTAAACATGCTTCAAGTATTAAAGTTTTGATTTTCATTCTATTACTTTCTTTTGATTGAACTTGAAGGTACACGTTTGAATTTGGTGATTCAAATGATGTCACTTTTAGCAAGTTCATTGAAAATCTGATTGAGAAGGAAATATATAAATGTTTTCCACAGCAATAAGCTTTTATCTTGGTCCCACTTGTCAATTTTTACGTGCTTGGAAAGGTAAAACAATAAGAAAATTCAAAATTTTAATGCATATCTTTATAATTTTAATTCGACTACCTATTAATAATGCAAAATTTCTATAATCCTAATTTAACTATTTGTTATAGGCTATGCCAAAGATTAATACATTACATAGGATGCTCTATTGTTCATGTATTATTATTACATTACATTGCTTTAAATTTTAAATAAAATAATGTTATCTCCATCATTGATTGTCGGTGTTCTTTTTTTGTTTTTTCAATTTTTATAATTATATATATGATTATACAACATAATAATTTTATCATAAATCTAGACATAAAGAAAGTTGCTCATATTTTAAAGCACATTGCCAAATTAGTTTAAATCAACAATTATATGGTTACGGATAAAACATCTAAGTTTCTAAAAAAATAAATGTTTGTAAATGTATTATTAAATTTGAAGTCTTTATAAGCATTGTACTTAGAAAATTTATCCAATTATAGTATTTACTTTCAAAATTCTTTTATGAGGATATTGTAATGTGAAAAGTAACATACTTTTATCACTCAACGAAGATCATCTTAAGAACCTGATTTTGTTTGAGATTGAAGAAATTTTACTTTGTAACAGCTTTGGTCTAAAAAATATATAAAAGTCTAAAAAAAAAATTATATCTTATTAGTTTAATAAAATTTTATAAATATTTGATTTTTCATTACTATTTTCAATTATCAATATTTTTTTTACTCGTGGTTTCCACGGGTTGTAACCTAGTATAGATAATCATTTTGATGCCATCTTACATTTCACATCATCAATAGTATTATAACATTAATTAAGAAAATAATCACCATCTTAAAAGCATATTATAACACCCATTAATATCCATATCATCATATTTTTTTAATTCTTTTTGAGTTTCTTTTTTTATTAAAACAAATATATTTTTAATAAAACATAATATTTAAAAAATAAAAATAACATAGCATTTAAATTATACATAACATCCAAATTTAAAATAAAAAAATTACAAGACAAAAAAAATACATACTTCCTGTTTTTCCTAAACAACGTTATTCGTCATCGTTACCGTCGAAAATATAATCCACCAAGTTCTCTCGAAGTTGCATGTGTTTATTTGCATGCTGAATGTCAACTACTCTGTGCAAATATTTTGCTGTTTCTGGTTGAAATTGAGCGTGTCTGGGCTCCGTTGGGATATAGTATGCAATATTCCGTTCTTTATATTCTACTACCATGTTATGCATTATGATACATGCATACATGATATACCGTAGAGTTTCTAAGTCCAATAGTTGTGCCGCATGTTTAACTATGTGCCACTTCGACCTTAGAACTCCAAACGCATGTTCTACATCCTTACGTGCTCCTTCTTGTCTTCTCTTAAATAATTTATCTCTTTCTTCAACCGAGTGTCGGAATGCCTTCACGAATGTGGAATACGCAAGATATATTTCATCTGTAAGGTAATACCCAAACTTGTATTCGTTTCCATTTAATGTGAAATGAGCATCTGGAACCTTTCCATTCAAACGATCGTCGCATATTGGCGACTGATCAAGAACGTTGGCATTGTATTTGGAACCCGGTACCCGGAAATATGCATGCCAAATTCATAAATCTTGGGAAGCAACAACCTCTAAAACCAACGAAGGTGATCCATGATGACCACTTGCATAATGCCCTTTCCATGAGACTGGACAATTTTTCCATTTCCAGTGTGTGCAATCAAATTTTCCAATCATTCTGGGAAACCCATGTCTTCCTTCATGTGCTGCATAAAGTTCTTGCATATCATGCAACATAAGTTTCCACAAATATATGTCTCTGAATGTTTCAACAACACCTTTTGACAATCTATACAAACTTTCCCGTGCAATTCTTTCAGACATTGTGTAACATCCAGATGATAAGGTACTTCTATTGTGACCATATAATTTTAATATATTGCAATTTGGACCCTAAGTAAAAGAAAAGAGTGCAATGAAGGCCCTCGTGGCATTTTCATAATTTGGGAGTTTGGGAAGTATGCCATGCATACATGTGTACGTTGAGCATACTAGGGTGCGCCCTAGTACGCAAAGCGTACATGCCAGACATGCAAACCCTAATTTTTAGGGCTTGGCTCATATTTAAACCCCATTATAGCCTCATTTCCCCTCACTTCATCATCCTCCATCCTCTTGAAACGTTTTTGCAACCCTAATCCATCCTGTGAAGCATTTCTAAGCTTGTGTGTGTGTATTTTGTGCTTTTGAAGAAGAAGGAAGGAAGGAGAGACCACCTTGGAAGAGTGAAGTTCTTTAGATCTAGGATCACACCACCTTTTGGCACTATTTTGAGGTATAAAGTTCTGAACTTGGTGAAGTTCCATTTAGATCTTTTTTTGGAATGGGTCCTACTTGCTGGAAAGACCCTACAAGGTCTTTGAAGCTTATCGAAATGGGTCCTACTTGTTGGAAACCCTAGAAGGGATAGCCATCCCAAGGACATGGAATGCCAAAAACCTCAAACAAATTTTCTTTTAGTAACCATGAGCAGAGACTCAAAGAAGCTTAAGGCAGAATTAAGCATAGACTAGGATATTATGTCATCCCTATTCAGAAAGGAAGTTTGCAAGTTAACTCCTAATCATAAGGTTTGTTTATGAATTATTTTCTACCTTACCACTTGCTTACTGGATGGGTTGATCACCCATACCGATGCATAAGTATCAAAAACATTTTCATTTACGATAGTTCGAACAAAAAGCGTAATATAAGACTCGAAAGGATCATAACCTTAGTCTTACAAGATACTTGGCGCTTAAGCCCATCTTGTGTGCACTAGCCAACAAGCCCTAAATAAGGGATTCAGAGATAACAATCTCAATCTCAGAAGATGCTTGGCACTTAGGCCGATCTTGTGTGTACTGGCCAACATGCCCCAAAGAAGGGATTCGAAGATAATAATCTCAATCCCAGAAAATGCTTGTCACTTAGGCCCATCTTGTGTGTATTGGACAACATGCCCCAAACAAGGGATCCAGAGATAATAATCTCAATCACGAAGGATGCTTGACATTTAAGCATATACCATAAATACTAATTAGCAGGTTTAAAAATAATAGATGTTCAAACTCGAATACAAACCAACAAGCTCTAATGATAATAAGTAAAAACAACATATGCAAGAACATATCAACAATAAACAATTAAAAGGAAGCAAAACACAGGGCAAAACATACAAAATATCGAAGCTACCAAAGGCAAACCAAAATTTTGTTCAAAAGCACGCCACAAAGGGCTTATAACTGGAAAATACAATGAAAAGGCGAAAAAAGGTTTTTTTATCTTACCCCGACGAGTAGCACAATGAAACACCAACATCAGACAACATTAATTCCACCCTCACCACCGCCAACCCCATCATCCCCACCAGCTCCATCAGCACCTTCACTGCCTCCACTCCCACCAGCAACACCCTCGCTAGACCCAACCCAATCATCGCCAACCATATCATTATCACCAACCCCATCACCACCAACTCCACTAACATTTTCCCCAACATCACCATTGCTAATAACCCCCTCGGTATTCCCATCACCCAAACCGTCGACATCATCTTTAAAAGTATATAGTTGCCTCAAACCTGCGATATCAAGATGACCAAGGCCACACAAGGAAGTGTAGTCCAACGTTGCAAATCTCACAATCGTGACATCAAGGCTAGTAGTATGACTAGAATGGGAATCGTTGGCATCAGGATCATAAGTCCTAACATCAATCTCAACCTTCAACCCAACACGACCAGCCTCCTCACCGGCATCATAGGCATCATGATGGATCCGGAGAACACCATTAGAAAATTCAGAGTGCTCAATCAACTTATCCATAATATGAAAAACACCCACGCGAAGAAACCAATTTAAATCTCTTTGTACCCACTCCAAATCGGTCCTGGCCTCATTAACAAGTTTATCTCAATCAACAACATCATGGTCGAGACTTTCATTCTGACTCATTAGACATTCATTAGATTGGGTAAAGGCATCCACCTTGCTCTCCAACACTTCCCGAAATCTCTTCAACATACATCTTCTCAGCCATCAGCAGCTTATACCTCTGGTCAAACTCACGAGTCCTCCGCTGAAGCTCAACAATCTGACTTTTCAACTCAATTTCACTCACAACCAATGTTGCACATCTCTGTTCAAAATCATTCAAACATTGGATATGCCGGGAACCGACAACCAAATAGAACATAACCTGTGTGGAAGCATAAGACATGTTGTGAGTAAGAGCAAGACTGACCATGGCATCCATATCCACAACAGTAGCAGGGGGAAGAGCATGACGAGAGAAATCTATGACATTCGTACAAACAGAAAAATGTAAATCATTAACAAGATTCCACTTGGGAACACAAGGGCGAGAACCTGAATCCAAGGAACCAGGAGGAACACCCTCAATGAGAACTCCACAAGGAGGACCCTTAGAACCACCCCCTGATGAAACAGGGCTAGGATCATAATCAGGGGCAAAACCTCCAGAACAACCATCGTCGACGAAACGGGCTGCTCCAACGCCCTTCGATGTCCTTCATACTGTTATAATTCATCATCAAGAATCACCACAACTCCCTCCAACTCAGAGGAGGTTGAACCTAACAGATGGGCATGACCCTCCGCAATGTTGGTGCCCAAGACGTCAGAAGAGGATTCCCCCACAACCAAGATGGCTTTTCGCTTCGCCATGGCTCGCTGAACGATGGATATGATCCCCTTTTTGCTATCCTCCACCATCTCAGTCACAGGTGGAGTAAAAGATGTAGGGGCACCACAGAGAAGATCGGTTGAACAACCATAGCAAGACGGCCACCAAACACAGACGAACCCTGCAGAGGGAGGATCAAATGATCGGTAGACATAGCTAAACGGTAAACCCTGCTTGGCGGAAAAAGAGTTTCCTGGGGTTCAACCTCACAATACTCAAGCTTGCCTTGATACCGCTTCCTAAGAACAAGATCCAACGATAACGGGGACTCGACACCTACAACAGGAAATAACATCATCAAAACAAAAAAAAAATGGGGGAGAAGGAGAAAGGAAAAATAGTAGAAATACCATCCACAACATTATAGAAGATGGCCATCTTTCCTCGGGCACGCCAACTAGGATTCATTCCTGCACTAGGAAGGATGTGCTCAGGGTACTCATCCAGAAGGACTTAAATACTCTTCAAAAGATTAGTGATGGCCCAATTGTGGTGAAATAGCTTGGGAGTGACATCTGAGAAGTTGTTAGCACGATAGTATCCTCGACCAACCCGAATTTGATTTACCCACAACCAGTTCTCTTGCCAATTCTTTGGAGCCTTACCATCCGGAACAAGAACATGACCACCATGTCGGGTAGAGAACATGGACTTATCCTCAGTATCACTGAACCGAAAAAAGAACTTAAAGACAAAGAATTTGGGGATAACACCATTAGCACGACAAATCATCTCGAACGCCACCATCTTGTTCAGAACGTTGGGGTGAGCATTTAGGTACAACAACCATGCTTCTGGAGAAGTTCATCTTGGAATTTGGTAAGAGGAAGACGAAGCCCAACATCAAAGGTTCTTAAGAAAATACCAACCTTCCCTGTAGGAGGGGATATGATCGCATGATCAGGAGCTGGAAACTCCACGTCATAAGCTCGACGAAGAGTATCGAACTCTACAGCAGAAAGAGCAATACCAGGTTGATTGGCCATGGGAGCAGAAAACGATTAATGAGAGAAGAGGAAAAGGTCGAAGATAACGTGTGAAGAAATAAATGGAAAGAAGGAAGAATTTATAGCAATAAAGGAAGTGTAAGATTCAAAATCTCTGGAATTAATGACGTAATTGGCAGTACGTCATAGGCGGTCTCGTCTCTGGAAAAAAACTGAATCGTCTAGCGCACCCCATGTCGACACGTGTAAAAACACTTATTCCAGAACCTCATAGCTAGTCTGCTACAAACTCTAAGACTACTGGACTAGGGAACTTGATAGTGCATCCCTTGGCGTAGGCCAAGAGCTGCGCCCTACCATGCCAGGAACCGCTCCAGACTAGCGATGCGACCTGGGAACTCCCGAGAACGGCCGTCTTGGGAAGGTTTCGCCTGCGAGTGTCCACGCCAGCAACAGATGCTTGTGCGGGCGAAACACTCCAACAGAAACCTTCTGCTTCACGACAAACCTAACGGTTCCAAGAGACAACGAGTAAGCTCATAGCATTACCACCTGAATTAATCGTTAGCTCTGACATACCCAATAGCATGGTTACCCAATCAGCGCCTTAGGTATGACGCCCTTGTCTAATGTATGGACTAGCAGGAGGCCTTAGCATAAAAGGACTCTTTCACCACCATGGAAAGTAATCCATTCTCTCTAGTCTCTACCATATACACTCAGAATATCCACTGACTTGACTGATGAAGCATTTTCCTGGGATCCCCTCCCGTAGAACGGCTAACGGAACTCTTCATGTTGGGATCTCGCAGGTCTCACCGGAGTCAATCATACCCTCAAGGCGGAAACTGGAGATATGAGTGACATCAGATTTGAACTTAGAACATCACTTAAACAACTAAACAACCTTATATTTTTGGATTTGAGATTGAATTACAAACCCCACAATGTAGTAATAGAGAAGAGAACTAGATATTCTCACATCTGAAGCTTCCAATAGATCATCTAGACTCTATAACTTAAAATGCACATCAAATGATCTCAAATTGTAATCCAAGTCTTCAAGTTCAAACCGTCATTTTCCCTCTTATTTTTCTCTCCAAAATTGATATGGTGAAATGAGAAAGAGAGAAATAGGTACAACTCTTTAATGATGGGCCTATTTTAGAAATTTAGCCAAAAAGCTCTTATTTCATGAAATAGTCACCACTTAACTTGAGAACTTACTAAAAATTTATTATTTACACTAATAGTCCTTCTCCATAGTTTCATAACATTTCTAGTCCTAGGTTAGTTCATAACTAATGGGTTAAAATCATTTTCTTCTTAAATTCACATTTAAACCTGATTTCTTAGTTTGTGATTTTTAATACATATTTCACCATAAAATTCTTTTTCACGATTATTATTATGGTTACTGTTATTTCAATATGTTTTATTTAGCTTAACATTTTAGTTTATTGAATTTGAATATAATTTATTACTTATGTTTATTCTATTTTATTTTCTAAAAAAATATTTTTCTATGGATATAGATATAGACTTCTAAACTCAAAATAAAAATATTTTTCTACGGGAAATAGATAGACTTCTAAACTCAAAATAATTCTCCCTAATAAATGAATGTTTTTTGCCACTTGTCACACTCTCTTTCAATTTGTCAAATGTCAATATTTCTTCCTTTGAAATTTTTGCGTTACGAAGATGTTTAATTTGCCCCCAAATTGATTATTCTCTTCTTCTTTTCAGTCAAATCCGCCATCCTTAACATTAGTTTTTTTTGGTTAAATTTTGTTAGAAGGGAAGATGAGACAATGTGTAATGTTGGTTCCATCGATGATAGAAGGGTGAATGGCTGGGTCGTCGAAATATCCATCCCTCTCGATAATCGTCGATCATATAATCCAACTGATAACTAGTTAAATTATTTTTCTCCCTTTCATGTGTTTAAATTGTATTCATCCTGTGAAAATTTCAAATTACATTTAATATCGTTTAAATCGTTGGCAATATTAACTAATTCATTGTTAACTTTTAGTTTCGAGGTGAAATTTATTGTCATTAATGGTAACACAAGAGTTAGAAGTTTAATTAGTTTTATTGAATATTTATTTTCATTTCTACAGTATCCGAGAGCATCGAGATGAAAAAGGAATATAATCAATTTCTATGAAGATATGATTTTTGTTTGCTCTATGTTATAAAAGGTTTCACATTTTCAGATATGTTTGCATGTAAAGATGTTTATTTTTTTTTCATCACATTAGGTTCTGTAATAGTGATAGTGAAAGAAAATTTCATCATCTTTTCAAGAAATTTGTAGATTATTTTCTACAAATTTGTTCTTTGTATGATCATTCGTTTATCAAAGATCCATCTAGATGAAATTAACCAAGAGGCCGGTCCAAAATATGGTAAATTAGCTCCTTTACCATTCATTTGGCTGGTCGTTAGATATTGAATGTTTGATGTGTGTTTTTTGTACAATGTGATTATATCTCAAATGATTTTTATAAAAATTTAAGTAGCGATTTAATAATATTTCATTTTAGCTATGTTCATGCGAGGATGAGTCATGGATCGGACACGGGGATCGGGCCGCTGCTCGGACGAATCAGAAGGCGACGCGTCAGCAGCTGGGTCTTCGGCTCGGACACGTGGCGCGATGACTCACCGAAATCAGCCTTATCCTTGCGAGATTTCTCGGAAATTATGCCCCGACCTTCTAAAATCCGTAACTTTTGCATACGGGCTCCGTTTTTGACGTTCTTTATATGCACGCGTAGGTAAAATTACGCTCTACAACTTCCGTTTAGAATTCGTCGGCTAATTTTGACTTTAATTTTTATATTATTATTTTTAACAGACCGGGACAGGAAATCCGTTAAAAATTCATAACTTCTTCATCCGACGTCCGTTTTCGTCAGACTTTTTACCATTGTGCTACTATTTACGAGACCTTCGATTCTCGTTTAGGTCGTGTCGGCTAAAAATCACTCGATCTAAAATTCGAGTTTTTAGCTGTCTACTGCTAAGCTGAAACTTCGAAAAATCATAACTTCCTCATACGAAGTCAGATTTGGGCGTTCTTTTTATCGAACTTCTATGTTTAACGAACACTACGAGTTTTATTTAGATC
The DNA here is from genome assembly GCF_052849685.1 of Lactuca virosa. Lineage (NCBI taxonomy): Eukaryota > Viridiplantae > Streptophyta > Magnoliopsida > Asterales > Asteraceae > Lactuca > Lactuca virosa. The sequence goes on along the minus strand of NC_136430.1, from coordinate 462,007,809 downwards.
ACTAAGTCTAAAAAGTAGTTTATCGAAAACTCACTTTTTACGACATTCAGCACCGAGCCGGTTTTGTCGTGAAACTTCGACATGTCATAACTTCTTCGTTATAACTCGGATTTCGGCATTTTTTATATATCCGTAATCCTTGTCACGACCACTACAACTTTCTTAATATATATTGGCTTTATCTAAAATTTATTTTCGACGCTCATTTTTATTCTTAATTAATTAACTCCTAGTAATTAAGCATAAAACACATAAAACACATAGAATTCACATAATTCCTTTTTCATTTCTTCAAAATGAGTTACAAAGGTTAACCTAGACTATCACCTTAATATTAATGCCTAGGCTAGAAACACGAGTGTCACACATTAGTATCTTCAACTATGTTGGAAGGTATGAAAAAAAAATATATAAAAAACGAAAAAAAGAAAATAGAAATTAATTTAAAAAAACAAAAAAATATAAAATGAAAAAATATAAAATACCTTAAAACCGAGTAAATATATGTTTAGAAAACTTTTTTTATAATTTAACAAAAAACATAAAAATATATAAAATAATTTAAAAAACAAATATAAATGAAAATTAATAATAAAACTCACTTAAATGACGTTTCATTGACGTTCGTCGCATGTGATTAAATCTTTGAATTTGTATTAATTACCTCGGACGTGCGTCGCAAACGAACGTGTAACGCCTGGTTTCTGGTATGAATTTGTTTTCCATTTATTTATATTTTCTCGGAAGACTCGGCGAGTTGGAAGCCTCAACTCGACATGTCGAAGTGGTTTTTGGCCGCGAAGTTTAGTGAGTCAACTCGGCGAGTTGAGGTGCCTCAACTCGGCGAGTTGGCATTTGGGAAGGAAACCCTAATTTTTAGGGTGTTGCACCCTATTTAATGGTCTTAAGTCCCTTGGCTGGCCTCCTTACCAACCTCATCTGTCCATAAACCCTAAAATCGAGCATTTACTTCCATTCTTGAGTGTGTGAGCTTGAGGAGAGCCTTAAGTGTCCATTTTTGGTGCAAATTGAAGGAGCTAAGGAATTGGGAGTTGCTTGGCTTGAAGAAGGAGCCTTGGATCCAGAATCACTAACTCATTGGTCAAGTTTTTGAGGTATCAAGTTCATACCTTGCTTATTATTTGCTTAGATCTCCTCTTGGGTTAGTTTGTATGCTTTTAGCCATGTTTGGGTGGATGATGAGGGTGTAGGACGTCCCATATGTTATCCTTTCAGATCTAATATTTTCATGAGCTCTTTTAGCATAAAGGTGCCAACTTTATGGTCTTAAGGGCTTCATGCTTTCATTAAGTCCTTCTTTTGGCCTCTTTTGAGCATTTGAGCCTCTCCTAGTCATGTATGAGTGTAAAGTTGGGAACTTTATGTAGTCATTCATCGTTTAGGGCCAGATCTGTAGTTTGGGGCTATGCCTTTGGTGATTAAGTGCTTAATGATTAAGCACTCACCCCTTTAAGCCTAGGGTTTGGGTTTTGAACCTATTTTGGTGGTTCTTAGGAGTAAAGTTGGAAACTTTACCCTTCTTGATGCCATTTTAGTTAAGATCTGAATTGTGAAGCTCTTAGTTTCGATAAGGTCGGCTTAATGAATTAACATGTTGGGTTTCTGGCGAACTTGACGAGTTTATGGATAAACTCGGCGAGTTGGATCGGTTTCTTCCTGACTTTGCAGATTAATGGAGAAACTCAGCGAGTTGAAGGACAACTCGGCGAGTTGGGTCAACTCGGGTCGTTGACTTTGACTTTGAGTTTTGTCTTTGACCAAGTTTGACATATAAGGGGATTTTGGGCATTTTAAGTTGTATTTAAGGAAATCTTTTCTGTTTAGGGGTTGAGTAGAGTCAATATTCGGAGCCAGGATCCGTTCAACTATCTTTCCGTATTCGAGGTGAGTTTCCTTACCGGGTCTAGCAGGTCGAAGGCACCAATGCCATCCCATGTTATTGTTATGTTGTGAGTATGCTAGCTGTCTTTGTGACTCTTGCATGTGCCTGTGTTTATATGTTTTTCCGGGTTAAGGCCCGATGTCGGGCGGGGCCTGATGGATATTTGTATGCTATGTATCTATGTGATTATTGCATGTGTATGTGATTATTTGATATATGTTATTGCCTGTTGGGCGGGGACCGTTTACCGAGCTCTACTCGATGTTGGGCGTGGCCCGATGCTGGACGGGGTCTGATGTCGGGCGGGGCCCAATGACATGGTGGGGCCCACTATGTGTTTAATGTATGGTTGTCATGTGGTATTTGGGGGGAACTCACTAAGCTTTGTGCTTACCGTTTTTAGTTCATGTTTCAGGTACTTCCGGTTGTAAAGGGAAGAGCTCGAGATGACTGCATCGCACACACCATTGAGATTCCGCTATGATGTTTTTGATGAGTTTGAGGTACTATAACACTCCTATGGTGCACATACAACCCTAATGCATTAGATCTATGTTTTCTCTAGTTATACATGCAATTTTCTTTTTCCAAAGCATGAAGCCTAACTAGCATATTGTTGGATTAGGTTTCTAAGCCCATAACTATAACTGGTATGTACTTGACCCGATTGTAGCATGGTCCTTTTGGGTTGCCTTTGATGGGTTATGAGCATAACATCAATCCTATGGTGTACATGCAACCGTAATTGCTTTGATCTAGGTTTTTCTAAGTAAACATACAACATTGAATACCAAAGCAATAAACCCTAAGAACTAGCATACTAATTACGAAAATCATATGTAATTAGGGTTTGGAATATTACCTTGATTGTTATATAGCAATAACAATCACAATCCTTCTTGATCTGGACTTCTGAAAGCTTAGTGCCTCAAGTGTTGCACCTTTAATGGAGTCACAAACACTCTATGCAAAGGAAGACTTGGAGAGGGAAGGATTTCGGTTAGGGTTTCTCTTAGAATAGCTTAGGCCGAAAATCCTTAGTCAGAGGGTCTTTATATAGATGTGGCTGCTAGGGTTTTCGGGTAGAAACCCTAATACCTTGCTTAGGCAACAAGCAGCCCATGGACTCCTTCCTTATAGCCCTTGGACGAAATCATATGGGCTTCCCCATAATTTCGTCCACTCCACTCTATAGAGTCCATCAGCCCAATTATGCAACTATCAATGATTTGCACAACTAGTCCCTCAATTATTAATCAGTCCCTTTAATCTCAAAATTAATATCAAATTAATTTCTGATTAATTACTAATTAATAATATGATTTCCAAATAATATATTAATAAAACCATTTTGAGTACCAATTTATTATTCATATAATAAATCCTACTCTCTCTCCTCTTGTCATCCTGTCAAGTTGCATTAGTGAAGGCAACCCAAAAGAACCATGCTTATAATCAGGTCAAGTACATACCAAAATAGTTACGGGCTTAGACACCTAATCCAACAGTCTCCCACTTGGATAAGTCTAATAACTATTTTTCAAGCACGACTTCAGAACCTGATCAACAATCGTATCTTTCAAAAGCCGTTGTCGAACTCTGACACGTCCTTTAGATAAGGGATCATATATTCCTCCATTCTAGATATCGCATGAACTGAGACATGGATTTTAATCATACTCTCTGTTCACGTGTTGTTTCCCGATTTCCGATTTATGACGACTGACAACAGACTACAATTGAACACATAAACTTAGTCCATGCTTGGCCAAGCACTTAGGGTGTCATCACTAAATCATCGAGAGGCCCACATATATCGCTTTTTATCCCACATTGGGTAAAAGGAACGGATAAACTTCGACTCAAATGCTTGCTTGTACTTACTCATCAAATCACACACAATAATATGTTTTATAACACCAAGTTACTGGTGCGTTTACATACTATCAATGTGCAACCGACTTGCAAACTACAACTCACATGTCTCCGTTTCAAGAATATAAGATATTATCGTCTCACTAATCACTCATGATAAAATCCATGAAGTGATTCAAGTGAGCGTGGGTTTAAACCAATACTCAAATCTTATTTCAGGAGCACTCATGAACACCGCAGCAGACCTTTGCTATGTCTAAAACGATTTAAACAATCTACAGTCGGATTCATGACAGTCTTACCTCATTACCTACTTCCAAAGTATGATCGACTGTGGATGGTTTGAATAATCTTATTATTCGGGAAGTCAAAACATGCAAAGTGAACCACAAGAATAATCGAATCCAATATGGCCTCAAAGTTGTGAGTATAAATAAAACACCTTTTATTTAGTCACCATATCGATTACACATTATTCATTGTATAATGTTTCGGATAATCAACTTACTACTTGAATTGAAACAATAGTTATCCCATGCTCCAGGCATGCACACTATGTTTACCTATGGTCCTTACTTTGTGAAATAGATCAATTGAACACATTTCCAATGATGCTCCTTTCACAATTCCTAATCCTTATCACAAGTATAAGAATATCAAATTCTTGCCACTATTAGAATATGTTAGATTCTAACATTTTACGCAATGATCCTTTTGCAATGTCATACCACCAAAGTCACAAAGACTTTGCCAATGATATTACAAAGTACTCTATGAAGTCTCACATTCAAAGTACATTCCTTTGAACATCCTTCTTGCATAAAAGTTTCTAATCTAGACATAGATTCTTGATATACAACTCCCATTTATGAAACATTTCCATATTTTCCATATGACAACTCATTCTAAATAGAATCATATCTATTCATAATAATGTCGATATGTTACATCCAATACTCTACTTCTAACTGCCCACAAGTGAACAAACCTTGGTGAACCTTAGATTGTTCTTGACAGTTGTTTAATTAATTTCATTCATATTTGTTCTGGTCCTTTTTCCCTCTTAATTCCCTAGGCATTTGGAAAATCAGAACGGTCGAATATTACAGCATATGCAATCGATCCTATACCCGAAGAGTATGGGATACAATACGCAATGAAAACGTGATACTTTACCAGTCTCTTGCCATAAAATTGCCATATATATAGGATTCCCTTATGTTGAATCTTTTCAACATAACATCCATATATATCTTTTGACTAAATTTGATTAAAATTTCTCGATCTAAGCTTTTAGATTTGAAATGAAGTATAATATTCTCTCCCTTAATTATAGCAAAACAACCTTTCAACCCCTGCAACTTTGCATCTATAATTAATATTGCTAACTTGCAACATAATAATCATGCTCCCACTAACATGATAATTATTACTTTACTAGCATAACACTTATGCTCCCACTAGCTTTGACATGTACTCAGAAAACAGCTGGACTTCTAGAAATCAATACTTATTGATTTCCTTAACGAAAGTTCATATTTCTGATACGAGATGCTATGATAAGACTTTATCTAAGCTTCTCAAACTCATACACCTTTCCTTAGATAGCTCATATGTGTGTCTAAACAATTTCAGAACTTACAACAATAAGTCTTAATTGTTCAAACTAATTGCCAAATCTCACATTCGATGTAACGACCCAATTTTCACGTCCAAAAATTTCATTTAAAATAAGTGATTTGTAAAACATTTGTAGTAAAACATCATCCGATCATATCATTTCATAAATTATATCTCGTGTCTGAAAAACCAAATCATAAAAGTAATAATAATGTCAGAGTACAATCCCAAAACATCTCATAATGCGGAAAAACCAATGCGTGTGTGTATGATGTGCCGCTACCGCGCCAACTCCTTCCCCTTCGCTGTAGAGGTACCTGAAACAAAACTGTAAGCTGTAAGCACGAAGCTTAGTGAGTTCCCCCATCGTACCACATACCATACAATCACATAACATACATATATTGTCAGGCATATCTGGGTGCTGACCTCCCCTTCGGTCCTTTCGACCGGATACTGCGTAGCATATCTGGGTGCTGGCCTCCCCTTCGGTCCTTTCGACCGGATACTGCCTAGCATATCTGGGTGCTGGCCTCCCCTTCGGTCCTTTCGACCGGATACTGCCTAGCATATCTGGGTGCTGGCCTCCCTTTCGGTCCTTTCGACCGGATACTGCCTATCATATCTGGGTGCTGGCCTCCCCTTCGGTCCATTCGACCGGATACTGGGGACTATTTCACCCCCTACTACTACCACATAACATATGTCACATAATCATAATCTGTATAGCATGACTGGGTATGACTACCCCTTTCGGCCCTATCGACCGGAAATCCTGGGGATTATCTCCCCGACTGCTACTAGCATATAACATCATATCATACTAGCACATAACATACCAGGTAGTAGCAAACCTAGATGATATCACAAAGACAATCACCCAACATACAACTCCTACTGGTGGGCCGGCATTGTGGCCGTAGACCCACCGCTACTGGAAGGTAACTCACCTCGTAGTAGCTGCTGATCTGTACGGGAATTCTCTAACTGATGCTGCTGCTCCGGAAATCCTCCGGCTATAAATCCCACAAAGCACACAATCAGAGTCTGATATCTACTCTTTGGGTAAAATGACCATTTTACCCCTGATCAAGTCAAGTCAAAGTCAAAGTCAACTTCCAGTTGACCTGACTCGCCGAGTTGGCTAGCCAACTCGCCGAGTCCCTAACCTTCCATTTGTCCTTATCCACGACTCTACTCGTCGAGTTGGGCCGTCAACTCGACGAGTTCTTCTCTCATATGAACCTCACATGAAAAACTCATCCGACTCGCCGAGTTGGTGAACAACTCGTCGAGTCCACCTTCATCTGATGAACAAGTTCTGTCCTCGACTCGCCGAGTTGATGAACAACTCGTCGAGTTCTAAGAAGATTGCCTTGGACTCGCCGAGTCCGTTCGTGCACTCGCCGAGTCCCATGAACTTCCAGAACAATGGCTTCGTCCAGAACGTTGGGTCACTCCCCGGGACCTCCCTGAAACCTTTCCACACTCAACTGGGTCCTTGACCCTTCACAGATATGGAGCTCAAAGCCTCGGACTCGCCGAGTCCAAGAACGGTCTCGCCGAGTCGGTCATGTCCACACTCTAAATCCTTGATTTCTGATATACAACCTTTGATCAAAAGATAGATCCAAGCTTCTATAATCGATCTAGCACGTAAAGTTACAACCTTTACGTGCTTGCATGGGACTTTGAGCTCAAAAGGTCCTAAAACAAGCTCTTACAAAGCATGGGGCCTTCTTTGAGTGCAAAAGCCACTCCTTTCTGCCTTGTAACCCTTCTAAGGACCTAGATCTGAAACATCAACCCCAAACCATGCTTGCAATCATGGTTGGTGACCAAAATGGCTTAGAAAAGCCCTAAAACTCCATGAAATGGGATCTAACAAAAGAACAAGCAAGATATAGACTTTATACCTTCTGTAGACTGGAAATGATGCTCAAAATCGGATCCTTCTAGCCTCCTCTTGATCCTTCAAGCTTTTCCTTCCTTCCTTGGGTCACAAAGCACCAAAATCACTCCAAATGCCTTAGATTGCATCAATAATGGCTAGGGTTTGCTATGGGGGTCTTCTGGGAGTAAATGGGACGAAGGAGGCCGAGTTAAGGTGTTTAAATAGGGTGCAAACCCTCGGGTTAGGGTTTTTTGTCCAGACAGGGCATACTTGCCGAGTCCGGGACCCGACTCGCCGAGTCTACAACTTAAACCCCGCGTCTCAACTCGCTTCTACTCGGCGAGTTGGTCCTTCAACTCGCCGAGTCCAAGGCCAAAATTGCAAAACATTTAAAGAATTAAATAAAAGAATACGTACCAAGAACCAGGTGCTACAAATCTCCCCCACTTATTTTAGACTTCGTCCTCGAAGTCTGCCGCTCGCTCCTGAAACAGCTCGGGGTAATGCTCCATCATCTCGTCCACCGGCTCCCAAGTCCACTCCGACCCCTTCCGGTGCTGCCACTGCATCTTCACGAGTTCCACTCTCTTGTTCCTCAAATCCTTCGACTTCCGGTCTGATCGGCGCTTGTCGGCATAACTTTTCTGCCGACTCTGAGCAGTCTGGAGCCTACCCCGGACCTGCTGAATCTTCTCTGTCGTCTTGAGAACTACTTCGGTGCTCCCCATGACCCTCTAGCCAACCTCGCCCCAACATATCGGGGTCCTGCACCTCCTCCCATACAACATCTCGAAGGGAGGACGGTTGATACTCGCATGATAGCTATTATTATACGAGAACTCCGCCAACGGAAGGTAGGTATCCCAGCTACCTCCGAAGTCTAAAACACATGCCCGCAGCATATCCTCCAGAGTCTGGATGGTCCGCTCGCTCTGGCCATCCGTCTGCGGGTGAAAGGCGGTGCTGAAATGCAGACGAGTACCCAACTCGTCGTGGAATTTCTTCCAAAACCTGGAAGTGAACCGCACATCCCTATCCGAAATCACCGAAACTGGCACTCCGTGCCACGCCACCACCTCCCTGATATAGATATCGGCCAATTTCTCGGCTGAGATGCTTTCCTGAATCGGGATAAAGTGGGCGCTCTTGGTCAATCGATCGACGATGACCCAGATCGAATCCACTCCCCGCGCGGTCCTGGGAAGCTTGGTGATAAAATCCATCGTGATGTCTTCCCATTTCCACATCGGAATATCCAACGGCTGCATCTTGCCGTGTGGTCTCTGATGCTCGGCCTTGACCTTCCTGCAGGTCAAGCACCGCTCCACGTACCATGCCACATCCCGCTTCATGCAGGGCCACCAATAGTCCAGACGAAGATCCCTATACATCTTCGTTGCCCCGAGATGAATGGAGAATCGGGATTTGTGCGCCTCCTCCATCAGGACCTGGCGCACGCCTCCGAGGTATGGAACCCACACCCTGCGGTGGAATGTCAATAATCCCCTGCTGTCATAGTCGAAGGAGGAAACCTGACCCACTATACGCTCACTCTTCCGATGTTCCTCCTTTATGGCCTCCTGCCGGGCCTCCCGAATCCGCTCCAATAGCGGAGTCACCACTGTCATTCGCATGCAGATATCCCTGATCGGCGCCGCCTTGCGGCTAAGCGCATCGGCCTCCACGTTGGCCTTCCCCGGATGGTAAATGATCTCGCAGTCGTAATCCTTTACCACATCAATCCACCTACGTTGCCTCATGTTCAGATTCGGCTGATCCATGAGGTACCTCAAACTCTTGTGGTCCGTGTAAATGGTACAGCGAACCCCATAGAGTTAATGACGCCAAATCTTGAGGGCGAAAACAACGGCCCCCAACTCCAAATCATGCGTCAGGTAGTTCGCCTCGTGAGGCTTCAGCTGCCTCGACGCGTAGGCGATGACATGCCCTCTCTGCATCAATACTGCGCCCAAACCTGAGATGGATGCATCGCAGTACACAACAAAATCCTCCATGCCCTCTGGCAGGGCTAAGATTTGCGCCTCGCACAATCTCTGTCTCAGTGTCTCGAACGCGGCCTGCTGCTCAGGCCCCCAACGAAAGACCACGACCTTCCTCGTTAGCCTGGTCAGGGGTAAGGCTATCTTGGAGAAATCCTGGATGAATCTTCGATATTAGCCAGCTAATCCCAGGAAACTCCGAATCTCAGATGGAGACCTCGGAATCTCCCATCTCATAACGGCCTCCACTTTGGCCGGATCTACCAGAATCCCGTTCTGGTTGACAAGGTGCCCAAGAAACTGCACCTCGCGCAACCAGAACTCACACTTGGAGAACTTGGCATACAAGTTCTCCCTCCTCAAAGTCTCTAGAACCTCTCGCAGATGCTCCTCGTGCTCCTCCTGCGTCTTGGAGTAAACCAAGATATCATCAATAAACACTATCACAGACCGGTCTAACATCGGTCTACACACGCGGTTCATGAGGTCCATGAACGCGGCAGGAGCATTGGTGAGCCCGAAAGGCATCACCACGAACTCATAGTGGCCATAACGCGTCCGAAACGTCGTCTTCTGCACATCCTCCTCTCTGACCCTCATCTGATGATACCCTGAACGCAAATCAATCTTGGAGAACCAAGATGCTCCCTGTAGCTGGTCAAAGAGGTCGTCAATCCTCGGGAGTGGGTAACGGTTCTTCACCGTTACCTTATTCAGCTCCCTATAGTCTATACACATACGATGCGACCCGTCCTTCTTCTTCACAAACAGAATCGGGGCTCCCCAAGGCGAACTACTCGGCCTGATAAACCCCTTGTCTAGTAGCTCCTGCAGCTGCGTAGACAACTCCTGCATCTCGGGAGGAGCCAACCGATATGGTGCCTTGGCTATCGGAGCCACACCAGGAACGAGGTCGATCCTGAACTCCACCTGTCGCTCCGGAGGTATCCCAGGAAGCTCCTCTGGGAACACATCTGCGTAGTCTCACACCACCAGAACCTCGCTCACCGTCTCCTTACCCGTCTCCCGGGTATCCATAACATACGCGACATACCCGGCGCAGCCCTGCTGAAGGTAGCGCCTAGCTCTCGCTGCTGAACATACTGTGGGTCCACACTGTCGCCTCTCGCCGTGGATCACTAATTCTCCCCCACCTGGGGTCCTGACTTGCACTAGCTGCTGTGCGCAATCTATCACTGCCCCGTTAGGGCTGAGCCAATCCATGCCTATAATCACCTTGTTCCCACGCAACGGAATGGGAACCAAGTCTACCAAGTAGCGCTCCTCAAATAGCCTCAGGACGCAATCTCTGAACACCGCTGATGCTCGTACCGATCGATCATCGGCAATCTCTACCTCTAAAGGGCAATCCAACATGCCCGAAGACTCAGTGAACCTCTTGCTAAGCGCAAGGGAAACAAATGATCGGGTGGCACCCGAGTCAAACAACACCTGTACTGGGATACCGTTCACATGGAATGATCCTAAACGTATATACACAGAGCACATATCAATATCATAAACATCATATAAATAAGTCAGAGGGAAAGAGTCATACCCGTCACCACATAGGGTGCGGCGCGTGCCTCCTCGGTAGTCAACTGGAAGGCCCGGCTCCTCACCACCGGAGCCTCTGCCTTCCCTGCCGGCCATCTGTAATCCGTAGGGTCGCTGGAGCTGGCGCCTTCACTGGCGCTGCTGCTGTCAACTGGGGGCAGTTGGCCTTCTTGTGGCCCCTCTGGTTGCAGTGGAAACACAGCAACTCAGACGTCTGAATAACAGGTGCAGGGGCGGTACAATCCCTGCTGAAGTGCCCCGTCTTGCCGCACTTGTAGCAGCCAGACGCTCCCAACCTACAAACCTGTAGCACCTGGTTCCTGTGCTTGGTGTGATTTCTTGAAGACTTTGAGAGAGAAAGGAGAGTAGATCAAGAGGAGAGGGAGGAGGCCAGGCATCTTGGTGTTATTTCAAAGATTTCCTTGAGGTATAACTCAGTTTCCCTCTGTTATCATGCTTATAGTCCCTTAGAGCTCCATTAAAGTCCTTCTTGAGCCATTTCCAAGCTTGGGTATGAACTAGGGTCTGTGATAAGCTGATTAACCTTTAGATCTAGGCATGATTGAGCTCCAGGAGCTCGGATCCACTGCCATTATGAAGCCATATTGCATGAAAGCCCTAGATCTACTCTTTTAGTGCATTTTGAGCCCTAAAACCTTCATTGGTGTTTATTTACACGTAAAGTTGGAAACTTTACGTGTTAATCAAGCCCTAGGAACCTAGATCTACGTATGGAATGAGCTCGATCCAAGCAAAATCGAGTATATAATAGTGGCATGTGGCCGACTCGGTGAATCGTTCATCGGACTCGGCGAGTCGAGTCGCGAGTCCTCGAGTTTTCCCCTTTTCGTGTTGCTGAGTGGAGTCGTGAGTCATGGGGGGGGGGGGCTGGGTGACTCAGTGAGTCGGAAGCCAGACTCACTCATGGAGGAACTCGGCGAGTCAATGCCCTGACTCGGCGAGCCTCAAGAACAGACTCGGCGAGTTGTTCGTACGACTCGGTGAGTCTCAACATAGAATGTTCTTCGGTTGAAGATGAACTCGACGAGTTGTTCATACAACTCGGCGAGTAGGATGAAGGACTAGTGGTCATCGGTTTAGAAGGAAACTCGTCAAGTCAATGCCTAACTCGACGAGTAGAGACGAGATTATGGTCAATCGAGTGGATAGGGACTCGGCGAGTTGGCAAGCCAACTCGGCGAGTCGGGTCAACTGGAAGTTGACTTTGATTTTGACTCTTGGTTTAGTTAGGGGTAAATGGTCATTTTACCCTGAGGTCGGTTAGCAATATTTGACTGAGTGTTTTTGTGGGAATTATAGCCGGAGGATTTCCGGAGCAGCAGCAGCAGAAGTCAGTCAGTTCCCACGCAGATCAGCAGCCACCTTGAGGTGAGTTACCTTCCAGTAGCGGTGGGTCTACGACCACAATGCCGGCCCACCAGTAGGAGTTGCATGATAGATGATTGTCTCTGTGATATTCATCCAGGGTTGTTACTACCTGTGATATGTTTATGTGCTAAAATGACATGATGCTATGTACTAGTGACAGTAGGGGGAGATAGTCCCCAGATTACCGGCCGATAGGGTCGAAGGGGCGGTCGTGCCCAGCCATGCTAGATAGATTATGTGATAAATGTGTTATGTGGTAGTAGTAAGGGGGTGAAATAGTCCCCAGTACCCGGTCGAGAGGACCGAAGGGGAGACCAGCACCCAGATATGCTAGTCAGTACCCGGTCGAGAGGACCGAAGGGGAGGCCAACTCCCAGATATGCTAGACAGTATCCGATCGGGAGGACCGAAGGGGTAGGTCGGGCACCCAGATATGCCGGACAATATATGTATGTTATGTAACTGTATGGTAGGTGGTATGATGGGGGAACTCACTAAGCTTTGTGCTTACAGTTTATAGTTTTGTTTTTAGGTACCTCTTCGTCGAAGGGGAAAGAGCTGGCGCGGTAGCGGCACATCATACACGCACATTGATTTCCGCATCATGAGTTATTCTGGGATTTGTACTCTGACATTATTATGTTTTTATAAAATGGTTTCCGGACACGCGACATTTTTTTTATGAAATGATATGATCAGTGAATGTTTTATTCCTAATCTTTTGCTAAGTATATGTTTCAAAAATGATTTTTTTTTTGGCTCGTATTTTGGGATGTTACAAGTTGGTATCAGAGCCCTGGTTTGAGGGATTCGGACACACCTTCGGGGGATGTCTGGACTCAAATCGAGGGATTAAAAGATTTTTATAAAGAAATGATTTTCTAAAGACTGAGTAAAAGAGTTTCGAGAAAGAACGAGGTGTGTGATGTGCGCGACCGGCCTAGCTCAAGTAAGTTTTCCCCAAAGTACCCATACAAGTTTATGTTATGATTATCAGTTTCAGTTTTAGTAGAACAGCATGCTAGAATAGGACTAAGGATCTAGGAATGATGCCTTATGTGCCTGCTTTATGTGTTCCAGCCTTATGAAAATTGCATGCTAGTACCGAGTAGACAGTAGTAGGATAGCCTGTTTAGGTTATGCCTGATAGTATGAGCTTAGCAGTGTATGCTAGTACAGATCAGTCGATATGATAGCTAGAGTAGTATATACTTGATTATGTGTACTCAATGTCCGAATGCTGCTTGCTATGTGCTTTTAGGAGTTCTAGTTGTCTTTCACTAACTAGTAAACGAATATGTTAAGTTACATATTGCAAGGACTAAATAATTTCAGAGGGTTGGGTCTAGCCCAATTTCGCAGCTCTTGTTTGAGTCCAACCGTTGTAGGGTAGGATCCCTCATTCGAAGAATTATCTAGTCTGAGTAATATGTAATAGTATTCGCGAGCTAGTTAGGGGAAGAAAGCAGGGACTTCTTATGCAGCTGAGGGCGGAGAGTGGGTTGGCAACTTCCTAGGGCGAGCCTAGGATGAGATTAGCATGAGATCAACAGTAGTAGTAGGGACTTGGTGGAGTCGAGGCAGTTCTTGAGGAAAGTACGGATAGATGTGGAAGGTAGTATGGGCCCGTACTACTGAAAGCAGAGGATCCGTACTTGAATTAAGGAAGGCTGAGGCGAGACCAGGAACCTTGCAGTAGACGTGATCCCTTTAGATGTATCAGTACCACTGACAGTTGTCATTATGTATTGCAGAATGGTGGTACTACGCTCGAGGCCAGCAGTTGGCAGTTCAGGAGAGGGATCGGGTTCGGGATCAGGTTCCAAGCAAATAGACGAGAGGCTACGCGAGTTCATCGCGTCAGAGATCACCAGAGGCATCCTTGATTCGACCCCCATTATCTTCGGGTCGATCAAGGAAGGGATAGTGGAGTTGATGGAGGATCGCCTCAGGGCATTCAGGAGCGACATGGCATCTGGCCAGTCAGGATCTCGCACACTGTCCTTCAAGGACTTCTGGGGCAGTGGTGCGCCAGATTTTCACGGGGCGAAGGACCCCATAGCTGCCAGGCGATGGATTGCAGACATTGAGTCTGCACAGTTGACTAGCTTCTGCCCCGAGGGGTCGAAGGTGAGATTTGCAGCAGGATGTTCGAGAGATCGAGCTAGGGATTGGTGGGAATCCGTTGGTGACTCGTTGGGAGCCTCGGCTGTCGAGGCTATGACCTGGTCGGAGTTCGTGACCAGGTTCAGGGCAGAGTTTGCGCCGGCTGTCGAGCTTCAGCAGCTGGCCAGGGAGTTCCTAGATATGAGACAGACGACAGAGACTGTGGCGGAGATCACCGCCAAGTTCCGGGAGAGGGTGTTACTGGTGCCCCAGTACGCGGGTGATGAGGATATGAGGAGGACCCGCTATCATGACATGCTACGAGCTGACATTCGGGAGCATGTCAGTTTTTCAGCTTGCCCTACCCTGGACTCTATGGTTGCCAGGGCAAGGGAGAGGGAGATAGACCTGGAGCACATTCGGAAGAGAAAGGCGGAAGAGGGGCATGTTATGGGGGCTTCGGGGAAGAAGCCCAAGGGACCAGATGCGGGGCCGAAAGGCCAACAGGGGCGGGGCCGCTGCAGGAAATGCGGAGATCACCGCCAAGTTCCGGGAGAGGGCGTTACTGGTGCCCCAGTACGCGGGTGATGAGGATATGAGGAGGACCCGCTATCATGACATGCTACGAGCTGACATTCCGGAGCATGTCAGTTTTTCAGCTTGCCCTACCCTGGACTCTATGGTTGCCAGGGCAAGGGAGAGGGAGATAGACCTGGAGCACATTCGGAAGAGAAAGGCGGAAGAGGGGCATGTTATGGGGGCTTCGGGGAAGAAGCCCAAGGGACCAGATGCGGGGCCGAAAGGCCAACAGGGGCGGGGCCGCTGCAGGAAATGCGGTAAGACGCACGAGGGAGCGTGCAAGTTGGGATCGTTAGGCTGCTACAAGTGCGGAAAGTTAGGGCACTTCAGCAGGGATTGTACCGCCCCTGCACCCGTGTTACAGACGTCAGAGTTGCTGTGTTTCCACTGCAACCAGAGGGGCCACAAGAAGGCCAATTGCCCCCAGTTGACAGCAGCAGCGCCAGTGAAGGCGCCAACTCCAGCGACCCTGCGGATTACCGATGGCCGGCAGGGCAAGGCAGAGGCTCCAGTGGTGAGGAGTCGGGAATTTCAGCTGACTACCGAGGAGGCACGCGCTGCACCCGATGTGGTGACGGGTATGATTCTTTCCCTCTGGTTTATTTTTATGATGTTTATGTTATTGATATGGGCTCTGTTTAGGATCGTTCCATGTGAACGGTATCCCAGTACAGGTACTGTTTGATTCGGGTGCTACCCGATCATTCGTTTCTCTTGTGCTTAGCAAGAAGTTTTCTAAGTCTTCGGGTATGTTGGATTGCCCTCTAGAGGTCGAGATTGCGGACGACCGATCAGTGCGAGCATCTGAGGTCTTCCGAGATTGTGTGTTGAGGTTATTTGAGGAGCGCTACTTGGTAGACTTGGTTCCCATTCCATTGCGTGGGAACAAGGTGATTATAGGCATGGATTGGCTCAGCCCTAATGGGGCAGTGATCGACTGCGCGCAGCAGTTGGTGCGGATCAGGACCCCAAGTGGGGGAGAGCTAGTGATTCAGGGCGAGAGGCCACAGCGAGGACCAACCTTATGTTCAGCAGCGAGAGCTAGGCGTTACCTTCAGCAGAGTTGCGCAGGTTATGTCGCGTATGTTATGGATACCCGAGAGGCGGGTAGGGCGACGGTGGGCGATGTGCCCGTAGTACGAGAATTCGCGGATGTATTCCCCGATGAGTTGCCAGGGATACCTCCGGAGCGACAGGTGGAGTTCAGGATCGACCTAGTCCCTGGTGCGGCTCCGATAGCCAAGGCACCGTATCGGTTGGCTCCTCCTGAGATGCAGGAGTTGTCTACACAGCTTCAGGAGTTGTTAGACAAGGGTTTCATTCGACCGAGCAGTTCACCCTGGGGAGCCCCGATTCTGTTTGTGAAGAAGAAGGATGGGTCGCATCGTATGTGTATAGACTATAGGGAGTTGAACAAGGTAACGGTGAAGAACCGTTACCCACTCCCGAGGATTGACGACCTCTTTGACCAGCTTCAGGGAGCATCTTGGTTCTCCAAGATAGATTTGTGTTCAGGGTATCATCAGATGAGGGTCAGGGAGGAGGATGTGCAGAAGACGGCGTTTCGGACGCATTATGGCCACTATGAGTTCGTGATGATGCCTTTCGGGCTCACCAATGCTCCTGCCGCGTTCATGGACCTCATGAACCGCGTGTGCAGATCGATGTTAGACCGGTCTGTGATAGTGTTTATTGATGATATCTTGGTTTACTCCAAGACGCAGGAGGAGCATGAGGAGCATCTGCGAGAGATTCTAGAGACCTTGAGGAGGGAGAACTTGTACGCCAAGTTCTCCAAGTGTGATTTCTGGTTGCGCGAGGTGCAGTTTCTTGGGCACCTTGTCAACCAGAACGGGATTTCGGTAGATCCGGCCAAGGTAGAGGCCGTGATAAGATGGGAGGTTCCGAAGTCTCCATCTGAGATTCGGAGTTTCCTGGGATTAGCTGGCTACTATCGGAGATTCATCCAGGATTTCTCCAAGATAGCATTACCCCTGACCAGGCTAACGAGGAAGGCTGTGGTCTTTCGTTGGGGGCCTGAGCAGCAGGCAGCGTTCGAGACACAGAGACAGAGATTGTGCGAGGCGCCAATCTTAGCCCTGCCAGAGGGCATGGAGGATTTTGTTGTGTACTGCGATGCGTCCATCTCAGGTTTGGGCGCAGTATTGATGCAGAGAGGGCACGTCATCGCCTACGCGTCGAGGCAGCTGAAGCCTCACGAGGCGAACTACCCGACGCATGATTTGGAGTTGGGGGCTGTTGTGTTCGCCCTCAAGATGTGGCGACATTACCTCTATGGGGTTCGATGTACGATTTACACGGACCACAAGAGCTTGAGGTACCTCATGGATCAGCCGAATCTGAACATGAGGTAGCGTCGGTGGTTGGACGTGGTAAAGGATTACGACTGCGAGATCCTTTACCATCCGGGAAAGGCTAACGTGGTGGCCGATGCGCTTAGCCGCAAGGCGGCACCGATCAGGGATATTTGTCTGAGGATGACAGTGGTGACTCCGCTTTTGGAGCGGATCTGGGAGGCTCAGCAGGAGGCTATGAAGGAGGAACATCGGAAGAGCGAGCGGATTGTGGGACAGGTTTTCTCCTTCGACTATGATAGTCGAGGGTTATTGACACTACACCGTAGGGTGTGGGTACCGTATCACGGGGGTGTGCGTCAGGTTCTGATGGAGGAGGCGCACAAATCCCGATTCTCCATTCATCCCGGGGCAACGAAGATGTATAGAGATCTTCGTCTAGACTATTGGTGGCCCTGCATGAAGCGGGATGTAGCATGGTATGTTGAGAGGTGCTTGACCTGCAGGAAGGTCAAGGCCGAGCACCAGAGGCCACACGGCAAGATGCAGCCGTTGGATATCCCGCTGTGGAAATGGGAAGACATCACGATGGATTTTATCACCAAGCTTCCCAGGACCGCACGGGGAGTGGATTCTATATGGGTCATCGTGGATCGGTTGACCAAGAGCGTTCACTTCATACCGATCCAGGAGAGTATCTCGGCAGAGAAGTTGGCCAAAATCTACATCCGAGAGGTGGTGGCGCGGCACGGAGTGCCAGTCTCCGTGATTTCAGACAGAGATGTACGATTTACTTCCATGTTTTGGAAGAAGTTCCATGACGAGCTGGGTACTCGTCTACATTTTAGCACCGCTTTTCACCCGCAGACTGATGGTCAGAGTGAGCGGACCATCCAGACTCTGGAGGATATGTTGCGGGCGTGCGTACTAGACTTCAGTGGTAGCTGGGATACCTATCTTCCTCTAGCTGAGTTTTCGTACAACAACAGCTACCACGCGAGTATCGACCGACCTCCCTTCGAGATGTTGTACGGGAGGAGGTGCAGGACCCCGATATGCTGGGGTGAGGTAGGCCAGAGGGTCATGGGGAGCACCGAAGTTGTGCTCAAGACGACCGAGAGGATCCAGCAGGTTCGGAGCAGGCTTCAGACTGCACAGAGTCGGCAGAAAAGTTATGCTGACAAGCGCCGATCAGACCTGGAGTTCCAGGTCGGGGATATGGTCCTCCTGAAGGTGTCACCATGGAAGGGTGTCATCCGATTCAGGAAACGGGGCAAATTGGGCCCCAGGTACATTGGACCCTTCAGGGTTCTGGCCCGGGTGGGCAAGGTGGCATATAGGCTGGATCTGCCAGCCGAGCTCAGTCAGATCCACAACACCTTCCATGTCTCCCAGCTGCGAAAGTGCCTAGTGGATGATTCAGCGGTGGTGCCGTTAGAGGATATCCAGGTTGACGACAGCCTGAATTACATTGAGCGCCCAGTCGCAATCCTCGACCGGAAGTCGAAGGATCTGAGGAACAAGAGGGTGGAATTAGTGAAGGTGCAATGGCAGCACCGAAAGGGTTCAGAGTGGACTTGGGAGCCGGTGGAAGAAATGATGGAGCATTACCCCGAGCTGTTTCAGGACCGAGCAGCAGACTTCGAGGACGAAGTCTAAAATAAGTGGGGGAGATTTGTAGTACCTGGTTCCTGTGGTTGGTGTGATTTCTTGAAGACTTTGAGAGAGAAAGGAGAGTAGATCAAGAGGAGAGGGAGGAGGCCAGGCATCTTGGTGTTATTTCAGAGATTTCCTTGAGGTATAACTCAGTTTCCCTCTGTTATCATGCTTATAGTCCCTTAGAGCTCCATTAAAGTCCTTCTTGAGCCATTTCCAAGCTTGGGTATGAACTAGGGTCTGTGATAAGCTGATTAACCTTTAGATCTAGGCATGATTGAGCTCCAGGAGCTCGGATCCACTGCCTTTATGAAGCCATATTGCATGAAAGCCCTAGATCTACTCTTTTAGTGCATTTTGAGCCCTAAAACCTTCATTGGTGTTTATTTACACGTAAAATTGGAAACTTTACGTGTTAATCAAGCCCTAGGAACCTAGATCTACGTATGGAATGAGCTGGATCCAAGCAAAATCGAGTATATAATAGTGGTATGTGGCCGACTCGGCGAGTCGAGTCGCAAGTCCTCGAGTTTTCCCCTTTTCGTGTTGCTGAGTGGAGTCGTGAGTCATGGGGGAGGGGGGGGGGGCTGGGTGACTCAGTGAGTCGGAAGCCAGACTCACTCATGGAGGAACTCGGCGAGTCAATGCCCTGACTCGGCGAGCCTCAAGAACAGACTCGGCGAGTTGTTCGTACGACTCGGTGAGTCTCAGTATAGAATGTTCTTCGGTTGAAGATGAACTCGACGAGTTGTTCATACAACTCGGCGAGTAGGATGAAGGACTAGTGGTCATCGGTTTAGAAGGAAACTCGTCAAGTCAATGCCTAACTCAACGAGTAGAGACGAGATTATGGTCAATCGAGTGGATAGGGACTCGGCGAGTTGGCAAGCCAACTCGGCGAGTCGGGTCAACTGGAAGTTGACTTTGATTTTGACTCTTGGTTTAGTTAGGGGTAAATGGTCATTTTACCCTGAGGTCGGTTAGCAGTATTTGACTGAGTGTTTTTGTGGGAATTATAGCCGGAGGATTTCCAGAGCAGCAGCAGCAGAAGTCAGTCAGTTCCCACGCAGATCAGCAGCCACCTTGAGGTGAGTTACCTTCCAGTAGCGGTGGGTCTACGACCACAATGCCGGTCCACCAGTAGGAGTTGCATGATAGATGATTGTCTCTGTGATATTCATCTAGGGTTGTTACTACCTGTGATATGTTTATGTGCTAAAATGACATGATGCTATGTACTAGTGACAGTAGGGGGAGATAGTCCCCAGATTACCGGCCGATAGGGTCGAAGGGGCGGTCGTGCCCAGCCATGCTAGATAGATTATGTGATAAATGTGTTATGTGGTAGTAGTAAGGGGGTGAAATAGTCCCCAGTACCCGGTCGAGAGGACCGAAGGGGAGACCAGCACCCAGATATGCTAGTCAGTACCCGGTCGAGAGGACCGAAGGGGAGGCCAACTCCCAGATATGCTAGACAGTATCCGGTCGGGAGGACCGAAGGGGTAGGTCGGGCACCCAGATATGCCGGACAATATATGTATGTTATGTAACTGTATGGTAGGTGGTATGATGGGGGAACTCACTAAGCTTTGTGCTTACAGTTTATAGTTTTGTTTTCAGGTACCTCTTCGTCGAAGGGGAAAGAGCTGGTGCGGTAGCGGCACATCATACACGCACATTGATTTCCGCATCATGAGTTATTCTGGGATTTGTACTCTGACATTATTATGTTTTTATAAAATGGTTTCCGGACACGCGACATTTTTTTTATGAAATGATATGATCAGTGAATGTTTTATTCCTAATGTTTTGCTAAGTATATGTTTCAAAAATGATTTTTTTTGGCTCGTATTTTGGGATGTTACAAGTTGGTATCAGAGCCCTGGTTTGAGGGATTCGGACACACCTTCGGGGGATGTCTGGACTTAAATCGAGGGATTAAAAGATTTTTATAAAGAAATGATTTTCTAAAGACTGAGTAAAAGAGTTTCGAGAAAGAACGAGGTGTGTGATGTGCGCGACCGGCCTAGCTCAAGTAAGTTTTCCCCAAAGTACCCATACAAGTTTATGTTATGATTATCAGTTTCAGTTTTAGTAGAACAGCATGCTAGAATAGGACTAAGGATCTAGGAATGATGCCTTATGTGCCTGCTTTATGTGTTCCAGCCTTATGAAAATTGCATGCTAGTACCGAGTAGACAGTAGTAGGATAGCCTGTTTAGGTTATGCCTGATAGTATGAGCTTAGCAGTGTATGCTAGTACAGATCAGTCGATATGATAGCTAGAGTAGTATATACTTGATTATGTGTACTCAATGTCCGAATGCTGCTTGCTATGTGCTTTTAGGAGTTCTAGTTGTCTTTCACTAACTAGTAAACGAATATGTTAAGTTACATATTGCAAGGACTAAATAATTTCAGAGGGTTGGGTCTAGCCCAATTTCGCAGCTCTTGTTTGAGTCCAACCGTTGTAGGGTAGGATCCCTCATTCGAAGAATTATCTAGTCTGAGTAATATGTAATAGTATTCGCGAGCTAGTTAGGGGAAGAAAGCAGGGAACTCACTAAGCTTTGATGGGGGAAGGGGTAGGTCGGGCACCCAGATATGCCGGACAATATATGTATGTTATGTAACTGTATGGTAGGTGGTCTGATGGGGGAACTCACTAAGCTTTGTGCTTACAGTTTATAGTTTTGTTTTCGGGTACCTCTTCGTCGAAGGGGAAAGAGCTGGCGCGGTAGCGGCACATCATACACACACATTGATTTCCGCATCATGAGTTATTCTGGGATTTGTACTCTGACATTATTATGTTTTTATAAAATGGTTTCCGGACACGCGACATTTTTTTTATGAAATGATATGATCAGTGAATGTTTTATTTCTAATGTTTTGCTAAGTATATGTTTCAAAAATGAATTTTTTTGGCTCGTATTTTGGGATGTTACAAAACCCCCTCATGTGCCTTGCCGCATTTCCTACAGCGGCCTCGGCTCTGTTGGCCTTTTGGCCCAGCATCTGATCCCTTGGGCTTCTTCCCCGAAGCCCCTATAACCTGCCCCTCCTCTGCCTTCCTCTTCCGGATATGCTCCAGATCAATCTCCCTCTCCCTTGCCCTGGCAATCATGGAATCCAGGGTAGGGCAAGCTGAAAAACTAACATGCTCCCGAATGTCAGCTCGTAGCATGTCATGATAGCGGGTCCTCCTCATGTCCTCATCACCTGCATACCGGGGCACCAGTAACGCCCTCTCCCGGAACTTGGCGGTGATCTCCGCCACAGTCTCTGTGGTCTGCCTCATATCCAAGAATTCCCTGGCTAACTGCTGGAGCTCCACTGCAGGTGCGAACTCCGCTCTGAACTGGGTCACAAAGTCTGACCATGTCATAGCCTCAACAGCCGAGGCTCCCAGAGAGTCACCAACCGACTCCCACCAATCCCTAGCCTGGTCCCTCAGACATCCTGCTGCAAATCATACCTTCGATCCCTCAGGGCAGAAGCTGGTCAGCTGTGCAGACTCAATGTCTGCAATCCATCGTCTGACAGCAATGGGGTCCTTCGCCCCATGGAAGTCTGGCGCACCACTGCCCCTAAAGTCCTTAAAGGACAGTGTACGAGATCCTGACTGGCCCGACGCCATGTCACTCCTGAACGCCCTGAGGCGGTCCTCCATCAGTTCAACTATCCCTTCCTTGATCGACCCGAAAATGATGGGGGTCGACTCAAGGATGCCTCTGGTGATCTCTGACACGATGAACTCGCGTAGCCTCTCGTCCACTGGTTCGGAACCTGAACCCGAACCCGATCCGTCTCCCGAACTGCCAACTGCTGGCCTCGAACGTAGTACCACCATTCTGCAATACATAACAACAACTGTCAGTGGTACTGATACATCTAGAGGGATCACATCTACTGCAAGGTTCCTGGTCTCGCCTCAGCCTTCCTCAATTCAAGTAGGGATCCTCTGCTTCCAGTAGTACGGGCCCATACTACCTTCCACATCTATCCGTACTGTCCTCAAGAACTGCCTCGACTCCACCAAGTCCCTTCTACTACTACTGCTGATCTCATGCCAATCTCATCCTAGGCTTGCCCTAGGTAACCACCAACCCACTCTCCGTCATCAGCTGCATAAGAAGTCCTTGCTTTCTTCCCTTAACTAGCTCGCGAATACTATTACATATGACTCAGACTAGATAATTCTTCGAATGAGAGATCCTACCCTATAACGGTTGGACTCAAACAAGAGCTGCGAAATAGAGCTAGACCCAGCCTTCTGAAATTATTTAGTCCTTGCAATATGTAACTTAATATATTTGTTTACTAATTAATAAAAGACAACTAGAACTCCTAAAAGCACAAAGCAAGCAACATTCAGACAAAGGAAACTACTCAAGCAATCTATTCTCATAACAAGAAACTGTACTAGCATACCGTGCTAAGCTCATACTATCAGGCATAACCTAAACAGGCTATCCTACTACTGTCTACTCAATACTAGCATGCAATTCTCATAAAGCTGGAACACATAAAGCAAGCACATAAGGCATCATTCCTAGATCCTTAGTCCTATTCTAGCATGCTGTTCTACTGAAACTGGTAAAACATAACATAAACTTGTATGGGTACTTTGGGGAAAACTTACTTGACCTCGGCCGGTCGCGCACATCACGCACCTTGTTCTTTCTCAAAGCTCCTTTACTTAGCCTTTAGAAAATCATTTCTTTATAAAAATCTTTTAATCCCTCGATTTGAGACCAGACACCCCCGAATGTGTGTCTGAATCCCTCAAACCAGGGCTCTGATACCAACTTGTAACGACCCAATTTTCACATCCAAAAATTTCATTTAAAATAAGTGATTTGTAAAACATTTGTAGTAAAACATCATCCGATCATATCATTTCATAAATTATATCTCGTGTCTGAAAAACCAAATCATAAAAATAATAATAATGTCAGAGTACAATCCCAGAACATCTCACAATGCGGAAAAACCAATGCGTGTGTGTATGATGTGCCGCTACCGCGCCAGCTCCTTCCCCTTCGCGGTAGAGGTACCTGAAACAAAATTGTAAGCTGTAAGCACGAAGCTTAGTGAGTTCCCCCATCGTACCACATACCATACAATCACATAACATACAGATACTGTCAGGTATATCTGGGTGCTGACCTCCCCTTCGGTCATTTTGACCGGATACTGCCTAGCATATCTGGGTGCTGGCCTCCCCTTCGGTCCTTTCGACCGGATACTGCCTAGCATATCTGGGTGCTGGCCTCCCCTTCGGTCCTTTCGACCGGATACTGCCTAGCATATCTGGGTGCTGGCCTCCCTTTCGGTCCTTTCGACCGGATACTGCCTATCATATATCTGGGTGCTGGCCTCCCCTTCGGTCCATTCGACCGGATACTGGGGACTATTTCACCCCCTACTACTACCACATAACATATGTCACATAATCATAATCTGTATAGCATGACTGGGTATGACTACCCCTTTCGGCCCTATCGACCGGAAATCCTGGGGATTATCTCCCCGACTACTACTAGCATATAACATCATATCATACTAGCACATAACATACCAGGTAGTAGCAAACCTAGATGATATCACAAAGACAATCACCCAACATACAACTCCTACTGGTGGGCCGGCATTGTGGCCGTAGACCCACCGCTACTGGAAGGTAACTCACCTCGTAGTAGCTGCTGATCTGTGCGGGAATTCTCTAACTGATGCTGCTGCTCCGGAAATCCTCCGGCTATAAATCCCACAAAGCACACAATCAGAGTCTGATATCTACTCTTTGGGTAAAATGACCATTTTACCCCTGATCAAGTCAAGTCAAAGTCAAAGTCAACTTCCAGTTGACCTGACTCGCCGAGTTGGCTAGCCAACTCGCCGAGTCCCTAACCTTCCATTTGTCCTTATCCACGACTCTACTCGTCGAGTTGGGCCGTCAACTCGACGAGTTCTTCTCTCATATGAACCTCACATGAAAAACTCATCCGACTCGCCGAGTTGGTGAACAACTCGTCGAGTCCACCTTCATCTGATGAACAAGTTCTGTCCTCGACTCGCCGAGTTGATGAACAACTCGTCGAGTTCTAAGAAGATTGCCTTGGACTCGCCGAGTCCGTTCGTGCACTCGCCGAGTCCCATGAACTTCCAGAACAATGGCTTCGTCCAGAACGTTGGGTCACTCCCCGGGACCTCCCTGAAACCTTTCCACACTCAACTGGGTCCTTGACCCTTCACAGATATGGAGCTCAAAGCCTCGGACTCGCCGAGTCCAAGAACGGTCTCGCCGAGTCGGTCATGTCCACACTCTAAATCCTTGATTTCTGATATACAACCTTTGATCAAAAGATAGATCCAAGCTTCTATAATCGATCTATCACGTAAAGTTACAACCTTTATGTGCTTGCATGGGAATTTGAGCTCAAAAGGTCCTAAAACAAGCTCTTACAAAGCATGGGGCCTTCTTTGAGTGCAAAAGCCACTCCTTTCTGCCTTGTAACCCTTCTAAGGACCTAGATCTGAAACATCAACCCCAAACCATGCTTGCAATCATGGTTGGTGACCAAAATGGCTTAGAAAAGCCCTAAAACTCCATGAAATAGGATCTAACAAAAGAACAAGAAAGGTATATACTTTATACCTTTTGTAGACTGGAAATGATGCTCAAAATCGGATCCTTCTAGCCTCCTCTTGATCCTTCAAGCTTTTCCTTCCTTCCTTGGGTCACAAAGCACCAAAATCACTCCAAATGCCTTAGATTGCTTCAATAACGGCTAGGGTTTGCTATAGGGGTCTTCTGGGAGTAAATGGGACGAAGGAGGCCGAGTTAAGGTGTTTAAATAGGGTGCAAACCCTCGGGTTAGTTTTTTTTTGTCCAGACAGGGCATACTTGCCGAGTACGGGACCCGACTCGCCGAGTCCACAGCTTAAACCTCGCGTCTCAACTCGCTTCTACTCGGCGAGTTGGTCCTTCAACTCGCCGAGTCCAAGGCCAAAATTGCAAAACATTTAAAGAATTAAATAAAAGAATACGTACCAAGAACCAGGTGCTACATTCGAACTATGAAGAGGGATATCGTAATCATAATCGAATTTGAGAATGCAATTTACACAACAGTTAACTCCTTAAAATCTTCCTAGTGAAAGCGTTTCCTCACAATCATTTTCATAAATTAAAGAGAAACCTTATGATACTTAGATTTTATGGTGTATGTGTTCCTATCCATGTGAATTTGTCATAACCATAATCACAAGACAAGGTTTGTGACAAATCCAAGCTCTTATGGACATAACTTGTTTATCCTTAATTTTTTGCCAGCAAGGGTCCCACCATTGCTTCCAAGTTGTTAAGCAACTCACCTATACAAATCAATGAACTTTCATTGATCCAGGTGCTTTTCCTTTATGCATTCAAATGAGAACTCATAGGACTCACATGCATAGTTAACTCAACTTGAATGGGCACAGAAACAAGAATATGTCAACACGATAGGTTGCAAACCTCAAGTCGTGCGCTAGTGTTTGATCAATTCTTGAAGCTTTTCAAGATCATTAAGACTCCCACTGACCTCTTGACATATAAGATTCCTTTGTCAAGAAACATTCCTTGACAAACAAATATTCAAGAGTTATTGTGGGTCCTTATCAAGACAAACACTACACACAATTGGTCTTAGTTGGTCTTTGTCTTATCCAAGACATCACAACTTACCAATTTCAAACGTGCAAGAGTAAGAAAAACATTTTCATACTCCATAATTGATGAGTGTGTTAAAACTTCTTAAGATGTGTCACTCAAGTCACAATCTTAGAGTATGACTCTAAGACTCGATTTTGGAACAAAGTATGATTCACCTTTTGATTTAACCATTTCAACAATTTCCGATTCCTCTTCTAAGCCATACTAGTGTACTAAGGTGTCCTTAGAGGATCAATTGTGACACGATTTCATAATCACTAAGTTAATCACAAAAAACGATACTTAAGTACTCTCCCATCTTTTCAGTTTGGAGAAACTTTTATCGTTCTGCCTAATTGATTCTTCTTATTCGTTCTGCTATTCATTGAAACTTTTCCAATGATTCAGAATCATACTTAATCTTTTAAGCATAACTACATTTACTAAACTTTTAGCAAATCATGACGAATATTCTTATCGTTCTTTGTGGTGGACGTGGCTTAGTGCACAACAATGCGTACTAGATCTCCTAGTCCTTCACTTGACTCACATACTTATGTGAACAAGGAATTAGTATTAATTTCCCAAATACGAAGGTTCTCATTCATCATACAATACTAGTTGCATGATTCCAAGTTTCTGTCCAATTGAAACTTGGGCGATGAGAATCTTTCCTTATTTGGTAAATTTCTGACACTACCACAAATAACATAACTAAGAATCATATCCATTTCAATATTGCTAACAATAGAAATAAACAAACATCAATTTTCACAAATAACATTGCAAGGATAAATAAATAAGATAAAACTCAAAATTTCATTTATTTATAAAACGCGGAAACACTTGTCCTTACAACGCAATTCAAATGAAAACTATACTTATTACATATTCCTAAGCAATCTATCCTAACTCTTAAACAGCAGCTCAAAAAACCGATCTTCGAATTATGCGATCCATTTCTTCGTGATCAGACTCAGCTCACTCTTCCTTTAAGCTTCCTTTCTTTTCTTCAATCCTACAAAACATCAAAATGTAATCATATCACATCATGTATTAAGAATCTACAAATAGGAACTTAATAGAGTTAGATAGTGGATTTTACCTGAAGCAGAGTCATACATCTTCACTCTCCCATCTCTTAGATCTCTCAGGTAGTTAGGGCAGCTTCGTGACCAATGCCCCTTCTCTTGGAAGTAGAAACACACAGACTCTTTGGGAATGGCACAAGGGACTATCTCAGACTTAGCCTTTCTCTTGCGTAGAGAAAAGTTTTCTGGACTTCCAATGTTGCCATTGTCCATAGAAGGTTGGGACATTAATTTACCATACAAATTTGCTTGACCAGTCCGCCAAATCATTTTTGATTCAGCTGCAATAAGCAAATAAGTCAAATTAATGAGGGTCACGTCGTGGTCCATCATATAGTACTCTCTAATGAACTCACTATATGAGTCAGGAAGTGATTGAAGAACCGAGTCAACAGCCAGCTTCCTAGAGACTTCGACACCCAACATTCCCAATCTATCAATATGCAAGTTCATATCCAAGACATGAGCACATACAAACTTTCCATCTCCGTGTTTGTTTGCCAATAGGGCTTGAGTGACCTTGAACTTTTCAAGTCTTCGAACACGTGGGTCAGGGAGAATTATTGGAGGAGGTGGAGGAAGTGAAGCATGATTTCCATTTCCACAATCCAATCGTGGAACATCATCTTCATGTGGAAAACTTTTTCCAAAGGATTCAGGAATACCATAGTTGTTAGATTTTGACATCTACAAAACGGGAGAAATTCAAGTTAGTCGATTTAATCCTTAATATAACACCCAAATGAAATATTAAGGCTAGGATCCAACACAATATTCTACAACTCGGAAGATGGATGCCGTAATCCAGCTGCATAATATTTGAAGGTAGGTAAATGACGATTTACCAATTTCCACCATGAAAAATGAAAATTGAAAATTAGGTTTTAAATGAATTGAAACTCCTAGATCTTTTGAGATTCATTGAACTTTTCAATGGCATGTTTCATCTCGATTATGCCCTTCATGTTTGCGACTGGGATGCCGAGGATCACAAACAAGGTATGGATAACCATGCAAATTAGCTTGGTACTCTCGAAGATGTCTATCACCTAATCAATGTGCTGGTTAACCACACACGCTCTATTGATCTATGATAATCTACGAGCTACCCATTGCCATCCTTCATTGGTCTCATATTAGTATGCCAGTTAACCACACACGTTCCACTAATGACCAACAAGGTGAAATGTGCAATTTCATGGATTAGCACTAACTCCACATTTTTCCTAAAGTAACTAAGATTTGGGAATTTATAAAAGTGTTTAGTTATTTCGTATTTCTTTATACTTATAATGGAAGGTTTGTGTCCTATCCTACCCGTTCGGCGAACGACCCTCCACTAGTCAAGAGTGCGGTGGGTTAGATTGGATACCCAATGGCGGTCATTTTACATGCCGCTTCCTTAAACACCCCTTATAGACCAGCCTCGTGAATGAGGCCTACTAACGGTAAGACTGACATTTACTCATATATATATATATATATATATATATATATATATATATATATATATATATATAATATTAAACTTTTAATTTTATATAGTATAAGGGTGCATTTTACACTTTTAAAATACTAGGTGGTTCAATTTAATAAATTAAACTTTTAATTTGATTAATCTTAAATCATATAATTATGGATTTATTAATTATCTCTTTTAATTAAACTCTTAATCAAATTAATAAAACCATAAGGGTGTAATTTGAACTTTTCAAAATACTAGAGTTCTAGAATTTAATATTTCAAAATTAATACTTTTTAATTAAATTTTAAATTCCAAAACTTGAGGACAAATTTTGAAACCTTTCAAAATATTAGGGTTTAACTATTTAAATTTCAAAAACTAAAACTTTTAAGTTCAAATTTAAACTATAAAATATAAAGGGTGTAAATTGGAACTTTTCAAACTTACTAGGTCAAATATTTTACTTATAATCCTATATTATCCATATTTAACCAAATCCATCAATTTTGATAAGGATAACCATTCCAAACTTAAAAAAATCGAATTTTGGCAAGAAAAACGAGTTTTGGCAATTATCCTCAACAAAATCTGGCTAGAAAATCGAATTTCCAGGCACCAGACCCTTGGACTCGTCGAGTCCACCATGGAACTCGTCAAGTAGGACCTACTCATCGAGTCCATACAGGGACCCGGCGAGTCAGCCAGTCAGAAAACAAAAAATTCAATTTTCTTGAACTGTGGCAATTCACTTTTGCATCTATTCATTAGAAAAACGATCTAGGCTCTTATGCCACTGATGGGTTATGAGCATAACATCAATCCTATGGTGTACATGCAACCCTAATTGCTTTGATCTAGGTTTTTCTAAGTAAACATACAACATTGAATACCAAAGCAATAAACCCTAAGAACTAGCATACTAATTACGAAAATCATATGTAATTAGGGTTTGGAATCTTACCTTGATTGTTATATAGAAATAACAATCACAATCCTTTTTGATCTGGACTTCTGAAAGCTTAGTGCCTCAAGTGTTGCACCTCTAATGGAGTCACAAACACTCTATGCAAAGGAAGACTTGGAGAAGGAAGGATTTCGGCTAGGGTTTCTATTAGAATAGCTTAGGCCAAAAATCCTTAGTCAGAGGGTCTTTATATAGCTGTGGCTGCTAGGGTTTTCAGGTGGAAACCCTAATACCTTGCTTAGGCAACAAGCAGCCCATGGACTCCTTCCTTAGATCCCTTGGACGAAATCTAATGGGCTTCCCCATAAATTTCGTCCACTCCACTCTATGGAGTCCACCGGCCTAATTATGCAACTATCAATGATTTGCACAACTAGTCCCTCAATAATTAATCAGTCCCTTTAATCTCAAAATTAATATCAAATTAATTTTTGATTAATTACTAATTAATAATATGATTTCCAAATAATATATTAATCTCATAATATATTAATAAAACCATTTTGAGTACCAATTTATTATTCATATAATAAATCCTACTCTCTCTCTCCTCTTGTCATCCTATCAAGTTGCATGAGTGAAGGCAACCCAAAAGGACCATGCTCATAATCGGGTCAAGTACATACCAAAATAGTTATGGGCTTAGACACCTAATCCAATAGCCTTCACCAGTGCAATTTGATAGGATGGATTTTGAGAATAATGTTATTTATGGTTTATTAATATATTACAAGTATAATATATTAATACGAAATTATTTAATTAGTATTGATCAAGAATTAATTTATTAATTTTGTGATCAAAAGAGACTAATTAAATATATGAGGATTGATTATGTAAATCAATCATTCTTGTAGTGTGGGCTAATGATCCATGATTATGGGCTAAAATAATCCATGAATAGTCCATGGAGGTTAAACTCATGGAGCATAAGAATGTGGAAAGTAATGGGTTATTAGGGTTTACCAAGTGTAACCCTAGCATGTCCAACACTATAAATAGAACCCTCCATAGCCAAAAACGGTTGCACCTTCTCATTGAGATAAGTAGCTTATACTCTTAAATCATCCTCTTCCATATTGGTGTTTGTGAACCATTAGAGGCATCACACTTGAGGTGCTCAAGCTTTCAAAGGTCAAGAACTACAAGTCCTTCAAAAGGTATGTCATCTAACTAGATGTTTTATTCATTTGGCAATTTGTATGCTAGTTAGGACCATGCTTTGGAAAAATTGAAAATATGCATGTATAATAGAGAAAACATAGATCCAAAGCATTTAGGGTTGCATGTGCACCATAGGAGTGTTATAGTGCTCAAAACCCAACAGTGGTATCAGAGCCTAGGATTGTTTTCTATTATATTTGATGCTTATTAGTTTTTCAAAGCTGAAAAAGTCGAAATTTTGGCCTCTGACTGGTGAACTCGACGAGTACATGAACAGACTCGACGAGTCCACTCAGTAACAGAGCAACTCGCCGAGTCCAGTTCATGTACTCGATGAGTTGAAGACTCTGTTTGCATAATTTTGAGTTTCTTGGCCTGGTTTGGATTTTGAACACTACCACAAACTGTTTTGGATCATTGGAAATGTTTTTATGATATGGTAGTGCTTGTACTCATTCAACCACAAGATAATTGTCAAAGTTTTAAAATAATTTTTGTTTTTATATGATAAACAAAATTGCTTTCAAATTGTTGACTAGAAATTATCTTGATTATGAGTTTAGTTAGATCATAGATTATGTGATAATTTCAGATGTTAGAAAAAATGATCTAAATGAATTTTAATGACCTCCATAACTTGTCCTCAAGTTATGGAAAATGAAAGGTCTCATACATTAAAATCCAATTAAACTCATAAGTTATGAATGTGAAGAGTTTTGACAAGTTTCAAAAACTTGCCCTCAAGTTTTGGAATTTGTAAAGTCACACTAATGAAACTTTAATTCCAAACCCTAGAGTTTTAAAAGTTAAATTTCAACCCTTATACTTTATAATATTATAAGTTTAATTATATATATATATATATATATATATAAGACAAGTCGGTCTTACCGTTAGTAGACCTCATTCACGAAGCCGGTCTATAAGGGGGTATAAGGTTACTGCCTATAAAATGGTAGTTTAATGGGTGTCCACTCTCACCCACCGCTTCCTTGACTGGTGGAGGGTCGTTAGCCGAACAGGTAGGATATGACATTTGTTGGGTTTTAGTATACTACAACATCCTATGGTGCACATACAACCCTAAATACCTTGGATCTATGTTTTCTCTATTATACATGCAAATATGAAGTTTCCAAGATATTACCCTATACTAGCATACAAATATCATATACTTGGGTAATAAAATAGATAGAATACATACCTTTTTTTGATGTAACTTGTCTTCACGAAGCTTGAGTGCCTAGTGCCCCAAGTGTGACACCTCAAATGGTTCACACAATACCATGAACACTTGGAATAACCTTGAGAATAAGGATACTATGGTTCTCTCTAGTGAAATCGGCCTTGCCCTTTTGTGTACACACACTAGTGCCCATTTCACCAACCAAGGACATCTTTATATAGTGTGGAGATTAGGGTTAAACCCTAATACCCATGACCTTTCATTTCATATGATCCATGGGTTAAACACTCCATGGACTATCCATGAAAGCTTAGCCCAACCTAAATGAACTTGGCCCATCACACACATATATCTTAGAGTCCATATTTAATTAGTTCCTTTTGATCACTTAATTAATTATAAATTAATTCTTGATCAATACTAATTAAATAATATGATTATATATTAATATATTAGAACTTATAATATATTAATATAAATCACTAGTATCCTTTTTCCTCATCTTGTCTATCCAATTGTCCCGATGCCATGCAACCCAAATGGACCATGCCGGGTCGAGTCAAGTCTTATCAGATATAGTTATGGACTTAGACATTAATCCAACAGTCTCCCACTTGGATAAGTCTAAAACTATTATTCAGTATGACTTCAAACCCCGACTAGCAATCGTAGCTCTCAAAAGTTTCTGTCGAACTCTGACCTTGCCGATGAACTCTGACCTTTGTCAATGACTTGTCCATTAGATAAGGGATCATATATTCCTCCATTCTAGATATCATATGGACTGAGACATGGATTATCAATCATTCTCTCTATCCATTTGTTGTTTCCCGATTTCCAATTTATGATGACTGACTGATTGAACAAATCAAATCAGTCCTGGCTTGGCCAAGCACTCACATGTGTCATCGCTAAATCATCGAGGGGCCCACAGATATCGCTTTTATCCCGAAGGTAAAAGGAATGGATAAACTTCGACTCATATGGATTGTTCTACTACTTGTTGAATCATACACAAAGGCACGTTTTATAACATCGAGTTACCAATGCGTTTTCGTGCAATCAATGTATAGCCAACTCATAGTAACAACTCATATCTCTAGGTTTTAAGAATATAAGATATTATCGTCTCATGATCACTCGTGATAAAATCCATGAAGTGATTCAAATGAGCGTGGGTTGAATCCAATATTCAGAACTTATGAGCACTCATGAGTGTTGTAGCACCGCTTTGTCCAACATCTTAGACCTCTACAAGCCAACCCATGACAGTCTTGATTCATATCTACTTCCAACATATGACCGACTGTGGATAGTTTGAATAACTTAGTCATTCAGGAAGAATGACCTAGTTTATTCTAGAAGTCAAAACATGCAAAATGAAACACAAGAATAAATGAATCAAATATGGTATCAAACCCTATGAATATAAATAGACCACTTTTATTTATCACCATACTGATTACTCATTATTTCATTGTTTCGGTTTTATCAACTTTATACCTGAATTAAAAACACTAGTTGTCCCATGCTCCAAGCATGTACACTATGTTTTTCTAAACAATAGCTTTGCCATACACCAAGTATGCACTCTATGTTTGTCTATGATCCTTACTTTGTGAAATAAACCAATTGAACATAATTTCAATGATTCTAATTTCACACTCCCAAATCCTTATCGAAAAATGTGAGAACTTCAAATTCCTATCATTTATCGAAATCTATTTAGATTTTAAACTTATATGCACCGACCCTCCTGTAATGAATATGTACAAAGTCACAAAGACTTGTCAACAGTCATTATAAGGTATTCCAATGGAGATCAACTCCATGGAAACTAAGTCTCATATTCAAAGTACATTGCTTTGGACATGCTCCTTGCATTAAGTTTTCTAATCTTACACAGATAACTTCCACCTATGGAGACAACTCCATATTCTCATTTTGACTATCACTTCCGAACAAGAGATGCCTCTTTTCAGAATATGTCAATATGGTCCTTCCAAAATTAGCACTATACTTCCAATTTTCCCTGAGCAACCAATCTTTGGTAAACCGTAGATTGTCCTCGACAATTGCTTAATCATTTTAGTCATATCCAATTCTAGACCTTTTCCCTTCTTAATGCCTCTAGGCATTTGGAAAAATTTAGAAAGGACAAATATTATAGCACATGCAATCGATCCTGTACCCAAAGCAAATGGGACACGATTCATGATGTCTCACATAAAGACATGATTCTAGACTAGTCTTTTGCTACAATATTTTTATTTGCCATGTTTTCAAAATTTGACTATGAAGAGGGATGCCGTAATCATAATCGAATTTTGAGAACGCAATATATAGAATTTCCTTTAGTTGAACCAATCCAACATGAAATTCATATATATATTCTTGACTAAAGATGATTAAGGTCTCAATCTAAGCCTTTAGAACTGAAATGAAGTATATCCTCTCCCTTAATTATAGCAAAACAATTCTTTCAACCCCTGCAGCCTCACGAATTGAAACTTTTATTTTCTATAATTAACATTGCTAACTTGCAACACTAAATTATCATGCTCCCACTAACATGATGATTATTAGCATAACACTTATGCTCCCACTAGCTTTGACACATAGTCAGAAATCAGCTGGACTTCTAGAAGTCAATACTTTACAGACTTTCTTACCAAAGTTCAGATTTCTGAGACGAGATTGCCTTGATAAGACTTTATCAAATCATACACCTTTCCTTAGATAGCATGCATGTG
Organism: Lactuca virosa; assembly: GCF_052849685.1. NCBI lineage: Eukaryota > Viridiplantae > Streptophyta > Magnoliopsida > Asterales > Asteraceae > Lactuca > Lactuca virosa. Next base: position 461,972,593 of record NC_136430.1, on the reverse strand, counting down.
TGTCTAAACAATTTCAGAACTATGAAAAGGGATGCTGTAATCATAGTCTCAATTGTTTAGACCTTTTGCCATTTGCTTCAAATCTACTTGGTGGAAGTGTTTCCTCACCATCATTTTCATGAATCGGAGAGAAACCTTATGACCCTTAGATTTTATGGTGTATGTGTTCTTATCCATGTGAATCTGTCAAAACCATAATCACAAGACAAGGTTAGTGACAAATCCAAACTCATATGGACTGAACTAAATCTTAATTTCTTGCCACCTGGCAGCACAAGGGCCTGCCATTGCTTCCAAGTTGTTATGCAACCAATTGAGAACTCTAAGAACTCATATGCAAAACCAACTTTAACTGGAATGGGCATAGAAATAGAAGTATGTCAACACGATAGGTTATAAACCTCAAGTCGTGTGCTAGTGAAGAACCTCAGGTTTTACTCTTGATTAGTTCTTGAGACTTTCAAGACCTTTAAGACTCCCACTGTCCTCTTGACATATAAGACTCTCTTGTCAAATATTCAAGGGATAGTGCAGATTCTTTATCAAGACAAACACTTCACACAATTGGCCTTAGTTGGTCTTTGTTTAATCCAAAACATCACAACTTACCAACTTCAAATGTACAAGAGTAGGACACTTTTACTCTTACATTTGACAAGAGTTATGAACCTTTCTTTAAGATATGTCACTCAACTTATAGTCTTGGATTATGACTCTAAGACTTGTTTTGAAACGAAGTATGATTCATCTTCTTGATTTAACCATTTCAACAATTCATGACTCATCTTCTTAGTCATAAGAATGCACTAAGATGTCCTTAGTAGACCAATTGTGATGTGGTTCTTAAATCATTAAGATGATCACAAAACATGATACTAAAGTACTCTCCCATCTTTTCAGATTTGAGAAACTTTTATCTTTCTGCCTAATTTGATTCTTCTCATTCGTTCTGCCATACATCGAGACTTTTCCAATGCTTCAGAATTACACTTAAGGCTGTAAGTATAACCATATTTACTAAACTTTAGTAAATCATGACAAATAGTCTTATCGATCTTTGTGGTGGACTTGACCAGTGCACAAGAATGTGTACTCGATCCCTTTAGTCATTTACTTGACTCACATATACATGTGAACAAGGAATTAGTCTTAATTTTCGAAAGCTGAAAGTTCTCATTCATCATACTATACAACTTGCATGATTCCAAGTTTCGGTCCAATTGAAACTTGGGTGATGAGAAACTTTCCTTATTTGGTAAATTTAGACACTACCACAAATGAAAGAATCAAATCCATTTTCCAATATTGCTATCAATGGAAACATGTAAACAACAATTTTTCACAAATGCCATTGTAAGGATACTTAAAATAAATAAATCAAAACTGTTTTTTATTTTAAAACTTCCGGAAAAACTTATCCTTACAATGCAAATTCATATGAAAAACTTGTTGTTATCTATTCCTAAGCAATATATCATAACTCCTAAGCAACAGCTCAAAATTCTGATCACCGAACCATGCGATCGAAAACCATCTTCGTGATCAGAATCAGCATATACTTCCTTTAAGTTTCTTCACTTTTCTTTGATTCTTAAAACATCAACATGTGACCAAGTCACATCATGTAATAAGAATCTCAGAATAGAAACTTAACAGAGTTAGATATTGAACTTTACCTGAAGTAGAGTCAAACTTCTTGACTTGATCAACCTTATGATCTTTCAGGTAAATAGGCAGATTCGCAATCAATGCCCCTTCCTTTGGCAAGAGAAACATATGGACTCACTGGGAATGGTACATGGGACTATCGCAGACTTAGCCTTTCTCTTTACCATTTGGTCAACCTAGTTGACTATGGTCAAACCCTTTCTTTGGGATGAGAAGGATTTTCTAGATATCCAATGTTACCATTGTCAATGTCCATTGGGAAGTTGATCTCGTAATCAATTTGCTTTACTAGTCCTCAAATCATTGTTGACCAAGCAAATAGATAAGATCATAAAGGGTCATGTCATAGTCTATTTCATAGTAGTCCCAAAGGAACTCACTAAGTGACTTAGAAAGTAATTGAACATCCAACCTTCTTAAGACTTTGACACCCTACTCTCCCGGCTTGTCAATATGTGACTTCATCTCCAAGATGCGATCACACATAGACCTTGCTTGCCAATAGGGATTGAGTGACCTTTGAACTTGTGGGTTAGGGAGAATAATTGGAGGAGGTGGAGGAAGTAAAGTTCCAAGAGATTTGGGAAGATCATAGATGTCTGAGCTAGACATCTTTTGGGAGATATTCAAGATAGTTGATTTAAAGTCCTTAATATAACACCCAACATGAAATATTAAGGCTAGGATCCAACAACCTATTTATAACTAGAAGAGGGATGCCGTAATCCGAGTTATAAAATAGTTGAAGGTAGGTAAATGATGATTTACCAATTTCCACCATGAATAACGAAATATAATTAAGTTTTAATTGGATTTGAAACTCCTAGATCTTTTGAGATTCATTGAACTTTTCAATGGCATGTTTCAATCTCGAGTGTGCCCTTCAGGTTTTGTGACTGGGATGCCGAGGATCACAAAACAAGGTGTGAAGTAACCATGCAAATATACTTGGTACCCTTAATATTTACCCCTCAATCGATGTGCCGGTTAACCACACGAGCTCCACCGATACTATGATAAATATTAAGTTACCCTTTGCCTACCTTGTTAAATCCAGGTTAGTGTGCCGGTTAACCACACACGCTCCACTAACGGTTTAAGCAAAGTGCAAAGTGCAATTTCATGGATTAGCACCTTATTCATATTTTCCTAAGTAACTAAGATTGGGAATTTATAAGTGTTTAGTTACTTAGTATTTATCATTAATACTTTTAATGAAGGGAGAATTATAGTCCTTGTCCTACCTGTTCGGCTAACGACCCTCCACCAGTCAAGGAAGCGGTGGGTGAGAGTGGACACCCATTAAGCTGTCATTTTATAGGCAACAACCTTATACCCCCCTTATAGACCGGCTTCGTGAATGAGGCCTACTAATGGTAAGACTGACTTGCTCTTATACATATATATATATATATATATATATATATATATTATTAACTTATAATATTATAAAGTATAAGGGTTGAATTTTAACTTTAAAAATTCTAAGGGCTTAACTTGGAATTAAAGTATTCATTAGAGATAACTTTTCAAATTCCAAAACTTGAGGGAAAGTTTTGAAACTATTCAAAACTCTTGGATTTTCATAACTTATGAGTTTTAAGTAAAGCTTTAAAACCTTTAATGAAGAGACTCTTGGACATCCATAACTTGAGGACAAGTTATGGAGCCATAAAAACTATTTATAAGAAAAGACTCTTCATATTTTTGTAACCTAAGGCATATTTATGAGTTTTTAAGATTCATAAATGTGACTTTTCATATAACTTGAGGACAAGTTACAAAAAAAACACATTTTATGAACAACTTTTAGATTAATTAGGATTGAAAACAACTAAAACACAATTTTTTTTCCATTAATCTAACCTAACTCATAAATCAAGGAAACATAGAACTTTTGGTAATCCATAACTTATGGAGTTAAATGCTTGTTTTATGATGAAACTTTTCATGTTCCATAACTTAAGAATAAGTTATGGAATTCTTTAAAACATTAACACCAAATTTTGTAACTCCATAAAAACTTTGAATCAATTTTTTTTAAAACCTTTTCATATCCATAACTTATGGAGGTTTCAAAACACATAAGATCACAACTTTAAAAAAAAAATTTGAGCTCCAAAATTTTATGACAAGATTTGTAACTCCTTAAAACATTTAGATCAAACTTTTAAAACTAATAAAATAATCATATCATTTTATCTTTTACTAAATTTGACCTAATTCAACTCATATAGCAAATGATTCAAATTTTACAAATAATTAGTTTTTCACAAAACAAGTAATTATCTTAAAATTTGACAAACTTCATGTTTTTTTTTCTTTTTTTTTTCAACTTTGAAAATCAAACATTTGCATGAATATAACAGAAAACAACCCATGGCTCTGATATCACTGTTGGGTTTTAGTATTCTACAACATCCTATGGTGCACATACAACCCTAAATACCTTGGATCTATGTTCTCTCTATTATACATGCAAATATGAAGTTTCCAAGATATTACCCTATACTAGCATACAAATATCATATACTTGGGTAATAAAATAGATAGAATACATACCTTTTTTTTGATGTAACTTGTCTTCACGAAGCTTGAGTGCCTAGTGCCCCAAGTGTGACACCTCAAATGGTTCACACAACACCATGAACACTTGGAATAACCTTGAGAATAAGGATACTTTGGTTCTCTCTAGTGAAATCGGCCTTGACCTTTTGTGTACACACACTAGTGCCCATTTCACCAACCAAGGACATCTTTATATAGTGTGGAGATTAGGGTTAAACCCTAATACCCATGACCTTTCATTTCATATGATCCATGGGTTAAACACTCCATGGACTATCCATGAAAGCTTAGCCCAACCTAAATAAACTTGGCCCATCACACACATATATCTTAGAGTCCATATTTAATTAGTTCCTTTTGATCACTTAATTAATTATAAATTAATTCTTGATCAATACTAATTAAATAATATGATTATATATTAATATATTAGAACTTATAATATATTAATATAAATCACTAGTATCCTTTTTCCTCATCTTGTCTATCCAATTGTCCCGATGCCATGCAACCCAAATGGACCATGCCGGGTCGGGTCAAGTCTTACCAATTATAGTTATGGACTTAGACATTAATCCAACAACATTAATTCTCCCTCATTAAAAGTATAATGATAAAAATATAAAGTAACTAAACTTTTATTAAAATTCCTAATCTTAGTTACTTTAGGAAAAATGTGAAATGGTGCTAATCCATAAAATTACACTTTGCACCTTGTTAAGTCGTTAGTGGAGTGTGTGTGGTTAACTGGCACACTAATCTGGGACTGACAATGTGTGGCAAAAGGTAACTTAGTGTTAATCATAGATCAATGGAGCATGTATGGTTAACCGGCACATTGATTAGGTGATTTGGAACATTGGGTGTACCAAGCTAATTTGCATGGTTATTCACTCCTTGTTTGTGATCCTCGGCATCCCAGTCATAAACTTGAAGGGCACAATCGAGATTTAAACATGCCATTGAAAATGTTCAATGAATCTCAAAGATCTAGGGATTTCAAAACCAATTAAAACTTAATAATCTATTTCGTTTTTCATGGTGGGAATTGGTAAATCGTTATTTACCTACCTTCAAATATTTTACAATTGGATTACGACATCCCTTTTCGCAATCGTAGAATATTGTGTTGGGTCCTAGCCTTAATATTTCATTTGGGTGTAATATTAAGAATTATCATCTAATCTAAACTTTATTCTTCTTCTTTTTTATAGATGTATATCCCAAAAAAATGCTTCCAACCCAATCCCTTCAGGCTCTTTCTCCCTCATGAACCTATGTGAGAGGGTCATTTTCGATGGCTCGAATTTCAATGACTGGATTCGAAACATCAAGATGGCTATTCGTTATGAGGACAAAGAATATGTCCTAGATAAAGAGCTCAAAGAGATTGATGTCACCACTGCTACTCTTGAACAAATCGCTGAACACACTACTCATGAGAGGGATGCGACAAAGGTGTCGTGTCTAATGATTGCAATCATGACTGCTGAGCTGCAGAAGTCCTATGAGGACTACAACCCCTATGAAATGTATCATGATTTGATGGAAAGATACCATCAAAGTGCCCGGCAGGTGAGGTATGAGATCATTGCCTCCATGATCACAAACAAAATGAAGGATGGTGAACCCATCACGGCCCACTTGCAGAAGATGCAGAGATTCGTGGACCGCTTGCTTAAATTAAATGTCAATTTTGATGAAGAGTTAGCCATACATATCATTCTACACTCTTTACCTTCTTGTTATGATCAGTTTCGTATGACTTATCATATGAACAAGGTGGAGGTCACTCTTAGCAAGCTTCAAGGCCTTCTTAGGACTGCAGAAAGCAATCTGAAAGGAAAATCGATTGTGTCTACTCCTACTACTATTACTTATTCCCCTGTTCTGGCAATCAGACATGGGAAGGGAAAGAAGAGGAAGGTTCCCTACAAGAGCCGCAAGGGAAAGTCTCTTGATGGATCCTCTTCAAGTGGCACCAAAGTTGGTTCTATTAATCCTTCTTCCAATCCGAAGGAAGCAGAGTGCTTCCACTGTCATGATAAAGGGCACTGGAAATGAAGCTGCCCCAAGTACTTGAAGGACATTAATGATGGGAAGATCAAACCCTCCTTTGCAGGTATTTACACTATTCAATCTAATAACTCATCACATGCTAATTCTTGGGTCCTTGATACAGGTTGTGGTATTCACATTTGTTCTGATTTGCAGGGACTAAAAAGAAGTAAGGACGTGGAGCACGGGAAGATAAACTTAATCATGGGAAACAGAAAAGTGTCGCCTGTGACCAAAATTGGATTTTATTCTTTATTGCTTAGTAATGGTTTAAATTTAGATTTGAATAATTGTTGTTACTCGGCCGATATGGCGAGAAATGTTATTTCCTTTCACAGTTTGTATAAACAAGGTTTTACGTTTTCCTTTAATATATATTTTGGATAGGGAAAAAAGGGTGCTTATTGTTTATTTCTAATCCATATCCATCAAAATAAATTTTAGCAAAATGACAAACATCTAAGCAATAAACAGATTTTTAGTTATCATTATACAACGAATGAGAAGGAAAACGGGCAACAAGTTGCGCCGCTAAGCCCTTTTGTATGGTAAAGCCAATTCTTTTGAAGACTACATCCATAGATCTAGGGGATATAACATTGCTATGAATGATCCGTTGTAGTCTACTAAGAAGCTCCACTGCATCCGGCACAAGGAAACCAAACGTATCAAATGCAAATGGTATGAACGCGTGTTGATTTTCCATGCACGGTTTCTCATGTTTGGTGACCTTGCATGTAGCAGCTTTTAATGCAGTCTGTCCCGCTGTGAAACCCCCGGCCCTCAAACTTACGACAAGGGATACCCCTGTAAGGTCCACACATGGGTGTTTCCCTCCAACCCATCCAAAAATCAAAACGTCAGCCGGTCTAAGGGTTGACCTTCCTTCTGTCGGGTCAGTCAGGAAATTCACAGGAGCCTCTTTCTTGCCGGAAACGCCGGCACGCTTACATATATCGACCAAAACATCCCAAAACATATCGTGCCTGTATTTGAACCTCGGGAGTTCTTTGCAATGAACTGCATGCTCGCCGAAAGTGTCGAAACATGCCTTGCAGCACACCAGACATATCCCATCAGCTACGAATATTGGAATCATGAGTCAATATTTGAGGATGGTACGATACTCCACCAGAGACATATGTTGGCCAAGCCCATCTATAATGAAAATGGTGGTATTTATGCTTATTGTAATGATGTATTTTATTTTGAAGCATTACCTTGCAATGGTATATATGAAACTGTGATGATTGTAGATAACTTAGGAAATAATGTGTTGAATATTGATTCGTCCAATGAATTGGACAAAGCATGCTTGTGGCATTGCCGTCTTGAACATGTCAACAAGAAGCGCATAACCCAACTCCAAAAGGATGGAGTTTTGGAGTCATTCGAGTTAAAGTCGGATGACACTTGCGAATCTTGTTTACTTGGAAAGATGACCAAGTCACCCTTCACTGGTACTTGTGAAAGGGGTGAAGGTCTGTTGGATCTCATACACACTGATGTGTGTGGACCATTCAGAACCGCCACAAGGGATGCTAACCGCTTCTATGTGACTTTTACTGATGATTATAGTAGATATGGGTATATTTACTTAATCAAGCATAAGTCAAAAACCTTTGAAAAGTTCAAAGAGTTTAAGCAAGAAGTGGATTATCAATTGGGCAGGAAGATAAAGATGATGCAATCCGATCATGGAGGAGAGTATCTTAGTATCGAATTCCTTGACTATCTTAAGGAATGTGGAACTGTTTCACAATTGACGCCACCTAGGACACCACAGCTTAATGGTGTGGCTGAGAGGCGCAATAGAACCTTTCTAGACATGGTTCGTTCCATGATGAGTCGAGCTTCATTACCTATCTCATTCTGGGGGTATGCTTTAGAGACTGCCGCCCATATCCTTAATCTAGTCCCTACCAAAAAGGTTTCCAAAACACCTCACGAGATGTGGACAGGGAAAGTTCCCACATTAGATCACATCGAAGTTTGGGGTTGCGAGGCTTTTGTGATAAAAGAAACTCACTACAAGCTCGAACCTCGGAGTGAGCGATGTATTTTCATTGGCTACCCACAGAAATCCTTTGGATATCTCTTCTACAGACCGAGTGAAAATGTCGTCTTCGTTGCGAGGAGAGGAGTCTTTCGCGAGATAGAACTCATAGGCCAAGGAAACAGTGGGAGGCAAATTGACCTTGAAGAGCTTCAAGAGTCAAGCAGTGAAGGAACCTTAAAAACTAGCAATCAACCTGAGGAGGAAATTCCAGTTGATCCAATTGACGAGTCTTTACCTCTGAGGCGTTCCAGTAGAGTTAGAAATATACCTGAGTTTTATGGTTTCCATATTACTACTGAAGGTGATACATTTATCAGTGATAGCACACTGGTAAATCTGGATGAACTTAATAACCACAAGGAAGCCATGGCAGGCCCCAAGTCTGCAAAATAGAAAGAGGCTATGGACAGCGAGATTCAGTCCATATATGACAATCAAGTTTGGAACTTGGTTGATAATGTACCGGGTCGTAAGACAGTCGGGTGCAAATGGATCTTCAAGAAGAAGACCGACATGGATGGGAAAGTACACACATATAAAGCGCAACTCATTGCGAAGGGCTTTACTCAAACTCCAGGAGTTGACTATGATGAGACCTTCTCACCAGCAGCGAAGATTAAATCTATAAGGGTTATGTTGGCCATAGCTAAATTTCATGATTATGAAATATGGCAAATGGATGTCAAAACCGCTTTCCTTAATGGAAAGTTGGCTGAATATGTTTACATGAGTCATCCAGAGGGTTTTGTCAATGCAAAGTACCCTAATAGAGTGTGTAAGCTTGAGAAATCCATTTATGGATTGAAGCAAGCATCTCGCAGATGGAATCTTTGTTTTGATGAGAAAGTCAAAGAGTTTGGATTTTCGAGAAGCGAGGATGAGTCATGTGTATACGTCAAAGCTAGTGGGAGTATAGTGAGCTTTCTGGTATTGTATGTAGATGACATACCGCTCATAGGAAACGACATCCCAACCTTGCAGGAGGTTAAGTCCTCGCTTGGGAAGTGTTTCGCTATGAAGGACCTCGGAAAATCTGCTTATATCCTAGGGATAAGGATATTGAGAGACAGGAGTAAAAGACCAATAGGACTTAGTCAAACTACCTACTTGGACAAGGTGTTGAAACGTTTCAGCGTGGAGGAGTCCAAGAAAGGTGACTTACCTATCCAGAGCAATACCAAACTGAGTAAGACTTAGAGTCCGAGTACAGAGACTGAGATAGCAGAAATGAGTCGAATACCATATGCTTCCGTAGTTGGCTCGATCATGTATGTTATGACTTGTACTCACCGTGATGTGGCGTTTGCTTTGAGCATGGTCAGCAGATATCAAGGGAATCCTGGTAAAGCTCATTGGACTGCAGTTAAGAACATTCTTAAGTACCTGCGGAGGACTAAGTACTGGATCCTTACCCTCGGTGGGAGTGATGACTTGAGGGTTACATGGTATAGCGATGCCAGCTTTCAAACCAACAGAGATAATTTCCACTCTCAGTCGGGATGGGTGTTTACCCTGAATGGAGGAGCAGTGACATGGAAAAGTTCCAAGCAGGAAACTGTAGCTGATTCAACGTGCGAATCAGAGTACATAGCAGCAAGCGAAGCATCTAAGTAGGCGATATGGTTGAAAAACTTCATCGGAGACCTTGGAGTCATTCCATCCATAAAGGAGCCTATGGATATTTTATGCGATAATGAAGGGGCGGTTGCCTTAACCAAGGAACCGAGAGATCGTGGTAGATCCAGGCATATCAACAGAAAGTATCGCTTCATAAGACACCAAGTAGAAGAACGGCACCTCGTGGTAAAGGGGATATCGTCAGAGGACAACCCAACAAATCCTCTTACAAAGGGACTGACTAGGGTTAAGCACTTGCAACATGCGAGGGGCATTCGTCTAAAGGACGATATTATTTTTAGTAATTAGATAAATCGAAACTTGTAATAGCTAAATTGTAATTCACATTTGATGATTAAATAAAAGGAGTTTTATTTATAAGTAAAGTTACTTGCCAATTATTTGCTATTGTTTCACTTTGCATGTTTTGACTTCCAGAATAATAAAAAATTATTATTATTATTATTATTATTCAAACCATCCACAGTCGATCATACGTTGGAACTAAGTATGAAATAATACTGTCATGAGTTGGCTTGTAGCTTGTCTAAGGAGTTAGACATAGCAAAAGTCTGATACACCATTCATGAGTGCTCCTGAAATAAGATTTGAGTATTGGATTCAACCCGCGCTCACCTGAATTACTTCATGGAATTTATCACGATTAATTGTGAGACGATAATATCATATAGTCTTCAAACCAAGATATATGAGTTGTTGACCACGAGTTGGTTGTGCATTGATGGCATGAAAACGCATCAGTAACTTTATGTTATAAAACGTGTCGTTGTGCATGATTTGATGAGTAGTTAGTACAAGCATATAATGTCTAAGTTTATATGTTCCTTTTATCCTAAGAGGATTATAAGCGATATCTTGGGCCCCTCGATGACTCTGTTTTGACTAATGTGTCGGGCCTGATCAGAACTAAATTGATGTGTTCAGTTATGTTCTATGTCAGACGAATCAGAAATCGGGAAACAAATTGCAGGACAATAAGTATGACTATGTTCCATGTGTTTGTCCGCATAGATATCTTGAGAATAGAGGAGTATATGATCCCTTATCTGAAGGATGCGTCACTGACTAGGTCAGAGTTCGACAAAGGCTTTTGAAAGCTTACGATTGCTAAGTCAGATCCTGAAGTGCATAAGCAGTAATAGTTATTAGACTTATCCAACTTGGAGACTGTTGGATTTGGTGTCTAAGCCCATAACTATAACTGGTATGTACTTGACCTGATTGTAGCACGATCCTTTTGGGTTGCCTTTACCACTGCGATTTGATAGGATGGATTTTGAGAATAAGGCTATTTATGGTTTATTAATATATTACAAGTATAATATATTAATACGAAATTATTTAATTAGTATTGATCAAGAATTAATTTATTAATTTTTTGATCAAAAGAGACTAATTAAATATATGGGGATTGATTATGTAAATCAATCATTCTTGTAGTGTGGGCTAATGATCCATGATTATGGGCTAAACTAATCCATGGATAGTCCATGGAGGTTAAACCCATGGAGTATGAGAATGTGGAAAGTCATGGGTTATTAGGGTTTACCAAGTGTAACCCTAGCATGTCCAACACTATAAATAGAACCCTCCATAGCCAAAATCGGTTGCACCTTCTCATTGAGATAAGTAGCTTATTCTCTTAAATCATCCTCTTGTATATTGGTGTTTGTTATCCATTAGAGGCATCACACTTGAGGTGCTCAAGCTTTCAAAGGTCAAGAACTACAAGTCCTTCAAAAGGTATGTCATATAACTAAATGTCTTATTCATTTGGCAATTTGTATGCTAGTTAGGACAATGCTTTGGAAAAATTAAAAATATGCGTGTATAATAGAGAAAACATAGATCCAAAGCATTTACGGTTGCATGTGCACCATAGGAGTGTTATAGTGCTCAAAACCCAACACATACAACATTAATATTTGAAACATAAAAACTAGTTAGATGATTACCTCTTTGTTGTAGCTTGTAGAACTTGGCCTTCAAGATCTTAGCACCTCAAGTGTGATGCCTCAAATGTGTCACAAACACCAAACAATGGAGGACAATGAGAGAGAGCTTTGAGGCACCAAAAATCGGCTAGCCTCTTCTTAAAATGCATACCGATTTTAGGGCTTAGGGGGTTACATATATAGTGTAGAACTCCAAAGGTCATTTGTAAACCCTAACCCATTCTCTTAGGCTTTTGATCTAATAATTCATTTGGACTAACACTTCATGGACTCTCACATAAGCTTAGTCCATTACTAATCAATCATGGATCATTAGCCCAAACTATATGTATCACTTATTTACATAATCAGTCCCCGTTAATTTAATTAGTCTCTTTTGATCACTAAATTAATTCCAAATTAATTCTTGATCAATACCAATTAAATAATATGATTTCTCAATTAATATATTATACTTATAATATATTAATAAATCACAAATAATATCTTTCTCAAATATCCATCCTATCAAATTGCTTCGGTGAAGGCAACCCAAAATGGACCATGCTACTATCGGGTCAAGTACATACCAATTATAGTTATGGGCTTAGACACCTAATCCAATAGTTTTACTCTAATTTTTATGGAAAAATGATACATTGGTTTTTTTATTTAAATGTTTGGATGTTTTTGAAAAATACTACTTTATCTATTATAAAAATGAAATTTTTGGGACCATATTTTTGGATGTTTCAAGCTAGTATCAAAGCCTTGGTTTGAGGGATTCAGTCAGTGATAGAATGAACTGATTAGGTTATGCTCTGTTCTGATTACTTGATGTTCGAATGCTGCTTGCTTTGTGCTTTTAGGAGTTCTGGCTAATTTCAGTTAGTTAGTAAGCAAATATGTTAAGTTGCATATTATGAAAGCTATATAATTTTAGAAGGTTAGGTTTAGCTCTATGGCGCAGCTCTTGTCTGAGTCCAACCGTTGTAGGGAGAGACCTCTTATTCAAAGAATTATCTAGTTCTCGTAATATGTAATTGTATTCGTGAGCTAATTAGAGGAGGTTAGCGTGAGTTTCTTCTGCAGCTGATAGCGGATAGTGGTGTGGGGTTTGCCCTAGGAAAACCTAGGATGAGATTTAGTGTTGAGAGCCTTAGCTGTAAGGGATCTGTTGGTTATAGAGCAATTAGCTGAGTTAAGGCACTTCTTGAGAAAAGTACGGATAGATGTGGAAGGTAGTATGGGCTCGTACTACTAGAAGCAGAGGATCCGTACTCAATTCAAGGAGGGATGAAATGAAGCCAGGGAGTTTGTGTAGTTATGATTTTCCCGATATGCACATTGATGGTTTTCCAAGATTGATCTTCGGTCGGGATACCATCAGATTAGGATTCGGGATGAGGACATACCGAAGACAGCTTTCAGGACCCGGTATGGGCATTATGAGTTTGTAGTGATGCCATTTGGGCTCACCAATGCCCCAGCAGCGTTCATGGATCTCATGAACAGGGTGTGTAGACCGATGTTGGATCGGTCAGTGATCGTTTTTATTGATGATATCCTGGTCTATTCTAAGACCAAGGAGCAACACGACCAGCATCTAAGAGAGGTATTGGATACATTGAGGGCGGAGAGGCTATATGCCAAGTTCTCCAAGTGTGATTTCTGGCTGCGGGAGGTACAATTTTTGGGGCATATCATCAACCAGGAGGGTATTTCGGTTGATCCAGCCAAGGTTGAGGCAGTGATGCGGTGGGAGGTGCCGAAGAATGCTTCCGAGATCCGTAGCTTCTTGGGTCTAGCGGGCTATTATCAGAGATTCATCCAAGATTTCTCCAAGATTGTTATGCCCTTGACCCGTTTGACCAAGAAGAATGTGACATTTCGATGGGGTACGGACCAACAGTTGGCTTTTGAGACCCTGAGACGAAGGTTATGCGAGGCTCCGATTCTAGTACTACCCGAGGGGTTAGATGATTTAGTGGTGTACTGTGACACATCGATTTCAGGGTTAGGCGCGGTACAGATGCAGAGGGGGCATGTGATAGCGTACGCCTCGAGGCTGTTGAAGCCTCACGAGGCAAATTACCCCACTCGCGACCTGGAATTGGGGGCACTGGTGTTTGCCCTCAAGATTTGGAGGCACTACTTGTATGGAGTGTGGTGTACCATCTATACTGATCACAAGAGTTTGAAGTATTTGATGGATCAGCAGAACCTCAACATGCGACAGAGGAGGTGGTTGGACGTGCTGAAGGACTATGATTGTGAGATCCTATACCATCTCTGGACGGCCAACGTGGTGGCCGATGCTTTGAGCCGCAAGGCGGCAGGTTCCCTATTGGGAACGTTTGTTTAAGGATGACCGTGATCTCTCCATTGTTGGATATGATCAAGGATGCTCAGGTCGAGGGGGTGAAGAAGGAAAATTGGAAGATAGAGCGGATCCGGGGGCAGTATCCTTTGTTTGTTAAGGATAGTCGTGGCCTTTTGACACAGTGTGGCCGGGTATGGGTACCAGTGACTGGAGGAGTGAGGCAGAAGATATTCTAGGAGGCGCACAAGTCCAAGTTCTCTATATGTCCAGGGCTACAAAAATGTATAGAGATGTGAGAATGAGTTACTGGTGGCCCTGCATGAAGCGGGAGATCGCCTGGTTTGTGGAGCGGTGCTTGACCTGCAGGAAGGTCAAGGCCGAGCATCAGTGGCCTCATGGCAAGGTTCAGCCGCTACCCATTCCCATGTGGAAATGGGAAGATATCACTATGGACTTCATTACGAAGTTACCGAGGACGGCGAGGGCGTGGACGCCATATGGGTGATTGTAGACAGACTGACTAAGAGTGCCCACTTTATTCCGATATCTGAGAGTATATCCGTTGAGAAGTTGGTGGATAGTTCTTTGCAAGAGGTGGTGGATAGACACGGGGTGCCAGTGTCGGTAGTCTCTGACGGGGATGTTCGGTTTACATATAGGATCTGGAAGAAGTTCCACGAGGAACTGGGCACTCAGCTACATTTCAGTACGGTGTACCACTTCCAGACAGATGGCCAGAGCGAGAGGACAATCCAGACACCGGAGGATATACTACGAGCATGTGTGTTGGATTTTGGAGGGAGTTGGGATACGTACCTTCCACTGGCAGAGTTTTCATATAATAACAGTTACCATGCCACTATCTACCAACCTCCATTTGACATGTTGTATGGTAGGAGATGCAGGACCCCGGTATGTTGGGGCGAGGTTGGACACCGGGTCATGGGGAGCACTGAGGTAGTGCTCAAGACTATCGGGCTGATTCAGCAGGTGCGTGACCGGCTGCGGGTCGCGCAGAGTCGCCATAAAATTTATGCTGACCGGCGGCGATCGGATCTTGAGTTCCAGGTGGGGGACTTTGTCCTATTAAAGGTGTCGCCATGGAAGGGAGTCGTCAGGTTTAGGAAGAGGGGAAAGCTAGGGCCCCGATATATTGGACCGTTCAGGATCACGGCCCGGGTGGGCAAGGTGGCCTAACGCTTGGATCTTCTGGATGAGCTTAGCCAGATTTACAATACCTTCGATGTGTCACAGCTTTGGAAGTGTGTCACAGACGAGGCCGCATTCATCTCTCTGGACGACATTCAGGTGGATGAGAGCCTGAACTACATTGAGAGGCCCGTTGTGATTCTAGATAGGAAGACCAAGGTTCTTCGGAACTGTAACATCCAAAATTATGGTATGTCTTAAATCCTAAGAAATGTTAATTTGTACATATTTGGTCCCTTAAGTACGCTAGGCGTACTTAAGTGTACGCTTAGCGTACTGCATGGAAGTGGTCGCGGAGGAATCAGGGTACGCCGGGCGTACCTTGAGTTACGTGGGGCGTACGTGCCAGGGACGCAAAACCCTAATTTTCCGGACTTGAGGCCTATTTAAACAACTTTAAGTCCCTTGGACTAAAGCCTAGAGAGCCTCCATAGCCTTAGAACGTCCATATACTCCTGGAAACCTTGTGAGATCATTCTTAAGCCTTAAAGAGTGCATTTGTGGCCTTTTTGTGTGTATTTCAAGAAGAAGGGGTGGTCAAGCAAGCTTGGATCAAGTGGGTGCTTCAAGATCCTGCACCAAAAGCATCTTGCAAAGCTTCTGGTGGTAAAAAGCTTGCATCTTTCCCTTCTAATCTTTAGATCTAGCTAGGGTTTTGGTGGTTTGTCCCTTTTATGAACTGTGGACCTCTTTTGTTGAGTTAAGCCTTCCCTTTTGATATGAAAGTCAGATCTGGGGTCCCCTAGTCATTTAGAAGTATAAAAATGGAAGCTTGATGAGAGATTTGACCTCACGCATGGGTAAAAGACCTTGGAAAGGTGTTAATGGAGTGGTTGGGGGTGTATGAGACATGCAAGGGGTGCCTCATGCATGGGTCCCGAAGAGTTGCCTGGGGTGCCTCCGGAGAGGCAGGTGGAGTTTCGCATCGATATGGTGTCAGGTGCCGCTCCGATAGCCAAGGCACCGTATCGGTTGGCACCACCTGAAATGCAGGAGTTATCTACACAACTTCAGGAGCTGCTAGACCGAGGGTTCATCCGTCCGAGAAGTTCTCCATGGGGAGCACCGATCCTTTTCGTGAAAAAGAAGGATGGATCGCACAGGATGTGCATTGATTATAGGGAACTGAACAAGTTGACGGTGAAGAACCGCTATCCTTTGCCAAGGATCGACGATTTATTTGATCAGCTTCAGGGTGTATCTTGGTTCTCCAAGATTGATCTTCGGTCTGGGTATCATCAGATGAGGATTAGGGATGAGGATTTACCGAAGACAGCTTTCAGGACTCGTTATGGGCATTACGAGTTTGTGGTGATGCCATTTGGGCTCACCAATGCCCCCGCAACGTTCATGGATCTCATGAACTGGGTGTGCAGACCAATATTGGATCAGTCAGTGATCGTTTTTATTGATGATATCCTGGTTTACTCCAAAACCAGGGAGCAGCACGAGCAGCACTTGAGAGAGGTGTTGGAGACTTTGAGGGCGGAGAAGCTTTACGCAAAGTTCTCCAAATGTGACTTCTGGCTGCGGGAAGTGCAGTTTTTAAGGCATGTCATCTAACAAGAGGGTATTTCGGTTGACCCAGCCAAGGTGAAGGCTGTGATATGATGGGAGGTACCGAGGAATGCCTCGGAGATTCGTAGCTTCTTGGGCTTAGCGGGTTACTATCGGAGGTTTATCCAGGATTTCTCCAAGATTGTTGTGCCATTGACCCGTTTGACCAAGAAGAATGTGACTTTCCGGTGGGGTGAGGATCAGCAGAGGGCTTTTGAGACCCTGAGGCGGAGGTTATGCGAGGCTCCAATCCTAGTACTGCCTGAGGGGTTGGATGATTTAGTGGTATACTGTGATGCATAGATATCAGGGTTGGGTGCAGTGTTGATGCAGAGGGGGCATGTGATTGCTTATGCCCCGAGGCAGTTGAAGCCTCACGGGGCAAATTACCCCACGCATAACTTGGAGCTGGGGGCGGTGGTGTTTGCCCTCAAGATTTGGAGGCACTATTTGTATGGAGTGCGGTTCATTATTTATACCGATCACAAGAGTCTAAAGTATTTGATGGATCGGCAGAACCTCAATATGCGGCAGAGGAGATGGTTGGATGTGCTGAAGGATTATGATTGCGAGATCCTATACCATCCAGGGAAGGCCAACGTGGTGGCCGATGCATTAAGTCGTAAGGAGACGGGGTCCCTGATCAGGGATATTTGTATAAGGATGACTGTGAGTTCACCTTTGTTGGACATGATTCGAGGGGCCCAGGTCGAGGGAGTGAAGAAAGAGAATTGAAAAATGGAGAAAATTCGGGGGCAGTATCCTTTGTTTGTTAAGGATAGTCGCGGCTTGTTGACACAGTATGGCCGTGTATGGGTGCCGGTATCAGGCGGAGTGAGGCAGAGGCTGTTAGAGGAGGCACATAAGTCCAAGTTTTCTATACATCCAGGTGCAACAAAAATGTATAGGGACTTGAGGTTGAGTTATTGGTGGCCCTGCATGAAGCGGGAGATCGCCTGGTTTGTGGAACGGTGTTTGACCTGTAGGAAGGTAAAGGCTGAGCACCAGCGGCCTCATGGAAAGGTTCAGCCGTTGCCCATTCCCATGTGGAAGTGGGAAGAAATCACTATGGATTTCATTACGAAGCTACCGAGGACGGCGAGGGGAGTGGATGCCATATGGGTTATTGTGGACAGACTGACGAAGAGTGCCCACTTCATTCCGATCTCCGAGAGTATATCCGTAGAAAAGTTGGCAGACATCTATGTTCGAGAAGTGGTGGCTAGGCACGGGGTGTCGGTGTCAGTGGTTTCAGATAGGGATGTTCGGTTTACATCCAGGTTTTGGAAAAAGTTCCACGAAGAACTGGGTACTTAGCTACACTTCAGTACATCATATCACCCTCAGACTGACGGTCAGAGTGAGAGGACGATCCAGACATTGGAGGACATGCTGCGAGCATGCGTGCTGGATTTTGGAGGAAGTTGGGATACGTACCTTCCACTGGCAGAGTTCTCATACAATAACAGTTATCATGCCAGTATCGATCGAGCTCCATTCGATATGTTATATGGTCGGAGGTGCATGACCCCAGTGTGTTGGGACGAGGTTGGTCATCGTGTAATGGGAAGCACGGAGGTGGTACTCAAGACCACCTGGTTGATTCAGCAGGTGCGCGACCGGTTGCGGGTCGCGCAGAGCCGTCAAAAGAGTTATGCTGATCGACGGTGGTCAGATCTGGAGTTTCAGGTGGGGTATTTTGTTTTGCTGAAGGTGTCACCCTGGAAGGGGATTATCAGGTTTCGTAAGAGAGGCAAGTTGGGGCCTCGATTTATAGGTCCATTCAGGATCATAGCCCGAGTGGGCAAGGTAGCCTATCGTTTAGAGCTTCCAGAGGAGCTTAGTCATATTCACAACACCTTCCATGTGTCTCAGCTTCGGAAGTGTGTTGCTGACGAGTCCGCGGTTATATCCTTGGACGATATTCAGGTGGATGGGGGCCTGAATTATGTCGAGAGGCCGGTTGCCATTCTAGACAGGAAGACAAAGGGACTTCGGAGCAAGGAAGTAAAGTTGGTAAAGGTGCAATGGCAGCACCAAAGGGGCTCCGAATGGACTTGGGAGCCAGAAGAGGAGATGCGGGAGCATTACCCCGAACTGTTTTCAGCTGCAGACTTCGAGGACAAAGTCTAGTTCAAGTGGGGGAGAGTTATAACATCCAAAATTCTGGTATGTCTTAAACCCTAAGAAATGTTAATTTGTGCATATTTGGTCCCTTAAGTACGCTGGGCGTACTTAAGTGTACGCTTAGCGTACTGCATGGAAGTGGTCGCGGAGGAATCAGGGTACGCCGGGCGTACCTTGAGTTACGCGGGGCGTACGCGCCAGGGATGCAAAACCCTAATTTTCCGGACTTGAGGCCTATTTAAACAACTTTAAGTCCCTTGGACTAAACCCTAGAGAGCCTCCATAGCCTTAGAACGTCCATATACTCCTAGAAACCTTGTGAGATCATTCTTAAGCCTTAAAGAGTGCATTTGTGGCCTTATTGTGTGTGTTTCAAGAAGAAGGGGTGGTCAAGCAAGCTTGGATCAAGTGGGTGCTTCAAGATCCTGCACCAAAAGCATCTTGCAAAGCTTCTGGAGGTAAAAAGCTTGCATCTTTCCCTTCTAATCTTTAGATCTAGCTAGGGTTTGGTGGTTTGTCCCTTTTATGAACTTTGGACCTCTTTTGTTGAGTTAAGCCTTCCCTTTTGATATGAAAGTCAGATATAAGGTCCCCTAGTCATTTAGAAGTATAAAAATGGAAGCTTGATGAGAGATTTGACCTCATGCATGGGTAAAAGACCTTGGAAAGGTCTTAATGGAGTGGTTGGGGGTGTATGAGACATGCAAGGGCATAAAGCTGCCAACTTTATGCCTTAGGACATCTTTTCAGACTTAGATCTAGCTTTTGGACATGAGTGATTCGAGCATTAAGCACTTAATGGGAAAAGTGCTTAATACGGTTGTACGCTGGGCGTAACTGTCTGTACGCAGCGCGTAGTCGCTAGACCTTCAGTACGCTGCGTGTACCAGGGAGGTACGTTGGGCGTACGATGCTCAGTTGGGCCCTAAGCTGTTTTGGGCCTTTGGGCCCCATTTGGCTGTTGAGCTTGACTGGATTCTATAAGATTGAGGCCTTTTCATCTATTTGGGCCGTGGACTTATCGGTTGGGCCTTATTGGGCCAAGGGGCCCATTAAGGATATTGGACTTGGACTTTGGGGCCCATTCGCAAGATAAGGGTAATTGGGCCTTGGGGGTAGAGTTTGAAGGTTGGGCCTTTCCTTGGGTAATTTAAGGTCTTATCATTAATTATATTATTATTGTTATTATTCAGCTCGGGAGGTTGCGGATTATTAGGAGGACAATATTCGTATTCATCAGACGGAGGTGAGTCTTCTCACCATACCTATGGGTCTACGGCACCAAGGTCGGCCCATTATGTGAACATGTTATGTGTGTGCTATTCATTTATGATTTGATATGTTATGTGATATTATGTTGGTATGGAAGACCTCGGGGGGAGCCCGTGGCATTGGATATAAGACCATGTGGGGTAGCCCATGGCATTCCTAGGTAAAGACCATGTGAGGTAGCCCATGGCATTGGATGTAAGGCCATGTGGGGTAGCCCATGGCAGTCCTAGGTCAAGACCATGTGGGGTAGCCCATGGCATTCTTACAGGTTTTTGGTATGCATGGTTTATGTGATATATGTAGCTTTGTAGCTACTATGATATGTGTTATGTGGATTGTATGTGGGGTATGCTCTGGGAAACTCACTAAGCATTTCGCTTACAAGTTGTTGATTTGTTTCAGGTACTTCTGAGCCCAAGGGCAAGGGCAAGGCGTGATGACGTGCCGTGCACTCTATCTCTCTTTTGGATGTGTTTGGGACCCTCTGATGTTTTAAAAATGAAAACAATGATGCAATGAATGTTGATTTGAAAACAAATGTTTTGGGATTTTATGGTTTATGAGATTGATTTTGATTAACTAAAAATGAAAAATTTTATGGGTAAAATTGGGTCGTTACAGGAACAAGGAAGTAAAGCTGGTAAAAGTGCAATGGCAGCACCGAAGGGGCTCCGAATGGACATGGGAGCCGGAGGATGAGATGCGCGACCACTACCCGAACTTATTTGGGTCGGCAGACTTCGAACGCGAAGTCTAGTTCAAGTGGGGGATATTTGTAACATCAGTTCCAAGTATTAATTTAATTTTCTCAATTTTAGGGTTTTGGTGCTGGGACTCGACGAGTTGGGAGCTCCGACTCGTCGAGTAGAGGCTATTATGTGGATGCGGGAGTTGGGTCCTACTCGATGATTTAGAAGGATCGACTCGACGAGTAGGAGCTGTAAAGAGAAACCCTAATTTTTAGGGTTTGCACCCTATATAATCTCCTTAAGAACCTTGAGGCTGACCTTCCATCATCCTCCAAACCCTAAGAACGACTGTGCTAAACCCTAACCTCCATTCTCTTTCATTTTGTGAGCTAGAGTGATTTGTGGAGCTTAAGAAGAAGGAGATAGTGAGAAGAAGGAGAAGATCCAGCAAACCAAGCCCTCACTATTGAGCTTGAACATCTTGTGGACTGTTCAAGACTCGAATTTTATCTTAGAATATGGCTAGATCTTGAGTTTACCCTTCATTTCCTATCATTCTTGTTGATTGCATGCATGGGGTGCATAAAGTTTGCAACTTTATGGATCTCCAGGGCAAAATAGTCCCAAGGTGGGCTAGATCTAGCTTCTGGTCAAGCAAGGATTCCATGCAAGGGGTTTTAGAGTATATTTCCCCTTTTTGGCCATTTTGACTTAAAGACATGCATTGGACATGCATGTCCATAAAGCCTCCATCTTTGAGGACTAGAAACTCTTTTGGCCATTTGGAACGTTTTGAGGACTAGAAACTCTTCTAGGAAGGAGGGGTTCCAGATCCCTAGAGTCTTGGACTACTTGGCAAAGCTTTTGAGCTTTCCAACCTTTGATAAGGACCTTAGAGCATTTGGAGTGGTTCTAGAAGGTAAAGTTGGAAACTTTATCCTTCTAAACACCTTAGGGTTTCAGATCTAAGCCCTGGAGTCCCTGCATTCGGTGTATCATCATAATGAGTAAACGGGGAGGGGGACTCAACGAGTTGCCCTGGAAACTCAACGAGTCAGATTGGATTTCCCCGTTCTCTGGATATCAAGTGAACTCGTCGAGTTGATGAAACAACTCGGCAAGTTGGCTAGGGTTTGTGCAAGTTTTCTGGACTCTGTAGGAACTCGACGAGTTGCTAGATGCACTCGATGAGTTGGGGTCAACATGGACTGTTGACCTTGAATTTGACCAGGGTTGACTTTGAGGGTAATTATGGGATTATGACAAGTTAATCTTTTGACACTTATAGGAAATTGAGTAGGAGCTGTGCGTTGTGTGACAACCTAAAAATTTTTGCCGTATAAGACAAGCCAATCAACCTTAAGTCAGACTCACTCCTGCTATCATTTAGCACTGTTTAGAGTCTGTTTGAGTGTTCTGAGCCCAATACATTCAAGGAATGAGTGTTAGGAAGTATCTGCTGAAGCCACTGTACAAAGATCAAGCCATAAACTCATTCAAGAGGAGTTTACGGCCAAGACACCAAGAGTTTACGGCCGTAAACTCAAGGTGGCCGTAAACTCACCCCTATATAAGTAACACTTAGCCATTTTTCTCATTCTTTTCCTTCCTTGGCCGAAAACTCTTCAAATTCTCTCAAGTATCATCGATTTCTTCATCTAGATCTTCACATAAGTAAGTAATTTCTTCCATCTATGTGTTAACACATCTCTTATTCTTGAATCTCCTTTGAATTCACCCATGAATTCCATCTTTTGGGTCAAGATCTTCAAGTTCCTCAAGAACACCAAGAACACCCTAGTGTTTTTGGGCCGAAATCAACCCTTTCAAGCTTCAATATCGTGAGTACTCCTTCCTTAACATGTTGTATGCTAGAAGCTCTTAATTCTAGCCTTGAAATCAAGCTTTTCCCAAGAACATGAGGTGTTTATGGCCAAGAGCATCTCCCTTGGCCGTAAACCCTAAATTGAAGTGCAATTGGACCTTAAACACTTCCTAAGGCTTGGACATAAACCTAGAACCCTTCCTCAATGCTTTAAGACCCAAAATAAGGCCATTTGGTGAGTTTACGGCCATACACTTTATGGTGTGGCCGTAAACACCTCAACACCTTCTAGAAAGTTGGTTTTGCTCATCTTCTTGTAGAGCAATAGTCCATCAAGCTTCCCAAGCCTTCAAACACCCTCTTGTATATCTTTTACCATGAGTTTACGGCCGTAAGATCCATGGCCGTAAACCCATGGCCGTAAACACCTAATGATGGCCTTAAACATCCCTTTGATGAATCACATGTGATTCTAACACTTGGTCCAAGTGTTTCCTAGTCCCGTAAGGTGTTTCCTTGCATTTGGTTGCTTCTAAACACTATATTTATGTCAATATATGCTATTATATGTCATTTAGGACTCGTTAAGTCTCGGGATTTCATTCGCGGAACTTCTCATCCTTACGCACACATTCGACTGAATCACCCACATAAGGTGAGTTCATACCCCTGTAATCAATCATTTAATTCATTTTTAATACTTTTAAAAGGGGGGGAATACAAGTTGAACACAATGATAATTGTGAAATTATTTGTTATAAATAACTTTCAAAAGATTGCTTATGTCCTTTATAAGTAATCAAACCAATTCAAAAACTCTATTAAATTTATGTTACTTATTGGTTTATAAAACTCTGTTTTAAATAACAATCATAACTTGGTAGATAAACAAGTCTTATTTCAAGGTAATAACAAGTACAGAGGGTCATTCTATAACAAGTATATAGGGTCATTCTATAACAAGTACATAGATTCCATTCTATAACAAGTACAGAGGGTCATTCTATAACAAGTACAGAGGGTCATTCTATAAAAAGTACAGATATTCCATTCTATAACAAGTATAGAGGGTCATTCTATAACAAGTACAGAGGGTCATTCTATAACAAGTACAGAGATTCCATTCTATAACAAGTACAGAGGGTCATTCTATAACAAGTACAGAGGGTCATTCTATAAAAAGTACAGATATTCCATTCTATAACAAGTACAGAGGGTCATTCTATAACAAGTACAGAGGGTCATTCTATAACAAGTACAGAGATTCCATTCTATAACAAGTACAAAGGGTCATACTATAACAAGTACAGAGGGTCATTCTATAACAAGTTCAGAGAGTCTATTCTATAACTAATACAGGAAGTTCATTCTATAACTAGATTCTATAACTAGTACAGAGAGTTCATTATATAACTAGTGCAGAGAAGAATATACTATAATCATAACAGTAGAAACATTCTATAACTATAACGGAAGAACAGATCATGAAACAGAGTAATACGTCATACCGAGTTTCAATGACAACGGTACGAACACCACGTACCAGGGTTAGCAAACTTGAAGAATGACACTTACGTCATACCGCGTTTCAATAATAAAGGTACAAATACAACATATGAGGATTAGCAAACACGGAGTATGATACAAGAAACACATAAACATATGTAAAACTCAGGTTAACAAACATGAAGTAATAACATATCTTTCCGGGTTTGCACAAACAACGGTACAAATACAACGTACTAGGGTTAGCAAACACGAGGTACAACGTCATACCGAGTTTCAGTAACAAAGGTACAAATACAACGTACCAGGGTTAGCAAACTTGAAGAATGACACTTATGTCATACCGCGTTTCAATAACAAAGGTACAAATACAACGTACCAGGGTTAGCAACAGGAGGTATGATACAGGAAGAACATTAAACATAAGTAAAATGTATAACATAAACATTCAGTTAGAAGGTGACTTATAATGCTAACTTTATAATTTCTCGGTAGATACATATAAGATATATATATATATATATATATATATATATATATATATATATATATATATATATATATATATATATATATATATTAATTAAGTCCAACAGATAGTAGAATGTGTGCTTTCCGCTTCATTCCATGTTCCTTTCAAAATAACTTGTATTCTCAGGAGACCAGTAGACAGGTTCGCGCACTGGGATTCAGAAGATGGAGCAGTATAGCTTCATGTCTTTCTGTTATTTGCTATATATTCTATATTATGTGAATTACATACTTTGTAAATACTCTCTTTCTAAAGAAATGGTTGTGTTATTACTTTGATTACTATGATGCATGTCTTGTGATACTAAACATGACGTCCTCCACCCCCGAACGTTTCCGCCGTTCCGGTTTGGGGGTGTGACAGATTGGTATCAGAGCATTGTTTATAGTGAACTAAGTATATCAACCTATAAAAGATATACAACTATAAATACAATGGGGCCGAAGTGCTCTAGATAATAATATATTTTAAAGGTATAACAATACCTTATAAAAGTATACATACATGCTTATACATACTAGAACAAGTATCACAAGAAGAACAGAACAGAAGTATTTAAAGGTTGAACATTGCAGTCAAACCTGGACAGTTATGTAATCACATCTGGACTCAATATAGCCTGATCAACTATATTCATTTGAGATGTGACCAACATGTGTTTGGGAGTGATGTGGTGTTGCAACAGCCTTAAAACTTTCCTAACCTTATTCAAGGAATTTCTAGATCAGAACATAAAGTTAAAATACTATGGGAGTATTTTATGATACTATAAGACAACAACAAGTATAAAACATATCAAGTTCAATACACTAAAATACTATAGGAGTATTTTAGGCACTATAAACAACTTGTGTGAGAACATAAAAGACAATTCTGGTAGGTCTATGATTCCGGAGTGTATACTTCCAAAGATTTATATAATTGAAATTTTATAGACTTAGAATTTGTGATCTATGCTCCACTTCCTGTTCCTTGTTTGGTTATGGTTTTGGAGTAAGATCACTTATTCGAAGGTCTATTTAATCTTAAATTATATACAACTTGTATACATTGCGTAATTATAGGAGGACCTGGAAAGGATCACCCCATAATGTTACACTTAAAACTCATAAGTTCTTTAGACATTCTCATTCTCGCACGACAAATCCAGATGAATGTAACCACTTCCTCATAGCAGTTAACAGAAGAGTCAAGGAGGAACAAGAAACAGATCTATAAGAAGTTTTCAGGGAAGGATCAGCCAGAGAAACTAAAACATCCTATGCATCACACTAATAAATAATAACCTTAATTGACTTAGTAAGTTAGTGAATACACTACTCACACTATGTGTTAAGATTATTATTTTTCTTGCAGCCAGTAACAGATATTTAGTTCACCGAAATTCATTCGAGGATAACCAATTATGATTCATGAAGTTTATTTTATATATAGACTCCCATTATGAATTATTTTCCAGAACCCTATGAAAGTCAAAACCAGATACACTAGGAAACAAGGATAACTTAGTTCAAATATCACTAGTACAAAACCCACTTCTACTTACTAGTATGGACATATCTCGGAAATGTTGGCAGAAACATTGAGAGTAGCCCAGTAAAACGTGAAATTGTTTAGTACATTTAAGTTGATGGAATACATCTAGTGATGAACATCATTATTCACGAAATCATTCTTCGCTATGCAACAGAATCATGTCTTCACAAGAAGGAAACCCACCAACACGCGAGGCACCAATTCTGCAGATAGACTCCGCTACTTTTCAGGCTGCAGTCACAGCTACTGTGACAGCCGCCATGGCACATTTAGATGCTATTAACGCAAGAGGAAGCGGAAGTGGTGCCGGTTATCCTAATCGTAGTAACAATAACGGGAACCAACGAGTGTATGTTGACAAGGACACTCCAGACCATAAACCTAAGAACAAGAAACAAAAGAAAAAGGAGAAAAAGTCGATTCAAGGTTCTAACAAGAGACGACATCTTCTGACTACCCATGTGGTCACAACATCTGGTACTTCATCTGCCACTACAACCCCCGTCAAGCGATATGTTGGAAATCTCCCAAAGTGCAACAAATGCAACTACCACCACAACGGAGCCTGCCGAGAGTTACAATGTAGAAATTGTAACAGAAATGGGCACACTGCCCGTTTCTGCAGAGCGTCGGCACAGCCAATCCCCCAAGTAGAACAAGTATGTTTCACGTGCGGTGAATTTGGACACTTCAGGAAAGAATGTCCAATGGAGAGAAATGACAAAGGAGTTCGCTTCTGCAGAACTCCGACTCAGCATATCACTTCAACCACCGATGCTAGTATAGTTCATGTATGCCATGCATGTGGTGAAATGGGACATGCTAAGAAAGACTGTCCAACAGAGAGAGGTGACGGAGGAGAAGGAGGAATCTAACAACTTGACATAAAGGGAGTATCGGAGGACCCCTCTTTTGAAATTTTGGTACGTTTTCTAAATAAAATTACTTTAAAATTTAATTTATATTTATATAAGATTAAAATTTGGGGAAAACAATTAAAAGTAATTATAATAACTTGTTCAAGTCACAGTATTCACAAGAGAACTAAAGATCTGTTCAGGGAAGCTGTGATAGCTTAGTATGTACATTAGAGTTGTGCATAACTAAGATTTTGCAGACTTAGAGTGAGTGATTCCGCCTTAATTCTTGTTCCTTGTCTGGTTATAGATTTAGGGCAGAGTTACTCAGTCGACCGTCTTATTCATCTTAATTATACATAACTTGTACATGTCAGGCGATCATAGAAGTACCAAAGAGGATCGAAACCTAAAGTACTGACACTAGTTATCAAAACACTTGCACTATTAGTACTTGCTCATCGCAGTATGATTTGTGGCAGTGGTAATATCAAGGAGAAAACAGAAAGCACTAGAACGTTTACACAGAGTACATTGTCGAACACATTCGAAATACACCGTCGTATAATCAGCGTTTCTTTTAAATCGGCCTAACAGTTAATTCTGTAAAGATTCTGATGTCATCGTTCGTCGTGAATTGGCGTGGTCCTCACCATACTAAGTTCATATTTTTCCAACGCCTAAACCATCAAATTCACGAAACCTTCGTAATTCGTAACGACAGTCCGCCCTAAAGCTTAGTTTTGTCTTTCGTATTCTAAACCCCGAATTACTCGTGCGAAGAGTACTTTGTCCTCTGAAGCCTTGCCGTCATATTTCCACAGACCTTTCCGAGATACCACTCGTCTAGCAGACCAAGTTCAAGCACAGAGGCTAAGGACGAATACAGCCTACCTATCACTAATAAGTGTATATTCAAAGAATAGAACCAATGCCCATATCAAATGTCATCAAATCTTAAAAATATAATTAAAGAGTGACTCGTCGAGTGGATATGCTAACTCGCCGAGTTGTAGCGTGACTGGCAAAAAAGTCGCGAAATTTCACATGGACTCGTCGAGTCCATAAGATGCACTCGGCAAGTAGACCGCTGTGTGGAAAATTTTGTGTTCTGCCTAGGTCTGTTTCTGATGTATGGGGGTAATATAAACGAATACTTTCCCTCATTTTTCTTCAGTAAATAAATACTCTATAACCCTTCTATCAATTGGACTCATAGCTTGACTCAAAACTTCGTTTCCTCTCTCGCCTAGACTTGATTTCTCGCTTCGTTAGCCTTGACTCTAGACCCTCACATGCAATCCTAAGCTTCAAACTGAAAAGATCAAAACAACACACAAGTAATAGAAAAAGGAAAACAAACATCAAAATTAAATTCCTAAATTACCCTAATAAACTAGAAGTTTAAAAAGAAAAAAAAGCAAACTCTAATGACGGGTTGCCTCCCGCAAGCGCTTCTTTTTGTGCGAGTCTTGAGCTGGACTCCCAACTTAATAAACTTCAAATAAACTCAATGCCAATCCATCCGTTGCATTGAATATTTTCTTTGGTGAACCAATTTGTGAAATATTGTGCTTTGCTTCTAAAATTGGCCAGACGAGCTTTAATTTATAAAACCCAAGAATCTTAACAAGGGTTGGAACCGGTAGGGTACTAATCAGAAATGGATCGCGCTTCAGAACTTTCTCCATAGTCAAAATCGTCACCCCATGCTTCGAAACACAAACCGGAAATACAGGGGGCATGTCGTGGTAATGGTCAATCCACAGCTTGGTTCCTACAATTCAGCTTGTTCTTGTTCTTCGTCTGACCTCTCTGCTAGCAATCTTTCCAGCTCCTCCAAATCTCTTTCTGGATTAAATTCTTCATCTTTTAACTGTAGCTCTTGTAACTCAAATTGATCTTGTTTATTAGGCAAGATGCTATCTAACCATCTTCCAAATTCCTTCAAATCATAATCTGAGTCATATTCCTTATCTTCTAGCTCTTGTGACTCAGATTTCCCTTGTGTGTTGGGCAAGATGTTATCTAACCATCTTCCAAATTTCTTCAAATCTTCATCTGAGTCATACTCCTCATCTTCTTGCTCAACTTCCTGTACTACTTCCTCAAGAAAAGCATCAAAAGCATCGAGATTTGGAAAATACATAATAAATAAAAATTAATATTAAAATTAAACTATATAAAAAAAATTAATCAATAAAATAAAAACGATAACAATTAGCAAATAAAATTAACTATTTAGAACTGTTCCCCGGCAACGGCGCCAAAAACTTGATGTGTGTGAAACGAACTAGTTTTAATCCTACTAACTTAGACACAAAATAAACACACGAAAGGCAGTGTACCTATCGATTAGTAATATAGTTCAAGCAAGTAGGGTATCGAACACAAGGAACGGTAAACAATTAAAGTAAATGCTAATATTATCTAAATAAAACAAGTAATAGAAAGGGGGTTTCTCTAGTTTTTCAAGACTAGAAACTTAACAATGAAGTAAAACTCAAACTAAACAACTAACAGCTAAAGCAAATAAACAATCACTAAATTCAATAATGGAGAAGACTTCTGTTTAGGTTCGACTCATTTACTCCTATGGTTGATTTTATGGTAAGTGCAATGGATTATTCGTTATTGGCTACCGATTAGTGTGATTAGGTTCACGTTCGCTATTACTAATCCTTAGAAAACAAATTAATTCAAACATTGGCCAATTGGTTAAACTAATGAGTTTCCTAGACTACTGATTCGGTTTAAGTAAGACATGTAATTAGCTAATAAAATTACTAATTCAATTAACCTCTTGTTGATGGTTCGTCACACAAGGCTCACACATTAATTTACCTATTTTCTAGTTAACCCTAGTTTCACATTCATTATTCCTAGGCACATAACAATGTGTTCACATAAATCACATGAGATAAGCAGTTAAGAGATGTTCATGCAGCTTAATTACTTAGCTAATTAACAGAAAATAGTTGTTGTTAACACATGAGAATCTTTAACAAGCTTAACAAAACAAACTCACCAATTTCAATTAATCCAACCACAAAAATCAACACATAGTCATAAATTCATCTACCCTAAACAGAAGATATGAGTTTTAGCTCATGATTACAACAGAAAGTTTATCAAAAACGAAATCTAATAGTTTACACATAGTTCAAACAAAAGATTAACTAAAGAGTAAACCTAAATTGCCTTTTATCTTCTCAAAGTTGAAAGCTAGGGTTGTTCCACGAGTTCCAGGGCTTCTAGCTGCACCTCCAGTCGCAAATTAACCCCCAAGGGTTCCCCCATTCGTTAGGGTTCGAATGAGAAGCGTTTCTATATATATATTCTGAAAACAGGGGATACTCGGCGAGACCAGTGACCTACTCGACGAGTCCATCACTTAAAATCCCGTGTACGGCAAGGCAAAGTCAAGAATCGCGAAACTTCTGACCAACTCGTCGAGTTGATGGCCTACTCGTCGAGTCCATTTGGAATCAAAATTTTCTCAAAACATGAAAGTCGTCCGAAATTGTGTCTAGTATTCAGAACATTTTGAATCTCGTCAATCGGAGTTACGGTTCATGAGATATGGCCAAAACACTGACGAGGGGTCAAGCTGTCCAGCAACATCCTTCTTTCTTCAAAATCCAAGATCCAAGCTTCCAATCGCCAATTCCTCTTCCTTTTCCATTCGACCATGTCATTGTTGCTGAAAAATGAAATTCTAAACTAATTAAGCACCTTTTGTTCAATAAATGAGACAAAAAACAACATAAAGTATTAAGATAATGTATGAATTATATGACTAAATATGTCCATATCAGAACACAATGATAATTGTGAAATTATTTGTTATAAATAACTTTCAAAAGATTGCTTATGTCTTTTATAAGTAATCAAACCAATTCAAAAACTCTATTAAAGTTATGTTACTTATTGGTTTATAAAACTCTGATTTTAAAGAACAATCATAACTTGGTAGATAAACAAGTCTTATTTCAAGGTAATAACAAGTACAGAGGGTCATTCTATAACAAGTATAGAGGATCATTCTATAACAAGTACATAGATTCCATTCTATAACAAGTACAGAGGGTCATTCTATAACAACTACAGAGGGTCATTCTATAAATAGTACAGATATTCCATTCTATAACAAGTACAGAGGGTCATTCTATAACAAGTACAGAGATTCCATTCTATAACAAGTACAGAGGGTCATTCTATAACAAGTACAGAGGGTCATTCTATAAAAAGTACAGATATTCCATTCTATAACAAGTACAGAGGGTCATTCTATAACAAGTACAGAGGGTCATTCTATAACAAGTACAGAGATTCCATTCTATAACAAGTACAAAGGGTCATACTATAACAAGTACAGAGGGTCATTCTATAACAAGTTCAGAGAGTCTATTCTATAACTAATACAGGAAGTTCATTCTATAACTAGATTCTATAACTAGTACAGAGAGTTCATTATATAACTAGTGCAGAGAAGAATATACTATAATCATAACAGTAGAAACATTCTATAACTATAACGGAAGAACAGATCATGAAACAGAGTAATACGTCATACCGAGTTTCAATGACAACGGTACGAACACCACGTACCAAAGTTAGTAATCTTGAAGAATGACACATACGTCATACTTAGTTTCAATAACAACGGTACGAACACCACATACCAGGGTTAGCAAACTTGAAGAATGACACTTACGTCATACCGCATTTCAATAATAAAGGAACAACTACAACGTATCAGGATTAGCAAACATGGAGTATGATACAAGAAACACATAAACATATGTAAAACTCAGGTTAACAAACATGAAGTAATAACATATCTTTCCGGGTTTGCACAAACAACGGTACAAATACAACGTACCAGGGTTAGCAAACACGAGGTACAACGTCATACCGAGTTTCAATTACAAAGGTACAAATACAACGTACCAAGGTTAGCAAACTTGAAGAATGACACTTATGTCATACCGCGTTTCAATAACAAAGGTACAAATACAACGTACCAGGGTTAGCAAATAGGAGGTATGATACAGGAAAAACATTAAACATAAGTAAAATGTATAACATAAACATTCAATTAGAAGGTGACTTATAATGCTAACTTTATAATTTCTCGGTAGATACATATAAGATATATATATTAATTAAGTCCAACATATAGTAGAATGTGTGCTTTCCGCTTCATTCCCTATTCCTTGTTTGGTTGTGGGTTGAGAGCAGATACATTCAGTCTACTATCTATTCGATCTTGACTATATATATATTTTGTATACACCAAGTAATCATAAGGAGTATCAGGTATAGGTCAGGTCATAGTATACAAATTCAATACATCGTTTTCTAGTACAAAAACATATTTTTCAGATAGAACATTGAGTAAACTAAACTAGAAACTTAACAGTGAAAGGTTTAATCCATTTTATTAAACCAGTACAACTTAAAGGACCTTAAGTGGTTAATTTTATGATACTTTAGTTTACATATCAGGGTTATCTATATGTAATATCCGACAGATAGTTAGATGTGTGTTTTCCGCCTTACTTCCTGTTCCTTGTTTGGTTGTGGGCTTAGGGCAGATTCACACAGTTAACTATCTGTTCGATATTAGATCATATATAACTAGTGTAAACTAAGTGATTATTGAAGGAACTAGTGTGGTTACTATTTTTACTAAAAGAACTATTATAGTTAACTCCGTGAGTATCAAATGAATGCACCAGAGTTATATACAATTAAGATCTAACAAACAATGGGATGTGTGACTTCCGCCTCATTTCCTGTTCCTTGTTTGGTTGTGGGCTTAGGGCAGATTCACACAATCGATTGTTTGTTTGATCTGTATTCTATATAATTTATATTCATTTAATACTCATAGAAAGGACTGTAGTGTCATTTTTACTTATCTTTCATTAAAAGCAGGAAATATAGGATTTTCTAGAGGAACAGGCAAACTTTTCTAAACAAGAACTTACTACAACTTACTACAACTTTCTACAAACTTTCTTACTACTTACTACATCACTAAAATCTTATGAACTCACCAGCTTAAATGCTGATCTACGCTTTCAAAATAACTTGTATTCTCAGGAGACCAGTAGACAGGTTCGCGCATTGGGATTCAGAAGATGGAGCAGTATAGCTTCATGTCTTTCTGTTATTTGCTATGTATTCTATATTATGTGAATTACATACTTTGTAAATACTTTCTTTCTAAAGAAATGGTTGTGTTATTACTTTGATTACTATGATGCATGTCTTGTGATACTAAACATGACGTCCTCCATCCCCGAACGTTTCTGTCGTTCCGGTTTGGGGGTGTGACACGTTGGAACTTATTTGGATCTTATCTTGTCAGCACAACATTTGTGAAAGGTGAGTCTTCTCACCATACCAATGGGTCTAAGGCACCAAGGCCGGCCCATTCTTTGTTATGTGGATTGTTGATTGATTATGCATTACATTAGTATGACATTTGCATGAAAGACCCCGGGGGGTTCCTGTGACATTCGGTATAAGACCTTGGAGGGTTTCCATGGCATCCTAGTATATCTGCATGTATAGTTGCATTATGTCTTGTTTGGTAGTGAAGACCTTGTAGGGGTTCCCAAGGCAGGAAGACCATGTGGGGGTTCCCCTAGCAGACAGTTAAGACCACATGAGGGTTCCAGTGGCACTAGGTGTAAGACCCTGGAGGGTTTCCATGGCTTCCTTA